>NC_062292.1:24372078-26824795 GCF_902655055.1 Lutra lutra
GAGAGAGACACTGAGAGAGAGAACACAAGCAGGGAAGTGGGAGAGGGAAAAGCAGGCTTCCCGCTGAGCAGGGAGCCCGATTTGGGGCTCCCTCGCCGGACTCTGAGAGAGAGAGAGAGAGAGAGCATGCATATGAGCAGGGGTGGGAGGAAGTGGTAGAGGGGTAGGGAGAGAGATTAATCACAACCCTGAGATCCCAACCTGAGGTGGAACTGATAGCCAGACATTTAACTGACAGAGCCATCCAGGCACCCTGGCCAAAATAACTTTAAATTTTTTTAAGATTTTATTTATTTATTTGACAGAGAAAGATCACAAGTAGGCAAAGACGCGGGGGTTGGGGGGGAGGCCCCCTGCTGAGCAGAGAGCCTGAGGCGGGGCTTGAATCCCAGAACCTTGGGATCATGACCTGAACCGAAGGCAGAGGCTTAAACCACTAAGCCACCCAGGTGCCCCCAAAGTAACTTTAAAAAAAGAAAAACAGGGGCACCTGGGTGGCTCAGTGGGTTAAAGCCTCTGCCTTCGGCTCAAGTCATGATCCCAGGGTTCTGGGATCGAGCCCCACCTCGGGCTCTCTGCTCAGCAGGGAGCCTGCTTCCCTTCCTCTCTGTGCCTGCCTCTCTGCCTACTTGTGATCTCTGTCAGTCAAATAAATAAAATCTTAAAAAAAGAAAAATGGACACTCTATTAAAAAAAGAAAGAAAGAAAAACAAAGTTAGAGATTTATACCTAACCTTAAAACTTATTATAAAACGGGGCGCCTGGGTGGCCCAGTGGGTTAGGCCGCTGCCTTCGGCTCGGGTCATGATCTCAGGGTCCTGGGATCGAGTCCCGCATCGGGCTCTCTGCTCAGCAGGGAGCCTGCTTCCCTCTCTCCTTCTCTCTCTGCCTGCCTCTCCGTCTACTTGTGATCTCTCTCTGTCAAATAAATAAATAAAATCTTAAAAAAAAAACTTATTATAAAACTATAGTAATCTGGGGTGAGGAGGAATCATAGTAATCAGGCGCCTGGGTGGCTCAGTTGGTGAAGCGACTGCCTTAGATACAGGTCATGATCCCAGCGTCCTGGGATGGAGTCCCTAATCAGGCTCCTTGCTCAGTAGAGGGTCTGCTTCTCCCTCTGCCCCTCCCTCCCAACCTCCCACTCATGCTCGCTCACTCTCTTCTCACAAAAATAAAAAAATAAAATATTTTAAAAATTACAGTAATCAAAATAGTATGCTTGTGAATCAATATGGATAACAGAAAAGAGTATAACAGAGTCCAGATATAGACCCATATATTTGATTTTCAACAAAGATACAAAGGCATTTGAGTACAGGAACAGTCTTTTCAAAAAATGGTGCTAGAACAATTAAATATACATTTCTTTAAAGATTTTCTTTCTTTATTTATTTGACAGAGAGAGAGATTACAAGTAGGCAGAGAGGCAGGCAGAGAGGGGGGAAGCAGGCTCCCTACTGAGCAGAGGCTTAACCCACAGAGCCACCCAGGTGCTCCTAAATATACATTTTTTTCAAGAATTTCAATATTTTGCATCATACTCACTGAAAAAATAAAAATAAATCATATAGACCTCAAATTATAAAAGTTTTAGAAGAAAACATAAGAGAAAATCTTTGTGATCTTTGCCTACACAAAGATTTTTTTTCTTTTTTTTTTTTTAAGATTTTATTTATTTATTTGACAGAGAGAGATCACAAGTAGATGGAGAGGCAGGCAGAGAGAGAGAGAGAGAGGGAAGCAGGCTCCCTGCCGAGCAAAGAGCCCGATGCGGGACCCACCCAGGCGCCCCTTTCTTTTCTTTTCTTTTCAGTAACTCTACACGCAACGTGGGCCTCAAACTTATGACCCTGAGATAAAGATTTCTGAAATACAGTATCAAAAGCACAACCTAAAAAGGAAAAAAAAAAAAAAAATCAACATCATCAAAATTAAGAACTTCTATTCTTTGAAGACACTATTAAGAGTATGATAAGGCAAGTCACAGACTAGGGAAAAACAAGTATAAATCACATACCTGATTAATGATTTATATCCAGAATATATAAAGAATTCATATAAGTCAATAAGACAAACTCAATTTTAAAAAAGACAAAAGATGAGATTGGACATTTCATTAAAATAAGATGGAAGTCTGATTAGCACATGAAAAGATCATTAGTCATCAAAAAAATAAGTCATCAACAAAAATGCAAGTTAAAATCACAATTGGTATCACTACACACTTCTCAGAATGGCTAAAATTGAAAGAATTGACCATACCAGGTGTTGGTGAGGTAGTGATACTGGAACTGCCATACTTAGTAAAATGGTACAAAGGTTTAGGGACATAGTTTAGTAGTTCCTTGGAATGTTAAACATAAACCTACCATAGGACCCAGTCATTCCACTCTTGGGTATTTGCCCAAGAAAAAGAAAAGCATACATCTATACAAAGACTGGTACACAAATGTTCACAGAAGCTTTGTCATAGTCAAAAATATGGCAACAACCCAAACGTTCATTAAAAGGTGAACTAAAGAGGGCGCCTGGGTGGCTCAGTGGGTTGAGCCGCTGCCTTTGGCTCGGGTCATGATCTCAGGGTCCTGGGGATCGAGTCCTGCATCGGGTTCTCTGCTCAGGGGGGAGGCTGCTTCCCCCCACCCACCTGCCTGCCTACTTGGGATCGTTCTGTCAAATGAATAATAAAATCTTTTAAAAAATAATAAAAAAAAATAAAAGGTGAACTGATAGGGGTGCAGGGTAGCTCAGTCGGTTAAATGTCCCACTCTTAATTTCCTCTCAGGTCATGATCTCAGCCCACATCAGTTTCAGTACTCAGCAGATCTGCCTGAGATTCTCTCCTTCTCCCTCTCCCGCCATGTGCACACGCTCTCTAAAATAACAAATAAATAAGGTAAATGGATAAATAATTGTGGAATAGCCAATGTAATTCAATACTACTCAACAATACAAAGGAATTAACTACTGGTATGTAAAAGAACATGGATGAATCTCAAAATGTTCTGAACAAAAGAAGCCAGACTAGAAATAAGTATATATTGTATGATTCCATTTATTCAAAATTCTTGAAAACCTAAACTAATCCATAAAGACAGAAAGCGTATTACTGGTTATATGGTGATATGGTAGGATGGATCGGCGGTCAGATTACAAAGGGAGGCAAGGAAACTTTTTAGAGGAAATAGATGCTCATTTTCTTGATTGTGGCGATGGTTTCGCAGTTACTAACATATTTCAAAACCTATCAAATCATACTTTAAATATGTGTAGTTTGTTGCATATCAGATACATCTTATGAACTCATTTTTTTTTAAAGATGTATATGAACTTGGGGCACCTGGATGGCTCAGTAGGTTAAGCATCTGCCTTCAGCCCAGGTCATGATCCCAGGGTCCTGGGATCAAGCCCTGTGTCAGGACTCCCTGCTCAGCAGGGAGTCTGCTTCTCCTTCACCCTCTACTCCTCCCCTACCCCCATTCATGCTCTCTCTCTCCCAAATAAATAAATAAATCTTTAAATAAAAAAAAAGATGTATGAACTGATCAGAACTCAAGACTATACCTCATTTCCCCAGCTACATTGTCTATAAGCTCAAAAAAATCACAGATTTTGAAAAATTATAATCTATTAGTAGGAAAGAAGTTAAATTTCAGAACCAATTCACACACCTTACTATGGTATAAATCATCCTTTAATTTTCTGAGTCCTTGAAATACAAACTTCAGGATAGGTTTAAATTATAAAGCATATGTACCACAAGGATAGCCAGGTTCAAGAGGAACTAAGAGGAAAGCAGGAAAGACCCATCAAGAGGCCACTGTTGGGTGCCTGGGTGGCTCAGTGGGTTGAGCCTCTGCCTTCATCTCAGGTCACAATCTCAGGGTCCTGGGATCAAGTCCCATATCGGGCTCTCTGCTCAGCAGCTTCCCCCCACCCCATCTCTCTCTCTGCCTGCCTCTCTGTCTACTTGTGATCTCAGTCAAATAAATAAATAAAATCTTTAAAAAAAAAAAAAAACTTTATAAAAATAGTAATAAATAAATAAATAAAGAGGCCACTGTTCCAGGGCTTTTAGAGAAGAACATGTGAATTCTATAAATATCCTAAAATATCTGCTATCTGGGCAAACTCTGATCAATGTTTGGCCTTACCTGGCTCTATGAAAGTGGATCCTCTTTTTAGAATTATTAATATTGAAGTGGAGAGCCATCTGAAATGTAAATCCTGGAATAAATAAAGCTGCATCCCAGATGAATACAACTCATGGTTCTAAAGATGGTGTGGTCTCTTAGATTTCGGTATTCTCGGGGGCACCTGGATGGTTCAGGTTATATGGGATCAAGCCCTGTACTGGGCTCCCTGCTGGGCAGGAAGCCTGCTTCCCACTCTCTCACTCCCTGTTTGTGTTCCCTCTCTCCCTGTGTCTCTTTCTATCAAATAATAAATAAAAATAAAATCTTTTTTAAAATTTCAGTATTCTCAGTGGCTTGATCAAAAACAACAGGACTAGAAAGGCATGCTTTCATTAAAAAACAAACACATTTCCTATTTATTATTACTGCTAAAAATAGATAAATTTCAGATAGCTAGGAGACTTAACCTTTTTTAAATACAGAAATATCATAGGGTGCCTGGATGGTTCATTTGGTTAAGCATTCAACTCCTGATTTCAGCTCAGGTCATGATCTCAGAGTGGTGAAATCAATGCCCCCATTGGGCTCCACGCCAAGCATAGAGCTTGCTTAGGATCTCTCTTCCCTCTGCTCCTCCCCCCTCCCTACCATGTGCTCTCTTCCTCTAAAAAAAAGAAAAAGAAAAGAAAGAAATATCACACTATTCACCCACATAGTTTTCTCAAGTTGTATACAGTTAATAAAACTTGGACAATTCTACAAAAATATTCAGTAACATCATAACATCCAAAGCATATCCAGCAGATCAAATGTCATTAGTTTACAGTTATGGTGGTATATAACATATAGGTAAACTACAGGTTCAAGGTTCAAATGAACAAACATCACACTTTATGCTTTTTATAATAACAGTTTGAATTTTTTATAGGTGAGAAGACAAATTATATAGTAGTTAAGAACATAACTCAAGAGGGAACTGCTTGGATTCAAATCTTCCATCAGCCACTTATTTGCTATACACCATGAGCAAGTTCCTTTACAACTCTATGCCTCTGATTCCTCATCAACAAAATGAGGGTAATAAAAGTATTTAATTCATAGGGCATTCATGAAGATTAAATAAATTCACAGGCATAAAGCACCCAGAACTGTGCCTGGCTCATAATAAGCACCCAGTAAGTTTTACTTTGTCACTACTGCTGTTGTTATAATTCAGCTCATGATTGGCACTGTTACTAGAGTTAAGATTAATATATAGGATAATTAATGCTATCACTGACAATTAAAAAAATGTGAATATATCTACTAAGAAGTAATATAAAACAAAGACTTGAAAAGACAGTTTTCCAAATAAAATCTAAAAATGATCAATAAACACATGAAAAGATACTCAACATCACTTTTCACTAGGGAAATGAAAATCAAAACCACAATTAGATACTTCACACCTACTAAGATGGCTATAATAAAAAAGGATGGAAATAACAGTAAAAAAAGTGTGAGCAAGAATGTGGAGACACTGGAACTCTTGTGCATTACTAGCAGGAATATAAAATGGTACAGATACTGTGGAAAAGTTTGGCTGTTCTCAAAAAGTTAAACAGAACTACCACAAGATCCAACAATTCTACTCTTAAGTATATATCCAAAAGAACTGAAAGCAAGTTCTCAATGAGATATTTGCACACCAGTGTTCACACAAGCATTATTCACAATAACCAAGAGGTGGAAACAACCCAGTATCCACAAAGAGATGAATAAACAAAATGTTATATACACTTATAATGGAATGTTATTTGGCCATTAAAAGAATGAAATTTTGATATAAACTATAAGGATGATACATGTTACCTTGAAGACATTATGTTTAGTGAAATAAGCCAGACACAGAACAACAAATACTGTATGATTCTACTTGTATGAAGTACCTAGAACTGACCAATTAATAGAGACAGGAAGTAGAATAGAGGTTACCAGGAACGGGGGGGGGGGGGGGGGTGGACAGTTATTGTTTACCAGGTAATGAGTGTTTGTTGGGAATAACAAAAAAATTTTGAGTATAGATAGTGCTGAGGATTACACAACATCGTGACTGTATTTCTAAAAATAACTTTTTTAAGATTTTGTTTTTAAGTAATACCCAACGTGGGGTTCAAACTTATAACCCCAAGATCAAGAGTCCCATCCTCCATGGCCTAAACCAGCCAGGTGCCCCAGGACTGTATTTGAATTGCACACTTATGAATTGTTAAAATGAAATTTAGTGTGTATATTTAATACACACACACAAAGAATCTGTTGGTTATTCTATTGAGCATTTTCACTTTATTGCTGCAGTTCACCAATGAAAAGTTCAATATCCATTCTTTTTTTTTTTTTAAAGATTTTATTTATTCATTTGACAGAGATCACAAGTAAGCAGAGAGGCAAGCAGAGAGAGAGAGGAAAGGAAGCAGGCTCCCTGCCAAGCAGAAAGCCCGACGCGGGGCTCGACCCCAGAGCCCCCGAGATCATGACCCCAGCGGAAGGTAGAGGCCTTAACCCACTGAGCCGCCCAGGCACCCCTCGATATCCATTCTTAACTACGTAACTCTGAAAGAGGCAGAGAAGCATAAGGCCTACTGTTAAATTCTAAACAACTTAGAAAAGAATTAAAATGCTACTTTAAAAAACTTGTGATACATTTTAACACAAATATATTAAATTGGAAACAGTAACTATGAACTTAGATAATAAAGATAAAGTAATCTTTCAAAAAAAAAAAAAGGTATTGGATTGGAACTCAGATTCTGGCCTTACCCAGATTCTAATCTTACTTCACCAAGAATCTTTAAAGCAGGGGCACCTGGGTGGTTCAGTGTGTTAAAGCCTCTGCCTTCTGCTCGGGTCACAATCCCAGGGTCCTGGGACCGAGCCCCGAATCGGGCTCTCTGCTCCACGGGGAGCCTGCTTCCTCCTCTCTCTCACTCTGCCTGCCTCTCTACCTACTTGAGATCTCTGTCTGTCAAATATATAAATAAAATCTTTAAAAAAAAAAATCTTTAAAGCATTAATTTTTTCATGATTACCTCCCCCCCAAAATAAAGACGTAAATTTGTTGAAAGAGAAAAAAGCAGGGTATTTGGGATTGCAGGGGAAAAAACATTTTATAAAAACATAATTTTAGGGGCGCCTGCGTGGCTCGGTGGGTTAAAGCCTCTGCCTTCAGCTCAGATCATGATCCTAGGGTCCTGGGATCAGCCCCACATCTGGCTCTCTGCTCAGCAGGGAGCCTGCTTCCTCCTCTCTCTCTGCCTGCCTCTCTGCCTACTTGTGATTTCCGTCTGTCAAATAAATAAATAAAATCTTAAAAAAAAAAAAAAGACTTCTGACTTATACAAAACAGCAAGAAATATGGGCCTATCAAATCTTCTGTTATTACCCTTCTATTTTAATAGGAATCACCACCGATGATGCTGTTCTTTCTTAACCATGTTACCAAGGTAGATTTAAAAAGTAGGTGATCTCAGGATCCTGGGATCGAGCCCCGCATCGGGCTCTCTGCTCAGCGGGGAGCCTGCTTCCTCCTCTCTCTCTGCCTGCCTCTCTGCCTACTTATGATCTCTCTCTGTCAAATAAATAAAATCTTTAAAAAAAATAAAAATAAAAATAAAAAGTAGGCATATAAATCTTCATTTCTATAAAAAGGAAAACCATGAAGTATTTTTTGGGGTTTTTTTTTGTTTTTTTTTTTTTTATAGAGTCTTTTCTTAGATATCGAAACATGTTTGTTAGTAGCAATTGTCTTGGCCATCTTTTTCAAGGTCTGTTTGCTGCTACAAGCTAATCAATCACCAACCACCTGGGCAAAACTAGCCCATTCTAAAATAGGAACATGGCATTAGAAAGGTCTTGGGTTTCCTCATTCAGAAGCATTCCTGAAATTTACAAATACAAAGACTCAGTGGGTTAAGCCTCTGCCTTCGCCTCAGGTCATGGGTCTCAGGGTCCTGGGATCTCGCCCCAAGCCCTGTACTGGGCTCTCTGCTCGCTCGGTGCTGCTCCCCTCTCTCTCTGCCTCTCTGCCTACTTGCGATCTCTCTCTCTGTCAAATAAATCAATAAAGTCTTTAAAAAAAAATTGTATGTATTGAAGCCTAAGGGAATCATGGGAGCAAGATATTTATATTTATACCGTGGCCAAATTTAATTCAATCAAAATTTCCTACAAGCCTTCACAGTATTAACTAAATACAGGATTCCTAGTTTCACTCTCAAACTGTTCTACAACATTGTCAAAAGTTAAACTACTTTGTTCCTTTCTAAGTGTGCTCCTTTCTGACTTAGTAAAGCAAGCTTATGATTATATTTACATGCTAAATAAAACAGCTAAATGATAGAAGAAAATGTGGGTATGATTCCAACTATACAGAATTCTGGAAAAGGGTGGGGGGGGCGCCTGGGTAGCTCAGTCATTAGGCAGCTGCTTTTGGCTCAGGTCTTGATCCCAGGGTCCTGGGATCGAGCCCCACATCGGGCTCCCTGCTCTGCGGGAAGCCTGCTTCTCCCTCTCCCACTCCCTCTCCTTGTGTTCCCTCTCTCACTGTGTCTCTCTCCAACAAATAAATAAATAAAACCTTTAATAAAAAAAAAAAAGAATTCTGGAAAAGGCAAAACTATGGCGACAGTAAAAATATCAGTGGTTAAAAAAAATATATATATATCAGTGGTTGCCATGGGGTAGCGGGTAGGGATATGGAGAGATGACTAAACAGAGCACAGAGGATAAAGAGCAGTGAGTATTCTGTAGGTGGGCACCTGGCAACTCAGCAGATGGAGCATGCAACCCTTGATCTCAGGGTTGTGAGCTTGAGCCCCATGTTGGTATAGAGATCACTCAAAAAATAAAATCGGGAGGAAGGAAAGAAGGAAGGAAGGGAAAGGAAAGAAAGGAAGGTAGACTGATACTATGATACTAAAAGAGTGGATACATGCCACTCATTTGTCCAAATCCACAGAATATATACACCAAGTTCACTAATATGAACTATAGACTTTGTGTGATAATGATGTATTAATATGGGCTCATCAACAGTAACAAATGCTCCACTCTGGTCAGAGATGTTGATATTTGGGGAGGTTATGTCAGGACAAGGAATATAAGGTAAATCTCCATACCTTCCTCTCAATTCTGCTATGAATCTAAAATCTGCTCAAAAAAAGTCCTTAAAAAAAAAAACTTTGGTTAATTGGTTAATTAATGGTTTATATAAACTATGATTTTCCAGAGTCTACTCCATTTTCCTACCTTTTTTTTTCAGTTAATTTTATCGTTAATGTTAGTTCTTGTTGCCATTCTTTGAATTAGGCTTTGTTTGACATAATAAACCTCCCTAGAATATACCTAAATTAAACCCATGCTAAAACGTCAGTCCTTAACTCAGTACTATATAAGACATATACCTTAGTCATTCATCCAGCTAAAACTAAGTGAAATTATATTCAAACCATGTTCAAAAGAATTTTCATTAATGTCACTTCCTTCTTAACACTCTGAGAAACAAAGAAAAGGAGGACACCAACAGCTGAGATGAAAGCCAGCAACTATGTTCTTAGAGTATCTGAACCACTATGTGTCTATGTCAGGTTATTTCAGTTGGAGCCTAACATAGTATAAATAAAGCCACAATCATGGATTTGACCCTTAGCAGACCAACTGCTTTGACTCTATACTCATGCTCTTCCCTCCTTCATTTGGAAATACAGCATTAATGAAAAGGAATACCACTGGGGAAAAAACTCCATTTTTTGAAGGCAGTGTTATTACCATTAGAATTCTGAGGGCTTTTAATACATGCTAAAACAATGCTTGAGGCACTACATGACATCTATGTAAAAATACTTCAATATGTTAAAAGTAGCAATACAGAAGTAGGATTTAAATTATAAGCCATAATTTCATATATTTGTGGTAGGAATTGCTTTCCAGGAAGGTCACACCAATTTGGCACCAAGTCTTGGGCCTTTAAAAACATACTCTTCGAGCAGTGGGGGGGGGGGGGGGGGAAAAAAAAAAAAAAAAAAAAAACATACTCTTCTAGGAATTCAGCCTAAGGAAACAGTCGGAAATTCAGTTTAAAGACTTGTACACAAAGACAATGAGTAGACTATAAAATTTGGGAAAATGTTAACATCTAAAATAGGATAATGATTAAATAAGTTATGTTAAATTATACTCATTAACAAATAATACTTTCATATTATAAAAGCTTAGTAATAAAACAGTGTGATACTGACACATCAGTATAGACAAGACCAATAGAGTAGAAAATCTTGAAAGAAACTAAAATATAAATGGTAGTCTATCAAAGGATAGACTTTTTTTTTTTTTAATTCATTTGACAGAAAGAGATCACAAGTAGGCAGAGGCAGGCAGAGAGAGAGAAGGGGGAAAGCAGGCTTCCCACTGAGCAGAGGACTCGATCCCAGGACCCTGAGATCATGACCCAGGCCGAGGGCAGAGAATTAACCCATTGAGCCACCCAGGCATCCCTAGCACAGGATAGAGAAGTCATCTTAAACCAGTGGGAGAAAAGATGGGTTACTTAACAAATGGTGTTAGGACACTGGAAAGCCATTTTTTTTAAATGAAATTGTATCTATATCTCATACCTTATAACAGGATGAATTCCAAATGTATCAAAGATTTAAGTGTAAAAAATGAAAACAAAGAAGTACTTCATAAACCATGAAGAAGTATTTTATAACCTCAGAAGAGTATGGGCCATACTAACTTTAACATAAAAACAAAAAGCCATAGAAGACAAGGTGGATACATTCAACTGTATGAAAATAATTTTCTTATAGAGAGGGAAAGAAAAGACAAATGAAAATACTGGCAATTCATCACAGATAAAAGCCTCCTTATTTAATAAGGAGTTCCTACACATCACTAGGAAAAAGATCCAACAACCCAATAAAAATGGGCAGAAGTATATAATCCACAGAAAAGGACACATTTAAATGGCTCTGTAAGATAGTCAATGTAAGAGAAATGAAAAATTAAACTAAGTCTATTTTTATCAATTTAGATTTTCATATTCAAAAATTCTTGATAATTCCCTATGTGTAGAGAGCTAATTCCCCATGATAATTCCCTATGCACTCTCAAACATTGTTGGCGAAATATAGTTACAACCTACAACGAGAGCAATTTGGGAATATCTTTCAAAACTACAAGTACACATATCTTTGACCTATCGATTCTATGAATTTTTCTTACAAAAACATTCATACACAAGCAAAATGGCTTATATTCAAGATTATTCACTGCATTATCACTTGTACCAGCAAAACTTGGGGGCTGGTTAAATAAATTATGATTCATCCAGGCATTATGCAGCCACAAAAAGAATGAGGAACTGCTTTACAAACTGACAGGAAACTATGTCAAAAATATATTAATAAGTGCACAGAGAGGGGATGTGAGGCAGGAATAACACAAGGTGCAGATATATTCCTATAATGGGTTATCATTTATGTAAAAAAGGAGAAAAAAGCAATACATACAGTAAAAAATATGATAATATCAACTCAGATATAAAGCAATTAACAACTGGCTCCAGACCCCCAGAACTCCCAGCCAACTTCCTTTGAGAGCCTGCTCCAGTTCATTCATTAACCTCGAAAAAAACATGACCTTGCATTTTTGAGAACAAAATTTCTTGGACCCCACTCTTCGTGGAGTTTTGCGTTTTTTTTTTTTTTTTTAAGATTTTATTTATTTATTTGCCAGAGAGAGAGCCAGTGAGAGAGGGAATACAAGCAAGGGGAATGGAAAGGGGAGAAGCAGGCTTCCCGCAGAGCAGGGAGCCTGATGTGGGACTAGAACAGGACCCTGGGATCATGACCTCAGCCAAGGCAGAGGCTTAAGGACTGAGCCACCCAGGCGCCCCCCTGGTAGAGTTTTTACATATCCATCTACTTATCTGTTTCTCTGGGCAGGGAATAGGTATGGGAGGATACATAAGAATTTCAAACATTTATTGATTGTGTGGAGTGAACAATGATTGCCTGCCAGATGGTAAGTAAGGGATATGCAGGAGGAGAGAGGGCCTCACAGAATATCTTTTATATCTTTTGAATATTGAATGATGGAAATGTTTATCTGTATTTTTAATTAGTGCTTACTTCGGCAGCACATATATATATTTTTAATTAAATTTAAAAACAAAAATATATTTGAAAAAATTTTAAACATTTTTAAAAACCTAAGAAAATACAGTTAGAAACAAGGCAGGATTTAAAGTATATGCAATATGACAGCAAATACATACAAAAAAGTACATTTTGGGGGGCGCCTGGGTAGCTCAGTTGGTTAAGCCTCTGCCTTCAGCTCGGGTCATAATCTAAGGGTCCTGGGATCTAGCACCACATTGGGCTCTCTGCTCAGTGGGGAGCCTTCTTCCCCTTTTCTCTCCGCCTGCCTCTCTGTCTACTTGTGATTTCTTGGTCTGTCAAATAAATGAGTAAAATCTTAAAAAAAAAGTACATTATTGCACAGAAAAAACAAGGATAAAATACAACAAAATATTTAAAAAATAGTTATCTCTGAGAGGTGTAATTACAGGTCACTTTAATTTTCTTTGGATTTTCCTATAATTCAAATTCTTTACATTAAGCACTACCATATTCATTAAAAAAAAGGTATTAATTTTTTAATGATATGAATCAGAGAAGTCAGAAATTAAAATACAGGGCAGAAACTTATTAGGTATTATCCGGGTTTTTAAGCATCATAAATGAAATATTCAAGTTTCCTTAAAACATTATTTCCAATTACAGAATAAAGAATTTAGGGATAAAAAATTTAGAGATGAAAAATATCTAACCTGTCCTCTGCTCTACTTCTTAAGAATGACACTATGAGATTATTTTCATCCTCCTTCCTGGATGTTTTGTCCATTTTGTTTTCTGTTACCTAGGTAATGGTACTTCCAGCATTTCCCTTAAAGACTGTGAAACTAACAATCTGGTATTTCTCACTGTCATGTTCTCCTGACCTTCAGCTTTGAAAGGCCATCTCCCTAAGGGAAAGCAGTAAGCTCTAGAAGCTAAAACAGGAGGCTGAGGAATCTGAGGTTAGAATTCTAATCCTGACAAACTGTGGAATTTGTCTCCAATTTTGGGAACAAGCTAAATTTCCTGATCCAGTTTCCTTAATGAGGTAACTTAAAGGATTGTTTGAAAATATTTAGGACTATCAACTTTAAAGTTTTTAACTTTTTACACTATTCTTTTGAATTTTGTTTTCTTGCCTTATGTCAAATATTTCCTTTGTAAATTTTTTGCTCTCCCGAACAGTATCTGCAAGTATTACCAATCTTTTAGACTTGGGAGTTGAGTAAGGGGTACTTTTAGAAAGCCCACTAAAAATGACACAATGGGAACAGAACTTAAGCAATGCTGAAGACAATTTATGGAGGCATAAGAATGCATCAGGATCTACAGTGGACTCTTTAGAGCAAAGAAGACTTCAGGCAACTAATGAATGTAACTAACACTTGGTGGGAAGGCAAAACTCAGACTCCTAACATCCAAACCTACTAAAGAGATAAGGAAGATGATAACCTTCATGTTACAGCCCAGCAAATGAAGTTTTGTCATGCCTTGAAGCATTCCATTTTTATTTCTTTTGTTTACAGTAGACCCACTAACATACACTACTTTACTACCTGACCTCAGCATATCTCTTCTCTACCGCTTGCACATCAGGTACTTCCTGATGGCTGCCTTCTCAATAGAAAATAAGCTACATTAAATTTGTAAAGGGTTCTCTACCTACAGGTCTTGCAAAGCACTTGATAGCCTTTGGAAGAAAGATGTTTTACAAACATCAGAGGGCAATTATCCCTCTGCCAAGAGAGGGTGAAGCAATTTCAGTAGTGCCTTCAGCACACTTCAAACTCCTCCTCCTGGTTAACAAGGACCAAACCCTCTCTTGTTACTTAAAAGTTATTACATAGGAGGGACTAGGAGCAGACAACTGAATTTTTTCTGGATTAACTCAGGCATTAGTTGAATGCTTTTTTTGTGGCTCACCTACTTTAAAAGGTGATCAAATCACTCTGTGCTACTGAAAAGAGCAACTGCAAAGAACAATTACATAAACCCTCTGGTTCAACTTACCTCATCCTTCTTTCTAATGAAAGAAAGCATTAGAAACCACTGCCTTGCCACCACTTCCTTAGTAATCTCAGTAAAACCTACTTGCTTGGTCATGTGAATTCCTTTTTTTTCCTTAGCAAATCAGAGAAATTTACTTCATTCAAAATAATGAGACACAATTGTACATCATATTTTTTAAAGTACATGCACTGAATTTTATATGATGTAGAAAGATAAAGGCACTCCTTTTAAGTGAACTATTCTCAAACAGGTGCATTCTAGAACTTTGCATTATTTATGTCAGAAAATTTGTACATATCCTCAATTCCATACCTATAATTCCTAAATCCGAAAAAGTCTGAAAACACTTTCGTGGGGCGCCTGGATAGCTCAGTGGGTTAAAGCCTCTGTTTTCGGCTCAGGTCATGATCCAGGGTTCCTGGGATGGAGCTGGCTCTCTGCTCAGCAGGGAGCCTGCTTTCCCCACCCACTCTGCCTGCCTCTCTGCCTATTTGTGATCTCTGTCTGTCAAATAAATAATAAAATCTTCTAAAAAAAAAAAAAAACTTTCTTCATAACTTGTTTAGCAGTAAAATGTGACCTTCACTGACATAACACTATTTATAGTCTTAAACCATACTTAGTGTGGATTTTTACTTAACCATAGGAATATTAATATGATTGATTCCTGGATGTTTTTCCAGACCCCACTAAGGGGGTTATGTCACTGTATATATATATATATTATTTTTCTACAATCAAAAAAAAATTAAATTCTGAAATACTCTAGTCTTAATGATTATGGAAAAGAGATTATAATTGTATAGTTCTATTCTTCAAAAATATTTCATTCTTTGAAAATGAAATAGCATAGCAACAAACCAACATGACAGAGGGTACCAAAAATACTAAGATATGATAAAGGAAATTGTCCATATCTCTAACACTAACAGAACACAAAATTTAAATGAGATATACAAATTTTCTCTCAAAGGAAAAAAGGGGGGGGAGCTATATGAAATCAATGTAATTTAAAATAAACAGTATATTCCTGGGCCTTCTTGATAATTCTCTCGTTTCAGTGAACACCTGTCTACACCTAATATACATAAAATATATTGGGAAATTAACATATCAGCATTCAAAGCTCATGTCACATCCTAAGTACTGAATTCAAGCTTACAATCCCAAGAATTGTTAAAATATTAATAATCATTATAAAAGTTCAATTAATAGTATTGAGGAAATTAAAACACTTAAGTAACACGAACATGTTTTGGGATGTACTCGGTACACATTCACTGATATTCTTAAAGCAATCTGCTAGAGCAGACAAAACTTGGTCGAACAATTTCATTCACCACACACTAACACACAAAAAAAGTCAAGCATGGAGTACATATTTAAGATATATAAGAATGAGTGATTCAGGGACGCCTGGGTGGCTCAGTTGGTTAAGCAGCTGCCTTCGGCTCAGGTCATGATCCCAGCGTCCTGGGATGGAGTCCCGCATCGGGCTCCTTGCTCAGCAGGAGCCTGCTTCTCCCTCTGCCTCTGCCTGCCATTCTGTCTGCCTGTGCTTGCTCTCTCTCCCTCTCTCTCTGACAAATAAATAAAATCTTAAAAAAAAAAAAAAAAAAAGAATGAGTGATTCACTGAGAATATTCAAAGTTAATTATGTTAAGAACATTCCTTATAAGGCCAGTGAATTAGTGATTCTAATTCATACTGGACCAAAAGGAAACAACTTTCTGGACTTGTTACTGGTTACATGTTTTAAGTAAATATAAAGGCATATTCTCTAAAAATGCAATGAAACATATCTTATTCTTTGTCCTAATTCATGAAACATAAGCAAAACTATTTACTACAAACAAGGAAAACTGTTCCCCATCAACTCATATCGAGTTCATGAGAAATTCTTACCGAACTCTCATGTCACATTTCCAGAATTATATGGTATATGATGCAGTATGATTAATTCTTTCTCTGTTCTGCTTACTGAAATAGTACCAGCCTTTAGAAAATTTCCAGCAGATCCCTATCAGTCAATAAACAATAAGCTATATACTAGCTTAATGGTAAGCAATAACGCTGACGTTATTTATTTTATTAAGTGAATATTTTAGATAAGTCCTACTTACACTATTAAATCAAAACCATATGATTTCTTGGTGAGCACTTTAGTGTGATAACTGTATTTCCCCTCTAGCTATCTGAGGGTACATCTGTGCATACACTTGTAGACCTGTTGTGCTGATGGGTGCTAAGCTCCAATGCAGTCGCCACCAGAGACCGGTATCTTCAATTTCTCCCAGTGTCCTGCATTCGCCATCCATTCATGGTAAAGTAGTTAATTTAATGTTCTCATTGTTTACCAGAAAGCACAGACAGTGAGGCTGGCTTCGCCGCTCCCGTTTCCTTTTGCTAGGCGGCTGTGCTTTTTCAGCCAATTGACTTTGCCTTTGAGGCTATAAATATCTGAAAAATGTTCTGCATTTGATGCTCTGGATTCTGCATCCATATTTAGCTGTTTGTGGCATGCCTTGTTTAAGCTACTCTGCCACCCATACAATCAGTCAGGTTGAGATCTGGATGGTCAAAGGACACATGGTTCAACATTCAACAGACACTATGAGCAAGGCACCAATCTGCTAGACACGGTGACAATGAAGGGGGTGGCAAGACAGCAATACAAAGACAAACAAGACAGACTTCCTGGTATCAAACATTTATAGTCTTGACAGGCATGGGCACGACTTATTATAAAACTGTAATGAAACAAATGAAATACATCTACCTATTATAAAGCTCTGACAAATTCCAGAAAAAGTTTTCCAATGCTGGCAATACACAGAACTCTGAATATATGTATTATCAACAAAATAGTCAATAACAAGCTCAAAACAGGGCCTAGTCTTCAAATTTCGTGAGGCAAACTAATAAAATATTATTTCCCAAAGTTTCTGTTAAGGTATTCAGGTTGGGGGGAGGGGTTGTTATTGCCGTTGTTTGCAAGTTGATTTCAAACATAAGTATATGGTAGAGGATGTGAATCATAGCCAAAAGCCAGGAGCACTTAATACAGCTCCTTACTTCGTACCCTTTTAAATCCACATGGCTATTTCAGGCCAGTACTTAAAACTGAATAAGCTTTACCTGAGCAAGATCCCCATTCCCCCACCTTCCTATCTTGTCAAAACATTCCAAACAAATATACATCTGTCACAACTAAGTTCACTGACCTTTCGATAAAAGTGCTCCCCAGAAGCCCCTGACAATCATGATTTAAACTCATTAAGGGCTTGCCTATCCCCAAGAGTCAGCCTGGAATTGGTAGGCCAAGTTATAGGTGAAATAATAGGGCAGGCCACAGAATCAGACAACTCCACAGTTAAAATGGACCACAGATACCAATTAGTCCAGATTCTCCATTTATGTAGAAACCTAGAGCCATAGAATTAAATTACTTAGCCAAAGTTAGACAACTAATTTGTGGCAAAGAGAGAATGAAAACCCCGGTTCTCAATTCCCAGTTGTATACTCTAGGTTTCTGAATTTCTTTTAAAAACATTAGACTACACTCATAAAAGTTGGCTTAAATTGTGCAGAAGAACCCTAAACATTCCAAAACAATCAGAATTTGAACACACAAAACAAACAAGTAAACAAGAAAAAAAAACAAAAAACAAATGAATTAGCGTTTTCCAAACTGATTTTCTACATTCAATTATTTTTACTTCAAAGCTTTTCAAAGGATTATGCAATAGGCAACTTAAAAAAACTAGCTAAGGACACAGAAAAGTCGAGAATCATTCAGAAAGCTTTGGAATATTTACATCAAACTGAAGACAACAAAGTAGTATCCAGGATGAGCTACCTTAGAGGAAGGAAAGTAGTAGAACTAAACAGTAAATAAAAACAACATCTGGTTATTGATAGGGAAGGAAAAAAGTTACAATGCACTGGAAAGTCTGCAACTTGACACTGAAACACACAGTCTGTATGAGTAGAGAATATATGTATGTTTACTTACCCATACAGACTTAAGAATATCCACATATTTTTTGTGTATACACACACACACACACACACCCCACAAATCTACCCCTAAAAATGGACAACAAAAACATGCACATATTTTATGGGTTTCACGCAAAAACAATAATTTATGCTAGGTCTGGAATACACAGACAAAATAGTTTTGGACAATGAAATACCAAATTATCATATATTCTTGCAGTAACATAGCCGTATCTCTAACTGTATGTAAAAAACAATGTGCCAAAGAAGCATGTAAGGATAAAAAGGGAGGATACGATGGGAAAATGTAACTACGATATACTCTAATTCAAGCTTATTTGCAAGTTCTCATCAACCTTTCCTATAAGCTATCAGATAAGTGCCACCAGCAAGTGGATGGAAAATCAGGCACTAAAGTTTTTAATTTGCTGAGAATGAATTGGGTGACCTTGCATCATCTCCTACTTCTTTGCTTTAATTCTTTCGGGTACTTAGAATAACATAAAAACCATGTATAAACATCAAGCAAAATATAAAGTGGTACATATATAAATCCTTAAGAACTGGTTATAAGACCTATAGGATTTTTAGAACTGAAAGAGCCATGAAGAGATTATTTAATCCAATTCATTCATTTTACAGATGAAGAATCAGAGGTTAAAAAAAAAGTGATCCCAAATCACATAGCCACTTTTTGTCAGAACCAAGACAAAACCTCAAATCTGTGGATTCCTTGTTCTGTGATCTTTCTGATAGAGATGGACTTGAAGTCTTGAAATGGACTAACTATCTAGAGAGATAACTTCTAAATCTTGATCACTCCTGAATAGTAAAAATATACCCTTTTCTGAAGGATGAAGAAAAAAAAGCATAATGTACGTAATCACTACAGGTTTAGATTGCACATGACTGGAGGACAACATCTTAACCTTGTCTTTGATCCAGGCGCTTCAAATCTGCCCTCTTACATTCAGCCACATCACTAATGTCTTGTGTTCACGTGAGCTAAGTGATAAACATCTTGACGTTCTAATATTTTGCAAAGCCACAGCTCAGTCCTGAATTCCAGGCTATAAATCCTTGGGCTATGAGTTTTCCAAACCAGCATGGGTTTAATGCTGCCACAAGGCTCACCCTAATAGAATCTCATCATTCAGTTTTAATTAAAGAGGTGGTTACTAGGAATGCAGAAAGGGAAAGTTTTAGTGTGTTCATCACTTTTAACTTGCTGAGTCGCAACCCAGTCACTTTACAAAGAGAATCAGAAACAATAGTGCAATCTGACACAATCCACACCCCTTGGACTAAGTGGTTGCCTTTGGGAGAATGAGGTTCAGAGAGAGGTTATAGATTAGTCTGTTCCCACCAAATAAATATTTTTTGCTATTCTATTTTATTTTATTATCTTATCCACTGCTAAGCTATTTCATAGTATCTTGGGTTTCCAGTCTTGCCTCACTCAAGAAAAAGAACTGAAACTCTGTTCGCTGAATTTCATGGTGTGTTCCATCAGACCTCCTTGAAATCGGTTGACAGTTCCCTCGAAGTTATCACCTAATTATGAAGTCTGCATAGCTCAACTCTACCTTAAACTTCCTGCAGGTGTTTGAAAAGGTCCAAAGACCGTACTGGATGACATCTCTCGGCTCAAGCGCTGGTCTGGAGAAACTTGTCAGAAACGCACGCCAGAACGAAAAGCAATGTGGGAAACTGACCCAGGAAGGATGGGGACTGAGAATAGGACTTGAGACTAGGGATGAATTTCAGCAAAAACAGAGCAAAAACACCAGCCTCTAGGATGGCCTGTGTTCCTTACCGTACACCCGCACCCAGCTCTGTTGCTGGCACACGGACTCCAGAAGGATCCGATCCAACATGCCACCAGCCACGGCCCCACCGACTGGGACAACTGCTTCCAGCTCCTCCGGGGGTAGCGGCGAGTCAGACTCCAGTCCTGGGAACATCTCCGGCCAGGATAGCGCCTCCGCGGCTCCTCCGGACGACGGGGAGAGCTCCATGGTGCCCCGGAGGGACAAGGCGGCGGCGGGGCCGGCGCGCAAGTCCGCGCCCTGCCTGCGGGAAGGGGAGGAGGAGAGCGCAGCGGCGGGGGTAAGGACCGCAGCGGCAGCCGGCACCAACGCGGGTCTCACCTCTTTCCCCGCCGCCCACTGCCCGCGGCTCGGGCGCTGCAGCCCACCTGCAGCCGGCGGGCGGGACCCAGGCCGGGAGGCGGATCCAGCGTGGCCCCGGCCGGGGGTGGGTCCGGGCTCAGGTGTGGGTCCCTCCCGGGAGGGGACGTGGAAGGACCCGGGAGGGGCGGCTCACCCGCCTGCCCCCGCGGAGCCGCCTTCCTCAACCCCCCGCCGGCGTCTCTAGGGGCCAGACCCGGCTGGAGCTTGGAGCCGGGGATGGAGTGGGGCCGGGCAGGGCAGGGCTGGGGGCGTCGCCGCCAGGGGCCGCCCCCTCTGACCCGCTCCCGCCGCCGCCGCCGCCGCCGCCGTCGCCTCAGAGCCTCGGATTGTCCGCTCCCTCAGGGAAGGGGGGCGGTGGCCCCGGGTTCTCGCCCGCCAGTCCTCGGCCCCCACCCCAGGAATGAGCCGGCCCGCCCCCCTAACTCTCAGGCCACAGCTCCCGCCGCGGCTCGGGCTCCGGCCCCGGCTCCGCCACCGATCCCACAAGCCCGGCAGCCGCGGCGGCGGCAGGCGGCATCCCAGGGTGATAGGCCGGAGCAATCGAGGGCCGAGGTTTGGGCCGCGTGTGCAATCGAGTAACGAAGCGGAGGAGGAACTGCCACCAAAGGCAGGAAAAATCGGACACCGAATTATTCATCTGGCCAGTCCCGCCTACTTTCTAAAGACCCTCTACCCGACCGCCCAGCCGCGCGCGGTACGGGTCTCCCGAGCTGCAGCAAAAGCGGGGACGGCGTGGGGAGGCGGGGAGGAGAAGGGGTGCGGGAAATTTGAAAAGAAAGGAAAAGAGCTTCCCTTCCCCTCTTTCCACCTCTTTCCCTTCATGCAGTTATTTATGTATTCATTTATTTGGACCGACATTTCGTTCTTACTGGAGGAAGAGATTAGAGAGGCTGCTTTATTTACAGTTGCCCAAAGGGAAACGCCTCCTTCCTTCCCAGAGGAGAGACTTGGCAGCGGGATCTGGATTGTGGGATCTGCGCTTTGCGCCCTGTCCGCGCCGAGGCTGGACTTGTCATCGGTTTAGAATAGCATGGTTACGAAGTGTGGTGTGGATGGATAGACGGGCCTCGCGAGCACAAGAAATACTCAAAGGCCCAGTATTAACCAAACATGTTTCTCTTTCTTTTGCCTTTGATCTTTGTGCAATTATGTTGGCTTTTTTTCCTCAAATGATATCACAAGCGTTTTATTTTTGGTCTATTTGGAGACTGTCTCCCTTGACCTTGGCTTTGATTTTTCTGCCCACCCAAAGCGGTATTCACTAGTTCAGGTTAAAAAGATTGCTGGCAAAGTAGTAATAATTTTTAAACCGAAAAGTAACAACTTCAACAGTGCCTCGCACGTAGTAGGTCTCCGACAATGTTTCTTGAACATGCTGCTTGAAATGGAGGAGTTCCACAAGCGCCACAATATGGCGCTTTGGTTCAGTACATGGGGGGCATCCCCCCACCCATTTCTTCCTACTTTGCACAGAGACTGGTCTACAAGGGGATACTTTTGTTTTTCTGGTCTTGTGGTATCCTGGTATGTTGTTTGGGCTTATCAAGAACTATAAGGATGCATTTTGTAATTTTCTGCAAACTGTTTAGGGAAATAGTATTTCAAAGCAGGAAGTGACCTTCAAGATAATCTCATTCTGCCTTTTGTTTAATGGTTGAGGAAACTGAGAAACATCCATGTTACCTGACAAATCAACTACCAGTACAGATAGGTCTGCAGTGTATCAATGATGACGCCTATTTCAACTTTGTTCCTCAAGAAACTTTTGTAACTGAGCTTGTTGACGCATGGTTTGGTGATGCATTGAAGTGATCATTTCCGGTATCTAAAACCCCGATTTCTTACTAACTCCATAGTCAGACTTCCAAGTCTAAATCATATTGTTCAGTGCTGGAGTGGAATGGGAAGGTATCGAAGCTAGGAGATTATAGGGCCCGGCATTAAACAGAGCTAGCGCATTTTTATTTATACTAAACTACTGCTGAAGTCATGGTAACAGAAGTCAGAGAGCAGGTGGATAATGGGCATCAGGTGTACAAATTTGAGCACTCTTTATTAGTCAATATGTAAGGAATTTATTTAGCCAAGTAATTATCTCAAAGCAGCATTTAGGAGTGGTGTATGAAACATTCACGGGTTTGTTTGTTTGTTTTCTCGAGCTTATTCTCTTGTGGTATCATCCATTGTTGAGTTAAAGAAAAAGCTCTCAATAATCCTGCTTTCTTCATCTAGACTCCAAATCCCAGTCCTTGCTTCACCTCCCTGTCCTGACCCCAGACTAGCTGCAGTGATTATCTAATTGCTTAAGTAATAGTATGTCTGGAATTTATCTGATGTTTATAACTTAAAGAGAAAATAGTTCACAACCTGAACAACAGTTCTCTGAGATTAGCTGAACCAGTTTTTTTTTTTAAGATTTTATTTTTTATTTATTTGACAGAGATCACAAGTAGGCAGAGAGGTAGGCAGAGAGAGAGGAAGAAGCAGGCTCCCTGCTGAGCAGAGAGCCCAAAGCGGGGCTTGATCCCAGGACCCTGGGATCATGACCTGAGCTGAAGGCAGAGGCTTTAACACATGGAGCCACCCAGGTGCGCCAGAACCAGTATTTTTAAAATCACCATTGAGCCAATGAAAAAAATTGAAGCATAGAATTCTATCAAGCAACCTACCTATAGTCAAATAGTAGACAGATTAAAACCCTAGTCTCCTAAACTTTTAAATCATTGATGGATCTCAATTCCTTAAGGTTTTTATCTGCCCCCCACCACCCTGAGTGAGTAGAGCTGTCCTAAAAGTAATGGGGCCAAAAGCAAATATTCCATGGTTTTTGCAAATTATTATCACTTAAGGGATGCCTGGGTGGCTTAGTCCGTTAAGTGTCTGCCTTCCGCTCAGGTCATGATCTCTGGGTCCTGGGATGGAGCCCTGTATTGGGTTCCCTGCTCAGCAGGGCGTCTGCTGCTCCCTCTCCCTGGGCTCCTCACCCCTGCTTGTGCTCTCTCACTCTCTCTCTCTCTCTCTCAAATAAATAAATAATCTTAAAATACAAATTATTGTCACTTAAAAAAATATTGGAGAAAAACAAACACAAGTGACAAGCCAATCTGCATTGCGGGAAAGCAGTTACTCCTACTACAATTTATACCAGTGGTATCTCCCTGGTGTAATCCCAGATCTTAATGTGAACATAAATCCTTGGCTGATAAAGTCTTAGTTTACTTTGTAGTTTGCAAACAGGCCTTTGTGTGTGAACTACAATAGAGCTAAAGTCTCATTTCCCAGCCTGCCCTACCCCCTCCTCCTTTTCCTCCCTCTAGAATTTCAGACACTAAGCTCTCAGAGGTCATCTCCATATTTATTGTCATTGGAACTCAATTCCAAGAATCAAATCAAAGCCCCAGGACAAATGGGAACTAAAATTGGGGAACTGTGGAGGAGAAAAAAACTAATAAATTCCCCCAAGTAAGAGGCTGAAAAACAAAGGTTGAGGTTTTCAAAAGAAAGAAAGAGGCCTTGGGTTCAGAGTACATATTACCAATCCAGGTTTCCTGTTCTTATCCTAAAGTAGAGTACACCTATGAAAGCTTTCATAAACTGAAATGACATAAAGCAAAGAAGCACTTACTGGTGATTAAATGGAAAAATTTTTGAGCATTCCCAGATCCAAAAAATAACCTCTCAGGCTTTTCTGATACTTAGGACCCATCTTGCTAAAGGATGCACAAAATAAATCAAGATAAGCTCACAGACTGTTCAAAGCTATGGTGGCTCCACGCTGAGATGCTGAATGTAGTTCCAGGGGAAGGAGCTTGGGGGCACCACTCTCTGGTCAGGGCACACACTGCCTGTATCTGGGCTTACTGCAAATGCTGAACGTTATTTTTGCTTTTCTCCTTTTTTCATACAGTGAAAATCCTTATCAGATTTCCTTAGGTCAGTGAAAACAGGTACTAATGTAGGTCTTTCATAAAAGCGAAATAGCATAATGAGAATCTTCTATACATTCGAAAGATGCCCATATTAAGGAGAGACAAGGATTTGGAACCTTGGCTCTCACAAACTGAGGACCAGGTGCTCATCCAGTTTTCTCCTCTTTTCACCTGTCAGAAAATACCCATTCCCTCATCACAAGTGTTCTTAACTATTTTCTTATAGCAGGTCCCTTTTAGGCTCTCTAGACACGACTCTGAAGCAGCTAATCTCCCAAGCAGTAATGCAACATTTAAAGTGTGGTTCAGGGGCACCTGGGTGGCTCAGTGGGTTAGAGCCTCTGCCTTTGGCTCAGGTCATGATCCCAGGGTCCTGGGATGGAGCCCGAGTTGGGCTCTCTGCTCTGCGGGGAGCCTGCTTCCCTTCCTCTCTCTCTGCCTGCCTCTCTGCCTGCTTGTGATCTGTCAAATGAATAAATAAAATCTTTAAAAAAAAATAAAAATAAAAAAATAAAGTGTGATTCGCCAGCAGCTCCCTTCCAATATTCTCTTTCCCGTTGGCCACGACGATGCAGCACTCCCGATTGCACGCTATAACACTGACCATGCCCAGTTCATAAGGGAAGAATTTAGACATTTCTCGAGAGCCATCATCGCTACCTGCCCCATTGCCTGTGTCCAGTCACCCCAATGGCCTACTATGCCCCCAAATACATCCAGCACTTTCTTTGCTCTTTGCCTCTCCTTGTTTCTGATATCAGGAATGTCCTTTCCTCCATCTCTACCTGCTAAAAACTTGCCAACCTTCAAGTTCCCCTTCCCCCACTTCTTAGGTTAATGCCAATGTCCTCTTCCAGCAAGTCATTTCCTATCCTCCAAACTGGCGATGATCTCTGCCCCCTCTGAGTTCCCATGGCATTTGTTCTTGTCTGTCTGCTGGAACCACTCATGGATATATTATGGTACAGTCCTCCGTGTAACTCTAATATCTACTGTTAGGTCATAAGCATCTAGAGGGCAAAGGGCTTGCATTATTCATGTTCATCCTCCACGGTGTCTTTCACATATCAACCCCTCAATGAAACCAGAAGCCAGGAAGCAAGAAATTAAACTGAAAAAGAAAAACCTGGCTGGGTTCATAAATGTTTGGGGCTACAAAAAAAAAAAAAAAAAAAAAACAGTTCAGTGATCCCAGACATGCAACCCCTACTCTCTCCTGCCCCATCCATTAAAAAAAGAGAGAGAGAAACACACTTAGACCCAGGAAAATGACATGACTTGCCCAAGGTCACCCAATGAGTAACAGAGGAAGGATGGGAATCCCAATGCATCAACCCCATCAACAGACTGCTTGCTTCCTGCTTGTTTTTGTCCTCTAAATGGATTATTTTCTTGTTGATAAAGGTTTCTTCAGTAAAGTAATTTTATTCTTTTACATATTATTTAAGCTTAAAGCATTTGTGCCACATTCCTGGCCCCACATATAATTTTAGCAAAATTATACTTTTTTTTTTTAAACCAAAGGACCAAACAGAGACATCAGAGAAACATCTGGTCTGATTCATCAGGGTAGCAGCAACATTTCTATTTATACACGAGCACAGCCCTATCTTTGTAGCTCTCAGCTGTTCCTCGTTGCTTGGTACGTTCCCCTTTTCAACCTTGTCTGTCCCTCATCAAGAGAGCATCCTGCATCCTGAGTCTTAAACAAAATCTAATGCAATAAAGGAGAATACATTCCCTATTCTCTAGCAGAGGTCTGAATTTCAAAGGTTCAAAAGTTCCTTTACTTTCTCAGTCTCTTTGTTCCAGAGCATAGGACAGCCAGCCTCAAGTGGTTGGGTGGCTGCCATTCATTTCACTGCATTCCGGGTACAAAGAAGTTGGATTAAAAAAACAAAGATAGGGCATGAATCAAATTTGGAAGCAGGTCAGGCAGAAAGAGAGTATTCTAAATGGGGAAACTGAGGTTGATGTAAAGAGGAGCGTAAGTGCTCCATAAGGAGCACTAACTCCTCCAGCAACATTTGAGAGTGGTATAAATGAGAAAATGTTGATTGTAGGTCTTCATGAATACAAGAAAAGCTTAGGAATCTTCCTGGGTTTTGTGAGTGCTTTTTTGTACCGGACCCATGTCCCCTAAGAGAAGGTCTCTATCTGAACCAACCAATAATGGTATCATTTGGGAAAGCAGTGGAACAGACCAGAGACAAACAGAACCTCCACCAGTCATTTCTTCTTGGCAAACACTCCTCAAAAATAATGACCTCACCTCAGCATTCAACTTGAGGAATGCAAAAAGAATAAAAACGCTCAGATGGAACCACAAGGGCGCCTGACATCAGTGTCTAATTAAAACCTGTAGAGGTCCTAAAGACTGAAAATAATAAGGTGCCCACCTCACTCCATGTAATTAAAAACATTTTTTTTTGCCACGTATCAGAAAGAGCAACAAAGTTCTGATTTTTTTTTCAGTGATGACCACTATACAACTTGTTTTAGAAATGGCAAACATCAAACTCCTAAAAATGTTGTATGCACTTCTGTGCGCTCCTACTTCTGCCAGTGTTCTAAACACATCTTTTGAGTAATCCAGCTCTGTCTGGAATACACAGTACCAACCATCTATTAACTAACATAATCTATGAAGGGGATAATCTTTAGCAAATTAATTTCTGTGTTTTTCTAGTAACTATAGAAACACCAACTTACTTCACCCTAGCCAAAGAAAATGATCACTTCCTTAGCTTTGTGGTTCTAAAGAGTCCTCAAAAGATGGAAAAAAAAAAAAAAAAGCCAAATGATTCTAGAGGAGAGATTTTTAGAGGATTGCAACAAGACTGTTCATTCATTAGCCGTGTCTTCTACACTATGTCTCTGCATTCGAAATGGCAGCAACAAACCTAGTTAGGACAAAGTGTCTTTCCAAGTTTGCAACTCAACAAACCACTTCATGAGAATTTAAATCTATCGATCTCCTTGTCTTATTCCTTGACTCTTAGTCCCAAGCCCTGGTTGGCACCCATCTGAAATATTCAACCAGTCTCTTCCATTCTCTTATATCCAGTCCTACAGCATCAACTCCGGATCATTCCCACAATCTGCCTTCTGCTCCTCCTTCTCAAACAGCTGAAAAAACGCTATTCTAGACTCTTATGCTGCTACAGATTCAAACTCAATGGGACCCCTCAGAGACTCCGTCATTCCCTTAGCTTGTCTTTGGTCAGTTACCTCTACCGTTCCGTTCAGTAAATCCACCCGGTAATCTTTGTCCCTCTCCGCCAGACCTAAGTCAACTCCCACTTCTCATTCCCAACAAATGTTTCTGCCTCTTTTTTTTTTTTTTTAAGATTTTATTTATTTATTTGACAGAGAGATCACAAGCAGGCAGAGAGGCAGGCGGAGAGAGAGGAGGAAGCAGGCCCCCTGCTGAGCAGAGAGCCCGATGCGGAGCTCGATCCCAGGACTCTGAGATCACGACCTGAGCCGAAGGCAGCGGCTTAACCCACTGAGCCACCCAGGCGCCCCTGTTTCTGCCTCTTTTAAGGAGAAAAATGGAGGCCACTGAGTAAGACCTCCTTCAAAATCCCCACCCCTCCACCTTCTGCTTCAGCTATAAAGATCAGCGGTCCCTCATCTTTTTCAAAAGCCAAACCCTTTCACCAATTTCAGGGCCGAAGCAATTAATTTCCCTTTTTTTTTTTTTTTTTTTTTGTCTTTCAACCACACTTTTTCAACGTTGGCTCCTTTCCTCAACTTAACGTGTTAACCTCTCCCATCTAATCAAAAAGCTCCCCACCAATGAAGTGCACCAAACTCTGCAACTTTCTCTGAAATGTAACCAAAAAATAAGATGGGTTGATGGATGTATAGATGGATAGATCCATGATAAACCAAATATGGAAAAATCCTCTCTGTAGAACATTGGTGGTGAATACATGGATGTTCACTGTATAATTCTTTCAACTTATCTGTATGTTTAAAAATTTGTCGTAATAGGGGCACCTGGGTAGCTCAGTGGGTTAAAGCCTCTGCCTTTGGCTCAGATCATGATCCCAGCATCCTGTGATCGGGTCGAGTCGGGCTCTCTGCTCAGCAGGGAGCCTGCTTCCCCCCATCTCTCTGCCTGCCTCTCTGCCTACTTGTGATCTCTCTCTGTCAAATAAATAAACAAAATCTTTAAAAAAAAAATTTGTCATAATAAAAACGTTGTGGGGGGGCACCTGGGTGGCTCAGTTGGTTAAGCGACTGCCTTCAGCTCAGGTCATGATCCCGGAGTCCTGGGATCGAGTCCCACATCAGGCTCCCAGCTCCATGGGGAGTCTGCTTCTCTCTCTGTCTCCTCTCATGCTCTCTCACTCTGTCTCTCTCTCGAATAAATAAAAAAAAAAAAAAATTAAAAAAAAAAAAACGTTGGGGGGGCTCCCAATTCAGCAACCTCCCCAAGTCACCACCAAATCTTCTTACTTTTTGCCTCTGAACTTTTTGAAAAAGTAGATTGTACTCACTGTCTCCACTAATTCTTCACCTCCCACTTCTTGTTTTTAATTCAGATCTTTAAAAAGGATATAGAGGGCGCCTGGGTGGCTCAGTGGGTTAAGCCGCTGCCTTCGGCTCAGGTCATGATCCCAGAGTCCTGGGATCGAGTCCCGCATCGGGCTCGCTGCTCAGCAGGAAACCTGCTTCCCTTCCTCTCTCTCTGCCTGCCTCTCTGCCTACTTGTGATCTCTCTCTGTCAAATAAATAAATAAAATCTTTAAAAAAAATAAAATAAATAAAATAAAAAGGATATAGAATGTTGTAAATATAATGAAGTCTTCTTTATACCCCACCCAATCCCTTTCTTTCCTGGGTACCAATAATACGTCACGATTGTTCTAATGTCGGTATGTATCTCTCCCATGCATGCATATGAGTGTTGGCAAATCTTTTAATGAGTTCTTCTACCTTTTTTAAAAGATTTTATTTACTTATTTGACAGAGAAAGAGAGAGCACAAGCAGGGGGAGAGGCAGAGGGAGAGGGAGAAACAGGCTCCCTGCAGAGCAGAGGAAGCTCGATATGGGACTTGATCCCAGGACTCCGGGATCATGACCTGAGCCGAAGGCAGTGGCTTAACCAACTGAGCCACCCAGGTGCCCTGAGTTTTTCTATTAATTTTTGATTTGTCTTCCTGAAATTGTCCTATGCATGATATATCCTGGAATTTCTTTTTGCATTCAGTATTGTGCTTTTAAGATTTATCTGTTACTGCTCACAGATCTAGTTCACACATTTTAACTGCTGTGTAGTTTTGCATCATATAAATAGTCCACTACTAATTTCCACATTCCACTATGGATGGTTATTTCCAATTTTATGATTGCAAGCAATAAAACAGTGACCATCCCTAAAGCAATTTTCCTGTACCTCTGTGTAAGTGATCCTCTAAATATATGTCCAGAAATCGAATTACTATATAGTAGGGTACACACTTATTCCATGCTACAAAATATTGGCAAATTGTTTTCCATGATTGTTGTGCCGATCTACTGTCCCATCAGCAGGGTATGAGAGTTTCTTCACATCCTTACCAATATTACACATTATCAGATTTTTAAATTTAGCCATTCTCATATATATGAAAAGCAATCCAATTTTACATTTTACGTTTTCCTCTAGAGAGGTTAGGCATCTTTTCATATGCTCTTGGCAATTTGCGTTTCACCTCTATGAATTGCCTATTCACATTCCTTGATAATTTTTTTCTATTGAATTTTTGCCTTTTTCTTACTTATTTTTTGAAATTCTCTCCATATTTGCTGTGCCCTAATTTTTTTTTCTGTTATTTGAATTGCAAATATTTTCTGACCTTCTCTTTTAACATTGTGTATGGTATTCTTTCTAAAATAGAAATTTTAATTTTAATTTATCATCTTTTTTGTTTATGTTATAAGTTTTCAGGTATTAAGAAAGCCTTCCCTAGGGGCGCCTGGGTGGCTCAGTGGGTTAAAGCCTCTGCCTTTGGCTCAGGTCATGGTCCCAGGGTCCTGGGATCAAGCCCTGCATCGGGCTCTCTGCTCAGCGGGGAGCCTGCTTCCTCCTCTCTGCCTGCCTCTCTGCCTACTTGTGATCTCTGTCAAATAAATAAAAATCTTAAAAAAAAAAAAAAAAAGAGGGACGCCTGGGTGGCTCAGTTGGTTAAGCAGCTGCCTTCGGCTCAGGTCATGATCCCAGCGTCCTGGGATAGAGTCCCACATCGGGCTCCTTGCTCTGCAGGGAGCCTGCTTCTCCCTCTGCCTCTGCCTGCCATTCTGTATGCCTGTGCTCGCTCTCTCTCCCTCTCTCTCTCTGATAAATAAATTAAAAAATCTTTAAAAAAAAAAAGAAAGAAAGCCTTCCCTACTTGGAAGTAATGAATATATTTTCCTCTACTCTTTATTATTCTGCCTTTCACACTGAAGTCTTTATTCCACTTGATATTTATTTATGTGTACAGTGAGAAAGATCTAATTTTTCCTTGTATGAATAGCCAGTGGACCCAGGACCATTTAGTGAATAGTCCAGCTTGTCACCCTTGCTTTGCACTTTCACTTCTATCATATACCAAGTTCTCTCACATGTGTTGCTCTCTGTCCTGTTTAATTGGTCCAATTAGTCCATTTGTCTCTATATGCCTTAGTATCACATTGCATTAATTTCTATGTTAATTTCTACCTTTTCTTTTTCTTTTTCAAAATTGCCTTGCCTATTCTTTTTTTTTTCCCATTTAAAGATTTTATTTATTTATTTGACAGAGATCACAAGTAGGCAGAGAGAGAAGGGGAAGCAGGCTCCCTGCTAAGCAGAGAGCCGGATGGGAGGCTTGATCCCAGGACACTGAGATCATGACCTGAGCCGAAGGCAGCGGCTTAACCCACTGAGCCACCCAGGCGCCCCTGCCTTGCCTATTCTTAGCATGAAGTCTTCCGCGTGCATTTTATTTTTTTAAAGATCTTAGGGTGCCTGGTTACCCCAGTAGGTTAAGCATCTTGAGTTTGGCTCAGGTCATTTTCTATGAGTCGTGGGGTGGAGCCCCGCATGGCACTCCCGGCTCAGTGGGGAATCCGATTCTCCCTTTCCCTCTGTGCTCTCTCTCGCTCTCGCCCTCTCTCAAGTAAATAAATAAAATCTTAAAAGATAAATAAATAAAGATTTTATTTTTACGTAATCTCTACACCCAGTGTGGAGCTTGAATCTACAACCTCAAGGTCAAGAGTCGCAAGCTCTGCAGGAAGGAGCCAGCCAGGCACCCATTCCACGTGCATTTTAGAATCAACTGGTCAAATTCTAGAAAGTACCCTGTCGGTATTCTGACTGCCAACTTAACAAAATTCTCCTACATTAAAGAGAATTGCCTCTGTGTGATACTGAATTTTCTCTTCAAGGACATGGTATATCTCTCCTATTTTATACCCATCAAGAAAGTTATCATTTTTTCCACGGTGGTCCATAGATGCATCCTCAGTGTTTCAACTTTCACCAATACAGAGACGAATTCTCATGCGGTGCCTCCCTCTCAGCTCTGTCGCCTTAGTTCTTGTTTATTCTGGCTCATTCTGGCTGCCCCCAGGGCAGCTGGGACTTGGCATATTTGTGAGAGAACTCTTCATCTTCTCCATTAAACTGGTTTCTCCTCCTGTAGACACCATCTTAGCTCATGACCTTGTTATCCGTATTTGTCATCCGAGAGGGAATTCTTTGATATTCTCTCTCTTTCATTTCTCAAATCCAGTCATTCACCATGCCTTTACTGTTTACCTTCCTAAACATGGCTTGATGTATGTTCCTGCCTCTCTATCTCCGCTATCCATTCCTCAGATAGGGCTCTCCTCATCTTTTTTTTTTTTTTTTTTTTTTAAGAGAGATTCTATTTATTCATTTGACACCCAGAGAGAGAAAGAGAGTGGGCGTGTGAGCATGCACAAATCGGGGGAAGGGGCAGAGGGAGAAGCAGATTCCCCGCTGAGCAGGGAGCCGGATGTCTGGACCGAGCTGAAGACAGACGCTTAATCGACTGAGCCACCCAGGCGCCCCTGGTCTACTCTTTTTACATAGCATTCAGAGTCCACCATTGTCTAGGCCTCACCTTTTTCTCTAGCTTCATTTCCAACTTACTCTTGCCTCCAGCAACCCAAAACTGCTTGGAGTTTCCTGTAAAGCCTATGCATTTTTTTTTTCTTTATGCCTTTGCCAATGGTGTCCTTTCTAGAAGATACATCTCCACTTCCATTCACCTCGCCTACTCCAACCTCAAACCTAATTTCCCTCCCTATCTCTACCTGACTGACTCTTCACATCCTTGGAGATCCAGCTCAGCTGTCAGCTCATTCAGAATGCCATCCCTACCCCTGACCCCTCTGGCAAGCTTCACTAGGTGTCTCTCTTCAGTGATCTCATAAATGCTCTGATTATTACTATGCTGTGCGCTTACCATACTGCATTGTAATTATTGGTTTATATATCCCCACTGGACTGTCAACTCATCAATAGAAGTATTTGGGTTTTATCCATATTTAAAGTTCAAGAACTGGGGTGACTGGGTGGCTCAGTGGGTTAAAGCCTCTGCCTTCAGTTCAGGTCATGATACCGGGGTTCTGGGGTCGAGCCCCACATTTGGCTCTCTGCTCAGCAGGGAGTCTGCTTCCCTTCCTCTCTCTCTGCCTGCCTCTCTGCCTACTTGTAATCTCTGGCAAACAAATAAATAAAATCTTTAAAAAAATAAAGTTCAAGAACCTAGTAGAGTATCTGGCACATAAATATTTGTTGAGTTCAATGAATAAATGATGTAGTTGAATTGAATATGCTCTTTATAGAAACTTTTTGGTTTTCTATGTATTATTGCTTAAAATTCAGTTTTCACCAGACTTCTCCCACCACATAGAGCTCATAAATTTAGTTTTTTTGCTCTGGCTAACCAATTCTAGGATTAAAAAAAAAAAAAAAAAAAAAGTGACCTATCAGTGTGGGTAACATTGGTCTAGGTTGGAGTATGGAACCATAGGGGAAAATAGAAAAAAATAAAGCAAGATAGGATGAAGAAAGAAGAGTCCCCAAATTGGAACACACAATACCTATCATCCATAATGAGGATTTCCACTAATACTGTGGTAAGGCATGATGAATATTTATGAGCTGAATCACATAGTCAGGAGCTCCTGAATTGTTCATTACGTGATATCACCTTGAGGTTTACATAAACTTATCTGGAAACGCCATCCCATGTCTTAGGGGAAAAACAATGTTCTCCCCGAACTCCCCGCAGCTTTTCTGAGCTCTCCGTTCTCTCGGTAACCTCCGGGTTTGGTTTCTGGCTTCTGTAGAATGTCCGTTCTTCACTCTGCATCTTGCAGCTGTTCCTTTATGTTCATTTGGCTCTGACCCAAGGGTGGGCTGTGGTCTCTCTTCCTAAATTTCCTACCTCAAATTCATGAGAGGCAGCTGTGTGCAGTAGACTCCTCCTGGAGATTCAAAGATAGTGTGTGCCATAAAGGGGAGCTACTTGGCAAATATGCAACACTCCTAAGTAGCCAATTTAAAACTGAAAACTTAATTTCCTTGCCGTATTTCCACCAACCCAAAGTTAAGCCTCCTGACACTTTGCTCACTCTTCTTTCCCCATGCTTCCTCATTTACTTTTTCTCTTTTCTTCCTGTATTTTCCAGTTTTTTAAAATATTTTATTTACTTATTTGAAAGAGGGAGAGGGAGAGAGAGCCTGAGCAGGGAGGAGAGAGAGGGGCAGGCTCCCCATGAGCAGAGAACCTGACGTGGAGCTCGATCCCAGGACCTCAAGATCATGACCTGAGCTGAAGGTGGAGGCTTAACCCACTGAGCCACCCAGGTGCCTGCCTCCACCCGTATTTCCCAATTTTTTATGTGGAAGGATTTTGTGATCTTTTTGTTGTTTCTTTCCAATCCATACAGAGCCTCTACTTTCACTCCTTAGCGACCTCTCAAGATATTATTCTAAACAAAGACGGGGCGCCTGGGTGGCTCAGTGGGTTAAGCCGCTGCCTTCAGCTCGGGTCATGATCTCAGAGTCCTGGGATTGAGCCCCGCGTCGGGCTCTCTGCTCATCAGGGAGCCTGCTTCCTCCTCTCTCTCTGCCTGCCTCTCTGCCTGCTTGTGATCTCTCCGTCAAATAAATAAAATCTTTAAAAAAATAAAAAATAAAAAAGACAATTCCTTATCTAAAGAAAACTCTTGTGCTCATTTGTAAATATCTTCTCATTCCTCAACTACATTTCTATGTATAGTGAATATGTGTTTATGTGTCAGGTAACTAAAAATTCAATATTGTTCATTCTCTTCCATGTGATTATTTCTTCCCAACTAAATATTTTATGAAACCTTATGTAGGGGCATCTAGGTGGCTCAGTTGGTTAAGTATCTGCCTTTGGCTTAGGTCATGATCCTGGGGTCCTGGGATTGAGCCCTGTGTCAGGAAGCCCACTTCCCTCTGCAGCTCCCCTTGCTTGTGCTTTCTTCCTCTCTCCCTCTCTCTCAAATAAACAAATAAAAATCTTAAAACACACACACACACACACACACACACACACACACACACACCCTATGTAAAAGAACTCCTTTAGGTATTGCTAATGATTGGTGACTGAACCATGCGGTACCAATAAGCACATATAGTTACCATCCTGGTGTTCAGGTTGGTACAAACTAAGCTGTAGTCTTTACAGAATTATTTAGTAACTGGAGCTTAAAACAGTCTTAATTTAATGCCTTTAAATAAACACTCTTCATATTTGGTACATGTATATATAGCCAATCTGAATGGGGTGTTTCTGAGCAACAGCAAATATTGACGGTTCCTAAATTTCTGGAATCCCAATGAAATTCTCTCTTTTAGAAAGACTTGAATTCATTCTTTCCACCAAATATTTGTCAAGAGCCTACTGTGGGTCAGGCACTGTGATAAACCCTGGTAGCTGAGTGGAGAAGGAAAGGGTTCAACTTCCTGCTCCCACTGAGCTTATATTCAAGCAGGGGACATGGTCAATAGGAAGGAAATAGATAATTATACAGTGTTGTAAGTTCTATGAAAAGGCACCATGGTTGAGTTGATGGAGAACAGGGGAAAGAAAGGTACTTCCAATAGGGTTGTTTGGGAAGTCCTCTCTAAGCCTTGATCTGTTATCTGAGAATGAGCCAGAAAAGAAAGCAGGAAAATAGTTAAGAGGCCATTGCAATAGTCCTGGTAAGAGATGATGGTGGCTTAGATTAGGATCGTGGCAGTGCAGGGAAAGGAAGACAAATAGCCCAGATATATTTTGGAGGTAGAACCATGAATCTATTTTAAATTGAATATATCGTAAGTAGAGGGGCGCCTGGGTGGCTCAGTGGGTTAAAGTCTCTGCCTTCAGCTCAGATCATGATTCCCCAGGGTCCTGAGATTGAGCCCCGCATCTGGCGCTCTTGCTCAGCGGGGAGCCTGCTTCCTCTTCTCTCTCTGCCTGCCTCTCTGCCTAATTGTGATCTCTCTCTCTGTCAAATAAATAAATAAAATATTTTAAAAATTAATAAGTAAAATTTTAAAAATTTTAAGAAAATATCATAAGTAGAAATTGGGATAACCCACCAAACATCATAGCTTAGCCTAGCCTAGCCTAGCCTAGCCTATCATAAATGTGCTCAAAACACCTACCTTAACCTACAGTTGGACAAATCACTAAACACAAAGTCTATCTTATAATAAAGTGTTGCCTATTTATGTCATTTATTGAATACTGTACTGAAAGTGAAAACAGAATAGAAGTATGGGGGGCGCCTGGGTGGCTCAGTGGGTTAAGCCGCTGCCTTCGGCTCGGGTCATGATCTCAGGGTCCTGGGATCGAGTCCCACATCGGGCTCTCTGCTCAGCAAGAAGCCTGCTTCCCTCTCTCTCTCTCTCTGCCTGCCTCTCCGTCTACTTGTGATCTCTCTCTGTCAAATAAATAAATAAAATCTTTAAAAAAAAAAAAGAATAGAAGTATGGGTACAGAATGGCTGTAATGGTTGTTTTTTTAATTTTTTAAAATTTTTTAAAAGATTTTTATTTATTTACTTGACAGAGATCACAAGTAGGCAGAGAGGCAGAGAGAAGAGGAAGCAGGCTCCCCGCCGAGCAGAGAGCTGGATGCGGGGCTTGATCTCAGAACCCTGAGATCATGACCTGAGCCGAAGGCAGAGGCTTAACCCACTGAGCCACCCAGGCACTCCAGCTGTAATGGTTTTAAGTGTATTGGTTGTTGACCCTCATGATCACGTGGCTGAGTGGGAGCTGCCGCTCTCTGCCACTGTCCAGTATCATGAGAGTTTAGTACCACATATCACTAGCCTGGGAGAAGATCAAAACTCAAAATTCAAAGTATGGTTCCTACTGAATGCACACCACTGTTACACCATTGTAAAGCTGAAAAATCTTGAGTTGAACCATCATAAGTTGGGGACTATCTGTTTAGTAGTATTTGCTGATGGGTTTTATGTATTTATGTATATTTATATATATTTAAAAATGATATTATATATTATATGTATATACATATATAAATACATATATAGAGAGAGAGAGAGAGAGAAAGAATCAGGGATAACTTCTGTGTTTGTGGTTTGGGCAGCTACATAGTTCATTTGACACCAAGATGGAGAAGACCAGAAGAACAGACTTGGGCAGGGAAACCTAGGTTCCATTTTGGACCTATAAAATTGAGATGCCTCTTAGACATTCACATAAGGATATTGGATGTATGAATCTGGAATCCTGGGAAAGGTTAGGGCTGGAAATATATATTTGGAGCAATCAGCACACAGATGCTATTTAAAGTCACAGAACTGAATATGCTCTCCTAGGGAGAGAGTTATTCTTAGAGAAGAGAGCCCAGGACTGAGCACTTAGGCACTCCAGCATTTAGAGGTCAGATAGAGAAATGGAAGACAGAAAATGATGAGAAGGAGCAGCCAGCGAGGCGAGATAAAGCCAATAGAGTATGATACTTCAAAAGTCAAGGAAGAGGTGTGATAATTAAGGATAGAGCCATGCTTACTCTATATAACAAACCCAGTGCAATATTCTTTTTTTAAAAAAAATTTTATTTTTATTTATTTATTTGAGAGAGAGAGAGTCAGTGAGAGAGAACATGAGTGAGGAGAAGGTCAGAGGGAGAAGAAGACTCCCTGTGGAGCTGGGAACCCGATGTGGGACTCGATCCCAGGACTCCAGGATCATGACCTGAGCTGAAGGCAGTCGCTTAACCAACCCAGGCGCCCCCCCCCCAGTGCAATATTCTGCCCAATCTATAAGCTTTCTGAGCCTGAAGAGACAGGCCATGAATGCTTTCTAATATCAAACCTTCCATGGGGTGCCTAGCTGGCTCACTGAGTAGAACATGTGATCAATCTTGGGGTTGTGAGTTCAAGTCCCATGTTGGGTAGAGAGATTACTTAAAAAATAAAATATTAAAACAACAACAACAAACCTTCCAGGAAAGGTTTTGTAACCTAACTGGGGTCTGAAGGGGCAGGAGTTCAGGGCATTTGCCTGTGGTATGGGTCTTCAGGCCTGTGATTGCTGCCGTAAGCAGCAGGCAAGTGACTCCAATCTGCCTTCAGTTCATGTTGGCACAAATTTTTTGGCTGATTCTTAGGAGATAATTCCAAAAGATTTTTGTGATGAGAACAAAGTGTAAAGGCGTGATTATAAAATTAGTATGGGAGTTTTTTCACAATTTCCATGGTAAAAGCGGGATGATCTTTGTTCATTTGTGCCCAATTCTTTTTCACAGAAGGCACTAGAACACTAGGAATAAAAAGCGATGCCTCTTTGTCTTCCAGTCCCTTGGGGTGAAGTCCGGCTCCCAACTGAAAGTGGGAGCATCAATGGAAAGAAACAACTTTTCATCTTATCTTACTATAAACAGCACTGACATTCTAGAAAGCATTCCTTTGATGACGAGTCCTGTGCCAATGTAGGATACAGCCATTTTGATACAGGCTGTTTTGTTACAGTCAATTTGCTGACACACAGCTTTGACACAGTCATTTTGATGCCAGGAACATCTTGATGTGGCTGCCTTGAAGTGGCTGTTTTGATATGGGAACATTTTGACTCTGCCTAAAAACAAACCAGTAAACTTTTCACTCAGAAAACATGATTACCAAGTAATGCGCATTGACTGATCTCCTCCCCCATTTCCCTGAGCTCCATCTCTTCCCCCCACGGGAGAAGCCAGACTGCAGACGTGGACAGTGGAAACCTTGAGAGGAAAAAAAATCATCACGAGGGAGGGAGAAGGCTGGAACAGTGCACCCAGCTCAATAATACAACCTGAAGAAAGAGAAAGATAATTTTGTCAACCCATCCTGACTCAGCCCTTTGGAAACAGTGCATCTCCACAACACTGAAAATGGTAGAGAGCACCCCAATCTTCTCCCAAGAGGTTGTAAGAGCTATGCCGTGAACAGGCATCTATCTTTTTCTTTCTTTCTTTCTTTCTTTCTTTCTTTCTTTCTTTCTTTCTTTCTTTCTTTCTTTCTTTCCTTCTTTCTTCCTTTCCTTTCCTTTCCTTTCCTTTCCTTTCCTTTCCTTTCCTTTCCTTTCCTTTCCTTTCCTTTCCTTTCCTTTCCTTTCCTTTTTAAACAGGAGAAAACCAAACAAATTTAATAACATGTGTATGTCCTATATACATGGGAGATACCTAGGAAAAGAAAATAATTTTACTCAGGCATTTCTTGGACAAGACATATGTCATTGAATGAAGGGTAGTACCATTGAGCAGGGGGGTTAAGAAGAACCATGACCTGATCCCGGAGTCCCGGGATTGAGTCCCGCATTGGGCTCCCAGCTCCATGGGGAGTCTGTTTCTCCCTCTGACCTTCTCCTCACTCATGCTCTCTCTCACTGTCTCTCTCTCAAATAAATAAATAAATAAAATCTTTAAAAAAAAAAAAAAGAAGAAGAAGAACCATGACCCTGAACACCCAAACAGGAGGCAGCAAACCCAGGCTGCCCAGAAACTGATATGGGCCTAGAAGAAGCAGATGGTTGGGTTGATCCAGGGGTGATATTTTGTTATTTAGGTGTAACTAGACAATAGAGAAGAGAAAGCAAAATGCCTTGGCTCCTTGTCCCATCGGTATTATCAGGGATCTATTATCAAGTGTCATATTAGCTGAATGGAAGCTATAAATTGACTTCCTCTAGGCAAATTCTTTTTCTAAGAATTCTCTTGAAGCAATAATAGAACTGAAATACTTACTCTGGGAAACCAGTTAAATCACTAATATGATTAATGGTATAATTTCTCCAGTACTAGGTGTTCATATCATTTCAGCTTGTGAAATAAAATACTAAGTATTTTCCAAAGATGAATCTCTGTCTATTTCTGCCACCATTATCCCTTTAAAGACTTAAAATGTTATTTAATTGATTTGAAGGTGTACATGGAGGATACAGCATGATGTATAGTGTGAAAACCTATACAGAGCACATGAAATGTTTCCTGGAAATAAAAATTTCCCCTCTCCCAAAACCCACCTTTTATTTCAAGCATTTCCTATTTTGTTTTAGTTCCAATCCCTTCCAAACCCTCTGATTTCAATTTGGTTCAGCAGATATGAATTAAAGACTACCATGTGCCAGTCATTTTGCTCGGCACTACAGGGAACAAAAATATAAATATGAATAAGAAATAGCCTATGCTCTCAGGGAATATATGGGGGGGGATTAGGCTTGACTACAAACAAAATACAAAACAAATAGTGTTATCACTAGGCACTGTTATCCTTTTAAATATCATCTGATAAATTTTGGATGCCATAAGCTGGCATAATCAAAATGATTTGGGACCACATGACCGGAGCAATTAAACCCTACTGGGAGAAAGAAAGAGAGAATGGCATTTAACTAAGATTGTCTCCTCTGTGATAAGCACTGTGTGAAGTGTTTTACATATCTTATCTCACTGAATTCTCCCAACAGTCCCGTTTTCCAAAGAGGAAACAGGGCTCTGCAACCCGAAGTACCTTGCCCAAGGTCACACAGCTCAGATTTGGTGGGGAGGCCAACTTTAAACCTGGCAAGCTCCCTACTCATTTCAGACCCCTCAAGGAAGGCAGCAGGACGGGTTACAGTTGAGGCAAGAGAATTGCCAGCTCTTGACGCTAGTGCTTGAAAGAGTGACGTGGGGTTATTAAAGCCACAGAAGGTAAAACAAACGGGAATCACTGCCAGTTTAGATCTACCACCGAGCAATTCCGTGGGGACATGGATCCAAATGGCTATTTGGTAAATACAACTTTTTATAAGCTTTGTTGGGTTGTCAATGAGAGTAACAAAAGAAGTAAGAAAAACATAACCTTTACCTTTTACAATGTAGAATACACCAATCCTTCAGCTTCTTGAATCTAGACGGTATCTTTTCTTCCATTGAGAAAATTAATAATAATGACCAAAACTTATTGAATACTTACTAACGCTGGGCTCTGTGCTGAATATACAGAATAGAAGCTGAGATCATGAATTTAGAACCAGGTTGATAGGTTTCAAATCTTGGTTTCACTTAACTTTTCTGGATGTTAATCCCCTCATCTGAAAGGCAAGTCTACTTCATAGGGTCTGATAAAAATACACACCTGGTAAAATTAGCTATTATTATGAAGTTAGAGTATGCTGGGCTTTTTTTTTTTTTAAGATTTTATTTATTTATTTGACAGAGAGAGATCACAAGTAGAGAGGTAGGCAGAGAGAGAGGGGGAAGCAGGCTCCCTGCTGAGCAGAGAGAACCCGATGCTGGGCTTGATCCCAGGACCCTGAGACCATGACCTGAGCCGAAGGCAGAGGCTTTAACCCACTGAGCCACCCAGGTGCCCCTATGCTGGGCTTTTTAAAATTAATTTATTTATGAGAGAGAGAGAGAGCGCGCACGAGCAGGAGGGGCAGAAGGAGAGGGAGCGAGAATCCCAAGCAGAGTTCATGCTGAACATGGAACCCCACGTGGGGATCAATCCCATGACCCTGAGACCACAACCCAAGCCGAAACCAAGAGTTGGTTGCTCAACCAACTGCACCACCCAGGTGTCCCCAAGTTAGAGTATGTTTAACTACAATCCCAGAGAGGAAGGGAGTTTCCTCCCATTTATCCATGGATAAATCCAGTCTTCCTTCTTGGGGCACACTGCAAGATGGGGGTCATGTACACAGGGTAAGCAGGAGCAACTGAAGTCACAGAGCATCGTGGCCATTACTTCTGCTGGAAATGTGTGATGAGGGGAAGTCTGCTATTAAAGAGAAGTCCCCAAATGATGCCAAGGGGAAGTTGAACAGGCGGAGCCATAGATGCAGAACAAAGCTCCAGGAAAGCCAGGGTAGTCTGCTCCCACTCATGTCTGGCTGCTCCAGAAAACCCCTCACTGTGTCTCTGATAGCCAGGCTCCACAATAACCCTCAATGATCCTCATCTAGTAGTCATGTTCTTGTACAGTCCCCTCCCACCTTGTACCAGGGACATAATACAGCAGAAGAATAGGACAGAAGTGATGATATGACACATCCAAGATTAAGTAATAAAAGATCCTGTGACTTCTGTCTTGGGTTCTCTCCTCTTCTCTCTTTCAGATTCCTTACTAGGGGGAAGCTGGCTGCCATGTCTTGAGTACCTACATGGAGAGATGCACATGCTGAGAACCAGGCTTTGTGCTAACAGCTAACGGTAGGTGAACTTGGGAGTAGATTCTCCTGTTCTGTTCAAGTCTTCAGATGATGGCAGCCCAGCCAGTGGCTTCAGCGCAATCTCATGAGAGACCTTAGCCAAAATCACTCAGCTAAGCGACTCTAGGTTCCTGGTACTCAGAAACTATGAAATAACTGTTTGCTTCCTTCAACTGCAAATTTTGGGGCAACTTTTACAGAGCATAGATCTTTAGTAGAGTGTCCTCTTTGCTGAGTTAGCCCTCATTCCTGTAGACTCAGTTCTATTAAGTCTGGACCTCTCTCCAGTGACAACCTTCTCCCTTCCCCCACATCCTTCTTTCTCAGCTCCTTTTCCTTCTGTCTGTGAAAGAGGAAATCTTTTCTACTCCTCAGAAAAAATCACTTGCCCCAGAGACAATCTTTCTCTTGCTTCAGAAGTATTCCCTAGAATAATCTTATTAATGGGTTAAGGGATTTCCAAATTAGGAAATAACTTTTCTCCTTTTTTCCTCTCTGGTCCTCCTCACCCTCATGCCCCTAGCTCTACTTCATGGAATAGATCACAAGGAACAGTTCCAGGAAGGAAATGTTAATAACTTAAAAGTTAATAAATATCAATATATTATCCCATCAAATGTATTATCTCCCTTAACAACCCTATGAGGTAAGTTTTCCTTTTTCTTTTTTTTTTTTTTTTTAGATTTTATTTATTTATTTGACAGAGAGAGATCACAAGTAGACAGAGAGGAAGGCAGAGAGAGAGAGAGAGAGAGAGAAGCAGGCTTCCTGCTGAGCAGAGAGCCCGATGTGGGACTCGATCCCAGGACCCTGAGATCATGACCTGAGCCGAAGGCAGCGGCTTAACCCACTGAGCCACCCAGGCGCCCTGAGGTAAGTTTTCTTATCATCCTCATTTCACTGACAAGAGATTGTCTTGCTTTAGGGCACATGCTGATAGCCTAATTAGCCTAATCAGGATTGAACCCCAAGTCTGATTGACGCCCGAGTCTGTGCTTTTAACTATCAGGCAAGATCACTTCTTTGTATCATTTATTCTAATGTTATGATATTAAAATCTAATGAAAAGTTGAGATTTGTGGAATCTACATATCCACTATAAACACAACACTTAAAATGAATCATTAAAGTGTCATTAATGAATATTAATTCTAAGAAATATTTATTTGTTCCAAGTCCAGTCATGTAGCTGACATGTCTACCCATGTTTCAAATTTATTTGTGGAATAGGATAAGGTACTTCCCAGTCAAGCTCCTGGGTTTCATTCAAAGGAGGGAATTTGGCTAAAAGTGTATATCACAGTTGAGGAGGCTCTCCAAATTTACTCCAGACCCAGTTGGGACCCCTGTAACATGTTCTCTTCCTTTCTGCAAAGCAGCTCTCTCACATGTCCTCTCCTCTCTGCAAATCTGTCACCATTCCTCCCACCCACACGAGTCACTTCCCCTTCATTCCCAGCAAATGACTCAACATCTGCTGATAGGGGAATGTACAGACTGTCCAATGACAACCAACTCAACTTCCCACCACCATTTCTGAACTATGGCCCCCCACCAGGCATATCGCATCCTTCTGGGTACAACCCAGGGTTTGGATTCCAAATCCCCCCACTTCCTCAGGAATCTTGCAGTATTGATTGCTCTCTCCCTCTTCATTTTCTGCCTTCCCTTCACCTATTAAATCCATTCATCAGTATTGAAATGCTCAAGTCTCTGCTTAATGAATAAAAACAAAAACCCCAAATACCCTCCTGTGGACCCTGCCCATTCCTCCTCTTCCCCTTCTCAGCCACAGTCTTAAGGAATTGTCTACACTGGGTGTCATGACTTTGTTACCTCCCATTCTTCACCCCACCACATCTTGGTTTATACCATCAACACTTCTTTCAGTGCTGACACCAAGGACACCAATGACCTCCTAACTGCAAAATCCTAGGGACACTGCTCACTTCATTCATTTCTTCACCTCTCAGTATTTGACACTAGTGTTCATTATCTCTTGAGCTGTTCTCTTTACTCAGATGGATTTTCTTTTTACCTCTCTGGCTGTACTTTCTTCTTTTTAAGCTCCTCTTCCACTGCCTGTCCCTTTTCCTTGGGTTTCCGTACTGGAGCCTCTACCTTTCTCAATCTATACATTTGCCCTGGGTGGCACCATTCTCTCCCTTGGCTTTAATTATTGTCTATTTTCTGTGACTCTGAAGTCTATAATTCTGGCCCAGATCTCCCTTCAGAGCTTCATATTTAAATACATATCAATCTGTTTTCCAAATATTTCCACTGAGATGACCTATGGGCACCACGTGCTCTTCAAATTCACCTGCTCCAAACTCATCTGCTTTTCCCTCCCAACCTGTTTTTCCTGCTGGGTTCCTTGTGCCAGCAAATGGTCTTACCATTCAACCAGTTGCCTAAGGCAGAAATGTGGGTGTCATTCTCAACTTCTTCCTTATTTGTATCCCATTTCCAATCAAGTCTGACAATTACACCTTTAAATATCTCTGGAATCCACTCACTTATTTCCATTTCCAATCCCCTGCCTCCTCTGACCAGGATGAATGCAAGCATCTCCTGATAGGTCTGTCTGCCTCCAATCTTGTGTTTCTCTAATCTATTCTCCAACCTGCAGTCAAGTGTGATCTCTCTAAAGTGCAAATCCTTCAAGATAAAACCCTAACTTCTTGGCATCGCATGCATGGCCTTTTGTGACCTGGCCATCCATCACCAACCCTCCTGGCTTCTCTGTCTCCCACTCTCTTGTATCTGGCCTTGATGAACTGAACTGATACTGGGTCTTCTGTTAGAACTCTGTCCTTGGTCTCAATCTAACTCCTCTCTGGGACATCTCTCCTTCAATAACATTTATGTCTGTATGTTTTTGCTAATGTGGAGTAGGTTGAAGTACTTTCCAGGCATGGTTTTCAGTCTCTTACAAAGCTGGGAATTTGGTTAAAAATGTATGTCATGGGGGTGCCTTGCTGGCTCAGTTGTTGAGCGTCTGCCTTCAGCTCAGGTTGTAATCCAAGGGTCCTGGGATGGAGCCCCACATTGGACTCCCTGCTCAGTGGGGAGTCTGCTTCTCCCTCTTCTGCTCCCCCTGCTTGTATCCCCTCTCTAATCTCTTTCCCTGTCAAATACATAGATAAAATCTTAAAAAAAAAAAGTGTGTCATAGTCCTAGGTAGCATGGATCAATAGATCAAATACTCTGATTTCGGGCCCCTGGGTGGCTCAGTGGGTTAAGCCTCTGCCTTCGGCTCAGGTCATGATCTCAGGGTCCTGGGATGGAGTCCCGTATCGGGTTCTCTGCTCAACGGGGAGCCTGCTTCCTCCTCTCTCTCTGCCTGCCTCTCTGCCTACTTGTGATCTCTCTTTGTCAAATAAATAAATAAAATCTTTAAAAAACAAACAAAAAAACACAAATACTCTGATTTCTTATATTTCCCTCAATCATAGTACATTTGTCTGTTTTCTCTCTTTAGACCCAAGTCACTTGAGACCATGTCAATCAAGAACAACGGTTAAGAATTCAGGCTCTGGAGCAAGAGTGCCTGGATACCAATTTAGACTCTGCAACATTCTAGTTCTATGATGTTAGACTGATAAGGAAAATCTGTGTTTTTACGAGTTCTTCCTGCCCCGCTTGCCATGTGCATGCCAAAAATGCCACGTATACAGAAGGAGAAGTGTATAAATTACGCCCTTGCTTGTGCTCAGGGCTCAGACCTTTGGAGATCGCTCTTCTCTGAGCCCACTGGTGTCAAATAAACCACCTATCCTCCAAGATCTCCGAGCTGCTTGTTTCTTCCGTTGAGTGATCCAGTCCAGGTTTCGTAACAACTGCTAACTTGTGCCTCAATTTTGCCATCTGCAAAGTGGACGTCTTAACAGTATCTATCGTACGGAACTGTGGTAAAGACTGAATGAGAAAAGCTACTAAAATTTTACAAATGGTGGCTGGGACATAGTAATCCCTCAAAAAAGGAGGCTGTTATTACTCTTGAAGGCAGGTACTATATCACTGATCTCTATAGAAATACTAGACATGTATGAAAGGACTACATGAAGGAAATATTTGTATCTAAACTTGTCACCAAAATTCTTAAGATTAACCCAAAAGTGAATATTAAATACATTAAGCACTATGCATAAAAATTACACCAATATGGTTGCTGGTCTCTTGGAGCTTTTTGGAAATGAGGTCATTCTATTTCTACTCAAGCACTCAGGGAATTATACTCCCTTGAGAAGAGGTGTTGGACTTGAACAGGACACCTCAAGGTTCCTGAAGGCAGCATGACTGACTCTGAGGTAATGTCTTCTTTACATAAATATGACTGTTAAAAGCAAGGAAACATGAAGGTAACTGTTTTAACTTGTTTTCCGGGAACTTAAGACTCCTGGGCACTGTGTTCTCTCAGTGTCACAGACACCTATAATCTCCCTCATCCCGCTCAAGAGGAGGGCTGTGTTCAGCGGGCGCCTTTCCTTTGAGTCATAGAAGCAGGCTTTAGTTCTCAAGCTTCACAAGCTTGTGTGCTTTAGAAGTCAATCTTTATTTTTATTTATTTATTTTTAAACGATTTTATTTATTTATGTGAGAGAGAGAGCACTAGCAGGGGGCAGTGGAGAAGGGAGCAGCGGGAGAGGGAGAAGCAAACTCCCCATTAAGCAGGGAGCCCGAGGCAGGACTCCATTCCAGGACCCTGAGATCATGACCTGAAGGGAAGGCAGCCACTGAACCGACTGAGCCACCCAGGCGCTCCTAGAAGTCTCTCTCTCTCTCTATATATATACACATATATATTTATTTATATTATATTTATTATATATATATTATATATATATATTAAATATAATATATATATTATATTTAATATATATATTATATTTATATTATATATATTTATATTTATTTATTTTTAAATAAACATATAATGTATTTTTAGCCCCAGGGGTACAGGTCTGTGAATCACCAGGTTTACACAATAGAAGTCCATTTTTAAAAAGTAGTGCCACCAGATGCTTAGTTCAGTCAGGGGTGAGACAGAAACAGAATAAAATTGTTAAGTGGGATGGGTTTGTTTCCCTGAAAAATAGTCTAATGGGGAACTGAAGTGAACTAAGAGAAGTTTCAGAGTAAGAAAAAGCTGGACCAGATATATGTGGGCACCAAGCTGCCAAATATACGTACATATGTAAATAAATAAATAAATAGGCATCCCACTCATAACTGCTTGCCTTCCTTATTGGCCCTCCTGCCTCTTCTAGGGATAGACAGACAGTGACACAGTATTTCTTTCTTCATAAAGAAAGGCTAGCATCTAGGGAAATGACCTTGATAGACTGAACTATAAATACACTATTAATCAGAGCAATTTGCTCCTGAATTGTGCCCCCTTTCTCAATATCCCAAAGCAACTCTAGGTGAGAGGCAAAAAAGCACAATCACTAGCCACTTAATGAGTGTGCAAGTAAAGGTGAAATATGCCAGCACAGTGGGGAAATTACCTGAGTCCTGTCTCCCGAGGAAGTTATTTCCCAGGATCGGCTACATCTGAATAGATCCCACAGGCAGTGCCCCTTTGCCAAGTGGCCTTCGTGTCCTAGAGCAAGGTAGGAAGGAAAACAAGGTTAGGAGTTTAAGCCACACACAACCAGTCATCTTTGCTCTCTGCAAGAGTGATTGGCACAGCGCTTACAAATGGCTGTCCTCCAGAATGTCTGGGGCTGGGAGACAAGCTAAGCATCAGTACCAGACTATCGGCATTGATGGGAAAACAAAGTAGCAATTCCCAATCAGAGCCTATTGGCAATAAGAACAGCACATTACATTCATTAGTTTTATACTCTCATTGGACGTGAGCATTATTTTTCAGGGCAAATGAATGCTCCATGTCAGCCGCCGATGAGCAGTACTCGGCATGTCCCCACAATAAATGTCATCAAAGGCACATTCTCCTCAGTGAAAAGAATATTTTCAGCGTGAAGGTTGAACACTGAAAGGGGAGCCCCTTATTCCTTGTTGCATAAGAAAGCGCCTCTCTGGCCAATTTAGCTGCTGTTTTACAAGTCAAAAGGTGGCCTTTCAACTGCCAGCCCTAGTCCCTCCACGTGAGACCAAGAATTGAGCTGCTCTCTCTCCGCCTCTAGTGACCTGCTGGGTAATAAAGGTTTGTGCAGTCTCTTTGTTTCTTTCTTTTTTTTTTTTTCCTCTCTTCCCCCCCCCCCGCCTTTTTTTTTTTTTTTTTGGTTTTTCAGTCAGAACTAAGCTGACAGTCTTCCTGACGGCGGGGAGGGCAAGGGCAAGTTAAAATCCACCTCCAGCTCTGCGGGGAATGAAGACTCTGAGGCTCATTCCTGTCAGCAGGTGTGAGTCAGCCCATACAGGGAGCAGCAAAATTGAGTAAGTAGGTGCCATTTTGTCTTCCATGTTCCCACCCCCACCGCACAGAAATAAATAGTTTGAGAAAATGGTCCAGGATGGCTGGGAGTCGGGCTGAATAGAAGGTCCCTGTTGAATGCTGCTTCATTATGCAACTTTTCCTTTCATTGAGGGATTCCAAGTCTCGGTGGAACCGATTATGACGAGGAAAGGCTGACAGCCCTGGGAACCAGCAAAGCTGCCCCTTGATTTGTTGCTTTGAGGCCCAGTTTTATCACGGAATTGTTAGTTGAGTGCAAGCATGTGAACTTGGCCTGCCTGAGTCTCTAGTTTTTAAATCTAGAATCTGGAATCCGTAACCTTTACCATAAATGTTTATAAATAGTTGCCTGAGGGGACAGTTATCAACATGCCCCTTTTTCATCACCCCTAAACCGCCCCGGAGAGAATCTTTTTGTCTTTGGGTTTATTTTACACCGAAGGCTTACCTTGCCATCTCTCCTCTCTCCTGGTCACTGCAGGAGGCGTGGTGCTTGGCTTTCTGTTTATATAGCCCCCACGAGGTGAGCATGAAAAGAACCTACTCAGGACAGGTTTTCTGTCCTCAGAAACTCAGGACCAATTTTCTAGCAAGAGAGATTGGAATTGAACCTTGTAGCTTTATCCCATATCATTGATCATTTCTGTGTGCCTAAGCTTTAACTGTTTTGTAAGCTCTATGTAGTTCATTCTGAATACCTTTAAAAGGAGGATCTGGGGGCGCCTGGGTGGCTCAGTGGGTTGGGCCTCTGCCTTCAGCTTGGGTCATGATCTCAGGGTCCTGGGATCAAGTCCCACATCAGGCTCTCTGCTGAACAGGGAGCCTGCTTCTTCCTTTCTATGTGCCTGCCTCTCTGCCTACTTGTGATCTCTGTCTGTCAAATAAATAAATAAAATCTTAAAAAAATACATACCCAGAGAAAAAATAATTTTAAAATATATGTATATACCCAGAGAGAAATTATAAATTTAGGGTTCATCACTTTTGCTGATAATCTAATACAGTCTTTTAGCAGCCAGGGTGATTCCGTTAAAATTTAAGTCTAATCATGTCATTCGTTGGTTCAAAAATCTCCTGTGGCTCACTCCTCCTTTCATTCAGACTTCAAGGCAAAATCCTTAGCTTGGCATTCGGGGCTCTTCAGACCCAGAACCTGCCACCTGTCTGCTCTCTCTTCCCATACTCTCCTACTTTAGCCACTTTGACCTCCTTGCTGCTCTAGGCATGGTCTCACCTCAGGTCCTTTGCTCTGGCTCTCCTCTCTTCCAGAAAAGCCGACTTCTATAGGCATCCTCATGGCTAACTCCATCACCTCCCTTGAGTTGTCCAACAGTCAACTTCTCAATGACCACCTCCTAACTACCTAGACCATCCCATCACACCCCACTTCCTCCACCCCCACTCTCCCAAGTACTCTTTACTCTGATCTACTTTTTCTTTTTTCCCAAAGCACTTATTACCGTTTAATATATTACACAGTCTATTTATTGTATTTTGTTTATTATCTCCCCTAGCTAGAATAGAAATAAGCCCCACAAGGGCAGGAATCTGTGTTAGTTACCTGATATATCCCAAGCACTCAGAATACTACCTAGCACATAGTAAATGCTTAATAAATATTTGTACCATTTAATGAATGAAGATCCTCAAATCCTGAGAGAGCAAACCAGGAACGTGCTCTACCTTGCAGAATGCTGCCTCAACAAAGTTGGGTCCTAATTGTATTTGCCACTGTGGGGACAAGCAGAGCTTATACAATATTTGAAGAACTTTTCAGTGCAGGGTACTGTACCTTAAATTATGCTACTCCTGGTTTTCAAATCAGGAACTCAGTGTTGTTGAACTACTATGCTGACAACCAACAGGTAAATCAAAACTTGCTAGAGTTAACTATACTTCAATTAAAAACAATTTTTTAAAAAAATAGCTGCTAGAAATTTCACTTTAGCTTCAGGCCTGCATGTTATTACATGAGAAATGGGGTGAAAGAGAAGATGACATTCGTCCTGTGACCTCCAAGTCCTACCAGGTGGGTAGGGGTCAAAAGTCAAACTGTTGGAGGGTCCTTCTCGGAAATGATGGTAACAGAAGCTCAAGTGATTGCGGAGAAAAAGTTAAGAAAAAAGAGAGTGAGATCTCACTTCTCATATCTATTCTTATTTTATTAGCTGTATCACAATCCACGCCCCCCCTACAATCCACGCCCCCCCTAAACGGTTAACCCCAAGGGGCAGAGACATCAAGAACACCCCAGCAGCAGCCAAAGGCAGCCTCACTCGCTCAGTGGAAGCTTGGTCTCTGGAACCTCCCCCATCCCAGGACAATGAGTGCACCACGTTTCCCAGAGAACAAAAGCTCCCCACCCCTCACCGGAAAAGCTCTTCCAGGAGATATCTCACTGGGGAAGCGCCAGGCACACAACAGGGAGAGGAGAACATACAGGCTGTTCTGAGCTCTGCAAAGAGACACAAACTGTGGATTCTCTAGGGGGGCGCAGAGGTTAGTGGCACATTTTATTTCCACGTGACAAGCTGACAAGCGCGTGCTTCCACACCATGAGGTGGCCAGCTTCAGAGGGCCCTTTCCCTCCTCCCTCAGCCACTGGCTGGGGTTAGGAGCCTTGGGAGGGGTGGGCAAAATAAAGGGGGATAATCCTTAGAACTGAGCATCTGCAGGAGCAGTAGGGAAGGAACAGGGAGTTTATTTCAGGTGACAGACATTGAGCGGCCCCTATTTTTTCCTGAGACTATAATAATATTTCTGGAATGGGGATGCTTGAATCATATGTCTCTTCATATCACTGTGTGGGAAGTCTCGGTTATGAGCCCAACAATTGAAGAGAGAGGGTGCTTGTGGGACTTGGTGCGGGGCCATGCCGTGAGCTTAGAAGCTGGGGGCGGGAGAGGAGCCAGGTGCCTGCAGAGAGGGCAGTGAAGGGGGAAGGTCCGCTTCACCTGAGCCTATCAGGGGAAGCAAAAGCATAGGGCTGAAGGTCTTTTCTCCACAATCTTGTTTCCCGCCCCATTGAATGTGTTGTTTGAAAAACACAGAGAAGAAAAAAAAATCTTGTTGAAGTGCCTCTTCCTGAGTAAGTCCACCGTCAGGAAAGGAAAATCCAAATGCTCAAATATTCTATTTTTGTGCCCAAGGCTCTGGGCCCTGAACACAGACCCTTCCTTACTCTGAAGGAAAGGAAACTGGGCGTGAGGCCTGCTGTCTCCATGGAGGCCGGAATTGAGGAACTGTGTTACTCGAAGGCCTGCTCTCCGCAAGGCCTCCATTTTAGGAAATGAGGAGAGGGTGCAGGATGCCTGGGAGGGCCCGAGGGTGGAGTTGGTAGGAAAGGAAAAAGTGCCTCTCTGGTGATTCTCTAGGCAAACAATCGTGGAGCTAGACTTTAATTGGAAAGTTCAATCAGCTGCATTAGATTCTGCTTCTTGTGGCCCTGCAGGGTGACTGCCTTCACCTGTCTCTGGGCTACCAGGTAGATAAGGAAGGGAGGCCTGATTAAGAGGCCTACGGTTTGATGTGTGGGCCAAGTGAAAGTACTAAGTTAGTAATAAGAGCAATAAAACAGCAGAGACCCAGGTAGATAAGGCCTCACTTTATATAGTTCCCATCAATTTTGTGTATCGATTCCCAGATTTGTTGTTTTCCCTCTGGATTGCCTTGAACCAGTTTGGTAGTGGTGTTTAGGGTGTCCCACCTAGGAATCGGGGTTCAGCCCACTCCTCCTCTCTGTCCAGGAGGGCTCCCCACCCCCCACTTCATCAGAGATAGCCTTTTGTGAGGACCCTCGTGTGCGCCAGAAGGACCATCCAGTTGGTAACCATCACATCTCTTGGGCTATTTCTGCCTCCTCTGTTATCTGGCCTGTGAGGCTGACCTTAAAAAGAGACCTCTGGGGAGCCTGGGTGGCTCAGTGGGTTAAGCCTCCGCCTTCGGCTCAGGTCATGATCTCAGGGTCCTGGGATCGGGTCCCATGGCCGGCTCTCTGCTCAGCGGGAGTCTGCTTCCCTCTCTCTCTCTCTGCCTGCCTCTCTGCCTACTTGTGATCTCCCTGTCTGTCAAATAAATAAATAAAATCTTAGGGGCGCCTGGGTGGCTCAGTGGGTTAAGCCGCTGCCTTCGGCTCGGGTCGTGGTCTCAGGGTCCTGGGATCGAGGCCCGCATCGGGCTCTCTGCTCGGCGGGGAGCCTGCTTCCCTCTCTCTCTCTCTCTCTCTGCCTGCCTCTCTGTCTACTTGTGATCTCTCTCTGTCAAATAAATAAGTAAAATCTTAAAAAAATAAATAAATAAATAAATAAATAAAATCTTAATAAAAAAAGAATTAAAAAAAGAGAGAGAGACCTCTGTGTTTAAAGGGTTTTCCTGGGAAGCTGGTGATTGAGCATGGCCAAAGGAAACAAGAAATTGCCAATTAAAGAAAGAGGCGGATGTCTCTGGCTTTGCTGGCTTATTATTACGCTGAGGTAGCCTTGACCCACGCCGGCACACAGGCAGAGCCCCCTAAAAGGGAGATCTGGTCCCAGCACTAACCCAGCTCACAACACTTCCATGACTCCCCAGTGCCCTTAGGGTGAACCTGGATGTCCCCAAGAGGATTTAGGTGACTCCGCGTGAGCTGGCCCCTGCTAGCCCTGTGCCCCCTGCCCCCCTTGCCCAGCACCCCACCAGTTCCACTGAATTTCTTTCAGTTCCTCAAATGTGGTCTGCTTCTCCTCTTCCCCCATGTACGAACACGCCTCTTCTTACTGCTCCTAACTCATCCTTAGGTTGTCTTGTCGAATATTTCTACCCCCGGGGAGCGTCCCTCACACGCCCCCTCCCCACCAGTTCTGGATTAGGTTTCTCTAGGGGCTTAGCACAGACCTCCTATTTAACCTATCACTTACACACTACTTTGTAATTACGTGTGTGTTTGTCTGTCTCTCCTAAAGGCTTGTAAACACCCGAGCGCAGCAGTGAGGCGTCTGTCTTGCCCACCACTGTCTTCCCAGTGTGTGGCCAGCGCCTGGCACGCAGTGGTGCCCCCGAGTGTTTGTTGCCCACGTGGGCGTGATGCCCGTCTGACAACAGAAGGCCCAGCAGTCCTTCCCCATGTTTGCATTTGCCGTGTTTATTTGAGTTGAATCCCTGCTGAGACACAAGGGAGGGCCCCGAATTAGAAGCGCATGTTGCTGTTGGGCCACCCTGACCTACCCTCTTCCTTCCCTCTCCCGTCCCACCTTCTCCATGATGCCTCCCCAAGGATCCTTGGTCTTCCCAAGTCATCCCAGCCAGCTTAGGGTCCCTTATGGAGCTCCCGGTTTGTGTCTATACTGGCACCGGTCTCAGAGTTAGTGATTGGTTATATTTTTTATTATTTTGAAAATTGTGGCCGCCTGGGTGGCTCAGTGGGTTAAAGCCTCTGCCTTCGGCTCAGGTCATGATCTCAGGGTCCTGGGATCGAGTTTCCAGCATCCGGTTCTCTGCTCAGCGGGGAGCCTGTTTCCTCCTCTCTCTGCCTGCCTCTCTGCCTACTTGTGATCTCTGTCAAATAAATAAATAAAATTTTTTTAAAAAAGGAAAATTAATATTAATTATAAATCTTTTAAAGTGAGTTTATATTTATGCCTTATCCCTCCCCCATTTTTCTTGAGAGCAAGAAGAATGTCTGCTTTTATCAATCCTTTCTTTAATCCCTCAGGTTGGGGTAGATTTGTAAATATTTAATAAGTAAATAGGATGACTCGGAGTCTCATTTTTCTTCATAAGTTGCGTGTGTTACAGCCCCACGGGGGAAGTGTTCCTTTGATGTTTTTGGTGATGTGGCAACTGGGTGGGATTTCGTAAAGGAAACTCTGTTTCCAGGATCGGCTCGGAAATTGTAGCCCAGAACTATGTGCAGCCCCGGTTGGTCGGTTGGCAGGAGCAGAGAGCCCACAGCCTGGCAGAAATGTTGTTCCAGGGTGCCCTCTAGTGATCCAAAGCACCGCTAGGTCAGAGGCTCTTGAACTGCAGCAGGAAGGGTGGTGGGAGCTGATAAAACTAGAGATGCCAGGATGCCAAGCCAGGGGGGAGACCAATCCTTTAAATCTGCATCTTCAGGGACTGGATGCACGGTCTTCAGATCGCACTGTGAAATACCAGCTAGGTGATGTCCATCAGAGAAAGGGTTCCTGGTATGTAGTCTGAGGATACCTGATGTCATAACTCTGCTTGTAGGGATGGATCACAGTCTCCTTGCTCACAGCTCAAGTGTAGAACTCAGTGAGAAAGGGAGACACAGAGGAAGCCTAGGTCTCTGGTATCAAGTAGTCTGGGACACACAAGAGCAGGAAGCAGCATTTTTAGCTGGACCACTGAGCAAACGTTTTAGAAAGGATCGTCTTACCGTGTCTTGATGTCTATTCTCCCATTGAATGGAGGGAAGTCCCTCTTCTCTTTTTGTGTCCTTCTTGGCAATGGGCACCTGGTTTCTATTGAGCACACGTCCCACGGCCAACACTATGTCAGACTGTTCCCACGTATCATCTGTGGAAGTCCCTGGAATTGTCACAAGTGAGGCATCCCTTATGCTATACAGGCAGAGAGAAGGATTGCCGACAACTGGCTCAAGCATAGGCAACAGCTAGAATTTGCTATTGTGTGTTCTGCACTTACGTCCTGTTAAGCAAACGTGCTGGAAAGATAAAGCAACCACCCCATCCTTTCCTCTATTGTAAAAAGAGCTAATTCCTGCTCAGAAATCCAGTAGACAATTTTTAAAATAATTGTATCTCTGAATACTCATCGGTAGTTCCTCCCACTCAATAATTTACCTGTTGAAGGCTGCTGCTTTAATTAGGGGCTGTTCGCACATTAAAATATTTGTTGAACCTTGAAAGGTGATAAATTACTCTGATTTGCAGTCTAATACTCAAGTCTAATTATTTTATGTGCGTTTTCATGTATTAATAGCACCTAATGAATTCAGTTAAATGGTAAAACCGCATTTATTGAGTGCCCACTATGTGTCTGGGCACCGTGATGGGCTGCGGAAATATAGAGGAGGTAAGGCTGAGTACCGACCCCACTGGGCTCAGAGCTTAGAGGGACATGACCTCTGATGCAGTGTAATGAGTACCTTACCGGAAATGTGAGCCCAGGGCTCAGATAGCTCATGACAATTACGTTTCTCCATGGGAACCGGCTGACAGAGAAATGCTATCACAGATCCCCTCTAATATTCTAATAATTGATGAAACATTAGTATTTTTCATGAGGGGTTGGGTACAACCATGCCATTCATTTTCAAATTATCTCGGACAAAAGTTATCAAATCTCTCTTCTCACAAATAACAATGTTTTCTTTCACACCCCCACCCCCATTATTATATCTTTAAAACAAAACATGAGGGGCTGGCCTGATGCCATCTGATTTCAGTCCTGCTCATTTGTTTGTCTGAAAAACTTTAAGCAGAGGCTCACAGAGCCCTTAATGAGAAAGCTCATTAAAAAGCCGTCTGAAAGGGGGAAACAAATTACATGCACGACACAGTCCCCTCTTTCCTCCTCATTTCCTTCTCCCCCTCCCAGGGTTAGAAATGACAAGGCGAAGTGAGTCATCAGGTCAAAACAAAGCACCGCGCCATGGGTCTGTCTTTACCTTGTTGCTTTGATGCCATTTATCTTGCTTCACTGCTGCACTAAAATGTTGCACAGACAGCAGGATGGCCTCTTGCATGTAACGGTGGCCTTGGTAAAGCCTTTGATTGTGTGTATTTGGGTGGAACTTGAGCTTGTAATTGGCGAGGCACACATTGTCGGATTTCCAAGCCGCTCCCTAGAAAGCTTGTTTATTCCTGGTAAAGGGGGAAGTTTCCTTCCTTCCAGATATGTCTGTGACTACCTGCTGAAGGTTTCCTCAGGAGGATTATTTCAGCGGGTATTATTGGAATAGGGCTGGCCCGGCTGCAGGGTCCCTCCCTAGCTTTCTCAAATCAGGAATTTCTTGAGCAAGGATAGACTTCCTGCCTCCTGGCTTGTAAGGAAGTGAGGGCAGTGACTGTCCACTGGGAGGAAGAAATGGGAGGTGGGGTTTTTTTTTTCTTCCTTCTTGTCCTATCCTGGAGTTTTAAAAGGAAGGCCGCAAACACCAAACAATTCTTCCACACCTGGTAGCAAGGCACTGTTTGTGGGGAAAAGGAAATCCTTCCTGCCACCTTCTCTGTTGATTTCTATAATTTGCTGGGGTTGAAGCGCTTACAACGAAATACTTGCAACATGGCTCTTTTCTGTGCCGAGGTGGAGAGACTGACTCCTTTAAAGTCAGAAGACGAGGGTCCATTCCATACTCGCTGTTTGGTTCTTTTTAATTTTTTATTATCTTTTTTTTTTTTTTTTTTTTAAGTAGGCTCCACGCCCAACTTGGGGATTGAACTCACGAGCCTGAGATCAGAAGTAGCATGCGCTACCGACTGAACCAGCCAGGCGCCCTCCCCGCAGCTTTTGACTCTTGAGAATTTTAAAAAACACCTCTAAACCAAAGCGTCTATCATGTGCCAGGCCCTGTGCCAGGCACCGAGAATGCAAAAATGGAGAAGTCACTGACTCCATCCTGAACCTGTTCGTAAGCTCCTGGGGGAACACACACCCGTGAACAGTCCCAACACAATGCAATGTATGCTTTACTGGAGCTACGGAAGGGTGGCCAAGAAGGCGAGAGATGGGGACTGGACGTCTGTGTTCCAGAGGTGGGGGAGGAGAGCAAGAAGGTGAGAGGTGGGGACGCTGTGGTGAGGGAGGCCTCCCAGATCCGAGGCTGGAGCAGGATTTTGAAGATGAAAAGAGAGTTCATGGAGAGAGAGAGAGAGAAGGGTGGTAGATAGAACCCTTGGTAGAGGGGCGCCTGGGTAGCTCAGTGGGGTAAAGCCTCTGCCTTCGGCTCAGGTCATGATCCTGGGGTCCTGGGATCGAGCCCCATGTTGGGCTCTCTGCTCAGCAGGGAGCCTGTTTCCTCCTCTCTCTCTGCCTGTCTCTCTGCCTACTTGTGATCTCTGTCAAATAAATAAATAAATAAATCTTAAAAAAAAAAAAAAGAACCCTTGGTAGAAAGGGTAGAAAGGGTGGAAAGTCCTCTATCCCAGGACATATCACCGGCAAGACTGAGAAATTCGTGGGTTAAGTGGGAGGGAACAGGGGAGACTGGCTCCAAATGCTGCTGGGGGTTCATGATAATGGAGACTGATTGGCCTTTATTGGACTGATGGGACATCGGTGGTGACTGTGGCAAGAACAACTTGAGGGCACTTACTGGAAGATCCCAGAGGAGAGTGAACAGAAGGGAGAGCAAGGGAGCTGCCTTCATTTGCCAGGCTTGGGGATGAGTAGTGTGTTGGCTGGAGAGGGATAAGGGATGCAGGAAGGTCTTGGTTGTTTTCATCTGTAGTTGAAACTTGGGTATGGTTCTTTACCCCAGGGCAGGAGGCCGTGGAGAGGGAAGAGTTAAAGGCGAGAGATGGGATTAAATAGGGTTAATTCCTACCTTGTAGTCCTGAGGATTAAATGAGATCCCCGCTAGGCCAACCCTTTCTGTAAAGAGATATACACAAGTGAAATATGATTATCCTGCTATTGAAATAAAACCTCCAAAGCCGGGCAAGGCTGCTGAGTTTGGCCAATCTCCCTTATCTCCCTTATCACTTGGCGGCTCTGATAGGGTAATCACCCCCTCTATAGCCTTTTTGTGTGTATGCTGCTTTCCTCTTTCCTCTTGCCACCACTTTAGACCCAGAGCCCAAGAAAGAATGGAGCCTTCCTTGACATTTCTTCCTGCCAACAGCACAGCTCGCCAGTTCCCCTGCATCACAACAGGAAGCTGGGGGCTGATAAGTGAGAAGCATTAAAGGAGGGGCATGAGCCTTCTTATTGTTAGGAGGTGGGGCTCCCGTCCAGACCTCGGAAACTTGCTTTGTCAGTCCATCAGCTTTTCATCAGATAACCGTGGAGCCACCTGGGGTATCTGGGCTCTGAAGTGGACAGTCCCCTCAAGGACACCAGGGCCTCCTTTTCCTTCTTCACTGATGGGCTGCAAGTCCTACTAGGGCAGAGATTTTTGTCTGTTATGCTCACTGTTGTATGCTCAGTGACTAGAACAAGGTCTGGCACATGGATGGCATCTATAAGTATGTGTAAAGTGAATGAATTCACCCATTCATTCATCCTTGCATTGACTCAGTCAAAATGAGTAGGTCCTGTGAGCCAACCCACCAAGCCCATCCTAGATAAACAGATAAGTAACACTTGCTTCCATTTAAAAAATGTATATTCTGTGCCAGGCCCTTCACCTATAATAGTTCATATAATGACCATCACTTTACAAATGGGGACACTGAGACTCAGAAAGAAGCCCCTTGGGTGAGGAATATGGCCAGGAAGTAGTGAAGTTGGAATTCCTGACTGCCTCACTCCCAAACCTATGCCCTTCCTACCCTCTACCTGCTTCTCTGGCCTCGTCTCTCAACATTCTCCAACTCAAAACCATCCTTTTAGTTCTAGCTGACCGCTTACAATTTCTTGAACATGCCACATTCTCTCTCCTGCACTCCTTTGCCTGGGACTCACTTAGCTGTGGCTTCTGTCTGCCGAATTCTCCCTCCTCTTTCCTCTGGGAGGCTCTCTTGAAATGACACTCTCCAGCTGGGGTAGGTTGACCTCCCCCTGTGCTGTCCCCTTTGCAGCCCTCTGTCACAGGACATATCACTGGCATCTTTGATGCCTAATTAAATGTGCCTGGCTCCATCAGATGGTGAGAGGTTCAAGGGCAGGGACTGTCTTCGTAGTAGGGGCTGCCATTTGGAGAGTGCTGCCATGTACTCTGTTCCCTTGCTAAATTCTCAACCACCGCCTGAGCTGGGGATTACTATGCTTGTCTTCCGTATGAGGATATAGAAACCCAGAGAGTGCATGCTCCCAGTAAGTAAGGAGCTAAATCTGGAATCATCATACACAGGTACATGAGATTTCAAGGTCCCATTTCTTTTCACTTTGCTGTACTGGCCTCAGAACCATCCATGATGCTCACAGCTCAGCTGCTGGGATAGAAAGACAGATTAATACTACCTGAACCATGAGATTAGCAAACGAATACAGGTTTATACAAAGTTCTCTGGGGAAAACATATGGAAGGGAAGAATTTGTTCTCTCTGGGGGAGGAGGGATTGGAAAAGCTTCAAAAAGTTGCCAGCATGCTTGGGAACCTGTAAACCTGTTCCATAATTATGATTTAAGGTGGAAAATAGATCCCTGCATCAAAGACTGGTGATAAGTTTTGGGGGCGACAACAACCTGTGTCGAGGCCACCACTGGTTCCAAATCGTCCCGTTGGGGTGCCAGGAATTTTGCCCAAATGCCTGCTGGTACCTGCTGAAGTGATGGCTGGTAAGCAGGCAACCCGATCAGCACACTGTTTCATTAAAATCGTGTGTGTGTGTATATCAAAACTACTTCACATAATCACAGGTGTAATCTCACATGCAATATTTTTTTTTAAAGATTTTATTTATTTATTTGACAGAGAGAGATCACAAGTAGACGGAGAGGCAGGCAGAGAGAGAGAGAGAGGGAAGCAGGCTTCCTGCTGAGCAGAGAGCCCGACGTGGGACTCGATCCCAGGACCCTGAGATCATGACCTCAGCCGAAGGCAGCGGCTTAATCCACTGAGCCACCCAGGCGCCCCTCACATGCAATATTTTAAAGTTGAATGAAATCAATAAATTTTCAAGCTTCTGGCTACATGGAATAGGGTAGTAACTCCTAATTCTGTGTTCTCCTGCTCCTGACTTTCAACTACTCGCATCCCTTGGAGGCTCCTGTCTCTGTATGCCCTCCTTCAGGGAATTCCTCTCTTTTCTAGGCTAGAATGACTGTAAAATTCCTATAAAATAAAGCTTAAGCCCACAAGCAAAGCATAGTTTTAAAATGTATCATACAAAAGCTTCTTTGTCTGCTCTGGAGGGGGCTGTGAGGGGAGACACAAGGTGGCTGGGTACCCGGATACTGATGTCACTGCCCAGCATCAGGCTTCAGGAGGCTTCTCGATGGCTCCATTTCCTAACCGTGTGGCCTTGGGCAAGTTACTTACTTCACCTCCTTAAACCTACATTCCTGATCCATTAGGAAATTATAGTATATCAATAGCATATCAATAATAGTATATCATTATACTATTGATATATTGATATTGATATACTATTAATAATAGTATATCAATAGCAGGACAATGGTGAGGACTCATGGAATAATGCAAAAGTACCTGGTGATTGGTTTGTAACATTACCAATAAGTATTAGCTGTAATGATAACAATTATTACTCTTACCGACGGCAGGATGAACCAATTTGGGTGACAGTGATTTGCAATCTATGAAGGGGTATGAAAATGCAATAAATTATTATGATGGTGTCTAGTATTGACTGAATGCCAAAGAGCTTGGTAGAAAGAGAAGCAAGCAGGAAATCAGGAAAGACAGACTTTTTTTTCTTTTTTAAAAGATTTTATTTATTTATTTGAGAGAGAGAAAGAGCGCTTGAGTGGGGCCGGGGGAGGGGCAGAGGGCGAGGGAGAAGCAGATTCCCTGCTGAGCAGGGAGCCTGATTCCAGGACCCTGAGATCATGACCTGAGCTGAAGGCAGATGCTTAACTGACTGAGTCACTCGGGCACCCCAGGAGAGCCAGATCCCAATGCTACTCTTACCACTAACCCCACACTGTGACCTCAGGCCAGTCCCTCCCAGAGCCTCAGATTTCTGGCTCGTAAATGAAGCAGTTTGATTAGATTATCTTCAAGATCAATCCCTGCTCTGAAATTCTGTGATTCCATGAATGTTGGAGCAAATAAGTGACATAGCACAGCTCATAGAGCTCTTGGAATAGAGTGGAAGGTCCATATGTACGATGCGTGTCAACGGCCAAAGTCCCTCTCTAAGGCTGATAAAAGCTAACCCAAACTGCAACAGTCAGAAAGAGCCATCTGGGGGAATTCAGTGAAAAGGCAAAGTACTCCACCAACACCTCAGGAATCTTGGAGGACATCCTTGTGGCAGAAAGTAATAATTTATATGTATAATGACAATACTAAAGTAGGCAGATGAAGGGTCAGATTATACCTAGCAGCTGCATATTTAGGCAGGGAAGTGAGTCCAAGACTCTTGAAATGTTTTGGTTTTGTGCCTTGGGATAGTAATTTGTGGGAGCTCCTCCGCTCCGCTCACAGGGCTCCTTGCTTTCTGCGTTGGCAATGTACTAAGCACCTGCTCTGGGCTGACATAGACATGGTGGTGAGCTCGGGCCACTGAGACACGGTCTCTATTCTCGAGAAGCTGAGAAAGCGTTGGATAAAGCATTCTAACTGCGGGGGAAACTTTTACCTTTTCAGCATAGTCCTGTACAGTGCTAATATTGTTTGTATATTGTTTGTCCCTTGGTTCTGTGAAAACATAACTGATCACGTATTCAGTTCTGACTTGTTTCTCTACCCTTAGCCCTCCAGCAGCTTCTGGATGCTCAGTATTATCTCTTCGTGGGAGCTGGACCAGAAGGAATAGTCATCTGTTACACTTTTACTTCCTAGGGAGCCCCTCAAACTGGTCTGCAGAGTAGTTCTGGATTCTTTCCTTTTCTTCTCAGAGGCTGATCCGTTCAGATATGGCTGCTTGGTCTCATTCTTCCCCAGGGCTTCAATTTTGTTCTTCCTGTCCTCTCTTCCCCCTTACCCTCAATTAAAACAAAATAACCAGAAATGATAACAAAAACTAGACAGTATGGTGTGGTGGCAGCTCTTCCATGGATAGGCTAAATATTTCTTTTGCTACTATAGCAACTACCATTGAATGCCTTGTCACTTACCTTTGAAGCTCTTTGGAAATGTGCAAGTTATTTTGCATATAAATGCTTAAAATCACCTCTTTTAGTTTAGATACCTTCATCTCCCTCCAAGATTCTTCTTAAACGGACTTATACTATTTTCTTCGGATACCGTTAGACATGGAAAATGCCGCATTGATAGATTTCCCCAAAACTCACTGATTTTCTATTCCCTGAGAATGACAAGGATATTATGAAAACCACAATAGAAAAAATTTCCATAAAAATACTAAATCAAAAATAGAAACCTGATGCTTAAAGATACTTCCAATTATCTGGAAATTTGATACTAGATAATTGAGTGCTCATTTAACAATTCGTAAGATAAACATGTATTAAATGCCTAAAAGTGTTGCATGCACAAGGCACTTCAAACATAAAGGAGATTAAGAAATGGTTGTTACTTTCAAGGAGTTCAATTGAAAATTGCTTGCCTTATATCTTGTATAGATACCTAATATTTTACAATACATTTTCCATACATAACAACTCATTTCGTCCTCACACTTCATTTGTTTCACACTTCATTAACTTGAGATTTCTTGTTGCTCATTGTTATTGGCAACCAGAACGTTCATTTTGATTCCTGGCTTGATTTTCTGTGCCTAATCACTAAGAGTTCCCAAACCAGTTCATTGGAAACAAACTTTTTTTCGTCTTTTCACTTTCTAGTTCATGTTCCTCTTATGCCCGAGTTCTCTCCTGAGGGGGTTGAGGGCTAAAATGACTTTTCAGATTTTCTGACCGTGACCTCTACTAAGCACTATGGTGGGGGCCTAGTTCTTGGATTCCTCTCTTACCTAAGCTTGTAGGCTATAATCTCAGAGGTTCATCACTCCTTCATGTTTGCTATTTTCCTTTCATTCCACCCGTGATCATTCCTTCCAGGTCATTTGCTATCTTGGACTATTTTCCATCAAAAAATTGAAAGAATTTAGCAATTTGGGAATTGTGTTGTCCGACGCTTTCACTTTATAGAGGAGGAAGCTGGGGCCCACAGCCATCAGTTGTAATGCCAAAGCCACACAGATAGGTGATAGAGCTCAGCTGGAACCTCAGAGGCTATGTTCTTTGACCAGATGTCTTAAGGACATTGAGGGCGCCTGGGTGGCTCAGTGGGTTAAACCTCTGCTTTCGGCTCAGGTCATAATCTCAGGGTTCTGGGATCGAGGCCCACATCAGGCTCTCTGCTCAGCAGGGAGCTTGCTTCCCTCTCTCTCTCTGCCTGCCTCTCTGCCTACTTGTGATCTCTCTCTCTCTCTCTGTCAAATAAATAGATAAAATCTTAAAAAAAAAAAAAGACGTTGAGGTGTGTTTAAAAGGAAAAAAAAAAAAAGCCAGCTGTCAAATGAAATATTCTTCCCAGGATTACCTGCTTCTCTTATCTTGCTAATATAGAAACATTTGGTTACTGATCCAACAGAAATCTACCCAGTTTTATAATATTTCGCAGATTGTATTGTTATGCTTTTCCAGAGTATACCTGTTCACCAAGGAATTAAGTAGTCATTGAGTCAATTATTGAGTGTTTAATATGTGCCAGGCATAATAGAGGCATCAAGAATATAAAAACCACCAGCTTTGGGCCTGCCTTTAACTGAAAGTATTCTTTGGATCTGAATACTAAAATCATTCAACGGTGGATTACTAGTAACTGTATAATTTTAGCGTAAATAGTCCCGCAAATGTGAGAAAATTAGTAACAAGAATTGAACTCCAGCAAGGTGTTGATGCGGACATTGAGGCCTTTACCTGTGCATTTAGGATTTCTCAGTGCGGAGAACCCAAGAACCGCCATTTACATGTCATCAAGTGTGGTTTTTAAGTTTCCCAAATTTGCTAGTAAAATACCAACGGAGTTTAATCTCGGCCAAACTATTCCTTTTGTTTTCTTTTTTTAAATTTTTTAATTTTTTTTTTTAAAGATTTTGTTTATTTATTTGACAGACAAAGATCACAAGTAGGCAGAGAGGCAGGCAGAAAGAGGGGAAAGGAAGCAGGCTCCCCGCTGAGCAGAGAGCCCGATGCGGGACTCGATTCCAGAACCCTGGGATCATGACCTGAGCCGAAGGCAGTGGCTTAACCCACTGAGCCACCCAGGGGCCCCTCCTTTTGTTTTCTTTTCTCTCCATAGAGCTCCAGCACCCGGAGGCCGGGCCCAAGGGGCTCAGACCCCAGGGCAGCACGGCGCCCTGCGTGGGGTGACCCAGGCCGCCTCCTGCCCGCGTCCGGTCGCGGCCCCGGGCGTCGCCCCCACCCCTGGACACTCTTCCGCGGTCCCGGGGGCCGGGGCGGGGCCGGCGCCGCGTTCCGCGCTTCCTGCCCCCTCGGGCGCGCCACTCTACTCCCGGCCATGGCGGCGGTGGCTCGAGGCCGGTGGCTGCCTCGGGCGTGGCTCTGCAGGTGGGGGCCCGACTCTCCCCTGAGCCCCAAAATGTAGCCGGGGGTCCCCCCGTAACCCGCCGCTTGCTCTGTGTTACAGGAGGGCGGGGCCGGGTTGCGGCCGCCACTACCGCGCCGCGCTCTGCGCCGAGCTGAAGCAGCCCTTGGCCATCAAGGAGGTCGCCTCCCGCCCTGTCAGGCCTCACGAGGTAGGGTGGTGACGGGCCTATTCCCGGGAACCCCCCGACGCCCCCTTTCACTCTCCCCTCGGCCGCCGCACACCCGCCTCGGGCTTCGGTCCTGCATGGAGTTCCCAAGTGCTCAACTAGGGGGCGACCGGGAGCCTGGAGCGCAACTCCCTGTGGGGCCGGAAGGGCCCTTTCGGGGTTCACAAAAAGGCCACCAGAGCTGAGGGAAGATTGCTCCCCCAAACTCAGATGTAGTCCTTTTGCAGAAGGCCCCAGAGCTGTTGCCTTAGAAACCGACAATTCTGCTTTGCACACTATTTTGCATAACCCCTTGCTGGTTCTTGGTTTAATACACAGAAATGGACCCCGTCCATGGCTTCCTCTTCAGTGTCAGCATTTAATGATCTGTCCTCCCTCCTCCCCCAGACCAGTCCGGTAACATCTGTCCTATAGTTCTGAGTACGGGCCTTGTGCCCTCCTCTGGTGCAGTGCCCTGATTTGGGGTGAGATTAGTTTAGGATTGTGGGCATTTCCAGTGAAATGTGGAAGTCACTCTGGCCCTGCCCGGTGACCTCCCTGGTGACACAATGTCATCTCGAATGGAGAATGAGAACCTCTGACAAGGTGAAGCATGCAGTGAGCCTCAGCGTTGGGGACCCCTGGTGAGAGAAAGCTCGTGGCTGCAGTCCTGACGTGTCAACTTCACTAGCAGGGGGTCCCCGCTGCGAAGTGGATTATTTGAATGAGCGTGTGATGGCATCCAGTCTGCTTCCTGGGATTCATGTGCTGAAAGACGTTTATTCTTGAATCATCCTTGAATCTAAGGTGGAGAGGCTTGAGGCCCTACGTGTGCCATACATGTCAACCACTGCTGCATCATACACGCGGTGTGTGCAGCCTGAAGGCGGGCTCCTTTGTTCTGTTCTTCACCCAGACTCTGCCTCCTAAGGAATTAGCTCATGGGAGTTGGGTCTCTGTGAGTTTATTCGCCATCAACTCCTCATACTCTAGAATGGGGCCTGGCACATGGCAGACACTCAAAACATCGTTGAATGGATGCATTTTGTCCCTAGAAATGTCTTCTCACCAACATGGCTTCCTCTGTCCCAAATGAGAAATGTCAGCGATTTTCTCAGCCTTCATTTTCTCCTGTTTCTCGGTCCTGTTCTCAGCCTGTCAGCATCACCTGGGGCTTGCTGAAACAGATTGCTGGGCTCTGTCCCTGGAGTGTCTGATTCCCTAGGTCGGGGTGAGGCCCAAGAATTTGAATGTTTCAGTAAGTTCCCAGGTGACACTGAAGCTGGTGGTTTGGGAACCAGATTTTGAGAACCACTGGCCTACGGAGTGAAAAAGTGCTGGTTACACTGATGCAGGCCTGCCTCTGCTCTAGCATGGGCGTGAAGCATAGAAGCTGGGGATCTAGAATTGGCCTTCATGGTGATTGTTGATCCTCAGAACAGCTGGTCATGTTACCCTTCTGCTTAAAATCCTTTAATAGCTTCCCACTGTTCCTACTGTGAAGACCCAGAGCCTCAGTAAAGACTACACATCCTTGGATAGTGTGGTCCCTGCTCTGTAGCCCCATCTCTTTCTCCTCTTTGTGCTCTGCACTCACTGGTTTTTCTTTTGTTCCCATCACAGGACCTTTGCACATGCCATCATGTTTGGTCATGTTAGCTGTTCTTAGTTCAAGTGTTCCTTTCTCACAGATGTTTTTCCTGACTTCAACAAAAGGTTAAATCACCCTATTATGCATTTTCACAGCACAATAGTTCTCTCTTTAACATTTTGTGTAGGAGTTGTAATTTAACACATAAATTATCACAATTACTTGGCTGATGTCTGTCTTCTCCCATCCAAGTACTAACCAGGCCCAACTGTGCTTAGCTTTTGAGATCAGACTAGATGGAGTACATTCAGGTGGGATGGCTGTAGACAGATATCAGATATCTATCATAGTTTTAGCTCTGTAAAGGCAAGAACCTTGTGCATTTTGCCTCATGATTGCACACGGGCACTTAATTCAGTACATGGCTTATAGCAGACATTCAGGAAATATTTTGATGCAACTGAATGATCTTTGTCTCCATAGCCATGCACCACTCTGCTTTGCTGCTATCCCCTCCACCCCCCACCACCTGCCTTTTTTCCCCAAAGATCCGGCTGAACAGGGAGCCCAACACGGGGCTTCATCCAATGACCCCAGGACCATGACCTGAGCTGAAGGCAGATGCCTAACCGACTGAGCCACCCAGACACCTCCTGCCGCTATGTTTCCTTTGCAGGTCAGAGTTGATGTCCATTTCTGTGGAGTTAATTTTGCTGACATTTTGGTCTGCCGTGGTCAGTATCAGGAAAAGCCCCAACTTCCCTTCACACCTGGTGAGTATGGAGGGGCCAAGTGACTGCTCGGGAAAGAAGCAACAGAGTTTTCTGAACCGTGTGCTACTCAGGTGTAACGCTAGGCGCTGCTTGCCTCCCTGCTGTGATGCTTCATATATGTCAGTCAGCCTCACCCCTGATGAGAAGCACAAGATTGGGAGCCCCTTGACTTTGTGGCCCCTAGTTTTATCCCCCATCTTAACATTGCACCTGGTTGGTAGTAGATGCTCAATAAAGACATTAACAATGCATAAAGGAACAAATGAATTTTTACATATCATGGAGTCCTCATCGGCCCTCGTCATTCCCCTTTATTCCTTGTGAGTGCCTCAATATTGATTTTTCACTGAAGGAGCATAGACATCTGTTTGCAGCTAGAACTCTCAGTTCTCACAAACACATTCCCAAAGAAACCTAATATCAGAGGATCAGAAAAAAGAAAAAGAGTTTATACATTTCTAGCAGTCACTGTCTGATTATAATTATGCCCAATCTGATTACATTTTGATCCTGAAAATGTGGACAAATGACTGCTTTTTGTTGTTGAAATTTAGTTAAGGAGAAGGAAGTGTAGCTTATTGTGTATATAGTGCGTGTATATTTTATACAGACATGTACTATTAAGGATACAGTGATTGCAAAATGGTTGCTCTGTTTTGGCCTTGGGGTGTTTGGTTGTGTCTCAGCATTTGGAATCATTTCCCTCTGTTTGTATTATTTGCTGACATGCTGGATGGGGCGGGGGATGTCAGAATCAATTGAGTTACTCCTCTGGCAGCTCAAGTGGCAAATGTATGATCATTAAATTCAGAAATTTTGGAGGTGGAAGAGGAAAGAGCAGACAACATCAGTTTATCCAAATTGAGCCAAGTACTGTATGAATAAATATAGTTCATGTCCTTGAGGGCCTCCTAGTCCACAAGAGGAGACACAGAAACAGATCATTGCATATGGTGAATATTGTAATTGGAGTGCTGTAAGGACCCCAAGGGCCCAGTGAAGCAGGATCAGAAGTACTCGTGTACCTGTGTGATGCTCAGTGTTTTTTCCCATTCTTGAAATTTTCATTTGTCAATTGGTAAGAATGGGACTGCTGTCACTTTTCAGGTTCTGATCATGAAATCTTAAGTTCACTTTCCTGTGCTTTGGGAGCAATGTTCTTCCCCGAGTGGGGAGGGGTAGGTTGGGGTATGGTGGAGGGGTGGGGGGGGCACTTAGGCCCTCTCAGCTCTAGAAGGTGGATAGGATGGCCTGTTGGTCAGGCTTTTCTCATCTCTGTGGTGCTGGGCTTTATAGATAACCTAGTGTTTAAACAATTTGTTTTAGGAATGGAGTTTTCCGGGACTGTACTGGAGACAGGCACCGATGTCAGCATAGTGAAAGAGGTGAGTGAGGTAAAATCTAGGGAATTGATGTGTGTGTAGCCATGAGAAATGTGCTAACCTTGTTTGTAGCCAAAGGGTCTTGCTTCTCTTGGCCTTTGCCAGCGGACACCAGAGGGAAACCGAGATGAAGGCAGAAGAAACTAATTCTGAATTGGAGGAAGGAAGCCAGTGGAAGTTCCTGGCTTCATAAAACCTTTTATTACTAAAGAAGATGGCACCTCAGTCTTTAGTTACCGAGAGGATAGAATATTCTCAAGTTTCAGCCTCTTGTGAGAAAAATTCTGGGATTCTAATTTATTTCAACTTTTTCCTCAATCCGTCCTGTCCAAAATGTGCTCATATTGTCTTGGCACCCTCGTGGGGGTATTGAGAAGATGGTTGAATTATTTACTAAACATTAACTCTGAATAGATATTAAGGCCAACCTGCGACTTACGGGGTCAGAAAGAAAGATTTTCTTTCTTTCTTTGATTAATTTGGAAAGTGGTAAATGGCAAGGCGATGTATTTGAACAAGACCTTAATGGTATTTTCTCTTTAGGGAGATCGAGTTATTGGTGTGAGTGGCTTTAATGGTATGGCTGAAGAATGCGTCATTGACCAAAAGGTATCCCTAGCTCTCAATATGTCTGCTTGGAGATCTTTTTTTCCTCTTTTCTTTCCTTTAACCTCCACCTAGCTCTCATTCCTTGTTACCCTTCTTTCCCCCCCTTCTTTGTATTTGTTTCTGAGCCAAGTACTTCTTTCTTTCAAATGCTAAAGCCCTTTTCTGTATCTAAGTGACAACCCTTGCACAGAGCTTTGTGTGAACACCGAGATGAAGAAGGGCACTTTTTTCCCCCTGGAACAACTGGCTGGCTGTCTGATTGGACTATGGGTAGTTTTGGTAGAAAAACCGGTCCGGGGCAATGAGCTAGATATAATAGGTTTCTCCCCGACATCAAGCTTGTGAAAGAGGTGGTCCTGGGAACGGGGCCAGCCCGGGTGGTGAGGTAGGCGTGTACAGGACGTGAATGGCGGCCCCTAGTGGTGAAGAGTACACATTTCCCCCCCACCCACAACTTCATGGAGGTAAAACAGACAGAGAACCATCCAATTCTTCGATTTGAATTCCATCACAGCTTGCTTGGTTTTGACTTCTCTTGGGTTTTAGCTCCTGACAGGATTGGTTCCTTCACAGATCAATCACTCAACCAAATCATAATGTTTACTGAGCAGCCTTTATGGGCAGGTACATGTGCTTAATCCCTAAGTGACTGTTACCTCTTTTCACAGGCACTGTGGCAGATTCCAGAAAGGGTCCCCCTCCGAGAAGCTGCTGCTCTGCCTGTATCTTATGGCACTGCTGTTTTGGCCTTGGAGCATCGGGCACGCACTCGACCAGGGTGAGAGGCTCTATAGACAACCCAGGGCTAGTGTCTCTTTCTGAGATCAGAAGTGCCCAGTAAGACCTTGCCCCTTCCTCTCCCTTCCCTAACCTTTGGCTCTTGTTCATTTGGTGTGAGGAAAGGCCAAAGGAAGGTAGTGACCTGAGATGGGGGTCCAGTGTCTTAGATGGAATGATAGACTGTGAACTTGGCCAATATGAATTTGGCGAAATAGCTGTTTCAAATCTGGCCACTCTGGAGATCACCTCCTAGAAAACCTTACATTTTCTTTTTTTTGTTATTGTTGTTTTTTAAAAATACTTTATTTAATTTATCTGAGAAAGAATGAACCTGAACAGGGGGAGAGACAGGCAGAGGGAGAGGGAGAAGCAGGCTCCCCGATGAGCAGGGAGCCCGGCATGGGGCTCAATCCCAGAAACTTTAACGCAGATGCTTAATCAACTGAGCCATCCAGGCACCCTGAAAACCTCACTTTAAAAAAAAAAAGATTTTATCTATTCCTTTGAGAGAGAGAGAGAGTGAGAGAGAGAGAAAGCATGAGAGGAGGGAGGGTCAGAGGGAGAAACTGACTCCCTGCTGAGCCCTATGACTGGATCCTGGGACTCCAGGATCAGGACCTGAGCCAAAAGCAGACGCTTAACCAACTGAGCCACCCAGAAGCACCAAACCTTACACTTTAGAGAGCTGGTTTATGTAAACTTGTTTCAGTCTGGTTTTAATTGAGTCCTGTGGTATTTGTTTCTGTGAGGCGTGGTTGGGTGTGCCTAACTGGGATATTTCAAACTCAAAGATGCAGGAGTTTCCCCACTTTACTTGAAATATATGCCTCTTGCCCTTTTCAGGGAGACTCAGAATTGCTCCAGAGAGGAGACTTTAGGTGAGCGGGGGCCATTCCCTATCACCACCTTCTAAAATTCAGCAGCGTTTAGTATGACAGTGATCTTAGGACAGAATTTCTTTTCTTTTCTTTTTTTTTTTTTAAGATTATTTATTTATTTATTTGACAGAGAGAGATCACAAGTAGGCAGAGAGGCAGGCAGAGAGAGAGGAAGGGAAGCAGGCTCCCTGCTGAGCAGAGAGCCCGATGCGGGGCTGGATCCCAGGACCCCGGGATCATGACCTGAGCTGAAGGCAGAAGCTTTAACCCACTGAGCCACCCAGGAGCCTCTCTCTTCTTGCTTTTAAATGTTCATGAAATCATATGATTGGATGATTTTGGAAGGTTTCTGAAGTAATGTTCATCTTTCTCTGCAGAGAAACTGTTTTAGTGACGGCAGCAGCTGGAGCCACAGGCCTGGCGGTGATAGATGTGGCAACCAACGTTCTTCAGGCTCAGGTGTTTGCATGGTGGGGTCTCTGTTTAAAAAAAAAATCATAGCTCCAGTTTTCAGACATAGAATGTGTTCATTTGTTCGCTCATTAATGTCATGGGCAAGGCCCTGGGGATATAAAGTCACCCAGAGGAGGGTCTGGCCTTCTATTTGCCTGCAGACTGGTGAGGGGACATGGGAGTAGCTCCCTTGTCTGTCCTGTTACTGGAACCTGGCAAGAGCTGACTTGCCTCTTGGCCTCTGCAGATTCTGTTCCTTCTACCTATAATGCTCTTCTGAACTGTCTCCCTCTGCACTTCAGGTCTAAACACAGATGTCACTTCTTTAGGGAAGTATTCTTTGTCCCTCAGAGATGTTAATCTCTCCTCCCACCCCTCTCCCCCAGCTGTTTGTAGACGGTGTCCTCACATCCTGTACTTCTCTTTCATGGTACACACCTCAGTGTGTGGTTAATCCTTTCCTTGGGTCATGATGGGATGGATTACTGTCTCCCTCCTGCTTGACTGGAATCCCCCTGAAGGCCGCGACAGTGTCTGTTTGGCTCGTTACTGTAGTCCCAGCAGCTGGCATGGTGCCTAGACCATAGTAAGCACTCAATAACTATTTCCTAAATGAAAGAATAAAGGAAAGAAAGACCCACATCTCTGCAGGGGCCTCACTCTGAGACTGTGGGTGTCAGATAAGGAGGGTTTCTTGGAGACCGTAGGCATTTAAGGTGACTTTGGAAAGACTGGTCGCAGTTGAATAGAGGAAGAAGGGAGGTGAAGGCCATTTTAGTGCAGGGAGGACATGTCAGAAGATAGAGACATGGGGCATCCCAGGATGCATTCAGGGAGTTGGCAAGTAGCATCTGTGGAGCAAAGGATTTGGTGGGGGGGGAGTGGTGGAAGATAACTTTAGGGAGGTAGGCAGAGACACGATCATGAGGCACTGAAGAATTTGAATCCTTGTTGGAAGCTCTCAGGAGCCACTAAGAACTTTAAACTGGGAAGAACCGTGATCATATTTACATTTTGCCAAGTTCATTCTGGTAGCAGTGGGGATGCGAGATGGGGCAAAGTCAGGGACAGTCTGGAGGAAGTAGAGCAGCCTCTTGGAGCCATCCAAGCCGGCGGTGGTGATAGTTGAACCAAGGCACCGGAAATGATGAATCAAGAGAGACTAGAGTAGAAGAAAATAGAGTTTGGTCCTCATCCAGTTGAAGGAACAAGGACTTTGAAATGACTCTGACCTAGGTTCAGATTCCAACACTGCCCCCAGCTTAGTTGCTTCAGTTTCCTCACGGGTAAAATAAAGTTTTCCTCATATGGAGTCGTTGTGGGAATATTGAAATTACACGTGCAGTACGCCTGCTAGAGGGCATGGCATGTTGGTAAGAATCTCTTAAAAAGGGAACCTGTTATTATTAGACATTGAGTGGGAAGGAGCAAACTAGGTCAACTTGTGGATTTGCCACTTATTACAGTTGAGAAGACAGGAGGAAATGGTGAGCTCAGTTTTGGAGGCATTAAGGGTGAGGTTTCTGGGGTGCGTGCAGTTGGGATATCCAGAAGGCACCGAGATACCCAGGTTTGGAGATAATTGGATTATTCTGGAATTTCTTCAGGTGGCGTCTCTCCTTGCTCTCATCACTTCTCTTTGGGAAGGACATGTGAGTTCTGAAAGCAGTCTTAGCTACCAGGAGGCTCTCCATGGAATATGAACACGTTTCATGTCAAAGTCAGGCTCTTAGCACCTCTCAGTGGGGAGACCAAAATGAGCCTCCTTGTCTAGAACCACTGATTATTTACCATTTCTAGGAAGATAAAATTGCACTATTTGTTTTGATTAGTGATAGGTTAAGTAGAGAGAAAAATTCACTTCAACTCAGATACTAAAGTTATTTCAAGCTCTATATTCTTCAGTAGCCATAATGGTTCTCGGCAAAAGCAAACAACAACAAAATAATAAAAACAACTTTAAAATGTCATCATGCCACCTACTTGGAACAGGTTATTTTGAGAACAACCTTCATTTACAGCATTTCATATTGCTTTCAAAGTGACTCCACACCAATCATCTTACCCCTGCTGCTAACAAACCGCTGGAGGGGGGTAAAGTGTTTATTATCCCTACTTCACAGATGAAGAAAGTGAGGCACCAGGGGAGACAGGGGCTTGTGGCTGGTCTCGCTGGCACCCTTGTGAGACTAGAGATCGGCGTCTACTCCCTGACCCTAGACTGGTGTCTGCCCCTCTGTGGTGCTGTGTGAAGGTACTTGAGGGTAGCTCTCAGGTTCAAATAGTTATGGGTGAGTTTGAAGTCTTCTAAGGGCACTGATGATCTTGTGTGTTTGGATGCAAATTCTGAATGTCACTTGGGGCCAAACTGCCCTGGTTAGTGAGTGCTATTCAGGGGTAGGGCACCTGTAGGCAGTGCTTACAAGTTGGAAGCATTTCTGGAGACCCAAACCCCAGACTTCCTCACAGTATGGCCCATGGCCATCTTTGCCAGGCGGTAAGATGGTTTTCTTCCAGGCTGATGGAGTGGAAATGCATGGGCTTTGGAGTCAAGCAGCAGGCCGGGGTTTGAATGGTTGTACCATCCGCTACCATGCTAAGACTGAGTTAATTACTTAACCTCTAGGTCTGTGTCTCCATCTATAGAATGGGTGTCATTATACTTCCCCCGTAATGTTCTTACGAGGTTTAAATAGAATAAATGATGGTGTATGTGTAACAATAGATTCAATGTATCTAATGTTTTGTTTTCCAAGGGCCCTATGCACAGTATTCCATTTGACTTTTAAAACAATTTTCTTTTATGGATGAGATAACTGAAGCTTAGGAAAGCTGGTGGGCATCGTAGAGGTTAAAAGCATGAACTCTGGAGATGGACAACCTGGGCTTGATCCCACTTCTGCCTCCCATTAGCTTTGTGACCTTGAGCAAGTTACTTAACTTCTTTTGCTTCAGTTTTTTCATGTCTAAAGTGGGGATACTCACAGTGTGTGTCTCATTGGGCTATTAGGAGGATTAAGTGAGTTATGAATATATGTAAAGCATTTAGAAGAGAAGCTGTCACATAGTAATATGTAAGTATTAGTTCTTACTAAGTCATTTGTCTTAGGCAACACTGCTCGTTAGTAGCAGAGTCATGATTTGAACTCAGGTCCTTCCAACGTCAGCATCTTCCTACTGAATCATGTTTTACCCTCCGAGAAGCTTTTCGAGATCATGATCTAGACTGGCTACCTCTCGTTTGCACTTCTGCAACCCTCATACCCCCCCACATTCACACTGCTGTACTTTGCTATCTTGACTCTAAGCTTGGGTATCTTCACGACTTCACTCACAGTAAGTGCTCAGGAAATGACAGTTTCAGCCCTATTTGGAGAAGACTTTCTGAGTGTCTCCTGAGTCATCTTCTAGCTAGACTCATTGGAGATCCAGGATTCCTGGAAATGTGGATCCCATGGCCAGCCGGTGTGGGGGGCTAGGGTGCTGGTGCTGAGTGTCGGCCCTGATGTGTGGGGTTGAGGCTGATGTGAGGGCGGCAAGGTCACATTGGTTTCCTTGGTTGGTACCCTTTGATGGGATGCTGGGTGGGTAGGGTGAGCCCCTCTTATACATATTCTGGATCATCAGAAACTTTGCGTTCTCTGTGCAGGTGATAGCTGCAGCTGGAAGTGACGAGAAGTGCAAACTGGCAATGCAGAAGGGCGCACAGTCCACTGTGAACTATAGTCAGGGCAGCCTGAAGGAGGCAGTGAGGAAGCTGGTGGGCAGTGCGGGGGTGAATGTGGCCATCGACACTGTGGGAGGAGATGTCTTCCTGGAGGCGCTCCGCAGGTGCGTGTGTGGTCTTTCTAGAAGGGGGCTCGACCTGGGGATCTGCTGAAACCTTTCCAGACCTGTCTTCCTTCTGGCCTTACATTTTTGCTGCTCACTTTTCCTGTAGGTTTCGGCATCAACGAGAACAGCTGAGTGGGAGTGTGAAAAGGAATAGAAGCAGAGGGAAAATCAGGAAATGCTTAAATATAGAAAAACAAGATATCCAACTGGAAAATATCCAGAAAATGACTGCAGACTCTTTAGTTGGCAATATTGAATGCTTTAGAAATTATGCATGTGTTAAATTCAGCTATGCTGGCCCCGATTAATTACTTTATATATGTAGTGTGGGTAATTCTTTGGATCATCATTCAGATGTTAGAATGACCTGGGGTGGCAGGTCCCTAGTTCACCAGGCACCAAAGCACAGACTCTTTTGATCTTACTGGTTTCAGAAGCAGCCAGCGAGTTTTAGTGGGAATGTTGTATTCACACTGGTTCTCACTCTGTTTTTAACCAGGGACTCTGGAGTGTTCCATTAATACTGGTTTTATTTCTCCTGTCATCCTGGCAAGTGCAATTTTTTGGTTTATCTCAGTTTAAAGCTGAAGAAACAGAAGCGGACAGAACAGCATACCCACCCAAGGGTCCCAGTTGCTTCTTTGGCCCCTGAGCATACCTGCACTGTGCTGGGTGGTACTATGCTCAGGGAAGCCAAGGAAGGAGGATGTTGACTCCACGGAGAGCCAGGACAGAGAGCTGCTAACTCTCATGCCCCTCTTGCCTTTTGGGTAATGGGTAACCAATTATCACAAGTGTTATCACAAGTGCTTCTCATTTCCCTCTAAAGAAGAAAAGCAAAAAACAAAAGCCAAACAGAGATACACATATTCTATATAAAGATGTTTACAAATTTTTAAAAAAGATTTTTATTTATTTATTTATTTGCTAGAGCACAGTCAGGGGGAGCAGCAGGCAGAGGGAGAGGGAGAAGCAGACTCCCCACTGAGCAGGGAGCCTGATGCGGGGCTGGATCCTAGGACCCTGGGATTATGACCTGAGCCAAAGGCAAATTCTTAACTTACTGACCCCCACCCTCCCACCCCCACTGCCCCGCTTATAGCTTGTTTTTATGTTTTCCTACTGAAGAATCCGAAGTGCTACAGGATGTTTCACCCCTGCCTGTTTGTCAGGTCAAGAGGAATTCTCAGCTGGGGGGTTAATGCATGTTGCTTTTTTTTTTTTTTAAGTTATGATAAAGGGCGCCTGGGTGGCTCAGTGGGTTAAGTGTCTGCCTTCAGCTCAGGTCATGATCTCAGGGTCCTGGCATCAAACCCCAAAATTTGGCTCTCTGCTTGGCAGGGAGCCTGCTTCCCTCTCTCTCTCTTCCTGTTTCTCTGCCTACTTGTGATCTCTCTATCAAATAAATAAATGAAATCTTTAAAAAAAAAGATTAAAAAAGTTATGGTAAAAATATATGTAACTTAATACTTACCATTTAAAAATTTTTTAAGATTTTATTTATTTATTTGACAGACAGAGATCACAAGTAGGCAGAGAGGCAGGCAGAGAGAGAGAGGAAGGGAAGCAGGCTCCCTGCAGAGCAGAGAGCCTGATGTGGGGCTCGATCCCAGGACTCTGAGATCATGACCTGAGCCAAAGGCAGAGGCTTTAACCCACTGAGCCACCCAGGCGCCCCAATACTTACCATTTTAAACATTTGTAAGTATAAAATTCAGGGGCATTAAGTACGCTCACAATGTTGTGTCCCTGTCCCCAGCAAAGACTCTATTACCTGTTAAATAGTAACTGGCCCTCTCCTCTCCCACCTCCCCTAACACCTGCTTTTTATCTCTGTGAGTTAATGTAGGTTGGTTTTTCTCATTCTACACATTTTATTGTGGTTGAAAAAATACATAATGTCAAATTTGCAATATTAACCACTTTTTACATTAACCATCTTTAAGTATGTAGTTCCGAAGCATAAAGTATATTTACATTGCTGTGGTATAGATGTCCATCACTTTTTCACCTGGCAAATCTAAAATTAAACCCATTAAACCCATTAAACATCAATTCCTGTTTCTCCCTTCACCCAACCCCTGGTAAGCGCCATTTTACTTTCTGTTTCTATGAATCTGACTACATTAGATATTTCATGTAGGTAGAATCATACAGTGTTTGTCTTTTTATGACTCACTTATTTCATTTAGCGTAATGTCCTCAAGGTTCATCCACGTCATAGCATGTGACAGCACTTCCTTCCTGTGTAATGAACAATATTCTTTTGTACGTAGAGAACACGTTTTGTTTATCCGTCTGTCGGTTGACAGCCATTTGGGTTCCTTCTCGTTCTTGGCTACAGTAGATAGGGCTTCTGTGAACGTAGGAGTGCCGCTCTCTCTCCAAGACCCTGTTTTCAGGGATTTTGGCTATAGACCCAGAGTGGCATTGCCGGATTATACGATAGTTCTAGTTTTAATTTTCTAAGAAACCTCCATACTGTTTTCTAGTTGCACCATTATACAGTCCCATGAAGAGTACATGAGGGTTCCAGTTTCTCCATATCCTCACTAACACTTGTTATGTTCTATTGTGGTGGTTGTTTTTTATAGTAGCCATTCCAGTGAGCGTGAATATTTCTGTGTTGCTTTTTTTTTTTTTTTTTTTTTTTTTTTTTAAATAATTTCTTTTCCTTGTCCTTTCTTCCCCCAGCCTGGCGTGGGAGGGCAGGATCGTGGTGGTGGGTTTTGCTGGAGGAAACATTGCTTCTGTGCCAGCCAACCTCCTGCTCTTGAAGAATATCTCAGCCATGGGGCTGTACTGGGGCCGATACAAAGAGCAGAGCTTTCCCGTCTTCTCCAGAACCCTGTCCTCGGCTCTTCAGTATTGCCAGCAAGGGCGCATCCAGCCACACATCGGAGCAGTTTTTAAGCTGGAGGAGGTGAGATGCTCTTGAAGGAGGTGATGTGGCCAAACGCCAGGACATAATTGGTGTCAAACGACTGGATAGGTTCTCTCTGGCTTCCATAAATCCTCCTTTTATGGAATGAAAAGGTACAAAGGCAGTGCAGAATAATGGGGTCTCACAGGCCGCCAGGGGACGGGATTTCACCAGGTCTTCTGGGTCGCATGGGGGTCGCCTCAGGCCTAGGGAGCCACCTGGGAGGCTGAATTTGCCCAGGCCAGGGAGGAGCTCTCTCTGCGTCACTTGTTTCTTAAGCAGAGGGAAGTGATGGTACTTTAGAAAATCATTTACCTGCGTTTATATGAACTGTGAACTCTGTAACACACAGTCTAAGAAGGAAGCATTTAACTTGACCTTTGATTTTAGAAAACAGACACTTTCAAGTCCAACCAGATGATCTAAGCTGAAGTTCTGTGAACAAAACACTAAATTACGCCTTGCAATTACGCCTTGCATCCTAGGACTGTAATTCATCCGTTAGTCACTGTGGTTAATTTTGTGGGCTATTCACTCCTTTTTTTCATTCCCCCTCAGTCCCATCAATGCGGCTTAAACTTCCTCCAAAGTGTAATTGTGTGCATGCATATGCAATATAGTTGTAAATGTCAACCTGTTAGGCATTCACTGTGAAGTCCTTTTCTTTTTCTTTTTTTGGTTTAATTTGTGTTAATGTTTAAAAACTTGTTTTGGTGACTCCCATCAGCATCGATGGGGGCACATTTTGTTCATTTGCAGATTACTGCCCCCACCCGCCCCCCGCCCCCCGCCTCTGCCCCATCAAAGCCAGACTTTGTTGCCCACCAGCCTTCCATTTTGATGTTTTTCCCCACAATGGGGGATATTCTTCTCAAACTTGGTTTACTGTCTTCCTCTTCTTTTTCATATGTCAGTCCAGAGGGTTGCATCGGGTGGTAAAAAGAGAACCTGTCTGGCCTTCAGAAAACTGGTCGGATACTTCTGACTACTTCCTGCTCTGCCTTCTCCCGTTGCAGCCCGGTGAAAGTCTCCCATCTTTTCCGACCTGCCATCTCCATGTTTCCCTACAGGGAGGCCCCAGCCAGGATGTGGGCAGGTGGGGGGAGACCTGAGCAGCCTGGGCTCTGGGACCCCCTTCACAGCGGGGGGTCTGAGTAGCTGCACATTTTTACCTTTGCATTCATCTTTTTCTTTTGTGAAGAGGTTTTGTGGCTTAAAAACTTAAAGACCACCAGTTTCAAGAATTTCTGAGTCCCATTCTGTCTTGTGGCTTTTATCATGTGTCTTGTGAGCTGCGATTTGCGTTACCCACGGCTCACGTATACCTGTTGATAGAGGATGAGGACAATTAGGACAGGCATGCAACGCTGGCTAGTCTGAACTGCCTCTTCTCCCCACTGACCTGTCCCAGGTGCTGCTCAGGCAGGAGAGAAAGCCAGATTGGGATTATTGTTTTATTTATTTTTAAAATTTTTATTTATTTTTAAAAAGATTTTATTTATTTATTTGTCAGAGAGAGAGAGAGAGAGAGAGCACAAGCAGAGGGAGTAGCAGGCTCCCCACTGAGCAGGGAGCCTGATGCGGGACTCGGTCCCAGGACTCTGGGATTATGACCTGAGCTGAAGGCAGACGCTTAACTGACTGAGCCCCCCAGGCATCCCTGAATTATTGCTTTAATCACTCACACTAAAGTTCTCTCTTCTCTTAAACACGAATGAACTATCTAATTACTAACCTCCTGTCAGCTTCCATTTGTTCTGCTCCTTTCCAATGCGGGCTCTGCAGACGGGGTTAATCTGATTCTTCCCATTCTGCTGACCTTCCTGCTATCCCTGGGCCCTCTGATGGGGCCATTCTCTCTAACCATTTCATCTCATTCACACCCCCTCCATTTACGATTTCTTCTCTCTCTCTCTTTTTCCCGTATGTCAACTATTTAAAGGACTAGGAATAGAAGTGGCAGTTCTCATGCCTTAGGTGCGTGCTGTAGGTCAAGAATGGTGCTAGGAACTTGACATGCATTTTCTCTTTTCATCTTCATAATGGTCCCTTGAGCTATGAACCGTTTTTTGTTTTTTTTTTTTAAGATTTTTATTTATTTATTTGACAGAGATCACAAGTAGGCAGAGAGGCAGGCAGAGAGAGAGAGGAAGGGAAGCAGGTTCCCTGCTGAGCAGAGAGCCCGATGTAGGGCTTGATCCTAGGACCCTGGGATCATGACTTGAGCCGAAGGCAGAGGCTTTAACCCACTGAGCCACCCAGGCGCCCCTGAACCGTTTTTTATCACATTTTACAGAAGAAGAAATCAAGACTACCTGGTATTATGTAGTAAGTGGCAGAGCTGGAATCCAGTCCAGATTGTTCTAACACCAGAATTGAGCTCCTTACCTCTATGTTGGACTCTCCCCTCAAATAAGCCAGGAAGTTGCTTCTTAGAAACCTTCTTCTTGAGTATGAAGTTTGTCCATCCATCAGAGAATCATCTATATGAAAGAGCTGTCTTACAGTTCAAACTGCCAGGAGTCTTGAACTTTCCCAGGCACAACCTGATTTTATATATATATATATATATATATATATATTTTAAGTGAAGCTGATTAAGTGAATGTATATAGTTAATTTCACTCAACCCGGTTAATATTTTTCATGTAAATCTGTTAACTATGAGAAAAAATTATTTATCGGAACCTGCCTAGACTCTGAAAATGACTGTGCATATATATACACAAATATATACATACAATAACCACGGATACCAGTGCTTCCTAGCTTTCTTTTCTCCTGAACATATGGGCTTATAGATTTGACCTTGATAGTTGATGTTAATGACTACATACTTTGTTCCCTAGCCTGTCTGATAGGCACGAGATATGAGCTCCCGAAGCACTCTGTGCGTTTTCTTTGTCTGCCTGTGATAGTTCAGTGCCTGTCATTCCCATAGACCATAAACTTCATGTGGGCAGGGGCCATGCATCTCCTTGTCTCCAGCTCCCGGCAGGTACTTGTGTGTGTGTCGAATGACTGACTGAGAGTAGAAGGCTCTCAGTTCAGACCTCCTGCGTGCAGATCCTGGCCCTACCACTTACCTGGCTATGGGCAAATTACTCACGTCTGTATGCTTGAGTTTCCTCATCTGTAGTGGGGGCGGTTATGTACTCTGCCTACTAAGGTCGTTGTGAAGATTAAATAACACATGTAAAGGCACATAGCAGACACTTACTATATTGTGTAAAGGAACATACCGGGCTGTTATAAATATACAGAGTTGAGCTTTTTCGGGTCCCGTGAACCATAACACATTTGCGTGGACATTTCATGGGCAGGATTAGAGAGACAGTCTTTAGATTTTGAATTTTAATTCGAATTTATTATTTTTCTGAAGTGTTGTATCTGTGCCCTGATGGACGGGCCATGCACGAGCCCCCTGATCTGTCCAGGGTATGGCCTTATGCAGAGGCGCCAAGTCTGCTTTCTGTAGAGAGATGCTCGCACCCGTCTCATCCAGACATAGGACTTACACCTCAGAGATCTGAACTTGATTGTCATATAAAAGTCAGGTGAGGTCACCACATGAATAAATTTGATAGAGAGAAATTGTTTACTTAAAGTTTCCTGGGTATATCTGTGGAATATTCTTAAAAATTAAATTACTGTCTGGGGCACCTGGGTGGCTCAGTGGGTTAAGCCTCTGCCTTTGGCTCAGGTCATGATCCCAGGGACCTGGGATTGAGCCCTGCATGGGGCTCTCTGCTCAGCAGGGAGCCTGCTTCCCCCTTTCTCTCTGCCTGCTGCTCTGCCTACTTGTGATCTCTCTCTGTCCAATAAATAAATGAATGAATAAATAATCTTAAAAAAATTACTGTCTAAGTTTAGAGAATGTACTAATTTGTGTTCACTCCTCCAGATCGAGTTCATGGGGCTCTCCATATCTGCCAGTGACATACGCCCCTGGTCCTGGCCCCTTGTCACCTTTCTCTAGTGATGGCTCACACCACTGTTCCCTGCCGTCATACAGTCAGACCCTGTCCCTAAGTCCCATCTCCTAATACTTGTGGTCGCACGCTCTCCCTGGTGGGAGGGCTGATTCTCGGCAGGGCCTCCACCGTGCTCTTCCTGGTGGGAGCTGCTGTGGCCCTGGTGAACAGTTCTGAGCCCAAGGACCTGTTGAAGCACTCGCTGGCTTCCCCAGAAATTGGATGCGGGGGTCTGGGTAATGCGACCAGGAAGTTGGTGGGGAGTTTACCCCAAGGAAGAAGGATTTGACAAATGAAAGACAAGACAAATTGCTGTCTTTGCTCCTCCTGATGGAGTATGTCGACACGCAGCGGGCTCTATATGGCCTCTCTGGACACGTCCCCCGGAGCCGTGTCTGGTTCTGGATCAGTAACACATACCTCCTTCCTTGATTCTCTTCACCTTTTCCCTCACCCTTGCCTCCCTTGGATTGCAGTGAAGCCTTAAGGCGTACTTTTTTTTTTCCCCCCCGAAGATTTATTTGTTTGAGAAAGAAAGAGAAAGGGAGAGAGAGAATCCCAAGGAGAGTCCCTGCTAAGCACAGAGCCCGACCTGGGGCTTGATCCCACAACCCTGATATGACTTGAGCTGAAATTAAGAGTCGAATGCTTAACATACTGAGCCACCCAGGTGCCTCTACGGTGTATACTTTGACTAGGCTTTATTTTCTAAGGAACCCAGGCTGACACTTAGTTTTGAAGATATCTTTATATTTGGGTTTTATAACATGTGACTTGACTTTTTTTTAAAAGTTAGGTTTATTGAGCTGTCATCTACATTTAGTAAAATTCACTCCAAGCTTTGACAAACACATAAAGTCATGTAACCACCCCACTGCAATCAAGATATAGAACATTTCCATCACTCTGAAAGGGGCCCTTGTGCCCCTTGTCACCAATCCCTGTTTCCTAGCCCACAGCCCCTTTGAAAAAGTTTCACCTTTTCCAGACTGTCATATAAATGGACTCATACACGAGGTGGTCTTTTCGGTCTAGCTTCTTTCAAACCTTGCGTAATTCTTTGGAGGCTTACCCATGTTTCCCCCCCCCCCAATATTTTATTTATTAGAGAGGCTCCTGGATAGCTCAGTCTTTAAGCATCTGCCTTCTGCTCAGGTCATGATTCCAGGGTCCTGGGATTGAGCCCCCATTGGGCTCCCTGCTTGGTGGGAATTCTGCTTCTCCCTCTCCTCCTCCTGCTTTTGTTCTCTCTCTCGTTCCCTTCTCTCTCTTGTTTTTCTCTGTCAAATAAATAAATAGAATCTTAAAATTTTTATTTATTAGAGAGAGAAAGAAAGAGAGCAAGCATGAGGGGAGGAGAGGGCGAGGGAGAAACAGACTCGCTGAGCAGGGAGCCCAACATGGGGCTCGATTTGAGGACCCCAGGATCATGACCTGAGCTGAAGGCAGACACCTCACCGACCGAGCCACCCAGGCGCCCCACCCATGGTTTTGCATATGTCAGTAATTTGTTCTTTTTTTTTTTTTTTTAACTGCTGAAGAGTGTTTCATTGTGTGGGTGTTCCACAACTTGTTTTTTCATTTATCAATTAATAATTTTTTTTTTAAAGATTTTATTTATTTATTTGACAGACAGAGATCACAGGTAGACAGAGAGGCAGGCAGAGAGAGAGAGGGAAGCAGGCTCCCTGCTGAGCAGAGAGCCCGATGTGGGACTCGATCCCAGGACCCTGAGATCATGACCTGAGCCGAAGGCAGCGGCCCAACCCACTGAGCCACCCAGGCGCCCATTTATCAATTAATAATTTGATTATTTTTGGTTTTTGGTGATTACATACAAACCTTGTATAAACATTCACATTCAAGTGCTCTGCAGACTTTTTTTTTTTTTAATTTTAGGACTGGGATTTCTGCATCATGTGCTAACCATATGCTTAACTTCTAATAAATTTGCATAGACATATAGTTGGCTTTATTTACCGAGCAGGTTTTATTCCCCCCAGTCTCCAATGGCCCCTAGTTAACATCATTAGATAAGAATGTCAGTTTATTTTATTTTATTTTATTTTTAAAAGATTTTCTTTATTTATTTGACAGACAGAGATCACAAGTAGGCAGAGAGGCAGGCAGAGGGGGCCGGGGAGGCAGGCTCCCTGCTGAGCAGAGAGCCTGATGCAGGACCCTGAGATCATGACCACTGAGCCACCCAGGAGCCCCAAGAACGTCAGTTTAAAGGAGATCTATGCATAATCATACAAATGCCAGTTATCGATGCTTCTCAGGAAGAGGCACCCTTGACTGTGTCCGCTGCTCTCTCTTCTTGCCTTGCTACGAGTGTTTCCGATGCCATCTCTACCACCCAGGTTTTGAAGACAGGGCCACTGTTACTGCATTCCTACCAAAGCCCACATGTAGCAGCTGGGTTTTCTATTTCTTGGCATATTCTGGGTGAGACACTGGTGCTCCAGCATGCATTATCTTTTTGTACGCTGGGGATTTTGTTTGTAATGATTTGCTACTATTTAACGTTTTGCTATATTTAACGTTTAATGAACTACCAAGTGAGTTTCAGGGTGGTGGTTTTATTTTTCATCCCCACCAACAGTATTGTTGGCCAGAATTTCATACTGTCAGGTCGTTTTCCTTCATTTTAGCCCTTCCAGGAGGTATCTGGTGGTATCGGATTGTGGGTTTAATTTGCATTTCTCTCTTGAATAATGATCTTGAGTATCTTTTCATATGCTTATTTGTCAGCTGTGTCTCTTTTTTGGTAAAATGCATTGACTGACTTCTCAAAGAATATTCATATCAACTTGTAATCAGAGCAATGACATGATAAATATAATTCAACTGGGACTGTGTATCACTAACTAAACATTTTTCCCTTTAAAAACAAGCCCACTGAGTCTGGGTATATTCATTCATTCATGAGTTCATTTTATTCATCAGCTTTCATGGGGTACATTCTGTATGCCAGTCAATAAAAACTAAGACTTAAGGAATTTGTTTTGTCGGGAAGCTCTCAGGACAGGGTTATGATGGGGGGAAGGGGTGGTTTCTAAGGAGCCATGAGTCAGCATCATGTATTTCGGGAGCTATAGCTTACTCTGATTAGTCCTGCTTGATAAGCTAATTAAAAATTCCAGCAGCGGAACCCAAAACAAAAGCAATATCCTCACCCTGCCCCCAGATTCCGGGTTGCATATCCCCAGAGACAAATTTAATTATGGCTTCACCCACGGTGGGGAGGGTTCTGGGAACAGCCTGTGGGTCTCTCTGGGGATGGGCATGGAGCAGCCAGCCTCCCTCTCCCGGGAGAATGCAGAAGGAGGAAAATGTCCCCAGGCATCTGAATTAGCTGTCAAAAACTCTGGTCTCAGGCCCTGCACTTCCCTTTTTAGTTTCTCACTCAGAGCCTTATCACACGTACTAAACATTCAGTTCTTTTTTTTTTCCCCCCCAAAGATTTCATCCATTCATTTGACAGCAGGCAGAGAGGGGAAAAGCAGGCCCCCTGCCGAGCAGAGAGCCCGATGCGGTGCGGGGCTCGATCCCAGGACCCTGGGATCATGACCTGAGCCAAAGGCAGAGGCTTTAACCCACGGAGCCACCCAGGCAAAAAAACTTATGCTTTCCCCCAACGTTATCTTTCAGAGAAGTGAGGTAAATGTGTGCTGCATTTTTATAAATATTTATATGCAAAATGATTAAAAAGAAGCTCTAGCATTGAAAGGGACAACTTTCTTTTTATGTCAAGATTTACTTGTTAGGAGATTCCTCATTTCTCTGGGATGCCAGATACAAGAAGTATCACTCTCTCGAATCATGCTTGCTTTCCCGAGTATTTTCTGTCGTAGGGCTGTGACAGATCTCTGGAAACAAGGGGCTTCGAACTGACAGGAAGAGATGCGGCTGTGAGTCACCTGAGCTGTGCCTCCGAGTGAGGGGAGTGATGGTGATCGACAGGGCAGGGATGCGTATTTCAAAACGCGCGTCTTAGACCTCTTCCCCCTCCTTTGAGTAGGTCTAAATTTGCATGGACTGGAAAGGTCTCTGTAAGGCACAAAGACCCGCAAGGCAGATGTTTTTGAAAACGGATTTTGTGCTGCAGAGAATTGATTTGTTTGACTGATTGATGGGTTTCTCTGCTTATTTTTATTTAATTACTTTTTTCTATGCTTTGGGGGAAGGATTTCACGGGGGAAGGGCTGGTTATTCAAATTTCTTATTTCAGCGCACATGTGCATTGTTGGACCATCTTTTGTTTCTTCGTTAGTGTATTTCTGGATGTCGGTATTTCCTTATTCCCTTTATCCTCGCTGCCCACTACCATCCTCCCCTCTTTCTCCTCTCCTCAGACTCACTCTCTGTAGTGTGTTGGTACATGTCCTTGGATTTATATGTCCTTGTAAAACATATCATTTTTTGTATGCCCGTTTATTTTTTTAATTTTTATTTTATTTTTTTTAATATATTCTTTTTTTTTTTAAAGATTTTATTTATTTATTTGTCAGAGAGATAGAGAGAGTACAGGCAGGCAGAGTGGCAGGTAGAGGCAGAGGGAGAAGCAGGCTCCCTGCGGAGCAAGGAGCCCGATGTGGGACTCGATCCCAGGACCCTGAGATCATGACCTGAGCCAAAGGCAGCCGCTCAACGGACTGAGCCACCCAGGCATCCCCAATGGTCGTTTATTTTCAAGTTACACAAATAAATAACAGCAGAGGGTTGTGCTGTAGACCTTATTCTATTTCTTCATTTCTCACTCAGTGCTGTCTTTTTGAGACTCACCTCTGTTGCTGGTGCTGTTTCCAGTTCATTGCTTCCCACTGCTGCCAGGGGGGCCGTGGTGTGCCCCTGCCGTGGTTTACACTTCTGCTTCCCAGTGATGCACGCTGGGGTTGACCTGATTCCCTGCCACCGTAATCGGCACTAGCGTCCGCAGTCTCACAGTTGGGACTTGTGCAAAGTTGCTTTGGGAGTATTTTCCCGGGGGTAGGGAAGTTGGGTCACAGGATGCATGCATACTTAATTTGACAGCAAAGTGCTCTCCAGGATGACTTGATCAGTTTATGCCCCCTGCCAGCAGTGCCAGGGTACGTGCCAATTCTTTTTTCACCATCCTGTTGCTACATAGCATTGTCCTACTTTCTGATTTTTGCCAAACCAATAGGCATTAAGTGGCATGTTACTATTTTAATTTGCATTTCCCTGATTTCTAATCAATGTAAGCATCTCGTTATAGATTTGGTAAACATTCGAGTTTAGCAATTTAAAGTCTTCATGCAGTTTTCTACGGGGCTTCCTGCCTCTTTCTTACTAATTTGCAAAAGTTCCTTGTGTAATCTGTCGTTTGCAGATTTTAATGTGTGTATGGAGACCTGGGGATCTTGTTAAGATGCAGATTATGATTCATTGAAGGTGGAAGGGGGTTCAGGATTGTGCATTCCTTTTTTTTTTTGGTTTTGTTTGGTTAAAGATTTTATTTATTTATTTGACACAGAAAGATCACAAGTAGGCAGAGAGGCAGGCAGAGAGACAGGGGGAAGCAAGGTCCCCACCAAGCAGAGAGCCCAGTGCGGGGGCTCGATTCCAGGGCCCTGAGATCATGACCTGAGCTGAAGGCAGAGGCTTAACCCACTGAGCCACCCAGGTGCCCCAAGATTGTGGATTTCTTTCTTTCTTTCTTTCTTTCTTTCTTTTTTTTAAGATTTTATTTATTTATTTGACAGACAGAGATCACAGTAGGCAGAGAGGCAGGCAGAGAGAGAGGAAAGGAAGCAGGCTTCCCGCTGAGCAGAGAGCCCAATGCGGGGCTCGATCCCAGGACCCTGAGATCATGACCTGAGCTGAAGGCAGAGGCTTTTTTTTTTTTTTTTTTAAGATTTTATTTATTTGACAGACAGAGATCACAAGTAGGCAGAGAGACAGGCAGAGAGAGAGAGAGAGAGAGGAGGAAGCAGGTTCCCTGCTGAGCAGAGAGCCCGACTCGGGGCTCGATCCCAGGACCCTGGGATCATATCCTGAGCCAAAGACAGAGGCTTTAACCCACTGAGCCACCCAGGTGCCCCAGATTGTGGATTTCTAATAAGCTCCCAGATAATGCAGAAGCCTATGGTCCTTGAACCACCTTGTGAGTAGCAAGGTTCTGGACATTAGTTTGAGACTTTGGAAAAGTCTGTCCTTCCGAATTTGTCATTTCTCTATCACCCGTGTCTCAATTTAATGTAATCAAACACATTGATATTTTGCCTTGTGGGTTAGTGCACTTTGGGACGTGTTTAAAAAGTTCTTTTTCATATCTGGGCCACAGTGATCTTCTCTATTTTTCTCTACTAACTTTTTTTCTATTTTTAAAGATTATTTATTTGAAAGAGAGAGAGAGAGAGCACTCATGAGCAGGGGGAGGGGCAGAGGGAGAGGGAAAGAGAAAATCTCAAGCAGACTCTCAACTGAGCGTGGACCCCGATGCGGGGCTCGATCCCAGGACCCTGTTCATGACCTGAGCTGAAATCAAGAGTTGGCTGCTTAACTGAATGAGTCACCCAGGTGCTCCTCTCCACTACCATTATACTTGTATTTTACACTTAAGGATTTAATTCATCTTAAGTTACCTCTGTATTAGATATAAATTAGGTAACCAAGTTTATTTTTCCCCTTGTAGTGATCTAGTTATCCTGGACCAAATAGTTCATTGTTTCTCCATTGATTTGTGGTGCTACCTTCAAGTTCCCAGATACACTCTGCTTTCTTTTCTATTTCTTCGGTTCAGATTTCTGTTCCTATAATAATATCATACTGTTTTTTATCTTTATAGCTTTGAAGTATGTTTTAATATCTGGAAATATCACTCTTCCACCTTAGTTTTTAAAATTTGATTTAGTTTTTTGTGAATCTTTGTCCTTTTAGGTAAATTTTGTGGTTTTTTTAAAAAAATTTATTTATTTGAGAGAAAGAGAAATAGCGTGAGAGAGAGAGCACACAAGCAGGGGATGGGGAGGGGAGAGGAAGAAGCAGGCTCCCTGCCAAGCAGGGAGCCCAGTGTGGGGCTCCATCCCAGGACCCTGGGATCATGACCTGAGCCAAAGGTAGACGCTTAACCCACTGAGCCACCCAGACGCCCCTGCATTGGCTTTTTAGATTAATTTGGGGAGGTATTGATATTTTTATAATGTTAAGTTGTCTTATTTCATAAACAGGGTTATATTACCATTTATTCAGATCCTTCATGTTTTTAAGTAGATTTTAAAGTTTTTCTCCATAAAGTCTTGTGGATCATTCTTAGTTATGTTAATTATAGTACTTTACTGTTTCTGTTGCCTTTGAGAAGACAATTTTATTTTTATTTTTATTTTATTTCTGTTATATTTCCTAGTTGATTATTTTGATACAGAGAGATGTCAGTAATTTTTGTTAGCCGATCTCTTCCCTTACAATCTTGCTGATCTCTCTTATTTGCTTGTCCATTGCTTTGGTTGGTTTTTCTATGTAGATTATTATATGTAAATAATGACACTTATATTTCCCTCCATTCTTTGCATTTTTCCATTTTAATTTTTTGCATTTATTATTTTTTAAATATTAAGAGACTGTGCTTTTTCAGCACTTCTAGGTTTATAGAAAAATTCAACAGAAAATGTAGAACATTCTCATATATTCCTTCTCCCACCATCCAGTTTCCCTAGTTAACATCTTTTTTTTTTTTTTAAGATTTTATTTATTTATTTATTTGAGAGAGGGACAGAGAGGCAGAGAGAGAGCGCAGAGGGAGAGTGAGAGGGAGAAGAAGCTCCCCACTGAGCAGGGAGCCTGATGCGGGTCTCCATCCCAGGATCCTGAGATCATGACCTGAGCCAAAGGCAGATGCTTAGCCAATTGAGCCACCCAGGTGCCCCTCCACTGGTGTTGACATCTTGCATTTGTGGTACATTTGCTACAATTGATAAACCAATATTGATACATTATTATTAACTGAAGTCCATCGTTTACATTAGAGCTCACTCTTTGTGCTGTACAGTTCTGTAGGTTTTGCCAAAACAAATGTGTAATGCCATGTGTCCATCATTACAGTATCATACAGAATAGATTTACTGCTCTAAAGAATCCCCAGGGCTCCACATATTCACCCCTGCTCCTCATCCCAACCCCTGACAGCCACTGATCTTCCTACTGTCTGTAGAGTTGCGGCCTTTCTAGAATGTCATATAGTTGGAATCATATAGTATGCATCCTTTTCCGACTGTCTTTTTTACTTAACACTGCACTTAAGATTGTCCCATGTTTTTTCATGGCTTGATCGTTCATTTCTTCTTATCACAGAATAATATTCCTTTGCTCGGATGTACCACAGTTTGTTTACTCATTCACGTACTGAAGGACATCTTGGTTGCTTCCGAGCATTGACCATTGTGGATAAAGGTGCTATAAACGTTTGTGTGGACCTAAGTTTTCAGTTTATTTCCTAGGAATGTGATTGCTGAATCACATGGTAAGAATATGTTTAGCCTTGTGAGAAACTACCAAATTGTCCTCCAAAGTGGTTGTACCATTTTGTATTCCCATCAGCAATGAATCAAAAGTTCCTGTTGTTCTAGATCCTTGCCAGCATCTGCTGTTGTCAGGGCTCTGGATTTTAGCTGTTCTGATAGGTGTGTGGGGGTATCTCATTTCTGAATGCATTGTTCTAATGACAGATGACATTGAACATCTTTTCATGTGCTTTTTGGCCATCTGTCTGTCTTTATGGATGAGGTGTCTGTTCAGATTTTTTGCTGCTTTTTAATTGAGTTGTTTGTTTTCTTATTATTGAGTTTTTCAAAAATCAAGATTTTATTTTTAAGTCATCTCCACACCCAAGGTGGGGCTTGAACTTAGGACAAACCCAAGATCAAGAATTACACACTCCACTGACTGAGTCAGCCAGGCACCCCATCTTATTAAGTTTTGTTTGTTTGTTTTTTTAAGATTTTGTTTACTTATTTGACAGAGAGAGAGCACAAGTAGGCAGAGCAACAGACACAGAGAGAGAGAGAGAGAGAAGCAGGCTCCCCACTGATCAGGGAGCCCGATGTGGGACTCAATCCCAGGACCCTGGGATCATGACCTGAGCTGAAGGCAGAGGCTTAACTGACTGAGCCACCCAGGCGCCCCCCTTATTGTTGAGTTTTAAGACTTCTTTGTATATTTTAGATACAAGTTCTTTATGAGGCATGCATTTTACAAAGATTTTTCCCCAGACTGTGGCTTGTCTTCTCATTCTCCCGAGGGTTCTTTGCAGAGCAGAGTTTATAATTTTATGATGTCCAACTTACCAGTTTTTTTCTTTTATGGATCGTGCTTTGGTTCTCACTGCCAGATCCAAGGTGATGTGGATTTTTTTTTCCTGTTTTCTTCTGAAACTTTTATAGTTTTGCCTTTTACATATAGGTGTAAGATTCATTTTAAGTTAATTTTTGTGAAAGATGTAGGGAGAGCGTCTTGATTGATTTCTTGTGCGTATGGATGTTTAGTAAGTTCTAGCACCATTTCTTGAAAAGGCTGTCCTTTCTCCATTGAATTCCCTTTGCTCTTTTGTTAAGGATCAGTTGCCTGTATTTGTTGGGTCTGTTTTTGGGCTCTAATCTGTTCTATTGATCTGTTTATCTGTTCTTTCACCAGTATCACACTGTCTTGATGACTGTGGCTGCTTCTTTATTTATGTTTTATAACCTTGTACTTCTAGAAAAATAGGATTTGAGATAGATTGCAATTTTGGTTGCACTGGAAACAGGACAATTTTAATAAAAAGATAAAAATTGCATAATATTAAACTATTGATTCTTCTGGCAGGGGCTGTATTCTTTCAAAAACTAGAACACATAGAAGTATTACCATAGAGTATGGACAGCCCTGAGGACTTTTTACCTGGTATCATTTATCTGACAACATTGAAAACCATACTTGAGACAGAAAAATTCCAAGGTTGGGTTATTCTTAAATATTATTTTTTCCCCTTCAGTTTGTGGTGATTAATTATTTAGTTAGTATTGCATAGTCAGCTATATATAGTTCATTGGAGACAGTCTTAATATTTGAGCTATTTTAAGACTCAAACTACCAGCCACTATTTGTTGAAATATGCAAGTGTGACCACATTTTTTTTTTTTTAATTTTTTAGGTCAATGATGCCTTCCTTCATGTGATACAGCGCAAATCCACGGGCAAGGTGCTTATCTCCCTTAAATAAATCCTCACCTCAGCAGTCAACTCAGAGCATCCAAATCCAAACTCATCATCTCTCCAAAAAACCTCATTTCCTTCCTGTGCTTCTAAAGGTGTTACCACTTTCCTTATTAATCTGCGTTCAAAATCTTTGAGGGTTGCCTTTGATTCTGTTTTCTTATTCCTCTTAATTAGTGTGACATATGCTTTATTGCCCTAACATGGATGTCTTTGGGAGTGAAAGGATGCTATTAGTAGTTAAACCAGGAAGGCAGATGTGCCAAGCAAAGTGGGATGTCTGGTCATCCTGTTCAGAAAGCATCAGTGCCCTGGTTCTGTTGTCCCCACCTCTAAGATCGCTCTGACCTCTGTATCCTCTTTCCATTCTGCCTAATTATGTCTCATCTGCTAATTTCAGTAACTTCCTTACTGGCTTTCCCACCTTTAAACTACCACCACGCCTCCATCCTTGTGATACACTGTTCCCATGTGACCTTTCCAAAGTACAGCTGTGTCTTTGTTTTTACTCAAAACCTGCAATGGCTTCCCATTGTCTACCTGGCAGAGTTCAGACTCTTCGAGCTAGCATTCTTTAATGTCCTTGATTTTGCCCCACTCTACTTTATGTTACATCCCTCTGGCCCCTCCGTCTGCACTTACATTTCCTGCCAACCCTCCTTTGCTCTGCTGCAACAGTTTCCTCTACTCCCTTATCTCCGTCAAACATAAGCCCTTCTGTATCATGCTTAGCAAAATAAGTCAATCGGAGAAAGACAACTATCATATGATCTCCCTGATATGAGGGAGAGGAGATGCAACATGGGGGGTTAAGGGGGTAGGAGAAGAGTAAATGAAACAAGATGGGATTGGGAGGGAGACAAACCATAAGTGACTCTTAATCTCACAAAACAAACTGAGGGTTGATGGGGGGAGGGGGGGTCGGGAAAGGGGGGTGGGGTTATGGACATTGGGGAGGGTATGTGCTATGGTGAGTGCTGTGAAATGTGTAAACCTGGCGATTCACAGACCTGTACCCCTGGGGATAAAAATATATGTTTAAAAAAAATAAATAGAAATTTAAATTAAAAAACAAAAAACAAAACAAAACAAAAACATAAGCCCTCCTGACCTCCAGGACTGACCTCTGCCACGAACGAGGCTGTCACCTCAGGAGGGTGGTCATTTCTTCTTTTCCACCTTCCTGTAGCTTTTCCCCCAGGATTTGTCACATTCTGTCTTGCACCCAAGGGAACAGCTGGTCTAGTAGAATGAACACAGCATTCCGCATCTAAGATGTGGGTTTGAATCCCAGTCTCGCCACTTTGGAGGTTGTTACTGAAGGTTCGCAAGACTTCCTTTTCTCACTGTAAAGTAGATGTTACAATATCTACCCCATAATGTTGCCGTGAGCAATACGTGCAGTGATTGGGCAAAGTTCCTGGTGCGAGGTGAGCTATTAGCGGATGCTATCTCCTTTACTTCTTTCTTTCCTCCTTTCCCAATGTTCCTCGAGAGCAGGTACCATGCCTGAATCACCTTTGTACTCTCACAATTCCTAGCACCATGAGTGACCCTTATTAAATACTCAATAAATGGAATTGATTTAAAATTATCTGCAAGTCTAAATTGTGGGAGTAAGTAAGTAAGAATACATCACCTTGGTAACCACCCAAATGTCCATCAGCAGGTAAGTGGGTACACAGAATATGGTAACACCCAAACAATAGATTGTTATCTGGTCTGAAAAAGAAAGGATGTTCTGACACACGCTACAACAGAGATGAACCTTGAAGACACTATGCTAAGTGACATAAGCCAGTCACAAAAGGATAAAGGTGTATGATTCCACTCATAGGAGATACTGAGACGATTCATAGAGATAGAAAGTAGAATGGTAGTTGCCAGGGACTAGGGGAGGACACAATGGGGAGTTATTGTTTAGTGAGAACAGAGGTTCAGTTTGGGAAGATGAAAACATTTTTGAGATGGATGGTGGTGATGGTTGCGTGAGTACGGATATGCTTAATGTCACTGAACTGTCCATTTAAAAATGGTTAAAATCATTGTTTTTAAAAAAAGATTTTATTTATTTATTTGACAGAGAAAGATCATAGGCAGAGAGGCAGGCAGAGAGAGATGGGGAAGGAGGCTCCCCACTGAGCAGAAAGCCAGATGCGGGGCTCAATCCTAGGACCCTGAGATCATGACTTGAGTTGAAGGCAGAAGCTCATCCCACTGAGCCACCCAGGCGCCCCCAAATCGTCATTTTTTAAAAAAGATTTTATTCATTTGAAAGATTGAGTATAAGCTGGGGAGAGGAGCAAGAAAGAGGGAGAAGTGGACCCCCGCTGAGCAGGGAGCCCAACGCAGGGCTCGATCCCAGGACCCTGAGATCATGACCTGAGCCAGAGGCAGATGCTCAACTGACTGAGCCACCCAGGTGGTCCTAAAATGGTAATTTTCTATGTTACATATACTTTATCACAATAAAAAAATGTTTTAAAAAACACAACGTATTACCCTCACATCTAAGTGAATCCGTTCAGAGGAGAGAACAGAGAGTGTGAGTAGAGTGCCCTGCTCAGGTTGAAGTAGCTCCAGTCTCTGCCCACAGTCTGTGCTCTGTGAGGTGAAGTTTCTCGGTGCTAAACTCTCTTCTATCCTCCTCCCACTCCATGAGTGATAATTCCCCCAAAGGAGAGTGGTGGGGTGGTGTGGAAATGGACAGCGGACACCACAGAGCTGGGTGTACTTTTTTATTCTCGATGAGGTCTTCTTCCAGTGAAGGTGGGAAGAGGCTTTGTTTGCTGATAAGCACCTCAGGCCGTTTAGAAACAACTCTCTTCTCAGGATCTCCTCACCAAAAAAGCTTTGGGAAAAAACGGAATTGTAAAATAGGAAGTGATCATTTGGGGAAAGGATTTGAAAGCAAGAAAGTAGCAGAAGGAGGGGGAGGGGAAACCACCCTTGCATCTGTTGTGGGCCCACGTCGTGCTTCTGTGAGGCGCAGGCCCATGTTGCACCTCTTACGTGCTTTCTGGGAGCTGCCTGCCCTGAGTTTCCATTTAATGGTATGCCTCTCCTTACCTGCTTCCCCCCAACCTTATTTCTTCTTAAAATGAACTATTTTATATTTAAATGAAAGTTCATTTTCAAAAATATCAAGACACCAACTCTGAGTCTAATTTAAAAATTTCCTGACACCCTGTGGGATAATTGAAGATGAGCTGGACAGATCCCAGGAGAGAAGAGAGAGGAATCAGGGTCGGGAAAGGTACACAGGCCCAGCTGGGAGCTACCTTTCCCTCTGTTCAGAGCTGATCACTAGGTGTCCCTGGCCATAATGATCAATTGTCCTCAGCTCACTAATGTCAAAATGACTTAGACTGAAAGAGGCAGTCATTAAGGAGAGCGAATTTCTTCGTGTTTAACAAGTATTGGTTAGAACCCCTAATGACCTGCCCTCTGCTTGCCGTGTCCCTGCTTCATTGGAATGATTTGATTTGAAAAGCATTCGACTCCTATTTTATTTTATTTTTTTAAGACTTTATTTATTTATTTGACAGAGAGATCACAAGTAGGCAGAGAGGCAGGCAGAGAGAGAGGAGGAAGCAGGCTCCCTGCCGAGCAGAGAGCCCGATGCGGGGCTCGATCCCAGGACTCTGAGATCATGAGCTGAGCCAAAGGCAGCGGCTTAACCCACTGAGCCACCCAGGTGCCCCACGACTCCTATTTTAGTCACCGTTTGGTTGTTCCACCATCTGAGCCATTAGTCTGGAAAAAGAATCAGTGCAGCTCCAAGAGACAGCATTTATTCCATATTCACAGACCTTCCCCAGCTCTTCCTCACAGGCTGGCTGCTGGAGAAATCACGCCTACGCACCTTCCTCTTCCTTGTCACTAACCGTGGGTCTGTCCACCTGCACACTTCTCCCAGCAACCCAAGGGAGGTTTTGTGCTATTAGCTGTGGGGTCATCTTGTCCACACATCGCCAGTGTATATCTGTCCCTGCTCCTTCCACAATCTGTGTGACTTTAGGAAGCTAGCTTGTCTCTTGGCGCTGTGGTAAAGACCATGGAAGATTTATCTATTATTCAGCAAGCGAAGAGAAATAAAGGTGTCTTTGCATAAGCACTTGTATTCAACAAAAAAAATGAACCTTAGAAACATTGACGCTATAATTTCTTTCACTTATTTTCTTTCTCAGATCATTTAAGTGAATCGAAGAGCAGTGATTTTTCAAAATGTTTATTGTTTATAAAAGTCATGTGAAGGGAAGACCCAAATTAAGCAAACGAATGCTGGCATGTCTAATTATTCTCTTCCTTTGGCATCTTTGTCACAGGCTATGCTAGACTAAAGTTCCGAGCTACGGGTGTGCTGGCTTCTGGAACTGTGCTATTGTTGAGGAACCCCGTACAAAGTGATTGTTATTATTTTTATTTTTTGCTGTGCTTAGAAACCATTTCCTAAACTTCAGGGAATTGCCTCATTATTTTTAAAAATGGTATTGTTAAAATCATTACAATAATACCACATGGCCATTGAAAAAAGTCAAAGCAGCAAGAGATTTATGAGTAGAAATTGTTCTCCTATTTTTCTCTAACCTGTCTTACTCCCATTCTCCAGCGAAACCAGGGTAAGCAGTTGGTTGCTGGTGTTGTAGGCCCTTTAAACACATACACACATATAAATGCACACAGAGGGTTTTTTTGTTTGTTTTAAGATTTATTTATTTATTAGAGAGAGAGCGAGCATATGGGTGTGGCGGGGCAGAAGGAGAAGGAGAGGGAATCCGAAGCAGACTCCACGCTGAGTGTGGAGCCTGACATGGGACTCAATCTCATGACCCTGAGATCACGACCTGAGCTGAAACCAAGGGTTGGATGCTTTTTTTTTTTTAAAGATTTTATTTATTTATTTGACAGAGAGAGACACAGCAAGAGAGGGAACACAAGCAACGGGGAGTGGGAGAGGGAGTAGGGAGTAGGGACACTGATGTGGGGCTCGATCCCAGGACCCTGGGATCATGACCTGAGCTAAAGGCAAACGCTAATGACTCAGCCACCCAGGTGCCCCAAAAGTTGGATGCTTAATCAACTGTACCACCCAGGCACCCCCAGAGGTTTTTTTTTTTTTTTTGTGATAAAGATAGGATGTAGGGGCGCCTGGGTGGCTCAGTGGGTTAAAGCCTCTGCCTTCGGCTTGGGTCATGATCCCAGGGTCCTGGGATCAAGCCCCACATCAGGCTCTCTGCTCAGCAGGGAGCCTGCTTCCTCCTCTCTCTGCCTGCCTCTCTGCCTACTTGTGATATCTCTCTCTGTCAAATAAATAAATAAAAATCTTTAAAAAAAAAAAGATAGGATGTAAAAAATAACTAATCATAGTTTGCATACTGTTGTGTGATGTACAGCTTTTAATCAATACTATGTCATGAACATCATTCCATATTAGTAAATATAGATGTCTCATTCTTGTTAACAGCTGCTTATTAGGGTTCCATAATGAGGATGTGTATCATATGCAACCACTTCCTTATTGGTGGGCTTATTAATTTATTCACCTTGATATAATAAACAGGGCTGTGCCTCTGTGTGCCAAGCTCAGCGCTGTGCAGGAAATATACAGTGGATAGCAGAAGTTTACAAATCTAGGGGAGACAGACATTAATTAAAATCACAAAACCATGTCAAATGAGTGCCCTGCAAAATATAATGGGGGAAGGTAACTCAGGGAAGTCAAGAGAGGTTTCCCTGAGGAAAGACCCTTCAAACTCTGAAGGTGGAGGCTTCTGAAACATTTAATTCTAGGAATTTAAGGAGGCAGAAAGAAAGGGAAGAATGTTCTAGGGCCCTGTGGCAAATGAACGCATATGTGAGAAGGGCTAGAAGAAGAGGAGGGTGGCTGGAGTGGGTACAATGGAAGCAGGTGTCGTGAGACGAGGCTGCAGGCAGGCCCGGATGAGGCAGGAACCTGTGGGCCAGTTATGGGTTTGTGCCCTTACCTTGAAAGAATGTGATGTCATGACGTGCTTTAAGCAGGGGTGGGGTGGGGGTAGCATGACCAACATGGCATTTTGGAAGAACCCTCCTAGCTGTGGTGACAAGAGAGTATTGGAGAGGAATAGACCAGTTAGGAATGCATGAAAGTTAAATGGGAGAGGAGGGTATCTGGGAATAAGGAGCTGATGATGGGGAAGGAGTGAAATGGACACAACAGAGAGCTCTGCAGGAGCTCTGCATACAAACAAGGTTGGTGGAGGGGAGAGGGAGGTAAACGTCAAGATGATTCCTAGCTACCTGGAGAGTATTTGAGAGGAGGAACATCAGAAGAGAATTGGATTTTGGCAGTGGCAGGGGATATGATGGGGTCAGAAGATGAGTTTTTGTACATATTGAGACATCCAGAGGTCAACTATGCAGTTTTACGTACTTGTCCAGAGTTCGGAAGAGAGGTGTGGCCTAGAGATGAAAATTCTGGGTGTGAATGGAGAGTACTATTGGTGCTATGATAAGATTGTAGAGACAGCATGGAGAGACAGGGCAAGAGGGTCTAGACCAACCATAAACATCCTTCCTTTCAATAGGACTGTATTTTGTGACTGTACTGTGGACCACTGAAAGAGACTTGGAGAGGGATGGTTTGGTGCTTCAACAGAAATCGCAAGAGGTTATCAGGAAGCCTGTATTGTATTGCACAATGAAAAAGGCACCATTCTCTCAATGGAGGACCAGCAACTCAGGCTCTACTTCCAGCTGTTTGACCTTGGGCTAGACTCATCTTTTCAATTTACTCATGAAGGTCATAATATGTGTTTTCTACCTTGCGTCGTTCATGTGATGGTCAAATGAGATCATATATGTGAAAATAAATTGTCATTTTCATGATAGGTTATGAGGCTGTCTACTATCAATGTGTTCAAATTCAATTCAGAGTTGAAGCAAAATGTATCTTTTTTCAGCATATGTTGGGCTGACATGGAGCAAAGGAATGGTTTGATTTTTAAAAGTGTCTCTCAAATATGTCTACACTATTTTAGCTGAAGTCATTGTGCTCCTTTACACAGAGAAATGGACGAAATGGGTGCCCGATGATCTGATGTACCTCAAAGACATACAGAACCAGACAAGGTCTAGAGAAGGACAGAGAGTAGAGAGGGTTCTTTGTGAGAAATGATAAAAGAATTAGGGCTCTTCATTCTGGAAAGACACAGGCCGAGAAGGGAATATGATTGAAATTTATAAAATAATGAAAATCATAGGATAAAAATATGAACTTATTAAATCCCAGAGCTAGGGACAACTTTATCACTTTAAAGAAATAGTTTTAGGGCAAAGTAAAAATAGCACATCTTTACATAGGAACAGTCCACATATGGAACTTACTAATCTCAAAGACTGCGAGGACCAAAACCAAATATTATAAGAGAAAGGTGTGTACTTCTGGAGGATCGTTTCATAGGAGATTATAAAATGAAATTAAAACAATTTGGGGGGCGCCTGGGTGGCTCAATTGGTTAAGCATCTGCCTTTGGCTCAGGTCATGATCCTTGGGTCCTGGGATCAAGTCCTGAACTGGTCTCCCTGCTCAGTGGGGAGCCTGCTTCTCCCTCTCCCGCTGCCCCTTTCCCAGCCCCATCTTGCTCTCTCTCTCTCTCAAAAAATAAATAAAAGCTGAACAAAAACCCAATTTGGTAAATCTCCCTGATCTTGGAGGATGGCACCATAGAGAGTGACCATGAAGCTTTCCTGTTCCCATCCGGCATCCTTGACCAGATCAAGATTCCTGAGCGGATATGCCAGAGAAGACAGCACAGGATTAGAGCTCAGTGGGCCTGGCTGCTAGTGTTACCTCTCTGACCCTAGGGAGTCACTTTTTTTTTTTTTTAACCTCAATTTCCTAATCTTCAAAAAGAAAAAAAAAAGGTCATATCAGCCTTAAATGCTATCTAATTACTGTGAGAGAGTCCACTGAAGGGATGTCTGTGGAAGTGTTTTGTAGTTGATAAACATATCCGTATGAGCGTGAGAATTTCCACTTTTATTGTAGCATTTCCAATTCTATTTCCTTCAGGTGGGTTGACCTTCACCTTGTCCATCCTGGTCGTGGCCTCATTAGGGAGCAGTGTTTCCCAGCACAGGAATGAAGGAGAACATCGGGGCAGGGACAATCCTCGTCCTCAAGGGAGGTGGAGAGAATGTAGATCTCTTTCTTTCACCCCTTGCCCTTCCTGTGAAGGTGGAGAAATAAAGATAAGGAGAACTTTAAGCATCTCTCTTTCTCTTTGGTTGTTTTGGGTAGTAAGATGTCACCTAAAAAGTGGGGTGTTCCTGGCTGGCTCAGTTTGTTGAACATGCAACTCTTGATCTTGGGGTTGTAAGTTTGAGCCTCATGTTGGGTGTAGAGATTTCTTTAAAGAAATGAATTTTGGGGGGCGCCTGGGTGGCCCAGTGGGTTAAGCCACTGCCTTCGGCTCAGGTCGTGATCTCAGGGTCCTGGGATCGAGTCCCGCGTCGGGCTCTCTGCTCAGCGGAGAGCCTGCTTCCTCCTCTCTCTCTCTCTGCCTGCCTCTCTGCCTACTTGTGATCTTTCTCTGTCAAATAAATTAAAAAAAAAAATTAAAAAAAATGAATGTTTTTTTTTAAAGAATTCACCTATTTGACAGAAAGAGACACAGAGAGAGAAGGAGAGAGAGAGAGAGAGAAAGAGCGCACAAGCAGGTGGAGCGCAGAAGGAGAAGGAGGCTCTCCATTGAGCAGAGAGCCTGATACAGGGCTCGATCCCAGGACCTCAATATTATGACCTGAGCTGAAGGCAGGTGCTTAACCGACTGAGCCACTCAGACACCGCCCCGGACAATGAAACCTTAAAAAACAAACAAAACCCCCCAGGTGTTCCAGTTTCTGGGTGACTTTGAGGGTTCTTGCAGATCTTAGGAAAGCTAAAAAATGCGAGTACAGGGCTGGATGAGAAAAACCATGGGGACTGGTTCCTTAATCTATAGGTTCAGAATTTAAGGGAAAGAGAAAAATAATGATTCTGAAATTTCCTGTCAAGATGGCCACACTGCAGGTCGCTATGCCGGAAAGCTGATGGAGATCTGGAGGGAGAGGCCGTGTCCTGCCTGGACGGTCCTCTGAGTCTCCTGTGTATCCCTGAGGAATCCGACTCTGGCAGAGGAGATCCAGGAAGATCAGGAAGAGAGAACTGACAACAAAAAACTTCTTACTTCCTCCATAGTAAGTATGGAAGCTTTGCCTGGCTTCCAAGCACTGCATGCACTGTACCACCTCCCCTGACCTCATTTCCCATGGGGTATAGTGGGAGGAGAATGGGCCCTGAGCCCAGACAGCCCTCAATTTGAATTTTGGTCTCAGTGCTAATTAGCTGTGTGGGCTCAGCTTCCAGTCCGTAAAATGGTAAGGAACCCCTTACCCTTGAGTTGCAGTGAGGTCAGATGAGGTTATATTTATGAAGCACTTAGCATAGTGCCTGTCACATCATAGGCCCTAAATAAATACCGGCCTTTGTCATGACCCATCAGTACCCTCTACTCTAAGGAGATGGATGGCTACATAATGAGCTCTGGGAGTGTGGGGTCCAGGATGGGCTTTGCTCACTGTGTGTCTGTGGCATATGTACACAGCGCCTGAAGAAATGAATTTCTCTGCACTGAGCCCCTCTCATTCCCTTTATGTGCAAGTTCTATCCATTCAGAGTCGGATTCAGGTTTCCTCCGGGAAACCAGCTCATACTGATCTTTCTCTCCCATAGCACGCAGTTCAGCCCTTAGCCATGGATTTGCATAATTGTCCCTTTGCATCATATATGTTAGTCTTAACCTTCAATGACGTTCAGCATTTAGTGAACGTTGGCTACAATCTGGGCCTTGGGTTACAGATGCAACCAGAGAGTAAGTTCCTTAGTTTCAGGACCTGTTTTCTGATACTTTCCCCCCTGCATGGGACCCAGCGTAGCAAAGTGCCCATCTTGCTGTTCTTATGTGCTGCTTTGGACACACAACACGAGGGGATGCTTTGTAGGAACCTCTCCCTTTGAGGTCCTGGGAGACACATGTTCTGGCACTAATGTCATCTTCATTCCTGGGTATCTTTGAGTTGATGGGAAAGCCGTGCAGGGGGTTTGTTTTGCGGCTTGTCTCCAAAGATGTAAAGCAATACTCAGAAGCAATACTCAGAATAATTTTTTCTCATAAGAGCCTCATTCTCAGGTCAGCTGTTGCCACTCTCACATGACCCAGGGCACTTGCTTAAAAGATTCCTCTTCCTTTCCTTTTGTTCTGAAATATGCAAAAAAACCAGTGGTGGAAGCTGGATGAGGCCCACCTCACTCTCTTTGTCCATCACTTTTCTGAGGAAAGAATTAAGGCCAAGGTCTTTTTGAAGGCAGGTCTGGAGATGCGGTAGCAGCATCTGTGTGTCTCCTGCCTTTGGTTTCTGCTCCTGTCTCAGGTTTACTTTCTTATGTGAATTCCAGGCCACCTTTCTCGGTTCTGATGGAGCTGGGAGCCACTGTGACCCACCAGGGACCCCTCCCTGCAGCTTGCAAGTCAGGGTCAATCACCTAGCTGTTCCCATTGAACAGCTCCCTTTTGATTTGAGCTTGTAAAATATCTGATATATTATATATTTTTTTCATTTTTATCCTCTCCTTTTCTTTAAAGGTTATTTTTAAGTTAAAAATAACCATAAGGAGATCTTGTGATCCTCTTCTCACTGACCCAGATATTTTAAGTGCTGGAGGCCTGACAGCAGCTCCTCATCTGGGAGTATAGGCTGGCTTTCAGGAGCCAATTAGCTAAATGTAATAATCAAATATTAATCCTATTTCCCACACATAAAACACTCTCCTTGTTTTTCACTTGCCAATCTAAACCCTACCCTCCTTTCAATGCATTGTACAAAAAGCCATAGACGAGGGTAAAAGGCTTGGGTTCCGTCCCTAACTTGGAAACCTGCAAGCTGTCTGACCTTGGGCAAGTCATTTTATGTGTGCGGACCTTGGTTTCTTCTGGAAAACTGAGGTGCTAACTGTCTCACAGAGTGGAGGTTGAAGGCTTCAGGTCTAGTCCAGTGCCTGGCATCCACAAAACAGGTTCCAAGGAAATACTTACAAACTCCAGAAAGCCCGATTTGAGTAATGCTGAGAGATCGTTAATCTCTCCTCTTTGGGGATTTCTGTATTCCTGAGTCTAGCTACACCTTACAGTTTAACAGTTAACTAGACCTAGTCTTTCATCTGTGGCTGTAGTGTTTCCACATGCTCAAATGGTGGATAGCTTCCTTTGCAGGATGGTGCCACGCATTTTATTTTTCTCGTGTCAATGTTGCAAAAAAAGGCACTTAATCCTTGATAATTGACTGAGAGAGTACATCACCCATCTTACTAAATTTGGGTTCTGTAGCACAACAGAGGTTCTTTTCTCTGTCTTTATCTCTCTAATTTCGCTGCCTGATGCTAATGGTGAGATCGTAGGAAATCTGTTAGGCTTTCATTATCTTGTCAATTTTAGCTTCTCATCAAATATGTGCTATTCATCTGTTCAGGATACTGCTGACCTGCCATGAACATGTAGTTTGTTTGAATTGCTTATCCACTACAAGGATGGGTTTTCCACTCGATTGGCTTTGTTTTTTCACTTAGGCAGGGCTGAGGACAGCCCACCAAGCCACATGTGTTCCCCGTGAGACCTCCAGCTTTTCCTGCCCTGGAACTGGGGTTTCTAAAGCAGGTCTACACTCGCCGTCTTCTGTGGTGACAGGCTCTCAGGGGAATTAGAGATTTATTTTTTTATTTGAGAGAGAGAGAGCTCAAGCAAGCAGGGAAGGGGCAGAGGGAGAGAGAGAGAGACTCCTCAAGCAGACTCCCTGCTGGGCATGGAGCCTGGCTTCGACTCCATCCCAGGACCTGAGCCGAAATCAAGAGTCAGCTGCTTAACCGACTGAGCCACCCCGGCACCCTCTCAGTGGATTTAATACCAGCCCCAAGAGCCTGTATTCTTTGGGTAAGAACAGTGGCCCAGCTGTCATATCACCTCCACGAATGGCCCAATGAATGGCTGTGAGTTCAATTGTGTCCCCCTAGCAAAAAACATATGTTGAAATTCTAGCCCTCAGTTCCCATGACTGTGACCTTATTTGGAGCTAGGTTCTTCGTAATCATAATCAAGTTAAGAGGAGGTCACACCGGATTAGCATGACCCTAATCCAGTGACTGTTACCCTTATGGGTAGAGAGAGGCTTGGACACAGAGCAGGACAGTCCCGTGAGGACAGGCACAGAAACTGGAGTGATGCAGCCATGAGTCAAAGGATGCCAGGGGCTGACGGAAGCTACTAGAACCTAGGCAATGGCCAGGAAGGAGCCTCCCCTGCCTCCCCTGGAGTCTTCAGAGTGAGCATGGCTCTACCAACACTTTGATTTCAGACTTTAGCCTTCAGACCTATAAGAAAATAAATTCCTATTCTTTTAAGCCACCAAGTTTATGATCATTTGTTACAGCAGCCTTAGGAAACTAATACACTGCCCAAGAGTCTAAATACAATACAAAATGGAGGCTTTAATTAAAATCAATTACTCATCTTCCCCTAAAGGCTTTGCTACTAAAGCCATCATGCCTGTGATTACCCTTGTGATTCCCTTAGTCCAACACTCCTGGGTCTCCTTCCCCACACAGCTCTGTACATATCCTTATTTGACTTTACCTCCCACCCTCTGACACCCCACCCCCTGACACCCCACCCCCTCCCACTGTGTCCGCAGCCTCTTCTCTGAGTGTCCCTCTCACCTTTGTGCTTGGACTGATACCCGACTCACTCCTTAGGACATGGAGATACCCCTCATTGGGGCCTGATGGTGGGGCAGGGGTCGGCTTTGCTTTTCATGGCCACTCCCGGGCCATCGTTCCTCCCTGACCCTTCCTAACCAGCTCTGAGGGATTGGCCATCCAACCCCCATAAACCTCCCATGCTGGACCAGCCACCAAACTGCGGTCACTCCTCTCATGCAGCACAGAGTCCCGTCGAGTCACATCCATGCTCTTCACCACTCCTCTCCTCCCTCCTGCTGGTTGGCCTGCTTAGACCAGTCAGCCCCAGCCCTGGCTGCCCTTTAAAATTATTTGGGAAACTTCTAAAAAACCTCAGGCACTCCCACCCCCACATCTGAACCAGTTGAGCCAGAATTAGAAGATCGGAGGCCTGGGTGTTTTAGGAGCTCCCGAGGTCATTCCAGTCTGTGGCCAGGTTTAGGACAACGGGTGTGGGTAATCACTATGCCTTCGCAGCCAACTAGTCTTACGGTAATACTCTGTGTTCCTTGCTAGTAGGACTTGTATTAGTACGAATACTTATGGATTTCTGGCCCCCATCTCTGGCCACTACCTTCTCACTTCCAGCTCACTCCCTCTGGAACCCCGCTCCAGCCATTGTTTGGTCTCACTTGTCCACCAGCCATCATCCCTATACTTGTCCCGTCTATCATGGCCCTCAGGCCCCGCTTTCCACCTCACCTGCCTGAGGCCATGCAGCAGGCTCAACTCCCTTGCCTCTCTCTCCTCTGCTGCCTTTATCTGGCAACCCCCTCCCCAGACCTCATAACACTCTACTCACCTACTCATGTCTGCATCCAAGCACCAAATCTCCAAATGTGGCTGCATAAAAATACACAGCCGGCTTACTGGTCTTAGTTTTATGAACTCAGAGCTCAAGTGGATTCTTAGTGCTGCCTGGCAACGCTGTCTCATTTCCCCAATTCATTTGCTTCCCCCTTATTCAAGAGGCTCTTTTACACCTTCTCTCTCCAAACCAGCTCCCTCCAGGATCCAACCTTCTCACTCCTCTGTTAGGCTGACCTTGTTCACGTCCCAAGATATTTGCAGTTATAGTTCACTCTACCTCCCACACTTTCCCCCAGATCTTGCCATAGAACACCCCTCCCTCGATTTATCTCACCTTCTCAGGGAAGTATTCCCTGACTCTTCTACCTAAAATAAGCCTCCCCCCTTGACCCTGACACTCCATCCTCTGACTCGTTCTTATTTTCTTTATAGTACTTACCATCACCTGATATGATGTGATGATGTGATATGATGTGATGGATTTATTTTTGTTTGCTTATCTGTCTCCCTCATTAGCATACAGGCTTTATGAAGCCAGTTCCCTTTCTTTCTTTCTTTTCTTTTTTATTTAAATTTTATTTTTGAGGGGTGGCTGGGTCAGTGGGTTAAAAGCCTCTGCCTTCAGCTCAGGTCATAATCCCAGGGTCCTGGGATTGAGCCCCGTATCGGGCTCTCTGCTCAGTGGGGAGCCTACTTCCTCCTCTCTCTCTGCCTGCCTCTCTGCCTACTTGTGATCTCTCTCTGTCAAATAAATAAATAAAATCTTAAAAAAAAAAGATTTTATTTTTGAGTAATCTTTGTTATGGGACTCGAACTCATGACCCCAAGATCAAGAGTCACATGTTCTACCAATTCAGCCAGCCAGACGCCCCCGAAGGCAGTTCCCTTCTCATCTGCCTAGTTCACATCTAGATCCCTGATACCATGTCCAGTGCCTGGCACACAGTAAGCTCTTAGTGAATGAAGGAGTGAATGTATGGACACAGGAATGGGTCTATGTTGTGTATTTTTGAACTGCTGACTTGGGAGGCTGTGAAGACAGTAATTAATACATGTCCTGAATCCAAAGTCTGGTTCAACCTGGGCTAGCTGGGCGGGGTGACGTAGAGTGCATTACTCAGTCTCTCTGAGTTTCCATTTTCTCATTTGTAAAGAGGGGAGGATCTTCTCGGTTGGTGACTATGTGGAGACACAGGGAGACTGGCCTGTGGAGAGAGGGCATGGAATAATAATAATAATAATAATAACTAATATTATTAAGCTACAGTTATAAACCAGAGACTGTAGCACTTTCCTAAGTGCTTTACCCGTAATGATTCAATTGCAGTTGACTCTTGAACAACATGGGTTTGAACTGCCTGTTCACTTATATGTGGATTTTTTTGGATAAATACAGTACAGTGCTCTAAATGTATTTTCCTTATAATTTTCTTTTCCTAGCTGAATTAATTGTAAGAATATGTATCATAACACGTAAAATGTACAAAATATGTGTTAATTGACTATTGTTGCTAAGGCTTCTGGTGGTGGTAGGCTATCAGTAGTTGAGTTTTTGGGGAGTCAGAAGTTATTCATGGACTTTTGACTGCACAGGGGGCTGGGGAGTGGACATCCCAACCCCTGTGTTCCTCAAGGATCAACTGTACTCTTCACAACAACCCCTGGAGTAGTTACTATCAAGCCCATTTTACAGATACAGAAACTGAAGTCCAGGGAAGAGAGATTCAGTGATTTACCTGACATCAGTGGATCTAGAGTGTGGCAAAGTCAGGATGCCAGCCTGGTTGTGTGGTTTTGGAGCCTGTGCACATAACCGTTGCTATATACTGTCTCTGCTCAAAATCTTTTGACATAATCTCTCCTGGGGAGTTTAAGATGTTTTCCCATCACTTGACAGTCTTGTGGTGGGCAAACATGAGATTTTTGGGCTGCTGTATATAAGTAGTTTAGTTTAAGGGATGGAGCTTAGAGTTCTTTCAAGTAGAAACATTTGTACTTGTTTTCTGCCATGAATTTTGGTTTTAGCAAAGTCAAAGTCAATACTTCCAATCTGCTGCTGATATTTGAAAGAATGTGTCTACAAGACCCAAAAGGTAGGTATTTGGGACCTAACCGTAGTTGCATTCTTCCACTTTTTATTCTGTTGTTTTAATTACATACAGACTGGTCTGTAACTCCCCCAATTTACCCAAGATGTCTGAGCCAAGGAAAACACAGGTTTATGAATAGATAGATGTATGCTTTTTGCACATTTTCCAATTGTATCTTTTTTAAGTCAGGAAAATGAGACTGCAAGACTGTCTTCAGATCAGGGTCACGAGTCTGTGTCCCTTAAGGCCCAATATCATCAATAACAGCCTGAACAGTAGAAGTATTCTCAAGGAAGAGAGATCATAATTTGAATATTCTTTCCTAGCTCTCTCAGCATTGATTTCTTTTCTCACCCCCTTCAAAATTACCTTATGCTTCTCTCCCTCTCCTGATATCTTCTCACATTTACTACTGACATTCCCCATTTGGCACTTATTTATGTTCTGATTTTCATGGGTCTCTCTATGTAGCCTTCATTTCTTTTCTTTTCTTTTTTAAAAAAGATTTTATTTATTTATTTGACAGAGAGAGATCACAAGTAGGCAGAGAGGCAGGCGGAGAGAGAGGAAGGGAAGCAGGCTCCCCCGCTGAGCAGAGAGCCCTATGTGGGGCTCGATCCCAGGATCCTGAGACCATGACTTGAGCCATTGGCAGAGGCTTTAACCCACTGAGCCACTCAGGCACCCCAAGTAGCCTTCATTTCTTATAGTTGAATGATTACTATCAAGATAAAAGTACACTAATTGTAAGACAAGGTGGCAAATGGAGTTCATATTTAATATTCTTTGCAGAAATCTAAGGAGGTGCTCTTTGTGTACCAAGCAAGAATATGGTAATTAGGAGTGTCTTCTCTAGTTATGACAAGTCACATTAGGCAAGATCTATGCTTAATATCTACAGCACATTGTTGTGAAATGGTCTGGGAGAACCAGAACCCTAAGTTCTACTTGTGTGATCTTGGACAGGTTATTTAACCTCTCTGAATCTCTATTTCTATCTAAAATGATGAGTGGAAATAAAAATCCTTTTAGGATTAAAAACATTTAACTATTGTGGATTATTTTTTAATTTTTATTTATTTATTTTTAAAAGATTTTATTTATTTATTTGACAGACAGAGATCACAAGCAGGCAGAGAGGCAGGCAGAGAGAGATGGGGAAGCAGGCTCCCCGCTGAGCAGACAGCCCGATGTGGGGCTCGATCCCAGGACCCTGAGACCATGACGACTGAAGGCAGAGGCTTTAACCCACTGAACCACCCAGGCACCCCGGACATTTCTTTTTAAAAAAGTTGTTTTTAAGACAGTTCTATAATTCATAAATTTTACCTAAATCAGTCCTTTTCCTCATTTAAGTTTAAAATCAGGAGCTTCGGGGTGCTTGGGTGGCTCAGTTGTTAAGCACCTGCCTTCGGCTCAGGTCATGATCCCAGGGTCCTGGGATCAAGCGTGGCATCGGGCTCACTGCTCAGCTGGAAGCCTACTTCCCCCCTTGCCCCTCCCCGTGCTTGTGTTCCCTCTCTTGTGTCTCTCTTGGTCAAATAAATAAATAAAATCTTAAAAAAAATAAAATATGATTAGGAGCTTCCCCATTTCCAGGGTAATGAATAAACACCACCAATATATGCCGTCTGATTCATACACGTCTACTTGCTACACAGCCTTTACACTGATGGGACATCTTGAATTTTCTATGATTGCCCCAGTTAAGAAAAACTCTTTGTTGTTGTTTACATAACTAAGATAATTTTTAAAAAGATTTTTATTTATCTATTTGAGAGAGAGACAGTATGAGAGCATGAGAGGGGAGAAGGTCAGAGGGAGAAGCAGACTCCCCACGGAGCTGGGAGCCTGATGTGGGACTCGATCCCGGGACTCCGGGATCATGAGACCTGAGCCAAAGGCAGTTGCTTAACCAACTGAGCCACCCAAGCACCGTAATTAAGATCATTTAATGTCTAAGTGAATTCATGTATCTTGCTTCATTTTAATTCAGAAAATGGGGCCAGTGAATACCTAGTGACCTCATCCATGTTTTAATTATGTGAAATGTATGGGTTAATGGTCACTGATCAATAAACATCTGTTTCCCAATCTATGACTCTGTTTTTTTTTTTTTTTTTTTTTTTTTTTAGATTTTTATTTATTTATTTGACAGAGAGAGAGAAAGCAAGAGAGGGAACACAAGCAGGGGGAGTGGGAGAGGGAGAAGCAGGCTTCCCGCTGAGCAGGGAGCCTGATGCAGGGCCCGATCCCAGAACTCTGGGATCATGACCTGAGCTGAAGACAGATGCCTAATGACTGACTGAGTCACCCAGGCTCCTCCCAATCTCTGGCTTTGTTACTGAGATGTAGGGATCAGTTGGTGAATTCCAACTTCTTTCTTTTTCTCAATCAGCATGTTCCTAAATGGTTTCTTTTTTTTTTTTTTTAAAGGTTTTATTTATTTATTTGACACACAGAGAGAGTGATCACAAGTAGGCAGAGAGGCAGGCAGAGAGAGAGGGGGAAGCAGGCTCCCTGCTTAGCAGAGATCCCGATGTAAGGCTTCATCCCAGGACCCTGAGATCATGACCTGAGCTGAAGGCAGAGGCTTAACCCACTGAGCCACCCAGGTGCCCCTCCTAAATGGTTTCTGGCCACCGCTGCAGGCATCATCACAGTATGGAGGACAGCACTCTCAGCGACATTGCTCGTGTGTGTGTGCTGTGGTCACGTCCCTCTGCACCCACATCATGAAGGGGGGAAGATGGGACCACCCCTGACATCACCCTCAAGGAGAGGAGAGCTGTGTGAGGTCTGGGCTAAAAGTGTTTTACATTTCTTTTTGGCATGGCTTGTCTGCTCCAGGGAAGCACGAGAACATCTTTAGAATTTTTGAATGTTTTGGGGACACAGGAATAGTTCAGTGCTGTAACAGTTCAGGCAAGATACCACTTGTAATTTTTACACAATAAAAATAGCTTTATTGTTTCTTCTGATTATATAAATAAAAGTTTTTTTCTTGAGAAAATTGAAGTATTGGGTGCCTGGGTGGCTCAGTCAGTTAAATATCGGTTTTCAGCTCAGGTCGTGATCTCAGGGTCCTGGGATGGAGCCTCAGGTGGGGCTCCCTGCTCAGCGGGGAGCCTGTTTCTCCCTCTCCGTCTGCCCCTCCCCTTGCTTATGCTTTCTATCTCTCTCTCTTAAAGAAATAAAATATTTTAAAAAATTGATATATAAAATGATAGAGAATAAAATCAGTCAGATGGCATTCCAACTCCTGAAAACATTCTAATTAACACTTTTGTAAACTTAACGTGTACTTCTCTTTAAGCACACACATCATTCTCATATAGATAATTTTACAGGAGTGATGTGATAAATGCTGCTAATTGTGAAGCCTTTAACAAAGTTACTTGTACCCTTACCCATTGCCCTTGCACATTAATCTCCCTCAAACAAAGGAAGTATTTAAACTGCCTGGGATGTATCTTTTATATACTTTTGTCTATGTAGATACATGAATCCTTATATAATTATATATATATGCATATGGGATAATATAGTCCTTTTCACTCAAAAGATTTCACAACAACCCCCAAATGAGATAATATTATATACCTTTATTTATTTATTTATTTATTTATTTTTTGGCTTGGAATATATGCCACAGAAACTCCTCCAAGTGAACTGCTACAACTCTAATTTATTATTTGTTACTAGATATCCTAATATGTCATGATATAAATATCTCATAATCTATTCAACCATTTCACTATTCATAAGCATTCACTTTCTCATTTTTTTTGAAATGAAAAATGAAATTCATTTCACTCCAACCTCATGATTTTTAATTTTTTTTAAAAGATTGTATTTATCTGAGAGAGAGAGGGGGAGAGAGCACAGAGGGAGCAGGAGAGGGAGAAGCAGACTCCCCACTGAGCGGGGAGCACAATTCAGGACTTGATTCCAGGACCCTGAGATCATGACCTGAGCTGAAGGTGGAGGCTTAACGGAATGAGCCACCCAGGGCACCCCCAAGCTCATGCTTTTTTAATGAACTAAAATCCGTAATACTGATTCAAAGTCTCTAAACTTTACTCTTTCTAATTTCTTTTTTTTTTTAAGATTTTTATTTATTTATTTGAGAGAGAGACAGTGAGAGAGAGCATGAGCGAGGAGAAGGTCAGAGGGAGAAGCAGACTCCCCATGGAGCTGGGAGCCCGATGCGGGACTCGATCCCAGGACTCCAGGATCATGACCTGAGCAGAAGGCAGTCGTCCAACTAACTGAGCCACCCAGGTGTCCCCTCTTTCTAATTTCTAATCCTGACTTTTTGGGTCAGTTGTTAACTTGCTGTCATCGTTGTTTAGAAAGTCAACCCGCTATTTAGTCACACCAAGAGGTATGTGTAGTTTCCGTCTCTCTTCCCAGGTAGTGGCCTCTTTAACTATGACCTTCTCAGCATGGCGGTCAGATCACGTTTCCAGCCTCAGGACCCACACAGAGAATCATTCCGTTGGGAAACTGCTGCTCAAGCAGAAAGGTTCTGGGTGGCTGACGTGGCATCCCAGTTCAGAGAGCCGGCCGGCCGGCTGTAACAGCAGGCTGTCACGATGGGATAGAGCAGCAGCAGCCGCAGCAGCAGGAGCTCCTGATCTAGGGGCCAGAGATGTAAGTACTTATTTTCACCATTAAGCAAAGCAAACTCAAACTGAAGAATGCGGAGAGGGAATCCAATTCCCACCAGAGACTCTTCTAACAGATTCATTTGAGAAGCATTTGGTCTCCACCAGAGTAGAAAGCCATCGGGCTGACACATGGTTTTCAGCCAAATGAAGAACCTCCCAGGGTCTTGTTTTACAAAACAAACTTCAACTGTGGCTAAAGCCCCTTTCGAGTCCCTCGAAGTGCCTGCATGCTGCCACAGGGGCTGTTCCCCCGTGGGATGGCACGTGTTGCTAATGTGCCAAAAGAACATTAGTGGGATTTCAACTTACCTAAACATGTTAGGCAGGTTTGATTATGGGAAGATGGGAGGAGCCTCGCAGTTACAGCATCTGGGGGAGAGGAGAGAGCCTGTTAAATATTTTAAGGAGGATTCAGGTTGGTGAAAGCTGACCTGGAGGCAACGCGGAAACTTCTGTGTTCTCGGGCTGTGACTTGGGGTGTGGTGTCTGCCAACCCAATGACAAGTGAAACCTTGATGTGGATCCTTTAGCAAGGGAGGGCTCTAGGGCCGCTCTTCCCGAGGCTTCCACCCTGGAAGGCATGAGCAGAGGCTCTGGTGTTTTCCGAGGTCATAAACCATGTGTTTATGGGTTGGTGATTTCTCTTTCTTTCTGTTGAGACCTTTTACTCTGATGTTTAGCTCTGCGTGAAACTTCATGAGTGACCAGTAGCGGTCCGCCCTGAGTGTAGTGAACTAACAGATATTTTTGCTTGTCACCTCTATGCTGGGGATATCTAAGTGAACAATAGGGAAGAGGTTCCTGGCCCTGTGGAGTTTGCTGCCCAGCAGGAGTAAGAGATGTTATGACAGGATGAATGAACAGTGGATGGAGAGTCAGGAGACCTGGAATCAGGTCCTGGCCTTGATCCCAGTGAACCAGACGGCGCTCCTGGCTTCAGTTTATTGCTATAAAATAAATGGGTTGGAAGGGATGGCCTCCTCAGTAATTGATTCCTCACCTAGTGTGAGTTTTTTCCCTTGCTGAGCAGATTTTCACACAGCCTTGAATTTGCTCCACATCCAATTTGGGAAGGGGGCACAGTGGTGGCGGGGGTAGGGAGGGGAGGGCGGCCTTCTTTATGAAGCCTACCTCATGTATCACCAACCAGACTTCATCAGATCATAATTTTCGTAACAGAAACTTGAAGGACAATATCATATTGGTAGGAGGGAAGGTTGCTTCCAAGAAAGAAGTCTTAAAGATAGCAGTTGCATACAGATGCATCTTAAAGATCTGAGTTTCTATTTTCAAGTGGTTATTGATTGGAACAAGTACCTTTCCAGCTGCTGCTGATTTTTGAGGGGAAAAGATACAAAAGTCTGACACCAGGGAAAATGAAAATTGCTTGAAATAGGTGTGACTCACAGGCTACAGCTTGAAAGAATTAAACTGAGTAAAAAATAAGCCAGGCTGTGGTTTCAGATAGAACAGAAAATACCATAAAAAAAAAGAAGAAGAAAGAAAAAATAAAAATACCCATCTTGGTGACTGAGCAGAACAGTATCAGTGTTCAGAAACTTATCACCATCAGCTCAGTCATTTTTGGCTTTGAACACTGTGGGAGTTCCATTGACATATTTTAATAGAATGATGGATCAAATCAATTCTTATAATATAACTAGCATGCATAATTCTTTTTCCCATCAGCCTTGCTTAGCCTACCTCGCAAAATTATCCACATGGGCAGTCATACATCCCTTGCTGCCCTCTCCCTTCTCAGTGGCATAAATGTACTTCCTGACCCCTGAGTAATCCCTTCTTTTGGACTATAAACTCCATACCCATTGGCCTCCTGGTGGGACCACATCCATCAGACATTCTTCTCTAATTGGCTTTCTCTAATTTTTCTTCTCTAATTGGGTTTCCACCATAGTGCCTCCCATTTTATACCAACCAACCAACAAAACTACCAACCAACCAACAAACCTACCAACCAGCCAACCAACCAACCGGTCAGCCAATGAAAACCCCTCATGGTTTCTCCTTGCTGTCCTATCCCTTTTCAGACCATCCCACCAACCCTATGGAATCCAGGGGATACTTTCAAGTTCTTGTAGAACTTGATCTCTTACTAAATTTTTTCTCTTTACCTCTTCCTCTTTCTTGACACACTCTCCTTACTTGACTTTCTTTTTATTTTTTTTCTTCCGAGACTTTATTTAAATTCAGTTAGTTAATGTATAGTGTAGTATGGGTTTCAGGAGTAGAATTTAGTGATTCATCACTTACATAAAATACCCAGTACTCATCACAAAACGTGGGCTTAATGCCCATCACCCATTTAGCCCGTCCCCCAACCCACCTCCCCTCCAGCAACCCTCAGTTTGTTCTCTAGAGTTTTGAGTCTCTTATAGTTTGCCTCCCTCTCTGTTTTTTTAAAAAAATTTTTTAAAAGATTTTATTTGTTTATTTGACAGACAGAGAGCACAAGTAGGCAGAGAGAGAGGAAGAAGCAGGCTCCCCACCGAAGCAGAGAGCCCAATGCGGTACTTGATCCCAGGACCCTGGGATCACGACCTGAGCCAAAGGCAGAGGCTTAACCCACTGAGCCACCCAGACACCCTCCCTCTCTGTTTTATCTTATTTTATTTTTCCTTCCCTTCTATTAAATTACCTGTTTTGTGTCTTAAATTCCTCCTTCCTTGGCTTTCTTGATGCTGTTCTAACTTAGGCCTTCTCAGTCCACATGGACTTGTCTTTCTCTGCCTTTTAGCTTAAGTTTTTTTTTTTTTTAATCTCGAAGTCTGTGCTCTTCCTTGACAATCTCATCCACATCCATGATTTTAATGAAGACTTGTGTGCTGAAAACACCTAAATCAAAGCACATACGAATCTTCAGGAAAGAAGCAACATATAAACAAATAAAGGCCACCCACCACACATGTGAGTTCCGGCAGACTTCTCTCAGGATCTCCCGACTCCTTTACTGCCCGAGACAACTCTGGTGCATTGTCCTACAGGCAACTCAACTTAGTAAGTTGACAGTTCCGTCTTTTACTTTCAGGGACATGACCAGGCCAGGGCTGTGTAAATTCAATTACCCTCTAAATCTCGTTTATTCTGGTTCCTTGTTCTCTCTTGGATCTGGAGCCCACCCCCTGCTCACATTTGCCTTTCCGCCAGAACGTTAGTTTGGCTTGCGTTGACTTTAACAAGGGAGATGTTGGCAACTGCCTTTTAAGCCTCACCCTGCCTTCAGTCTGGCACTCCCTAAACCATTCTCTACATGGTGACTTGTATAATTTTTAAAAATGCTCTTCATGGTATTTAGCAAAAATTCCAGATCTTCATGATTCATTCCCAGCTTCACTATATGGACTCCTTTCTCCCATTCCCCAGGATGGGCATTACTCTCCAGTCTGATTGAATATGGTGGGTCACCAGAGCCTGCCCAGCTGAACATCCTCTCCGTGCATTTGTACTTACTGATTCCTCTTCTGGAACCATCCCTATGCTCCAATTCACCCAGGTTCCTGCTAATTATCCAACAAGGTTCCGTGAGTTTTTCTACCTCAGGAAGCCTTTCCTGAGTTAGCTGTCCTTTCCAGATGATATATTAATTTTTGTAACAATTATCACATTTTATTAAAGTGATTAATTTACTTTATTTGCCTTTCAAGTTGGTGGTGAAGAGCTAAGAAACAGAATTGTGTCTTATTTCTGTATTCCTAATGCCTACAAGTGCATGAGGCACGTAATTGCATTCAATAACGGCTCTTGAATGAATGAGTTGTGGACAGATGGCTGCGTGGAGCTCCACGTTGATATTCTGTTATTTCAGTCAACTCGCTGGGGGGAACACACTTCTTTCTCAGTAGTCCAAGTGTAAGTTCAGAGACGATGCTTCTTGGACATGTCCCTGGGCACATGCTAACTTCTGAATTAATCACTGTGGCCAGGGAGCTGTGAGACTTTTACTGTCCAGGTAGGAATTTTGTGTCAATTCTTAGGGAGAGGGAGGGTTAGTCCTATACGTGCTGTATAAACTGAGAGAGGGCAGGGAAGCTGATCGGAGGATAGGACGCTGGGGAGGCAGACATAGCAATGTTCGCCATCGTGTGTGCAAACAATGTAGGTATTGGGAAGAGCTGGGGCTACACGCTGCCCCACGTGGCTGGCTGAGGCAGCTGGGACAATCTCTTCAGTTTAAGCTTTTTCTTTTTTTCATTTAATTTTATTGTTTCAGTGTTCCAAGATTCATTGTTTATGCACCACACCCAGTGCTCCAAGCAATATGTACCCTCCTTAATACCCACCACCAGGCTCACCCAATCCCCCACCTCCCTCCCCTCCAAACCCTCAGTTTGTTTCTCAGAGTCCACAGTCTCTCATGGTTCGTCTCGCCCTCTGATTTACCCCAATTCACTTTTCCTTTCCTTTTCCTAATGTCCTCCATGTCCTTATGCTCTATAAGTAAGTGAAGCCACATGATAACTGACTCTCTCTGCTTGATTTATTTCAGTCTCAGTCTTAGTCTGCTTGAGCTGCTATGACAGATTCCACAGGCTGGCTGGATTATTAACAATGGAAAATTACTCCTCACGATTTTGGAGACTGGGAAGTCTAAGTTCAAGGTGCTGGCCGATTTGGAGTCTGGTGAGGTCTGCTTCCTGATTCACAGATAACCTGTATCCTTGTGTCTCTGTGCGCAGTACGTCCTCACTTGGCAGAAGGGTTGACGGAGGGCACTGGGGCTCCTTTTACTAGAGTACTAATCCCATTCCAGAGAGTTCTATCCCATGACCTAATCACCTCAAAGGCTCCATCTCCTAATACCATCACATGGGGATTCGATTTCAACATACAAACCGGTGGAGGGACGCAGACACAGTCTCCAGCAACTTCTTTTTGTACCCTAGGCTTTAACCACACTGCACATAAATCTCACTGATGATATGCTGAATACACGGGCTCTCCTTATCTCTGAGCCCTTAACCTAGACAGCTTTTGATGGGGGAACACATTCTCTCTTGCTCTCCTTCCCCTCTTTCTAGACTAATGTACTCAGTTTCTCTCCCATTTCTTGGTTATTCAATAGAAGCAGGGACTTTTTGGGGATCCTTTTGCTTTATCAGAGAAAGTATGGAGAGTTTCAGCTTCCGTGGGAGAAAATATTTTTATTACAACAAATAATGAATTGATATTTGTCTAACATATTATTTGTTGAATGATAGAAATAATCATTTTTTTCACTCCAGGAGTAAGGCCATATACCCCCATTGGTTTCACTTAATGACATCATTCATTCACTAAATGACATTTGGACCAGTACCAGGTCGTGATGGCATAGTGTCCATGTCATACAAAGTATTGCACCTTCAGTGAGAAAGGAAATATCCTTGGGAAGCTGGTGCAGAAACATCGCAGAAGCGATGTCGGGAAAGGCAATAAGTAGTCACTCAGCATGCCAGGAAACTCTAACATTCGTTTATGGGATCCTCCCAGAAAATAATGAACTTTGGCCATCTCCCTTGTGATACCTGCAGACATCTAGGCTTAGAAAAGAAACTTCTCCATCATCTTGACATAACCTTTGATGTCCTCCAGAAACTGAAGTTTGAACTTTCTTTCTTGGCATCGTAAGTGGCTCCTATGAAAGTTGCCCTGATGTGCTCAGTTCAGCATTAGAACAGCACTCCTGGGCTTCTTTGCTGTATCTGCAGTCATTTATCCAAACTGAGAGAGCAGGGATGTGAGTACCGCTGAAATAACGTGTGTACTGACGCCTATGTACAGGCATAGGCTCTTTCTATCCACGGAACAGTGGGCAGAGGAAGAGAACCAGCAAAATGTTATGCACATTTATTGACTAACAAATGGGACAAGGAGAAAATACAGAAATTAACCTTTGAGTTCTCATTTTTATGATTATATATCTATATCTATATCTATATGTGTATCTTGGGTTGAATGAACCTATTTACACTGACTGATAGTTTGAAGATTGTAATCATTGTATTCTCATGGAATAACTTTCTAAATAATTGCTTCTTTTTTTTTTTTTTTTTGCATTAAATGTGTCACATGGCTATTTCTAATCGGTATGCTTTTCTGAACAAAGCTTTGACTAGAAGTCCTGTGGCTGATTTTTCCTCCACTTGATGACATACTGACACCGTGTGAGTTTGGTGAAATCTCTTACCCTTTCTGGTCTTGCTTTTATTGTCCTCAAATCGACAAACTCTCTACTGATGCTACTGGGTAATGAAAACAATGGGCCAAGGATGGGCATAGATAGGGAAGAGAAGCTATGAATGTAATGGATAATTATGAGACAGAGGGCAGAATAAAAATGGAAACCAATAACCTCAGATTAGATTCTAAGCCAATAATAAGGAACAGCTAGAATAAAAACTAGATATGAATTGCAGTGATGAATGCTCAGTTAGAAGAGATACACTGAACAGCCCAGAAGCTAAGTCTACTCCTGGGCTCTTTTAAATAGCAACATTGACAATAAGCATTTGTCCAACACTTGCTGTGCATAGGTGCTGTGCTAAGAGATTATCCTAGGTCATGCATGCATTTATTCATCAACTATTAATCGAGCACCTATGACATACCTTGAGCAGTACATTATCTCATTTATCCTACAACAACTTTGTGAAGATTGTTGTACTGTTGTTTTCAGATCATTTAGCAGATGAGGACACTTAGCAACTGAGAGCTTAAGTAACTGGCTTGAAGTCCCCCAGCTAGTCCTGGAGTTTCTGGGACTCCAATCCAACTTTGATCGCCAAGCCTGAGCTCGTATCTGCTGTTCTGCACCACACTCATGAGCTTTGCACACACCTTTAACAGAATATAGGAACCTAGAAGAGGAAAGGCAAAGAGTTTTTGAAAACCCACTTCCCCATTTAACAGGCACCTTGATGTTTGTCTGTATATCATTTCAGTTCACCCACATTACAGCCCTGTGGGGGGACTTTCTAGATTTCATTTTAAAGATGAGGAAACAAGGTCTCCTAGATATTGAGTGATCTCCGCTCCCTACCCCCCATTCCTCCCTCCACCCCTCTAGACACATGGCTGGGAAATGGCATAATTAAAATGAAATCCAAAAGTCAACTCCTATTTTCTTTCCCCTGGGCCTTTGCTGCTCAAAATGATTGAGGGAAGGACATTTTATAAGGAAATATCAATGGGATGGGGAGGAGAAGGCTGCTGAAGGCCATGATGGCTGCTTTCCCTTATTCAAAGGGTCTAACCAGACTCTGAGTCACGTGTGTGTGTTAGACATCAGGAAGGGCATCTTGACTCTAAAATACTGGGGTGTGTTTCCATAAGGAGCCTGAGGACCCACCTTCACTGGAGAGCCAACACTTTCTGCCCCAGGTAAACCGAGAGAGTGTCACTGGGCTCCTGGGTCCCTATAGTGTCTTATGCAGCAGAGAATCTGAATCCAGCAGGAGAACTTGGAACACTAGGGGTCTGCAAATGCCACAAGCTGAATGTGAGTGAGGACTTGGCCTGAGTCTCCTTGGCTTAGATCCTGCTTCACCTGCAGGGGCAGACGCTTTCTAGAGATTCTTTCCAGCTCATCGGTTAGGTGTCTGAATGTCTGCTCTTGTTCAGAATGAGTCTCTTAAACATTTCCAGCAAATGGCAGGAGTGATCTGGGGGGTGCAGATCACTGATCATGCATGTGACTGTGTAAGTGTGTGTGTGTGTGTGTGTGTGTCTATTTGTCCCATTCCAGGTGTGAAATTTCTTTGAAGTCTCATGCTTCATAGTAAAAATTAATGCAGATTTGAATTGCATTCCTTAATACTCAATAATATGATATTTGTATTTGTTTAAAATTAAAATACATTTTAAAATTGCTTATACATTAAAACTGGTGCCTATCCTGCGGTGTCCTACACATCCTTCCTGGGGTTGCAGGTGCTCTGTCATGAGAAGTACTGGCTGTGCTTTGTTGAAGTTTCTAATTCTGGTGATCTTATCTTAATCCATTCTTTTCGTCCTAGGTAGTATTTGACATAATTTCCCTTGATTTCCTGGCTTCGTGGGGGGAGGGGGAGTACTGGACTAAGAACCTGTGTGATTCCCAGCAGTGATGGATCCTTGACTAATCCCTTCCTGATGACTTGTGTAGAACCATTCCTAGGCACTTTATAGCATTTCCGTGGAACTAACAGTTAACATTTATTGAGCATTTACTATATGCCAAACACTTGGGAAGTGTTAATCTTATCAGACCCTTATAATAACACTGTGAGGTCACTTCTGTTATTGTCCTCGTCTTACAGATGATGACAAGGAGACACAGAACGACTTGCCACATTCACCAGCCAGTGCATCGTGAAACGGGAAGCTGAGATTCACTCCCAGACAGGCTTATTCTGGGGCCACCAGAATAAGGTGTCCTGCTCCTCTGGGGAATTTGTGTCCTATTAGCCTCGCTGGCTCGGAGAACGCTCTGAGGTGACAGCACTCTATGTCGTGTAGTGGTTGTGTGAGTCACCACCACCCGTTGGCCCTTGAGGTGAGGTCAGAAGTCACAGCGGCATCTGTCTGCCACCCACTCATCCTGGTTCGGGGGCATCGATAAAATGGGGGCTGGTAAAGTGAGGGCAAGGTGGGCCACGTCTGCCAGTCCAGGGCTGCTCGGGAAGACTGGAGCCGTTCTCTTTCTTGAGTGATGTACTTCGTGGCTCTTGACAGCAGAGAGGGATATGGGGGTGGACGGGGAGGGCAGCTTTGCAGGCAGTCAGGTAGGTGACATTTCAAGGAGTGTGTTTACACAGTGCTCCTTGGTCCTGGAGGAAATCTGTTTTGTGCCCAAACCTCCACTCCTAAGAGCCACAGCCCCAGGATTGGCAGGTGGCTGATGGTGCCTGGGCCAGGCTAATCGTCGCTGGCCCTCAGACTGTGTTTTCCTGGCTCACATTCTTCCTGATAACTGGGACTGCTGTCTGGCACATGGGTTCGGCTCCTTGCCTGACACCCGGCATACCTGGAGGACAGGGGCAAAGCCATTGGCGGCCAATGACCGGCTGAGTCCACGAGTCCCCAGTCTCCAAGGCTGGCTCTGAGTGGGGGCTTGGCTGGAGTAAAGAGTCTGCTCTGCCTGAAACCTTCACCTCTTGACTCATTCTTAGAGTCAGAGGTAGGAGATGCTTGCTGACTAAAAGAGCCTTCACGTCTCAGACGTGGCTGGAAATGCCGGTGTGGACATTATCCATTCGTGCCCACTGTGACAAGAAGTGCTTTGTTCTTTTTAAAATTGTGATTTAATGTCCTTTTCCCCCATCATCCCATGGAGCGTGTCCCTTTTTTATTTTTTAAGATTTTATTTATTAACTTCACAGAGAGAGAGATCACAAGGCAGGCAGGCAGAGAGAGAGGGGGAAGCAGGCTCCCTGCTGAGCAGAGAGCCTGATCCCAGCGGCCTGATTGCAAGGGCCTGATCTGAGATCATGACCTGAGCCGAAGGCAGAGGCTTAACCACTGAGCCACCCAGGCGCCCATGGAGCGTGTCTTGAGTATACGTAGGGACCTCCGTTGAACAAGGTGTGCAGATAATTTGAATCTGTTTATGTCTCGTCTCCACATGCCATCCTTTAACCGCTCTCTGGTCAGTCCCCTGAACTTACTGCCTCAACATTCTCTTTTCCTTTCTCTAGAAACTATTTAGCCTTAAAGTTTAGTCCTATGCTCAGGGTATGAAAACTACTGGGTAGAATCAGACGGTTAGACTGTTGCTGCTGTCAGTGCGAGGTGTCCACTCACTTATAAATAAAAACTTTGCTGAGCCTGTGTCATGTGTCAGGCACCGTGCTGGGCACCGCGGGCAGGTATAGCGTGGAACGAAGCACAGCTGGGCAGGGTGCCCGAGGAGCTTCAAGTTCATCTAGGTGTCCAGTAACAGCTGCGTTTCCAACCTGCTTGTTCCTCTGAGCATGCGTAACTGCACTCCCACCTTCCACGGAGGCAGAAGCAAACCCTTAGAATCAAGTCCCATACCAAATGCTCCCCGATCTCCAGCCAGTGGAACTTGGCAGGCTATTCCATGGAGAATTCTCCATAGCTGGTGCCCATCTGTGCTCATCTCTACCCCTCTCCCTTTCTTTTTTTTTTTTTATTTTTTTTATTTTTTTATTTTTTTAAAGATTTTTATTTATTCATTTGACAGAGAGAGATCACAAGTAGACGGAGAGGAAGGCAGAGAGAGAGAGAGAGGGAAGCAGGCTTCTCGCTGAGCAGAGAGCCCGATGTGGGACTCGATCCCAGGACCCTGAGATCATGACCTGAGCCGAAGGCAGCGGCTTAACCCACTGAGCCACCCAGGCGCCCCTCCCTCTCCATTTCTAAAGGGAGAGGTTTCCTTCCTCTTAGCTGGGTTCCCTTTTGCTCCTATACTACAGATCCCATCTATCCAACCTCTTTGGGGATTTACTCCTTCAGCATCTGTGTTTCTATTCTGTATCTCCATGGGAATCAACATGGGATCCCTTTCATCTTGTCCACACTAACCTGGTTTGCCAGGCTGAGTGTCCTGTAGCAAACCTAGCGATAGTCCTGTTCTTCACATCCGGGCTTCTAGACAGAGGGGTTTTCCTGGCAGTCTCCTTTTCCTTACTTTCCATTCTCTGCACAAGTGACTTCTGTGCTGAATTCCTCACTCCCTTGGCCATCGTTCCATTGATATAGTTCCGGTTATGATCATCAAATCTCCTGGTTGTCAAATCCACTGATGTAGAGAACACTTCCCGCTGGTTGCCCGTCTCAACATTTTCCTGAAGGTCAGCATGGTTGACCACTCTCCCGTTTTGGAGCCATCGCCTGCCCTGGCTCCTGGAACACCATCCACCCCCGGCTCTCTGCCTACCTTCCTGGCCCCTCCCTCTTCTCCTTCATGGGCTCCCCTTCGGTATCCAGCTCTTACATATCAGTGTTCCTCAGAGCTCCTTTCTAGGACCTGTCTTCTAATTCCCAGCACTGTTCAGGCAACACTACCCATGCCTGTGGCTTCAATCACCCTGTCTCCTCAGACCTCTGTCTTGAGCTCTAGACTCTCAGCTTCTGCTACTTCTTTTTTTTTAAATTTTATTTGATAGACAGAGATCACAAGTAGGCAGAGAGGCAGGCAGAGAGAGAGAGAGAGAGGAGGAAGCAGGCTCCCCACTGAGCAGAGAGCCCGATGCGGGGCTCGATCCCAGGACCCTGAGACCATGACCTGAGCTGAAGGCAGAGGCCTAAACCCACTGAGCCACCCAGGTGCCCCAGCTTCTGCTACTTCTTAACCACTCTTACCACTTAACCACTCTTAGCAAGTGCAACAGAAGGTGCCATTTCCCCCACCAAACTGGCTCCTCTCCCGAGATTATTATCCCCCCAAAAGGCAGCGTGGTCCCCTCTCAACAGCCTGGAAACTTGGAATTGTCCTTCATTTCTCTTTTTTCATTTTCTACATTTAACAGAGTATCATTTCATGTTGATTCTGTTTTATAAACAAAAATACATACATATATATGTGTGTGTGTGTATGTATTTTATTTAAATATACACATAGGGGCGCCTGGGTGGCTCAGTGGGTTAAGCTGCTGCCTTCGGCTCAGGTCATGATCCCAGGTCCTGGGTTCGAGCCCCACATCGGGCTTTCTGCTCAGCGGGGAGCCTGCTTCCCTCCTCTCCTCTCTGCCTACTTGTGATTTCTCTCTGTCAAATAAATAAATAAAATCTTTAAAAAAAAATAAATATACACATAGTCTGTGTCTATATATTTATTATTCTCCCCTCTTATCCATGTCTGAATGTCTGCTGCCCCACTGGACTGAAAGCTTCTACAGGGAGGGATTATATGTTATTTATCTTTTATCTCCTATGCCTGTGACAATGCTGAGCATATAGTGGGTGTTAATAACATTTATTTAGTGAATGAATGACTTCTGGAATCTTCTTTCCAGAAGAGTGGACTGAGCATTTAACCATCTTGGACACTCTGAGGTGTTCCTATCCCTTTAGCATAATTGTTGCTATGAGTGCATAATTGTTGCTGACATGATCATGACACATTTGGGATCAAGTATTGATTAAAAATAATGTTAGTTGATTTTTTTCTTTAAAAATACATGTTTATTATAGAAGAGTTAGGAAAGATGGATAAGGAAGAAGAGAAAAATCCTCCACCATCCCATGATCCAGACAAATAATTACTGTTACACCTGTTGGATAAGGCCTCTCAGTCTGTTTTCTAAATTTTACTTTAGTAAAGGAATGGGGCGCGTCTCCACCACTGGGCTGTCCCTTGTGAGAGTAGGAAGTCACTAAATCATAGCGCTCACGTATTCCTAGCCAGCCTGACCTGGAGCCAGGTGGGTGTTCACATCTATCAGCACTAGTCCTGTGGGGAGAGAGTAACAACATTACTAGCAGCAATGATACTCTTGTTAGACAGGTGTCAGACCAGGACAGTTACTCCTATGTGAAGCAAGAATTTTGTCAGTGGCCTGGCATTTGGAAAGGGGAAGAGAGACTGGGAAAGGAAATTCACATCAATTAGCCAGAGGCCTGGGCTCCAATTCCAGTGGAGAGTTGGAATGGAGAGCAGGAATTGGGCTGAGGACAGGATACCTGGGGAAGGGAATAATGTGAAGACTGTAGCTATTCTAGCATTCAGAAGCCTATGGGATCATGCAAGGGCATGCCACCAGAATTTGGGGTGACAGGACTAATTTAGCCCACCTCTTGTGGGGACGAACTGCTATTGTACTATCTAGCTGCACAGATTTGTTTAGAAACCAGGAGGAATTGAGCTGCTAGTTTTGAAAGATTTAGTAACTGTAGGTACGTGGGGCTGGAAAGGCAGAGGTTGATAAATTCCAAACCTTTGAAGCGGTGAGATCCCACCACGATCTATTTAATTCCACGACCCATATACTGTTGTCTGCCATAGTTGATATAGAATAATTAAACCTATTAAAATTAATTTTGGTTGGGAGTATTTGAAGAGTTTCATAATAACACTTGAGATAATTAGAGATGCTTTGGGATGTCACAAAAGGAACATTTGGAATAACTGGGCTAGATCTTTAAACCAGAGATGTGCAATGGAAGCTAGTAACAGAATGATAATTATGTCATTAAAAGAACACTGAATCAGGAAGGAGGACTTTGGGGTCATCCTTAGTATGCTATTAAACTTGCCCTCTGAAATCAACAACCACCACCTTTCTTTGTAGTATTTGGGAGTTGCTGTGTAAATCCTCCCACCATGATGGATTCCAGATTACCAGTGGTTAACTACTGAATGTTCCTAAGAACATTCCTGAATGTTCTTAATTCAGCTCTTGGAAGCTGGGTGCAATGTAACTTCAGGTTACCACTGTCATCCTGACCGAGCTTCCAGTTAGCTTTGTGGTCTTGGGTAAGTCACTTCACTTCTCAGGAACTTAGTTTTATCATCAACCAAGTGAAGTCACTAGAATAATCTCAAGGTCCCTTCCAGAGTTAACATTCCAGTAATGTTGCTAGCTGGTACTCAGGACAGGACTAGCGTTGTGTCATTAGCCAAAAGAGTTACATCAGATTTTCCGGAATATTACCGTGATGTACTAGAACACATAATTGGATATATGGGTCTATGTCATAATCAGTCCTCTTTTGATTCCTGGAGCTAATGTGTGTGTCCTTCTCTAGTACCCCTTCTCAGGAGGATTAAAAGTGGCAGAACAGCCAATGGCTTACGAGTGGGGGGTTTCTTACCTGTGGTCAGAGATACTATACCCAGCTGCCAGGCTGGCAGTCAGCTGGAGTCAGCCAAAGCTAGGAGTCAGCTGAAGGTCTGAGACAAAATCTTATAGCTTAGGTACATTACCTTCTCTGACCATGAGACCCACCAAGGTGGTCTTCCCCGGACTAGTAGTAACATGAGAGGTTAACTTGCTCATGCTTTTTGAAGTCAAGGACTCTGTCCTTTCATAGTTCTGTGTCTCAAGTCCTGGCACATAATAAGCCCTCAGTAAGTGTTTGCTGAAAGAAAGAATAAGTGACTTGGGCCTTTTTAGAGCAAATTCTGAATTCTATTTATTTCCCTCCAGCTTTATTGAGATAGTTGAAATATAACATTATGCAAGCTTAAGGTATCTAACACGACGATGTGCTGAATTTTAAAACAGTGATTCAAAATCGGACATAAGCTTCTCTATGTTTGCCTGAAGAAATGCATTTTAAAATGCAAACAACGATTTCTTTTTGTAATAGAAACTTCTCAATGCTTTAGTTCAATATCAGGCATTCATTTGCCTTCCACCTGCTGCCACAACCAGAACCCAACAGAAAGAAACAGTAATGAGAAAACCCTGAACCAGACATACCAGGTGATGACTACACACCAGTGAGGGCTCTGCCAGCCTCCTTAAAAGATTTTATTTATTTAAGAGAGAGTGAGAGGGAGGTCATGGTGGGGAGGGGCAGAGGGCGAAGCAGACTTCCTGCTGAGCAGTGAGCCTGATGCGGGGCTTGATCCCAGGACCCTCAGACCAAGACCTGGGCCAAAGGCAGATGTTTAACCTACTGAGTCACCCAGGGCCCCCTTCCCCTTATCCGTCAGCGAGAGAGGAGGAAACAGACTCAGAGGATGAGCGTTAGAGCCTGAAGCGGCAGAGCCTGAGTCACACACCCCAGAGGTGGTGCGCTTCTCCTGGCCAGGCTGCCTCAGGCTTTCTGCATTTCCTCTCCATGCTGTCTCTGTTCCTTGTTTGCTCTGGGATTTGGATGCAAGTGACATGGGCTCAGCCCCAGCCTCCCACCGGGTTCTGAGCAAATGCACCCGGGCAGCCCTCAACCGAGGTAGTGGGGCTGGACTTTGTCCTCGTGAATCAACTCTATGCAGGCTGGCGGTTGCAACAGACACCTGACGGGCTGGAGATCTGAAGGCCAGGTGAGTCTTGGTAGATGTGGCACCTGGACTTTGACATTCCCCAAGAGGAGAGAGACACTCTTGGGCCTGGAGAGTGCTGAAGGAAGCGGCACTGGAGGAATGGGGAAGCCATCGAGCAGGTGCGTGGGGACACTAGCTCCCTTGCTCTCTTTGTCTCGACTGTGCTGTACTGTCGGATTAGGAAAGGCAACTTCGCCCTTGCTGGGGAGGGGAGGGTCGCTTACAGGAATGCAAAAGTGTGGCTTGTCAATGTAGATTTGAGGTCTCCACTTTGAGAATCGTGGGTGCTTTTCATTTGGGGTCCTTAACGATAACCTGAGGTCTAACCTATGGGAGTTGATATGTCAGCGATTGACACGCAGTGATTTCTGCAATGAGATGGGGTATTGGGCCTCTGTGACTGAAGAAGGGCTGTCTAGTGAAAAAATCTGGGGACAAGGCGAAAAAGGCTTCCTTCTTGTTGAGCTTACTTTTGTCCAAGTGGTATTAAATTCCATGGAAAGGCCCATGTGCCCTTTCACTGTGTTGGAGGATTTGGCTTTTGCTGGGATTTGTTGGAAAAGGCTTGCATAGCACCTGGCTAGTTTCAAGGGAGGGGGCTGACACAGGAAGGAAGGTATGAGTTTTTCTGAGCTCTAACTGGTCTTGAGGTCTAACTGGTCACTTCTCTTCTCTATGTTTCTGCTCACAGCTCTTGGCTCATAGCTGTGGACCCTGGGTTCACAGCATTCAAGCCCAGTGCTATCTTGATTTCAACATATACCCTTTGACCTTATGTTCTGATACAATTTGTTTTATGTTAGGCTGGGAGTTTCAGGAGTGGAGCGAGTTAACTGTATTTGATTGGAATCTTTCAGCCTTAAACAGTTCCCAAGAGAGAAAAAACATGGGGTCTGACTGAGCTAACATATTCTCCTGATGTAGGAGAATCCCAAGTCACCAGTAAGGGCTAATGCGTGCTTTCTCTTTGAGACAGCTGGAGGCAGGTGCCCCTCTGTGATTCGGGGCGGAGGAACTTGGAAGACAACGTCTTCAGAGCTATTTCTCATCTTGAAAAATAAGTGGGGAAAATCAATTTGATGCTGGAAGACTTCCAGATTTAAAAATTTCCAGCTGGGTGAAGTGGTAAACCTGGCAATTCACAGACCTATACCCCTGGGGCTAATAATACATTATATGTTAATAAAAAAGAAAAAATTTAATAAAAAAAGTTCCCAGCTGGGAACTTTTGATGGAGACCATGGCTGTCTAGTTGGTCTTGAGAACAAACCCAAACTTGCTCTCTTGGCAGAGAGGCAGCCATGCCACATAACAAAGCCTTGTTCTTCTAAGAGGTTAAGGATTCAGAAAAGAGGTTTCTTTCTTTTTTTTTTTTTTTTTAGAAAAGAGGTTCTTAAGGTCAATTTAAGCAGCTTCTTTTTTGTTTGGGAAATGTCTTCATCCATTCATACTGCCCTATTTTATCTCTGGTAACACCAACTACTGTAAAACCAACAATTACTGTGTATCAGGCAGTGTGCTGGCACTTTGCTAAGTTCACTGACTCTGACAATATTCCTGCAAAGCTACCCATTCTATTTCTCAAGGAAATTGAGGCTTGAAAAAATTAACTGTGAATAAGTGGCAGACTTAGGGTTTAAACTCTGGCTTAGCTCTCAGCTCACCTATTTCTCTGATAGCCGAGGGCTTCCACAGTAATGCTGAAGGAATCATTGCTGATGGGATAAAATGACAACATGTATTTAATTGGAATACTTTGCTAGTGTTTTGGAGCTTTATCTCTGCCTATTCTCTGCCTCTCCTGCCTCCCACATCTAATTGTTTGCTTCCAAAGACACTTTTTAGTTTTTAACGCAACATCAACATAATTGTCTAGCAATTTTTAATAAATTAAAATAATTTTAATTTTAATAAATATTTTAATTTTAATAAAAAATAAATTTAAAATAAATAAATGTTTATTTATTTATTTATTAAAGATTTAATTTATTTATTGACAGACAGAGATCACAAGCAGGCAGAGAGAGAGGAGTAAGCAGGCTCCCTGCTGAGCAAGAGCCCGATGCAGTGCTCCATCCCAGGACCCTGGGATCATGACCTGAGCCGAAAGCAGAGGCTTTAACCCACTGAGCCACCCAGGCGCAGCTAGGCTGTTATTTATTTCGTGTATCTCCTTGACCTTTTTTTCCCAGACATGTCTATGTGTTTTGTTTTAGATAAAAGATTTTGAAAAAACCAAAAACAAAAAACCAAAAAAAAAAAAAAAACCAAAGAAAAAAGAAAAAAAAAAGATTTTGAGGACCATAGGTGCTTTTTTTTTTTTTTTTTTGCAAAACCTAATCAGTCATCATGTTTGGATATAAGCCTAAATGGTGATTGTTTTGTTTTGTTTTGGTCTGCAGGAAGAAGAAATAACTATACAACTGACTAAAAATACGAGGGAAATTCTGAGGGTCAGGGATGGAGTTTTGGGCTCCCCAGTGGCCACCACAGCCACAGGGGAGGCCCACAGCTCCAGCAAAGGATCCAGACCGAGGGCTTCAGAGAGAGGGAATTCATCGGGCTGTTCCTCACTCTTGGCAACAATGGAGAGAGGTACCAGTCAGCGACAAGACACCCACGGGAGCCCCGCATCACAGCAGGACCCCAGGACAGACCACCAGCAGTCCGTTATGCATCCAGGCCTGGGGAAAGGCCTTGGCCTGTGTCTGGGGCTGACTATTATGAAGGTGGTTATCCCGGTCAGTTGTATTCAAGGTATGGTTCTGGAGCTTGGAATTCACCCAACTCCTAAGTGCTTCTGAATAGATTGTTCCTTTCCTTCTTCCTTTTCCTTTTATTCTGCTCATTTTTCTCCTAGTTCCTTCTCTACCCTATTACACGACTTCCCTAAACACGTTCCTCTCCCAAGTTGGAGTTCGGTGACTGTAAACCGTATTTCCCTCCTTGTTGTCCCTTCATGGGGCTTCTTAAAGAGCGATGGCAGTGTGACTGGGGTTGTGGCCAGGGCAGGGGGTAGAAAGAACAGCGGATTCAGGCAGCAGATGACTCCCTCTTGCTCTGGATTGCAAAGGTAATATCTGTAGATTTCGGAAAAGTCTGTCCTAGAAATTCTATAAAAAGTTCTTAGCGTTGTGAGTGTTGACCCACCAGCCAACCAGAAGAGACGCAGTGCCTACAACAGAACGTAGGGTGTGATAGACCCCTGGAACAATAGTGTTGGATAATACATGGGAACATTTAGAAAATGAAATCAACCTCAGAGAAAGCAGGTCTAAGGCTGCAGCCTCCAAGTTCAGAACGAAGAGGTATCAGTGAGGTAATTGTAGGAGAATCTGGAATTCCTGTTCCTGACTTTTTTTTTAAGATTTATTTATTTATTTGACAGATAGAGATCACAAGTAGGCAGAGAGGCAGGCAGAGAGAGAGGAGGAAGCAGGCTCCCTGCTGAGCAGAGATCCTGATGCGGGGCTCGATCCCAGGACCCTGAGATCATGACCTGAGCTGAAGGCAGAGGCTCACTCCACTGAGCCACCCAGCCCTGTTCCTGAATTCTAATTGATAGCAGAGGATTTAATATTTTGTGGAATATTGGAAGCCATCTATGTTTCACTTCGGCTTTCCAAGTGGGGGCGATATTCACCTGCCTACAGATTTAAGGTTGAAATTGTGACAGTTACTGTAAAGCATTTGCTCCTGTGAAATACTAAAGAATTATTACTTGATAAAGAGACTAACAACACGACATTCCTTTCCCCAATCTTCTTGTATTGAATTCTCAAAGGAAGGGATGTTAAGGGCAGAGGCAATAAAGGCGATCAGATTTAAGACAGTCCAACATGACTTCTTTATCTCATTTTCATCTGTACGTAATATGCATGGGAATTACAGTGGCATATTGGACACCTACACAGTCATCTGAGGAAGGGGTATTCTAAGATAATATCATGACAGGGTAGGGACGCCTGGGTGGCTCAGTTGGTTGAACATCTGACTCCTGATTTGGCTCAGGTCATGATCTTGGAGCTGTGAGATCAAGCCCTGCATTGGGCTCCACGCTCAGTGTAGAGGTCCTCTGGTCCCTCTCCCTCCGCTCCTCCCCCTGCTTGCTCACTCTCTCTCTCTTTCAAAACAAACAAACAAACAAATAAAATCTTAAAAAAAAATCAGGGCAGGGTTTTCTAAGATAACATCGTAACATCGTTGGGTGTATTTGAGGAGAAGGAGGAGTCATGGGGAAGGAAAATGAGATGTTGGGCTATGGTTTGCTATAAAAATCCCAGCCTTGTTCTGAAACAAAGGCCCTACTCCCTGCTCTGATTCTGGATCTTCTGTTTATAGGATTCTAGAATTAACTGGGTTTTAAAGCAGTTCTAGACTGAGGTCACAGTTTTGTCCTGTGAAGTTGTCAAGTCCTCCACTGGTTTCTCTATTTACCACACTTGCCCTTGACCAGCTGGCCTTCTTTGTGGTGTTTTTAGGCCAGGCATCGAGGATCCGTATTGGAGCTATCATTCTCCAGCCCTAAGGAAAGAATATGTTTATGGAAATTATTACTATCATGGACACCCGCAGCAGCTGCTGGAAGAAAGAGGTATGCAGTAATCTTCAAGGAGCCCACGGGTGGCTCAGCTGATCTGGTAGATGGGGTCCGCTCAGAGCCTACCTTGGCCATCCTGCTCAGCTGAGGTGGAATTCCTGTCCTCACCTACTTCTTTCTTGGTTGCAGAGGCCACAGCAGGTCCACAGCAAAGATACTCCTGCTGGATGTCTTGAGGAGAAGAGACAGAAGGAGTCATTTTTCTTTGTACGTGCTGGTGATAGTACTGAACCTACCATCATGTAATGGATTATAGCCAGTTTCCACTTCATCCACATTTTTTTCTTCTACTCCTCCTTATAGCCAAGTTTATAGTCCTCTGACCAAGTAATAGTGAAGTCAATTATCTTGTCCTTTTAATTTAAATTCAATTAACCAATATAGTACATCATTAGATTCAGATGTAGTGTTCAGTAATTCATCAGCTGCATACAACACCCAGTGCTTCATGACATCACATGCCCTCCTTAATGCCCATCACCCAGTTACCTCATCTCCCCACACACCTCCCCTTCTGAAAGCCTCAGTTTTTCCCCCAGAGTCAAGAGCCTCTCATGGTTTGTCTCCCTCTCTGATTTCATCACATTCAGTTTTCCCTTCCTTCCCCTATGGTCCTCTGCTCTATTTCTTATGTTCCACATATGAGCAAAACCATATGATGATTGTCTTTCTCTGATTGACTTATTTCACTTAACATAATCGCCTCCAGTCCCAGCCACATCGATGTAAATGGTGGGTTTCCATCCTTTCTGATGCCTAAGTAATATTCTATTGTATACATGAACCACATCTTCTTTATCCATTCATCTGTTGAAGGACATCTTGGCTTCTTCCACAGTTTGGCTGTGGTGGACATTGCTGCTTTGACACTGGGTGAAGGTGCCCCTTTGTTTCACTACATCTGTATCTTGGGGTAAATACCCAGCAGTGCAATTGCTGGTCAGACAGTAGCTCTATTTTTAACTAGGGAAATCAGTTTTTTTTTTTTTTTTTAATTTGATAGAGAGAGATCACAAGTAGGCAGGGAGGAAGGCAGAGTGAGAGGGAGAAGCAGGCTCCCTGCCAAGCAGAGAGCCCAATGTGGGGCTCGATCCCAGGACCCTGAGATCATGACCTGAGCCGAAGGCAGAGAGGCTTAACCCACTGAGCCATCCAGGTGCCCCGGGAAATCAGTTCTTAACGATGAAGTTGTCCAGTGTGCGGCTGCGCTGTGATGAGTCCCATTGTCACCGACCTTGAGGGTGGCCGATGTGCACCATAGGAATTTCTTCCCGTCACTGATAGTAAGGTTCTAGGGATGTGCTCTTGGCAGTTTCTGACCTGCCAGCCCAGGGAAACCTGTTTGCACACAGAACGCGGATACACATGATCCCTGTGCTCTGACAGCTGTATCGAGCCCAGCTCATCAGTTCAGGGCGGACTGAGGGGCGTGCCTTTGCCCTCCATCGTCAGCTCTCACTTCCCAATTGTATCCAATTTGGCGAATACATTTTCATACTGGCAGTGCTCCAATAACGGAGCTCCACGGCCTGCAGTCTCCCTGAACTTTTAGGAGCAGGAAGTGACCTGTCTTCATTTTGTTTTCTCTGAGGGTGCAGTGCCAAGGCAAGAGAGTCCTTATATCTGGCAGGAAGACCACCGAGATCAGAAGTACCTAACTGAGCAGCATCAGGACAGCCGGAATAGTCTGTAAGTATGAAACGAAAGGCCGGCTCAGCCCGGTGCGGCTGACCTCAGACTGGGTTAGGCGGGTCTTACGGTCTCCGGTGCCCGTCTCCATCTCCAGAACCCTGTCTGCTTCTGGTCCGGCCGCTGGGACGTGCCGCAGCCCAGGCCAGCTTTCAGTGGAGCCTTGACTTTTACAGACAGCGTCCAAACTTGGGGTCATCTGAGCCCTGGTAAGGTTACTTGAGGTCCACCCTACAGGAGGGCCTAATTCTGTGTTGGCCTCAGAGCAGAGGTGGTCTTGTGGAGGTTTCCAGAATTGGATCCAGGCTGAGGCTGGGGCGTTTCTCTTCTGTGCACTCCAGTGCCCCAAGAATGGGATGTCCCCTGGGCTCTGGTGAGCAGAAAAGAACCTTTTGCACAAGCACCTGCCTGGATGCCAGGAGGCCTGGTCCCTTTACCTCGCCCGCCAACTCGCCAACCTAGCAGCTCTGATTTAAGTCAGTCCTGGATGTCTGGCTATAGGGACCAACCCTCCTCCGCGGGGGTTGGGGTGGCTTCTAGTAGCTGCAACTGTGGAACCCAGGAGCTCCTTTTTTCTCATATTAATAGATGGGGGGGCAGGGAGCAAAGGGAGCAACACTTTTTTCCCAGTGGCACTCAGGCCAGCCTGACGCTGCCCACGCTTCGCAGCCCAGCAGCGTCCGTGAGAGCAGCTCAGTTTTGCTGCTAACCCAGGACCCCCCTTACCTGCTGCTGTCATTTGCTGCAGATCCAAGGGTCAGAACACTTATAAAGAAGCGCTGCTTCTAACACTGGACAGGAGTGGCCTGGGGACCTAGTTCCGGAGAGTCTGCTACCTGGAACCCAGAAGAATAAGGTAGTCTGAAGTGACGTGGGGGCTGTGGGCTGTGATAGTCACAACCGACACTGAGGCAGTGGCAGGGCGGGCCCTTGGAGGAGATGTCTAGCGGCCAGCCCTCTGAGGGGGTCCCTCTCTCTCCTCTCTGCAGAGCCTCCCCTCAGACCTCCACCGTCTCCTGCCTCCCTGTTTCAATCTTATGGGTCTGGGGCCCCGATCTGGCCCTTTGCATTTTGTCAAATTGATTGGATCAGGAAGTGTCACCCAAGTCTCTCCAAGGTGTGGGGCATGAGGAGAGGCTGTCACCAGTAACCCCAGGGGACAGGCATTTTGGTTCACCCAGAAAGTGGGACATTGCTAGAATCTTTTAATTCTGGTCTGAAAAGTTGAGCTTGAAACCTCTCTGGACTCTTCCAACTCCCTCTTCTGAAATCTTACTGGGTATACCAGCAGGGCCACAAAATGGAGTTCTTAATTTTTAAAATAAACGTTTAATTTTAGAATAATTTTAGATTTATGGGAAAGTGGCAAAGATACTGCAGAGACAGGATCTTGATTTTTGACAGTCATATTAATTTTGTTTTCATGATGCAATCTTTTTTTTTTTTTAAGATTTATGTATTTATTTGAAATAGAGGAGAGAAGAGAAAGCACTAGCAGGGGGAGGAGCAGAGGGAGAGGGAGAAGCTCTGGGATTGTGACCTGCACCAAAGGCAGATGCTTAACTGACTGAGCCACCCAAGAGCCCTGAGATCTGTCTGCGTTTCGAGAACATTTTCTTCTGTATACCTAACACTTAACAGGGCAGGGCACACACCATGCAGTATATGCCTACAAGAACAGCAGCCACACACACAAAAAGGCTTACGCACAGCCTTTTACAGTGAGCAAAGAGCTTTCCTATCTATTGTTTATCCTCCCAGGGTAAAATTCCATGAATTTCTTGTATACCTGTATCCCCAGCGAAAGCACAGAACCTAGAGCATAGCAGGTGCTCATTCAACAGTTGGTGAATGAATGCATGAAGAAGTACTTGAACTCTATGTACACAGCAGATGTGATTATATTACAGATGAGGGTGCTGAGCTCAGACAGCCCAAGTCATTCTTCCAAGTTCACAGCTGGTGTTGACAAAGCTGGGGTTTGAAGATCTATTTATTTTACTTTTAAGCCATGTCTACACCCACTGTGAGGATCAAACTCACAACCTCAAGATTGAGAATTGCATGATCTACTGACTGAGCCAGCCGGAGCCCCAACCTGACCTGGGATTTGAATTCAGGTCCCCTGGCCTCAAGGTCTACACCCTTTCCACTAGGCCATCATTCATTTTTTTCACAAACACCTTCAATTAAATGAGCACTTCTTTTCCTTGCGAAACATCCACATTTGAGGTATTCCTTTGAAAGTTTCGATTTGTTGCTTTGGAGGAACACACGGGAGGGCCATCTCTCTGAAAGTGCTTCTCATTCTTCCCATGTGTTTTGATTATCTGTAACTTCCAGCCACCCCTGGCTGACGAGTCCAACCTTCTGCAGCAGTATGAGTCCGGGCTCAGCTCCAGCGCCTATGAGCTCAGCCAGTACATGGGTGATGCCCCAGAGCTGTACGAGCCCAGAGCGCCGGCACCTTGGAGTCCAGATCAGGCCGGTGGGTACTGACCATCGAAGGAGCTGGTGAAGTCTGGGGAGAAGAGGGTGGGTGGCAACCTCAGGGGAAGTCACCCTCCCTCCGTCCTTCTGAGAGTGGCTCCCTGCCTCATCTATGCATGGCAGTCTCCTGGGCAGACAGGCCATTCTGGCTCCATTTCTCACCTTTTCTCTTGTACTGGAGGTTGCATCAGAGTGGATTCTTGGAAGGGAACACTGTTCCTAGCAGGGTCAGGCAGGGAGAGGAGGCACTGGAGATACCAGCCTTTTACCATTATGGGGTGCCTGGGCCCCATGCTTTCCCATGTGGACCAAACCAATGAATCCCCACCTTGTATTCTGACATGTTCTGAGAGGCTTAATTCTGACTTGGAGCACATACTCCTTCTAATGATGCCACCTGTCCAGAGTCTTATCTTGGCCCAGGTGGGATCTAGATAGAAACACAGCCGCGTGTCCTACAGTCAAGACAAGTAGTCTCAGGAATGCTACGGGGTATGCCTGTGTCTGTTGGGCAGAGGCTGTCTCGGCACCTGGTCCCAAGGATCCCATGAAGTTCTACATCCCCCATGTGCCTGTGAGTTTTGGGCCAGGAGGCCAGCTGGTGTGTGTGGGTCCCAGTTCTCCCAGAGATGGACAAACGGCCCTTGTGGAACTGCACAGCATGGAGGTGAGTGACATTCTGTGTCCCAGAGCCTGGGCATCTCTGGGAATGGGGAGCTTTTGGGGGAACGGGGCCATGCACTGGTGAATGGGGGAGTGTCTTGGGAAAGAAAGGGTAGAGATCTTCTCTCAGAGAAGTGATGCTAGATTTACGTTTCTCCTGAGATGGTATTGGCCCCCTTTTAGCAACTGGAGAACTCCCTTTTGTTCTCCTGTGTCCTCCACAAGGCACTAAGCCACATCATAGGACCGTAGCCATGGGTTCTGATATTGGACTTGATGACAAGGGCTTTGGGTGGACATAGTCTCGAACGCCAAATCTGATTTTTCGTTCCAGGTTATTCTTAATTACTCTGAGGAACAAGAAGAGCTGAGGACTTTCTCAGGACCCCTGATCAGGTAAATTATCTTAAGAGCTGCCAGGGGAGGGCTTTGAACCTACAAAATCTGCCTGCCCAGCTCAGCATTTAGGGGATTTGTTCTTGGCTTCCTTGAAAGAAAATGTCTATCCCCCATGGAGTAGAATACTCTGTGCCACAAGATAGAGACGAATGTGCCTGAGCATTTTGACAAGCAATTTGATAGTTGAAGGGCAGAGAGAAAAACTAGTATTAAAAATCTGAAAACAGTTCTGTTTGGGAGGAGCTATACGGTAGGAGGTTTTACCATTCTGAGTCCTTAATAGGTACTGGTAGAAAAGTGGAGCACAGTCTGGGAAATCATAGAAGAGTGGTTCAGAGTGGGAAAAAATTTCTTGCCTTTTTTCTGGAGGGAGAAATAGCATGGGGCGGGTTGAGTTTCCGGACAGCGTGCAAGTCTGCCCTCTGCAGGATTGAGCTAGAACTGCTTCTGAATTCCTAGTCCGGTTTCTGGTAAATATTTAGGACGCTCTGCTGTGAAGAGAGTCCTGGCTGGAGTCGGAGGACCCCGTTCCTGGGTCCCTGGATCCTACTACTAGAGGTCCCATGGCAGACACGTCCGTTAGTCCTCTCTGAGTTTTAGTTTGCTGTTTGGGAAATGACGGAACACCGCTGTGTCAGCTTTAAGTGTAAGGAAGTCCTGTCTATGTCATCACTACCATATAAACTTATTCTTAACCTGAAGTTTCTGCTACCAAGAAAGCCCATACTATTTTTTTTTTTCAAGAGTTTGTTTATTCACTTGAGAGAGAGAGAGGAGAGAGGGAGGGAGAGAGCACAAGCTGGGCTGGGGTTCCGGCGAGAGGCAGAGGGGAGAAGCAGACTCCCCACTGAGCAGGGAGCCCGAGACAGGGCTTGAGCCCAGGACCTGGAGATCATGACCTAAGACGAGGCTGACGCTTAACCCGTTGAGCCTTTTTGGGTGCCCCAAGCACATAGTATTTTGACAGGTCCTTCAAGTACAAGTGAGCGTTGAATCTACTTCTTGAGCACAGGTATACGGATGTGGGGTTAGAGCACTGAGCTGGTTGTGGGGCCTAGGGGGCTGGTCCCCATGTGATTGATTTTATGAATGACCTTGACCAAACATATTCCCCATTTATTGATTACTTAGTATACGATACAAAATTTGCTAATTCCTTTACCTGGAAGTAGTTTTTTCTCATTATCCCTAGTTTCAGGGAAAAGGCAGATTTTCAGACAGGATAAGAACCTTGTATAAGCTGAGAAGTGGCAGGCTGGATTTAAATGCAGGTTGTCTGATTCCAGAGTGGGTTCTCTTGCCTGATGTCCCGTGCGGTCCCTGGGCCTCAGTTTGTTCATCGGTGAAATGGAGAGAATCTCTGCGGAGCGGCCCCCCAGCCCTGGGTTATGGGGCTTCTCTCTCAGCGCCCCCGCTCTGCTGGCATCCCTCGCAAGGCAGCAGGAAGCTCGAGGTCCTGGGCGGAGACAGAGTCTGCCCCTCACTCTTCGCTCTCCTGAATCTCTCCATAGGGAAGATGTACACAAGGTGGATATCATGACATTTTGCCAGCAGAAAGCAGCTCAGAGCCTAAAATCCGAGACACAGAGGAGCAGAGACTCGGCTCTACTGTGGCAATTGTTGGTTCTCCTTTGCCGGCAGAAACGGGGTAAAGTCTGATCGCCCTGGGGGTGGGCAGGTGCGGGCTGGATTGCAGTGGAAATCTCTCTGGGATAGAGATTTGGCTTTGGCATGATTGCGAAACATAATTAAAGAAGCGACGAATGGGGCTAAGGGAGGAAAATTGCTCAGATGTCCACCCCGTTGGCTTACGATAATCTTTTCCCTGCCCTCCTCCACGGGCCGGGGTCATCATACAGTTCTTGGGTTATACCTGTGAGAGTGTGCATAGTTCTGGTAGCGTCTGTGGCTCCCGCCAGGCAGAAAATACCCGAGAGTGTATGAGATGTGAAGCTGAAGTTTGAAATACAACCATCCAAGAAGGGAGAGTCTCGTGTTTGCTGGACACCTCCTCACGGAGAAGGCAGGGGCTCTGGTGCCTGGGCTGCAAACACGAGGACAATAGGATTCTCCCCTCAGGATGACCCTCTTGCCCTTGCAGTCCATGGTGGGGTCCGACATCGCGGAGCTGCTGATGCAAGACTGCAAGAAGCCGAAGTACAAGAGGCAGCCGCCGGTGGCCAACCTCATCGGCCTGACCGACGAGGACTGGCCGGTGCTGAGCTCAGGGACCCCAAACTTGCTCACCGGGGAGATTCCCCCCAGCGTGGAGACACCTGCACAGATCGTAGAGAAATTCACTAACTGCTCTACTATGGAAGGAAGAAGGCAAGTGTGGCCCCTCCATGCTGCACCCACCCCAGTTATATGAGTGATAGATACTCATTTATAGCGCTTGAGACCTTCAGAAGGCACGAAGAAAAAAATTGTATAGACTTATTACTAAGAGAAAGTATCTGTTGGGACACCTGGGGGCTCAGTTGGTTAAGCATCTGACTTCAGCTCAGGTCATGATCCCGGGGTCCTGGGATCGAGCCACGAGTCAAGTCCCTCATTGGGCTCCACACTCACTAGACAGTCTGCTTGTCCCTCTGTCCTTCCTCCCACTCCTGCTCTCCCTGTCTCTCAAATAAATAAATAAAATCTTTTTTTTTAAAAAGATTTATTTATTATTTGAGAGAGAGAGAAAGCACACAAGCACGGGGAGCAGCAGAGGGAGAAAGAGAAGCAGGCTCTCCGCTTAAAAAAAAAAAAAAGATAACATCTGTTAACATCTTGATATATTTACTTCTAGCATTTTTCATATGCATGCATATGAAAAATAAAATTAAATTACATATACAATTATTTCTATTTTTTCACTTAAGAATATATGGTGTAATACTCCCATGGCATTTTTATGGTATAATACTCCCATGGTACATTTTAAAATGTACCATTTAAAAAATGGACAATGTTCCACTATATGAATATATAATGTCTATTTATCTAATTCACTGTTTGAATATAAGCTACCTAATGTCGCCCATTATAAATTACACAATTTGAACATCTTGTTATATAAATTTTTGGCTCATCTTCTTACTTTTTAAAGGATAATTCCTAGAATGGAACTATGGGTTAACTATAATACACTTCTTTCTTTCTTTTCTTTCTTCTTTCTTGTCTTTCTTTCTTTCTTTCTTTCTTTATTTTCTGCACTTCTACAAGGTTCCTCACATCTACCCTAAATTAGTTTCCAGAAAGTTTACAAATGATGTCCCCACTAGTTATAGCTACTGTCTACCTACCATATTGAATACTTTATTTATTATTTATTTATTTATTTATTTATTCTTTCATTCATTTATTTATTTTAAAGATTTTATTTATTTATTTGACAGAGAGAGAGAGAGCACCAGCAGGGAGAACAGCAGAGGGAGAGGGAGAAGCAGGCTCCCTGCAGAGTAGGGAGCCTGATGTGGGACTCGATCCCAGGACCCTGGGATCATGACCCAAGCCAAAGGCAGAGGTTTAACCATCTGAGCCAGCCAGGTGCCCCCCAATAATGAATACTTTAATTCAAACAGATGAAGTAATGTTTTGATATGTAAATTATACAATTTTAATCTTTGTATTATTTATTCAAAAATTTTTAATTGAGGAATTTGACAAAATTGTAGGATATTTAAAGTGTATGTGATGGTTTGATATACAAATATCACAAATACATTGTGAAAGGATCCTTCCCATGAGTTAATTAATAATATTTGTCACCTCACATATTTACCTATTTTTTAATTTACTTTCCTATTTTTTTGTCTCATTTAATTTTGAAATTGAACTCACATTTACAGAAATATTTTTTTAAAAAGATTTATTTGTCAGAGAAAGAAAGAGAGACACGGTGAGAGAGGGAACACAAGCAGTGGGAGTGGGAGAGGGAGAAGCAGGCTTCCGCTGAACAAGGAGTCTGATGCGAGTCTCAATCCCAGGACCCTGGGATCATGACCTGAGCTGAAGGCAGACAAACCGACTGAGCCACCTGTCCCTCACATTTTACAAAAGTGTTAAAGGAAATGTAAATACTGGAATGTATGATTGAAATCAACTTGAACCAATAGATTCAAAAACTCAAAAGATAACAGGGATATAGTGGAGAAAAATAATCCCCCCATTTTCTTGGCCACAGAAATGCTGTCTTGAAATATCCACAGGTATTTTTTGCATATATAATTATTTTCTCCATTTTTAATATCTTACTGTATACCATTTCTTCTTCTTCTTCTTCTTCTTCTTCTTCTTCTTTTTAAGATTTTAAGGTAATCTCTACACCTAACATGGGGTTCAAATTCACAACCCCAAGTTCAAGAATTGAAAGCTCTATAGCCAGGCACCCTCTATCTACCATTTCTTCACCCTTTTTCCATTTAACAAAATATCTTGGTAAACACTCTATATTGGGATTGGCAATAGTATTCTGTGAAAGGACAGAGTGTGTGTGTGTGTATAAAATTTTATTGATTTAAATAATCTCTACACCCAATGTGGTGCTCGAACTCACGATCCTGAGTTCAAGAGTCAGATCATCTTTGAACTGAGCCAGCTAGGCGCCCCAGACAATAAATGTATGAGGTTTTCCAGGTTAGTTGCACCTGCTCAATTCTGCTATTGTCAAGTAAAAGCAGCCACAGACAATATGTAAATGAATGAGTGTGGCCGTGTCTTATGTATGGACATAGAAATTGGAATTATAGGGATGCCTGGGTGGCTCAGTTGGTTGGACGACTGCCTTCGGCTCAGCTCATGATCCTGGAGTTCCGGGATCGAGTCCCGCATCGGCCTCCCAGCTCCACGGGGAGTCTGCTTCTCTCTCTGACCTTCTTGAGCTCATGCTCTCTCTCACTGTCTCACTCTCAAATAAATAAATAAAATCTTAAAAAAAAAAGAATTGGAATTATATATAATTTCATGTGTAATGAAGTATTATTAGTTTTTTTATTTTTTTCCCCCAATCATTTAAAAATGTGAAAGTTATCCCTAGTTTGTGGGCTATACCAAAATAGACCGTGGGCTGAATTTGGCCTCCATGCCACATTTTCCTGACTCCTGCTCCTTTTCACATGCAAATACCATCTTCATTATTTTTTATGGCTGTACATATTTCTAAAGATCAATTATAATTAATTTAACTAAACCCGGATAGATTGACATGTAGATGATTTAACAGTCTTTTGCTGTTACAAATAATGCTGCAGTAACAACGAAAGTCATTTTGCCACGTGGGAGGATATATATATGATTTCTAGAATAGTTCCCAAAAATGGTAGTGTTGAGTCAAAGGGTATATGGCTTGAAATTTTGAGAAATAGTGACAAATTGCCTTTTTAGAGGTTGTACCAAGTAACAGCAATACGTAAGTGCCCGTTTCCCCACTCTCACCAACTCAGTGTGTTTCTAAGCTTTTAATATGTACCAATCTGAGAGGTGAAAAATGTATATAATTCAGTGTAGTTATTTTCATTTCTCTTATCATAAGTGAAGTCTAATATCTTTAAGTCTGTGAATTTTTTGTCATGGATTTTCTGCATTTTTCTGATGGATTTTTTATTTCTATTTATTGATTTGTAGGAGCTCTTTATTTTTTTAGGACTTTCTGTACAAAATTACTTTTTTGGGGTGATATTTAGAAAGGCTTTCCTACTTCAAAATTAAGTTATGAAAATAAAGTTCAAGTACTTTTGTGACTTTACCTTTACATTTGAATTTTTAATCTCTATTTGTGTATGAGGCTATATTTTATTTATTTTTAAAAGATTTTATTTATTTATTTGAGAGAGAGAGCACAAGTGGGAGAAGGGGCAGAGAGAGAGGAAGAGGGACAAGCAGACTCCCCACTGAGGGAAGAGTCAGATGTGGGGCTTGATCCCAGGACCTTGAGATCATGGCTTGAGTTGAACTCAGGCACTTAACCCACTGAACCACCCAGGTGCCCCAATGATGTTAAGTGAGCACAAGGCATGATACTCAGTGAAAATCAGTGGGATCATATACCTGCCATCCCCTGTTCATTATATAGTTGGGACCAGCAATTTCACCAGGGATATATTTATTCAGTAAACATTTATTAAGCAGTCACTACTTCTAAGGCATTGAACCCAGTGGGGGATACAGAGATAAATCTGTAATAATCTCTTTCCTTAAGAAAGATTAAGTAATGACCGTAACAGTAACAATAACAAAAGTGAATATTTTAAAAATGTTTTCTATGTACCAACACTTATTTAACATGTTACATGCATTGCCTCATTTATCTTCATAGAAACCCTGTAGGTTAGGTTCTATTCTTGTTTTATGTACTTGCAAATGAGGAAAGTTACTGAGTCATAGAGCCAGTGTTTAGATCTAGGCAGCCTGATGTCTGACCTTGGACTTCTAACCATCCACCACACCACCTCATACCTGGACCCAAAGGTGAGCAGGGAATAGGAGGATTATTTGGGAGGTCAGAATGGCTCATGAGGAGCTAGAGTCCCAGATATCTTTTGTATCTTTATGAATATTTGACTGGTGTCTCCTCTCTGGCACTGTGTGAGATTAATATCCTCAGTGTACTTTCTCAATTTCTTCACTTACTCTTAAGTTATATTTTGATACAAATTTTTGAGCAAAGTGGTGATTCCCAACCAATTATTAGTAATTCCCTTTAAAAAATACTGTTGTGAAATAGTTTAACATATGAAAAGAGTAACTCAATGTCATTTTTCCCTGTAGTAGATGTGAGGCTGAATTTCCTAATGGTGGTGGTTTAAATTTGTTCTCTCTCTTCAAAGGAGATAGTGTGGGAGATGTTGGGATGATCAAAGAAATTTGCGCCTGGAGTTCGAGTTACCTCATTAGTGACTTCCTGTCCAAAAATCATGTTATTTTTGAGTACTAAGGAAATGATTAATACCAGGTCAAAACCTCAAATAGAAATTAAGCTCTTACTAAATAATTCTGAAAATTGAATGAAAAGATGTGTGCGAGCATGTCTTTGTGTGTGTTAAAATTTACAGCTTCTAACCGATCTCCCCAAGTTATTGGTGTCATTCATTTAGCATATGGAGTTGATAGTTAACAAACAGTTGGTCGGTAACAAGCAATCAGTTATAATGTTAGGTGGCGTGGGTTAACCGCTATGCATACTGGCTTAAACACAGTAGCAGCTTCTTTGTAGTCATATGGGAGTCCCGGGAGGTGAACAGAACACTGGGGCATCCCTCCTCCACGGAGCAGTTCAAGGACTCAGCCTGAGCATCTTTCTTCCAGGCAGCCTGATGGGGAAAGCGCAGGGAGGCTTGGTCAAGGGACTTCTAGGAGCAGGCGTGGAAGCGGCACACATCACTTCTATTCCCCCATTCGCAGCCTGGAACTCAGCCACTTCTAGGTGCAAGGGAGGCTGGAAATTCAGTGCAGGAAGGGGGAGCATGGGTTTTGGTGGGGAACCAGCAGTCTCCACCACAGCTGCAAAAAACAAATGGTTCCTCTAACGTGCCCTCACGAATATCAGCTTGCTCCCTGTATTTTGAGGCTCAGTCCTTGGGGTGAGGTGCTTAGGTTCCTAAAAGCATTGCGTGATGTCTTAAGGCTAACTGGAAACTGTGTCTGAGGGGCCTGAGAAAGTGAAGGCTCGGGAAGGGACATCTTAGAAATACATGCCAGTTAGAGCTCCTTTGTTGCACTTGCAGACGAGGCTCTGAGCCTTCCCGGGAACCCAATCGATGTGGCTCAGGTACCCAAACGCCATCCCGTGTTGTCGGTAGAGGAAGGTAAGAAGGGCCACGTTGAAAGCAATGTGTGTTTGTCTTCAGGAAGCCTTGGAGTGGGCCATGAAGAACCACCTGTGGGGCCACGCTTTGTTCCTCTCCAGCAAGATGGACCCGAGGACCTACAGCTGGGTCCTGAGCGGGTGAGTGAGCTGGACACTGGCCAAGGAGACCAACGGAGGAGAGAACCTCCCCCCACCAATGGGTGGGGTGGATGGGAGAAAAGCAGCACGCCCTGGGAAGCCCCCCCCCCCCCCCACTAAGCATCTTTCTAATTTCTCTTCTCTGACCCGGATGTAGGATCTTGCTTCTCTAGATTCTTATAACCTAGACCTGGACACATTCTTTCTACCTGCTTGACAAATAAACACTTTAGCAATATTTCTCAGGGTGTGTTCCAAGAATTACGTAGGTTTCTACAATCTGGTAGTTCTATTTGGGAGGAGCTATTCTAGAAAGTTCCATCAATGAGGGAATAGGGGGCCAATTATGGCTAACTGACAGGTGCTTAGACCCAAGAGTTAGGAACTGTCTACTGCTTAGTCTTGCAGTGGGGAATGTGGGCGCGAGAGGAAGGTTGGGATATGGGGGAGCAGTGGGAACGGGCTTTATACGACTGGGGATTGGATGCTGTAGTCTTCGTCTAGGGCAGGGGGACATGACAAGATCCAAGGGCTGTGTTTAGTCAGTGCTCATGCCGGCACACTGAGACAAAGAAGAATGCCCAAACCAGGACAAGACAGGATGGGAGGCTGACTATATGGCCAGGAGTTTGGAGTAAGTGGGAGTAAGTGAAGGAGCTGGGTGTCAGGGTGCTGGAGAAGGAAGGGTTTCTGAGTAAGCCCCTCGGGCTGCAGCCAGATCCGTGGGAGGGCAGGGACAGACGTGTGGCGGGGGTGGGGAGGGCTGGGGGCCCCCTCCCCTAAGGGGCAGGCTTGGATCCGACAGGGAGAAGGATGTTCCCTCAAAATGTTCCTCTTCCTGTGTTGGTAGAAGCTGTGAAACTGTGAACCTCACAGCTTAAGTCAAGTTTAAATTGGCCATAAATTGGCTGTTAGGCCGTTGGCTGAGAAGATCGCACCTGCCTTCACGGCTGTCACACTACCCTTCTCCATCGGTGGATTGTCTTTTCCGCCCTAACTCTCCGTCCTGGCAGGGACTAGGAACGCCTCTGTGCACTTGGTTGTGCTCAGGGCGGGTAAGGAGCCCTGGAGTTTTATTATAATAAGTGCTCCGAGCTCATGTTCTGAGGGATGATTCTCCTTTGGGTTTTGGAAATGAACATCCCAGAACCCCACGTTAGAGCATACATCTCTGCTACAGATTTTTGCCTTGGGCCATTGATTTTTGATGGGACCCAGTGAATTGTGAAGAATATCTCTTACTGATTATGCTTAAATCTCAGATCGGCTATAGAGCTTATTATATCCTTGTTAAGCATATCCCACGGTTTGTCATCAGCAGGATCGTTTCTGGTCCCTGTTCTACGCCTCTTTGGTTACTGGAAATGGCTATTTAGTGCTTGTGCAGTAAAGAAGTCAGCCCGCAGTGCTGGGGGCGGGGCATGAGGGGGCCGCTTCCAGGGAGAGGGAGTCGAGGGGGCCGACCGGTTGGAGAGAGCAGGTTTGGGTTGACTGCTGGGGCTCCCCAGGGACCCGTGAAATGTGGGGGACATCCTTTCCATGACAAAGAAAACCTAGAGAAATGGTTACTCAAGAGTTAGGGGGTCGGGCCAAAGTGCAGGACGTACCCCCCAACAGGGTGTTCTGTGTGGGGCATGGGGCAGAAGTAAGATCCTGCCAAGCCCCCCAAAAGTGGGAGTGGCAGAAGCACAGCTGAGCGGCCAAGAGAAATTCATGTTCCAAAAGAAGCTGCTGAAATCAAATAGAAAAATAGGGGAGCTGTTGCCCCGCTGGTAAGAGGCTCCCTTGGCTTGGTTGTCCCTAACGGTCGCCTCTCTCTGCAGCTTCACCAGCACGCTGGCCGCCAATGACCCACTACAGACCCTCTTCCAGTTCATGTCCGGGAGGATCCCACAAGCAGCCACGGTACTCCTTGTGATGGGACTCCTTCAGTACCCCAGCATCGTAGGGGTTTAGGGGGTGGGGACAGCTCGGGAACTGAGGTGATGACTTTAATGATTTTTATTTTTAATTTTGGGGGGAGAGACAGAGGGAGAGGGAGGAAGGGGCTGGGAGGGAGAGAGAAAAATCTCAGGCAGATTCCCCGCTGAGCACAGAGCCTGACTTGGGGCTCAATCCCACAACCCTGAGATCACGACTTGACCCAAATCGAGATTCAGACTCTCAACCCACTGAGCCACCTGGGTGCCCCAAGAGGTGCTGACTTCAAAGACTAAACATAAATAATAATTGTGTGTTAATCACCTACCGTGAGCTTGGCCCTGTGCTGAGCACTTGGCTTCATATTATCTCACTTAATACACAGAGGTAGGAATTATTATTATTTTTTAAGATTTTATTTATTTATTTGACAGACAGAGATTACAAGTAGGCAGAGAGGCAGGCAGAGAGAGAGGAGGAAGCAGGCTCCCTGCTGAGCAGAGAGCCCAATGCGGAGCTTGATCCCAGGACCCTGAGACCATGACCCGAGCTGAAGGCAGGGGCTTAACCCATGGAGCCACCCAGGCGCTCCAGAGGCAGGAATTATTGTCCCCGTTTTGTAGATGTGGAAACTGAGGTGCGAAGATGTAAAATGACCTGAGATCACAGAGCTTGGAGAAGTGGAGCCAGGATTGGCTCAGATCTGTCTGATCCAAAGACCTTGCCCCTTTCCCACAGCACAGCCGCCTGCATTGTGTGCATGAATAGGGAGAGAGCACACTGTTCCCAGGCTCCCCATCGCAAGGCTGCCCTTCTTTTCCTCTGCTGCACACTGAGCCTGCAAGGCTGGCTATATCCCATCTCACACATTGTCTAGAGTTGGATAGAACTCAGGAGAAGTCCGAGGCCAGCTTGATGTTTTCCCCATTAAGAGGGACTTGATCTTTTTGCCCCAGAGTATCCTTCTTTATCCTTGAAGTCAGTAACTTTACTGGGATCTATCTTGATGTTGACTGTCTGGGTTAGTTTTTTTTTCTTTTCTTGGTACACAGCATGCTTTTTTTTTTTTTTTTTTTAAGATTTTTATTTATTTACTTGGCACAGAGAAGGAGACGCAAGAAAGGAAATACAAGCAGGGGGAGTGGGAGAAGGAGAAGCAGGCTTTCTGCTGAGCAGGGAGCCAGTGCAAGGCTCGATCCCAGGACCCTGGGATCATGACCTGAGCTGAAGGCAGAGGCTTAATGACTGAGCCACCCAGTGCCTCCACAGCATGCTCTCAATATCTGCGTTTATATTTTGCAGTTCAGGAAAGTTTTCTTGAATTATATTCTTCAATATTAGTTTTGTTCCGTTATTTTGGTTTTCTTTCAGGAATTCCATGTATGCATAATTTTGTATATATATAAATATATACATATACACATGCAGATTATATGTATATCATTTTCTCTTTAATTAAAACACTTTTTGTTTTCTTCCTTCCCTCCTTCCTCCCTCCCTCCTTCCTTCCCTCCTTCCCTCCTTCTTCTTTCTCTTCCCCCTCCTCTCCCTCCCCTTCTTCTTCTCTTCCTCCTCCTCCTCTGTCCCTCCCTCCTCTCATTTCCATCCTGTGTGTCCCTTACTGTGCTCTCATCACTGTCTCTTCATTTTTGTGCTCTTGCCATTTTTGTCTTGATTTCTTTGATTTTTCTTCTAGTTCTTCCCTGAGCTCTGAAGGTCATATTTACCTCCTCCTCTTGTCTGCTGTCTCTTTCTCGAGTTCTTATAACTTAGCTTTAGGTCCTTGCTTCATAAGAAATTGTTTCATTATTTTACTTAGATTTTACTTAAATTTTATTTAAGTTCAGGATGAAATATTTGCTGATACCTCTTTGTTTCATTGTCACATTTTTCCAGTGAGCGTTCTTTCTACCTTCCATCTATTTTTTCATGTTACTTCCCTCCTTTTATCTTTATAGTGAATTTTACAGATTCCGTGTTTGATCCTTGACAGGAGTCACGTCTTCCCTGGGCCAACTGTTTAGATAGCTGTGTGCTGGGGCGGGGCCAGCGCCACACTGCAGGCCGACTGGCCTTTCCTGCATGAGCTGGAGTGTCCTGTGGGTATCTGTGCAGCCTTGGCTTCTCCCCAGCCAGCGGAGATGGGTGTGGGATCCTGCCCTTCTGGAGTTCTCTTTCTGCTTCCTCCTGAACTCTTCTCTGTTCACTCTCCACTACTTTTGGCAGCTTCTTGTGTTCCAAGGCGTGAGTTTTTGCTGACACCTAGGCTTTCATGGAAACGGACTTCACACTTTGCTTTTTTGTTCTTCTTCTTCTAATTTTTTTTTTAAGATTTTATTTATTTATTTGACAGAGATCACAAGTAGGCAGAGAGGCAGGCGGAGAGAGAGAGAGAGAGAGAGACAGGGAGGAAGCAGGCTCACAGCTGAGCAGAGAGCCCAATGCGGGGCTCGATCCCAGGACCCTGGGATCATGCCCTGAGCTGAAGGCAGAGGCTTTAACCCACTGAGCCACCCAGGCACCCCTTTTTTGTTCTTCTTATTGCTTGGGGACAAGTCTTGGAAAAGGAAAGAGAAACGATGACTTTCCTGCCCCATTGTTAAGCCCACGGGCTTACGGGAACACGGAGTGCTCACGGGTCTGCAGAACGGCTGTGTGCTGCCTTGAAATTGCATCATGTTGTGAAGCAGGAGATGATGTCATCAGTGTACGGTCCATTGGGTCTCCCTGTGATGGGAGAGTTAGCTAAATGCTCCCTGCTTTTAGGTGAGAAAACTGAGAAACCAGGGGTGATGTGCCAATGTGGTATTTGATCTCAGTGTTTGAGCGTTTCTTTGCATCGTGGCATCCAGTAAAAGGCTAGTCTTTAGTTACTTGGAATGAGTGGGAAAAACATGGCAACCAGAAAACCCAGATGAGGGCTTCTATCACAGGCTTCACCAGAGTCTGCTCCTTCCTGCTCTGTGAACTTGGCCTTCTTACCTAATCTCAGAATGTCAGGCTGTCCTCTTTGTGGGCATTTTGATGCCTCACCAATAGAGTTATTGTGAAAATTACAGGATAGAGAATATCGGAACCCATATCAATGGCCATGCTTGACCCATTGAAGTTAGTTAGGTGTTCGCTCTCTCTTCAGTGCTCTTTCTCTCCACAGATCGGCTTTACAGGGAGGTGTTTTTTTTTTTTTTTTTTTTTTTAATCACCTGGGGAAGAGACAGAAGAATGACTTCTAAGTGTTTGTTTTTTTCAGCAAGGATTTTTCTTTTGCTTGTTCCTTTCATTCCAGCAAGAAAAGCCTGGCTGATGTGGGGATAATAATAGGGCCCAATGCATGTGATTGCTCACGGGAGAAATGCTCAGCACTGGGTATGGTTCACAGGCAGGGCGCAGCGAGTGAGGGCTGCTACTCCTGTGATTTGTCATCATCTCCCTCATTCACACCACATCCCCCCCATAAACAAAGAGTAACCATAAAATGCACTTGGATAAAGCATCTTTTGTTCCTTGGGATAATTACAAAGACCAAATAATTATGAATTTTTCTAAGCTCCAGATCTGAGCTGTTAGTAGGGTCCATCTTCCACTCCGCCTGCTCTGTGTAACAGACTGGGAGATGGACTGGTCTGAAAATCACCCATTTCCAACCTCCAAATCTGAGCTGTTACTAGGGTCCATCTTCCGCTCCGCCTGCTCTGTGTAACAGACTGGGAGATGGACTGGTCTGAAAATCACCTCTTTCCTTTTGCTGGGCTTCTGTGTGTGTGTGTGTGTGTGTGTGTGTGTGTGTGTGTGTGTTTGTACCTATGTGTCATTTATAATGAGCAAACTAAGGGCAAAGCATTATGCTATGTGCTTGACCTGGCTATCTTATTTTCTTATCAACACTACCCGGTTAGGTAGAAATGATGATCTCCACTCAAGAGATGAGGAAAAAAGGTTTTGAGAAACTTGCTCAAGGTCACAAAGTGAGTAGGAAGCAGCCTGTGTGGCTCAGACAGTTGAGCTGTTGACGGTTGATTTGGATCAGGTCCTGATCTCAGGATCGTGAGATGGAGCTCTGTGTGGGGCTCTGCGGTCAGCAGGGAGTCTGCTTGGAATTCTCTCTCTCTCCCTCTCTCCTTTTCCCTCTGCCCACCCCACTGTGCTCCTCTAAAATAAATAAATCTTAAAAAAAAAAAAAAAAAAAGGAGGCAGGACTCCATCTGAATCCAGGAACCAAATTTTTTCTGTGACATCATGTTGTTTCTTTATTGATGTTTCCTGTTCTGAAATCCCTCTTCATTCTGGAAAAGGGAGGCCCACACCCGACCCTTTGTGTGGGGTATTTTCCCTTTCCCCACTCTGTGTGCACCCTACTGCCCCCTTGTGGAGATCTGCTGCTCCTGCATTGTCCCCGGAAGGAGTGGCCACAGCCCTCAGCCAGGAGCAAGATGAGTGGAGACTGGGTGGTGGGCTGGGACACGTGGCCTGCTGTCTTCGTCCTTCGAGGGGCAATAGGAATTCAACTTCTAGGGTTGTTGTGAAGGTTAACTGAGGTGATGTGTGTGAAAGGCCTTTGTAAAACCAGAAAACACAAGCCATGTGGTCAGGTATTAAGGGCCTAGGGTCCCCCGGACTTCTAACCGGCTAATGTAGCTTCTTCATGAGTCAAGGATGTTTGGTCTTCCTTCTCCCACTGAAACATCAGGGTTTGCTTTGTTTTGTTTTATTTTCTGGATGTTGTCACTTCTTGTTGGGATTGGGCGGGGGTGGGGGTACCAGGAAGAAATCTGAAAATCAGGAAGTGATCAATAGTGTCATTTTATTTACCTACCTCCCATATTCCCATGTATGTATGTATGTGCACGTGTCTGTCTGCTACCCATCCTTCTAGGAGTCTTGCTTTTTAAAAGGAGATCTCAAAATCAATGAAGGACAGTGCTAACAGCCCGGTATAAGCCACATTCCCCGAACTCCAAACTAGGAGATGGACAACTTTCTTCTCCTACACTCTGGCTAGCGCTACGTGAGTCAGTAAATCTCCCACTTTGTCTGCTGCCTTTCAGTGCTGTGCGGACAAGCAGTGGGGAGACTGGAGACCTCACTTGGCTGTGATTCTGTCGAATCAGGGCGGGGACCCGGAGCTGCTTCAGCGAGCCATTATCACCATGGGGGACACCCTGGGTAAGATGAAGCCAGCCCTCCTGCCCTCTTCTCCATTAGGGCATCTCCAGGCCCTCTGTAAACATCTGTCTGCAGGCTCTTAGGTGCTGTGCAGGGCCCAATCTGAGCCTCAGGCTCTCCTTTGAGAGAGGAGAACAGTGTCTGGGGAACAGAACCTCCAGGGTAAGCAGTCTCGTTCTTGGCTCCATTTCCCAGAATTTCCGCTGCAAGCCAGTGCAGTCCAGACCCCGAAATTCGGGGCTGTGCTGCTGGAGAAAGCAACTCCCAGCAGTTGGCTTTCTATCCCTGGTCAGACTTCCCTGGAGACAGAGTTAACTCTGGGGACCCTTGCCTCCTGTTTCGGTTAGTCGTACAGTGACCCGGCTCAGCCAGAGAGCAAACTCTATCTTTGCCTGAACTACCTTGGGTAATCGTGTCGTCTGCACTTGTATTGTCTTTCAGTGAACCTGGCCTTATAAACACTCAGGGGCGAATGGATGTTCCAGCTCAGTGGTTCTCAAATTTGGTCAAGGGGCAGAACATCTAGGAATCATGATAGTCTTTGTAAACTTCGTGGCATAACACTCTGTTAAACTGAAAAGAGCCGGGAGGAGCAGTTGGCTGGCTGTTCACACTCAAGTCAGAAGGGCAAGGTTTGGTTTAGTCATTTCTGGGTGCCAGCCACTGTGCTGGGTACTTTACTACTTGAATTAATTCAGTTTTGAGGTAATGGGAAGGATGTATGGGAGAACATTCTGGAAGTGGGAACAAGCTGGTAATTATCGTGAATTTTATGAGCCCTGGGAAAAAAGTTTCCTATTGTTTGCCTTTAGCAGGAGGAGCATTAGTGCCCCAAGAAGTCTAAGCGAAGAACAGCAGCTCCCCACGGCCCGTATCTTTGCTCAGGTGTACACCTCTGCTCCCTTTTCACCTTCAGGAAGGACTAAAATGCTTAGCAAATTCCTAATCACAAATTCAGGAGGGGAACAAGCGCTAGAGACCTCTTTTGGCCAAAGAGAGCTGAAACAGAATGATGTCAAAGCCAAGAATGCGTAGTTTGGGGTGTGACTCCTGATGTGAGCTGTTGTCCCCTTTGCTCCTGTGAGGACGCTCCCCTCTGAGCCCCAAGCCACCCCCCGCCATCATCTCTCTCCCATCCTGCCCAGCAGGTGGGCTCTGTGACTGGGGCTTGCTCTCCTCCTCCTACAGCAGGGAAGGGGCTGGTGGAGGCCGCTCACTTCTGCTACCTCATGGCTCACGTGCCCTTCGGCCACTACACCGTGAGGACTGACCATCTGGCCTTGCTTGGCAGCAGCCACAGGTACGTGGTGTTCTGGGGGCCGGAAGCAGGAAGGACATTTTCCAGGGATTGAGCCCTTGCTGGGTTTCATGGCCCCCTTTTCCATTTTCCTGTGTGAATTTCACCTATTGCCGCTCCCTTCCTCTAGGGGTCTTTTCTGCATGGGGCTGGGCAGGGAGGTGCCCAGTGGGTGCTGCATCAGTCCTGCTCCCGGAAACGGTGCTTGTGTTCCTTTGGGGTGTATTGTGCCCCTCTGACCACTGGGTGGCACCCTGGTTTCATGAGCAGAGGTCACCTCTCCTGAGTCGTTAGTGCCATCAGGGAGAGGGCGGCTTGGGGCTCTGTGCTCGGCAGCCCTGGGCCTGGCTCAGAGTCAGCCCTGGGCAGAACTGGAAGCTGGAAGAAGTTTATGCTTACTCCTTACATCCCTACACTGACTTGGTGCACAAGCTACTCAAAGTCCCCCGTTACTTATTTTATTTTTTAATTTTCTATATTTTATTTATTTTACACAGTCATTTTATTTGCTCCGTTTCCTTTAATCATTACCGACTGCCCCTATAAATAAGGTATATTTTTAATCTTCACTTGATAGAGGAGGGAAACCAAGGCACAGAGAGGTTAAATAACTTAGCCAAGGTTAACACAGCTGGTGTGGAGTCGCGCTGGACTCGGAGCAAAGCCCGGACTGGCCACTGTTGTGCCAGGCGGCCTACCTCTGCGCAAACGTACAGTCCTGTGGCCGGCTCTCTTTGGCCGTGGTCTCTGATGGCCTCTGACTGGCTTGTCACATCCCGTCTGTGGCAAATGCGGCAAGAAGTGCATAGGGGTTCATTCGTCTCCCTCCTGTGTTTGTGTCGCACGAGGGGGTTTCTGACGACAGCCGGGAGGCCATGAGTTCAGATACCACAGCAAGCTGTAGGGGCACGTGGAAGGGTCTGGAAGCCCCTTGGATCTCCTTTGCTCAGCCCGCTTCCTCCTTGGCCGAAAGAACACCCAGTATAGGGACTGTCATTTGATTTTTGGCTCAGCTGTCCTCCCCATTCTCATCCATGCCTTCCTTTCTTGGGGCCCCACATCACTCCCTCTTCTCTTCTGTTCACGCCAGGAGTGGCCTCGCACAGGTGTGCGTTCTAGACCTTCAGGGCACAGGACTCGCTCCCAGCATGTTTAAGAGGAGCACCTAGCGTCCCCGAAGGGGGATGGAGAGCAGCTTGCCTTAGGGGACCCTCCAGCAAAGAAGGTGGAGGACCCCTCCTTTTCTGCAGTCTTTGCTCCCCAGCACCTCTGGTGCAGGGCTCTGTTCTGTTCCATCCCCAGCCTCAAGAAGGCGGGACGAGAGGAGGCCAAACCTTCATTCCAGAGGCCCAGAACATCTTTCCTGTCTTGGAGCCGTCCTGGGGATCCGCCCAGGGCAGAAGCTCCACCACGAATGGTGTTGTCTGCTAGGATTGGAAAGCCTCCCTTCCCCTCCCGCCTCAATTTCTTTTATTATTATTCTCTGGTTTTAGTCAAGAGTTTTTGAAATTTGCAACGACCGAGGCTATCCAGAGGACGGAAATCTTCGAGTACTGTCAGATGCTGGGCCGCCCCAAATCCTTCATCCCTTCTTTCCAGGTAACCCAGCACACGGTCAGCCGCCGTCTTAGTGGCCGATGACAGCCAGCAGCGGGATCTCCAGCTTTTCTGTTTGGCATAGTGTAGCCCCGTCTAAGTCATCGACAGCACTTTTCCTCCCTAGGTTGAGTGTGGGAAGAGTTAGGATGTCTTCCTAGGTCTCCTTAAGGTCTGCATTTTAAGATACGAAAGCAACACATGGCAGCGGCCCCTCTGGAAATCAGCTGGTGTCCCAGGGCACCCACCCCTCACATACCTGCTTGGCAGAAACTTCTGTTGTGCTCTCCTCAAACAGCTCTCCCTTCTCCTCTGCCCCTTGGCCATCCTGCCAGGGGTGGGAGTATGGGGGCCCAGCCCAGGGACCGCCCAGTCTGCTCCCTCCATCTGACCTGCTCCTGCCATCTCTTTTGGACCCCTCTGTCTTCGAGCTTGGAAAGTTCCTCCCAGCTGTAACCCCAGTCTTCACCTGCCCTTCTTCCTCTTGGGGCTTTGGCTGTGCAGGTGGCGTGCGCGCTGTGGGTTCGCCTCTCTTCTCTTAACTTCTCTGCTGGATGTCCTGTTGTCACCTCACATTCAACAAGACTCCTTCAGTGCCTGTCCCCAGAGTGCACCTGGACACACACACACACACCACAACACAAAGCACAAATCCAAACCTTGAAAACGAGTGAATTCATTATGAGAAGGGAAGTGACCCCGTTAGTATCTTCTTTCGGAGTTTTACCAGACCCTCCTTCCCTGGCAAAGCCGTGCCGGACCAGCTCCTTGGAGAACAGTCCTTTCATCTCTCTCCCTTCTTGGGTCATCCCCTTGCAGTCACCTGTGGGCTGAGCGTAAGGGGACTAGCTGGTGTTAGTGCGTGTGCTCTAGGTGCGGGCACAGCGCCTTTGTGTCTCAGAGTGTTATGTCTCATCCCCTGAGGTGGGCATGATGACCCCCCTTTCCCAAGAGAGGAAACTGACGCTCAGAGGACTTACGTGCTCTTGGCTCCCATCCCTTGGGTACCGTTTGTTCTAAGACCTTTGTGTGGATTATCTAATCTTTAAAACAGCCAAGGGGTGAATAGTATTATTATCTCCATATTATGGTGAGGAAACTGAGGCACAGGGGGGTGGAGTAACCAGCCCAAGGTGGCACGCCCAGTGTGGAACTGGAATTTGACCTTGGATCTGTCTGATTCCCAAACCCTAACGCTCCATCCTGCTCTGCCCCTCATGCTTCTGTGAATACCGGCCCGCTCTGTGTCAGAGTCTTTTTCCTTTCTGTGTCCCGGCTGGTGCCTGGTCCTCTGCCCCACCTATGCCAGGCTTTCCAGGTGGGAGGGTTTCCTGATAAGAAGTAAGTCGTCTGGTGCTTTTCGATGGTGACTCAGTCTGTGGACACTGAACTGGTGGTGACTCCCGTCCCTCTCTCCACGACGCAGGACCGGCAGGCTGGATTTGAAATTGTGCCCACACCCAAATAGAATGCCCTAAATGGCAGGAGGCCCTCCTTGAGACTTGGATGCCAGAGTTAGTGGCAGCTGGCAGTCAGCTGCCTTCCAGGAAGTCTTATCTACATTCTCCTCCTTCTGTGCCTGCCTGGATGGACTCGTGGTCACTGGCTCCGTTCCTCTTCACAGGTGTATAAGCTCCTTTATGCTTCCCGGCTGGCAGATTTCGGTCTTGCGTCCCAGGCCTTGCATTACTGCGAAGCCATCGGCACGGCCCTCCTTAGCCAGGAAGACAGCAATCACCCTGTGCTATTAGGGGAACTCATCAAGGTGAGGTTCTCAAAGGGTTCTCTGTAGGTGTTTTATCTTCGGTGTTCAGAGAAAGCTGTTGTGAAGAACCTTGATTCTGCATCCCATCTCCTTTGAACGTGCCGGAAAATTGGAGCCCAGGGCTATCTTTGACCACGTATGCATGCCCAGGCGCGATAAGCCAAGTCCTGACACCCCACAAAGAAACAGGCAGGGAGCGGAGGGTGCTGGGATCAGGAGGTGGGAAGCCAGGCATGTGCTCTGCCAGAAACTTAGTCTTGCAACTGCTTTTCTGGGACAGTGAAACTGCACGTTGCGATGAACCATTCTAATTATAAACGCAGGACTTGGAAAATATATTTTAGTGATTAAAATGGGAAATGATCCTTATTAAAATGTTTTTAAATGCATGGAATATTTTATCACATGTGGGATATGTTAAAAAAAGAAAACAAAAACAAATCAACTTTTAGTTCCTGGGGAAGTAAACAATCAGGCCAATAGTTGTTCCAATTAACGGAAGAAAAATCCATTAGCTGGAGAGTACGGCAACCCACTGTCAATTTTTGCTTTGCTTTATGTGAAGCCCGAGTGTTGGATCCTATAGCAAAAGACCCACCTGAAGTGCAGAGCTCCCTGCCCCTGGTGTCTGCCAACAGGCCGGCGGTTATGGCAAGCTCAGGGACCAGGAGTGGGGAAGGTGGGAAGTTTGGGGGCTTCAGAATCTTGCAAGACATAGTAGTCCTTTGACCAGCAGCATGAGCATTATTGGGAAGCTGGTTAGACATGCAGAATCTCAGGCCCCACCCAGAATTCTGGAATCAGAATTAGCATTTTGGCAACAGTCCAGGCGATTGCCCAGAGCACCAAAGTTTGAAGTTCGGGAAGCCTCGCTAGATCAGACAGCCTTGCACGGGTACAGAGCTGGATAACACTTTCTTCTTTTGTCTTACGGAGGATCTAACACCAAGATGGGTTAATTGTTTATTATGCTGCAATTTCGGAAAGGTACCTGCTGAATTTGCTACCTCTCAATTATTCTTTGTAATCTAATTTGCTAGGGAGTGAAGGCGGTCTTTCTCCTATTCCCTTATTGCCTTGTTCCCCATTGTGTTTCTATTTCTCCTTTCCTGTCTCTTATGTCCACCCCTCACCCGGCTGGAAACCTGGCACAGCTAGCAGAGAGACTGAAGCTGTCCGATCCCTTGGTTGTAGAGAGACGCCGTGGAGACAGGGACCCGGAGCCAGCCTGGCTGGTGCCCCTTCGCAGGCGGCATGAGGAGCTGGTGGTGAGTGGGGCTGGGGCCGGGCCAGGCGTTGATACCTATTCTCCCTTTGCTCCCCTAGCACCGAGTAGGCAGGCACTGACCTTGGCAAATCCCCGACCCCGTGGAGGGCCACAAAGTCCCCCAGCTCCCACGAGGCCCAGGTTGACCCAAGCAGGGGAGGTGCTCAGCCTCCCAGCTGCTGCCTCTCCCTCTCTCTCTCTCTCTCTCTCTCTCTGGCGGAAATGTTTTCCTGTGTCTGCCTGTGAGACCTGGGGCCCTCTTGCCGATCCCCCTTGCCACCCTTCTCTGCAGTCCTAGAAGATACATTTTATGACCATTAAAGCTTTCATCTCTCTGTTAGGAACAACGGATCATAGTGGACCTGTGTCACTTTCATGTAATGTAGGGCAATTGCTCAAAAGATTTCCAGGCCTTTCCTTTTTGTTCTGACAAGCGCAAAAGCTGCTGGTAGTAATTGTAACATAATTGGAACGGGGCTGCCTCCCTTCTCTTTCTTCCACTGTTTTGGAAGACAGGACAGGGTAGATTTTTCAAGGTACACGCGGCCCTGACTCCCTCCATGTGTTGCGCACAAGGCACCCTGGCCCCGATGGTTAGTCCCTTCCTCGGGGAGACAGTGGATGTCTTGTGCCTCTCCTGCCAGCCCTCAGCATTCAGGCGAGGTTCCCCTACCTTGCCACTCCTTCTGAAATTTCTTTTTGACTTAATTTCTATTTTTTAGAATTTTTATTTATTTTTAAAGAATTAATATACTTATTTGAGAGAGAGAGAGAATGGGGCAAGGGGCAGAAGCTGGCTCCCCGCTGAGCAGGGGACATGTGGCTCGATCCTAGGACCCTGATGTCATGACCCAGGCTGAAGGCAGAGGCTTAACCCACTGAGCCACCCAGGCGTCCCCGACTCAATTTTTAAACCGTTGTTCCCTGTTCTTTCTTTTGTTTGTGTGGCTTAAGAAGATTTTTACTTTCTTTCACTAGCACAAGGTAGCAGCAGACAGTGGGGATCTCCATTCTGCTCACTCAGATACCGCAGGAGCCAGAGGAACAGCAGGTACCCACGCCAATGGCCCGAGTGTGCGAGGGCTGACACTCAGCGCCTGATCATACGAGAGGCACAACTTGGGAAACGCTTGTCTTGTCCTTCCTGGAGCACTTCCTTGCCGGTGTAAGCCTGACGCATCGGTCCAGGCACCTTCTCCCCACCGCTCCAGGCGGCCACGGGCATCCCTACACTGCTCAGTTCCCGTGTTGTGAGAGTTTCTGCCCTCCATTCAGGTTTTAATACTCATTATTCTGTGTTGTGATCTCAGGGTTTCACCGGCTTTTTGTAGCTTCTCTCCAGAGAGGAAGCCAGAGATGATGGGTTGTCCATACTTCCTGTGGGCGTTGGGGACATAGGGAGATCTTTTTGAGCTATCAGTTTTGGGTTTTGAGCATTCAAAGGCTACACACATGTGACGTACCTTCCATCAACACATCCCTCCTTTCCCCTCAGGCTGCCTCTGGGCGCTGGGTTGGGTGGAAAGTATTTCCCCTAGTTTGTTCTGTGCCCTTTCCTCCATAGTGGGGTCAGGACAGGGCTTCATCTCTGATTCTAGCCGTTTTCCACCCTTTAGCACACCCTTTATGGATAAGCAGGGGGAAGGCAAGGCGCGCCGGCTTTGGTTGCTGTGTCCGGGCTTTGCTGTTGTGTCACGGGACCTGTGAAGGTCAAGGACTTGGGGGGAGTCAGGCTGGGTGTTTCTGAATGCCGCCTCTGCCAGGAAGCAGCCGTGTCTCTTTTCATCCAATTGAGCATGGGGGTCAGCAGCCCCACCAGCACCGTGACCTTGGGCCCATCACAGCACACGTCCACACGGCCGCCCATCTCATCGGCAAAATGGCAGAGCCGGAAGGAAGACCACCACACTCATTCCCAGGGTCGATGCTCTGATTCTTTAAAAGCAGAGCCATCATGTCTGTGGTCTGATTTGGGTTTTAACTGGCAACTGCGTACATTTCAGACACCCAAGTCCATGAGGAAATCATTAAAGGGGAGAGTTTATCCAAAAGTAAAAAAGTACGGCGTGAAATAAAGTGGTAATTTCTATCCTCCCAGTGAACTAATGCACTCGTTTAAGGCTCGGGGATCATACTTGGTGATGAGGGAAATCATTTTGTCGACTCTAAGTCATAAGCAGTGAGAGGTGTTACAACCACTGCTGGGTTGTGCCTGTCATCACGTTAACGGCAGCCACCTCCAGTGGCCTGTCTCTGTGACTTCTTTCCAAGGAGGATGTGGGCAGGAATGGTCCTGGTGTGATCGGTTCATTCTGATGCCGTATTTCAGGTCTCAGCTCTTCCTCTTTGCCATGTGTCCTTAGAAAGCACTTTCTACCATGATCTCTCGGGACATCAGAGCAACTCAGGAGACCTTGGTGCTCGCCCAGTCTTGTGGCCAACCCTGGAGCAGATGGGCCCAGGCCAGCCCAGCCCTCAGCAGCCAGCCTTTCCGTACCAGCTCAGCTCCCACCCAGCAGGAGGAAGTGTAGGGCAGATGGGGGGCCCAGTGCCTCTTTACTCAGTTCCTGGGACTGGTGGCAGCCTGGCAGTGACAGGGACTCCTGGAGGAGGAGCCTGGGAGGAAACCCAGCAGATCCACCCACCCCTTGGTAAGACCTGGGTGAGGAGTTTTGAAGGGGAGGAAGCGGGAGAGGGAGGAGGAGGTGGGGTCAGAGCCCATAAAGCCCTGAATGGTGGGTGTACATCTGGCCGAGGACCCACTACTATGGGGCAGCCCTGGAGCTGATACTTTGGATACCTCGGGTGGGGGTGGGGCACTCTGCTTCCTTCCTTTGCAGTCTGCCTCTCCGCTGGGGCAAGCATAACAAGGCCGACCCCAGTTCCTCCTGCCCTCTGCTTGGATGCATAGGTTCCAGGAGAGAGGCTGCGGAGTGGAGGAAGGAGGGAAATGCTATCTGTGCCTCGAGCTCTGTCGTCCTGCACCCAAGAGCTTACTGTCGGGGTTCGCTAGCACAGACCCACTCTTCCGTCCTGCTTCCAAGGGTGGCAGTGATGGGAGACAGAGGGGGAGTGTGCTGAGCAGTGCCGAGTGACACCCGGGGAGAGCTGGCCACCAAACAGCAGGATTAGATCTTTGACCTGCTAAGATACTGTCCTGTCCTGGACAGGAGGCTCAGGAGGATCCCTGTGATCCTGCTCCACGTGGCCGTGGTTCCCGGGATTCCTAAGGAACAGCTTGGTTCAGAGTAGAGGTCAGGTGACAGCATTCCTTGGGGTGGCTGGAACTGAGAGGGTTTTGTATGTGGATTTCACACTTACAGTGGCTCACTTGGCGCCATGGGCTTGGACCTGCAGCTGGTAGGAAAGCAGACCGTGTCCCATTCCTTCTTCAGGTCAGATGGGAAAAGCGCAAGTTCAAATCACAGTATGTGTTTGTGTTTTGTGCCGTAGGAGAGAGCACCGTGTCTCAAGGAAGTTTCCAGCATCCCGATGGTCAAAATGTTGTTTCTGAGCCTCAGGTGAGAGGGTACAGCACGGCAGATGCTGAGGTCTACGCTATTGCTTCGGTGTTTTCCAGGGGCCCAGATTTCTCGGTCACGTGCAAACTCCTTCCCCTGCCTGGCACCCTCTCTCCTTTCCACACTGTAGTGTGTCTTCTTGTTTCTTTCTATCCCTAATCCTAGTGGTAGGGAGGAGGGCCAGGTTCTTGTTTATGTTCAGTCCACCAACCCGTGTCCATGGGGGGAGGGGTGGCGGGGCTGAGTTTCGTTTTGGCCTCAGAGATCTCTCACACCCTCTCCTCACCTGCTGCACCAAAGGCTCCCCACGTCCTGCCCTGTCCTGGGGGACCCTTGATGCTTATTTCTTTTTTGCAATTTTTTTTTAAAGATTTTTATTTATTTATTTGACAGAGATCACAAGTAGAGAGGCAGGCAGAGAGAGAGAGAGAGAGAGAGAGAGGAGGAAGCAGGCTCTCTGTTGAGCAGAGAGCCCAATGTGGGGCTTGATCCCAGAACCCTGGGATCATGACCTGCGCCGAAGGCAGAGGCTTTAACCCACTGAGCCACCCAGGCGTCCCTGTAATTTTTTTTACCTCACATTTTTTCTAAGAAGAATCGATGGCAGCTGGGTCCTTTCTCCTCAGGCTGGAAGGTCTTGGAGGTGGCCCCGCCCCCTGGCCGTGCTAGCTGGCTGTCCCAAGAACGCACCCCTCTTCCAACAATGGGTATTTGAGATGTTCTTCAGCTTTGCCTGGCTGGAGGGTTTCACTGTATAAATTTGATCACATAAATAGTGGTTACGTCATATAAATGTCTCACGTAGTGATGGAGCTGCCGGACTTAAAAAACTTTTATGAATGTTCCTAATTTTTTTCTGACTGAAAAAGTAGTCCATTATTGTTATAGAAAATTTGAAAAAGTATCATAAATTATCAACCAAATATCACTCCTGTGTTTCTAAATGTGTAATAAATAAAACTTTATTTCCCATTTGTTATTTAATACTATAAAATGAGGTTTTCTATGTCATTCATAAGTGATTTTTATTTTTATTATTTTATTGTCATTTATTTTTAAAATTTATTTTATTATTTGAGAGAGAGAGAGTGCGAGCTTCAGTGTTGGAGGGGAGGAGTAGAGGAAGAAGGAGAAGCAGAGTCCCTGCGGAGCAGGGAGCCCAATGTGGGACTCAATCCCAGGACTCTGGGATCACAACCCGAGCCGAGGCAGACACTTAACCAACCGAGTCACCCAGGTGCCCCTATTTCATTTTTAAAAAAATTTTTTAAATTAATTATTTTATTTTACTTTTATTTATTTTTTTAAAAAGATTTTATTTATTTATTTGTCAGAGAGAGAGAGGGAGAGAGAGCAAGCACGGGCAGACAGAATGGCAGGCAGAGGCAGAGGGAGAAGCAGGCTCCCTGATGAGCAAGGAGCCCGATGTGGGACTCGATCCCAGGACGCTGGGATCATGACCTGAGCCGAAGGTAGCTGCTTAACCAACTGAGCCACCCAGGCGTCCCTTTATTTTACTTTTAAAGATTTGTTTATTTGAGAGAGAGAACATGAGTGAGCGCGCAGGGTGGGGGAGGGGCAAAGAGAACCTTAAGCAGACTCTGCTCAGTGTGGAGCTGCGCATGGGGCTCCGTCTCACCACCGTGAGATCACCACCTGAGCAGAAGCCAGAGTCAGATGCCTCACCGACTGAGCCACTCAGGTACCCCCATTAATGATTTTCAATATTGGTATGATAAAGTCTATTGTGTGAAAGCACCATCATCTGTGCAATCATTCATTCATTCATTCCCTCATTCATTCATTCACAGATCCCAAGCTCCCCTGTGACTGTGCTGGGGGTACACAGGGAACTTACCCTCCTGTGTTTCCGTTTAGTGGAGGTGACTTAACAACTGTGTGCATGAGGGATTTTTACTCTAGATGGGGTGGCTGGGGTGGGGGGGCCTCTGGGGAGGTCTTGAGCAGAAGTCAGAATAGAGGGGCTGACAAGAGTTAGTTAAGTATCTGGGGAACCAGCGTTCAAGGCGGAGGGAATAGCGAGAACACAGGCCCTGAAACTTGGCTGACTTGGTGCCATGAAGAAAGAACAAGGGACCTACTGTGGGTAGAAACTGGGGAGCAGTGGGCTGAGAATCGAGGCCAGAGCAATAGGGCCCGGATCACACAGGGATCTGGGGGTCACGGCAAGGAGCACTAGGTTTCGCACATTGCTAAATATTTCATGAGTGTCTCTCTTCCTTTTCTCTCGTTCCTCCTCTCTCTGAGTTCCTTTCCTTTCCCCTCACATATAAAATACAGTGGTGGACATTCTAGTGACAGATGTGCAAGCCTTGTCTATTTCTTGAATTACTCAACCGGGAGAAATGCCCAGAAGGAAAGTCAGACTGCTGGGGCTTGAATCCTTGCTCTGCCAACTACTAGCTGTGTGGCCTTAGACAAGTTGCCTAATCCTTCTGTGTCTTGTTTCCTCATATGTAAAATGGGATGATAATAGCCCACCTCACAGGACACTTTACAGCATGAAACAAATCACTGTATGTAAGTGCTTAGTGTTTACTACCTAGTAAATCCTGTACCCAGAATAAGAATTGAAGATTTTTCTAGATTTGCCGAACTATTTTCCAAAAGTCTACCAATTATGCTTTTTGGAATATAAAATGTGAATATAACACAAAAGGACAAATATTGTGTGATTCTGCTTATATGAGGTACCTAGAAGAGGCAAATTCATGAACAAAAAAATTAGAGGTGACTAGGGGCTTGGGGGGAGGGGAAAATGGGGCATTAGTGTCTACAGGGCACAGAGTCTCTGTTAAGGTTAATGAAATGTTCTGGAAATGGATTATTAGCAGTGGTTATACAACATTGTGAAGTTACTGATGCTACTGAATTGACCACTTAAAAATGGTTAAATTGGCGAATTTTATGCCATGCACACAAATATAAAGGCCCACAGGCCCATGGGCACATGCTTTCCTCTGCTGCATTTGTTCACAGCGGGTCTTGAGCAACTCTGCTAGTGAGTGAGGGTCGGTCTCTGTCCTTCTGGGTGTGTGGGTACCCGTGGGGTATGTTCCTGTCCCTCTTCCTCTCCACCGGTGCACTTCCACATGCTCTGTTCCAGGCCTCGGCCTAGTTCTGGAACTCTGATGTTGGGAGGGGTGAGCACAGCGGCCAGAAGCCCAGAGAGGATTAGGAGATAACAGGAGGGCGGGGATTGGGCTCTGGCCTTGTCCTGTGGTCTCCTGCAAATCATTTCTCCTAACTAAGCCCTCTCGATTTCCTCATCAGTAACCTGTGGGCCTGTAGGCTGTCCAACAGATTTACAGAGTGGGGCTGCTGAGGGAGAACAGGCGATTTGCCCTCATGACCTGTCAAGTGCCATAAAAATGTTCGTTCTTATGTTCTTTAATTCCAGGTGCCAGCGATTCCCAGATCACGAAATAATTCTGTGAGTTCCACTGTTTCAGTCAAGGAGGACGAGGAGGAGTCCTCAGATGAGGCAGATGATAAACCTTCCCAAAGCCCGGCACAGAAAGAAAAGCCACGAGACACGAAAGAGAACACGAAGGTGGAGGGTTTTGTTCCGTGGACACCATCACCTTCCCAAATGGTGTGGGGGGCAGGCTTGAGAACCCAGGCTTTGGCTGGGCCTCCAACTCCCCACCAGCACACTGGGGTGGGCCTGTCTCCTAGTCAGTGGGAGAAGCACACCTGTAGGTCCTATGTCTCCCCCTTTCCCTTCCAGAGCTCAGGGTTTGGGTGGTTCAGCTGGTTTCGCTCGAAGCCCACCAACAACGCATCCATCTCTGGGGAAGACTCATCTGACAGCCCCGACTCTGAGGTAAGTGTGAGGGCCTAAGGCCCTTCCTCTCCCATGGGTCCGTTGGAGGAAGTTTCCTCAGAACCTCTAAGGCCTGTAGTTGGCAGCTGGTAATGGGCAAAGGCCAACTGGGTCTTAAAAATTAGGATGAAGAATATTCACTTTAGGGTGCCAATAGTTGTTTGATTCTAGAGCAGAGGAGTGGCACAGAGTTTTGGGGTGGCAAGTGGAGTTTTGGGGTAAGCAGCAGGTCACAGGTGGAGGCCGCTATTGTTGGCATGAATTTGTTAACAACCAGTACCCTCAGCACTGTCTGTCTTTCTCCACGATGCAGGAGACCTCCAGAGCATCTTCTCCGCCTGAGGCTGGCCCTGGCTTCACATTGACCTCTCTCCCAGAGCCCCAGTCCCTGCCGGGCACCTTATCTGGAGCCACAGGTACCGCCAACCTCCTGTCCTCTGGGTCTGTGGGCTCTCTGCTCCTCAGGCCTTGAGGGTACATTCTGGGTGGGGGCCTCCTCAGCCCTGAGCAGGGGAAACAGCTCCGACTCATTGCTTTCTAGGTGAGGGCAAAGTCCAAGGATCGGTGTCCAGTGGGGGAGCCACCGAGGGTACTGGGACTGGAGGCCTGTCTGGGCCTGAGGTGAGCAGCCCACAGGTTGAAGCTTCGGGCCCCACCAGACGCCTGTGTGTGCGAGGACTGAACATTCAGTGTGGGCTGGAGGTGCCATCCCGTGAGGGCAGAAAGCTTCTGGTGTAGTCTGCTAGGGCCACCATGACAAAATGTCACAGACCACAGCTCACACAAAGTGATTTCCTCACAGCTCTGGAGGCTGCAAGTCTGAGGCAGGGTGTTGGCAGTGTTGGTTTCTCCTGAGGCCTCTTTCCTTGGCTCGTAGATGGCCATGGTTTTCACGTGGTCTTCCTCTGTGTGCATCTGTGGCCACACTTCGCCTTCTTATAAGGACACCAGTCTTACTGACTTAGGGCCCGCCCTAATGACCTCCGTCTTACATTAATTATCTATTTTTTTAATTTTTAAGATTTTCTTTTTTAGTAATCTTTACACCCAACATGGGGCTTGAACTTACAACCCTGAGATCGAGAGTCACATGCTCAAGTGATTGAGCCAGCCAGGCACCCGCTTAATCACTTTTTGAAAGACACTCCCTCCAAACGCATTCTGAAGTACTGGGGGTTAGAATTTCCACTCAGGAAGTTTCAAGGGGACAAGATGTAGCCCATAACGACTTCCTTAGGTGAAGTCTAGAGCACGGCCTCTTGCCCTGGCCCGGAGTTCATCAGTGACTTTGGCAAGGGCTGTAAAATCTTCTTGATGAATCGTCTACGCGGTATGGATGGCTTTCATGCCGATTGCTGGGAAAACATTTTTATTTTCTTGTGGTTGGGTTAGTGCACTCTTGTAGTATTTTAGGCTTTCAGAGAATATGATATTCCTTTTTATGATGCTATCAAGATAATTGACTGTGGCTTTTTCTTCTCACGTGCTCCAGGTATAACTGCCCCCGAGCCTCTGCATTTGTCACCCCAGACCCAGGGGTTGGCCGTGCCCACTTGAATCATGTTTGTTTGCTTGAATTCCCTGAGGTCTATCAAGAAAGCCTTTTCATCTGCAGCTCTTGACCAAAGCGGACACTCAAGGGAAACCCTTGATGTTCTGGAAGCAGAAGCAGTGACTGATAGGATTTTCTGTTATTTTCCATCACAGGCTGTTCCCTCTGAGCTTTACTTCAACCCTGGTGTTCTGCTTCCTCCAACCCCCTTGAGAGGGAGTGTTCCTCTCTACAACCCATCTCAGGTCCCTCAGGTAAGGGAGTCCTGAGGGAGAGGGCTTAGGAGCACAGATTTTGGATGAAGGCAATCCAAGTTTATAATCCTAGTCTGCCACTTACTGTGTGTGTGTTCTTGCACAATGACTTACCCTCTGTAAGACTCAGTTTCTGCATCTGTAAAGTGGGGTTACTAGTAGCCACCTCGCAGGGTAGGTGTGAGGGTTAAATGGGAGCATGTGTGTGAAGGGCCTCACACACGGAAAGGGCTCGGTCAAGTGTCACTATTATTAATACCACTCTTGACCTTTCACAGATCTTGAGACTTTGAGAGATACATGGGTGTTGGTACTCATGTGTGGAAATACCATCACTCCATCCTGGGGCTGGGGGGAATCACTGCAAACTTTTGAGAGAAACTAAATTTCCTGATCTTCAGTGACTTGAGGCCAGACCGATTGCGCTAATGTACCCATTTGGCCTTCACTCTTAATAAAACTGAATTTCTTTTGTCGTATTTAAGAGGTGCAGGTGTTGGGTGAAAGTAGATAATTAGAAGATCACCGCAGGAAGCCACATGGAGCTTGAGTGTTCTAGACTCAGGATGCCCTAGCTTAGTCCAACCAGCCAGCCCTGCATGGAGACCTGCTTGGGGCTTTAATCTTGTACGACCTTTGTTCTTTCCCAGCTCTCTACGACTACTAGTCTGAACCGACCGAATCGCCTAGCTCAGCGCCGCTATCCAACCCAACCATGTTGAGAATGGCCACCTGTCCCAGGCTGGTCTCCTTCCTCGGTTTCCAGCCCCTCTACCCTATTGGGGCCCCCAGGAGGCTTGTCCTGTCCTATTGCCTCCACTGGGACAGGCCGTTCCAGAACACAGCTCAGTCCAGTCTCTTCACATTAGCTTTGGAATGATGGCGAAGTACCACGTCGGATGGAGAAGCTGGGTAGAACAGCAGCCCGGAGGTAGCAGAGTGCCAGGGCGGGAGCACTCAGATGGTGGCTTCAGATCTTCAGAGTCAAGCCCAGGTACCCCTTGGCTGGAATCAAGACGAACCCACCGGGCTCTGTGGCAGGAAATTATTTGGGGGAGATACCCAGAGCGATATTCCTGACTAACATTGACGCATTCCTCAGTCTTAGTTATAGACCAATTCATGGCTCTAGTTAGCAAAGTTTATATACTGAAACTTGATTACTGCTTCCCGGCAGAAGTCCCTCCTCCGTGACATTTCAGCAGTTTCCCTCTTGGTCCTAGTTTTGTGCACATTTTTATGTGCCTCAGATTAATTATATTTCTCTCACTTTCTTAGCTGGTCCTATTTTTTCACATTCTGGCATCTGGCTATCAAGTTAGATTGCTGTAGGCATCATATTGTCATGGTAACTACCGAACCTAATGATGCAGACGGATGGAACATCAGTGTCGTAACTGATGGGAAATGTCTCCTAACATCCACCCCTTCCATAAGAGGGGAGAATGAGTGCCTGGTACTGTTAATACCGCCCTTCCCACCTCAGTCCTTTGCAAATGGATGTTGGGAGGGTCACTGGAGCCCGAGGGAGGAGGGGGGACATCTTGGAAATGTCCAGTTCTCTTTCCAAACCCAAAATAGGGACGACTCTTGCTGTTTGTCAGATTTGCTGAAAAATTGCTCCTCACAGAGACCGGTTTTTCTATGTGTAATTGTACATACAGGTTTCGTACTCTAATGGACCACAGTTCTGATGTTGATAGTGATTAAACCAGATAATTTTATAGCAAATGCTTGTCTCTGGCTGATTTTTGCAGAGGGAGAGAACACACAGAGCACACTCTTCCCCGGAAGTGTTTCTAATAATGGTTTCATTGTGTGATAAGGAGCCTATAGCTGGAAAGAGCCCTTTGTTAACAAAGAATCTGGGGACTGATGCTCTTAACTTCCGAGTCTACTCTAATGTTATTTTTTCAATTTAGAAAATATGGACAAAAGCGCCTGATTCAAATCAGTCACTCCATTAACTGAATATTGCATTTTTTGTTCCCTAAAAAGTTTATTCATCTCCCAGATTAAATTAGGAAATGTGTGCATAAATGTTTTTTGGACTGAGAGGGCCCTTGGTAAATGCTGTTGCCTTACTTCCCCTAAAAGACCCTGCTCCTTTGGTTTGGTACGCTGACACCCAGTGGTGGTACTGTGGCAGCTGTGAGTTTCAGAGGAACCAGTTTCAACTTGATCTCAGCACATCCACGGTTCACCCACATCAGGCTCTCTGCTCAGTGGGGAGTCTGCTTCTCCTTCTCACTTTTCCTCTGTGCTCTCACTCTCTCAAATAAGGAAATGAAATATTTTTAAACATTATTAGCAGACAATCTAATAAGTACAATCCAGACGTCCCACTGCCTACCAAATCAAACTCTGGATCTTTCATTCATGATACAGGTAACGGAACAGTAATTTAGAACTACTACTTGGGGCCCCCCGGGTGGCTCAGTCAGGTTGAGCACCCGACTGTGGATTTCGGCTCAGGTCATGAGCTCAAGGTTGAGCCCTACATCAGGCTCCATGATCAGTGGGGAGTCTGCCTGAGATTCTCTTCCTTTGCTCCTTCCCCTGCTTGTGTGTGCATGCAAATGCTCTCTCAAATAAATAAGTCTTAAAAAAAAACAACAGACCCTACTACTCGATCGGTGTCTTTATTACTAAGCTAGTTTCTCTTCCTGCATCCTCTCTGCCACCAGTGCTAGGTCACGTGGCTTAGTGCTCCTGGGAACACTGGCAGAAGGGAAGGCCCAAGAAGCTCTTGAGAGGAGGAGAGTGAGTACCAGAGAGGAAGGCAAAGACATCAGATGCCTGTGTACTCACTTCCTCTTCCCATTGGGATAATTCCTGGAGAATCTGGTGGCTGAAGTGTCCCCAGAGCCAGCGCTGAGCTGAGTTACCTCCTAGGCAGAGGGCTACACGGCAGTGAACATTTCTGGGGTAAGTCTAGTGCTTTACACCCTAGAGAAGGAGGAGATCGTGCTATTTATGCTAATTCACGATGGACAGCTGGTGCTCTGCAAGGTCAGAGTGCACCCATTAATCTGCACGTGATGGCTTCAACCAAGTCCCTGTTTATTGGGCGGGAAAGAGCCCTCAGCTGGGTCCGGCAGGGTCTGATGACCCGGGTCACTCCGAGTTCTCAGTTGGTTATCAGCTTTTTTTAGTTAGGGCGATGGTGGGGAGTTTGCTCAAGGTCCTGATCCTTTTGCAGCTTCAGCTGGTTCGAAGCAGTTGTGAAAGCAAGTGTAGCCCTGCGTGCGGGGGAAGCGTTGGTTTCCTTCTTTAGGATGCGAAAGCTTTGGGGAGCAGAACCGCTGGGATGGGGAGTCTAAGAGCAAGGGGCTTGGGGCCCTATCCTCATCCGTAGCTGGGGGATGGCTGCCAGCCTGTCGGGGAAGCTGGCTCGGGCCTGGCCACTTGTCTGCTGTAGCTTGAGAACCCAAGTAGCTTGGCCTTGGGGCTGTCCATGGCCCGAGGTGGAGCAGCTGGCTCCCTTCCCTCTGGTGTATGTGGACGCCTGATGGGAATGATGGCACAGAGTCCCTCAAGGCCCCCATGGCAGCCAGCAGGGCAGGGCCAGATCAGCCAACTGCCCCTCATCCGAGGTACGCCTCCTTTCCCATCGCCAGGAGCCATTTTGGGAAGTGAGACTGAGCTGAATTCTCTAAGGGAAGGCTTTACTGAGAGACCCTGCTTGAAAGAGAAGAGCCTGAGATGCTATCAGTGGGCAAGCTCCTTTTCTCCCCTCTTCAATGGGGCGTGAGCTTGGAGGAAGAGTAACTTACAGGGAACAAAGAAGCTACATTTTCCTTAAACTGAGTGGTGATGTGCAAACGAGATCCTGCAGTATACATATGATTTAATATTTATTTGACAACATTTACACTTAATGTTCAGTAATTTGGAAGAGAACAAACCATTAAATTCCATTTGTGTGTCTTTATCACATCACCATTCCAGGCTTCTGTCTAATCCCCTTATACGGCTGTAAAACTGCAAACCCGTCTGGCTTCCCCAGTCACCTGGGCGCCCTCCCCTTTCAGCCTTAACTCAAGCTTTAGGTTGCTGGGGATCAAAGCCTCTGCAAGCTTTTCTTCCTCCTCACCACCCCCCTCCCCTGAAATCTTTTTACTTTTTTTTTCTCTCTTTGCTCTCTTCCCCTGGGCAACCAAGACAAGAGCAAGAGGCTGCATCCACCTCTTCACTAAAATCAGAATATTTTCTTCCCAAGAGGAAATATGCAAAACAGTCTTCTGCTTGCAAAGAACAATAGGTGTGTAATTTTGGGTCTGTGCACGCACAGGAGTTCTCTGAGACTCTCTCCCCACCCCTCCTAGAGAGTGGAATGGAAGGGACTTTTCCCCTCTTCTGTTTGCCACCCTGAGCTGGAAATTGCAAACATAGTGATCTGCACACCATAGGAGGCGGGCGCTCACCTGAGGTTGCCCCTGAACGTGGCCCCCAGCGCTGCCGGCTCCCACGTGAGTGCCTGAGCCACGCACCATCCTCTCAGGGTCCTCCAGAAATGGTTTCTTAATGAGATGTGAAGTTATTTTGAATGATAATTAACAGCATATTAAGATGCTTTATTACAATCTCACTAAGTAGAGGAATCTGCTTTCCATACTTTCTTGCTTTCTGTATGAATCTCCAGGTAATAGCTCTTCACCGGAACTAGGTCAACAGCAGCATCACCGGACTGACCGGTACAAACTGCTTGTTACTTGACCGTGAGGTGCATTCCTGGTCTCTATCCACCTTTGAGCCAATTAAGGATCCAATTTTTAAAGAATCTCAAGAGGGGGATTCCACGGCTGCCCTTGAGGCAGCCCAGACTTTCACACCCTCGAACATTAGGAAGTGATTCCTAATACTTTATACCCAAATCACTCATGTAGCTCTTTAAGTCTCTCAGCTGGCCCTCAGCAGAGATGGGGAACAGCTGCTTACCACCACCTGTGCCCAGAGCTCTCTCACATTCTGGAAGGCCATTAAATCCTGTCTCAGCTTATGAAATGAAGGTTCACGAAATGGGGCTTTCTTGACTAGAATCAGGGATGAAATGACCTAAATGCTTGGCATTTGCTGGTAGTTTCAGCAGTCGGACATCCTGAATTCAATAATAGTAATAATACTGTTTACTTTGTGTCAGGTACTGTGCAATGCATTCCGGGAGCTGGCTGGTATTATTGTAACATATTAGACATGGGGACTCTGGAAACTCCAGGGAGACTGAGCAGTTTGTCCGAAGGCACACAGCTGGTAAGGTGGGAGCTGGGGTCAGAATCCAGGGAGTCTGAATCAAATGTTCAGAATCTGACAATGCCTGGGTGGCTCAGTGAGTTAAAGCCTCTGCCTTCGGCTCAGGTCATGATCGCAGGGTCCTGGGATCGAGTCCCGAATCGGGCTCCCTGCTCAGAGGGGAGCCTGCATCCTCCTCTCTCTCTCTCTGTCTCTCTCTCTCTCTCTGCCTGCCTCTCTGCCTGCTCGTGATCTCTCTCTGTCAAATAAATACATAAAAAATCTTAAAAAAATATTCAGAATCTGGGCTTTTAGCCACATTGGTCCTGGACATACATACATTTATTTGTTCTGTTATTCATCAAATATTAATTGAATGATACTTTAGGCACTGTACTTCTTTCCCAACAAGATTTTTAAAAAAGACTTTTATTTATTTATTAGAGAGAGAACAAGCTGGGAAAAGGGCAGAGGGAGAAGGAGAAGCAGACTCCCCGATGAGTGGGGAGCTTGACTTGGGGCGGGGCCTCCATCCCAGAATCCTGGGATCATCACCTGAGCTGAAGGCACATGCTTAACCAACTGAGTCACCCAGGTGCCCCCCAAAGAGATAGTTTTGACACTTAAACTACTCATACGCTACGGAAGGAGACAGACCTATAGACAGAAATTGCTACCTAATGCGAGAACTTTTATATTTAAAAACATGTTCAAAGAACTTAGTACCTTATACCCCTTAATAACAGAGGGGTTTCACCTATTTATATAACTTGGTGGCTAATATGTAAAAATGTATCTCCTCACCTAGGCTACACCCCTGCCTTGGATTTCCTCTTCAGGACTCCTGTTTGCTCCCAAGAGATTGGGAGCAAATTCATTTAGAAGCTTCATGAAGATACTATGTAGATACCCACAGAGTCCCACTGACTAGAAAAAGAGGTAACAGATCCCATGTCAATAAATCCAGACATTTGGCTAGAACATTTTAGGTCATTTCTTATATTCTTGAAAACTGGGTTCTTAGAAATCAAACATCTTGACTTTTAAAATTTGTCTCTGAGTTCCAAGAGCCCATTTGGGAATGTAAAAGATGATCACTGACTGTTTTTTTGACTTCATTTTTCACTGTTCTTGTGTTCCACAATCGTGATTTAGGATCACAAGGAGACCTCATTGTCCTGGAGGAGAAATAATTTGAGTTTTTTGGGCTTCCAGAGTTCATTGCCATTTCTTTGGCTATTTAAATAAATACCCATGAATTAAAGAACTAAGCAGGGCCTCCCAGTCACGACTTTTAAATGTAATTTTTCAGCTTCTTCTCTGCAGACGGCAACAACCCTCCAGCCCACACGTGGTGTTAGCCATTCCTGTAACACACATCTGTTAATATCTTGAGTTAGGATCCAGCCAGACATGCTTTGTGTAACGGGCATATTGCCTACAAGTTGCAGATAGGCTGACATTTTCTAAGTCAGTGTTTAAATACACTAGAGTAGTTTGTAACTTAAAGGTAGTTGATGTTAAGCCCCCGAAAATAAAGAATTATTTGCAAAGGAAACACCCACTCTCAATTTAACATGCTGTAGAGGTTGACTTCGTAGTAGTCTCGGGGAAGGCATTGTAGCAAGAGTAAGAAGACTTTCAGTTCTAGGCTCACATTCCACCAGCAAACCTGGCTACTTGAAGTAAGTTAATTGAATTTCTCAATATCCCCAAACTCCTTGGTCAAAACCTCCGATTCGGCCATTCAACCAACATTTATTTAGGACCTCCTATAGGGTGGGGATAAATGAAAGTCAAGTACTAGCTCCCAGAGCGCACAGATGAGTTGGGAGGTTGTCCCCGAGGATATCCCACAATAGTTGTTGTCCCACGTGTTGTTGATGTGTTGCACCCTGATTCTACCTCCCAGGAAGGAGGTGATAGGGAAGGTTCTGGAACAGGAAATTTAATCCACGAAAAGACCATGGCCCAAAGAGGTTGATCAATTTTCCTAAATCCCTTTAAAGTTCAGATTTCCAGGCTAATGAGCTTTTCCTTTCAATATGAAAATATAATTTAAAAGGTAAAGCTTTTTTAAAAAAATTATTGCATTGGGGGTGTGTTTGTAGTAATAAAAACATCAATAATAATAGGATTTTTTGCTATGCATTGATACAAGAGTGTAAGTTTACATGTGTTTTTCTTTAAATTCTCAATATACAATAAAGTGGGTATTTTGTAGACAGGAAGCACAGAGTTCCAATAACTTGTGTAACATTGCACAGCCAGTGATGGGGCTGGGCAAGCATCACACTTGGTGTCTCTTCTTTAATCTTTAAAACAACTCAGAGAGATGGGTTTATTAACCTCCCTTCCCGGAAGAGGAGATAGAGGCACAGAAAGTTTAGTAACTTCCTCAAGATCACATAGTACTTGCAGGAGCTGGGATTTGACTCCATGCCATCTGGTCCCGGAGGCAAGGCCCTTACCTCTTGCTCCCTTAGTTTAAGATGGTTGTGCCTGTTTTGCAAAGCTCAGCGGGACCACCTGAACCATGTTCCCAGTCTCAGCCAGGGTGAATCTCAGTTCCCCCGTTTCCCATCTGCAGCTGTGGGACATTACTCATTATCTTGTGTGTTTATGCACATGTCTATTTTCTCCATTAGGCGTGTGACTTCTCAGGGACAAGTCAATGTAACTTACTCATCTTTCGATTTCCAGTACCTTGCGTAATGCCTAGGCCTAATAAGGGCTCAAAATTCAAAATAGAGCTGAATGAATAATTTCCTATCATGAGAACCTCAAAACTGCTTGTAAGAAAATACCCCCAAATGACCTCTGGCCTAGGGGTTGCTATGTGGAGGCGTCTTATTGTTAGAATTTTTTTTTTTTTTTTTTTAAAGATTTTTATTTTATTTACTTGACAGACAGAGATCACAAGCAGGCAGAGAGACAGTCAGAGAGAGGAGGAAGCAGGCTCCCCGCTGAGCAGAGAGCCCGATGTGGGGCTCGAACCCAGGACCCTGGGATCATGACCCGAGCTGAAGGCAGAGGCTTTAACCCACTGAGCCACCCAGGCGCCCCTTATTGTTAGAATTTGATCCATCTCTGCATCTTTAGAAGCTGAGCTAGGTCCTGGTATATAGTAAATGTAAAGAAAGTAAAATCTCTGAATGAATGAATGGCTTTGTAAGGGAGGCCAGAGGCACAAATGAGAGGTTTTTGCATTGCAGCTTCTGAGAAGTTGTCCATGGAAGAGATGATCCCAGCGCCTTGTGCAGACCCCCAGGCAGGAAGCCTTTATGGCAGCTGATGGAAGGGAGGTACCCACCCCCCCCCCCACAACTCCCCACCCCCGCTTGAGGTCGAGAGATGTCCTGCATTTACAACTCCTCATTTGACCCTCAGGGGTGCATAATTTTGGCAGAAGCATTTCTTGGTTTTAAAAAGTACTTCACCCCCTTTACAACCTGTGTAATTGCTGTTGGAATGCTTTGCCCCGGTAGTGTCTTAATTAGGTCAGATTTTATACCAGGGGCTTTAACTTAATCCTCTTGCATCTGCAATTCTAAGGTCCCCTAATCTTGGCATTGCCAGGAAATATTCACAGTTTCTAGACATGGGACACGCCGACCCAGAGCCTGCTTTTGTACTCTTCCAGGGGGTGGGGGGTGCGGACAGGGTCCCGGAGAGCTAGGTGAAAGACGTAGGTGCCGAGAGACTCATCTAAATTCTTCTAAAAAGAAAATCCCAGGGGCGCCTGGGTGGCTCAGTGGGTTAAGCCACTGCCTTCGGCTCAGGTCATGATCCCAGGTCCTGGGTTCGAGCCCCGCATCGGGCTCTCTGCTCGGCAGAGAGCCTGCTTCCTCCTCTCTCTCTGCCTGCCTCTCTGCTTACTTGTGATTTCTCTCTGTCAAGTAAATAAAATCTTAAAAAAAAAAAAAAAAAAGAAAATCCCATTTCTAAGTTACTCTGCTCCAAGCACAGCTTGGATATTGCTTGGATAATTGTAGGATCCAAGGCTTTTCGCGCTTAAATTATATACTTTTGCACTCCGTGCATTAAAAAAAAAAGCCACCTTTTTATTATCTGCCTTTAACCAAGCAGAACATGCCCCTAGAGTTACATCTTTCCTCTCCCCACCATGCTACCCACTAATGAGAAGTGAGCCATTTGCCAAGAAAACAAACACAATATAAAAATCACACAAATACATAATCCCCAACCCAGAAGGAGAAGAGCAGCTGCTAGTTGAAAGTTTAATATTTATCCAGGAGACAAGGTCCCCCAACAGGCTGTAATTCCTTTGTGGGAAGGGGGAGGCTGGGGGAGGTCAGTGATGAAAATCACCTGCACAGGGCCGGTCTAAATAGGGGCACGGTGGAAATCAATTCAGCGAGCTCAGTTTTGCTATCCCGAGTTCCGGGTGTAGTCAGGAGGCACCCGAGGAGCCCATCAATCTGTCATGTGAAAGGGGAGACGTGGGGGGGGGAGAAAGGAGGTAATTGGAATTGAGCTTCACCTGGGACTCTTACTCCAGCGGGAAGTGTAGCTGGAAAAATACGGAGCAGAGCCATCCCCAAGGTAAGGTAAATTGGGGCTTGTGCCCTGACCTTGGGGAGCAGTGTGGTGAGAAATGAAAATCTGCTCTGGCCATAACATTTCGGATAAGCCTCTTTGCCAACTCCGGGTCCGATCCTGGGTTGGGATAAAATTTCACTCTTCCCGCCTGCAAAATGCACTTCTCGTGGCCTCAGTTGACTCGGGGCTCACGCTGATTTATATATAACTTGCACCTAATTCCTTAATCAAATGCTCTCGGGGCGAAGAGAAACTCCGTTATTAGAAATTGTGCAATGCATGAAAGCTAGTCAATCTTCCATTTTATTGATAAATTGGAATTTTAAAACAACGATGCCTGTCGATACGGCAGCTCTTTCTAAGAAAGAGGCAGTTAACAGCCGTGTAAATCAGAAGGGTCCCGAAGCTGTGGTTGGGGAGACATGATAGGGCAAAATGTGTGTCAATAAAGCCGAGTATTACAGCAAATTACCCAGTTTATACATGCAGGCAAAGCTTCGTTTCTCATGCCATGTTTGAGAGCCAATAAAGCTTGCAAATGCGATGGGAGCCACTATTTCTGCCTCTGTGCAGCTGTTTATCAGCAGCTTTTTAACACATTTTCACATATTAATGAGGTGGCATAGCGGTTCCAGAATTAGAACAGTGGGATGTATCATTGTCTGCCTTATCTGAAGATATGCCTGCTGTCAGCGGCGTTACCGGGTGTGCACAATGGAAATGGAGTGTTGGTGGGTGCCGCACGTGCACACGTCCCCACACCCCAAACCCTTCATCTCTGACTCTGCCTGGAGAGACGCAGGCGCGGCGATGGGCTGTGTTGCTGCATTAAAAGCAACTTTGTCTCTCTTGTTTCGTGAGGGCTGTATCCGAACGGCTGGAAGATTCTTCTCTGCTTCCCCATTTGCTAAAATAGACACCCTGGACGGTCTATTCAGGAGGTGCTCCGTAACTGTGGAATGGATGAAAGTGTGTGTTCCCCAAGTGTACTTCAAGAAAGGAAAGAAAAAAAAATGTCCCCTCAGTGACCACCCTCTCCAGGCACAGTCTTCCTGTCACTGTGGCTTCAAGGAGCAACAAAGGTAGATAGCCTCAGGGCGCCTGGGTGGCTCAGTGGGTTAAAGCCTCTGCCTTGGGCTCAGGTCGTGATCTCAGGGTTCTGGGATCGAGCCCCACATCGGGCTCTCTGCTCAGCAGGAAGCCTGCATTCCCCCCTCTCTCTCTCTGCCTGCCTCTCTGACTACTTGTGATCTCTGTTTGTCAAATAAATAAATAGAATCTTAAAAAAAAAAAAAAAGTAGATGGCCCGACTGGCCTTGAATTTGCATACAAATGGCCAAGCCACAAATGACATCTTTGAAAGCTGTCAGGGATCTAAGGAGTGTTTAAGGCAGAGTTTCCCAGAAACGGGGCTGCAGGTGTGGCCAGAGCATTGTGAAGTTTTCACCAGCCTTCAGTGAAATGGGAAAAATAAACACAAAGGAGTGCGTTTTCATAGAGCTCTGTGCATTTTCTGTTAGATTTCTGAGATTGAGTCCTTCTACGTCATTTGACAATGAAATGCCATTTCTTTTATAAAGTTATGGTGACAGACAATAGCATTAAAAAAAAAATACCTTTACTTGCCTAAACAAAAAGTTCCCGAGTCCCTCACTTTTTTTTTTTTTTTTGGTTGAGGGGAGGGGAACTTGAATTGCTCTGTGAAATCCCAAAGTCTGGAACCATTGGTTTAACTCATCTCTATCCCTTTGAAAAAAAAAAAAAAAAGCACTGAAATCACCTAGTGGCCTTAAGGGAGACGCTGGACTACTTAAAATATTGGCTCATTTCAGCAAATGATAGGACAAGTCAAGTACTAGAGTCTGTCTCTCTCTCTCTTTTTCGTCTCTTTGGAGAAGGGATCCAGGCTGGGTCACATGGATCTTACGGAAATGCCATCACTAAGCTATAGGAGATTTCTTAAATCCGGGTCACTCACCATAACAGAGGAACATAGAGGCTGGTGTACTAATGCCTAACACATTCTTTTCTGCTGTAGACGTAGCCACTGCTTTATCTTTCCATGGGTCGGATATGCTCCCCGACTGTGCAAATGCAGAGCCCCAATCTGAGTTGTGCAGACTCTAGTTGATGTGAACTGTGGGAAAAGAAAGCTTCGCACAGACACCTTCACTGTCAATGTCTCCCTTTTCCGAATTTCCTCAGCTCTCTCAGTTTATGCTGGACAGCCTAGCCCTGGGTTTTTATGCTGTCGTCTGTTCTGTTTTTTATTCTTATCTCTCCTAAAGACTAGGAACCACACAACTGATAACTGAGAAGCTGCCCCCACCCTTTCTGAAAACACAGTCTCCTCTGGGGGTTGTTGGCCGCTCATGGTTCTCCACATGACGGAGAGATGTGAGTTTTTGTTGACCCGGTTTCCAGCCCTGGCTCTGTGACTGATGGATGACACTGGACGAGTGAGGGCTGAATCTCATAGACCCCAGATCCCTGTCGCTAAGAGGGAATGACAGGACTGACCTGCTTCGCTGAGAGAAGTGTCATATGCATTAACTGGCTAATGATGCTAATGCTCTTTGAGAATATAAATGTGAAACATTATCATTATGGTTAATGCTAGTCTTCAGTTTTTAAATTTTTTTCCTCAAAGGGGAGACGCAGAAAGATTATTTAAAGAAATAGTGAATAGAAGGCTACAGTTTGTGCTTAATTCATAACTGACTTTGATCAGAATGGCATAAGCAGTGGGAATGCCGTCTTCTAGTCCGGAAGGTAATTATTTCTACTTCAGGGCATGAAGTCTTCTCTTTCTCCTCCTCCCATCAGGGAAAAAAAGAAAGAGAGAAAAAGCTAGGAAAGCGAATGCTTTTAAAAAATAGGACGATTTCTCTATGTCAGGTCTGGAAATTGTGTTTGCTAAAGCTCCCGTTACAAAAGAGGCCCAGCTGAGTGGACAAGGGACTGGCACGGAGCGGGGCTCCGCCTCTGCCATCTTGCCGTGATAGGAGCCAGAAGCAGTAGAGGCTACACAATTTTGTTTTTTTTAAGCCCCTTTCGTTTCTAAGAATTTTAAGAGTGAAAGGAGATCCAGTAATCCCTGTCCAGTGTCCTTTCCACCTGTGACAGACACTTGTGGTTCCGGGTTATATGGGCTTTGTCTTGCTGTTGTTAAGAAATGACCACAAACTTGGTGGTTCAAACCAACAACAAATGGATTCACAGTTCTGGAGGCCAGAAGCCTGGTAAGTGTTAGGGAGCTAAAATCAAGGTGTTAGCAGGGTCAGTTCCTTCTGGAGGTTCTAGGGAGACTCTGTTCCTTGCCTCTTCCAGCTTCTGGGGGCTGTCTGCATTCCTTGGCTTATGGCCACATCCTTCCAGCCTCAGCTGTCATTATTACATGACCTTCCCCTTTTCTCTAGAAGGTCTCTCTCTCTCTGTCTCTTCCTTCTAAGAAGTCTTTGACTACATTGGCCTCACCTGGATAATTTTGAATAATTTCCCATCTCAAGATTCCAGCCAAGAATGTGGCAAGTGTAAGGGTCCTGAGGTAGAGTGTGTTTGGTGTGTAACAGTCAAGAAGCCAGTATGATTGGGGGGGGGTGAATGCAAGGGGAGGAGGCAGTAGGAAAAGAGCTCAGAGAAGGGGGCAAGGGCAGGTCATGTAGGATGTCTTTGACCTCTACTCCAAATAAGAGGGAAACTCCTGATGTTTTGAGCAGAGGAGTGACTGACATGATATGACCTCCATTTTCCAAGGATTACTCTGGTTGCTGGGTGAAGACTAGACTCCAGGTGGGAGACAGGATGCTCTTGCCACCATCCAGGTAAGAAATCATGGTGGTAGGACCGAGGTGTTAGCTATGGAGATGGTTGTGGGAAGTGGTAGAATTCTGGATATATTTTCAGGGTCAAGCTATTAGAATTTGCTAATGGGTTGGCTATAGGGTGTGAGAGAAACAGGAGTAAAACCTAGGTTTTGGGGTCTAACAGGAAGATGAGGAAGACCACAGGAAGAGCAGGTGTGCGGAAAAGCTCAGAGTTTGGTTTGGACATATTAGGCCTGAGATGTGTATGGGAATTACAAGTGGGGATGTGCCAAGTCCATGCAGCTGGATTTGCTAGTCCCAAGTTCGAGAGAGAAGTAGGTGAAGGTCTTCAGAGAATAAATACTCAACCTAGAATGTCTGCTTATTTGTCAAAGGACACAGACCATGTCCTTTAATATGATATTTAAGGTCTTCTTCTTTTTTTTAAATAAGATTTTATTTATTTATTTGACAGACCGAGATCACAAGTAGGCAGAGAGACAGGCAGAGAGAGGAGGAAGCAGGCTCCCCACTGAGCAGAGAGCCTAATGCAGGGCTCGATTCCAGGACCCTGGAATCATGACCTGAGCCGAAGGCAGATACTTTAATCCACAGAGCCACCCAGGTGCCCCTCATTTAAGGTCTTCTACATCCTGGTTTTCGCTTCATCTGTCATTGAGCTTCTCCTACAATCAATGCTTCAATCACTGATATTCTCCAAACCCTATGCCTTTCATGCTTCAGAGTCCCTACTCCTGTTGTTCCCTTGATCTGAAATGTGCTTCCCTCCCTTGCCTAGGAAATCCTGTTAATCCTGATCGCTTCTGCTGATTACTGTCGTTGAAGTCCATTATGCCCTCCTCTGTGTTATCCAGTAGACTGTGTGTTCTCTGCCTACTTACACCTGGCTGTTTGCATTTAAATCTGTATCCCCTCTAGATTTTAAGTTCCTTGATGGTAGAGAAGGACCATGGCTCATTGATCCTTATATCACTAAGATGTCTCCAAGATGGAGGTGTAGACATGGCAGGTTTCAAAATTCTGAAAAGCAGAATTCTCAATCAGTACCTCTTCACCACTACTGGTTTTGAGGCAGATCTGCATGGAGGACATGGCCAGAGGGTAGCACACTATTGATAACTACAGGCATTGGCCAAAACCCCCATGAGGAACTCATGGCCAGGGGAAGCTAGCTTCACCACATACGAGTCACAGTGTCTTCTTTGCCTCCTGTAGAGCTCAAAAACTTGACTAAAATCTAGCTTCCTAGGTTCCTTTCTCTGAGGCCCACCTCCAAGTCTTGACTACTCTCTGTGAAGGTAGAGGGACAGGACAACTGAATCTAACACTGAGAAGGTCTAGAGAAATATGGCCTAGAGCAGAGCTGTTCTAAGTCATGCCCCTGAGAGAGTTGGGAGAAGGGAGTTGGTAGGAAGCTGGAGGCTTAACTCCTCACACTTAACAGGATAAGAGGATACAATCTGGAAATAAAATCAGGGACTAAATAAGGAGGAGAGAAAGCAGGTCAAGGATGCAAGAGCATCTAACTTCTTGTTCACTGCACAGGATACCCCATGATATGGGGTGTCTGGAGCTGTGTCCCATGTCTGCAGACTGAGCTGCAGTGGGCAGAGCCCTGTCCCACCACCAGGTGGAACCTGCCCTTGCATCTAACCCTGATTTTCCCCCCTGGCAGGTGCTGAATACGTTTTCATTGGCTCTGTAGAATTGGATAAATCCTCAGGAACACACCCATGTTCCCAATGGAAAGACAAGTTACTCTGTCAACAGCAGCAAGTGACAGAAAAATCTAAGAGTCTTTCCCTGGGATCCTAATAGAAGATACAGTATAATGGAGCAGGTAGGAGTGAAGACTCTGGAACTCCGTGATCTTGGATAAGTTAACCTTCTGGGGCCTCAGTTTCCTTATCCATAAATGGGAGTAATAATATTTCACACATTGTAGAATTTTTTTGCATTAAATGAGTTAATACTTCTAAATACTTACAACAGTGCTGGGCACGTAGGTGATGTTGGATACCTTCTAGCTCTTTTATGAAGGTGAGTCAGTTACAGAATGGCCAAGAGTAGCTACGTCAGAGGACCTCTCTAGGTGTTTGTTCGAAAAGGTTTGAAATTTCCAAGGAAGAAAGATAGAGACTTTCTCACATTGTCAATGTCTTTAACCTATTTCTCACCACCACGTGGCCCATTTCTTGGCAGCGTGAATGACCCTTCTCATCTGGAGGGACCATCTGACTGGAGTGGGTTATGGGGCTGTTATCTGAGCAACTGCTTTTTGGCATGACCCCAAGTGATATATTTGAGCTGGCTCTTTCCTTGGGCTCAGAAGTCTCCTAGATAATGTGAACTTTGATGGTCCTGGGAGGCTCAGCTAGAATCTGTGGCTCGTGTCGCCCCGAGCAGGTGGTCCAGGACCAAGGGCGCAGGGGCTGGCAGCCATGGTTGCTAGAAGGTTTGCAAGGTCCGGAAACGTTCCTGTCAGTTTGTGTGTGTGGCCTCTTTGGGTGGGTCAAAGGGCTTTGCTAGGAAGCTTTGAAGCAGTATTTTCCTCTCTGCTTTTCCGGCTTTCATTGTTCAGGATTTCATTTTTGTCTGGGTGGTTTGAGAGTCTCTTGCTCTGCAGCATTCTGCTCTTCCTCCGTCCTGTTAACACTTGTCTGGCCAGTTGGAACTCTGACCTGGGAACCCTACGTGACTTTCTGATGGTGTCCTTTAAATTCTTTTATTTGCCTTTTTAAACCACATCTCCCCACCCCCATTTCTGAGAAGATCATTCGTTGTACGAGGCAGCTGGAAGGGGCAGAGGGACTATTAGGTAAATAAAGATTTTTGTCTTGATACCTGATTAATTCAACCTCCCCTCTCCCCATATTCCAGTGTCAATAAATCCTGCCACTTTCTGAATTCCAAGAGGGGATTTACTTTTGGAATCAGAAAAAAAAAATCAATGCTTAAAGCCTTCTTTTTTGAACCCGATTTTGGTGGATCAATTATAATCTTTTATTTCCATGATATGTCTTACATAAGACTATTCATTCAAATATTGACTTAGTGTGTGTTGGGGACGAAACTGGTTCAATCATTGAAGGGGAATATAAGATCTATATTTCCATCGCTATTCCTACACATATAACACAGATTCTAATCTAATCGGAAAGACATAATACAGGCTGACGTGGGAGATCAGAGTGAAGAACACACCAGGAAATGGTGTCCTAGGACCTCAGGACTTTTGCTCAGTTTGGAATAAAGGAACCTTTTCCTTCTCCCGGGGTGGAAAGAATTCTGATGTCATTGATGTATAAAGACTCATTTCTCCTTCCTAGTGTACTCATTCAGAGTGGGGAGCCCAGATTTAAACCTGTCCCATGGCATCATTGGTCATGGCTCATGAGCCCTTTGGGGTGTACTCTGCGGCTGCCTGTGGGGTCCTGTGTCTTCTTCGCAGGTCGCTCAGTCTGAGGCAAATGGAGAGTCCACTCCTCCCGCTCCTGCTGTGCGCCCTTGGGTGAGTTACTCAGCTTTTGTGAACCCCAGTTTCACTGTATGCAAAGCAAAGAGCGCAGTACCTTCCTCATGATATAAAAATTAAAATGAGACACCTGTATTCTACATGGGACATAGAAAATGAGCAGTTAATGTAAATTCTCTCTGTTCTTATATCAAGATTTTCTTTTTCTTCTTCTTCTTCTTTTTTTTTTTTTTTTGTTTTCTTTTCTCTTTTAGTTGGGGTGAATGTCAATTAGTTTTTCCAGGTTCGAGGCACATCTGAGATTAATATCAGCCAGAACTTGAACATGGTTGCCAAATTGTGAGCTCCTTATCCTGACATGTGGACCACATGAAGGGACTTTTCTCAGTGCTAGGTGATGCTAATTGCCATCTGATCTGAAGCCAGAGTTGCTTTCCTTTGTTTAATAATTTATATCTTCTCTGAGAACACTGAGCTAAAGTTTAAAATTACAGAAGGGGATGATTTATCTAAATGCCAACAAAGCTAAACTGCAGTAAAATCACCCCAGCCCCCCTCCGTGGGCTGCCACTCACTCACCACCCGGAACACCAGGTGGCATCTGAGGGAGTGCACGCGCGAGTCAGTAAGAGAGTTGAGCTCCCGAGATGTTCAGTGTCGGTCAAGGCTCACTCTGTGGGAGTCACCAGCTCATGCTGGTGCAGAAGCCTGGCAGGGCTCGAGGAAACGAGCACAGGACAGCACCGTGGCCCATGACCTGTGAGTTCCCGCCCTGTCATTTCCATTTATTCTCCTATCAGGCGTTTACTGAGTACCTACTACGTGGCAAGTCCTCTGCTGGGCATCCTCCTGAGGCTGGAGATTGGTACTCTCCCCCTGTTCATAGTCAGGGTGCAGGATGTCTACACACGTGGCCAATGATCCCGTTCCTCTCCCTCTCCATCCATGCTCCGAAGTAGCGATAGCACCACCACCTCCTCCAGTGTCTTCTTTGTGGCATTTTGGTAGAGTGGGAATTGAGGACAGTGAGCAAATCAGATTGGAAGGACATGAAAAAGCATTTAAAGCATTGCAATGTGCCAGGTCTGGTACCGGCCACCATCTACATACATGTTTCAGAGTGTCCCTTCCTTCCTCCTCAGATCGAGAAACCTGGTTTCACTCCACGAACATGCATTAGTTAATAAAGGGCCGCTGCTCTTGGGTTGTGCTTTGACCTTTGTGGAAAACTTGGCACCGTAAACTGACCTTGACCACTCAGGTGCTTGACCTCTTATTTGACTAAGACTGTGACCGCTGCTCCTGGGGCATCACCAGTTCGAGCACAGTGAAAATGACCTCATCTTTGCACGTTCTGTTCCCTCTCTCTGGAAGGCTGTTCCCCAACATCCTCATGGCTGGCATCCTTCCTTCCTTGGCTGACTGCAAGGATCCCCCCGCTGAGGCAGGTCTCCCCTGGGCACTCCTGCTCCCTGAACTCTTGCCATTCAGTTGTTCTCCAGAGCACAGATCCACATCTAAGATGACATAGTTCACCTATTTATTTCGTGTGTTCTTTCATCTTCCCCATAAAAGGCAAGCTTCACAAGGCCTAGGGTCTAGTGACATCTGCCCCCTGCTGTAGTCTCAGGACCCAGAAAGGCAGCTGGCCCAGAGCACGTGATCAAGAATTGTCTGTTGAATCAGTTAACCTCGATGCTATTCGGAAGCAATAACTCTGTGCTGCTGGAGGGTGGAGGGAGGTCTTCCCTCACATGGCGGGATTAGGGAATGGACCATTCATTCACTGATGCATTCATTCCCTAGGTATTTATTGTGTCCAGCATGGTGCTGGGTTTTGGGGCAGCTGATACAGTGAGAGTGGTTTCTGCTTCCAGAGAATTCAGTCCACCGAGGGAAAAGGACACATAAATAATACAAACAGTAATGGCCATGATAGCTCACCCCTCAGGGAGCGAACTGTGCGCCCGCTGTCCTCGTAAGCACATTCATGTACGTAGTAGTAACTTTTCAAACTCTTTAACAAAATGAGGGATTGCTCTTTGGCTCATTTCACAGATGAGGAAACAGAGGCACGAAGAGACTGGGAGCACAGCGTGGGGAGTGTTCTGAGGTGTGAGTGGGGCATGACAGCAGGTCCCATGGTAAGTGGGTATTCCTGGCGTGGGGAGGGGCAGCTTTGAGAGACCTGGGTGTCCTCCTCACTCTGCTGCCTGTCTCCACTGACCTGCTCTTTTGGTTGCCGGTCACCTCAACCCTCCCACACTCCCATTCCTGCTGCTGCGCACCTGGTCTCCCCTGAGCTCCGCAAATGCTCTCATTCTGACCCTGGTGACCGCCAGCCCTTTGGATCCTGACTCCGAGGCCCCTCCAGGGCTCTAAAGCAGGCACGATGGCTCAGCTCAGATGTCCCAGTTCCCCATGCTGCACTCGCAGAAGTTGTGACCTTAGACTCATGTGGCACTTAGACACATACCTGCATTGGGTCCCAGTATCCTCTGTGAGAGGGGAGAGAGCGTGACCAGCCCACGTTCCACGACTGCTCACTTTGTAGGCATCCGCAAAGGTCTGCAGTCACTGAAAGGGTCTGCTGGGAGTTTTCAAAATGAGAAAAGTTTAACACCTTCCACCTCCTCACCTTGTATGCTTTGCCCTCACTCTCTTCTGGGTCTTGGGCAACCACCCTTTGTGCTTCAGAACTCTGGGAGGTCACTTGTATTCCTCACCTAATGATGTGTTATAGAAAACAAACTCCCATTACTTGCAAAAGTGTGACAGGAACATGAATATTAATAACTCCCATGGGTTTCCTACAAACATCCATCACCACGGCTTAGAAGGCTTGTTCTGACTCGCCTGGCATGGGGGTAACTGTGTAGCAGAACAATGATAAAGCATTTATGAACTCAGCTTAGGCAGAGTTCTTTCTGGGACTTTGAACTCCAGTGCTCCTGCGGGGCTCAGGGGCGGAAGGTGGTCTCCTCCACCTGGGTTCTGGCATGGAGATGTTTGACTTCCATCAGGGACAGTAACCGGCAGATGCGCCAGGATCCAGGGGAGCCGGAGTGGGGGTCTTTTCTTTATCAGAAAGAAAGCTTTCCTTGTCGACAGCATCTTGGTGAGCAGGTGCATTTGATCTCATTTGAACCGGGTCAGGTTGGAGTGATGCTAAAGTCTGGAGCTGGAGAGCTGGTCTGGCACAGATTTGTAGAACTGTAGAACTCAGAGACCATCATTTTGGGTAAACTGAGGCCATGCAAGCAAGAAGAAAGGCAGCAGCAGGACCAGGAGTAGAAAATCTGGAGGTGACCATTTCCCTTGGAGAATCCTAGGACTTGTCATTGTCACCTGTGACACAAGGGTGTCAATAAATGACACCCTTGTCATTTATTCCGAGTTTCCACTGAAATCTTTACATGGCTTCTCAGTGAAAGTCCTTTTCTCTGGGAAATATCCAATTACAGGGCATTTTCTGCTCCATGGGTCTCTGGATCCCTCTTGAGGATCTCCTGGCACTGACCTGGGCTATAACAGAGCTCATGGGATTCCCGTCTCAGGCAGTCTTATTTTTGGAAGAAGTGGTCCCAGGATCTGGAGGGAATTTCTGACAGGATTGTAGAATGGCTACAGTATCAGGACATTGGGGTCCCTGAGGTCAAGAAACATGATGGCTCCATTTCTTGAGTTCTGTTGCCCCGGAAACCCCATGTGGTCTTTGGGGATTGAGCTCCTGGTTTGATGGCTGTTCGAGAACATTGCAGCCTGGGTCCCCTAGCTGAAAATCCACTGTTAGAATGTATTTGAATGTGTATTGTGTGTGCCTTTTTAAAAAAAAATGTAGGACTTAAAAACTCATATCTCTAACTCACAAAAATAAAATAAAATCTTTGGGCTTTCTCAAGAAAACTGTCTTCTTAGGTAATTTCGATGTGATCAAGGCAGCATCTGTTTTGCTGACCTTTAGGTCACTCATCAAATCTATGATATTAATGAAAATGCTCATTTTCTTGGGCAGAAGCATGCAAAATCTCTCTGCTATACAATTAACAGTGATGGGGAAATCTGCTATTTCTTCCAGCTGTCAGATTTTCCTATAGTTGGAATTTCAACCTCTTATGCCAGATGAGACCCTACAGATGAATCATTGGAACGTTCCTGGCTTTAGACCTCACTGCAGGAGGCCATTCCTGCCCCACAGAGTTCTGACCTAGGTTACACTGGGTCATAGCCATTTCTGCCTACCCGTGTTTACTTGGGACACAGCTTGGTGTCATGGTGGAAGGAGTGAAAGAGTTGGAACCAAAAGATCTATAATGTGAATCCTGGCCCTGAAATTTGCTAGCTGTGTGATTCTCTTTTCTGAGCCTGAGTTTTCCCATCTGTAAAAGGAAAATGTAGTAACAATGGCTCTGTACCTTATAGAATTGTCCTGAGGATAATAGAAAACCTTTGCATTGCTAAAGGGTTGTTGTTTTGTTGGATAGTGTGTAGAAATTGAGTTAGTCAAAATTTTTCTCAGGGTATCCAAGAACATTCTTTAAACCACCCATAAAATGGCTACAGGGTATATGCAATTAAATCTGATTATATGGGAAGGGTACTTTTCTGGTCAAAAGGGGAAAAAATTGCCACATCGATCATAGCAGATAACATTGGCTCTGTTCTCTCATCTCATGAAAGAACCCTGATTTTGTTTACACATACACCCTCCTTCATCATAACCACATGTTTCTAGGGAGGTAGGCTTTCAGAAGAAGCAGATCTTTCTTGGTCTCAGCTAGTGGTTTCCAAAATTTAATGTGGACCAGAATCTCCTGGAGGGCTTTTTGAAACACCAATCGCTGGGCTCTGCTCCCAGACTTTCTGATTTCGAAGGTCTGGATGGGGTCAGAGAATTTGCATCCCGTGATGCTCTACTGCTGGACTGAAGACCAGGCTCTGAGCCCTACTGTCGAAGTCAGTCATGGTGGTCCCATTCTCCATGCCAGTCACTGGTCAGGTACAGGTGCTTGACTCAGTGCTAACCAATGAGATGTGAGTCGTCGGCTGGGATCTTATGGGATCATAAGTGGGCGTCTCCACTCCTCCAATGTAACCCAGGGAAGAGCTGGCTTTCTTTTTACCTCTGGACCCTGTTTCCAGGTGGAGTGCCGGGGACCACAGCAGAGATAGGGGACTATGAAGGAAGCAACCCTAAGGACAAAGGGGACATCCTGAGAATGACTAAACAAGAAAGATAAAGAGCATCCAAGTCCTTAATAATGTCATTGGGTTGACAAAATCACTGGAGCTGTACATCTCTTTATTTGCTGAGACACTTTGAGTTGGAGATCTCTGTTACTTTCAGTCAAAGGGTACTTAATGGATAAAGTGACAGTGTTACAGTTTCTCTCCCCTCATGGGGATATCAGGGTAGTTTCCATGACAAGAGTGTGAACCTTATTTGAGGTGATGGGAGATACCTGGTGTTAGCGACTGTAGTCAGCCAGAAGCCATGTACCTAGGTCAAGGTCTAATGGGAGGAGAGTCAGGAAGGGAACGACTTTAGGGAGGGGTGGAGGCCGTGGGAGCAAAGGGCTCACAAGCTGGGAGATGCGACCATATTGGAGTAGGTTAGGAGCATAGGGTGGATGGAGGGTGTGCTGGGTAACTTAAGAGCCCCAAACTCTTGAGGACTTTGTGGTCTGAGCAGGCCATGTTGGGTGGGAAGGGGAGCCCAGGGTTGGAAAGAACAGCCAAAGAGAGGCGGGCTGGGGGGATCAGAACTGGAAAACAGAAAATAAAAACATGGTGAGGGGCCTTCAGTGCTTGTGTGCTGAACAAGATATTATGTCCCCAAATGATACATTCTTTTCTGCCGTTTTCACACTGGTAACATTTTTGTCCATTAAAAGACAGTGTGGGGTCCTGAAGTGGCCTTTATCCAGAGGCGTGTATGCGATCCAAGGCAGCCAGTGATTTCACAAGAGTTATTAAGAATTCTCCTCTCCTCAGTCTCTAGGACTTGTAAATGTGTCCCTCTGTCACCAGAAGGCTTGATCTGAATGCTTCTGGTGTTTGTCCCATTTCCTTCCTCTTACTCTCCTGGGTGTGTTCAGTGGGTCCATACCTGCCACCCCTTCCCTGGAAGCATTACCCACTGTGGGTCCGCCCTGCCCCTCTGCCCACCGCCAGGCCCAGGTTGGGGGGGGTCCCCATTCTCAGCATTGGTGATGAGGGAACGAAAAGACGAGAGACTGTTCTCAGGACGGTCAGGCTAGGATGGCCCCGTCCAACAAGGAACAACACAAGCCACGAATGTAATTGTAGGATACCTAGTAATGTCATTAAAAACAGTAAAATGGAAAAGGGATATTAATTTTAATAATATATTTTATTTATCCCAGTAGTTCTCAACCAGGGAAGATTTCTCCCTCCAGGGGGCATTTACGAATATCTAGCAATGTCACTTGGCAATGTCATCAGGCAGTTTGTGGTTGTCACACCTGGAGGGCTGCTGATGGCCTCTAGTGGGTAGAAGCCCAGGACGCAGTTAAGCCTTCCCTGAGGCACAGGGCTGTCCCCTGCAACAAAAGATGATGTGACTCCAAATGTCATTACTGCCGTGGTTGAGAAACCCTGATCTAGCCGGATATCTCCAAAATGTTTCATTGTATTCTATCATCAAATAAAAAAAAAAAAATCATGAATCTGATATTTTGCGTATTTTAAAGTTCTAAGTTCCAAAATCTAGTGTGCATGTTATGCTTATAACACATCTCCATTTAGGGCAGTCATGTTTCTTTTCTTTATTTTTTTCTTTTAAAGATTTTATTTATTTATTTGAGAGAGAGAGCATGAGCAGGGAGGAAGGTCAGAGGCAGAAGGAGAAGCAGGTTCCCTGGTGAACAGAGAGCCTGATGTGGGACTCAATCCCAGGACCCTGGGATCACAACCTGAGCCGAAGGCAGATGCTTAACCCACTGAGCCACCCAGGCACCCAGGGCAGTCACATTTCAACTGTTGAGCTGCCACACATGCCTAGCAGCCATAGCCCAGGCATAGGGAGTGTCCAGTAAAATCGAGGTGGCTCTCCATGACTTCTATTTTGTGGGTGCAGCAAATCCGGTGAGACGCAACATCTTCTGGGTGAGATTCAGGGTCCTACCACTGGTGGCAGATCCAACAATGAGGAATTGGGATAAAAGGATTGCACAGGGTCTCTTGGATGAGGAAACTAGCTAGGTAGGGCTACAGGTATATTTCCAACAACATCTTTCCAACTCCTCGCATTACTTCCGGGCAAAATGCCATCAGGAGGCTGTCGTTTCCTGCTCTCTGGAGGCAAAGGTCAGCCTGCCTCCTTGGGAGATGAGTGAGCCAGAGCTGGCCTCAATGCAGCTTTGAGGATTTAGGTATTGATCGCAAAGGCTTTCATGTAGTTAAAACAAACAACCAAGCAACACCCTTTGCCTCCTCCGAAGTACTCTATAATTTTTTCCATTTGAAAGATGAGAAATTAAGGTTTTCAGGTTAAAGAGAAGGTGACCGTGTAGTAATCAGAGCTTTAGAATGATCCCTGCCAACCTTGGTTCCACATGCTGTATGGCGTAATCCCCAGTTGGAGGGCTGCGCAGCAACTCATTAGTCTTCGAGGAGCGGCACGGATGATTCTGTAGTGAGGGAGTAATTAAATGTGACATGGCAGCAGGCGGATGGTTTTGAGGCACACTCGGGGGTCTGTCGCGGGGGGGGCGGTTTCCCGTCTCTGCCCATGAGGGAAGGCATGGAGAAGCCTGCAGAGTCCCTTGGGGGGAGCTGTGGGGCCAAGGCCCAGCAAGGTTTCCGGCATGATCCCCGGGCCGGGGCCATGAGCCAGTTGGTGTGGGGACAGGGCCTCAGGGAAGGACACCTGGGGAAGCCAGGCCCCATCTGCAAAGCAACAGGGCCCCGTCTGTGGTGCTGCTGATCCTTCCTGGGTTACAGGGAACCCGTCCTCAGCATTTGCAAGCTGGCTGCTTATCTGTCTTCCATCGGACAGGAGCCTGCTGTGTTTACCTTAAGTCAGAGTGAAGAATGCCACCCATTGTTCCAGAACCCTCTGAAACCTGAGCACATCTGACAAGCCAGGCTTTGTCTCAAATGAAGGAAGACAAAAGAGCATTTTCTCATTTTTATAGTATTGATAGGACACCTATTTTCATAGGATTGTAGGCTTGGAGAGGGACTCACATAGTTCACCTGTTCAGAAAGCCTTTCACTCAGCTTTCCCACACACCTAAAAATCTACCCTATTTTTCCAAGTCTGCCAGGGAAGGAGCTTATAAAAATCTTTTTGGGAACACATTCAATTTCTCATTAGTTCCCAATGAAGATAGATCGAGCACAGACTTTGTGCAGGGGATTAAGAGCCAAGAGACTAAAGGAAAGGGAAGATACAACTTCTACTTTTAAGGAGCTCATGAAGAGACATAAAGAAGACGGGTGACGAGTGCCAAACGGATGGCACATCTAGATCCTTAGGTCTTCAGAAGAGGAAGCTGTAATGGGAAGGGACTTCCTGTGGTAGATGAACTTCAAGTTGGTCTTCTAGGGTTGGACAGAGGGGAGGGGTCAGTGTGAGGGAATTGTATCTCCTGCTCTCCCTTCCCCCGTCCCCTAATTTTAAGTTGAGTTTCTATAAAGTTTCAGCAGCAAACCAGGCACCGTGGATCAGGCTCTGTCCCAGACTGATAGCAATTCACAACAGGCCGATGCAAATTCCCTGAAACTTACTTTCCATAGAAATGGGACTCAGGCCCACACGCTCACTCATTCAGATATTTGCTGAGCACCTGTCCTGTGCTTGGTGCAAAGGACACAGTGGGAAACAAGACAGACACAAGCCCTGCTTCCAGGGTCTAGGGAGGCGGGAGATAAGTAATGACAAGTGTGCTAAGAGTTATGCAAAGGGGAGGCAATGGTCCTATGGGTTGTACAGACCAAGCTGTTCAACCCGGTCTGGGAGGAAAGGCTTCCCTTGGGAAGTCCTGTGTAAGCCGGCAGGTGAAGGCAGAGAGGGGCACAAGGTGGGAGGAACATGCACCTCAGAGGGAGGAGACCGCACAGAGGACCAAATGCAGCTTTTGACAAACCAAAGTTTTCCGGGATGGGTAAGCAGGGATGGGATGAAGTCCAAACATTTGGGCTGTCCCTTTCTGGGCTGCAAAGGGGCCATGTGTTCCCATGGCACAAGGTCAAAATAAATCAAAGCTAAAATAAACATCCTGTTTCTTAGCAGTAGGTGTCGAGAGGAGGCTCCCTCCTTGCACAGCTGCGGAGGACCAGTGAAGACCACATGTGTCTGGTCTTGGAGGGTCCCTGCTCTGGTCCCCGTACCTGTTGCCTCCCCTCCTTCCCCATTAGCCTCCTAGCCCGGGACTCATGCATGACCTCAACCTGTAAGCTCCGCCCCACCGGTTCCTGGGTTAATTTCCACCGTGAAGGAAGTGCTAGGACACAGAGTCTCTCGAGTGCCTGACAGGCTGGGCCCTCATCGAGGGTGTGTTTCTCTGCTGTGCCCGGAGCAGAGCCTGGCATTCAATTCTTTCTTGGGGTGGGCTGAGCCCTGAGTAGCCGAGGAAGCTCCAGGTGGCTGTCTTTTGAAATGCCACCGAGTTTGTTCATAATTGGGCTTCTGCCTCAGTTTCCCTGCTTAATATTCCCGTTACTTGCCAAGCTTGGAGATTTGCCCAGAAACACTGGTCTCCCAGGTTTACTGAGCACCTGCTGAGTGCAGAGACCCGGCCGGGTTGTTGAGGCCAGCTTACAGAATAAAAAAAAAACATCCTAGACAACCTGGCCCAGGATCACATACCCTGAGCTTGTAATGATTTAGTGTGCTGGATTATCATTCGTATTTTGAAAATGTGAAAATCATCTTTTTCATTCCTTCAAAGGGTGAGGTGATTCTTAATATAAATAAGACTTTAAGAAATTTCACCCTTAAAAAAAATAAAAAAAAAGAAATTTCACCCTTTAAAAAAAAATATAAGGTCTACATAGGTGCTGACAACTGTTCCTTTTGTCTTCCAGTTGCCAGCAGTTCCAGCGTTCATTATATTTTTGTTCATGGAATCCACATGAGGTGGAAAAGGGTGCTAGTCAGGAGATGGGCTAGAATCCAGAGTTCTGGATTCTCAAAGCTTTCACCCTCCACCTCTGACCTCTCTCCACAGATCTCCAAGTTCCCCACCCTCCAGCCTTCTTCACGTTTCTGTTCAAACCGTCCCTCTGCCTGGAATACCCTTCTGTTTACCGTCTCTTCCACGAAGCACTCTTCTCTCCCATTTCCATCGACTTTCCTTCATTGTCTCTGACTTCTTCCTCTACCCCTGGCTTCTGTGTTCGCTCTCATCTTTCACCTGGTCCTCTGCGTGGACGTGTGTCCTCCTAAGTCACCCATGTACAGTTAACATTGAGTTTTGAGGGTTATCCTAGAAAGCTGACAAGATATCTTCCCAACTGTCCAATTCAAACGGTTCATTTTTAAATTTAGGGAATATGGAAGATTGAAAAACACAAGGTTCTCCACTGACCATGGAAGAATGGTCAAGAGCACAGGGTTCAAACTCGAGCTTTGTGAAGTTGGACAACTTACTTAGCCTCTCTGAGCCTTAGTCGTCTCAGCTGGGAAGAGAAAGGGTAAACCTCAGGTTGTGGGCTCACTGCGAGTACCTCATGAATATTCCATGGCAAATGCTTAGCATTGTTTCTCACAAGTAATAAGCACTCGATCCTTGGGAACTATTGTTACGATAACCATGGTAACAGTTTCAAACTCTTATTTATAATGTTACTTCTATTAAAAATACTTTGCAGATTCCAACTACCAATCTTGGGAGTAAAATCTGGATCCATTCCGTTATCAAGCTGTGGACTGTTCCTTCCCTCAGAATGGAGAAGGGATTCGCCTCCCATCATAGAAACATCCACGGTGTCAACAGAAAATGGACCAAATGTACTTGACTTTCTGGTCTGGGCCTGACCGTTGCGTCAGGCGGCTGGATGGTCCTTTCGGTGTGAAACCAGCAGTCACTTGACTCAGTAGCAGGTGCTTTTTATAGCACCCAAGTTCTTTCCTGGAACCTCATATTTGTGACACAGGCCATGTGCTAGGAAGACTGCAGGCACGCCCTGTCGGTTCACAGTGGGATGCACCGATGGCAGACACGGCCTTTGGTTCCGACAACAAGGTGGAACCAGGGGCCCCTCCTCATCCCACCCAACCTTCTGCCCTGGGCCACTAAGGCTGTCAGAATAACTGGCTCGTCTCCAGTTAGGAAGAATTTCCATGACCACTAATGGGTAGTTAGGGACAGCATCCCAGTTTAAATAAAGGCTTTCATGGACCTGGAAAGCTGGTGAGTAAATAACCATTTATCTGCCTGTCACTTAGAGGACATCACATGGAACCATGTTCCAGGACTTGCAAAGGCAGAGGAGCCATAGATCATGATGGAGCATAAAAGTTACGTGTGAACAGGCTGTAAAACCGAGCAACTGTTTACCTGGGTGAAGGTTTTATTTACATGCCCTCCAGCAGATACTTAGCAGTACTCTGCGCGAGGCTGTGGATTGGATTGCGGCTTCAAGCAGAGCCTGGCGGAGGGGAGCTGCCACAGGTAGGTGCCAATTGCAGCCTCTGATTTTGGGGGCCCAGAGAAGACCTCTCTGGCTCCCTCCAATGTTCTTTTTGCCTGCTGGATGCTTAAAACTTCTCAGAACTAAAGCTTTATTTCTATGATTCCAGAAAATTCAATTGGACAAATTCAACACTGAAATCAATGCGAAACACCGAAATAGCTACATTCTTTGCAGAGTGCTTCCGCATGTGGGCTCTTCTTGATCCCCAAATGCTCCAATAAGTCAGATCATTGCCCCCAATTATGAGGAGGGACCTGTGACTTGGAGAAGTTAAGTGGCTTGTCTGAGGGCACAGGAAGGTCACAGCAGAACTGCCTCCTTTGTGATCTTTCCACTAGAGCAGGCTCTTGCATTAAATACCTTCCACGGGGAAGTCCACGGCTTAAATGAATTCCAGCCTGAGAGCCAGTCTTGAAAGGTGGAGATGTGAATGGGAGAGTCAGTTCAGCAGTCTTCCAGGGTCCTGCTCAGCTGGGGGGTGGGGAGGGTCCTGAGGTCCCCTCCTCCTCTGCAGTGCTCCCTGTTTGTTCCTGGGCTGACCTTACCCAAGACACCCTCAGACGGTGCGCGTGCACGCACTTCCTCCACTCTCTGCAGAGTTCATCTCGTCCCATTTTTGCATTTCCTGCTGGGACTGGAGCCTTGTTCTGACCCTGGGTCTCTGTGGCTGAAGTCCTGGACACCTGCTACTTCCCTGCCTGTTCTCTCCCCTAGGAAGTAAGGTCAGTTCCTTCTTCTCCCACCCTCAGCTGGGGTTTGATTCTTCTGGACCAATCTGCCAGAAGTGAATGCTGATTGACACTTATTCCCTCTGACTTGTGCTATTGCCAGAAACTGTCAGTTCCTTCATTCGCTGAACTCATTTTTATTGAGCACCTACTACATACAAGACACAATCCAGAGTTGATTTCCCTTGGTTCTCAAGGCAACCCTAATGAAACAGGAGTTTGCCACCTGCCTTTAGAAACCACACTGTGTGCTACCACTGTCTAGCTCACCAGATGCCCTAAGGCTGGGCCAGGGACCACTACAGCTCGCATTCACTGTCAGTCATGGGACCTGACAGCTTGCTGGGGACACTGAGAAGGCTGGAGGCCAGGGTGGGTGATGGCTGGGAAATGGGTTGTAAGAAATCCTTAAGACAACATGGGGATTTCTTCAAAAGATTTTATTTATTTATTTACTTGAGAGATAGAGAGAGAGAGAGACAGCAGGAGAGGGGAAAGGATCAGAGGGAGAAGCAGGCTCCCCACTGAGCCAGGAGCCAGATGCAGGACTACATCCCAGGACTCTGGGATCATGACCTGAGCCGAAGGCAGTCGGTTAACCATCTGAGCACCCAGGCGCCCCTCCTTCTTCTTCTTTTTAAATATTAGTTTCAGAGGTAGAATTTAGTGATTCATCAGTCGCATGTAACTTAATATTACCAAGTCCTGGCTGCCTGCAGCTCCAGGTGACTCAGTGAGCAAGTGACCCTGCTGAGTGACAGTCACTGAGCCAAAGAGAAAATGGGATAATTTATAGAAAAGGGTAATAAGGAATGACCTTCAACCCCATTGTTTAATCCTATTACTTCACAAGCTGCAACACTTTCAATTCACAGATCCTGGCGGCAGGACTTGAATGAATCTTATCTGAATTTCTGCTTTATTTATCTCCCCGCTAGCTTCAAGGATCCCCTTTTGTGAATGACAACTCAATCAATTCCATAACATACAATTTTACACAGTAGGAACCTAGTCCCGTACCCGCTTCGTACTTGTAATTGTCAGCTGCTTTCCTGAATACCCTGTGTGTGTTTCAAAGCCAGGTTATTTTCATCTCCTGACTTCCCAGATGGAGTGACACTGTGGGATGGACACGATTCTGACTTAAGGCTGAAGATTCTCTCCTCTTCCCCTCTTTGTTCACAGGCAGCTCTCCCTTGTCTCAGCCGAAGCTGCCAGCACACATTCAATTTCCCGTCAGTCCAGTCCAGTTAAGGAACCCACAGCTTGATCGGCAGCTTCATTTTAGAAGCTTTCTGAGAGGGTGGGGTTTTAAACGTTGTTTCCCATGCTTTTGGAATGCTGCCAAAGCAAACGAAGGTAAAATGAACATGTATATCTTGGCTTTGTTTTCCAGGGCTGGGTAACATGATGGACAGGATTGTATTAGGAGAGGAATTAAGGAGGAGATGGGCTGCACACATTGGTTGATCCACAGAGTCCGTGGGTAATGAACTGGGAAAAAAACTGCTGATTGAAAATTTGAATCATTAAAAGCTTTGAAATCAACAGCTTCTTTTAGAATTTCAATCTCCCGTGATTTGCTCAGAGTCCGTGCTGCAGTGGTCTGAGCCATGGGCCAAATGGTCAATGAAAATGATCAGGGTTTGCTCACAGCCTCTGTTGTTTCAGAGAGTATATTAAATACTTAAAAAAGCTGCTGTAACTCTTCTGGGCACCAGAGCGGCCATCACAGTATAGCACTCCCTGGACTTACACTGATTTAAAATTTGCATTTCTCATTATTTGCAAATGACCCTCCAGGTTCAAAATATATTATAATTTGTATTTTTGTTGAAGCATGAATTAGAATTGCACTTGCTGGCCGGGGTGTTAGAGTGTCGCGTGGGGTTATAGGGCTGGTGAGAGAGTCTAACACCCTGCTCCCAGGGGCTCAAAGAAACAGTGTTTCTCTCTCATCAGATATTCATGTTGGGGGCGGGGGCTGGGGGACTTAGGTGATCTAGTGGTTCTTTGTGAATCGGGGAGATTTATAAAGGTCTTGGAAAGAAGTACTCTTTGAGTGTCATGCTATGGGGTGGGGTATGTCTTATAGTAATGAAACCAAGTAGTACAATGCCCTTCTTATCTGGACATTAAGATATGACTTATTTTGAGATCAGTCTGTAAAGTAAAGGGGGGGGGGTTGCTGAGCAGAAACTATAGATGTTCCCATGTCTACCCACACTAAAACTCATGCTCTTAGCTCAAAGGTGATCTCAAATCCTTGCTCAGTCTGTCCTCTGCTCTTTTCTCTTTGGTTTGGGCCACAGATGCAAAGAATTGAAGTCCGCGTCCTAAGGAGCTCATGGCACCCACCTCTTCATGGTCTCTCACTTGGGTTAGTCTATTACAGTATTTCCCACCTTCATGTCCATCCTGATGTCTTATTGTCTTCTTCATGTACAGTAAACATGCATATTAATGTGTTTAGAATATGTCATTGAAATGTATGATAATTAGATTCACATAATAGCACTTTAGTATATGCTTTTTCCTTTCCCTTTCTTTTCTTTTTTTCTTTTTACTGTTTCTGTTTTGTGTAATTTTTTAGAGTTTATCCATGTTGGCGAATGTGCTTCTGGTCAATTCTTCTGCTACGTCATCTTTCAGAGTATGTCCACCATGTTTTGTTTACAACCCCATTGTTGGCTCAAGGCTTTGTTGTCATAAACAACCCTTTTCTAAATGCCCCCATATTACCCTAGGTGAGTGTTCCTGGGGCATTATCCCTGGAGTGGGATCACATGTCATAGGGTAATTGCACACTTCATCCCACGCAGCACTGCCATTTTGCCCTCCAGGATGGCTGTTCCACTGTCTTCTCCTGCTGGGAGTGAACCAGGTTTCCCATATCCCCACGTTCTCATCAGTGTAAATTTTTTTTTCCCAAGGTGATTCATATAGATGTGTTTCTTTGGTTTAATTTACCATGTTTCTGATTATTAATAATGTAATACATCGCTTGATATATTATTGGTCACTTGGATTTCCCCTTCTTGGATTTGTCCGGTCATAAGCTCGACCATTTTACTACTGGCTTTCTTGTCTTTTTCATTAATTTCTTAGAATTCTATGTATATTTTAGATGTTAATTTCTGTAGGTTTTAGCTGATATGAATTTATTCTGATATCTTTAGCTGAGATTATTTTATAAGTGGCAAATGTTTCATTTTAGAATAATTTTAGATTTACAAAAACCTGTAAAGATACTCCAGAGAGTTTCCATGTCCCTTTTACTGAGCTCCCTCTAATGTTAACCATCTTAAATAATTTGGCACATTTGTCAAAACCAGGAAATTAACATTGGTCTAATGCTATTAAAAAAACCACATATTCAGATTTCAGGGATTTTCCTCCCATCGATGTCCTTTTACTGTCCCAGGATCCAATCTGGGATACCACATTGCATTCAATTACTTTATCTCCTTAGTCTCCTTTGATCTATGACAGTTTCTCAGTCTTTCCTTGTTTTTCATGATCTTCATAGTGTTGAAGAGTACTGGTCAAGCATTTTGTAGAATGTCTCTCAATTTGAGTTTGACTGCTGTTTTCTTTATGATTAGACTGGGCTTATGCATTTCTTGGAAGAACACTGTAGGAGTAAAAATGCACTTATCATGTATCAAGGGTTTTACAATATCAGTATGACTTAACAATGTTAACCTAGACCACTTGGGTGATATCTGCTAGTTTTCTCCATTGTAAAGTTAAATATTTTCTTTTCTGCATGTTATTCTTGGAAGTGAGTCATGAGGTTCAGCTCATACTGAAGGGGAGGGGAATTAAGCTTTACCTTCTAGACAGTTGAGTATCTATATACATTATTAGGAATTCTCTAAGGAAGAAGGGATTCTTAATTTTAATGTAATCAAAATAGCTTTTTTTTTTTTTTTTTGACCATATGGCTTGTGTTTTTGAGGTCTTTTCTTCACAGATACAAAAAATTGAGGATCTTGAGATGAAATTTACCAGGATTACCTAGATTGGTCCTAAATCCAAAGACAAGTATCCTTACAAGAGACAAAGGAGGGGAAGATGCAGACATACAGAAAATAAGTCCATGTAAATGCAGAGACAGAGAGGGAGTGAGGCAGCCCCAGCTGAGGAAAGCCAAAGAATGCTGACTTCCAGCAGAAGCTGGACGAGGCCAGGAACAGATTCTCCCCTTGAGCTTTCAGAGGGAATGTGGCTCTGCCAACACCTTAATTTTGGACCTTTAGTCTCTGAAACTGAGAGAAGAGATTTCTGTTGCTTTAAGCCAGTTTGTGGTAATTTATTAACAGCAGCCCCGGGAAACTGATACAGGTATTGATGGCTTCTGCTCTTTGTTTTTCAAAACTGTCTTTAATATTCATGGAACTTTTGTTTTTTGACACTCATTTTAGCATCAATTTGATGAGATGTTTAAAAAAAGCCTACTGAAATTTTGTCTGTAATTCCATTAAATTTATGAATTAATTTGGGGAAGAATTTATACCTTCACGGTGTTAAATAATCTCCCCCACAAGCAGTGGGTTTTTCTCTGCTCCTCAGAACTTGTATGATTTTTTTTTAAAAGATTTTATTTATTTATTTGACAGAGAGAGATCACAAGCAGGCAGAGAGGCAGGCAGAGAGAGAGGAGGAAGCAGGCTCCCCGCTGAGCAGAGAGCCCAATGCGGGGCTCGATCCCAGGACCCTGAGATCATGACCTGAGCCGAAGGCAGCGGCTTAACCCACTGAGCCACCCAGGTGCCCCAGAACTTGTATGATTTAATGCGTTTTAAAAATTTCTCCATAAAATTTTTAATATTTCGCTATAAAATTCTTGTGTGTTGTTTTTGAAAACATTCAGAGTTTTGCTTTTTCTTATAGTCTTCATGTTGTTAGGGCCGGTGATCAAAGGAGGGAGACTGATACAAAGCGAAGGTCAAGCAAAGCTTTATTTCGTGCCAAGCATGGAGAATCAAACAGATTCTTACAGAGAGAGCGACCCCTCCCAGCCTCACAGACTAACTTATATAGAGCAAAGGCCATGTGGTTGAGCCTGGCTGCACACAGGTGGCCAATGAGATTGCAACACACAGAGAAAGCTGCACAGTCATGCTAGGTCATGCATAGGTGGCCAATTGAATTACAATTTACTCTATAGTAGATATTTGCACTAGCGTATCACCTTGGTCAGAATTGGCACCCAAAAGGCTCCCAAAAGACGGGGCCCACATTCTTTTAGGGAGATAGTGATTGGATGTCTCCACCTGGTCTGACCCGCCCTTGTATTTGGGCTCTGTTATCAGGGACTGGTCGACCATATTTTACTAGCTTTCTGGACTTGCTTTTAAGTAAGTCCCCTGGTGGGGGGGCGCAGGGTCAGTTTAAGTTTTACTGCATAAACAACAAAATGGCTGTTCAACTGAGATGGAGCCGCTCTGGCTAAATGGGCCCTTACAATGTCTCATTTCATCCGCCAAGGCATCGAGAACCCTGTAGAACAGCCACAGCAGTAGTGAGTACCTTTGTCTTATTCTGGTATTAAAAGGAATACATTTAAAATGCACTGATTATGATATTGTAATACCATTGTATGGTGAAAGAGCTACACCTGTGCTGGTTACCATACTTGCGGTAAGCACAGCATAATGTATGGAGAAGTTGAACTATTATGTTGTACACCTGAAACAACGCAATATTGTGTGTCAACTATACTCAAAAAAATTAGAAAAAAATGCATTGATTATGTTGAGATTTCCTCTGGGTTTTTAGGCAGATCTCCTTTCTCCTTTATCAACCCAAGGGATTTTCTTTTTATTCTTGATTCAAAGGAATGGGAAAATAGACCTTACGTCTTGATAGGCGTAGAGGCCCAGTTACATTGCAAAGGTCAAGGACACAGTGACAAGTGGAAGATTGTGACCATTTTGCCCATTGTGACCATCTATCTACCCTACCCCCATGGGGTAAGTTATTAGCCATGTTTGGCACAGTAAATTTCTGGGTGGATAAAAGATGATGGGATTGGCAGTTGTGGTGTCAAAGACTCCTTTGTTAGGAGAGAAATATCCAGAGCTTAGAGATGGTGTTGATGAAATGTAACTAATCACAATAGGGACATCATAGGGGCAGAATGTTTTCTGAGGATTTCTTTTCTTTTCTTTTCTTTTTTTTCAGAGTAGATTCCCAGGAAGTAAAACCTTTCATGTTGTGGAATTGGCCAACAATGATTGAGCACCAATCCATCAGCAAATATTTAATAAGTCATTATTGCAGGCGAGGCACTATTATAGTGTTTGGAGAAATACAAAGAAAAAGACAGTTTGCCCTCAAAACACTTTCCATCTGTTAGGAAGATACAACAGTGCCCCAAAGGGGCCAAGGGACTGGTAATACAAAATGAAATGTAACAGACATCAAAAGAGAGGTCCATAGAGATGGCAATAAAACATTCAGAGATTAAAAAAAAAAACCTTGAATATATCTTCAGTATAATGAAAACCAGTGGAGAGGGTGATTCACTTTTCATCACTAGGCCTTCAAAGTATTTCAATGCCAAAAAGCAAGGGACATTTATATTAAAATTTTGTCACCAATGGCACCCTACTAAGTGAATGTCCTAGAGGTATGAGAGAATTATTGTGACTTTGAAAAGAGCTTCCCACAATTTGGTTCTACGAATTAAATGTAAGAGACATGAACAGGTTTCCAAATCTTCCGTACTTGAGCCTCTCCACTTACAAACCACAAATAACAAAACTAACTCAATGCATGTGTTGACATGAGAATTAGCTAATAGAAACCATTGCGAAGCACTGTGGAAATCTTAAGTGCTGTGCAACTAGGTCAATAATCGATGTTGGCTTTCCTCCAGTTGCTCCTGAATCAGGGGAGGAGTTCAATGACAGTTGAGTGACCATTTAACCTCCTAATCAGGCGACTGGCGGGATGCCTGATGATAGACAGAAGGAGAAAATTTATGGAAGACAAAGATTGGGGAAGCAAAAGAGATCTGATATCATGCCTCCCATCCAGGGCACTGCAGCCATTTTGGGCAGGATGAATTTTTACACCTGTTTTTTTAGTGTTTTGAGGACACTTGGCATCACTGACCTCTGTGGAAATAAACCCCCGTGTACCTACCTCACTCTCTGCCCCAACTTGTGAATATAGCAATTATCTCAATAAGAAAAGCCAACTGACTTCTAAATCCTGTACCTCCCCTCTGGTTGAAAATCGCTGAGACAGAGAGTTAGAAGCCCTCGGGAAAGACTATTGTCAGGGTGTTTAGAGGGACCAGAGTTTAAAGATGCAATTAATGGGGGAAAGTGTAAGGTCTAATTAGAATGACAACAATAATTCAGTATTTGAGTGGATTTTAAGTGGGTTCACTTTGTCCAGCTCTGCCAGACTGTTGTTCTTAAAAATTTGCTTTCATCTCATCATGGCTCTGCTCTAAAACCTTCAGTGACTCCCTGTTTCTTACAAATGCAGACCACATCCCTAAGCCTGACATTTGCCTTCCCTCTAAAACACATTTCCAACCCCCTATCTTCCATTTTCTCATGTAGACTTTTCTGGTTCTAGTGAGTAGAGCCTGACCAAAAAAACCAAAAATGTGAATGATCCAGAATGACCAAGATGGGAAATGAATTCATGTTAAGCTATTTTGTGATTGAAATTTTAATGAAGAGCTTCAAATAGGGTCAGTCCCAAGGTGTAATTCTTTGTCGCTCTGGTTTTGGGACTTGTTAGCAATAGCGCGCCTGCCCACTTTCTCCGGTGTTGTGGTGTTGTTCTGATCACAGTCCCACCACTGGGACCCCAGGCATTTCTCCCATACTAGTATGACAGTCTTTGCTCCCAGATGGGTCCCTCACCCCTGCCATCTGGTCTTCTGTATAGAGGTTGTCATTTCCAGGGGACTGAACTTCAGTAGGAACTGCTTCAGCTGAATACAAGATCTATTGCTACCTGAAAAACTTGTCCATCTGAGGCTTCCGGGTCTAGAAATTAAGTTTTTTCTTTGTTATCCATTTGGTATGATGGAACCTCAATTTAGCATTGTCTGAAAATTGCAAATATCTGTAATGTTGCACAGAAAAAGTATCATATAAATCTAAATACTCTTTTTTAAAGATTTTATTTTTGAGTAATCTCTACATCCAATGTGGGGCTCGAAATTGCAACCCTGAGATCAAGAGTCTTATGCTCCACCGACTGAGCCAGCCAGGTGCCCCAAAACTCTTAGAATTTCTAACTTACAAATTAAATCTTGACTTTTCATCCATGACAGAAATCTGGGATGCATTCTTCGTGGCCTCTCTCCCTTCTCTTCCTAACCAGTCCCATATCCTGATGATCTCACTTCCTAAATAGTTCTGAAATGTCTTCACTCCTTTCAATCCTACACATAGGTCTTAGTTCAGATTCTTACCAGCTCTCACTTGGGTTAACAAATAAACTCCATGTGCGCTGACTTTAGCTCCCATACCAACCCTGCAAGGCAGTCTTAGCCCTATTTGCTGATAAGGAGGCAGTCTCAGGAAGGGTAAGTGATTTTCTCCACTAATGCCATGCATTAGTAAGTGTCTGAACTGGGGTTTGAATCCAGTTCTACTTGATTCAAAATCCCTGCTTTTAAACCCATACTCACTGCCTTTTCTGTATCCTGCCTTCTCTTCTCTTTCCTTTTTTTTGGCTAGAACTTCCTTGTGAATCATTGTGGGAGAGCTATGGCCTATTTAGTGGACAACACAGTGGAAACAATTTTCTGGGATCTGGGGGAGTATCAGAATCAGAAGCATCATGATATACCACATACAAAAATAGGGTAGAGTTCACTTTTAAGTCTTAAATGTCTGCACTAAGAATCACCTCAAATACTGTCTTTTTTTTTTTTTAAGATTTTATTTATTTATTTGAGAGAAAGAATGAGTTAGGGAGAGGGAGAAGCAGACTCCCTGCAGAGCAGAGAGCTGGATACTGGACTCGATCCCAGGACCCTGGGAATCATGACCTGAGCTGAAGGCAGACACTTCACCGACTGAGCCACCCAGGTGCTCCTCAATAGTGCCTTTTTTTTCTTTCTTGACTTTTCCATATGCCTGGGAAGTCAGTGTGAGCAAGAGCTGAGACTGTGGCGGCCGGAGCACACCTATGTGGCTGGGAGAAGGATTCAGGGCATGCCCAGCTGTGGGGGGCTGTGAGGCCTGATGGTGAAGGTCCTACCAGTCAGCGGGTATGGACACGTCCTCCTGAAGGCAGAGGGTACTCACACAGTATTGCTGAGTTGGAGAATGATGAAATCCATGTGTGGATTTTGATGGATTTTTATGTGGATTATTCCAGATTCAGGTACATGGTGGGTGGGGTCGGGGAGAGATTAGGAGACAGGAAGGAGGTCCCCCAGGAATGGAGACAGTGGGATATTGGTTGGAAACTGGTCGATGGAGTAGAACAGATGGGAAAGATGCCACAGAGAGGGAGTAATGGGATTTGGTTGGTTGTGGGGGGTAATGGCATCATGAGATGAGAAGAATAAAGCATCATTAGAGAACTGGGGAGATCAGAAATGGGAACTTATTTGGGGTGGAAAAGAGCTTAATTTAAAACAGCATTTTGGGGGTGCCTGGGTGGCTCAGTGGGTTAAGCCGCTGCCTTCAGCTCGGGTCATGGTCTCTGGGTCCTGGGATCGAGCCCCGCATCAGGCTCTCTGCTCAGCGGGGAGCCTGCTTCCCTTCCTCTCTCTCTGCCTGACTCTGCCTACTTGTGATCTCTCTCTCTCTCTGTCAAATAAATAAATAAATAAATAATCTTAAAATAAAACAGCGTTTTGGATTGGGGGGTATTTTGGGGTGGAGGTAATTTAAAAAGGGTCTAGTTGGAAGTATTTGCATTGAAGAGATCATCCCTTGCCTTTCAGAGACACCACCAGAGGGGGAATGTGAATCTTTTACCCATCTATTTAGGACTCCCGAAGACAGAGACGAGCCTTCTGTTCCCAGTGATCACCGGCCCCCAGATGAAGCCAGCCTCAGGATAATAAACCAGGTAATTATCTCCATCCTTCCTGTGACAATAATGGTGTCGAGGCAGGCAAAAATTCATCAGAGGCGGCTTCGCAAGCCCCCAGGGAGAGTGATGATAAAGGGGCTGATTGTCAGAATCTGCCTCCGCAGCCTTGCACCAGGGTGGCGTGATGACGGCCGAGGGCCACATGGTGCCCCCAGAGTAAAGCAGCGTTCAGATGAAAACGGAGAGACACCTACCTCCCAGCCCGGCACCCCACCAAGTCTGTGTAGATGGTCTGGATCCGTAATTAGAAACACGGTGCATTAAATATTGAAAGAAACTTCTGTAAACATTGTAGAGGACAATGAAATTAGAAATAATAAGCAGATGGGCTTTTATTCAAAGCAAATAATGCCAGATGGACTCAGTATCTCTTTTCTTTCTTTCTTTCTTTCTTTCTTTCTTTCTTTCTTTCTTTCTCTTCTTTTTTTTGGATAAAAGTACAAAGTTGGTAGATGAAGGGAAAATGGCACATTTGATGTCATGTGTTTGAAGATTGTTAAAACATTTGAGTCTTCCAAGAAGTCTGATTTGCAGACTTGGCTCAGAATGCCTGGAATAGAAGCGCATACCTGGCAAAAAAAAGTTGGATAAATGCTACTAATTGGGCAGTAGAAAGAGCTGGAACACTGGGCTGGCAGGACAGTCTCAGGAGGGGTGTTCCAACCACTACATAGCTTTGGAGCCTGAAGGGACCTTCGAGATCATTGGTCCCAACCCTCTCATTTAAGGATAAGAAAACCCAGTCAAAAGGAGGCAATGACTTTGCACCACCAGGACTAGGACAAGGGTTCGGTGGTGATTAGGTCTGCAGTGTGGGTGAGAGGTCTGCTTCCTACCTGGCATCTCTCTTATGTAGGGAAGGAAATAAATGTGGTCAAGTACAATTCTTTTTTTTTTTTTAATTCAAATATGATTATAATACAGTGTGGTATACTTTCGGTCAGATACCATTCTGGAATAATTGGACTCCGAGTGAATGAAGCTCCAGATGTAGATGGTCTCCCCTAAGGAGGGTGAGGCATCAGGCAGAGTGGAGATGGTGGTTGAGAAACCATCTGGAGGCTTCACTACAGGCCATGTTCCTGAGACCCATACAGCTCTCAAACCACCTGCAAGACCAGTAACTCGTCATTGCAGTGAAGCAAATGAGCCCATTTTGCAGATGAGACAACAGCAGAACTGGAGGGGATTCAGATACGTCCCCAGCTTGGGTCGGATCACAAGCACTCAGCACGACTAGGATGAAAACTGATGTCCTCTGATTCTAGTCACACAACTCTTATCCAGATTTGGTCTCTGATAAAAATCCTGATGGAGCCCCAGCCCTGGTCTTCCTCCAGAAGGCTCCTCTCTTCCTCTGCTTTCCCAGCTCCTGTTCCTGCTCTAAGGAGTTCCCCCAATGCCCTGGAATTCCTAACTTCATTGTATTCTCTGGAACTCCTCCTATTCCCTCCCTGTGCCTTAGCAAATATTTCAGTCTCCTTCCCCACTCCTGCCAAGCTCTGTGCTCAGCCCTAAAAACATAAATTTTGTATAAGCTAAATTCCCACCATTGTGTTTACAGATTGTCATCTCACCTTCAGGAAATAATTTTACCTCTGAGCCTGTTTCCTCAGTTAAAAAATGACACACAATGGGGTGCCTGGGTGGCTCAGTGGGTTAAGCCTCTGCCTTCAGCTCAGGTCATGATCTCAGGGTCCTCAGAGTCCTGCATCGGGCTCTCTGCTCAGCCTGCTTCTCCCCCTCTCTCTGCCTGCCTCTCTGCCTACTTGTGATCTCTCTCTCTGTCAAATAAATAAAAGTCTTTAAAAAAATGATACACAACAATGACGCCTAGCTTGTGACTCATGGCACATTGTGACTTACAGTGAGGACCGTGTGTGAACCCAGCTAGTCAATGCCAAAGACAAGTAGACACTCAGTATGCATTTGTTAGGAGGATTTTAGGTTGAGAACTTTTCTCAAGGCTCCTCTCAATAACTCTTCCTTCCTTCTTTTGTTTCTTTTCTTTTTTTTTTTTTTTAAGATTTTATTTATTTGTTTGACAGAGATCACAAGTAGGCAGAGAGAGAGAGAGAGAGAGAAGCAGGCTCCCCACTGAGCAGAGAGCCCTATGTGGGGCTCAATCCCAGGACCCTGAGATCATGACCTGAGCCAAAGGCAGAGGCTTAACCCACTGAGCCACCCAGGTGCCCCTTTTCTTTTCTTTTTCTTTCTTGAATCTGGTAAGGTGGTAACTCTAAAAATCAGATTCCTCCTCCTCTCCAGGGTTTACTGTTTTTGTTTTTGCTAAATGTTTGTTTGTTGTTGGCTGCCTCTGCTGAGGACCAGCCTGAGCTGTGAATTTAGGATATTCTCAGGTGTTTTCTCATCCTGGGTATGTGCAATGACTCTCTGATTTTTCCCCCCTTATACATAGTTCCTTTTGAATATCTTAGTCTTTGATGTCTGGCTCCAAAAATTGGAAAAAGAGAAAAGTAAAAGGGGAGAGAGAAGGGTGCCAGCCCTTTAAATCCCCTGGAAGTTACTTCTGCTGGAGGGGAGAGGCTTGCAACAGTGGAGGGAGGCACAAAAACAATGGCCACCCACCATTTTGTCTGCACCTCTGAGATTAAAAGTAGCATTCAGTGATCAGAGTGCTGATTCACAATATCTGAAGGACAGGGTCACTTTTGCCCACCCTGGCTCCTGCAGGCTGTGTACAAGCTGCTCCAGGAACACTGCACAGCTGCCTGCCATGGGAATAACTCTTCCTTTCTCATGCACAGTATCTATGGCACCCAACCCCTCTCGCAGCACCCCTACCCTACCCATTCAACAGAGAACCTTCTGGCTATCAGGATCTAGTCTTCAGGGTGGTGGCAGGTTGAAGTGGGAGGTAGACTGTTAATAAATGATTTTGTTCCTTTCTCACACAAATTTTTCCCTGTCCAGGTATGGGAAGAGCTTTTGCAACAGGAAGCTTTTTTTTATTTACTTATTTTTTGAAAGAGGAGTCATGGAAATGTAGGGGGTGAAAAATGGAAGCCTGTTTGCTTCTCTATATTTCTCTCTATAGCTGAGAAATAGCTCCTTGGTCTTCACTGGTCCAGGTTTTCTCTGGGTGACTCATGAGGTAACATTATTAAATAAAACTCACATACTTTTTTTTTTTTTTTTTTGCATTAAGCCTCCGTGCATCTTTTATTAGGAAACACACCCCATTTGCCATCTGCTAGGGACTGAATATTTGGTCCTCCCAATATTTATGTGATGAAATCCTAACCCCCAATTTGGCGTTAGGAAATGGGGTCTTTGGGAGGTGATTGGGTCATGAGCATAGACCCCTCAACAATGGCATTCGTGCCCTTAGAAAAAGAGATCCCAGAGAGATCCTTCATTCCTTCTACTCAGGACACAGGGAAAAGACAGCTGCCTATGAACCAGAAAGTGGGTCCTGGTTAGATACTCAGTCTGTTGGTACCTTGATCTTGGACTTCTCAGCCTCCAGAAGCAGGAGAGATGAACGTCTTTTTTATAAGAGCCGCCTGAATGGACTAAGATACCATCTGACATCATATTATTCATTCTTTTGCTTACTCTCCCAACAGAGGGGGCATGAAAGCTAAAGAAATGCCCTTTCCCTTTCATGTGAAATGGGAGCTGTTGGAAAGAGCAGTGTCTGGGAATTACTAGACCTATATTTTTGTCCCATTTGTGTCCTATGGGAGCCTCAGGCAAGTGTCGAACCTCTCTGCTCTAGCTGGTCCTGGGTCAGTGGAATTCAGTACACTATGACCTCCCCCAGGGTAGGTTAATAACAGCTTGTTTATCCTTATAGTGCTTGACGTAACAGGAACAGATTTAGTTAACATATAGGGATCATACCTTTACATGCTGCTGAAACACATCTTCATACAGGCCCATCCGTCACCAATAAATTTCACTGCATTGGGTGACCAATATAATCTTATATTACTTACTCTAATCAGCATTAAGAACTCTGCAATGAAACTACTATTATCATCACTATTTGGCACTAAGAAAACTGAGGCACACTGAAACTAATGTAACATTGTGTGTGTCAACTCTGCATCAGTGAGAAAAATCCCTGAGGCACTGAGATATTAAGCAAGGTCAGGATTTGAACTCAGGTCCATTTGCCTCTGTGCTTCTACTCTCTGGATCTAAGCTCTTATTTAACCAACAACACTTCACAATTGCAAAGCACTTTGAACTTTTTAAAGGTAACAGCCAAGAGGCTTCTTTGCTCAAAGATAGAGTAAGAAGGAGCCACAGATTCTTTTTTTTTTCCCCTTAAAGAATTATTTATTTAATTATTTTAGAGAGTGAGAGAGTGTTCGAGGGGAGAAAGGGGCAGAGAGAGAGAGAGAGAGAGACAGAGGGAATCTCAAGCAGACTCCCCGCTGAGTGCAGAGCCCAGTGAGGGGCTCCACCTCATGACCCTGAGATCATGACCTGAGCCAAAGCCAAGAGTCAGATGCTTAACCAACTGAGCCACCCAGGCACCCCCTCACATTCTTTTTTTTAAGTTCAATTTTTATTTTAATTCCAATGTAGTTAACACACAGTGTTATATTAGTTTTAGGTATACAATCTAGTGATTTAACAATTCTATACATTACCCAGTGCTCATTGTAACAAGTGCCCTCCTTAATCTCCATCACCCATTTAACCCAACCACCCAACACCCTTCCTTCTGGGGACCATCAGTTTTTTCTCCAGAGTTAAGAGTGTTTCTTGGTTTGCTTCTCTCTCACTTTCCCCCGTATGCTCATTTGTTTTGTTTCTCAAATTCTACATATGAATGAAACCATGTGGTATTTTTCTTTCTCTGACTGGGTTATTTCACTTAGTATGATAGTCTCTAGCTCCATCCATGTCATTGCAAATGGTAAGATTTCATTCTTTTTAAAAATTTTATTTATTCTTATTTAGATTCAATTAACATACAATGTATTATTGGTTTCAGAGGTAGAAGTCAGTGATTCATCAGTCTTATATAATACCCAGTGCTCATTACATCACATGCTCTCCTTAATGTCCATCACCCAGTTACCCCATCCCCCCATTCCCACCCCTAGCAACCCTCAGTTTGTTTCCTGTGATTAAAAGTCTCATGGTTTGTCTCCCTCTCTGATTTCACCTTGTTTTATTTTTCCTTTCCTTCCCTATGATGCTCTGTTTTGTTTCTTAAATTCCACATATGAGTAAGATCATATGATAATTGTCTTTCTCTGATTGGCTTAATATACTTAGCATAATACCCTCTAGTTCCATCCACATTGTTGCAAAGGGCAAGATTTCATTTTTTGATGGCTGCATAATATTCCATTGTACATATATACCACATCTTCTTGATCCATTCATCTGTCAACACACATCTGGAATCTTTCCATAGTTTGGCTATTGTGGACATTGTGGCAATAAACGTTGGGTTGCATGTGCCCCTTTGGATCACTATGTTTGTATCTTTGGGGTAAATACCTAGGAGTGCGACTGATGGGTGGTAGGATAGCTCTATTTTCAACATTTTGAGGTACCTCCATATTGTTTTCCAGAGTGGCTGCCCCAACTTGCATTCCCACCAACAGTGTAGGAGGGTTCCCCTTTCTCCACATCCTTGCCAATACTAGCTATTTTTTGTGTCATTGATTTTAGACATTCTGATAGGTGGGAGGTTATATCTCATTGCAGTTTTGATTTGCATTTCTCTGAAGAAGAGTGGTGATAGGCATCTTCTCATGTGTCTGTTGGCCATCTGGGTGTCTTCTTTGGAGAAATTTCTGTTCATTTTTTAATTGGATTATTTGTATTTTGGTTATTGAGTTGTATCATTTTGGTTTTTTTTTTGTTAAGGTTTAATTCTGGTATAGTTAACGTACCGTGTTATATTTGTTTCAGGTAGACAACATAGGGATGCAACAATTCCATTTAACACCCAGCTATCATAGAATTGTATTAGTTCTTTATCTATTATTATTATTAGTTTTGGTCAATAACCCTTTATCAGATATATCATTTGCAAATATCTTCTCCCATTCTGTAGGTTGCCTTTTAGTTTTGTTGTTTACTTCACTATGCAGAGGTTTTTATTTTTACTTTTTAAGAATTTATTTATTTATTTGAGAGAGAGAGAGTGGTGGGGAGGGGCAGAGGGAGAGGGAGAGGGAGAGAGAATCCCAAGCTGAATCCACCCTGTGCACGGAGCCCAACTGGGGGCTCGATCTCACAACCTGAGATCACAACCTGAGGTGAAACCAAGAGTCTGAAGGTCATCAACTATGCCATCCAGTTGCCCCTCTGCAGAAGTTTTTTATTTTGGTATAGTCCCAATAGTTTAATTTTGCTTTTGTTTCCCTTGCCTCAGGAGACATATCTAGAAAAATGTTGCTACAACTGATATCAGAGACCTATCTGCTTATGCTCTCTTCAAGGAATTATATGGTTTCATGTCCACATTTAGGTCTTGAGTCCATTTGGAATTCATTTTTGTGTCGGGTGTAAGAAACTGGTCCCCTCTCACTCTTTTGCATGCAGCTGTCCAGTTTCCCCAGCATCATTTGTTGAAGTGACTGCTTTTTTCCCAGTGTATAATCTTGCCTCGTTTACCATAGATGAATTGACCATATAATTGTGGGTTTATTTCTGGGCGGTCTATTCTGTTCTATTTATCGATGTGTCTGTGTTTTTGCCAGTACAATTCTGTTTTGATTACTACAGCTTTGTAATATACCTTGAAATCTGGAATTGTGATACCTCTCGTCTTGCTTTTCTTTTTCAAGATTTCTTTGGCTATTCAGGGTCTTTTGTGGTTTCATAAAAATCTTAGGATTGTTTGGTCTAGTTCTGTGAAAAATGCCATTGTATTTTGAAAAAAAGATTGCATTAAATCTGTAGATTGTTTTTAGGTAATATACACATTTAACAATATTTGTTCTTTTAATACATGAGCATGGGATGTCTTTCCATTTCTTTGTGTCTTCTTCAGTTTCTTTCAGCAGTGTTCTATAGTTTTAAGAGTACGGGTATTTCACCTCTATGGTTAAGTTTATTCCTAGATATTTTATAATTTTTGTCAGTTATAAATGGGATTGTTCTCTTAATTTCTGTTTCTGCTGCTTCATTATTAGTATATAGAAATGCAAACAATTTCTGTACATTGATTTTATATCCTGTGACTTTACTGAATTCACCTCTTAGTAGTTTTTTGGTGAGGTCTTTAGGGTTTTCTATACAGAGTATCATGTCATCTGCATATAGTGAGTTTTACTTCTTCTTTACCAATTTGGGTGACTTTTTTATTTTTTTGTTGTCTGATTACTGTGGCTAGGACTTCAAGCATTATGTTGAATGAAAGTGGTGAGAGTAGACATCCCTCTCTTGTTCCTGACCTTAAGGGAAAAGCCTTCAGTTTTTCCCCATTGAGGATGATGTTTGCTGTGGATCTTTCATATAAGGCCTTTATTATGTTGAGGTATGTTCCTTCTACACCTACTTTGTTGAGGGTTTTTATCATGAATGGGTATTGTACTTTGTCAAATGCTATTTCTGCATCTATTGAAATGATCATATGGATTTTGTCCTTTCTCTTATTGAGTGATGTATTATGTTGATTTATTTGTGAATATTGAACCACTCTTGGATCACAGGAATAAATCTTACTTGATTGTGGTGAATGATTTTTTTAGTGTATTGTTGGATTTGGTTTGCTAATAATTTGGTATTAGGATAATGCTGGCCTCATAAATGAATTTAGAAGTTTTCCTTCCTCTTCTATTTTTTTGAGAAGTTTGAGTAGAATAGATATTAACTCTTCTTTAAATGTTTGGTAGGATTCCTCTGTGAAGTTGTCTGGTACTGAGCTTTTGTTTGGTAGGAGTTTTTCAATTTCCTTGCTGGTAATCAGTCTGTTCAAATTTTCTATTCTTGCTTCAGTTTTGTTAGGTTATATGTTTCTAGGAAACTATCCATTTCTTCTAGGTTCAGTTTGTTGGCATATAATTTTTTATAATCTCTTAAAATTGTTTGTGTTTTTGTAGTATTAGTTGTGATTTTGCCTCTTTCATTGATGATTTTGTTTATTTGAGTCCTTTATTGTTATTGTTTTTTACTTGTTTGTTTGTTTTTTCTTTTTGGTTAGTCTGGCTAGAGGTTTATCAGTTTTGTTTATTTTTTTTTCAAAGAACCAGCTCCTGATTTCATTGGTCTGTTCTATTGATTTTTTAGTTTTTATATCATTTTATTCCTATCTAATCTTTATTATTTCCTTCCTTCTGCTGGTTTACGGCTTGTTCTTCCTTTTCTGACTTCTTTAGGGCTAAGGTTATGTTGTTTAGTTGAGCTTTTTCTTGCTTCTTGATTAAGATCTTTATTGCTACATACTTCCCTCTCAGGGGGTCCCTCTCAGGACCACGCTTGCTGTATCCCAGAGGTTTTGGACCCTTATGTTTAGATTTTCACTTGACTCTATGTAATTTTTTATTTCTTCTTTGATTTCTTGGTTGACCCTTCATTGTTGAATAGCATGTTATTTAACCACCATATATTTGTGCTTTTTCTAGGGTTGTTCTTGTGGCTGATTTATTGTTTCACAACATTGTAGTCAGAAAAGATGCATGGTATGACCTTGACCTTTTTGTATTTATTGAGACTTGTTTTGTGGCCTAATATGTGATCTATTCTAAAGAAATTTCCATCTGCACTTGAAAAGAATGCGTATTCTCCAGTTTCAGGATGAAATGTTCTGAATATATCTGTTAAATCCATCTGGGCCAGTGTGCCATTCAAAGCCACTCTTTCCTTGTTGATTTTCTGTTTGCATGATCTGTCCACTGATGTAAGTAGGGTGTTAAAGTCCCCTACTATTATTGTGTTACTAATGATTAGTGCCTTTATGTTTGTTGTTAACTGTCTTATGTATTTGGGTGCTCCTATGTTGGGTGCATAAATATTTATAATTGTTAGATCTTCTAGTTGGATTGCTCGCTTTATATCATTATATAGTGTCTTTCTTTGTCTCTTTTTACAGTCTTTGTTTTAAAGTCTATTTTGTCTGATATAAGTATTGCTACTCTGGCTTTCTTTTGACTTCCATTTGGATGATAAATATTTCCCCATCCCCTCTCTCTCATTTTGTGGGGTGTCTTTAGGTCTGAAATAAGTGTCCTGTAGGCAGCATATAGATGGGCCTTGGCTTTTTTTGTTTGTTTTTCTTTTTTGGCATTAGGAAAAATAATATTTGGAATTTATTTTTTATTTATTTTTATTTTTAATTTAAATTCAATTAATTAACACATAGTGTGTTGTTAGTTTCAGAGGCAGAGTTCAGTGATTCATCAGTCTGGTATAATACCCAGTGCTCATTACATCACATGCCCTCACCTAGTTACCCTATCCCCTCCAGCAACCCTATGAGTAAGAGTTTCCTATAGTAAGTTTGTTTCCTATGAGTAAGTTTGTTTTTATGAGTAAGCAATGTTTCCTATGAGTAAGAGTCTTTTATGGTTTGTCTCCCTCTCTGATTTCACCTTGTTTTATTTTTCCTCCCTTCCCCTATGATCCTGTTTTGTTTCTTAAATTCCACATATGAGTGAGATCATATGATAATTGTCTTTCTCTGACTAACTTACTACACTTATTACACTTATTACACCCTCTAGTTCCATCCATGTTGTTGCAGATGGAAAGATTTCATTTTTTCGTGGCTGAGTAGTATTCCATTGTGTGTGTGTGTGTGTGTGTATGTGTGTATATATATATATCTCACATCTTTATCCACTCATCAGCAATGGACATTTGGGCTCTTTCCATAGTTTGACTATTATGGACATTGCTGCTATAAACACTGAGGTGCAGGTGTCCCTTCAGATCACTACATTTGTATCTTTGGGGTAAATACCTAGTAGTGAAATTGCTGGGTCATAGGATGGCTCTATTTTCACCCTTTTGAGGAACCTCCATACTGTTTTCCAGAGTGCCTGCACCAGCTTACATTCCCACCAACAGTGAAGGGGGGGGGCTCCCCTTTCTCCACATTCTCACCAACATCTGTCCGTTCCTGACTTATTAATTTGAGCCATTCTGACTGGTGTGAGGTGATAGCTCATTGTGGTTTTGATTTGTATTTGTATTTCCCTGATGCACATTAAGTGATGTTGAGTATATTTTCATGTGTCTTTTGGTCATCTGGATGTCTTCTTTGGAGAAATGTCTGTTCATGTCTTCTGCCCATTTCTTTTCTTTTTTTTTTTTTTTTTAAGATTTTATTTATTTATTTGACAGGCAGAGATCACAAGTAAGCAGATAAGCAGGCAGAGAGAGAGAGAGGAGGAAGCAGGCTCCCCGCAGAACACAGAGCCTGACATGGGGCTCGATCCCAGGACCCTGGGATCATGACCCGAGCCGAAGGCAGAGGCTTCAACCCACTGAGCCACCCAGGCACCCCTCTGCCCATTTCTTGATTGTGCGTTGAGTTTGATAAGTTCTTTATATTTTGGATACTAGCCCTTTATCTGATACTTTATTTGCAAATATTTTCTCTCATTCTGTTAGTTGTATTTTGGTTTTGTTGACTGTTTCCTTTGCTGTACAAAAGCTTTTGACCTTGATGAAGTCCCAATAGTTCATTTTTGCCCTTGCTTCCCTTGTCTTTGGAGATTTTTCTGGGAAGAAGTTGCTGCAGCTGAAGTCGAAGAGGTTGCTGCATGTGTTCTCTTCAAGGATTTTGATAGATTCCTATCTCACACTGAGGTCTTTCATTCATTTTGAATCTATTTTTGTGTGTGGTGTAAGGAAATGGTCCAATTTCATTATTCTGCATGTGGCTGTCCAATTCTCCCAACACAATTTGTTGAAGAGACTGTCTTTTTTCCATTCAACATTCTTTCCTGCTTTGTCAAAGATTAGTTGACCATAGAGTTGAGGGTCCATTTCTGGGCTCTCTATTCTGTTCCATTGATCTCTGTGTCTGTTTTTGTGCCAATACCGTACTGTCTTGATGATTACAGCTTTGTAATAGAGCTTGAAGTCTGGAATTATGATGCTGCTAACTTTGGCCTTCTTTTTCAACATTTCTCTGTCTCTTTAGGGTCTATTCTGGTTCTATATAAATTTTAGGATTATTTGTTCCATTTCTTTGAAAAAGTTGATGGTATTTTGATATCACACTTAATTTTGGGTATATTTTGGTATATTATAAGAAACTGCCTCCCAAAATTTTAAAGAAAGAAAAACATATATATTTACAAAAATAAGGGTACACAATGAAAGGATGGAACATGACTGTAAAGATGAAAATTAAACAAGATTCTAAAGAAGGAATTGATAATATAAGATATTGGTTGGGAAAAGAAAAGAAAAGTATATGATCAGGCTGGAGACTCGAACAAAGCCATGCGCTAGGTTTAGGGTATATTTTGATCTATTAGAAGACACTGTATCCCAAAATTTTAAAGAAAGAAAAACTTATATGTATTCAAAAAATAAGGTCAAATACAATGAAGGGATAGAAAATGACCATAACAATGAAAATTTTAAAAGATTTTTTTAAAAGGTATTGATAAGATCAAATAGTTAAAAAAAAAACATTAAAATAGGAAAGAGGAAAAATTTTTAAAAAAACTAAAAAATAAAATTAAAAAAATTTAACTTTGAAAGACTAAAGAATCATGGGAAAAAAGCCATGAATTCTATGTGCTGTATTCCGTAGCTCTGAAGTTTTGCAGTTCTCATTGGTCAGTGAACTTGGTTTTGGCTGGATGTTCTTGCTGATCTTCTTGGGGAGGGGCCTCTTGCAGTGATTTGCAAGGTGGAATTGCACTGCCCTTTCCAGGGGCCAGGTTAAGTAATCTGCTTGGGTTCAGTCTCGGTAGCTTTTGTTCTCTGAACGTTTTCCATAGAGCTCTGGAGGATGGGAATGAAAATGGTGGCCTCCCAATCTCTGGCCCAGAGGAGCCAAGAGCTTGGGCCCCCATTCCTCAGTGCGCCCTCAGAGAAAAGCAGTAAATCCCTCCTGTCTCCCTGGTCTCCGGCTGCTCTCCAAGCTCATTGGCCTGTGACTGAGCATTTCTGTCTCTGGTCACGGCCCCGTTTGGAGTCCCCAAATCCAGCAAATTCCTGCCACACACTCTTGTGCTGCTCCTCCCAGAGGAGGAAGGAAGGTGAGTCTCCTCGGATCTGCCACTTGTGGGGTCCCTGCCGGAAAAGTAGTGTCCCAACTGTGCATTGGATCATTGTTTAAGGTAACCCCAAGCTGAGAGCTCCCTTCTTGGCTCCATCTCTGCCGCCATCTTCTCTGCTCCTAAACCTGGGGGCTCTGCCATACTCAGATACCCCTGGTCTTTCTGTGATCCCGTGGGACCTGAAACCACACTGTCCCCGCGAAGGCTCCATGCCCCACTTAGCTTCTGGAGTGACGTCCTTCAGTGGAGCAGACTTCCAAATGTTCCGATTTTGTGCTCCACTGCTCTACCGCTTGCTGGGATCCACCCTTCCCCCGTGGTCTATCTTCCTGTATGTTGTCTCGGATTCACTTCTCCACACATCCTACCTTCCAGAAACTGTTTGCTTTTCCTTCCTAGAATGCTGCTCTTCTCCTATTCAATCTCTGGCTAGCTGCTGCACGCGAAGATGACAGCAGTGGCAGAGGCAGCGATGCCCTTGTCTTCTCTGGAGGCTACAGTGGTGATGCTTTTGCTCCCTTGCCCATGTCCAGTAAGTGGGGCCACAGATTCTTAAAAGGAAGCTCCAGTAGATATTGATAGGCAAGGGGAAAAATCTTGTCCTTCCGATGTTTTTCTCTAGAACCAGCCCTCTAGAACCTCTCTGTCCCCTAGTACTTGACCCCTTTTACCTTGGCTGGGGGGCTGTTTCAGGATTTGCTCCACTCCCGGGTTCAGATGCTCTATTTCTCCCACTCAGCTAGAGTCTTCTGCGAAGTCAGCACTGTTATTGAGCCCCTAAATACATGTTGTGTTGGCCCCAAGGATACCCTGTAAATAAGATATACCTTTTTTGTTTCCTCTAGGAACTGACAATCCAGCGGGGAGATGAAGACGTAAACAGTTTCTAGGAGGATATGATCACAGGGTGCTCAGCAAGCACATGGTGGTGTCACATAACAGCTTTGGGGAGCCAGGGAACTTGGGCTACAGTAAGTGGTGTCTGTGCAGAGACCATAGGATGAGTAGGTTAGCATGGGGTGGGGCAGATGGAATGACCCAAACAAAGACCTGGAGACCACAGAGAACATTTTAGATTTAGAGACCAGAGTTTCTTTTGATCCTAAGCTGCAATATTCCAGGAAAGAAATTCACCCCTCCTTCCACCACCATACTCAATTTCATTCAAGAGACCACTCTATTTATTTTCTGGCTCTAAGATCAGACATTCCATCTCCTTCCCCCACACTGCCCACATGGGTAGTGTTTCCAGGCCTCTCAGATGCTGACTCCTAATAAGATCGGTTAGTCCTTTAGTAATGATGGGCTCTATGCCACACCTGCTTCATACAGAATTTAGCCTTCAAAGAGTAATACCACCTGTGGGCCTGTCAGTCTGTTTATCTGGCATGTATCTTTACTCAGTGAAAACTGAGTGCTCAGAAGTAGGCTATGATACTCAGCTTACATGTTTTGTGTGTGTGTGTGTAGAAAACACATAAAGAACATCCCAGGTGGTTTTTACTCACTTAATTATCATGTTGCTTCTTAACCGTCACATGGGTAATAGTAAGCAAATTCTCTATATATTTTTTTCTCTTAAATCTTTCATTGCAATCCCCAGCTGAGGTTTTTTGTTTGCTTTTTTTCCTTTGATAGGTTTGATTAATGTGTTTAGAAAAAGGAAAGATGAATTTTTCTCACCCCATAGTTAGTATTACAGTAGCAAAGGGAGTCAAAAGCTGGAACCCATGAAAGCAAGCCTGGGACCATGGCTTCAGCTTGTGTGTGACCCCCACACCCATTAATTTGGCAGCTTCTTGAAGATTCAAAATCTTCAAGTCTGTCCTAGTATTATCTTTACAGCTAAAGATAAAATTCCTCCTATTTTTCCTTATGCTAGGAGAGGGCTCTCTCTAAATGTCCTGTCTATTGTCCCCAAAGCAAAAAAAGATTCCTCCCAGTGTGAAATATTGCACACACAACTTTTTCTGCTTTTTTTTTCCTTTCTTCTCCCCCCAGGTTTTGCAAAGGAACTCTGAAACCAACTTCTGCAATGAAGTGAATCTGCCCAAGGGATATTTTTTACCCTGAAAAAACACTAACTCCCCTAAGAACTGAAGAGCTTCTTTTTGCAGAACTATCTTATTGTTATTCGGGACTGATGGAATGTCAGTCTTTTCTGCCAGAAACAGAAATGCTAATCGGGCCATCAGCATGTTGGGATGGAGGACTGGCACTTCCATGCTTGGCTTAGGCCCACGTGGACAACGGTTTTGCTGAATCTTGTTTTCGTAGGTCCTTCTGGAGATGCAGCCGGTAAGAAATGTTGGCAATCGAGAGAATGTTGCTTTAACCAAGTTCATTGTAGTACATTTTTCACCAAATTACATTAGCATATATAACTTGGATTATTGATTTCTTCTTTACTTGTTGTGGTTTCTGGGCAAAAGTCCAATTTCCAAAAGCAAAGAGAACATACACACACTTGAATGGAGAGTCATTCCCTTCTTTCTTTATTTTCTTTATTTTAGAGGTGGGTGACATGGTCCAGGAAAGTAGTGTGACTTGGTCTCTGATTTTTCCACCTAACACCGGCATCGGGCTGTACTCATGCCTCCCATGGTACAGGTCTTCCAATCTGAATCCAAAACAGAGAGGGAGGAACAGGCTGGGAACCATTTGCTGGGGCAGCAGAGTACCCTCCCTCTGTTAAGCACCGATGCTGTGTCAGACAGTAGATGGCGCTGTACTGACAATCCCTTCTCTGGTAGATGATGTCCTTATTTTGCCCAAGAGGAAACTGAGACTTGTTGAGGTTGAGGAATTTGTTTCAGGTCACCTCAAAGCAAATGCAAGATTAGTGGCTATTCACTTTGGAAAACGGTCTGGCGGTTCCTCCAAAGATTAAACACAGAATTACCAAATGACCCAGAAATATGACTCCTAAGGATAGACCCAAGAGAAATGGAAACATGTCCATACGAACACTTGTACGCTGATGTTCATAGCAGCATTGTTCATCATAGTCAAAAAGTGGAAGCAACTCCAAAATTCACCAATTAATTAAGGGATAAATAAGGTGGGGTCTACCCACACGATAGAATATTATTTGTGGTGAAAAGAAACAAAATATTGATCCATGCTAAGCCAGGGGGAACCTTGAAAACATTGTGCTAAGTAAAATAAGTCCGTCATAAGGGACCACATACTGCACGAGCCCGTTTACATGAAATGTGCAGAATATAGAGAAAAATACATTACTGGTTGTCAGGGGCTAGTGGGGAGATAATGTGGGAGAAACAGAGAGGGACTGCTCATGGTCACAGAGCTTCATTTTGGGTGATGAAAAGTCCCCCAGAAGTGATTCTTTTTTTTTTTTAAAAGATTTTATTTATTTATTTGACAGACGGAGATCACAAGTAGGCAGAGAAGCAGGCACAGAGAGAGGAGGAAGCATGCTCCATGCTGAGCAGAGAGCCCGATGCGGGGCTCGATCCCAGGACTCTGAGATCATGACCTGAGTTGAAGGCAGAGGCTTTAACCCACTGAGCCACCCAGGTGCCCCCCCAGAAGTGATTCTAAGTTTGGTTCTAACTTGGTGCTAAAAAAGAATTGGTCTCGAAGTTGATTGCCATGATGGTTGTACAATCCTGTGGATACACTAAAAACCACGGAATTGTATACTTTAAATGGGTGCGTGGTATGGAGTGTGAATTACATCTCAATGAAGTTATAAGAAAATTAGTGGCTACTGTCCGCAGCTCTCGTGGAAAGGCAGTGTTGCTCAGATTGGGGAGTGACCCCAGATCCTCCTGACCGTAGAAGCCCACAACCAAGTAACAGCAACTGCATCCGGCTTTCAAGTACTTACTAAATGTGTGGCACAGCGGGACACCTGGGTGGCTCAGTTGGTTGGACGACTGCCTTCAGCTTGGGTCATGATCCTGGAGTCCCGGGATCGAGTCCCACATTGGGCTCCTTGTTCAGCAGGGAGTCTGCTTTTCCTGCTGACCTCTCTCCTCTCATGCTCTCTCTCTCTCTCAAGTAAATAAAATAAAATCTTTAAAAAAAAATGCGTGGCACTGTGCTAAGCACTTTACATGCATCATCTAATTTATTCATCACGTAACCCCAGGAGCTCAGTGTCACTCTTACTCCCATTTTCGAGAAGAGGACACTGAAGCTTACAGCGGCTTAGTAATTTTCTCAAGGTCGTGTCTGGTAATCACTGCAGCCACCTCTGACGAAACAAAAACCTTGGAAACCACTGTTTTGGTGTTCTGTTTCGTTTATTTGTCTAAGTCCCAGCATTGTATATATAGTAATGGCTAAGAGAGTTAGAACAGCAGGTTGATGGCCTCGACTTGCATCGGAATTTTGTCGCCTGGGTCCTGCATAAATGTGAGCGAGCTGCTTGAACTCTGGAGTCCACAGAGAAAGTATGAAACTCAGGGAGTTGAAGATGAAGTAATGTGAGAAGCGTCAGGGCGGTGCTTTGCACATAGCGAGTGTGCAATACATGTGAATTGTGATTAATGCGTTCTCTCGTGGGGCTGGAGGGGTGGGAGTACAGCAAAAAATAAGTCATAGCTCGTGGTTGAGCCGCTGTCCGGTAGAGAAGACAGATGGAGACATACTGAAATGGGAAACAAAGGCAAAAGCAGGCAGACGGTGGAGCCTCATCTTGGAGGCAGAGGGACTCGCAATTAACGAAGGCCATTCACGCTTGTGGTCCTAGATCTTTGGTCTTTTATGCGTGGATAGGACCGTGTTTATAGCAGCAGGATTTTCTTTCCTTTCCCCTGGGTTTCGAGCATACACGAGAATCATGAGATCTGGTTGGGAGTTTCATGATTGTGCTTTTCCTGACAACTTCGTCCAATTTTCACACTTGAAAGGGGCAGGGCAGAGAGAGTAGACACAGTCTTTTATTTGGGCTTCCTGAATATTTAAACATGGGTTCGATCCTTAGGCTAATATAATAGAAACTGGATCAGGAGATGAAGTCGGGAAAGGAGAGTGTGGGAGGGGTGTTCATCCTCTGGGGGCGGGGGTTTCCTCAGATTCTAATTACACGGAAACTCAGGAATATGTTGGGGATTAGCTCTTTATTGGTGAGCGTGAACCGGAAGATTTATAAGTGGATGTGTCTGTGTCGATGTGTCATGTATAAAAGTTGAGAGAAGGGTTTCAAAACAGAGAGCTAGGCTTCTGAATTGGAAGGGGCAGAAGGAGAGGACAGTCTGCGGAGACACTGACGTGATGCTTCCGCCTTGATTCCCAGCCCTGCATCTGTCTGGTGTGTGGCAGGCATTCACCAAATATTTGCTTACTCTGGATAAATAGATGATTTATGTTCTCATTCATATGCTGAGGATGACCTCCATGACTGGCGGATTCTGGATTTGTTTAATCTCTGAGCATTTATTCAGGAAAACAAGGAATAAGTGAGACCACCTTTGTCAGAAATTCCCTTAGAGCGGTCACTTGTCCTTGTAAAGAATGACCCAGAGGACATGGACGGAGTGGGGGGTTTGGGGAGGTGTGAGGGGCTTGGGGGGTGGGGGAGGTGGGTATCTGGAAGCCTAACCTGGCTGTGGCTTAGCCTCTCTTGGGGAGTTTTTGGAAAACACACGGTTGCCAGGCTGGACCTCACTCCAGACGGATCTAATCAAAATCTCTGGGTGCAGGGCCTGGGTGTTGAAATTTTCCTTTCCAAGGACTCCCCAGGCAATTCTAATGGGATCTGGGGGTGCAAAGGGCCGGACAAAGGCATCTGTCGATGGGAAGGTGGGTGGCAACTGGCAGGAGCCTTGGTCCGCAGTTGGCCAGAGGTGATAAGCAGCAGGTGTCATCTGCGTGAGTGCAGAAGTGTGCTGGCTACCCCTTCGGCTTCCAGGATTCTTTCCAAGAGAACTCTCTGAGCCTGGATTGAAGACAGCCCAGCACAGGGACAGGGAAGGCACTGGGAGGTTGGCTGCAGAGGAAGGAGGTAAGCGTTAGTTGTTGGAAGCGGCACTGAATTTTCAACTACTTCATTGCTACAATTTCGAGATTTCCCATAGCCTGAGACTAGGTGTGGGGGTGGGAGAGATGTAAGGAAGGGGAAGGGCGCTGAGGTATCTGGTCTTGTTGAAGGCGCTGAGCTGGGTCAGCAGAAGGCTCCAGTGCCCCTTGCAAAGGCTGCCCAAGTTCCCTTGAGATCTGGCTCCCCTCAGCTGCTGCACCGCACCCTGGGACTCTCACTGTCAAGTCCATTAAGATGATCAAAGAGTCACTGGAGAGTTGTGAGAGCCTCTGAAGAGTTTGTGGAGTGTGACTGTGACCATGGGAGCATATTTCATCTCGCCCTGAACCAAACCGCTGAGGGATGATTCACTTGTATTTTCAACAGGGTGGGGGTAGCGGTCACACAGCTCTGAGCACTCTTCTGGTTACCAAATAGCAACTTAGAAAAGCTACCTGAAGTTTCTGCAGGCAGCCTGTTTCCTTCAGGATGTAAACCCTTCCTCAGTGTAGGGTATTTCGGGGTCCCTTACTGAATTTGAGGAGACCAGGGAAGACATGGACTCAGGGAAGGAAAATTATCATTGTTCTCGAAGCAGGAGAATTAGATTACAGATTCTTCTCTAAATTCTTCCCTAAAATGCATTTTAGGGGCACCTGGGTAGCTCAGTTGGTTAAGCGTCTGCCTTTGGCTCAGGTCTGATCCCAGGGTCCTGGGATCGAGCCCCATGTTGGGCTCCCTGCACAGTGGAGAGGCTGTTTCTCCCTCTCCCTGCTGCTCTGTCTTCTTGTGCTCGCTCTCTGTCTCTCTGCCAAATAAATAAAAATCTTAAAAAAAAAATAACACACACATTTGAGCCCTTACTCTGTGCTTCTTGCTGCCTACCTCCTCCTCTGGAATTCTTCTACAACCCTCCCCCTCCCCACCCCACTCCCTCTCTCCTGCTCTCCTCCCGAGGATGATTCCATCTCAACATACCCACGTGATAGAATCTCGCACACAGGCGCATTTATTTTGACCAAGTTCTTTATCTTGGGTAGTATGTTACACGTAGTCAAGACTATAGCTCTTGAAGGTACTTTCACAGATTTAAGATGAAGAAACAGTATCCATATAGTTCCAGAGTCAAGAAGTATGATAGCCAGCCAGAGCGAGGGGGAAAAAAAGAGAGAGAGAAAGAAAGAAAGAAAAAAGCACTAAGACTATTGGAGAGTGGAATTTTACTCACTGGAGCCAGCTTGGACTTTAGATATGAAACGTTTGATTTATAGTTTCTATTTCACTCTGATAGAAAACTCTGCTTACCCTTATTGGAAGGTCGAATGTGTTGGGTTCCTTAGCTAAGGTAGCTGTTAAAATTTATTTCACATTCAAGGAAAGGGGCACTTGTTATTCACCATGTTCCCATTTTAATTATGATTTTCCTGGCATCATTTTTAACAAGAATAACCTAAGGCCTGCAAGGAGTGATTTCCCCTAATCAGTTCCTAAAGCCGCCCTCCCCCCTCCGACTAGTGGCTGCCGCTCCAGCGCCGCCGACGAAATGAAATGGGGAATTGAGCAATTACCTGGTGAATCCGAACAGTGTAGAGTCAGCAGTCAATTAGAATAGTTCAATTACAAAAATCCTTTTTTCTCCCTTCTTCTTTTGGTCTGTAGAATTATCACCTTAACTCTTCCCACTCCATCTGCCCTATGCGGAGACTCCTTCCCATCCTTCTGCCTCTGCTGACCCCGGACCACTCTGGCCTGGACGGCCGCAGCTCCTCTGCCCTCCCAGCCCCCGTCTCCGCTGCTTTCTGGAAGAGTCTTCACGGACGTACTCCCCCTGGGACAGTGGGCTCAGAATTGAGCAGCCCCTCGTGCCAGGCCGACCCCTGAATGGTCACCTCATTTCCCAGACGGGAGCCCACATCCCCATTGGTCTCATACTGTGGGCCTGGGCTTCTAGAACATTCCTCATTCTGAAGATGGTCTTTGCACACCATGTTGACTCCTCAGGCTCTTTATTCCTTCGGGGATGCTGCTTATTTTTGCCAGCTCCCCTCACTAGAGCCTGGGCTTCAGCCTAGCTGGTTGTGAGGAGGACATCTTCTCTCAGGCGCAGATCTCACAGGCCTTTTCTGGGCCAGTTTGGGGCTTCCAAGGATTTCTTCTTCATCACAGTGTCAAGCACCTGTCTGCCTCTTGATTGGTGACGGCCAGTCTCCTGTGAGGCCGATCCCCGTATCTGGGAGTCAGCCACATCTTCTTTTTTTTTTTTTTTTTTAAAGATTTTATTTATTTATTTGACAGACAGAAATCACAAGTAGGCAGAGAGGCAGGCAGAGAGAGAGAGGGAGAAGCAGGCTTCCCGCTGAGCAGAGAGCCCGATGCGGGGCTCGATCCCAGGACTCTGGGATCATGACCTGAGCCGAAGGCAGAGGCTTTAACCCACTGAGCCACCCAGGCGCCCCTCAGCCACATCTTCTTAACAGCAGCCTGGATAGAGGCCTTAAATATCACTCCTCTGGTATGTCTTGCTGAGAATATGAGCCATAATTACCTATTTATTTATTTAGATATTTATTCATGTATTCAGTCACTTAATACATGTTTGTTGAACACCTAGTATGTGCCAGCTCCTCATTTAGCTGCTGAGGACTCAAAGTTAAATAATACATATTTCTTTTTTTTCTCCATTTTATCACTCTTACCCTTTTTTTTTAAATTGAAGTATAATTAGCATACAGTGTCATATTAGTTTCAGGTGTACAGAATAGTGATTCAACTATTCTGTGTATCACCCAGCACCTATTACAAGAAGTGAACTCCCTAATCCCCATCACCTATTTCACCCATCTCCCCCATCCCCCTACCACCCCAGGGTTTTTGTTTGTCTCTCTTTTTTCATTAACATACACACACACACACACACACACGTATATACATATATATACACATATGTATACATGTATATATATACATATATAGTGTATTATTTGCCTCGGGGGCACAGGTCTGTGATTCATCAGTCTTACACAATTCACAGCACTCACCATAGCACATACCTTCCCAAACGTCCATAACCCAGCCACCCTATCCTCCCCGCCATTCTCCTCCCTCACAACTCTCAATATGTTTCCTGAGCTGTTTGTCTCTTTTTTCTTTGTTTGCTCATTTGTTTTGTTTCTTAAATTCCACATATGTGTGGAATATATGAAATTATATGGCATTTGTCTTTCTCTGACTGCCTTGTTTCACTTAGCATTGTACCCTCTAGGTCCATCCACACTGTTGCAAATAGCGAGATCTCATTCTTTTTCAGATGGAGTAATATTCTGTTGTACAGATATAGCACGCTTTATCCATTCATCTACCAGTGGACACTTGAGTTGCTTCCATACTTTGGTTATTATAAATAATGCAATAAATATAAATATTCATGCATATTTTCAAATTGGTGTTTTCATTTTTAGGATAGATACCCATTAGTGGAATTATTGGATCATACATAATTCTGTCTTTAAGTTTTGGGGAAAACTCCATACTGTTTTCCATAGTGGCTGTACCAATTTGCATTTCTACCAACACTGTATAAGGGTTGCTTTCTCTTCACATCCTCCCTAAGAATAGTTATCTCTCATTTTTTTTTTATTCTAGCCATTCTAACAGGTGTAAGGTGATATCTTATTGTAGTTTTGATTTGCATTTCCCTGATGATGAGTGATATTGATCATCTTTTTATGTGTCTGTTGGCCATCTGGATGTCTTCTTTGGAAAAATGTCTATTCAGGTTCTCTGTCCATTTTTGAATCAGATTGTTTTTTTGGCTTTGAGTTGTAAAAGTTCTTTTTATATTTTGGATACTAACGCCTTATCATTTGCAAATATCTTCTCCCATTCTATAGGTTGCCTTTTCATTTTATTGATGGTTTCCTTTGCTGTGCAAAAGCTTTTTATTTTGGTGTAGTCCCAATAGTTTAATTTTGCTTTTGTTTCCCTTGCCTGAGGAGACATAACTAGAAAAATGTTTCTATGGCTGATGTCAAAGAAATTACTGCCTATGTTTTCTTCTAGGGGTTGTATGGTTTCAGGTCTCATGTTTAGGCCTTTAAACCATTTTGAATTTATTCTTGTATATGGTGTAAGAAAGTGGTCCTGTTTCCTTCTTGTGTATGTCGCCATCCAGTTTTCCCATCATCATTTGTTGACGAGACTGTCTTTTCCCCATTGTATAATGTTGCCTTCTTTGTCATAGATTAATTTGCCATATAAGTGTGGGTTTATTTTGGGCCTCTCTAGTCTGTTCTATGTGTCTATTTTTGTGCCAGTAACATACTATTTTGATTACTACAGCTTTGTAGTAGATCTACAAAAATTTAGGATGGTGATACCTCCAGCTTTGTTCTTTTTCCCCCAATATTGGTTTGGCTATTAGGGGTCTTTTGCGGTTCCATACAAATTTTAGGATTCTGTCTTCTAGTTCTTTGAAAAATGTGGTTGGTATTTTGATAGGGATTGTATTAACCCTGTAGGTTGCTTTGGGTAGTATGCACATATTAACAATATTATTTCTTTCCATCTGTGAGTGTGGAATAACTTTCCATTTCTTTGTGTCATCTCCAATTTCTTTCATCAGTGTTTCGTAGTTTTCAGAGCACAGGTCTTTCACCTCCTTGGTTAAGTTTATTCCTAGGTGACAATATATACTTCTTACCTTTAAGGAATGTGTGTTTGTTTCCTAGGGCTTGCCTAACAAAGTCCCATAACCTGGGTGAAATTTATTGCCTTGCAGTTCTGGAGGTTAAAACTCTGACATCAAGTGTTTGGGGACATTGATTCCTTCTGAGGGCTGTAAGGAAGAATCTGTTCCAAGCTCCTTTCTTAGGCTTCTTGATAGCTATCTTCTCCCAGTGTCTTCATGTTTTCTTCATATTGTCTTTCTTCTATGCATGTCTATGTCTGTGTCCAAATTTCCCCTTTTTTATAAGGACACCAGACATATCGGATTAGAGACCCACTCTGCTATGGTATGACTTCATTTTAACTTATTACATCTACCATAACCCTATTTCCAAATGAGGTCACATGCTGGGCTGCTGGAGATTAGGACTTCAATATATTGTTTTTGGGGGACACAATTCAACCCATAAGAGCATGCATCATTTTATGGGGGTGATAATGAGAGATGTTCATATATGTTCACTGTGCACCCAGTATGGCAGTCATGCCTTCACGACACCTACCATTTATCAAGCAATAACTATGTACCAGGAACTGTTTGTATTTCTTGAGCACTTTCTATGTCTTGAACACTATTTAGTGATTTACAAGCATTGACACCATCCTATGAAGACAGTGAGGCCCAGCAGAGGTCAACACAGAGCTCAGCTTCACATGGTAAGGAAAGAGAAGCAGATCAGGTATATTTTGTAGGAACTGAATTACTTAGCCCATCTACCCCTACCTTCCTGCAACACCAGTCTCTCTATGAAGGATCTCTCCATTGTTTTAGACCCTGCCTCTCCTAGGGCACAGCCATCAGAGATTACTACTATGTGCAGAAGCCCTATTGCTCCAGGCTTCTAACCCTCATGGTCAGAGCCTCTGTCCTAATATGCTCTTAAAATTGGCACCTCCCATCTATTTCAGATCCTTTTTATTGCCTTCCCTGTATCTTTCAAATATAATTCTTTTATTCACTTGCCGACTTGCTTATTATCTGTCTTCCTGATAGAGTGTAAGCTCCATGAAGGTGGGGACTAGCATTGCTGGTGCCTAGCACCCTGCCTGGCCCATAGAGGCATTCCAGAAAGACCTTTGGGTAAATGGATTCTGCTACAGAGAAAGCAGATTTCTTTGGAACCTTCTCAAAAACAGGATTTTTTTTTTTTAAACACAGAATGCAAAAGGACTCTAGGAATACATATATTAAATAACTGAGTAAAAATGAGACATTTAGAGAATCATCACTTGTCCCTAGCACAGGTGTGGAGGACACTGAAGACGTGGGTCTAAGCCCTAAAGTCATATTCCAGCATTTGCTGATAATTGTCATCCCAGCTGAAACAGAGAATGCTTATATAACTCTAGCAACGGAGCTGTTATGTTTCAGTTTCACAGAGAGTACTGACTTCCCACCCAGGGCCCAGTCAACTCTCTCTCTCCCAGCACTGACCCACTCCCACTGCTTGTGAGAACAGGCTGCCTATCCCAGGCAAACCTGAACAGTCTGAGGTCACCGTGGAGGACGGTGTAAGTCACGTACACTTGGCGCCACTCCGTGGTGGAGGAGAGAGGGCGGGGCTGGCTGTTGGAAAGCCTGGGTTCTCACATGTGAGTACCTACAGGCAGCTCGAAATTTATGCTCACATTGGGTGTCCTTATTTGGAAAACGGGGTAAATGATTCCTGCCTGGTCTGTCTCACAGACCACTGCAGGGTTCAATTAAGATAATGCACTGAGAGTGCTTCCGACCCCACATCTGTACCTACGAAGAATGACTACTTGGGAGCCGCATGGCAGGGTGGAAAGAGCAGGAGTATTGGAATCCGACAAGCCTGGGCTCAGATACCAATTCTGCTACTTATTAACTGTGACTTGAGTTGTTTAAACATCTCTGTGCTTCAGTTTTGTCATCTGTGAAATGGGGAGAATAACGTCAACTTTGCCTGTTCATGAGGATTAAAGGGAATGATATTGGAGAAACCCTACACACGTCATAGGTGTGGTAGGAATATTTTCTTATTTATTTTATTTTTTCACTTAATCAGATGATGCCATTGTATTACTTTTCTGGGCTGTCATAATGAATAACCACAAATTTTGTTATGTAACACACACTTATTATCTATTAGATCTGTAGGTCAGAAGTCCAGTGGGCTCTGCTGGTTTCTCTGCCTATCTTGGAAGACTGAACTTAAGGTGTTGGTGGGCTCTGGGGGATGATTTGCCTCTAGGCTCATTCACTATGTTGGCAGAATTGAGTTCCATGGGGCTGTAAGACTGAGGTCCCATCTCCTTGTTGGCTGGAGGCCTCCTTCCTCCATCCTCAAAGCCAGCAACAGTTGGCAGAGTCCTTCTCACACTGCATTACTTTGATCTCCTTTTCTGCTTCCCTAGTCCCTTTTTAAAGGCCAATGGGATTTGATTATATTGGGCCCACCAGGTTAATCTGGGATAATCCACAGCCCTATCTTAAAAGTCCAGAGCCTTACTCATCTGCAAAGCTCCTTTTGCATATGACCATATTGTGCCAACGTAATACAGTCACGACTTCCAGGGATTAGAACGTGGACATCTTCGGGGGCATTAGTCTTCTTACCACAACCAGATGTTGATGGCCTGTTGTTCTATATGTATTAATAATGTCTGCTCAATGAGATCTAATATTCAAAATACTGAGCTCAATGCCTGGCATAGAGTAAGTTCTTGATCATTATTAGCTTCTGTTTTTGTTTTCGGTGAGCACGTGACAATAAGTCTCTTATTTTCTCCAGAGGTCCTGGCAAAGCCACCTGATTAAGGGAGACCTCTCTTATGATCCCTCTTTTGTTTTCTCCAGAAAGTCTTTCTGATCCCAGACCTTGCCCACCAGGCTGGGTTCAGTGCCAGTCCTCTGTTTCCAAATCACAATACTTACCTTGCTTAACCCTTAATGTCTCTTTCTACCAGACCCTGAGCTTTTTGAGGACAGAAGCGAAACATATTTTTTCTGGTATCGTTTAGTAGAGTGTCTGTACCTAGTAGGTGCTCAGTAAATGTTTCTCAAAGAAACGAATCATGAGAAAATCTATTATTAAAAATAACTGATCAAATGATTGCTGGTTGGAATACATCCCTAAACAACATAAATATTGAAACATTCTCTTAAGAACGGGACAGTGTTTTCCTAGAGATGCTCTACTTTCTAAGACAGTTGTCTTTACATAGAGGTTTCTTGAAAAATGAATATAGGTTATGCTTTTGAATTGTTTAGACCCAGATCTTGTAAAGAAAGTCATTTCTAAAACTGCCATGGCTGGGGGGGGGGGGTGTTGCCTGGGTGGCTCAGTTGTCAAGCATCTGCCTACAGCTCAGGTCATGATCCTGGTGTCCTGGGATAGAGCCCCACATCGGGCTCCCTGCTCAGCCGGAAGCCTGCTTCTCCCTCTCCCCCTGCTTGTATTCTCTCTCTCTCTGTCTCTCTCTCTCTGTCAAATAAATAAATAAAATCTTATAAAAAAAGTTAATAAAATTGCCGTAGGGGAGCGTAGGTAGCTCAATGTGTTAGGTGTTGACTCTTGATTTTGGCTCAGGTCACCATCTCAGGGTCATGGGATCTGGCCCTGCATCGGGCTCTGCACTCAGTGCGGTGTCTGCTTGTCCCTCTCCCCCTGCTCCTTGCCCCATTCATGCTCGCTCTCTCTCTCAAATCAATCAATCAATCAATCAATCAATCTTAAAAAACCTGCTGCAGACTCCTGGTAACTATTGCGTGTGGAACTTACGGAATGATTTTTGTCACTGTTTTTTCTCTGAATGCCTCAGAGAGCACACAGCCAGAGCCTTGCGATGAAGTCGCATCAGTCCGGCTCCCTTCTCATTTGCTGACGTGTGGGGTCTTATTATATCTAACAGCCAAATTGGACCCTGGTGCTGTTTCTCTTGGAAACTCACAAGTAGCTCTTCCTGTGTCTTCTTGGTGGTGGTGGTGGTGGTTGTCATTTCCCTTCACACGTCGAATGCTCATTCTCTCTGTGAAGTGTCCTAACGATACTGCAAGGAGTTAGTGGTCAGTGGGCTTGTTTTCAATATGTTAAAATGTTGTCTATCTTGGTTTGTCAACCTGCTCACGTTGATGCCAGGTCAGCCTGGGCCCAGGTCCCTTCACAGCTGTTTTGAGCTTGGCTGGTCCTTTTGCAGTAATTGCTCCCACTCAGGGACTTTGGTCTTCTGATATTTATTTTTAGGTTCAATATAGTCTCCATTATTTTAAAGGAACAGTTTTATTATCTGAAACAAACAACCACAAATGAAAAATTGAAGCCAAATCACAGGCCTGAGGACCCAGATGAGGAATAAAGAAAAATTGTTTATAGCCATAAATGCTTTCTTTGCAGTTTTCCTTCTGTCTGTTGGGCTGGGGCACATTTCCTACCATCACAGACCACTGATTAGGCATTAGATTATGTCTAGATGTTATAAATGTGCTGCCCTCCATTGGAAGTCTGGGAATCCCAATTTCCTTTGGATTCAGTGTTCCCCTTTGGAGTCACAGCGCAGTTCAGGTGTGAGGCTCACATGGGCCATTGAACAGTTTTAGTGAAGCCCGTTCTCGATGGCTACCTCTGATTGACCACCCTTGCACCAGTACTGGCAATGCAGGAAATGTTTATGGAACACCCACTGTGTGCCAGACATCACGGGATGTTCCTGATAGACTTGCAGATGCATAAGACATGATTCCTGATTTCAAGAAGCTTATGACTGACTTATACACAAAGTAGTAGAGTGGGAAGCTGACTCCATGAAGGACTACAGCTCTAAGGAATTTTAAGTGCTGCGTTAGCAGAGTCATGGCCAAAGTGTTAGGACTTAGTACTGGACCCATTGTTGTCTCAATGCCATATGGGAGGTATTTCATATGTGTCGTGTGCTTGATGTTGGGAAGGTGATGTAATTAGAGCACATTGGCGGGGGAGGGGGGGGCCAGCATCAGGAAGGGCTGCACCTCATTGGCATTTTCCTCTCCAACTCAGACTCTGAGTGTTACTGGAAATAGGGTGTGTAACTTCAGCTCTGGCAAAGAAAGGTGTGGCTTGTTTATGACTTGTCTTGTGAGATGCTCCATGGGAAAGAAATCTGTGTTAGGATAATAATAAGGATAGTTGGACAAAATAATGAAAATAGTTAGAATAGTTAGAATTTAGGGGAAATGCTGTTTACTCTTTTCTGTTCATTTTTATTTATTCATCCCTTCATTGACTAAATATGTTTTAAACATCTACTATGTGCCAGGCATCGTTGTAGGCATAGGAGACATAGCAGTGACTGGCAGAGATCAAAGTCCCTCTCCTCATGGAGCTTACATTCTACCTAGTGTGATAGGCAATTGATGAAATAAGAACTTGAAGCATATAGTATTTTAGAGAAAGGCATTAGCTACTACGGAGAGAAAAAAATAAAGTGGGAAAGAATGTTGGAAGTGGGGGGAAGAGAGTGTTGGAATTTTGAAAGGGAGTTCAGGGACATTCTCACCAGATGTTAGGTTTAAGGAGAGACCCAGAAGAAGAGAGGGAGTGAGGAGGGTGCATCTCTGGTTCAGGAGCAGTCAGAGGAGAGGGAGCTGTGAGCATCCAGGCTTTACAAAGGAGCACCGAGCCCAGTGTGGCCACAGTGCAGGGTGGGAGGGGGAAGATGGGAGATGGGGACAGAGAGGTCATGCAGGAGCAGTATTTAGGGTTTGGGGTCATAGTCAGGACTCTGGCTTCCATTCTGAGTAAAAGGAGAGGCCATTTCAGGGTTTTAAGGAAAGGGGTATGGCGACCTGTTAAAGTCAATGAAGCACACTACCCAGGGGACTGTGTTGGGAACAGATGCCATCAGAAAGAGCAGAAGCAGGGACACTGGTTAGGAGGTCCTTCTGAGACTTCAGGTGAAGGATGATGGTGGCCTGGACTGAGATGGCAGAGTGGGCTATGAGAAGTGGTTGAATTCTGGCTATAGTTTGAATGTTGAGCTGATGGGATTTTCTGATAAACAAAATGTGGGGTGTGGGAGAAGCCAAGGAATCAAGAATGGCATTAAGCTTTTTGACCTGAGTAACTTGATGGAATGAAGTTGCTGTTACATGGAGTAGCAAGACTGAGGGAGGAGGTTGAAAGAACATCAAGTTTCAGATGTCACTCAGATGTCTCACTGGAGATCAGGAATCAGCAGACTAGGGCTGAGAGCAGAGGTGAGAGCTCCAGATATAAACCGAAGGGTTGACAGCATATATCAGCAGTTGAGGCTGGGAGACTGGGTGACGTGTAGGCGAGGGAGAGAAGAGCGCCAGGGCTAAGCCTTGGGATGCATTGAGAGTTGAACTTGAATTCTCAACTCTGACCATACCTGAAGAAACGAAATAGGTTGAACTTGTCTTTTTCCAATCTATTTGACCATGGGACCCACATTCCTCTACGTAACTATGGAAATGATATTCCATTGGACGTATCTTGAAGGAGGCCACTACAGGTTTGGGAGGTAATCTGGGACCATGAGGCGAAGAACTTTTCATGCTCTGCTGGGGAGTTTGGACTTTATCCTCCAGGTGGAAGGGCACGGAGGGATTTCAAGGGAAGAACTGTCAGGATTACCTATTTGGTGGCAGTGCAGAGGGTGGCTGAGGGAGGGTAGTCTGAGGGAAGAAGACAAGGAAACAAGCAATTGCAACAGCTCAGGTGAAGGACGATGAAGCCGGGAATGTAGCAACTGTGAATGGAGACAAGAATCAGAGAGAAGGATAGTTAGGAAGTTTAGAATCTGTAAGATTTGAAGACCAGTTAGATAGAGTGGGTGATGACAAGGTTCCATGATAACCTTAAGGGTTCTGGCTTGGATGAAATTTTCTATAATTACCCGAATCCCTCAGAGAGGTCTACCAATGCAAGCTACAAGCTAATGTTCCATACAATTAACTTTTGTTTTTTTTGTGGTTCAAGTTATATTTTAACAAAACAATGTGAATTAGTGTCCGAATGATGGCGCCTTTCCTTCTTGTTATTCATAAAGTCACATCTTTTTTTTGTTAACCCAGAAACATTTAAAATGGTATTTAGTAGGGTGTGATAAATTGTTTGAATGTGCAGGGGATTATAATGGCATTTTCTTTAACATTGATATTGTATTTTGGAATTGGTGTGTTCTAATCTCTTACATTTGCAGAATACAGATTTAAAAAGAAAACAGGCTATATTGACTAGAAAAGTGTACTCAGTGGTGGGGCGCCTGGGGGGTTCAGTTGGTTAAGCTTCTGCCTTTGGTCTCGGACATAGTCCCAGGGTCCTGGGATTGAGTCCTAAGTCACCTAGTCCAGCTTCCTGCTCAGGGGGAGCCTGCTTCTCCCTCTCCATCTGCCCCTCCCCCTGCTTTTGTGGTCTCTCCCTCTGTCGTGAATTGAAAAATGTTCTCAGTGGTAGGGTTAATAACCTTGTATATATACTTAGGTCCCATTCTCCAACATTGAAGAAAAGGAGAGACATTTCCAACATTGCTTATTTTGATTATTTTTTTTTTTTTTTACCTTTTTCAGTAGCCTCTTGCTTGCAATAGTGACATCTCCCAAATGGTTTACATTCTATACCCTGGATGGAGAGGCAGAACCAAGTGTTTAGTGTTTTATGAATGGTGTAGAATGTCCCATCTTGATTGCTAATGAAGCAGAGAGGAAAGACTTCCGCTCTGACAACTAATTAACTCTTGAGAAAACAACGAACATTTTTTGGGGTAGTAAATACTGGTTCTGTTCACAAATATTTCTGATTCTCTTCCCTCCAGGCACATCGTAGGATTGAACTTCCTAATCTGCATTAGAAAAGACTCATCATATGTCTGACTTCAGCCAATGAAACATAAGTGGAAGTGACAGGCTTCACCTGTGGATGAATGAAAGAGGCAGTTCACAGGTTTTGTCAGGGTTTGTCACACGTCCTTTCCCTTGTCACAGTGACCATGGTGCTCCAGATGATGGAGGCTCTGTTCGTTCTGTTCCCAAGTGACACAATGTGGGGATGTGTCTCTGGTGGATTTATAGCCTTTATTGTTTGGAATGACGGAGGTTTGGAGTTTGATTGTTATAAATCCCATCCTGGCGTATAATATGTTTTTAATTCTTTATTTACACATTTTTAAAATGCTCGTATTTTCTGATTATCATATGTTCATCATGAGGAATTTTGAAAATATTGAAAGTTTCAGAAATACACATGCACTGAAATCACTTAGAAATAATTTCTGTTAACATTTTGATGTATTTTACTTCACTCTCTCTTTCTCTTACACCTATATGTTAAATATTAAAAACTAAGGTCACAATTTATATACAATATTGCTTTTAAAATTCATATTATACCAATAGTCTTTAAAATATATACATTTGCTGCACGATATTAGTGGAGTATTGTAATCTATTTTTCTCTATTATATATTTTCTATTTATAGTATGTATTTAATAACGAAGTATGAGTTTTTTCCAGTGCTTTTTCTTGTTGTAAACAACATGCCAATGATATATTTGCTCAGACTGCTGCTTATGTTCTTAGGGTAGAACCTAGCAGGGGAATTACTGGGCCAAGAAGTAGGAATATTTTTAAGACTTTGGCTACATAGTGCGAAATTGCCCAGGAGAAAGGTTGCACCAATCAGCACGACAGCAGCGAGACAGGCTACCTCACTGCCCCTGTTGACTTTCATCAGAATTCCTTTTAATCTCCATTAATTTGATAGGTGAAAATGTTATCTTGTTGTTTTATATTTGCATGTCTTTGATTATAAGGGATGTTGAACATTTATGTCATATGTTTATGAGTCATTTGCATTTTTTCTCCTGGGAATTTATCAAGCCCCCCCGCCCCCCAAACACCACACTGTTAAACAGAAAGCAACGCAGGCATCCAGCAGTGTGGTTCTGTTGCCACGGTGCCCTAGCACGTGTTTTTGAAGTGTGATTGGGGAACAGGCTTCTCTTATTCCCTCTCATCTTCCTTGTTTTGATTATTTTTCTCTCTAGTCATGTCCCTCCACAGCCCATGTCTCCCTCCAGCCTTGGTCGCACTCCAAGCATTTCATTGCACCAGGCAGCAGTCATGGCTGAACCTGAGATCTGGGAGAGGGAGTGAGAGGGACCAATGAGATCAAAGGTAGTTTGAAGGAAAACAGCATTAGTGGAAAAACCCATGCAGTGCTTTCCTTATGCAAATCCCTCCCTACCATCTGATACATCCCGAGGACCATGACCAAAAGGCAGTGGGCACATCCTCTCTTCTCCTGGGGGGTCAGTGATGAACAGCCCACTTCTCTGGGTTTAAGGCTCTAATCTACCGTCCCTGGTGATAAAGTGTCAGTTACTCTTCCCGGAAGCGTTCTTTATTTCATAGATGTTGCATTACCCCAGATTGTCTACTTGGTGCTTTTAAGAAGGAAGAAGGAAGAATCTAAATTTCCCCAAAGTGAGTGTTAATTTTTAGCTAGTGTGAGATAAAAGACAGATTGAAATGGCGCCAGAGGGACCTGCCCTTCACCCTCCATCTTCATCGGAGTTGGAAACTCACATTGGTATGTCAGACAGCAGCTGGCAGGCTCTTTTATCATCATTAATTGTCCGCTGAGTTGTCACAAGGAGAGAGTGGAATTCAGGTTTAATTACATCTGTATCATCTCTGATCAAGTTCAGGAGATTCTGGTGCTACAAAACAGGCGTGGGCCAGTGATGCGCCAAGGATACTCCAGGAGGCAGAATCCAGGTGTATCCTTGAGGGGAAGAGGTGAATTAACTGAATTCCGAGGGGAGTAAGTCTTAGCAAGGCTGGGTGACTCTCGTGAAATATGGTGATGGGGACAAGGGGGAGGCAAGCTGCCTATGGCATTGAGCAGGCTGAGGGCAGTTTGGTTTATTTGGGGCAGGTATGGCGGGCTTCGCAGAAAACAAGCAAAGGTCTGTTCAAGGAAATTTGCTTGATTTTATGGACAATAACCAAATGTCAGACAGGGAGCAAAGAAATACATTTGGTTTTAGATAAAGCAATAGCACTGCCCCTCCCATTCCTTTATGAAATGGGTCTCCAAATGGTCCCCGATTTAGTTCTGGAAATACCGGTGCAGAGTGAGGCTTCACTGGCAGTGGAGCTGGCTTTGGCTAAAATGTGAACTAAAGGTCACCTTCATGGGCATGGCAGGGGCTGGTGGCATGGGAGCTGGGTATCAGTACCTCGTTCTTCCATGCGATAAGTCAGTGAGTGCTGAGAACCTACACCACACTTAGAACAATGTCCTTCTGACCAGCGTAGCCCAGAGGGTCTCATTCCAACATGTTCTCAAGCCCTGGGGACCCCTCTGTCTGCTTCTGTTTCTCTCCTTACTGAATGGCATCTGAACTTTGTATCGCAGAACAAAGCTTTGGCCCCTGCTCATTTCCCTCCGTCAGAGCATGGATCTTGTGCCTAAGAATGTTAGCCACTAAATTTCATCTAAGCTCACTTCCTGAAAGAAAATCTGAGGCCATTTCATGAGCTCTCTGTTGTGGAATTAAGTTTTTTCCAAAGAATTGTATAGATTGGCCATCTGGCCCTCTGCTTTTCAAAAGGATAATTTCAGTGCTACTTCCATATCTTAGGAAGAGCAATTTATTTTAGTCCTCAGGCCCTCTTTCAGCATTTAGAAGAGAAAAGAGTAGATTGCTTAAATGCAACCTGAAAAACCTAAAAATAATGATTGTATGTGTGTGTGTCTCTGTGTACCATACACAGTAAAAGGGTTTTGCACACATTCTAAGTCTCTAGTAAAAGAGAAGTCTCCCTAATCTAAAGTTTGTGGTGTTTTCTGTTAGGTTTCTCATTCAAACCACAGAACTAGTATATGCTCTGATTTTTATAGCCAGGAACAGAACTTACAGGGATAAGTTTGGAAAAACAAGTAAATCAAATTCAGAACTCTCAAAATTTAAGTTATGTTGACTAAGATACATAAGAGGATTAGCATTGAATACTATATATATAGTATATACACATAGTATTTGACATATATACATTTGACATATATATTTGACATATATATGTATATATGTCAAAGTTTACATGTGATTGCAAGTTTCTTAAAGCTAGAAGCTCTATATCTGTACTTCTATCCAATAACACCAGGCACAGGGAGATGCTCAGTATATACGTACTGAACGTATACAGTATGTATGAATGTGTTCAACAGCTTTTGCAGTTACCAGGGGCCCTGGTGGGTTAATCCTGTTCATTGAGGTGTGAGTAGAGTAGATGCTGAGTGCCAAAACATGAGTCGTGGCTGAGTTCATCCCGGGTCATGAGCATACCAGAGCTGCCCCTGAGTGTGGAAGAATGAGGTGATTGCCCAGGCCCCAGGGCTGGGCCTTGGTGCTGCAGGGGCTGGTAGCTGGGTACACCTCAGGTGTACTTCCCACCAAGGTGAAGGATATATACATACATGTAGCCAGGGAAGAATGGCAGGTAGTCACTTGTGTTTGTCTCCTATTGCCAGTGAAATACACAGGTGCCCTAGGACATTTCTGTCCAAGCCAGAGTAACTCAAATGGTTCTCCCATCACTTCAAGCCTCCAGCATCATCTCAGGATGGAAATTGGTATATCTGATCCCATGTTGTAGTTAAAACTCAAATTTTGGAGGTGTCTAGGTGGCTCAGTTGGTTAAGCATCTGAGTTTAGCTCAGGTCATGGTCTCAGGGTCCAGGGATCCAACCTTGTGTCAGGATCCCCACTCAGCAGAGAGTCTGCTTATCCTTTATTCTCTCCTTCTGCCCCTCCCCCAACTCATAATTTGTCTCTCTCTCTCTCAAATAAATAAATGAGCAGTGGGTGTTGTATGCAACTGATGAATCACTGAACACTCCATCAGAAACTAATGATGTACTCTATGTTGGCTAATTGAATTTAAATTAAAAACAAAAAACAAAAACAAACTAAAAAAAGAAAATCCTCAAATTTTGTTTTAAAATAAAAAAAAAATTCTCCCTTTCTCTCACTTGAGGCTTATTCCAGGGCCTAAGCCATAGTCGGGGAAACGGAATGTTCTCAGACTCCCCTCTCTCCCCTCTCCTCCCTGGCACTTCTAATCCTTCTTCCACATTTGGCTAACTCTTGGGTTCTGACGAAGGAGACCATGCATCCTGGTTTCCTCAGGCTGGTCACAGTTGCTTGTTGCCTGGGCCTAGTTATTAGTTGTTCCCCTTTGTATCATGGTTTTCCAGAGAATGAGAACCAACAGGATATGTATTTACACACATATCTGCATCACACACACACACACACATACACACGTGTGTGTGTCTTCCCCATCTCTTAATCTTGCAGTCTTACACCCTTGATGTGAGTGAAGGGATTAAGGGTTGAATAGTTTTTGTTTCCCTCCTTTGAAATATGATGCCATAGCAAAATTGTACCTATGTTTCCTGATTTTAGCCTAAAGCCCCATTTTCACGTTCTGTACAGACACACACAAAGGGGCACGCTGGTGTACATTTATCTATAAACATCACCAATGTGCAGAACACCCAGTAACAAAGAAAAAGTGGGTAAGGCGTTTGTGCCTCACACTGGCCCTCTTTGTTTTCTCCTTCATACAGTCCTGGATGTGAACTGTGATTTCATTTTACCAGGAGGTGTGTGTGTGTGGTGGGGAGGGGGGGGGCGTAGATATGACTCTCCAGAGGGTGGTTAGTCTATACCCTCATATTCCTGTGAGTTCAACCCTGGGTCTCACATCAGGCAGGCTGTCTGGATGTTCTTTAAACTAAGCAGCAGGATGAATGCTACTGCTGGCATCCCCCTTTGCTACAAAGGCATTGAAAACAAGGCCCGAGGCAATTAGGACATCAAATAATCCAACTGCTCTTATAATACCTAAATATTAAATATTTAAAAGGTAAGCAGGCTTGAAATTTGTAATGGAGAGAAAGTTTCCCTTTAAGTCATTAAGGAGTGGGAGTAGCCCCAAGCCTTTGAAAAGTAGTTGGTCCAAGTCTGAAGAATTCCTAACTCAAAAGAACATTAGTTATGTTCATAAATACATAGAGCTTAGAGCAATAAAATAAGGGCCAATGCAGAGGTACATTTAGGAAGATGACCAGATCATAATTAAAGTAACTGGCTCCATAGTTGATTTGGAATTCTGTCTCCAGGAAAATGGTTACTATGTGACAGTCACAGACAACCCTGAGAAAATGAGCATCCAAAACTGTATCAAGGAAGAAAATAAGCTGAGGTGGTTAGGAAAGATAATTCTTCTTCTTCTTTTTTTTTTTTTTAGAAGAGTTTATTTATTCATTTATTTATTTGAGAGAGTGCTGGGGGGTGGTGCAGGGACAGAGGGAGATGGAGAAGCAGACTCTTCATTGAGCAAGGAACCCAATGCAGGGCTGGAGCTCGATGCGGGTCTTGATCCCAGGACCCCGGGATCATGACCTGAGCTGAAGGCAGATGCTTCACCAACTGAGCCACCCAGGTGTCTCAGGAGAGCAGCTTCTATCATGTGAGTGAACAGATAGAACCTGCCTAAATAATCTATGATCTAGGTGGCCTTGGAATAAGTAGAACTTTTCTCTGCCTTAGTATTCTAATCTGTAAATTGGGACCTACCTCATAGGGTGCTTGTGAGAAGGCCAGCAGTGTCCTTGGTACACAGTAAATGCTCAGTAAATGTTACTGAATCTGGTAATAATATATTTATTTTTTTCTCCTGAGGGCACCAAGAGTCTGACACGAAAATGAGCATTTCAAATAAAGAGAAGTTGTAAGATAAAACCAGCTCATGCAAGCTAATAACAGACAGCAGTTCAGATTTTCTCTTGACTGGATTTGATTATATAATCACAAAAATAAATAACTGACTTTCAGATATAAGGGAAGTACAAGTGTGACAGAGAAAGTGTTTACTTCTACCAATAGAGGGAGTGACATTCAGTTTGCTCTTTTTTTTTTTTCCCCAAAGTTTGGTGTACTAAATCTCTTTTTTTTTTCTCCAGAAGAGAGAATAAAAGTCCACAAAAGTTGTTTCATCTTCTGATTCTGTTGTTTTCTGTTGGTTTATAGCTATGCCCATTATAGACTCAATTCTTGTGTTATGAGGATATGATCCGTATTAGTTAGAATTCACCATGTGCTGTAGTCAACATCTCCTACCTCTCATCAAAGTTTATTTTTTTTTAGAGATTTTATTTATTTATTTTTCAGATAGAGAGAGAGAGAGAGAGAGCACACAAGCAGAGGGAGCTGCAGGTAGAGGAAGAGGGAGAAGCAGGCTCCCTGCTGAGCAAGAAGCCTGATGTGGGACTTGATCCCAAGACCCCAGAATCATAATCTGAGCTGAATGCAGGCACTTAACCAACTGAGCCATGCAGGCATCCCTCATTGGGGATTATATTGGCAGAAGTTCCCTCCTCCCTTGTGCCAGAGCCTCCCAGAGATCAGGCACGTCTTTGGAGGGCTCTACTCATGTTGTTATGGGGACCTAGAGCCATTTTGTCCTGTGATTCCTAGGTTTCCTGGACATTTTCGATGTTCTCCACTAGAACTTCAGCTTTCCTCAGCTGATGAGCAAAGATACAGAATGAGGTTGATTGTGTGGGATATTTTATATCTAGCTTGGGAGTAGCAGTCATCATTTATTCTTATATTCCTCTGGCCAGAACCTGGTCACAAGGCCCCAACCCAACTGTAAAGGAAGCTAGGAGATGTAGGTTTCCTGTATTCCCATGATGGGACAAAGGGACTGGCAAGCATTTAGTTAACCTCTGATGTATGACTTTCATTGATGTGAAATCAAAGAGTTTTTGTATTGGGTAAGGCTTTATAGGGTGGTTTGACACAAGGGAAGTTCAGAGACCTTGGCCATTGGACCAAGGCAAGAGCCTTTTGTACTTCAGAATGTGAATATGTACATTAATATGTACAGCAGTGAGGACCTCTTTGAGTAGGGTGGACCCTAATCCACTGGGGTATAAGGAACTCATTTTTGCTTCCTCAGGTCACGTTGCTGAAGAAGTGGCAGTAACCTCATGCTTGCTAGATATTCTACTAACATCAGGACCACTCCAGAGAATATTAAAGCCCCTTTCATCGGCTAATCTAATTCAACTTGATGTTAACTTGATATTGCCCATCTCTTCTCTAGAATTTTCTCTTAACATGCTTCAACTTTTACATCTGAGTCTGTCTGGATCATCAAAAATGGTTCTTGCCTTGCCCTTACTCACTCATTCCTCCATCAATCAGCTGTTGAGTGTCTACTAGGAAGAGACAGTAAGAATAATTTTTTGGTTGTATCTTCAGATATTAATGTGGTTTTACAAAGGGGTAGAAAATTTCAGTTCATGAAACAATCTATTCAATAAGAGTAGTTTATAAAGGCCCAAGACAATGTGCTAAAGGAACAATCATGCTAGATGGCTGTTGGCTTTTCATTTGAGTTACTAATTCCATGAGAGTGTGGGCAAATATGGTAGAGTGTTGATTAACTTTCAAAGGAAGAACTCAAGACTGCCCTCATAGAGTTTTCAAATGCTGTTTGGGCTATATGTTGTATGGCTTGGTACTATTTTGGTCAAGGCTGGATTGTCTTGACCTTTAATATCTTTATTCCTTTGTTTCTCTGCCTCAGTCAATGAGAAGCAGGATCCAGATAATCACTACGGCTCTTTGAGTCGATCATTTGTTTTTTCTGCCATCTAGCCCTCCTTACTTCTTCCTTGCCCAAGAAAAAGGAAAAGCAATTTAGTTTTAATGTTATCTGAAGTCAGACATAATTAGGAAGACAAATCTACTGGAAAAAAATCTGCATTCCAAAGCCAAATACTGTGGTGTTGGCAGTCAGATCAAGCACCGACCTAATGCATTAACTGTGCTCTATGAGGCTTTCACTGAAGGTAATAGTTATGTTTCAAGAGGGCATGATGTGACCCATGGTATTTCCAAATTCTCAAGAGTAACAAGCCATGAAAAAAATAGGATTTATTTGTGTGCAGGAGTTCTTAAAAATCATCCTTTGATTTTTCATGGAAGGAAGAGTATCAGACTGAGGCAATGTTATTGAAGGACCATCTAGGATATTGTTCAAAATACCAATTTGTGAACCCCACCCCATACTTTATTAAGTCCAAATATCTGAGATAGAACTTAATAACCTGAATTTCTAACAAACTCCCCAGTTTGAGAGTTCATTAAAAGCTTGGCAACCATTAAACAAGTAGTCAAATCACAGAACTGTCTTCATCTGTAGAAGGAGAATATGAGCACTTACTCTCCAGTCATGTACGGCTGTTGTCCAGGTTAAAAGGAAATCAGGGACCCAGAGTCCTCTGCCAGATGAAAATTTCCCTGCAAATATAAGCCTGTGTTGTTATTGTCAGGGGCAAACGCTGAGACAACCAACCATCTTTTGCTCTTCTATTTTGTAGTCCCCTCCCCTCAGGAGTTTAGGCACAGAGTACCAGAATGTGATGCATTTATTCTGGACCCCCTGCTTTAGTTGAGTTTATGTCAACGGCAGCAGCTCCAAAGCACATGTGGAGTTAACTGTAAGCAAAGTTCCATTTGTGCACTTACAGGTTTTAGAGGGGACAAGCACAGTGTTCTGTTGATCAGGGACACAAACAAAGCTATTAGCTCTAGGTCTAGGGAAAGGGGAAAAAAAATCACTTTTCATATTGTGCAACCAACCCTAAATCAGGTCAATCTCTCCTTCATTGCTGGCTAATATCCAAGTCACAGTGAAAAGCTGATGTTTTTGTTTAGAATGGATTTTTGCAGTGTTTATAAACCAAGACTCCTTGAAATTTTCATTAGAGGATCATACAGTTCACCTCTTGTCCTGCCCTTTATCCTTTCTCCTGGAATAGTTGAGTGATTTTGAAAATTCTCACTAGTTTAATTGATTAGTGAGGAGAGTCATTTTTGAAAGTCACCCTCTGCAAAGCAGAACTGAGATTGACATACAGTCAAGATTCTACGACCTTGGTTTATGCGGCATAGGGAATGATGAGAACGTGACCTTCATTACAGCTTTGAATGTGTGAGGAAGGGAAGGGAATTGTCATATATGAATTCAGTGCCAGCACTTGGCTAGGCACGTAAGTCCTGTTGTGTCATTGAGTCCTAATAATTTATGAACCTGTGACATAGGTATATCCATAAACAAGGAAACTAAGGCTCAAAGTGGTTAACTTGCTAATAGATGGTAGAGCCAGGGTTATTTCTGTGGGACAAACCACCCTTAAACATGATGACCTATGAATACAGTCATTTATTAATGCTCTTAAGTCGATAGCCAGTATTGGTGGACAGGGAAGCTGGGAGTCCTGCTGACCTGGGTCAGATTCAGCTAATCTTGGTTGAGTTAGCTTATGCATTTGCAGTCGGTTGGCCAGTTGGCTGGTGTGTGTGTGTGTGTCTGACTGGTTCAGGATGGCCTCATCACATGTCTGGCAGTTGGTTAACTGTTGGTTAGGTTATGGGGTGTGGAAGACTGCATTATCCAAAGATGACCACCACAATATATCCTGTCTCACGTGTTCTTTTTACAATGGAACATTGCACTTTCCCTTTCCCCTTGAATCTGGGAAGAACTTTGTGACTGCTTTGACCATAGAATAGATCAGAAGTAATGACGGGCTTAGCCTTGAGAAACTGGCAGCTTCCATTTTCTTCCCACCATGACTTTGCTCTTGGAACCCACTTACAATGTTGGGAGGAAGTCCAGCAGCCATAAGGAGAGACTGTGGCTGGGTGTCCAGCCCACAGACCCAGCTGAGGTCCCAGCTGATAGCCAACAGAGGCCAGAAGACATGCGAGTAACACTTAGCTGATTCCAGATCCCAGACGAGTCACCCCCAGCCTTAGCGCTGCCCTAGCTAATGCTGTGCGAAGCAAAGATAAACGGTCTCTGCCAGGACCTGCCCCAAGTGCTCATTTGTAAGGAAAATGAATGATAATGGTTGTTTTAAGGCACTGAGTTTGAGATGGCTTGTTAGGCAGCAATAGATAACCGGAATGGAGTTATGGTGTCACTCAGCAGGCTTGATTGGGCTCGTTTGCAGGGTAGCTAGCAGAGTTCCTGCGGAAGTGCAAAAGGTCTCTCAGGCCTAGGTTCTCAACTAACTTACTGTCACTTCCATTGCATTCTGTTGTGCAAAGCACATGACAATGCCAGCCCAACCCAAGGGAAGGGGAAATAGACTGCTGTTTGATGGGAGGAGCTAAAGTCACAGGGGAAAGTGCTTGGATAAAGGGAGAAACGAAGCCTTGTGACCAGTTAGGGAAGCTACAGCATTGTGCAACTTCCCAAAGGCTATGGACAAGAAAGGGGAAGTGACCCTTTAAAAACTCAAGAAATCTTAATGATTCTGTTTCATATAACAATATATAGACAATAGGACCTGCCTTCTGGCAAGATTGGCCATATAGACTATCACTCACATGAAAAAAAAGTCAATAAAATAGCTATCGCAAATTCCATCCATATACTTTGCTAAGAACAGAGGAATTCTATCTTCCCCGCAGCCCCACTGAAGTAGTGAGGAATAAGCTTAGAAGGAATGGGAACAATTTTATTCATTTACACTGCAGAATACATAGGGCATGTGTCAAAACCTGATTTACATTTATTCACTGATTTAATTGGGAAACATGCATTCACTGGGTCTGTCAAAAGTTTTAAGTGATGGTCTTAGGACTACTGTCTAGGTCCTCGCTGGGACTAAGATCAAGAACACCCATGTCTAAAGATGGGTTATACTGGGGAGTATAGGAAGCCAGGTTCACTGGGGCAAACAATGTATTTGGGCCAGCTTTGGAGTAAGTTTCATGATTTCTGGTAGAGGCCTGACTTGTGGAAAGGCTTCAGTCAGTCACCAACTTGCCGGGCTGGGGAATGCAAGGGGTATCTTCTGGAATGGGGTATAGTGAGAACAAAGCTTCTTTCGATTTCTTCAGACTAATCGAACCAGATCCACTTCAGTTTAATGCTACTCAAATCAACAAATAGTTCTTTGGAAAAGTGTCTATTCATGTCTTCTGTCCATTTTAAAACTGGATTATTTGTTTTTTGGGCATTGATTTGATAAGTTCTTTATAGATTTTGGATACTAACCCTTTATTGGATATGCCATTTGCAAATATCTTCTCCCATCCCATAGGCTGCCTTTTTGTTTTGTTGATTGTTTCCTTCACTGTCCAGAAGCTTTTTATCTTGATAGGTCCCCATAGTTCAGTTTTGCTTTTGTTTCCCTTTCCTCCTGAGATGTGTCTAGTAAGAAGTTGCTACAGCTGAGGTCACAGAGGTTGCTGCTTGTTTTCTCCTCTAGGATTTTGATGGTTCCTTGTCTCATATTTAGGTATTTCATCTATTTTTGAGTTTATTTTTGTGTATGGTGTAAGGAAATGGTCCAGTTTCATTCTTCTGCATGTCTCCGTCCAGTTTCCCCAACACCCAATTGTTGAAGAGACTGTCTTTTTTCCATTGGATATTCTTTCCTGCTTTGTTGAAGATTAGTTTTCCAAAGAAGGCATCCAGATGGCCAACAGACGCATGAAAAGATTCTCAACATCACTCAGCATCAGGGAAATACAAATCAAAACCACAACGAGATACCACCTCACACCTATCAGAATAGCTAAAATTAACTACTCAGGAAAGGGGAAGTTTAAGAGAAACTGTTGGTGGAAATGCAAACAGGTGTAGCCACTCTGGGAAATAGTATGGAAATTCCTCAAAAAGTTAAAAATAGAACTACCTTACAACCCAGCAATTGCACCACTAGGTATTTATCCAAAGGATACAAAGATGCTGATTTGAAGGGGCACATGCACCCCAATGTTTATAGCAGCATTAGCAACAGTAGCCAAATTATGGAAAGACCCCAAATGTCCACTGATGATGAATGGATGAAGAAGCTGTGCTATATGTAGTCAATGGAATATTACTAGGTGATCAAAAAAGTAAAATCTTGCCATTTGCAACAGTGTGGATGGAACTAGGGTGTATTATGCTAAGTGATATGAATCAGAGAAAGACAAATATATGATTTCACTCATATGTGGAATTTAAGAAACAAAACACATGAACACAGAGGAACATAAAGGAAGGAAAAATAAAGTAAGATATAAACAGAGAAGAAGGCAAAGCATAAGAAACCCCTAACTATAGAGAACAAACTGAGGGTTGCTGGAGGTGAGGTGAGTGGGGGGGGGGTGCGGACTAAGTGGGTGATGGGCATTAAGGAGGGCACTCGCTGGGATTACCACTGGGTATTATATTTAAGTGATGAATCACTAAAGTCTACTCTGGAAACCAATACTATGCTATATGTCAACTAACTTGAATTTAAATTAAAAAAAATCAACAAATAATTATTGAGCACCTCCTATGCTCTAGTCACTTTTGTGGGTGCTCAACACACAGAACTGAAATGAGATATGGGTCCTGCTTCAGAGATGTTCATGGTCTTGAAATCACTTGGCAAACCAATCTTACCATTCAATGTTCTCAGGACTTGATCATGTCAAAGAGGGTGTGAAACCCTGGAGAGGGTCATTGAATTTAGCCTGTGGGAATGGGAAGGTTTTCTGGAAGCCTCCAGGATGAGAAGGACTTACATAGGTTAAGTGGTGAAAGGGGGGAATAACATATGCAAAGACCCAGAACCAAGATGAAAAAGTCTAGATGTATGTGAGAGAAAGGCAAGAAACAAACCCATAGAAGAAGGTAGGAGCTGGACAGAAAGGACAAGATCAGATTTGGTTTTAGGAGTCAGGAACATGGAGAATGGATTCAAGGAAGAGAACTGGGAACTTTGAGAGGTAATTGTGGTAATTCAGGCCATCAGAGGACCCAGACATAGTCACAGGATTGGATATTTTAAGGACATTTGCTGTCACTGAATTTGGATTAACTGGATGGGAGAGTCCAGGTTGATGCTCAGATCTGGGACTATAATTGGCTGGTGCAGCCATTGTGTGACACAGGAAACAGAGGAGGACAGGCAGGCTAGGGTTGGGACAATGATGAGTTTGGCTTAGGACTTGCCATGTTGGAGGATCCATGAGACATCTAGCCTAACAAACTGTACCCTGAAGACTTGAAGTCTGTTTTCTGGGTTGTTCCAATTCCTATCTTCTCTCTCTCTCTCTTTCTTTGTCTGCTTTCATCCCTGCCTCCCCATACCCCACAAAATCCAAATCTCTGAACCCAAACAGTGAAAAATGTATTTGAAACAGTTTCTATGTTCACATGGAGTATTGTGCATGTTCTAGCGTCTCCTAGATGGCATTGTATCCCCTCTTGAGAGACCTACATGTGTACAGTAACTCACCTTACAGATCCCTAAATGACTGTACAACCTCCAGCACACTTTAACACACATCATGGACATTAGAGGCATGGGTGGGTCTGTAAACCACTCTGTATCTGCCTCCAAACCTGAAAGCTATTACACAGTTTTCCAGTTGCAGTGCAGGGAAATTCCCTTCTATGGCTTTACACATTCTATGATTTGTAAACTACAACTTCTGGTGTGTATCTCACAACAGCCCTCTAATATTCATGAGAAAGATGTGAATTCCATTTTATTGATGAAGAAATTGAGGCTGAGAAAGCATTCGACTTAAGCACTATGGTTGATCTGGAACACGCAGCCAGACCTGTTTCTCCAAGTCCAGTGCTCCGTCTATCCCAGAACCTTGTCCTTCTTTGGGCAAGAACAGCCCAGACATGGCGCACTCCATAGGGCCTGAAATTAGATCCTCTGTGTAAGCCTGTTGTGTTCTGACTTGGGTAACATCAGCCTCTCCTACTGAAGGGAGCCTCCCCTACTGTATCCCCAGTAGTTTCCCTGGTCAGAGGCTGTGCCTGGCTGTTGCATTTGTCTGTTGGGCCCTTTACTGAGGTTGTCTGGAGAGAATGGGATCACTACAATTCTTCTGGGAGCACTAATTAATATAATGTGATATATAATATATTGTAATTACACTGTAATATATTATAATAATTGTACATACATATATAGTGATATATATATATGTGTGTGTATATATATGTATATGATAGCTTTCTGCTTTTATGCATAGGTACTATTTTTCCTTGCCACATATTTCTTTTCAGCTCAAGAGCTAGTAAAACACAAATACGACCACTGAACTTCGTGTCTGAAACTGACGATGTGGATGTGCACCTTGGCAGCCCTTCACTTACAGCCCAGGGTGATGGGGTAAGGGATCAGTGGGAGAAATGATGGGCTGAAAATATCTGACTTTTCTTGGTTACTTGCTTGATGATCCCTGGTGTGCCACCTGCCTGGCAGATAGTAGGCACTCAGAAAGCGTTTTCGGGAGAGGCTGTATTTTAAAAGGATGTGTTATAAACATTTTCTGGCAGACTCCATGTCCTTGGTGATACTATGGGAATGACCTTACTCAGTAACCAGTCTCTTATGGCAGCAAGTAGGTGGGGAGGCTAATGGAAATATCATTATAAAGGACTTTAGTGATGGTAAGATAAAAGATGCTCAGTGTGAAAAGATATGTTTAGAAAAACAGATATATATTTAGAAAAAAATGGCTCCCAAGAGGCATTCTTTGAATAACTGATGGGCTGTAGTGAAGTCATTTGAAAAATACAACGCCAAGTTCCAGCATGAACGGATGGGCATATTCTCATGAGAATGAGTGCCATTCTTGTTATTCATTCTGGGGCAAGATCCTCTGCTCCTTAAGAAAATGCCAAGTGATGGTGGTTTCCTGGGCTGGATATATTTCCCTGTCCAGAGGCTCCCTCAGAGGTGAGTTGAGCATCACTTGCCAGGTGAGGGGCTGCTGAGCCAGGAGTCAATGAACCAACATCTCAGTCTTCTTTAGGCCACGGGCTACTTTATGATCTCATCCCAGTTGCTCATGAGTCCACTCTTTCAAGCAGGAATGCCATTAGGATTCCTAACAACAGCTTGGAGAGGACGGATATAAAGGGGAGGCATGGCAGGTTCAAAGCCGAGCAAACGCTGTCTGAGAAGAGCCCCAGGGATGGAAAAAGCACAAAGAAGCCAGCTGGGTTCCTGGTCACCTCTCCCTAGACCGGGCAGCAGTATGAGATAAGCCCATGGTTCTTCATAGCCTGTCGTCCATGCTCAGGAGCTCCTGCTCTAGTCTTTGGATATTCCAAACCCTACCCTCTCTTTAGCTTGGTCTGAATCACTTGAGAAATCGTTCCTTTGTTGAGAGGCCATGTGGCTTCATGAGAAGAGCCCAAACTAGTATCTGAAGTCTCTAGGTTCAGCCCCCTTTGCTGACTCTGAACAAGCCAGTTTCACTGTCTAGAAGTAATATCATATCTAAGATAAGGGAAATAATTGTATATGGAGAATTCCTACCTTAATATTCAGTTACAATCAGAACTCAAAAACAGTGATTGTTCTATTTATTATGACTGTGGTGGTCAGTGGGGCTGGATGAAGGTGAGGAGGAGGGAAGACCCCTCCCCTCCCTTCCCAGGCTTCAGAGCGGAGTTCGCTTTCTAACTTCCCCTGGGCTCTCCCCTTCCCCACCCCAGTCCCCATCACACTCTCACTGCTGGGCTTCCCTTAACAGTTCCTGCTCATTCTCGTCCCCTTGACAAAGAGGATCACTCAGCTCTGTGAGTGCACCATAGTATGCCCTGCCAGCCTGCTCCAGACACTCCCAAATGTTGATGTTTTTGCTCATTCCCTCCCACTCCTTCCCCAGATTTGGTGTGAAGCAGTAGAGAAAGGGATGTTTGTTGCCTGGATAAAAGAACCTGGCCAGGCTATGGGTGGTTTTAATAATTATAATGATAAATATGTCAAAATAGATACCAATTATAGAGTATCTGCTATGTTTAGGAGCTTTCCCTTAGCATGTCATTGAATTCTTAATCCTTTTGGACTCCAAGACCATGCTCATTCCATTAAACTTTCACCAAACAAGGAGGCCCAATCATCCTGCCTCCCTTTTGCACCATTCATTCTTAAGGATTCCCAAGTTCTGGAGTTTCAGATGGTTTATTCATTTGAAATCAGCTAAGGAGACACAAGACAATTAGTTTCATCACCTGCTGGTCACACCTGGTTTCCTTTCTACATCAATCAGCACCTCCCAGCCCAGTCGCGTGGGGACTGTTTCCAGAGTCTAGTCTATCCCAGAGCCCAGTAGACCCTCTGGGGTCAGTGTCTGGTATAGAGCGCCAGCCTTTCTGTGTATCTGCTGGACGACTTCCTATAGGGTGCATGTTATCCCGGTGGAGGGCTTTTCATGACAATGGGAGCTCTGAGGGGTGTGGGGGGCGGATCCAGGGCTGCTCCAGGAATAGCATTTTTTCAAAGACAGAGTCTGCATCCTGAGAACAGACTATGACAAATGGCATAGCTTAAGAAGGCCGAGCTTGGGGGATCAGCTGGCAGAGGACCCGTGTCTCCATTGTTACCCTCTTTGAAGAAGATGTAGGAGGAGAAGTTGGGGAGGGAGAGTTTGAATGCGGTAGCTCCAAGACACTGGCGTTAATCTCACAAAAGCCTACCAGACTGTTCTTGTCATCAGAGAGGCATAGTTTGGTGCCACAGTTTCTCCATGCATGCGCATACACTACACACACACACACACACACACACACACACACACTTTTTGCTGGTTCAGCCATCTTCCAGAAAGCAAAGTGGGGGGCTCACTTCTCCCTAATTGCCTGATCTCCCCTCTCATCTCCTTTAGATGTACAGATGCTGCAGACTTCCTTCTCCAAATTTTTCCTAGTGCTTATTTCTGTCCTGGTCCTGTTCCACACCTTACTTTTCTCCCCTTTGCTTTGAAGAGTGGGGACCCTCCTTTGCAGGATAACAAATAGAAGTGTCAAACACATCAGCCCTGCCGCCTGCAAAGATAAATGGGGCAGCACGTGGAGCAACCTCTGTGGGTCTTGGGGCCCCAGCAGGAGCGGACATTGTGACAGATGGGGGGACAAGTGCGCTGACACAATCAGGTCATGTGAATGTCGAGGGGGTGAGGGTGGTGTCTGCCCCTCTGTTGGCTCCCCCCCACCTCTGTACCATGTACACACTCTGCTGTTGGAGATCATAAAGAGATAGCAGTCAGGTCACTGCTCCTCACCAGGCCTTATGAATCTTCCCTGTCAGCGGCACAGGGCAAGGAAGCAGACTGTCTGCAGAGCCTCCTGCCATCTCAGCAGTGACAACTGAGTTACCTGGCAGAGAAAGTCGGTCCTCGGCAAAGATTGTCCTGAACTTTCAACGTCATCTCTTCCGAGACCTGCCGTCTTTGATCACACATTCTTATCAGTCCTTCCATACATCCACGGGGTTCACCTCATCTCTGGCTCTCACCCAGGAACCCCTCCCAGGTATTGCCCATCAACTCAGGCAATGGATCCTTCCATACGTTCCTCTTAAATTCTAGGCGGTAACTGTTCACTTTCAATTTCCTTCTTCATTCTGCCTAAAGAAAAGTTTTCCTTTCCTCGCAGGTGCCATTCTGAGCTGAGATCTTCTCTGGGTCTCTGCCTTCAATATCCCTTGCTGATGGGACACCTGGGACCCAAATAGTCAATTCAACTCATTAAACGTGTAGTGAGGACCTGCTTTCTGTAGAGCAGCGTGCTGACTGCAATGGGGCTGGCGGGAGGCAGAGGAATGGCTGCAAAGATGGATAAGCTATGCATTGTCACATTTGGGGAGTCACAACTTAGCTGAGAAGACAGACGTGCAAGGCCAGCCCTGAACAAGGATAGAGTAAGAAGAGAAGGAGGAAGATTAATCTTGACTTGAGAGGTACAAGGACATCCTCTAAGGAACAGGTGGAATTTGGCAGGGACTTAAATGTTGAAGAGGATCTGGACAGGTTGAAATGGGAGGGACAAGAATCCAGGGGAAGGAGTAAGAATTCAGCCAGATGAGGGGTGCAGAGTGTTCTGGGGTCTGGACTTGGCCAGATATGACTCTGTGTGTGGTGTGGAGTGGGGAGGGAGAAGAAGAGGAAGAGACAGAGAGTATTTGGTTGGGAGAAAAGATTGGGCACAATTTAGGAGTTTGAATTTCATCCCATATTCAGCTGTGGGTTGGGGGACAGAATGCTACTTCATGTTCCATTTTGTCTCTCATTGCAGGATTCTCAATGGAATTGGATACTGCCCCTAGAGGCGAGGGAGGAAACAATCAGACAGTTCTCTTGGATGCTTCATAAAAACGGGATGGTGAGCAGTAGGGAAAGAAAGAATGGAGGGAAGGAGTCAGTAGAGAGTGTCTCTGGGCGGAATGAATGGGCTTGTGCCAGCTACTTAAACTCTTTCAGGCCAGTTTCCCGGTCATAAATAGGGATAACATTTAACACCTGGCCTAAGAGGAGGATAATACTTCCCCCATAGGCTGTTGTGAGGCTCATTTGAGAAGATGCATGTGAAGTGTTTAGTGCAGTACGTCTCAATACCCGGTGGCTATTGTCAGGTTTATCCCCCTACCTCCTGACCGAATTTAGTAGGCAAAGCGCTCAGATACTGGGACTGGACAGCTGTAGGGAAGGAGTGCCTGGTTTGTCCACAGGAATGATGCTGCAGAGGGATGCTCAAAGTCTAGATGATGAGGAGACTTAACAAGATCAATACCACTTTTGGAAAAGATTATATGCTATACTAGGCAGCAAATAGACCATTGAAACTGGATTTGAAAGCATTTATGGAGTCCATTAGAGATGGTTAAACATACCAACACAGAGAAAAATAAATAGTGGTTGCACGTGTCCATGCACATATGTAGCCCGCTAGTGCTCTTTCTCTTTGTGGCTCTCTTCCTCTCCCTTCCTGCCTCTCCATTTGCAGGTTTAGGTGACTAGGACTGATCAAGTAACCTTTTCTACGAAACTTACTCTGTGGTATTGTGGCTGCCCAGATCCAGCTACTTAGTGTGTGAAATTTTAGGAGCTGAACAGGAAGCAATACCTCCATTTACAGTGGGCAGTGGATGAGTTCTCCCTGATTGATAGGCTGATGGGTTTTCCAGGAATAACTCAGACCTTTTGGTTAGCTTTTTAAAGTTACTGGCGAGCAATTTAGTTCACTAGAGCGGTAATTTCGTGTTCTCTGGTGGCTTGAAATAATTAGATTATTTTGTGGAATGAATAAATGAGAAGTTAACTCAGTGGCAGGGATCAGTGTGGTAGCATGATTTATTTCTTGCAAAGGTGAATGCTCTAGGGTCTTGACCCTGCAAATAATTGTTTTGACTTCCTCCCCTTTCTCATTTGTAATATGTTTTGGGTCATTTTCTGGGGGAGGTTGCCCAGTGGAGTGGAAAAAGCATATGGACTTTGGGATCAGCCAAATCTTGATTCAGTTTTTACTGGGTATGTGACCTTGGGCAAATCACTTAACATGCCAGACCCTGCTTCTTCATCAGTGGTAATAGCGCTTACCTTCTATGAGAGGTGCATTAATTAAGTCTGTAACTAAAAGGAAAGTGCCTAATGCAGCTCCCAGCCACATTAGAAACCCAAACAAAGATTAGATTCCTTTTACTCTCCCTCCTCACCGTATTATTTTAAAATGATTAATGTTTAAACCAAGGATAAACATCCAGCACATTAATTAATTGTGGTTTTACTCATTTGTTAGGTTAGAACAAAACTTTGTCTTGATAAAGTGCTTTAATGAAAATGTTTATTGACCCTAAGTTTTTGGGTGAAATGAAAGGTGCTTGACCCAATCTAAGGCAAAACCTCTATCTTCAAACTAACCAAAGATTACCTTAATATAGAGAGTCTGAACAGAACTTGATTAGGGAATTGGCCTTGTATTGTCTACTTTTATGGCATTACATACAATGGACATTGTACAGCCCTTAGGTAAAGTTCAAAAATGAAAAGAAAATCAATTATCAAACTGCACTGGGAGGCTGGAAGGCCATTAGTGTTTCAGTCATTTGGTGATAGAAGCAGACTTTGCTTTTCACCCATTTGCTGCTTCGTGGTACTAGCAGACTACCCACCAACAACAGGTCCAAATTAATTCAGCCGATAGGAATGGGGGTATGTGCTCTCCATTCCTGCTAGAACATTACAGCGTTGGAATTCTTGTTACAATTTATTCCAAGCCTCAAGTCTGTATATCACTTATCCGCTGAATTGAACAAATTGAAAGTGATCACATTTAGGAACTATTGGTGGGAGGTTGGTGCTTCCACTGCTTTAATAACATCTTGAGAGCTAATGGGGTTCACTGATGTTCCTCAAATCTATCCTACCTCCCTCTGCATAAGTGAACTCAGTTGGAGGTCGAGTTTATTGACGTTTATTTGGCTCACTGTAGTGTCTATCTAAATGAACACTGCTTTGGTGCATTGCAACTTAATGATTTACTCTGCATCCAGGTGAGAGAGGAGATGTGGTATTCAGGCAGGGACAAGGACATATGGAACACATGTCTTCCAACCACAAATGGTTGAGTTAATTTCTGAGATATATCATAAAAGGTTATTTTGATATTGGGATAAAGGAACTCTAGGAATATCCTACTGAGGCTAGAAAAGTAAAATAATAGCTGGGGGTAGGGGCAGGAAATTAGGAGGAATACCCAGGTGAGACTACTTATATCTGTCAGCATTTTCCTACAATTGCATGTTTCTCCGTAGGGGACAAAAGATGTAACCCCATTTGCTGACTGAGCTTAGAGTTTCTGAGGCAAAGTCATGGGAAAAAAAGCTCACTTCTGTAAATATCAGTGATCATTTATGGCAGAACTCCATCCTTGGCTCCACATGCTTTCCAGCCACATTCTCATTCTCTGATATTCTTCTTATACAAATTTTTCAAGAGTTGTCTACACGCATTGTTACTCTGTCTTAACTTTCCAGCCTCTCTTCAATCTACTCCAGTCAAACCTTTGATCCTACCAATTGAATGAATTCAATTTTGTCAAGATTACCGGTGACCTCCAAGTTACCAAAGTCAATGACATCTCTTCATTCTCACCTTGTTTGAACCCTCAACATCTTGGGGCAACGTTGAGCATTTCCTCTCTCTTGAAACACTCTCCTTTCTTGGCTTCCTTGAAAACTCTTTTTTTCTGGCTTTTCTTTTTCAAAGATTTTATTTATTTATTTGAGAGGGAGAGAGCGAGAGCGAGCAACAGAGACAGAGCACAAGCAGGGGGACAGGCAAAGGGAGAGGGAGAAAGCAGACTCCCCACTAAGCAGGGAGTCCAATGTGGAGCTCCATCCCAGGACATGTGGCAAATCCACCCAGGTGCCCCCTTTTTCCTGACTCTTCTCTGACCTCAAGACCATGACTTCCAGTCTCATTGGCTGGCTTTCTCCTCTACCCAACTTCTAAATATTGAGATTCTTTGGAGCTTAGATTTGGCTCTTGTTCTCTCCAAAGTCTTGTCCTAGTTGATCTACTTAAGTCCCATGTATTTAAATATGTTTACACTGAGGTCCACAGTATTTATATCTTTTGTCTTACCTCTCCTCTGAATTCTAGACTTATAAATCCAATTGTCTACTTGGGATTGCTGTGTACAGACATTTCAAACTGAGTAAGACCAGAAGGGTACTCTTGGTGCCTGTTTCCCAACTCTTCACATCACATCCATCAATAAGTCCTATAACTCCAAATTATATAATATACCTCACAATGTCTATTGCCCTTCCTAGTCTTGGCCTACATCATCATCTTCCACCTGAACTGGTACAGCTACCTTCTAACTGGCTTTTCTTCTTCTAGTCTTACTCTATATTACTGTCTGCTCTACACACAGTAGAAATTTCCTACTCAAAAACCTCCCAATTTTTACATTGCCTCTAGAATAAAACCCAAAGTTCCTATAGTGTGTCCTGCCTTGCTTGCTCTGTTTCTTACCTCTCCAATTTTTTCTTACCATATTTTCCTCTTTATTCACCATGCTCTAGTCATGCCGGTCTTCTTTTAATCTCTTGAACACATTATACTCCCTTACACATCAAGGATTTTGCACATGCTGTCCCCTTTGCCAGGAATGGTAATTTACATCACTAACTTAATGGCATTTATTATGAGTCTAGCCAGTTCTAAGTGCTTTCCATGGATTAACACATTAAATTCTCCTATCACCCACACAAGATAGGAACTGTTATTCTTTTATTTAACAGATGAGAAAATTGACTCACATTTACTCATCTGAAAGCTCTTCCCCCTTTCCTATAACAACTTCCTCTTTTTTTTTTTTTTTTTTAGATCTTAACTGAAATATCACTCTTCAAGGATGTTTTCCTTGATTCCCCCCATCTAAAGCGCTAATTTCATTCTCAGTCCCTTGTTTTGGCTTTTATAGCATCAATAATAACTTGCAATTTCTTTGTTCACTTGTGTTTTGTCTGCATGGACTGGGATCGTGTCTTTCTCACTCACTGCTCTATCCCCATAGCTTAAAACAGCACCTGACTCTTCAACCTTTGCTGAATGGGTGAATAATGGAATGAATGACCACCTTTCATGGAACTTAGTCAATGATCTAGGGACAGGAAAGGGAAAGGGGTGGAGGGGGTATGTTGTATACAGACACCAAATAATCATAGACGTGGTACCCTGGTCCACATGACTTGCTCCATTTCATTCTATTCTTCCTGAAACAACAATGAAACAAGACAAGGCAACAAAAATGAGTGAGGAGGAGCTTAAAGGGAAAGCAGGTTACTCATATATGTTTCTCTGATTATGGAATAAGCCCTGAATTAACAAATATCCAGCAGATACACATTCAGTGGGAGACATGGCACAGACATGGGTGTGGAGGCAGGAATCAAAGTTGAAGGGGTGACTTTCGCAACTTGTCTAGGGTAGAGGGTTTCAGTATGAGTACGCAGTGAGAGATAACTTAAGGAAATTAGGTCATGGCTGTGAATGCTGGCCTAGGGAGTATGGATGTGAGTCACTGAAGGTGAAAAGCCACCGAAACCTCCATACAAGTAGTCTTGGAATTACTGAGAATCATGAAACCCTCAATATATTACAGATACCAAATTTGTGGTGTTTTTTTTTTTTTTAAGATTTTTAATTTATTTATTTGACAGAGAGAGACCACAAGCAGGCAGAGAGGCAGGCAGAGAGAGAGGAGGAAGCAGGTTCTCTGCTGAGCAGAGAGCCCGATGCGGGGCTCGATCCCAGGACCCTGAGATCATGACCTGAGCCGAAGGCAGCGGCTTAACCCGCTGAGCCACCCAGGCGCCCCCCAAATTTGTGGTTTAAAGGCCTTGCTGTTATGGCCTCAGCTTTGTATTGAGGGAAGTTATAAGAAATGTATTTTCTCCATGCCACTTACTGTCTACCTCTACAAGGACCCAGAGTTTCGGTGCCAGTAAAGCTATGTTAAATAAAGTTAGCATATATTATCTTGTCACTAACTGTGTTTCTGCTTTTGCTAGGGCTAAAAGGAAACTGGACCTCAAATTTAAGTGATTTAGATAATTATGCAGGTCTTTTAATTTTGCATTTTTTCTACTATCCCTCCATGGCTTCATATTAATGTTAGATGCAGATTATCACTATTTTTGTTTCTATCATTACTATATATTTTGCATATTTTTATAATCCCCCACATATCCTTTTTGGTACAGAGGGTTACTCTTATTTTTTTTTCTTTATTTTTTTAAATTAACATATAATGTATTATTTGCTTCAGGGGTACACGTCTGTGAATCATCAGTCTTACACAATTCAGAGCACTCACCATAGCACATACCTTCCCCAATGTCCATCACCCAGCCACCCTATCCCTCCCCCACCAGCAACCCTCAGTTTATTTCCTGAGATTAAGAGTCTCTATGGTTTGTCTCCTTCTCTGGTCCCATCTTGTTTCATTTTTTCTCTCCCCACCCCCCAAGACCCTTTGCCCTGCCTCTCAAATTCCTCATATCAGAGAGATCATATGATAATTGTCTTTCTCTGATTGATTTATTTCACTTAGCGTAATACCAGAGGGTTGCTCTTTGACAAAAGAAAGGTTTCATAGGCTTAGACATGTTGGGTGTCTTATTCTTTTTTTTTTTTTTTTTGGGGTGTCTTATTCTTGTCTTCACTATGTAAAGGTGACATTTATTTATTTGACATGGGATTGGTGTGTGGGAACTGATTGTACATTTTCTTTTAAAACAACTTCCTTTATCCTTGTAAGTCATTTGGTCCTCAAGAGGATGAAACAGGATTAATGGAGGAGAAACTCTGGTATAGCAGTGACCCTGCCTTGAATTTCATGGGCCCTGATGTAAAGAATATTAAATGTTCCTGGGGAGCTTCTGTTCAGCCTTAAAAAAATAATTAAGTGGCCGTGGGGGAGGCCACATTCCATCTTGACTCTCTATATCCTAAATGGACATGTGTTCAGAGGTTTGACACACCCAGGCCCCTTAGCATTTTCCTTTCCCTTTTAATGTTCCAATTTTCCTCCTCCCCTTACCCCTATTTAAAGCGAAGATTAAGTTGTTTTCAGAATAGTGGTTCTCTAAGTGTGGTCCCTAGACCTAAGACCACTTAGGTTCTTGAGATCGAAACTATGTTCAAAACAGTATTAAGACATTATTTACTATTTCTCCCTTCCATATTCTCAGTGTACCAGGGAATCTTCCAAAGGCTACATGACATGTGATATCACAAGAGATTAAATATATGAACCAGACATGAGAATCTAGGTTATTTTCTTTAAGCTGGGCATTAAAAGATATTTGGAAAAAATGCAAAACAATGCTATTCTTTTCATTGAAATGATTTTTATTTGAAAAATGTAATCTTTTAAAAAAATGTAAATTATATTTGAAAAATATAATAACATATAGTGGGTTTATTATAGTTATATTTAAATGAATTAATACATATTTCTTATTTTTAATTTCAAATGTGGTAAATATTAGTGTTAACAGTTATTATGGAAAATGAAAAAAACTTCATTAAAGAAAAGCATACTGTTAGAAAATTTCCTTTGTGAAAGGGAGAATGATTGAAGAATTAATGAGATAGAATACAAAAGTGGTACTGGTGAGGAAGTTAGAATGGTGAGGGGCTCACGTTAGACCAGGGGTCTCAGAGGGCAGAAACTATGACCTGCCTGAGCCCTCTTTCTCTTTCTCAGTGTACAGCATTATTTCTAGCACACAGGGACAGCTCAATACAATTTGAATATTGAGTGACCAGGTGAGTGAATAGAAAAACAGAGTTCATCCTGGTGAAAAGTACATTTGACATGGTATACGAGGTCTAATTAGGACACTCCTGCCATCAACAATTAGGGTGAGCGTGCTTTCAATCATTCAGGATTTAATTCATCCATTTATTCAATAGTTATTTATTGAGTACATATTATGTGCCAGTTTCTATGTATCAGTCATATTACGTCTTAGATTTTCTCATCTCTAAAAAGGAAGCGCAAATAAGCTGTGAAAACCCTTCTAGCAATGTCTTCCTCTGGATAATACCAGAACTCTATCTTTGTCTCTCTCGGATAAGCTAACACAAGAAGGAAGATAACTTTCCTCAGGCAAAAAGCATTGTCTGCTTTTAAGTGCTACTGCAGAAACTTAAGTGGCAGATGGTCTACTGCCTTGGTGTTTTACAGATAGAAAAAGGTTTGAAATGAAAAAAATTTAAAGCATGAAATCAGCTAGCTCAATCTTATTTCCTAGATTTATTCAGTATTTGACTTCAACTGAAAAATTTCAATTTAGAGAATTTGGAAACCCTACTAGTGTCTCTCCCCTAGCAGAAAGAGGATGCTCAAAGGTCTTTTGTGAGAAATCTGGAAGATTTTGCGCAGTGAATGCAAGTGAGAAAACTGTTATGCTTGAAATGGACCATCACTTTGGGAGAACGAATGCCCTTTGTCATTTGTCCACAACTTCCATTCTGGTTGGCAAAGTCTTAAACATTAAAGTTCCATTTGCCTGTTTCTTGGAGCCTTGGGCAAATGGGTTCCCAACTATATTAGTCAGTTTTCATTAGATAATGTTGCAGTAACAAGCAACCCCCACATCTCAGTGGCTTACAATAAAAGTTTATTTCTTGATCACGTTTCAGATCGTCTGTGGGTTGGAATGGCACTGCTCCTACAACAAATATATTCTTCCTGTAAGAATCTAGGTTGAAGAAACAGCCACCATCTGGGATAACTATTCTTACGGAAAATGAAAAAGAGATATGGGTGAATCACACAATAATTCTTATGTCGAATGTGGCATATGTCACTTTGGTTCACATTTAGTTGGCTAAAGCAAGTCTCATGTAGCCTGAGGTCAATGAGGGTGAGGAATATATTCCTTTCACAGGAATTTTCTGTAAATTGCTATTGCTGAGCAACAGGAAGGGATAGCATATTTCTCCTACAGAAAGGGAGAGGGAACCATTGAGAACAATAATACAATTTAGCAATTGTATTATATTATTATATTATAAATATAATATTTAGGTAATATTATATTATTATATTAGTTTCAGGTATACAATATAATCCATATTTGCACATGTTGTGAAATGATCACCATAAGAAGTCTAAGTAACATTCATAACCTTATATAATTACACAATTTTTTTCTTGTGATGAGATCTTTTAAGATCTACTCTCTTGGGCTCCTGGGTGGCTCAGTGGGTTAAAGCCTCTTCCTTCAGCTCAGGTCATGATCCCAGTGTCTTGGGATGGAGCCCCACATCGGATTCTCTGCTCTGCAAAGAGCCTGCTCCCTCCTCTCTCTCTATGCCTGCCTCTCTGCCTACTTGTGATCTCTGCCTGCCAAATAAATAAATAAAATCTTTTTTAAAAAAAGACCTACTCTCTTAGCAACTTTGAAATATGCAATATGGTATTATTATCTTTAGTCACCATGCTGTACGTTATATCCAAAGATTTATTTATATTCTAACTGGAAATTTGTATCTTTTGATGTCTTTTACCTATTTGTTCCAACGGCCCCCACTTCTGGTAATCACCAATATGTTCTCTGTATCTATGAGCTTATTTTTTTTGTTTGTGGTTTTTTCCAGTTTTTAATTCCACATATAAATAAGTCCTATCATATTTGTTTTTCTCTGTGTGACTTATTTCACTTAGCACAATGCCCTTGAGTTTCACTGGTCTTGTCACAAATGGCAAGATCTTGTTCTTTTTAATGGCTGTATAATATTCCATCTTCTTTATCCACTCATTCACTGATGGACACTTAGGTCATTTCTATTTCTGTATCTTGGCTATAGTAAATAATGCTGCAGTGAACATGGGGGTGCATATTCTTTTCAAATTAGTGTTTTTGTTTTCTTCAGATAAATACCCAGAAGTAGAATGACTGGATTGTAGGGTAGCTCTATTTTTCATGTTTTGAGGAAACTTCATACTGTTTTATGTAGTGGTTGTATCAATTTACATTCCCATTAAGAGTGCACGAGGGTTCCCTTTTCTCCACATCCTTACCAAGAACTGTTACTTCTTGTCTTCTTAAAAATAACCACTCTCACAGGTGAGAGGTGATATCTCATTATGGTTTTGATTTGCATTTTCCTGATGATGAGTGATGTTAAGCACCTTTTCATCTACCTGTTGGTCATCATGCACCTGTTGGCCATGTCTTCTTTGGAAAATGTTTGTTCAGATCTTCTGGCTGCTAATGGCCAAAGCAACTGTTTTTGGCCCCGAATCTCCACCCCATCATCCCTATCGCACCCTACACTCTAGCTTTGACAAACTGCACTCAGTTCCCTAATCCTTCCTCCTGTTCTTCAGCTCTATGCCATGGCCCATGTGCCAGCTCTGGAATGCTTTTCCTCACTCAGTCCACTTGGGTCCTTTTGCTTAGCATGAAGGTGCATTTCAAAAGTTAGTCATAGTCTGATATTGCTACTGACCCTTTAGGAGAATTAACTGTTCCCTCTCTTGGCACCCCTGAATCGCATCACTTCCAACACTATATTGCACTCTTTCTTTTCATGCTTGTCTTTTCTGCCACACCATTCGTTTTCTGAGGGCAAAACCTCTTTCTTAATTATTTCTCCATCTGCTTCATATTGCCTGGCCTGTAGTAGGTGCCCAACAAATGCTTTTTCAATCAATGATCGTGATAACTGGAGTAAAGAAATGATAAATCCCAGAAAAGTCTTGAATAAAAGGTAAGTTATGATAAGCAAAAGCCACACTGAGATTCTAGGATTTGAGGCTTGGGGTGACAAAACAGAGAGTAGGTCTATACTCTGCACTCTGAGGGGGTCAACACAGACTTGGGGAAAAGCAGCTTTAGTATATGTCCTTAGGAAGATAAATTTATCATGGAAAAAATACCCTGAGTTTAAAAGACCTATGGATTGGCTTTTCCTTGTTGTAGTAAATAGGTCCCTTTATAGATGTGCTCTTTAGTACCCTAAATCCTGAGATGTCACACTGCTCTGGAGTAAGCCAGCCCCCTTAAGCTGAATAGGCGTGCAAAGGTAAGATTAAACTAGTAATTCTATTTGTCTGCTGCACACACCATTGTTTAGCTAGAAAAATTGAACTCCTGTTCAGTCCTCTCCGTGTGTTTAATAAATGCTTCAGGTGCATAGAACTGTGTGTGTGAGGCAGGAAGGAACAAAGCATTCCCTAGGAATGACATATTTATTAACCTCACTGAGAAATTCAAGACCTGTACCTTAATGCCAGTCAGGAAATAGGTGAGCCTGGCAAAGAAGGATGGAGAAGACCTTCCTGTAGCACACCTGCCTTGTCTTCCATGGCACAGGGTAGCTGGGACGACAGTGCTTCTGTGTGAGCATCAGGAGCCCTGGGTTCAAATGCCACCTCTGTGGCTTTGAAGCTTGTCACCTTGAACATGTTACTGTTACACTCTCTTGGTGTCCTCAACAGTTGCCATGTTTGGAGAACCTTTTATGTATGATGCACTGTTGTTTCTCTGCTTTTTTATTATTCTTATTATTCTTATTATTATCTAATAATTCTTATTATTCTCTGCGTTTTTATTATTGCTTTCTATAGTGGTAAAATACACACGACATGAAACTTGCCATTCTAACCATTTTTGAATGTACAAGTCAGTGGCATGAAGTACATTCACAATGCATCTGCCTTAATCTTGTCAATCCTATGAGGTTGTGTGATCATTCTCTTCCTTTCACAGATAAGGAAACTAGGACTCTGAGAAGTTAAGATGATTCTTAGAAGATTCCTGGCGCCCATCAGGTGCTAAATACGAGGCAGCTATAATTATCATACTCCTTCCAGGTCACTGCCTAGAAGATCCTCCTTAAAGCCTTGGAAAAGGAAAAGAGAGAATGGAAGTTCTAGATTCATTAGTTTTTCCTGAGGTAGCAGCCAATGAAGAGAGTGAAAATGGACAATACCCCAGCAGCCTTGCCTTCCTTGCACCCCTTCCCTGCAGATGGGTGTCCAGGCTCCAGCTTCAACGTGGATATCCCAGGGCTGACCCATTCCATCCACAGCCCCTGGAGGAAGGAAATGAGTTAAGCCTCTCTTCAGACACATTTGTATTGATTCTGTCAGTTTCGTGCTGCTTGCTGACAGGAGATGGATGGCTCATAACGCAGCTAGGCACAGCACATTACGTCCCCATCTTGGGGCTCCTAAATCATTTCGAAATTTTAAATTCCCTAATCAATATTTTATGGCGAGCACAAGACAGTGATCAGGCCTGTTTCTCTCCAGGGCGTGTGCACACATATTGGGACTAGTGGATGTGAGTGCCGGGAGGGGTCAGCCCCATCTGGCTGCGTCCTCCAGAGGACAGTCATTCGGCCAAGCCCTCGCAGGTCATGGGATTCCAGTGGACTCCTTTAAGGGGGAAGAAACCCAAGGACTAAGAGATGATGAGGGTGGTCTTTGATCACCCAGCTCATGGCAAAACTGAGACCTAGACACAGGCTGTCTGAATCCTAGACCAAAGCTGTTTCTGTGAAACCACGCCTGGCACAGTGCATAGCACATAGTAGGTGCTCAACAAATATTCGCTCAGTGTTGAACACATGTTAACACTCACAAAATGCCGAAGTTTGGGCCAAATAAGTCGTTATGCTTCTTAAGCACTCACTAAGCACCAGCCTGTCCTCTAAATTCTTTACTTTTAAAATGTCAGTCCTTACTCATCCTCCCATGAAGTAGGGACTATCAGTATCTCTATTTTACATATGCAAAACGGCTCTGGGAAGTGGCAGCTGGCAAGTGAGAAGGAATCTGCTTTGAAATCCAGGCATTTGTGCTGGGACCCCTGCCGTCACCGCTGTGCTGCATTACCCTGGACCCCGACCCGAGACACTGAGTTTTCTGTTCCCTGCTGTATTTGGACCCATGTCCACAATGCACCTGTGTTTCCCAACATGGAAAAGACAGATTAGAGAAGAAAAGGGATATTGGTGGGTTAGAAGGTAAGCAATTGGCTGTCAGATCCAAGTTCTTGGGTGATACTGGTGAAGAAACATGCTGAAAGCCAAGGCCAGGCTCCAGGGTGTTCAGAGAAAGTAGCAGCTGGGTGAGAGGAAATGGCTCTGGTTCCCCGAGGCTTGGAGAAGAAACTAGGTGCTCAACAAATGAATTTTGATGATGCTGGCAATCAGCAGCCTGTTTAAATGCTGCAGTAGAGAAGGAAGGAAGGAAGGAAAGGAAAGGAAAGGAAAGGAAAGGAAAGGAAAGGAAGAAATATATATATATATATGTATGTATATATATATATATATATATATATATATATATATATATATATCTCCTCATAAAGACTTCCATACAGGACAGGATCTCGTCCCTCCTGCCCTCCCTGCCTCCCCTTGCTCTTTGGCCCCCCACCCCTACCCCCATGCTCCAAGATTCCTACATCAGGACCTGCTTTACCATCACTTCTTTTCTTGGCCTGATAGGCTCCTCCACGTGATTCTCCTGCGTCTGGCTCTTCCTTGTGATTTAGATCTCAGCCTATAACACACAGCCTATAACAATATCACTTGTGCAGAGAGGCGTTCCTTGCTCATCTCGTCTACACTGAGAACAGAGCCCTTCATCCTGAGTGTCTAAGACAGCGCCTGACACACAGGAGGTGATAAGCAAATACAGAATGAATGAAAGAAGGGCTTCAGGGATGTTTGGAAGAAGGCCCCTCGGGTGTCAGGCAAAGCACACTGCAGCTAGAGCTGGGTAAGAAGGAAAAGTATAAAACAGCCCTGCCAGAGCCTCACCACACTCACTGGCCTGTAAGTGATCTTCTCCTCAGTCAGGGATCTCACTCACCACCTCCTAGGCAAGTTCACACCATGTTTGGGCAGCTCTGACAGCTGCAAAGTTCTTCCTTATTTGGGCATGAAACTCAACCTTCTGTAGCTTCTACCTATTTATTGGTCTTGATTCAAACCCCGGGGGCTCCCTGGAAGCGATGCTCTATCAGCAGAAAGCTCCCGAGGTACAGGGAGCCCCACTGCTGGGGCCAGCTGTGCAGGCCAGAGACCCCAGGGGATAGCTGTTGGGTGGGGGCCTTCGGGATCTTATGATACACCTTGTAGCCGTTTTAGCTGTCAGAGTCAGCTTGCTTTTCCAAGGAGAAACGTGCAGGGAATTCTGGGTCAATGTTCTTGCAATCCTCCCAGAGCAGTAGGAGGTTTTGCCAAGAGCAGGGAAGGAAAGCCAAGGACTTGGCTGTTTTCCCTTTAAAAAACCATATTACAGATGTGGCAGTGAGAATAGCATTCTCTTCCACTCTCACGTTGTTTGATGTGTTGCAAAGGCCCTTCAGGCATATCAGGGGTGCTCTCATCAATCTTATCACTGCCTCCGGAGAAGCAGGGATTTGCCTAAGACACTCTGCCAGCAAGAGTTCAACACCCCTGGCCCTCCCCAAATGCTTTACTCACACGCTAAGGATCCTACGGATGACTTCAGGTTTATCTGTGATTATAGAGTCATGCTTCTCAAACCCGAGTGCATAAAAGTCAACTGGAAAGTTCGTTAAAACATAGATTCCTAGAGATTCTCCTTCTGTAGCTATGGGGTGGAGGCCAGGTGTAACAAGCACCCAGGTGGTGCTGATGCCGGGACACACCTGCCAAGATGGCTGCGGCCAGCTTCACCCCGTTGCCTCTCTCTGAACTCCAGGAAGTAGCAGGTAAGTAAAAAAGTATTCTGCCTAAGGTGCCTTGTTTGATCTCACAATGACCCCATGAGACAACTATATTTATTTTTCCCGTGTCATAGATGAGAACGTGATGGTGCAGAAGGTCAAGTCACTCACCTGCAGTCCCTCATCTGGTAAATGGCTGAGTCTGAATTTTGCTGGATGTCAGAGCAGTGGATTTAACCACAATGCCATGCTCCTTCCTGGAAATGAGAGGGGTTTTCGGCTAACTGGGTTTCCCATCCTCACTGGAAGAAGGACCCTGCTTCTCACTGGGCACAGAGATAAACACTGAGGTCCCTTGAGTTTAGAAAAGAGACTAAACTTGGGGCACCTGGGTGGCTCAGTGGGTTAAGCCTCTGCCTTCAGCTCAGGTCATGATCCCAGGGTCCTTGGATCGAGCCCTGCATCGGGCTCTCTGCTCAATGGGGAGCCTGCTCCCTCCTCGCTCTCTGCCTGCCTCTCTGCCTACTTGTGATCTCTGTCTGTCAAATAAATAAATAAAATCTTAAAAAAAAGAAAGAAAGAAAGAAAGAAAAGAGACTAAACTGCTTTCCAGGCTTGCCCTGGTATCTAGGTGCTCTCATTCCACCCTGGTCCACCATCCACCATTGTATACATGAACCACATCTTCTTTATCCATTCATCTGTTGAAGGGCATCTTGGCTCCTTCCACAGTTTGGCTATTGCAGGCATTGCTGCTATGAACATTGGGGTACACATGCCCCTTCTTTTTACTACATCTGTGTCTTACTAGGTAAATACCTAGTAGCGCAATCACTGGGTCATAGGGCCTAGCTCTATTTCTCACATCTTGAGGAACCTCCATACTGTTTTCCACAGTGGCTGCACCAACTTGCATTCCCATCAACAGTGCAAGAGGTTCCTCCTTCTCCACAACCTCGTCAACACTTGTTTTCTCCTTTCTTGTTACTTTTGGCCATTCTGGCTGGTGTAAGATAGTATTGTGGTTTTGATTTGTATTTCCCTGATGGCTAGTGATGCTGAACATTTTTTCATGTGTCTCTTAGCCATCTGTATGTCTTCTTTGGAGAAGTGTCTCGTCGTGTCTTCTGCCCATTTCTTGACTGGATTATTTACAATTCACTTATTTTATTTATTTATTTGACAGACAGAGATTACAAATAGGCAGAGAGGCAGGCAGAGAGAGGAAGGGAAGCAGGCTCCCCGCTGAGCAGAGAGCCTGACGCGGGGCTCGATCCCAGGACGCTGGGATCATGACCTGAGCCGAAAGCAGAGGCTTTAACCCACTGAGCCACCCAGGCGCCCTAAAACTCACTTATTTTAAATGTAAACTTCCTATCTCTTCTACCTGGGATAGCACCTGCCTATAGGAAGGAGTTACGGAGTCACGGCAACAAGAGGTGGGAAGGTTCTTGTCTGGTTTGTGTTCTGGCCTCTGGTCCTGGCTGGCCTTTGAGGTGGAGCAGTTGGTCTTACCAGGTTTAGGGGCATCACCCTCTGTTCTCATTGCATTGGTTGCCTCCATGATTACATGCAGCTGATGTAATCTATGGTCTGTCCTTGTGGTTCAGAACAAGGGACCCTGACCAATGCCCAATCAATGTATAATAGGGGAAATTTCTTTCCACTCAGAATTCTGTAAGCAACCACCTGGAGAGGTAGGTGCACTGGAAGGGACAGGTGGAGTCCTCTCGGGACATTCACCTTACACAACTCTGTGATTTTTTTTCTCAAGCTTCTTCTCCTTCAGTGGAGGTAAACTGTCCCCACTTCATGTCTTCCATCCTGCCTAGTCTACAGAATTCAGAAAGATTCATCTTCTCAAGTGCCTAGTTCTTGCACTGGAAAACCAGGGCTCTTAAGATGAATGTCTTTCCTGTGAATTTAAAAAATTGAACTTGAATGTCAAAGCCTTCTTCTTCTTGGGAAATTTAATTCCTTGCTCGCTGTTCTACTTCACCCCACCCCATGTCATGGATAACTCAGACTCTGAGGATGGAAGGCTAATGGGCAACAGAAGCTATAAAATTACCAGCAGTGAAAAATATGTAGAATAACATTACAAAATATTATTCTGCTTAACTGCAGGCACAAGTGTTTATGGACTAAATAATAATAGTGTGGATTCAGAGTAAATTCTGGGCTCAAATCAGGGCTCATTTTGAGGTCCTTAGAGCCTCGGGATGTTGAATAAATGAGGATCGATTGGCACTTGAAGAACCACATCCTAGGAAGAGTCCAGACTAACACGGTGATGTTTATGACAATAACATCTCATTTACAAGGGTTTTTTTCTGCAGACTATTTTATAATTTATCCTTTATTTTATTAAGCGATGTACTGTATGAAGCATAGGGCTAGGACATGTTCCTATGCAAGGAAACAAAATTTATGAAGTTGCCAGTGTTTATAAATTTCCCTCTCTCTCCAGCCCATCCAAAATAATCTTATTATCTAGCCCAATTTTCTCCTCTTGTAGAAATGCAGAGTCTTAGGTACCCTTCCAGATTTGGTGAACCCAAATCTGCATTTTAATGAGTGAGTTATACTCATCATTGAGTAGTTGAGAAACTCTGCTGTAAATTACATCCATTAGTGCCTTACCTTCTGACCCTGTGTCAGGTGTCCGTGTGGCCCCTGATTCTTTGCCTCTTATCCTGTCCTCCACACCTTTTCTACCAGGAAGATGGGAGCTGGAGATCCTTTGGTTTACTTTGTAAAGACTTGCCCTGCTCTGTGCTAACAGGAAATTAGCATTTCAGGGTCTTATTTAGGTTTGCATTGCACTTCAGCGTGGAACTTGAAGTTTCTCCAAGCATCGGTTTTTTGGGAGAATGTCGGCATGGAGGAGTGAGGCAGATTTCCCTTGGTCACATCTTGTCCCTGAAGATCTGGATCTGGGCTTCTGTTGCTCCCCAGCTATGCTAATGAGATCACTGTGATCCTGTTATTCTCTTTGTTGAGCACAAACAGAGCTCATCCAAGTTTGTTATCTCCCCCACCTGGCTCTCCCGGTGAGGGTGGAGGGGTCTGTCCACTCCCTCTCCCCAGGGAGGTTATCCCTCCCCTTGCGTGGATGCTCCCTGTATTCTACCTGCCGTGGGAGAGGTACTCAGTGGCTGCTGGCTGTTGTGCTCCGTTGCTGATTGAGATGAAGCATCATTATAACAGCTACTTTTTATTTAGCACCTTCTGTATGCCAGGCCCTGTGCTAGGTTTTATGATTTCCATTTTACAGCTGATGAAACTAATTCGTAGAAATATCAGTTGATGTGCTCAAAGCCCTATGATTAGCCAGTGTCTGAGCTGGAAGACAATGCCATGTTCATACTCTGACCTCTGAAATTCGTACTTTTCCCACACCACTTTTTAATTTTTATCAGACGTGTTTATCTTTAAGGGCTACAATTCCTAAGTTCTCTTAGTCAAAGGGACAGACTCTCCCAATTTTAATCTTTGCAGACCTCTAGGGGAGTGGCTCTTACATTTTAGTGCACATCAGAACCAGTGGGTGGGCTTCTTAAAACACTAATTCAACAGGTATGGGGTGGGGTCAGAGTGTCTGCATTTCTCACAAGTTTCCAGGTGATGCTGCTGCTGCTGGCACAGGTCACACTTTGAGAACCACTGTCTTAGTGGATTAGGGAAGCTGGGAAGTGTGGGAAGTGAGGCACCTATTGTTTCCAGCCCCTTTGGGCTGGGGTACGAGGAGGGCAAAACTGCTATAGCACCTGTGGCTTGCTGAGTGCTTCCTGAACATTATTTCACAGGAGAGCAGAAGGGTAGTTATTTGCGTCTGTTTCAATTTAGTGTCTCTTATCTGTTTTAGTAGGTAGTGTTTAGGCTGGTCCACTGCCCTAAACTCACGAGGGTCACCTGCTAACAAGCTGAGGACTTTAAAAGCCTACAATAACCTGAGTAAAGGCCTGGAAACTGAAAGCATGTTGATTTATGGGCATTTCCCAGGAACTAGTAATCCACTTCCAAGGGGGAAAAAAAGCTCTGGCTCATTCTTCCAACTGCATGGTTTATCCAAAATTTATGAGATTTGTAGAAATGGGATCCACCATGTGCCTTTCCTTAGAGATATATTTTTTAGAAATGTGTATAGCCAAGGTTCCAAAAAGGGTCAAATTGGAATTTTTATCATGGGACATCAAGCATGTTTGGGCAGACCACTGTGGGTCTATCTACCTGGCAACCCAGTAGGCATTCTGTCAGAGGGAGTCATGATGTATGGAACATTGGGGCTAAGAGTGTTGGGCTGTGGAGGTAGATAGGGCTGTTATGAATGCTGGCTCTGCCATTTAACAGCTGAGAGTCTATAGGCATATTACTTAACTTGTCTGGGCCGCATTGTCTCCAGAATCAAGGCTGATATAAAAAATATTTAGCCAACAGATACGGCATGGGCATCAACTAGTCAGAATGGATGGAAGCCAAATCAGAACAATGCCAGCTGTAAACAAGCCAGAACCAGTGTGGACTGGCTTGCATTTTCAAATAGGATATGGGTTCCATCTGTGGTTTATCTCTGTGCAGGGGAAATGGGTTTTACTCAGTAAGGAGGAGGTCGTGTGTGTGTGTGTGTGTGTGTGTGCGCGCGTGTGTGCGCGCGCGCACGCTGTGCTCTCAATAAACAGTAGGAGGCTTTCCTGGGAGTGGAAAGGAAGATTTCCTTTGGAAGCCACATATACTCTCTGTTGCAGGATTAGGAAGGATACTCCTTTTGGAAACCTTGGACTATGGACAATTTGGCCCATCCCACTCCCATTCCACAATCTGGTAGCCAGTGGATGTGAAGCCAAGAATGAGAGAGGATCCCAGTGGTTGATTCATCTTACTGTGCTGTCTTTGGGGAGAGGCAAGGTCAGAAGCTATTGAATATATAGAATGAATTGAATTTATAGAAACTATTGCCCGAGATATTGAAAAGCACACAAGAGTGTGTAAAGGCAGGCATCCTCCCCCAGACTCAGTGGAGTACCTGAACACTCTTTGTACTGTCATACAACCATGGGCTGCCTTGGTTTATCTTTTCTGGGCAATAGGACAATACTAGTACCTACCCATTGGCCTGAATTGAGAAGGAAATGAGCTAATTGATGTGGCACAGATGGCACACAGTAGAAACTTAATGAAAGAAAACTGTGTTGGACCGCCGATCTCCCAGGCCATGTACTTAATGTGGCAGATGCTCTCTGGGGCTTCGAGGTGGTTCAATCTACTGGCTGAGGGCCAGTGGAGGGGGGAGGGTTACCTGGGAGCTGTACGGACCTTGCTTATTGATAACCTGAGCAGGTCCTTATGGGAAACTTACACTAACTTCTAAGTCAGATGAACTATTCATTTTCCTTAGAGAATAAGTCAAATAACAATACTGTTGTGGGGTGCCTGGGTGGCTCAGTCATTAAGTGTCTGCCTTTGGCTTAGGTCATGATCCCAGGTTCCTGGTATCGAGTCCTACATCGGGCTCCCTGCTCAATGGGAAACCTGCTTCTCCCTCTCTCACTCTCCCTTTTTGTGTTCCCTCTCTCACTGTGTCTCTCTCTGTCAAATAAATAAATAAAATTGTAAAAAAAAATTAAAAAAAAAGTGCTCTTGTGTTCTAACAAGCACGGTGGAGGAGTCTTCCTATTTGGGGCCTCATGAGAGCGTTTTAAGACATTGGTGGAGTATAACCTCTGTGCAAACAGCTTGGGCAGCTGCAGAGGCCACGGGGTGGCTGACGACAGGCTGAGTGTCTGGGTCAGTGTCCATGAAGATGAGGAACGGTGACCATGGAGCAGGTACATACCTCAGTGTCCTCCCCAAGCTCAGATGGGGTCTCCGTCAGCCCTTGCAGGGGCACATGGCGGCCGCAAGGGAACAGGGGCAGAGGAGGAGTTATTTTGCTTCAGCTCTAGGGATAATCAGTGACTGAGGCCACTGCAGCCCCCTGAGATCCTGGTGGGAGGCAGGTATCCAGCCATGGGGCAGGTGGAGATGCAGACCCAGAACCTTCTATGGTCTGGAACACCATTGCCTGGGAAACAGCCACCCACTCTGCCTGCATCCTTGGACATTTCATCCTCTGTTGGTCCCTTCAGTTATCTCAGACACTAGTCTTTACCTTACCCTTGGATTATTTTACAAGCTTACCATCTGTCCCATATGAAGCTCTTTAGTCTCTTGAATCATGTTATTTGCTCCTCTGATCATCCTCTTACCTAAACACCCCTCCTTGGAAGTCTCCTTCCTTCACCTGCATCTTTACCTTTGGTGCCTATTCTCATTCTCACTCTGGGCAACTCTGGACTCAAGAGTTCAGTTGCCCCGTGCATGGATGAGCCCCTAAATCTCCATCTCCATCTCCAGCCAGACACTCTTTTTTCAGTACTTAGATGCTCTCTGGATATTCCTCTTCAGTTCCTTCCTGGATCACTGCACCAATCTCCTAACATGGGTCTCACTCGAGGCTCACTGTCTTCCACACCACACTCTTTCTATTGCCCAAATGGTTTGTTTTGCTTTTCCCCAAAGTACCCATTAGATCATATCCCTGAACATCTTCAATGATTCACCAATACCAAAAGGGTAACTGCCTAGTATGGTGGGTTTTTTGGTTTGCTTGTTTTGTTAAGAGTACTTATTTATTGAGAGGAGCGCCTGGGTGGCTCAGTGGGTTAAAGCCTCTGCCTTCGGCTCAGGTCATGATCTCAGGGTTCTGGGATTGAGCCCCGCATCGGACTCTCTGCTCAGCGGGGAGCCTGCTTCCTCCTCTCTCTCACTTTGCCTGCCTCTCTGCCTACTTGTGATCTCTGTCTGTCAAATAAATAAATAAAATCTTTAAAAAAAAAAAGAGTACTTATTTATTGAGAGGCAGAGCTCAAGCAGGAGGGACAGAGGGAGAGGAAGAGAGATTCTCAGGCGGACTCTGCCTGATGTGGGGCTCTATCTCACAACCTTAAGATCATGACCTGAGCCTAAACCCAGAGTCGGACACTTAACCGACTGTGCCAGCTAGGTGCCCCAGCCCAGTATGGTTTAAAAGCATCTTGCTACTTGGGGTCTGCTTCCTCGGCATCCTTTCTTGTTACTCTCTACCCTTAACTCCCACTCTGGCCTAAGTGAATTTCATGTTCCATTTCTCAAATATACTGTGCATCTCCACTTCCCCATGCTTTGAGACATGCTGTTATCTTTTTCCAGAATGCTCTTGCTCTCCTGAATACTAGTGACTTCTTTGTCTTCCTGGCTTGGCTGGAGAAGCACGTCCTCTGTGAAGGGGTGTATGACACCTGTACCCTCACATAGGACCCCATGCTCCGAAGATTCCCACATTTGGTTTAATGCTCTGCTCTCACCATCTTAAAATTCTTAGTAAATTTTTTTTTTAACACAAGGCCCTGCATTTTTATTTTGCTCTGGAGCCCATAAATTATGTATCTGGTCGTGCTGACGCCCCCACAACACCGTCTACACAGCGCAGCCACGACACTTACGAAGTGGTGGTACTGTGGTTATTATCTGTCTGCTTCACCCACTGGCCTTGGGACTCCTCGGGGCTGGAGGAACCATGTCTTGTTCATCTCTCTTCCCCAGCCTGCAGGGCAAAGGTTGACACACAGTAGGGGCTCAATAAATAATGGTTGACAATATTAATTCAGGTCTATGGGTCCTTTTCCCCCTCAGTCTGTGAGAACAGCCTTTCTCTTTGAAAAACATTTGCCTTGTGAGACCAGAAGCTCTGAGTTCCAGTTTCAATTTTACTTTTTTTTGGAATTTGGCCTTATTATCTAACGTAAGCCTGTTTACTTCCTGGAGGCCCAGATTCCTGATCTGTAGCGTGAAGGGCACGAATGAACAGACCAGCCCATGAGGGGCTACTGGCCTGCGGCTCTCCCGCTCCTCCCCCTCGCCCCTTCCCCGAACTCTGCGTGTCTCTCTCTCAGGATGCTTGAGGAGCCTCATCCTTTGTCCTTGTTTTTCCTCACCTTCTCTCTCACTTCTCTTCTCTTGTTTTTCATCAGGAAAGGCAAGGCCAGACTCTTCACTCAGCAGAAGCAGTGTTTGTTGACATGTGGAAAAAAAAAAGAAGAGAAAAGTCAAAGATCCTTCAAAGTCATGGTGTTTGAATATTTAAAGACGATGAACGCTAGAAACATTGACAGGTCCTGTGTCAGGCTTCATTCTGGTTCCTCTGCCCATTATCTCGTCTCTAAAAACAGAAGTAGCTCCATTTTCAGGGGCTTTGTGCAGAGCAGATGTGCCATTCAGCCTTCCTGCCTATCCGCTCCTTCCCCCAGCTCCCTGCCGCTCTGCTGCTGTAGTTCTAGGACTGCCCCTCACCTGGCATGTCCCGGGGGGCTGGGGGAGGACATGGGATGGGAGGAGGACCGGGTAGTTGGGCTCTGAGACCCCTGCCCCCACCTCCATTGCCTTCACTGCTTTTCTGTATTAGGATAAGATTTCATTGGATAAAAGGGGTGGTAATACTAGAAAATGCATGAAAGCCTCTGTCTACTGACCCAGGGTCAGCTCTCAGTCTGGGTGTGGGGCCCTAGCAGGTTGGACTAACTCTGCAGCATGATTCTTGTCAATAAAAGAGAGTACAAATTCTTAATGCTTTCTGTTCTTACTCTCAGCCAAATTATTATGGAGGAGTAGGGTTCCTGGGCTGGCCTCCTCACCATTTTTTCCCTGGCCATGGCGCTGAGTTTTGGCTGGGGATCAAATTTCTTGGCAAAAGCTAGGACGGAGCTGTTGCTAACATTGCCGTGGACATTAAGCGACCTTGGACCCCACTTCTTCACCTGAGAACTTGTGTGCTTGCTAGGCAGCCATGCCTAGCAGGACAAAGGGCAGGGGAGTTCTGCTAGTTCCAAACCCCCCTGTCCTCTTATCCCCAGATATAATAACAATAACAATAACAATAACAATAATAATTTTTTCCCAGAGAAACTTCTGGTCAGCTCAGACATGGAAAACCATGGGACAGAGCAAAGCACATGGTGTTGAGCAGACAGTGCAGAAGTCCACAGTCTGACAGACCTGAGTTTGAGTCCTCATTCTGTCCCTTAGCTAACTCTGAAGCAACTAGATGTGCCTGGTGCTATGTTACAGGCTATGGAGAATGAAAAGGAATTTGCATTCTAATTGGGAGAAAAAAAAAATCTTAACTTTCTGGGTAGTAGGATAGTTGTCTAACTCTCTCCACCTCTACTCCCTAAACAAGCCAGAGGGAAACCCAGACGTTGAGGAGAAGTTGGGCATGGTATCGTTCACCATGCAGGACAGTTGGGAGGGGACAAAGGCTTTTGGCAGAATAATCAGCTCAAAATTGCATTAACGGGATAAATGTGTGTCTTTTCAGCAACGCTGATGATGAGTTTTGGCAGGAAATGAATCCTTGCAGTTTGAGATGTATCTGGTATATTTAGAAATTTGAGGAAGGAGCAAACTACAAACTTGAGTGGTAAACCTTAATGTACTTTCTCCCATATATGGACACAAGAGCACCAGAACACATGTCCAGCAGCAGAAACTGGGGACAGATTAGGCCTATCTTTGACTCACCATAGACAGCAGAGCCCACGTAATGGAGGTCTTGGGACTACATGATACGTGGTTGGACGGAGTGGGTTCTAGATGGGTGGGGGAGGGTAAGGAAGGGAAACTTCAGGAAAGGGCTAAATAAGATGGGGACTGAAGGAAAAGAAAGAAAAAGCAGCGTAGGGGCATAGGGTTTGGTCCCACAGAAGACTTCTCTGGGCTCCAGGGAGTGTCCATGTGCAACCTGCAAGCATAATGGGAGCTCAACCTCAGAGAAGTGAGGGTTTCTTGAGGCCCCAAGGTTGCCTCATGGAACAGACAGGTTTTGAGCTGAACCTGAAGGGCCAGAAGATTCTGTAGACAAGTGGAGGGGATAAGTGAGGCCATTCCGTGTGCAAGACTAACATGGCTCAGATGGCATATTTTCAGTCCTAACCTCTCCTGTATCCTCCCGTCTCCTATCCTCCTCCCCCCTCTGATCATGCCCATCTAATTTCATCTGCCCCTAGCAGGGACCATGGCCTGTTCTCCTCACCAAAGAGCCTGCAGCGTTTACACAAGCCTAGGACTGGCTCTTTCTGGGGTTTGGAGGAAACACAAACAAGCCGTACCCTGCCTCGGAAGTCTAAACAGAGGAAGGCATATTTCACATTTCCAATTATGACACAATCTGGTTGGTGTGGAAGTGGGAGCCTGTTGACTTTAACAGCCCAGCTGTTCTTGTCTTCCGGACAGCAGTCGAAGTATCTTCTGAACAGAGGGGCGAACAGTCTAAAGTTCTGGTGGGAGTCCTCCAGGATTGCCACAGGATAGTGCCATGGTAACATGGCCCTGGGGCCTCTGTGTTCCAGGCCGCACAACGCATTCCTAAATGTCATCATTACTGAGAGGAATAAGTCCCATATTTAGTATGATTCCCTAAGAGACATTATTTATCTGGGCTTCCAATTGCCCTACTTCCCCGACTCCTTCTTCCCCTCCTACCTTCCTTACTTAGGAGGAGGTAGCTGGGAAAAAACCCTCATTTCTTTCTGACCATCACAAGCTGTACCCTGTCTGCTTTCCCCAAACCTCAGGGGCCTTTTCCTCTCTTCCTTAGATTCCGGTGCACAGCTTTTCTTTCCATCAAGGAGGGGCAAGCCTCTCTAACTGCCAGGGTTTTTCATATGTGGCTATTAAACCTCCTTTTGGCTCTCAGGTTTCTAACTTCTAATTACCTTTGAATGCCTCACCTTCTTCTATCCCCCTTTTGAACCCTATTACTTGTTTCCCATGTTATAAAAGAGGCCGTCCCACAAAATTAATTGCAAAGCAGCGGAAAATGTAAATGTGGTAGAAAATATGATTAATTCTTTTTCTAAAACTGATGTGCGGTTAAAAATGGTTTATTCGTTTGCAGCTCAAACCTTTGTTCCACTAGCCGCTGAGCTGGTACAGCTGTTCAGGCTTCCTGGGGAGGGTCAGTATGACCCACCAGAGCCTCTCATCAGTGTTCACATTTGAGGTTTTACTGTAAAGCAGTAAGTGTGATTTTTTAAAATATAAATATACCAGAAATTTGTGAAATGAAAACTATCCTCTTCAAAGTTGTCAACTTCTAAGTACTCCACACATGCCACTTGTGTGTTTAGAATTGATAATGCAGTTCTCCATCAGAGTTTCATCTGGTTCTGTTCATAAAGCACTGATATTTGTCAGAAAGTTGAGTATTTCGGCTTCTAAGTTATATTTGCAAGATAGCTTCTTCCACGCGAAAGTGCCCTAAAAATTCTTTGTTAGCTCACATCTCTCGATTTTTAGCTTCAGAAAGTATCACCACAGTAACCATACCCTTACGCCCAGGGTGCTGCTTGTATGTAAAAACACCGATTGAACTTCGGGTTCGGTTCATACAGTAACCCTCCCCCGCATATCTGCCGATTTGCTTTCCGCAGTTTCGATTATCCCCAGCCAACCGCTGTCTGGAAGTGGAGGATCCTCCTTCTGACGAATCCTCGAATCACCAGCAGGTCAATCGCAGCTTAAGTTTACATCACAACGCCTGCGTCAATTACCACAGGCTGCGTTTCGTCACGTGGGCATTTTATTGGCCTATGTCATCACAAGAAGGGTGAGTACAATGCAATAACATATTTTGAAAGGGTTCACATAAATTTTAATACACATATTGTAATTGTTTTATTATTAGTTGTTGCTAATATCTTACTGTTTTTTTTTTTTGCTGTTGTTTTTTGTTTTTATCAATTAAGCTTTACAATAGGTATGTTCGTATAGGAAGAACATAGTATATATATGGTTGAGGACTCTCCGTGCTTTCACGTATCTGCTGGGCGTCTCGGAACGTATCCACTGCAGATAAGGGCGGGGGCAGGGAGGGACTACTTTAGGTCATAGGAGAAAAGCTCATCCTTCTCTCCACTCTCATCCTCATACTAGCCCTCAAGTTTTCTGCCAATGACTTTAGATGGTCTCCTGTCTGGAGACGAAACTTTGCTCTAGCGGAAGGTGTTCGCAGAATAGCTGCAGACTCTGAATAGGATTCCTAGAGAGGAGTTCCAAAATATCCTGAATGACTGTAGCATGAAAAGAGAGACTTTTTGCCTAGGGGTCCACCTGGAAGGAGATGGTTATTAGGCTGGGGACAGAAAAGGTGTCTTCCCCCATTACATGCACCTGTGTAGAGGGCTGTCCTTTAGAATAACACTGTTGGCCCTTCTTCTTCCTCTCCCCACCCGTGCCATCCCTTCCAGGGGCAAAGGATAATTATGTCTGATCTTGAGTTAGAGAGAAGGATTGGGCATGGGTGGCTCAGCCTCTTCTGGGCTCTACTTTCAGATCTCTTAGCCTGCAGATGCCTTGGCCTGGAGTAAGACACCTCCTGGAGAAGTCTGCATGGGTGGGTCTGATTAACTTGGAAGTGAAGTATTAGTAAGTCCTCCTGGCCACAGATCTAAAACCTCAAAGTCAGTAATGGTGGTGATATTTTGAATTCTCTCTGTATGACTCCCGTGTATCTCTCTCATTTGGTTTAATCTCCAGATGATAAAGAAATAGGTGTTAGTTATTAGCCTTTTAAAACACCATCGACTATATTCATTTAGATGTATAAATTTCTGTTGCCTGTATTATGAGACCAGCTTCCTTGTATTGTGCCTGATGTAGTAAAAATAAGGAGTCACAAGAGAGAGTCTTCTGGGCCCTATCCTTTAATTTAAAAAATTCCTCCAAAAATATGGAAAAAGAGAAACATGCCCATTTCCTGCTTGTGGAAAGGGCTTGTGAGCAGTTCTATTTGCCCCTTACAAAAGAGGGTGATTTTCTCATGTTGGGTTCTTTTTAGAGTTGATGGAAATGCACGACTTGCTGTGATACATATTTCCTCCTAGATGATAAGCTCCCACAGGGCAGGACTGTGTTGTTTAATGTGATCACACTTTCTTTCACTGCTGGTTGTGTTGCTATCTCTCTTTGCCTCCTCACTGAGGCTCAGGTATGCTTGGTGGAGAGCCTTAAGTGGAGGTTTTCTGGGGAAAGGCCAGAGGTTCATCACCCCTCTTTTTTCTTCCTGGTTTCCTTGGGCCCTTCTAACCCCAAGAGCAGGGAGAACTTAGTTCATCTCCTCACAGGAGCAAGGAGAACAGGATCCTCACCCAGGATAGCTATAGACCTCTCCCTGCCAGGTAGGGGTGTGTGTGTGTGTGTGTGTGTGTGCGCGTGCGCACGCGCACTTGTGCATGCACATATGTATGTGTATAGGGCAACTGTGTACATCAAGACCTGCTAGGAACTGAACTGGGCACTCTGAGGCTGGGTCTCAGTGGAGGCCCACACTGGAGAAAGTTCCACCAGCTTCTCCCACAGAGTCCCTGAAGGCTTACCCCCTATATTCATCCTGGTAACTTCAGGCTCCAATGGCTCCTTTGCTCAGGAAATAGAGGTAGTTGGAGATGGAAGTGTGGGGGAAACTTTGTGTGGTCAATCCACCATCTTTCCAAAGTCATCCTTTTCCAGCCTGTTCCAACCAGGTATCAGGCCCTTGTCTGTCTCCAAGAAGCAAATACGATCAGTGGTTTATAGTAATCATCTTAGAATCCCCAGGCACTTGAGGGCTTGTTTGGCCCCAGTGAAAAAAGCAAAAACAAATCTAGCAAGGGCTGATTTGATTGATGTGCCATATAATCTGACCCCTTCCTAGCTTGAGTCCGGTAATTTGTTTGGGCCGTCCTCTTGCTTTGACGGTTTTGGGAATCCTTTCTTATCTAGTCCAATCTAATTTGCCTTTGGGTTTTCTCCACTGAGCTGGGCACTTCTGGTTTCCTCACCTCTGGTCCCTCTGTCTCTGGATTTGGATTTTAAGCTCTTTTTTTTCCTGGGGCTTTGTTGTGTTTGCCCCACTAGATCTTATCCTTGTCCTGGATCCTTGGCTGGGGACCTAGATGGAGCCAGCTCTGTTCTCTCTGGGTGGTGGAAATCAGGCAGGTGTCTGAGAGCGAATGCAACAGAACTGGGGGCTGACAAGGGGGAGTTTTGCCTTAAATTATAAGTAGTCCCTTCTTACAGGTAAGTGTGCAGTTGAGTGGCCACATTTGTGACATTTCCAGAGTGAGTTTGGTAATAATGGTTTTGGATACACCAGGTTGTGTCCAGTACTTTTATAGCTGTCATGCAGGTCTCAAAGCAAAGTTGCTTTTACTTTTATTTTATTGAGAACGGAAGAGTAAGCTGTAAGCAGGGAAATAAGTAGGATTATCAACCAAATCAGAGACAACTTCTATAAGATTCCTTTCCGTCCCACCGTCCTTGTTTCTACGGCATGTGAAAATTAGGCCAAAAGAGGCTTAAGTAGGGAAAAAAACTTTAGTAGTAGAGAAGCTTTAACTCTTGATGTTTTATTTTCTCCCTCCTCAAATACCAAAACCAGACCATAAGTTTGGGTGTTCAGTTTTTGTTTCTAGGACACAGAAGGAAATCTAGAGTTTTTAGAGCTGTCAGAAAATTAGAAGTGATTTGATTCAAAACCTCCTTTCTGTACATGAAGTAACTAATAACCAAGTTGGTGAGATGAGGCAGCCAAGGCCTCACAGCCAGCTGGTGGCGAGCAGGGAACTGGGTGCCAATTTCTGGATTTCCCAGCTAATTCTCTGTCCTCTCGTGTCCCTTCATGACCAGAGGAAGGAAAGGAGGAGAAATGGGGTCTCAATGTCCCCGCTCCCAGGTAGACACTAAGGATGCTGAGTGGGAACCAAGAGAGAGGGGAATGCAGAGAATTAGTTAAAGCATGGCATGGTGCTTTTAAATGTCAAGTTTAGGTCAGCTGGTTGAGAAAAACGCAGAATTCATATGTAAGTGTTCACTAGATTTCTCTAAATTTTGCAATATAAGGTGTGTAAGTCATGTGTTTAAAACAGTATCCAAAAACCTCACAGAAGCAGTTATGAAATATTTTGTTTTACTGGCAATGGGACAAAAAATAATTGGGCATTAAATCAAGGAAATGGGGAAAAGGGAGCTGCAAATCAAGGGAAATGGTGGAAAATTAGGTCTTAGTGGAGAGAAATGTGTACATATGAACTGCCTGATGTTTCAGGAAAAGAAATATGGTGCTGTAAATCTCCTCTTTAACCCTTTTCACTCAAGGGCTGAGTCATCCTTGCCTGATTGACAGTGTCTGGACAGCGAGCTACTCTGGGGGGCGGGGAGGATTGTCTTCTCCTTGTCCCACACTGTCAGAAATGAGGTGTGATGATTTAGATGGAGATCCATGCCGTGATCATATTCCTGCGACTATCACAACATCCCCCTTTCTCTTGCCTCCAACTGGCAGAGGGTGGCTTCATTCTGATGGCAGCCTAGACCCGGGGAGGAGAGCATGTAAAGCCCTTTGTTGGAGGGCACTAGGGCCCTGCTGATGTGCCACCTGGCTTCATTAAATCCCGCTGAAAGCATGCCTTATTATCTGTCTACTCTATACATAATTTCTATAAATTATAAATTAAAAAATAAATAATAAACACCTTTTTAATTGCATATCCTCTTTTCCTCTTGTCAATTAAAGTGAACTTGCAAAGCTGCTTAACACAAAAAAGCTACACAGACATCAACTCTTGTTAGATGTAGTACAAGTTGTTACACTGATTTTCCCATAGCTGCGAGGATTAATCACAGATAATCATCACAAAAGGATCACACCCATATAAATAATATAAAAATAGCAAAATGCCCAACATGGAACTACTGAGGAAGAAGAAAATCACTTAAAAATGGATAGCTCTGAGTTACCACTTAGGGGCGGAGAAGAGGAAAAGGACGGGAATCAATGCTTGCTTTTGAAAGACCCCAGATCTTGTCCATTTGATTAGGGATTTTGGACCAGAAAAGTAGCTGAGGGACTGACTGACCCTGGGATACAGACAGGCTTTTAATCCCTTGTCCTTGATAATATTAATTTGTCAGAGAGCAGCCTTTAACTCCTGTTGCCTCCATGTGAAATAGGTCATGAAACTTTGTAGAGACAGAGAATATGCACAGCTGGGAGAAATGATTCAAAGCTTCAACAGAGTTCAGGTTAGACATGAGGGAGAACTTTTTTAGAGAAGGCCAAATGGTGACTTGATGGCATAGGAAAGAAAGAATTCCTTTGCCCAGAGATCTTTGAAATGGAAGTCAGTTCTCTCAAATGACTTAGGCTGGAACTCGGAGGTGGGGTGGGGTGGACAAGATGGCACCTTAGAGCCCCCCCCCCCCCAGACTGGGCTCTGTTGTGTCTTCATTTGGGGAGGTCACTGAAAGGATGTGACCCCTGGTTGACCCATGAGATGGACCCCAGCACTCCTCACCCCAGCCCCTGTCCTTGGAATATGGGTTCTGTTTGCATTAATGGCTCCCAGAAGTGGCCCCAAGGACAGAGCCTTAAGATGGCAATGTGGTGTCGAGACCATCTGGATGGTATACGTGGCTGAACCCAGTGAAGGCCTCTAAATAAACTTTAAAGAATTGCAGACAGTTGTGGGGATCTACCTAACTTGCAGCCACCCCAGGCAAGCCTCATTTGTAAGTTTTCCTGGCTGATTACACCTGCCGCCTGCCAACGTGCATGGCTGCCTCTTTCGTCCATCTCTCCCGGCCCTCTGAGTACAAGGGCTGGTTTCAGATTACACCTGCCTGGGATGCTCCCTAGTTTCCAAACTAATACTAGTATCTTTCCAGGGCACGTGGCAGCACTTAAACCAAGATCATATCCAAGGTCATTAAAGAAATAACTGTGACATACTGTCCGTGACTGGTATTCTGTGGCTAATAGAAACCCACATGGCTGTGTGTGATGTGACAGTTCCAGTGAAAGGATGGTTAGCACGATCGCCTGCAGAAAGGGAGAAGGGGAAGGGGAAGGGGAAGGACAGAGTCTTGCTCCTTTCTCACAGGGGGCTTCAATACAAGGGACCATGGTGGGCAATCTCTAGAGCTGAGAGCCAGCAAAGGCCTGGTAGATTGAGGCCATATCCCAGCCTGCAGAAATTCCCATGAAACGCCAGAGAAGGGCTTCACTCACCCACATATTCTGTCTGAGACCCCCTCTTGCAGCAGTTGCCCACCAACCTTGGCAGAAACCACATTACATGCTCTACCTTAGTGATAGCTGGCTTGGTCAGAGGGAGACTCTTAATCTGTACCACATACATTATCCTTTTCATTCGTTTTTGAGTGGGATACATGAGGAACAAAGGTATATGGCACAGCATTAGGCAAGAAGAGGTAGTCATTTTTCCACCGTGACTTCCAGGTTTCACAAAGTGATGGGGGTCTTAGGTCTTTCTTGCTTGAAGCAAGAAAGGCACCTGCTCTGGGAGGAGGGTCTGGGAGCAGGGGAGCACCATGTGTAGGGAATGTGGATATTGACATAATTATGCATCTCAGAACCAGGCACTTGGTGACAGGACAGGCAGGCGAAAACTCACGGGTGCTGGTTTGAACATTGCTCCGCTGGAGTTTGAGGCTATCACGTGTGCCCTCCCTGTGTGGAGCAAAATGAGACAAAGCTCCGGCGAGATCTTGGCAGGTAAGATACACTGAGGTCTGAAATGCTGTCCTTCGGCTTGCTGGCAAGAGCTCTGCTTCCGCTCAGACTCAACCGGATCAGCTTTTGAGTTGACAAGGCCAGTGAAGCTGTCTTTCATCAACACTTGCAAGTTAAATTTTAAAAGGGGAAGCTTTGCCCCTGCGTCTTGTTTCTTGACACCTGTATGGCTGGTCTTGCGGCATCTGGATAGAGAACTTTACCTGCAGCCGCTGCTGCGCTGATGGGCTGAGCCCCAGGTCATCTGGGAGACCTCTGTGATCACCGGTGCTCCCAGAAGCCGAGACTGGGGGTGTCTTCTCAAGCTGTTCTGCATGTTGCTTTCCATTTTAACCTTCAGGTAGTTCTTTCCTTCCTCCTACTAATTTCCTGGTTTGCTTTGCTTTGGAATCATGTGGTTGTCAGTCCCGAAGCCGGCAAGACAAGGCATCTGTGGGCTAATGAACAGCTGCGGGAAGATAATTAATGCTCTCGCACCTTCCTTGCAGCCTTTACCACCTCACCACGACACAGCCTGCAACATCTGTGCTTCCCAGCAGCTGAGCTGTAAAACACCCTTCCCTGCTCCTCACAAAACAACTGTCAGATGGGTCGGCACCCACGTTAAGGGCAAAACTTACAAAATGCTACAAAAGATGAGCTGTGTTACTCCCAAGTCACAGACGTTGAGTCTTTCCGTGAGAGGACTGTAGAGAACTTGGTTGGGGATGTACCTGGTTCCGGTATGGTGTGGATGGAGAGGAAAGTGGGAGGGTGGGGACAAGAGGGGTGGTGGGGGACTGCTTCCAGTCTCTTCTTTCAAGGAAGGTTGCTGGACATGCAGACTTTTGAGCTGATCCAGAACTGCTTTGACAATCACCAGAGGAGAGGGTCATCCCAGTCTTCTTAGGGTCCCAATCAGAGACAGTATCCAAAACAATGGACTGAATAGCACAGAGACCATTCAGAGCAGACATTGGTGGTGAGCTCTTGGCCATTGGGGTATGTACTAGCTACCCATCAGCTTTGGTCTCATATTCCATGATCCTGCTTCAGCTCTAAATATAATAACATTTACTGAGTACCTTCTTTATGCCAGAGATGGTTTTAGGTGCTTTTGATAACATTGCGCGTGAAGTGTATAACAGAAATTGCTTTAACAATAATGTTAATTTTGTTTCCAGGTTAATGAGCGCTAATTTGCATGTGCAAGACTTTAGCCCCATCTACATTTGTAGGATGAAAGCCTCTTTGAAGTCTTGCCCATCACCATCCTCCATCTAGGTATTTCTGGACATTTGCAGGGGGTGTCTCATCATTGATCACGATTGGACCTTTCATAGTCTCCTGGTTCAGGCTCCTGATGGTGTCTTTAACCCACAACACACTGCAAGGAGGGTACCCTGTGGCTGGTACCCTCTATGGGAAATTGCTTTCCTGACTGCGCTGCTATATTCTGATACTTTTACCTGCAAACTCTCTGACATTACTATGCTAATAAACTACAACAGGGTTGCACTTTGTCCTCTGTGCCCTAGTGTGAAGTAGTACAAGTATTCCTATGAAAACAGCGCCTACACTTCTGCTTGTGGGCCCAGCCTGGATTAAGCAAAGCCCAACTGGAAATCTTATATATAGGATCTTATTTCCTTACGTTCCTTATCTCTCCACAGCTGGAGCTCCAACGCTCTCTCCTTGTAAGCCACTTTCTCTCCATGAAAGCAAATATCTGACATGAGGGCTGTGAATGTCTCTGGCCCCACACAGACCACAACCACCTAGCATCAAGTAATTCAACTAATGTCAAGTCTCAAATTGCCTTGCCTTGGGGATATTTACTGGTGGTGTGCAGGAAATGATGTGGCATTATGCAAATGTGGTCCAATAAGTTTGAATCAGAGCAGGGAAAGACTTTTTATGCCAAACAGACTTTAAAACCACCCTTTGCCTAGAATAATATGGAGCCTTCTCAGAGAATCTACCAGTTAGAGGGATCATGGAAATGGAGCTTAGGATGGGAATTTGGTGCTGTAGGCTTAAAGAGGCACAACCAGGATTTTGTAGAGAAGAGAGGAGCAGCTTTCTAGAAATTAACTGGACTTAGTTCTTAAAAGATTAGTCTTTGGGCAAATGCCTAAGACAAGACTCAAACTATATTCCAACTTTAGGCAGAACCATGTGGGGCCTGCAGAAGAGAGCCCAAGCAGGCCCAGGATAGTCTATGATTTACTGTTCACACTGTTCTTCAAAAAGAGGTATAAGAAAGGAATATAGGAAGTCACTGCCTTTCTCTATAAATTCTCAATAAATCCTTTTGTAAAAAAAAATTTTAATAAATTTCTGTGGTAGAAAAAACTCTTTAAGTATTGTTAAAATACAGATATCTGGACAGAGATATCTACATGACTAACAGAGTTTAGCCTCTGGTATCTAGACTTTGCAAAACCATTCTCTATTAATGAAGTTAAATTCTTTCCTTCCTTCCTTCCTCCATCCCCCCGTCCCTCCTTTCCTTCCTTCCTTCCTTCCTTCCTTTCTTTCCTTCTTTCAGATATATTTATTTGAGAGAGAGTGTACAAGTGGGAGGGTCAGAGGGAGAGGGAGGGAATATCGAGCAGACTTTGTGCTGAATGCAGAGCTTGAAAGAAGTTGAATTTTTTCTGAATATCCTGAAGGTAAGCAGATTTTGCTATCCTAAGATGTACCTCTCTGGCATATTGATTATTATAAGCTGGGTATTTTTAAGAGACAGCAGACACAAGTGAAACTCTGAAACTGGGTAGCAGTTAGCCTTTTGTAAGAGTTATATTTATAAAGGAAATCTCCCCTTCTAAGTGTGTCTCTATCTCTGTACCAGGAAGAGGGGGCTGACTCAATCCCTAGAAACACTTATCAGAGGAGAAGGGAACAATTTAAATCTGCACAACTATGCCGTTGTTTACTGTGTTCTTCCTGCTCACCTCCCACAACTGACTCCACACTCCCAACATCTTCTTTTCTCTTTAGCTGATGATGGTATTTAAGGGGATGGTTTCAGCCATTTTGGGAGTTAGCTTTTTTTGGGTTTCTCCCATGTATATAGGAGGCATATGTGTTATTAAACTTTTGTTTGTTTTTCTCCTGTTAATCTGGCTTGTGTTGATTTAATTATTAGACCAGCCAAAGAACCTAGAGGGGTAGAGAGATTTTTCTCCCCAACAGAACCAAGTAATATTACTCCTCATTATCTTCATTATTTAACTTTGTTCCTTCTTTTCTTCCTTGATCCATGGATTCCATTCATTTTGAGTCTGGCAAGTAACTTCTTCATGATAATTTGCTCGAGGGAAAAATAGGATGAAAGGCAAGCCCTGGCCCTCAAGCTGCTCATAGTTTAGTGGGGGAAATGGACAAGTTAACAGCATAGGGTGTGATTGCTTTTATACAGAAATGCACTAGATGCAGTAAGAACATATAGAAGAGATACCAGAATCAGATTGGCAGGGGAGGGTGAAGGGTAAGATTAGGGAAGACTTCAGAATGGAGGTAACTCTAGAGGTGAGCTCAATAACTGCTAATTAGATGAAAGGGATTCTCAGAGTGAACTACATATACAAAGAATGAAGCCTTGGAAAGCCTGGTGTGCCTAAAGAATTGTCACAGATTCCCTACAGTCTGAAATTTTGATGTGAGTGTATCAGGGCTGAGTTATGGGAGTTGGAGAGAAGCTTGATCATAGAGAGTCTTATAGATGAAGGATTTCATGTTAAGGAGGCCATGGTTTGTCCAAAAAACAACAGGCTACCACTGATTGATTTTAAGCATGGGTTGACATGGTTAGAGTAGCTTTTTAGAACGCTCACTGCTCACAAAGGCTCCAAGTTTAGTAGTAGCTGCATCATTCAGTATTAGAGCTCAGACAGTCTGTTGGAGACTCCAAGGAATATTTGTATTTCCTGGATTCTCCATGGTTTTTCAGAGCACATGGAAGAGTAACATGGTCTCATTTGTTGGAGCCATGAGTGAGCTGCGCTGAATCCTACAGGGTTGGCATCTGAGAGACCTTGGCTGACCATTTCCAGTTTAAATGCTTAGATCAGCTCTAGCATAGAGAGCTTTTGATATGCCCACTTTTGACAAAGTGAGTGATTGAAGAATAATGTCAAAGGGCCTCAACTCTTTGTCCTTAGAGAGCCATCTTGGTCTTGGCAGAGGACAATATGTTGACATAGACTGAAATTATCACTCTGAATGAAAAAATTAGGGGGCTGCTAGTTGGCTTAAGGCAGCTTCACTGGCTGTTCGAATAATACAATTCTCAGCCTTATGGATTTTCAGAGTTTTTATTATCCACCATTATTATCCACCAGCACACCATTATTTGGACAGAAATAATACTTTTTTTCACACTATTATTTCTGAAAACTTGATGTATCCCTTCATTGCTCTACCTGCTCGGAAGATGTATTTCTGAAGTCAGGCAAAGAAAAGTGGATGCCTGCTATTCACAATGCAATTACCATGACAAGTATTTCTAATTGCCACTTCCCTTCCTCCAAGCCCTCCTTTTCTCCAGACATTGAGGATTGCTGGTAATCTTGGGTTATTATCACACTGAGCTGCTAACCTGAGTCTTGACACTCTTCCTGGAGATCCGTGTCAGAAATAATTATAGCTGAAGAGAGGTGATTCTTCCTTCGTTATTAACAGTTGCTGGTGTTGGTGTCTAACATTGATTAGCAATTTGAAACAATGCATTCTTTGGGCTCCAACACACATTTTGTTTCTCCTGTGCTGTGGAGGGCAGCACACATTGTTCTTCATTCCCTAGCTTCCTTTTGCCTGTTGTGTCATTCTCCGTGTTTTGAGAAGGTGACTTTCATGCTCTAGTGATTTATTTCCTTCTAATGTTATTTTCTCCTCTTTCTTGCTTTTCAAAGTTTGTTGGTGAAGTAGAGAGAATTCACCTCTTGGGGCAGGATATGTGTGTGATTGTGAGAGTTCTGTGAGAGCTGAGATAGGACCATTTAGCACCCAGTAGCCCAGGTCTTCTGCAATGGAAGTACGAGAGAACAGGGAGAGGTGGGGCTGATTTGAACAGGAAGGAAGGAAAGGCAGGGGGTGCTGCTTGCACAACTGCCTGCTTCCAGGAAGTCCACCTTTTTTCTTTTAGACAACCTCTTACCTGCTTATTAGCTATGGAGACTGTGATTGCCTTGGTGGGGGGTCTGGGGGGGTGAGGGTAGAAGTTTATAATCATAGCTCTGGGAGGGGTTTTCTCAGCTGTGGTTTTTGTCTGCTCTGGAGATAGGTAAAGGCACATATACTGCTTAACAAACCATCCTTAAATTTGTCACCTCTGTTCTGAAGAGGCTGTCTTGCATACGGTTGTATAAAGTCAAAAGAACTTCATGAAGACAGTATGAACATAGGAAAATTCCTTATTGGAATTCTAATTCCTCCTTCCTTCCTTCTTGAATGAGCTGAGCAGGAAAATGTCATTAAATAAGACGCTTTCTTTCCTTGTTTGTTTCTTCTTAAAATTCAACAAAAGCCAGAATCATAGTGCCCAAGTGTATTTTAGGTGTTTTTGTGCTGTTATGTGGTTGTGTGTTTTATTGAGACACTTCCATACTTTAGTCTTTGGATAGACACAACTTTCTTGACTCTGGAGGAGTCTTGAAAAGACAACTGCTCAAGAATTCCCCTAGTAACTGGATTTGTTGTACAGTGAGGTTGGATGGCCACTGGAAGTCCAGGGTCTCAGTGTGACAGTCTTATGTGACACGTGCATTTGCATTTTTTCATCCATTCAATAAACATAGATTAAAATAGTGTATCATACTGGGTGATAGTCTAAGCGTTATTAATATTTATTGATAATTTGTTATGTTTCAGGAACTTGCATGCACATTATCAGAGTGGCTGTGTGGCACGGAGGTTACTAATATGGACTTTGAACTCAAGCAAATCTGTTTGAAGTCCCAGTTCTATCAGTTGGTACATGTGTAATGTTAGACATGTCCACTAACTTTTCCAAGCCTCAACACACTTATTTGTGAAATGGGGATCATATTAATTCCTACCTGGGGACGTTGCTGATAGAAATAAATGACTTAATGCATATTAAGTGCTTGTATTACATGGCACGTCATAAATTTATGTTGTCTGCTCTCATTTAATCTTCACAAGACCCTGAAGAGTAGGTATGATTATACTGCCATTCTACAAAGATAACCCAATATTACAGAGTTGCGAGAATTTATATCCTAGATTTTAGAACATTAAATCACTGTGTCTATACTTACTGTTTTATGGTGGAAACAGCTGAGGACAAGAGAAACCATGCACTGTGACTCCCAGGCCAGGTTTCATTTGTTCCTCAATGTTTCCCCTCCCTTGCATTACAATCTCCATGGCCATCTATAAGGAAACTCTTTGAACTGTCTGCAAATGTCTGTCACTACTAATGTTAGCATCGGCCCACCCTTATTTGAAGGTTGACTGCACAGTTTATATTTTCCAGACCATTTTCATCTCTTCTGTCTGTGCTCTTTGGACCTTTCCATCCTCATTAACACCTCTACCAGAAAGGAAATGTAAAGGGAAATAAAACTTAAGCTACTCAGTTTTGCTCCTTATTAGCAGCTCTTTTTAAAAGATTTGGTAGGTGGGGAGGCTGACTTTTAGCTATAGTGGGGTTTTTTGATTATAGCCATGGATTTAAATTAGCTGGGCTACCTTTCTAGTGGTTACCATGGATAAATGAGAGTCGATTGTCTGAGCCCCACTGGGCCTGTGGCCACAGAAAGACCCCCTGTCAGCCCAGCCAGCAGCTCTGGGCCTTCTGGCTTGCTGCTGACCCCCTTTTACAGACCCTCCACTAGGGGCTCCTCATTCCACATTAGGTCCTGTGCCCTTGGCCATGTTAGTTAGGACCACTGCATTGCACTTGTGTAAGGAGACCTGTGCAAAGTGGTGGCCCTGGGCTGACCTGAACCAGAAAAACACAAGGCTAAAAATCAGAATGTGTCAGACATTTCCTTTCATTCTGGTTATATTTTAAAACCTAGCTCCCTCTGTAGCTATACAACATTCTCCTTGGAGTGTGCAAGCTTTCCTTTGCCAGAAGTCCTTGTGGGTTTCCCTACTGCTTGTTATATGGACCTTCAGCTATGGCCTGGGAAGGTAGCCTGGCAGCCATGCTTCTGTAACCCTTCTAAGCAGACCTCCTTCTCTTGGGTTTTGAACTTGGGAGTGTCGGGAAAATACAGTCCCCAAACAGTTGTGCTCTTTTGATCTATTCCACTCCTAATTCCTCTGCTCAGTTTGTCATAGACCTCTGACACCCCCTCTTATCTTTAATTACTTAAAGGTGGTCTCTGTGATTGATTTCCAGCAGCCAAGTATGGGCTGAATTTTAATGGTGGATATGATGTTGAGCAGCTACTTTGGAACTGGGGATCGCCACCTTTACCGAATGGCCTCAGTTTCCCTATCTGCAGAAGCATGAGGCTGTTCTAAAAGACATTTGGTCCTTTTGGTACTAACTTTCTGTGATTCTATAAATGTTGGTTTTAGGAAGTTCCACTTCAGATTCATGGAACCAAAAACAATATATAGGCAGGAAATCAGGCAACTGGTATGTAGACTAGTATTTTCACTAATCACATGATTTCAAATTCTATATCTTATTTTTTTCCCTCATAGAATTTTCTGTTAAAAGTCTTAGCAGTATTGTAAGAAGAAATGGGATACCTTCAATGGAAAGTCTTTGACTGTTTCATGAACTAATAAGAAAGTTATTATAAATCTAAGCTATAATTATAAGTATTTTAAGATTTCTCTGATGTAACAAAAGAGTAGTTTGTTTTTAGAGTCTCTAGGAAATGCTTCCCCCAGAATTTAGGGATATTCTTTTTCGTTCTGTATACTTAGAGTTATAAATAAATGTTTTTTGCAGTTAAAAGTTTTTATAAGATGTTCAAAAATTTTTGGTAAAATTAAAATTCCTTTTTCATAAGTAAGGAGATCAAATACAGGGAAAGTGGTGTCCTAGAGGAGAAAATATACCAGGCCAGAGTCAGAGGTCCTGGATTCACGTCCCACCTCTGTCGTAATTAGACTCTAAGCTCCTTGAGGGCAGGGCTCTGTTTCCTTACCTCCCAGGAGAGCATCTGGACCGAATCCCTGCTGCCTGTTGTGTTCATAAATATAACAAATATCTAATAATAAATAAAAGAAAGTGTAATAAATAGAATAATAAAAAGAAATAACTGGGTGACCTTGGGCACCTTGTTTAACTTCCCTGTCTCTTATTTCATTAACTCAGAAAATTCAGGGCTGGGCTCTGGGTGGGACACAAGACAAAAAGTGCCCTGGCTCTTGAGGAGTGGGAAGTGGAAGAAGAGATCACATCCCCTTCTTCACTGACCTCAGGCTATCTGGAGCAGCAAATGAGATGGGACCATTGTTACTGTTTGCCATTCATGGGGGTGTGGAGAAGCTCCAGTCATGCCTGTTCCCTGCGCTCGCAAGTTTCTGGGAAAATCCTCCGTGGAGTGGGGGCACTTCCAGGGATTTCCTGTTTTCATCCCTGTTTATTTCTACATCACCACCAGGTAGAATTCATCCTGCTGAAAAGGTCTGAGCCTTCATTTCTTTGGAGATCCTCTGAAAAACAACTGCTTATCACCAGGGTCCAAGACACCCGTAGGTACAGTAGTGCTGTTCATCTACTGTTCCTCTCCTCTGGTTTCATTTATCTGCCTTCATCTGAGGTCTGGAAGCAGATGATTCTCTCTTGCTGAATTGTCAGGTCAATAGCATCCTGCTTGTGTCACAAGGCTTGCGTTGTTCACATCATTTCATCTCATACTGTAGGTGTTTTATCATTTCACATCATCATGAGAAGAAGGTTAACTACAGTACAGAGATTGAGAGAGAGAGAGAGACCACACTCACATAACTTTTATTACAGTATATTGTTCTAATTGTTCTTTTTTTGTATTAGTTACTGTTACTCTCTTACCATGCCTAATTTATAAATTAAACTTTATTATAGGTACATATATATAAGGAAAAACACATTACATATAGGGTTTAATACCATCTGTGTTTCAAGCACCCACTAAGGGTCTTGGAATGTGTCCCCTGTGGATAGGGGAGCTACTGTATGCAGAATATTTAAGAAGCTTCTGTGAACACAGTTGGCCTTAGTGGGGATACATAGCCTGGAAGTTTCTGATTCCCCCAACCCTCCCTTCTCCTTCAAAGAAACTTGAGTTCTTTTATTTTGTTCTGTCTCTGGCTCCCATTGGGATTTAGATCAGAATAACATGTTTAATAGTTTCAGAAAGAAAGAATTTGGGATCAGGGAGAAGAGAGAGGCAAGTTGGCCATTAGAATTGGAGCTTTTAGGGTTGAGCCTTGGGGAAAAAAAGATCAGTACTGTGTTTTGGGAGGAAGAAAGCAGCCAAAGGATGAAGCAGGGGGAGTGGGGACTGTGGATGAGGGGTGGGAGCCTCCTGGGCCTGGCTGTTTAGCATGGAGTTCCTGGGAGGGAGGCCTGAAGCCCTTCCCCCTGTGAGTTGGGGGAGGGGGGGCTGAAGACCCCCTGGTGAGCGGTGAGAGTCCTTCAGGGGGATGAGGGAGGACCCTGTATGCTATAAATGGAACCCACAAATTTTCCTTTCAGGAGCATTTAAGTTACTCTGTATCTCAAGAACCATAAATGCACTGGAAAAAGGAATTAACAAACAGGTCCCTCTCTTCAATTCTAGGAGACAGCCGTGCTATATAAGCTTAACAAATATATTTTAAACTCTGCTGGGTTTCTGATTACAAAAGTCATGCTTGTTCATTGTAGAAAATATAAAAAAAGCATCTAGAAGAAAAAATAAAAATCACCTAGAACTCCCCTTCTGAGAGATGACCACTGTTAACATTCTGGCATGGAGCTTTGCAGTCCACACATATGCTTCCAACAAATAGGATTATAACACCTAGGCCATTACTTAACAATAAATTCTGAATATTTTTAAAAAAGATTTTATTTATTTATTTGACACAGAGAGAGATCACAAGTAGGCATAGAAACAGGCAGAGTGAGAGGGGGAAGCAGGCTCCCCACTGAGCAGAGAGCCCCAGTATGGGGCTCGATCCCAGGACCCTGAGATCACGACCTGAGCCAAAGGCCACCCAGATGCCCGTAAATTCTGAATATTTTTATATGTCTTTCAATATTTACCTTCAACATAACTTTTAATGTATACCCAGCACTCTTAGCTGGTTCTTCATGGCTGTCGATGCCCCTGAAAAGCTTGGGGGCAGATACAGTTTCACCAGCTTTGCTCCCTCCCTCTGCTTTGTCCCATCTCAGGGTTTGATGAGTCCTCTGTCCTTGCCAAGGCAAGTATTTCCACCCTCTTGATTGCCTTCCCTTCAAGAAACTTGCTTGGCCTTGCCTCTACCACTTAGTTTTTTCTCTTTTTTTTAACATCTTATTTTTATTTTATTTTTTCAGTGTTCCAAGATTCATCGTTTATGCACCACACCCCATGCTCTATGCAGTACGTGCCCTCCTTAATACTGACCACAGGCTCACCCAACCCCCCACCCAGCTCCCCTCCAACACCCTCAGTTTGTTTCTCAGAGTCCACAGTCTCTCTTGGTTTGTCTCCCCCTCCGATTTCCCCCAACTCACTTCACCTCTCCATCTCCCCATGTCCTCCATGTTATTGGTTATGCTCCACAAGTAAGTGAAACCATATGATAATTGATTCTCTCTGCTTGACTTAGTTCACTCAGCATAATCCCTTCCAGTCCCGTCCATGTTGGTATAAAAGTTACCACTTAGTTTTTCCTGTCCCTGTGCATGCCTCTTAGTTCACCACCCTTGATTCCTCCCACTTAGTAGTAGATTGTCATAAGAAGAGTCTCCCCCAGTGTTTCTCCTCCAGCCTGGTTTTTTTTTTTTAACATGTTATTGGCCTATTAATCATATTAAGTAACAGCCATGATCTCTCACTCCTCTGCTCAAAAGCATTTAGTGTCTCCCCACTGCCTACCATGTCAAACCCAGACATCCGAGGCTGGCAGGTAGAACCTTTAGGTATGGCCTCATTTCACATATGAGGGAGGAAACTTTAACCCTTCTCTTGCTGTCTTCTCACCAAATCCAATTAGTCACCGTCTCCTGCTGATTCACCCTGCTTTTATGCCATTGACTGGCCCTATTTCTGTCCACTTTCTTTGCTCCTGCCTTAACTCACACCCTCTTGATTATTGAATTATGACAGAAGACTTGTTCCTGGTTTTCCTGCCTCAAGTCCTTCCCCCTCTACATTATTCTTCATATTACACACAGAAGGAAATACAACCATTGTGCACTCCTTTAAGATGTTTAATGGCTTCCTGTAGTTTCTGGAAAAAGTCCTAATTTCTTAGCATAACCTAAAGGCTCTTCCCATGTCCCTTTATCACCTCTTGGATGTTGGGCTTAAATCACATTAAGTGCCTCCAGTGCCTCTGTATCCCGGAGGAGCCCTCCAGTCTCATGCATGCTGCCCGACCCCTCTTTTGTCTTCTCTGTACCCTTCTCTGAGATTCTGCTCCTGTCCCTGGGTTAATGGCCATCTTATCTTAAGTACTTCCACAGGAATGTGTCCTGTCCTTCCCCTCATCTTAGCTCCAATCATATTTCCCTGTAGTTGCCCTTTTACTTGTCTGTGGAGTAAGGAAACTTAATGATTCTTGAGGGCAAAGATGGTGTTTTATTTGTCTTAGTATTTTCCCAACACCTAGTACAGGGGGTACAGCATGTTTTTTTCAATCATTTTTGGTGTATGAATGAATGCATAAGCATCCTAATATTCTGCAGAAGTGTATCAAATAGTCAGGCACTGAGCAAATGTTGTGGTAGGCACTTATGGCCCCTCACTGGTGATACAGCTAAAAGGACAGTTGTATCTGACAGGCATCTCCCATGATTGCCCTAAGTCTTTGTCCTTCCATGTGTGCTTGGGGCTGACGGCACATACTCTTTTTCTGGGCTTTTTATGTTTCCGATTTTCTTTAGGTGCTTGCATATGCATAGCGGCTGGGCACAGTGCAGTCTGCGGTCATCCCAGGGGGAGACCTCATGCCTGGAGCCTGAATGGAGTCTTCACTAGCTCAGGGCCATTTTGATCTTTGCCCATGATTTGTTAGTTGTGCTCCTGGGACATGATGAGCCTAGGGTCTTCTTTCCCTGCTGCCATCTTCCCTCCAAAATCCACCCATGATTTAATAGTAATGATGGAAAAACACACATAGAATGTTTGATTTGTATCAAGTCCAGGCTGAGGATGTGAGTGATGTCTTTATTCTATACTGGTCACAAGGCACTTCCTTTATTCAAAATAACCTTGACATGTCCCCAGTCTGAATCACTAAACCTGATCACAGTTTCCTTCTAAGAATCCCCATACTTTCCTTCTTGGCTCATGCCATGGAAACATTCAGATCAGATTCCTCTTCATTTTAAGGCCCTCCAGCAGCTTCCAGCTGCATTTGGATCTGAAGTCTCTGTAATAATCTATGAGTTCTTGCCGTAATCTGGATCCTGCCCTCCATTCCAGACACATCCCACTTCCCTTTCTTCCTTAATCACCCCATTCCAGCCATGTCAGCCTTCTTCCGCCTTATTCTTTTAGATTCTGATCTCTTCCCCGCTTGAGTATCTCCTCGCTGCCATTCCCTGTGCCTAGAATTCTCTCTCTGCTTTTTACACAGCTGGTTTCTTCTCTCTCTCCAAGTTTCAGCATGGGATACTCATGTGACCAACCTCACTAGTGGGTCCTTCCCTGTGCTTTATCACTGTTTGCTTTACATTTTCTTCATAGCATTTCTTAGCAGCTCTAATTACGAATTTACCCTTTGGTTCATTGCTACTCTTCAAATCTAAGGTGTGGCACTTACTGGCTGAATGACCTTGGGCAAATTATATAACCAACTTTCACCCACATAACCTCATCTGAAAATGGAGGTGTTTTTCTTGAGAGCTCTTACTTGATTCCAGGTACTGTGCTAATTATTTAACATGGACTGATTTAGGCCTCCCAGCAGAGGGGCACAGAGAGAATACCTAAAGCTTGTTAATGGTGTAGACACAATTTGAACCCATTCAGTTTGGCGTCGCAGCCCATGCTCTTCACTGCCTTGCCAGGCTAAGATCAAATGTTCATTGAATACATAAATGAGAAGCTTCCTCATCAGCTTTCCTGATTTTTCTTTTAGTGTTCTGCATGATAGCAGAAGTGCTTGACAGCTTTCCAGATCTATCTAGAATGCCTAGATACCCCCCACCTTGCCCCACTTACCCTACTTAGAGGGAAATGTGGCTCCTTTGGCCCCCTGAAGGCTAGAAACTGAGCTCTAACCCCCAGGGTGGCCTTGATGAGATGGAGGCGGGGCTTCCCGTCTTTGTGCAGCGGGAGCCAGTTTCAGACAAATGCGCTGTGCGTGCTTCTGGCAGCATCTGTGGCCTACAAACATCCAGCTACAAGGAATTCACTCTGGTTGATTCTTCTTTTCTTTTCCTTGCAAAAGGCAAGAACTATGCAGGAAGGAAAACCTTTACTCTGAAAAGAATTGCTAACGGCAGGACCGGCTTTACTATTCTATGGAGCAATTCAGAGGACTCAGGAGCCTGGCAGCTGGGGCAGGGGGCTGGGCTTAAGAGGATCCAGGATCTGAAGCCAGTGGTCCTGCCGACAGCCCCTGACCTGGGGAGTAAGAGGTGCTGCAGAGAGACAGGCTTTGCCTTCCAGTTGCCAATGACAAATGTCATCACGCAGAGGTCCACATTTTCATTTTCAGTACCTGCTTCTCTCTCTCTCTCTCTCTTTTTTAATGAACAGTATATTGAGGGCCTACAGGGATTCGTTTGAGCATCCCTCCTAGCTGATGAACCCCACCTTTGGGGCTTTGCCTGCAAGTACTGCCCCCCCTCCTCTATCCTTCATTCTACTAGCTGTATTATTGTGAACCAGGCTTGCAGCAAGGATCCCCTGAGTGAATGTGTCACCCTCCGTGGCTCTCAGATGACCCCAAGCAAATCTCTCCTGCAGGGGAAGGGCATTGCAAAGAGTGGAGGCGGTGGGAACAAAGGTGTAAGATCAGGAAATTGTGTATGTGATTAGGAAATAGTGAGCTCGTGCATTTGACAGAAGATAGGATACTAGGGTGGGAAAGTCTGGGTTATTCTCTAGATGCCCCTGATATCTATCTATTTTTTACCTTTCTCATCCCTGCTCTGTGCCCCAGGAAGCTGACTTCTGTGGTTCCATCACAGGGACTCCCTGGCCCCGAGGTTTCCCATTGGAATTGAACAACAGGAGGCAGAGCAAGCCATCAGAGGATGGGGGAAGCGGAAGTGAGGTTATTTATTCCCTTCCTTCTTCCCTCCCCTTTCCCCCCATCCCCAAGCTGCTGAAGTTCCTGCGGAGCTGCAGTCCAGTGGTCTTTTAGTGAGCTTTGGTCCCAGGCTCTTCTTCGTCCCCCTGTGACTCTCCCAGGGAGAGGGTGTCCCTAGCCTTCGCTCCTTCAGACCTAGCCGCAGCATTTCCTCCTGCTGGGTGCTGGTTCCTGTGGGGTTCACCTTCCCTTGCCGGTTCCTTAAACCCTGCTCACGGCCCTACAGATAGTTCTGAGCAGATTCTCTGTGGTTGAACCCTGTGTGTGTGTGTGCCATCTGCTTCCCTGACCAAAACAGAGAGTAGTGGGAGACTAGGCCAGAAAGATTGGATATACTTAGATTTTGGAGCACATTGAGGGCCGTGCTCAAGATTTTTTTTTTTTAAAGATTTTATTTATTTATTTGTCATAGAGAGAGAAGCGAGAGTGAGCACAGGCAGACAGAGTGGCAGGCAGAGGCAGAGGGAGAAGCAGGCTCCCTGCCAAGCAAAGAGCCCGATGTGGGACTCGATCCCAGGATGCCGGGATCATGACCTGAGCCGAAGGCAGCTGCTTAACCAACTGAGCCACCCAGGCGTCCCATAGATTTTTAAAAAAAGATTTTATTTATTTATTTGACAGAGACAGAGAGTGAGCATACAAGCAGGGGGAGCAGCACAGGGAGAGGGAGAAGCAGGCTCCTTGCTGAACAGAGAGCACAATGAGGGGCTTGATCCCAGGTCCCTGGGATCATGACCTGAGCCGAAGGCTTAACCGACTGAGCCAGGCAGGTGCCCCGTGCTCAAGATTTTAGATATGTATTTCTTATTCAGGAAACTTGGAAATTATTCCATGTTTCTGAACACAAGAGGACTTGAGCAGAGGTAGGTTGCGGCAGTTGGAACGAAGAACAGTGAGTGTAGGAGGTGGTGTGAGCTGGAGAAGGGACAGAAGTGGGCAGCCGACCGACCGGATATGTGGATGTGGAGCTGGAGCCTTTGAGGGTGAGTCCACATCCCCAGGACCAGGCCGACCGAGAGCATGGTCATGCCACAAGCAGAGCTGGGAGGAAGGGCAGTTGCCGTTACCTTTGGTTTGAGATAAGTTGAAAGTACCTCCAACCTTACTCTAAAAATTGTGGTCATGGTTATCCCCCATGGAAGGAGCTGTGGGGGCCTGAAGTGTTCCATCAGTTGCCCTCAGGCCTGTTGTAGCTCAGACAATACCACACAGAGAGGCTGCCCTGGTGTGGAAGGGGGCTACGTGGCGGTCACACTGTACAGTGGGAGTACTTTAAAGGGTTAACTCACAGTGACCACCTAGGGGGGAACTGGACAAGGAGATATCAAATCTTTTTTTGCAGTTGTGGTTTTTATTTAGTAAGGAGTTGAGGCGGTAAAACACATCTGACAAGGACACTGTGAACGAATGAAGGCTACTTAGAGAAGAGAAGACTGAGGAGAAGAGAAGTTTCATTCTGTGCCACACCAGAGGGCAGCTCGAGAGCCATGAGTGGAGGAGGCAAGGAATAGGCTTCAACTGATGATGGAGACAGTGGCTGACACTTGTTTCCTTCTGCCTGTTGGTGGGATGAGCTTCTTACCGAGTGATGAATGCCTGGTCCTGAATGGGATTAAGTTGAAGCTAAATGCTTGCTGGTCACTGACTATAAAAAGACTTCCTGCATTGTGCTGTAAATTGGGCTGAAGAAAGTCACATCATATTCTATTTCCTTTAGTTCCAGCCCAGTGATTCTATGATTTTCCTCTTGCCTCAACATAGGATCAGAGGTGGGTGGATGGCCACAAGGCTAAAACCAGCAGCTGTCCAGGTTCTCGGCCTTTCATTCCAGGTATGTTCTAGAGGGACTCAACAGCACAAAGAACAAACAAAATGCTTTGTAGGTCAGAAGTTGAATAATCTTACTTGTTTCTATTCCTCTGCTATGGTCATCTTTGTCTCCTTTAAATAATACTCTACTTCTGTCAGTTGAGATTAACAGCATGAGTTTGATTGGTCAACCATGTGCGGAAAACATAGAAGAGAGAACAAATGTGCTTTGATTCCCTAGTGGTTCTACCAGCTAGGGAATTTCAAAGATTTCTTTTTAAATCTCAATTGAAGATGGGATGAAGGAAATGTGCTGTGATGAAAGCATGTCTGGAACATAGAAAGGTGGCAAATGAGGAATTTCTTAATGGGGGCAGAGAAGAATCTCTCTCTTTGGGCTAAGGGTGTTAAGATACGTGCTTATCTAGAACCACAGTATCTTGAAGGAATTCAAGTTTTTCTGTTTTGGTCTTCCATTTGATAAATCATACATAGTATTTTAAGTTGACTTTAGGTTTATAGACTCTTTTATGTGCATTATCTTATTTTATCTTATGAGGCAGATGTGGTAAGTAATACTTTTCCCATTGACCAGATGAGCAAACTAAGACTCAGAGATGCAGTGTTTCCTGTCCAAGGCCATGCAGGTCATAAGTGGATAAGCTGGTCTTTGAACTTTAACCTTACAGTCTCACTATCACATCATAACGAGAGATTAGATTGTAAACCAACACGTATTATGTATTTCTCTTATGTCAGACCCTGCACTAAGCACTTTACATGGGTTACAGCATTCCCATTTTCCAGATTTAGAAGCTGAGAATGTTTCCTCTAGCTTCTAGAGCTACCAAAGCATAGACTACATTTGAATCTCAAGATTGTTACAGGCTTACAGTATCTTTGACAATAGGATGAAAAAAAAATGTCAGTAGCATTTACTCATGGGAGGATGTGCATGTCTGGGTGAACGCAGAGAATGTGGGTGCCAAGAGCCCACCCAGAGCTCCACACTGTATCTCTGACTGCCTTCTGGTCATTTCCTCTTGGTTATACTCCTGGAAACTGAAATGCTCCATCTCTTAAACTAAATTCCCAGTCTCCTCCCCAGCACTGTGTCTCCTTTTGCATTCTCTATCTTGGCCCAGTGCCGTGACTCCGGCTCAACTCATATAGGGGGTGTCAGTATTGAAGACTTCTAGACTGGACTTCAACAAGACTGCTCATGGCCATTCCAGCCTTTCAGTTCCCCCACTACTGTGCCTTAGATCAGACCCACATGACCTGACTTTGGCAGTACCTGTCTGAGACTTTCCAATCCTCTTCCATTCCTACAGATTATCTCAAGTTATATTGTCCAGAAACATTGGTTTTATCCAATTATTCCCTTTCTCTAAAATCTTCATCCTCTTTCTGTTACAGTCATTCCTTCCTCTGATGTTAACTGAGCAACTGCTAAGTGCCAAGCACTCTTCTAGCTGCTGGGCATCCCCGAGTGAACAAAGCAGTTACAGATCCACTTAAAAAGCACACACTTTTCAGCCAAAATTCAATATCATCTATACTTGGGCGTAACTCGTTTTTCTGGCCTTTTTGGTGTTTCTGCACGTCTGTGGGTGATACCCACATTCCTTGTTGTCCAGTCATACTGAGCACTCTCAGTGTCCTTTCTTCATGCCTAGTTGCGTGGTTACCATCACCTGGAGCTCTGCTCCCCCGTCCAGATTTCTTGTGACCCAGCTCACCTACATCTCATCCCTGAATTTTTTCCAGATCTGGTCAGAATTAATCTCAATGATACTGTGAGCACAGTGTTTTCATATGTTAAGGTTATTATCACTACCTGCATTCTTTGTACATTTGTACCCCCCACCATCCCCCACACTGAGGTCTTTGAGTAGGGGTCTTTGAGAACACAGGTTTGTGTTCTCAGCCCTTTGCTCAGTCCCTGGCACATAGTAGGCACCTAATAAATATTAACCACTTTGAAATGTTATAGTTCTTCTTCTTCTTTTTTTTTTTTTAAGATTTTATTTATTTGACAGAGAGAGAGCAAGATCACAAGTAGGCAGGACGTGGGGGCCGGGGCGGGGGGGGGGGGGGGGGGAAGCAGGCTCCCTGCCGAGCAGAGAGCCTGATGTGGGGCTCCATCCCTGGACCCTGGAATCACAACCGGAGCCGAAGGCAGACGCTTAACCCACTCAGCCACCCAGGTGCCCCATGAATTGTTACAGTTCTTGATAGCACTCCCGCCATCATCTACCACCCCCTTTTCAAAGATCCTTAACAGCTGAGTTACACAAATAAATGTATCTTGCGCACGATTGTACAAGTTCAGGAAGGCACTTTTAGCCTCTAGGTGGCAGTGTTACTGTGCTCAAAGGGAGGGAGTTGCTCTGCTGGCCAGGAAATTGTATCAACCCCCTAGGATACCTGCCTTCCTGTCTCCTCTTCCTTCCTCTGTCTTTTCATCCTCCCTTTCTCCCTCCCTTTCTCCTTTCTTCTCCCCGCCCCCTCGTCCCACCTCTGTTTCTCTTCCTCTATTAACTCTCTTCACAGATTTTTTTAAAACACCAAAGCATAATTGTAAGCCCTGAGGAAAACCTACAAGGCTGGCTGGAGACCGTGCCTTCTCCCTCACACACTTCGTGTAGAATTGTAAATTTTAATGTTTCTAATAGATCTAGTTCAAACTTTGGAGGTGTGGGGGATTATGATCTTCAGAGAAGGGGAGATAGGAAGCAACTGCTTTTAGCAGAAGCCAAGTAAATAATTAAAAATGGCCTCATGGCCCATCTGCCCATCTACTTCTACTCCTAGACCTATCCTCCTGGATGTCGGGGCTCAGCCTCGAGCACTTGGCTTTGTATATGTGCTGCCGAAGCGAGCACTCGAGCACTTGGCTTTGGGGCGTGGGGCTGAAAACTGACTTGTAGACCAGGTTTAGGGAGGGGATGAGAGGCTGCATCAACAGGGGATGTTTCCATTCCACTCAGGAGGAGGAGGGTGGCTGAGTGTGCTAGGAGCCCAACTCCGAGGAGAGAGGGAGCGGTGAGGGCGGCAGGGCCAAGCAGGGTGGACATGGCGGGCTCCAACAAAGGCAGGGGAATGCAGTTGGGTTTTGCTCTCTGGTAACAAATCTAAATTTCCACCTGCCTATTTTTCCAGAATGCCCACTGCTCTAACAATTCAGCATTTTAAAGGAAGATGGTGGAGGAGGGAATTGGTAATTTAAGCATGAAAAATGTCATTTTGCCTCAGAGCAAACTGCCTTTCTTTGCCCTGGCTCCTTTTGTGTGGTTTGGATTTAGGCATATCTGGAAGATCATTTGCCCAATACTAATAGGAAGGCTCACTGTGCTCGTTTGTTATGAGATGTAATGGGACCTCCTCTCACTGTGGGAGTAGCAGCCACCTAGCTCTACTGGTTTCTATTTTTCTGTCACCAAGAGAAACTCTCTATTTCCCTCTCTCTCTCTCTCTCTCTCTCTCACACACACACACACATAAAACAAAGAACTCCTAGATTTCTACTCACACATTTCTCTTTGAGACAATTAAAATGCATTCATCCTCCTCCAAATTCCATACTCGTATTCTGTCCCTGCCTTGGGTTCAAGGTCATTTGATTTGGAAGGAAGGTCTTTTCACTTGCATGTGGCTAATTAATCAGACCCTTTCCTCCTGCCAAATTTCTCAATATCTTTGCTTTCTAAACAGGAGCCGTGTTTTCCATTCCTTTCTCCTTCAAGAAGCATGTGTTTATGACCCTCTCTTTTGGGGGCCATGCATTTATCCTTCAGTTCTTGAATTCACTGTAGGTTTTTATCTTTTTTTTTTTTTAATTTGGATATAACTCTAAGAGGTTTAGAGCCTTACTTGAATTTTCTGTCTCCTTATATATAAGCATGTTCCTTTGGAGAAATCTTTTTTCTTTTTCCCTATATTGCCCCAAATTATTTCATCAGTGTCATTGAGTTCTGCCACCTCTGGGTGTTTTGAGGCCCATGTGTGAGTTGCCCTGTTCTCCTGAAACCGGCGAGAGCCCGTTGGATGTCCCAGCAGATTCTGCCAGTTGTCTGTTGGAGAGTAACATCTCTCCCCTCCATGCTTTAAATATGGGGGAGAATGAATAGAAGCATCTGTCAGCTGGATCTGGAATATGGTCAAAGTCTTTATAGTCCCCCAAAGCTCCTTGAACAAAATATTACCTTGCTTTTCTTTTTCTTGCCTTCTCAGATGGTTTCTCAATGAGGCTCAAACTACCTTATGCCTGGGCCATGGCTGGCACCCCCTGTGACTCATTGTTGAGTTTCTCTTGCTGTCGCAGGGATCCTTGCAATTTGACTGGTGCTCCAGAGCCTCAAAAAGTGTAAGAAAGCTCCCCACCCAGCTCAGTGAGGTAGGCACAGCTTGCCTGCTGTGCCTCTCTGATAAAGGCTTTTCTAACAATTTTAAAAAATTGGCTATAATGGAGGCACCTGGGTGGCTCAGTCAGTTAAGCGTCTGCCTTAGCCTCAGGTCGTGATCCCAGGGTCGTGGGATCGAGTCCCGCATCAGGCTCCTTGCTCAGCAGGGGGTCTGCTTCTTTCTCTCACCCTCCTATCTGCTCATGATCTCTCTCACTCTCTCTCTTTCAAATAAAAAAAAATTTCTATGATGGAAACTGAGGCTCTTCAGGAGAGAAGTGATGGTTCAAAAGGCACCCAACGTGTGGCAGAGCGAGAGACATCCTACTGCTCGGTAGTTGAGAGTATGGGTTTGCACGTTGGCCTGTGTGGCATCAGGAAAGTTACTCAGCCTCTCTAAGCCTCCTTTCTTATGTAAAATAGGCATAGTCATCATACCTCAAAAGTTATTCTGAGGATCACGTGAGATGACACAGGCAAAGTTCTTAATCTAGTGCTAACCACACCCAGTGGCTCAGTGAATGTCATCTGTAATGTACAATTAAAATGATGAATCATAAGGCTGGAAGGTATCTTAATGATCATCTACCCACATCCTTCCTCTTACAGCTGAGCACGAGGCACTCAGGAGCGGTCCACAGTCACGCCACCAGTGGAAGACGACAGCTTCTGTTAGAAGGCAGGTCTCTGGACTCCTCACCCAGCTTGCTTTTCCCTCAGTTGCAGACCCCTAGACCTCCCATCCTGTTTTGATGATTGGTAGTAGGTCGTGACACAGTAGTTACCATTACAGTCACTCATTCAATAAATATTTATTGAGCAACTAGTGACGAGAACACACAGGTCCTATACGGAGCCATCCTGCTGTCTTTTAGGGGAAATAAAATATGCACCCATAACTAAAATTCAGAGCACTGTAAGTATTCATTAAATAAGGATTCACAAAAGTGCCATGGAAGGCAGAGGAAAAGAGGCCCCATAAGCTGAATGGTAAGGTAACAGTGAACACGTTGTGGGGTCCTGTTATGTGCAAGGTGTGACGGGCATACACAACGTGAGAGCAGGAATGGTCTCTGATGTATCTTTGCATGCCCAGCACCTAGAATAGTGCAAGTGTGTGATAGGCAGGCATCAGATATTCCTAGGGGGGAATGAGTGACTGGGGTTTTATCTTCTGTCGTTAGTCTGGAGGTCATCATGAGGACTATCTGGCAGCACCCACACCCTGTCTCTGCTTCTCCTTCTTCTGTTGCTTGTTGCTTTCTTATTCTGTGCCTGGGGTGCCCACAGCAGGGCAGCAGTCCTCAGAAGTTAGCCCTGCGGTGGGCACTGTAATTGCTCTGCCTTAGGGAGGACTGTACTCCAAAATATCTGACGTCTCCCCAGGGGCCCCTCCATCCTTCCCACCAAAGCCCTTGTGTCCTGCACCCCATGCCCACAGTGCTCAGCACTACGCTAATCTGATCAGTGATTCCATTTTGTCATGTTATTGCCCAGCTTGGCTGTTCCGTTAGGAAGCAAGCTGAGAGGTGTGATCTGATTTCTAGAGGGTTCTGCTACTTTGGCTGCAGGATTGAGAGGAACTGTGTGGGTAGATTTATTTCTCAAATAACCTTCCCTAGAAAATCTGTGTTGTCTGACTTTGTGGAAAAAATGGGTATCATCAGTGTTATTGATCTGACCTTTTCCCCTCTCCTGGTGGGCAGGGTCTATGCCCTCACTGCTCCATTCTCTTGGGTGCAGTGAGACAATTTAGAACCATTTCTAGGAAACCCACTCTTCCCTTTGGCATTTTGGAGAAAGAAAAACATTTTTTTGAAGTATAATCAACATACCATATTACATTAGTTTCATGTGTATAACATGAAAAAAGATTTTTGACATGAGCACAAAATAATGGTGTTGCAATGCCCCAGACACAACTCTGGTTGTGTGGTACACTGGGGTGCATGGAAAATACTTTGGTGGAATAATGTGGGCTTTTATTTCTAATGGAGGTTCCTTGTCTGCTGGGAATCCAGCTAACTGGCTGGGCTTTTCAGTGATTTGTGGGTGGTATAGGAAGGGGAAACATTCTGATTTTTCTTTTATTCTGCAATGAGAGAGGAATGCAGGCTCAGAGAATTTTCTTTTCACTCTAGTACTTAGGTTACTGCTGTCGGGGGCACTGTGTGCTCGTCATGTGGGAGGTTTGGGGAAGCAGTAAGTGCAGGGAAGTGTCAGGCTTGGGTAGCATAATCAATTTTAAAAAGAATAACCCTTATATTGTTTGGATTCTTATCATGAAATTGTACATGTTTATTAGAGAAAAAAAAATTCAGCAGTCAGATTAAACAAAATCAAGAAAGAATATTAAAACACTGAAGCAAAGCTAACAGCTTACAGATGTTTAGCTTTCCAGACTCAGCATTCCAGCTTTCAGGGTCGAGGATAGAAGTGGCATACTCCTTCTTCCATCAACAATTAAAAATAACCAGGGCTGGGGCACTTGGCTGGGTCAGTCAAAAGAACATGCAACTCCTGATCTCGGGGTTGTGAGTTCAAACCCCACATTGGATGTAGAGATATCCTTAAAATAAATCTTAAAAAAAATAACTAGGCTGCTTTATGTGAACTGAGTTAATAATGAAAATATCTTGCCTTTATATACCTTATTAATGTTTATAAAACATTTAAGTATATCATCTTATTTAATCTTTAAATGATCTTCTCATTTAGGTTGTGAATGCTCTCATTTGTAATTTAAAAAGAATCCAAAACTGAGATTCAGAAAGGTATGGTGACTTCCTCCAATTAATAACATCTAAGAGGCAGAGTTGGACTTGAACTGAGGTCTTTGGTTTTCAGAACTAAAGTGTAATTTACCAGGTTCCAGCCACCTTATCATTTTATGGGAGCCCAGTGTATCAATCAGTGATTGGTCAGGTACAGTAATGCTCTATAATAAACCACCTCAAATTCAGTAGCTCACAACAAGTATTCATGCTCTCACCCATCAGTCCACAGATGGACTGAAGTTAGCTAATCTAGCTGGGCCTCAACTGGGTGGTCCTGTTTCAGGTTTCAGGCTGGCTAGATCCAGCTGGATCCATTTATTTAATGTGTATTTATTCTTTATTCTGAAGACCGGATAGAAGAGGATGCTCTTCTCATGGCCAGTTCCCTGGAATACAAGATCTATGATGAACCACATAAGCACATAGGAAAAGTCCCTATTCCCACCATACCTGGGGAAGTTCCATTGGCTGAGCAAGTCACGTGGCCACACCCATGCAATGAGGAAGGGGTATCTACCTAATGTGAAGGCAAGGGGAGTAAATAATAATCTAAGCCATCACAATCTGGTTTTTATTCATTGTTTTGTGCATGCAAAATATATTTACTCCCATCTCACTACCCTTCAGTGTCATCCAGTCAGTATCAGGCTTGATGTCTAAGATCTTGAAATTAAACCAAATCCTGATATGGCTTCTATTCACTTACAAAATAAAGAGACAAATTATTTGCTTTCCAACCACTTGAAATAAATATTAATAGGGACAGAATAACTGAAATAAATAATTGCAAAAGGGAAGAGGGGCGCCTCGGTGGCGCAAACAGTTAAGCATCCAACTCTTGGTTTTGGCTCATATCATGATCTTAGGGATGTGGGATCCAGTCCTGCATTGGACTTTCCTCTGAAGGTGGAGTCTGGTTGGGATTCTCTCCCTTCACCCCCTCTGCCCTTCCCCCTGCTCTCTCTCACTCTCTCTCTCTCTCTAATAAAATGAATAAATAAAATATGAAAAAAAAAGTAAGAATGGTAGCAGATTGCTACCACTCCAGCCATTCTGAAACCTTGCTGTGTATAGTATAACCAGATTTCCTTATTGTCTAGGTATAAAGTCTTCTTCACAAGACCAGGGACGGACAACTGTACAGGGCCAGACACTAAATATTTTAGGCTTTGCAAACCATTTATGTGTTATAATATCTCAATTTGTATGATGGCAAAAGCATTAGTAGATAATATAAAAATGTACAGGTAGGGTTGTGTCCAGTAAAATTTTATTTAAATTGGGTGACATAGGGTTTTAATCTCTGGGCCATGCTTCACTGACCCCTTGGACTTTTATTTCTAATGGAGGTTCCTTGTCTGCTGGGAATCCAGCTAACTGGCTGGGCTTTTCAGTGATTTGTGGGTGTATAGGAAGGGGGAATATTCTGATTTTTCTGTGGCCCTAGATCTCTCTGGGGTACAGCTCACTGATCCATTGTTCTTCATGTCTTTGGCTCCAGTGTTTTTTAGCACCATGCATGGCCACTTCTGAAGAGAACTTTAAAGAGTAAGCCTTTGTTTCTGGATCAGCAACTTTTTCAAACTGCTTTCTGCTTATAGAAATCTGGCAGCCAGAGATCTTTTTACATGTCAGACAGTTATAGTCTCAGGTTGATGGCATTTTACCAATACAGGTATATCAAAATTTTATGAGTTTCCTACATTTGATTTCAGTCACTCCCATGTTTGTTACATCTAGGATTCATTTTGAGACAAAATCTTTCTCTTAAGACTTAATTTTGGCTACCTAGGATTTATCAGGCCTCTGTGGGATCATGCCTTTTATATTTCTAGGAACACTTGTCCAGCTGAAAAGTACTGATATGCACCACTTCAGTCCTTTCAAAAGAAGTTGTGACAAAGGATGCGACAATCACATGTTGATTTGGTCTTTGTCCTGAGGCTGATAAGATGGTAAGATAAAATAGTTTAACTTTTCAAACCTACAAGTCTTGGAATTTCTGGGCTTTCTATATTTTCTCTCAGTATTGCTTGCATACTGATCAGCTTCCTCTACAAACAACTTTGTCTTGCAATACCTTATCCATCTAGTAATAATCAAATTGCCTTATCAGCATTCTGCCTGGACACTTTCTTGTCCAGTGCTTCAAGTTATTAGGCAGATTTCTGTCCTCCATGTTATCACAGATAAGTTTGGCCAAGTGCATCGTCACTACATAATACCAGTGGCAGTTTCCAGCTTTCTAGAACACTTTCCTCATCATCTGCTGCCTAATCACCAAACCGTAGTCATATATTTTAGGTTCTCGTATGACAGTACTCCACTTCTGATACCAATTTCTCTGTTGGCCAGCTATTGCTGCAATAATGCTCTGTCATAAACTAGCCCAAAACTCATGACTTGCAAACACAAGCACTTAATCTCACCTTTGAAGGTCTGCTGTTGGATTGCCATTCAGCCAATCTAGGCTGAGTTCCACAAGGGGTCTTGTTTCAGGTTGCATGTGATTGGGATTGGGTCCAGGCTGTTCAGGGTTCAGGTCTTTTTCACAGGAGTTTTGCTTTCAGTTCAGGATTACGTTGGACATAAGCTCCTTTTACAGCATATCAGTACAGCACTCTAAGTTAAATCACACAACACACTTGAAGCTTGTGCTTACATCATATCTACTGATTTTCCAGTGGACAGAGCAAATTATGTGCCAAGCCTAACGTTAGTGGAGCAGGGAAGTATACACTGTCCTCAGTGGGAAGGGGAAGGGAGTGAGCTTTTTGCTGAGTAATAATCAAATGATCATAGTAGGATTCCCTTTCAAGATATTGATGTTTAAAAGACAAGGAAAAGAAGTAGATGCTTATCCAATTCCTTACTCAAGGCATCTGGTTTTTCATTTCTTCCTCACCACAACTTTGTGACCAAGTTCTAGCCAATGAGATGCCAGTGATGTGTGCCACTTCTGGATTGTACCCTTAAAATAAATGGATGTGCTTTCCCACCACTCCTTCCACCTATGCTGGAATGTGACAGGGGCAATCAGGGAGCCATTTGGATCCCCAAAATGGAAGCCATGGTTGGTGATGGCCGGCTGCCTTCCGACTCCTGGATTGTTATGTGGAAGAGAAACTTTGATCTTGTTTAAAATCATGTTTTTTCTATCTTTGTTATAGCAACTTAGTGTGTACACAATACTTCTTCTAGATTGTTACACAATAGAGGGACAACTGTCGTGTTTAAACCACTGCTTTTTTGGTGCCTTTGTTAAAGGAACTTACTTTGTTCCTTTACAGAGATTATACTGGTACTAGTGATGGTTATTGAAGGGATTAAGCGAGATAGTATAAAAAAAGAAGGAACCTAGCAGACTTTCTGAATAAATGGCACTTGTAATAATAATAATGATAATAATAATAATGTACTATGTAGTAGTATATTGGTACAAAACATAAGCATTTAATATAATATAGAACAGTCAATTCAATTCATATAATATGATAATACTTATTATAATTATTATTGATCAAGTACTGCCATATTCAGTGTAGATTAGCTAGCTCTATTGAACTATCAATCTCAGTCCCTGGGAGCTCCTCTTTCTTCTGCCTCCATCCCCCGCAATGTAGTAGTAGTAACTTCTGTCATCTCCTTCAGTTGTGGCCCACTCAGATTTCAACTAGTATGTTCATAAATAGTCCTGAGAAGAGTGAAGAGTTAGAGGTGTTTGAGTGGGAGATCTCAGGCCTTGAGCAAGATGTGTTGAGTGTGGTTGGGGTATTTAAGTGGTTTCCAAAATAAAGGAGAAATGTTACATATTCTGTCCTGTTGGAACCACATTTTCTGGACTTTTAAAATACAGCTCACTCCCTGCCAGACCCCTCTCAAATGCATGTAGGTGGTTCAAGGAAAATTCATCACCATTTCTGGAAAAACAGCCTTACATTTAATAGCCCATGGACAGAAGATTAATAATGTTCTCTATTCAGAGGAAGAATAGTGTATTTTCATTACATATTCAGGTTTATAGGGAGATGTCATGAGACTGGCAAAAAGAGTGGCTCTCGTGTCTCAAAGAAGAACCATTCTTCATTCCTTCAGCGAGCACTTACTGAGCACTCCCACAAGCCAGGGGCTTCACTGGGGATATAGAAATGAGTGGGACATGTTTCCTACCTATGAAGAGCTCACTATCTAGCAGTTGTGAGAAGGCAGTATATATAATGCTTAAGAGAGTGGGCCATGAGAGTCAGTCTAATTGGCTTCAAACCCTGACTTTGATGCTTAGTAGCCTTATGACCTTGGGCAATTTATTTCACAGATTTGTCCCTCTGTTGCTTCTTCTGTCATATAGAGATAATAAGGGTTAATGTACTTCATAGGGTGGTTTTAAGTATTAAATAAGTTCATACAGCTAAAGCATTTAGAACACTGCCTGGCACATAGTAAGTACCTCTTGTGTGTTGGCCATCATTATCCACTGAGCTATAGGCTCTGTGAGATCAGAGTATCGTCTCTGCTTTGCTCACTGCTGTGTCTTTGGGAGCTGGACTTAGGACTTGGTACCAGTAGGCATTCAGTATATATTTGACTGAACTTGTAAATATTCAATAAATATTTGTGTGTGTGTGTGTGTTTTTTTTTAAGATTTTCTTTATTTATTTGATAGAGCGGGAGAGCACAAGCAGGCAGAGCAGCAGAGGGAGAGGGAGAAGCAGGCTCCCCACTGAGCATGAAGCCCGATGTGGGGCCTGATCCTAGGACCCCTGGATCATGACCTGAGCCAAAGGCAGTCGCTTAACCAACTGAGCCACCTAGGCACCCCAATAAATATTTGCTGAATGAATAGTTGATTGGCATAAGCTTTTTGCCTTGCAGACCCTCTGTCTTCCATAGAAAGGGTAGTATTTACTGAGCACTTAATATCCTCCAGACTCAGTGTTAATGGATGATTTAGTCCTTTACAAATTTTATGAGTTTGCTGACATCACATTTTACAGATGGGGAAACTGAGGCTCTAAAGGATAAAGTAACTGGTGGGAAGTCATACAGATGCTAATTGACGGATTCGGAATTGAATACAGTGTGTTCAGGTGCTTGTACTGTTGAACCACTGCCCTGTCCCTACCCCCCGGTGTCCCCATAGATGGCCAAGCTGATGGCTCCATCAGCACGCTAACGTGCACCAACTGTGTTTCCTTTGCAGGTGCCATCTGCAGCATGCCTAGGGAGCTGGGCATTATGGGAAAGAAAACACACAGAAACCTGCATTTGGCATCTTTTGCTGGTGTATACTCGTCACATGGTTTATCAGTTCAGAACTGGAGAGCGAGATTTGGCTCTTGAGTGCTGAACGGCTCATTGACTAGGCTGCTCCTGTCTTCCTTCATGTTCAGGAAACAAAAGATGCAGTCGAACTTTGAGCTAATGGGTCCGTTCCATTCATTATTTTCCCAGAACAGCATTTTATCATGGAAGCTCCTAAGTGTTTGACAAAGAATAAAGCATCTCATTAGTGCCTAGGGGGTTATGAGGTAGGCAGATGGTTACTGTTTTCTTCTTTTCTTGGGCAGAAGCACAAATGTCTCAGAGAGTGTGACAGAAGCGTAAATTCTGGGGGCTCAGCAAGCCAGTGAGATAATCCCTTTCCCTGTTTCCTTTCTACCCTCCTGCTGTCAAGTTGGTATTTATATGCAGTATAGTCATAAAAGGACAAGAGTTCCTAGATGTACTTTGATATACATTCTTGGCTTAGCAGCTGCCCTCAGCCCTATGTGTGTTGGCAGAGTGGATAGGATGGGGTGGTGTCTATAGGTGACCTGACACCTTTAATCCTTGGCCAGTGGACTGGGCCAGTGATGTATATATAACAAGATGGCATATAGTGTCAGAAAACTCTACTTAATTAAATTAATCTAGGACTTCCATCTCCAGGAACCAATGGCTGAAAGAACCATGACCCCATTTGTTAATAATATCCCTCCCGTTGAATGGGAAATAAGAATAATCACAATAATAGTAACCACTATGGTAATAAGAGATAATATTTACTGAATGCTTCTCTATGCCTACATAGAGCTAAGTGCTTTGCGTGCATTATCTAATTTAGTCATCAAAACAATCTTTTTTTTTAATTTTATTTTTTTTAAAGATTTTTATTTATTTATTTGACAGAGAGAAATCACAAGTAAGCAGAGAGGCAGGCAGAGAGAGAGGAGGAAGCAGGCTCCCTGCTGAGCAGAAAGCCCGATGTGGGGCTCGAACCCAGGACCTGGGATCATGACCTGAGCCGAAGGCAGTGGCTTAACCCACTGAGCCACCCAGGCGCCCCTCATCAAAACAATCTTATGAGGTTTTCATGTAACAAAAATTAAGCACCTGCTATATGCTCTTTAGTATTTTAGGCATTTGGGATAGATCAGTGAACAAAACAGCAGGAGAGAATAAACAATAGACATAACAAATGAGTTTGGTTTGCTAGAAGGTGATAAGTGCTATGCAAAAAAAAAAGTAGAACAGAGAAAGGCAAATTGGAATAAGCAGAGGGACAGTTTTCAATTTTAAATAGAATGGTCATGTTGGATCAAAGACTTGACATAAGTGAAAGAGTGAGCAGGACAGAGAGCTGGAGGGGAGGGCACCTCTAGCGGAGGCCAGAGGTGAGAGCCTGCTGGGTACTTTCAAGGAACGAGGGTGGGTGGGTGGGTGGAGGGCAGAGCACTAGGAAGTGAATGGGGGAGGGGAGTAGAAGATGGTGTGGGAGAGGTGACGGAGGGCACAGATAGTGTGAGAATGCATTGAGGAGCCATTTGAGACTGTGAGCAAAAGAATGTTATGCTACGACTTATTCTGGCTGTTGGGGTGGGTTCTTAGTTAATCATTCCTGTTTTACAGTTGAGGAAATGGGGATGTAGATGGGCTTGGTAACCTGTCCAGGGTGACAGAGCTTGTAAGTGGGAGGAAGAACAGGACATACCCCCAAGTTCTGCCTGACCTCAAATCCCATGCCTTTAATGACTGGACTATCTTATCTGTTAATATGATCAAAACCACTTTTTCTTGCAAATAGGTAATTTTCTTTTAATTCTCATGTCTTCTCTCTGCTACATCTGTCCCTGCTCTTCTTGCCTAGCCATTCTGGGCTATGGTAATTTTTGGTTCAGTCTTGTAAAAGGCTTTAATCTCTTGCTATTAATGCATCCCCTCGCTTATTTTTTTTAATTAAATTTTTTTAATATTGCAGTTAGCATACAACATTATATTAGTTTGATGTATGGCATAGTGATTTGACAATTCTATACATTACTCAATTTTCACCATGGTGGGTGTAGTTACCATTACCTCGTTTTTAAAAGGTGCCAATTCATCTGATACTAAGAATTCCATGAAATTCCATTGCTTTCTTTTGTTACCTCACTAAGGGAGTGGTGAGTGTGTGCCCACTTTGGGACTAGAAGAATGATTCCAGGCATTGGACACTTAACATCCTCTTCAGTGGCCCGGGGAGTTGATGGCAGAGGGATCATAGCCACTCAGTGGGAAATTGGGGCTCTATTTCATTCCTTTTCCTGGAACTAGCACTTCTGTCTCAGTAGGGGCCCCTTTAATGAATCAATTAAGGAGGGTATTATTATTGGAAGCTGTTTTCAGCCCAATTAAGACCTTGCGACATGTCAGTTGGGATAATAAAAGTGAGTTAAGTCTCAATTTTTCTTTATTAGGGTGTTTATTAGAAGATTGAAATGTTCATTAGGTGGAGTAAAGTGATACAGTCATCTTTCGCTCATCAGAAGCACAATGGGACCTGTGTTGCACTCAAGGTTAAGGTGGCAGCCTCTTTTTTCTACACAGAGCTGAGTTCTAACTCTGCTCCTGCTGCAGGTCGTTATAAATGTGTGAGGTTCGCACTCAGTGTAGAGAAGTTTCCTTTACTTCATGTGATCATGGGGAAACTAAACACGTCTGCATGCTTAGGAGTAAGATAGTGGGTCAATATTTGGAATATCGATGAGCCAGATGAGGTTTGGGAGGATGGAAGCTCATGCCAGACCCTGGGATTAGCTCAGAGACTAAAATCACAAATTTTATAAACTTTGTAAATTTTGGATCTAAAATTTTTCGATTATAGAGAAAAATATGAGAAGTAAATTGTTAACACTCATATATCCTCCCAGCCTGATCAAATTTTTAACATTTCTCCTATAATTGCTTCCATTTTTTGCTGAACATTATGGATATAGTTGAAGCCTCTTATGTAATCCTCTCACCCCCACTACCTGCCCCCACCTCATTCTCAAGAGTTAACTCCTCTCCTGAATTTGGTATTTATCTGTCCTTACTGGTTTTTATGCCATTATTCTACATACCATATGCATGCATTCCTAGCAGTGCAAAGTATTGCTTGCTCCCAAGCTTTGTATAAATTTTAGCATATAGTATATATATGTCTGCAACTTCCTTTATTTATGCAATATTTTATTTTTGAGATTTATCCATGTTGACATAATCAGGTTTAATTTTCTTTCTTGTACACATATTTACCTCAATTAATATGTCCATTTGCCTGTTGAACTTTCAAGGTATTTCCAGCTTTTCCTGATTACAAATAATACTGCAGTAAACTTCCCTATATATGTTTTCTTGTGTACACTTGCAAGAATTTCTCTAGGTTAGAGTTTCTCAAACTTAAAAAAGGAAGAGCTGCATTTTATGTTGCAATGTGGTAACATACATATTTGCACAATCATACACACACACTACAAGTAAAGTTTTATGAAAACAATACATCCTTATATCAATGAAGCATTGTGATATATACATGGATCTCTATCCTTTTGTCATAGCCTATCCTTTCTAATTTATTATTCCTTTTCCTACTCTGTGTATGTGCGCATATGCATGTGTGTGCTTGCACATGTGCACACATGCATATGCGTGTCTCACAAAATTGACTCCGTGACAGAGGAATGGGTCACAGAATGCAGTTTGGAAAACACTGGTCTGTGATATATTACCAAGAAGTGAGACTTTTGGTCATCTTGGACTTTACCTAGATATTGATAACTTGTTCTGCTAAGTGATATACTCTTTATTTTAAATTTTCTGGGTCTTTTGCTTTAGGTGTGTTCCTTTTAAGCAATAATAGATATATTTAAAACAAATTTCAATATGTTTTCTTTGATGTTTGTTGAAAATTTAATCTGTATACACATATAGTGGTATATTTGGACTTATTTTAATATTTTTATTTTGTGTTTTTATCATCTTTCCCCCTTCTTTTATTTTTTCCCTTCTTGCCTTCTGTGGATTGATCAATTTTCTGTATTTCCACCACAGACCTCTTACATTTCTTCTGTTGGCTTGGAAGATAAAGACTGTGGTACTACTTTTTTTAAAATTGGTAGCTTCTCCTGCCCTTTAAAAAATATACTTTTGATTATAAGTATTTATAAATAATTTCAAGTTGCTAAGTAATTTTTTCCTTTTTTTGAACACAATATGGACCTAGTGCTCTTTTCCAATGGGTACACCTCTTATATTCCCATCTCATTATTGTTGTTTAAAGTGTGACTTTACCTGTTTTGTTTTATTATTTAAACAGAAAAATGTTATCAATGTTTATGGCCAGTAGCTAATTAAATTTATTGGCTTAAATGATTTTCTGTTCTCATTTTTAATTTCCTGTGCTGCCATGATTCTCTTCTGTATTCATTTCTCTTTTTGCTGGAGTACATCCTTTTGTGTATCTTTTATTTTTTATTTTTTTAAGATTTTATTTATTAGAGAGAGAGAGAGAGAGAGATCACAAGTAGGCAGAGAGGCAGGCAGAGAGAGAGAGGGGAGGAAGCAGGCTCCCTGCTGAGCAGAGAGCCCGATGCGGGGCTCAATCCCAGGACCTGGGATCATGACCTGAGCTGAAGGCAGAGGCCCCAACCCACTGAGCCACCCAGGCGCCCCTTGTGTATCTTTTAGTAAGGAGATTTAGATTAATATATTTTTTGCCTTTTTGTGACTAAACTTGCTTTTGTTTTGTTCCCATTCTTGAACAGTATTTTAACTGGGTCTGTAATTCTAGGCTGACATTTTTTTCCTCAACTTTTCAAAGACGTAACCCCATTGTCATCTATCTTCTTTGTTGCTTGGGAAAAGTCTTCTGTCATTCCAAATGTCATTCCTTTGTAGGCAATCTGGCTTTTCTTCTGGTAGCTTTGAAGTATTTTTCTCATTTCTCCCTGATGTTCTCAGGCTTACTTGTGTCAGATATGGATTTATCTTTATTTTTCTTGTTTAGCAGTCAGAGGGCAGTCTTGACTTGGTGACTCTTGTATTACTCATTCTGGAAAATTCTTAGTTCTTATCTCTTCTGGAACAGCATTAGAAATCTCTCATTCCAGGAGTGCTCGTTAGCTCAGTCAGTTAAGCATCCAGGTCTTGATTTTGGCTTGGGTCATGATCTCAGGGTAATGAGATCCAGCCCCGTGTTGGGCTCTGTGCTCAGCAGGGAGTCTGCTTGATATTCTCTCTTTCTCCCTCTGTCCCTGGCCCTGGCTCATGCACTTTCTCTCTCTAAAATAAAAAAATAAACGTTCTTTTTTTTTTTTTAAAGAAAGAAATCTCTTGTTCCATTCTCTATATTTATTAGCTGCTTTTTAATTTAATTTTTGTTGCCAGAGTAAGTCTAGTTAATATCTGTCACCACACAAAGTTACAAATTCTTTTTTCTTGTTATGAGAAGTTTTACTTTTTTAGAAACTTTCAAATACATAGTTCAGTATTATTAGCTGTAGTCACAATGTCACACTACATCTCCAGAAGTTATTTATAACTGGAAGTTTATGCCTTTTGAGTCTCTCCTCCATTTCTCCGTCCTCCCCCCACCCCCACCAACTGCTTCTGGCAACAAGAAGTTTATGAGTTGTTCTTCTTCTTCTTTTTTTTTTTTTAGTTTCCACATGTAAGTAACATCATACAGTATTTGTCATCCATGTTGTCATAAATGACAGGATTTCTTTCTTTTTTATAGCTGAATAATATTTCATTTTATGTATATACCACATTTCTTCATCCATTTATCTATTGATGGACACTTAGACTGTTTCTGTATTTTGGATAACGTAAATAATGCAATGAACATGGGGGTGCATATATTTTCAAAGTGGTGTTTTCATTTTCTTCACATAAATACCCAGAAGTGTAATTATTTCCCACAGTGGTTGCACCAATTTACATTCCAACCAACAGTGCACAAGTGTTCCTTTTTCTCCATATCTTTGCCAAAAATTGTTATTTCTTGTCTTTTTGATAATGGCCATTCTAATGGTGATATCTTCTTGTGGTTTTGATTTGCATTTCCCCAATGATGAGTGATGTTGAACATTTTCTCATGTTCCTATTGGCCAGTACGCAGGTTTTCTTTGGAAATATGTCTCTGCAGATCCTCTGTCCTTTTTTTTTTTTTTAAAGCTGTACAAAGTTCTTTTTTTTGTTTTGTTTTGTTTTAAAAAGATCTTATTTATTTGACACAGATCACAAGTAGGCAGAGAGGCAGGCAGAAAGGTGCGGGGGAGGCAGGCAGAAATGTCGGGGGAGGCAGGCTCTCCGCTGAGCAGAGAGCCTGATGCAGGGCTTGATCTCAGTACCCTGGGATCATGACCTGAGGCGAAGGCAGAGGCTTAACCCACTGAGCCATCCAGGTACCCCCGTCTATCCTTTTTAAAAATCATATTGCTTATTTGCTATTGAGTTGTATGAGTTCTTTATATAAATTGGATATTAACCCCTCACCAGATATATGATTTGCAAATATTTTCTCCCTCTCATAGGTTGAGTGTTTCTTTTGCTTTGTTAAAGGTTTCTTTTGCTGTGTAGAAGCTTTTTTAGTTTGATGTAATCCCACTTGGTTATTTTTGTTTTTGTTGCCTTTACTTTTGGTGTCAAATCCAGAAAATCATTACTGTCAAGACTGATGTAGCTTACTGCTTATATTTTCTTGTAGGAATTTTATGGTTTCAGGTCTTTCAGGTCATGTCTTTAATCTGTTTTGATTTATCTTTTGTGTATGATATAAGGTCCAGTTTCACTCTTTTGCATGTCTTCCCAGTTTTCCCAACACCACTTATTGACGGAATTATCCTTTTCCTATTGTACATCCTTGCTTCCTTTGTCATAAATCAATTGACCATATGTGCATGGGTTTATTTCTGGGCTCCTTATTCTGTTTCATTAATCTATGTGTTTGTTTTTATGCCAAAATCATATTGTTTTTATTATTATGCTTTGTAATACAGTTTGAAAGCAGGGAACATGATGTCTCTAGCTTTGTTCTTCTTTCTCAAGATTGCTTTGGCTTTTTGGAGTCTTTTGTAGTTCCCTATTAACTTTAGGATTCAAATTATTGCTTAATATTTTAATATCATGCTTGTTCCATTTGTGAAATTCTGGTGTGGGCTTTACATTTCTTCTGAATGATCTGGCCTGAGAGCTTCATGGTTCTCTTGGCTCATCTAGGTTGGTTTAGTCATGTGAACTCTCTAGTCTGGCATGAGTCTGAATCTCTTGAGTAACCACTCAATGGCTATGAGATCTTGGGTAAATTACATGAGTTCTATGCTTTAGTTATGTCATGTATAAAATGGAGATACTAAATGAATTGGTCACAAGAGTTTATTGTATGGATTAAGTGAGATAATGTCTATGAAGTTCTTAGTTTACTTTCTTGACATGGTAAGCACTCACTAAAAATAAATGATGGCTAAAAATAAAATAAATAAATGATGGCTATAATAACTATTCTTCCATTTACAGATGACTCTGAACATAGCTGGATGAGAAGAATCTTGGAGAATTGTTATGAATGCAAGATGGGGACAAGCAGGGACAATTGTGAGGAAATCAACAGAGTGAGGAAAATTTAGGGAAAAGACCAGAAAGTAACAAAGTGTTTCCCTCTGATGCATGTGTCTCCTTAATTTTACTGATTCCCCTAACATGAACAGCTTTTTCATATTCCAAATGTAGCAGTTAATAGGAAAAAAAAAAAAAAGACATTCTAGTTCTATTGGGCCAAAACCTGGAGCAGCTGGGGACAGTGGAAAGAACACCATTCTTGATAACAGAAGATCTGGGTTTGAACTTGTCTCTACTTCTTTGAATCAGTCATGGTTCATGCCACTTCCTAAAGCTTCAGTTTCCTTCTCTGTAAAATGTAAATGGTAGTCCTGCTTCTTAGGGCCCTACTGAAGATTAAATGAGATCATGTGTGGAAAAATGCAGGATACCTAACAAGTGCTCAATGATTTTTTTAAAAAGAGAAAGTCAAAGAGATTTGATGACTTGTGCCCAAAGCACTGCCTCCCTGGGTCTCAACTTCAACTTGTATTTGTGTAACTCCACCTGCAGGCTGGCTCCCCTCCACTTTTCCTAGATTCCTGAAGGTAGGAAGCAATATAGCGATGTTGTAATTTGATAAAGAAGTACAGTGGAAAAGCTGGAGCCCCATTTCACATCAGTATGGTGGCTACTGCCCTGTGGAAAAATGGTGCCACATCAGATTTTGTGTGTCCAGAGATGGGAGTGATCCGTGGACGTCCTGAAGACTTGGAGTCAGAGTGCCTGCGGTTGAAGTATATGGCATGTCCAATTTTCTCCCTCTCTGAGTTTTTTCTCCCCCGTTGTCAAACTCTAGTTGGAGGCTTCTCAATACTGTTACTTACAGGATATTTTCCCTCCTTTCCCATACTGCCTTCTACATTAGTGTTTTTCTAGTTTCTCTTTTAAGTCTCCTATTTCATTTTTCCTTTGCATTGAAGAGTATGCACAGGGTTGGCAGAAGGGATAGACCCTTATCAACACCCAGGAAAGGAACTCTTTCATGGTCTCTGAACAGGGAGAAGGCCAAGTTCTTATTCAAATGTTTTTTCCCCTTCCACTTTATTCCAGATTCAAGTGTGTTTTCACTGCAGTATATCTGTCTGGTGTTATTTCCAAAGGGAGTTCTGTGATCCTAATTCAACCATAACCCTAGCCCTAAATTCTTAGAATCTTAAACACAAATTTTCTCTAACTGTAAACAGGACATGCTACATATACCACTAAGAGGGATGCTAGGGATGAGGCATCAACAGTTCAAAGTTTGGACACCATTTTGAAAGTGGATGGTTGAAGGACACAATAGTAGAAACTAAAGCCTTCACATCAATTGATGCAAGAGAAAAATTGTCTAAATAAGTGCTTCCCCAAATTAGTGATATATCAGAATATTCTGGGGAACTAGTTTTAGCTTCAGATTCCTGGTCCCTACTTCATATGTCCTGAATCAGAATTTCTGTGCATGGGGCCTGGTATTTGGAATAAAATAGGGGCATTGAGTAAGGCACAGGTGATTTGGAGGCAGCCTGTAGTTGAGAAATACAGGACTAAGTGATCCTGGTATCTGTCAAATTGTTATACTGAATCAAAAGTCTCACAGAGTCTTTATTATTATTATTCTTTAAATTCAATTAGCCAGCATATAGTACATCATTAGTATCAGATGTAACGTTCTACAATTTATCAGTTGTGTGTAACACCCAGTGCTCATCACATCACGTGCCTACTTATGCCCATCATAGTCTTATTTTTTTTTTAAGATTATTTATTTGACAGAGAGAGATCACAAGTGGACAGAGAGGCAAGCAGAGAGAGAGAGAGAGGAGGAAGCAGGCTCTCTGCAGAGCAGAGAGCCCGATGCGGGACTTGATCCCAGGACCCTGAGATCATGACCTGAGCTGAAGGCAGAGGCTTAACCCACTGAGCCACCCAGGTGCCCCCATAGAGTCTTATTTTAAAAATATTTTGTCCTCTTTCATTTTGGCCAAAGGAGGGGTGAGTTTGTTCATATAATATCCTGATGGTTCTCCGAGAGACAAAGATCTTAATTCTCTAATTCACTAAGAACCTTCCCAAAAACTAATGTAAAAAAATCTCAATCCATCCAAAGCTACGCAAATCATAAGTAGAATTGGGCTCTCACCCTAACAGAGGAGGGGAAAGCCCATTGTTTGATGAGGGTAGGAAAATGGATGATAAATTTATTTCATACAGTTCAGCAATTATCCTCAACCTGGCTGAATATTAGAAACATTCTGCAGAGCAATTAAGTCAGAATCACTGGGGTGGCGCCTAGGTATTGGTATGTTTTTCAAGAGCACCCCCAGGTGATTCTAATTGTAACCGGGCTGAGAATCCCTGCATTAGAGAAAGACACCCGCTCTCAGGGGAAAGGATAGAAAGGCAGGTTGTTAGAGCAACACAAGTGAATCTCCCTGGCTAAGAATAGCAGTTCCTTTCTCATTTAAACAATCAAGGTGGGTGAGCTTATTCTCTGGAAACTCTGAGAGGACTAGGCAGGGACTGAGAGGCAGTAGAAATGAAACAGAACATGATTTGCACTTTAATTTGGAAGAAAGCTAGAAATGCTGGATGAGCTCTTTCTAATGCCCTAAAATGTGTCCCTGTCCTTATTCACACCCAACATCCCCCAAATTACTAAGTTAATGACTCTGAAGTTTAACCCTAACCTCCAAGAATCGAAAATAGGACAATATTTATATAATAATTACACTGTGAACCTCTTTTGATGAGGCTAACCTATGAAGCAGGCCAACTGCGGGAAATCTGTTACTTTTTTTTTTTTTTTTTTTAATTCCTGCAAAAAGCTTGTTTGTTTCCATTTGGCCCACCGCGTGGGAGAGGGTACAGGGTGGTCACACAGCTGCCCAGCGGGGACCGGGAGAGGCTCAGGCAGAAGCCCTGGCTCCAGGGGAGAGGCCAGCGGGGGTCCCTCCCCTTGCCCCGAGGCTGCTGGGCTCTGGGGACTCCTAGCCGTGCGGGAGGGGGTCCTCTGGAGGAGAAACCCGCCCGCGCAGGCGGAAGAGGAGTCAGGTGCGGGGCATCTTCCTGATGAGCAGCACCTGCTCGTGCCGGAAGTGGCCTTCCGGAAGTCGAGGGCCCAGGGCCCGCGGGTCCAGAGGGTCTGGTCTGGTCCTGCCCCGGGACCGCGCTTGCTCCGGCCTGCAGGGTGTGACCCACGCCCTCGGGAGCCACCTCGTCGCTGCGGTCGAGTGGAAGCCCTGAGACAGGTGGGCGCGAGGCCCGCAGGTGCTGCGGACCAGGCGGTGGGACCCTTCCCGTGAACCCGGGAGCTCGTGGGCCATGGCGACGAGGCGGAAGCTCAAGATACTCTGCTGGCTGCTCGCGGAGGGCAGAGGATCGCGGAGAAGGGGGTTCTGGAGGCTGCGCCTGGAGAAGAGGTTGGAGGCTGGTGGGAGGCGGGAAGAAGGGGCGTCCCTGGGTCGGTGCCGTCCAAACTCTGGAGAAGCCAGAGACAGGTCCAGTGGACCAGCAGCTGTTGCCCTAACCTTCCTTTTAGGAAAAAAATAAGGAAGCTAAGCCAAGTATGGAAGGCAGGGATGAGAACAGGGTTGGGGTCTGTTGAAATACATTTCTGTTCCAAGATGGAGCCGCTCCTGCCCAGGGTACCATCTCAGCAGATAGGAATTTCGTAACTTTCTTGTTCCTATAAATGCTCTGCTTGCCTGGAAACGCTGTGTATCCAGCAGTCAGTCCCCAAATGCCAAGCCAACTCTGGGGCTTCTCATTCCAAACAAGGTTGACTGTGTGGCCCCAGCCAGTCGAGTATTTTTTTATATACTATTTGTCTCTTCCTTTTTAGTTTTTGATCCCATAAAAGCTTCTTTTCCTCCCACCCCTGATTTTGTAGTTCTCCTAAGGGAGACTATTCACTTCGGCAAGTGTTAAAGTTTGTGTTACCTGAATTGTTTACTCCTCTTTTAACAGTTTTTGTCCATGAAGAGTGGGATCTGAAGCTGGCTACCAATGGTCTTGGGGACAAGACACACAGGCAAGGTGCCCCCTGAACGCTTTGGGTTCACTGTTCTCTCCTTGTTACCAAGGCAGGGCTGTGGGTAAGTCACTCTCAGATCTGTGCTCCATCCCTCACATGATGAGAACTTGTAGGACCTAATCTCTTAGCAGCTTTCAAGTGTGCATTACGGCATTATTAACTATAGTTGTCATGCTGTGTGTTACATCCCATGACTTATTTATTTTATAACTGGAAATTTGTACCTGTTGACCCACTTCACTCATTTCTCCCACTCCCCATCCTTGGGTAAACACCAGTCTGTTCTTTGTGTCTATGAGCTTGTTTTTTTTGTTTTTTGTTTTTTTTTTTTTAAGATTCCGTATATAGGTGAGATCGTATGATATTTGCCTCTCTCTGTATGACTTACTTCACTTTGCATTGTGCCCTTGAGGTTCATCCACGTTGTTGTAAATGGCAAGATTTCATTATTTTTTATGGCTGAATTCCGTTGTGTATATATGCCCTGTTTTCTTTATCTGTTCATCTGTGGTAGACACTTAAGTTATTTTCATATTTTTGGCTATTGTAAATCGTGCTCCAGTGAACATGGGAGTGCATATATCGTTTTGAATTTGTATTTTTTTCTTTAGATAAATGCCCAGAAGTGGAATCGCTGGATCATATGGTAGTTTTTTTTTTTAAATAATTAATTTATTTAAGATCGCACACGAGCAATAGAGAGGGGCAGAGGTAGAAGCAGATTCCCTGCCAAGGAGGGAGTCCGATGTGGGGCTGGATCCCAGGACCCTGAGATCAAGTTTATTTCTAGTTTTTTGAGAAACCTCCATACTATTTCCCAGTAGTGACTGGACCAATTTACATTCCAACCAATAGTGTACAAGTGTTCACTTTTCTTCACATCTTCACCAAAAATTATTATTTCTCGTCTCTTTGATAGTGACCATTCTAATGGGTGTGAAATAATGTCTCATGGTGGCTTTATTTGCATTTCCCTGAGGACGAGTGATGTTGAGCATCTTCTCCTCTACCCGCTGGCCCATACACATGTCTTCTTTGGAAAACTGTCTCTTCAGATCCTCTGCCACCTTTTCTAGTCAGATTGTTTGCTATTGAGTTCTGTGAGTTCTTTATATAATTTTGATATGAGCTCTTCATCAGATATATGATTTACAAATATTTTCTCCCATTCAGTAGGCTGCCTTTTCATTTTGAGTTAATTTTTGTGGATGCTGTAAGACAGTGGTCCTCTTGCATTGTTTGGCATGTGACCGAGTTCTCTGACTCTGCCTCGGAAACAATTCTCCACTGATTCCAGCTCCACTCCCCCATTTTAGCTGCTAATCCTATTTTTCCTGAGGAAGCAGGATAGGATATCTACCATGCTTTTTTGGCTGAGAGTGAGCCCCAGCTTCCAGGATGGCACAGCCCTCAATGGGAGTAGCAACACCATGGGACAACATGTTGGGAGGTGCTAACGGCACCCTCTCTCCAGGATCTCCATTTATGTTGTAGCAAAGGATAGCAGTGCTCTCGTGCTGGCAAGGCAGCTGTGAAGCAAGTCATAGCCTAGGTCCTTCCCCCATGCTTCTGCCATGTAGACATTCTGGAGCTTCTTCCTACCTCTGCCACCCCCATCGTCTCTCCTGAACTCCATTGTATGAAGTTTACAGCACATGGTTTTGTCCTTGTTAAGTGCTGTCTGCTGTCTTATTGTGTCTTCTTCCTGCAGTGGCTGCACGAGGAGGGCAGAGAACTTGCTCCAACCTCTTTGTTTCGGACCAAAAGCCCAGGGTAATCAGCTGAGCTGGGCATGCTTGCTGGTGGAATGGACTTCCCACCATTGTTCCACCTTCTTCATTTCTCCCTCTTGCTTCTGGTTTTATCAGCAGCAGCCTGATGATAAAATACTCACTTCTAGCAATGCTGTTTTCCCCCAAGCTGGTGAGAAGAGATTTGACCCGAGGAGCATAAAGACCTAGCTGAGGGGAAACCTTGACCAAGAAAATGTTAATGACCAGCTGAGTCGCCATCACAACATTCCATTGTGACTACATTGAGGACCCCATGGGGGGGACCTGTAGAAATCGCTTTCATGTTGAAGGCACTGTGGGAAAGAGGGAGACTGAGCGGAGGAGGCACCCTGGGATTGGGGCAAGCTGGTCTTTAAAGACCATGAAAGGCCAATGAGAAACACACAGGAGCTCCGAAGGCTGATACCCAAGCATCCCCTCCAAACTGGAGCTCCTGGAGTGTGTCTCCGAGAAAGGCTGCGCTAGCAGGTTTGGAGAGGAAGCAAAGATGCTAATGAAGCGTGAACTGGCTGCTTTCAGCAGAGCCTTCTGGGCACCATGCCACCTTCTCGCTTTCTTTCCTACCCATTTATTTATTTATATTCTTAATTAATGGAAATTTCAACTCCCATTAGATCAGGAGAAGTCAGTAATAAACAGCCACAGCTTTAAGCAGACATAGCTACTGGGGAAGGGCAGAGGCTTCTCTTTCTGCTCCTGGATTCCAGTCACATGGCTGGCCTGAGCTCAGGAGAGAAAATCCGTATGCTGGTTCTGGTAGGAGAGCCAAGAGCCTGTGTTGATGGGCCACTGACCTCCATGGTTATCTATGAGTTTCTTTTTCTTCAAGCGTCACTAAGACTTTCCCTCTAAATTCCTCTGTTGGAATCAGACAGCTCAGATTTGAATCCTACCCGGCTGCGCAACCTTGGGCAAGTTAATTAACCTTTCTGTGTCTCAGCCTTTTCTGTTAAAGAAAGTAATAGTACTTACTCCATAGGGCAGCTGTGGGTCTTAAATGAGGTAATGTGGGGGAAGTACTTGGCACAGTGCCAGACCTGTAGCGGACGCTCACTGGATGTTACCCATTCTCATCACTGTCATCCAGAACATATGCATATGAATGTTGCTCCTCTCCCATGTGCCTAAGGCAGCCCAGCAGAAGCTCCTTCCAGGAGCAGGGCTGGTAAGCACCCTCCTTCAGGAATGTCCTGATGCTCCCTGCTCTGGGTTCTAGCATCTGCTTTGGGAATAGCATTGTGAGTCAGGCTAGGGTGGGGTGAAGTCCTGAACCTTGGAACTATTGGTGTCATTTGTGAAGCCTGAAGACCTCTGCTTGGGTATAATCCAGGGCTGGGATGTTAATGTGGGACTTAGGTATAGCCAAAAAGCCCTTGATGGGCTGAGACATGGTGGAATGATGAGAGCTGGAAAAAATAATCGGTATCCCACAGTGAGAGGAAAGGTCCCAGCCCAGCTTTAACGGAAGGCTGCGGCAGGCTCCCAGATAGCAGGCTGAGCCTGCCAAGGCAGGGCAACGATCTGATGTCACATCTTCTTGGTTTGACTCTTGGCTTCACAACTTTCTGGCTGTGGGACCTTGGACGATGCTTGTAACCTTTCTAAGCCTTGGTGTCCTGACATGAAAAATGAGCATGAGAATAGCTGTGTTCTCCTCATGGCTGTGGGTAGGATGACATGAGATACCATATGAAGTGATTTATAGAATGCCTGGCAAGTTCTCAGAAACTGGTAGCTGTTATGATTAGATCTGTTTTATTCATCTCTGTGTTTTCAGTTCCTGTGATGGTGTCCACTTATAGTGAGTGCTCAAGAAATATCAAGTAGTCAAACGGAGAATGGCATACTTGGGACAACCCACTAAACATTTTGGGCTTGATACCCCTAATGAGGGGGTGCTGAGAGATGGCCTTCAGTGCCACATCCAGACCCAGATAGAGGGAATCTGTGCCAAGTGCACAGATGCCTTCTGGGCCTGGGATCCCTGGGCCTGAGAGTAGTATGTGTTTTACTTCAAGGAACAAACTTTTCTCTTTCTTGGCAAGATGACTATATGTATTGACAAAGAACAAAGTAGCAAAGGTCCCAGGTACCGCTGGAGAGAAAAATTTAAACTTCTGAGTTTGAGTCTTAAATTACTGGCACCCTTTTGGGTAAAAAAGGATCTACTGGTTATCTTGAATACGCTATTGGATTTCTTTTCTGAAGGGAAGGAGTAAGTCAAAAGGTGAGTGAGGCATTAGTTGGCATTGAGAAAGACCGGAGCACAACTGGGAAAGAATTGTTATTCCCTCCGGTAAATTTGCACTCCCTCCTCACCTTGACTACCAGCTTCACTTTGCAGCTCACCTCATCTCGGATAGGACACAGCAGAAATAGAAAAGGTCCCCGGAAGGGCAGAACAGATGGATATGGGGGACGGGGCAACTTCACACCAAGAAAGATGACACATTTCCTTCTGAAAGGATCAGAGGAAAGGGGTGAGCACTTTCTGAGGTGGCAAGTGTAATGAATGGGAGCAGCAAGCCAATTGCAGGCTCCCTCTTGCCCTTTCCCCTAATAGGAGAAAGAGGCCGCACTTGACAAAATTAAAAGGGAGCAAATTTAGAACTGATGAAAGGAAGCGCTCTCCACTCAATGTGTAATTAACCTGCGAAGGAACCCAACCTGCTCGCTATTAACTGAGGCAAGCCGTTCGCTGGGCTCTCCGATGGCTGGAAGAATAACAGCCGTTTTGGCAGTTACACTGGTTAAGCCTGCAGTTCCTGAGGTAATTCATCCTCTGTGGTACGACATGAGAGGACGGCCAGGTTGAGAAGAGCCACGTCCCCTGGGATGCAAAAAAAAGTGGAGGTGAGATTGGGTCTGTAGATGGAGAAGACAGTAGCACGGAGGAGGCCATGCTGATCCAGGGAAGGTACGGGGCTTGACTGAGGTCACACAGCCACGTTGAGGTGGAGCCCTGAGCCCCGGCTTCCTGGTCCCGAGCCAGAGCCCTCTCCCTCACAGCGTGTGGCCACCCCTCCAGAGGCATTCAGAGGGTTGCTGCGCGGACTCTCATTTCTGCCTTCTTCTCCACTCCCGTCCGTGCTGGCTGCACGGTTAGTGGGCAAGTGTAATGTGTTTTACTTCAAGGAACACCTCCTGAAGGTGTGTGGTCAGAATCTGGGCCTGGGAAATCAGGACAATCAATGTGGGGAGCTGTTCCGTCCTTGTCTGTTTGTTTTGGGCAGGAATTCTGACCCACTTCGTGTTCGTGAGATCTTGAGCCTTCTGGAAAGTGCAAGCGATAGTATAGAACAGAGAAAAAGAGCTTGTTTTTCATGTGGACGTCAGTGTTACAGTTCGAATGCTGTCTTCACCGCTTCTAGGTATGCGACCGCGGTGACTTGCTTCCTGACTCTCTGTCTCCTTATCTTACTACTGCCTTCATACACGTGCAGGGCTTCACTGAAAAGCTTGTGGAATGCAGGGGCGCACTAACCATTGAAAAAACTGGCAGGTGGAATTATTGGAACTGGAATTAGCACGAGCTGACCCATTAGGAGAAAATCTAGCTTTATCTTTTAAATTTATTATCTCTCTACCCTTTAACTTCTCATTCACTCAGCAGCTACTTTCTGAACACTTAGGATGCACTGTGTTAGGTCTCGCTCTCCAGGTGTGAAGGAAGTATAGTCCCTATCCACTCGGAGTGTACAGCTAAGCAGAGGAGACACTCATGCCCAAAGAAGAAAAACACACCCAGAATCGCAGTGCAGTAGACACATGCTGCGTTGGAGGTGGAGATTTTTAAAGCATTGTGGAGTCCTAGAAGGACCTTTTGCCCATTAGGTAAATATTTATTAAGCACTAACTATGTGCTAAGCCCTGTGATAGGCATTCGTCAAGTTATTTACTCTTCAAGTAAATCCTACCCTCAGGAAAAGTGACGTCTTGGAAAGGCATTCTGTTACTTATTGGGAAGTCCAGAAAACATTCCAAGAATCTGAGCCTACGCTGACAGTCTAATCACACACAGCTGCAAGTGAGCATTCTTTATTACTAGGGGATATTCGGAATCATTCAAAAGTGGTTCCAGAGAGTTTTTGTTGTCTTGGTGAAAGATACTGGTAGGAAGTCCCAGAAGAGGATCAAGAGGGACCCTATAGATAGCTAGAGCTCTTCTGAGGATTTTGTAGGCCCTGGGCCCTCTTACCCATGAAGACACAGCCCAGATCTTCTGAAACATCCCAAGTATATGATAGCACCTGAGATGCCTCCATAGACCTCTGCAAATTGATCTTTCTCTCTCTTTTGTTATTAGATTTAAAATTATTTTCTAATTTTGGTTTTAAAATTATTTACAATGGGGGATTTTTAGAAATTACATCCATATTCAAGAATTCTCATGGATGAGAAGTCTTAAATGATTTTCTAATATAATGACTTTTTTGATGAACACTAAATTGAACAATTAATGGAGTTGACATAGTATTACATCTTGTAGACATTCAATTAAACACTTAATTTCAGTCCGACACTTTTTAAAATATGAAGCCACCTCCCTTTTTTTTGTTTTGGTTTATTTTGTTTTGTTTTGTTTTGTTTTATAGGTCTAAGATATTTGTAAGATACCTGGGAAGCTTTCAGACGGGAGGCCCCTTGGGCAGCAGCAGGCATCTTCTCTGGCCAGCTCCTAGCTCCCACCCCTTGTCTCAAACTTGAGGACCCCTAAAAACTATGAGTGAGCCACTCCATGGTAGATTTAGGTCCTGTCCCTGGGTAGTAACCTTTGGCAATTGTTGGTGAGGCCTTTTCCCAGCTCTCAAATGAAGCTGCTTCTCTCCTCTTGGCCCGTCTTCCTCCCTATTTGTCTTTCCCCTGTTCTGCTTCTTTTCATCCCTTCTCTTTTACTCTCTCTCCTCCCTGTGGTTTTGTCTGTCACTGGAGTAGCCAGTGGCTTCACTAGAACTGCCCCACTTCGCTGGTGCCATTGAAGTAATTTTTTTTTAAAGATTTTATTTATTTATTTGACAGACAGAGATCACAAGTAGGCAGAGAGGCAGGCAGGGAGAGAGGAGGAAGCAGGCTCCCCGCTGAGCAGAGAGCCCGATGCGGGGCTCGATCCCAGGACCCTGGGATCATGACTTGAGCCGAAGGCAGAGGCTTTAACCCACTGAGCCACCCAGGGGCCCCTTGAAGTAATTTCTGATCCCAGTGAGAGCATCATGGAAGGAGGGAGGGCCACAGTCCCAGCACTGGCAGAATTTAAGACAATTGTGGAGGTATTTTGATTAAAACTGAAAATACAAAGTGTTTGCTGTATATTTATTTACAAACCAATGTCCTAACATCTTTTCAAAGATGTGAAAGCTAGTATGAAATGAGCGGCTGAACTTTTGTCCTTGGTAAAGTTTTACTGAGCAGAGTGACTGCAGGGATTTTCTTGTTAGACTATATTCGAAGCATCCTTTGCTCTACCATGGTTGTCTGTGTGCAGAAAGCCCTTCTCCTCCGTGTCTCATGAGTGCTATCCTCACATCTCAGTGGCAGGTCACCTCCCAGTGAGCCCATTCTTCACCTCCCTGGCATGATCTGAGTGCTGTTTCTTTGGGGTTCCTATTGCCCTTAATAGTGTTCGCATATCCATTAAAACAATGCCCATCTTCCGTCATAACGGTTTGCTTTATTGGCACATCTGACTCCTGCTGTAAACTCTGTGGCCAGAGGCCCTGCCTACCTCCATCTCTGTACCTTCAGCTCTGAGCACAGCAATTGGCATATGTTGGATCTAGAAGAATGAGATAACTGGTTGGAATCCATGGACCCTTCTTTTTGCACTGATTTTGAGTCCTTTTCAACTTTGTCTAGGCAGACCAGAGCATGCTTGCTTTGTCTCCAGGAAGAGGAGATGCAACATGGGGGGTTAAGGGGGTAGGAGAAGAGTAAATGAAACAAGATGGGATTGGGAGGGAGACAAACCATAAGTGACTCTTAATCTCACAAAACAAACTGAGGGTTGATGGGGGGAGGGGGGTTGGGAGAGGTGGGGTGGGGTTATGGACATTGGGGAGGGTATGTGCTTTGGGGAGGGTATGTGCTATGGTGAGTGCTGTGAAGTGTGTAAACCTGGCGATTCACAGACCTGTACCCCTGGGGATAAAAATATATTATATGTTTATAAAAAAATAAAATTAAAAAAAATATTATACTGATTAAAAAAAAAAAAAAGTCATGATGAACACCCGTTCTTCTTCGGTGTCTCTTCCTCCAAATGTCCCCAGTAATGAATCATCAGCTTTAGGGTCTACCACCACTATAGATATTTTTAAAGCTGGAATAATGAAGCGTGGGTGCAGATGGGAATAAATACCTCTGGCCATAAAAATAAAATAAATCAATATCACTTCTTTGTGGTCAGAGATGCTTAATAGGCAAAGGTTGCCGCCAGATTGTAAAAAATGTGTTTAGCTGGAGCGGAGGGCAAATTTAAGCTGTAGGAATGAACAGCCCACCTGCTTTTCCCTCATTTTAGAATGAAATAACTTTTTCTTAGGCATTGGACGAGGAATATAAATCTGTTCCTGTGGACTTGATTCTGAAAGTGCTGGTCTTGTGGAGGGTACCTAGGCAGTGTGAGCTACTCAGGTCACTGGCCACTTTCAGCTGAGCTTGGAGATGCATTTCACTTTCTTCCATTGGCCTGGGAGGCCCCAGAAGTCCATTACCAACCTCTTCAAAGGCATCTTCTCATGTACCATCATTTGATTAGAATAGGATAAAGTGCCTGCTGACACCCCTGTCTACCTTCCCAATCTCCCATTCAAACTCCTTTCCAGGCATTTCCCCGTTAGAACCTCTGCTCAGATCTCACGAAGCTACTTGGACTTTCTCTGGATATGCCCTGTGTGTTCTTGCCCACCTGCTTCTGGGTATGTCTCTCTGTCAGCCTGGAATGTCTCTTTGCCCCACCTTGTACATGGGACATGCTCTTCAAAGCTCACCCCAAAGGTCACTTTAACGTGTCTCAGTGCTCCTCTGACCAGTAACCTTCACCTTCCTGGAGGAACTGATTTCTCCTTAATCTTTGATCCTACATAACCTTCTGTGTCCCTTAATTATGGCTCTTACCACATTCTGTCATAATTTATTTCTACGATAATTATAATAATTATTCCATCAGCAAATCCTGTCAGCACTATCTTCAGAATATATCCCAAGTTCGATTACTTCCCACCACATCCACCTCTACCACTCCAGTGCAGACCACTGTCATTTCTCTTCATGATTACTGAGCTCTGTTCGACCTCGTCTCCTTGCCTCCATGTCTGCCTCAGTGCAGTGTATCTTCCATGCAGAAGCTAGACATGAAAGATGAATTAAATTATGTAGTTCTTTGCTCACAACCATTAGTGCTTCCCATGTGTATTAGGATTCTCCAGAGAAACAGAACCAATAGGATGGATCTGTGTATAGAAGGAGATTGATCATAAGGGATGGCTCACATGATTATAGAGGCTGGCAAGTCCAGAATCTGCAGTGTGGGCCTGCGCTCTGGAGACCAAAGAGAATTGATGGAGCAGTTCCATCCTGAAGGCCCAGAGACCCAGGAGAGATGACAGAAGAAGTCTGAAGGCACGCTGCTGGAGAATTCCCTCTTGCTTGTGGAGGCTGGTCTTTTTGTTCTATTCAGGCTTTCAACTGATTGGATGAGGCCCACTCACATTATGGAGGGCAGTCTGCTTACTCAGCATTCACTAATTCACTAATCCAAAAACACCTTCCAACTTGACAGATTAAATTAATCATCAGGCCATGTCACTTGGTTCTCTTCATGTTTCCACTTGGCCCTACATGAATGAACAGTCTCTGACTATCTCTCTTCTCTGTCCCTGTGTTCCAACCATTTTGACCTCCTTGATGTTCTTTAAACACGGATGGTGCATTCCTGTACCTCAACCCTTTTCTCTGCTCTAGAGAGTGAGAAGAGGAATGCTCTCCTCTCAGATGTCTGTATTCAAATCACACCTCCTCAGGAAGATCTTCCCTGTTCTATTTCTTCTCCCACATTATTAATCCCCCTTGTCCATGTCATCCTCTGGTTTATTACTCTGTTTTGTATTTCTTCATGGTTCTCACCTGACATTGTATTGTCCATTTATCTATTCATTTTCTGTTTCTTCATCTAGAGGGTAAACTTCATGGGGGCAAGGGATGCCATCTGTTTTGGTCACCTTTATATCCTCAGTACCTAAACCAGGGCCTGGCACATTAGAGGCAACCAAGAAACACTTGTTGCATAAATGAATGTGTTGAAAACATATTAATAGGTAACATATATTAAATGCTTACTATTTCCTTTTATATTTGTTAAAACTTATGGGGTAGAATCTGATCTTTTTCTAGATGGAAGGATCCACGAAGCTTGGATTTTGTTGGTCTTGCTCAGTTCTGTTTCCCAACAGCTAGAACAAATAATATATACTCAAAAATGATTTGCCAAATGAATGCATGAACAAGGCACATTTTATAGAGTAGGAGATTGAAGCATAGAGAGGTGATGTAACTTGTCTAAGCCACTCAGTAAGTAAGTCAAAGTGCCAGGATTTCAGTCTAATCCCACAACACAGCCTTTAATGATGCCTGTTTCCTGACTCAGCTTTGATCTCTATGCAGATGGTGGCTCCCCTTCTCCATCTTTATTCCCCCAGTTTGTGGCACAATGCTGACACTAAATACATGTTCGTGAATAGAATGCATTCTAGTTCTCCCCTCTTCAAGCTCTACTGTGACTGAGGTACACCCTGAGGGCTCAGAGGGCAGAAATTCTGATGGGAGACATCGAACTCACCCTCTCTTGTAGGCATAGGGGTCAGGAACTCAAGACTTTGCTGTGGAACAGACTCAGGTCTTCCTACTGATGTGATGTTGGACTTCCAGTTTTTCTGTCTGGATAATGGGAAATGTCTATTTCCCAGAATTATTTTTAAGTTGAACCAAAATAATATATGTATATCATTTAGCTCTGAGCCTTGGACACTAATTGCTCAACAAATGCTTGCTGTTGTTCCTTGCTGACCTTCCTTCCTCTACCCAGTATATTTCTCCTCAGATACCACAGTATGTCACTGGCCTCATGATGGGCGTCTGGGGTGTGGGGATGGATAGAAACCATGCCTTACACTTTTGTATTCTTGAATAGAGTGATAGTGGTGCTTTGTGTCTTATGGTTGTTCAGTATTTAAATAAATTTATTCCCACAGCTCCCACAGGAGAGCTCTGTGTCGCCAGATCTTCCATCATGCTTCCGTGAAAGTCTGAGGCAAGTTCCAGCTGACAGACTTGGCAGTTTTTGTCTACACCAATATTCTAGGGAATCTTGGGTTGGGCAACAGTAGTGCAAGTAGCCTGAAAACAGAGTAAAAATGTATCCCTCAGCACATTCCTTCAAGCTCTTGTCAGGCATTTTTTTTTTTTTTTTTATCCATGAGAAGAATCATAGTAATGCAAACGTCAAACGAAATACTGAAAAATTCTGCTTTGACCTTGATTCCCAAACACCTGAAATGCAGTCAGAGCACTTGGAATTCCAAAAGAATCTAGACTATATTCACAAGAGTGGTGTGGATAAGAGAATAGAGAGTAATAGAGGAGAAATATTCCATAGGATGGTCAGGGAAGGAGTCATTTGAGCAGAGATATAAATATGAGAAACCAAGTTATGCTAATCCAGGTGGAGGAAAAGCAGCCAGGCAGAAGGAATAGCAAATGCAAAGGACCTGAGGTATGGAATGTTAAGTATGTTTGAAAAACAGCAAAGACGCCCGGGTGATAGGAGCCAAGGGAAGTGGTTGGCGATTAGGAAGCTAAGAATTTAGGGGGCCAGATACCCTAGAACTCCACTATGGCAGGGCTTTTGGATTACGGGCAGTCGCTGGGGAGTTCCAAGCACAGGAAAGACATGATTTATATCATTTACTTTTCTTAAAGATCATTTAATTTTCTTAAAGCTTCTTTGTGGCTTGCAGGGTGACCCAAGTGAAAGTAGGCAGAGCAGGAAGCTATTACATAGTCTGGGTAAAAGGGTATGGTGGTTTGGTAGAGGTGGCAGTGATTAGAACTGGTTTATATTCTGATGGTAGATTCCATAGGAGTTTTGGGTGGATTTGAAGTGTTTGAAATGGTGTTCAGGAAGAAAAGAAGAGAGCTTTTCCTTTCCTCTACTGCAGCAACTGATTGAATGATTTGATTCAGTAAAATGGAGAAAACCCAGGAAGGAAAAAGCTTTGAGGAGACAACTGATAGAAATCCATTAATTTGGATATGTTAAATTAGATATCCCAAGGTAATGAATACCCCAAGGTATTGAATAAGAAGTTGGATAAAGAAGCCTGAGGGTCATGGAGGAGGACGGAGCTAATGATCTACATTTTGGAATCATCATCCAGAAATGGGATTTAAAGCAGTAGGAGTGGATGTGATTGGAGAGTGAAAAGAAAGAAAGGAAGTGATAAAGCCTCAGTCCTGGGGCACCTCAATGTTTAGAGGTTGGAAAGAGACGGAGCCAATGAAGGAGACTGAGAAACTGCAGTGATGTCGGAAGAAAAGAATGTGGTGTCAAATTAAAAGTCAAGTTAAGGTCAAATTCTGTTAGAAATACATTTTTTAAAAGATTTTATTATTTATTTGGCAGTGAGAGAGATCACAAGCAGGCAGAGAGGCAGGCAGAGAGAGAGAGAGAGGAGGAAGCAGGCTCCCCACTGAGCAGAGAGCCTGATGCGGGGCTCGATCCCAGGACCCTGAGATCATGACCTGAGCTGAAGGCAGAGGCTTTAAACCCACTGAACCACCCAGGCACCCCTAGAAGTCCATTTTAAGGAGGGAGTGATCTCCACATCACATGTCTCTAGGAGGTCAAGTAAGGAGAGCAATGAGAATTGACTATTGGGGTCAATACAAGAACCATACAAGAGTGCTCACAGAAGCACTGTTTATTTTTAGCAAAATATTGGAAGCATTCCCAAATGTCTATCAACAGGAGAATGAGTAAACACACTGTGCTATGTTTGCACAGTGGAATTTTATTCTGCTGAAAAATGAATGAGCTAGAGTCATGTGGATGAATCCCATGAACACGGTAATGAGGAAAGATGTTGAGGAATATGAGCAGTTCAATGCCACTTACAGACTTTAAAGGATCCAGAACAAACATTGCTTAGAGGAGCTTACGTAGTCAAAGTATAAAGAAATACATGGAAATAAAATGTAGGAAATTTAGGATACTAGTTATTTTAAGAGTGGGAGAAGAGAAAGTGATTCAGGAGGGAGGCACAGGAGGCATTCAGCAATATCGGTAATATTTTACTTTTTAAGGTGGGTGGTAGGTACACAGATAATCACTGAATTATTTATATTTTTTGCATAGTGTAAATATTGCCTAAGAAATTCTAAATGAAAAGAAAAACAATAATTTAACTGCTGAATTTGTCGATATTTTAGTCATTTGTGACTAGGAAAAAAAGCATTTTCAGTGAAGCATTTATTGGGCAAGCAGATTGAAGTGGGTTTGAGAGTGAAAGGGAAGGGGAAAGTGAAACTAACAAAGACAGAGGACTCTGGAGTTTTGCTTACAAAGCGGGCAGAGAAATGGAGTGGTCACCGGAGGGGGTGTGAGATAGAGGAGGGTTTGATTGACAGAGTGACTCCAGATGTAAAGTTTGCTAAGGCCAAGTAATATATAAATTAAAATATAGTTTGTGCTTAATTATCTATCCTTAGCAGATAATCCAAACTCCCTGGTTTCCCTTTGGCGTTTCGGCATCTGACTGTCGGTGTTCATTAACATCTTCACCAGAGGAGAAAGAACTTGAATCAGTCCCTTTGGACACTGGTAGAAGTAATTTACTAAAAGCCTCAGTTGGGGAGGAGTTGGAAACAACTCATTTAAATGAGGTTTGGGATTAGTTGTGGATTAATACAGATAGAGCATTGAATAAAAACATCATACAGAATATACAAATTAGTTCAAGTATTTTAGAGTGTATGGTCTCGAATTAGGAAGGTTGTTCAGAATGATGTGCCAAGCCCACTTACAACCATATCTTGCAAGAAAATTTCATGACAGTGGTGGGTTTGGGGGACTTTTATTTATTTATTTATTTATAACTTTAATTTTTAAAATTTCTTTTCAGTGTACCAGAATTCCTTGTTATGCACCACACACAGTGCTCCATGCAATACGTGCCTTCCATAAGACCCACCACCAGGCTGATCCAACTTCCCACCCCCCACCCCTTCAAACACCTCAGATTGTTTTTCAGAGTCCACAGTCTCTCATGGTTCATCCCTTTGGGGAGACTTTTAATACAGTTGTTGTTCTGCATGTAAGATCTGTTGCCATTAAGGAATGGGCATCGTGTTGTGGTGGTGGTTACTGTTGTTTTTCTAGTACCTGGTGGGGATTTGTAAAGATCCTTTCACCTTTCTCTTGAGGCTCATTTAGATCAGGGATACCTACTAGCAAGATAATGTTAACAAAATACCAAGTATCCTGATATAATTTACAGAGAATCTACTGTGTGCCCTGCATTGTTGGAGGCATTATGGCAGATTCATCAAACTCTTACAGCATGAAGCAGAGTAGGTTTTATTTCCAGCCGACAGATGAGGAAACTGAAGGAGAACAGAGCTCCATAGGCAGTGAGTTCTAGGACTGGGGTCAGAACCTTGATGTCTAATTCCAAAGCCTGGGCCCTCTTCCATTGTTCTGTGCAGCTCGATTAGGCCCTGGGCATGGTCTGTTTAGCCCCCTCTGTGGGGCTGCCATTGCTGACTAAGAGGACCAGTGTTCTTGCTTCCTGGTATTTGTGTTGCTACTGACCATGATACAATACAAGTAGGAGTGACCACTGTAGAAAATAGAGCAGTATACATCAGTTGGATGTTTTGAAGACCTGCAGTGAATTGGGAATAAAATCGTGACACACATTTTGAAGCCTTCTACTTTGTAGAACGCCCTGTGTTTCTAAAACATCCACAGTGACTGTTTGTTCTATATTATTTAAATGAGCAAGTGCCCTAGTTTCAGGAGGAAGAGATTTGGTTTTTTTCATCAAATTTACTGCACATCTGTTTAAAGAATATGGCAACAGTATGAATAAATCTCCAATCAAAATATTACAGAACAAGCCAATTTATAATATTAAAAATGTATGGCCAGACACAATGTGCTGAAAATATGAAATTACCACGTGGTGCCTTTTCTGCTCTGTTTATATCGGACTGTTCATCCCCAAAATTAAATCTTGGGCAAAAATATACCAGACAAAAAAGGAGTTAAACTTGGTCCTGAACAATTATACTGATGTTATAAAAGTATGTCTGTATAATATGCCAACATTGCAAATATATTTTTTATAGCAACAGAATTTTTGTAATATCTTAAATAGATTTTGAAACATTCAAATTACATATTCCATTACATATAATGATATTTTATGGATATTGGATAATATTACAATGTAGATGAATTGTAAAACTCCTTTACCTAGAAGTCTTCACATGTTTCTAAGTAACAAGAAATCTCCCTTGGAGGATTCTAGTACTAATTGGTATTTTGTATCTTTTGGGTAAGATCAGCAAATCAGTGAAGATCCAGCTGGACTTTTATATAAGCAGGCTAAAACCTTCAAGTTTCAAGATAGAGATATCATCTTTTAAAATTAGGTTTTTAGTTTTAATTCCAGTCTGGTTAATACACGATGTTACATTAGGTGTGCAATAGGGGTACCATCTTTATCTTCTCTCACGGAATAGCACCATGACCATGGCCATCACACCATATCTAGATTTATGATACACTATTAGTCATCTCCTGTACATTTCATTCTCAAAGTGGCTTATGGGATGGTCATTATTACCCCATTTTATAGATGGAAAAAATGAGGTATGGAAAGTTAATTTGCTCTAGGCTAGACACCAAGATCTCTGCCTTCGAGAGGCTTGCATTTCTGTAACATTTGATGATTTACAGTTTTATTTTAGCTATGTCATCTTGGATGGTTCTCACAACAGCTCTGGTCTAGATGAGGCAGTGGAGGCATGTCCCTCAGAAGAGCCAAGTGGCTCTCTTGAGATCCCCAGTGGTGAAGCCTGCCTTTGGATTACTGACTAGAGTTTTCTGCCAACCTCACAGAAAACTTCACCATGAAAAGAAAGCCATTTATTGACTGGGTCTGTGATCAGCTCCAGGGGGCATGTGGTGACAGAGATGGGGAGTGGGGGCGGAGAAAAGGCTCAGAGAAAAACTTGGTGTGGATTTTCTCCATCAGGCAGTCTTCATGGCCTTATGGCTGATTCCTATGAAGAGAGATTGCAAGCAGAAAGTGAAATGTGGATTTCACACAAACCTTCTGTGAAATGTTGGGAATACCCAAAAACTCTCTTTTAGGATTACAAATTTGGATCACGGTTCCCTGGGGTATGTTGGGAGAAGGGAAGCTGAGGAAGCAGCTCAGACTAGTACAGGCAGAGGAAGTCTCTGCGTGGGATCACACAGGGTAAATGGCTGTGTCACTGGGGGAGGTGTCAGCATGTGGTGTACGTTGCCAACATTGTGGGCAGAACTGGGGCAGGACAGCAGACCAGGCACTGGCTGTACCATGTGTTGTCGTGGTACCCCTGGGTTCTTCCACGGGAAGCTGGAAAGACTTTGGAGGCATGGCACTGAGCTGGGTGTACGGCAGTAATTCAGGACACATACACACACACACACATGCGTGCACACACATGCCCCTGCCTTTGGAGGAAAAGTGTGGTGTGTTGGAGACATGGGTGGGAAGTGAGATCAGGGTGATTAGAGGATACTAAAAATGGATACCAGCAGAGAAGAAGACCAGAGAGGTGGGGGGTGGGTTGGGGGAGGTTCTAGAATATGAGTCTCAGATGGGTAAAGTTACTTTGCTAGGCAATGGGTGTCACTTGACAATTTGTGAGCGGAATAGTAGAGTAAGCAAAGCTCAGCCATAGACAAGTGATTTAGGAAACGACGTACTAGATGCTTTAGGGTGGGAAGAATATTAGAATAGGAAGATACTGGTTAGGAGTCTTTTGATAATAGAGGGATAACCCATTTGGCACAGGGCATGGGTTTCTGAAAATGGGAATGCTAACAGAATTGGTTCTACAAAGACTCAAAATAGCATGCCAGCCAAAGAGTGAGTCATGTAATGGATTATGGAGTATAACATGCATGGGGAGTGGGGAGGAGTTGAGGAGAGATTAGTGAGGTCCATGGACTAGACATCCCAGTGAGGGGGAGGAACTGGTATAATGGGAGTTGCTGCATGAGGAACTGGACGGATGGCATGCTGTATGATTATAGGGTTCTCTCTTTGGAAATAAAGTTTCTGGTGGGAGATAAGAAACTAGATAGAGAAGTTCTTGGGAGGTTAGAAAGTCAAAGAACTACCTCAGGAGTCATGGTGTTTGGGGCTGGTCAGGTTGGCGGCAGACTTGGGGGAGGTCCTACAAATGTCAGTGTATGAAATGCAGTGTCCATGAGGGCAGTGGATGACCAAGCTGAGGACCGCTTAGCTGCCTCAGGGAAGGGAGCTGGGCTGAATTATGTAAGAGGATGGAATGATGATGTGGGACTTGCTGGTTACAGGGTTATGGACCTGGCTACAATCTTGAATGGCATGGGGTGTTAGATAAACAAGAAGCCCCCCCGTCTTGAGATGGGGAAGTGGGGTTTTCAGGGGACAAGCATGTCGAGATAAGGGAGTAAAGGGATATTTGATGAAATTGAGGGTGCAAGGGAAATCAAAGGAATGGAACTTCCAGAGACATGGGCGAGGATTTAGGAGAAATGGGAGTGCCAGAAGTTGGATCAGGGGAGAAGCAAACACCGAGTTGCTTGGAAATACAGGAAAAGAAGAGGATGAACCATCTTAAAGGCCCTCAAACTGAGGAAGGTAGAGTCATATGGCTGCACGGTTGCCAAGGCAAGAGGGTCCTGACAGTCTGCTGCAGGGGGAGGGCAGCTCGGACCCCAGGACTCATCTGTGGCCTGAAAGGGAGGCTCCGTCTCTGGGCAGCAACAGGGTGGAGAGTCATTCAGCAGGCTGGGATGCTCTGGATGTTAGAGACAGAGGTGGGTGGGTGACATGCTCTGAGCATTTGAGGCAGGATTCCAGGCCCCAAGATGTGGGGCTTGGCTCTGACAGGGTGAGTGCACTAAAAAAAATAAAATAAAAAAAATCCATGCCACATCCAAGCACAGAACCTCTCCCTTTTCCTAAAGTGAAAGTACTATACCATAGTGCACAAGCCTCCAGACGTTTGGCTCCTGCCTCCCTCTTAACACTTCTGTCTTGCCTCTTCCTTCACAAGGTATGTTTCAACCATCCTCAGATGCTTATGATTTCCTGAAGCGTTTTCTACAGCTTTTTTTTGCTCCTTATTTATGTATTTACTTATTCTTTTTCTGCAGTTTTTTATTTTTTTCCCTTTATTATGTTGTTAGTCACTATATAGTACATTATTAGTTTTTGATGTAGTGTTCCATGATTCATTGTTGTGCATAACACCCAGTGCTCCATACAGTCGGTGCCCTCTTTAATGCCCACCACCAGGCTCACCCATCCCCCACCACCCTCAGTTTGTTACCTGGAGTCCATAGTCTCTTATGGTTCGGCTCCCCCCTCCGCGCCAATATTTCCCCCTTCGTTTTCCCCCTTCCTTTCCTAATATCCTCCATGCTGTTATTCTTTATGTTCCACAATAAGTGAAACCATTGACAATTGTCTTTCTCTGCCTGACTTACTTCACTCAGCGTTCTCTCCTCCAGCTCCACCCATGTTGATGAAAATGGTGGGTATTCGTCCTTTCTGATGCTGTTTTCTGCAGCTTCTGAGAGGAATTCTTTCCATCATATACCCTTCCTGTCTCCTCTGCATACCTACAGCCCTGCATCCTCCACTTGGAAGATTTCTGCTCAGGGATCTCCTCCTCTAGGAGACTTCTCCTGACCACTTTGTGTTGGAGGAGATGTCTCGGCTCCCCTATGTCCTCTGTTATCCCAGTTCCCTCTTCTTACCTTGGTCACTACACTTGCCACATAATGATCAATCTCCTTTTTTTTATTTTTTAATTTTTTTATTTTTTCAGCATAACAGTATTCATTATTTTTGCACCACACCCAGTGCTCCATGCAATCCGTTGCCCTCTACAATACCCACCACCTGGTGCCCCCAACCTCCCACCCCCCACCCCTTCAAATTCTCAGATCGTGTTTCATAGTCCACAGTCTCCCATGGTTCACCTCCCCTTCCAATTTCCCTCAACTCCCTCTCCTCTCATCTCCCCTTGTCCTCATGCTATTGTATGCTCCACAAAGACGTGAAACCATTTGATAATTGACTCTCTCTGCTTGACTTATTTCACTCAGCATAATCTCTTCCAGTTCCCGTCCATGTTGCTACATAAACTTGGGTATTCATCCTTTCTTTTTTTCTTTTTTTCTTTTTTTTTTTTAACAGCTTTAAAACCTCTATTTTTATCCCCAGGGGTACAGGTTCTGCGAATCGCCAGGTTTACACACTTCACCAGACACTCACCATAGCACCTTACACTCCCCAATAATCCATAACCCACACCCCCCTCCCAACCCCCTCCCCCGATCAATCTCCTTTTATAGAAAGCCTCAACCAACAGCTCTCAACTGTGAAGAAGACTTTGAAGCAAGACCTACTTATTCACTGGTCACCTCCTCGCATCTTTTGTGATACCTGGCATTACAGAAGGGTCATCAGTAAGTTTCTCCAGAGAATGGCTGAGAGAGCAGGAGCTGCATGAGGTTAGCCCTGGGAGGAATCATACGAAGGCGTGGTTTCCAGAGGCATCTTGATAGTGAATTGACAAGAATTAGAAAAATGTTTAGTGTGTGTGTGTGTGGTGTGTGTGTGGTGTGCGTGTGTGCACACTTGTGAGTTTAGTGGAGGAGAAAGAAGGTCCAAGGTCTGGGTCATGGGTAAGGACTGCTGTCCCTTTAGCAGAAACCAGGAAATGTGGTGGAGACACAAAGTTGGGAATAAAACTGATGAGCGTAGGATTGAGTCTCAGGTAGAAAACACATATCACAAAGAGTAGCCAGGGGTGGAGGGTGATACATGCCAGGTAATGAAAATCAGGGGGAGAGGAGAGTCCAAAAGCAGATGGCTAACAGTGTTGTGACAGAGGAGCAGTCACTGGAGATGCACCTTTCCTGTAGGCATTTAGTGGAACAGAATACTTGTTATTATCCTTCTTAATACATGAATGCCACAAATGGACACAGTCTTTTTTTTTTTTTTTTTTTCAACATAAAGCATAATAATTTCTGTTACCACCTCTCAACCTCCTAACAGTTTTCTGGGGTTAGATTTTATCCCCATTTTGCAGTTGAAATGAGACACAGCGTTACTCTACAAGTCTCGGTAGTGGCAGAACCGACAGCACAGTGATTCTCCCACTTTCTAGCTGTTGCTTGTTTTCCTGGGCCACGCTCTGTCCCCTCAGAGGCTGGGGACCCCGCCCTGCCCTCCCTGCAGCCTCTGTCTTGGAGAAAAGTCACCCTGGCAGTCTGCACGCCCATGGCATGTGGCCATTTGTAACTACAGGCCAACAGCTTCACAATTTCATCCTTGAGTTCCATCAGACCCTTGGGTGGGTGCCATCTACTCCCCGTATTTATTTGTTTCTAAATTTGTCAATTAGGTCTATCTAGCATCTACTGCCTTACCACCACATTTTCTTTTCCCCTAATCTCTAGGTTCTGAGCGACCATTTGTGGCCTGAGACTTTCTTTAGCATATTTTTCAGTAAGCTACTTTATAAGTATAGGTGAGGTTTATGTAGGACCAAGACTGAATTTATATAGGCTCAAAGCTCAGAATATTTTATCTGCTGCGGTTTACATCCAGATAGGAGACGGGGTAGAAATACTCCGCTTCTGTCACAGATTGTGGTTGGGGTGGGGATTGTGTAGAAATAGGCAGTGATCTCTTACTCATGGGTGATGTTTCCCCTCTTGACCCATCATCTCTATTATCCCCATCCGTTTACTGAAACTATTAGGAAAATCTATGAATGATCTGCTGAATATCAAACCTAAATGGGTGGGCTGGTGTTTCCTTTGTTGGAATTTCTTGTGACATTTGACACTTTTTTTTTTAGAGGCCAAAATCCTGGGATTCATAAGCCTGAATTGAGAAGAATTTCCTTTCTGCAATTTTTTGGAGGAAGTTTGCTTAGAATTGATGTTATTTCTTTCTTTAGTGTTTGTTAGAATTTACCAGTGGAGTTATCTGAGCCTGGAATTTTCTTTGTAGGAAGGTTGAGAAATTGAGACAAACTCAATTTCTTTAATAGAAATAGGTCTAGGGGTGCCTGGGTGGCTCAGTGGGTTAAAGCCTCTGCCTTAGGCTCAGGTCATGATCTCTGGGTCCCGGGATTGAGCCCCACATCAGGCTCTCTGCTCAGCGGGGAGCCTGCTTCCTCCTCTCTCTGCTGTTTGTCTGCCTACTTGTGATCTCCGTCTGTCAAATAAATAAAATCTTAAAAAAAAGAAATATGTCTATTCAGGTTACATATTTATTTATGCTTTATCATTTTTATTCTAATGAATTATACTCTACATATTTACTCTTGAGTGAGATTCATAGTTTGTATCGTTCAAGATTTTGTCCATTTTATCTAACTTGTTGAATTTATTGACACACAGATGGTGATAATATTCTTATCATCCTTTTGTTATCTGTATAATTTATAATGATGTCACCTCTCATACCCAATATGGCAGTTAGTGTTTCCTTTCTCTTTTTTTCCTAATCAGTGTTACGAGAGGTTTATTCAATGTTATTGATTCTTTTTTTTCAAAGAACCAGCCTTTGGTTTCATTGCTTTTTTTTTTTTTCTGTTGTTTTCCTGTTTCCTATTTCATTGATTCCTGTTTTCACTTTATTATTTACTTTCTTCTGCTTACTTTGGGCTTAATTTGATCTTTTCTTTCTAGTTTATTGAATTCAAAACTGAGGTCATTAATATATGACTTTTCTTCTTTTCTAATATAGGTGTTTGTTTATTGCCATAAATATCCCTTTAAATACTATATTAGAAGAATCCCACAAATTCTGGTATGTTGGGTTTTCATTTTCATTCTGTTCAAAATTCTTTCTAATTCCCTTTTAATTTCTTATTGAACCCATGGGTGTTTAGAACTGTGTTATTTAGTATCCAAATGTTTGGGGGTTATTTTCCATATATCTTTCTGTTGTTGATTTGTAATTTAATTCCATTGTGGTCATGGAACATACTCTATATGATTTGAATCCCTTTAAATTTATTGAGACTTGTTTTATGGCCCTGAATGCTTTTTTAAATCAGAGGAATTAAACTTTTGGGATCACATTTGTGATGGTCAGCCAGCAAGGCCCTTGTTAGCAATTTACTGCTTTCCTGTGGGCAACATCCAAATGGGCTGCTCCTCATAAAACTCCCTCTGCTTCCTTGCTTCATCTCACCAACCCTTTATATCCCCCAACCTAGGACTCTTGTAGAGTAAGCATAAATTCGCTTGCCTTATTTGATGGAGTAGGAGAGAGAACTGTGGAGTTAGGCTGCATAAAGTCAGAAGAGAGGGAGAGAGGGCAAGTAAAGAAGTAATCCAAGGAGGGCTGAGCTGTGGCTATAAAGAGACATTTTATTCTTTGGTTCATAAACTGACTCTGAAAGTAATTTCAAAAATGTTTTGAGCAATGGCAACATTACTGGATAAAGAGTTGTAGCCTTGGAGATTACTTTGAATGACAGTACTCATTTGGGTGCATGAGTTCTTGAGTGCTTTAGGAAAAAATTAATCATTATTTTTAGCTAAATATGTAATTATTAGTGAACATTCCAGATTCATTGCAGTACAAGCATGAAGCAATTTTCCTTTCTCTGCTCACTGCTTTTGACAATATTGTCCAACTTCCCTCTCTTAGAATGATATCATAGATGTTTTCCTGTAGCTTTTTGGTCACTTTCAATTATTAAGGTTCAGTACATTCTTATTTAATTTGCTAGTCCCATTTCCTGGACTGACCATGGTGGAGGGATCTACTGTGAGGAAGAGGCAGGGCCCTCTTCAGCATTCCTTTTATCTTCTAGCGTGTTGGAAAGATGGCCAAGATTAACAAATGGACACAAGTCTCCTTTTCGACTATTGCTTACCATCCCATGCAGCCAAATGAAGTTATTTTGGTGACAATGGAAGAGAGGCCCCCAAATAATCTGTTATAGAAACTGAGAGAGTCTGCGTGCAGGGACAGCTGGCATCATATGTGAACGCCCAGGTGAACAGTTGCTTATGCAGTGGTCGTGACAATCTGCACTTAGGTAGAGTTAGCCCAGGTAACTTGGAAGGTCTTCTCTTTGGCCCTACAGTAGGAACCTCTCCCATCCTTGGCACCACTGTGGCTGTTTAGTCTAATGAACTTCTACTCCTCCTTGTTGTCTACTTCTCATTCATTTTTTCACTTGGTCAAATAGGCATCAAATCTGTTACATAAGCAGTTAATCTAACAGAGGAAAAGAGGCCATTCTCCCTTTTTGCTAGTATCCTCAGTCTCTAAAATACTTCTCTTTGAGCCCCCACTTTTGGCTTGTAGGATGATAGGAACATAAGATGGAAGTGAGAAAATAGTGTACTCCTTCCTCTACTGTAATAGGATGTGCTACATTCTGGTGGTAACAAATTCCTCTAAGTCTTGGGAGCTAAAAACAACACAGAAAAAATCTTGTTTAACTTACTTGTCCATTGCTAGTTGGTAGGGATGTTTATCATTGGTGAGTAGAAGCTACCCTCTGAGTGGTGCTGGCTGCTGTGTTAGAGAGAGGAAAACAAACTCTGGGAGGCCCCCCACTGACCATTTTCCACTCTGACCTAGAAGTGACATATAATCAACAACTAGTCCCATGGTCCTACCCTGACCACAGGGTCAGGACGTGCAAACATACTGTATGCCCGAAAGGGAGAAGAACCAGAAATGCTCCACTGATCGCACAAGTGACCACCATGTTAGTCTCCATGCCATGCTTCTGGTGGTTCTTTCTGCTCCCACACTTCCCCTTGTGGTCGTCCACTTTCATAGACAGTTGGGACATGGGGGTGGCATATAGGTGGCCGAGGCAGAATCTTATTCTACATATTGTTACACAGACATTCATGCAACACATTCATATGCATATGAATGACTACTGTTCTCGCGAGGCAACCTTCAAGTCTAGTTATAGGGATGGAAAAACTTGGGTTTGTAGACTCATTATCTAACTCAACATTTGCCATATTTGAATGCAGTTTCCATTCATTACACATTAAAGGTATTCCATTATACATTATAGGTATTTGAGAAAAGTTTTGTGGAAAACAATGTGGCCAAGGCTAAAGGGATGAAGTAGAGAAGATTTGGTTTATATATTTTAAGACCCAGGTGTGTTTCACATAGGATAAATGTCAGTGGGAATCCAGCGGCTGGGGTGAGGCTGTAAAATTTGATGACATGGCAGTTTAAGAAAGCTGAAATCTGGGGCACCTGGGTGGCTCAGTGGTTAAGCCTCTGCCTTCAGCTCAGGTCATGATCTCAGGGTCCTGGGATGGAGTCCCACATCGGGCTCTCTGCTCTGCAGGGAGCCTGCTTCCTCCTCTCTCTCTCTCTGCTTGCCTGTCTGCCCACTTGTGCTCTCTCTCTGTCAGATAAATAAAATCTTTAAAAAAAAAAAAAAAGCTGAAATCCTTTTTACTTTTAAAATACGTGACTGGTAAATAATATGATTGCAACATCTATGCTTGTGACAGGGATTTCTATTGTGAGAAAAGTGGATAAAAACAAAAGTTAGTAAGTAGCTGGTGAGAAATCCTGAAGACTTTTAAAATTCTTTGTCCTAAACAGGGGTATTGTGCACCTTCTAATTTGTTGTAGTTAAAATGAAACCATCATTCCATTTTTTCCCTGCCAGACGTCTCCTCATACTTTGATGCCTTTGTTCCAGGACGTTCTGTCCACAGAAAGGTGGGCTTCCTCCAGGAATGTCCCTAGACCACTGCCGCCCGCACTCGTTCCTCCCCTCTTTGAGCCATTGTATGTGGGGGTCATTGCCACACAGCTGTTCCCTCTGTGAGCCCCAGTGGCTGAGCTTGGTGGTGATTTGAGGGCAGGTGACACACTGTGTTGAAACACTACAGTGCAGGGATCTCATGGATATCAGAACAAGTGAAGGACAAAAGAGGATCTGTTGGGAGTGTTTGGGGGCGAATGGGATTGCCAGACCTATAGTCTACTCACTGAAGCAGATTTTATTTTATTATTATTTTTTAAAAGATTTTATCTGTTTATTTGACAGAGCACAAGCATGGGGGGTGGCAGGGAGAGAGAGAGGGAGAAGCTGGCTCCCCGCTGAGCAGGGAGCCTGATGTGGGACTTGATCCCAGGACCCTGGGATCATGACCTGAGCTGAAGGTAGGCACTTAACCAACTGAGCCACCCAGATGTCCCTCACCGAAGCAGACTGTAGTTATAAGACAGACATTTCAGTAACATTTTAGTTTTTGGTGGGAGTGGGAGAGTGTTATGTTGATTTTGGAAATCTGGGCCTCAGATGCATGGATTTACCAGGCTGTGGAAGTCGGTTCAGGGAAGGTGTCGGGGAGGAGGAACCAAACAAACCTTAATCTTTTACAATTCCTATATTACTGTGTTTCAGCAAATATTTGCAAAAGGATTTTCTGGATGAACTTCAAACTGTAAGAGGTTCACTTGGTGGCTCAAAGAGCTGTGCAAATGATTTTATTTTATATTTGTTAAGGAAATGAACATTGTTTTAGCTGACATTTAAACCTCTATACTCTTTTACTAGCCTGTCACATTGTTTCATATGTTTTGGTCAGACATGCTTCCCAGAAGAAGAAAATGGTATTTATAGGATTGTAGGACTATAATATGGAATCCTGGTATCTGTCATTTTCTGCTTATATAAGAATTCTAATAATAGAACTCTGACCAGCTTCTGCCTCTTTTTTGGATTTGGTAGCTCCCATGGAAGTAGCAATTTAAAAAACTAGTGGAGTTTCAGTAAGAATAACTCTACCTAGCGATCATTTCAACTCTATCTCCTCTCCTTGCCTGGAGTCTGAGACACTAAACCCATGGGTTTTTTGAGGTGGTTTTTGTTCTTTATTCTCTTGCTCACTAAGTACACTGGAATTCTTCAGGCCACATAACAAGATTTTGTATCTGTAAACAAAGTCTTCATAACAAAGAATCCTTTAATGCAGCAAACTATAGCCCATGAGCCAAATCCTGCCCACCACCTGTTTTGGTAAATAAAGTTTTATTGGAACACACCCATGCTTGTTCTTTACATGCTCTCTGGGGCTGCTTTGTTGTTACAGGGGCAGAGTCGAGCACATATGTGTTCTTATAAAAATGCTTATTTTTGTTTTGTGTACATGTAGTTTTAGTTTTTGAAAGAAGCATGTGTCTTCCATCATGTATCTCATCATATTTCTGACTTTTCCACTAAGAACTATGCTTTATGATCTCCTTGGGTTGGTGTGTATATAAATGTCTGTTGCATCTGATGCTACCTGATACTACATAGTGGGCCATCTCACATTTGACAAGCTCTCCCAGTGACGGAAGACCAAGTTCAGGCCACTCTGTTTAGTCTACGAGGTTGTCACCTATCCCATTCCAGGAGCTGACATTTGTATAGACTCCAGATAACCCTTACAGCAAATATCTTGAACACCTCCCCTTTGGACTTAGGTGAAAATTTCCTTTAACTATGTAATCTAGGAAGAGACGTGCTAGCTCATAGGTATGTACATTTAGTTTGTGTGGATAGCGTCAGACTGTTTCCCCTGACAATGCCAATTCCAATATACCTGCATTCCCTGCTTCAGTGCTGGCATTATCCAGTTTTCTAATTTTGCTATTCTAATTGATAAGAGTGAAGTCTCAATGTTGTTTTAATTTGCATTTTTTCTGACTGCTGATGAGTTTGAGCATCTCTTGATATGCTTCTTAGGTTTTGGATTTCCTCTTTATGAATTGTGTGTTTATATTAGTTGGCCCATTTTTCTAATGGAGATGCTCTCATTGATGTTAATTTGTAGTCCTTCTAGATTCTAGATATAATTTTGTAAAGGTTAACCTTGAAAATATCTGTCTTCTGACTACTTGTAGTGATCATTCATGCACAGAAATTGATCAATTTGTTGCCATAAAATTCATTGAGTTATTGTCTTAGGACTTCTCTTAGAAATTTTATTTAGAAAGTTCTACACTCTTACATCACCGTGATATTCAACCATATTTCTTCTGTGTGGTATTAATCAGGGATACAGTTTTATTTTACTCTAATGAATCAATTTCTGGCGAATAACTAAATAGTTCTACTTCTTCAGTGATTTATAGTACTAATTTACTGTATATTTCTATCATGTCATAGATCTCTGAGTTTTAATTCCTGTGGTCTATTTCCTGTTTTATGTACTACCATAAGGAATATTTTAAAAAGACTTTATTTATTTATTTGACAGAGAGAGACACAGTGAGAGAGGGAACACAAGCAGGGGCTTGTGTTCTGCAGGAAGCCTAATGCAGGGCTCGATCCCAGAACCCTGGGATCATGACCTGAGCTGAAGGCAGATGCTTAACGACTGAGCCACCCAGGCACCCCAGGAATTTTTTTTTAACTTTTTAAGATTTACTTTCATAGCAACTTTCAAATATGCAGGACAGTAATATTAAGCATAGTGTCTATGCTCTGTATAGGACATTTTAAAAACTATTATAATTATTTTGCAGAGAAAGTCCCTCCCATTTAGTCATTTCTTTTCATGATGACCTATCTCTCAGTAGAATTATTTTTCTGTATCCATTTCCATATCCACAGTATGATTATTGTGTTTCATGGAAATTTGACTTAAGTTTTTAATTCAGTTGCCTTACTTTATATATTAATTCAGAGATAACATCTCTAAACTATTAAATCATCCTATCCAAGAGCAAGGAATCTCTCATTTGTTTGTTGTATGCATCTTGTCTTTGACGTCCTTCGGGTTTTACGTTTTCTTTATAGAGGTCTTCATATACTTTTGGTGATGTTAACTTCTAGATACTTTGGTAGTTGTTTGATGATATCGTGCTTAGTATTTTCCTCTTTTATTATTTATTTTTTTAAACTTTCTTTTTAGAAAAAGGTTTTATTTACTTAGTTGACAGAGAGAGAGGGAGAGAACATGAGCAGGGGGAGTGGCAGGTAGAGGGAGAAGCAGACTCTCTGCTGAGCTGGGAGCCAGATATAAGACTCAGTCCCATGGCCCTGAGATCATGAGCTGAGCCAAAGGCAGACACTTAACCAACTGAGCCACCCAGGCATCCTCCTTTTTTAATTAAAAAAAAAATTTAAATTTTATTATTTTTTAAAGATTTATTTATTTGAGAGAAAGAGAATGAGCAGGGGGAGGGGCAGAGGAAGAGAATGAAGCAGGAAGCAGACTCCCTGCTGAATTCAGGGCCCTGTGTGATGTGAGGCTTCATCCCGGGATTCTGAGATGATGACCTGAGCCAAAACCGAGAGTCAGAGGCGTAAATGACTGAGCCACCCAGTGCCCTTATAGTTTCCTCTTTTTATTTATTTATTTATTTTTAAAGATTTTATTTATTTGACAGAGAGAGATCACAAGCGGGCAGAGAGGCAAGCAGAGAGAGAGAGAGAGAGAGAGTGAGAGGAGGAAGCAGGCTCCCTGCAGAGCAGACAGCTCGATGCGGGACTCGAGCCCAGGACCCTGAGATCATGACCTGAGCTGAAGGCAGAGGCTTAACCACTGAGCTACCCAGGTGCCCCAGTTTCCTCTTTTTAAAATTAAATTTTCCAAGTTAGGTTTTAGTAGTATAGATAAATTATTTAAAAATTTTTTTTATGTTGATATTGTATCTGACAGCCGTTGATTGTGTTGGTTCTTCTAGGGAGATAATCAGGCACATCTGCATAGAAGACAATTTAAGTATTTGGATTCCAGTCCTTATACCTTTTATTGTCTTTCACTTTGTTTTGTAACTGACCTCTATCTTAAGTTAAAATAGTAGTGATGATGGACTGCATCATCACAGGTGTCAGACATTACCAACTGCTCTTTCTGCATCAGTTGATTATAATATAATTACATAATTTATTGATAAGCTCTTAATAATTTATATACAGTTTTTTATTTTTTTAAGATTTCATTTATTTGACACAGAGAGCAAGAGCATAAGCGAGGGGAGTGGCAGGCAGATGAGGAGGGAGAAGCAAGCTCCCTGCTGAGAGGGGAGCCAATTGCGGGGACTCAATCCCAGGACCTCAGGATCACTTAACTGACTGAGCCATCCAGGCAGCCCAATATTTTATATATTTATATTCTTCATTCTACATGTGGTAAATAATATGCTATATGATTTTTTTTTAATTTATTTATTTGACAGAGAGAGATCACAAGTAGGCAGAGAGGCAGGCAGAGAGAGAGAGAGAGGGAAGCAGGCTCCCCGCCGAGCAGAGAGCCCGACGCGGGACTGGATCCCAGGACCCCGAGACCATGACCTGAGCCGAAGGCAGTGGCCTAACCCACTGAGCCACCCAGGCGCCCCGCTATATGATTTTTTGATACATTCATGGATAACATTATCTGAGCTTGACACACATGCATACACACATGATTGTTAATTCTGTTAGTACAATTTTAGTACATTTTCATCTAAATTTATAAGTGAAATAGTTCTAGAATTGTCTGTTCTTATACTGCATTTATCTGGTTTTAGAATCAAGATCATATTTTTCTCATGAGATAAATTAGGTGGGTTTTCTTCTTTTTCTGTTTAATTTTTTTTTAAAACAGTGTTTTAAAATTGGAGTACATCATTCCTTGAGAATTCTGTATAATTCTCCTATAAAATGGCTAGTTTGCAGGCAGGAAAGTCATGAATACCCATTCTAGCTCTTTTAAATATTTGTTGGTCTCTTTAAGGTACCAAAATCTTATTGTTGTATATTTTGGCATTTAAAAATTTCTTTTGTTTTATCAAATATATTCATTTTGTAGCTATTTTTCTTAAGTCCTTCTTTTCAGCCTTTTTCATGGGGAGGGCATGCAACTTTTTTTTTTTGACCATTCTTGCCAGAAATCTTTATGTTTTATTAAGAAACAAACAAAACATCTTTTAAATTTGTTCTTCTTTTGTTGTGTGTGTTCTCCATGTCATTGATTTTTGCCCTTACTATTCCTATTTTCTTTTTATTTCTTTGGGTTTACTCTAAGGCTCTTTCTCCAACTTACTTAGTTGTATGCTTAGCCAATTTATTTCTAACTTTTCTTGTTTCCTGATAATTTATTTAAAACTATAAAATTTTCTCTAAGCACGGATTTACACATGTCCTACAGATTTTGACAGGTGGTGTTTTAATTATCATGCAGTCTTGAATATTTCTTAATTTCCTTATCTTTTCCTGTTTAACCCAAGAAATGTTTAGTAAAATGTGATTTCACTTCCAAATGTTACTTAAATTGTCCCTTTGTATATAATTTCAGTTTCTGTTTCATTATCGTTGAAGAACATAGTCTGTTTGATGTCACTCTTTAGTAATTTATTGAGATTGCTTTAATAATCTATATGTGGTCTGTGTTTGTAACTGGGGTGTGATAAGAACTGCATTTTTGTTTACTGGGGCAGAATTTCCACATTTTTTTTTTGTACTAAATCTTGAATTGTAATTTTGACTTAAGTCAAATTTTCCTTTTTTCCCCCTTTATTTTATTTATTTACTTATTTTTTTTCTCACCATAGCACATACCCTCCCCGATGTCCATCACCCAGCCACCCCATCCCTTCAGCCCCTCTCCGCTCCAGCAAGCCTCAGTTTGTCTCCTGAGATTAAGAGACTCTTATGGTTTGTCGCCCTCTCTGGTTTCATCTTGTTTCATTTTTTCCCTCCCTTCCCCTATGATCCTCTGTCTTGTTTCTGAATTCCTCATATCAGTGAGATCACATGATAATTATCTTTCTCCAACTGACTTATTTTGCTTAGCTTAATACCTTCTAGTTCTGTCCACAACGTTGCAAATGGCAAGATTTTGGGTTTTTTGATGGCTTCATAGTATTCCATTGTAAGTATTCACCACATCTTCTTTATCCATTTGTCTGTTGATGGATATCAAGGCTCTTTCCACAGTTTGGCTATTGTGGACATTGCTGCTATAAACATTCGGGTGCATGTGCCCCTTCAGATCACTACGTTTGTATCTTTAGGGTAAATATCCAGCAGTGCAATTGCTGGATCATAGGGTAGCTCTATTTTCAACTTCTTGAGGAACCTCCATACTGTTTTCCAGAGTGGCTGAACCAGCTTGCATTCCCACCAGCAGTGTAGGAGGGTTCCCCTTTCTCTGCATTCTCGCCAGTACCTGTTATTTCTTGACTTGTTAATTTTAGCCATTCTGACTGGTGTGAGGTGGTATCTCACTGTGGTTTTGAATTGGATTTCCCTGATGCTGAGTGATGTTGAGCACTTTTTCATGTGTCTTTTGGCCACCTGGATGTCTTCTTTGCAGAAATGTCTGTTTATGTCTGCTGCCCATTTCTTGATTGGATTATTTGTTCTTTATTTGAGTTGGATAATTTCTTTATAGATTTTGGATACTAGCCCATTATCTGACATTTCATTTGCAAATATCTTTTGTCGTTCTGTTGGTTGTCTTTTGATTTTGTTGACTGTTTCCTTTGCTGTACAAAAGCTTTTTATATTGATGAAGTCCCAGTAGTTCATTTTGCTCTTGCTTCCCTTGCCTTTGGTGATGTTTCTAGGAAGAAGTTGCTGCAGCTGAGGTCAAAGAGTTTACTTCCTGTGTTCTTCTCAAGGATTTTTATGGATTCCTATCTCACATTGAGGTTTTTCAGCCATTTTGAGTCTATTTTTGTGTGTGGTGTAAGGAAATGGTCCAATTACATTCTTCTGCGTGTAGCTTTCCAATTTTCCCAGCAACATTTCTTGAAGAGACTGTCTTTTTTCCATTGGACATTCTTTCCTGCTTTGTCTAATATTAGTTGACCATAGAGTTGTTTCTGGCCTCTCTATTCTTTTCCATTGATCCATGTGTTTATTTTTGTGTCTGTACCATGCTGTCTTGATGATGACAGCTTTGTAATAGAGCTTGAAGTCTGGAATTGTGATGCCACCAACTTTGGTTTTTTCTTTTTCAACATTCCTCTGGCTATTTGGGGTCTTTTCTGGTTCCATATAAATTTTAGGATTATTTGTTCCACTTCTTTGAAAAAAGTTGATGGTAATTTGATAGAGATTGCTTTAAATGTGTAGATTACTCTAGTGGCACAGAGATTTTCACAATATTTGTTCTTCCAATCCATGAGCATGGAACATTTTTCCATTTCTTTGTGTCTTCCTCACTTTATTTCATGAGTACTATCGAGTTTTCTGAGTATAGATTCTTTGCCTCTTTGGTTATGTTTATTTCTAGATATCTTATGGTTTTGGGTACAGTTGTAAACGGGATCAACTCCTTAATTTCTCTCTCTTATGTCTTCTTGGTGTGTGTGTGTAGAAATGTGACTGATTTCTGTGCATTGATTTTATATCCTGACACTTAACTGAATTCCTGTGTGAGTTCTAACAGTTTTGGAATGGAATCTTTTGGGTTTTCCACATAAAGTATCATATCATCTGTAAAGAGTGAGAGTTTGACTTCTTGCCAATTTGGATGCCTTTAATTTCTTTTGTTGTCTGATTGCTGAGGCTGGGACTTCTAGTACTGTGTTGAATAGCCGTGGTGATAGTGGACATCCCTGCTGTGTTCCTGACCGTAGGGAAAAGTTCTCAGTTTTTCCCCATTGAGAATGATATCACCATGGGTTCTTTTTTCATAGATGGCTTTGATGATATTGAGGTATGTACCCTCTGTGCCTACACTGTGAAGAATTTTGATCAAGAAAGGATGTTATACTTTGTCAAATGCTTTTTCTGCATCTATTGAGAGTATCATATGGTTCTTGTTTTTCTTTTATTAATGTATTGTTTCACATTGATTTGCGGATGTTGAATCAACCTCACAGCCCAGGAATAAATTCCACTTGGTCATGGTGAATAATAATTTTAATGTACTGTTGGATCCTATTGGCTAGTATTTTGGTGAGAATTTTTGCATGAGTGTTCATCAGGGATATTGGCCTGTAATTCTCCTTTTTGATGGGGTCTTTGTCTGGTTTTGGGATGAAGGTCATGCTGGCCTCATAAAATGAGTTGGAAGTTTTCCTTCCATTTCTATTTTTTGGAAGAGTTTCGGGAGAATAGGTATGAATTCTTTTTTAAATGATTGGTAGAATTCCCCTGGGAAGCCGTCTGGCCCTGGGCTCTTGTTTGTTGGGAGATTTTTAATGACTGTTTCAATCTTCTTACTGGTTATGGTTCTATTCAGGTTTTCTATTTTCTTCCTGGTTCCATTTCGGTAGTTTATATGTCTCTAGGAATGCCTTCATTCCTTCCAGATTGTCAAATTTGCTGGTGTATAGTTGCTCATAATATGTTCTTATAATTGTTTGGATTTCTTTGGTGTTGGTTGTGATCTCTCTTCTTTCATTCATGATTTTATTTATTTGGGTCCTTTCTCTTCTTTTTGATAAGGTTGGTCAGGGGTTTATTAATCTTATTAATTCTTTCAAAGAACCAGCTCCTAGTTTTGTTGATTTGTTCTACTGTTCTTTTGGTTTCTATTTCATTGATTTCTGCTCTGATCTTTATTATTTCTCTTCTCCTGCTGGGTTTAGGCTTTCTTTGTTCTTTCTCCAGCTCCTTTAGGTGTAGGGTTAGGTTGTGTATTTGAGTCCTTTCTTGTTTCTTGAGAAAGGCTTGTATTGCTCTCTACTTTCCTCTCAGGACCACCTTTGCTGCATTCTAAGGATATTGAACAGTTGTGTTTTCATTTTCATTTGTTTCCATGAATTTTTAAATTCTTTAATTTCCTGGTTGACCCATTCATTCTTTAGTAGTATGCTCTTTAGCCTCCATGTATTTGAGTTCATTCCAACTTTCCTCTTATGGTTGGGTTCTAGTTTCAAAGCATTGTGGTCTGAAAATATGTAGGGAGCGATCCCAGTCTTTTGGTACCAGTTGAGACCTATTTGTGACCCAGGATGTGATCTATTCTGGAGAATGGTCCATGTATACTAGAGAAAAATGTGTATCCTTTTCCTTTGGGATGGAATGTTCTAAGTATATCTATGATGTCCACCTTGTCCAGTGTGTCATTTAAAGCCTTTATTTCTTAGTTGATCTTTTGCTTGGATGATCTGTTCATTTCAGTGAGGGGGGTGTTTAAGTCCCCTACTATTATTGTATTACTTTTGATGTGTTTCTTTGATTTTGTTATTAATTGGTTTATACAGTTGGCTGTTCCCATGCTAGGGACATAGATATTTAAAATTGTTAGATCTTCTTGCTGGACACACCCTTTAAGTATGATATAGTGTATTTCCTCATCTGTTTTTATAGCCTTTGGCTTAAAATCTAATTTGTCTGATATAAGGATTGCCACCCCAGCTTTCTTTAGATGTCCATTATCGTGGTAAAATTTAAATCTGGAGGGGAACACCTGGGTGGCTCAGCCAGTTAAGCCACTGCCTTTGGCTTGGGTCATGATCCCAGCATCCTGGGATTGAGTCCCGCATCGGGCTCCTTGCTCCGCGGGGAGCCTGCTTCTCTCTCTGCCTCTGCCTGCCACTCTGCCTGCTTGTGCATTCTCTCTCTCTCTCTCTGACAAATAAACAAATACATTTTAAAAACTTTAAAAAAACTAAAAAAAAAAACAAATCTGGAGGTGTCTTTGGGTCTAAAATGAGTTTCTTGTAGATAGCATATCAATGGGTCTTGTTGCTTTATCTATTCTGATACCCTTTGTCTTTTGATTGGGGGAATTTAGCCCATTTACATTCAGGGTGACTATTGAAAGATATGAATTTGGTGCCATTTTATTGCCTGGAAGGTGACCGCGACTGTCTATTGTCTCTGTTCCTTTCTGGTCTGTTACTTTTAGGCTCTTTCTTTGCTTAGAGTTCCCGTTTCAATATTTCTTGTAGGGCTGGCTTGGTGTTTGCAAATTTGTTTAGTTTTTGTTTGTCATGAAAGCTTTTTATCTCTCCTTCTATTTTCAAGGACAGCCTAGCTCGATATAGTATTCTTGGCTGCATATTTTTCTCATTTAGTGCTCTGAATATATCATGCCAGTCCTTTCTGGCCTGCCAGGTCTCTGTGGATAGATCTGTTGCCAATCTAATATTTCTACCATTGTATGTTATAGACTTCTTGTCCTGAGCTGCTTTTAGGATTTTCTCTATGTCTCTGAGACTTGTACGTTTTGCTATTAGATGACGAGGTGTTGACCTATTTTTGTTGATTTTGAGGGGGAGTCTCTGTGCCTCTTGTTTCCTTCCCCAGATTAGGGAAGTTCTCTGCTATAATTTGCTGCAAAATATCTCCCCTCCTTCCTCCTTCTTCTGGGATCTCAATTATTCTAATATTGTTTCGTCTTATTGTATCACTTATCTCTGGGATTCTCCCCTCGTGATCCAGTAGTTGTTTATCTCTCTTTTGCTCAGCTTCTGTATTCTCCATCATTTGGTCTTCTATATCACAAATTCTCTCTTCTGCCTCATTTATCCTAGCATAAGAGCCTCCATTTTTTATTGCATCTCATTAATAGCTTTTTTTATTTCAACTTGGTTAGATTTTTAGTTCTTTTATTTCTCCAGAAAGGGATTCTCTAGTATCTTCTATGCTTTTTTTAAGTCTAGCTAGCATCTTTATAATTGTCATTCTGAACTCTAGTTCTGACATCTTACTAATGTCCATATTGATTAGGTCCCCAGCAATCGGTCAGGCCTCTTGTTATTTATTTATTTTTATTTATTTTTGTGGTGAGTTTTTCCACCTTGTCATTTTATACAGAGAAGAATAGATGAATGAGAGAACAAAATGCTGAAAGGGTAACAACGACCCCAGAAAAATATACACTGACCAAATCAGAAGAGATCCGAAAACAGTGGGAGAAGAAAAGAAAAGAAGGTTGATTAGGCTGGTCAATAGAACAGAGGCACACACTTTAGTTTGGGTGTATTTTGGTCTGTTAGAAGAAACAGCCTCCCAAAATTTTAAAGAAAGAAAAGCATTTATATACACAAATAAGGGCAAACATTGTGAAGGGATGAGACATGAGTATAATGATGAAAATTAAACAAGATTTTAAAGAAGGAATTGATAAGAAGTTGGTTGAAAAAAGAAAAAAAAAGAAAATGTGATCAGGCTGGAGACTAGAATGAAGCCATATGCTAGATTTAGGGTATATTTTACTCTGTTAGAAGAAACTGTATCCCAAAATTTTAAAGGAAGAAAAACTTATATGTATACAAAAAATAATGTTAAATACAATGAAGGGATAGACTATAACTATAAAAATGAAAATTAAAAAATATTTTTAAAAAGATATTGATAAGATAAAATAGTTAAAACAGGTAAAAAATAGGAAAGAGGTAACATTAAAAAATGGAAAAAGAAAATAATGAAAATGTAAAAAAATTAACTTTGAAAGACTAAAAATTCATGGGAAAAATGCCATGAATTCTATGTGTTTTATTCCTGTAGCTCTGAAGTTTTAAAGTTCTCACTGATTGTGAACTTGGTCTTGGGTGGGTGTTCTTGCTGATCTTCTGGGGGAGAGGACTGTTGCAGTGATTCTCAAATGTCTTTGCCTGAGCTGGAATTGCACCTCCCTTGCAAGGTGCCCAGCTACGTAATCTGCTTGGGTTCGCTCTCGGTAGCTTTTGTTCCCTGAACACTTTCTGTAGAGCTTTGGAGGACGGGAATGAAAATGGTGGCCTCCCAATCTCTGACTCTGGAGGAGTTTAGAGCTGAGGTCCCCACTCCTCAGTGTGCCCTCAGAGAAACGCAGTCAATCCATCCCGTCTCTCTGGTCTCCGGCTGCGCTCTGAGCTCACCTGGCCTGTGACCTAGCATTTCTCTGTCTGACACATGGCCCCGTTTGGAGTCTCTAAATCCAGCAGATTCCTGCCACGTGCTCCCGCGCTGCTCCTCCTGGAGGAGGAAGGAAGGGGTCTCCCCGGATCTGCCACTTGTGGGGTCTTTGCTTGAAGAGTAGTTGCCCGGCTGTAGCCCGAGGATCCTGAAACCACACTGTCCCAGTGAGGGCTCCACCCCCCACTTAGCCTCTGGACCTACGTTTCTCAATGGGGCAGGTCTCTACAAGTTCCAATTTTGTGCTCTGCTGCTCTACTGCTTGCTGGGAGCTGGTCACTCCCCGCCTCAGTCTACCTTCCCATATATCGCCTTGGATTCACTTCTCCCCACGTCCTACCTTCCAGAAAGTGGTCACTTTTCTGTTCCTAGAATTGCTGCTCTTCTCTTTGATCTCCTGTTGAGTTTGTAAGTGTTCATAATGGTTTGATAACTATCTAGCTGAACTCCTGGGACCATATGATGTTTAAGTCTCCTATTCCTCCACCATCTTGCTCCTCCTCCTTCCATATGTATTCTTTATGCTTGCTAGAATTTGCTAATTATGTTATTTAGGTTTTTGCTATCTGTGCTGTTTCATTCTGTTTGGTATATTGGCTTCTATCTATCTATCTATCTATCTACCACAACTACAATTTTTGATTAATCTCTTTCTCTCTGTGGTTTAGGTAACTGTTCCTTTATATACTTGAATTTGTATTCAATGCATATATGTTTATGTTGGCTATACCTTTTTTATTTTCTTCCACCTTTTATGAACTAGTGACATTCTTTGTTCCTTTCAAAATTATTTAGCTTTAATTCTATCTTTAATTCTATCTTGTCCAAATATGATCACTACTAAGCTTTCTTTTGGTTCTGTATTTTACTAATATATCTTTCCATTCTTTTATTTCTAATATATCTGCGTATTTTTTAAAAAGATTTTATTTATTTATTTGACAGAGAGAGATCACAAGTAGACAGAGAGGCAGGCAGAGAGAGAAGGGGAAGCAGGCTCCCTGCTGAGCAGAGAGCCAGATGTGGGGCTCAATTCCAGGACCCTGGGATCATGACCTGAGCCGAAGGCAGAGGCTTTAGCCCACTGAGCCACCCAGGTGCCCCTATCTGTGTATTTTTAAGTCTATACCTTGTAGCCAGTATATTGTTGGATTAAAAACATCAGGTTCTATATTTCAATTAATGAGTTAATTTGTATTTATTCTAATTACAATTATGTTAGAACTTAATTCTATCATCTTAAGTTTTTTTTCTATTTAATGTCTTTTTGTTTCTTTTTTCTCCCTGCTTTTTATTGGATTTATTGATATACTTCTAATTTTGATTTTGTGATGGTTGCTCTTAAGACCCAAACTTCATAATGGTTAGGTAAAATCTCTTTTAGAATCCCTCATAATGGCATCTAATGATAGTTGAGATTTAAAGTTAAGTTACTGAGCTATATGTTATCTATTTTGATAAATACATCTTGGGAGATGGGAGATGTCTAGGGTAAGTCTCTTATGCTTGTAGCCAAAGGATAATAGATACAGGCATTCTGGTACCACACATTGCATTTTATAGCACAAACTGTTATGAGGTTTCTAACACAGGTTAGAATCCTCACTCTTACTCATTACAATAGCTCCTTGGAGCCTTTTCAGTAACAAGGTACTAATTTAGTAATAGGTTTTAATTAAGAAATAACCATGAGCATTTGTGAGTATTTACCCTGTTATAGATGTTTTGTAAGCATTAATCATTTACTTCTTTATATGAATCCTGAAAGGTAGATGCATAATCCCAGTAATTCAGGTGAAGAAACTGAGTATCAGAGTGGTTACATAATTCATCCAGTCAGGTAACTTGTATGTGGTAGAGGGAGGACTTGAACCTGTCTGTTCTGAAGATGGTACTGGTACCATGGTTCTTTTTCCACGGTACCACAGTTGCTCCAACATGGCTTCAGAAAACTTATGGGGAAACCCCAGATGCTTCTGAATCCTCCTTTATTTTACTTCAGCCCACTGATGGGGGCTCACTTAGACATCTTATTAAGGACTCGCAGGTGGCTGAAAGGTCAGCATCCATTGAACTCATTTCACTTGTGATTCAGAATCATATTGAAAATCTGATCTCCTGAGAGATGAAACGCTGGTGGGTTACTGCATTTCTTGGTTTTCTTATTTAAAAATAATTAATTTTTCCATAGTTCCTCATCTCTTTTTCTTTCCCTAGTGCTGAGGTGGTGGACTGGGTTGGGGGCTGAGGGAAGGAACTAGGCATGGAGGCAGGTCCAGCTTTGCTCTTACTGGCAGTGAAGGCAGTTGATAGCTTAGGGAGAAGGGGCTCCCTTGCTGAAATTTGCTGCCCAAACTGCCTCAGAGGCCACAGGGGATAGGGCTGGGGCATGCTGTTTCCATGCCTTGGACTTGGTGGAGAGGATCCTGGGGCAAATGATAACAAGAGTCCTCCTCCTTTCTCTTTATTACCAATGGTTCAAAAGGTAAATGAAGGAGAAGGAGACTATAATGGGGAAAAGTGGACAACATAGCCCAGAGGCCAGGCCCAGCTTGTCCGGGCATTTCCATCTGTCTCAGATAGGCTAAAGCCTTCTGTTCCTGCCTCTTGCTCCTGAAGCAAATCTCTCTTTTATGAGATTCAGAATCTCCCGAGAACCAGAGTGCAGTACATATTCTTGAAAGTCACAGTTACAGGTGGGAATGTGGCCAAATGTCCCACACCATTCATTCATCATTCCATGTAACAGGCTGCTGCTGTACAAGGCTCCTGTGGGCCAACTTGTTCCAGCCAGCTCCTTAGCATCCTGACTTCAGGGAGCTGGCAGTTTTACCTTGACTGACTTTGGGTTGGGTGGTGGAGAGTTTCCAAGAAGTGGATCAGCTTTGTTGGAAGACCTGCCTAATATTTTTTGCTACATGTATACAGTAAGCTCATTTCATTTTCCAAGTAACATTTTACTTAAAGGTAGGTACAATTTCCCCTCCTTTACAGAATCAAAAATTGAGGTCTAGGAAGTTAAATAAATTTTTTAAGACCCCAGAACTAGTAAGCGATAGGGATGGGATTCAAACTCATGTATGGTTCCTTATTTTTGGTGACATTGATCCTTCTAAGCTGTGCTCTTTACTTTGGTTGAGAAGACAGCCCCTCCCTTGCCCTTTAGAAATGTGATTTATGTGATAGTGATGAACAAGAGTGGTGATCATTCCAGAAAGAATGAATAAACCTTCCATTGGAAGCTTTTGGATTTCGTTTGAATTTCATCTTATCTGAGTTACAGAAATTAATGAGCTACAAGATCTGGACCTGGTGTGCTTTGATAAAAGGACTTATTTTTAGTGCCTTAGCATTTAAAAGGATCTGTTATAATTTCATGCTTAAATAACACTAAATAAGGGTCTGTGCTTGTCTAGCATAATTGGAAGAAGTGAAGGAAAAAGGAAACAGTTACTTTCAAACAAATGGCATGAATGCATCTTGGGAGAAACTTGAAGATAGAGAAACCCCCAAATAAAACAAACACCGAGGGTTTAATTATCTTCCTTGGAGAGCATTTCCTGTGGGCCAGAGATGGCCTTGAAGAGCAGAAGGACCCACAGGCTAGGCTGGAGATGTATGGGGTAGCGGTGGGAGTTAGCTGCAGAAGGCAGGGTTGCCTTAGTTAAAGAGTGATCCTGCCCATCAAACAGCCTTCCTGAGTTGCCTGAGGAGAGGGGAAGAGGACACGCAGGAGGGAGTTTCTCTAACTCTCTCAGGGTGATGGTGACTTGTCCTTCTGTCTTTCACATCACCATCCACCTGGCCTTTATGACTACCTTTCTCAGTACCCCAGCCAATGGGGAAAAGTTGGCTGAAATAAAGAAGAATGGGACAAGGTAGAGCTGATAGTTTAGTAAAAGGACTGCTCTCTCAGACCCCTGCATCAGCCCACAGTCACTGAGTAGCTTTCCTTCTCCACTCTAATTGCTTTCCCTGCGTGGGAGCCTCTTAGCGGCACGTCCTCTGACACACAGTGCCTTTTTGCCCCGCCCTGTTTGTAGCCACGTCCTTCTTTGCTCAACCTGCACCCAGTTCTGCCTCCCGCCAGCCTTTTGCTCCCACAGTAAAATTTTGCTCTTTGTGCATTTGCATTTCTGCTGACTGCAAGGATCAGTTTAATTTCATGGGTGTCATTTCCTTCAAGAAATCTCTCTCTGAGCAGCGGCCCATCGAATCCCCGATAAAACATATTTTCCTACAGTAATGATTTTATGGGCCCATAAGTCATGAATTTATTATGATCTCAGCCCCTGCTGCTGATTGCTGTAAAATGCAAAGTAATTAACAGCGAGCGGTAGCAGTTATTCCCACCTGGTAACGTGTTCCTTCGTTCGCTGATGGGTTTGATTAAAGTAATGACTGAAGAGTGAAGCCTGGCTGTAAAATATTAGCATGATTAATGCTGTATCCTAAATAAGAAACAAAACTAACGGGCACGGTCTGAGAAATTAAAAAAAAAATACACAATCCTTCCCTTTCCACCCTCACCCCCCTTTAAGCAATTGTTCCAGCTCATTTAGAATATGTCTTCCTTCCCATTAAATAATGTATGGATTCCAAGGCCAGGGGCTGGCTAACAGAGCATGTCACACAGTTTCCATAACGTCTCAAGTGCTAGTGTTAATTTTTTCCCCTTTCCCCTTGGATTTGCAGAATGGAGCTTTGATGACAAGGTACTTTGAGCTAGAGTCTAAGTAGCCACTGCAGGGACCCTTTCATCCCACATGGGGCTTGGGTCTTCGTGGTCCCTGTGGCACACAAGTTAAAGGCACTTTGGTGACTTTGCTCCTCCAGGGGACCAGCTGGAACGGGGAGAAAGTTGTGGGGTGAGGGTAAAGGGTTAGTAAAGCCAACTTCAACTAGAGAGGGATGATTAAAGTTGCTGACTTTCAACTTTACCTTTCCCAATGTCAGGAAAAACTTGTTCTGGTGTCCCTCTGGTCTGGGGACAAATAACTCATAAAAATGCTGAGGGTGATGCTTCAACACTTCATCATCCTTATTCTGGATGCTGTGAAGACGTACAATTTTCTTAAAACCCCACCTTCCCTGGAAGGCCAGGTTGGAGGCCCTCTTGACTGTAGGGTTAGAGGCATTCATGCATGTGGAACTCAGAAGGTCTTGTCCTCTTGTCTCTGAAAGCATCCCATACTCAGAGAACCATGAGGCCATACATGGTAGTAAGCTAGCTGTTAGCAAGTAGAGACAGTCAGGGGCTGGGCTGGGCCAGAGGAGGTGGCCTGCTGAGGACGTCAAGGACATAAAGGAGAAATGTGCCTTTGCCCACCCCTACTTCCTCCCGTGGCCCTGGAGTTAATTTCCCAATGACCTCTGTAGGCTGGCACAGAAAGAGACAAAGGGAGGCAAATTAGGAGTTGCAGGGGTATGTGGATATGAGGAGAATCCTCCAGCCTTTGGCTCTGCAAAGATTTAGGAGGGTCTTTTTTATGAAAGGGTTGTTTGGCCAAGGGTTGGAAGACCAGGGCTATGGGAAGACAGTCTCATTTCATTGATTTATTATCAGGCACCTTCTATACGCCAGGCATAGGGATATAGTCTCTACCATTAAGAAACTTCTGGCTAGAAACTCAAAGGGAAGAGGACAAAGAAAACCTCATTGACAAAGGACAGGAATAAAAGGAGAAATGGGAGTGTTGGGAAGGGCCTCTTGGCCATCGTGGCCTTGGGGAAGGGAGTGGGTGAAGGGCTAGAGAGAGAATGTCACCCTGCTATATAGGAAACATGTGACTCACAGAGGTGATACACTTTGTGAATTTGGAAGGCAAGAGACCACCTCTCATGGGAGCAGTGGGCATCATCATTCTGGCTCATAGCCATGAAGAGCAGAGAGAACAGTGCCCTCAATCTATATCTCTCCTTGCTTCAGGAGAGCCCAAAGCATTTCAAAATGCAACAAGGTCGCTGTGGAGGAAGAGATGGGACATGTATAGGACCATCTTAAGGATTCAGGGGCCTAATTATGAAGAAAGAAATGACTGGTCTAGATCCTCTCTTGGTGAGGGGTCAGACCCTATTAACCAGTCAGTGTCCATTTGCATAGTGGGTTGTGTTTCCCATGCCAAGATTCTGGAGGCTGTGCTTCCACACTGACAGGCCACCTGGCTGTGTTTGGGCAAACTACAAACAATGGCAGTTTTCACAACTCTCCTATCAGTCCCTGTAATGTCACCCGTGCTGCCCTGGGAAAGTATCCAGCAGAAAGACATCAGATTTTTCCCGTAGCAGAAAGACAGCTGCTTTCCAGGTAGGAGGTATTCCTGCATTTTCCTAATCTAGGATGAAACAGTAAAGAGGTGAGGTTGTGGGTCAGGTGAGAAGAAATCTATAAAAAATTATTTTAATTTTTCTTCCCTTCTTAATAAATTAGAAAAAATACCTTGTTGCATGAGGTTTCAGAAAAAAATATAATAAACATGGGCCTTTCTGCCTTTACTCCTCTAGCCTTTGCTTCTCACAGAGGTAGAAGAAGGAAAAGTTATTGGGATCAAGATGCTGGTACCAGGAAGATAAACGCAAAGCCTTCCCTCTCTCCACCACTGAGCAGGTCAAAAAATGATTGCGTTGGGCATGAAGGATTTATGTCTGTCGTGAGTCAGTCAGAGTGTCGGGGTAAATCAAGGCTGACGTTTTTAGCATCTGGGAAAAAAAAAAGCAATTGCATTTTATGTCTACATTTTGCTCGGCTAATCAAGGTACAGAAGAGACAGTCTGCCCAGGGAAACTTTAGCCCTTTTTATTATTTAGGTAGGGTTTGGTTTTCCCCATAGAAACACAGAGAAGGTCTATAAAGGCTTCAGTTCAGAGTCAAGAAGAAAGGGAAGGGCCCTCCCTGTCAAATTTGATTTGGAGAGAGAAGTTGGCTGAGGAAGGGGATCTGGGGTGGAGCTGGACATGGGGTCATCTGAGCCATCTTAGAAACAAGGCAATGGATGGGCATCTTTGTGAAAAATTTCTCTTCTCCATAGGTCTCCAGTTGGACCTCTGATACAACTGCACCATTAAGGAAAAACTACTGTGGTTCGATGCTTTTGACTAAATTGGCCAGCTATTAATTGACTGCTAATCAGTCCTTTAACTGAAGGCACCAGCAAAATAAGTAGATCACTTAAAACTGTTGAACTAGCTGATGTATATTGACATAGTTCAAGATCAAGCCACAGTTAATGTGTGCGAGGGGAAAAGAAAAATGAGCAAATTTACTAGTGATATTTCTTTTTAGCCTTCTATTTCCAAAGCTAATTATCGGTTTATCTAAGTGCTCTGCCTTAGTAAATGAGGATGTATTTGGATTTCAGAAGTCTTCAATTTTGCACCAGGGACTAGATTCAGCAAATACACTTTCATGTGTTAACGTACAGTAATCATATAATTTTTTTTTTTTTTTGAGAGGGGATCTGCCATCTCTTTAAAACTCCAGTGCCTCAGGAGATAGTTATGATCTCTTTTGCGGATGGGGAAACATGAAGCTTGGAGATATACTCCAGGTGTATATTCCAGTACTAATATACTCCAGTTTCTGTTCCTCCTAGAGAAATGCTCCAGGTTATATCCAGCTCTTCCTAACCGGCAGGAGCTAGAGAAATTCTCTAGACAGAGGCAATTCTGCCTTCATAGTTTTCATCCTAACTTCTCTGTCAGCTGTTTTCAGATTTAATCAAAGCAGAGATGCCCAGTTATTCTAAGAATGTTGGGAGCAAGAGGTTCAACAGAAACAGATTTCATGAATGACCAGATTTTTCTTTTCATTGCCCTGAAATAGCTTGGGAACCAGCCACTGGTCCTGAAAGTGTGTACTTGGGATAATAATAATAGCTAAGACGTATTACCTCCTTGCCATGTGCCAGATGCCATGTTAAACTTTTCTTGTATAATTATTCATAGAGGTTCCATGGGGCCCTAGCAGGTGGGCCTGATAGGAACCCATGTTCCAGCTGAGGGATGGAAAAGTTTAGAAACTTTTCCATGCGTTTATGTAAGAAGTGATAACCAGGATAGGAAGTCAGGCAGATTGACCTTAGAGCTCAACACTGGTGGAGAATGCCAGGAACAGCTCTGCCAGGCCAGAATGTGTTTTGGTGAGACTAGTATTAGCAGTGGTTAGTTCTTTGCCTGTCTTCTCCTGTGTGTGTGTGTGTGTGTGTGTGTGTGTGTGTGTGTGTGTGTGTATCCATGTCCACATCATTGCTTTGTGATGTCTGATAGCAGAGATTTGAGGTTTTTTTTTTTAAGAATTTTTAAACTCTTCTTCTATATACACATATTTAGTTTTAAAAGAATGGAGTAGGAAATAATCATCTGAGATCTCAGTCATTTCTTTCCTGCCCAGAGCCATAGGTTCTTTAGAAGTCCGCTAAGAAGGTGATGAAGACCTTAAAATTATCTTCAGAATATCAAAAAGCCAAGCTAAAATTGATTTACTGATAAAAAGGCATCAGGGTGTTAAGTCAAACACCAAGTTCATGGAATTATATTAACTCTGAGGTAATGTGAATTATTGCGCACTGATTGTTCTTTGATGAATAAAGATAGGAAAATAGAATGTTCTTTAGTAAAGATTGTCAGACAAAAACATATTAAAAATAAGAAACCTTGTAAGGAGAAGAAAAAGGGGGTCTTTGCTGATAGAAAACCTGGGAGCCCCTGATACCAAGGTTTTTTTTTTCTTTTTGTTCTCTATAACTTGGCTATTTGTTGAAAATGTTAGCAAAATATCTTCAAAGCCCAATAATTTATGTAAAGTGTTATGCAAATACTAGTTTTTTGTTATTAATATTAACCATAATAGTTATGGTAATGATCTTGCTTTGGAGCAGGTGATTTCAGGTAACAATTGTAACCAAGACGTTTTATTATTTTAAACTTTTCATTTCCTGAGGCAAGATTTGTTCCCTCCTTCACCAAATCCAGCAGTAGCATAGGTGTGCCCTGAGTGCTGTGGGCTGTGTGTGCGTGTTCATGTGTGCCTGTGTGTGGGGGCATGTGTGGTGTATGCATACATGATTGTGTGAGCGTTGTGTTGCCTTCACCTGTCTTGTGCAGGTGCGGGTTACAGAACTCTTTGTTCAGAAAAGTAGCTTGAAAGGGTGATGAAGCATTTGGCTTGTGGTGTGGCGTTTTACTCCCACATTTTGCCATTAATTAGACAAACCTCACTACCAAATCCTCTTTTGTCTCTGTGGGGGCTGAAGGGTCTGTGAGAAGCTAGATTTGAAAATCTGGCTATCATTTTCTTGGGCCTGTGCCTGTCACACAAGGTGGTTTGAATGTCATGAGAGGTTGCGAAATCAGGTGTCCTCAGGGTATGGCTCTGACACAACCACGTAATCCCCAAAATGGATCTTACTTAATCCTTCCTTTTTAACTAGTTGTTTTGATGCACGTTGGAGACAGTCTGAGTAACACTATTAATTGGGCAGAGATTAGCACATAGTCAAATCACATCTGCTTTAAAAAAAAATCAGAGCCCTCTTTATTAAAATAGAATAAAGTGTAAATTGATCTGTAGCAACCTAACTCTGTACTCCTGGTTAAAAAAAGGATATCAAGTGGAATAAGATTGGCTCCAATCTTTAATTGCTATCAATCACTTCTTAGTCTGCCTCTGTACTTCCTTTATATTGTTTCAAGGAAAGCCCTAAACATCCTCTTGTGATTCTGTGAGGTTAACACAGTCTGTCTGCAGCTTCTCTGCCTGCCTCATCCTTTCCTTCCTCTGCTGCTTCACCTGGCCCAGTGCTAGCTCGTGCTGAGCAAGCCAGGGGGCTCCTGAGTACCTCGAGCTTACTCTTGGCGTCCATTTCTTACTCCAAAGCTTCCCTCTGCTGCTCTTGCTTGCATCAAGCTGCATTTCTTCTCTTGGTGTGTCTTGGGTACTATTGGTCTCCTTCCGACACCTGCTGCAGGGAGACCTCCCTCCCCACCACCTCTGTGCACACATGAGCAGGCTGTGTTCTAGCCTGTGATGGCCCCTTTCTAGTCAGTGCTGTGTCATTTCTTCCTTGCTTTGAAGCTTATTTTTATTATTCACTTTTACATCGACTAGGCCTCTTCTATAACATCAGTTTTCACAGCATGCCAAAGAAGTTGCCAGGGACTTAAAATAATTCCACCCGCATCTTACTTCCGTGACTTACCTTGGAGAGGGTGGTTAAAATCACAGTGTATAGTGGTTTCTCACCAAGAGGAAGCATAGCCGTGGCCTGCCAGGAGGCTACAGGCGGCTGTTCCCTGGACCAGGGATTGAGCTAGGTGGAGACCTGAGTTGATTTGAATTGGCATTTTTCTTCATGGCAATCTCTGCAGATTTAGGGAGCTGGAAAATACATAGACTAAAATGGTGGCCAAAAAGACATGCCAAGAGAACACTGCCTGTCCAGCTGGCTAAAGTTAGGAAGGTTTTAGGCTTTAGAGGGTCACAGGAGTTCAGACCCTGACTCCCTGACTTATTAGCTGTGTGACTGCTAAATCTCGGTTTCCTGATCCATAAACTGAGAATAATGAAACCTACCTCATAGATGTTATGGGGAATAACGAGATGACAAGTTTAAAGCAGCGAGCAGAACACATAATAAGTCCTTGGATGTCATAGAAGACTGTAGTAGATGGAGAGAGCTGGGAATTCTTGGGGTATGTGAAACTTAACAATTATTAGTGCAGTCATGCTTCCAATGAATTCTTAACATTGGCGAGAATAGATAAACACAGAACTGCCAGAAATAAAGTTTCTAAGAAACACCGCCTTTACTATACCCCAAACCCTTTTCTTCCTGTGGACAGTGGATGCTCAGGGGACTTTGCCCATTAGGTGGCAGTGAAGCAGGAGGGATGGAGCTATTCCAGGCTAGTTCTCTGCCTTCAGGCAGTGCCTCTGGTGGAAAAGATAAGACAGGACTCAAATCTTTAGAAGCTGGGAGAAGGGAACACAAGATAAGTCTCTAGAGAGAACTGAGAGTCCAAAAGAGACTTAGAAGAACCCCAGAAGGATAACTTCATAGAAAATCAAGTGCAAAGGTCTGCAGGTTGAAACATGGGGAAAAAGAAAGCTGCAAACCTAGGGAAACCGGAGGCGCTGTACCTGTTGGAACTTTGGTGAGAATCAGTAAGATAACAGGAATACACGGAGAGCCTTACACTGACCTAAGGTATCAGCTGCAGGGGTGTATGGGTGCGTGTGCACACATGCACGTGCACACGCACACACAGCAAGTGTGGTGATCACTCCCCTTGACAAAGTCTAGTTCCTCCAAATGTGCCCTTTACCTCCACAGGGTCTCCGGTTTTCTCTTCTCTTTAGCATCACCGATTATTCCCTTTCTTACTGCATTGTTCCTGCCCGTTTGCACAGATGTTGTAGTATTTTCCAAGTTAAAATCCAATCAAAATAAAATCCTGTCTTGACCCCTTTTCGCATCAGCCAATACCTCAATTCTCTGCTTCCCTACAGGGTCCAAATTCTAAAAGCTGTTGAGTCGTGTTTATTTTCTCTCCTTTTTTGGTCATTCTTCAGTCTGCTCCTTTGCCCAGCAGATGCCTCAAGCTCCCTGACACAGTCTTTGCACTGTACAGGGACAACCCTCTAAGTCTTCATGTTTGTGGGTCCGTGACCATCATGGCCAGGACTGGCCATGTTCCTTCTGAGCACAGCTCCCTCCTGGCTTTCACTACTCCACACATTTCCTGGTTGCCCTTTTCCCTGTTGGCTACTTGCTCTAGTCTGGCCTCTCAGAGTGGGGCTATGCTCTAGGGCTCAGCTCTGGGCCCCCTTGTGTGCCTGTACATACTTCCCGCATCATCTCCCCTATTTCTGTAGCTCTCTGTGCCATCTGTATGCTGATGGCGTGTACACTGGTGTCTCCTATCCAGAAATCCCCTTTGAGGTTCAGATGTGTATATCCACCTGGCTACTTGACACCTCTACTTGGATGTCATCATGTCCAAGGTGTCTCAAAAGACACATGTCAAAATGGAATTGTACACCCCCCCCACCCCACAACCTGTTCCTTTCCCAGAATATCCTGTTTCCATGAACAACACCAGTGTCACTGCAATTGTTCAAGCCTGCAGCCCTCATTTCACAAGTAAATGCTGTCACGTCTCTTGTATTCATTCGTGCAATTAGCATTTATAGTTGGTTCTCATCATTTGAGGTAGTTACGTGCTACAAAGTCATGAGAAAAATACGTGATCTCTCTTCTCATGGAATACACTCAATTCTAACCCATGAGTGTATTTTGAGTTCATCTGCCTTTCTCAGATTCTTCCCCCAGATACCCTAGTTCTTATCACCATTATTTCTCATTTGGGCAGTACTTGTTAAGTAACCTCCTTCAGTCTTGTCCCCTTCCATTCTGTTCTCCAAATATAACCAGAGTAATCCCTTTAAACATGAATTATTCAGCTTTCTGCATTTTATCCTTCAGTGGCTTCCTTTCCAATATTTACCATGACAGCCGTCTTGTCTACCTCCACACTCTCATCTTGAACCACAGCCTTCCTTCACCCGTGTTCCAACTTCACTGGCGTCCTTTCAGAATCTCGTCTGTGCCAAGTTCTTTGTTGCCTCTGAGCTTTTGCATATGCCTTTCCGTGTGCCTGTGCCTAGAGCACTCAGTAAACTTCTGTTCCCCCTCAGATCCCATTCTCTAGCTTTCCCTGAACACCTGCTCTGCCTTGTTATTCTTCCTACAAAGATACCCTACTTGTTTATAAGGTGCTCCTCATTTAACATACTTACATTTTGGCTTGTTTACTGTGTCACCCCACCAAACTTGAATTCCGAAAGGGAAGAGACCATGTTAGTTTAGTTTACCACCCGTTCCTTTTACCTGCTGTACAATAAGCAGGAAGTCAATATTTAATGAATCCACAAATGAATGGCTTAGAGTGTATACCAACTTGTGTAAGCTAAGGTAGAAAAGCCCCAGCATTGTCTATATCCAAATTTATTTTAATGTTTCCAGTCATCTTAAGCAGTTTTATTCTAGTTCCTTACTCTGGATTTGTAAGTTAGCACTTTCGTTAAGTCTAGTAGTCCATCCTCTAATAATGCCAGTTCTCCTATGTGCAACTCAGTATTTCAGGGTCTATGACTGTGCCACAGATGATTGATAGGCCATAGCTTCAGGCAGTGGTTTAGAAGACTTGGTCCCTGGGGCATCTGGGTGGCACAGTCAGTTAAGCATCTGCCTCTTGGTTTCTGCTAAGAGGTCATGATCTTGGGGTCCTGGGATCAGGCCCTGTGTCAGGTTCTGTGCTGAGCATGGAGTCTGCTTGAGATTCTCTCCCTCTGTCCCTTCCCCCACTCATGCATGTGTTTTCTCTCCAAGATAAAATAAATAATATCTTAAAAAAAAAAAAAAGACTTGGTCCCCATGATGGCTTCTGCTCACCTAATGTAAGCCAGATATATTGGCAAATGTGCTAACATGTAGAATTGTCTGGGGAGAGCCCCCAAAGGCACTTACCAGCTAGGAGAGCATCAAGAATACCTTACAGGGCCATGGTGGTACAGTGAGCCATGGACACCTACTTCAGGAAGGTATGTTCAGCTTATTATTTTGCAATTTGATTATGATATCCCAAGGCATTGTCTTCTTCACAGTTATCTTACTTATATCCCTGAGCTTCTTGAATCTGTTTATCACCAAATTTGGAAAAATTTTGGTCCTTATTTCTTCAGATGTTTTTTCTGCCCCATTGTCCCTCCTATTCTGGCTTCCAAATATGCATATATTAGAAGTTTTGATACTGTCCCCCAACGTTAAGGTTCTGTCCATTTTAAAATAATTTTTCTCCTCTATTCTTCAGATTGGATAATTTGTGTTGTTCTATCTTCAGGTTCTCTGACTCTTTCCTCTGTCATCTCATTCTGCTGTTAGATTCATCCCATGAATTTTTTTTTTTTAGATTATTTATTTATTTATTTATTTGACAGAGATTACAAGTAGTCAGAGAGGCAGGCAGAGAGAGGAGGAAGCAGGCTCCCTGCTGAGCAGAGAGCCCGATGTGGGGCTCGATCCCAGGACTCTGAGATCGTGACCTGAGCCAAAGGCAGAGGCTTTTAACCCACTGAGCCACCCAGGCGCCCCACATCCCATGAATTTTAAATTGTAGAATCTGTATTTTTAAGTTTCAGAACTTCCAGTTTAAAAAAATAGTTCATCTGTTGAGATTTCATTTGTTCATTGTGAGCACATTTTACTTCACGCTATTGAGCAGAATTATAATAGCTGCTTTAAAATCCCTCCCTGATAATTCAAATTTCTGGGTCGACTTGTTGTTAATCTTTTTTCTTGATCCTTTTAATTTTCATGGTTCTTATAATGTTATATATTTTTCTTATATTGAAATATAGTTGACACACAATGTTAACATTAGTTTTAGGTGTAAAACATAGTGATTTGATAACTGTATATGTTCTACTATGCTCACCACAAGTATAGCTACTATCTCTCCTGATACATCACTATTACAATATCACTGACTATATTTCTTATACTGTGCCTTTTATGCCTGTGACTTATTCCTTCCATAACTGGAAGCCTGTATCTTCCACTCTCCTTCATCCATTTTGTCCATCCCCACCCCTTCCCCTCAGACAACCATCAGTTTGTTCCCTATATTTATGGGTTTGTTTCTGCTTTTGGTTGGTTGGTTTTGTTTTGTTTTTTTAGATTCAGTATGTAATTGAAATCATATAGTATTTGTTTTTCCCTGTCTGACCTATTTAAAATGTCAGATATTTTTTATTTCACCCTCAATACTGTTGGCTTTATTGTGGACACTCCAGATTCAGTTATGTATCTTTGAACACTATTGACATTTTGTTTTACCAGACAATTACTTTGGTTGGATTTAAACTGCACATCTTGTCTGTTGGCCAATAGCCAAATGTAGTTTTTTTATCCTTAGCTGAACTGCTTTTGAGTCTGTCTGGTACTACGTAGTTGAAGGGTGAGCCAGAGGTTTGAGCAGGGTAGAGTGTATGCACAGAATTTGGGCGACCATCTAACTCTCTTTTGTTTCTGTGGTTCTCTTTTTCCAGTGACTGTAAATATACCAAACTCTTGTCTTCTGGTTCTTCAGGCCGGAAAGATTATGGTTTTCTGTTTGGACTACTTTAGTAGCTTAAACCACCCTATGAAATTCTATCTCTTTCTTAAACTTGTAAGAATGGGTAACTCATTACATGCAAATTTCCTTCTTCAAAGTCTTGACACCCCTCCAGAATCTGCCTGGTTTGGTTTTTCACTCTTCAGTCTTCAGGTTATTTTTTATTTCCTTTCTGCATTTTTTCCAGAGTTCATTATTATCTGTGGGAAGTTTACCATCACAGGAGTATGGTGTTTACTGGGCCACACTGGAAGTAACACCCTAAGATTTACCTTTACTTTTGGATAGACATCCCTGCAGGCCTTTGTGAAACATGTTCCTCAAATGAAGGACAAAGTCAGGAATCAGGGTTTCGGTGTGCACCACCTCAGAAGGATAGAAGGCATTGCTGACCATCACATCCGGGTGATCCTATAGAAATGAATGAAGAGGGAAGTGTCTCTGGTTTCTGTGTGTTAATAGTTGGGGTAAGAATACTCTTGGGCTTGGCAGTGAGAGTGCAGATCAGCTCTGTGCCACAATTCATCTGGTCTGTGATGATTGGTACAAGTTATTAAAGATGCTTCACAGAAAAACCAACCTAATGATACCTGTCCATGTGGTGGTAAAGATTCAGTGGATAGAAGATGCTTCAGGGCCTCTGGTACCTATAAGGTACTAGACATACTTTCTTCCTCTTCTCTATACTTTGGAAATGGCCTTGTTTGCCTTGTAGTGCACATCTCCTTATAGGATCTTGGGGAGAACCGAAGTTAAGCCAGGATTATTGATGAACACACAATGAGGAAATGGTAGTCTTTTCAATGAATCATATTAGGAAAAGTGGATATCTACCTACAGCATAATGAACCTTGACCTTAATCTCAAATGATAATAAAAAATCAACCAATTTCAAGCCTAAAGCATAACTATTCAACCCATATAACTTCAGCAAAAAAAAAAAAAAAAAAAAAGTAGAGACGAGCTTATTGACATTGGTTTAGGCAATGATTTTTCTTGTATATACCATCGAAAGCACAAGTAACAGAACCAAAGTAGGTAACTGTGATTTTATAAAACTAAAATGCTTCTATAAAGTAAAGAAAACAATCAACAGGGTTAAAAGACAACCTAAAGAATGAGAGAAAATATTTGTAAACAATATATCTCATAAGTGGCTCTTATTAAAAGTATTTAAGTAACATAACTCATAAGCATAAAAAGGCAAATAGCTGAATAAAAAAATAGGCAAAATATCTGGACAGACATTTCTCTAAAGAAGATATATGAATGGCCAACAGATAAATGAAAGGGTGCTCAACATCTCCAGTCATCTGAGAAATGCAAATCAAGACCACAGTGAGCTCTCTTACGGAACTTTGAATGGCTATAACCGAAAGGCAAGACACTGCAGCAAAGAACTACAAGAAGCCTGTAGGATCTAAGGTTCCTTCCAGCTGACACCCAGTAAAAATGAAAACTCCTAGTCATAGAGGCTTCTGCCAACCTCCTGAATGAACTTGGAAGAATATTTTTCCTCAGGCAAGCACTCAGGTGAGAAAAGAGCCTGGCTGACACATGGACTGCAGCCTTATAAAACCATAGCAAAGAAGCTGGGTAGGCTTTGTCCGTATTCCTGAACCACAGATATTATGAGATATTACATGTGTCTTATTGTAGGCTGTTAAATTTGTGGTAATTTGTTATGCAGCAGTACAAAACTAATACAAGTACCAAAACGGACTCAAGAATCAATGGAAAACTTGAAAAAAAAAAGAGGGGGTGTATTAGGATTTCGTTGAGTTCTAGAGTGAGTTTTTAGTATTATTTTATCATATGGTAGATTATTTCATATGTAGATGACTGTGAAATCAGACCTGGGTTTGAATCCCAGCTTTGCCAATTATACACAATATAACTTTGGCCAGTTATTCTGGCTGAGCTGCAGTTTTCTATCTATGAAACAGAAGTAATAAAACGTGCCTCATAGGGTTTTCTGCCCGTTACATGAAAGACTGTATGTAAGGTTTCTACGGCACCCACCGGGGCTGCTCCACGGTAGGCATCCAGTAGATGCCAGCTGTTGTCATCATCATTGTTACTATTAAATAAGAACGGGGCTCATATAAAACCACTGATTTTTAGGCTGAGAAGGATTCACTGGGAAGAAGGAGGAGCTGCAAGAAGGTGGGGGTGGGGTAGGAGCGAGTCTGTTTTCATAAGTGGAGAGAAAAGAGGGTACATTTTGATAGTGAGGCTAAACTAAGCATGGGAGAGACATTGATGTGGGGAAGTCCTGTGGAGTTTGGCTAGTGGAGTAAGTCAGGCCCACTCTGGACCTCAGCCGCGAGGGTTAAAGATGAGATTAAATATTTAATGTCCATTCATAATTAGGTCCTTAGGAGCCCTGTGGAGCATTTCATGGCACAGTCGTTTTTCTCTCTCTATTTACATTTCCAGCTCTATGGGAAAGAGCATTGATTCTGCAGTCTGATGTGTCTGTGTGCAAAGAGAGTTCCCCAGCAGAATCACAGCCCAATTATTCATTTGCAGGTTTAGAGGATAGAGGGTGGTCATGGTGGCCTAGGAATCTGTTTGCAGCCTGAAGCCAGGACTGGGGGCTTGGAGGAGGCACGGCACATTTTTGGGTTGTCAAGAAGGTGGATCTCTCCTAATAGGTGTGGCATGCAGGTGGCAGGAGAACAGGAGAAGGGGCTGAAGGATGACAGCACTGATAACAGGACCAGAATCCTCTGTGTCCTCAGTAGGAGGAGGAAGACACCAAGGGAAGGGGCAGGTCGGCTCAGGGCATGTGGGCTCAGCCTTCAGCTGCCCCCATTGTCCTTAGCAAGGCAAATTGTTGGCACACATCAATTCTGAAGTTAACAAGCTGGCTTCAGTAGCTTCTGATTTATTCATCTATTTTAACTTATTTAAAATATGTCTTTAGCTCTGGGGCCTCTGGATCTACTCCAAACTATTACCTAGAATTTAATATAAAATCAGAAATTCCTGTTGATAAGGATATCAAGTCAGAAGGTTGGAACTTTGGACCAAAACTTGGGGACCCAACCATGAACTTCCTATGAGTCCTTGAGGAACATTGCTTTTCATGTCATGCCTCAGCCTCTCTGCTTTTCAGTATCCTGCCTGTCACCCTCGTCTCACAAGTGAGGATGAATGGGTACAGGGGTGTCAGGGACCATCTGACCTCTCCACCTCCCTCACTTTCCACAGGCATCTGAACCAAATTGTTGAGAGAAAAACTTAGTGTGCACTATGAACCTCTGTCTCCTCTTAATGTTTCCTCTCATCAGCTGGTACTGCCATCCCCTTTGTAGAAGCATCTTGTTTGGCTCCCACCTCGTGTGTTTTTGTTGAGTCTACCCCATATGGATTTACAAATGTATCTACTTTTTTGAAACGCCACTGCCACTAATTTGATTCAGATCAGGGTCATTCCTTGTTTAGGTGACAACAGTTTCCTAATTACTTTCCTCATCTCCACCTTATTCTCTGTGCCCCACACTCTTCCAACCTGAGTGGTCTTTCTACAGCGGGTCTCTCGTGCTGTTGGATGGAACTTGCTTAAAACCTTTCAGAGGTTTTTCTGCCACCAGGTTAAAATTCATACACCTTGCAGGTTAAAGTCCCAAAGCATTGGCTTCAATCCCTGCTGCCGCCCCATGACTTCCTCTCATTAGATCCTGCCCTCCACTTGAAGCTCACACTGGACTCCAGTCTTGAGAAACCACTCACCAAGATCTTCCTTATTTCATGATGGTCCCTCTGCCTGGAACATTCTTTTGTCTCTCCCTCTCCACTTCCTTTAGCCTGTGTTTTCCCTCATCTGGCAGATTGCAACTTAGTTGTGACTTCCAAAGGGATGTTTTCCCTAAGGTTTCAGAGTCCACATGCAGTGCCCCTCTCATGCGTGTTTACATCTTGGGCTTCTCTTGTCATTGTTGCAAGTGCTTTGTCTTGCCTGATCTCTTCAACAAACACTGAGCCCTGTGATGGCCAGGGCTATGTTTGCCTTGCTCATTTCCATATGTTCACCTCCTAGCACTGTGCCTGATGCAGAACATGGGCTTGGTACATATTTGTTAAATAAGCAAATATTAAGAGTTACTCAACTATAAGTCATGTTTTTTTGAGTGGAGGAAATTTGTTAGTGAAGAAGAAACAAACAAGATTGTTTCATTCTAGAAGGTCACTGGCATTTCTTCAAAACCTCGTGCCCCTTTCCGGGGTTAGGAAGGAGACTACATTGGTCACTCACCCCTAAAAACACTGGGATCTGTTTCATACGATTGGCTGTGTTAGTTTGTGGGGTCTAACCTTGCAGGCAGAAACTGGCTTTTGAGAAAATGCATGGTCCAACAATTCCTTGTTTGCTTGTCTGGTAGGCCTATGAAGGAGGGACTGGTAGAAATGGGCCTTTAGTGGACCAGTAGATCCTTCTATGACTGTAGGCAACTAAACTCAGAAAGGGTCTGACTGATTCTAATTGCCCTGACCACACACAGGAAGTGTGAGCGGAGAGCCTCGGAACAAGCCTGCAGCTTGGTTCCCTCTGTTCCGAGATGATGAGCCTGCGCCCTCAGGCTCCTGATAGGCTGCCAGTCTCATCCATAGTGTTTGAATGCTGCCCTGCTGCCGGGAGAACAGAAAACAGTGCATATCAGCATGGAGCATAGGCCCACTGGGAAGACAGGAGTTGGGACAGAAAACTTTCTATTCTGTCACCTGATGTAAAATCAAGGTGACACGGTGAAATCACAGGAACTAGATTAAAGGAAATGTCTCTGGCTCTTTTGTGTACTATAGAGCTAGTCTAACTGTGGCAACGATGTTATAGGTTTTTATAGCACCTTTCTTCCCTAGGGCACAGGGCACTTCCCTGTCTATTAACAGGCTTTCAATTGAATGGGTTCTCCCAGGCCCCCAGTTCTGATATCATTTATTTATTTTGTAGCATTAGGTTTTTTTTTTTTTTTTAAACATGAAAAAATGGTTGAGAAATAGTCTGTATTGGCATGAGCAGAGTACTGGATACAGGTATGTGTATGTGAGTGTATTAAATTCATCCATTAACTATTAGACAGAATAGAAGAGTATGTAATGAACAGAAGGGAGTTAAAGAAGATCCGATTTTACACAAATCATTACAACCCAGTTGTGGCATTGTTAGGAAATTAGGGCCAGTTTATACTTTGAAAACAGTGAATAATTGGAAGGGGGGGTTTCTTTCTATGCACAAAGACAATTCTCCCCTCCCCCAGAAGAAACCTTACCCTGTCCTTGGAAGTCATCCCGAATGTGTACATAAGAAACATGTAAAATGGACTTAGAATGAGGCCACCAGAATGTTTGAACTTTTGTCTCTGGTTCTTAAACAAACTGAGTCAGCACCAGTGAGCTTGCCTCTACTAAGACTTCTGTAATAATGTGATTTACAACTAGTGGAAACCAATGTAGAAAGAAAAGCAGTAAGCATTCATGGTGTTTTCATGAAACTGTTTATTGAAGAAAAAATTAGTGAAGCAGTAAACATGTATTTAGGTGCAGAGCTAAGAAAGATTGCTGAGAATGACTTGAAGCTGTAGTACTGGAAGACAAATGCGCAGTCTGTTGCAAATAGTCCTGATGTACCTAGGGGCACGCTCATCCAAATGAGAGTTCTGTGGCAGTTCTGGTTCAGGTGGATCACTTCTGCTTCTGGCCAAGGTGGAGTAACAGAGGCTAGATTTACCTACTCACACGAAACAGCTAAACAGCTGGACAAGTAGCATGACACAATGGCTTGTAAGATGTTAGGCGTCAGAGAAAAGAGATAGTGATCCCCGAGAGAGAGAAAACAAATGATGTGTGTCCTCTGATTATGTCAGTGTTACCAAGAAAGACTTTCTAGGCCATGGCACAGGGAGGGGAAATGCAGAAAAACCTTGGGGATCTCCTTGGTTTGAGCAGACAGAGTTGATACTCTGGGAAGGCCAATATGACTGGACTTTGCAGGGCAGATGCTTGCAGAGAGAGCTCCATAGAGAGTGGAGTCTCCCTTGCATCTGCCTTTGGGTACTGATTGGCATGTGCTCATAAGGAGAATCCCCAAAGCTGGGGGTGGAATAACTTGAGAAGATTGGAAGGGACAGTCTCAAAACTCAAACAAGATCGGGAATATAGTTTGTTCCCAGCAAAGTGGAAAATCTCATAATTCATGAGACATTGGGTAGAGTACTCAGAAGAGTGCTGCTCCAGCAGTGCATTTGAAATTAGTCCTAGACAAAGCACTGCTCTGATCCTGTCTAGCAAAGTTTAAAAGAATGGCCAAAAAAGGATCAAACTGCTTCCAAGTAAATTAATGGTGAAGTAGAACAAAACTCAAGATTATTAATAGAAGTACAAAAATATCCAGCACCCAACAAGATAAAATTCACAATGTCTGGCATCCAGTAAAAAATTACCCGGCATGCAAAGAAGCAAGTGGATATATGATGTATAATCAGGAGAAAAATCAATCACTACCAACCCCGAAATGGCACAGATGACAAAATTATTAGACAAAGACATTTCATATGTTCAAGAAGCTAGAGAGAAGATGGAGCATATTAAAGATCATATTGTGGGAAATATATTAAAAAAACTTCTCGAGATAAAAACTATTTCTGAGATGAAAAATACACTAGACAAGATTAATGGCAGATTAGACAATGCAGAAGAAAAGATTATTGAACATGAAAATGCAGTAGAAACTATGCAAAATAAAACGCAGAGATAAAAGCCTGGGGGTAGATAATGAACAGAGCCTCAGTATACGGTGGTGTACTTCCAGTGGCCTGAGATCTTGTAATTGGTATCCTCTAAGAGAGGAGAGCAAAGCAGCAAAAAAAATTGAAGGCATAGTGACCAAACATTGTCCAAATTTGATGAAAACTGTAGATCTGTAACTTAAAGGCTCACTAGTGCTCAAGAAGCAGAAGGAAACCATAGGAGCACATCACAATCAAACTGTGTAACATTGGGTGGTAAAGGGAATAAACACTACAAGCAGCCAGAGAAAGAGGGATACATTATGTATAGAGGACCAAAGTTAAGGATGACAACAGATTTCTCATCAGAAACAATACAAGAGAAGAGAGTGAGTCAACATTTAAAGTACTGATGAAACAGTTACTGTTAACTTAGAATTTTATATCTCATGAAAATGTTTCAACAGCTAATGTTAAAAAAATTAAAAAATATTTTTTCAGGTATACAAAAACTGAAAAAATGGTACTAACATACTCTTACTATAAAAAAAGTGTCCTTTAGACAGAAGGAAAATGATACAATGGAGATACGAATCTATACAAAGGAATAAAGAGCATTAGACATGGTAACTCTTTGTGGGTTAATATAAAACTTTAAACAATTACTTTAATTTCTTTGAGAGAAAATGATCATTGAAAGCAAAAATAGTAGCTATATTGGAGTTTATAACAGAGAAGCAAGATGTATGGGCAACGGTATTGTAATAGGCATTGTGTGGTGACAGATGGTAGCTACACTTGTGGTGGGCATAGCATAAGGTATAGACTTGTTGAGTCACTATGTCATTTAACTGAAAATGTAAAATCTTGTGTCAATTATAATAAAATAATTTAAAATGTATGACAACAGTATCACAAAGGTTAAGAGAGAGGAAATGTTTTGTTTCTAGGTTCTTGAGTTATATATGAAGTGGTACAATATCATTTGAGGGTAGATTGGTTAAAGGTAGATAGGTTAAAGATGTGTAAATTATATAAACTTTAGAGCTACTCCAAAACAAAACTACAAAGAATTCTAGTTAAAAATAAAGCAAGGTAGATAATACGGAATCATAGGGGATACGTAACTAAATCCCAAAGAAGGGGCACTGTATATTAATGTTACCTTGATTGTGTGATGGTTTAGCGAGTATATACAGATGGCAAAGCTTATCAAATTACATACTTTAAATCTGGGCATATGTGACTTTTACCTTAATAGAGCTGTTAAAAAAGATAGATTTACTACTCAACATATAAAAAATAAAATATTTATTTTTAAACAATAGTGTTTCATAGTTCAGATTAATTTGCCAGAAATAGACCTTCACAGTTTGTGAGAATAAATTAGAATTCTAGAAGCACAGCATGTACAAGAGCTAGAAGGTATCTTAAAAACCACCTAGCCCTCTTTCTTCATTTCACATGAATGAAAATGAAGGTCCAGATAAATGTGAGTTGTTCTAACTTATTAGAAATCATCTGAGAGTGAAAAATAATAGAAAAGAAACCAATCCTAACTTGATTTGTTTGTCTTTCCTTGAAACTTCTTGGGTCCAGATCCTCCATGGGTTATGGCTTTTAAAACTACATCTGTCACAGTGTGTCCCAGAACAAGGAGAGGACAGTGTTTTGATTAAGATGCTGCAACTCAGGCTTAGAGGGGAACAGCACTAGGACTAACTGGGAATAGCAACAGTTGAATTATGTAGTTAAATCCAAGGCAGCTGCCTTGTTACCAGTAATCATGATCCTCTTGAATTCTTTAAGTAAGCAGTGGCTTCAAAGACCGAGGGTATTAAACTTCAAAAAAGCACATTTGGGGAATTAATCAATCTAATAAATATGGTGCAGAGGGAAGAAGTATTAAAATCTATAACTGGATGGGATTTTGAACATCTGAATAGACACTATAATTAAAGCATAGTGGATTACAATTGCTCTGGAAAAGGAGATTGGAGATTGCTTGCTCTTTGCAAAGTGGATTTACAAAGGGTGGCTTAAAAATCTATGAGCAAAGAAAAATCTGACTTGGAAAGGAAAGGAACAGGAGGGAATCAAATGAGAATATGCAACACAAGTTAGGGCAGCCAAAGAGCAGGGTGAATTAATGTGAGCAAATGAGAATGAGAAAGGCTTTTCTGAATAACCAGGAAAAAATGGAGGCAAGGGAAAAGAGAGGCTGGCTGATGGATGAAGGCGATTATAAGATTAAAGATGACTTTGAAGGCTGCTGAGGTACAGCTACATTCCCTGTCGCCCCCTCTGCCAACTCTAATAAGACGGATGAAGGAAATAAACTTGGACAATTAACAGGCAATGAACACTCCTCCAAAGGAGCATTTGATAAAAAGCAGAAAAGGAAACATGTTACACCTTTGGCTTTCCATTAGGAAAGAGCCCTGCTAATCAAAACTGGAAGGCAGTTCAGGATGGGGAGCTTGCCTTAGGAGAATTTTTGGTGTTTGTGTAGAATTTAAATAAACTCGGAAAATATCAGCCTGTGGAAAAGCTAGAAACACCTTTGTAATAAATGTCTGCCAGAACTGATGTCAGTGTTTAGCAGAATAGTGGAATTGATTTGGACATAGAAAAAGAATCTATAAAAGTACAAAAATAAACATTGCTATAGTTGTTAAATAGCCTAAGAGTTTAGGTATTTAAATTAAATTAGTCATGTCACGCTTTAACTCTTAAGCAAAATTAAAAAGAAAGACTCTATGGCATGAGCAAGAGAAATAACGAACTATCATGACCTTTTCTAACGGAGGTGTGAAAATACATCCTTGTCCTTTTCCATTTGGGGCTTTAAGGATTCGGACAACAAGCCCACGTCATTCTCTACATGTTATGGCAATAGGGATTTACCTACTTTGCTTGGTATCAGGGATCTCTGAATCCCACTTCCCCTAAAGTACTTCCCTTTTCCATCTGCCAGGAAGCTTGGGATTCTCCAGGCACATCTCTCATTGGATGAACACATACTTGCAGGCTCAGTGTAGTTATATTACCTAGGAAAGTTAAAGTACCTGGCAAAATACATTGTCCTTAAATACTATGTAATAGATTGGTTTGGGTTGGTCTTCTTAAAGAATAACTACGAGATACAAAGGCTTAGAAATAGTAAGAGCTAACATTTATGGAGTGCTCCAAGCACCTTGCTAAGTGATTCATAAAAGTTGATTTCCAATCCTCTGGTCGATGCTTTGAAAAAGGTACAGTATAATCCCATTCCGCTGAATGAAAAAACAAAGGCATAAAAAAGATTTAGACAGTTTCCTAGGAAACAGCTGATGATTTAGAAGGCTAGGGGACAGGGTGCTATAGAGAAGATATGGGACCTGTCAGTAAAGGAGGGGATCCAAAGACCAAAAAATCCCACCTTTTATAAAAGTGTCCTCTGATTTTTCTGCATGGGGCTAGAGATCTTTATGGTCCCCTGTTATGGTTAGATCATAACTAAAACTCCATGGCTCTCCAGTTCTATTAGAGAGCAGGATCCTAGGTAAAAGAGTTAGAGGATGGGTGAATTTTGGTCATAGGTGGGCAGAAGATTGAGAAAGTGACATAAACTGGGACAGGGTCTCTGCAGTGAAAAAAAATTGTCAAGTCTAGAGCAGCTCAAGGTCTCCTCTCGGTGGCTTCACTCCCTTACCCGTGCTGGCATGGAACTCTCCACTGCTCTCTAGATAAAACTCTTTCCAACAAACATAGGGAAAGACTGCTTACACACTTTTTCATGAAACACCAGTGTGTTATCTTTAAGGCTCTGTGCATTTGTAAACCTGTCATCTTTCTGTGGCCTAGGGAGGAAGTAGGCTGTGGATGTCTGTCTAAGAGCTGAGAATAGGCTTGTGTGGGCAACACTGGAGACTCAGGCTGGGGGCTGATGGTAAGCCAGGCATGAAGGGGCGGGAGGGAAAGCCTGTCTGGATGGCCTGGAGGCTCATTTCCTCCTGCTTTTGGTTGTATAGCTAGAAGCTAGATCAACCATCTGAGTCAGCTCATTAGAAAGACTGACTAATCCCAGCAGCTGATCTCTTCACTTTTAAGCCCTAGTTGTTACACAGTCAACTAGATATTCCTCAGCCACCTTTTCCTAGAGAATTTGTTTCAGAACATTAGGAGATAGGTTCTTTCTACTAGAGCCTTTTCCATTGTTTACCCAGCTTTCCTCTACTCAGAAGCATCTCCCCGGGATGGGAAGGAACCTGCACACACTGCTGCTTTGCCGATGGGCTTCTCAAAAGAGATCTGATTTTATTTTATGTGGCAAGGTGGAGGTTGTACTTATATCCTCTTCTCAGGGCTGGACAATGATGAGCCAGGTGAGCAGTGCTGGGAGGGTACCCACCGGGACGGAAAAACAGGGTATGCAGTGGGAGGGTGATCAGGCACCATCTGAAGGTGCCCGTGGTTACCAGCAACAGAGCAGGGATCAGTCCTGAATTCTGAGAGGCAGCCTGGGTGGTTCCCAAAAGAACGATCATGGAGTAACCAGGAGGAGGTATCCAAGCCAATGCCAGGACGATAGGAGTCTAGAAGTCTAGATTAAAGCTCTCAAACAACAGGAGTTTGAAAACAGGGGTAAGCAGGTGAGGATACTCACACAGCACTAGATGCAAGAAGACATAGCGTAGCACACAACCCCCATGCATAGACCTTGCCAGGAAGAGCTAACATTGTCCAGAGCAGGTTCAGGCATGGGCAGCAAGGGTGTACGGTCAAGCCGAATGTATTTACAGAGAGTGGGTCAGGGGATAGGGCAATGCTTGTCTGCACAAGGTACCAGAACGAGGCAGAAGCCAGGGTCAGTCAGGCTGAACTTGCCAGGAAAGCCAGAGGAGAGGTCAGCTCTCATGGTGTGTTGGGAAAAGCCTGTGCTGTCTGGATAGGGCTCTGAGAGTCATTGCAGATGATCATGGGTACAGAGAGCAGGACGTGGTGTTATCTAAGGTCAGCTAATGGAAGATCGAAAGCTCAGCAAATTCCAAGAAGGTAAATTGGTTCAAGCCAGATTAATAAAAAATACTCAGGAGAATGTTAAAGGAGCTCTGGCTTGGACAAGGTACCCCGCTGGATGAGGACTTCTCTCTGGGCAACTCCTAAAAACCGAGTTGTCCCTTCCTCAAGACTTAGCAGAGGCACCAGGAGATCTCAGCAGGTCAGGGAAGCTCTGGTTCCCTTGGGGAATGAGGGTAGGGAGGCATTCTCCCCTTTCATCTTGATACATTGGAATCTGAATTCTGTGGGAGGGCATGGTCTTTGAGCGGAATTTATTTCTGGGGCCTTTGGGAACTAAATCCTGGAAAGGTGGTGGTCATCCTGTAGGGACTCAATCTTCTTTAATATCCAGTCCTTTTCTGTCTTTCTAAGACAGAAGTAGTGACCTGGTCATGTAAGTCCTGAGGAAAATAATAACACTGGTTTATTGATGTATTCCTTTACTCATGCATTTGGTGAATATTTATTGAAGAGGCACGAGGCATGGTGCTGTGGATGTGATGGCCAACTAGTCGGTACAGTCCCTGCCCTCGAAACACCTTATAGCAAAGAGAGCAGAACAGAAGTGCCCAGCAGTTGTATTGCTGTGAGATCCGTGAGGTACAGCAAAGATACACATAGGTGCTGTGGGACCACAGGCAAGAGCTATCTACCTCAATGTGGAGGTCAAGGAAGGTTCTAGGAAATAGTCAGGCTTGGACTCTGAACTGCTCCTGGTGGTCTCTCTCTCCCTGTCCCCCATTCTGGCACCAAATTCCCTACTGCTTTTTAAGTGAAACCACCTCCCATAAACAGGCAAGACTGGTACCATCACACACATTTACCTGAAACACATTAATGTATTATCTCTAAGGTTCTGTGCCTTTGTAAACCTTTTATTTCTAATTGTGGAATGAAAGATTATTTCTTGTTCAAAGGAATTTCAGGCTTTAGCAAATGGATATAATAGGTACTTTTTCTATGTTTTAAAAAAATTGTGAGCAGAGAGTATGCTTCATGGAAAGCGAGCTCATGAAGTGTTATTATGAAGGACCCAGTCAGACCAATTTCTTCTGTATAGTCTAACACACCATCATAATTAAAAGATAGTTCCAAACTGGGAGAAGTATTTGCAGCACGTGTAGTAGATGAATTCTCTCCTAAATGCATAAAGACTATTTAAAAATCATTAGCGAAAAAGATAAGCAGGTAGAAATGTGGGCACAGGACTTGAGAAGACAAGGTAGTCGTCCTGCTAATTTATAGTTTTTACTTGCACAATTCTTGCACATGAAGAAAGCTCAGAATTGTTATGGAAAATTTACAAGAAAGTTAATCTGACACATTATAGTGATAGACATATTATTATTGTGTTGCATGATAATTAGAGTTAATTTGCATAAAGGCTGTAATTAGTATTACTTTTAGCTAGCCAAAGTTTCAGTTCTTTTTCTCACTTTTAAAATTTCTTGGTAACTATAATTATTGTCAAAGACATCAGTTTTTCCCTCAACACCCTCATGTTCTCTCTCTCTCACAGGTACACTTGTATATGAAGGGAAAGTGGTAAATGTCCTAAGATCAGGTTCCTGAATTTCTGTTGGCTCTACCTCTCCCATGACTGAAGCTTCCTCTGTGATCACCTAGGTACTCCTGTTTCTGGAGCTGTTACTTGTTGAGCAATGGGAAGTTTTTAGCTCTTTTCCTACTCCCACCCTTCCAGGTATCTCTTTGTTAAAGACTCAAGGCAGAGGACTCTGTGCTTTGAGGGAGTGGACAGTCTTTCTAGAGAGAAAGTGGCAGCAGTGGGGGGCATTTGGTGAAGGAGCACAAAGAGGTCAGTGAGGGTGGCTCTGGGGAGGGGAGTTGGAGGGGCAGAACCACAGGGCTGTGTAGTCCCAGGGTATTAGGATGAGAGAGGATCCTGGAAGACCAAGGAAGGGGAGGGGCTCAGATCCTCTCATTCTAGGACCAAGGGCTGCAGTGCCAGAAACCAGCAACTCCAGGATTTTTTCCCTGGCAACCATTGCAGAAAAGAGCTGGTTAGGAAGAAGCACAGGTCTGTGCACATGAGGCCAATCAAGGGAGCAAGAAAGCAGAACACTCATACTGCTCTCTGTCTCAGGCTGTCTCCTCTGACCTCCGTACCTCCTGTTCCTGAAAGTGTTGGCTCTAGGTCCCCTAAGACTTGTCATGATTTGTAGGAGCCCTAGGAAGCTCCCTTCTACCTCTTCCCTGCACATGGCTTAGTTGATGTGATAAATTCCTTTCATGGGAGATAAAATCCTTAATTCTACAATTAAAGATAAGAGGCTTAAAATACCTAGGAGAAGGAATGCATTATTATGAAGGTGTTTTATCAAGTTGTAAAAGACTTGAGGTTATGAAATCCTCTTCTGTTTTTGATGGAAGCAACAAGAAGGCAGAAGGACCAGGAGATCAAGACTGGGCAGATGACATTGGAAAGAACCACATCAGGGTGACCCTTCTCCTGGAATCTTAAGGAGTCATTAAGAGTCTTTAAGAAATGAAAATGCCTGAGACCCAGTGTCATTCTGGCTCATATTATAGAAGTGATGTGTCCAGCCCAAGCCAGAGCAGCAGGTGAGGAGAGTTGGGGATGATTGGTAGCAGGCTACATTTAGAGTAAACAGTAATCCCCCCTGCTCCACCCCCATCCCCCCAGCCGCCACCACCCAGTATACTCAGGATCCTCTTTCCGGGGCAGCTGAAAACCCTGAAGGTGAGAAACTTGCGGAGTTGTGAGGATCTCATTGCCCTGTGTTTTGGTTCTTCTTAGTATAGTTGTTGGCTCCTGCACTTTTTACTGAAGACAGCTGGGAGGGAGTGAATGTAGAGGTCTTAGGTGGGGAACCAGCTGCTAGACTGCATGACTAAGATCAGGTTTTCTGTGACTTACGTTGTCATCCATATATCGCCTCCTGTTTATCTTACTGCCCCCTCTTGGTGTTTTACAGTCTGTCCTTTAATTACACAGGGGCTGGCGCACTGCTTGCCTATGTGTGAGGACATGCCCATTCCGTTATTTTAGTCTACGCAATAGTTTATATGAAGATTATTAAACAGAAGTTATCAGACCCAAGAAACAGGAATTGGAAGGTTGAGAAGGTTAATGAGAGAGCCGTAAAGAAGCTGGCGGACTGTTTACAAACACTGCTTCACACCGAGGTTATTTAGAAATTTGGAACCTATATGAGTCCCTGGAGGGAAAAGGGGATATTACATGTGCAGATATTTTATTTATTGTCTTCTCCCCAAACAGTAAGTAATAAACAGATGAAACCACAAGGTTATAGAATTGTATTACCTCTTGGCTGTGGCCAAGTAGAACTTTAATTTTCTAGCTAGAGATAACCGACATCTCCTATTACTCAGAGGCAGGGGAAGGGCTACTGTGAAATCTTCACATAAGGGGATTTGTTCTGGGCTTTAGTGGTTCCCGGGGAAAAATGCACAGAGGACTGGATGGTGTAGAGGAGAGTTTCATGGATTAGGGTAAGCTCCCTCCCAGAGACAGGCTAGGCAGGTTTATACGACGATGCCTGAACATGAGCCGAGCATTCTAATGCCACTGGTAGACCATGGCTTACTTCCCCGTTCCCAGGTCTTCACGTCCAGCCCTTAAGCTCACATTAAAAGTTCCTAAGATCAGTAGACCAGTGCTTGACTTCCTCCTACCATTCGTGTCCAGCAGGATTGGAGGTTACAGCTGTTCCTGGCTATGCGAGAAAGGTGGGGATTGCATGTATGTAAACCATGTTGGATTAAACCACGCCACAGTAACAAACGACCCCGGTATCTTAGTGGTTTAACAACAGGAGTTTATTTTATGCTTCTACAAAATCCATTGTGGTTTCCTGTAACTCTCCAGGAAGCTGTCCCCGTCCATCCACCTATCCATCGTGCTTCAGTACTTCTGGCCCACCCTGAGATACATAGCCCCCAGACTCTCCATCAAGGGAAAAGACGGAAGCTGGAGAATGTCACTGAGACTTTTTGCTGACTCATCCTGAATTACCGTGTTGTTTTGTCAGCTTCAAGGTGGCTAATTTCATGGTCTTCCGTGCACGCAGGAAGGGAAGGGACTGCACTTCGGCAAGCCCGACTGCGGTCTGCCATGGTGCTCTTCCCACGTGCCGTAATTCTGAAAACTAATGACAGGAGCTGTATATATTATTATGTCTGTTTTTCAGAGCATGACACTGAGACTCAGAAAAGCTGAGGACTTGCTAGTGAGCCACTGGGTCAACATTCAGGGCAGGTCTGTTTGCCTCTCTTCATAAGGTGTTTGTTTGATTTTTTGCCCCAGGTAAAGGAGTGGCTTGTTTGTTTTTATTTGCTTCTGTGTTCTTATGCAATGTATATTCATGACTGGCCTGTGTTCTTTCAACTGTGACATACCATCTCTCAAACCTCATGAATGATCTCTGCCAAGACCTTATAAGCATAGTGAAGGGAAGAGGGAAACAATTATGAGGTGAATGTAGTCACTTCATACAATTCAGGCAGAAGTTCCCTTTTTTCACTGCACTAGTTTGGGGTATATTTTTCCCTTTTAATAATGAACCCAATTGCCCCAACCCCATGTTTTGTCTCTGCTAATTACAGTTAAACTTAGATAGGGTAATTAAAGAATGTCTTAGGGCCTCAGTTTTACCATCTATGAAATGAAGCCAAGGAGAGTTTCCCTGTATCATGTCTTGATGTTTAATTACTTCGATAGGCAATCTGGAAAGAGACCCATGATTTCCTTGGAGGCTAGAGCTTTGCAGATATAAATTCTTATCATCGTTATTTTCCTTGTGACAGGTTTATAGCCTGTGGGACTCACTTGGTACCTGTCACTTACCTGCCTCTTGATCCTTTTCTACAAAGTTTTATCTGTCATTGTATCTCAGGATCAAAAGAGTGTATAAAATTGGGCTCACGGGGAATGGCGCTGGCAACGCATTGTTTTCTCCAGGACACCGTAGCTACTGGGCTGCCTTCAGCAGCAGGAGTCATTTTAGGAAGGACTGAAGTCTGGTCTGTTTGTGGTCATCCAGCACTGCTCATCACTGTATTGAAAGATGTGAATATTTTCCTGGGTAAGAGGACCTTATCTGATTTGTCTGTCTCTCCTAGCTATTGGTTTCCTTGTCCAAACTTTCTAAAACAACATCCTCGATCACTCTCTGTTGGGTCGTACTTTTTTCCCCTTAATGCTTTCATACTACATGACATTTTATGTATTTGTTTTTTATTTACTGTCCCTTTCCCCCACTCCATCCAACCACATAGACATCTGGAATATAAGCTTCATGAGATCAAGGACTGTTTTATTTACTGTCACTTTTCGGAGTTTGATGGTGCCAGGAACATGGGACACATTTGTTGAGTGAATGGTTGGTAGGCACTCTTGAACACTGCCTCTTCTGTGTATCGGTCCTATGAATGTTTGTGTCTGCATTGTGTGTGCAGTGAGGAGAGTATATAAAAAAATAACACCAATACCTCGCCTTAAGTAATAGTGTAGGTTGGGAACAAGGCCACATGGCAGGAGATGGAACTCCACAGCACTCCACGGCACTCCACGGCACTCCACAGCTCTCCCAAGTGATTCTAATTGTATTCATTGTACTTTGCCTTCTAAACTCCCCTTGTGCAGTACTTGTCGGCAGGCCATTTTTCTTTATTCTCTTTCTTAAATTGAGACTTTTTGCTCTAGCAGTTAACAGCTGTGGTGTTTCACCCCCGAGTTGTCTGGCACCCAGTAGAGTGGCGAAGTGATCCCTGTGTTAGCTTATCGATATCCATTTGGTACATTTGTCTTGTGGACTAGCTCCTTCTCAGTCTGCCCCAACTGCTCTTTAACCCCGTAAGTCATTTTAATCTGAGGTGCTCCGCAGATGGAAGTTATGCCTCATATGCCATATAAATTAATATTATGATGCTGAGACCATTCCATTTGTCTAGGGATTTGCAGTGATTTACTTTTTATGAGTAAAGTTTTATTCAGCTCTTAACAGTGAAACATAAAACCGTTACAATTGTAATGAAACCTGTAAAAGCAGAGGGTAGTCTCCAGCAAAATGTCCCAGAAGTGGAGAGCGGGGTGATGATACCTCTGAGAACCGATTGAGGAAAGCTTTGGTCCATCATTTTCAAAGGTCTACTTGACAGATTTTGGGTGTTTCAGACCAGGGCCCTGAACCAATATGGTTTACAGCTTTGACTCACAACCTCTAAGCAGCATCAAAATTTGAAACTCTGAGTGCTCGCAGAGAGCTTAAAAATGGTCCTAAAAAAGGTGAACTTCTTTCTAGGATCAAAAGAGTGTATGACTCCTTTGCCAGATGTGGAACAGGTTGGGTGCATCAGTCATTGTTGCAGGAGGTAACAGACAGCAGGATTACATCAGGATAATTTTAGGAGATTTTTATTAAGAGGATCATTTTTAAAGGTATGGTGTAGGCAAACCAAGCGGTACACTGGAGGCTAGTAAAAGTGGACTCCAGCACTGCCCCGCAGTCTGAGGGAGTGGCGAGACTGAGTGGCTCCTGGAGCTCTAGGACATTCAGGGGTTCTGGGAGAATCATCTGACTATAGCCAAGATTGCTGGAATGCAGATGGCCCTAGAAGGCAACCCTTCAGTAGGGGAGCTGGGGGAATTCCTCAGTATTCTGGTCTCCTGCCATTACTCCTGACTGACCAAACTCCACTGGAAGGCAGACGACAGGGGTATTCATGGATGTAGTCTACATAAATTAGAATTTATGGGAAACAGAGCCACGGGGAACATAATTAAGAGTGAATCTGCATGGGGTTTGCAGGGGTGGGAAGGCTTTTTTATGGGGAGGAAAAGGTCAGTGCCAGGATCTCAGCCATTGTAGCAGTGCTCTAGTGCTCAAGTGCCCTAGTGCTCAAGCTGCCCTAAACCCTGGCTGTGCCCAGGTCCACTGGGAGGTCTTCTTAGGCTAAAACCAGTTATATAATTTTTGGTTCCTGTGGTTTTCTGAATATGTCAGAGTGGGGCAGAAGAGCAGGAGAAAGAGGAATAAGAACGCTGGGAAAGTTGGACTTTCCCCGAAAGGGAATATAATGACACTAGCCATTAGTGTCACAAATTTCACCATTAATTAAAGATTTTACCTTTTTTACTTCCCCGCAGGTGTTAGAATTCCAAAGCTTTATGTTACAGTTTAGGGTTAAGGGAAATGTTTTTGGCACCATGGGAGTTCTTTGTAATGTTCCTGGTATGAATCATTTGCTTGTGTCAGTCTTCATCAGCCTCTCATAAAAAGCTGTGGTCATCTTCTTAGACGCTAAGAAAGGGTTTAGGGAGATGAGAATAAGCAAGAATGGCTGTGTCAGTGCTTCTCAAGGTTCTCTAATCTTGATGAAGGAAGTGGTCCAAAGACCACACAAGTGTCTGAATCATAAAACAAAGGAAGAATTTTCAATTTTGTTTGGTTATTGGCTGCATGTAGAGCAAAGGAAAATCAGCTATCTCATCTCTTCACTGTTCATCTCTCTTCAGAATGCTGTCTGACACAGGTACTTATGAATTCCTATTTATTTATTATTTATTTATTTATTATGAAACCTAAAAAAATGTTAAGTTATTTATACTCCTCCATTCATGATACATTATCTTTAATCCATATAAGGTTAATTATTCACTCATTCATTTAGTCATTTATTTCCTTTTACCCCCTTTCCTTCTCTTTGCCCATAGGCAACCATTCTAAAGTCTAACATGCATCCTCTTGTTTGGATATATTATCTTAAAATGTAAATTATTATTTCATATACACGTACTTTAAGTTTACACAATCGTATTATACAATATTGGCACTGTATTTTAGGATCCATCCATGTTACTATATATGTACATATACACTATTGCTTCTATTATCCTTTGCATAATTACCTAGTAGTACAATTGCTGGGTTGTAGGGTAGTTCTGTTCTGACTTTCTGAGGAACCACTGTACTGTTTTCCAGAGTGGCTGCACCATTTTGCATTCCCACCAACAGTGCAAGAGCTTCCCCTCTCTCCTCACCAACACTTTTTGTTTCTTCTGTTGTTAATTTTAGCCATTCTGACAGGGGTGGTATCTCATTGTGGTTTTAATTTGTATTTCTCTGATGATGAGTTATATGGAGCACCTTTTCGTATGTCTGTTAGCCGTCTGGATGTCTTCTTTGGGAAAGTGTCTATTCATGTCTTCTGCCCATTTCTTAAGTTTTTATTTTTTATTTTTTTATTTGAAAGAGATCACAAGTAGGCAGAGAGGCAGGCAGAGAGAGAGGGGGGAAGCAGGCTCCCTGCCGAGCAGAGAGCCCGATGTGGGGCTCGATCCCAGGACTCTGGGATCATGACCTGAGCTGAAGGCAGAGGCTTATACCGCTGAGCCACTCAGGTGCCCCCTTCTGCCCCTTTCTTAACTGGATTATTTATTTCTTGGGTGTTGAGTTTGATGAGTTCTCTATAGATTTTAGATACTAATCCTTTATCAGATATGTCGTTTGCAAATATCTTCTCCCATTCCATAGGTTGCCTTTTAGTTTTGCTGACTGTTTCATTTGCTGTGAAGAAACTTTTTATCTTCATGAAGTTCCAATAGTTCATTTTTGCTTTGTTTCCCTTGCCTCGGTGATGTGTCTAGAAAGAAGTTGCTATGGCCAAGATCAAAGAGTTTGCTGCCTATGTTCTCCTCTAGGATTTTGATGGTTTCCTGTCTCACATTTAGGTATTTCATTAATTTTGAATTTTTTTGGTATATGGTGTCAGGAAGTGGTCCAGTTTCATTCTTCTGCATGTGGCTGTCCAGTTTTCCCAACACCATTTGTTGAAGAGACTGTCTTTTCTTCCCTTGGATCTTCTTTCCTGCTTTGTCAAAGATCAGTTGACCATAGGGTTGAAGGTCCATTTCTGGGTTCTCTATTCTATTCCATTGATCTATGTCTCTGTTTTTGTGCCAGCACCATATTATCTTGATGACTACAGCTTTGTAGTTGAGCTTGAAATCTGGAATCATGATGCCTCCAGCTTTGCTTTTGTTTTTCAAGATTGCTTTGGATATTTGGGGGTCTTTTGTGGTTCCATAAAAATTTAGGATTGTTTGTTCTATCTCTGTGATAAATATTTAATTTCGATGCAGACATTTTTTTGGGAGGTCTTAATGGCTTGTGCTTTGGAAGTTTTGATTAAGAAGTCCTTCTCCATACTGAGGCCACATATTCTCATATAGCTTTTTTTTTTTCTGCTTAACTTTATTTAAAAAATGCTGTTTGCATTTAGATCCTTAATCCATCCACTTTCCAGCTTTATATGAAATATTAAGTAGAGATCTAGTTTTATTTTTGTCCATGTAATTAGCTAATTTCCCCAACCTTATTCACTAAATAACCATTTTTTCCTACTTTGATTTGTAGTGCCATCTTTATCATACATTTAAGTTCTCATGGATACATGGTTCTCTCTCTCTGAACGACCATTGTTCTCTGTGGAAAAATGCTTTTCCATTGTCCATGCCAATATCACCTTATTTTCATTACTACGACTTTATTACTGTATTTAATATGTGGTAAAACAACTCCATGCTTCTTTTACATTTTTTTCAGGATACCTGGGTAGCTCAGTCAGTTAAGTATCTGACTCTTGATTTTTTCAGGTCATAATCTGAGGGTTGTGAGTCAGACGCTAAGATCAGCAGGGAGTCTGCTTGAGATTCTCTCCCTGTCCTTCTTCTTCTGCCCCTCCGCCTCCCTCTCTCTCTAAAATAAATAAATAAATGGATGGATAGATAGATAGATAGATAAATCTTTAAACTTCTTTTTTCAAGGTTGACTTAAATATTTGTGGATCTTTAAGTTTCATATAAGATTTCAAATGAGCTTATTGATGTTCTCAAAATTCCAACTGGTATTTTAAATGAGATTGCATTGAGTTTATACATTAATTTGGGGGAGACCTGACAGCTTCATGGTATTAAAATCCTATAGATTTTTATAAATTGATCTTGTACTTTGCAGACTTGCTGAATTCTCTTTTTAATTTCTCTGCAAATAATGACATTTTTATTTCTTTCTTGAAATGCTTTATTTCTCTTATTTTTTTTCTTTATGTATAGTGTTGGCTAGGACTTCTAGTACTATGTTAAAAATTTGTAGTGCTAATGATTACTTATTTTTCTTGCTCCCAATTTTATAGGGAAAGCACCTAAAATTATCCGTTAAGTATAATATTGCTATAGGTTCTCGTGATATGACTTTTAAAAAGGTAAGAAAGTTGACTGGATTTCTGATTTGATAAGAATATATTTTTTAAAATGTCATCATAAACAGAGGTGTTGAACCTTATTAAATAATGTTTCTGCATTGAGAGAATTATATTTTTTAAAGTCTCTTAATATTGTGAATTACATTTTAGAGTTCTCTGATTTTTTGGAAACCACTGCTTCAATACTGGAGTAACTACTCATAATCATTTTTTAATTTTTTCTTACACAAAATTAAAAAGTACAGAGAATAATATAACCATCTCTTGTATACCCACCACTTGGGTTCCATAATTATCAATTTATGGTTCATTTTGCTTCAACTATTGCCCTTTCTTCACATCCCCCAGACTGGATTATTAGAAGCAAATTCCAGACAGTTGTATCATTTCATCAAAAAAAAAAAAAAAAAATGCTTCGGGCGCCTGGGTGGCTCAGTTGGTTGGGCGACTGCCTTTGGCTCAGGTCATGATCCCGGACTTCCGGGATCGAGTCCCGCATCGGGCTTCCAGCTCTTTGGGGAGTCTGCTTCTCGCTTTGACCTTCTCCTCTCTCATGCTCTCTCTCACTCATTCTCTCTCAAATAAATAAATAAAATCTTTAAAAAAAAAGAAAAAAAAATGCTTCAATATATATCTTTCAAAGAAAAGATCTTTAAAACCACATAATCCCTGTATCATTATGATGTGTTTATGTTTAATTATTTAGCTAGACTTTTAGTTTTTTTTCATCTACATTTAGCATGATTAATTTCTTATTTAGTTTTTTATATTTTTTAAAGACTCTGTTTTAGAGAGAGGGGAGGAAAGGGGGAAGGGCAAGGAAGATGAAGAGAGAGAATTTCAAGCAGACTCCCTGCTGAGTGTGCAGCTGAACATGGGACCAGATCCTACGACCCCAAGATCACAACCTGAGCCAAAATCAAGAGTTGGACACTAAACTGACTGAGCTATCCAGCTGCCCCTTTTATTTGGTTTTAAAGAAAATACTGATTATTGTTGCCTCATTAAATTAGCTGGGTGTTTTTTTGCTTTTTCCTTTCTCCTGAAAATTTGTACAGCTTAGGAAATAGCTAATCCTTAGAATTCTTGCAGAATTCACTTCTGAAACAATCTGAACATGGAGTTTATAATTTTTTTTTTTTTGAAAGGAGGTCTTTGAGATACTGCTTTTTAGGTATACTTGTTTGTTCATGTTCTTTGTTTCACCTTGCACTAATTTTGGCACTTCGCATTTCCTGTTTTTCTAGGTCTCAAAGTTATTAATATGAAGTTGATAATATTATCATTTGAATCATTGTTGTTTTTATAGTTGTTTGCTGTTTTCCCCCTGTATTTTATTTATTGGAGTATTTCCAATATTTCTTTGCTTAGTTTTGCCAGAGTTTTCTTTCTGTTGCTTATTTGTTCAAAGAACCAGCTTGAACAATGAACAATAAACATCAAGAAATTTAATTATATTTACTTTGCCTATCTCTTGCAGCATTTCTACTTTTTTTTCTTATTTGACTATATCCATAAGAGTGTTTGTAGTGGGGACTTTTGTATGTCAAACCTCCTGAGGTCTTTTATAGTTGAAAATATTTTTATGCCCTCATATTTGGATTATAATAACATCCTAGGTGTGAAATTACTTTTCCTTTAATGCTTGAAAATTATACTCCACTATCTTTTTTTAAAAATTCCATTATCATTTTGGTTTCATTGTTCTTGAAATTTTAGTGTTAGCCTGACTCTTGCTACTTCACAGGGAACCTTTTGTTCCCTTCCCTTTTGGAAGCTTTAAGTATTTTTCTGTGCTTTAATATTTTAAAATTATAATATGAATAGGTGTTGAATTTTTATTTTTTCCTTATCTGTCCTCTAAGAGCCTTTTCATTCTGAAGGGTATTTAGTAATAAAATAAATACATAAATAATTTATTACTAAATTCTGAAATGTTTATCTACATTATTTCTTTAAATATTTTCCTTTTTTCTATCTCTCTACCCCCAATCCCTCCAGGATCCCATTATCTAGATGTTAGTACTTCTATTTGCCATATTTCTTAGCTTTTACATTTTTCTCTAATTATATTTTCTGTCTATTCTTTCTTGTTGCTTTTATGGAAAATTTCTCATTCTGATTCTCCAGTCCACTAATTCTTTCTCTAGCTCAATTTCATCCTGTTATTTACTCCAGTTACATACTTTTTAAAATATCTAGTATTTCACTTGGTTCTTTTAAGGATATCTTATTCTTACTTTACTTCACTAGTATCATCACACATCTCCTTAAACATAGTTATCTTACTAATGTTACATTCTTCCATTTGTTGAAATGGTTCTGCTTAAGATAGTGTATGATGTTCTGTTTTTGTCTTTCTTTACTATAGTTATTTGGGTGTATAAGCTCATGCTCTGCTGTGGAAATCATGTTTGCTGTCTGGTAATGTTTGTTGGAAAAGACCAAGTATCAGCTCAAGTCCCTGTCTACTTAGACACATTTTAAAGTATGGAATGTGTTGAGCCCTAGGCCATAGCACAACAGGCACCATCACAGCACTTCATATCCTTGCCTTTACTGCCGGTCCCCTGGGCAACTTCCGTGGGTAGGTTCTCCTTTAAATTGAATTGCTAGGAATAAACAGCACTGGGATGAATCTCTCTACACAGACTGTAATTCCTCTAGGCATGGAAGTTTTGGGGAAGAGTATGTGGAGGTCAGGATACTGAAGGGCTAAGGCTGCTGCTCATAATTATGCAGGGGGCTCCAACTCATGGCAGAGAGGGAACAGACTTTCATCCACCTCTACTCCTCAGTTGTGTACCTGGTGTGAGGCACTACCTATCTGGAGGCAGGGGTGTCTTTCCCTAATACACACAGTGTCATATCTTCCAGCAGTGGCCTTCTAGGAGGGCCTGGTCACCTGCCCCTGCATTCAGCATCTCTTCCCACCAGCCTGCATCTGTATTGCTTAATTATACTGCCAACAACAATTGTCTGGAATGTAAAAGGACTTTTTCAGGGAAGAAGTTGGTGATAATTTTCTCAAAACAACAAGGGAGGTCAAGAGCTATAGCAAAAAGTTTACTCCAGTCTACTTTCTCACTGCTACCTCTCACAGCCTTTTGTCTTAGAATGCAGTATACTCCCCATCTACCAGTTAGGAACATCTTCCAGCCTCCTATGAGATTCACATGCTCTTTTATTAGCTCTGAAGTGTCACATGCCCCGCCTGCTTTTTCATGTGCTCCAGGGTTGAATTTGAAGGAGTCAGCAAGTATTAGGTTATTGTCTTCATAAGATTCAGAAACTGAAATGTATATCTTTAAAAATATTACTTCCTCTGGCTTTTCTTCTGAGAAAAATATTTTGGGGGGCTCTTTCTTGAAGACCTTTAAGGCAACTGAAAAGAAAAAAGAAAACCTCGTATGTCCCCAAATGAGGGTTGGTTGGTATATTAGGATTCTCCAGAGGAACGGTACCAAAAATAAACAAAGGAGGAAGTGTATCATGAGGATTTGGCTCACATGATTATGAAGGCTGGGAAGTCCCACCATACACTGTCAGCAAGCTGGAGACTCTGGAGAGCTGGTGGTCTCATTCCAGTCTGAGCCTCATAGCCTGAGAACTGGATGAGACAATGGTGTAAATCCTGGTGCAGGAGCATTAGAAGACTAGTGTCTCAGCTCAAATGGGCAAGCAGGAAGCAAGAGGGGTGAATTCCTCCGTCCTCTGGTTTTTTTGTTCTATTCAGGCCCTAAATGGATTGCAGGTGTGCACTCACACTGGGAAGGGCAGTGTGCTTTTATGGAGTCTGCAGACTCAAATGTTAATCTCATCTGGAAGAATCATCACAGACCCAGAAGTAATGTTAACTTCGGCCCCGTCAAATTGACACATAAAAATAACCATTGCAATTGGGAATCATGATGTTAGAGGTGAAGCTGGGTAGAGAAAAACACTCACTGCCTAGATGATGGGACTGAGAAGACTGTGACTCCATCCTCACTCGGTCAGTTACTCTGTCGTCATTTCCTTGCCTCTGAATTGGCAGCGAGGACAAATGCCCCTGTTGCCCTCACATGGTGGTTGTGTTGCTCAGTAGGATAATACCTTCGGGAGGCACTCTGCACCACTACACACAGGAAGAGAGACTGGCAATATCTAACATGAACCAAAGAGCATTTGAAATGATATTAACTCTCAGGAGACAGGATGTTCTTTGGCTGGGAAGGCAGTAATCCCTACCCCCAGCGACCTCAGTGAATTTCAGACAGATCTTCAAAGCAGATCGGGTCTCTGCAGCACAGAGTGGTGAAAATATTCCAAATTCTCTGACCTCCCTAAGCTGGAGAAGGTTGGCCTCAAGGACAAAAGCTTTCAATTGCATTGAATGTGGCCTGGACAGGTTCCAACTGGGTAATTAAGTTTACTTACAATTTCCCCTTCAACATCGTAGGGATAGAGCATCCCTCACTTTCTGGACTCATGGGCTGTTCGGTGTTGCTAGGCATATGTTGAACAGCTGCCCCAGTCACCCACCTCAGCCGACACTGCATTTTAGTAATGAAGTTGGGGCTCGAATCGGGAAAAGACAGGAGCACATTTCTTTGATTAGTGTGCAGGACAAATGTGGCCTCTCTGTGAATGGAAGGGAGGGTGTTGAGCATGTTTTTTTCCTCACTCACATCAGAGGCAGGAGGAAACTGAGCAGGATTTTGAGAGGCAGCTTTGAGAGGTGCTCTGATATGAATCAAATTAAAATATATTAATTTTGTCATGATCAATAAGCACATCAGTTACTCTTAGATTGTGAAGAATACATGTTCTTGAAAACTTGGGTGGAAAACAAAATTTAATATATGGAATTGTGTCCTCTGAACATCTTATGTTATAAAACTGAGGATATTTTTAGGCAGAAAAGTGCCTCCAATCTATAGGGGTGAAGGCAGGATCTTTGACAATGAAGGGTTTCACAAGACTCCGGATCAGAGGTTTATTTTGAGTAGTCTCCACTATGCTACCCCTCTGCTTCTCTCCCACTCCTCATTTCCCCCATCATCTAGTTAACATAGTGATTCCAGTGAAGGCACTTAGCTTTTCTGAGCAGCAGGTTCTTCCATCCACAAAATAGGGATACTATGGGTGCCTATCTTGTAGGGCTCTTGTGACAAAGAACTTTAAAACTCCTGACACATGGAAGGAGCTCAGTAAATGTTATCAATTATTACTACTACTATTATTACTCATCTTTGAGGTCCAAGTTTAAACCTCACTTCCTTTGTAACCTTTCTTTGTTAACTTCTTCCCCTATTCCAAGACTAGGTTAGGCAAATGGCTTTATGCTTCCACAGAACACCCTGTGTTCCCTATAAAAAGAAATAAGATTTTTTTGAATATATGCCAGGTTTTCTGCACTATTTGAATTGTTTTCCATGTATAGACTACTACCCTATTTTACAAATAAAGGAATTTAGATACTGAGAATTCATATAGCTCACGAAGGGTGGAATTTAAATGTAGGTATTTTTATTTCAAAGCTCATATATATTTTTTTATTTCTTTTCAGCATAACAGTATTCATTGTTTTTACACCACACCCAGTGCTCCACGCAATATGTGCCCTCCTTAATACCCACCACCTGGCTCCCCTAACCTCCCACCCCCTACCCCTTCAGAACCCTCAGATTGTTTTTCAGAGTCCATAGTCTCTCATGGTTCACCTCCCTTTCCAATTTCCCTCAACTCCCTTCTCCTCTCCATCTCCCCATGTCCTCCATGTTATTGGTTATGCTCCATAAATAAGTGAAACCATATGATAATTGACTCTCTCTGCTTGACTTATTTCACTCAGCATAATCTCTTCCAGTCCCGTCCATGTTGCTACAAAACTTGGGTATTCATCCTTTCTGATGGAGGCATCATACTCCATAGTGTATATGGACCACATCTTCCTTATCCATTCATTCGTTGAAGAGCATCTTGGTTCTTTCCACAGTTTGGTGACCGTGGCCATTGCTGCTATGAACATTGGGGTACAGATGGCCCTTCTTTTCACTATGTCTGTATCTTTGGGGTAAATACCCAGTAGTGCAATTGCAGGGTCATAGGGAAGTCCTGGAGTCTGACTGGCCAACATAGGGCCCAGTGCCTACCTGTCTCTCTGCCTCTCTGTCTGTCTGTCTGTCTCTCTCTTTAATTTTATTTATTTATTTGACACAGAGAGAGAACACAAGAAGGGTGGTGGAGTGGCAGACAGAGGGAGAGGGAGAAGCAGGCTCCCTGTGGAACAAGGAGTCCAATGCAGGGCTCGATCCCAGAACCTTGGGATCATGACCTGAGCCAAAGGCAGACACTCAACTGACAGCCACCCAGGTGCCCCTTGTGGCCCAGTGCCTCTTTTCTAGGATAGAAAAATATGGGATGAACAAGGATCTGGATTCTTTCAGCTTCTGTAATGGAAAATGGTAGTGGAAGTCACTGTGAATCACCCATGCCCAAAACCACATATACACAGATAGAAGGATATTTCCTCACAGGTTAAGAGGATGGATGCTTGGTAGCAAAAACACATTTGTCCACTGCACATTTTAGTTGTTACCTGTGGTCACCCCCACCAAACTGTTATTTCCCAATTCGATTTTCACAAGATCAGAAAGGTTGTCAGAATTCAGCCCAGGTTCACTAATATACCAGGTGATCTCACTTAAGAAGCTTCCTTTTGCTGAGTCCTTTTTGTCCTTTTAATTCCTATACTATATGCTCTATGGAGACCTGCCTGGTTCCCCAGGCTGAACACAGGCCTTAAAAATTGAGAGTAGAGAATGCCTTGTGGGCTGTTGCAATTATCCCATCTTATTTACACTTCTCTTTTCAGAAATGCCTTGGTATCTGCCTACATTGGACCAGTAGTCTTTACTTCTGTGTGCTCTTATGTTGATTATTTCTGCTCCCCTGACTTTGTGGTTCTAGACCTAGCTCATGAGTCTTATGTAGCTTCACTCTGGCCAACCATATCTCCTGGGAATCTGTATCCAAATCTGTCTGCACCATGTCTAAAGCCTGTACATTGTCACTGCTGTCTCAATCCCTTTGGAGTTTCCAAACTCATGTTGATGGTGGTGGGAGAAATTAATATGACCCTTGTAACTAGTTAGAGACCGATGATCAGTCATGTTTTTAAGTCTCAGTCATCTCTCTCAAATTCTAATAAATAGCATACTCTACCTCTTTCTCAAGAACTAATCTTCAGAATGAATCTCAGTTCTAGTGTAAAGCTGTTGACTTGTTCCCTTTTTGTCAGTTGTGTTTGGTAATACCTCAGTGGTTTCCAGGACTGTGAACTTGTCTTGTGTTAGATTCTGACATTGACCTTGAGCCCTGCTGGCTATGACACATTTCTCTGGTGTCACCTGCTTGTTTGTTGAAGCCAAAGGCCAAGCATACTTTTAAAATGTTCTAGGAAGAAAATGGCTGCAGTTGTGGATGGCTTGATAAAAATAAAACCAAACATCCTGGGATGTTGTGAAAAACTAGTTAGAATTCTGATCCCTCTCTCTTTTTCTGTTTGCTTTGAAGCTCCTATTCAGTCTTCACTATTCAGCTTGGTCTTTACCTTTTTGATTAGGTGCTGAGCATTTCTCTCATATATACTGGGATCTGATATAACATTCCTTTGGGTATTATTTTCTTTCTTTTCTCTACTAGTCTACCATAGGATGCACTTGGAAATGCCTTTGCCTTCTTGTCAGTGTTCTTCATTAGCCTGTCTGGGGAAAACCAGCCCAATCATAATGGAAGGTTTTATGTCATGTTTCCCTCATATATCTGTGTTGTTTTGCTGAATTCTAGGACATCTGATGTAGACCATGTTCCAAGAAAGGACACTTCTGCACATTAGCTTTTCCAAACCTTCTCTACTCTCCTTCAGTTTCCCACATTAGTAGTCCTCTTTGCTCTCAGCAAATGGCCTTGCTTTGTGCTTTTGTGAGACTATGGGAACCATCTGGCAGTTTCTTCTTCTCCACCTGCTCCTTCAAAACTTCTGCCTTTATTCTTCTTCTATCTTGGAGGAGGAGGAGTCACCCTTTGCTAAGCTCACTCCTGTCCCCAGTAGGTACTACTGGTTTCTATTTCTTCTTTCAGAATGATGTTCTATCTGCATTGCCTGGGCATTTTCAATCTCTCTTCTTCTCTGTAGGATCTTTCCCATATGCCTTTAAACAAGCTTGATCTATGCCTCCAAAAGAATGGTCCCCTGGTCTCTCCTTGCCAAACTTCTTGAATATGTGGGCTCCACCCACAGAGTTTCCTCACTACTGTGTCCCTCCAGATGTCCTGCAATCTGGCTTTTATTGTCACAAATTCTGAAGTTCCTCTTTCAGAGTTCACTGTTAACCTCCTAATTGCCAAGCATAAAGGCACATTCTCAGATTTTATATCTTTTTTTTTTATCGACAACTCTGACACTGTTAGAAGTTGACCCCATCTTTCCTGATTTTTTTTTTTTTTAAGATTTTATTTATTTGTCAGAGAGAGAGGGAGAGAGAGCGAGCACAGGCAGACAGAATGGCAGGCAGAGGCAGAGGGAGAAGCAGGCTCCCTGCTGAGCAAGGAGCCCGATGCGGGACTCGATCCCAGGACGCTGGGATCATGACCTGAGCCGAAGGCAGCCGCTTAACCAACTGAGCCACCCAGGCGTCCCATCTTTCCTGATTTAAATTATTATTTTTTTATTATATTCAGTTAGCCAGAATATAGTACATCATTAGTTTTTGATGTAGTGTTCAGTGATTCATTAGTTGTGTATCACACCCAGTGCTCATCACAACACGTGTCCTCCTTAATGTCCATCACCTGGCTGTCCCATCTCCCCACCCCTCCCTTCTGTAACCCTCAGTTTGTTTCTTGGAGTCCAGAGTCTCTCATGGTTTATCTCTCTCTCTGATTTCATTCCATTCAGTGTTCTTTCCCTTCCCCTATGGTTCTCCATGCTATTCCTTATATTCCTTTTATGAATGAAACCATATGATAATTGTCTTTCAAGTGACTTATTTCACTTAGCATAATCCCCTCTAGTTCTGTCCATTTCAAAGCAAAGGGTAGGTAGGTTTTCATATTTTCTGATGGTTGAGTAATATTCCATCTATATATGAACCATATCTTCTTTATCCATTCATCTGTTGAAGGACATCTTAGCTCCTTCCACAGTTTGGCTATCATGGACATTGCTGCTATGAACATTGGGATGCATGTACCCCTTTTTTCACCATGTCTGTATCTTTTGGGTAAATACTTAGTAGTGCAGTTGCTGGGTCTAGGGTAGCTCTATTTTTAACGTCTTGAGGAACCTCCATATTGTTTTCCAGAGTGGCTGCATCAGCTTGCATTCCCACCAACAGTGTAAGAGGGTTCCCCTTTCTTCACATCCTCACCAGCATTTGTTGTTTCCTGTTTTATTAATTTTTGCCATTCTTTTAAAAAATATTTTTATTGTGTTATGTTAGTCACCATACAATACATTAGTTTTTTTTTTATTAATTTCTTTTCAGCATAACAGAATTCATTGTTTATGCACACACCCAGTGCTCCATGCCATATGTGCCCTCCATAATACCCACCACCTGGCTTCCCCAACCTCCCACCCCCACCCCTTCAAAACCCTCAGATTGTTTTTCAGGGTCCATAGTCTCTCATGGTTCATCTCCCCTTCCAATTTCCCTCATCATTAGTTTTTGATATAGTGTAATTCTTGCCATTCTAACTGGTGTAAAATGGTATCTCTTTGTGGTTTTGATTTGAATTTCCCTGATGGCTAGTGATTTTGAATATTTTTTATCTGTTAGTCATCTGTTGTATGTCTTCCTTGGAGAAGTATCTGTTCATGTCTTCTGCCCATTTCTTGAGTGGATTATTTGTTTTTTCGGTGTTGAGTTTGAGAAGTTCTTTATAGATCTTGGATACCAGCCCTTTATCTGTAGTATCATTTGTGAATATCTTCTCCCATTCCGTGGGTTGCCTCTTGGTTTTATTAACTGTTTCCTTTGCTGTGCAGAATGTTTTTATCTTGACAAAGTCACAAGCATTCATTTTTGCTTTTGTTTCCCTTGTCTTTGGAGATGTGTCTTGAAAGAAGTTGCTGAGGCTGATGTTGAAGAGGTTACTGCCTATGTTCTCCTCTAGGATTTTGGTGGATTCCTGCCTCACATTGAGGTCTTTCATCCATTTTGAGTTTATCCTCGTGTGTGGTGTGAAAGAATGGTCTAGTTTCATTCTTCTACATGTGGATGTCTAGTTTTCCCAGCACCATTTACTGAAGAGACTTTTTTTCCATTGGATATTCTTTCTGATTTGTTGAAGATTAGTTGACCATAGAATGAAGAATCAATTTCTGGGTTTTCTCTTCTGTTCCATTGATCTGTATGTCTGTTTTTGTGCCAATACCATGCTGTCTTGCTGATCACAACTTTGTAATATAACTTGAAGTCAGGCATTGGGATGCCCCCAGCTTTGATTTTATATTTCAACATTCCCCTGGCAATTCAGGATCTTTTCCAGTTCCATACAGAGTTTAGGATTGTTTGTTCCAACTCTGAAAAAATCAATGGTATTTTGATATTGAAATTGTAGATTGCTCTGGGCAGCATAGACATTTTAACAGTGTTTATTCTTCCAATCCATGAACATCCTCCATTGTGTCATCCTCCATTTCTTTCATAAGTGTTCTATAGTTTCTAGAGTATAGATCCTTTGCTTAGGTTTATCCCTAGGTGTCTTAACAGTTTTTGGTGCAGTTGTAAATGGGATCAATTCCTTGATTTCTCTTTCTTCAGTTACATTGTTAGTGTGTAGAAAAGCAACTGATTTCTGTGCATTGATTTTGTATCCTGCCACGTTGCTGAGTTGCTATATGAGTTCTAATCGTTTGGGGGTGGAGTATTTTGGGTTTTCACATAAAGTATCATGTCATCTGCGAAGAGAGAGTGTTTTACTTTTTCTTTGCCAATTTGAATGCTTTTTATTTCTTTTTGTTGTCTGATTGCTGAGGGTAGGACTTCTAGTACTATATTGACCACCTTATTTTTGTTGAATATTTAAATACTATTTAAATTTTGCTATATTCTTTTATCTCTCCTCCAGCCATCTAGCTGTTATGTTCCTTAAGGCTGGGAGCACTATGTTACAGGTAGATACATATTATTGTTTCCAGAGCACCTAGTATCATCCTATGCACAGTAGGTGTCTAATAAATTGTACTGTACAGTGGCTAACTTAACACAATAATAAAAAATAATAAAATAATAACTATTTCTAATGGAAGAATAGCACTATTCTGAGTGAATTATTCACTCATTCAGTCATTTATTTATTAACAAATGCTTAACAGGTGCCTACCATAGACATATTGTTATATGCTGTGATATAACAACTCATAAATCATGCATAATTCCTGCTTTCAGAGAACTTATAGTCAAGTGATGAATGTATACACATAATACACAAATATAATACAGAATGGTAAGTGTTTTGATGGGGAAGCTCTTAATTGGAGGAATGGGAGTCAGGGAAGGTTTCCTGGAAGGAATAATATATAAACTAAGAGTTAGGAAGGCAAATGGAGGGAAGAGAAAGCAAGTGTTCCTGGAAAAATGTGTTCAGAGGCTAAAGCGCATGATATTTTCAAGGAATTTACTGAAGGGAAATTGGAACCATGGAGTATAGTGAGTGAGGGAGATGAAGCAAATAAGTATGTGGGTTGTGTCTAAATCAAAACTGGTATTTTACCCCTTTCCCCATTATTATGTATTTTACCACTGTTTACTATTTAATCTTTACAGCCTTTTGAGTAGTAGGTGGCAGCTGTTTTACAGAGGGAGAAACTGAATTTTGTAAGACTGAAACTCACTAAGTCAATAGGAAGTCTGAAAATATTACCAGTTCTCTTTTTTAAATTTTTCATCTTTTTAAAAATTTTTATTGTGTTGTGTTAGTCTCCATACAATACATCAGTAGTTTTTGATGCAGTGTTCCAAGATTCATTGTTTACATTAGGCAGCTTCCCCCCCCCTTTTTTTTTTTTGCCCTTAAGGTACAGTTTATTTTTCATCACTCATGTTTATGAAGGGGGGCGAGATAAATAGTAAAAGGTCTTGCATAATCCGTTCCTTAGATATTTAATGGCCTAAGCAGAGATTATCTTTTTCTAAACACAATATTTCTGCATTTTTCTATTTCAGTAAAATAGAGGAAGGCATAATTAGATGTTCTAATTTAATAAGTCTTCCTTCCCATATGTTTTTCAAGCATGTGGGAATATGAGTAAACAAGCAGTAGTATTAATAATGTAGAGGGGCTTCCCTTTTAACTGACCACCTAAGTAACAAGAACAACCAGGGTAAAGTAGGAAATCATAATTAAGGAAAACCCATCAAAGAGCTAAAGATGCAAAGGAACCTGTGTGAGTTATTTTGAGAATAAAAGAGTCCCCTGGTTGGGTTCCTCACTGGGAGAACAGTGGGAATGGGAGGAATCCACCATAGGTAGTGTTCCAGTTACCTATTAATGCAGGACAAGGTGCCCCAAGCAGGAGCTTTGAAGAATAACAATTGAAATTTTTCTTATTTTGTCATCTGGGCTGGGCTCAGTTGGGTAGTTCTTCTGTTCCATGTGGTGTCTTCTGGGATTCAAATTTCCAGGATGGTTTCTTTACTCATAAATTTGGTCCTCAAAATTGCAGTTCTTTTACCAGTGTAGTTTTCCAGAAGAGTTAGAGGCCGACTGGTCTTCTTTCTGTCATTCCGTCAGATCTCTCCAAGTTGCTAACTTTGGCTTTCTTGTGGAATAATGGTCGTAGGGTAATTGGGTTTTTAATATATGGTGCCTGCTTTCAAAGACAGGAGATGTGGAAGCCACAAATTCTCCTAAGGTATGGACTTGTAAGTACTAGAACATAATTTCTGATGCATTCTTCTGTTCCAATCAAGTCTAAGGTTCAGCCGAGGTGTCACCACTTAGTGGAATAGCGTGTGTGTAGCAGAGGAAGAATTGATGGTGGCCATCTTAGAGACCATCTATCCCACTCTTCCCTTTTACTACAGTAATTCACTTCCCTCCCATGTGAAAACTACACCAGAACTCCCCTATCAAGGTCACCAAAATCTCTCCCAATTATGGTATCTGGCTCAACTCCAGCATCTCATGATCTGCATCAAGTCCAGATGTGGATAAGGCTTCTCAATCTGGAGGAGAAGTTACTATCCCCCACTCCCATATCCAACATAAAACAATAAGACAGTGATAGAATAATTGCTGTAGTCACTCCAATTTTAAAAGAGGGAAATGGAAGTCATATGGCAGTCAGTTGTCCACAGCAATTATAAAATCCAGTTGGGCTTACGTCCGCAGTACTCCCTGCTCTGAAGACTATGGGATATTCCATTAAAAAGGCACAGTTCTGGTCTTTGCAACTGGTCTTTTGCAGCTTTTGGCTCTGTCCTCTGGGATCTGGGCTGTGATCTCTGACGTATCCTTAGGAAATGGTTTGGTTTTTCAAGTGAGTTTGTTTTTTCAAGTGAGTTAATAGCCTTTTGTATGTCCATAGAATTTTTCTTTCTTTCTGTGCATTTTAGTCTGAACTTGTGTTGCTTTTTATAAAATTGTCTTTAAAACTTTGTAAGCATTCTATGAATCTTACAGGAGGGCTTACTTCATTTTAGAAAGTCACCTACAAATCTCTCTGAGAAAGGTCTCTTTCCAGTTTGAGCTGCAAGTTAGGGTGCTTTAGTACAATACTTGAAAGATCCTTAGGTTTTTGTTTAGTTGAGGGTGTTTGAGACAATGCCATAAATCCTTCTGAACTCATAGAAAGATTGTATTTATTTATTTTTGAGAGAACAAGCACAAGTAGAGGGAGTAGCAGAGGGAGAGGGAGAAGCAAACTCACCACTGAACAGGGAGACCAATGCAGGACTCAATCCCAGGACCCTGGGGTCATGACCTGACCCAAAGGCAGGTGCCCAGCCAACTGAACTGCCCAGGCACCCAGTCCTTCTGAACTCTTAACAAGAAGTCTTATAGACCCTTTTAATTTGATCTTTACCTTGAGGCCACATTGTTCTGGCAGTGGTCTTTGCCCTGACTTTATTCTTACTTAAAGAACTTTTGCCAGCTGAAAAAGTTGGGAATTTAAAGAATAGAGTAAATATCTCCATTCATTGAAATGACTCAGAAGCAATAATGACCCAGCATCTATGAGCACCCCTAGTACCTAGTCTGTGTTCCCTAAATACTGTTCCTAATCCAAAGAAACAAGGACTTCTTGGAGAAATGGCTGATTCCAAGTTTAGAGCAATAATTGTACAAGATTATTTTGAGTATCATGTTGTGCTATAGAACTGACAAGGTACCCAAGACTAATGGATCCCAATGGTGAGAATGGGGAGAAATTAGAACCAATGTACATTGCTGGTGGTTCAACTGCTATGAAAAACAACTTGGCATTCTCAAAAAGTTAAACATAGAATTGCCATATGACTTAGTAGTTCCACTCCTAGGTATATATCCAAGAGACCAAAAAACAGAGACTTAAACAGATACGTGTATGCCATTGTTTATTGCAGCATCGTTTACAATAACCAAAAGGTGGAAACAATTTAAGTATGCATTGACAGATGAATAGATAAACAAAATGTGGTCTGTACATATAGTGAAACACTATTCAACCAGAAAAATGAGTGAACATTGATAGATACATGCTACAACATAGATGAATCTTGAAAATATTGTTAAATGAACTAAACTAGACAGAAAAGGACAAATATGAGTTGTATATTTGTATGATACCACTTACATGAACTATCTGGAAGTGTCAGAATCATAGAGACATAGATTTTTGGTTACTAGAGGCTAGGGGTGTGGATGAAGAGTTAGTATTTATTGGGTATAGAGTTTCTGTTTGGAATAATGGAAAAGTTTTGAAGTAGATAGTGATGATTATTGCACATTGCAAATGTAATACCACTGTACATTTAAAAATGACTAAGATGGTAAAATTGATGTTATATGTATTATACTACAATAAACATATTTTTAAAAAACTAATGTCATGTCAAAGAACAATGAAGCCAACTTGTAGAGCTTACACTGGGAAAGTTGATGACTAAAAAGAATAATAACTACATCTGATTGAAACATATGAAACACAAGAACCCATGACTTCAAACTGGTAATAAAAAATGGTCATTATTGGGCCTTTCTAGGGCACAACTGATTACTCTGAATATTGGTTGAAAAAATTAGAAAGAATTAAGAAGTTATCTTGCCTTTTCTGTTGGAACTATATTCAGGACAATCAATGACTGATAAAGACAAGTCCTTCATTACAGAACTCCAGTTAATGGAATTGAAATTTCCCATTTGCTGAAAAGATGAACAAGTCAGGAAACAACAAATGTTGGAGAGGATGTGGATAAAGGGGAATCCTCTTACACTGTTGGTGGGAATGCAAGTCGGTGCAGCCACTCTGGAAAACAGTGTGGAGATTCCTCAAAAAATTAAAAATAGAGCTACCCTGTGACCTGGCAATTCCACTATTGGGTATTTACCCCAAAGATACAGATGTAGTGAAAAGAAGGGCCATGTGTACCCCAATGTTCATAGCAGCAATGTCCACAATAGGCAAACTGTGGAAAGAACCAAGATACCCTTCAACAGATGAATGGATGAAGAAGATTTGGTCCATGTATACAATGGAATATTCCTCAGCCATCAGAAAGGATGAACACCCAACTTTTGTATCAACATGGACGGGACTGGAGGAGATGATGCCGAGTGAAATAAGCAGAGAAAGTCAATTACCATACGGTTTCACTTACTTGTGTAATATAAGGAATAGCATGGAGGACATTAGGAAAAGGAAAGGAAAAGTGAATTGGGAGAAATCAGAGGGGGAGATGAACCGTGAGAGACTGTGGACTCCAAGAAACAAACAGGGTTTTGGGGGAGAGGGTGGTGGGGGGATGTTTGAGCCTGGTGGTGGATATTAAGGAGGGCACATATTGCATGGAGCACTGGGTGTTATACATAAACAATGAATCTTGGAACACTAAATCAAAAACTAATGATGTAGTTTATAGGGACTAATAATAAAACACAATAAAAAAATTCCCATTTGCAACCTCTATTGAGACAACAAGTCATCAGTTGATCAAGTGATGCACAATTTTTAGGTGAAAGATTAATGAAGGATATTATAATGGAGGATCTGACCCCATTGTTCAATCTTAGCATCACTGAAAATGGGATCCCAAATACCATGTACCTATATGATATGATGCAATAAGAAGTATATATTTCCATCTAGGAATGTTTATCACTTTAAAAAAACCCTGAACTTGAATCTCATCAAACTTCCAGCTTTAACTGCCAGTTTATAAGAAATATAGAGGATAGAAGAACAAGTTCAATAACACCATGAGGACGCAAACAGCCAAATTTTGAATATAGGACATTTTAGAGGAGAACAAATGATCCAGTTTTACTAACTGTTCTGGGAAAAAGGATAAGCATGAAGAAAGAAGGGGAGGAGTGTTATACTATAAAATCTAACAATCAAATGCAATGTGTGCACCTTGCTTAGATGCTGAATAGAACTGACAACTTTGAAACAATCCAGAAAATTTGAAATATTTACATGTTTGATGATAGTAAACATTTTACAAGTTCTTTAATGTTTAATAATGGTGTTGTGGTTATATAGGTATAGATAGATGGTAATGTTCTTATCAGTCAGAAATCTATACTAAATAATTTGGGAGTAAAATGGTGTGATGTCTCGGTTTTGTTTCAGAATATTACAGGAAAAATAAAAACAACAAATTTGGGGGTTTAGATAAAACAAGATTGGCAAAATATTGATTGTCACTAAAGGAAAATGTGTGTGTGGGTCATTATATTATTCTCTTTGTGTTTGTGTTTAAACACAATAAAAGGTTTTCAAAATTGCATATCTTTTTCTTGAATAAGACAATACAATCCAAAAATGAAGATTAGGACTGTGTTCCCACTTTGCCTGGTTTGTAAGCCATAGAAAAAGTAATTTGGAGAGTCTTCAGCACATGCGCCAGCAGGAAGGAGCTGCGACACGTGGAGGCTTTGCTTGGGAACACAGAAATATTTTGAGTGGCAGCTTTGAGGAGCAGAGATCGAATTGAATTAAAAGACATGGCCTGCATTGCAAACAGTTGGATCATGTCAGTGAGGACTTTATGTTCCTTTTGTGCTTCTGGGCTGCCAGTCCCCTCTTTGTGCCAACAGCTCTGTCTCTCACAAGCTGGAGACCGATTCTTCATTCAGTGAGTTAATTTTAAATGAAATGAAAACCCAAGTCATAATGTTTGGTTCACTACCCAGGCAACAGGCACTGTCTGCCTCATTAATGATTAACACAGCAGCTGGTAATGTCTTGCAGCTGGTTAACCAGTTTAATGATGGCAAAATTTGGCTACATCTTCCTCCTGCTCTGACCAATACAGGGATAAGCTTTTTTTTTTTTTTTTTTTTTAAACAGTGGCTCAAGCTTGGTGCTCCGTGGATACCACACCTACCAATCTACATGGATTATCAAGAAGGAGGAGTAGTATTTATTGTACTGGGACTAACTCAGGTGCAGAGGCTCTGATGTTTTTGCTGGGCCAGGCACAAAGAATGCATGACCCAGAATACATTTATCTGCTGTTGGAAGAAACAGGATGCTAGCTACCTTAAGAGGCAAGGCTGAGTTCCAGAAAGAGTTAAGGGTCACTGTTTCTAGATTCAAACTCTGGAAAAAGGTCTAGGAGGTCTCAGGCAAGAAAAGAATTAAGAACTTACTGTTCCAAGAAGTACATGTAGGCTCCAGAACTGAAGGTTAAAGAGCAGATTGGGGCAGGCAAAAGTTCTGAAAACCAGGCTCCAGTAAGCTGCAAGAAAGACACAGCTTCTATAACTCTATGATAGGAATATCACACTTACTCATATTTCTGCTAAGTCCCAGATCTGAGAAAACCTGAATCCAGAAGTGTGAATGGGAAGAGGCTTTTGGCTGACTGTGACCAATCATTGCACTGAAAGGCAGACTGAATGGAATGAAAGTGAACAGGTGGGCTTTGACGTCAACAGCCTGAACTAGGGATCTGTCCGGTCATTCTCTGGAAGTCAGAACGAAGCTTAGTTTGTGTTTTCTGAATGTCTCACTGTCTGTTCTGCCACAATTCACTAATTTCTTAGCCTCTCCTAGCATCACTGTTAGCTTTAGCATCTCTGATGATCTCAACCAGCTCCCCTTGGACCACTTTGCAGAGCAACTCCTAATTTATAGCAGTCTGGCATGGCTTGCTAATTGAAGGCGCCATATTAGAACAGAGCTCCAACTGTTCTGGGGTCATCTTTGTCCTGGCTGCTTGACTTTCTTGATGCCTCTGATTAAGATACTCTGTTGACATTCTAGACTACGAAGACGGATTTTGAGTTAACTACTTTACTGTTAATTTGCTACTATGAAGATGATTTGAGTTAAGTACTTGTACTGTTAATTTGCTTTTACCCGATGTATGTTGCAGCTGTGTTGTGTGCCTATTTTGTGAGCTGGGCCATTTGTTTTTGAGCATTAGAGTTTGCAAGGACATGAGAAGAGAATAGGATTTTAGTGATCACACTTTGTCTCATCCCTGCCCCAGCCTCCTGCTCACAGGCACACAGACATGTGCATATATACATATGCAAGCCTCCACACTCTCGTGTTGGAAGGAAGCCTCCCCGGTGCTGAAACAGACACTATTTCATTTAAAAGAAGTGTTTCACTACTACCCTTCTGCAACCTTGTCAGGGTAAGAAAAACGGAAGCTGTGACTTTTCAGTGCCATCTGGTAAGTTAGGCTGAGCATCAGCACTGGGGTGCGTGTCTGTTGCGATGAAACAGGCCTCGTATAGGATTGAGTAGCTGACATTCCCACAGGGCTGTCCAGGAAATGGGACACTTCTGAGCCCTGCCTCTCTGAGTGCCAGGAACCCATCCTTGTCCCAACCATCACTGTCACCTTTTGGAGGCACTCATCCTCTGTGAGTCATGCATGTGCTCACAGTCCCACACCACTTGCCTGGGGTCCTGGCAAAGCCCTAGTTCAGTTAATGAGGAATTTAATAATCTCTGTTCATGCCGATATGGGGCCAGAACATCTAGCTCCTTTTTGTCCAACCCCAGGCAATTTTTCTTCGTTTCCACAGTAGCACTAGTAGAACGCAGCTGATTGCAAGTCCCTGCAGTGCAACCCACTATCAAAGTGAAAATTGAGGATGAAGAGAGCCTTCCTGTCTGTGTCCTCAAGCAAGGCTGACTCCTCCCCCTATAGCAGTCAGAGCTGAATGATGAAATGAACAAGTCCCCAGCCCAGAAAGAGACCACAGCCTCTGCCAGTGAGGTTGGCAAGATGGCAGTGTGTGTGTCCCTTCACTGGTCCAGAAGTCCTGGGGTTGGGGAAGTTGAGGAGTAGAGGCTGAGTTAAGCCAGGCTTCCCTCTCCATCACTGGCCCTTGGCATGTTTGGGTGATTCTGCAAACTCTCTCCCTCAGATGTGCTTCTGTGTCCTTCCTACAGCTGTGTCAGTGGCCAGCCCTGCATGCCTAGAGCTGCTAGTGACAAGACACAGTCTTCTGGGAGAGACGAAGCCCAGAGCCTAGTCATTGCTGGGAGAGAAGCTTTAGATGGCGTGGTGGCTTTGCAGGGTGTGGACTTGGGCAGGCAGAATTTGGTTTTCCAGAACTCCCTTTTCTGTACGTTTTTCATGAAGATAAGCCGCAGGCGAGGTTTGTGCAAGTGAAGGAGGGGGGCAGTGAGGTAGCAGCTCTTGTGCAGCTCCTGGACATCTGTGAGCCAGAAGCAGCCCTGGGCCTCTGTTGTTCCACCTTCTTCTGGATCTCCTAGCCTCCCTGACTCTAAGGCCAGATACATGTGTTTGGCTCTCTGAGAAAGGAGCCTGGCTTCAGGAAAGCCATGCCAGAGCCATGCCACCAAGGCTAGAGGCAAAAACTGACATGGCTTTCAGTCCGTCATGTGGCTTTTGAGCTCTGCTGGTTCTTACTCCCGCCGCTGTCCTGACTGCCTGCTCATGGTCACCTCGCCCCAGCATCGGCTGCACAGATGAAACCTCTTAGCCAGGTTTCACAATTGCATTCAGTCAAACCCTTGTAATAAATTTGTCTGCCCATCTATCCATCTGTCTGTGCGTCTGCCAGCCAGTCTGTCTGTGTATCTACAGCTCTCTTAGTGGTTCTCCTTCTTTGAACCCTGACTGGTACAGGTTGAAATAGAGATGTGAACCCCCATGAATTCCCTTAAGACTGCTGTCTAGGGACTTGAGGATAGTGTACTTGTGACTGGGGATACTCCACCTTGTTTTTCCATGTTCTGTTCTGAGAAATAGTCCCCAAATCTTACATACTCTGCACATAAAGGAAATCATGTTTGCTGGTTGAAAATTGTATTAATTTTGCAAAAGCCTCTTCTAAGTACCTATCAAGTGTCCCCCTTACTGTACATATTTTCTCCTTTTTCATCCCCATTCCTCCTTCACTTAAATCTTTGGGAAATTTGAGACTGTCTGGTCCTGAATCATCCTAAGCCTAAAGACCCAACTTCTCTGCAGGAGCCAGGTGGGTGGGCGACTTCAAGGAAAGTGCTCAGCTGGAAAGTCTGGAAAGTTAGTGCAGCAGACCCTGTCAGCAGCCCCTCTAGCACAGGGCAGGCAGATGAAGGAGGGAGCATCTTTTGCTTTCTCCTACTGCCGTGTGGGAGCATCACAGACCTGTCGCTCAGTCCAAGATCAGAGAAAGTTCCAAACAAGAAGCCAGCTTGGTCCAACTATTTCCACTGGCCCCCTGCTGACTCCTGGGAACTTGCTGGGAGATGAAGGCTGACACTCCCTTCCCCTAGCCCAGGCAGCAGAAAAGGGGTCCCTTCTCTCCCATCACAGAAGGTAGAGCCTGGAATACTGCTACCTCTGACTAATGTGCCGGAAGTCCCTTGTATAGGATATGAAGTGTGTTTTGCATTTTGAGGTTTGATGGGTAGGTCGATGACTTCTGGTAATTTCTCAGCACAAAATAGAGACAGCTTGAATGAAATTCAACAGTTAACTTTTTTTTTTTTTCCCCCAGCTCTTCGTTATTGTTTTGTGCCAGCTCATTACTTCCCCTAGTTAGAATTGGTAGCAGAAACAGAAGGGGTGAAATACTACCAGGGGGACTATTCCTTCAGTGTTGATAGCAGGTGTCTCCATTAGGCTTTTCCTAAGAGCCACATCCAGGTGTAGCAAATTAGTTAAGAGGGCCATGGGTTCATTTGCATGTGATCTGCATATGGTTTCCGAGTACCTAGATAAACAGCGCTTGTGCGTTTCAGGCAATTCTAAGATTAAATTTTGTTGCTTTTTCTCTGGTCTTTCCCTCTTTGTCTTTTTCTCTTGTTTCCTACCCACAACTCCATGATATTTGGCTTTACACCAGAACCCTCACAATCACATATATGGAAGAAGGTTGAAGGGGAAGGGGATAACGCAGAGAGCTACGTGGGAAGATATCTGTGCTGCTGTGCGCTGGGGTCTGTTAATGCTGAAGACACGGGGTGGGGGGATGCGAGGCGGAATTGCATGAGTCCATTCTTGAAGGGTTTTCTCAGCTGAAAGACCAACAATGACAAAAGTGGTGTTGATGGTGTTTGTGACAGTAATAACTTTGAGTCTGGCATACCTTGAAGTTCCCACTTCCCCTGGCCCCAGATACCCTCAGGTTCATCCATTTTATTGCTACATTACTGTAAATGCTGACTTAAGTTACTGATCTACAGCCTGCATGGAAAAGTCTGGCTGAAGTCAGTCAGTGCTGAGTAATCACTGAGTAAAACAACTCCACATTCAAAGGATTCTTCTAGGATCCTTTAGGGAAAATCCAGTCATCTCTCCCAACTCCCTCACTCTCCTGTCCTCACTTTTCCAGCCTTTTCTCCTTTCTACCGTCGGATTCAGGGACTGTTCGGAGGTTTATTTTCCTTGCCAACAGCCTGCAGGCTTAAAAACACAAGCTTACTTTTTCCTTTGGCTGAGCTAAAAGAACATCTCCATCTGATTTCCTTGGGGACTCGATACAGTTTTCTCTAACTTTTTCTTTTTCTCTAGCTCTGCTTCTGTCTTTTCTACAGCAGTCTTCCTTCCCTATTTGCCTTCCCCACTCCGACCCCCTCCACTGTCTGCACTCTGCACAGAATCACACAACACTCAGTCCAGAGGGCATGGCAGTGGTGGGGAGAGGAGCGGAGCAGAGCAGTGCTAGCGACAGCCCTGCATTGTACAGGGCAGCGGGGTGGCTAAGGAAGCCGGAGCCGTGTAACGATGGGCACGAAATCCTGTGATTACACACTCCATAAAACCTGCCTGGCTGCGGCTGGATGCCATGCCAGAAGGATTAAGCAAGTTTTGTTAAGACCCTTAAAGAAGCCGTGAGTGGCAGCAGTTACCAGAGCTGTAGGAGATTTGTTGGAGTAAAGCACCATGAGACTGCCTGGCCTGGTGGGAGGGAGGAGAGAGACATTATCTGGATCTACATTAAAGCCTGGACACTGGAGGGACCTGGAAGCCAGGATTCCAGGGTGCGCTGGGATTAATTGACCAGCCTTTCGGTACCAGAGTATAGCAGGCTTAATAGCAGACTCCGGGGAGTCTACAAAACAACCTTTTTGTATTCTTCCTGTTTTGAGTTGTGTTTAATTTGTTCTTTCTTCAAGTAGCTCCAGTGCTTTCTATACCCCCACACAGTATCCAGATGATCCCATTTTATCCTGCATCTCCCATGGAGGTTCGGTATGGCAGATGCCAGACATTCTGGATCAGGATGGAAGAACCCATGTCTAGTCCCTGTGACGTCATCTCTAATCCAGGTCAATCCTGTATTCTCTTAGAGGAGAAGAGATGATTGGTCACCTCATCTTATTGATAGGCAAAAACACCAGTGGGCAAAAGGGACATTTGCAGAGTGTTTTTCTAGCAGAAACCTCTTCTAAGAACCTGGGAGATACTCTAGTAATATATTCAAATGATTATGCATTTTGGATTTTAAGGTGGGTTTTTTTTAGTTTGTTTGCTTGTTTGTTTTTATCATAGTTGGTTCAGATTGTTGTCTGTTTCAAATCCAAGTTCCCCTCTGTCTTGCTTCCCTGGTGCAGGGAGATGCTGGGATGTCTAAGGGCATTTTGGAATGCTAAGGAGAAACTGAGGTGAGACATTTAGTTTGTGTTTAGTGGGTCTGTTAATTAAGTTCTATTTGTAGTTACACTGTTGCCAGCTGCTGGCATGGCTGGGACAGCTTCCAGGAATATTTTTGCCACCCCCTGTACCATCACCAGCCTCCGGGATTGTAGGGCTGTAGGTCTTATCATGATATCAAGATGTACTCTTTTGCCTGGAACTGGATGTATGTGGACGATAAACAAGTTTTAGTATAGACAGAAGCTAGTATAGGGAAAAATCTTTTAAACCTTTCAGATCAAATATGAAAGAAACTTGACAGAAGTTTTCCTGAATTTACCAACAATGCTAAAAATTTACATGGCATTGCTAATTACAAGTATGAAGCTGAAAGAAACTTCTCTACATTGTTAATAATAAATGATCACCAGTTGTAAAGGAAAGTCTAAATTGTCTTTCTGTTCTCTCTATAGAAACTTATAACTGCCATATGAAAAGGTGATTATGTATTTAATAATACAGGGGAAAAGAAGCAATGTAGAGATTTGTCAAGCAATTAATAACAGTATTAGGTTATTTCTTTAATTTGAAAAATTGTTGGTATTTATGGTATTTGTCAGCTTTTTAAAATTTATACTTTATTGTGATTTATTTTCTCATTCTATTTTATTTTTGTTTTTTAAAAGATTTTTATTTATTTATTTGACAGAGAGAGAGAGAGAGATCACAAGTAGGCAGAGGGGGAGGCAGAGAGAGAGAGAGGGAAGCAGGCTCCCTCCTGAGCACAGAGCCCAATGCAGGGCTTGATCCCAGGACCCTGAGATCATGACCTGAGCTGAAGGCAGAGGCTTAACCCACTGATCCGCCCCGGGTGTCCCTATTTTCTCATTCTAAACAAATATTTACTTTTATACTTACTTAACTTTGAGTTTTCCATCTTGTTTCTTTGTTGTTGTTGATTTTTTTCAGTAATCTCTATACTCAGTGTGGGTCTCGAACTCATAACCCCAAGATCAGGAGTTGCATGCTCTGCTGACCAAGCCAGCCAGATAACCCTGCCCTGCAAGTTTGTTGTTTTATATTCTTTCCTAAAACAGGAATTCCCAAATTTATGAGCTTCAGGCCTGGTAAATCCTGAAAATCTGCCTGTGAGTGTTTGACTTGTCTTTGGGAATCCAGGCTCTTAGGAACTCTCCTCCTTTCTAGGGTAGGACTCTATCTGCCTGACCATAAGACTGTCATGAAAGCCACTGGCAGATCTGATGAATGGACCCTTCCAGTCCCTTGTTTTAAACTCATGTACAGAATTAAAATCCCCTGAAATATCTTGCCTTTCCTAAGTCTTCCTTCCCCACTCCAGTTGGGTTAAAGCCTTTGAGATTAAGTGGAAAGATCCCTGGGATAATGTGATTCTAGTTGAATGCTGGACACTATCTAATTGGGTGAATTTGTTTAAGTTGGTATATCTTTTTAGATCCCACTCTCCTCATCTCTCATCTGGCCATAATTAAGATAGCCGAGTCTTTCTTACAGGATTTTAGTAGGTGCCACTGACAGTAAATGAGAGGCTAAAGTTGTCTGAAAAGTACAGAGTGCTTTGCAAACAGAAGGGATTTTGTTTTATTTATCAAGTCAAAGCAACCATCTTCCAAACCTGAGATTTTAGGTGCTTAGACTAGGATTCCATGTGAGCAATATTTTGCCTTTGTCCTGACAATCACAACCCCTTTGCATTTTATAGGTCTGATGCATAAAGCCATGGCATTTTGTTGGTGGTATGGGTGATGGGGAGATACAGTTGTATCTCTTAGATGCTGGAGGTTATTGGAGATTGTTGGTGGATCAGAGGGGACTTGATTCACATTCTCAGGGGGCTGCTCCTCCCCTGTGCCCTGAATCCTCTGATGCTTCTAATTGACGTGCAAGTATCTTGTCTCTCCTTTGAAATGTCACCTAGTTCTTCTCAAGTACATTTCTAGGCAATCAGAATCAATACATTGTTTAGGTTAAGCATATGAGATAGTGATTGACAGTTCAAATAGGGGTGTAGGCTTCACTCCCAGCATCAGTTCTGGTATTAGATGCTGCTGAAACCCATTCATATCTATGAGTAGGGATCAATGATCTAGAAGACAGTGTCTTGAGAAGACACGTAGTGTAGAGTGGAGTTTATCACAACTGGCCTTTAGGTTCATTTGTGTTGTATCTATGGCCACTTTCCCATTCAGTACTTCTATGTCCACTTACTTTTGGTTATGAGACAGTGAAACAGCTTTTGAGGACGTGTCTGTGGACATGGACCACCCTAGACTGACCCATGTGAGAAGTGACTTGTAACTTTGGCTTCCTCATGTGATGGCCCAGTCATCCGCCAAATCACAGTCTCCTACAGCATTCTGCCATTCTTGGGGCTTTTATCCTTATGGGGCAGATACATGTATCTCTATCTACATCTGGATTCTAGTCCCATCTCAGTCACAAGAAGCTGTTTGTTACCTGCCCTTCTTTGACTCTTGTCTACAACTTTCAGGGTGACATATGTGTGTGTGTCTTGTGTATATCAAGGTACCTTTATCTTGTAGGTAGAAGGCTGAGCTTTCTTGGGACAGACTCAGGAGGGTAAGGGATAGTAATGGCAGTGAACCTGGGACAGGCTGCCTCACTAGCAATCCTTCACTCTGTTCTTTCTGTCTGGCCCTGTTCCCTTCACTCTAGTTTTGTGACTCTCCCCGTGGCTGCCTGCTTGTCCCGTCCACTCTGGCAGCACTGGCAGCTCTCCTCATTGCTGTTTGTGTGGACATTATGCTGAACAAGGCTCCTGTCTTTTCTGATGCCTGGATTTCCTGAAAGTTTATGCTTTAAGATGCCTCTTCCCATATGAAACGTGGAACAAGGGATATCCTGAGGTGGGAAATCCTGAAATTCACTGAGACATAAAGGGCACTAGGATAGGCACTAGTGAAAGGAACTATTGAATAGAATGTCCTTAGCTTGGTCCTTTCAAGCAGTACACTCTCAGTAAATCCTATTATCAGTGTTGGTTGTGGTAGTGGTGATGCTATTTTTTTAAAAAAAATTATCATCACTATCATTTTTATCATCATCACTTTTTAACACCTGCTCTCCTGCCTTCACTCTGCAAGAGAGAGGGACCTAGAAAAGTGCTCCTTGAATGTCAGTGTACACACAAATCTCCAGAGTATCTTATTAAAAATGAAGATTTGTATTTAGAAGTTCTAAGCTTCTGAATTTTTAACAAGTGCTCAGATGATGCTGGTGTTCCTCGTCCACGGACTACCATTTGAGTAGCAAATTTCTAAAGGACCCAGAAAAGGGCAGGAGACAGAGGGCAGAGAATAGGATTGGGATGTTCAGGTTCGGAGTACCTCTGAGACTGGAGACAGTGCTGCTGGAGGCTTTGTAAGTTCCCCAAGTTTATTATTATTGTTTTTTAATAGTGGTTAAACAACTGCTTTCCTATGGAAATAGATTGAATGAAAAGGGTGCAAAGCTTGTTTTACATCATATCATAAAAGAAGACTCCATTCTTCCTAGCAGTCAGTGCTGGAGAAGAACATTTGTCTTGTCCTGGGTGTGTCGTGGCAGGTCTTCAGAGGACCCGAATCTTCCAGTTCATGGAAAGAGAGAAACGGGAAGGTTGTGGGAGGCCTCAGAGAGAGTAGTGTTCTTTTATGGGTCATATTTTGTGTGATCTGTTCAGTCTCTTTGGACTCTTGCTTCCCCCATCTAGTAGATTATAAACTTGTTGAAGAAGACGGACTTCAAGCAGAAATAATTTTTCCCTATTTGAGCTTTCCTAATATTAGTGCCACTTGCAATATTAGAGCTTGTTTAGGGCCAAATATCATCTCATGTAACCTGCAGAGCAATTCTAAGAAATAGGTGCTGCTTTATCCCAAGACAGTTCTCACCATCTAACATATTTTGTTTTGCTTATTGTTTTGTTCGTTGTCTCCCCCAACCAGACTGCAGGGTCCATGCAACTTTGTTCATTGCTTCCCAGTCCCTAGTAGAGCACCTCACACATAGTAGTTGCTCAATATGCATTTGTCACACAAGTGATTGGATAGATGAGAAAATCAAAAATTAAAAGATTTGCCTTAGGTTACCCAGATATTAAATTCTATAGTACAAACCCAGAGCCTGTACACCTGGCTCTGAGGCTCTTCCCCACTCTGTCATGCACACTTCCTATTATTTTAGCTACTTCCTAATAAGCTCACTGCCATAAACTTAGGTAGGTCGTGAATCCTACCACTCAGCTGAGTCCTTGGCTGCTAAGGCCAAGTGCTGTGGGTACCACCTTGGTACTTAATGTTGGCTATCAGTGATCTCTGTGAGGTCACGGTAGGACTGACAGGTTATCTGTGCTCCCAGATAAGCCAGAGAAAGATGCTTCTGGAGAGCACACACTAGAGAGACAATATGCCAGCAGCCAGCTCCGAGTGAGGTGTTCTGTGTAAGGCCCATATCATCTTTTTCTTTATGAGGTTTGCCACTTATTCAGCCCCAGCAGAGGATTTGCTTATTCACTGTTCTTTTTGGCTCCCAAGGGAAATGTTATAAGGTACATGTTTGAGTCAGAGGGGAAGCAGTCAGGCAAGTCAAGAGTGGCACAGTTCCACAGGCTGTCCTGCTTTCCCTATTAGACACAGCAGTTGTATGATGACAGTGGTCCTTCAGCTGAACAATAGGCACTGCTTTCACATGTAATCAGAGACTCAGGATGGCAGCTTTAGCAGAACAGCAGGAAACAAAATCAACTCATTTCCTAAAGCTAAGTTCTTGAATCAAAATTAGCATCTCAGAATATCCTGACACAAAGGTACACAGAGCTAGGTGACCTTTATTGAACAAGGCAGTCCCATCTTACCCTACCACAACCCTGGGCCAGGGATCCAGAAGACTGATGCTGGGCATCCCTTCCCAACTGTGTTCACAGGCATAAAAGTGCAAGTGATTACACCTGCCACTTAACACATTCCAAAATGCCCTTGAATATAACTGGGCCCAATGGGCATGAGGCCAGAAATGAGATCCAAATTGATAAAAATGAAATGTGCTGTGCCCTGAGATTGTTGTAATCAGGAAAGGAAGGAAGAAAAGGATGCTGTTCTGTGCCAGAAAACCAAAACTTTCCATTTTGGTTATTTTAAATAGCTTATTCTGTGATGGAGCCATGGTTCATGGAAAGTCAACATCAGAGAATTACCTAGGCTTTTGTCATGTAATCAAGATAGGACATCTGCTAATTGGTTCATTGTTCATCTACTGTAGCCCCAAATGAAATGCTCAATTTATAATGGCTTTATCCAGTGACAAATAAGATCTGTTGTTTTTATTATGTCCCTTAGCAGAAAAACCCTTCAAATTATCCTTTTGAGAAATTTTTGTGCCTAACTGGTTTCATGAATTTAGAAGAAGGACTTGCAATCTCCTGTAACCCAGTCTAAAACAGAGTTTCCTATGGCTTAATGTCTCGATGAAGGGGTTAATTTTCAGAACCCTTTTCAATATATAGTAAATATGGGAACAAGAGCATGGAAAACAGCTCTCAAAATTTGGATGATCAGTGGCTCATACCTTACCTTCAGCTCATGAGTTCATATTATAACAAAGGGCTGAGGAATTTTCTGCTTGAGGTACATATATCATAACAATCTCCAAACCCAAATGAGAGCCTAGCTCCATCAGGAATAACGAATGTCCAAGCTGTTTCAGATCATAATTTATTTCTGTGCACAGAGTTCATCACATGATCCACCACCACTGCTCATTTTCTGAAAATAATTTCTCTAGATGTCCATGGGCTTCCAACTCTCATCACCCAGAACAGTAAAGAATAGTCACATCACCTCATATAATTTATCCCAGTGTCCACAAATCTCTCCAGGTCTCCACAAACAAAGCAGAATACAAAATGCAGAAGACGACTGTTCATCAGGGCATGGGCATGTCTCCAAGTGCGTAATAGAAAATGTGAATAAGAGAAAATTGTGGACATGGGGCTTTTATCCAGTGGCTCTGATTTTGCCCTCGCCTTCACTCCAAACTGTGAATGGGCTTCTGGCTACAGAGAGATTCCCCTTGTTTCTAGTATGAACACCCCCTTAGATGGATGGTCTGATGCAGCTCAGTCTAAAATCAAACTGGTATCCTGTCTCAGTTGTCATGGGAAATACAAGAGGAAGTGAACAGAGCAACAATCATGTTTCAGACCAGAAATAGGAAGTCGAGTTTAGACCTTGTGAGAAAAGGGTGTTCCACAACCATCTCTGTGTATCTTTGCTTCTGAGTCACTGGTATTTATGATTGGTACCAAAGTTATAGGAAAGAAATAAAAGGCCAGGAAATCAGGGGTATCCAGCCTCGAGTCAAGGTGGTTACATCTTTTCTTGCAGTTGCTTTCAGATAAGTATTATGTTAGGGAAGCTAGAGGGGGAAAATTGCAGTGAAAAATTCACCCAAAGTATCATCAAACTCAGTACAGCAAGTCCCATGGAAGAAGTCATTCTAAAGTTGCTCTTATGTCTTAGAAAAGTAAATTAGATACAGCTAGGGAATATCAGGGAAATAACTGTAATCATTATTTGGGAGTTCAACAAGAACGAGTCAGGCACCTAGTTCCTGCCTACACAATTCCTTTTCCTATTTCAAGCCACTTGTAGGTCATAACCAGAGTGGCCATTGACTTTTTGATTGCCTCTCCTATCCTTCCACCACCATTCCATTTTTCCACTGCACCTTCTTCATCAGCCAGAGAATTTATTCATCCTTTTGTGTCAGTCATCCTGTCTTGTTCTTGCCATCACCCCCAAACAGCTCTCCATTTGTAACTGTAAGCACCCATCTCTCTCTTGTATTTGACTGTGTATCAATCATCTTTGCAACCCATACCCAGTACACTCCTAACCACATAGCAGGAGTTCATATAAATTTATGGATAGATATATTTGGAACCAAGGAGAACATCCCATTTTCAAATATTCTATGCTTATATTTATACATACGTATGTAAATATATATATGTATATAATCTCTAAGCTATCTTTAATAGATTGAAATAAATAAGTTCATCATTAGCTACTCACTATACACAGGGATCTTTGGTTTCTTTCTTGATTATAAACTTGTCACATATAGATACAATTTTTAAAAAAAATTTTACCCTCTCATATGTTTCTACTGCAGTGCTAGCCATATGTGAATTGGAATGGAACTTAGAACAATCTTCCACTTTAAAAAGCCAAACTCCTATAAACGGAGAATAGAATGGTGGTTGCTGGGAACTGGAAAGTGGGGAAATGAGGAGATGTGAGTCAAAGGGTGCAAGCTTCCAGTTATAGGATGAGTAAGTTTTGGAGATCTAATGTAGCACAGTAACAATAGTTAATACTGTATTATATGCTTGAAAGTGTCTGAGAGAGTGGATCTGAAACGTTCTTTACCACCCCCCCCCCCACACACAAGGTAATTATGTGAAGTGATGGGAGTTGTTAACTAATCTTATTGTGGTAATCATTTCACCATATATATGTATACCAAATCATCACATTGTATATTTTATTTATTTTAAAAAAGTTTTTATTTATTTATTTGACAGATACCACAAGTAGGCAGAGAGGCAGGAAGAGAGGAGGAAGCAGGATCCCCGCTGAGCAGAAAGCCCGATTCGGGGCTTGATTCCAGGACCCTGGGATCATGACCTCAGCCGAATGCAGAGGGTTTAACCCACTGAGCCACCCAGGTGCCCCCACATTGTATATTTTAAAGGTATACAATGTTATATGGTAATTACCTCTTAATAAAGCTATGGGGGTTGGTGGAGGAGAAAGAGCAGTTTTCCATCTGGAAGTAATCTTTTTCCCCTGTGAGTTACATTGTTTCTTTTCAAGGTATTTGGAACACCCTCTTACATCCTACTCAATAATGCCCTTTGCTGACAAATCCTAACTTTTTCCTAGAAAAGTATTGTGTTTTTTTTGTGTGTGTGTGGTGTTTCCATAAAAATTCTAAAGGTTCTTATGTCAGTAAGTGAGGAACTGTGGAAATTGTTTGAACAGTAACGTTCACAACCAGTTGAGGCAAAGGGATTTGTCTTTTGCCCAATTATCCACCAGTTTGCCCTGGTTCTTTTCACATGAAGGCCTGCCCTGGGTTCTCTAGAGATGTGAAGGCCCTAGGCTTAGGAAGACCTCACCTCTTCAGTGAAGGTCAGTGAGCTTTCCTTCATTGCCTCTTTTCTTTTCTTCCTTTACTTCACGTGCCCTAGAAGAAATGAGACACCCCCCCCCCCCATCTTCCCTTTCCTTGACAGAGTGGACCTGCTGTCTCCTGCTGTGTATCTCTTTGAAATCAAGGGGTTATAAATGTACCTCTAAGCGGCCACTGCTGTGTTTTTATGATGGGTGGCAAATTAATTTCTTATCTGTTGGTGTTGGAGTCTCCTTTTGCCCACATGCCAGGTGTCAGAAAAAGCCGGTAACTCTCTAGACTGCTGTGATAAGTTACATTTGCCTTTTCCTTACTCCCTTTATTTGTCTTTCTCCCTGGCTTTATGGTTGACCTTGAACAGAATGCTTTCTTGAGTGTTGCAGGGCTTATCATATAGGTTACCAGTGGTCATTGGATGACTTGAGATCCCTAGTTCTATTATTCCTGTTTCTCTCTCACTCCCAATCTATAAAATATTTTTCTGTTTTTCTTTTCCCTCCCAAGAGGACAAAGCGGATCATGTCTTAAGAATGGGTGCCAACACATACGGTTAGCTTTCAGGAGATTGCTTGTTATGTACAGTAACTGTCCTCCCTCCTGTGTGGAAGTGGGAGACTCCCAGAGCTTACAGCCTTGGGCTCTAAGGATCTCTGTCCATCCTCAGGAGGCTGAAGGTGTAGTAGTAGCAGGAGGTAGAAGGGTAGAGACAAGACACAATAAAGCCATTTCAAGTGTTATTCTTTCCACATGATAATCTAAGGCAATTTAACCCAATTATTTTATTAATGTTAATGTCCTTCAGGATATATCGATTCCCTCTCCCCTATTTTTTTTTGTTTGGTTTTTTTGGTTTGTTTGTTTGTTTGGCCTAGAAAGAATGCAATGATAACTAATTTTGGTATAATACTTTGTAGTTCCCAGTTCATTTTGAGATATTCTCTGTCATACTGTTTTCAAAATAGCCCTGTAAGGTAGGCAAGGCTGGTAACATTATCACTGTGTGCACACTTCCTTTATCCTGCTTTTTACTTTCTATATTTATACATCAAAATCAAGTGAACTTTGAGCTAGCTTTTGCCATTCTGCTCCACAGGTAAGAAAACTGAAGCCCAGGAAGGTGAAGTGACTTGCCTAAGGTCCATGGATGAAAGTTAAAAAAATTCAGGTCTCAAGCTCATGCTGTCCATACACTTAAAAAAAAAAATTAACTTTTTTACTTTGAAATAAATGTGTATTCACATGCATTTGTACAAAATAATGCACAGAGATCTACATTACCCTTCTTTACCCAGTTTTCCTCAATGGTAACATCTTCCAAAACTATAGTACAGCATCACAGGATATTGACGTGATTTGGTCAAGATACAGAACATTCCCAACACCATGAGGATCTTACTTATCTCCTGCCCCCACCCCTCCTATGCTTCTTTTCTTTTCTTTTTTTAAAGAATGTATGTATGTATGTATGTATGTATATGTGTATGTATGTATTTGAGAGAGAGCGAGTGCATGAAGGTGGGGTGGGGAGGAGCAAAGGGAGAGGGAAAAGCAGACTCTGCTGAGTGTGGAGCCCGACGTGGGGCTTGATCCCACAACGCTGAGACCATGACCTGAGCTGAAATCAAGTGTTGGACACCCAACTAACTGAGTCACCCAGCTGCCCATGCCTCTTAACTTCTGACAACCATTGATTTGTTCTCCATTTCTATAATTTTGTCATTTCATAGATTGTTATGTAAACAAAAGAATGCAGTATGGGACCTTTTGGGATAGGCTTTTTTACTCAACATAATACTGTGAGGATGTATCCAGGTCGATGCACGTATCAGTAGCTTGTTTTTTCTTGTTGTGTAGCATTCCATGACCCAGAGGTACCACTGCAGTGTGTTTGACCATTCATCCACTGAAGAACACCTGGGTTGTTTTTAGTTTGGAATATCAGAATAAGGCTGCTGTACATGTTTAAGTAGGTTTTTGTGTGAATGTAAGTTTTCATTTCTCTGGGACAAATGCCCAGGAGTGCATTTTCTGGGTTATATAGTAGTTGCATGTTTAGTTTTTTAAGGAAGTGCCAAACTGTTTTCCAGAGCTGGGTACACCATTTTATATTCTCAGCAGTGCATGTGTGATCCAGTTTTTTCCATGTCCTCCCAACTTTTGGTGTCAATATATATGTATTTTTAGTCATTCTGATATATGTGTAATGATCTTGTTGTGATTTTAATATGCATTTCTCTAATGACTAATGAAGTTGAACATATTTTCACATGCTTATCTGTCATCTCTATATTCACTTTAATGACATGTCTCTTTATATCTTTTATCTAATTATATTTTCTTTTTTTTGTTTTTTAATTTTAAATTTTTTAAGTTTTTATTTTTTTAAGGTTTTATTTATTTGAGAGATAGAGAGGGACAGAACACGAGGTGGGTAGAGGACCAGAGGGAGAGGGAGAAGCAGGCTCCCATCTGAGCAGGGAGCCTGATGTGGGGCTCAGTCTCAGGACCCTGAGATCATGACCTCAGATGAAGGCAAACACTTAACTGACTGAGCTACCTAGGCACCCTTTTTTATCTTTTACTGTCAAATTGATTTACTTATATTTTCTACATACTGGTTCTTCATTAGGTAAGTGGTTTGCATATATTTTCTCTCAGTCTGTACCTTGGCTTTTCAGCCTCTTAACAAGATCTTTTGTTGAGCATAATTTTAAAAATTTTCATAAAGTCTAGTTTATCAGTTTTTACTTACATGTATCATATTTTGGCATCAAGTCTAAGAACTCTTTGCCTAGCCCTATATTCTGAAGGTGTTCCTGTGTTGTTTTCTAAAACATTATAGCTTTATATTTTACATTTAAGCCTATGATATATAGATAGATAGATAGATGTATATTTTTTTAAATTTAGGAAAATCAGTTTTACTTACCAAAGTTATATAAAACAGCCTACATTGATTCTTAATTATAATTAAGAGAAAAATAATTTGTTAGGCCTCTTCATCCTTATTTGGACTTAGGGTTTTCAATAATGTCCCTAACAATACAATCAGAAATCCCTTTTTAAAAAATGTCAACTCTAGGGATATCTGGGTGGCTCAGTTGGTGAAGCAGGTCATGAGCCTGGGGTCCTGGGATGGAGCCCCACATGGGGCTCCCTGTTCAATGGGGAGACTTCTTTTCCCTCTCACTCTCCCTCTGTGTGCTCTCTCTCTTTCTCTCAAATAAATAAATAAAATCTTTTAAAAATAAGAATAAAATATCAGTGTGATACCATATTTTTGCTTATCAATCTTTCCTCTCTGCTCCCCTTTCTCTCCTCCCTCTTTTCCTTCCTTCCTTCTATTCCAATATTCCTTTCTCATCAGCTCTTTTGTGTTTAGAAAACTTCTTTATTATTTTTAGGATAGATGTACTGTTTCTAAATCTTTAGTTTTCCTTCATTGGAAAATGCCATGATTTTCCTTCTATTCCTGAAGGATATTTTCACTGGATATAGGATTCTGGATTGACAGTTCTATTCTTTTAGCACTTGAAAAATATTGTGCTACTTCCTTTTACCTCCATGGCTTTTGAAGAGATATATGCTATCATTCAGATTTTTTTTTTTGGTCTGTAGACAAGTTGTTATTTTTCTCTGGCTGTTCTCAAGATTATTTCTTAGTTTTAGTTTTCAGAATTTGACTATGACATGTCTTTCTTTAGGTTTATCCTTTTTGGAATTTACTTCATTTTTTTAAATAATAGTGAAATATGTATAACAAGGCTTTCCACTTTAAGTATACAATTCAGTGGCATTAATTACATTTACCGTGTTGTACAACTGTAATTACTATCTTATTTCTAATACTTTCATCACCTCAAACAGAAATTCTGCATTCTTTAATCAATCACTCTCCATTTCTGCCTCCTTCCAGCCTCTGGTAGCCTCTAATTTACTTTTGGTCTCTGAATTTGTCTATTCTACATATTCTACATATTGCATGTAGAATCATGTGATATTTGTCTTATGTCTTATGTCTGCTTATCCATCTTACAGTATGTATCAGCACTTCCTTTTTTGGTTGAATAATATTCCATTGGATGGTTATTCCACATTATGTCTATCTAGGTTCAGTTTTTGTATGCGTGGATGTCCAATCATTCCAGCCCCACTTAATGAACAACTATCTTTTTTTTCCATTATATTTCTTTGTCAAAGGTAGGTTGACTATATTTATATGGGTTTATTTCTGGACTCTATTCTTTCTGCCTTTCTATTCTTTCACCAACATGTTTGAATGACTATAGCTTTTTAGTAAGTTTTGAAATGGGATAGTGTCAGTCCTCCACCTTTGTTTTTGTCTTTCAATATTGTGTTGGCTATTTTGGGTCCTTTCCCTCTCCTTGTAAATTTTAGAATGAATTTCTTAACGTCTACAAAATAGCTTGCTGGGATTTTGATTTGGATTGCACTGAATCTATAGATCAAGTTGCAAAGAACTGACATCTAGACAATATTGTGGATTCCTCTCCATGAACATTTATCTCTAATGGTTTGTGTTTGGCTTCTTTCAGCAGAGTTTGGGATCATGGGCTCAATCCCCATATTATGTACCCCTTGGCGCAGAGTCTGCTCTGGATTCTCTCCCTATACCCTACACTCCCCACTTTCAAATAAATAAATAAATAAATCACAATACTACCCACAGTTAAACCCCTAAAAATGAAATACTTGGGTATAAATCTAACACAATATATATAAGATCTGTATAAGAAAAACTATAAAACTCTGCTAACATTTTGTTGAGAGTTTTTGCATCTATGTTTATGGGAGATTTTTGTAAAATTTGTAGTCTTTTTATAAAATTTGTGATTTCTTTGTCTGATTTTAGTCATAGGATAATGCTGACCTCATAGAATGAGTTAGGAAGTATTTTCTCTGCTTCTGTCTTCTGAAAGAGATTTTTTTTCCCTTAAATGTTTGGTGGAATTTACCAGTGAACCAATCTGGGACTGGTGCTTTCTATTTTGGAAAGTTATTAATTATTGATTCAATAGCTTTAATAAATATAGGCCTATTCAGGTAGCCTACTTCTTCTTGTGTGAGTTTTGGCAGATTATACTTCTTTTTTTTTTAATTTAATTTTTTATTTCTTTTTATTAACATATAATGTATTATTAGCCCCAGGGGTACAGGTCTGTGAATTGCCAGGTTTACACACTTCACAGCACTTACCATAGCACATACTTTCCCCAATGCCCATAACCCTACCACCCTCTCCCTACCCCCCTCCCCCTGGCAACCCTCAGTTTGTTTTGTGAGATTAAGAGTCACTTATGGTTTGTTTCCCTCCCTATCCCATCTTCTTTCATTTATTCTTTTCCTACCCCCCAAACCCCCCATGTTGCATCTCCTCTCCCTCATATCAGGGAGATCATATGATAGTTGTCTTTCTCCGATTGACTTATTTCGCTAAGCATGATACCCTCTAGTTCCATCCACGTCGTCACAAATGGCAAGATTTCATTTCTTTTGATGGCTGCATAGTATTCCATTGTATATATATACCACATCTTCTATATCCATTCGTCTGTTGATGGACATCTAAGTTCTTTCCATAGTTTGGCTATTGTGGACATTGCTGCTATAATCATTCGGGTGCATGTGCCCCTTCGGATCACTACATTTGTATCTTTAGGGTAAATACCCAGTAGTGTGATTGCTGGGTCCTAGGGTAGCTCTATTTTCAACTTTTTGAGGAACCTCCATGCTGTTTTCCACAGTGGTTGCATCAGCTTGCATTCCCACCAACAGTGTAGGAGGGTTCCCCTTTCTCCGCATCCTCGCCAGCATCTGTCATTTCTTGACTTGTTAATTTTAGCCATTTTGACTGTTGTGTGGTGGTATCTCATGGTGGTTTTGATTTGTATTTCCCTGATGCCAAGTGATGTTGAGCACTTTCTCATGTGTCTGTTGGCCATCTGGATGTCTTCTTTGCAGAAATGTCTGTTCATGTCCTCTGCCCATTTCTTGATTGGATTATTTGTTCTTTGGGTGTTGAGTCTGATAAGCTCTTTATAGATTTTGGACACTAGCCCTTTATCTGATATGTCGTTTGCAAATATCTTCTCCCATTCTGTCAGTTGTCTTTTGGTTTTGTTAACTGTTTCCTTTGCTGTGCAAAAGCTTTTGATCTTGATAAAATCCCAATAGTTCATTTTTGCCCTTGCTTCCCTTGCCTTTGGTGATATTCCTAGGAAGAAGTTGCTGCGGCTGAGGTCGAAGAGGTTGCTGCCTGTGTTCTCCTCAAGGATTTTGATGGATTCCTTTCTCACATTGAGGTCCTTCATCCATTTTGAGTATATTTTCCTGTGTGGTGTAAGGAAATGGTCCAATTTCATTTTTCTGCATGTGGCTGTCCAATTTTCCCAACACCATTTGTTGAAAAGACTGTCTTTTTCCCATTGGACATTCTTTCCTGCTTTGTCGAAGATTAGTTGACCACAGAGTTGAGGGTCTATTTCTGGGCCGATTATACTTCTTAAGGAATTGGTCCATTTTATCTAGGTTATCAAATTTGTGGGCATAGAGTTATTCATACTATTCTTTGATTATCCTTTTGATGTCCATGAGGTCTGTAGTGATGTCCCATCTTTTGTTTCTGATATTAGTGATTTGTGTCCTCTCTTTTTCTCAAGTTAGCTTGGCTAGAAATGTACTGATTTTATTCATTTTTTTTCAAAGAACAGGGTGTAGTTTCAGTTGTGTTTTTTCCTATTGATTGATATTTTCAATTTCATCGATTTCTGCTCTGATTTTTATTATTTTTTTTCCTTCTGCTGACTTTGGATTTAATTCACTCTTTTCCTGGTTTCTTAGGATAGAGGTTTAGATGATTAATTTAAATCTTTCTTCTTTTCTAATATATACATTCAATAATATAATTTTTCTCTAAGCACTGCTTTTGTTTTATCCCACAGTTTGGATAAGTTCTGTTTTTCTTTTCATTTAATTCAAAACATTTAAAAAGTTATCTTGAGATTTCTTGTTTGACCTATGTGTTATTTAGGAGTGTGTTGTTTAATCTCCAGGTATTTTGGGATTTTTCAGCTATCTTCCTGTTATTGATTTCTAGTTTAATTACACTATAGTCTGAAAGCAGACATTGTATGATTTCTATTCTTTTAAATTTGTTAAGGTGTGTTTTATGACCTAGAGTGTGCTCTTTCTTGGTAAATGTTCCATATGAGCTTAAGAAGAATTTGTGTTCTGCTGTTTTGAGATGAAATGGCCTATAGATATCCATTATATTCAGTTGATTAATGGTGCTATTGAGTTCAACTATGTCTTTACTGATTTTCTGCCTGCTGGGTCTGTCCAGTTCTGATAGAGGGGTGTTGAAATATCCAACTATAATAATGGATTCATCTATTTCTCCTGGCAGTTCTATCAGTTTTTTGTCTCATATATTTTGACACTCTGTTCCTAGGTCCATACATGCTAAGGGTTGTTATGTCTTCTGGGTGAATTGACCTCTTAATCATTATATAATGCTCCCTCTTTATCTCTGGTAACTTTCCTTGCTCTGAAATCTGCTCTGTGTGAAATTAATGTAGCTGCTCCTGCTCTTTTGATTAGTTTTAATATACACATACATTTTCCATCCATTAACTTTTATTTAATCTATATGTGTCTTTAAGGTAGATTTCTTTTAGGCAACATGTAACTGGGTCTTATCTCTGATGATCTTTGTCTTTTAATTGACAAATCTAGACCATTGACATCCAAGTGACTGTTGATATAGTTCTATTATATCTGCCATAATTGTTACTTGTTTCTATTTTTGTGCTTGTTCTTTGTTCCTATTTTGTGTTCCACTCTTTTTTCTGAGCTTTGTGGTTAACTGAGCATTTTAAATAATTTCACTTTCTTCCTTCCTTAGCATTTTCGTTATACTTTTTTAAAAACTTTTTTTAGTGGTTTCCCTAGTGTTTGAAGTATACATTTACAACAGTTCTTGTATTCTATTTCTGCTGTCATTCATTTCTCTTATACTTAAGCATATATAACTCACTATTAAATATACTAATATTTAAATATGTTAATATTAAACATGCATATTAAATATATATAAAGCATATTAAACATATGTATATTAAATAACTATATAAAGCACATTAAACATATATATTAAATAACTATATAAAGCATATTAAACATGTATATTAAATAACTATATATATAAAGCACACATAATCGAATACATTATGGGTGTTAATATTTTGAACCAACTTATCTGTTACATCAATTAAGAATAAAAAGCTGGGGCTCCTGGGTGGCTCAGTGGGTTAAGCCTCTGCCTTCGGCTCAGGTCATGATCCCAGGGTCCTGGGATCAAGCCCCACGTTGGGCTCTCTGCTCAGCAGCGAGCCTGCTTCCTCCTCTCTCCCTGCCTGTCTCTCTGCCTACTTGTGATCTCTGTGGTCAAATAGATAAATAAAATCTTTAAAAAAAAAAAAAGAATAAAAAGCTTCTATTTTATAACTTGTTTTTAATTTATCACTTATTTCTTCTCTACTGCTCTTCCTTTCTTTGTATAGATCAAAGTTTCTGATGTTTACCAATTTTCTCCTCTCTAAAGAACCTTTTAACTTGCAACTACCTGTTGCAAAGCAGGCCTGTCAACAAATTCTCTCAATTTTTGTTTGTCTGGGAAAGTCTTTTCTTTCACTTTTGAAGGATAATTTTGCATGGCACAGAATTCTAGGTTGGTGTTTATTTTTCCTCTCAACAGTTTAAATATTTTACTTTATTCTCTTCTTGCTTACATAGTTTGAGAAGAAGTTAAATATAATTCTTTGCTCTTCTATAGGTAAGGGTTTTTTCCCCTCTGGCTTCTTTGAGGATTTTCTCTTTAGTTTTGATTTTCTGTCATTTGAAATGGTATGGAAAATGGCTTTGGTGTAGTTTTTATATTATTTATTGTGCATGGTGTTCTCTGAGCTTCCTAGATCTGTGGTTTGGTGTCTGACATTAAGTTGGGAAAATTAGCAGACACTATTGTTTCAAATATTTCTTCAGTTCCTTTCTCTCTCTCTTTTTTTAAAAATGGTATTCCTATTACATATATGTTACACATTTTGTAGTTGTCCCACAGTTCTTGGATATTCTGTCCTGGTTTTTTCAGTCTTTCTTTCTTTTCTTTTCTTTTCTTTTTTTTTCCCCCCTGTTTGCTTTTTGGTTTGAAGGTTTGCATTGAGATACCCTCAAGCTCAGAGTTTCTTTCTTCAGCATGTCCAGTCTACTAAAAGCTTATCAAAGGCATTCTTCATTTCTGTTGGTGTTTTGATCTCTAGCATCTCTTTTTGGTTCTTTCTTAGAATGTCTCTCTCTGTTTACATTGCTCAGATGCTCTCTGCTTTATCTGTTGGAGACCTTAGCACATAATCACAGTTATTTTAAATTCCTGGTCTGATAATTCCAACAATCTATGAGTCTGGTTTTGAGGCTTGCTTTGTTTTTTCAAATTGTGTGTTTTTTTAATCTCTTAGTATGTTTTATAATTTTTTCTTGGTAGAAATGACATGATACACTAGGTAAAAGAGAGTACCACAAATAGGCTGTTAGTAATGTGCTATTGGGGGAGACAAAGTGTTCTGTGGTCCTATCATTAGGTCTCAGCCTCTTAGAAAATGTTAGTTTCTCTACACTGTAAATGCCACATGTGTTTCTCACTCTTCTGTGCTCCCACTACTACCTCTGATTGGGACAGGTTGGTTTGAATGTGCTGGAGTTGGATACTTCCCCTTTCTCATGGGAAAAGTTGGAGGGGAGGCAGTGTTGAGTATTTCCCTTCCTCCATATGGAAGGTTAAAATGGCTGTTTTTAAATATTTCTCCTCCCATAGAGGAGTTAGGCTCTGACAAAACCTCAACAAGTTAGGCTCTGGTTAAATAACTTCTTCTGAGGGCAGACCTTATTAAGTAGAACAGAGCACTCAGGCATTTTCCAAAATGTTTCCTTTTCTTTTCTCCCTGCTGGAAGCGTGAAAGAGATTTTGTCTGATACTCACTGTGAAAACCAAGTCAAGCTCCTGGAGGCAAAACTCAGAAATATGTGAGGCCTCCTATGACTGCATCTCCCTTGAGTTTTTAACTGTCAGGAATTGTGCACACTTGAACCTCTAGCAGTTGTCAGTTATAGTTCGGGCTTTCCTACCTGAGCACCGGTTTCTTAGGAGGTTTAAGCTCCTAGGTTTCTGCTTGGGTAAGTCACGATTCTCTGTCTTCACCCATCAATCTTTGCAGTTTTGAGGTCAGTGGTTTGTCCTATAATTTCTCATTTGGATCCAAGAAGATTTATTGATTTTATGGTTTTTTTCAGCCTTTTTACTTATTGTTAGGTTGCAGTGGCAACTTACAAGCTTATTATATGCTGGACCAAAAGCCAGAAGTCAAAGACTTTTTTTTAACTTTATTTTTTTTATTAAGTTTTTAATTTTAATTCCAGTATAGTTAACATACAGTTTCAGGTGTATAATATAGTGATTCAGCAATTCTGTCATTCTAACAACTCAGTGTACTCCTTCATCCCCATCACCTATTTCACCCATCCCCCGACACATCTCCCCTCTGGTAACCATCAGTTTATTCTCTATGGTCAAGTCTGTTTCCTGGTCTCTCCCTCTCATTTTTTCCCCCTTTGCTGGTTTGTTTTATCTCTTAAATTCTACATATTTGAATTATTTCTTTCTCTGACTTACTTCTGTTGTTCTATGTTCCAGTTCATTGATTTTTTTTTCCTCTGCCTTATTCATTCTGTTATTAAATTTTTATTTATTTATTTTGCTGCTGTTAAATTTTTAAATTTGGTTTTTGTACTTTTCAGTTCTAAAATTTCCAATTGGTTCTTCTTTATATCTTCTATTTATTTGCTGAAGATTTCTGTTTCTTTGTCTGGATTTTGTATTTTTTCATCCATTTCAAGCATGTTTGTAACTGATAATCGAAGCATTTTTATGACAGTTGCTTTAGAATATTTGTCGTGTAATTCTGACAACTCTGTCGTTTTAGTGATGGTATGTGTTTTTTTAAATTCAGTTTAATATTTTGCTGTTTCTTGTCATGATGAGTGATTTTCTACTGAAACCTGACCTTGTGGGTATTATGTTATGAGACCCTAGAACTTATTAAAACTCTTAGTTTTAATAACTATGAAACCCCTCCGGAAGGGAAGGGAGATTCATCAATTCATTACTGCCATATGGGGGGTAGAAGTTCAGGTTTCCCACCAAACCTCCACTGACACCAGAGCACAGGCTCCTTGTTAATGCTGGGCAGGGATCGAGATTCTGGCTTCAGTGTGATACTTCTCTGGCTGTGAGAAGTGTAAGTTCCTCACTATTTATTCCTCATGTGGTCTGTACCACATAATGGGGCTGGCTTGTTACCACTGAACAGTGGTAAAAGTCATGACTCTTCACTAGGCTTCCCCTAACACCACCTTAGTGAGAAGGGGAGGTCTGTCTTGGTACTTCTGAGTAGAGGTAGAAGGCTCCTCATACCTCTGATATCACTGTATGTAGATGGGTGAGAGAGCTCATTACCATCCAGTTGGAATATTATGCTCATCGTTTTCTGTTACCCCACATTAGGTGGATTAAGGTGTCTTGTGGATTAAAGTGGGTTATTGCCCTGTCTAGGTTTTCCACTTGGCCTTTGCTGACATGGGTGGGGATGGGGCTGCAGTAAAACTGTTGTCTTTGGCATAGAATGATTATTATCTAAAAGTTTTCAGTCTTTAGAGTATTCCCTTTCTTGGTCTTTAGTTTGGAACGAGTGGACGTGGTTTGCACTTGCTGCCATTTCCCAGTTGCCAGCTTCCTCAGCTTCAAGTCTGAGATATATATGACGCAAAAAGAAAACCAGAGAATTCAGCATTTGCCATTCCTTGGATCCCGTAGTCCCTAGTCAGTTGACCTTCTTCTCTCCACCTTCCAGAATTTTCTTATGTTTATTTTATATATAATTTCTAGAGTTTTTAGTTGTGCTTAGGAGAAGGAATAGGGTTAAGTGCATCTTTTCTATCTTACCAGAACTGTCCATAAACTTTTAACAAAACTTAAACTTCCCAATTACTTTGAAGTATGGTTTTCACATTCTCCTTTTCCAGACTAGTAGCTCCTTATTAAGTATCTGGATCAGTATTTTTAAAACTATAAGCTGTGACCCATTAGTGAGTCATAAAATCAATTTATTAGGTCATGACCAGCATTTTAAAAAAATGAAGTAAAATATAATAGAAGGGAAAACAAAGTACCACATACATAGCAAGGGAAATAATTGTTGTATTACCCTTTTTTTTTATTAAATTTTTTATTTTTTTCAGCATAACAGTATTCATTATTTTTGCACCACACCCAGTGCTCCATGCAATCTGTGCCCTCTACAGTACCCACCACCTGGTGCCCCCAACCTCCCACCCCCCACCCCTTCACAATTCTCAGATCGTTTTTTCAGAGTCCATAGTCTCTCATGGTTCACCTCCCCTTCCAATTTCCCTCAACTCCCTTCTCCTCTCCATCTCCCCTTGTCCTCCATGCTATTTGTTATGCTCCACAAATAAGTGAAACCATATGATAATTGACTCTCTCTGCTTGACTTATTTCACTCAGCATAATCTCTTCCAGTCCCGTCCATGTTGCTACAAAACTTGGGTATTCATCCTTTCTTTTCTTTTTTTCTTTTTTTTTTTACAGCTTTATAAACATATATTTTTATCCCCAGGGGTACAGGTCTGCGAATCGCCAGGTTTACACACTTCACAACACTCACCCTAGCACATACCCTCCCCAATATCCATAACCCCACCCCCTCTCCCAACCCCCTCCCCCCATCAACCCTCAGTTTGTTTTGTGAGATTAAGAGTCACTTATGGTTTGTCTCCCTCCCAATCCCATCTTGTTTCATTTACTCTTCTCCTACCCCCTCAAGCCCCCATGTTGCATCTCCTCTCCCTCATATCAGGGAGATCATATGATAGTTGTCTTTCTCCGATTGACTTATTTCGCTAAGCATGATACCCTCTAGTTCCATCCACGTCGTCGCAAATGGCAAGATTTCATTTCTTTTGATGGCTGCATAGTATTCCATTGTGTATATATACCACATCTTCTTTATCCATTCGTCTGTTGATGGACATCTAGGTTCTTTCCATAGTTTGGGTATTGTAGACATTGCTGCTATAAACATTCGGGTGCATGTGCCCCTTCGGACCACTACGTTTGTATCTTTAGGGTAAATACCCAGCAGTGCAATTGCAGGGTCATAGGGTAGTTCTATTTTCAACATTTTGAGGAACCTCCATGCTGTTTTCCAGAGTGGTTGCACCAGCTTGCATTCCCACCAACAGTGTAGGAGGGTTCCCCTTTCTCCGCATCCCGCCAGCATCTGTCATTTCCTGACTTGTTAATTTTAGCCATTCTGACTGGTGTGAGGTGATATCTCATGGTGGTTTTGATTTGTATTTCCCTGATGCCGAGTGATAGGGAGCACTTTTTCATGTGTCTGTTGGCCATCTGGATGTCTTCTTTGCAGAAATGTCTGTTCATGTCCTCTGCCCATTTCTTGATTGGATTATTTGTTCTTTGGGTGTTGAGTTTGCTAAGTTCTTTATAGATTTTGGACACTAGCCCTTTATCTGATATGTCATTTGCAAATATCTTCTCCCATTCTGTCAATTGTCTTTTGGTTTTGTTCCATGTTTCCTTTGCTGTGCAAAAGCTTTTGATCTTGATAAAATCCCAAAAGTTCATTTTTGCCCTTGCTTCCCTTGCCTTTGGCGATGTTCCTAGGAAGATATTGCTGCGGCTGAGGTCGAAGAGGTTGTTGCCTGTGTTCTCCTCGAGGATTTTGATGGATTCCTTTCTCACATTGAGATCCTTCATCCATTTTGAGTCTATTTTCGTGTGTGGTGTAAGGAAATGATCCAATTTCATTTTTCTGCATGTGGCTGTCCAATTTTCCCAACACCATTTATTGAAGAGGCTGTCTTTTTTCCATTGGACATTCTTTCCTGCTTTGTCGAAGATGAGTTGACCATAGAGTTGAGGGTCTATTTCTGGGCTCTCTATTCTGTTCCATTGATCTATGTGTCTGTTTTTGTGCCAGTACCATGCTGTCTTGATGATGACAGCTTTGTAATAGAGCTTGAAGTCCGGAATTGTGATGCCACCGACTTTGGCTTTCTTTTTCAATATTCCTTTGGCTATTCGAGGTCTTTTCTGGTTCCATATAAATTTTAGGATTCTTTGTTCCATTTCTTTGAAAAAAATGGATGGTACTTTGATAGGAATTGCATTAAATGTGTAGATTGCTTTATGTAGCATAGACATTTTCACAATATTTATTCTTCCAATCCAGGAGCATGGAACATTTTTCCATTTCTTTGTGTCTTCCTCAATTTCTTTCATGAGTACTTTATAGTTTTCTGAGTATAGATTCTTAATCTCTTTGGTTAGGTTTATTCCTAGGTATCTTATAGTTTAAGGTGCAATTGTAAATGGGATGGACTCCTTAATTTCTCTTTCTACTGTCTTGTTGTTGGTGTAGAGAAATGCAACTGATTTCTGTGCATTGATTTTATATCCTGACACTTTACTGAATTCCTGTACAAGTTCTAGCAGTTTTGGAGTGGAGTCTTTTGGGTTTTCCACATATAGTATCATATCATCTGCAAAGAGTGATAGTTTGACTTCTTCTTTGCCGATTTGGATGCCTTTAATTTCCTTTTGTTGTCTGATTGCTGAGGCTAGGACTTCTAGTACTATGTTGAATAGCAGTGGTGATAACGGACATCCCTGCCGTGTTCCTGACCTTAGCGGAAAAGCTTTCAGTTTTTCTCCATTGAGAATGATATTTGCGGTGGGTTTTTCATAGATGGCTTTGATAATATTGAGGTATGTGCCGTCTATCCCTACACTTTGAAGAGTTTTGATCAGGAAGGGATGCTGTACTTTGTCAAATGCTTTTTCAGCACCTATGGAGAGTATCATATGGTTCTTGTTCTTTCTTTTATTAATGTGTTGTATCACATTGATTGATTTGCGGATGTTGAACCAACCTTGCAGCCCTGGAATAAATCCCACTTGGTCGTGGTGAATAATCCTTTTAATGTACTGTTGAATCCTATTGGCTAGTATTTTGGCGAGAATTTTTGCATCTGTGTTCATCAAGGATATTGGTGTGTAGTTCTCTTTTTTGTTGGGATCCTTGTCTGGTTTTGGGATCAAGGTGATGCTGGCCTCAGAAAATGATTTTGGAAGTTTTCCTTCTATTTCTATTTTTTGGAACAGTTTCAGGAGAATAGGAATTAGTTCTTCTTTAAATGTTTGGTAGAATTCCCCCGGGAAGCCATCTGGCCCTCGGCTTTTGTTTGTTTGGAGATTTTTGATGACTGTCTCAATCTCCTTACTGGTTATGGGTCTGTTCAGGCTTTCTATTTTTTCCTGGTTCAGTTGTGGTAGTTTATATGTCTCTAGGAATGCATCCATTTCTTCCAGATTGTCAAATTTGTTGGCGTAGAGTTGCTCATAGTATGTTCTTATAATTGTCTGTATTTCTTTGGTGTTCGTTGTGATCTCTCCTCTTTCATTCATGATTTTATTTATTTGGGTCCTTTCTCTTTTCTTTTTGATAAGTCTGGCCAGGGGCTTATCGATCTTATTAATTCTTTCAAAGAACCAGCTCCTAGTTTCGTTGATTTGTTCTATTGTTTTTTTGGTTTCTATTTCATTGATTTCTGCTCTAATCTTTATGATTTCTCTTCTCCTGCTGGGTTTAGGGTTTCTTTCTTGTTCTTTCTCCAGCTCCTTTAGGTGTAGGGTTAGGTTGTGTACCTGAGACCTTTCTTGTTTCTTGAGAAAGGCTTGTACGGCTATATATTTTCCTCTCAGGACTGCCTTTGTCGTGTCCCACAGATTCTGAACCGTTGTGTTTTCATTATCATTTGTTTCCATGAATTTTTTCAATTCTTCTTTAATATCCTGGTTGACCCATTCATTCTTTAGAAGGATGCTGTTTAGTCTCCATGTTTTTGGGTTATTTCCAAATTTCCTCTTGTGATTGAGTTCTAGCTTTAGAGCATTGTGGTCTGAAAATATGCAGGGAATGATCCCAATCTTTTGATACCGGTTGAGACTTGATTTAGGACCCAGGATGTGATCTATTCTGGAGAATGTTCCATGTGCACTAGAGAAGAATGTGTATTCTGTTGCTTTGGGATGAAATGTTCTGAATATATCTGTGATGTCCATCTGGTCCAGTGTGTCATTTAAGGCCTTGATTTCCTTGTTGATCTTTTGCTTGGATGATCTGTCCATTTCAGTGAGGGGAGTGTTAAAATCCCCTACTATTATTGTATTCTTGTCGATGTGTTTCTTTGATTTTGTTATTAATTGGTTTATATAGTTGGCTGCTGCCACGTTAGGGGCATAGATATTTAAAATTGTTAGATCTTCTTGTTGGACAGTTCCTTTGAGTATGATATAGTGTCCTTCCTCATCTCTTATTATAATCTTTGGCTTAAAATCTAATTGATCTGATATAAGGATTGCCACTCCTGCTTTCTTCTGATGTCCATTAGCATGGTAATTCTTTTCCACCCCCTCACTTTAAACCTGGAGGTGTCTTCGGGTTTAAGATGAGTTTCTTGTAGGCAACATATAGCTGGGTTTTGTTTTTTTTATCCATTCTGATACCCTGTGTCTTTTGATTGGGGCATTTAGCCCATTAACGTTCAGGGTAAGTATTGAGAGATATGAATTTAGTGCCATTGTATTGCCTGTAAGGTGACTGTTATTGTATATTGTCTCTGTTTCTTTCTGATCTACTACTTTTAGGGTCTCTCTTTGCTTAGAGGACCCCTTTCAATATTTCCTGTAGAGCTGGTTTGGTATTTGCAAATTCTTTCAGTTTTTGTTTGTCCTGGAAGCTTTTAATCTCTCCTTCTATTTTCAATGATAGCCTAGCTGGATATAGTATTCTTGGGTGCATGTTTTTCTCATTTAGTACTCTGAATATATCATGCCAGCTCTTTCTGGCCTGCCAGGTCTCTGTGGATAAGTCTGCTGCCAATCTAATATTTTTACCATTGTACGTTACAGACTTCTTTTCCCGGGCTGCTTTCAGGATCTTCTCTTTGTCCCTAAGACTTGTAAATTTTACTATTAGGTGAAGGGTTGTGGACCTATTCTTATTGATTTTGAGGGGGGTTCTCTGAACCTCCTGGATTTTGATGCTTGTTCCCTTTGCCATATTGGGGAAATTCTCTCTAATAATTCTCTCCAATATACCTTCTGCTCCCCTCTCCGTTTCCTCTTCTTCTGGAATCCCAATTATTCTAATGTTGTTTCGTCTTATGGTGTCACTTATCTCTCGAATTCTCCCCTCGTGGTCCAGTAGCTGTTTGTCCCTCTTTTGCTCAGCTTCTTTATTCTCTGTCATTTGGTCTTCTATATCGCTAATTCTTTCTTCTGCCTCATTTATCCTAGCAGTGAGAGCCTCCATTTTTGATTGCACCTCATTAATAGCTTTTTTGATTTCAACTTGGTTAGATTTAGTTCTTTTATTTCTCCAGAAAGGGCTTTTATATCTCCCGAGAGGGTTGCTTTAATATCTTCCATGCCTTTTTCAAGCCCGGCTAGAACCTTGAGAATCGTCATTCTGAACTCTGGATCTGACATATTACCAATGTCTGTATTGATTAGGTCCCTAGCCTTTGGTACTGCCTCTTGTTCTTTTTTTTGTTGTGAATTTTTCCGCCTTGTCATTTTGTCCAGATAAGAGTTTATGAAGGAGCAAGTAAAATACTAAAAGGGTGGCAACAACCCCAGGAAAATATGCTTTAGCCAAATCAGAAGAGATCCCGAATTGTGAGGGGGGAGAAAGGGGATAAAAAGGGGTTCAGAAAGAAAGAAAAAAAAAAGAAACTATTAAAAAAAGAAAGCCGATAAAGAAAAAATATAAAAAGAGGAAAAAATATATATATATTAGATAAACTATTTAAAAAACGTTAAAGAAAACGGTAAAAGTTAAAAAAAAATTTAGCAGAAGAAGAGAAAAAGAAAAAAAAAATTGAAAAAGAAAAAAAAGTTAAATTAACTGCAAGGCTAAAAAATCATGGGGAGAAAGTTCCGTGCTTTGCTTTCTTCTCCTCTGGAATCCCGCCGCTCTCCTTGGTAGGTGAACTTGGTCCTGGCTGGGTTTCCCGTTGATCTTCTGGGGGAGGGGCCTGTTGTAGTGATTCTCAAGCGTCTTTGCCCCAGGCGGAGTTGCACCGCCCCTACCTGGGGCCTCGCTGAGTAATCCGCTCGGGTTTGCTTTCAGGAGCTTTTGTTCCCTGAGTGCTTTCGGTAGAGTTCCAGAGGACGGGAATGAAGATGGCGGCCTCCCGGTCTCCGGCCCGGAAAAGCCGAGAGCCCGGGGCCCCACTCCTCAGTGTGCCCTCAGAGAACAGCGCCCAATGACTCCCGCCACCCTGTCCTCCGGCCGCGCTCCGAGCTGACCGAGCCTGCGACCGGTTCAAGGCAACCCCGAGCTGAGAGTCACTCCTCGGCTCTGTCTCTGTAGCCGGCTTCCCCGTTCTAATACCGGTAAGCTCTGTGACACTCAGACACCCCCGATCCTTCTGCGACCCTGCGGGACCTGAGGCCGCGCTGACCCTGCCTGGGCTTCACCCCAGTTAAGCCTCTGGAGCGATGTCCCTCATTGGAACAGACTTTTAAAAGTCCTGATTTTGCTCCGTTGCTCCGCCGCTCGCCAGGAGCTGGCCCCTCCCCCCGCGGTCTATCTTCCCGTCGCTTTGGATTCACTTCTCCGCCAGTCCTACCTTGCAGAAAGTGGTTGATTTTCTGTTTCTGGAATTGCTGTTCTTCTTCTCTTCAATCTCCCGTTGGATTTGTAGGTGTTTGCAATCTTTAGATAAGCTCTTTAGCTGATCTCCCGCTATCCGAAGTAATCTCAGCCTGCTACTTCTCCGCCATCTTGACTCCTCTCCCCTGTATTACCCTTTTTTAAAATTTTTATTTATTTGACAGAGAGAGATCACAAGTAGACGGAGAGGCAGACAGAGAGAGAGAGAGAGGGAAGCAGGCTCCCTGCTGAGCAGAGAGCCCGATGCGGGACTCGATCCCAGGACCCTGAGATCATGACCTGAGCCGAAGGCAGCGGCTTAACCCACTGAGCCACCCAGGTGCCCCTGTATTACCCTTTTGATGGTTGTGTGCATATGTATGTGAATACCGGGTTGCAAAGTAACATGTATTTCTTAGGTGTGGGTTACAGTCAACAGAGTTTGAAAGCTGGTCACTGAGATGGCAAAAAATGGTGAGAGGGAGTGAAGAGAAGAATTCTTTAAGATGCTTTAGATGAAACCTCCTCCCGCCTACAGGCACTAGATGGTTTAGGGTGTGTTAGCTGGGTACAGATTGGAGAGAAGGTCACGTTTGCTATTTGAAAGTACTCTCTCCCCAGAAGGACTTGCCTGTAGGTTGAAAGGAAGAGAATTAAGTATCACTGTTGGCCCTGAACCTGAGATCCTTCCAGCCCCTGAGCTTGGCAGCAAGTAGGTTTTTATAGGGAATGTTTGGAGGAGATGCCTTTGTACTCCACACATGGATTCATCCAGGCAGATTCTCTCAGGAAGAGAAAGTAGATTAGCACCATCCACCACAGCCCCAGACACCTACATCTCTGAGTTAAAAGCGAAGTCTTGCTGGATACTTCTTGTTCTCTGTTGGCATTGAGTGAGGCAGAGGCAGTAGGGAGAGACTGGGAGCCAGAACTCTGATGGAGACACAGGACTCTTCCTTGGTGGAGAGTGTAAAATAAAACATTTCAAAACGGTAGCAAGTTGAATGGCAAGACCTGTTTTATTGAAGGATAAGCACAGGAGGTTGGGTATCAGTCAGGTAAATCTCAAATGGCCAGAACACCTTAAATTGCCCTGGAGTTCTCCATATCATTTCACTTTAGGAGACTTGGTGTAAACTTAAGTGATGGGATCTCGTGCTAGATGCAGGGTTTATGCCCTGGAGATTCTAATAAAGAGTCTTGATTGCCTGTTTTAAGCCAGGCTCAATGCTAGGTACTTTTACATGGGTATTGTATTGACTCCTTAGAATTGCCCTGTGAACAAGTATGATTAGCCCCAGTTCACAGATGAGGGTGATGAGGCTCAGAGAAGTTGAGTAATTTGCCCAAAATTAGAGTTTGAATGTGGTGGAGTCAGGATTTAGAGCCCAATGTGTTCAGTCCAGCATGCTTTGGACTGTGCCACAGTTGCTTTTATAAAATGAGGCTGTGAGAGAATGCAACCAGCCTCCCTGAGAACGAAAATGCCCAGATATTTTTTAAAGGTCTGCAAGACCTACTGTTGATATGTAGGCCAGTGAAACGGCTTCATGATATAAGACTCTTTCTGTAGCTTGACTATTTAAAGAAAATGTATCATCTTCCCTAAAACAAATTTTACTGGTTAAAAAGAGATCACCATGAAATCTACCAAAGCATAAAACAAAATGTGAAATATGACAGGAGATATAAGCTATTTCATCTAATAACTGAATGGTGCATTTTCAGAAATAGCTGTAAATTAAATAAAGGAGCACATATTTGAAACTGTTTAAGCTTTTAACAAATATTTGGGACAGTGAAGCTGTTATGGAAACTTGCTGTCGGTGATAAAAGAACCAGTAGAGATAAATTCTGGTTAATAAATCCCGTCATTTTGTCAGTGGAGTAGAAAGTACTTTCAATAAGAGGTTCATGATGCAGGACACATTCCAGCAACCCTCTCTTCAACATCTGGACTAGGTGGCATGGTCTGAACCCAAGTAACAGCCGCTGCTACCATTCCTTTTCTCCTCCAAGGTTAAGCAACCAAAGAAAACCCAAGTGGATACCTGAACAGTCCTTACCCCAGCACCAGAAATAGCACAGTGGTTCCTGAGCAGATTAATAGGGACAGTACTAAGGTGTAAAGTGCAGGCTGAGCAATACAGGTAGAAACCTTAATAATTGACTCTTTGTCAGCTCTGAGTGGCTATAAAGGATTCTTCAGGGACAGTGTTTTATAAAGGAACACAATTGCCTGAATCAGCTGGATTGACTCTCTTAGCTGAGGTGGTGGTGGTAGTGGGGCAGGGATGGGGGTGGGGAATATTTGCATGTCTAAATCAGGTGCATTATTCACTGTGCAGGGGTTTAATTAAAAAAGAAAAAAAATTATATGCTGTAACCTTATGTAGGAAAAATGACTTTTTTTTTTTTAAAGCCATCATTCCAGTGACACCTGGATCATTACAGCAAAGAAGAATTTAGAATCTAATTACCTACAGGGTGTTTACATATGTTATCACAGGAGCTTGGAGAGCAAATCAAGATAGACCTAGGTGCTTTTTACTTAACCTACAGCCAGCCTTGTCTTTTCAGTCCCTCAGATGCAAATACAATATCATTACGGAGGTAACTCAATTTACATAGATGTATTCCTGAAAACCAGATGTGCTGTGTGAAAGCCAAATTGTTGTGGATCAAATTATGTTTTATATCCTAAGGGAACTTGTTATTTAAGCATCTGTGATGCTTGCTATGACTTAAAGCTTTGGCATTTATAGGCCAAATGGTTGCCTTTGTGCTAGGATGGTGTGTCTCTGTTGTAGACAGGGTCATGTGCTATGGGGGAAAAAAGTGTTATTTAACTTAACACAACCAAGAGTTGTTTCTTGCTTTTTTTTTTTTTTTTTTTAATCAGAATCTGATGCAGGTTGGATTGCCACCCTCCCCCGCCCAATGCTACTGTCCCCTAGGGACCCAGCAACTCAGGAACTCAGACTGTTTCATTCTTGGAACTCTGACATTTCCATTTCATTTGACCACAAATAGATGCATGGAGGCAAAAAGATAGGAAGGTGAGTGCCCAGGAAATTGAAAATGCTTTGGTGACCACGGTCTGCCACCCTGGTATTTATCACTGTGATTGCTTCTGTGGGTTTTGGAAACATTGATGGCACTTTCTGGAATAGCCAATTGATTTTCAGAGCTCTTGGTACATTACACATTCAATAATACTTTTTGTATACAAATATAACTCTTCATTAAAATAACAATAAAGGCAATCTCTTAGAAAGAATATATTGGCCATCACATTCAGGAACCAGAGGAAGAAAATCCATGGGAAGGGAGTATAGGCCCTCAAAAGGAGTGTTGGCACAAAATGCTATCCATGTAGTATCATTAGTCATACAGCACATAGCTTCTGGTTTCCTTTGCCTTGACTTCATAGCAACCTCCTGGACTAGTCTCAGATCACTCTTCTGACTCTGATCCTCCTGTTTATTTGTGCTTTCCCTGCATGTTCCCAAATTGGTCTCCAAACTCAACCTACAGCCCTGATCCTTACCTTCATTCTACATCCTTGGTTTGTAACTTGCCTATGTGGCCTTCCCAATATCTGACCATTGTCCACATTCGGCGCATATCACTGCTCCCGTGTAGCATATGCTTCTGTATTCCCTAAAGCCTTCTCAAGGACATCACTCTGGCGATTCTCCCTTTCTCCTCCATCACCAAATTTCTCCTCTTTAGTAAACATCCTTGTCTATACTGCACATTAACAGTCCAGTGTTTCTCCCGTCATAAAAGAAGGAGGACCCTTCTCAACCTCTATTCTCATTCTTTTAACTACTACCTCCTTCTCACTACTTCAGAGCATCTTAAGTATTTTAAAATGAATTTCTCTCCTTCCATTCTTACCTGAAACTACCCCCAGTGAGGCCTTCACTACTGCTGTTCTCCTGAAACTGTACTTGTCAAGGTCACCCTTGATTTCCATGTTGCTGAATCCAATGGTTATTTTCAGTCTTCATCTTACTTAAAATCTCAACAGCACTTGACACACAGCTGTTCACTCTCTTCTCTGTAAAACTCTTTTTCTTCTTGGCTTCCAAGATAATTTCACTTGTCTAGTTTTTCTCCTACCTTTATAATGCTCTTTCTCAGTCTTTTCATTTTCCTTTTAATCCTGTCCCCCTTGCCCCCATTTCCTCACCTAAATATTAGAGTGCCACAGTGCTCAGCCCCTGGATTTCTTCATTTTTTTTCTATCCATAGTCACTCTATAGGTGATCTAGTGTAGATTTATGGGCTTAAATAGCATCTCAGTGTTGATATGATCCAATTTTTTAAACCCAGTTTTCTTCTCTGATAAGACCCATATATCCTACTGTTACTTGACATATATACTTGGGTGTCTAATAGGGACAGCAAATTTAACATCTCCAAAACTAAGCTCTGGATCTTTCTCCAAATCAGGTTTTCTTACTCTTTTCTCCATTTCAGTTAATGGAACTTCATCTTTTAAATTGCTAGGATAAAAACATCCTGATACTCAGCCTTAACTCTTCCCTGTCACAACCTTCATTAATCTGTCAGAGATTCTTGACAAATTCTTCTAAAATTTGACCACTTCTCACAACTCTCATCATATCTCATCTGTGTTATCACATAACTTCCTACTTGATGTCTTGAGTCTATGTTTGTCCTCCATGCCTCCCCTAAAACTATTCTTATCAAATCATCCAAAGTGACCCCATGAAAATATAAATCAGGTCATATCACTCTTCTGCTTATTACTGTAATTGGATTCCCATGTCTCAGACTGAAACCCATAGTCCTCATGCTCACCTATGGAGCTCTGTGTGACCTGGCTCTTCCCACTTCAGCCACTTTGCACCACTGCTATCCTTGAACACATCAGGCAGTCTTCCCCTCATAGGCCTTGACCTTGCTCTTTCCTCTGCCAGGCATGCTCTTTTCTCAGCTGTTCGCATGGCTCACTTACTCACTTCCCTCATGTTTTCACTTGCGTCATCTCTGTGAGGGTGTCCCTGATCATTTATTGAAAAATTGCAACTAATTCCCTCCTAATTTCTATTCCTCTACCATGATTTATTTCCCCCTTACCATTACTACTTCAAATCACCATATTTTTAAATTATGTTAGTCACCATACATCATTAGGTGTTTTTTTTTCATTTTTAGTTTTTTTATTTTTTCAGCATAACAGTATTCATTATTTTTGCACCACACCCAGTGCTCCATGCAATCCGTGCCCTCTACAATACCCACCACCTGGTGCCCCCAACCTCCCACCCCCCACCCCTTCAAAATTCTCAGATCGTTTTTCAGAGTCCATAGTCTCTCATGGTTCACCTCCCCTTCCAATTTCCCTCAACTCCCTTCTCCTCCCCATCTCCCCTTGTCCTCCATGCTATTTGTTATGCTCCACAAATAAGTGAAACCATATGATAATTGACTCTCTCTGCTTGACTTATTTCACTCAGCATAATCTCTTCCAGTCCCGTCCATGTTGCTACAAAACTTGGGTATTCATCCTTTCTTTTTTTTTTTTTTTTTTTACAGCTTTATAAACATATATTTTTATCCCCAGGGGTACAGGTCTGCGAATCGCCAGGTTTACACACTTCACAGCACTCACCCTAGCACATACCCTCCCCAATATCCATAACCCCACCCCCTCTCCCAACCCCCTCCCCCCATCAACCCTCAGTTTGTTTTGTGAGATTAAGAGTCACTTATGGTTTGTCTCCCTCCCAATCCCATCTTGTTTCATTTACTCTTCTCCTACCCCCTCAACCCCCCATGTTGCATCTCCTCTCCCTCATATCAGGGAGATCTTTTCCGCTAAGGTCAGGAACACGGCAGGGATGTCCGTTATCATGACTAACATCATTAGTTTTTGATGCAGTGTTCCATGATTCATTGTTTACATAAAACAGTCAGTGCTCTGTGCAATAGGTGCCCTCCTTAATACCCATCACTGGGCTAACCCATCCCTCTACCCCCACCCAAGATACAGTGAAAAGAAGGGCCATATGCACCCCAATATTCATAGCAGCAATGTCCACAATAGCCAAACTGTGGAAAGAGCTGAGATGTCCTTCAGCAGACGAATGGATAAAGAAGACATTGTCCATATACACAGTGGAATATTACTCAGCCATCAGAAAGGATGAATACCCAACTTTTGCATCAACATGGGTGGAACTGGAGGAAACACATCATATTTTTAAAATTATTTCATCTTTTTTTTTTTTTTAGGATTTTGTTTATTTATTTGAGAGAGAGCACACAGAGGGAGAGGGAGAGAAAGAAGCAGACTCCCTCCTGAGCAGGGAGCCTGACAGGGGGCTCGATCGCAGGACTCCAGGATCATGACCTGAGCTGAAGGCAGATGCTTAACCAGTTGAGCCACTCAGGCACCCCTTATTTCATCTATTAATTTTATCTTCAGTGTTGTAGTGTAAGCTCTATGAGGGTAAGAAACTTGACTGATTTGCTTACTATAGTATCTCTTCTGGTTCAAATAATGCTCAATATATAGTAATGGCTAGGGAAACATTTGTTGAATGAAGGAACAGTTGGGATCAGGAGGGAGACAAACCACAATAGACTCTTAATCTCACAAACTGAGGTTTGTGGGAGGTGGGAGGGGTAGGGATAGGGTGGCTGGGTTATGGACATTGGGGAGGGTATGTGCTATGGTGAGTGCTATGAAATGTGTAAGCCTGATGACTCACAGCCCTGCATCCCTGGGACAAGTAATATATTATGTGTTAATAAAAATAATTTTAAAAAATTTATAAAAAGAAAACAGATTGGTGATAAGATTGTGTTGTCAAGGGTCATTTGAAATTCTGCTCTTGGGACACTATTCATATTTTCCCAAACAAATAATAAAATTCATGGTTAGTCCTGTACTATTGGCTTAAAGACTACGTTCTCCAATATGCTTAAAACTGGGGTTATTAGTTGAGGTAATCATACAATGTCCCCTAGCTAGCTGTTGCCAATGAGACATACTTGGAAACAATTGGTCACAATATAGCATTGTGAGTGCAAGACAAAGAATCACAGAATCCAATGGGAAGCTCCAAGGAAGGAGGAGTGATTTTAGAATTGGAGTTAATTTCACAGAAGTGGGTCTGCAAGAATAATTGAAGTTTTGCCACAGAAAGAAAAGGAAGGAAATTTAATAGGCAGAAGGAATCATATATCAGATGACACAAGTATAGAAGTATATGATATATTCACAAAAAGGAGAACAAATATTTTGTGACTTGAATATTGGTGAGAGAGGCAGGTGGGTCAAAGTTGTGGAAAGTGCCATGAGCCATGTTAGGGAGCTGAGATGTAGTCTGTCAGTGCTAAGAAAGTTTTCTGGGCACGTATTGCATGGAGCACTGGGTATGGTGAATTTTGGAACACAATGAATTTTGGAACACTGGAAAAAAATTAAACTAAATTTTAAAAAAGAAAGTTTTCTGGATTGAATGGAATTTTGGAGACTGGTAAAGAAGCAGAAGCTCATTGCTTCTCTTAGAAATTGTCTTAACACTTTGTGGCTTATCAGTTGTTGGGTTCTCAAATTTCCTTTGGTTTCTAAGTAATTAAAAAAATAATTGGGGCACCCAGGTGGCTCAGTTGGTTAAGTGTCTGTCTGACTCTTGATTTCACTCAGGTCATGATCTCAGGGTCATGAGGTCGAGCCCCACATCAGGCTCTGCACTCAACGCAAAGTCTGCTTGAGATTCTCTCTTTCCCTTTGGTCTTTCCCCAGCTCGCTAAGTAAATAAAATGTTTAAGAAAATACTGACATGTTATCTTTGTGGTCAGAACTACTCAATAAAGTCATATTTGATCTTTAGCAAGAGACTGGTGACCTGGATAAAAGGCACAGGAGGTTTGCCTATCAAAAATGCAGGTATCAGAGTCCATAGAGATTTAGCCAAGGGAAAAGATGAGAGAATCAAGATTCAAACTTATCTTGAGCTGGAATCCTGAAGACTGAGTCTATACCAAGTAGAAAAAATTTATATGCAGAAAGCTTAATGTCCTAAGTTTAGGTTCAGAAATTTAATTATGTGAGTCAAGGCTGGGGAAGCTTGAGCTGGCAGCTGATAGGAATCTAAGTACCAGGTACTATTCTAAGAGCTCTGTGTGAGTTAAATCATTTAATCCTAACAGCATCCTTATGAGGTAAGGGCAATTATACTTCCCATTCTACAGGCACGAAAATTTTCTCAATACCATATAGCCACAGAATGGTAGAAGTGGGATTTGAACTGACAATGGTGACTACTCTGCAATACTCCATGGCAAGTTGGTGTGAAAATTGTGCTGTGTGTGTGTGTGTGTGTGTGTGTGTGAAAATTTTAGAATATTAAGGCTTGAAAGAAACTGAGAGATCAGGATATTCATGGATTCTTCCAGCTTCCTGGGCAATGCCTTAGAGGTTCCCTCCAAGAGCAGTGGATGGGTAACTCAGTGGGCAGCGATCCAGTGGGGCCAGCAAAACCAACACACTTCCATTGGTTCTGTTTCCATTTTGGGGATACAAATATGGTCTCATTTGAAGTAAGAGTTCACACAACTTTTTAAAACAGTGCCTTTGATCTTATAGCCTAAGCACTTGTTTTGTTGACAAGGATGCCATGGTCAAAGTAATGAGTGTAATACGAGCTAACAGTGAAGTGGGGTTTCTTGAACATAAAACCCATTTTTCTTTTTAATATGACTCCATTTTTTAAAAAAATTATCATGGTAAGAAGGCTTAATGTGAGATCTAACCTCTTAAATTTTTAACTATATGATGCATTATTGTTGACAGTAGTACAATGGTGTATAACAGATCTTCAGAGCTTATTCGTCTTCCTTAACTGACTCTCTACGCACGTTGATTAGTATACTGCCTGTGTCTCCCTGCCCCTCTCCCCCTGGAAATCACCATTCCACTCTTTGATTCTATGAATTTGACTATTTTACAAATATTTTACAAATTTTACTATTTTACCTCATGTAAGTGGAATTATGTAGTACTTGTTTTTCTGTGATGGGCTTATTTTACTCAGCATAATGTCCAGAAGCTTCATCTGTGTTGTAATAGATGGCAGAATTTCCTTCTTTTTTCAGGTGGAATAGTATTCCATTGTATGTATACACCTAATTTTCTTTATCCATTTGTTTGTCAGTGGACATTTTTATTTTTTCCATGTCTTGGTGGTTACAAATAATGCTGAGATGAACATAGGAGTACTATTATCTCTTTGAGATCTTGATTTTAATTCTTTTAGATAAATACCCAGAAGTAGGATTGCTGGATCATATGGTAGTTCTATTTTTAATTTTTTTGAGGACCTTCCATATCGTTTACCAAAAAAGCTGCTGCATGATTTGTGTTCCAACTAACAGTGCATAAATATTCCACTTTCTCGACATCCTTGCTAATGCTTGCTATCTTTTTTTTAATATAATAACCATCCTGACAGGTATGAAGTAATATCTTGTTGTGGTTTTGATTTCCTTCATGATTAGTGACAAAAAGCATTTTTTAAATATACCTCTCAGCCATTTGTGTGTCTTCTTTGGAGAAATGTCTCATCAAGTCTCATCAAGTCTTTGGTGACCTTAAAAACGGCTTTGTGTCCCACCTCTGGGGATGGCTGTTCCTTCTTGCACCATGTTCGGTATACTGTACTTAATTCAGGGGCTACATGTTACCGACCTACAAAGTGGTCCTGAGGAAAGGAATCAGAATGCTATGGGGTCTGGAAACATACATAGAGTGAATGAAGTGATTAAGAATGTCTAGCCTGGAAGAAAAGTTAAGAAGGCTGACAGTTATTTCAAATAAGAAGGGCCACTTTGTTTAAGAAAGAAAGGTTTTGTGATTAAAAAACATTGGTCTCAAAAATAAACATAAAAATTGTTTAATAGAATTCCAGAAATGAAAAAGGCATCTCATGAGGTAGTAAGGTCCCTGTCATGAGATATATTCTAGCCAGGTTGTGAGCACTGTAAGGATGCTATAGAGGTGGTTCCTCCAATGGTTGGGAGGTTTGACAAGTTAGCTTCCGAGAACACTTTAAACTGTAGGAATATATGAGTCTAAGAGGTCCTTAGTCCAAAGGGTAAGCCGTTAAATCTTTACACTCCATTTGATGTTACAAATACCATTTTAGATTATATTCTTTATCCAAGGTCATTTACCATAACCCTTTATATAAATCAATAGATGATAAGATTTTGGCAATTCCCAGCTGATCTAACAATATATCAATTCTAAACATAGAATACACATTAGATTTGGTTCACAGATCAAAGAGTTTTAGAGCTATGAGGTCTTTAGAGATTGTCTGATCAAATCCTTTTATTGCAGGATGACAAAATTGAAGTTAAGAGGCAGTGTGTCTGCTCCTGCCTTACCTAGCTCCTTAGAGGGGCATAAGGAATGAAATGCTTAACCCTGCCCTTTTCTGAGCCAGTACAAACTAGGGCAGAACACTAGCAACAGTCTTTGGTGCACATCTGGGAAGGCCTAGAATTTGTCGAATAATGATGGCTGCAGGTTATTAAGTGCTAGCACTGCTCCAGACACAATTATGGGTGTTTTGTGAACAATATGAAACTTGATTCTCTGAGAGCAGGATTATCATTTTTTATATTACAGATGACGAAAGTGAAGCTATGTGCTTTACCCAGGATCACACAGTTGGTAGGGTGGCTGACTTCAGATTCAGATACACAAACATTTGACCGTAAAGCCTGTGTTCTTAACTACTTTACATTGCCGTTCAGTTACAGCCCATATTGGCCCATGTCACCTAGGGCACTGTCTTTGCCCATCAGATTGGATCTTCCTAATGTAGGTATTCTCCTGGGTCATGCTTGATCTCAGGCCTCCTTTTGGACATAGTATGGAACCACTGACCTGCTTCTTAGGACCAGTGTTGGCAGCCAGGCCATCACTGTAACTTTGAGGTTGTGATATTTACATAGTTTTCACCTTGAGTTAGGACAGGTGAAATAATTTACTCAAGGATACAGACAGTATAAGACAGATCTGGAAGATGGACCCCAGAATTCTTTTACCCAGTGCAGTGCACATTCTTCTGTCCTTCATTCTGTTTCCCCATAAAGCTATAAATAAGATATATACTTTGTAATTTTTAATTCAAGCTTTGCTGTAAAAAGTAAAAAAGTGAAAAAAGCCATGAGTCATGCTCCATTATCTTCTGGCACTGACTTGCTGTGAAGCCATTCAGGATAATGTGGGTCTCTAATATCCTTGTAGAAAATGCAATGTTTTTCTCCTTATATAAGGTCAATCTGCAGGTTCAAGAATTTTTCTCATTAATGCAAGATTTTAAAAAGTGTTTATTCTGGACTATTTGGTGTATCCTGTTTATTATAAATGATAAATCATGTACATGGTTGATCTCCTTTGTCTTCCATAGCTATCAGCTTCTCTTGAAGCATTTTTATAAAAGATTTCTATTCATTTCTTAGTTTTTTAAATTTATATTTAGAAACTACTTAAAACAACTGTAGAGTGTTAAAGTTTTAATTCCAATAGTGGGTTTGTCTGTTTCTCCTTTCAGTTATGTCAGTTATTACTTCATAAATTTTGAAGCTCTAATATTAGGTGCATGCACATTTAGGATTGTTCTCTCTTCTTGAGTTCTTGTCATTAAAAAAGTCCCTCCTGATTCATGATATTAGTCATTGTTCTGAAGTCCCCTTTTCTGATACTAATAAAGCTACTTTAGATATTTTAATCTTACTGATGCATATCTTTTTTCATTATTTTACTTCTAACCAATTCATTCAGTTTACTTTTTTCTTTTCTTTTTTAAAATTATTTTTATTAACATATAATATATTATTTGCCCCAGGGGTACAGGTCTGTAAATCATCAGGCTTACACATTTCATAGCACTCACTGTAGCATATACCCTCCCCAATGTCCATAACCCAACCACCTTCTCTTGCCGCCAAGCAAGGAGCCCGATGTGGGACTCGATCCCAGGACGCTGGGATCATGACCTGAGCCGAAGGCAGCTGCTTAACCAACTGAGCCACCCAGGCGTCCCTATTTGGTAGAATTTACCTATGAGTGTTTACTTGGTGGAACATTTAACAGTGACTGGCCCAATGCCTTTTACTGTAATTGTTCTCTATTTTTTTGAAATGGTTTTGATAAGTTATATAGGAGTTTTTGAGTTTTATCTATATTTTAACACACATTGGTATAAAATTAGTGATAATTGTTTTTTTCTTCTAGCTTTTTAAAAATTCTTATTGTTTTTTTATTATGTTATGTTAGTCACCATACAGTACTTCATTAGTTTTTGATGTAGTGTTCCATGATTCATTGTTTGCATATAACACCCAGTGCTCATTGCAGGACGTGCCCTCCTTAATATCCATCACCAGGCTAATGCATCCCCCACCTCTCTTCCCTGTGAAACCCTCAGTTTGTTTCCTGGATTCCATAGTCTGTCATGGTTCCACTTCCCCTCTGATATCCCCCTTTATTTTTCCCATCTTACTCCTAATGTTCTCCATGCTATTCCTTATGTTTCACATATAAGGGAAGCTGTATGATAATTGTCTTTCTCTGTTTGACTTATTTCACTTAATATAATTCCCTCCAGTTCCATTCATATTGATGCAAATGGTGGGTATACTGAATAATATTCCATCGTATATATGGACTACATCTTCCTTATCCATTTTTCTATTGAAGGTCATCTTGGCTCCTTCCACAGTTTGGCTATTGTGGACTTGCTGCTATGAACATTAGGGTGCATGTGCCCCTTCTTTACACTATATCTTTATTTTGTGGGTAAATATCCAGTAGTGTAATGGCTGAGTCATAAGGTAACTCTATTTTTAACTTTTTGAGGAACCTCCATACTGTTTTCCAACGTGGCTGTATCACCTTGCATTCCCACCAACAGTGTAAGAAGGTTCTATGTTTGAAAATATCTCTACTTTTTCCACCCAAATTGGTAATTGGTTAGTATAAGAATCTAAAATAGAAAACATTTTCCTTCAGAAAGTCATTGCTTGGGGTGCCTGAGTGGCTCAGTGGGTTAAGCCTCTGCCTTCGGCTCAGGTCATGATCTCAGAGTCCTGGGATCGAGCCCCACATCAGGCTCTCTGTTCAGCAGGGAGCCTGCTTCTCCCTCTCTCTCTGCCTGCCTTTCTGTCTACTTGTGATCTCTCTCTGTCAAGTAAACAAATAAAAAAAATCTTTAAATAAATCATTGCTTAAGTGTCTGTTTAGGTTTCCATATTGGTATAGAAATATCTGAAGCTATTGTGATTCTTAATCCTATCTATATTGCCTGTTTTTTCTCTCTGGAAGTTTTAGGGACTTTCAGAGAGGGCGTACTTCCACCCATTGTACCATACCCTTTTCAATCTAGAAAATTATGTCTTTTCTACTGTGATTAATTTATTGTCTTTTGAGACAAGATGACGGGGAAGTAGGAGGAGACGCCTTTTCAACCTGTACCCTAAAGTGAGCTGATTACCTACCAAAGAACTCCGATCACCCATGAAATCAGCCCGAGATCAGAATTATACACATCTGGATCTCTACAGGGGCAGAAGATGCCAGTGGGCAGTCTTTTTGTTTGTCTGTTTTTGTTTGTATACTTCATAAATCTTACCTTGGGGCCCATTTGGGCTGGACCTTCTCTTTTATCCTACCTTTCTTTCCTCTCTCTCTTTCTCTCTCTCTCTTTTTATTCTTTTTCTTTTCTTTTTTCTCTCATTTGGGTGGGGAATCCTGATTGCTCAGAAGTGTTCCAGGGTGCACCTTGACTGCACCATGGTCGATACATCCAGCTACATCTGTTCAGTCATCTCTCACCAAAATGACTAGGAGGAGGAATGTACAACAGAAGAAAAATACAGAGGATGGACCTTCTGCAACAGAGCTAACACCTATCAACATAGACAATATGTCGGAAAGAGAATTCAGGCTAACAATTATCCAAGTAATAGCTAGGTTGGAGAAAGCCATGGATGACCAAATGGAATTGATTAGGGCTGAACTGAAAGCAACCAGAGAGGATGTTCACAATGTTAGGGCAGAGCTAAAAGCTACCAGAGATGAGGTTCATAATGCTCTCAATGAATTCCAATCTAATCTAAATTCTCTCAAAGCTGGGGTAACTGAGAAGATAGAATTAGTGATCTGGAGGACAAACAGAAAGGATCAGGAGGAAGCCTGGAACAAACAGCTTAGAAGCCATGAAAACAGAATCAGGGAAATAAATGATGCCATGAAACGTTCCAACATCAGAATTATTGGAATCCCTGAAGGGGAGGAGAAAGAAAGAAGTCTAGAAGATATAGTGGAACAAGTTCTTCATGAAAATTTTCCCTATCTCGCGAATGGAACCAGCGTTCATGTACTAGAGGCCGAACGGTCTCCACCCAAGATTATAGATTCCAGAAAAACATCAAGGCACCTGATAGTCCAATTGAGGAATCATAATTGTAGATATAATCTCTTGAAAGCCGCTAGGACAAAGAGGCTCCTTACTTACAGAGGAAAGCCCATCAGAATAATGCCAGACCTGTCCACAGAGACTTGGCAAGCTAGAAAGGGCTGGCAAGATATATTCAGGGCACTAAGTGAGAAGAACATGCAGCCAAGAATACTTTATCCAGCAAGACTGACATTCAAACTGGATGGAGAGATAAAGAGTTTCCAAGACCGGCAAGGCTTAAAAGACTACGCAACCACCAAGCGGACACTGCAGGAAATATTAAGGGAGGTTCTATAAAAGAGGAAAAATCCTAAGAATAGCATTGAACAGAAATATAGAGACAATCTATAGAAAGAAAGACTTCAAAGGTAACACGATGTCAATAAAAACATATATATCAATAATCACTCTCAATGTGAATGGCCTAAGTGCACCCATAAAACAACACAGGGTTGCAGATTGGCTAAAACGACGGGACCCATCCATATGTGGTCTACAAGAGACCCATTTTGAACCTAAAGATACACCCAGACTAAAAGTGAAGGGTTGGAGAAGCATCTTGCATGCCAGTGGGCCTCAAAAGAAGGCCGGGGTAGCGATTCTCATATCAGATAAATTAGATTTTAAACTAAAGACTGTAGTCAGAGATACAGAAGGATACTACATAATTCTTAAAGGGACTATCCAACAAGATCTAACAATTGTAAATATCTATGCCCCCAATATGGGAGCAGCCAATTACATAAGAAAACTGTTAATCAAGATAAAGAGTCATATTGATATGAATACATTAATAGTAGGAGATCTTAACACGCCTCTCTCAGAAATAGATCATCGAAGCAGAAAATCAATAAAGAAACAAGAGCACTGAATGACGCATTGGACCAGATGGACCTCATAGATATATACAGAACATTCCACCCTAAAACTACAGAATACTCATTCTTCTCAAGTGCACATGGAACCCTACCCAGAATAGACCACATACTGGGTCACAAATCAGGACTCAACCGACTGAGATCAAAAGACTGAGATCATTCCCTGCTTATTCTCAGATCACAATGCTTTGAAACTGGAGCTCAATCACAAGGAAAAGTTCTGAAGGAACTCAAACACCTGGAAGCTAAAGACCACCTTGCTTAAGAATGCTTGGATCAACCAGGAGATCAAAGAAGAACTGAAACAATTCATGGAAACCAATGAGAATGAAGACACTTTGGTCCAAAACCTATGGGATACAGGAAAGGTGGTCCTAAGGGGGAAATACATAGCCATCCAAGCCTCCCTCAAAAAAATTGAAAAATCCAGAACACACCAGCTGTCTCTACACCTTAAAGAACTGGAGAATCAACAACAATCAAACCAACTCCACACATAAAAAGGGAAATAATCAAGATTAGAGCTAAGATCAATGAGGTAGAAACCAGAGATACAGTAGAATGTATCAGTGAAACTAGAAGATGGTTTTTTGAAAGAATCAATAAGATTGATAAACCATTGGCCACACTAATCCAAAAAAAAAGAGAGAAAGCCCAAATTCATAAAATTATGAATGAAAAGGGAGAGATCACAACTAACACCAAGGAAGTAGAAACAATCATCAGAAATTATTATCAACAGTTATATGCCAATAAGCTAAGCAACCTAGATGAAATGGATGCATTCCTGGAAAACTATAAACTCCCAAAATTGAACCAGGAAGAAATTGACAACCTGAATAGACCGATATCTAGTAACGAGATTGAAGCAGTGATCAAAAACCTCCCAAAAAACAAGAGCCCAGGACCTGATGGATTCCCTGGGGAATTCTACCAAACTTTCAAAGAAGAAATAACACCTATTCTTCTGAAGCTGTTTCCAAAAAATTGAAGCAGAAGGAAAACTTCCAGACTCTTTTTATGAAGCCAGCATTACCCTGATCCCCAAACCAGGCAAAGACCCTACCAAAAAGGAGAATTTCAGACCAATATCACTGATGAATATGGATGCTAAGATTCTCAACAAGATCCTAGCAAACAGGATCCAACAGCATACTAAAAAGATTATCCACCATGACCAGGTGGGATTCATTTCTGGGCTACAAGGATGGTTTAACATTCGCAAATCAATCAATGTGATAGAACAAATTAATAAGAGAAGAGAGAAGAACCACATGGTCCTCTCAATTGATGCAGAAAAAGCATTTGACAAAATCCAGCATCTGTTCCTGATTAAAATGCTTCAAAGTATAGGTATAGAGGGAACATTCCTGAACCTCATAAAATCTCTCTATGAAAGACCCACAGCAAATATCATCCTCAATGGGAAAAAGCTCACAGCCTTCCCGCTGAGATCAGGAACGCGACAAGGATGCCCACTCTCACCACTCTTTTCAACATAGTATTAGAAGTCCTAGCAACAGCAGTCAGACAACAAAGCGAAATAAAAGGTATCCAAATTGGCAATGAAGAAGTCAAACTCTCTCTCTTCGCAGATGACATGATTCTTTATATGGAAAACCCAAAAGACTCCACCCCCAAACTACTAGAACTCATACAGCAGTTCAGTAATGTGGCAGGATATAAAGTCAATGTACAGAAATCAGTGGCTTTCTTATACACTAACAATGAAAATACAAAAAGGGAAATTAGAGAACTGATTCCATTTACTATAGCACCAAGAACCATAAGATACCTGGGAATAAACCTAACCAAAGAGGTAAAGGAACTGTACTCGAGGAACTACAGAACACTCATGAAAGAAAATGAAGAAGACACAAAAAGATGGAAGACCATTCCATGCTCTTGGATCGGAAGAATAAACATTGTTAAAATGTCTATACTGCCTAGAGCCATCTATACTTTTAATGCTATTCTGATCAAAATTCCACCAGTATTTTTCAAAGAGCTGGAGCAAATAATCCAGAAATTTGTACGGAACCAGAGGAGACCCCGAATCACTAAGGAAATATTGAAAAACAAAAATAAAACTGGGGGCATCACATTACCTGATTTCAGGCTTTACTACAAAGCCGTGATCACCAAGACAGCATGGTACTGGCATAAAAACAGACACATAGACCAGTGGAACAGAGTAGAGAGCCCAGATATGGACCCTCAACTCTATGGTCAATTAATCTTCAACAAAACAGGAAAAAATATACAGTGGAAAAAAGACAGTCTCTTCAATAAATGGTGCTGGGAAAACTGGACAGCTATATGTAGAAGAATGAAACAACCATTCTCTTACAACGTACACAAAAATAAACTCAAAATGGATAAAAGACCTCAACATGAGACAAGAATCCATCAGAATCCTAGAGGAGAATATAGGCAGTAATGTCTTCGATATCAGCCACAGCAACTTCTTTCAAGATATGTCTCCAAAGGCAAAGGAAACAAAAGCAAAAATAAACTTTTGGACTTCATCAAAATCAAAGGCTTCTGCACAGCAAAGGAAACAGTCAAGAAAACAAAGAGGCAACCCACGGAATGGGAGAAGATATTTGTAAATGACAGTACAGACAAAAGGTTGATATCCAGGATCTATAAAGAACTCCTCAAACTCAACACACACAAAACAGATAATCATATCAAAAAATGGGCAGAAGATATGAACAGGCACTTCTCCAATGAAGACATACAAATGGCTATCAGACACATGAAAAAATGTTCATCATCCTCACTAGCCATCAGGGAGATTCAAATTAAAACCACATTGAGATACCACCTTACACCAGTTAGAATGGCCAAAATTAGCAAGACAGGAAACAACATGTGTTGGAGAGGATGTGGAGAAAGGGGAACCCTCTTACACTGTTGGTGGGAATGCAACTTGGTGCAGCCACTTTGGAGAGCAGTGTGGAGATTCCTCAAGAAATTAAAAATAGAGCTTCCCTATGACCCTGCAATTGCACTACTGGGTATTTACCCCAAAGATACAGATGTAGTGAAAAGAAGGGCCATCTGTACCCAATGTTCATAGCAGCAATGGCCACGGTAGCCAGACTGTGGAAAGAACCCAGATGCCCTTCAACGGACAAATGGATAAGGAAGATGTGGTCCATGTACACTATGGAGTATTATGCCCTCCATCAGAAAGGATGAATGCCCAACTTTTGTAGCAACATGGATGGGACTGGAAGAGATTATGCTGAGTGAAATAAGTCAAGCAGAGAGAGTCAATTATCATATGGTTTCACTTATTTGTGGAGCCTAACAAATAGCATGGAGGACAAGGGGAGTTAGAGAGGAGAAGGGAGTTGAGGGAAATTGGAAGGGGAGATGAATCATGAGAGACTATGGACTCTGAAAAACAATCTGAGGGTTTTGAAGGGGCGGGGGTGGGAGGTTGGGGGAACCAGGTGGTGGGTATTGGTGAGGGCACGGATTGCATGGAGCACTGGGTGTGGTGCAAAAACAAGGAATACTGTTATGCTGAAAAAAAAATTTAAAAAAAATTTATTGTCTTTTTACTCTGTGGTAAATTTTCTTCAATTTGGTTAGCAGTCTCCCTTCCTAATTTTTATTTCTGCTACCATACACTGAATTTTGTTTCCTACATGCTCCTCTTATTCTAGCACTCTGCAATTGCTTCTTTAAAGCTTTGTCTTTTCTCATATCTTTGAAGATACTGATAACTTTTAAATTTTTTCTTCACTTTCTGAGGAATCTTGCGCCTCTCCCATTTGTTCACTTTGATTTGGCTTTGATAGGCTTTCCTTACATATTTGATAATCTTTGGTTGTATTTCAGTGATTGAGAGAGCTAGTGTATAAAAATTTATTTGGAAGCTCTCAGCATTTCAGGGGTTTTCAATGTTGAGTATAAATATGGGCCAAAATACTGGAAGCTATCTGTTGAAATACCTTGTTAATAACTTTGTTTATTTTCCTAACCTTATTTTTTAACTACTTTCCTATATTTTATTCAGGTTTATTCTCTTGTGTTTTCCCTCCTCACTTCCTAGCTTGTTTGCTTGCCTTACTAGGTTTCACCATTTCCTCCTTTCTAAGTACTTAAACATATAAATTTTTTTCTAAGTATCACTTTGCCTGTGTTCTACAAAGTTTGATGAATGGCAATAGTTTCATTGCTATTCAGTTCTAAATATTCTGTAATTTCTGGGGCACCTGGGTGGCACAGTCAGTTAAGTGTCATGCTCTTGGTTTTGGCTCAGGTCATGATCACCAGGTTGTAAGATCAAGCCCCACATTGGGCTCCATGTTCAGTGTGGAATCTGATTGACTCTCCGTCTTCTTCTGCCCTTCCCCACCCCCCAAAATAAATAAATACGTCTTTAAAAAATATTCTGTAATTTCCATTAGGGGTTCTTCTCTCTTTACCCATGAATAATTTAGAAACTTGTATATGTGCACACATACATGTGCACACCCTTGTTTTCCATTCATATGTTTAATTTTTAATTGCAGTGTGTCAGATACATCTGGTCTTTGTGATACAAATTATTTAATTTGTAATTTGTAATTAATTTAATTATTGAAAGTAGTTGATTATTGCTTTATGGCTTAGTATGTGACCAGTTTTCATAAATATCCCCTGTATGTTTGTTAAAAAAAAAATTACCAAATTGTTGGTTGCAGATCCTGTATATGTCTTACACAACCCAAGTATCAATTTCTGAGAGAGGTGTGTTAAAATTTCACAATGTCATTGTAGATGTTCTTTCTCCCAGGAGTCTTTTGTTTTTTGCTTTATGAATTTTAAACTATTTTATTGGGTGTATTCAAATGTAAAATTATATCTTTTTGGAGAAGTGAATACTTTTACCATTATGAAATTATTCTATCTCTAGTAAAGCCTTTGCTTTAAAGTCCATTTTTGGGGATGCCTGGGTGGCTCAGTTGGGTAAGCAGCTACCTTTGGCCCAGGTCATGATCCCAGCATCCTGGGATGGAGTCCCACATCGGGCTCCTTGCTCGGCAGGGAGCCTGCTTCTCCCTCTGCCTCTGCCTGCCACTCTGTCTGCCTGTGCTCGCTCTCTCTCCTTCTCTTTCTCTGACAAATAAATAAATAAAATCTTTTAAAAAAGTCCATTTTTGCTTGATGTGGACACAGCTAAATGATTTTTCTTTGTTAATGTTTACATCTTATATAATTTTTCCATATTTTTACATTCTTTTTTAAAAAATCCTTTTTGATAATCTATGCCTTTTAACCAGAGTTTATTTTTATTTATTATAATTACTCATATATTTTATTTCTTCCATTTTATGATTCCTTTTTATTTTTCTCTTTTTGTGTTCTTTTTTCCTCCTTTCTTGCCTTTATTTGAATTGATGTAAGTATCTTATTTTCCTCCTCTACTGCTTTTAAAGATTTTCTATTCTTTAGCTACCTTTGAAATTTAAAAAGTATATACATAACACAATATAAAGTTAATTAATATTTTACCTTTCTCCCCCAAAATATAAGACCTTGTAATGGTTTAATTCTATTCACCTCTAACCAGTGTCTAGATGTCCACCCTTTTAGCTCTCTCTTTTTCATTAGATCGTAAATTAGACACTTTATTATTGTTTTATAGAGTCAGCTTTTATATAAGTTTATATATTTACTTTTTATTTCAGTTTATGTGCCACCAAAGTGAGCACAACATATTTGCTTTTTATTTCAGTCATATTCCTTCCTGTATGTTAGAACTACTTTTGCTACTTTCTTCTTGAGACATATACTTTAACATTTTCTTCGACAAAGGTTTAACAGTGGTAAACTCATATTTTTAATAGTTAAAAATATCTTTATTTCATCTGTTCCTGAGATATAGCTCATATTAGTGTACAATTTTAAGATAATGCAGTACAACTCAAACATAATACAATAAGCATAAGCCCAAATACTCATTTTTATAAAATGCAGGGTCACATTATTTTAAGGTTGACATAATTTGATTGAAATTCCTGGCTAGGAGTTCCCAAGTTCTGGCTGTATGATGCAAATCAATGTTGATCTCAGAATTACTTAGGCACAATCTAGTGGCCAGGTGTATACTTCAGCTTAAGTATTGATGGGGTAATTCTGGATCCCATGGTGGGCTGAGATTTCCAAGAGAGTAACAGTGATTGTAAGTAAGAATCTCTTAGTTGGGGAAATTGGGAATCATCTTTTTTCCACTTGTTTCCCTCTTTAATCTTTGATCTATACATGGTAAGAATTGGAGCCAGAGAAGAGTCTATCTTCATTTGAATTATATATGTATTTACTTTATGAAGAAATGCATTACTGCATGGGGATTTTAGTGTACTTACTTTTTGTCATCACTTAGGAAAAATTGCATTATATTGTCTTCTGACTTCACTGCCACTGTTGAGATATTAGTTATCAATTTAATTATTATGACCATGCAGGTAATCTCTCTTATCTCTGGTTGCTGTTGAGGTCTTCAGTTTATTTTTGGTGTTCTGCAGTTTTACTGTGATTAATCTTGGAATCTTGGAGATCTTTAAAATGAGATTTCATGTCTTTCAACAGTTCTGGAGAATTTTCACCCATTGACTTTTGAATATTCTGTCTTTTTTTTTTTTGCTTTCTAGTTTCTGTTTCCCTCTGAATGCTCGACTCATTAAATCTGTGTTTGGCCTTCTGACTCTGTACTCTTGAGTTTACTCATTTCTATTTAATAACCACCCACAACAAAATATAAAACCTTACAATTACCCCAGAAAGTTTCTCTCTTTCCAGTCACTATTGATGAACTTCTCAGTTATTTCATTGTTAATTTCAAGAAGTTATATTTAGTTGTTTTTCAAATTGGCCTAGTCATGTTTGATAGTCTTAGCTCCTTATTTATTTAATAAATTCCTTTCCCTAATTCTTTAAGCATACTAAAAATAGTTGTTTTATAATTCTCTATTTGATAATTCCAGATTCTAGAGTCTGTTTTATTGTTGTCACTGTTGTTCCTAACTGATTTTCACAAATGGTGGCTTTTCTTCTGAGTTTTGTGACTTTTATTGTGAACTTATATTTATTGGAACATTGTGGGAGGTATGAAGTCTGAATTGAAGGAACTTCACCAAACACACTCCCTAACCCCTGAACATTTTGTGTTTGCTTTTGTTGTTTTATAATTTTCTCTCAAACTCTTTTCTCCTTTGACTGTATGTTTTAATTTTTTTATTGTTATTTAGCAAGAGAGATATCAGTTGTATATAAGTTTTTGAAGATAAGAATTATTTTTAGAATGACATTTCTCTCTTTGGGTGATTTCTCTTCAAATGTATACTGTAATTTTCATGTGTTTTTGTTATGTTCCTTTACTCAATTCTTTATTTTGGTCTGGGGGTCATAGATGCCCACAGTTTTCAGCTTTTAAGATGTTGGTTCAGCTTTGAGTAAGGTCTCAGAAATTACAGGCTTTCTGTCTTGTGATCTGGTGCCTGTGATCATGGTGTCTTCCTGACCCACTTCACCCCAGTGACGTACCCTGGCCAGAGGTTAGGGTTAGAAACAATAAAGTGAGATGACAACATTGTTTTTCCTTAAATGTCTCTCCCCTTGAGTACCATCCTGTTCATTTGCTTCTCCCAAACACTTCTTTTTCTTATTTTATTTATGTTTTTAAGTTTTTATTTTAATTCCAGTTAGTTAACATACAGTGTTCATTTCAGGTGTACAGTGTAGTGGTTCAACAATTTTGTACGTTACTCAGTGCTCATTGTGCTAACTGTACTCTTAATCCCCTTCACTAATTTCACCCATTCCCCAACCCACCTCCCCTCTGGCAACCATCAGTTGGTTCTCTATAATTAACAGTCTGTTTCTTAATTTGTTTCTCTCTCTTCCTTTTGTTCCTTTGTTTTGTTTCTTAAATTCCACATATGAGGGAAACCACACACTATTTGTCTTCTCTGACCTGTTTCACTTTGTATAATATTCTCTAGCTCCATCCAATTCATTGCAAATGGCAAGATTTTGTTCTTTTATATGACTGAAAAATATTTCATTGTATGTATGTGTGTGTGTGTGTGTGTGTGTATATATATATATATATACACCACAGCTTCTTGATCTGTTTCATCAATGGATGGCCACTTGGGCTGCTTCCATATCTTAGCTATTGTAAATAACGCTGTTATAAACATAGGGGTGCGTATAGTCCTTTGAGTTAATGTTTTCACATTTGGGTAAGTACCCAGTAGTGCAATTACTGGATCATAGGGTAGTTCTATTTTTAACTTTTTTTAAAGGTAATATGCACTTTTAAAAAATGCTTTTCTTTTTAAATTTAAATTTAATTTAATTAACATATAGTATATTATTAATTTCAGAGGTAGAATTTAGTGATTCATCAGTTGCATATAACACCCAGTTCTCATTATATCATGTGCACTCCTTAATGCCCGTCACCCTACCCACTTCCCCTCCAGCAACCCTCAGTTTATTTCTTATAGTTACGAGTCTCTTATGGCTTGTCTCCCTCTCTGTTTTTGTGTTCTTTTTCCTTCCCTTCCCCTATGTTCATGTGCTTCGTTTCTTAAATTCCACATATGTATAAAATCATACAGTATTTGTCTTTCTCAGACTGACTTATTTCATTTAGCATAATACCCTCTAGTTTTATCCACATCATTGCAAATGGCAAGATTTCATTCTTTTTGATGGCTGAGTAATATTCTATGTGTGTGTGTGTGTGTGTGTGTGTGTACACATATATGTATATATACACTACATCTTCTTTATCCATTCATCAGTTGATGGACATTTGGACTCTTCCCGTGTTTTGGCTGTTGTGGATATTGCTGCTATGAACACTGAAGTGCACGTGCCCCTTTGAATCACTGTTTGTATCCTTTAGCTAAATATCTAGTAGTGCAATAGCTGGGTCATAGGATAGCTCCTCTTTTAATCTTTTGAGAAAACTCCCTACTGTCTTACAGAATGGCTACATCTATTCTTAACATTTTGAGGAACCTCTATATTGTTTTCCACAGTGGCCGTACCAGTTTGCATTCCCACAAAGAGTGCAATGAGGGTTCCTTCCTTTTTCTCTACATCCTTGCCAACACCTGTTGTTTCTTGTGGTGTTGATCTTAGCCATTTTGATGGGTGTGAGATGGTATCTTATTGTAGTTTTGATTTGTATTTCCTTGATGGTAAGTGATGATGAACATCTTTACATGTGTCTTTTGGCCATCTAGATGTCTTCTTCAGAGATATGCCTATTCATGTCTTCTGCCCATTTTTTAATTAGACTATTTCGTTTTGGGGTGTTGAGTTGTATAAATTCTTTATAGATTTTTGGATTCGAACCCTTTATCAAAGATATCCTTTGCAAATACCTTCTCCCCTTCCTTGGGTTGTCATTTTAGTTTTGTTGATTATTTCCTCTGCTGTGAACTTTTTATTTTGATACAGTCCCAGTAGTTTATTTTTGTGTTTGTTTTTCTTGCGTCAGGTTTCCCAGAGATTTTTGGTCACTAGTTTATTAATCAGTCTTTCCTGGGTAATTACTTTTAAGGAACTTACTGAGGAATTGAGGAGCTATGCCAGCTTCTAGAATCTTCCTAAATCTTGTTCTGGAATTCTCAGTATTTGGCATATATGCCTCATTGTTTATACTTGTTTTCTTATTCCACAGTTAAAAAAAGAGTCTTTTGTTGTTGTTTTCCTGAGTTTAAAAGGAGACTTATGGTGTAAAATATGCCCTTACTCTGCCAACTTTACATGAAAATCCCCTTATAATGTTTATTAGCTTAACAATTTATCAACATTAAGTAACCAGTTTGAGAACAGAAGTTGTGGGAAGGGCAAAGGATTAAAATGTGTTAGATTATTGTAATATCTGTTTTACCTCTTCTCTGGAGTCACTTATCCCCTCTTCGCTAACAAAAAATAGTAACGCTTGGACCACTATACTTACAGCCTGGCTAAGTCAGATCATCCTGGTTTGCTTTGGTATCTGTTTCTGTGGCGGAGATGACAAACTAACCCAGAAGTCATGCTTTTCCTTCTATACTGGTGAGTTGTCATTGTAAAGTTATTGCATTTCCAGAAATGATATTTGTTCATTCCTCTGCACCTAGGAAGGTCATGCAGCTAGTTCTCACCAATGGAATGGAAACAAAAATAATGATGTCACTTTAAGGCCAAGGGTTTTTAAAAGAGGTGTGGCTTTCCTGCCTTCTCTTTTTCCATCTGCCAGAGTAGAAGAGATGGTTTCCAGTCTCTAGAGGAATAGTCGATGGAACTTGGGTCTTTCAAACACCAAGTGGAGAAAAACAGCTTATCTAGCAGCAACTCTTATACTGGAATTGCTATTTAAGTGAGAGATGTAGTTTTATTTTGTAAGGGTACTGAATTTTTGGAATTGGTTTGTTATAGCTGTGTGCATTACCCTAACTTACATAATCTAGGTATTCATTCTGAGAGACCTCCCCCCCCTTTTTTTTGTGGTCAGAAATACTAGGAAATCGCACTAGATATTCCATGCCATGTGATTCTAAGCGTATCAAGACCTTCCATCATCTTTAATGCTTATCCAATTTTGAGTCCTTAATGAAGTTGCCTTTTGACACATGGTTTATTTAATGACATGAATCTCTTTAAGGTTTTATTTTATTTGCTTAGCATATTGCCTGGGAGATGTTTTCCTAATATTGTGATTAAGAAAGTACATTCTTAAGAATCATATGATACTCTCCATAGATGCTGAAAAAGCATTTGACAAAGTACAGCATCCCTTCCTGATCAAAACTCTTCAAAGTGTAGGGATAGACGGTACATACCTCAATATTATCAAAGCCATCTATGAAAAACCCACCGCAAATATCATTCTCAATGGAGAAAAACTGAAAGCTTTTCCGCTAAGGTCAGGAACACGGCAGGGATGTCCGTTATCACCACTGCTATTCAACATAGTACTAGAAGTCCTAGCCTCAGCAATCAGACAACAAAAGGAAATTAAAGGCATCCAAATCTGCAAAGAAGAAGTCAAGCTATCACTCCTTGCAGATGATATGATACTATATGTGGAAAACCCAAAAGACTCCACTCCAAAACTGCTAGAACTTGTACAGGAATTCAGTAAAGTGTCAGGATATAAAATCAATGCACAGAAATCAGTTGCATTTCTCTACACCAACAACAAAAAAGAAGAAAGAGAAATTAAGGAGTCAATCCCTTTTACAATTGCACCCAAAACTATAAGATACCTAGGAATAAACCTAACCAAAGAGACTAAGAATCTATACACAGAAAACTATAAAGTACTCATGAAAGAAATTGAGGAAGACACAAAGAAATGGAGAAATGTTCCATGTTCCTGGATTGGAAGAATAAATATTGTGAAAATGTCTATGCTACCTAAAGCAATCTACACATTTAATGCAATTCCTATCAAAGTACCATCCATTTTTTTCAAAGACATGGAACAAATAATCCTAAAATTCATATGGAACCAGAAAAGACCTCGAATAGCCAAAGCAATATTGAAAAAGAAAGCCAAAGTTGGTGGCATCACAATTCCGGACTTCAAGCTCTATTACAAAGCTGTCATCATCAAGACAGCCTGGTACTAGCACAAAAACAGACACATAGATCAATGGAACAGAATAGAGAGCCCAGAAATAGACCCTCAACTCTATGGTCAACTCATCTTCGACAAAGCAGGAAAGAATGTCCAATGGAAAAAAGACAGCCTCTTCAATAAATGGTGTTGGGAAAATTGGACAGCCACATGCAGAAAAATGAAATTGGATCATTTCCTTACACCACACACGAAAATAGACTCAAAATGGATGAAGGATCTCAATGTGAGAAAGGAATCCATCAAAATCCTTGAGGAGAACACAGGCAGCAACCTCTTCGACCTCAGCCGCAGCAACATCTTCCTAGGAACATCGCCAAAGGCAAGGGAAGCAAGGGCAAAAATGAACTATTGGGATTTTATCAAGATCAAAAGCTTTTGCACAGCAAAGGAAACAGTTAACAAAACCAAAAGACAACTGACAGAATGGGAGAAGATATTTGCAAATGACATATCAGATAAAGGGCTAGTGTCCAAAATCTATAAAGAACTTAGCAAACTCAACACCCAAAGAACAAATAATCCAATCAAGAAATGGGCAGAGGACATGAACAGACATTTCTGCAAAGAAGACATCCAGATGGCCAACAGACACATGAAAAAGTGCTCCATATCACTCGGCATCAGGGAAATACAAATCAAAACCACCATGAGATATCACCTCACACCAGTCAGAATGGCTAAAATTAACAAGTCAGGAAATGACAGATGCTGGCGAGGATGCGGAGAAAGGGGAACCCTCCTACACTGTTGGTGGGAATGCAAGCTGGTGCAACCACTCTGGAAAACAGCATGGAGGTTCCTCAAAATGTTGAAAATAGAACTACCCTATGACCCAGCAATTGCACTGCTGGGTATTTACCCTAAAGATACAAACATAGTGATCCGAAGGGGCACGTGCACCTGAATGTTTATAGCAGCAATGTCTACAATACCCAAACTATGGAAAGAACCTAGATGTCCATCAACAGACGAATGGATAAAGAAGATGTGGTATATATACACAATGGAATACTATGCAGCCATCAAAAGAAATGAAATCTTGCCATTTGCGACGACGTGGATGGAACTAGAGGGTATCATGCTTAGCGAAATAAGTCAATCGGAGAAAGACAACTATCATATATGATCTCCCTGATATGAGGGAGAGGAGATGCAACATGGGGGGTTAAGGGGGTAGGAGAAGAGTAAATGAAACAAGATGGGATTGGGAGGGAGACAAACCATAAGTGACTCTTAATCTCACAAAACAAACTGAGGGTTGATGGGGGGAGGGGGTTTGGGAGAGGGGGGGTGGGGTTATGGACATTGGGGAGGGTATGTGCTATGGTGAGTGCTGTGAAGTGTGTAAACCTGGCGATTCGCAGACCTGTACCCCTGGGGTTAAAAATATATGTGTATAAAAAATAAAATTAAAAAAAAAAAAGAAAGTACATTCTTAGTCCACAACATTTTTATGGAAGGGCAAAAATGCATCTTATCTCCTTGAGATATTTTATCAAATGCTTTTTTAAAATCCCAGAAATTTTACATATTTGATGTCTGTATATTTTTCTGTTGTTTTTATCTAATTTCCTCCTGAGACTTGATACATGGTCTAGTGCTATGATTTTAAACTCTGTAATATTCCCTTCCAAGGGTTTTGATGAAATGTGATGTCCTTCTCACTTTCTTCCCCATTCTGAAGCGAGAGCATGGTGGATCCCTGGCAGAGATTTCTCTATCCATACGATGATCATTTATCATGATAATTTTAGGAAAGGATAGTCTGGTTATCAGTCAGTTGTAGATGCTTGCTATAATTGGATATAAAGATAGGGTTTCATTGAGTTGATCAGATTCCGGGGTCACAAGTTAGTGCAAGTAGGAAGGAAGGGGAGTTGGAAATCTTACAAACTGTTTTGAGGTGGGAGGGTTGCTGGACTCTGTTTCTCTGATATTCAGAATTCTTCATACAGTCACTGCTCACAGCAGGCTGAGGGTCCTAGAAGATGAATAGGAGAACAGATCAGGTGACAGCAGCCAGGAATTTTCTTATATGCTTTTATGCAGTGACTGAGTAGGCGTGAGTTACTGTTCCTGGCGCTGAGACTTAGCAGATGCAATAAGACAATAGGGGAAAGTTTGTCCTGAGAATGACAGAGGGCACTGACAGAGCTTGGCACAAGCAGACTTACAAGACTAGTGGTTCTGCTGTGTGCCTTGGCAGTTTGTCTAGTCTCAATGAGTCTCCCTGGAGCAGCTAACATGACCCACGTGCCCCCTAGAGCTGGTACAAAGGAAGTTCATGCTCTATTCTGCCTCCTTCAGGATTATGTAGGGGCCACCCATTCTTCCCTTTTAAAGTTTCAAGTGTTTGATTCATGAATTTCTCATCTTAAAGCATTTCCTACTGAGTCGACAAAGCCTAGGGGTTAATTAAAGCTGCAGAAAGAGGAAGGTTGTTTGGTTCTTCCTTACAGCCTGGCTGGGAAGCTACAGTCTGGCCGTTTTGAGCATGAACTTGGAGGGCCTCCCAACTGGAATGGAATCAAAGACTTCTGTGGCTTCAGGTTTGTTTACTTTTGGCATTATCTAATGTTTTTTGGCCCTCTGATTCAGAGGCAAGGGGCTCTGAATGGCCCTGACCTAGTGTCTAGAGGCAGTGGAAAGAATTAATGCCACTGAGACCAGCAACATCCTGGTTGTTTACCCTGAAACACACTGAGGGTGAAGGCTGGGCCAGCTGTCTGAGATATCCCCTGAAAACTCCCAGTGCAGCTGGATTTCCCCTCCCTTGTGCCAAGCAGACCTATCATTATTAGAGCACACTGCTCTGGGCCATGTGACAAGCATACTATGGGGCAAATAATACAGTAAAGAAGAATGGAAAAGGAACTGCATTTTGTTTTCTTTCATTCTCTTTGCAGAAAGCCTGCAAGTGTTATGCTAAAATCTGCCTATTGATTTGGGTATAAATAGACCCCTTTTTCTAATCCAGATGCAGCCATGTGCCCCTCTCTTCAGGGTTGGTGATTCTCTGTTGTGTCTTGGGAGTAATGAGAAGATTCCACTGGAAAGAATGCAGGCAAATCAGCCCAGCTGAGATTACATAAAAGGAGAAGGAAAATTGGAGCAAGTATGTAATAAACCTCAGTATCTAGTTGAGTGTGATTTTTAACAAAAGCCTCTTGCATTTAGCTCAATGACTTAAGATCTTTAGATAGTAATTAAGTACATTTTTTTAAACATTTTATTTATTTATTTGAGAGAAGAGAGAGACAGTGAGAGAGCACGAGTGAGGAGAAGGTCAGAGGGAGAAGCAGACTCCCCGTGGAGCTGGGAGCCTGATGCGGGACTCGATCCCGGGACTCCAGGATCATGACTTGAGCCGAAGGCAGTCGCTTAACCAACTGAGCCGCCCAGGCGCCCCAGTAACTAAGTACATTTTATTCAAACATTTCCAGTGCTGGGTAGGAGCCATTTCAGTAGGCAAGGTAATTCTACTGGAAAGGCATAAGCTGTTAAAATCAGAGGCCTAGGGGTAGATTTCAGCTCCTTGGTGATTTGTGTTTAGAACTTTAGAGCTATGGGCCCTGTTAATGAGCAGCTAGGCATCTTTGCGGAATTTCTACTTTCCAGATCCAGGAGAGAGGCTCTTGTCTTGAAAGATCTGGTGAATCTTTGATTCACCCTTATATATATATATATTATTTAGTTATTTTTAATTTAATTTCTTTTCAGTGTAACAGAGTTCATTGTTTATGTACCACACCCAGTGCTCCATGCAGTACATGCCCTCCGTAATACCCACCACCAGGCTCCCCCTACCTCTCACCCCCGTCCCTTCAAAACCCTCAGATTATTTTTCAGAGTCCATAGTCTCTCAAGGTTCACCTCCCCCTCCAATTTCCCTCAACTCCCTTCTCCTCTCCATCTCCCCATGTCCTCCGTGTTATTTGTTATGCTCCACAAATAAGTGAAACCATATGATAATTGACTCTCTCTGCTTGACTTATTTCACTCAGCATAATCTCTTCCAGTCCCATCCATGTTGCTACAAAAGTTGGGTATTCATCCTTTCTGATGGAGGGCATAATACTCCATAGTGTATATGGACCACATCTTCCTTATCCATTCATCCATTGAAGGACATCTTGGTTCTTTCCACAGTTTGGCAACCATGGCCATTGCTGCTATAAACATTGGGGTACAGATGGCCCTTCTTTTCACTACATCTGTATCTTTGGGGTAAATACCCAGTAGTGCAATGGCAGGTTCATAGGGAAGCTCTATTTTTAATTTCTTAAGGGATCTCCACACTGTTCTCCAAAGTGGCTGCACCGACTTGCATTCCCACCAACAGTGTAAGAGGGTTCCCCTTTCTCCACATCCTCTCCAACACATGTTGTTTCCTGTCTTGCTAATTTTGGCCATTCTAACTGGTGTAAGGTGGTATCTCAATGTGGTTTTAATTTGAATCTCCCTGATGGCTAGTGATGATGAACATTTTTTCATGTGTCTGACAGCCATTTGTATGTCTTCATTAGAGAAGTGCCCGTTCGTGTCTTCTGTCCATTTTTTGATATGATCATCTGTTTTGTGTGTGTTGAGTTTGAGAAGTTCTTTATAGATCCTGAATATCAGGCTTTTGTCTGTACTGTTATTTGCAAATATCTTCTCCCATTCCATGTGTTGCCTCTTTGTTTTGTTGATTGTTTCCTTTGCTGTGCAGAAGCTTTTGATCTTGATGAAGTCCCCAAAATTCATTTTTGCTTTTGTTTCCTTTGCCTTTGGAAACATATCTTGAAAGAAGTTGCTGTGGCTGATATCGAAGAGGTTACTGCCTGTGTTTTCCTCTAGGACTCTGATGGATTTCTGTCTCATGTTGAGGTCTTTTATCCATTTTGAGTTTATCTTTGTGTGCGGAGTAAGAGAATGGTCGAGTTTCATTCTTTTACATATAGCCGTCCAATTTTCCCAGCACCATTTATTGAAGAGACTGTCTTTTTTCCACTGGATATTTTTTTCCTCTTTTGTAGAAGATTATTTGACCATAGAGTTGAGGGTCCATATCTGGGCTCTCTCCTCTGTTCCACTGGTCTATGTGTCTGTTTTTATGCCAGTACCACGCTGTCTTGGTGATCACAGCTTTGTATTAAGGCTTGAAATCAGGCAATGATGCCACCAGTTTTGTTTTTCTTTTTCAACATTTCCTTAGCAATTCAGGGACTCTTCTGATTCCATACAAATTTTAGGATTATTTGTTCCAGCTCTTTGAAAAATATCGGTAGAATTTTGATCAGAATGGCATTAAAAGTATAGATTGCTCTAGGCAGTATAGACATTTTAACAATGCTTATGCTTCTGATCCAAGAGTATGGAATGCTCTTCCACCTTTTTCTGTCTTCTTCGATTTCTTTCATGAGTGTTCTGTAGTTCCTTGAGTACAGATCCTTTACCTCTTTGGTTAGGTTTATTCCCAGGTATCTTATGGTTCTTGGTGCTATAGTAAATGGAATTGATTCTCTAATTTTCCTTTCTGTGTTTTCATTGTTTGTGTATAAGAAAGCAACTGATTTCTGTACATTGACTTTGTATCCTGCCACATTACTGAATTGCTGTATGAGTTCTGTTAGTTTGGGGGTGGAGTCTTTTGGGTTTTCCATATAAAGTTTCATGTCACCTGCAAAGAGAGAGAGTTTGATTTCTTCATTGCCAGTTTGGATACCTTTTATTTCTCTTTGTTGTCTGATTGCTGTTGCTAGGACTTCTAATACTATGTTGAAAAGAGTGGTGAGAGTGGGCATCCTTGTCGTGTTCCTGATCTCAATGGGAAGGCTGTGAGCTTTTTTCCACTGAGGATGATATTTGCGGTGGTTTTTCATAGATAGATTTTATGAAGTTCAGGTATGGTCCCTCTGTCCCTATCCCTATACTTTGAAGTGTTTTAATCAGGAACAGATGCTGGATTTTGTCAAATGCTTTTTCTGCATCAATTGAGAAGACCATGTGGTTCTTCTCTCTTCTCTTATTGATTTGTTCTATCACATTGATTGATTTGCGAATGTTGAACCATCCTTGCAACCCAGGGATGAATTCCACCTGGTCATGGTGGATAATCTTTTTAATGTGCTCTTGGATCCTATTTGCTAGGATCTTGTTGAGAATCTTAGCATCCATATTCATCAGTGATATTGGTCTGAAATTCTCCTTTTTGGTGGGATCTGTGCCTGGTTTGGGGATCAGAATATGCTGGCTTCATAAAAAGAGTCTGGAAGTTTTCCTTCTGCTTCAATTTTTTGGAACAGCTTCAGGAGAATAGGTGTTATTTCTTCCTTATATTTTTACTGTTCTATAGCTCCACTATTCTTGGACTCATGATGCCTGCCTTTTATTTTTTCTTATTTGTCTTAGCCTCTGCTTTACTTCTCCAATGCTACCCATAGCTCTTTCTCTCCTGCCCTTAGATATTTTGACCTTGTAGAGGAGCATTTTCCAACAGATCTATGAGCCTGCACAATAAAAGGTTGGGGCACCTGGGTGGCTCAGTGGGTTAAGTCTCTGCCTTCAGCTCAGGTCATGATCATCAGGCTCTCTGCTCAACAGGGAACCTGCTTCCTACCCCTCCCCTGCCTGCCTCTCTGACTACTTGGGATCTCTGTTTGTCAAATAAATAAATAAAATCTTTTTTTTTTAAAAGGCTTTATGGTTGATTTAGAATGAGAAATGATTCATACTTCACAACTCTTTTGGAAATTTGTAACTTACTTTTTAAAAGCCATTGAAGAAAGTTATTTTCATTTGTTTAGATGAATATATATTTACTTATTTAATATCAAAGTGTCTACTAGCTTCCTAAGAATTACTAGTTTTTAGAATTTGCTTTGGACATTGACACTATAATGCCCACAGGCTGAACAATCTGTCTAGACCAGTAGACATGCTAGTTACTGAGGAATGGCCATAGGTCATCAAATCCTCTGAAAAGACTTGCTTTTGATGGCAAAGAACGAACATTGACTAATGATGTAAACAGAAATGAGAGGAATCAAATGTTCAGTAAAGCACAGGACTAAAACAAACTGGATTGGCTGCTGTCCACTAAGGAGGTGCTGAAACAGGGATACTCTTGATCCTCATAAAAACGAATCCCTGACAGAGCCCTTAAAAAGGAACGACTCAGAGAGTGAATTCTCCATGATGCATGGAACATGTAGATACAAAACCTGTGTTGCATAACTGTATAAGAGACAACATGGGGAATTAAAGGCACATACTAGGTAGAGAATTAATAAAGAAGGGGGGTTTGATCTCAATGCTCCCACTAATTAGATATGTGAGCTGGGGCAAGCCATTCAATTTCCCCAAGCCTTATTTGTCAAATAAAATGACGAGACAGGACTCAAGTTCATTCCCAGTTCTAAAAGTCATAATATATGATGACTCTCCAAGTTGGAGCACAGTGGAAATTAAACTGATGCATATTTGCCCCAGGTCCCTGGGCTTCTCTAGCCCCATTTTATTCTTGAAAAAATATATGCATCTCAACCATATGTGTTTCAATAATTGGTAACAGTGTTCCATTTGAGTCCGTAACAAATCACAAGTTTGGGAAATGAGAGAGTGCCTGAGATAGGAATGTTACAAGTATCTTGCAGACTTCAGTTACCTCTATTGAGAAGAAAGTACTTCTGCAATCTAAATTGAGGTATTTTTAAAAATAATGTATAGCAAACATTTAGTTAATAAATATCTATTATATACTAGGCTCTGTTCCAGAACTTGAGGCACTGTGTGTGTGTGTGTGTGTGTATGGGAGACCCCCCCCCAAAAAAGACAATATGTCCTCCTTTCATGGAGCTTATTTCTTAGTGGTGGGAAACAGATAATAAACAATATGCTCAATAAGTAAGTATATAGCAAAAAGTAAATTACATACTATGTTAAAAGTTGCTAAATTCTGTGGACAAAGGTAAGGGTGAATGGAAGTTTATAATTACAAATAGGGTGGTTAGGGTAATTCTCGCTGAGAAAGGGAACTTTGAACTAAGACCTGAAGGAGGTGAAGGAGTAAAAAATGCCTATCTGAGGAAGAAGGAGGCCTACAGCAGAAACAGTGAAGAGGCAAGAATATGGCTTACAGGTTCTAGGAATAGCAAAGCAGCCTATGAAGCTGGAGAGGTGTGAATAGGCAGGTATGTTGAAACGGAGGAATCTGAGATGCTTGGTCTGGCTGGAAAAAATACCACTGAGCCTATTAGAGTAACTTCCATCCTCATCAGCAGCATAGCCTGGCCTCAGACTTCTTTTCCTTGTAGGAAGCCTTGTAGGAGTCTCAGGAATGGGATTCCATGCTAATCTTGAGATACCAAGTTAGCAGAATATCCATCCTCTCATCAGCAATAAAGCATCCAGCCTTTGCATCTGTAACAGTCTCCCCTGTAATTTATGCATTCTTTGGTTTAAATGCTGACTCTAGGGGCGCCTGGGTGGCTCAGTGGGTTAAGCCGCTGCCTTTGGCTCAGGTCATGATCCCAGGTCGTGGGTTCGAGCCCCACATCGGGCTTTCTGCTCAGCAGGGAGCCTGCTTCCTCCTCTCTCTCTGCCTGCCTCTCTGCTTACTTGTGATTTCTCTCTGTCAAATAAATAAATAAAATCTTAAAAAAAAATAAATGCTGACTCTATCATTATCTGCATTTATTACCATTGCCATTGCGTATGTTTGATGGGGGGCAGGGAGGCAGGAAACCTCTGGGCAGATTCCAAGTTGGGAATATGCATCTCTCTTCACTCTTACTTCTCTGCTAGTCCTCTGCCTTTCCCAAGGCCTGAGCCATGGACATAATACATAATGCTATGAAATAGGTAAGTGTTCTCAGTGGCCCTCTTGAACTTTTCTGTGTCTGCCTCCTTTCTTGTCCCTACCATGCCTCTCCCAACGTTCCTGACTTCTAAGAACCCAGTGTGGTATAGGATATCTGCCCCCCTATCTCTTTCCCCCCTATGAACCATCAATACTTACTTTCAGCCAGGAGCTGATCACATTAACATAAACCTGGTGATTACCTCTTTTGGGGCAGGTTCTGTTTTTTGACAGGAAATAAAAAAATTACTCTTGTGTGTTGCCATTTCATGTGTCATCAAGTTAGAATGGAGAGGATATAGGGGTGATGGGGAGGTGCTTCTCAGCATCCTGAAACCCTGAAAATTATTACCAAATGGTAGGCAGCCACCTACTCAGAGAATCAGTGAGGACCCCTGATGCTCCCTTACCTCCAGCTCAGTGCTACCTGCTTTCCATAAATCACCTTTCTCCAGGATTTCACTGTCTTTTTTTCCCCCTCCTTTTTTTTTTTTTTTTGGTTAGGAAACCTTCTGTAGATAGTAAGTTATATAAAGTGTTTGTGTGAGCCTCTGAATTACTCTTCCTCTTGGGAGACAGGAAGTGGCTCAAGACATAAGGGAGGAGTGGAAGGAATTGTTGTCCAATGGCCAGCAACTTGGTTTATTTCAGAAGATTATGTTTTCTTTGTTGCTTGCAGTGTGAAATAGTGTGCACAGGTGCCCCCATTTGATTCAATTTCAACCCTCATAATGATTGATGATCCCACCTGATCACGGCCAGATCACTTTGCTGTTCGCCCTTGTCTGCTGGGCTGTAGTCTATGAGTGGGGAGCCAGAGCCAGACCTTTTAAGGACTCAGAATGAACAAGCATGTCTGTCTCTCCCCTCTCCAAATGTTCACTCATTTAGATTTTTTATTCAATCAACGAAAGTCTAGTTTACATTTCTTTGAGAAGTGGCACTGCCAGAGCAGAGAGAGTATTAAACTGAATGGAGGAGTTACAAATATTAGAAACGTGAACACCCTGGAGAAACTAAAATGCAGAAGAGGGCATTTTGTGACCCAGATATAACCTTGTGTCCTCGTGTTCTAACCATTGCCATCATCACTTCAGCATCGTCATGAGTTAACACAACATCAGTTGTTGAATATTTATTATGTTGTCATTTTTACAAGTATTTTATGAGAATAGATTCTTTAAATTATCTCAACCACCTTAAGAAGTCACTCTTATTATCCCCACATCTCCAACAAAGAAACTGAGGTTTTAGAGGGGTTTAGTTTCATGCCTCATGTCTAAGCCAACCATGTAGGCAAAAATCTCTATAGCCAAATAAATGGTTAAAATGTGTATGTATAAATATAGATAGATCTGTAGGTAGTAATACATTTTAGCAAGATTCTAAAGAGCTTCTTTACATGGGAACCTTTCCTGGTGTCTTAAGATAGGATTCTGTCACACGTTGACTGCTCAGGAACATATCTTCTGCTCCAGTAAGCCACCTCTGCATCACCCTTGATCTGATGCTTCCTCTCTCTTTGTTGGATATCTTTCTCTGTTTTGTTTGTTTGTGTGTTTGTTTGTTGTTGTTGTTTTTTCTATCCCAGTAGAGACATTTGGCTCCTCCTGGGAAGGTGTCTATGAACAAAGGATGCAAAGACTTCTTTGTTAATGAGTCTAAATACCACTCCTCTGAGAAGCCTCCATATCACCAAGGCAGAGAGCTCCCTCCTCTGTGCTTGCAAAGCACATTGTTTCTAGTTCAGTTAATAAGACTGTTCATATTATTAATACAGTGTTCTATGCAGTGCTGCACAGCCCTTCCTTGAAAGCGCCAAGCTTTGTTCTAAGACTTTAGTGTTTACTGACCCATCTAATTCTCCCAATAACCCTGCAAGGTTAGTGTTATTGCTAATACACATAAGGAATGGAGGTACAGAGATCAGTAACTTGCTCAAGGTCATCTAGCTAGTAAGTGGCAGGGTCAGGATTCTGGAGCTTGGCAGTTTGGCGCCAGCACCTGGGCCTAATCACATTCCCTTTCCACAGTGGGCTTTAGCCTGTTCACAAGGCTGTGGTCCTAACGGGGCTGCAGCCTCCTCAAAGGCAGGGAGTGTACCTTGGGCGTCTCTCTGTCCTCCGCTCTGGGCACATGGCCTGGCACCTAGCAGCACCTGGGAGTTATTTGTTGGGTGATTGGGTGAAAGAAGGGTGGTTCCTAGAGAAGGACCAAGAGGCAGCCGGAGCAAACCACCCCGGTTTGTCTCTGCTTTAAGGCACTAAATTGCTACCTGGACCCTTAGTTTCAGGTCAGAGAAAGCACGAGGCAGAGGAGGTATTGCAGAACAAGCACTGTTCAACTCGGACCTTCCCTGACACTGTCCCTTCTTGCCTCTCTTCTGTTTGCATCTAAAAACCTACCTTGGTTTTCCCCCACTTGGGCTGCACACCTCATTGTCCTTCGTCCTGTCATTTACGTCTCCATGTAGCACCTGTTGCACTTCGTCACAACCACCTACATAGGTCTGTCGCCCCTTCTTTGCCACCCTGACAATGAACTCCTTGAGGGAATGACCTTGTCTTTATCACCTGCCCAGTGACTGATGCAAAGCCTGGCCCACGACAGGTCTTCAAACGGTGCTTTCTAAATGAAAAGATGCTTTCTAAATGAAAGCGATGACTAATCGCTAGACCTGGTACAGGTGGGCCATAAAGTACAAGAAGGAAGAAATTGTTACACCTTTGCGGGGGGGTGGGGAACCAAAAAACCACCATATCTCCAGCCCAAAGAATGGAGAATCATTCATTCATTCATTCATTCATTCATTCATTTATTTATTTATCATCTTTCCTCTCTTTCCTTCTAGCTCTTTTGATAAGCAATGCAGACATATTCTCTTAGGATTGGTTAAGAGAAGCTAGAAAGGTGGTTGGATTGGGTCGGCGGGTGGGTAGTTAGAGGAAACATGAAACAATAAAGATGATTTAATTTATATCTGATCACAGCAACCAGCTGGCTATGCCATCAATTATTACACCCTAGAAGTTATTAAAGAGCACCTCTGTCATAGGTACCTTACTAGCTCGGGATTTATAGAGCACAGAGCCACAGCAGGAAATACTGATATTTCTCTCACAGCATCACCGTGGATGTCAGGGTTGTCTGTCTCTCAGCCCTATCTCTTCTCACATATCCTCACACTTAGGCCCTATAGACTCAGGCTCAAGTCCCAGAATATTTTACTCCTAATATGGAAATCTCACTCACTTGTGTTTCAGTTCATTTTGTGTATTTCATATTTGTGGGTATTATGTTCCTACAAAAATATTCCTGGGCTCATTCAAATACTTCTAGAGTTTTCTGTATCATAAGTCACCTTCTTTGAAAGGACCTCTGGTTTCAATCTACTTTTTAAGAGGAAAAAAAACTAGACATCAGATCTCACTTTATATATGGTGGCATGAGTCCCAGAACTTGAGCCCTTAGTTTCATTGGCCTATGCTCTGTCTTCCCTCATTGAATCCCCAGTGTAAATAGGTCTCAGCCTTCACCTAAGGAAATTTCCAGGTTCCTTACTCAGGTCTCTGTACTTAATATAAATAAATAAGTTGCCTTGACATAAAAGGCACATTTCTTTTTAACAAAATTAGATGCTTTTCTCATCCCTAGAAGCAATTTATTCCTAATTATAACCAATTATTATGTGTGATATTAGAAAAAAAATCCATCAAATTACATTTTAAAATTTGGAAACTTTGTAGGGAAGAGTAACAATATAGAGTCATTTGTGTCAGTTCAAGTCAGTTGTGGAATTTTTCCTTTTAAGATAAGATTTTTGAGAACTGAACGAATTTCCACATTTTGATCTTTTGAAGTACCAAAGTGACAACACAGGCAGGAAGAGTTGACACAAGAAAAGCAGCAATTTAGTTATTTACCCAGAAATGCAGAGTTAGGTGTTATTAATGAGTGGCTAGATCACACTTGACATTTTACAAAGTGACTTACAATCACACCTATGCGCACACACACACACACACACACACGCACTTATATATACCACATGTGCAATAGAATAAGAGGGTAGAACTGGGTCCGCTTCCTTAGAGGCAGAATCAACCATAAATAGTGCCCATCTTGGCAAAAGAAATAAAAGAAGTACATGCATGAAATGGAGAGATCAGGAATGAAATCCATGAATGATGAACACTAGCTGGGCGAGCTTTATATGCACTCTCATCAGTCACTCATATACATACATACATAAACACACACACTTACACAAATGTGCATGCATTTATATCCTTTTACAAGTCCTCACTGGGTCTAGATTGCTATTGCTGCTCTCATTGTAGGGTCGAAGGAATCAATCTGCTTGTGGGAATAATGTCCAAAGTAGTATTAGATATTTGAGCTCCAAATACTTACACTTTCACTCGGCTGGTGACCTCATGGTTTCTCAAGCATCAGCTAGGTGAAGTGGGTGGTGGGCTGGGCTCTTTATTATTTATTTTTTGTAGACTTAATGATGTATAATTGACAGATAAATTTGCATATTTTAAGACCTGTAACATAATTTTATGTACAGTAGTCTCCCTTTGTCTGCAGGGAATAAATTCCAGGATCCCCAGGGGATGTCAGAAACCATGCATAGCACCTAATACTATGTATACCACATTTTCCTCCATATCTGTATACCTGCAATGAACTTTAATTTATAAATAAGGCACAGTAAGAGATTAACAACAATAACTAATAATAAAATAGAACAAATATAACAATATACTGTAATAGAAGTTACATGAATGTGATTTTTCTTGAAATATTGTACCACACTTAACCCTTCTTCTTGTGATGATGTGAGATGATAAAAATGCCTACCTGGTGAGATGAACTAAGGTTCATGACCTAGGCATTGTGACATAGTGTTAGGTTGCTGTTGACCTGACGTTATGTCAAAGGAAGATCATCAGGCTCTGAACCATGGGTAGCTAGAACTGCAGAAAAGGAAGCCATGGAGAAGAGGGAAATTACTGTCCATGTCCATTGTGAAGTGATTACTACAGTGAAACTAATTAACAAGACCATCACCTCACATAGTCACCTTTTTGTTTTTTTTCTGGTGAGAGTACTTAAGATCTAGCAGATTTCAAGTATATGAGACAGTACTAACTACAGTCACCAAGCTATACATTAAATCCCCAGAACTTACCCATCTTATAACTAAAAGTTTATACCCTTTGACCAACATCTTTCCATTCCTCCCACCCCCATGTCCCTAGTAACCACATTCCACTTGTCTCTGTGAGTTTGACTTCTTCGTATCCACATATAAGTGAGATCATTCTTGTCTTCCTGTGTTTGGACCGTTAAACTTAGCATACTGTCTTCAAGGTCCATCCATGTCACAAAGGGCCAGATTTCCTTTTCTTTTTTTTTTTAATTAATCCTTTTTTATATCTATCTATCTTGGCAGCTATCTCACATTTTTAAATCTATTCATTTATCAATAGATACTTAGGTTGTTTCCATATCTTTGCTACTATGAATAATACCACAATGACTTCATCCTTTTGTATATATACCCAGAAGCAGGATTGCTGGGTCATATGCGAGTCCCATTTTTAATGTTTTTGAGGGACTCCGTAGTATTTTCCATAATGGCTATGTCACTTTGCACTCCCCCCAACAGTATGCAAGATATTCCTATCTCCCTGGCCTTACCAACACTTGTTACCTCCCGATTTTTTAATAATAGCCATCCTAACAGGTGTGAGGTGATAGTTCCTTGTGATTTTGATTTTCATTTCCCTGATGATTAGTAATATTGAGCACTTTTTCATATACCTATTGGCCATTTGTATGTTCTATTTGGAAAAATGTCATTTTAGGTCCTTTGCCCATTTAAAAATAGGCTATTGTTGGTTTTGTTGTTGATAGTTATTGAATTGTAGAAGTTCTTTTTATTTTTTATTTTGTTAACCCCTTATCAGATATATGGTTTACAAAGAACTTCTCTCATTCGTATGTTACCTTTTCTTTTTGTTGATTGTATCCTTTGATATATAGGAGTTTTTTAGTTCAGTGTAGTTTCAGTTGTTTATTTTTGCTTTAATTGCCTTTTTTTTGGGTCTCATTTCCAAAAAAAAGTAATTGTCAAGGACCTTTTCCCTATGTTTTCTTCCAGGAGTTTTATGGTTTCAGGAATTACTTAAAGTATTTAATTTATTTTAATATTTGTACATGATATAAGAAAAGGGTCTTATGTTTTTCTTTTGCATGTGGATACCCAGTTTCCCCAACTCCATTTATTGACAACACAGTTCTTTCCCTATTCTGTATTCTTGGCACTTTGGTCAAAGATTAGTTAACTGTGTATGTATGGGTTTCTGGACTGTCCATTCTGTTCCATGGGTTTATGTGTCTGTTTTCATGCCAGTTACATATTATTTTGATTACTGAGCTTTGTGATATAGTTTGAAATCAGGATATGTGATGCCTCCAACTTTGTTCTTTTTTTTTTTTAAATTTTATTTTTTATAAACATATAATATATTTTTATCCCCAGGGGTACAGGTCTGTGAATCGCCAGGTTTACACACTTCACAGCACTCACCATAGCACATACCCTCCCCAATGTCCATAATCCCACCCCCTCTCTCCCAACCACCCTCCCCCCATCAACCCTCAGTTTGTTTTGTGAGATTAAGAGTCACTTATGGTTTGTCTCCCTCCCAATCCCATCTTGTTTCATTTACTCTTCTCCTACCCCCTTAACCCCCCATGTTGCATCTCCTCTCCCTCATATCAGGGAGATCATATATGATAGTTGTCTTTCTCCGATTGACTTATTTCGCTAAGCATGATACCCTCTAGTTCCATCCACGTCGTCGCAAATGGCAAGATTTCATTTCTTTTGATGGCTGCATAGTATTCCATTGTGTATATATACCACATCTTCTTTATCCATTCGTCTGTTGATGGACATCTAGGTTCTTTCCATAGTTTGGGTATTGTAGACATTGCTGCTATAAACATTCGGGTGCACGTGCCCCTTCGGATCACTACGTTTGTATCTTTAGGGTAAATACCCAGCAGTGCAATTGCTGGGTCATAGGGTAGTTCTATTTTCAACATTTTGAGGAACCTCCATGCTGTTTTCCAGAGTGGTTGCACCAGCTTGCATTCCCACCAACAGTGTAGGAGGGTTCCCCTTTCTCCGCATCCTCGCCAGCATCTGTCATTTCCTGACTTGTTAATTTTAGCCATTCTGACTGGTGTGAGGTGATATCTCATGGTGGTTTTGATTTGTATTTCCCTGATGCCGAGTGATATGGAGCACTTTTTCATGTGTCTGTTGGCCATCTGGATGTCTTCTTTGCAGAAATGTCTGTTCATGTCCTCTGCCCATTTCTTGATTGGATTATTTGTTCTTTGGGTGTTGAGTTTGCTAAGTTCTTTATAGATTTTGGACACTAGCCCTTTATCTGATATGTCATTTGCAAATATCTTCTCCCATTCTGTCAGTTGTCTTTTGGTTTTGTTAACTGTTTCCTTTGCTGTGCAAAAGCTTTTGATCTTGATAAAATCCCAATAGTTCATTTTTGCCCTTGCTTCCCTTGCCTTTGGCGATGTTCCTAGGAAGATGTTGCTGTGGCTGAGGTCGAAGAGGTTGCTGCCTGTGTTCTCCTCAAGGATTTTGATGGATTCCTTTCTCACATTGAGATCCTTCATCCATTTTGAGTCTATTTTCGTGTGTGGTGTAAGGAAATGATCCAATTTCATTTTTCTGCATGTGGCTGTCCAATTTTCCCAACACCATTTATTGAAGAGGCTGTCTTTTTTCCATTGGACATTCTTTCCTGCTTTGTCGAAGATGAGTTGACCATAGAGTTGAGGGTCTATTTCTGGGCTCTCTATTCTGTTCCATTGATCTATGTGTCTGTTTTTGTGCCAGTACCAGGGTGTCTTGATGATGACAGCTTTGTAATAGAGCTTGAAGTCCGGAATTGTGATGCCACCAACTTTGGCTTTCTTTTTCAATATTGCTTTGGCTATTCGAGGTCTTTTCTGGTTCCATATGAATTTTAGGATTATTTGTTCCATGTCTTTGAAAAAAAATGGATGGTACTTTGATAGGAATTGCATTAAATATGTAGATTGCTTTAGGTAGCATAGACATTTTCACAATATTTATTCTTCCAATCCAGGATCATGGAACATTTCTCCATTTCTTTGTGTCTTCCTCAATTTCTTTCATGAGTACTTTATAGTTTTCTGTGTATAGATTCTTAGTCTCTTTGGTTAGGTTTATTCCTAGGTATCTTATAGTTTAAGGTGCAATTGTAAAAGGGATTGACTCCTTAATTTCTCTTTCTTCTGTCTTGTTGTTGGTGTAGAGAAATGCAACTGATTTCTGTGCATTGATTTTATATCCTGACACTTTACTGAATTCCTGTACAAGTTCTAGCAGTTTTGGAGTGGAGTCTTTTGGGTTTTCCACATATAGTATCATATCATCTGCAAAGAGTGATAGTTTGACTTCTTCTTTGCCGATTCGGATGCCTTTAATTTCCTTTTGTTGTCTGATTGCTGAGGCTAGGACTTCTAGTACTATGTTGAATAGCAGTGGTGATAACGGACATCCCTGCCGTGTTCCTGACCTTAGCGGAAAAGCTTTCAGTTTTTCTCCATTGAGAATGATATTTGCGGTGGGTTTTTCATAGATGGCTTTGATAATATTGAGGTATGTGCCGTCTATCCCTACACTTTGAAGAGTTTTGATCAGGAAGGGATGCTGTACTTTGTCAAATGCTTTTTCAGCATCTATGGAGAGTATCATATGGTTCTTGTTCTTTCTTTTATTAATGTGTTCTATCACATTGATTGATTTGCGGATGTTGAACCAACCTTGCAGCCCTGGAATAAATCCCACTTGGTCGTGGTGAATAATCCTTTTAATGTACTGTTGAATCCTATTGGCTAGTATTTTGGCGAGAATTTTTGCATCTGTGTTCATCAAGGATATTGGTGTGTAGTTCTCTTTTTTGTTGGGATCCTTGTCTGGTTTTGGGATCAAGGTGATGCTGGCCTCATAAAATGAGTTTGGAAGTTTTCCTTCCATTTCTATTTTTTGGAACAGTTTCAGGAGAATAGGAATTAGTTCTTCTTTAAATGTTTGTTAGAATTCCCCTGGTAAGCCATCTGGCCCCGGGCTTTTGTTTGTTTGGAGATTTTTGATGACTGTTTCGATCTCCTTACTGGTTATGGGTCTTTCAGGCTTTCTATTTTTTCCTGGTTCAGTTGTGGTACTTTACATGTCTCTAGGAATGCATCCATTTCTTTCAGATTGTCAAATTTGTTGGCGTAGAGTTGCTCATAGTATGTTCTTATAATTGTCTGTATCTCTTTGGTGTTAGTTGTGATCTCTCCTCTTTCATTCATGATTTTATTTATTTGGGTCCTTTCTCTTTTCTTTTTGATAAGTCTGGCCAGGGGTTTATCAATCTTATTAATTCTTTCAAAGAACCAGCTCCTAGTTTCATTGATTTTTTCTATTGTTTTTTTGGTTTCTATTTCATTGATTTCTGCTCTGATCTTTATGATTTCTCTTCTCCTGCTGGGTTTAGGCTTTCTTTCTTTGTTCTTTCTCCAGCTCTTTTAGGTGTAGGGTTAGGTTGTGTACCTGAGACCTTTCTTGTTTCTTGAGAAAGGCTTGTACCGCTATATATTTTCCTCTCAGGACTGCCTTTGTTGTGTCCCACAGATTTTGAACCGTTGTGTTTTCATTATCATTTGTTTCCATGAATTTTTTCAATTCTTCTTTAATTTCCTGGTTGAACCATTCATTCTTTAGAAGGATGCTGTTTAGTCTCCATGTAATGGGTTCTTTCCAAATTTCCTCTTGTGATTGAGTTCTAGCTTCCGAGCATTGTGGTCTGAAAATATGCAGGGAATGATTCCAATCTTTTGACAATGGTTGAGACCTGATTTAGGACTGAGAATGTGATCTATTCTGGAGAAAGTTCCATGTGCACTAGAGAAGAATGTGTATTCTGTTGCTTTGGGATGAAATGTTCTGAATATATCTGTGATGTCCATCTGGTCCAGTATGTCATTTAAGGCCTTGATTTCCTTGTTGATCTTTTGCTTGGATGATCTGTCCATTTCAGTGAGGGGAGTGTTAAAATCCCCTACTATTATTGTATTATTGTCGATGTGTTTCTTTGATTTTGTTATTAATTGGTTTATATAGTTGGCTGCTCCCACGTTAGGGGCATAGATATTTAAAATTGTTAGATCTTCTTGTTGGACAGTTCCTTTGAGTATGATATAGTATCCTTCCTCATCTCTTATTATAATCTTTGGCTTAAAATCTAATTGATCTGATATAAGGATTGCCACTCCTGCTTTCTTCTGATGTCCATTAGCATGGTAAATTCTTTTCCACTCCCTCACTTTAAATCTGGAGGTGTCTTCAGGTTTAAGATGAGTTTCTTGTAGGCAACATATAGATGGGTTTTGGTTTTTTATCCATTCTGATACCCTATGTCTTTTGATTGGGGCATTTATCCCATTAACATTCAGGGTAAGTATTGAGAGATATGAATTTAGTGCCATTGTATTGCCTGTAAGTCACTGTTATTGTATATTGTCTCTGTTTCTGATCTACTACTTTTAGGGTCTCTCTTTGCTTAGAGGACCCCTTTCAATATTTCCTGTAGAGCTGGTTTGGTGTTTGCAAATTCTTTCAGTTTTTGTTTGTCCTGGAAGCTTTTAATCTCTCCGTCTATTTTCAATGATAGCCTAGCTGGATATAGTATTCTTGGCTGCATGTTTTTCCTGTTTAGTGCTCTGAATATATCATGCCAGCTCTTTCTGGCCTGCCAGGTCTCTGTGGATAAGTCTGCTGCCAATCTAATATTTTTACCATTGTACGTTACAGACTTCTTTTCCCGGGCTGCTTTCAGGATCTTTTCTTTGTCACTAAGACTTGTCAATTTTACTATTAGGTGACGGGTTGTGGACCTATTCTTATTGATTTTGAGGGGGGTTCTCTGAACCTCCTGGATTTTGATGCTTGTTCCCTTTGCCATGTTGGGGAAATTCTCTCCAATAATTCTCTCCAATATACCTTCTGCTCCCCTCTCTGTTTCCTCTTCTTCTGGAATCCCAATTATTCTAATGTTGTTTCGTCTTATGGTGTCACTTATCTCTCGAATTCTCCCCTCGTGGTCCAGTAGCTGTTTGTCCCTCTTTTGCTCAGCTTCTTTATTCTCTGTCATTTGGTCTTCTATATCACTAATTCTTTCTTCTGCCTCATTTATCCTAGCAGTGGAGCCTCCATTTTTGATTGCACCTCATTAATAGCTTTTTTGATTTCAACTTGGTTAGATTTAGTTCTTTTATTTCTCCAGAAAGGGCTTTTATATCTCCCGAGAGGGTTTCTCTAATATCTTCCATGCCTTTTTCGAGCCCGGCTAGAACCTTGAGAATCGTCATTCTGAACTCTAGATCTGACATATTACCAATGTCTGTATTGATTAGGTCCCTAGCCTTTGGTACTGCCTCTTGTTCTTTTTTTTGTGGTGGATTTTTCCGCCTTGTCATTTTGTCCAGATAAGAGTATATGAAGGAGCAAGTAAAATACTACAAGGGTGGCAACAACCCCCAGGAAAATATGCTTTAGCCAAATCAGAAGAGATCCCAAATCACGAGGGGGAAGAAAGGTTCAGAAAGAGGTTCAGAAAGAAAAAAAAGAAAAAAAAACAGAAACAATTAAAAGAAGAAAACCAGTAAAGAAACAATATAAAAAGGAGAATTATATATATATATATATATATATATATATATATATATATTAGATAAACTAGTTAAAAAATGTTAAAAAAGAAAAGGGTAAAAGTTAAAAAATTTAGCAGAAGAAGAAAAAAAATTGAAAAAAAAATTAACTGGAAGGCTAAAGAATCATGGGGAGAAAGCCATGAGTTCCGTGCTTTGCTTTCTTCTCCTGTGGAATTCCGCTGCTCTCCTTGGTATTGAAACTGCAATCCTTGGTAGGTGAACTTGGTCCTGGCTGGGTTTCTTGTTGATCTTCTGGGGAAGGGACCTGTTGTAGTGATTCTCAAGTGTCTTTGCCCCAGGCGGTGTTGCACAGCCCTTACCCAGGGCTGGTCTGAGTAATCCGCTCGGGTTCGCTTTCGGGAGCTTTTGTTCCCTGAGCGCTTTCAGTAGAGTTCCGGAGGACAGGAATGAAGATGGCGGCCTCCCAGTGTCCGGCCGGGAGGAGCCAAGAGCCCGGGGCCCAATCCTCAGTGTGCCCTTAGAGAATAGCGCCCAATTACTCTCGTCACCCTGTCCTCCGGCCGCGCTCCCAGCTGACCGAGCCTGCGACTGGTTCAAGGTAACCCCAAGCTGTGAGCTCACTCCTCGGCTCTGTCTCTGTAGCCGGCTTCCCCATTCTAATACCTGTGAGCTCTGCGACACTCAGACACCCCCCATCCTTCTGTTACCCTGCGGGACCTGAGGCCACGCTGACCCCGCGTGGGTTTCACCCCGGTTAAGCCTCTGGAGCGATGTCCCTCAGCGGAACAGACTTTTAAAAGTCCCGGTTTTGTGCTCCGTTGCTCCGCCGCTTGCCGGGAGCCGGCCCCTCCCTCCGTAGTCTATCTTCCCGTCGCTTTGGATTCACTTCTCCGCCGGTCCTACCTTTCAGAAAGTGGTTGATTTTCTGTTTCTAGAGTTGCTGTTCTTCTTCTCTTCGATCTCCCGTTGGATTTGTAGGTGTTTGCAATCTTTAGATAAGCTATCTAGCTGATCTCCCGCTACCTGAAGTAGTCTCAGCCTGCTACTTCTCCGCCATCTTGACTCCTCCTCCCCAACTTTGTTCTTCTTAAGATGTTTTAGCTATCTAGATTTTTTTTTTTTTGGTTCATTATAAATTTTAGGAATTTTTTTTCTATTTCTGTGAAAAATGCCACTGGAATTTTGATAGGAGTTGCACTAAATCTGTATATAGCTTTGGGTAGTATGGATATTTTAATGATATTAATTCTTCCAATCCATGAACATTTGTTTTTGTCTTCTTTCTTTCATCGGTGTTTTATAGTTTTCAATACATAGATCTTTCACCTCTTTCAATTTGTTCCCAAGCATTTATTCTTTTTGATACTGTCATAAATGTGTTTTCTTAGTTTTCTTTCCATATAGTTTGCTTGTTGTATGGAAATGCAAGTGATTTCTGTAAGTTGATTATAAATCTTGCATCTTTAATGAGTTGACTTATTACTTTTAACAGGTTTGTGTGTGTGTGTGTGTGTGTGTGTAGTCTTTAGATTTTTCTCTATGTAAGATCCTGTCATCTATAAACACACCATTTTACCTCTTCCCTTCTGATTGGGATGCCTTTTATTTCTTTCTCTTGCCTAATTGTTCTGGCTAAAATTTCTAGCACTGTGTTGAACACAAGTAGCAAGAATGGGCACACTTTTCTTGTTCCTGATTTTAGAGGGAAAGATTTCAGTTTTTCACCATTGATTATGATGTTAATAGCTATGAACTTGTCATATAGGACTTTTCTTATATCAAGATACATTCCTTCTATACCTATTTTTGAGAGTTTTCAATCATGAAAAGATGTTAAATTTTATTAAATGCTTTTTCTGCATATATTGAGCTCATCGTGTGTTTTTTTTAGGGGGATTTATTTATTTGTTTGAGAGGTGTGGTGAGGTCAAGGGAGAGGAAGAGAGAGTCTCAAGCAGACTCTGCACTGAGCACAGAGCCCAATGTGGGGATTGATCCCATGACCCTGAGATCACAACCTGAGCCAAAGCCAAGACTCAGATGCTTAACTGCCTTTGCCACTCAGGCACCCCAGTCATATGACTTTTATCTTTCATTCTGTTAATTGAGTGTATCACATTTGTTGTGATCTGTGTATGTAGACCCATCCTTGCATCTGAAGAATAAATCCCACTTATGAATGATACATGATTCTTTTAATGTGATGTTAAATTCAATTTGCAGTATTTCATTCAGTATTTTTGCATCTGTGTTCATCGGTGATGTTGGTTTATAATTTTCTTATGGTGTCCTCAAGTGGCTTTGTATGAGGATAATCTTGACTTCTTAAAATGAATTTGAAAATGTTCCTTTCTCTTGAATTTTTTGGAAGCGTTTGAGATGGATTGGCATTAATCCTTTGAATGTTTGGTAGAATTCATCAGTGAAAGTATCTGGTCCTTGACTTTTTTGGGGAGGTTTTGGATTACTGACTCAATTTCTTTACTAGTAATTGGTCTGTTCAGATTTTCTGTTTTATCATGATTCAGTCTTTGTAGGTTGTATGTTTCTGGGAACTTTCCCATTTTTTCTATGTTGTCCAATTACTTGGTGTATAATTGTTCCTAGCAGTTTTCTTATGTATTTCTGTGCTGTCACTTGTCTCTTCATTAATGGCTCTTGAGACTCCTAGGGTGTTCCTTTCACAAAACAGCTGACCAAACTATTAAAGCCAAAAGGAACCTAGAGGCTTTGGGTCTAATTCCCTTCTTTTACAAAGAGGAAACCTGGGTCAGAGAGGGACCAGATCTATTTATGGTCCCATAACTTCTCAGTGCCTAAAGTCAGACCTTCCTTCCAAGATCTCCTCTTACTACTGTATGGTACTTTCTAGGCTTGTGGAGTTTATCACTCACTGTCACTCTCTCCATCCTGGCAGTGGCCTTCAGTTATGTTGGTTGAAATCAACGTCATTACATAGTTCCCCTTATTCCAGAGCAATCAGTTGCACTGGATTCCTTTAATGGATCGAGAACTGTATGTACCTGTGCCCTGAGTACAGTACACTCTAGAGCTCCCCAAATGGAAGTCTTATCCATTCAAGAAATATTTGTTGAATGCCTACTCTTTGCCAGGCCCCTTTCGTGTATTACAAATGCAGGAGGGTATGAGACAGCCTCCACCCTCATGGAACTTTATCATTAGGAAAATAGAATCCACAACAATCACTGGCTGCAGATGAGCAGCTGCTCATTTTGGGGAGGTGGTGGCCCCTGTGGTCCACTGTAGTTCTTGGCATTCATTTGAGGTATTGCTATGTCCTAATACCTACCGGCTAAACTTATTTCATTTTCTTGCCTTGTCTCTGATTTTTAAATCTCATATTTTAAGTTTAAACCCCCTGAGTCACAACTTTACCCTCATAGAGTAAGAACCTGATGACTTTCAATGGTAAGGACAAGCGTGATTTCAAGTTCCCAAGCCCCATCCAGCTGGATTCAGTCTCTGGTTATTAGAGGATGAAATAAATCAGGCTTTGTGATCAGGACAGGTGCACGAGGAGACAAAATTAGACTAAGCAGGGGATACCTTAAGTCACAACTGAGGGACATCATAGGAATGGATGTTGGTGGAGGAGGGAGGGCAGCTTTAATCAGAGAGAGTGATTATGGAATCTAATTAGCCTCTCATTTTCATTTGCAGAAGGAACATTCAATTCACTTAACGCCACTCGATAGATCCTTATACTCCCATCTGTACCCAGGGGAAAACAAATTCCAATGTAATAGAGCATTTGGACAGCAGTAGACTCTAGCAGGGAGAGTGTGTAGCCGAAAATGAGGGGGCCTGGGTTTCAGTCTTGGCTCTACCTCTAGTAGCATTGTGACCCTGAGCACAGTGCCTTACCCCTAGAGGACCCAGAGCCCATCTGCTCAGTATGAAGATTGGATTAAAACATTTTAAAGGTCTCTTTAGCTGCAAAATGCTATTCCTGTTTTTTTCACTGCATATTTCCATACTATGGCCTAGTAAGGCATGCAGTTAGCATTTTGGAATTACTGACTATAGTTCTGTTGATAAGAGCTTGAGCTTTGGAATCAGGCAAACCTGAATCGAGTGGTGACCCTGCCCACTTAGCTTTGGGTCAGTTACTTAATCTTTCTAACGCTTAGTTTACAGAATTAGAACAATAATAATACTTGTCTTACGGAATTGTTCTGTGGGTCAAATGGGCTAAAGCACTCAAAGCACTTTGAACCATGCTCAGAGCATTGTAAGATTCAGTAAATGCTTAGCTATTACTATCTACTCATCTGGTTAGCTTAAAGTTTTAGAATAACTTGGATATTTTATTTAATTTTTAAAAGAAAATATGGGGTGGGTCTCTTTTTAAAAAAAAAATTGCTTGATGACACAGCTGGGGAGGTTTAATGCTAAGTAAGGTAAGTAATGGAGTGAGACCAAAATAACTCCACAGATATAAAGCATTTAATGTGGGAGTAAATGAAGTTGCCACCCAGAACTAACAGCCAGAGTCCTGGCTGGGCTGTAATTAATGAATACAATGGCCAAGATTTATAAGGATATTTTAAGAAGTAACTGCATTGCATGGAGCTCTGGGTTTTATGCCTGGGCTGAAGTAAGATCAATGGGAAATCCACTCAGTTCAAGATTTAATGGGTGGGGATGAGCCTTTGTCCCCAGAGTTGGGACTTTGTGCAGTAGTGGCTACCTGGGATATTTTCTCCCAGGGAATATGAAAAAACCTGTGGATCACTTGGAGCCAGAGGAGAAAGAATGATAGCCCACACCTCTTTGCCCATTAGAAAGTGCAGAGAAGCCACTCCCAACTCAAACTTCTCCAGAAGGGCTTCTCTTTTAGTGCCTTATGTATACCCTGGCTAGAAGGTAGGTTGTTTCCTCTGCCTTTTTGCTTGAGGAAGACTTGAAACAGGACTGCAGCGGGTACAGCATATCTTGCTGCCAGAAGCTTGGGCATCCCAAGGAAGTAAGTGCTGTGTCCCTGAGACGGCGGATAAGCATACCACAGGCCTCTGCAGATGGTTTGCCGTCAGCAGGGACAGCCAGTGCTTTTCCAAAGCACATTCCAGGTGGCCATTTGTGCCCTGGGCCCGCAGTGAGCCGGGCTTTTTGACTTGCCTCGTTTTCCTCAGGAGCAGAGACACATAACTCATAATGTCCTTCTAAGACCTCTGCAGTGGGATTTGGGGATAAAATGCACATATATGTTTTCAGTTCCCCTTTTACTTTCTGCTCAGGGAGGACTGAAGAACCAGAGTACAAGCTTGCTGAGTCTCCCTGGACTTTACTTCTGAGTACACGAGACCAGGAAAATGTCTAATTTAGGGTCACCCCTAGGGAAGGTGATTTTCCATCTTCCCTTGGTCCATTCTGAACACTTTTATGCTCTGCCAGTTTTGTTCCTGTGGTTCCTTCTGTCTGCATGTCCTTCTCCCAGGAGCCCACCTCAGCTCCTTCAAGGGTCCTTTTCTGGCCTAGCAGTGACCTTGGCTGAAGATAAACCTGCACATTTTGTTCTCCTTGTTTATGGATTTAATACCTGGCTCCCTGCATGTCACTTGCTTGCAATTTTTGTAGCTTTGTGGCCCTTTCTTTTTCATAGTTCACCCTGTTCTTTAGTCTGCCTCTTATAAATACCTTCTTTGTGAAATACTCATCAACTACTTATAAGTTTCAATTACAGATCTTTAGTTTTGTTTTCTGAAATGATTCTTAACATTTCTTTCTTAGTTACTCCATGGGCAGAGAACCTTGTGGTGAGATATAGGTCTCCATCAGTCCCAAGGATATATTCCATGCATTTATATGGAATTTTATGTTTTATTAGTAATATAAAAATGTAGCTCATATTCAAAATCTAATCCCCCCCAACAATACTATAAAGTAACTATCATTATCCCAGTTTTACAGATGAAGAAAAACAGAGGCCCAGGAAAGTTAGGTGATTTGCCTAAAATCATTCAATTAGAAAGTAGAAAATTAAGACTTGAATATGAGTTTCGATTTTAAGTTCAGTTTCTAATCTACTGCATCATGAACTGACCTAAGGGATCGGGGCTCCTGTGTGTTTTTCTCATTTTCTATGACCAGTAGTCTCTGGGTTTATATATCAGGGTCACTCTGTTTCTTCATCCTCTTGCTGAGATGCCACAGGTTCAGGTTACAGAGCCTTTGCCTTTCCCATGAATAGTCATGCAAAAGAGTGTGGACTTATCCTAGAGATCAGGCACCTAAATGGATTCTGTCCCAATCATTTCTCTCTGCTTGGTACCAAAAAGACAACTGAGTGGAGTTGTCTTACTAACAAATGCAAGGAACAGATACTCTTCGTAAAAGAAAAGATAATCTTTATGTCTGATAGGTTAGGAAATTACATAGTGAACCAGTCATTTACTTTGATGAACAGTATTTATTATGTGTCTACAAACACCTAAGTATTAGGTAACATTGGACAAGGGCACAGAGAAATAACTGTAAATAGTTGCTGAGGATCCTCAGATAACCAAGACACACACTTGTCTTACTGAATCATAATCAGTGATGGGGGAAGAGATTAAGGGAGATAAATACCTGTTAAACGTTATTATATAATGTGCGTAGTGTGTACACACATACACCTTGAGAAGGTGTATCTGAAGGGCAAGTATGTCTGTTCATCCCCCTCTCTCTGGTGCTCAGCATGGTGCATAGCACATAGACATTTTCACCAGCTCTTCTGAGAGTGAAGGAATAGAACCATGAAAGAACAGAAGAGAATATATGACTCTCTTGGAGAGGTGTGGAAAAAGGCAACCAGAAAAAGGCTTTGAACATGAGGTGATATTTAAAGTCTTTTTTTTTTAAAAATGTAGTAGGTCTCTACAAACAAGTTGGGATTTATTTTGGGGAGAAGTGTGAGGAGAGGGGAATGTGGGTTCTGAAAGAAGAGGACATGGGAGATGTGGCTAGAAAGGGAGTTGGGGCCAGGGAATGAAGGGCCTTGGGTTCATGCTAAAGGATTTGATTCTGCTTTATAGGTGCCGGGAAGCAGAGAATGTGTTAAGGCTGTGAAGTGACAGGTTTAGGATTATATTTAGAGTGGGGCAGAGACTGAAGGCAGGTGTCCATGAAGGCACCATGTGGTTCTTCACTGCAGCCTTGTGGGTCTTTACAGGACAGCACAGGCTGAAGCATGATTGATGAAGATGCTATGATCTGAGGTAGGAAAGTTAGGGTAAAGAAGGGTTGTTAGCATGGGAACAAGAGAGACTGGGATGGAGGTCATGATATATCATGCTGAATTCAAGATGCCTTTGGGAAATCCAAGGGGATGTATTCAGGAGACAAGTTGTGACAAAAGACTGGATTTGTGGAGAGAAGTGGGATCTAGGAATTTATAGGTAGAAGTTATCAGCATGTAGGAATTATGCACTACTGGAATGAATGAAGTCACCTTGGGGAGAGCAATAAGAAGGCTTAGAAAATGCTTCTTGGCATTAACCATCTCTTAGACTGATAAGGCAGTTTAGAGTATTTAGTCCCCTTTGTCTAGAAGCATCTTTTTCTGATAAGACTAAAAAGACCCATTTTTATCTCTGACCCAGTGAGGTAGAAAATCTTGAGATTATTTTTAAGAACTTTAAAGGAAGTCTTTCCTTCAGTTCTTCATCCTCACTAATACCATTCAAGTTAATTCAACACCCTGACCAAGCCCCTGGTATATGAGAATCACTATATTAGGTATTGTAGGGCTTACAAAAGGAGTGAACCCTCCCTTCAAGGAACGTCTAGCTTCTAGAGAACAGTAAGCAAGTGACTATAGTGCAAGGTGGAAGAAGAAATTACCATTTGCGTTAACCAACTGGATGCTCTGAGTGTTCAAAGATGAAGGAATTCATATGTTTGCAGAGGTCAGGAAATGTTTCATAGGAAAGGTGATCTTGAAGAAGAACAGGTTAATGATAGGCTGATAGTAGAGATTAGTGGTAGAAGAAACAATAAAATCAAAGTGGCAGAGGATGAAGTTCACCTGGTTTGTAGGAAATATTGGGCATTAAACCTGAGAAGGTAGATTAAGGCCTTGAATGCCAGGACAGAGAGATTGTATTTGATTTCACAGTTTGAGGAACTCGAACTCTCTTTCAACAACATTTAAGTGGTCAGTGGTAGGCCTTCCCCAGTTTCAGAACAAATGGGTGTTAGAAGAACTGTGGTTGGTCCTTCTTCAAGGAGAAAGTTAATCAATTGGTATTACAAAGTCGTCATACATGGGCAACCAAAGTTGAAATCCACTTCTGAAGATAGATATTGTTTAGGACTAAGCCACAGCCCCAATTCCCATTCCCTTAGATCCAGATCTGTATTTTCTTAGTACATGGTTCCCTTGAGGGGACTGCTCTTGTTTTTCTTGTGAGTCATTTGTTATCTTAAATATTGGCATCTGTGAGATAAGAGTTTTCTAAATCACATTCACAGAATGCTTATAAACACGCCTCATGTTTAGAACAGGTTTCTTCATTGACCTTGTGCTGTTGATGTGCTTGAAGCTATTTCAGAGCATTAAATTCCCCAAAGCTTTACCATGGAAACATACTCCCAGGTCATAACTCTTTCCTCTCTCTGGGCGTGGACCCCCAACGTTTATGTGGCGGCTCACATAACCAATCCAGCAGGATTTTCAGTAAAACCTGAGCTGCCATAGGGATACAATATTTCTTTTCCTAATTGCTCATCATTTCCTCCTAATTCTTCTAACAGCAATTGAAGATGACATTATACTCCCTTTTATGTCAGTTGATGGTGCATAATTCTCTCCTGGAACAGCCAACGACTGTATTTACTAACACATTAAAAAACATCAATGTGTATTCAGGCCACAACCATTTTTACACCAGTATTTTATGTGTGCATCAAATGGTGGAATTTTGAAAAGGGGCTTCATTCTTATTAAAAGCAGCTCCAACCCTTGCAGACAGAATGTACAACTGAAGGCCTGTGCATAAACAGACATACTCATTATTCTCCGTACCATCCCCCACTGACTCCCACCCCAGCCCAACTCCATTTTCTGTCCTTCCCTGCCTTGCTCCGTTCCTGGGAGGCTGTCCACGGCAGACAGCATCACCTGGGCCACCCTCTGCCTACTGGCTCCTGATTGGGTTTGGCCAGTAGGAGGCATCAGCAAAAAGACCAGAGGACTGGAGGAGAGAGATTATGGTATTTCTTTCTTGCTCTCTCCCTGTTCTGCTCTCTCTCTGTTTCGTATGTGGTATTTCTGGCAGTAGCTATACTTTGCCATGACTATAGCATTTCTTGGGATCTGGTGATACTAATTCTTCCCCTTGTCCCTTCAGCCCTGGAAACGTAAAAGCTTTCATCAGTTACCAGTCACTGGGTGCCTTCATATCCCCACCCATCATTCTATGGGTAACTCCTTCACATAGGTCTCTTCATCTGAGCCATTTGGGGTGTATTGCATTTTCCATTGAGGATCTGATGGAAACACCAGATATTATGGTTTCCAAATAAATTATTTGGCTAATAAACTCTCTGTTCACCTTACCCGTAACCTGCCTGGACCTTTCTTTAATGGTTGTCAAGGGGCCCACTATGAAAATATCAAAAGTAATTAATTATTGAAAATTGATGCTTACTCCTAAAAAAATGGGGCCAGAATATTCTACTTTCAATGAAGACACTATATTGTAGGTTTTATATACATAGCTTATGGAAGCACAAAAGATGATAAGTTTTGATGTGAATAATGTGTTCCCTGCTGAAAATAGGTCAGAGGAAGAGACATAGTGGATCAACTCCATGTGATTTAGCAGACAGAGATTTTTAAGTGTGGAAAGGAAAGGTAGGGTAGATGGGACATTGAAAAATACCAAAAGCTTTTTCTACATATACTGGGTCCTAATAAAGTGTTGCTACTTCGGATCTGTGTGATTAGTGTAGGATGGAAGGCTATGAAATTATACCCAATTCCAAGTGCTCTTTTGTAAGAAATGCATAGGTTGCTTAGAATTAGAATTCTGGAGATCTAGATCCATTCTCAATTCTACTGCTGTGAGGGCTTCAGCATGTCATTGAGCCTCAATTTGACCATGGACAAATGGGGATAATTATAACCATTTTAGCTATTGCACAGGATCACTAGGACTTTCAAATTTAATTATAGACATGAAAGCAGTGGAGTATACACACATGTTTTCCACTACTAAAATAAGATCTTAATATATTTTATCTTATTATAAATTAAGCCTAAATGTTTTTCTTCCTGTAATATGAAAAATTTAAATGATTTAGAAGCCAGGCTTGTTGCTTGAGGCTGTATCTCATGGGGCTCAGTAGGACCCAGAGCTCCAGATGTAAACCCTGAAACTAGTTTGTCTATTTGATGTCCTATACACAGAGGAGGCTCAATACCTATTTGTGTACTACATTTATTTTATCTAGATTGGTCTGGGTATAATTAACATAATAATGACTGAAATGGCATAGGCCTAGGTGACTCCTCCTATAATGTCTTAATTTTGATTGGATTACAGCTAAATGAGTGGGCAGGTACTCATGTTCAGAATAAGGATTGGCAGTATAGTTCTCCCTGGTCTTCCATATGATTAACAATACCGAAAGTACTGGAAACTCTATTGTGTTCAGTGACCTGTAGAGCAAGTCATGAGGGTGTATGCAGAAAATTCTGAATTTGGTGTAATTAATAGCATGCTTTTAATAAAGAAATATGAATATAATTGAGGTAATGTCTTTCTACCAAAAATGAGAAGAGAGAATCTTTACCATGAGAGAAACATTATATAATCATTGAAATAGCATGATCACTGGCATAAAAAAAAAATCTTTCTCGATAACTGCTTGACCTTGGAGCAGCTTTTTGTAAACCTCTCTGAGTCTCAATTTCCCCATTTGTTAAATGGATGTAAAATGCCAAGGATAATATATGTGTTAGTGCTTTCATAGATATAGTGTGGAGCACAGTGCCTGACATAGAGCAGGTCCTTAATAGCAATTATTATCAGTGAAAACAATAATCTGACTTCAATTTGCCATCTTTTCCCCGGGGTGCATTAATCAGTATAGGCTATATACTCTGTTAAAGTAATAAACTTTGAAATATCTGTGGCTTAATATGAGAAAGGTTTATCCATTCACTGCCCATGTAATATTCTTACATGGATTAGGTGGTTCTCCTTGAGGAGGGGATCTGGGATTCTTCCATCATGTAGTTATGTTGACTGGGACCCATTGTCTCAATGGAAAGAGAAGCAGGAGATGGAAGATACTGGTATGTGGCTTTTAGGGGCCGGGACTGGAAGTGGCCATACATCACTCCCATCTCCCTTTCATTGGTCAAAACAAAGTTGCATGGCCTCTGACCTAACTGAGAAAGTTAGGAAAGTTAGGAAACTAAGAAAGGCTGAAAAATTTAGTTTTCACATATCCTTAAGAAAATAAGAATGATGTGTCTCTGCTACACATGGGAGGTATAGATTCATTGATCCTAAGAAAACAGATTGATAAAATGCTGCTTTTTTTATTTAATAGTTTTTCTAATTTTTTATATTACAGTATGCCAGGATCCTGGTTTGTAAAACCCCAGCCCTTCCAAAGGATCAAGCATGTTCTAGTCTGCCATGAAAGGTGCAGTGTGAAGGGAGCCAAGGCTGAGGCTCCTTCCCGCCTCTGTCCTGGACAAGCAGGAGTAGAAAAAGGAGTGAAGGTTATCGGCCTGGGGAAGGGGGACTTGTGGCGAGCAGTTGTTTGGCTGCAGGGATCTGTCAGGAAGCACAGGTGATATTAAGCTGCTTTGGGCTTTGGCAGATGAATCAGGAGACCAAGAAGATCCTCAGGGATTAAGAAGAAAAAAAGATGTCTCAGTGATCAGGGGTTATCATGGCAGTTAAAGAAAGAGAAGCTGTCAGTGTCCCTTTGTTGAGGGTGGGGCTCTGCTGGCAAGGCAGCATTGGAGTCATGACTAATAGAAAAATCTCAGAAAATATTCATTCTAAAACTGAGGAGGTTACTTTAACTTAGAAAAAAATGTTTTAATTCTCCTGTACCTTTAAAAAAATTATGTCAGCCCAACTATCTTTTACAACTTTTTTTTTTTAAACTACCAGTGACTTTACATTTGAGATGTTATGGGTGATAAGATCTACACTTTATATTTGACATTTTATTAATGATATAATTTTTGTGTAAAATGCATGGAAAATTTGGGCCTCAAATCATAAGCATTGCTTCCTCCTATCTATGCATTTACTCTGATTTTGTCTATGCGAATCTTTTTTTTTTCTTAAGCCTCTAGCTCAAGTATTGCCTCTTCCATAAAGCCTTCTCTGGGGATTCCTGCCAACGTGGTCTACGGCTACTAAACTAATGTCTGTGTGGTATTACCAGACATTTAATCACATACCACCTTGTAAATTTCTCAGTTTATTTCATGTTGTTTAATTCTAGGGTTATTATTGAGCTTCTCTTGTGATCATATCTGGGCTCTGCAACCTGAGCCCCAGTGCAAAGCACATAGTAGATGTTCCATAATTGCATGTTGTTTTGATGAACATGTGCCATAACCAGACAAGTTAGAGGTAGAGGCTGGATTATGGAGCAGGAAATGAGAACATGCCCCTGAGTAGAGTTGCTTTTGTAGGAGTTCAGATTTGGGAATGTGGTGTTGGAGTTCTCTCTGTTGGTACTTTTATGCATCATTGAGAGGAGAGATGCTGTTCACAGATGCATAATCCTTTCTTCTTTTGGTAAGTGAAGTGGCAGGGAATTAAGCTGGAGCCTCATCAAGCACATCTAGAAACACCCAGTTGTCAGTCTCCTGTTGGGAGAATGAATCATACTCTGTACTTTGTGACTTTAAGAGGAAATTAACTCTATAGACATATATAATTTTTTTCTGTGGTGGTTGTTATTATTCTTAGGATAATTGTAAATATAAATAGATTTTCACCCTCATGAGAAATAGGATTTTCTGGGGACACCTGGAGATTGGAGAAGGAGAGCTTGTGGGATAGGCAGGCATCTGTCTACCTATGTAACAGCCCACTGCGCTGTTTCTGCAGTGCCCACTGGGTTTGAAATCCTGTGGCTGACTATGTCAGGCCTGGTGCAGGCCCGATGCTCACTTACTTCTCCCAGAGCACAGCTCTCTTTAGATTCTGATCAGCACCAGATTGAACAACCTGGCCAGCCACCCACAACTTCCAACTCCTCTGCTTTTAGTTGGATTGAATAAAAGTATATTGGGCACCAAGTGCATGCCAGGTACTAGGGGAAGAGAACTAATTTGGGCCCCGATGAAAAGGCACATCAGAGAACATTAGTAAAATCACAGTTTTTAGAGTCAGATCTAAGCCTCAGAATCCCAGGGCTTTGCATTCTATTTGTTGTTTACTGTGAGTTGTTCATTTCTAGAGTACTTGCTGTGCATCGAGTACGATGCTAAATTACACACATTATCTCATGCAATCTGTATTACACTATTCTTATTCTTATTTATTCAACGAACATGTACTGAGCACCTATTATGTGCCTGGTAATGTTCTAGGTACAGGGAGTACAACAATGTATATTATGGATAAAAATACCCCCTCATTCTGGTAGTTGAAACAGATAATAAGCAAAATAAATAAATAAAATGATCAGTGTGTGAGATATTGATATGGTTTAAAGAAAAAAAATATATAGAGCAAGGAAGGACAGGATGGCCAGGAAGTCTTCAGAGAGAAGGCGAATGTTGAGTAAAGACCTGGAGGAGGAAGAGAGTGAGCCATGTTAAGTGCTTGTGGAAAAGAAGATTGCAGAGAGAGAGCCTCAAGTGCAAAGCCCCAGAGAACAGCAGGGAGGCCCTGTGGATGTAGTGGAAAGAGCAGAGAGAAGAATACCTGGAGGCAAGATCATGATGCCTTAGAGGCATCCATAAGGAATCCGGCATTTACAGTGAGCGAGATGGGAAACCAGCTGATGGTTTGAGCAAGTGAGAGATGCAGTCTGAGTCACTGATTAATGGCTTGACTGAAGGTGTGTGAGGCAAAGAGACAATTAGAAAACTCATACAGTAATCTACATGAGATGATCGTGGCTTGAACAAGGGTCCAGAATTAGACTTGGTGAAAAGAGGCTGCTTTTAGGATATATTTTAAAGGTAAAGCCGCATATTGCATAGAGCACGGGGTGTTATACGCAATAAATCCTGGAACACTACATCAGAAACTAAAGATGTACTGTGTGTTGACTAACATAACACAATAAAATTAAAAAACTAAAGGTAAAGCCAACAGGATTTCCATGCATATTGAATATGGATATAAAAGAAAGATGATAGTAAGGGTTTATGGTCTGATCAATTAGAAGATGAAGATGCCAAGTAATTAGATCAGAAAAGAGGATGGGAAGAACAGATTTAGGGAAATATTACGAGCTCCATTCCCGATAGGTTTGGTTTAGGTGCTGCTAAGATATCTAAGTATAGGTGTGGAGTAGAAGATATACAAATATGGAGTTCAGGGAAGAAGTTCACATTAGAAATAAAAATTTTAGCATCAACGTATGGATGGTGTTTAAAGCCATGAGCTTGGATAGATAACCAAGGAAATAAAAATAATCATAATCATAAAAAGAATAAAGAAGCTAAGATTTAGGGCAGTTAAATAATTTACCCAAGATCATGTAACAGTGGCAGATCAGGGACTTAAATCCTGGTCTGTCTGACCAGCAAGGCTGTGCCCTATCCTGCTGCCTCTGATGGCTGATAATGAATAGTTTCCCTGAACTTGAACAGTTGGAGAGTGGGGGCTGATTGCAGAAAAGAATGATCCATTGGAATTTGGAAGAGTCCAATATTAGGAAACCAGAAAGAGTTCTGCTCCTTCTCCAGTTCTCCTGAACATATTAGCAATAATGTCTTGTATGTAAAAAACACTTATAGTAGGTTATACTAACAATCCTAACCCTTTGCTCCTCCCTGCATCTATGCCCTTTGCCTTGGAACATTCCAGTTTCATCCCCCACAGAGGCCGAGCATGCCTTTACCCATATGACTTGCCAATGGAATGCTAGCAGGCATATGAGCAAAGGCTTAAGGAGGTCTTGCGTGGCTGGACTTGCCCTCTTAGGCCTATTTTGTGGTCATGGGAAGAACATGCTGGGCTGGCCAGCTGATTTCAGAAGGAGGAGGAGAAACATATGGACCAGAGTTGGTCTGCCTCTCTGAGCCCTGCCTAGACCAGTTGACTCCAATCTGACCACAAAACTTGTGAGTGAAACCAGCTGAAATTAAGAAAGATGCTCAGTCAAGCCCTACTGAGCTCAGTCTGAATCAGCCAACTCACACATTAGGGAGAAGAAACTAATGCTTTAAGCCCCTGAGTTTGGGGGTGTTTTGTTAACACAGTACTTTTTTTTTTTTAAGCAATAGCTAGCTGATACAGCACCTTCAAAGCACATTATTGGGACACTGCCTCACGTGAACCTCATGGCAATTTTGTGAGGCAGAAATTATTACCCCCTTTATACCTCTGGGAGAAGCTTAGACTCAGAGATGTCTCCTGACTTGCTCTACAATATAAGTAAATGGGAGAGCAAGAATACAAGCAAGGATCCACATCTGGTGAAGTCTCCTGTCCTCCTGAGTTCACTGCTTTGCCTTCTTCTTTGCCAGTCAGAGAGTCTAGAGCTGACCATTTGGGATGACAGTTTGCTTTATAGCATCTTCCTTGTCATTGTAGAGCTCCCATTTTACATAACTAATTCTTGATTTATTTTACTGGTTCTTGATGACTCACACATGTGCACATGCCCACACGTGCGCATGCACATACACACACACACACATACTCTCATGCTCACCCACTCACTGGGTGAACTAAATCCTGCTCTTAATGGCTTAGGTGAATCTATTCAAGACAATGACAGGGTGTAGAAGGCATATGGGCCCTAAACTCAAGGAAGATCCCAAAACCCCCTGTCTGAAAGCTTTCTCTCACTTCCCTGGGCTCTGCTCCTACACATCCCACAGACCTTGCATCTAAGTCCAAAGACATCTCTGTTTCCCAAAGCTGTTTTCCTGGGGAGCGTGCTGAATAGTGGGAAGACACTTAGGTGAGTGGCACATGGTTTGTCCATCTTATGATCCATTGTCTGAAAATTGAAGCCATCTTTGAATTTCCTGCCAATGGAGCACTGGCTAGTATATTGTCCAGTCAGAATAAAGGGCAGCCTTTATTCTTATTTGTGTTCACAGGATGCTCCAAGTCAGAATGATGTAAGACTTCAGACAAATGAAAATAGTTCCTCCTGACAAAAAGCTTGGAGTTTTTAATAGATGTTAAGAGTAACGTCAGCTCTCTGTGGCTGTGACAGAGGTACTGGATAGGGGTGAGGGTATCCTCATAGCCTGGAAGAAAAGGCACCCACATCCTCACCATTTCAGTTTCAGTTTCCACTTCCCTACAAGGCAAAACTCCACTCCCGCCAGGTGAGCCTCCTTACTGCCTTCCTTCCTACCACACCTAGTGGTTTCCCACCCTTGTGATTTTGCTCACACCATTCTCTTGCCCCAGTGTTCTTCCCCAGACACCCCAATTACATGTCAGGCACTGTTCTAGGCGTTGTACAAAAACAAAAGAAAATAGACAAAAACTTCTTCCTTTATTTGGCTTGCATTTAAGTAAATAGAAATTCACTGTAAACAAGGAATATGACAGTGATGGTAAAAAAGGGTGATAAGAGTTACAGAGAAAGAAAACAGGGAGATGAGTATTAGAGTTGTGGGGGAGGGAGCTGCAATGTTAGTGGGCAGGGATGGTCAGGGAATGCTTCACTGAGAAGATGTCATTTGAGCAATGACCTAAAGGAGGTAAGGGTGAGCCAGCCAGTCATCTGAGAACTCCAAGAGTATATCAGGTATTGGAGAATAGTAAGACCCTTAGTGTGATTGAAACAGAGTGAATAGCGGGTTGAAGGAAAGCAGTATCACTAGATGAAGGCAGAGGGCCAGATCATTTGAGCCTTGTAGGGTACTATAAGGAAGGAAAGGAGAAGCCAGAGGAGTGACATGTCTGACTTAAGTTTCAATTGTACCTTCCTGACTACTGTATGGAAAATAGTCTGTAATGGGGGCAAGTGCAGAAGTAGAGAGACTAATTAAGAGACAATTACAATTATCTGGGTGGAAGGTGATGGATTTGGCAAGAGGTAGTGGTGGACGTAGGAAGAAGTAGATTCTATATGTAAAGGTAGAGCTGGTAGAATTTGGATAGGTGTATAAAAGAATAAAGAATCAGGGGTGACTCCTAGATTTATAGATCTGCAAAGTGGTATCTGTCCTCTTTCAAGGGCCAGCTCCAACTGCCACCACTCTAGGAAGACTTTGTTGAGCAGTTCAGAAATCTATCTTCTAAACAAATATCATTTATGGGCCATTTATCAAATACTGCTCTGAAGTAAGAACTTTTTCTTTTTAATGTTTCTGTGTCTCATCTTCCAAGGAATTTTTAAACCATTAAGAGCTAAGACTGTGTCTGATGCTTCTCAGTACCTCCCAAAGCTCAAAAGACAGTGTCTAGCACAAGAGGAATACAGTGGTCTTCTAATTATGAGTTGATATAGGATTATGGAGTTTTAGTATTTTATCCTATAGACTTGTCACAACCACAAGGATGGGTGTGTGAGTAGGCAGAATCCAGGGACAGATACAAAGGTGTGAACTCAGGGTAGTACAGGTGCACCAGCTCTCACAGGAGAAGCTATGCCAGCCTCTCGCTACCAGATTGTACTCTGGTATGTTGCATGTGGTGTGAAAGAGAGAACTTTCCAGTAGTGGTTAAATGAAGAGAAAGAGTCAGAAACAAAACAAAATGGCTCCAAGCAAGGGCTGGAGTGACCTCTAGCTTGTCTTAATTTTGTGTGTGTGTGTCTATATATATATATATATATATATATACGTATATATATATATATATTTTTTTTGAGTGAGAGAGAGAACAACCAAGCTGGAAATAGGGTCAGAGAAAGAGGGAGAAGCAGACTTCCCACTGAGCAGAGAGCCTGATGCAGGGCTCGATCCCAGCACCCTGAGACCACAACCCCAGCTGAAGGCAAACACTTAACTGACTGAGCCACCCAGGTGCCCCTGTCTTAGTTTTAATACTCAGGGTGGTTCAGGAGTTCTATTTACATTAAATGAGTTCTCTAAAACTTTGGGTCACCAACCATTTTTTTTAAAGTTACTATATATTATCTTGAAACCTTGTGAAATGTGTGTGCTTGTGTGTGTGTGTAGTGAAACTTCAGTGATTCAAAAATGATTGGTCATTTTTGATCTGCCACCAGTTCTAAATAGCCAGATAAGGTGGCAGATGGACGAGGCTCTGGGAGCTGAGAGACATGTGACTGCTCAGTCAGTATTTGTCGCTAGGTTGATAAATGACCCTCAGGACTAGGAAGTGAGATCCCAGTCTCAACATCACTTGAGAGGCTTAGGAAAAGGAGAACCTTCTTGTGGGCTGTTCAGCTTCTAGAGCCATGTTTTTCATCCTCTGGATTGAGAAATATTAGTGGGTTATGAGATCAATGTAGTGGGCTGCAACCAGCATTTTTAAAAAATGGAATAAAACAGACTATAAAATATCGAGGTCTCTTCATGAATGGTTTTATTTTGGGAAACTTTGTTTCAGTATTTTGTATTTATGAATGTGTATGTCCTACCTGACAATGTAAAATCTATTTCAAAGAAGTTTAAAATATATTTTAAAAAAGAAAAACCACTATAAAAAAGAAAAACCACTATTCAGGACAATTTGAAGGCAAACGAAAGATCTAATTTGGAGGGAGGTGCTTCACTCCTGGAGCCCCCCCGACCCAAGGATAAACACACTAAATCCTGGGTTTTCTAGGAGGTGGCCAGCTGCATGGGCCACACTGGTACATGAATCTCTTAAGGGGAATGACTGCTCCCTACAACTGCAGATAGTACACACACATGTCCAGCACATACGCACACCTTCACTTGGAAGAGCTCCCCCAACTCTGGGAGACATTCCAAAGCACCGGTAGATTCTCAGAAGTCAGCGTTCATCCAAGTATAGAATTCAAGAAAGGGGGCTGTCAGTTTCTTGCCTGAAGCTGCCTATAAAGCTTCATTAAAAAGGTCTCTTCTCTGCCCTCCCTACACATGTTACTGTTTGCTGGAGCCATGCATGAGCCCTTATTAAGCATGCACTTCTAAGCAAGGAGCATTGACTTCCTCTTAATTGAGGCATAATAATTAGAGCATTAGCACATTAGGAGGGTGAGACAGCATGTTTAGCTTTTGTGATTAATTATCTGAGGATTGTAATAAGTTGTTAAGACATTAATTACACTGGCATGTTTACTGCTCTAGGTTGCACAGGCAACGTTTTGCTGGGGCAGGTTGTACCATGTCTAAGGAGGTAGCTGTGACAGGAGGCACAGGCGGGTTGGGTCAGAAGTGTGTCTGTGGAGCCCCGCAGCCCTGTCTGAGGGAGCGGGAATTGAGGCCTGCTTCTTTTCTTCCTGGTCATGTGTGGACTGAGCTTTTTTTTAATGTTGACTTAGTGAAACGAAGACACTGAGCTCTCCAAGTTCAAAGCTTCTTCAACCCTTCAGTAAAAAGGTGAAACATGTCACACTGTAGACAAAGACAGACTTGTGGGTCTTCCTCTCAGGCATACGCGTGTGTCTGTCTGTTGTGTTGGCTGAGGGCAGAGGAGACAGCAGTAGGGAGGAGCCTGGACTCCTGAACTGGGAACAAGGAAGAAGGGCCTGGAACTTCTGGGCGAAAGCATGAAGAAGAAGGCACTCTCCAAGATGGTTTTGATGTCACAGGGTAGGGCCACCTGTGCTGGAAAGGTGTAACCATAGGCTGGTGTGCAGAATGTGATGGAGGCAGATGATGGTCCTTATAACTTAAAGAGAACAGAAACTTATTACCGAGGGAGAAGAGCAGTGTGGGGAGCCTGTACCTGGAGACATCCTTTACTAATTGTTTTAGGCTCTTTGTGTAGACTTCCCTAAGAGTAGGTTATGTTCTTGCTGACAGGGAAGGTCAGGGACAGACGTCTAAGAGGTACATGAAATACACATTTTGGCCTAATGTTGAATAAAGCCACCACCAGGTTGTAGAACTGTGCTCATGTTCAGCTTAGGTAGGTAGACAAGTAGGAAGCATGGCTTAAAAGAAAGTAAATAGCTGATTTACTTCAAGATTACTTTGTTTAATGTTATAAGTGCCAGATTTTTTAAAAAATCAGTAAAGATTAGAAATAGGATTTTATTTAATCTCTATTACTCCGCCTTGAATGGTTATTTATATTGTAATAAACATCTGTAGTTGCAAAAGGATATAGTGCTCTTCCTAAAACTGTCCAGATAACACACTCATATTAGCTCCCCATTAATTTTCTTATTTTCCCATTTATTTAGCAATTTGAAAGTTCTAAATAATTAGTTTTATTCTTAAAATTAACAGCTTTCACAATGACCATTAATTTTTGAAGCATTTTACCATTGCAGTAATAAATGTATATTTAAACCATAACTGACTGGTGGAATTTCAGGACATAAAGCACATAAGGAGATGTTCATTTCAAAGTCCGTGTACAGTGCTTTTCTGTATTTGGAAATAAATATTCTAAATATTCAGATGTTTATAATAAATTCAAATGATATGACATTCTTTTTTTTTTTTTTTTAAGCTGAAGGAATTATCTTGACCAGAAAATCTGATGAACTAGGTGATCACACATACCTTCAAGGGTCCTGGAAATTATGTTGAAGTGGGCCTTTGGTTATTTAGCCTTCCGCTGGCCATAGACAGAATAGCAGATTGTGGCTAAGCACCAAGTTCAAAGGCTGGTTTAAGTGTATCCCAGTCTCATTCATGGAAACACAATGGCAGCTTCTGCAGAGGTTGAAACACCTTTATCAAGAGTTTGGGGCCAGTCTTTAGGGCAGGGTTGAGAAGGCACCATTTAAACTGAGAGAACTAATATCCAAGACCACCCTGAGGGTGGGGGTAGAACCTGGACCCGAGCTGCTCACCCTTGCCACCATCTTGCCGTATCGGCAAGGGAGAGTCTCTTTATCCAGCCCAGTGTGGCCTGGGGAAGGAAGCAGGAGAGGGTGATCTGTCAGCCCGAGCTGGGACTGGTGGGAATCACCAGTCTTCAGAGCCCCAAGGCAGCCTGTAGCCTAGAAATGTGGGGAGGAATGAGGTGGGCCCTCGTACGGCCTCACCACAGAAATTGTCTTTCTTAGCTCCCCTGAAGAATGTTCAGTTCTAAATGCAGAGTGACTCTTCCTGAGCCTCTTTACCTTGGGTAATGAGAGTCTGCCCTGCTAGGCTAGGCCAGAGAGAGACATTTCAGACTGCAGAGCATATCCCTCACTTGCAGATGGAGGCCTGGTGGGTCTCAGATCCCACAGAGCGTACGTCCTTTCACAGCTCAAAGCTTTCTCCTTCACTTTCCTGTTCTTTATCATTGCCTTATTCTACTCGGAGCATTAAATGTGGTGTAGTCTGCTTCTCTCCCACTAGACTACCGCTAGAGCTTGGAAGGGGGAAGTTATCGTTACTAGATAAATTTCAAGTCTTCCACACATATCTGAGTACAGCAAACATTAAAAATTAATGCCTCTAATAATAAAACCCAGAATAAAAATGCTGTTTTTACTAATTGTAATTTATTGCAAACTAGCAGTGTCTTAAGTGCCCTGAAGAACATAAAGGTAAAAAACAGCCTTCTTTGAATAGGTGAGTGGGATGAATGATTCCCTCACTCCTCAGAGTCCCTGCACAATGATACTTGAGCGTTTCCATCAGGAACACCTTCTTCCCACTTAGAGGCCACGTCTGCCCCTTAACAGTGGGGGAGGAAGAAGGCGGTTTCTGAACTTTTTAAAAGGGTGATGGTAACCGTTCCTTTCTGCGGTCCATGAGGCTATGATTCACATGGCTGCTATCAGCGGGCATTATTAGTTATCTCTTCATCTATGCTGTAAGTCTCTCTACTTAAGTAATATGTCACTTGAGATTTAGACTGTTTTATGTCTTCCAGTCACTCTTGCAGGGTCTTAATACGAATTACTGTAAGCACCCTTAAAATGGAATTGTGTGTGTGTGTGTCCCTACCAAACTGTAATCTCTTTGAAGTTAAAGACAACTTATCTTTGTATTCACTGTTCTTAGCAGTACCCTATCTTCTCTATCAACAGGTATTAATTGGTTATATATTAAGCTATGTTAACTTTTCTCAAAGCTCTGATATTCTTTTTTTTTAATTAACATATAATGTATTATTAGCCCCAGGGGTACAGGTAAAGCTCTGATATTCTTAAACATTGGTCAGACATGTGATTCTACCCATTCACTTATTCATTTATCAAATATGTTTTGCATTACCTGAAGGTCTATGCTAACTGCCAAGGATACAAAGGCAAACCAGCCCAGTCTGTACCCTCTGGGAACTTATTTTCTAATGGGACAGACAATCATTGAACAAGCATGTAAACAGGCAGGATAACTTCCAACCACTATAAGGACTTGGAGGCAAAGTGTGAGTCAAGGGCAAGGGGAGATGGAGAGGGAGAGAGAGCAGTCACAGAATGAAGGAACTGGGACTCTGGCTCACTTGGTATCTGCTTAGATCCTGGACTGGGGTCACTGTGTGCTCAGCCCTCCATGACCATCTGTGGAACTGTATTGAAGGAAAGGGTGGAATGGAAACCACAGAGAGGAAAGGAAGTGGGAGGACAGGCAGAGAGCCTGTAGACTTGAGTTACTGTAGACTTGAGCAGTTTAAAGCTTTAAATAGGGCTCTGGACAGGGGCTGTATGGCAGCCTTGTTCTTCACTGGAATTTACTCCCTGCAGAATTAATTGCTGAAGTCCTTCAGAAAGCAGCAGGGAAGTATTACTTACCCAGAAAACATTCTGATTTAGTGAGGTTTGTGCTTATGACATATCTGAAAGAAGAAACCCAACTTTATAGCCTTCATATTTTTTTTGCAGAGTCTATTAGAGTACTTAATTGAACACACATAGTTTTACACACACACACACACACACACGCGTGTGTGTGTGTGTGTGTGTGTGTGTGTGTTTGATTGATTGACTTCAGTTCTAGAACCAAAGAAGGAAAGGGATTTTTTAGTTTCTAAAAGGCTGTACTTTCTGTCCCCTAAAAGAAGATGTGCCACAAGAATGTCAAAAGATAGTTTAAAAGGAGAAATGCAGGATTATGCGCTTCTTCTGGTTATTGCATATAAATTGCTTCTCTGCCTGAAAGATCATGTTCCATGGGGGCCAGCCAGTGACTGACTTAATATTGTTGGTCCCTGTGCTACAGACTGAATTGAGTCCTTCTCCCCAGTAGTGGGGTGATTGTGTCTAGAATACCAAGCACAGGAGGTGGGCATTAATTAGGGCTAACAGCCTATAATTGGAGTTGCCTTTATTCCTCCTTCCATTCTCTAAGCCTGAGACTGTCAGAAGGCTCGTTTTCACTGCAGCGTCATAATTAACGCAGAGACTAATGTGAAAGGCAGATGAGGTTGAAGCCCAGAATAGCTCAGAGCTACCCAAGGGTATATGTGTGCATAGCTGGGGGGAGCCGGCATGGGAAAAGAAGAGACTGGCGTGTGGATTGACCTCCAGATGTTTCCTTTTCAGAAAGGGAGTTTGGGGGTCCACGCTGTAGTCTCCCTTTCACATTCCTGCGAGAACTTGAACACACGGAAGGGCTCACTGATGGACAGGATCTCAGAATACTGGGCTCCAGAAGTTGCAGGAACCATACCTGGAAAGTGTCAAGTCCTCTGCTTTGCTTTTTTATTTTGTTTGTTTGTTTGTAATGAAAGATTGCTTCCCTCGTGGGACTGACATCATTTTGGTGTGGAAGTGCTGGGACCTGGGAGGTCTGGTAAATGTAATAGTGTCCACAAAACCATTGGAATGCCTTGGAAGAAAATTCAAGGTATTTCTCTTATTAATGCTGGTCTTCCAATTCCCCTGAACTCTGAGAACCCATTTAAGTGATTACTTCCTTGAGAAGGCTAGTAGAAAAGCAAGACTAATAGATTTCTTCACCCGGCAGCTCTCACACGGCAGAGGACCCGAAGTGCACTTACAGTCACTATCATAGTCTACTCTTTCCCCCTCAGTTCTACTTAGAACATAATGAACTAAACGCCTGCAGTTTATCTCATAAGAAGACCAGATTTCATGAACTTCCCATCAAGTGGCTTGTAGCACTCCTTGCACACATTTACACAAATTTACTTAATTCTGTGCCATTGGAGAGATGGGAGAAAGGTAGGGTGGTGGGAGTGCCTCTGCCGCATCCCCGCTCCAGGTCCCCACTTATGAGAGAAGGACAGTGGTCTAGGTTCTCTACATCAGGTTTCCTTGGAGTTTTCAGACAAAAAGTCATAGGCTTCATTTCCATCCTGAGCCGTATCTTAGAAGGGAGATTCCTAAATGTACTCAGTTTCCCTCTTCCCACCAGGGGGGAGGTACCAGAGAAGTGCCACATGATGCTCAGTGCAAAGAGCACAGAGACAGTATTTGCTAACTTGACTTGGGGATGATTGGCATGTTGGGGATATTGTCTTATTGCCTTCGCTGCTACAGGGGACTTTGGGAAACTCAAGCCTTACAGCTCTTGTAGTGAAGATGGGAAATGAGATCCAGATGACTCACAGCCAACTGCAAATTCACAAATGCTGGAGGCACCCACATGCAGAAACCAGCTGCTTTGCTTCTGTAGAGTGCTTGTTTGCCCTAGTGGGCTTCTGAAAAAATCCTTTCTCTTAGGCACTAATCTACTAAGTCATTACATTGCTTCATTGGTAGATTTCTCTGGATTATTTCAGTTTTTATTCTCCTGCTTGGCCACGTTGGCAAAATTAGGGATAAATCATTTTCCCCATCTCAGAGTAATCAGAACCTGAATTATTGTAGACATTGTTTTCTGATTTTTCAAACTTCCAGTGACATTTAGTAATTGACCTGTGCTGAAATGCTTGCAAACACAAATAATATGAGCCAAAGCCAGCCAGTGTAAACTTCTTAACATTACTTGGGAAAAAGTCACTGGGTAGCTGTGCATGTGAGCTTTTGAGCAGACTGGGGATAACATGCAGCGGGGTGCAGGACCGGTGAGCTGACACACACCGGCTGGTGTGGCCATACTGAACCTCTTCTGCTGAGTGGGCACCTGATACACTGGTTCTTTCATTGCTTGAGTGTCATATCTGTGCGCAGCCTGTGCTGGTTTTGACAGTGGCACCAAGGTATTTTGAAGGAAAGACGGTGTTGTAAAGTTCAGTCCATACACTGAACTTTTAAAAGGCTGGAGATACATACCATATACATATATATTTTAATGCTGGGGATAAAGTTCCAGATCTCTATGTTGTCTTCATGATACATCTTTAGTGGGCTAGCATCAGTCACTATTTTTCCCCCAACTTTTCTAAAATGTTAGAGGCTAGAAAAGCATGAGAAAACAGGCTGCCTTTAGAAAACCCCAAGTTTCAGACAAGTAGACACTATCACATCATCCTTCATTTGTCATTCCAAGGTTTCTTGGAAACCTTGGGAAGAGATTAGCAGATTGGGCAGTAAGTAGGCCAGTTGTGAAAGGCACTGAATGTTGTGCTGTAGTTGCGTGGGAAAGAACACCAAGGAGGAGGCTTAAAGTGTGGGCTCCATTGTTGGACTGCCCATGTTACTCCGGAGAAATCACATCAGCTCTCTGTTCTCAATCTCTTAATCTGTCAGAAGGGGAGGAGTCCTCACTGAAAAGACCCTAGTTTTTTCCATATTTCTGTTCTCTATCCTTAGACTGTCAGATCATCTCTCATGATGGCAGGAGGGCTGCTGCACCACAGAATCATACACAAATGTCTGAAGGCAAACACAGGGCCTGCTGTATTCTACAGTTTCTAAGATATCCTTGTCTGTAAGATGCACCATTGTTTTGTATAGCACCACAAAAGAAACAACACTGCCAATTAGATTGTGACAAGCTGTTTATTGTCACGTGCATCCTGAATTATTGAATCGGTGAAATACAGTATACAGTATATTGTCTTCGTGGCACTAAGAATGCCTCTAAAAACTTTTACCATAGCACTCCGCCTCTATCGGCAGACTCCCCACATGCCAGCCCTGAAACTAATCCCTGCGAATTCCACTGTAGCTGCCTTGTTCTGTGTTTGTCCTTCTGTTCTCTTGCTTCCTAAGCCCTGGGATGTTTGCTGTCACGGCAGCACCCTGGCAAGTCCACGCAAGCCCATGCCATTTGGCCAAGTCTCTGGCTTCTCCCACCATTTCTGTACTTAAGGGAAGAACCATGCCAGCAGTTATTCCTCATAGGCCGAACTCTTAACCAGTGGGAGACAGAGAATGGGAATAGGTAGATGTTCTGCCTGTGATGGCCTGTGTTGGAAGCATGGGTTTTGACGTAGTTTGTCTGGAGACATCTGGAGGGCCTCAGTAATCTTGTGTCTCTTTGTGAAATGATGACCAACCCTGGAGCATCAAGTTTTAGTTGCTTCCCATTTTTCCCTGTGTCGTTCCCCTCTTCTTTCACTCTTTATGCCCTGGCATCACACCTCCCAATGACATGTTCACACTTCAGCCTTGCCTCACACCTTGTTTCTGGGAAAAAAGGCTACCACAGTTACCTCTCACCAGTTGGGATTGGTTCTAGCTCTTTGGTAGAGGAGTGGACCTCAGAAGAAACCTAGAGCTCTCCCAGCAGGAAACAGAAATGACGTGGTTATAGAGTGAGGAATTAACAGTGTTTGATTCTTGTCTGCCCTGGTTTACTGAATTAAGACTTAAATGAGATAATGAGTTGTGAAGGCACTCAGTCAACCATAAAGTAACATAAAAATGTAGAGTTGTTGGGGTGCCTGGGTGGCGCAGGTGGTTAAAGATCTGCCTTTGGCTCAGGTCATGACCTCAGGGTCCTTGGTTGGATCCCTGCATCAGGCTCCCTGCTCAGTAGGCAGTCTGCTTCTCCCTCTCCTGACCCTCCTTCCCTGTTCGCGCATGCGTGTGCTCTCTCTCTCTCTCTCTCTCTGTCTTAAATAAATACATAGATAGATAAATAAATAAATAAAATGTAGAGTTCTCATTAGACTTAAGACTATTCTCAAGTTCTAGAGCATTACTATTAATTTGCTCATTTAACAAAAATGATTCAAGAAGCACCTACTATTCACCAGTCACATGGCTGGGATAGATAATAACAGAACTTCTCCCTATAGGAGCATCTTGCCTATAGGGGAAATGAGCAGATAAATTCCATCTGATTACAGTTTTCTAGAGAGAAGTAGAAGGTGTGTGTTGTAAGTACTCAGCTTGGCGGAATCAGATGGAGCTTCCAGGGCAAAATGATACATTAGCTAAGAGCTGGAGAATGACTAGAGGATAGGTGGTTGGGGGTGGAGAGGTGTGAGAAGTAGAAAGAAGGGCATATATATGAAGGGGAAGAGGTGAGAGAGGGATTGCTATTATTCTCTTTGGCTAGCATGGTAAATGCTGGTGTATAAAGCATGGGTACCAGGAAGTTTGGATTGAATCATGAAGGCAATGAAGAACCACTGAAATTTTTAAGAAGGGTGGTTTAGAAAAATCTCTTCAATAACGGTAGAAGGAACAGACTTTTGGTGGAGAGGGGAGGAAGGATAGGAAGCAAGGAAGCAGAGATACCACTATGTTATGTGGTGTTTCCTTTTACTTGTTTAAATCAATTTTGAGGAGTTTTTCTTATTATGAATGCTTTTCATAATTTAGGATTTCATTAATATTATAGACGCCACATAAGTCCTTAATATCCCCATATATGTTTCCTAAGGAGAGGTTAACATTTTGAAGGGAAGGGAAGGGATCTTTGTGGACTTTACCCCAGACAATCATCTGCTTAATGGCTCTTTTTTGTCTGTGCTGTTAGTTCTGATTAGACCGCGGGAGTACTAATGATTATAAGGTCAATAATGTGACTCCCCAGGAGGGCCAATTACCCCTGCAGAGAAAAGAACCACAGACTGAATCTCTGTGTGTGGCTGGTCATCTGCAGCCGTGAGCCACTTGTTACATAGTGTGCAAGGGGCATATCTACTAGTTCACGCACTCATCCCTATTTTTATTTATTTGTTTATTCCTTCCTTCTCTTAGCTCAAGCTTCCATAACAAAATACCATAGATTAGGGGACTTAAAAAATACACATTTATTTTCTCACCTCTCTGGAGGCTAGAACCAAGATCAGGGTGCAGACTGACCCAGTTCCTGGTGAGGGCTCTCTTCCCAGCTTGTAGATGGCTGCCTGCTTTCTCTGTGCTCACATGGCCTCTCCACAGCGCACATGGAGAGTGTGAGCAAGCTCTCTGTTATCTCTTCTTATCTCTTACAAAGGACACTAATCCCATCATGAAGGCCCTACCCTCATGATCCCTAACTCTGTTTGCTTCCCAAAGTACCATCTCCAGATACCATCACATCTTGGTTAGGGCTTAGGGCTTCACCATATGCATTTGGGGGGTTTATAAATATTCAGTATGCAGCAATTCTTTTTCTCTTTTCCTTTCTTCCTTTTTTTTCCCCATTTAAACTGCATGTTTTAAACATCTTGTATGGATTAGCTACACTGTTAGGCACCATTGGCACAAAAATAAACTAGTTAAGACCTTGTTTCAAAGAGGTCTAGTGGGGAAAGAGGAGTGAGAAAATCAAAGGTGCTACTGTGGTGTGAGCACATTATGAGAGTGACACATGAAATGCTATGAAAGTACAGACAGGAAATATAAACCTTCATGAACATAACCTTCATGGCGGGGGGCAGCGAGATGGAGGGAAAGGAGTGGGAGGCAGCATCTTACTGAGGAGAGAGCATTAGGAAGAAAACTTTCTGATAGAGGAGATGCTTGGGCAGAGTGTTAAAGCAAAGGAGACATCAGCCTGGCTGGGGTTTTGGAGGTGGGGCTGGGTTTGAAACTCCAGCTAGAGGGATCCCTCAGGAAGAGTATTAAAGTATGTGACAGCGTGTTGTGTGTAGAGAACAGCAAGCTTCCCATGCAAGGTGAGACCTGGGTGACCATGAGGACCGTCAACAGCAAGGCTGAGCAAGTGGACAAAAAGCCAATCATGAGTGTCCCTCTGTGGCATGGTATAAAAGTTTCAATTTGTCTTGAAGATCTTAAGAGGCTCTGAAGGTTTCAAACAGGATGGTGATATAAACAGATTTTCATTTTTGGAATGTGGGTGAATTTAGGAATGTGGAGGGTATTTGGGCAAGGTGGAAGGGAAAGATAGTTACAGTGGTTAACCTGTGAATCTACTCTTAGTGTTACTGGTCCTGTTAGTGGAGGATCAGTAGAGGTATTGATACTGGTTTTGCCCATACAGGATGTTACACTGAGATGGAGGATTGAAACTACTGGGGTTTGATAAAGAAAATAATGCCTTAGACAATGTTCAAGAGAAGATGATCACCATATGTAGGGATAGCTTCTGGAAGACTTAGTGACTATGGAAATTTATGGGTTCTCTAGTGATAGTGAGATGTTCACCCCCTTTTAATCACTTCTTTATCTAACATGTGCTACATCAAGAATATCAAGCATTCTGAAAGAGTGTTATACCTAGGTTTGAGAAAGGGCTTCATCTTCTTATGTCAGAGCGAGCACAGCTTGTCACTGTAGATGGTGGCTAATATTAGGAGCTCAGAACTGTGAGTGATGGTGATGACATGGTCATAAAAGTTTTCTTTTGAACTTGAGTTGTGGAACTAAGAAATAAATGGGAATATTATTAGATTTTCTAAAATTTCCCTACAAGTTTCTATTTTGGAGTCACAAAATAAATATGACATAATTCAAAGCTTCCTATCTTTTTCAAGTGAGCATTTACTCAATGGGATTTATTACCATACATATAGGTAAATTCTAGTGAGTGATATTTCCTCTCATGTTGTTCAGAAAAAAAAATAAAGTACTGTCCACTCATCCTACCCTCCCTGAATGGAGGAAGAACACTTAATCTACATGGCACTTTCTTTTGCCAGAAGTCAGTAACCCCCAGTATTTTTAGCTCCTTTTGAGAATGCATTAGTAATGTTGCTTCTTTTTTTTTTTTTTTTTTTTTTTTGAGCCCTTTCCTGCCTTATGTACTGACATCAGCATATTTCTAGTTTTCTGCTTGGACCTGCCAGAGTGAGTCTGGAGCTGTTCCTCTTTCATTCACCTTCTGTTCAAAAACCCTAACTAGGTTTTCTTAAGTCTCTTACTGTCTTTCTACTTTTTATACATTAAGTCTTGTTCTCATCTTTATCCTTTCTTAGTGGTAGTATCCTTTCTAGAATGTACATCATTCCACATACCCATCCAGAGATGTCTCAGGTCCAGGCTCTCATACCTGTTTCTCTTCACCAATTGTGTGACCACCTCTCAGAGATGGGATGAAAGAGCTGTATGAATTCATGCTGTACTGACACACAGAACTTGTAGGCACATAGTGATGAATACTGTGTTCAAAAGAGCTATAATTCAGGGCACCTGGGTGGCTCAGTGGGTTAAGCCTCTGCCTTTGGCTCAGGTCATGGTCTCAGGGTCCTGGGATCAAGCCCCACATCAGGCTTTCTGCTCAGCAGGGAGCCTGCTTCTCCCCATCTCCTTCCTGCCTGCCTCTCTGCCTACTTGTGAGCTCTGTCAAATAAATAAATAATATCTTAAAAAAAAAAAGAGCTATAACTCTACTTGACATAGTGTGATTGCCTGATTTTAAATCCAGGCAGATTATAGGGTGAAAACAACTTCTGGTGAAAATGTCTTAATAGTTTATTTATTAAGCACTTAAGGGGAACTTAAAAAACTTAATATAGAGTGAGTGGTGCCAATCCTATCTGCCTCATCAGTTGAAATTGGGGTTTACTCTTTGTGGTATGAGGTCAGAGAGAAGCAAATAAATGGAATGATTCTCACTCTCCTGTTTAACCTGCTGTGTTTTCTGTAAGACAGGTGATATCCATTAGGTGCAAGCATAACCCACATATATTGGCATTAAAGAGTTAAAGAGCAAAGACCTAGTTATACATCAATAATGTGAATTAAAGCTGCACTTTATCATACATAACAGCTTTTTTTTTAATTTTTTTATTTTTTCAGCATAACAGTATTCATTATTTTTGCACCACACCCAGTGCTCCATGCAATCTGTGCCCTCTACAATACCCACCACCTGGTGCCCCCAACCTCCCACCCCCCACCCCTTCAAAATTCTCAGATCGTTTTTCAGAGTCCATAGTCTCTCACGGTTTACCTCCCCTTCCAATTTCCCTCAACTCCCTTCTCCTCTCCATCTCCCCTTGTCCTCCATGCTATTTGTTATGCTCCACAAATAAGTGAAACCATATGATAATTGACTCTCTGCTTGACTTATTTCACTCAGCATAATCTCTTCCAGTCCCGTCCATGTTGCTACAAAACTTGGGGATTCATCCTTTCTTTTTTCTTTCTTTCTTTTTTTTTTTTTTTCTACATAACAGCTTTTAACTTCAGTGTGTAGCTGAGGACATTTATTACGTGAGGCAGGAATAGCCACAGATGATCAGGCATTGCAGTAGTGAGAGTTTTTCCAGGCAGTCCAGAAAATATTTATTCCTCATCTAGGATTGTGCAAGACTTAAAGCGAGACAAAGCAAAGCTACTCTCTTGTAGAGGAGGAGTAGGCATTTGATGAATGATAAGGTAAGTCACATGGCCCATTAGCCTATATTGCCAATATCTGTGCAGCGGCAAGCAAGAGCTTGAATTAGGAGCAGAAGAGTTCTGGAAATAGACACGGTGCTTCTGCATGAGCTGATGGAGTAGCTGCCCTCGGACGGAGGGGAGTAGCAGCACAGTACAGTTTCAGTACTAGAGGGCTTTTTTTTTTCTTTTTCAAAGACTGACTTCATTATTTCATTCAAAATATATGATGAATTTGAGATGATTCACTGATACACAAATAGTAGGATGAAAATTTGTTCCAAATAAATGTTAACTTTAAAGAAATATTTGCTTTGTAAAAATTTTCTAGCATGGTTTTATTCTGTTTGGTGAAGCAGAATTTACATAATGTGAGATATACAAATCTAAGCATGAATTTTACTGTATTTTGATAAACATACACATCACAGTCAATGTATAGAACATTTTTATCACTCACAAAATTCTCTCAAGCCAAGTCTAGTCAGTTCCCATGCCCACATAGCAACCAGCAACCTGATTCCATCACGAAAGCTTAGTCTTGCCTGTTCTTGAGTATCACATAAATGGAATTGCACACTAGGGACACTCTTCTTTCTGGCTTCTTCTACATAAGACAGTATTTTAATATTTATCCATTTTGTGTGTTTCAGTAGTTTATATTTTTAGTAATTAGTAGTATTCCATTATATGGAAAAATTAAAATACATTTATTCTCTTGCTTAGGGACATTGAGATTTTTTCTAATTTTTGGTTATTGTGATTAAAGCTGCTGTAAACATTCTTATGCAAGTATTTTTGTGGGCATATGTTTTCATTTATTTTGGTTACATACATAACAATGAAATTGTTAGGTGTAGGTGTACGCATATTTAAATTTGTAAGGAACCTACAAACTTTTCTCCTGAAGTGATTGACTGTTTTGTACTTCTGGCAGCAACAGTGCATGCATGAGAATTCCAGTTGCTCCACATTCTCAGCAACATTTGGTGTTGACTTTTTTTTTTTTTAAAGATTTATTTATTTATTTATTTGACAGAGAGAGAAATCACAAGTAAGCAGAGAGGCAGGCAGAGAGAGAGGAGGAAGCAGGCTCCCTGCTGAGCAGAAAGCCCGAGGTGGGGCTCGAACCCAGGACCTGGGATCATGACCTGAGCCGAAGGCAGCGGCTTAACCCACTGAGCCACCCAGGCGCCCCCCCTGGTGTTGACTTTTTAATTATAGCTCTTTTAGTTGGTTTGAAATAGTAAATGGCATTCCATTGTCCTTTTAACTTGCAATTCTCTGGTAAGTAATGGTTTTGAATACTTATTTCCAACTTATGTGCTATTCATGTGTTAGATTGTGTCCTTATACCTTTTTGTGTATGTCTGATGTGTCTGTTGAAGTCTGCTGTCTACTTTGTAATGAGGTTATTTATCTTTGTATTATTAGTTTATAGGAACTCTTTATATATTCTAAATACAAATTCTTTGTCAGATCTGTATATTGCAGATGTTTCTACCAGATCATGACATGCCTTTTTATTTTCTTAACAGTTCCTATACATGATTCTTTTTTTTCCTTATACATGATTCTTGACAGTAATGGTGCTTTTATTTTGTTCTCTGTAAGAAATATTTGGCAACCACAAATTTATGAAGATATTCTCCTATCTTTATTTCTAGGACTAACGTATATATATAATTCTTCTTGAGTGGTATTCTTGTGTATAGTGTGAGGTAGGGGTTGAAATGTTAGTTTTTCTTAGATATTATCCAGCTGATCCCGCCATGTTTGCTGAGAACACTTTTCTTTTCACTATTGAATTATCTTGGCATTTTTCTCAAAATCAGTTGGAGCTATCATGGAGTTTTAGTTCCCACGCTGAGACTTCAGCAACCCCTTCTCATCTGCACCTCAGACTGTTTCTTCTCTCCTTCTCTAACCCCATTCTTTCTCAAAATTACTAATCAAGGCCCATAGGAAAGGTCAAGGGTAGGTACAGACTCTCCTTGCGTCTGAGGCTTCCATTTGCCATGCGAACCCACACTTGAGTTTAAAAAATATAAAGTCAACTATTTTCTTCTTTCTCTTTTGACAGCAGTTGCCTCTTCCTGCTACTGCTACAGCAAAAACTCAAGCAACTCTTGGTCCCTTCTGAGGTCTTGCAACCTTTTGGACCTGAGTTTACTGTTTTTTAATGACCTCAATTTTGATTTTGTAAATTATACGGTGGAAGCCACACTCCTAGTAAATTATTTATTTCAGATACTTTACCATTCCAATATGTTATCTAGATTTTCTGTTTGTTTTTTATTTTAGTTTTTATTTCTGTGCTGATTTTCCCAGTGGTTCACATATTAGTTCCATCTTTTCCTTAATATCATTGAGCATAATGTTAGCAGCTGTTTTAAGGTCTTTTCATACAGTTTCCAGCATCTGTTGCTATTGATTGCTTTGTCTCTAGATTAGTTACATTTTCCTGCTTATTCATATGTCTAGTGGTTTTAAATTTTGATATAATTTTATTTGATTTGTGTTTTCATGATAGAAATTTGTGATCCTTTTACATTTAACCTATTTCTGTCCTTATATTCATAGGGGAATTCTTGTACACAACATGTAATTAGGTCTTACTTTTTTATCCAATTTGACAATTACAGTGTTTGGACCATTCACATTTAATGAAAATTGATACAATTGGGTTTAAGTCTGCTGTGTTGCTATTTGTGTGTTCCATCTGTTGCTTGTTCCCCTTTTCTTCTTTTACTCATTTCCTCTAGATTAATTCAGTAATATTTATAATTCCATGGTAGCTCCTTAGTTTGTTTGGTTTAGTTTATTAGCTGTAACTTTTTTTTTGTAGTTATTGCTTTTTGGGTTTATAGTATGTATTTTTAAGTATTTTCAAGTAATATTCTTTCTTATCTCATCTAGTACAAGAGCCTTACAGTATTCTACTTCCATTTCCTCTCCCCCCATCCTTTTGATACTATTTTCATACATTCTAGTTCTACATATGTTATAAACTCAACACCCTGCTCTTATTTTTGTCTATTAAATAATCCACGATCTTTTTTAAAAATTATTTTTATTAACATATAGTGTATTATTTGTCCCAGGGGTGCAGGTCTATGAATCATCAGGCTTACACATTTCACAGCACTCACCATAGCACATACCCTCCCCATTGTCCATAACCCAACCACCCTCTCTGTAGGCCCCCACCCCCCAGCAACCCTCAGTTTGTTTTGTGAGATTAAGAGTCTCTTATCTCCTGTTTGTCTCCCTCCAGATCCCATCTTGTTTCATTTTATTCTTCCCTATCCCCCAACCCCCCGTCCTACCTCTCAAATTCCTCATATCAGAGAGATCATATGATAATTGTCTTTCTCTGATTTACTTATTTTGCTCAGCATAACACCCTCTAGTTCCATCCAAGTCGTTGCAAATGGGAAGGTTTCATTTCTTTTGATGGCTGCATAGTATTCCATTGTGTGTGTGTGTGTGTGTTCTGTGTGTGTGTGTGTCACATCTTCTTTATCCATTCATCTGTTGATGGACATCCAAGTTCTTTCCATAGTTTGGTTATTGTGGACATTGCTGCTGTAAACATATGGATGCATGTGTCCTTTTGGATCACTACATTTGTATCTTTAGGGTAAATACCCAGTAGTGCGATTACTGGGTTGTAGGGTAGCTCTATTTTCAACTTTTTGAGGAACCTCCATGCTGTTTTCCAGAGTGGCTGCACCAGCTTGCATTCCCACCAACAGTGCAGGAGGGTTCGTTCCCCTTTCTCTGCATCCTCTCCAACATCTGTCATTTCCTGGCTTGTTAATTTTAGCCATTCTGATTGGTGTGAGGTGGTATCTCATTGTGGTTTTGATTTGTATTTCCCTGATGCCGAGTGATGTGGAATACTTTTTCATGTGTCTGTTGGTCATCCGGATATCTTCTTTGTAGAAATGTCTATTCATGTCTTCTGTGCATTTCTTGATTGGATTATTTGTTCTTTGGGTATTGAGTTTGACAAGTTCTTTATAGATTTTTGGATACTAGCCCTTTATCTGATATGTCATTTGTGAATATCTTCTCCCATTCTGTCAGTTGTCTTTTGGTTTCGTTGACTGTTTCATTTGCTGTGCAAAAGCGTTTGATCTTGATGAAGTCCCAGTAGTTCATTTTTGCCCTTCCTTCCCTTGCCTTTGGTAACGTTTATAGGAAGAAGTTGCTGCGGCTGAGGTTGAAGAGGTTGCTGCCTGTGTTGTCCTCAATGATTTAGATGGATTCCTATCTCACACTGAGGTCTTTCATCCATTGTGACTCTATTTTTGTGTGTGGTATAAAGAAATAGTCCAATTTCATTCTTCTACATGTGCATCTCCAATTTTCCCAGCACCTTTTGTTGGCAGCACACCTCGGTGTGGTCTTTTTTCCACTGGTACTTCTTCCCTGCTTTGTCGAAGATTAGTTGACTATAGAGTTGAAGGTCTATTTCTGGGCTCTCTATTCTGTTCCATTGATCTGTGTGTCAATTTTGTGCCAGTACCATACTGTCTTGATGATGACAGCTTTGTAATAGAGCTTGAAGTCTGAAATTGTGATGCCACCACTTTGGCTTTCTTTTTCAACATTCCTTTGGGTATTCAGGGTCTTTTCTGGTTCCATATAAATTTTGGGATTATTTGTTTAACTGCTTTGAAAAAAAATTGATGGTATTTTGATAGGGATGGCATTAAATATGTAAATTTCTTTAGGTAGCATAGACGTTTTCACGATATTTATTCTTCCAATACATGAGCATGCAACGCTTTTCCACTTCTTTGTGTCTTCATCAATTTCCTTAATAAGTACTTTATAGTTTTCTGTGTATAGATTCCTTGCCTCTTTGGTTAGTTTTATTCCTAGGTATCTTATGGTTTTGGGTGCAGTTGTAAAGGGGATTGACTCCTTAATTTTGCTTTCTACTGTCTTGCAGTTTGTGTATAGAAATGCAACTGATTTCTGTGCATTGGTTTTATATTCCTTTTTTTTTAAATTTTATTTTTTATAGACATATATTTTTATCCCCAGGGGTACAGGTCTGCGAATCGCCAGGTTTACACACTTCAAGCACTCACCATAGCACATACCCTCCCTAGTGTCCATAACCCCACCCCCCCCTCCCAACCTCCCTCCCCCCATCAACCCTCAGTTTGTTTTGTGAGATTAAGAGTCACTTATGGTTTGTCTCCCTCCCAATCCCATCTTGTTTCATTTACTCTTCTCCTACCCCCTCGACCCCCCATGTTGCATCTCCTCTCCCTCATATCAGGGAGATCATATGATAGTTGTCTTTCTCCTATTGACTTATTTCGCTAAGCATGATACCCTCTAGTTCCATCCACGTCGTCGCAAATGGCAAGATTTCATTTCTTTTGATGGCTGCATAGTATTCCATTGTGTATATATACCACATCTTCTTTATCCATTCGTCTGTTGATGGACATCTAGGTTCTTTCCATAGTTTGGGTATTGTAGACATTGCTGCTATAAACATTCGGGTGCATGTGCCCCTTCGGACCACTACATTCGTATCTTTAGGGTAAATACCCAGCAGTGCAATGCTGGGTCATAGGGTAGTTCTATTTTCAACATTATGAGGAACCTCCATGCTGTTTTCCAGAGTGGTTGCACCAGGTTGCATTCCCACCAACAGTGTAGGAGGGTTCCCCTTTCTCCGCATCCTCGCCAGCATCTGTCATTTCCTGACTTGTTAATTTTAGCCATTCTGACTGGTGTGAGGTGATATCTCATTGTGGTTTTGATTTGTATTTCCCTGATGCCGAGTGATATGGAGCACTTTTTCATGTGTCTGTTGGCCATCTGGATGTCTTCTTTGCAGAAATGTCTGTTCATGTCCTCTGTCTATTTCTTGATTGGATTCTTTGTTCTTTGGGTGTTGAGTTTGCTAAATTCTTTATAGATTTTGGACACTAGCCCTTTATCTGATATGTCATTTGCAAATATCTTCTCCCATTCTGTCAGTTGTCTTTTGGTTTTGTTAACTGTTTCCTTTGCTGTGCAAAAGCTTTTGATCTTGATAAAATCCCAATAGTTCATTTTTGCCCTTGCTTCCCTTGCCTTTGGTGATGTTCCTAGGAAGATGTTGCTGCGGCTGAGGTCGAAGAGGTTGCTGCCTGTGTTCTCCTCAAGGATTTTGATGGATTCCTTTCTCAATTGAGGTCCTTCATCCATTTTGAGTCTATTTTCGTGTGTGGTGTAAGGAAATGATCCAATTTCATTTTTCTGCATGTGGCTGTCCAATTTTCCCAACACCATTTATTGAAGAGGCTGTCTTTTTTCCATTGGACATTCTCTCCTGCTTTGTCGAAGATGAGTTGACCATAGAGTTGAGGGTCTATTTCTGGGCTCTCTATTCTGTTCCATTGATCTATGTGTCTGTTTTTGTGCCAGTACCAGGGTGTCTTGATGATGACAGCTTTGTAGTAGAGCTTGAAGTCTGGAATTGTGATGCCACCGACTTTGGCTTTCTTTTTCAATATTCCTTTGGCTATTCGAGGTCTTTTCTGGTTCCATATAAATTTTAGGATTCTTTGTTCCATTTCTTTGAAAAAAATGGATGGTACTTTGATAGGAATTGCATTAAATGTGTAGATTGCTTTAGGTAGCATAGACATTTTCACAATATTTATTCTTCCAATCCAGGAGCATGGAACATTTTTCCATTTCTTTGTGTCTTCCTCAATTTCTTTCATGAGTACTTTATAGTTTTCTGTGTATAGATTCTTAGTCTCTTTGGTTAGGTTTATTCCTAGGTATCTTATAGTTTTGGGTGCAATTGTAAATGGGATGGACTCCTTAATTTCTCTTTCTTCTGTCTTGTTGTTGGTGTAGAGAAATGCAACTGATTTCTGTGCATTGATTTTATATCCTGACACTTGACTGAATTCCTGTACAAGTTCTAGCAGTTTTGGAGTGGAGTCTTTTGGGTTTTCCACATATAGTATCATATCATCTGCAAAGAGTGATAGTTTGACTTCTTCTTTGCCGATTTGGATGCCTTTAATTTCCTTTTGTTGTCTGATTGCTGAGGCTAGGACTTCTAGTACTATGTTGAATAGCAGTGGTGATAACGGACATCCCTGCCGTGTTCCTGACCTTAGCGGAAAAGCTTTCAGTTTTTCTCCATTGAGAATGATATTTGCGGTGGGTTTTTCATAGATGGCTTTGATAATATTGAGGCATGTGCCCTCTATCCCTACACTTTGAAGAGTTTTGATCAGGAAGGGATGCTGTACTTTGTCAAATGCTTTTTCAGCATCTATGGAGAGTATCATATGGTTCTTGTTCTTTCTTTTATTAATGTGTTGTATCACATTGATTGATTTGCAGATGTTGAACCAACCTTGCAGCCCTGGAATAAATCCCACTTGGTCGTGGTGAATAATCCTTTTAATGTACTGTTGAATCCTATTGGCTAGTATTTTGGCGAGAATTTTTGCATCTGTGTTCATCAAGGATATTGGTGTGTAGTTCTCTTTTTTGATGGGATCCTTGTCTGGTTTTGGGATCAAGGTGATGCTGGCCTCAGAAAATGAGTTTGGAAGTTTTCCTTCCATTTCTATTTTTTGGAACAGTTTCAGGAGAATAGGAATTAGTTCTTCTTTAAATGTTTGGTAGAATTCCCCCGGGAAGCCGTCTGGCCCTGGGCTTTTGTTTGGAGATTTTTGATAACTGTTTCAATCTCCTTACTGGTTATGGGTCTGTTCAGGCTTTCTATTTCTTCCTGGTTCAGTTGTGGTAGTTTATATGTCTCTAGGAATGCATCCATTTCTTCCAGATTATCAAATTTGTTGGCGTAGAGTTGCTCATAGTATGTTCTTATAATTGTCTGTATTTCTTTGGTGTTCGTTGTGATCTCTCCTCTTTCATTCATGATTTTATTTATTTGGGTCCTTTCTCTTTTCTTTTTGATAAGTCTGGCCACGGGTTTGTCAATCTTATTAATTCTTTCAAAGAACCAGCTCCTATTTTCGTTGATTTTTTCTATTGTTTTTTTTTGTTTCTATTTCATTGATTTCTGCTCTGATCTTTACGATTTCTCTTCTCCTGCTGGGTTTAGGGTTTCTTTCTTGTTCTTTCTCCAGCTCCTTTAGGTGTAGGGTTAGGTTGTGTACCTGAGACCTTTCTTGCTTCTTGAGAAAGGCTTGTAAAGCTATATATTTTCCTCTCAGGACTGCCTTTGTTGTGTCCCACAGATTTTGAACTGTTGTGTTTTCATTATCATTTGTTTCCATGAATTTTTTCAATTCTTCTTTAATTTCCTGGTTGACCCATTCATTCTTTAGAAGGATGCTGTTTAGTCTCCATGTATTTGGGTTCTTTCCAAATTTCCTCTTGTGATTGAGTTCTAGCTTCAGTGCATTGTGGTCTGAAAATATGCAGGGAATGATCCCAATCTTTTGATACCGGTTGAGACCTGATTTAGGACCCAGGATGTGATCTATTCTGGAGAAAGTTCCATGTGCACTAGAGAAGAATGTGTATTCTGTTGCTTTGGGATGAAATGTTCTGAATATATCTGTGATGTCCATCTGGTCCAGTGTGTCATTTAAGGCCTTGATTTCCTTGTTGATCTTTTGCTTGGATGATCTGTCCATTTCAGTGAGGGGAGTGTTAAAATCCCCTACTATTATTGTATTCTTGTCGATGTGTTTCTTTGATTTTGTTATTAATTGGTTTATATAGTTGGCTGCTCCCACGTTAGGGGCATAGATATTTAAAATTGTTAGATCTTCTTGTTGGACAGTTCCTTTGAGTATGATATAGTATCCTTCCTCATCTCTTATTATAATCTTTGGCTTAAAATCTAATTGATCTGATATAAGGATTGCCACTCCTGCTTTCTTCTGATGTCCATTAGCATGGTAAATTCTTTTCCACCCCCTCACTTTAAACCTGGAGGTGTCTTCGGGTTTAAGATGAGTTTCTTGTAGGCAACATATAGATGGTTTTTGTTTTTTGATCCATTCTGATACCCTGTGTCTTTTGATTGGGGCATTTAGCCCATTAACATTCAGGGTAAGTATTGAGAGATATGAATTTAGTGCCATTGTATTGCCTGTAAGGTGACTGTTATTGTATATTGTCTCTGTTTCTTTCTGATCTACTACTTTTAGGGTCTCTCTTTGCTTAGAGGACACCTTTCAATATTTCCTGTAGAGCTGGTTTGGTGTTTGCAAATTCTTTCAGTTTTTGTTTGTCCTGGAAGCTTTTAATCTCTCCTTCTATTTTCAATGATAGCCTAGCTGGATATAGTATTCTTGGCTGCATGTTTTTCTCGTTTAGTGCTCTGAATATATCATGCCAGCTCTTTCTGGCCTGCCAGGTCTCTGTGGATAAGTCTGCTGCCAATCTAATATTTTTACCATTGTACGTTACAGACTTCTTTTCCCGGGCTGCTTTCAGGATCTTCTCTTTGTCCCTAAGACTTGTAAATTTTACTATTAGGTGACGGGTTGTGGACCTATTCTTATTGATTTTGAGGGGGGTTCACTGAACCTCCTGGATTTTGATGCTTGTTCCCTTTGCCATATTGGGGAAATTCTCTCCAATAATTCTCTCCAATATACCTTCTGCTCCCCTCTCTGTTTCCTCTTCTTCTGGAATCCCAATTATTCTAATGTTGTTTCGTCTTATGGTGTCACTTATCTCTCGAATTCTCCCCTCGTGGTCCAGTAGCTGTTTGTCCCTCTTTTGCTCAGCTTCTTTATTCTCTGTCATTTGGTCTTCTATATTGCTAATTTTTCTTCTGCCTCATTTATCCTAGCAGTGAGAGCCTCCATTTATGATTGCACCTCATTAATAGCTTTTTTGATTTCAACTTGGTTAGATTTTAGTTCTTTTATTTCTCCAGAAAGGGCTTTTATATCTCCCGAGAGGGTTTCTCTAATATCTTCCATGCCTTTTTCGAGCCCGGCTAGAACCTTGAGAATCGTCATTCTGAACTCTGGATCTGACATATTACCGATGTCTGTATTGATTAGGTCCCTAGCCTTTGGTACTGCCTCTTGTTCTTTTTTTTGTGGTGAATTTTTCCACCTTGTCATTTTGTCCAGATAAGAGTATATGAAGGAGCAAGTAAAATACTAGAAGGGTGGCAACAACCCCAGGAAAATATGCTTTAGCCAAATCAGAAGAGATCCCAAATCGCGAGGGGGAAGAAAGGTTCAGAAAGAGGTTCAGAAAGAAAAAACAAAAAACAAAAACAATTAAAAAAAAGAAAAAGTATAAAGAAAAAATATAAAAAAGAAAAAAATATATATATATTAGATAAACTAGTTAAAAAACGTCAAAAAAGAAAAGAGTAAAAGTTAAAAAAAATTTGGCAGATGAAGAGAAAAAAATTGAAACAGAAAAAGAAATTAAATTAACTGCAAGGCTAAAGAATCATGGGGAGAAAGCCATGAGTTCCGTGCTTTGCTTTCTCCTCCTGTGGAATTCCGCTGCTCTCCTTGGTATTGAAACTGCAGTCCTCGGTAAGTGAACTTGGTCCTGGCTGGGTTTCTTTTGCTTTTCTGGGGGAGGGGTCTGTTGTAGTGATTCTCAAGTGTCTTTGCCCCAGGCGGAATTGCACCGCCCTTACCTGGGACTGGGCTGAGTAATCCGCTCGGGTTTGCTTTCGGGAGCGTTTGTTCCCTGAGCGCTTTCCGTAGAGTTCCTTTCAGAAAGTGGTTGATTTTCTGTTTCTAGAATTGCTGTTCTTCTTCTTCTTCGATCTTCCGTTGAATTTGTAGGTGTTTGCAATCTTTAGATAAGTTATCTAGCTGATCTCCGCTACCTGAAGTAGTCGCAGCCTGCTACTTCTCCGCCATCTTGATTCCTCCCCTCGTTTTATATTCTGATAATTTACTGAATTTCTGTGTGAGTTCTAGCAGTTTGGAGTGGAGTCTTCTGGGTTTTCCACATAAAGTTTCATATGCAAAGAGAGAGTTTGACTACTACTTCGCTGATTCAGATGCCTTTCATTTCTTTTTGTTGTCTGATTGCTGAGGCTAGGACTTCTAGTACTATGTTGAATAGCAGTGGTGATAGTAGATAGCCCTGCCATGTTCCTAACCTTAGGGGAAAAGCTCTCGGTTTTTCCCCATTAAGAATGATATTCACTGTGGGTTTTTCATAGATGGCTTTGATGATATTGAGGTATGTACCCTCTATCCTTACGCTATGAAGTGTTTTGATCAAGAAAGGATGCTGTACTTTATCAAATGCTTTTTCAGCATCTATTGAGAGTATCATATGGTTCTTGTTCTTTCATTAATGTGTTGTATCACATTGATTGATTTGTGGATGTTGAACGAAACTTGCAGTCCAGTAATAAATCCCACTTGGTCATGGTGAATAATCCTTTTAATGTACTGTTGGATCCTATTGTCTAGTATTTTGGTGAGAATTTTCACATCCATGTTCATCAAGGATATTGGTCTGTGATTCTCCTTTTTGATGGGGTCTTTGTCTGGTTTTGGGATCAAGGTCATGGTGGCCCCTTAAAATGAGTTTGGAAGTTTTCCTTCCATTTCTATTTTTTGAAACAGTTTCAGGAGAATAGGTATGAATTCTTTAAAATGTTTGGTAGAATTCCCCTAAGCTGTCTGGCCCTGGGCTCTTGATTGTTGGGAGATTTCTGATGACTGCTTCAATCTCTTTACTGGTTATGGGTCTGCTCAGATTTTCTATTTCTTCCTGGTTCAGTTTTGGTAGTTTTTATGTCTCTAGGAATGGATCCATTTCTCCCAGATTGTCAAATTTACTGGTGTATAGTTGCTCATAATATATGTTCTTATAATTGTTTGTATTTTCTCAGTGTTGGTTGTGATCTCTCCTCTTTCATTCATGATTTTATTTATTTGAGTCCTTTCTCTTTACTTTTTGATAAGGTTGGTCAGGGGGTTAATCAGTCTTATTAATTCTTTCAAAGAACCAGCTCCTAGTTCCATTGATTTGTTCTGTTGTTCTTTTGTTTTCTATTTCATTGATTTCTGCTCTGATCTTTATTATTTCTCTTCTCCTGCTGGATTTAGGCTTGCTTTGCTGTTCTTTCTCCAGATCCTTTAGGTGTAGGGTTTGGTTATGTACTTGAGACCTTTCTTGTTTCTTGAGAAAGACTTGTATTGCTGTATACTTTCCTCTCAGAACCACCTTTGCTGTGTCCCAAGATTTTGAACAGTTGTGTTTCCATTTTCATTTGTTTCCATGAATTTTTGAATTCTTCTTTAATTTTCTGGTTGACCCAATTCATTCTTTAGTAGGATGCTTTTTAGCCTCCATGTATTTGAGTTCATTCCAACTTTCTTCTTGTGATTCAGTTCTAGCTTTAGAGCATGTGGTCTTTAAATATGCAGGGAGTGATCCCAATCTTTTGGTACTGGTTAAAACCTGATTTGTGACCCAGGATGTGATCCATTCTGGAGAATGTTCCATGTGCACTAGAGAAGAATGTGTATTCTGTTGCTTTAGGGTGGAATGTTCTGAATATATCTGTGATATCCATCTGGTTCAGTGTGTCATTTAAAGCCTTTATTTCCTTTTTTATCTTTTACTTGGATGATCTGTCCATTTCAGTGAGGGGGATGTTAAAGTCCCCTACTATTATTGTATTATTTTTGATGTGTTTCTTTGGTTTTGTTATTATTGGTTTATATAGTTAGCTGCTCCCATGTTCAGGGCATTAGATATTTAAAATTGTTAGATCTTTGGGGCGCCTGGGTGGCTCAGAGGGTTAAGCCTCTGCCTTCAGCTCAGGTCATGATCCCAGGGTCCATGGGATTGAGCCCCGCATCGGGCTCTCTGCTCAGCAGGTAGCCTGCTTCCTTCTCTCTCTCTGCCTGCCTCTCTGCCTACTTGCGATCTCTGTCTGCCAAATAAATAAATAAATAATCTAAAAAAAAATTGTTAGATCTTCTTGTTGAACAGACACATTGAGTATGATATGGTGTCCTTCCTCATCTCTTATTACAGTCTTTGGCTTAAAAATCTTATTTGTCTAATATAAGGATTAGACCACCCCATCTTTCTTTTGATGTCCATTAGCATGGTAAATTGTTCCCCCCCCACACACACACACACATTAATTCTGGAGGTATCTTTGGGTCTAAAATGAGTTTCTTGTAGACAGCATATTGATGGGTTTGTTTTTATATCCATTTGTATACCCTGTGTCTTTTGATTGGGGCATTTAGCCCATTTACATTCAAGGTAACTATTGAAAGATATGAATTTAGTGCCATTTTATTGCAAGGTGACTGTTACTGTCTATTGTCTGTTCCATTCTGTTCTACTACTTTTAGGCTCTCTCTTTGCTTAAAGAATCCCTTTCAGTATTTTCTGTAGGGCTGGTTTGTGTTTGCAAATTTTTAAAATTTTTGCTTGTCTTGGAAACTTTTTATCTCCTTTTATTTTCAATGACAGCCTAGCTGGATACAGAATTCTTGGCTGCATGTTTTTCTCATTTAGTGCTCTGAATATATCATGCCAGTTCTTTCTGGTTTGCCAGGTCTCTGTGGATAAGTCTGTTGCCAATCTAATATTTCTACCATTGTATGTTACAGATATGTTATGTATGTTATGTATGTTACAGATATGTTATGTATGTTACAGATGTCCTGAGCTACTTACAGGATTTTCTCTTTGCCACTAATACTTGTAAGTTTTACTATTAGATGATGGGTGTGGACCTATTTTTATTGATTTTGAATGGGGTTCTCTGTGCCTCCTGGATTTTGATGCTTGTTCCCTTTGCCGTATTAGGGAAATTCTCTACTATAATTTGCTCCACTATACCTTCTGCCCCTCTCTCTCTTTCTTCTTCTTCTGGGATCCCAATTATTCTAATATTGTTTCGTCTTAGGGTATCACTTATCTCTTGAATTCTCCCCTCATGGTTCAGTGGTTATTTGTCTCTCTTTTGCTCAGCTTCTTTAAGAGCCTTCATTTTTTATGTCACCTCACTCGTGGCTTTTTGGATTTGAACTTGGTTGGATTTTAATTCCTTTATTTCTTCAGAAAGGGATTTTATTTCTCCAGGAAGGGATTCTCTAGTATTTTCCATGCTCTTTTTGAGCCCAGCTAGCACTTTGATAATCGTCATTCTGAACTCTAGTTCTGACATGTTACCAATGTCCGTATTGATGGGGTCCCTAGCCATTAGTACTGCCTCCTGTTCTTTTTTTTTTTTTTTCTTTTTGGTGGTGAGTTTTTCCACCTTGTCATTTTATCCTGATAAGAATATATGAACAAGAGAATATATAAAATATATTGTATAAATGTCTTTTTTTTTTTAAGATTTTACTTATTTGTTTGACCAACAGAGATCACAGGTAGGCAGAGAGGCAGGCAGAGCTGGGGGTGGGGTGGGGAAACAGGCTCCCTGCTGAGCAGAGAGCCCAATGCGGGGCTTGATCCCAGGATCCTGGGATCATGACCTGAGCTGAAGGCAGAGGCTTTAACCCACTGAGCCACCCAGGTGCCCCTATGTTTTATATATTCTATATAAATTAGTATTTTATATATTCTTTTATATAAAATATTTATTTATTTTATCTATATATTTATATTTTTATTTATACTTATTTAAATATAAAATATTTATTTTATATAAAAGAATATATAAGATACTAAAAGGAGGGCAAAGACCCCAGAAAAAAATACACTAACCAAATGAGAAGAGATCCAAAACCAGGGAGAGAAGAAAGGGGAAAAATGAAAATAAAAATAAGAATATATATATATTCTTCATATATATACATATACATATACACACACACACACACACACATTAGACTGGTGAATAGAACAGAGCCACCCACATGATTTTGGGTGTATTCTGGTCTCTCAGAAGAAACTACCTCCCAAAATTTTAAAGAAAGAAAGACATATATATATACAAAAATGAGAGTAAACACTATGAAGGGGTGGAATTTGTTTGTAAAGATGAAAATTTAAAAAATATTCTAAAAAAGGAATTGATAAGATAAGTTGGTTGGAAAAAGAAAAGAGATGAGATAATGTGATCAGGCTGGAGACTAGAATAAAGCCATGTGCTAGATTTAGGATATATTTTGATTTATTAGAAGAAATTGTATCCCAAAGTTTTAAAGAAAAAAAAAATAACCCTATATCTATACAAAAAATAAGGTGAAATACAATGACTATATGAAAATATAGTCATTGATTAAATATAGTCATGAAAATATAGTCATGACTAATGAAAATATGACTATAACAATGAAAATTTAAAAAGATTTGCAAAAAAGTATTGTTATGATAAAACATTTAGAAAATGTTAAAAGACAAAAGAGGAAGTTAAAAAATAGAATAAGAAAAAACTCAAATTAATAAAATTTATCTTTGCAAGACTAAAGGATCATGGTGAAAGAGCCATGCATTCTGTGCGTTGCTTTCCCCCAGCTCTGGAGTTCTGCCGTTCTCATTAATTGATGAACTTGGTCTTGACTGGATGTTCTGGCTGATCTTCTGGGGGAGGGTCCTATTGCAGTGATTCTCAAATGTCTTTGCCTAAGGTGGAATTGCACCACCCTTGCCAGCGGCCAGGCTAAGTAATCTGCTTGGGTTTGCTCTGGGTAGATTTTGTTCCCTGAAAGCTTTTATGTAGAGCTTTGGAGGACGGTAATGAAAATGGCTGCCTCCCAGTCTCTGGCCCAGAGGAGCCAAGAGCTCAGGTCCCCACTCCTCAGTGCGTCCTCAGAAAAGCAGTGAATCCCTTCTGTCTCCCTGGTCTCTGGCCGCACTCTGTGCTCACCCAGCCTGTGACCAAGTGTTTCTGTGTCTGGTGCACTGCCCCATTTGGAATCTCCAAACCCAGCAGATTCCTGCCGTGCTCCCACACTACTCCTCACGGAGGAGGAAGGAGGGGGTCTCTCTGGATCTGCCAATTGTGGGGTCCCTTCTGGAAGAGCAATAGCCCAACTGTGCCTCAGGTTACAGTTTAAGGTAACCCCAAGCTGAGAGTCCCTCTCTTCAGCTCTGTCTCTTCCCTGCCCTGATTCCTGGAAGCTCTGCCACACTCATACACCCCCAGCCTTTCTGTGACCCTGTGGGTCCTGAAACCACACTTTCCCCATGAGGGTTCCACCCCCGCTTAGCCTCTGGAGTGATGTCCCTCAGTGGAGCAGACTTCTAAAAGTTCCGATTTTGTGCTCCACTTTTTGCCGGGAGCTGGTCCTCCCTGTGCAGTCTATCTTCCCATTCTTCAGATTCACTTCTCTGCACGTCCTACCTTCCAGAACGTGTTCGATTTTCTGTTCCTAGAATTGTTGCTCTTCTTCTCTTCTATCTCCTGTTGAATTTGTAGGTGTTCAGAATAATATGATAACTATCTAGCTGAACTCCTGGGACCTAATGATATTTCAGTCTGCTACTCCTGCACCATCTTGCTTCCTCCTCCCTGTCTTAAATAATCCATGATCTTTTAAGGAGATTTTAAAATTAAAAAGAAGTCTTTCTGTGTTTATCCATGCATTTACCTTTTCTAGAAATCTTTCCTTTGTATAAATGCTGGTTTCCATTTGCTCTCTTCTTTCTGATTGAAGGGCTATTATTAAGTTTCTATAGTTCAGGTCTGCATGTGATGAATTCTTTCAGCTAACATTTAGCTGTTCTTCAAAAAATTTTTTTTCTATGGCCTGTGTCACTTCTTCTTTGAATACTCCAATGACATGTAAATTAGATAGCTGAAGGTCATTGATACTGTTTCTTTTTCTTCTTTCGCTCTGTGTTTACTTTTGGTTAGATTCTGTCACTGTGTCTTCAAGTTTATTAATCTTTTCTTCCATCTGATTTAAACTGCTTTTAACACCTATCAGTGTACTTTTCACCTCACACCTTGTAGTTTTAATCTTGAGAAGTACAGATTTGGTCTTTATAAGGCCTGCCTTATCTCTAACATTTGTAACTTTTCTTCTATATACTAGAACAAATGAAATATAGTTACAATAGGGGCACCTGGGTGGCTCAGTGGGTTAAAGCCTCTGCCTTCAGCTCAGGTCATGATCCTAGGGTCTTGGGATCAAGCCCCGCATCGGGCTCTCTGCTCAGCAGGGAGCCTGCTTCCACCTCTCTCTCTGCCTGCCTCTCAGCCTACTTGTGATCTCTGTCTGTCAAATAAATAAATAAAATCTTAAAAAAAAGAAATATAGTTACAATAACTATTAATGTTGTTGTCTACTAATTCTGTGAGCCATGTCATTTATATATCTTTTTCCATTGATTCGATTTTTCTCTTCACTATGGACTTTATTTTTTAGCTTTTTCATGTCTTATAACTTTTGGTTAGATGATAGCCATTTTATGTTTTACCTTGTTGGAATGCTGGATGTTTTTATATTTTTATAAATATTCCTGAGTTGTGTTTTGAGACACAGTTAAGTTACTTGAAAAACTTTTCTCTTAGACATACTTTTAAGCTTTCTTAGGTGGCATGAGAGAAGTTTTTATCTAGGCATAACTTTCCACCACTACTACAGCAGCACTTTTGTGAATTATGAAGTTTTTCTGTGCTGGCCATGGGAATATGAATTATTTCTGACCATGTGTGAGTTCTGAGATTTTTTCTACCTCTGTTTCTTTTGGGAGTTTCTTTCCTCAGTCTTGGTAATTTCTGTACATGCATACTCCAAGAGTACTCAACTGAACACTTAAGGCACTTCTCCCTCTTTTAGTGAAGATCCTCTTCAGTACATTGTCATTTGAACTCTGGTCACATTAGCCTTCCTTGTATCCCATCTGTATCTCTTCAACTCAAGTAGAGTACTGGGTTTGGGCTTGGGCTTTGTTCCCCCTCCCTACATCTTAGAAGCTAACTCCAGGCAGTAAGGTGGGACAGTTGTCATTCTCCCCTGATTTGTCTCCCTTTTCTCATACACCATTGTCTCCTACTGCCTGATATTCTATGTTTGAAAACCATTGCTTTACATATTTTGCACATTTTAAAAATTGTTTCAGGTGAGAGGGTGAATCCAGTCCCTGTTACTCCATGTTGGCTCAAATGGAAGTCTATTTTGGTGTAATTTCACATGTACAGAATGTTTCAAAAATACTTTAAGGTACTCTCATGTATGTTTTATTTGTTTTCACCAGTCATATATATTTTACCATTTGCTTGCAAGTGCCCGCTCTCTTGCTGTCTTTTTTTTTCCTGGAAAAAATTTTTGAGAGCAAGATCAAGACATCATGTTCCTTTATGCTTAAATATGTCAGTGTGCATATACTAAGAAAAAGGACATCTTCTTACATAATCAGATTAAAGTTATAAAAACCAGGAAATTTGATATTAATACAATAATGTCATCTCATCCTTTTTATCAATTGTCCCTATAAGGCCCTGAATAGTAACTGATTGTTCCCAGTCTAGGACTAAATCCAGGACCCTGAATTACATTCAGTTGTCACATCTCTTTAGTGTCTAATTTAGAATAGTTCTTTAGCCTTTCTTTGTGCTTTTTGACCTTGATATTTTGAAGACTTTTAGCCATCTGCTTTGTAGAATGTTCCTCAGTTTTGATTTGTCTGATGTTTCTTCATGATTAGATTCAGGATATGCATTTTTGGCAAGAATACTACTGAAGTGATAGTGTATTCTCCTCAGTGAATCTTATTAGGAGGCACATAATGTCAGTTTGCTCCCAAATTAGCTATGTTAGCTTTGATGGCTTGGATAAAATGGTGTTTTCTAAGTTTCTCTACTTAAAATTTTTCCCTTTGTAATTAATAAGTAATTTTAGTGAAGTATTTTAAAAATCTATAAATATACAGCTGTTATCAGGCTTTTACCTACCAGTTTTAAGCATCCAATGATATATTTCTAACTTTATCAGTCTATATTTTTCAGTTGGATTTTACTATAAGGAAAGGCATTCTTTGCTCTCCTCTTTGTATGTTTTTATGATGGCAGACTAATGGATTTTTAAATTTTATTAATGGATTATAACACAGTCTTCTTCTTTATTTATTTAGATATTTGAATCATCCAGATTTGAGGAATGGAGATTCCCCCAATCTTCCCCTGTTATCTTTTAACAGGTCGTCATATTTCTTTGAGTATTTTTTTAGAGATAGATGAGATACTCCAGACTTTGCTTGTATTTTGCCTGCATTAGCCCTGGAATCATAATTTCTTTTCTTTTCTTTTTGAAGATTTTATGTCTGTCTGTATGTATGTTTTATTTATTTATTTATTTATTTATTTATTTATTGAGAGAGAAAGGGGGGGAGAAAGAGGGAGAGAGCATGAAAGTGGGGGAGGGACAGAGAGAGAAAGGGAAAGAGAGAATCTCAAGCAGACGCTGCACTGAGCCAGAGCCCAAAGTGGGGATCAATCTCATGTCCCTGAGATTGTGACCTGAGCCAAAATCAAGAGTTGGTTGCTTAACCTACTGAGATACCCAGGTGCTCCTAGAATCATCATTTCTTAATGAGTTTTTGGTTTCTGAATATAATTATCCTTACCATGAACCAAAGATATGGGTATACTATGTACTTATTATTACCAGTGTGCCATCACTTATAGGCCCCCAAAGTGACATAGCTTAGAAAACTACACACATACACACACTCTTAATCCTACCTATATCTATGTATTAAAAAGCATGAGTTTGTTCTTATACCTTCAATTAAATCAAATGCCACAGGATATATCTTATTTTTCCCTTTCCTCATATTTTGAATCCATTCTCCCAACAATGGGAAACCTGGCTCCTTAATATCCTCAATATATTCATTAATAGTATACTGATAAATGTTTAATAAATTATTCTTCAAAAAAGCAGAACAAAACAAAAAGATTTATAACATTTGCTTATTTTCATAGTATGATACTTCCCCCTTGGCCAAATTCAGTCTATTAACATGCCTACATCAGTGAACATAGAATTGGAGAGATATGTTCACAGTTGAGATGGGGTGAGTCAGTGGCAAAACCTATACAGTGTAGCATGGAATGCAGTGTAGCATGGAATGTAGAATGGATTGCAAGCCCAGACTTCTGTAAAAAGCCCATATATTAACAAGAATCAATATTTTATAACTTTTTGAAAATGTACATATAGTGAAGTAAGTCTTATATGTACAATGTCAATGAGTTTTGATATGTAACTAACATATAATATTAAGATACAAAACATTTTTATCACTCTAAAATGTTCTCTGATGCCTTTTCCCAGTCAGTTAGCTCCTCAAAGGAAAGGACGATTCTAATTTTTTTCATCATAGATCAGCTTCACTATAAATTAAATGATATATACCTCTTTAAATCTGTATTTCTTTTTTTTCTCAGCAAAATATATGTGAGATTCATCCTTATTGATGCATATATAAGCAGGTTTTATTATGTTACTAGGTAGTACTCAATTTTTAAATATACAATAATTTATTTATTCATTTTCTGGTAATGGGTATTTGCATTCTTTTTTTTTGTTATTATGAGAAAAGTTGCTATTAATTATTTCCATATAATTCATTTTGTAAAGAAATGTTTTTATTTCTCTTTGACATATATCTAAAAATGAAATTGCTGGTTCATAGGGTAGATGTTTGTTTAATTTTATATGAAGCAAGTAGTTTTTTCCTTAATTGTGTCATTTGTACTCTCATCAGCAATATATAAAATTTGGAGCAAAGTTCAGTCTTTGCAGGCTTTTTATTTTAGCAGTTCTAGTGCATGAATGGTAGTAGACTGTGAACTTATTTTGCATTTTATTAACTACTAGTGATGTGTGGATTTTATGTGTGTTCATTGACCATTACATGTATCATCTAAGTTTTTACAAATGTAGTCTCAATGTATTTTTCATAATATTCTCTTAGTTTCTTTTTAATATCTATTGGGAGCTTTGGTAATACCATTTTTTTATCTTTTTTAAAAGATTTAATTTATTTATTTGTAAGAGAGAGAGCACACATGCAGGGGTAGTGTCAGGTAGAGGGATAAGCCGACTCCCTGCTGAGCAAAGAGCCAAATGTGGTACTTGATCCTAGGATCCTGAGCTGAAGGCAGATGCTTAACTGAAGATCTACCCAGGCATCCCTATTGTTTCATTATTTCTGTTGTTAATAAATAATTTCAGCTCTTTTATTTCAGCAAAGGCTATTTTCTGTTAATTTTTAAAAGATATTTTGCTATATATTGAGTTTCTAGGTTGGTAGCAATGTTGTTTCACTGTTATAAATGTTTACTTCACTGTAAGCTGACTTGCATTGTTTCTGACAGAAAGTCTGTTGTTATTCTCATTTATAGTTGCTATATATGTCTTTTTTTTTAATCCAGTAAAGTTACCATATACAATTATATTAGTTTTAAGTGTACCATATAGTGATTCAACACTTCCATACAATACCTGATGTTCACCATGGCGATTGTACTCCTTAATCCCCATTACCTATTTAGCCCATCTCCCCACTTACCTGCCCTCTGGTAACCATCAGTTTGTTCTCTATAGCTAAGAATCTGTTTCTTGTTTTGTTTCTCTCTTTTTTGGCCTTTGCTCATTTTTGTTGTTCTCAAATTCCATGTATTAGTGAAATTATATAGTATTTGTCTTTCTCTGACTTATTTTGCTTAGCATTTTACTCTTAATTCCAGCCATGTCATTGCAAATGGCAAGATCTTATTCTTTTTTATGAATGAATAATAATTAATGATGTATAGATACCACATCTTTTTATTCATTCATCTATCAGTGGACTCTTGGGTTGCTTCTATAGTTTGGCAGTATAAATAATGCTGCTATAAATGTAGGGGTTCATGTAGCCCTTTGAATTAGTGTTTTTGTATTTTTTAGTAAATACTCAATAGTGGGAATACTGTATCATAGGGTATTTCTGTTTTTAATTTTTAAGGAAACTCCATACTGGTTAGCATAGGTGTTGCTCCAGTTTGCATTCCCACCAACAGTGCACAAGGGTTCCTTTTTCTTCATATCCTTGCCAGCACTTTTGCTTCCTGTGTCCTTGATTTTAGCCATTCTGACAGGTGTGAAATGATACCTCATTGTAGTTTTGATTTGTATTTCCCTGATATGTGAAGTTGTACATCTTTTTATGATCTGTTGGTCATCTAGATGTCTTCTTTGGAGAAATGTTTGTTCATGTCTTCTGCCCATTTTTAAATTAGATTGTTTTTTGGATGTTGATTTATATAAGTTCTTTATATATTTTATACACTAACCATATATTGGATGTGTCATATGCAAATATTTTCTCCCATTCCATAGGTTGTCTTTGAGTATTGTTGGTTATTTCCTTCACTGTACAGAACCATTCAATTTTGATATAGTCCCAGTAGCTTATTTTTGCTTTTTATTTCCCTTGCCTCAGGAGATATATTATAAAAATATTGCTATAGCCAGAGTCAGAGAAATTACTGCCTGTGCACTCTTCTAGGGTTTTTATGGTTTCAGGTCTCATATTTTGAATTCATTTGTGTGTATGGTGTAAAAAAGTGGTTCAGTTTCTTTCTTTTCATGTAGCTATCGAGTTTTTTGAACAAAACTTGTTGAAGAGACTGTCTTTTTCCCATTGGATATTCTTTTCTGCTTTGTCAGAGATTAATTGACCATATAAGTTTAGGTTTACTTCTGGGTTTTCCATTCTGTTTGATTCATCTATGTGTCTGTTTTTGTGCCAGTACCATACTATTTTGATTACTGCAGTTTTATAATGTAACTGAAAGTGTGCAATTGTGATACCTCCAGCTTTGCGTTTCTTTTTCAAGATTACTTTGGCAATTTGGGGTCTTTTGTGATTCCATAAATTTTTGGATTTTTTTAATATAGTTCTGTGAAAGTGCTATTTGTATTTTGATAGGGATTACATTAAATCTGTAGATTGCTTTGGTTAGTATAGGCATTTTAAAAAATTGTAGTGTAGACATTTTAACAATATTTTTTTTCTTCCAGACCATGAGGATGGAATGTCTTTCCAATTCTTTGTGTCATCTTCAATTTCTTTCATAAATATTTTGTAGTTTTCAGCTTATAGGGGTCTTTGACTTGTTTGGTTACGTTTATTCCTAGGTATCTAATTATTGTTGGTACAATTTTAAATGGGATTGTTTCCTTAACTTATCTTTCTGCTGGTGCTTTGTTAGTGTATAGAAATACAGCAGATTTCTGTACATTGATTTTATATCCTACTAATTTACTGAAGTCTTATAAGTTGTACCAGTTTTTTGGAGGAGTCTTTTGAGTTCTCTCTATATAGTATCATGTCATCTGCAAGTAGTGAAAGTTTTATTTCTTCCTTGCTGATTTGGGTGCCTTTCATTTCTTTTTATTGTCTCATTGCTGTGGCTAGGACTTTAATGCTATGTTGAATAAAAGTGGTGAGAGTAAACATTCCTGTCTTGTTCCTGACCTTAGAGGAAAAATCTCTTAGTTTTTTCCCTATTTAGGATATTAGCTGTGGGTTTTCATATATGACCTTTATTATGTTGAGGACTTTTCCCTCTAAACCTGTTTTGTTGAGGGTTTTTTTTATCATGAATGGATGTTGTACTTTGTCAGTGCTATTTCTGCATCTGTTGAGATGATCATATGGATTTTATCCTGTCTCTTATTGATGTGCTGTATCACGTGGGTTGATTTGTGAATATTGAACTACCTTTGTATCCCAGCAATAAATCCCATTTGATTGTGGTGAATTATTTTTTTAAGATTTGGTTGGACTCTGTTTGCTAGTATTTTGTTGAGGATTTTTGCATCTGTATTCATCAGAGATATTAGCCTATTGTTCTCCTTTTTGTGGTATCTTTATCTAGTTTTGGTATCAGGGTGGTACCTCATAGAATGAATTTGGAAGGTTTTTTTTTCTTCTATTTTTTGAATAGTTTGAGTAGAATAGGTATTAACTTCTCTTCAGGCATTTAATAGAATTCACCTGTGAAGTTGTCTGATCCTAGACTTTTGTTCAGTGGGAGTTTTTTGATTACTGATTCAATATGTGCTTGTAGTAAGTCTTAACAAAATTTCTATTTCTTTCTGCTTCAGTTTTGACAGGTTATATGACTCTAGGAATTTATACATTTCTTCTATGTTGTCTAATTTGTTGGTGTATAGTTTTCCATAAAATTCTCTTATAGCTGTTTGTATTTCTGTGGGGTTAGTGGTTATTTCTCTTCTTTTACTGGTGATCTTGTTTCCTTCCTTCCTTCTTTTCCTTTTTTTATGAGTCTGCATGGGGATGTATCCATTTTGTCGATCTTTTCAAAGAACTAACTTCTAGTTTCCCTGATCTGTTCTATTTTTATTGCTTTATTTTAGTTTCTATATCACTTATTTCTGCTCTTATCTTTATTATTTCCTTCTTTCTTCTGGCTTTGGGTTATGTTTGCTAGTTTTTTAGCTCCTTTAAGTGTAAGGTTAGTTTGTTTATTTGAGCTTTTTCTTGCTTCTTGAGGTAGGCTTGTATTGCCTTAAAACTTCCCTCTTAGAACTATTTACTTTTGCTGCATCCCAAAGGTTTTGGATCATTGTGTTTTCATTTTCATTTGTTCTCACATACTTTTTAATTTCTTTTTGATTTTCTTGGTTGACCCATTCATTGTTTAATAGCATGTTATTTAACCTCCATGTATTTATGATCTTTCCTACTTTTTTCTCACAGTTGATTTCTATTTCATCGTATTGTGGTCAGAAAAGATGCATGGTATGACTTCAGTATTTTTGAATTTGTTGACACTTGTTTTGTGGTCTAATATGTAACTATTATACAGAATGTTCCATATGCACTTGAAAAGAATGTGTATTCTGTTGTTTTAGGGTGGAATTTTCTGAGTATATCTGTTAAATCCATCTGATCCAGTATGTCATCCAAAGCCACTGTTTCCTTGTTGATTTTCTGTTTGGATAATCTGCCCATTGATGTAAGTGGGGTATTAATGTCTCTAACTATTATTGTCTCTAAAAGTTAGTTATTTTATGTTTGTTATTAACTGTTTCATGTATTTAGGTGCTCACATGTTGGGTGCATAAATAGTTACGAATGTTCTATTTTCTTGTTGGATTGTTTTATTATATAGTGTCCTTCTTTGTCTCTTTTTACAGACTTTGTTTTAAACTCCATTTTGTCCAATAGAGGTACTGCTACTGTGAATTTCTTTTGGCATCAATTCACATGGTAAATGTTTCTCTATCCCCTCACTTTCAATCTGCAGGTGTCTTTAGGTCTGAAATGAGTCTCTTATAAAGGCAGCATGTAGATGGCTCTTGTTTTTATTTTTATTTTTTATTTATTTTTTTAAACACACTGTCACTCTGTGTCTTTTGATTGGAGCACTTAGTCCATTTACATTCAGAATAGCTATTAGTAGATATGTATGTATTGCCATTTTGTGACTTGTTTGTGGTTGCTTTACTAATTTTTCTCTGATCTTTCTTCTCTTGCTCTTTTTCATAGTTTGCTGGTTTTCTTTAGTGATATACTTGGGTTCCTTACTCTTTATCATTTGCATATCTATTACTGGTTTTTCTGCTTGTAGGTACCATTTGGTTTATATGTAACATTTTCCGCATATAGTGGTCTTTATTAAACAGATGGTTGCTTATTTTTTAACTCATTCTTTACTCCTCTCCCCATCGTGTTTCAGATATTTGGTATCATCTTTTACTTCCTGTAGGCCTGGTTTAGTGGTCATGATTTTTTTTTAAGATTTATTTATTTGTTTGAGAGAGAGAAACAGAGAGAGAGAATGCAAGCAGGGGCAATGGCAGAGGGAGAGGAAAGAAGCAGACTCCCTGCTGAGCATAGAGCCTGATGTGGGGCTCAGTCTCAGGACCCTGAGATCATGGACTGTCTGAAATCAAGAGTTAGACACTTAACTGACTGAGCCACCCAGATACACTGGTCATGAATTCTTTTAACTTTTGTTTGTCTGGGAGACTCTTTATCTCTCCTTCTATTCTGAATTATAGCTTTGTTGGGTAAAGTATTCTTGGATGCAGGTTTTTCTCTTTCAGAACGTTGAAACCATCATGGCATATACCCTTCTGGCCTGCAAAGGTTCTGCTGAAAAAATCAACTGATAGCTTTATGGGATTCCCATTGTATGTGATTATGTTCTTTTCTCTTACAGTCTTTAAAATTCTTTCTTTATCACTATTTTTTTGCCACTTTAATAATTATGCTTTTTGGTGTGGACCTCCGTGGGTTGTGTTTGTTGGGTGATCTCTGTGCTTCCTGAATCTGGATCTGTTTCCCTTCCCAGATTTGGGGAGAGCTCAGCTATTACTTCTTCAAATACATTTTCTGCCCTCCCCCTTCTCCTTCTGGGATCCCTATAATGTGAAATGAATTCACTTGACAGAGCCACTGAGTTCTCTAAGTCTGTTCTCATTGTGCCATATTTGTTTGCCTCTTGCCTGTTCAGCTTGATTGCTTTCCATTACTCTATCCTCCAGGTCACTGATATGTTCCTCTGCTTCCTGTAGCCTACCATTTTTCCATCAATTGTATTTTTAATTTCATTTATTGAGTTCTACATCTCTGGTATGTTGGTTTTTTAAATCTCTTTGTCAAGGGTCTCAATGATATCCTCCAGACCCTTTTCTGAAGTCCAGTGAGTGTTTATACGATCATTACTTTAACTTCTTTAACAGGCATATTACTTATTTCTCTTTCACTTAGATCTCCTGCTGTGATTTTGGGTCTTTTCCTCCCATTTGAATCTGTGATTTTGTGATCTTTCATTTGGGGCATATTTCTCTGTCTCTTCATTTTGTCTACCTCTCTGTGTCTGTTACTCTGTGTTAGAAAAGTTAGCTACATCTTGTACTCCTTACTAGTGGCTTTATGAAGAAGAGGTCCCATAGTGCCCTTCAGTGCAGTCAGTTTCCCCTGTTCTCCAAAACCTGGCACTTCAGGGGAGTCTCCTATGTGTGTATCTTGCATCCTGCTCTTGTGCCCACACTGGTTTTTTTCAGTCCAGGTGTCTGCACCAACTCTTTGCCTCTTGTGGTCTGTGCTTGCTCTCTGTGGTGTTAGTGAGATCCAGGCAAGCTGGCTTTCAGGGGGGCTTGACAGCATAAGTGCTCAGGGGAGGAGTGGTGATGTTAGCAAGATTTTCAGCTGCTAGTCCTCTAAAGCATAGTGGCTATGGGGGCATAGCATGCAGAGGTAGTGGCTCTGCAGGGCACACATGGTGTTAACAAAAATTGCCCTGCATCCAGGGCTGAGTCCAGTGGGCTTGGGGTGGGCAAGTCCTCAGGAGAACTCTTGGACAGTTTGTACTGCTAGTAGCTTAGGCAGCAAGTGTTTGTGTTGTGCCACCTCCTGCAAACAGCTCTGTGTATACTGCGAGATTGGGGAGCAAAATGGTACCTGCCAGATCCTTGGTTTCCAAAGAAGTCCCCCAATATACTTCAAAATCAGTATAAACAGATTTCCCTCACATTGTGCAAGCTGTTGCTTCTATGTTGTCTCTCCTCAGGCAGCAGCCCTTTTTAAGACCAGGGGGCTATCACTTGCCCTCACTGCTTGCCCAGTGATGAATCAGCTGACTTTTAAAGCTCCATGCATAAAGTCTTGCTCATTATGCAAACTCATGAAATTCAGACCCTCTGGTTTTCAAGGCTAGATGTCATGGGGATTCATTTATCTCTCTGGGCTCCCTGCTGTTTTCTCCTCCTTGTACCCACAGTTCCCTCCTCCTGCAGGCAGTTCCTGACCACCATTTGTATCCCTCCTAATATCTCTGTTGCAGTTTCTTTTCTATATTTAGTTGTGGAGTTTGTTTTGCCTGTCTTCAGATTTTTCTCTGGTTTATTAACTTGGACATGAATGATATTTAGTTGTAAACGTGGACAGGGTGAGCTTAGGGTCCTCCTACTCTACCATCTTTCTGACATATCTCCTATAATGTCTCTTATTCTCTGGATGTCTTTAAGGTGTTCTCAGTATCACTGGTGTTGAGAAATTTGATTATAATTGCCTTTTTGTAGATTTGGTTTTTTGTGTGTGTGTGCTTAAGATCCATTGAGATGCTTGAATCTGTGGGCTTATATCACTTTTATCAAATATGAAAAAATTTCAGCTATTTATTAAAAATTTTTCTCTGTCCTTCTCTCTTATTTCCATTGAGGACTCCATTTCTGTATATCTTAGGATGCTTGAAGTTGTACCACAGCTTACAAATGACCTGTTCATTTATTTCTATTTTTAATAGTTTTCATAACTATGCATTTAAGTTTACTAATATTTTCTTCCACGATGTTTAATGTGCCATTATCCATATATAGGGTATTTTCCATCTCACATATGTTAGGTTTAATTTCTAGAATTTTGATTGAGTTCTTATAAAACATCTTCCAAATCTACAGTAAACATTTGAATTTTTCCTCTAGCTTCTTGAATATGGGGCATAGAATTATAACTGCTTAAAAAACATTGTCTACTGTTCTATCATCTATCTTTTGGGGAGATAGTTTGGATTCATTGTTTCATTTGTTTTTATTGCTGTGAGTCTTCTGCCTACCACTCTGCTGCTTTTCATCATTCTAATATTTGATTGGTTGTCATTCACTGAAATTTTACCTTGTGGATGCTAAATTATTTTTACTATTATAAGTACTATTGAGGGTTTTTTTTTCTGACACAGTTAATTTACTTGGAGGTGGTTTAATCCTTTTAGGTCTTGAGTTTAATCTCTGTTATTATGGGAGAAGGACAGTGTTTAGTCTTGGGCTAATTTTACTTCACTACTAAGGAAACACCATCACACCATTCTTATAATTCTACCTGATGTTCCCTGGATTATGAGATATTTCTACTTTGGCAAGTAAAACTCATCTGACCAAGGTCCTCTGGGGACTGTTTCCCTAGTTGATTCTTTCTCTAACCTTGACCTGAATGTTGGGATAAACACTCTGAATATTTGAGAGAGCCCTCTCACTCTCGTTCTTTCTCTTACCACTCCCCTGCCAGCTCTTTCCTTTGTGATACTCTGACATGTATACTCTACCTATCTTTGTCTCCCCACTCCCAACTCTAGCCCATCAATTCAGAAAGTCCAATAGGTTCTATATGGGTTCTTTCCTTTTACCCCATAGTCAAGAAGCTCTCTCTAGGTCCTTGGCTCAAGATTTCATAGGGTTTACTTATTTTGTTTCCATTATCTCAGAAATCTATTCTTCTCACTGACTTATATCCAGTGTCTTGAAAAACATTGTTTCATGTATTTCCTCAGGTTTTTAGTTGTTTCATGTAGGAAAGTAAATCTGGCCCCTGTTATTCTATCTTGGGTGAAAATAGAGACCCATATGTCTTTTAAAAATTTAAGTGAGGAGGAAAATGGCAGAGTAAGGTAATCCAAAAGTCTATCATTCCAAAAAAAAAAAAAAAAGGAAAAAAAAAACTGTTAAAAATTGACTGGGTCAATTTTTAGTAACTCTGGAAACTAACTAAAACTTTAGTAACTCTGGAAACTAACTAAAAGCTTGCAAAAACCTGGGGATACTTACTCAAGAAAACCCAGCTTGATCTAAATAAATAGAGTGAGCTTTGTGATACTTTAAACCTCCCTGATCCCATCCCCTACTTTCCAGATCATGGGTAACCTTGAAAATAATAGTTTATATTCTGCCACCAGAGGGAGCAGAATGGACTTATTAGAAAAAACATTTTTTTTTTAAGATTTTATTTATTTATTTGACAGAGAGAGATCACAAGTAGACGGAGAGGCAGGCAGAGAGAGAGAGAGAGGGAAGCAGGCTTCCCGCTGAGCAGAGAGCCTGATGTGGGACTTGATCCCAGGACCCTGAGATCATGACCTGAGCCGAAGGCAGCGGCTTAACCACTGAGCCACCCAGGCGCCCTAGAAAAAACATTTTAATGGTTTTCAGAAATGAGAAAGTCTGACTCATACACAAGAAAAGAAAATTAATCAGCAGAAACTGTTTCTAAAGAAGCACAGACATTGAACTGACTAGACAATGTCTTGAAATCAGATATTTTAAATATGTTTAGCTTTTGCAAAAAACTAAAGGAAATTATGAGAATGATATGTCAGAGTACATCAGTAAAGAGAAAAACTTTTAAGGAAGCAAACAAGTATTTTCTATGAAAAAGTACAGTACCTGAAGTGAAAAACTAGTGGGGCTCAATAGCAGATTTTATCAGTTAAAAGGAAGAATCAGTGAACTTAAAGATAGATCAATTGGAATTGTCCAGTCTGAGTAATAGAAAGATAAAAGATGGAAGAAAAATGATCAGAGCTTAAAAAACCTAGGGGATAGTATCAAGCATACAAACATATACATAGTGGGAGGCCTAGAAGCAGAGAAGAGAAAGGGGAAGAAAGAATATTTGAAGAAATAACAAGTGAAATCATCCTAGAATTGGTGAAAATTTGAATCTGCACATCTGAGAGTCTCAGTGAACTCCAAGTAGATAAACTCAAATAGATCCACACTAAGATGCATTATAATGAAACTGTTGAAAGGCAAAGAATACTGGAAACAGCAAGAGAAGTGACTCATTATAAACAAAGTATCCTTAATAAAATTAGCAGCTGTTCTCTCATCAGAAACCATAGAATCTAGAAGGCATCAATGTGATATATTCCAGGTGCTGGGAAAAAAAAAAACAACTGTCAACCAAGAATACTATCCAGCAAAATTATCCTTCAATGATGGGCAAATTAAGACATTTCAAGATAAACAAAAACCGAGAGGGCTCATTGCTAGCATATAGTAACTTGAAGAGACACAAAGAAACAAAGAACACTAGTAACAGTAACTACATATAAAATTATAAATGTTGTATTAATGTATTTTTGTTTATGGTCCTTTTTTCCTTTCTTATTTAAATGATAGCTACATAAAACTATAATTATAAATCTATGTCAGTGGACACACAATGTGTGACATAATGTGTGATGATAATAACATAGGGAGGGGACAGAACTATATAGGAAGAAGTTTTTGTGTACATAAAAGTAGTATTGAATTATAACTTAAGATTTTAATAAATTAATATTGTTATAAATATGTTAATACCCAGGACATCTACCAATAAAATAACTCAAAACTATATAATAAGAGAAATAAAAGTGGAATTAAAATGATACACTAGAAAATATTTAACACAACATAAAAGTGATGGAGGAATTGAGGAACAAAAGTGATGTGACATACAGAAAGCAAATAGCAAAATGGAAGCAAGTCCTTATCAGTAATGATAAATGTAAATAGATTAAACTCTCCAATTAAAAGGTAGAGATGAGTAAATGAATTAAAAATCATGATTCAATTGCATGCTGTCCGTAATAGATTCACTTTAGATTTAGATGTTCAAATAGACTGAAAACAAAAGTATGGAAAATATACTCATGCAAACAGTATACAAAGAGAGCTGGAGTAGCTATACTAATATCAGACAAATTACTTTAAGTCAGAAGTTGTTTAGAAAAACAAGAAGGACATTAGATAATGATGAAAGGGTCAACTCATCAAAAAGATGTGACAATTATAAACAAATATGAAACTAACAACAGAGCTACAAAATACCTGAAGTCAAACTGACAAAATTGTGGAGCGAAACAGTCCACCAGTAATAGCTGGAGGCTTTAATAGCCCATTTTTAATAATGGATGAACAAATTGACAGAACGTCTCAAGAAAATGGCAAGGTAAATGAACTACACTATAAATCTACAAAGCCTAACAGACATTCAGACATTCTTCTGAAGTACACATGGAACTTTGTATATACCCAAGATAATTGAAAATACATTCACACAAAAACCTGTGCATTATTATTCAGCATATTGTTCAGCATAGCTAAAAAGTGGAACCACCCAAATATCTATCATTTGATTAATAGACAAATAGTAGTATATTTATACAATGGAAATTAATAATCTGTCCATAAAAAGGAATGAAATACACTACATGCTACAATATGGATGAATCTTGAAAACATTGTGCTATGTGAAAGAATCCAAACATAAAAATATACAGTATATTATTCCATTTATATGAAATGTACTGATTAGGCAAATCCATAGAGACAGAAAGTAGATTAGTGGTTGTCACAGCTATGGTAAGGATGAAATGGGATGACAATTTAGAAGATACAGAGTTTCTCTTGAGGGTGACAACAATATGAAAATACACAGTACTGATGATTGTATATCGCTGTGAATATACGAAAAATCTCCAAAGAGTATACTCTAAAATGGCTAAATGTGACTATTATGTCCTTGTGAATTTTATCTCAACAAAAAGTAAATTTAAAAACTTAAGCAAAGAAAAAGTATTATTTTTTATATTTACATTTTTTGATGGTTGTTATTTCTTTGTGAAGTTCTGAGTTTCCAATTATTACCATTTCCCTTTATTCTGAAGAAATTTTTTATTCTCTAATACAGTTCTGCTGGAGGTGATTATCTCAAGAACTTTTAAAAATATTTTGTCATCATATTTGAAGGCTATTTTCATTAGATTTAAGATTCTGGGCTAGCAATATGAATTCAACAGTTTAAAGGTATTTCCTGGCCTTTACTCAATCTAATGTGAAGCTAGCTGTAATTTCTTTTGCTGTTTTTCTGGGTGTTATTTATCTTTTTTCTTTTTTTTTTTTTTTAATTTTTAAATTTGTTTTAGTTTTATTGTATTTATTTTATTTTATTTATTTTTTAATTTTTTATTTTTTCAGTGTAACAGTATTCATTATTTTTGCACCACACCCAGTGCTCCATGCAATCTGTGCCCTCTCCAATACCCACCACCTGGATTCTCCAATCTCCCACCCCCTGCCCCTTCAAAACCCTCAGATTGTTTTTCAGAGTCCATAGTCTCTCATGGTTCACCTCCCCTTCCAATTTCCCTCAACTCCCTTCTCCTCTCCATCTCCCCTTGTCCTCCATGCATTTTGTTATGCTCCACAAATAAGTGAAACCATATGATAATTGACTTTCTCTGCTTGACTTATTTCACTCAGCATAATCTCTTCCAGTCCCGTCCATGTTGCTACAAAAGTTGGGTATTCATCCTTTCTGATGGAGGCATCATACTCCATAGTGTATATGGACCACATCTTCCTTATCCATTCATCCGTTGAAGGGCATCTTGGTTCTTTCCACAGTTTGGCGACCGTGGCCATTGCTGCTATAAACACTGGGGTACAGATGGCCCTTCTTTTCACTACATCTGTATCTTTGCGGTAAATACCCAGTAGTGCAATTGCAGGGTCATTGGGAAGCTCTATTTTTAATTTCTTTTTTTTTTTTAAGATTTTATTTATTTGACAGAGAGAGATCACAAGTAGAGAGAGAGAGAGAGAGAGGAGGAAGCAGGCTCCCCGCCTAGCAGAGAGCCCGATGTGGGACTCGATCCCAGGACTCTGAGATCATGACCTGAGCTGAAGGCAGAGGCTTAACCCACTGAGCCACCCAGGCAGCCCTATTTTTAATTTCTTAAGGAATCTCCACACTGTTCTTCAAAGTGGCTGCACCAACTTGCATTCCCACCAACAGTGTAAGAGGGTTCCCCTTTCTCCACATCCTCTCCAACACATGTTGTTTCCTGTCTTGCTAATTTTGGCCATTCTAACTGGTGTAAGGTGGTATCTCAATGTGGTTTTAATTTGAATCTCCCTGATGGCTAGTGAGAATGATGAACATTTTTTCATGTGTCTAATAGCCATTTGTATGTCTTCATTGGAGAAGTGTCTGTTCATATCTTCTGCCCATTTTTTGATATGATTGTCTGTTTTGTGTGTGTTGAGTTTGAGGATTTCTTTATAGATCCTGGATATCAGGCTTTTGTCTGTACTGTCATTTGCAAATATCTTCTCCCATTCTGTGGGTTGCCTCTTTGTTTTCTTGACTGTTTCCTTTACTGTGCAGAAGCTTTTGATCTTGATGAAGTCCCAAAAGTTCATCTTCTTTTGTTTCCTGTGCCTTTGGAAACATATCTTGAAAGAAGTTGCTGTGGCTGATATCAAAGAGGTTACTGCCTATGTTCTCCTCTAGGATTCTGATGGATTCCTGTCTCACGTTGAGATCTTTTATCCATTTTGAGTTTATCTTTGTGTACGGTGTTAGAGAATGGTCGAGTTTCATTCTTCTACATTTGGCTGTCCAGTTTTCCCAGCACCATTTATTGAAGAGACTGTCTTTTTTCCACTGTATATTTTTTCCTGTTTTGTCGAAGATTAATTGACCATAGAGTTGAGGGTCCATATCTGGGCTCTCTCCTCTGTTCCACTGGTCTATGTGTCTGTTTTTATGCCAGTACCATGCTGTCTTGGTGATCACGGCTTTGTAGTAAAGCTTGAAATCAGGTAATGTGATGCCCCTTCCCGCTGAGATCAGGAACACGACAAGGATTCCCACTCTCATCACTCTTGTTCAACATAGTATTAGAAGTCCTAGCAATAGCAATCAGACAACAAAGAGAAATAAAAGGTATCCAAATTGGTAATGAAGAAGTCAAACTCTCTCTCTTCGCAGATGACATGATTCTTTATATGGAAAACCCAAAAGACTCCACCCCCAAACTACAAGAACTCATACAGCAGTTCAGTAACGTGGCAGGATACAAAGTCAACGTACAGAAATCAGTGGCTTTCTTATACACTAACAATGAAAATACAGAAAGGGAAATTAGAGAATCGATTCCATTTACTATAGCACCAAGAACTGTAAGATACCTGGGAATAAACCTAACCAAAGAGGTAAAGGAACTGTACTCGAGGAACTACAGAACACTCATGAAAGAAATTGAAGAAGAAACAAAAAGATGGAAGACCATTCCATGCTCTTGGATCGGAAGAATAAACATTGTTAAAATGTCTATACTGCCTAGAGCAATCTATACTTTTAATGCCATTCCGATCAAAATTGCACCAGTATTTTTCAAAGAGCTGGAGCGAATAGTCCTAATATTTGTATGGAATCAGAAGAGACTCCAGTATTTTTATTTTAAAATTTTTAATTGTTTCCATTTCTCTGCTGAGATTCCTCACATGAACATTTATTATCACAAATTCTTTAAGTCCTGAACATATTTTATACAACTGATTTAAAGTCCTTATTGGTTGTTTATAATATTCTTTTGGATATCAGTTTCTATTGAATGCTTCCTCTCTTGACTCTAGGCATATTTTTCCATTTCTTGTTAAGTCGAGTAATATTTTATTCTAAACTGGACATTGTGTTTATGATATCTTGGAGACTTTGAATTCTGCTGTTTTCCTCTGTCGAGTGTTAATTTTTGTTCTAGCCACTTCATTGGGCTGGATTTAAACTCCAAATGGTATCTTCCAGTTTGTGTTTAGCTGATAAAATATCCTTTCAGACTTTATAAGTTCTGTTTTTACCAAGTCTCTTGAATTTTCCCCATGAATGTGTATTCCAGTGATCAACCAAGTATTGGGGAGACTTTATATTCAGGTATAGGTGTTTACTCCACTCTATGGCTCCATTCTTCATATAATTTTCTCCCTAACCCTCCAGGAGCTTTGCCAGCTCTAATTTCCTTGATTCCTTAAGCTGTAAGAGTACAACTTTCTTCTATCCTACACCATATAGATTAAGAAGTGGCCTTGCATGAAAGTCACGAATACAAATCTACCCTAGTGGACTTCGTTCTCCAAGAGTCCGTTCCTAAAAAGTTTCTGCTTACTCTTGATTACTCTGTTTTTCAGGGATGCTGTAAATGAAGTACCACAAACTGGGTGGCTTAACCAACTGAAATGTATTGTTTCATAGTTCTGGAGGCTAGAAGTCTGGGAGCAATATGTTAGCAGGGCTGTTTCCTTCTGAGGGCTGTGAGGAAGAATCTGTTCCATGCCTCCCTTCCAGCTTCTGGTGGTTTGCTGGCAACATATTGAGTTGCTTGGCTTATAAGTGAATCAGACTATGTCTTCATCTTCACATAGTGTTCTCCCTTTGTGTGGGTCTCTGTGTCCGAAATTCCTGTTTCTGTAAGGACACCAGACCTACTGGATTAGGGTCTATCTTTATGACCTCATATCAACTTGATTATCTCTATAAGGTATTGTAAACTGAATAAGGTTATATCCTGAGATATTGGGGGTCAGGACTTCAAATAATCATTTTTTGGGGAAACTACAACTCAACTCATAACAGTCACTCTCCATTGTCATACAGTTGTTGGTTGTAAAATATCTTGTCCAGGTTTTATAATTATTTTTTTCCTCCTAGTTTTGCTGATCTCTTCACCCCACTCCTCTTTGGCAAACATCAGTTTGTTCTGTATATATATATATGAGTGTGTTTTAGCTTTTATTTGTTTGGTTGGTTGGATTTTTTTTTAATTCCACATATAAATGAAATCATATGGTATTCATTTTTTTCTGTGTCTGACTTACTTCACTTAGCATAATACCCTCTAGGTCCAACCAAATGGTCTATCCATTGCCAAATGGCAATATCTCATTCTTTTTAATGGCTGAGTAATATTCCAATATATATATATATATATATATATATATATATATATATATATATATATATATCACATTTTTTTAATCCATCCATCTATCAGTGGATATATGGATTGGTTCCATATCTTGGCTATTATAAATAATGCTGCAGTAAACATAGGGGTGCATGTATCTTTTCAAATTAGTGTTTTCATTTTCTTCTCATAAATACCCAGTAATGGAATTACTGGATCATGTGGTATTTCTGTTTTTAAGTTTTTGAGGAACTTTCATACCAGTTAGCATAGTGGCTGCACCAGTTTGCATTCCCATCAACAGTGCATGAGGGTTCCTTTTTTCTCCACATCTTCACCATCACTTATTTCTTGAGTTTTATTCTAACCATTCTGACAGGTATAAGGTGATATCTTATTGTGGTTTTGATTTGTATTTCCCTGATTTCATATGTTTATTGGCCATCTGTATATCTTGACTTTGGAAAAATGTCCTTTTAGGTACTCTGCCCATTTTTAAAATTGGATTATTATCGGAGGGTTTTTTTTTTTTTTTTCCATGGTGAGTTGTGTAAGTTCTTTATATATTTTGGGTGTTGATCCCTTGTTGGGTATATAATTTTCAAATATTCCTTTCCATTCAGTAGGTTGCCTTTTCATTTTGTTGGTGGCTTCTTTTACTGTCAGGTTTTATAATTGCTGTCTTTGGATACCTGCTATTATTGGAAATAGGAATTGTCTGAAAAATTTTTTAGTAGGTAGACATTGTGGATAACATATGGTAGACAGTTTGGTTTGTCTTGTCTTCCCTTATACAGTATTACTTTTCTTTCAACAGAGAGTTAAATACCAACTCCTTAAAACTTTCAGATTTGGTTTTATACATTTCTGGATAGGACTCCCTCTAATTTATCCTTATTTTAGGCCATGCCCTTTGTCGAGGTAAAGGGTTTATAGATAATTAGCTCATGGGCCTAATCTGACCTGAAATTTTTTGTGTGGCCCACAAGCTAAATGGTTTTTACATTTTTAAGGAGTTGAAGGAGAAGGAGGAAAAGAAACTTAGATGACTATATGTGACCTGGAATCTCTAAAATATTTACCATCTGGTTCTTTACAGAAAATACTTGTGACCCCTGTTCTGGGGATTGCTCCTTGCTTCTACACTGTATACTTTTTAGAGTCATAAATGAATAAAGACATGCTCAGTGAGGTCTCTCCACCTAGGTTGCCCTGGAACTCCATCTCCCAGTACCACATTATCTTTGGTGTCCCCCTTCAACTTTTTTTTCCTGTAGTAGCCTCCTCTGATAGCTCTCATGGAACCTCACCTTGTGCAACTCAGTTCAGCTCTGACAAAGAACCAAAGGGGAACCTTCCTCCAGATTTTGGGGCTGCATTATCTGTGCAGTTTGCTCTTCCTTTATAACCTCACCTGAAAATTCAAGCTACCTCAAATGCCATAAACTCTCATCTCTGCCTCCTCAGCAGCAACACCTTTGTTCTGCTTTGACTCTACTTCCCTACCACATGTTCACCTGACAGATCTGTTGTGAATATGGGCTTAACTAAAGTGAAATGAGCTAAGCCTTCCTCCAAAGTTCTATGCTGCCTGTTGTTTGCACCTGTAAACAGTTGCTCATATATTTTGTCGAGTTTTATAGTTCTTTAAGATGGAATGATAAGACCATTTCAACTCTTACTTGGCCTAACATAAAATCCCAAGTCTTAATTTTAATGTTTATGAAGGTACAAAAGATGAAGCTTTGAACCTAAAAGAGGCAAGTAACTGAACTAATAGTGCTCCTTCTCTGAACATACACAAGTACATATAAAATAAGAAGCTTTAGAATGCTATAACCTCAATGAAAATGTATAATATAAAAACAATCTCCCTAGGATCACAGGGAGATGACAAGTACATCTGTATGGCTTAGCTTGGCTTCTGGGTGGAAAAAAAGTCCTACCTGATTTATGTTAAGTCTGGGTCTATGAATCACAGGGGTAGTGCTTTGAATTTACAGGAGGTTCTTGTCCTGAGAGATGCCAAATTAAGAAATCAACATAAAATTTAGACCATGTGGCAGACATTCCAGATATGACTGAGAGAATCAAATATAAAACCATTCTTAAGAGTTCTGGGGAGATGGTAGTGTAAGAAGATTGTAAGTTCACCTCATCTCTTGTATACACCTTAATAACAGCCACATCAGTGCAACCTATCCATTGAAAATTGGCAGAACAGACTCTCCACAGTTAGTCATAGAGAGGAGACCATATCAAAAAGACAAGGAGAGGGTGGAGTCATGTTAGGACATCAAACAGTCTGTGAGACAAACCACAAATAGGAAGAACACAAGTATGGAGAAGGGCAGGAACAGAGCACACACCAATCACTCTAGGTTCAAGAGACCTGCACTCAGAAGACCAGTCCCCATAACATTTGGTTTTGAAAACCAGTAGGGCTTAAATTCCTGAGCATTTAAAACCAGTGGGCCTTAACTCTGGGTACTTTTAAAATCAGTGAGATTGATTTGGGGGAGAACCAGAGGGCAATAGGAAACTGAGTCTGCACCCTTAGAGAAAAAAATCCTAGTGAGATACAGCATAGAAGTAGCAGTTTGAGGGCGCCTGGGTCGCTCATTCGGTTAAGCGACTGCCTTCGGCTCAGGTCATGATCCTGGAGTCCCAGGATTGAGTCCCGCATTGGGCTCCCAGCTCCTGGGGAGTCTCCTTCTCCCTCTGACCTTCTCCCTTCTCATGCTCTCTCTCACTCTCTCAAATAAAGAAAATCTTAAAAAAAAAGTAGCAGTTTGAAAAGCACCGGGATATATCTGAAGGATATTTACTTATTAATCTCAGAAGATGTTCTGGAGGGGCAGAGATCTTTAAGAGACTTCTGCAAGAACAAAAGACCTGGTGGGAGCTACTCTTCCCCTCCTCCCAAGCCTAAATAGCTAGATACCTGCAGGAGCCTGTGCAGACACCCTCCACCTGTCTTCCTAACACTGCATGTCCCACCCCGTATTCTGCATATCCATCCCATCCAACATACCCCGCTTGGCAGGAGTCCCTCCAAGGCATCTCCTGTCATGTCACATCATGCAAGCAGCCCTGGCAGGGACAGCTCCACTCTAAGGTGACTCCTGGGGAGAGGGGAAGATAACCACACACACCAGTTCAGCTTCAGCCCTAGGAACTGAACCATGTATCTGGTAATACATAGAGAGTTGCCTGCTGATTATTGCACCTCAGCCCCAGTTGTAGGCACGCATCTGATCAGACTGCCAGCCCTATCAACAATACCAGCCTCTCGGGGGACAACACAGGGAAAGCACTGTGTTGCTCAGTGTGATTATAGTCCCAGCAAATAGGTCAAGGGCAGGCATCTGGTCTGCCTGCCTACACTGCCTAACTTCAAGCCCATAATGGCCCCATAGTGACCCATTAATGCCACAGGGACCAAACCTGTCCACAACAGGCAAAGTGGGCCATTGTAGCCAAATGGACTGAATGCAAACAAGCCTAAGCTACAACAATAAAGCACATGCAACCCACATAGGAGACAACCCTGAAGCCGCTGGGTTTGATGAATAGGGAACATTGTGCTAGAGCATACCACAAGGCCTCTTCTTCATAAGGCCACTACTTTCAAGATCAGAGGACATATATGACATTCCTAATACATAGTAACAAACAGAGAGGTAGACAAAATGAGGAGACAGAGGAATATATCCCAAGTGAAAAAATAAAAGGACAAAACCACAGCAAAAGACCTAAATGAAATGGAGATAAGCAATATGCCTGATAAAGAATTCAAGGTATTCATTATAAAGATACTTACTGGACTTGAGAAAAGAGTGGAGGACCTCAGTGAGACCTTCAGCAAAGAGAAAGAAAATATAAAAAGGAGCCAGTCACTTCTACAACTCAATAACTGAAATTAAAAGTACACTAGAAGGAATCCATAGTAGATTAGAGGAGGCAGAAGAAAGGATCAGCAGGGTGGAAAACAGAGTAATGAAAAGCAGCCAAGGAGAACAGCAAAAAGAAAAAAAGAATAATAAAAAAGTAGGAATACGTTAAGAGAACTCAATGACATCATCAAGCCAAGAGGCACAGAGACCTCCCAACAAAATCAACCCAACCAGGTCCACACCAAGACACATAATAATTAAAATAGGAAAAAATTCATTCTCTCTAAAATAAATGAATACATAAAATTTTAAACTTTCTTTCTCAAGAATAAATAAATAAGTCTTTTAAAATGGGGGGGGGCACCTGGGTGGCTTAGTCAGGTAAGCATCTGACTCTTGATTTTGGTTCAGGTCATGATCTCAGGGTCACTGGATCAAGCCCTGCATGGGTGAGTCTGCTGGAGATTATCTTTCTCCCTCTCTCTGCCCCTCTCTCCTCTCTAAAATAAATAAAACTTTAAAGAATAATTAAAATTTTAAAAAGTAGTGATAAAGAATTTTAGAAGCATCAACAGAAAAAAAAAAATGGCTGCCTACCAGGAAAACTCTCTGAGTCTATCAGCTGATTTTTTAGCAGAAAGTTTGCAGAACAGAAGAAAGTGGCAAGATATATTCAAAATGCTGAAAGGACAAAACTACCCAGCAAGGCTATCATTCAGAATAGAGGAGGTATAGAGTTTCCCAGACAAACAAAAGTTAAAGAAGTTCATCACCACTAAACAGCCTTACAAGAAACACTAAAAGGAGTTCTTTGAGTGGAAAGAAAAGGCCATAATTAGGAGGAAGAAATTTGTGAAAGAAAAAAATTTCACAGGTAAATGCAAACATAATAAATAGCTTAATAATTCCTATAACTAGACAGAGGTTAAGCCACAAAAACAATAAAATCAATTGCATCTATAAATATCAGTCAAGGGATTCACAAAATAAGAGGATGTAAAGTATGACAGCATATGCATAACAAGTGTGTAGGAGAGTAAAAAGTTTGTGCTTTTAGAATGGGTTCAAACTTAAGTAACCATCAACTTAATATAGACTGCTATATGCATAAGATGTTACATATGAGCCTAATGGTAACCACAAATAAAAAACCTGTAATAGGATACTGCAAAAATAGACACATAGATTAATGGAAGAGAATAGAAAGCATAGAAATAGACCCACAATTATGTGGTCAATTAATGTTTTAAAAAAGTGGGAAATAATATGCAGTGAGAAAAAGATAGTCTCTTTGACAACTGATGTTAGGAAAACTGGACAGCTACATGTAGAAGGAAGAAACTGGACCACATCCTTACACTGTACACAAAAACAAACTCAAAATGGATTAAGGACCTAGATTTGAGACCTAAAACCATTAAAACCCTAGAAGAGAGCACAGGCAGTAATTTCTTCAACATTGGTTATAGCAACATCTTTCTAGATATGTCTCTGGAGGCAAGGTAAAACAAACAAAAATAAACTATTGGGAAATACACCAAAATGAAAAGATTCTGCACAGTGAGGAAAACAAACAACAAAACTAAAAGACAACCTATGGAAGAAGGTTGGAGTTATTTGCAAATGACACATCCAATAAAGGGTTAGTATCCAAAATCTATAAAGAACTTTTCAAACTCAACACCCAAAAAACAACCCAGCTAAAAATGAGCAGAAGACATGAGCAGACATTTCTCCAAAGAAGACAGCCAAATGACCAACAGACAAATGAAAAGATGCTCAACATCACTCATCATCAGGGAAATGCAAATCAAAACCACAATGAGATATCATCTCACACCTGTCAGAATGGCTAGAATAAAAAGCTGAAGAAACAACAAGTGTTGGTGAGGATGTGGAGAAAAATGAACTCTTGTGTCCTATTGGTGGGAATGCAAACTGGTACAGCCACTGTGGAAAACAATATGAAGTTTCCTCAAAAAGTTGAAAATAGATCTGTCCTATGATCCAGTAATTACACTACTGGGTATTTACCCAAAGAATATGAAAACATTAATTTGAAGGAATATATGTGTCCTTATGTTTATAGCAGCATTATTTACAATAGCCAAACTATGGAAGCAGCCCAAGTATCCAGTGATAGTTGAATAGTTAAAGAAAATATGGTATATATATATACAATGGAATATTATTCAGCCATAGAAAAAAACAAAATCTTACCATTTAATAACATGGGTAGATCTAGAGTGTATTATGTTAAATGAAATAAGCCAGTCATAAAAACACAAATACCATATGATCTTATATATATGTGGAATTTAAGAAACAAAACAAATGAATAAAGGGGAAAAAAAGAGACACAACAAAAAATAGACACTTAACTATAGAGAATAAATAGATGGTTACCAGAAAGGAGGTGAGTGGGGTAATGGGTGGAATAGGTGAAGGAGATTAAGACTATACTTACCTTGATGAGCACTGAGTAATATATGGAAATGTTGAATCACTATATTGTATGCCTCAAACTAACATAACCCTGTATGTTAACTATACTGAAACTTAAACTGTACTATATATGCAAAAAAAAATAAAGAGAAATGAGTCCAAGCATATCATATCACTAAAGAAAGCCACCAGACCACAGGGAAGAGAGCAAGAGAAGAAGTGAACAGAAAAGAACTACAAAAACACCTGTAAAACAAGTAACAAAAAGGCAATAAGTACATAGGTGTCAAAAATTACTTTGAAGGTAAAAGGATTAATTGCTCCAATCAAAAGACATAGGGTAACTGAATGAATGAAAAAGCAAGACCCATCTATGTGCTGCTTACAAGAGACTATTTCAGAGCTAAAGACACATGCAGATAGAAAGCAAAGGGATGAAAAAACATTTACCATGAGAATGGATGCAAAAAGAGAGCTGAGGTAGCAATATTTGTATCAGACAAATAGACCTAAAGTTTGTAACAAAAGAGAAAGGACACTACACAATTATAAAGGGAACAATCCAACCGGAGGATATAAAAATTATAAATATTTATGCTTCCAACTTGGGAACACCTAAATACATAAAGAAATTGTTAATAGACATAAAGGAAGAAATTTACAGTGATACAATAATAGCAGAGGGCCTTAACAGCCCACTTACATCAATGGTTAGAGCATCCAGACAGAAAATCAACAAAGCAACAGTAGCTTGAATGACACATGAACCAGATGGCCCTAACAGATATATTCAGAACATTCTACCCCCAAACAGCAGAATACACATTTTTTTTAAGTGCACACACAACATTCTCCAGAAGAGATCATATGTTAGGCCACTAAACATGTCTTAATAAATTCAAAAAGACTAAAATAATATCATGCCTCTTTACCAACCACAACAGTACAAAACTAGAAATCCATCACAAGAAAAAATTTGGGAAGAACACAAATACATAGAGACTAAATGACATGCTCCTAAACCATGAATAGGTCAACCAAGAAAATCAAAGAGGAAATTGAAAAATACATAGAGACAAATGAAAATGAAAACACAATCCAAAATCTTCAGGTTGCAGCAAAAGTTGTTCCAAGATAAGATTATATATAGTCCTACCTCAAGAAGCAAGAAAAATGTCAAATAAACAGTCTAACCTTACACCTAAAAGAGCTAGAGAAAGAACAAAGAAAACCCGAAGCCAGCAGAACAAAGGAAATAATAAAGATTAGAGCAGAAATAAATGAAATAGAAATTAAAAAAAAAAACAATAGAATAGATCAATGAAACCAGGAGCTAGTTCTTTGAAAAGATCAAGAAAATTGATAAAGCTTTAGCCAAACTCATCAAAGAGAGGGAGAGGTAGAAAGAGACAGAGAGAAGATTCAAAATCAGAAATGAAGGAGGAGAAATAACAATCCACACCACAGAAATAGAAAGGATTATAAGAGAATATTATGAAAAATTATATGCCAACAAATTGGACAACCTACAAGAAATGGGTAAATTCCTAGAACATGTAACCTTTCTAAACTGAATCAGGAAGAAATAGAAAATTTGACAGACTAATTACTAGCAATGGAATTGAATCAGTAATCAAAAAATCCCAATAAACAGAAGTCCAGGATTTCACAGATGAATCCAATCAAACATTTAAAGAAGAGTACTAACTATTCTTCTCAAACTGTTCAAAAAAGAAGAAGAAGGAGAAGAAGGAGAAGGAAAGCTTCTAAAGTCATTCTGTGAGGCCAGCATTACTCCAGTACCAAAATCAGACAGACACTACAAAAAGAGAAAAGTGCAGGCCAATATCTCTGATGAACATAGGTGCAAAAATCCTCAAAAAATATTAGCAAACTGGGAGAGGAGTCAAGATGGCGGAGAAGTAGCAGGCTGAGACTACATCAGGTAGTACGAGATCAGCTAGATAGCTTATCAAACCATTGCAAACACCTACAAATCCAATGGGCGATCGAAGAGAAGAAGAACAGCAATTCTAGAAACAGAAAATCAACCACTTTCTGAAAGGTAGGACTGGCGGAGAAGTGACTCCAAAGCAACGGGAAGATAGACCGTGTGGGGAGGGGCCGGCTCCCAGCAAGCGGCGGAGCAACTGAGCACAAAATCAGGACTTTTAAAAGTCTGTTCTGCTGAGGGACATCGCTCCAGAGTCTAAACCGGGGTGAAGCCCACGTGGGGCCAGTGTGGCCCTTGGTCCCGCAAGGTCACAGAAGGATCGGGGGTGTCTGAGTGTCACAGAGCTTACAGGTATTAGAACAGGGAAGCCTGCTACAGAAACAGAGCCGAGGAGTGAGCTCTCAGCTCGGGGTTACCTTGAACCTGTCGCAGGCTCAGTCAGCTCGGAGCGCAGCCGGAGGCCAGGGTGACAGGAGTGATTGGGCTTTTTTCTCTGAGGGAGCACTGAGGAGTGGAGCCCCGAGCTTTCGGCTCCTCCCAGCTGGACGCTGGGAGGCCGCCATCTTCATTCCCGTCCTCCAGAACTCTACAGAAAGTGTTCAGGGGACAAAAGCTCCCGAAAGCTAGCCCAAGCAGATTACTTAGCCTGGCCCCCAGTAAGGGTGGTGCAATTCCGCCTGGGGCAAAGACACTTGAGAATCACTACAACAGGCCCCTCCCCCAGAAGAGCAACAAGAAACCCAGCCAAGACAAAGTTCACTTACCAAGGAGAGCAGCAGAATTCCAGTGGAGGAGAAAGCAAAGCTCGGAACTCATGGCTTTCTCCCTATGATTCTTTAGTCTTGTGGTTAATTTAATTTTTTTTAATTTAATTTTTTTTCTTCTGCTAAATTTTTTTTAACTTTTACCCTTTTCTTTTTTAACATTTTTTAACTAGTTTATCTAATATATATATTTATTTATATTTATATTTATATTTATATTTATATTTTTTCTTTATTTCTTTTAAAAAAATTTTTTTTCTGAACTTCTTTTATCCCATTTTCCTTCCCAGGATTTGGGGTCTCTTCTGATTTGGTTAAAGCACTTTTTCCTGGGGTCTTTGCCACCCTTTCAGTATTTTATTTGCTCCTTCATATACTCTTATCTGGACAAAATGACAAGGCGGAAAAACTCACCACAAAAAAAAGAACAAGAGGCAGACCTAAGGCTAAGGTCCTAATCAATACAGACATTGGTAATATGTCAGATATAGAGTTCAGAATGACGATTCTCAAGGTTCTAGCTGGGCTCAAAAAAGGCAAGGAAGATATTAGAGAAACCCACTCTGGAGAGATAAAAGCCCTTTCCGGAGAAATAAAAGAACTAAAATCCAACCAAGTTGAAATAAAAAAAGCTATTAATGAGGTGCAATAAAAAATGGAGGCTCTTACTGCTAGGATAAATGAGGCAGAAGAAAGAATTAATGATATAGAAGACCAAATGACAGGGAATAAAGAAGCTGAGCAAAAGAGGGACAAACAGCTACTGGACCATGAGGGGAGAATACGAGAGATAAGTGACACCATAAGACAAAACAACATTAGAATAATTGGGATTCCTAAAGAAGAAGAAAGAGAGAGGGGAGCACCAGGTATATTGGAGAGAATTATTGTAGAGAATTTCCCTAACATGGCAAAGGGAACAAGCATCAAAATCCAGGAGGTACAGAGAACCCCGCTCAAAATCAACAAGAATAGGTCCACACCCTGTCACCTAATAGTAAAATTTACAAGTCTTAGCAACAAAGAGAAAACCCAGAAAGCAGCCCAGGAAAATAAGTCTGTAACATACAATGGTAAAAATGTTAGATTGGCAGTGGACTTATCCACAGAGACCTGGCAGGCCAGAAAGAACTGGCATGATATATTCAGAGCACTAAATGAGAAAAACATGCAGCCAAAAATGCTATATCCAGCTAGGCTATCATTGAAAATAGAAGGAGAGATAAAAAGCTTCCAGGACAAACAAAAACAAAGAATTTGCAAACACCTACCAAACCAGCTCTACAGAAAATATTGAAAGGGGTCCTCTAGGCAAAGAGAGAGCCTAAAGTAGTAGATCAGAAAGGAACAGAGACAATATACAATAACAGTCACCTTACAGGCAATACAATGGCACTAAATTCATATCTCTCAATAGTTACCCTGAATGTAAATGGGCTAAATGCCCCAATCAAAAGACACAGGGTATCATAATGGATAAAAAAACAAAACCCATCAATATGTTGCCTACAAGAAACTCATTTTAGACCTGAAGACACCTCCAGATTTAAAGTGAGGGGGTGGAAAAGAATTTACCATGCTAATGGACATCAGAAGAAAGCTGGGGTGGCAATCCTTCTATCAGATCAATTAGATTTTAAGCCAAAGACTATAATAAAAGATGAGGAAGGACACTATATCATACTCAAAGGAACTGTCCAATAAGAAGATCTAACAATTTTAAATATCTATGCCCCTAACGTGGGAGCAGCCAACTATATAAACCAATTAATAACAAAATCAAAGAAACACATCGACAATAATACAATAATAGTAGGGGACTTGAACACTCCCCTCACTGAAATGGACAGATCATCCAAGCAAAAGATCAACAAGGAAATAAAGGCCTTAAATGACACACTGAACCAGATGGATATCACAGATGTATTCAGAACATTTCATCCCAAAGCAACAGAATACACATTCTTCTCTAGCGCACATGGAACATTATTCAGAATAGATCATTTCCTGGGTCCTAAATTAGGTCTCAACCGGTATCAAAAGACTGGGATCATTCCCTGCATATTTTCAGACCACAATGCTCGGAAGCTAGAACTCAATCACAAAGGGAAATTTGGAAAGAACCCAAATACATGGACACTAAACAGCATCCTTCTAAAGAATGAATGGGTCAACCAGGAAATTAAAGAAGAATTGAAAAAATTCATGGAAGCAAATGATAATGAAAACCAACGGTTCAAAATCTGTGAGACACAGCAAAGGCAGTCCTGAGAGGAAAATATATAGCAGTACAAGCTTTTCTCAAGAAACAAGAAAGGTCTCAAACACACAACCTAACCCTACACCTAAAGGAGCTGGAGAAAGAACAGCAAAGAAAGCCTAAACCCAGCAGGAGAAGAGAAGTAATAAAGATCAGAGCAGAAATAAATGAAATAGAAACCAAAAAAAAAAAAAAAAAACAATAGAACAAGTCAACGAAACTAGGAGCTGGTTCTTTGAAAGAACTAATAAGATTGATAAACCCCTGGCCAGACTTATCAAAAAGAAAAGAGAAGGGACCCAAATAAATAAAATCATGAATGAGAGAGGAGAGATCATAACTAACACCAAAGAAATAGAAACAATTATAAGAACATACTATGAGCAACTCTACGCCAACAAATTTGACAATCTGGAAGAAATGGATGCATTCCTAGAGACATATAAACTACCACAACTGACCAGGAAGAAATAGAAAACCGGAACAGACCCATAACCAGTAAGGAGATTGAAATAGTCATCAAAAATCTCCAAACAAACAAAAGCCCAGGGCCAGACGGCTTCCCAGAGGAATTCTACCAAACATTTAAAGAAGAACTAATTCCTATTCTCCTGAAACTGTTCCAAAAAATAGAAATGGAAGGAAAACTTCCAAACTCATTTTCTGAGGCCAGCATCACCTTGATCCCAAAACCAGACAAGGATCCCATCAAAAAAGAGAATTACAGACCTATATCTTTAATGAACACAGATGCAAAAATTCTCACCAAAATACTAGCCAATAGGATTCAACAGTACATTAAAAGGATTATTCACCATGACCAAGTGGGATTTATTCCAGGGCTGCAAGGTTGGTTCAACATCCGCAAATCAATCAATGTGATACAACACATTAATAAAAGAAAGAACAAGAACCATATGATACTCTCAATAGATGCTGAAAAAGCATTTGACAAATTAGAGCATCCCTTCCTGATCAAAACTCTTCAAAGTGTAGGGATAGAGGGCACATGCCTCAATATTATCAAAGCCATCTATGAAAAACCCACCGCAAATATCATTCTCAATGGAGAAAAACTGAAAGCTTTTCTGCTAAGGTCAGGAACATGGCAGGGATGTCCATTATCACAACTGCTATTCAACATAGTACTAGAAGTCCTAGCCTCAGCAATCAGACAACAAAAAGAAATTAAAGGCATCCAGATTGGCAAAGAAGAAGTGAAACTATCACTCTTCGCAGATGACATGATACTATATGTGGAAAACCCAAAAGACTCCACTCCAAAACTGCTAGAACTTGTACAGGAATTTAGTAGTGTCAAGATATAAAATCAATGCACCCAAAACTATAAGATACCTAGGAATAAACCTAACCAAAGAGGCAAAGAATTTATACTCAGAAAACTATAAAGTACTCATGAAGGAAATTGAGGAAGACACAAAGAAATGGAAAAATGTTCCATGCTCCTGGATTAGAAGAACAAATATTGTGAAAATATCTATGCTACCTAAAGTAATCTACACATTTAATGCAATCCCTATCAAAATCCCACCCATTTTTTTCAAAGAAATGGAACAAGTAATCTTAAAATTTATATGGAACCAGAAAAGACCTCGAATAGCCAAAGCAATATTGAAAAAGAAAGCCAAAGTTGGTGGCATCACAATTCCGGACTTCAAGCTCCATTACAAAGCTGTCATCATCAAGACAGCATGGTACTGGCACAAAAACAGACACATAGATCAATGGAACAGAATCGAGAGCCCAGAAATAGACCCTCAACTCTTTGGCAACTAATCTTTGACAAAGCAGGAAATAATGTCCAATGGAAAAAAGACAGCCTCTTCAATAAATGGTGTTGGGAAAATTGGACGGCCACATGCAGAAAAATGAAATTGGACCATTTCCTTATACCACACACAAAAATAGACTCAAAATGGATGAAGGATCTCAATGTGAGAAAGGAATCCACCAAAATCCTTGAGAAGAAGATAGGCAGCAACCTCTTTGACCTCAGCCACAGCAACGTCTTCCTAGGAACATCGCCAAAGGCAAGGGAAGCAAGGGCAAAAATGAACTATTGGGATTTCATCAAAATCAAAAGCTTTTGCACAGCAAAGGAAACAGTAAACAAAACCAAAAGACAACTGACAGAATGGGAGAAGATATTTGCAAATGACATATCAGATAAAGGGCTAGTGTCCAAAATCTATAAAGAATTTAGCAAACTCAACACCCAAAGAACAAAGAATCCAATCAAGAAATGGGCAGAAGACATGAACAGACATTTCTGCAAAGAAGTCATCCAGATGGCCAACAGACACATGAAAAAGTGCTCCATATCACTCGGCATCAGGGAAATACAAATCAAAACCACAATGAGATACTACCACACAACAGTCAGAATGGCTAAAATTAACAAGTCAGGAAATGACAGATGCTGGCGAGGATGCGGAGAAAGGGGAACCCTCCTACACTGTTGGTGGGAATGCAAGCTGATGCAACCACTCTGGAAAACAGCATGGAGGTTCCTCAAAAAGTTGAAAATAGAACTACCCTATGACCCAGTAATTGCACTACTGGGTATTTACCCTAAAGATACAAACATAGTGATCTGAAGGGGCACGTGCACCCGAATGTTTATAGCAGCAATGTCTACAATAGCCAAACTATGGAAAGAACCTAGATGTCCATCAACAGATGAATGGATAAAGGAGATGTGGTATATATATATACAATGGAATACTATGCAGCCATCAAAAGAAATGAAATCTTGCCATTTGCGACGACGTGGATGGAACTAGAGGGTATCATGCTTAGCGAAATAAGTCAATCGGAGAAAGACAACTATCATATGATCTCCCTGATATGAGGAAGTGGAGATACAACGTGGGGGGTTAGGGGGGTAGGAGAAGAATAAATGAACCAAGATGGTTTCGGGAGGGAGACAAACCATAAGTGACTCTTAATCTCACAAAACAAACTGAGGTTTGCTGGGGGGTAGTGGGGTCGGGAGAGGGGGGTGGGGTTATGGACATTAGGGAGGGTATGTGCTATGGTGAGTGCTGTGAAGTGTGTAAACTTGGTGATTCACAGACGTGTCCCCCTGGGGATAAAAATACATTATATGTTTATTAAAAAAAATAAAAAAAAATAAAGATGAAGGAAAAACAAACAATCAAGGAAAAAAAATTAGCAAACTGACCCCAAAGTACATTTTTAAAAAAGTGATTCACCACAATCAAGTGGGATTTGTTCCTGGCATATGACAGTGGTTCAATATTTGCAAATCAGTCATATCACATTAATAAGAGGAAGAATAAAAACCATATGATCATTTTCATAGATGAATTTGACAAAGTACAACATCCATTCATGATTAAAACTCAACAAAGTAGCTTTAGAGGGAACACACTGAACATGATAAGGCCATATATGAAAAACCTATAGCTAACATCATACTCAGTGTTGGAAAACTGAGAACTTTTCCTCTAAAATCAGGGATAAGAACAAGGATGTCCACTCTCACAACTTTTATTCAACTAGTACCAGATGTCCTACCCACAGCAATCAGATAATGGAAAGAAATGAAAGGCATCCATATTGGTAAGGAAGTAGAATTTGCACTATTTGCAGATGACATGATACTACGCACAGAAAATCCTAAAGACTCTACCAAAAAACTACAAGAACAGATAAATGGATTCAGTAAGCTCATAGGATACAGCATTTATATCCAGAAATCTGTTGTATTTCTACATACTAACAATGAATTAGCAGAAGGAAATTAAGAAAACAATTCCATTTATAATTGCACTAAAAAGAATAAAATACCTAGGAATAAACCAAGGAAGTGAAAGACCTAATCTTTGAAAACTCAGGAGGCACGGATTGTAAGGAGCACAGGGTGGTACATAAACAATGAATCTTGGAACACTGAAAAAATAAAATTAAATTAAAATAAAAGAAAACTATAAAACATTGATGAGAGAAATTGAAGATAACACAAAGAAATGGGAAGATATTCTATGTTTATGTACTTGAAGAACCAAGAACCGTATGTTAAAATGTCCGTGCTACCTAAAACAATCTACAGACTTAATACAAAATACTAACAGCATTTTTCACAGAATGAGAACAATTAATCCTAAAATTTGTTTGGGATCACAAAAGAAAAAAAAACTCTTAAGGAATAAATCTTTAAACTTGGCTGTACTGTATTTCCACAGATAAGAGTTTATTGAAGATTAAATAAAAAATAAATTATATAGTACAGGGGAGCATTCATGAGTCAGCAGATACAACAAACATCAAGGAATTGGGTTATTGAGAATTTCAGATTATTCAACAATCTTAGAGGTAGATGTCTGAAATGATTAAATAAGTGAAAGGAAAAAAAAAAACATAGAAGAGCAAGATGGTATAAAAAAGGACCAAGCAGTTTCAAAAAAGAGTTGATTAAAACTTATGTATAAAGCTAGTTATATAAGATGAAACTTAATTGTTCTATTAAATAAGTATATCCTGCCCAGCTGAAGAGATAATTAGTGAAATTAGAAAAAACTCAGTGGGATATAAAATTTTGAAAATATGACAGAGAGGTCAAGAGATGTAACAAAGAGAATATTCTGTTAAAAATTATAGAACCAACACTCCTGAAATAAAACAATTACAGTAAGTAAAAATTTTAAAATGTTAAATCTGAAAGAGCAAGCAGAAGTGAGGAGGAGATTGTTGTTGAAGAGAAATAACAACAGAACTAGGAAGAATAAAAGAAAATGAATGAGTATTAACTAATATAGCACACTGGAGAAAGACAGTGTGTCCTCATGCAGTTGCAGTAAGTGAAAAAGAAAGAAGACTACAGACACTACACAGCCTAAGAAAGTCTGGAACCGAAGGCATCAGATGCATTTGAAGGCTGTGATGTGGGGTGGGAACCAGGAAGAGACTGCAGTATAGAAAGTCTGGACTTAGGAATACACAAAGTGCTGCTTAAGATGTCAGGGCTATGCAGAACATATGGTTATTGAGTGAAGTCTATGTGTGAATGATGAGGTTTCCACCTCACCTGCTAAAGCACTGGCAGTTGGACTTATACACTATATGGAAATTCCGTTCATGAGCCTAATGCCCCCTGGTCCTCAGCTGTTTGGTCAGTGGAGGCTTCTGGATATACATCTGTGTGTCATCTCTTAATACTCTCAGCTGTTTTAGCTTTCTCTAAATGAGTCAAGCTTTAGCACCTCCTCAAACATGGCAGGAGTCAAGGCAATTCCAGCATTCAGTCCCAATACTCAGACTCTTTACAAAGTCTCCACCAAGTCTCTGGCTCTTTCGTTCACTTCTTGTCTGGTGATGGTAGTAGATCAGGGTATCTTAGGGATGAGATAGTTGGGCAACCTACTATGGTTGTGCTTAACTTGTCTGATGAATAGAAGTAGAGCCCTGGTGAACAGAAAGAGAGGGAAAATCAGTTTTATGAAAAAAACTGCTATGAACCATCTTCTACATTTTTTTGGAAGGATGTACGTTTTTGTTCTTCTGTTCCTTTATGCTTCCTAGGAGTAAAATTGTTTGGTTATAAGGTAGACGTATGTTTGCTTTTATAATAAGCTGCTAGATCTTTTCCCAAGGTAGTTGAACCATCGGTATTATGTATAAGAGTGCTGGGTTGCCACCATTGGGTATTATCTATTTTTTTAAAATTTAATTATTTTAACTGTATGCTTTTATTTCATGGTGAATTTCAATTGTATTTCCTTGAGGACTTAAGATAATTGAGTACTTTTTCATGTTTATTGGCCCTTTTCACATTTTTTTTTGTGTGTGTGATGAGTCCATTCAGATCTTTTGCCTGTTTCTTATTAGGTTGTTTTGTTTTTATTACTGAGTTGTAGGAATTTTTCACATAAACTAGATACTAATCCTTTGTGAAGTGTAAGTTTTTTTTTCAAGATTTTATTCATTTATTTATTTGTCACAGAAACAGAGAAACAAGAGAGCAAGCACAAGCAGGGAGAACAGAGACAGTGGCAGAAGCAGGCACCCTGCTGAGCAAGAAGTCGATTGTGGGACTTGATCCCAGCACCTTGGGATCATGACCTGAGCTGAAAGCAGACACCCAACTAACTGAGCCACCCAGGCATCCCATGAAGTGTAAGTTTTGCAAGTAATTTTTTCCCTAGCCTGTGACTTATCTATTTTTTCTTAATTTTTTTTTATGGATGAGTAGAAGTTTTTAATTTTGAGGAAGCCCAGTCTATAAATTCTTTCTTTTACGATTATTGATGTCTATATTCAGTCTAAGAAAACTACTTACCTCCAAATTGCAATGATACTAATAGCATAAAAAATAATAATGAGTAATAGTTTTAGCTTTTACTTTGAGACCAGGAGTAACTGTAAATTAATGTTTGTGTATTAAGTAAAGTATGGGACAGAGTTCTTTTTTTTCCCATATATTGTATCTAGTTATTCATAATTTGTTAGGAAGATATTCCTTACCCCATTGGATTGCTTTGACATTTTGCTATGAGTATACCTATGAGTATATTTATGATTTTTATTCTGTTCCATTGCATTAACTTCTTGACTCTAATGCCATTGCCATGTTTCTTGATTATCTCTATATAAGTCTGAAATCATGTGTTGCAAATCATGTAAGTTAATTCCTTTTTAATCTTATTTTGGATATCTAAGTCTTTTGCATATTGATCGACGTTTTAGAATCAGATGATCAATTTCTACAAATAAGTTAGCTAAGGTTATGATTGAAATTTCATTCAAGCAATTTGTAGAGAATTTTGGAGATCAGAATGTGGAGAATTGACAATTTTACAATATTTAGTCTTATAATCCGTGAACATGGTATATCTTTCTACTTGGTAGCTTTCAGATTTCTCTGGGGTATTCCTAGTTTTCATTTTACAGCTATTCTTAAATTTATTCTTAATTATTTTATGAACTCTGATGATTTGGGGAAGAGTTATTTCTCACTAAATTTTGTAATTGCTATTACAATGTAAAATACTATTGATTTTTCTATTACCTTAAAATATTGCAATTTTTCTAAATACATTTATTGGTTTTAGTAGATGTTTTGCAAGTTTCTTATAATTTTCTGTGTTAATCTTGATATCATTTGCAAATAGTTTGATTTCTATTTTTATTTTTATTTTTATGTATTTTATATCCTTTTCTTCACTTATTGCCCTGGCCATCACCTCCAGTAAAATGTAGGGATGAGGAGAATGGACATCTGTGTCTTCTTAACAATCTTATAGAAAAAATGTTTAATCCTTTATCACAAAATATTACAATATTTTCTATTTTTCATAGATGTCTTTTTCAGATCAGTGAATTTCTACTCTATTTCTAGTTTGATGGGAGTTTTTAAAAATTTAATTTAATTTAAATTTTGTGTGTGTGTTCCAAAATTCATTGCTTATGCACCACACCCAGTGTTCCATGCAATACGTGCCCTCCTTAATACCCACTACCAGGCTTATCCCACCCACCACCCTCTCCCCTCCAAAACCCTCAGTTTGCTTCTCAGAGTTCACAGTCTCTCTTGGTTTCTCTCCCCTCTGATTTCCCCCAACTCACTTCTCCTCTCCATCTCCCCATGTCCTCGTATTATTCCTTATGCTCCCCAGGGAAGTGAAACAATATGATAATTGACTCTCTCTGCTTGACTTATTTTCACTTAGCATAATCTCTTCCAGTTCCATGTTGATACAAAAGTTGGGTATTCATCCTTTCTGATGGAGGCATAATACTCCATAGTATATATGGACCATATTTTCTTTATCCATTCATCTGTTGAAGGGCATCTTGGTTCTTTCCACAGATTGGCTACTGTGGCCATTGCTGCTATGAACATTGGGGTGCAGATGGCCCTTCTTTTCACTACATCTGTATCTTTGGGGTAAATACCCAGTAGTGCAAGTGCAGGGGCATAGGGTAGCTCTATTTTTAATTTCTTAAGAAATCTCCACATTGTTTTCCAAAGTAGCTGCACCAAGTTGCATTCCCACCAACAGTGTAAGAGGGTCCCCCTTTCTCCACATCCTTTCTAACACTTGCTGTTTACTGTCTTGTTGATTTTGGCCATTCTGACTAGTGTAAGAGGGTTTCTCAATGTGGTTTTGATTTGAATTTCCCTGATGGCTAATGATGATGAACATTTTTTCATGTGTCTGTTAGCCATTTATATGTCTTCTTTGGAGAATTATCTATTGATGTCTTTCGCCCATTTTTTTTCTTTTGCCCAGTTTTTGACGCGATTATCTGTTTTGTGTGTGTTGAGTTTGAGGAGTTCTTTATAGATCTTGGATATTAGCCCTTTGTCTGTACTGTTATTTGCCAGTATCTTCTCCCATTCCATGGGTTGCCTCTTTGTTTTGTTGACTGTTTCCTTTGCTGTGAAGAAGCTTTTGATCTTGATGAATTCCCGAAAGTTCATTTTCGCTTTTGTTTCCTTTGCCTTTGGGGACATGTCTTGAAAGAATTTGCTGTGGCCAATGTCAAAGAGGTTACTGCCTATGTTCTCCTCTAGGATTTTGATAGATTCCTGCCTCACATTGAGGTCTTTTATCCATTTTGAGTTTATTTTTGTGTATGGTGTAAGAGAATGGTCGAGTTTCATTCTTCTACACATAGCTGTCCAATATTCCCAGCACCATTTATTGAAGAGACTTTTTCCCACTGTATATATTTTCCTGCTTTGTCGAATATTATTTGACCATAAAGTTGAGGGTCCATATCTGGGCTCTCTCCTCTGTTCCACTGGTCTATGTGTTTGTTTTTGTGGCAGTACCATGCTGTCTTGGTGATCACAGCTTTGTATTAAAGCTTGAAATCAGGCAACATGATGTCCCCAGCTTTGTTTTTCTTTTTCAAAATTTCCTTAGCAGTTCAGAGTCTCTTCTGTTCCATACAAATTTTAGGACTGTTTGTTCCAGCTCTTTGAAAAATACCGGTGGAATTTTGACTGGGAGACATTGAAAGTATAGATTGCTCTAGGCAGTGTAGAGAGTTTAACAATGTTTATTTTTCCGATCTATGAGCATGGAATGGTCTTCCATCTTTTTGTGTCTTCCTCAATTTCTTTCATGAATGTTCTGTAGTTCCTTGAGTACAGATCCTTTACCTCTTTGGTTGGGTTTATTCCCAGGTATCTTATGGTTCTTGGTGCTATAGTAAATGGAATTGATTCTCTAAATTTCCCTTTCTATATTTTCATTGTTAGTGTATAAGAAAGCAGCTGATTTCTGTCCATTGATTTTGTATCCTGCCACATTACTGAATTGCTGTAAGAGTTCTAATAGTTGGGGGTGGAGTCTTTTGGGTGTTCCATATAAAGTATCATGTCATCTGCAAGAGAGAGGGTTTGACTTCTTTTTTGGCAGTTTGAATACCTTTTATTTCTTCTTGCTGTCTGATTGCTGATGCTAGGACTTCTAGTACTATGTTGAACAACAGTGGCAAGAGTGGGCATCCTTGTTGTGTTCCTAATCTCAAAGACTGTCAACTTTTCCCCATTGAGGATGATATTCAGTGTGGGTTTTTCTTTTCTTTTTTTTTTTAAAGATTTTATTTATTTTTTTTAAGATTTTTATTTATTTATTTGACAGACAGAGATCACAAGTAGGCAGAGAGGCAGGCAGAGAGAGAGAGGAAGGGAAGCAGGCTCCCTGCTGAGCAGAGAGCCTGACGTGGGGCTTGATCCCAGGACCCTGAGATCATGACCTGTCAATGTGGGTTTTTCATAGATAGATTTTATGAAGTTGAGGAATGTTCTGTCTATCCCTATACTTTGAAGGGTTTTAAACAGGAGCAGATGCTGTGTCTTGTCAAATGCTTTTTCTGCATCAATTCAGAAAACCATGTGGTTCTTCTCTCTTCTCTTACTGATTTGTTCTATCACATTGATTGATTTGTGAATGTTGAGCCACCCTTGCATCCATTAATAAATTCCCACCTGGTCGTGGTGGATAATCTTTTTTTTTTTTTTTTAAGATTTTTTTTTTTATTTATTTATTTGACAGAGAGAGAGATCACAAGTAGACGGAGAGGCAGGCAGAGAGAGAGAGAGAGGGAAGCAGGCTTCTCGCTGAGCAGAGAGCCCGATGTGGGACTCGATCCCAGGACCCTGAGATCATGACCTGAGTCGAAGGCAGCGGCTTAACCCACTGAGCCACCCAGGCGCCCCATTAGCTAGGATCTTGTTGAGAATCTTGACATCCATATTCATCAGGGATACTGGTCTGAAATTCTCCTTTTTGGTGGGGTCTTTGCCTGGTTTGGGGGTCAGGGTAATGCTAGCTTCATAAAAAGAGTCTAGAAGTGTTCCTCCTGTTTCTATTTTTTGAAACAGCTTTGGGAGAATAGGTTTTATTTCTTCTTTGAATATTTGATAGAATTCTCCAGGGAATCCATCAGGTCCTGTTCTCTCGTTTTGTGGGAGGTTTTTGATTACTGCTTCAATCTAGTTACTAGATATTGGTCTATTCAGGTTGTCAATTTCTTCCTGGTTCAATTTTGGGAGTTTAGAGTTTTCCAGGAATGCATCCATTTCATCTAGGTTGCTTAACATATTGGTGTATAACTATTGATAATAATTTCTGATGATTGTTTCTATTTCCTTGGTGTTAGTCATGATCTCTCCCTTTTCATTCATAATTTTAGTAATTTGGGTCCTCTCTCTTTTCTTTTGGATTAGTTTGGCCAGTGGTTTATCAGTCTTATTGATTCTTTCAAAAACCCAGCTTCTAGTTTCGTTGATGTGTTCAACTGTATCTCTAGTTTCTATCTCATTCATCTCTGCTCTAATCTTGATTATTTCCCTTCTTGTGTGTGGGGTTGGCTTAATTTGTTGTTGATTCTCCAATTCTTTAAGGTGTAAAGAGAGCTGGTTTATTCTGAAATTTTCAGTTTTTTTGAGTGAGGCTTGGATGGCTATATATTTCCCCCTTAGGACTGCCTTTGCTATATCCCATAGGTTTTGTATTGATGTGTCTTCATTCTCATTGGTTTCCATTAATTGTTTAAGTTCTTCTTTGATTTTCTGGTTGATCCAAACATTCTTAATCAGGGTGGTCTTTAGCTTACAAGTGTTTGTATTCCTTCCATACTTTTTCTTGTGGTTGAATTCCAGTTTCAAAGCATTGTGGTCTGAGAATATGCAAGGAATAATCTCCATCTTTTGGTATTGGTTGAGCCCTGATTTGTGACCAAGTATGTGGTCTGTTTTGGAGAAAGTTCCATGTGCGCTCAAGAAGAATGAGTATTCTGTTGTTTTAGGGTGGAATATTCTGTATATATCTATGAGGTCCATCTGGTCCAATGTGTCATTCAATGCTCTTGTTTCTTTATTGATTTTCTGCTTGGATGATCTATTACTGAGAGTGGCATGTTAAGATCTCCTACTGTTAATGTATTCATATCAATATGACTCTTAACTTGATTAACAGTTGTCTTATGTAGTTAGCTGCTCATGTACTGGGGGCATAAATATTTACAATTTTAGATCTTCTTGGTGGATAGACCCTTTAAGAATGATGTAGTGTCCTTCTTAATCTCTGACTCTATTCTTTAGTTTAAAATCTAATTATCTGATATGAAAATCATCACCCCAGCTTTCTTTTGAGGCCCATTGGCTTCTCCATCTTCACTTCTCCATCCCTTCACTTTCAGTCTGGATGTATCTTTAGATTCCAAATGGGTCTCTTGGAGATAGCATATGGATGGGTCATGTTGTTTTATCCAATCTGCAGCCCTTTGTCATTTAGTTTTTTTTTTAAATCATGAATAGACATTAAAATTTTTCAATCTGTTTTCCTATATCATGATTATATTTATATATAAGTGGATCCAATTTATTTAACATTTTTAGTTTACATTTTGCAATTTAGTTTACATTTTAGTCAGTAGTTCTTGTTCTCTTTGTCTCTCTTTTTGTAATGTCTATGTCAGGTTCTGGTATTAGCATTATTCTTGACACACAAAATCAGTTGGAAAGTGTTCTCTTTTTTTTCTTAAAGAGGTTGATTAAATTTGGTTTTATTTCTTCATATATGTCTGATGGAATTCACCAATAAAACCACCTGAGCCTGCTGTTTTCTTTGTGGAAAAGGTTTTTTTAAATAATAAATTTATTTTCTTTAGCAGGTGTATGGATTTTCCAGTTTTGTTTTATCTTATATCAGTTTAGTAATATGTATTTTAAAAAGAATTTGTCCATTTTATTTAATCTGTAGAATTTGTTAGCATAAAATATATAACAGTCCCATATTAATCCTTTTAAATGTGTGTACAGTCTTTAGGGAAAATCTACTTTTTGTTCCTGATATTGGGAATTTGTTTTATGGACTTTTTGTTTTGATGAGTATATCCAGGTTTTTATCAACTTTATTTTTTCCTTTTTAAAAAATTTTCTGTTCTCATTTTTATTATTTCCTTTTTTGTAAGTAAGTTTCCTTGACTTTCCTATTACAAATGTTTAAAAGATACACCTCAAATTTTTTTTTAAGAATTAAATGAGAAAAATTTTTTGACACATAATACTAAATTAGCGATATTCATTATAATAATTATAGAGACTTCCCTGGTGCTTCATGTGAGATTTCTCTAAATTTCTGGTTAACAATGATTGATATTAAGGATTTTTTTCTGTATGTAGACAGGAGAAATTTCTTTAAAAATTTTATTTGAGTATAGTTGAAAGATAATTTACATTAGTCTCAGGTGTATAACATATTGATTCACTATCTCTATGTCATGCTATGCTTACCACAAGTATAGCTACCATCTGTCACCATACAATGCTATCACAGTATTGTTGATTATATTCCTTATGCTGTGCCTTTTATTCCTATAATTTACTTATTCATTCCGTAATTGGTATCCTATATCTCCCACTCCCCTTCATCCATTTTGCCCATCCTCCTAGCCCTCTTTCTTCTGGTAACCATTAGTTTGTTCTCTGTATTTATAAGTCTGGCTCTGCTTTTTGTTTGTTTGGTTATTCCTTTTTTTTTTTTTTTTTTTTTTTTTCAGATTCCACATGACTGAAATCATATCATATTTGTCTTTATCAGTCTGACTTATTTCCATCTAGATCCATCCATTTTGTCCCAAATGGCAAGATCTTATCCGTTTTAATGGCTGTGTAATATTCCAGGGTGTGTATATGTGTGTGTGTGTGTGTATGTGTACACCACATCTTCTTTACCCATTAGTCTATCAATGGGCACTTAGGTTGCTTCCCTATCTTAGCTATTGCAAATAATGATACAGTAAACGTATGGTGCATGTATCCTTTTTAATTAATGTTTTCATTTTCTCTGGGTAAATACCCAGTAGTGGAATTGTTGGATTATATTATATTTCTATTTTTATTCTTTTGAGGAACCTCCATACTGGTTTCCACAGCAGGTGTACCTCTGTTTTTCTACCAACAGTTCATGAGAGTTCCCTTTTCTCCACCTCCTTGCCAGTGCTTAGTTCTTTTCTTTTTTATTTTAGCCATTCTGACAGGTGTAAAGTGATATATCATTGTGGTTTTGATTGGCATTTCCATGAGAGTTCCCTTTTCTCCACCTCCTTGCCAGTGCTTAGTTCTTTTCTTTTTTATTTTAGCCATTCTGACAGGTGTAAAGTGATATATCATTGTGGTTTTGATTGGCATTTCCATGATGATTAGTGATGTTGAACATCTTTTCATGTGTCTGTTGACCATCTATATGTTTTTGGAAAAATGTCTATTTAAGTTTTTTGCCCATTTTAAAAATCAGATTTGTTTTTAAATGTTGAATTGTGTAAGTTCTTTATATATTTTGGATATTAACCCCTTATCAGATAAGTCATTTGTAAATATTTCCTCCATTTAGTAGGTCACCTTTTAGTTTTGTGGATAGTTTCCCTATATAAATTTCCCATAATAAAAACAAAAGGTTTTATTATGATGTAGTCTCAATAGTTTGTTTTTTCTTTTTCTTTTTCTTTTTCCCTTCTTTTTTCTTGCCTGAAGAGCTCTATGTGGAAAAATGTTGCTATGGCAATGCCAGAAAAATTACTGCCTGTGTTCTTTTCTAGGATTCCTTTGGTTTCAGGTCTCACATTAGGTCTTTAATCCATTTTGAGTTCATTTTCATGTATGATGTAAGAAAGTGGTTCAGCTTCACTTTTTTGCATGTAGCTGTCCAGTTTTCCCAGCATCATTTATTGAAGAAACGTCTTTCTCATTATATATTCTTGCCTTCTTTGTCATTGATTAATTGACTGTAGAAGTGTGGGGTTTTTTCCTGGTCTTTCTACTCTGTTCCATTGATCTATGTGTCTGTTTTTGTATCAGTACCATACTGTTTTGATAACTACATATTTGTAGTATATCTTGAAATCTAGAATTGTAATACCTACAACTTTGTTTTCTTTCTCGATTGCTGTGACTATTTAGACTCTTTCATGGTTCCCTAATAATTTTACTATTATTTGTTCTAGTTCTGTGAAAAATGTGTTTGGTGTTTTGACAAGGATTGCATTGAATCTGTGGATTGTTTTAGGTGAACATTTTAATGATATTATTTTTTCCAATCAATGATTATGGAATATCTTTCCATTTGTTTGTGTTGTTTTCAATTTCTTTCATCAGTGTTTTATATTTTTCAGAGTATGGGTCTTTCACTTCCTTGGTTAAGTTTATTTCTAAGTATTTTATCCTTTCTGATACAATTATAAATGGAATTGTTTTCTTAATTATTTTTTATTAATGTATAGAAATGCTTCTGATTTCTGGATATTAATTTTGTATCTTGTAACTACTGAATTCGTGTATAAGTTCTAGCAGTTTTTTGGTAGAGTCTTTAGGATTTTCTTTTTTTAAGATTTTTTTTATTTATTTGAGATAGAGAGAGAGCATGCACAGGAGCAGTGGGGAGGAACAGAGGAAGAAGGAAAAGCAGTCCCCACTGAGTAAGGAGCCCAATGTGGGACTCAATCCCAGGACCCTTGGATCATGACCTGAACTGAAGGCAGACAGTTAACCGACTGAGCCATCCAGGTACTTAAATTTTCTATGTATAGTATCATATCATTTAAAAAATAGCGATAGTTTACCTTCTTCTTTACCAATGTGAATGCCTCTTACTTTTCTTTGTTGTCTGATTGCTGTGGCTAGGACTTCCAGTAGTATGTTGGATAAAAGGGGTGAGAGTGGACATCATTTAGCCAGGAGAAATTTTAACCAAGTGGAGCACAATAGCTTAATTGAGGTTTTTTAACTGCATAACATCATTAACATTTATAAGGTGGTATGCCCTTCAAAATGGAAACAAAATAGGGACTGTTCCTACCTGAGTGAGACAATCTTCTCTTAAACTGTAACTTCAAATGCTCACTGTCTGATGAGGACATTTTTATAGAACTGTGCTTTCAGCATGCCAGTTCCATTTATATAGCTTGAATGAGATCAGTCTTGTTGGAAAAGAGGATAGGGATTTATAGAACCTGGTATCTATGGCAGCCTTGAATGGAGAAAAAAAAATCATAGAAGATGGAAAAGTCGAGAACAGGGAGGTGGAATGGAACTACTTCTAGTTGAAATGCAACTGTGTTGATGGGCCCATGCTAGGCACTTTATGTATTTTATCACTGATACTCTTAATATTACGTGATGTAAATTATTATGTCATTTAAGAGATGAGTATATCCAAGGTTTTGTGAGCTATTTTGGAATTCAAATTTAGGATTGTAGACTCAAACACCCATTTCTCAACACTGCATAAAGCTTATACATAGCCATCCAAAGTAAATGAAGAACCATGCATTGATTCAAACATTGGTGTAGTATCAAATAGTGGTGTGAACCAGAGTACTGATTAAATATACTTGTTCACATTCATCTGCAACCCCAGACTTTAAAATCTGGCATGATGCAAAGTGAGGAGGAAAGAACTACAGAATCTCAAAAAAAAAAAAAAAAAATTGGAGGGTAAAAGAGAAGGTATATACAGTAAAACAACTATAGACCTCGCTTTATGCACTGGATGCATAAGTTGAATATAAAGCTAATGTTTGTATATCAAATCTCTGTTAACATAATTTTGATGTTTTACTCCCATTATAAAACACGTATATTGACATTCAAGGTCTTGAATACAATACCTAATAAAAACAACGCATAAGCATCCTAACATTTACTTCAGAGAAGCATTTTGTCTCTGTCAGTATGTAGTCTACATTGCATTTAATTCTCTGAGGAAACTCCTGTGAGCAGTTGACTAAATCAGTAATCAGTCCACCTGGCCTTACCCATTTCCATTAAAGTATAGCTTCAAGAACACTGACACCACCTCCCACAGAGGAAGTGGCAGGAGGATGGCAGGTGGAAGCTCTCAGCCCATGTGGGGCATGGTCTTTGACCTCACTTTCCTTCATGGTATGAAGGCTAGGAAAATGATGGACGACAGCCCATTTGTCTCTTCACATGCTGAGTCTTCCATTGTTTTAAGTCACATGTTGTATTTCTCATTGCACAGCAACTCCCCAGTGATTTTGTCTCTTTATTTCTCTCTCTCTTTTCCTCTGCTTTTTTCCCCCAAGACTACCTTTGGTCATTTTGATGGGAGTTCTCAATAAATGACATTAGATATTTCTTGACTGTGTTTGTCATGATCTTACTCTAGAACCAATTACCAGAGATCTCAGAAACTGAAAATGGTACAAGAAGGTGATGATAAAGACTCTTTTTTTTTTTTTTTTTTGGACTGGGAAGGGTTTTTAGAGGAGCTTCTGTATTACAAATAATGTTCTTTTTTTTTTTCTTTTCAGCATAACAGTATTCATTGTTTTTGCACCACACCCAGTACTCCATGCAACACATGCCCTCCTTAATACCCACCACCTGGCTTCCCCAACCTCCTACCTCCCCGCCCCTTCAAAACCCTCAGGCTGTTTTTCGGAGTCCATAGTCTCTCATGGTTCACCTCCCCTTCCAATTTCCCTCAACTCCCTTCTTCTCTCCATCTCCCCATGTCCTCCATGTTATTTGTTATGCTCCACAAATAAGTGAAACCGTATGATAATTGACTCTCTCTGCTTGACTTATGTCACTCAGCATAATCTCTTCCAGTCCCATCCATGTTGATAGTACTCTTAATGTATTTGGTGGAAAGCAAGGATATCCAAACAGTTGGAACAGAGTGAGCAGGTCTGAATTTCCCAGTAAAGTTGCTGTTGAACTTTTATGTGTAATTTCTCAGGTGTTCAGTAAGGATTTGTTGATACTAAAGACTGATTAATTGGTTTCAAAGATGAGCTCTTACAAGATCAGAAAGTATGTAGGTTTCTAGAACAAAAGGGGGCATTTAACAGGTTGTTGGAATATCATTGAAAATTTAGGGAGGTAGAATTATCAGGCTAATTACCAGCACTTTATCAAATGTTTGCACATTAACTCATTTGAACCAGGCTGCATACCTCTAGTGGGTGAAAAGCTGGAAAACAAGACTTATCAAGGTCAAGAACACATTTTTTATATTTTATGCCTTGTTTTCTTCCTTCTCAGACTTTATTGTCAACAGACACCTCCAACATTGTTGAGAAGGTCCTGGCCGTATGACCTTAGCCTCCTCACCTTCACCTCCACCCATACCTGTTCCCATAGCTCCTTTCTTCCTCCTCCATGAGTGCACTCTTTAGGACTCCCTCACCCCAGCCTTTTTTGGTGTTGATCCCAAACTTCCTACTTTCCGTAGAAACTGCAGATTTTCCCATTTGATGAAATCCATTCTTCTGCCTTGAGATGATAAGAGTTTGTGTTGATTGCTATTAGATACTCAGAACCTGGTACTTCCCAATATCAAGTATGCAGTCCATAAACATTTGTGAGTGAAAAGGATGATAGTTTTTTCTTGTCTTAAAGAAAATCTTAATCTGATTTCAGCGGTAGTGAGAGGCAGATGTGCATATGGATGAGAAGTTCCCCCTTCCTTTTTCCATTTGTCTCCTGACTCCCACTTTCCACTTTTCCTAAAGAGCAATGCTTCCTGGAACCCTACACCTCAAAGTTGCTCATGGGTCAAAGTTACCCATGTCTTGTCTTCTTCAACTAAAACCCCTGTTCCCTCAATGGAGGGCATTTTCCTGAGAAGAAAGAAGGGAAATAATCTGATTGAAGTAATTTACTTTGATGTTCCAGTAATTACATCAGAGCCTTCTTGGGAATATCTGGATTTTCAAAAGAGGAGGCTCGTTCACCCACATGACATTTTTTATCTGGAAATATGAAAAACTACAAGTGAATTTTAAATGATATCAGGTCATTTGGAAAAATTATTGCTTGTTTCCCTTTAAGAGAGTTATTTTGTTAGAATTGTTTTTCCACGTTTTTTTTTCTTTTTTGTGCGTGAACTTTTTTTCCTTCAAAAATTTTTAAATGTTCTGTCTGTGGCTCTCATCATGGTTATTTTCAAACATCCATTTAGAGATGCCTTTTTGCAATGGAAGCATTTCTGAGTGACATTTCCTATCAGGTCTGCAGGTGCATCTGACTAACCTCTGTGATTGTCCCACATCAGTGCCATGAGGGCCAAACAAGGCTCTGTGATTGTGAGGTAGCAGGCAGTTCTAGCCCATGGGTTAGCTCTATTTCACTCAGCATGCTCTTCAGTTAGAAATTCCTATTTTAAGGGCCACTCAAGGGGCAAAGAATATGGGGACAAAAGTGTAGCTTGGCAAATCAGCAGTTCTGTTATTTGATAGAGAACCATTTCCAGTGGTTTGGGAATCAGGGCAAGATATATCTGTTCTGAAGGGCCTGACATGTCTGAAGTAACTGCAGTGGCTTTCTAAATAGTAGAAACATTCACAAAATAAGGCCATGTGTACAGGAAATGTAGACACTTTCAAATTACTTTAACTTCTGTGGTTTCCTGCCAGATTGATTTCTTTCATTAGGGGAAGTTACTTCTATCTACATACCATTCTAGCCTCAGGAGGTAGGAGACTGATTTAGTGGTCTTAATTTAGGAGTGTCCTGAATTTTCAGGAATTTATTGTTTAATATTTGAATGCCCATATGTGACATTTGGATTAATTGACTTGATTTGGGTATAAGTCTTTTGTGAGTTACGCCTCAAGTTGAATTTGAAACACAGTTTCCAATTAGTGGTGCCACCATCTTGGACATCAAGCCTAGAGGTAACAGATTTGAACACTATTTTCAGCACAATCCCCATTTAAGACCAATGGTAGCTTTCTTTTCCCCATATTCTCTGCCTTAACTTCCTTAGTGTCACATCAGAACCCTAGAATAAAGGTTTCCTGACCTCTTTTCTGACCTTGTCTCTCTTAACTCTGTGGCCGGTGCCCTCAATATGCCCTCAATAGAGGCATTAGTGCTCCACACCTATCTCCAGGCAGACATTTGGAAGTACGGGGTAATTTTAAAAGTCACTATTATGCGGGGGCAGGACTGGCACTTGATGGGTGGAGTTTAGGGATGCTGAAAGTCGTGGTGTGTGGCTGTCCTCTAAATGAAGACACGTTCTCAATTCCAAAGGGTATTCGTTGATCAATATCGCTTGCCTAATTACTGCCTCCCTCCAACAAATTTATCATGATCTCTATGCCCTCACTCTTGTTCTTTGTCCTCATTCCTCATTTGTATCATTGTTACCCTCTCTTCTTTACACATCTATACCTATGCCACCAAGTTATCAACTCATACCGTCTGCCTCCTGAGCCACCCTTCAAGGCTCAGCACTATTTTCACAAACCTCTCCCAATCATGCCACCCTGAGCAACCTCTCAGTGCAATGAGTCACCTTCCACCGTTTAATGCTTCATTTTTAGGACAATCAAACACATTCTTTTGCTTGTTTTTAAGCCTTTCAAGTGTGCCTGCCCTTCCTCCCAGAGCTCCTAGAGACGAGTGTCCTTTCCCCTTCTTTCGTTTAGTCTATTTCTCTAGCCCTTTGTTCTAGCCTAATAGGTTGACTTTCCTTCTCCCAAACACACTGTCACAGGGACTGCTGTGACACCACTCACTTCCTTGTCCTCCCCTGCAGTTAGGTGTGGTGTTGGGATTGAGTTCTAGCTGATGGAATGTGTATAGAACTGAAGCATAGCACTTCTAGGCCTGCCTGTGAAAAATTGCTATGTCTAGTCAGTTCTCAGTACTCTTTCTCTTTTCTATCCATCAGCTAAAGGGAGAAGACTATAGACATAGAGGAGGACAGAGTTACAAGATGAAAAGAGTTGTGTCCTTAATGACCTATTGTCTGGGAACAACTGATTTGGACTCTATATGAGGAAGAATTAAACTTTAATTCTGTTTAGTCATTGAGATTGTTGCATTTTTGTTATAGTAGAAGGTATTACTGGCTGCCGTGCCATGTACTTTCTCATCTATATGAACGTATCTGCATTGTTTCCATTACCCTGAAAGAATTTCCTCTTCACAATGCTTAAGTTTTATGCTTCATCTAAATACCTAGATCAATTCCTACCTCCTCCATAAAGTTTTCTACATTTTCACCTATCCAGAGTGACTTATTCCTCCCCGAATTCTTGAATATCACACACCCTGCTTTGCCACGCAATCAATAAATAATATCATGCTTCACATATTTCTGTTTAGCTTTAATGCATGCATTCTGTCCTCTCTGGTCAATTTTAAGACCTTTAAAAATAGTGCTTTTTCTTATGCTTCACAATATTAAGGATGTTGTAGGTGCTTGGGAAATAATTATAAAATGAATAAATTGTCTTATTTTACTCAGGCTCTTTTTATATTTCATCCTTTCCTTTTGACCCAACTTATACTATAATATTTTGCTCCTTCCACGGATGGTTTTTATGTCACTTCTTGCTTTGTTGTCTACTTCTCAGAAATACTGATGGAAGAAAATTATACCTTCCCAGTATACCTTCTTGTTCACCCTAGTTTACTTCAGTGCTGCTTACTTGTTTGTATAATATATGTTAGTTGAATAAACAAATCGAGATCTTTCCTCTGGATTTAGGAAAGAATATAGGCAAAGCATCCTGAACCTCCTGTTTTTAGAGATATCAAAACACTGTATCAGATTTCTTTATTTGCTTTGTTATTATGTGGGTAATCACATATAGATGGCAGGCTGTTATGAATGAGGTCAAGCATTACTATATCAACTTTTGTTTAAAAATAGAAAAGACTCTTCAGTCTGTTACTATAGTGTGATTGTCAGTTTTGTTGGTTTCATCTTTTGAGTTAATATAACCTCATGGATATGATACTTTTCAAGTTGGTGTGGTAATCTGGTGAGACTTTCCTTACAGGGATTTGTTTCCAGAAAAGCCTACTGAGGCAAAGGCTTTGCCAAGAAATCAAAGCTATTGACTTAGCTCTTCTTTTTCCCCCCACGGAACCCCAAGACCCCACTGAACAATCAGTAGTTACCAAAAAGAGGAGATATAGAGGTCAAGTGTCAGGAGACCCGACCTCTAATTCCAACAGCTTGTCCCTCAGCAACTTCTTTCTGCATCACGCTGTCCACAGGAAAATGGGTCAATATACTTCTCACTTTCTTTCTAGTGTCTTATTAGAGTCAATGTGGCAATATTAAAAACCATATAGATAACTTTTGACTAATGGACAGATAGGAGGCAGGCAGTCCCATAATATATTGGTGTTGGAATCTTTTTGAATCACTATTAAACGGATGGCTTAAGTCTCTAACTAGTCTTAGTTACTTGGATGCATCAGACTCGGCTCTAATAACAAGTATGATTCCTTTGCTTACACCCCTGAGTTTCTTTCAACCCTGAAAGGGGCAGATATTAGTATGGAAGGAAGACCAGTGACTGGGAGATTCCTGGGTAGCAAAATGAGAAGGCTCTTTCAGTGAGGAAGGGAGCAAGGAGTTAAGCCAGGGCTTCAGTAGTTGGTCCTGTCAGGGAGAGTCATGTAGGAAGGAGACATTTATGGCAGAGGATAGGAACAGTAATGGGAGTGGGGAATTACCCAGTGGCTCCGAGCAAGGCAATATAAATTTCCTAATTAGAGTTTTAATTTAAAGACTGCCAGTACTTTCCTATAAATGGTCTCATTCACTAATTATTTAATATGTCTATTCAACGTAAGTGCCTGCTTATTATGGACAAGGACCAGACTTGTTTAAGTCAACACTGTGTGTATCATGATGTCAACACAGAGGGAAGTATTTTGGTACATGCCTACCGGAGGATTGCTATCTGGTCTTAGTTACTGTTTGCTTCATTCTGTTTCGATTCAGATTCTGGGACTTATTTTCATGACTGTATTTAGTTATTCATTCCCTTTTTCATTCAATGGTTTGGTATTAAATGCCCAATAAGAGCTGAAGGTGTAGACAAATTTCACAACCTCACAGAGCTTCTATTCTTGGGGAATGGGAATGTCTGTCTGTGTATACATACGATGTACATATATGATATTTAAGCAGAGTCCTAAAGGAAGGAAGGAGGGAGGAAGCCATGGAGACTTTTAGGGGGAGAGAATTCCAGGCAAAATGATTGGTTAGTGTCAGAGGGCAAGTATGTGCTTGCTGTGTTGGAAGACCAGCAAGGAAGTTAGTGTGACCAAAGTATAGCAGCAAGAGAGAAAGGTATAGGAAATGAGATCAAAGACATAGACTAGGACCAGATTATTTAGCATTCTTAGGCAATGATAAGGACTGGGCTTTATTCCAGGTGAAATGGGAAGACATGGAATGGCTTTGAGCAAGGGAAGGAGCTAATCTCACTTCCTTCTCAGAAGGTTTGTTCTGGTTGCAATGTAGAAAACAAATGTAAGTGGACAAGGGTGCAAAGTTTTTCTTGCTTTGGTCTAGAGAAAAATGATGGTGGCCTGGAACAGGGGGTAGTGGTGGAGGTGGGCTTCTCCCCAGTCACTTCCAGTCACTATCAGGGTAATCTATTGCACACACCTGAGTGCCTGGTCTACAGTACCATATTGAAATTAGAGCATCTTGGATCTTGCTTTTGAAATTGTGATCTTGTTATTTCTAGGGCCTCAGGTCCTGATCAGAGGTAGACCTGGAATCTAGAAGTACAAAGGAAGTAAGTAAGAAAAGTTGGAGGTGAAGCAGAAGGCAGAGAAAGAAGAGTAATGGGATCTGGTTTCTGGTTACAGGAACCCCCTGACAATGCCCTGTCAGCCCAGAGAACATAATCCAAAATGGACACCGAACGCTGTGTTCTCACATCCCATTTCCTTCTCAACCCATTGGTTTCCACGGCCAACCGTGCGTTAGATGCCGGCTTATGTCAGGAGTTGATGTCTACATGGGCATTCAACACTGCAGTTTGTTTATCACCTTACTTGACTCTACAGCACTGGGCACTGCGTCCTCTCCTGGTTTCCAGAACACCACACTCTACTGTTCTGCCTTCTACTTCCCTCTTTCTCCCTCTCCTTTATAAGTTCTGTCTCTGTTCACTTTTCCGGTGTTGGTGTTTCCCAGGGTTTTGTTGTCTGCCCTTTTATCTCCTCACTCTTTCTCCTGCCCCTGGCGTTCCCATCCAGTTCTGGGGCCTAGACTCTTGTGTATGTGTGCACGCTCCCTCTCTCCCTGTATTTATTCCTAGCTCTAACTTCTGAATTGAGCCTCAGACTGCTATACCAGCTGTCATATGGTCACTTGCTACCTGTTTATCCCAGCGTCACCTAAAATTGAATATTTCTAAACTAACTTGGCAATCTCAACCTTCTCTAGGCTCAGGCTACTTTTCTCTGGTTATTCTGCTTCTTGGTTTGTGGAGCCATCCTGCATTCCTTCTCCTTTCCACCCAAGCCCTTCCCCTATCAGTCAGTCATTCACCCACTCTGGACGATTTCTACCTCCTAAACACATTAGAATCCTTCCTTTCCCCTCCTTCCCTGCCGGCACTGTCCTAGCTGAGGCTCTCATTATCTCTTTCCTGGCCTCCTACCTGACCTCCTTGCCTCACATCCATTGTCAAAACTCCCTCAGGGATCTACCTATCCTGTAACCTGATCATGTCCCTCCTTTGCCACAAATTCCACAGGGTTCCTGTCACAGGTAGTGTACTCTCTGGTTCCATAGGAGACCAGGCAGGGTTGTTCAACCTCTGGTCCTTGTCCACCTCCAGAAGAATGCCTTGCACACCTCTCCCCATCTTCCACTGTCTTGCTTGCTCTTGATCATTGTATCATGGCAATCCCTCTCACCACTGTCCAATCACATCAGGTTTCGGGCTGGTGCTCATGCTGCATCCTCTGCCTAATAGGCCCTTCCTCCTCCTTTCTGCTTGGGGTGTTCTGAGTCTTTAAAGCTCACTTCAGCGACACACATTCCCTGGGATGCCTTTTTTAGTCTCCCCAGGATAGGTTCTATGCCCTTCCTCAGTATCCCTGGTGCCCTGATAGCATCCTGTCCTCATAATCGTAGCATCAGCAATCATAGTGATATGCTTCTATGTCTTCTTCCCTTTCTGAGCCTTCATTTCCTTATCAGTAAAATGGGGATAATAATAGCACTTATCTCACAATATTGTTTGAAGGATTAAATAAGGTCATCCATGCCATGAATTTAGAAGAGCAAATGGTGCACAGAAAACCTACTAATAACTATGATGATAACAATATCGTCGACAACAATATTATTATTATGCAATAATTAAAATAATTATATAATAATTAACATTATTGATAATAAAATTAGCACCTTATTGATAAGAAGGACCCCCCCCAAATAGTGCCTCTCTAACAGACCATTAGGCAGTTTTAGAATGATATTACAAAGTAGACATGCCTGAAATAATGTGAGTTTTTCTTCTTTCTAAAGTCATCTGTGAAGAGTTTTAATTATGGGGGAACATGGGCAGTAGTTCGAGATGAAAAAGCAGAATGCATCCAGTCCCTGGCTGTGACATAAAGCTCTTGTTCCAGTAATGGGAAAGGCCATAGTTTTCAAATTGTGTTTGCAACAATTTAAACAGGTAAAAATACAAACTAAATTACTGTCCCTGAAGGACTTGGTGTCCTAAGACTAAAGGCATACCGGAATAAAGTCTCATACTGGAAGATATACTAGACCAGGAAAAACTGGAGGAAGGGAAGAGACACTTATTGAGCAGCTGTTATGTACTAAGTATTTTACATATACTTGTGCATTTAATAATCACAGTTCCATGAATTAACTATTACCCTGCTTACACACCAGGCACAGAGAAGCTTGTAAGTTGTCCTGCATTATAAAGCTAATTTTGTGACACCAAGTGGACCACTTGGCTTCAGTGGTCAGCTTCTCTTTGCTTTCGTACTTGAAATTCTTGAAGATTCAGTTTAAGTCCTTCCTCACGAAATTTCCACACCTGGCCATGTCCACTGTTATAATTGCATCCTAGGCTTTTAGTCTTATTATTCTGTAATTTAGTGTGATGGACTGTTCTGCTCAGTTTGTAAACCCTGTAAAGGTAGGTAGGGGCTATACCTCTTGAGTTCACACCTTTGGGACCAAGAACTAGTACATTACCTGGTTTATAGTAGGTGCTCAGTAAATGCTTATTTAGCTTTCTCATCTTTGAAAAGAGATATGTGGAGCATGTGACCTGTAACATTTCCTCCATTTGTGTTTCTGGTACTAATGTTCAGACCTAGCAAAGGCAGAGACCTGAATAGGACTTCATGTCCCCAGGCGGCTGGCTGATGCTGTAGGAAGGGGCATGACCACAGATGTTGTGGGCCTCACTTCTTGTCAAAAATTCCACTCAGATCTTTTTACTTCTAAGCAGTGCCACAGGGGCTCTTCATCTTTTTTCTCCTTCCTGCAGAGCCTGGAGATAGCCTGCAGTTGCTTTCCTCTTCAGCACTGCTGCTGCTCACTCCATCCTTGACATCCTTCTCTCTCCAGATCTGGGTAGGAAGTGGGGTGTAGTCTTTCTGTAGAGACACACACACAGCCCCTTTCACTGTAAAGAGTTTTACTCTGAGCTAGCACAGAGATACAGTTAGGAGAACTGAAATAGTAACTATAGGGAAGTTATAAAGCCTAAAATAACCTTTGGTAATTATCAGAGACCTGATTCTTGGTTTCTAGTTCCTGCCCATGACTGGTCTTAAGACTGCCTGGTTCTAATTCTAGCTATTGGAACCTCAATTCCTCATCTTTAAAATGGTAGTAATGGCATCTAGTAGGTTGAGAAATAGAAAATTGCCATTTTGGTAGGTCAAGGGGTCAAATATTGACAGTTTTGTATAGCTCACCCTAATACTTGGTAGGATTATTGTAGGTGAAATGAATAATGGATATAGAGTACTTATCATAATGCCTGTCACAAAAGTACTCAATACATGCAAGCTATGATGATCCTAATGATTTTTATCTGAGACAGCGACTGAGGTCTTATTGGACTTGTGCCCTCAGTTCAATTTTTCTAAGTGGCGCCAACCAAATAAATGCCTAATTTTATCTGACCATTGCCAAAAGAGTAAGCAGGCTGCCTGTGAAGGCACTTTTTCCAGTATACTGCCTTGAATATGATACTGGAAAAGAATGACAAGACTCTCATGTCCCAAGTGGACATGTTCAATCTTCAAAGCCCTCTACACTGAAAGAAAACTATCCCTGAGCATCTCCATACACTGAATGGTCACCTCAGAGGCAACTCCTCACACTGTCCACTTAATAGTGCTGTGACCTCAACTGAGTCACTTAATATTTGAGTGGCAGATCATTCATTTTCATTTTCAAACAAATATATATTGAGTATTTGCTATGTTTCAGGTAATACCATGCTGCTTTCACAAACAAAAGTTTATCCTCATAGTAATATTATCATTCATTTTTCATCCATTCCACAAATGTTTCTTGAGCATCTATTAAATGTCAAGGCTATATTAGACAATGGATGCAATGTTAATGAAATTAAATATAGTTCCTGGGAGCTACTAGGAGACATAGACCACTAGAAAGGATAGACACTAAACACATAATGTTATGAAAGTAAATATAAAATTGCAATTATGATGAGACTATATGGTATTATGACAGCAAGAATTGCAGAGCTTTGACCTAGGTTGGGGATATTGGATAAGCTGCTAACTCATGCCACACCTTTGAGAAAATTAGATAAAGATGTCCTAGGAGATGCAGGTCTGTGTCAGAATATAGGGGTTTTGTGAGTGTTACTCAATTCCTCCCATCACTTGCCCCTCAGCCAGTGCTTTTGTGTGGGGTGAAACTTGCACAGATGTGCAGCTTAAGTTGGGGGGCTTCCTTGAGGAAATGATGTTAGAACTCTTGTTTTTAGAAAGGGGTAAAATTAAATATAAATAAATGAAGACACGTATTTGTATTTGGTAGATTTGAGAGTTGAGTAATACTCCAAAGAAAATTGTGTGTGCAGAGGCCCTGTGGCAAGAAGAAAGAGGGTCCACTTAAAAAACAAAATATCCAATGAAACTGGAGTTCAGAGGAATAGAGAGAGAAGTGAGAAAGGAAGCTGGACAAATAAGAACAGATTAGAGTTTGTAGGCTTTGGATGGGATTTTGGTCTCCATCATGAGAGCAATGAAGAGTTGCTTAACTGTTTGAAGTAGATGACAGTAACAGAACTAAATTTTTGTTTGCCAAGATCACTTTGGATGTTAGGAGGAAAATGGATTTGGAAAGAAGTAGCAAAAATGAATACAGGGAAACGAGTGAGGAGGATGTCGAAGGTGAGAAATGACAATTTGTAATAGTGTGACATCCAAGGAGATGGAGAAAATAGTACATATTCAATCGATATTAGGAGAAAAACTTGATAGAATTGCTGATGAATTGAATATTGGGGACAAGAAAAAGAAGCAGGCAAGGATAGTGCTGAAGTTTTCGGCTTGTGGAATGGCATGGGTAGTGAACCCATAGCCTGAGGCAGAGAAGGCTGGAAGAGGTCCATGGGAGGTGCAGGAGGGGTTGCGTTGGGGTTTCATTTGCAACATCCAAGTGGAGTTGCCAAGTTGGCAGTAGGACGCATATATCGGCAAATCAGAGGAGAAACGTGTGTCAAGGACAGAATTCTGGGAGGTGCCTCTGCATAGATGATGTGCGAAGCCATCGGTGTCACTGAGACCACCAAGGAAGGAAATAAGATAGGAAAGCTTAGAAATGAACCTTTAGGAATCTTAACTTTACTGGCCAGATAGAAAGGTAAACCTGCAAAGTTGTTTTTATATCCATTTTCCAGAAACCAAAGCTCAGGAAGTTGAATAATTTGCTGAAGGCAAATGGCTAGCAAATGATAAAGGTGGAATTTAAATCTGGATCTTTTATTCTAGAATTCTCACTTTCCCACCATGTCACATTTTTCAGTCTTCAACAATTATCTTTTTCAAAAAACCTTTTAAAAATATCGCCATTATTTCATTTAGCATTGAATAATTCTGTATTCTTCAATACAACTATTTTTTTAAATACCCTAAAGTATCCATGCAGCTGAGGGTGAGGAGAGAAAGGCAAAGTGAGTGCTATAAGGAAGGCTAAAACACAGAAACTTACCAGTCCCTGGGAGCCTGGAGTTCACCAACTTGACATAATTAGCTGTTCACTTAACACCCAGTAATTAAATGACTTTACACCAAGCTCTTTATGAGAGAAAAAATTAGTGTGAGGTGCAGCAGACACCTTCAGGCTCTTTCACGAAACCTGTCTTCATGGCTGGATTCTGTGGCTGGCTCCTGCCGAGTTACAAACTGTGCTGTCACACCTCCATGGAACACACAGGCACGCCCCGCTCCCTGTCTCAGGTCAAAGAGCTGAGAAATGGGTCCCAGCAAGTTCTGGGAATGAGATGCTGAGCCTCTGCTGGGTTGGCTGTGTGCAGTTCCTTTTCCTTTCACTAAAGCAGATTCCCCTGGCAGTAGACAGTATGCAAGTTAAATCCAGGGTTCTGTGAAGTAAACTGGGACCTAAGATATTCTGGAAGGGGATTTTTAGGTCTACCCTATGCTCAGATGGCAGGATGGATGGCATTGGGTATATCTTATAGATTACTTCAGATTTCTCCCCCCTTATAATTAAAGGTCAGAAGAGGATTCTGACTTGGAAACAGCAACAAAAGCAAAACCAAAGAGGGGGCTTAAACATGGCCCCATATGACCACAGGCCTAGAAGGACTGAAAATTCCACTTTAATTTCATTAGGACAGGAAAGTGATTTCAATAAAGTGATTCAAAATGCCAGATAAGCCCAAACAAGTTATTCTCACCTACCCATCCACAACAAAGTTTTAAAATGTCTTACCTAGAAATAGACTACTTGAAAAGAGTCCAAGTTGAGCAAAATTTGGGACTTCACAGAAATTACAGACAAAGTTGTCCCCTTTGGGATGGCCACTTGGTATTCCTTGCTTTGCAGCAACTCTAATTAATATTTAATCATCGTGGAACTGTCCTCTTCTCCCAAGAGCTCTTTGAGAAACTGAAGCTGCTTCTGCCTAAAATGACCAACTTTCATTTGGTAATGATGACTTTTGTTGGTGTGCCACAAAAGCATTAAAATGTAGACCTCAGAACATGGAAGTGACTAGTAGTATCGGGCTGCTCATAGCCTTTAGGTTCTTTTGACATATGTCAGTGTCACTAAGATGATGGTGTAGGTGGGATGCAGCAATGAAGAAAATGCTAGGCATGTAGTCCAAGGACTTTAAATTTCAGTCCTTGTTCCACCATTTGGCAGCTGTATGACCATGGCTAAGTCATTCAGTTCAGTTAACCAAACATGTATTGAGTGTGACTAGGGAGCTTGACCACAGCTAAACAATGAGGACTTACACGTTATTATGTTAAGGGATTTGAATTTTTTAAAGGACAGTAGGGAGCCAGGGAACCATCTTGAGCTGGAGAATAACATGATCAGATGTATGGTGTTGGTATATAAGATGGATTGGACAAAGATAAGGATCGACAAGGAAACCAATCAGAAAACTTCTACAATTTTCTAAGCAAGAATTGTGAATATAGGAACTAGGAAAATGATAACAAGGTCACAAAGGAGGTGATAGATAGGAGGTGTGTTAAAGTAGAAAAGGGAAGACATTGTGAAAGCTAGATATGGAGTTAAGGTAGATGTAGAAGATGATTTACAGATTTTTGGTATAGGCTACTCCATAGATGTGGCTAGCTTCATTAAGTTAATAAATAAAGGAAAGGGCCAGATTTTATGCTTGATGATGATGAATTTGGTTTGAGGAATGCTTAGTTTGGGGTTTCTGTAGAGGATTCTAGATGGAAATATACAGTGAACAACTTTGGTATAAATCAGGAGAAAGTGTGAGTGAGAGGTAAAGATTTTGCAGCTATATTTATACATAGTAGATGAAATTGTGAATACCGAAAACCTCATGCAAAGAGGGTGTGCAGAATGAAAAGAGAAGAAGACTGAGAAGAGAACCCTCTGGGAACATTAAGTATTAGGAGGCAGATGGTGGAAGAAGAGCCATGAAGTATAATAATATAGAAAGGAGCTATCAAAGTAGGTGAAGGAGAATCAGAAGTGAATCCCAGAGAAGAAAGAGCTTCACAGGGAGCATGGCCAACAGTGTTACCAAGAATTCACGTATGATAGGAACTCAAAATGGGTGCCTGAGATGGGTTGACAAGATAGATTGAGAGGTATATGGAAATATTTTATAAGTACACTCGTGGAAAAAAAAGATAAGTTATGTGGAGGTAATTATCAATAAGTGAAGGGATAAAATATTTTTATTCAGATAGATGAGACTTGAGCCTACTCATATCCTCATATGCTAGTAAGAAATAGCCAATGAAGGAGAACTTGGATAGAAGAGTCTGTTGATGAGATTGGAGCCCTTAGGCTGGAACCTTGTTTAAGAAGGAAGGATATACTTTAAGCAGGTCTCTTTTTTCCTCTAAGAACAGTGGGAAGGAGATGAGAATGTTTGTGGATTTAATTATCTGTAACAGGGTAGGTAAGAATTCATGGGAAATGTTACCCAGTGACCACTATTGTCCTTATCATGAGGATGAGAAGCAAAGCCATTTTCAGAGTGTAGAGGAGAAAAGCATAGATTAGAAGTTCAAAGAATGTGGCAGTTTGTAGTAGCTATGAATTGGACAGGCTGTAAGCAGAGAAATACACAAAGATTATAGTATATCAGTGAAGATTCAGCAGGGATGATGGCAGGGGTGGCATCGATCCAGAGGGTAGTGGATTTTCTCCATGAGCACCAGCTGCTGGAGTATAAATATGCAAAATGTAGACATGTAGATTGGTATATTTGGGGGATTTTCTTTAAGGTAGGTAGGTAAATAACCAAGGTAGAAGGAATTCAACTTGCATGCCAGAAAGATGTTGATTGATGAGCCACAGAATACAGGCTCTGTGTGAAAGGATAGAAGTTCCCATACCTGGTAGATTTGGAGAAAAGTGATGTATTAAGAGGTAGGATATAACCAATGAGATTGGAGGATAAGGATAATGGGAAAAGGAAATGAGAGAGCTGACCATTTTGAAGGTTGAGGTTAAAAAGGATGGAACTTGAACTTTGGCATGAAGCAGAGCAGGGTGTGCCATGGGAGAGCAGTAGGAATGGATTGTTAAGTAGAATGAAAGAGGGGGCTCTTGGACTTAAAGGGATCAAGGAAATATGGAGCAAGGTTACTGAATTAATGGTCTATAAATGGAAGAATATGGGAACATGGACGGGCATGGGGATGCAGAGATAGATTGCCTAGATGCCTCATGGAAATGGGGGGATTACCTTCAAATAACTGAATTATAGTGTTGGGAGTTTTATGGGACCCCATAAACATCATCCTTTGTTCAGTCTAAGTTTGAAACCAATTAAGAAAGATATAAGAATTAAAATAGACAGTGATCAAAAGACTATCTTTATTACTACTACTGGATTTAATTTGGGATAACGTGGCTTATAACTGCTTATAAGTCTACTGTCTAATATAGAACCATAGGCTTAGCCACCCAGGCTTAGGAAGCTGTGGACCCCTGAAGACTTCTGGGGAGTGAGAGGCAGACCCTTTTCAGATTATCAGAAAAAGGAAAGAAAACATGCTCTTTGAAGAGAGATGAGCTTCTAAAAAGAGAATAGGAAGAGACGGCTATATGCATGCCTGGGTCCATAGCCAGAATTATAAATCAATTAGATCACCTCACCTCAGGCAGGAGAAAAAAAGAGTCTAGGTGTATAAAGCTAGTGATATTTCTCACCATGAAAGGAAGTATAAGGATTAGAGACAAAGATTTTTTTCTCTCAAAAATCTTGAATCAGAAAAACAGAAACTGTTCTACATGTTCCAAGTAGAAAGAATTTTTCTTTAAATTGAGGTCATATTTATATACAGTGGACATGCAGAATAGGAATCTTATAAATAATAGGAAACTTGTAATAGCACACGTCTCTGCCATGTAAAAAGGGATAACCATGGTGGTGACAGTTCAGCACACACACACACACACCCAATACATAGCAGCAAGAAAGCGATGTAGATAGCGGTTGATTTAGGTGTCAAAAGAAAGCTCTGTGGTGAGTAGAACACGACAGTGGTACAGGGGAGCTGGGAGAGTGATGATTCCTTTTCATGACCTCCTGGCACTAATGGTGTGAGAGTGAGTATGTTCTCATTTGAATAAACTGAAAATGAAAACATGGCTTTCAGAGACAGCCTTATTTCCATTTAGTAAGAAATAGAATAGCTAAAAAAGTAGAGATTTTAATTTTCCACAATATACAGTTTCCAGGGTGCACAATGAAAAGATCTGGCTGAGAAGGAGGGCGGAGGAGGGGGTATATGTTAGTGAAAAATGATGAAGAATGGAATTGAGATTAACATAGTTAGCTTCTACCACAAGACGGGAAGATCAAGGCTGGTCTAGCTTGACCTACCCGACTACTGGGTGCTTGTAGAGTATCAGAGTGACTCCACTAGAGAGGGAATCTAAATTGTCTTTGTCAGGGATATCTTGGTTGTAAGAAAAGAAAAAAAAAAAAAAAAAAACCTCTGGAACTACTTTAAAGAAAGGCATCAGAGTAAACTTAAAAAACCTAGGGGCAAAAAGGAAAGCTGTGTCCCAAGAACTAGAAAAACTGAAGGCTAGGTTTCTCTGTCCATCTCTGCAAAGTATTCCCACCACCACTTCTATCAGCACATTTGCTTTGTTCTTTTCATGGGCATAAGGTTTATATGCCTTGGTGTATATGAGGTAGGAAGTGGATCCATGGTTAGAGCTCCTACTTGACCTTTCAGATTCCATGCCCCCCATTTTCCCCCCACTATTTTTTAGCTAGGTTCTCTATGTCCTAACTTCAAGTTCCTAGGAAAGATAATATAACTGGCTCACTTTGGGTCAATAATCTATTTAAAATTTAGTCAGCTGTGTCCTGGGGTGGAAGAAGGGTGACTTGACCCCAACATTGAAGGTTGGTTCACACTTCAACAGGGTCGACGGGTCATGGTCAGCTTTCAGAGAAAAAAGCATGAGCTAGATATGAGTCCAGGAAGTCTCTATAACACAAAGTCTAAGAGAAAAGTATAGATCCTGGGACAGGGAGGACACAGGAAATATAAGACAAGAGGTATGGTTGTAGACCCTGTCTATTTAGTTATCTCTAAATGCTAGGATGAATTTTTCAGTCTTCTCTGCTTAGGGTGGCTGTAAGAATTCTTATTATAAAGAGGAGTAATATGAAGTATATGAAGTTATATGAAGTAATATGAAAGTGGGATGTAATATAAAGTTATCTTTTAAGACTGGATTATGTGATTCTCAGTCCAGAAAATTTGAAATCATCTAGCTGTGTTCTAACCTGGGTTGTTCTTGAGTTTCCAGTCTCTTTCCTGGCCCCAATTATTGGGAACCTTTAAAAAAAATCAGAATTTTTTGTCCTTATCTTCTTGATAAATATATCTTGATTATTATACTCTTTGTGTGTGTGTATTTCCAGGCTCAAATCAGATTCTTCCTTTTTTTAAAAGATTTTATTTATTTATTTGACAGAGATCACAAGCAGGCAGAGAGTCAGGCAGAGAGAGAGGAGGAAGCAGGCTCCCTGCTGAGCAGAGAGCCCCATGAGGGGCTGGATCCCAGGACTCTGAGACCATGACCTGAGCCGAAGGCAGAGGCTTTAACCCACTGAGCCACCCAGGCGCCCCTCAAATCAGATTCTTATTTAGAGCCACTAACCAAGACCTTATATTCTGGGAATGGCAGGATCCCTTCTTTCTCTGCCACCAGGTTGAAGAAGTGATCTTCAGTACCCTGCTGTTCTTATGGTGGATGTTATGCTTTGAGAGTCTTCTGCCCATAGTCTATAGTCCTAACCATGTAGTGATTCACAGGGTGAGGCCACTGCTGATCACTGTGCTCCTTCTCCACCCCATGCCTGACAGAGCCCCCATGGTGATCAGTGTCCTGCTCTATTCCTGAACATGACCATTCCTGTCTTCTCACTGCATATATTAGAACCCTGATAGAAGTTCAGGTAACTCTTTTCATGAAGAATGTACTGGGATAGTGCAGAGTGAGAGGACCAAGAATTGGGACCTTATATCACTAATCTACTCTTGTACCACACAAGGTTCTGGGGGACCTCTGCCTCATAGTTTCGGACTTCGGAAGAGAGCCACATGAATACACCCTCTCTTCTGACACCTCTACCTTCTCAATCCCGTCTTGTCTTCTTTGTGCATCATTCTTCATTTTCTCCCCAATGTGGGGTTGCCAGTCTGCTCTTTCAAAAAACCCCTGAGAAAGGAATCAAGTGCCTCTGTGTCTACTTGTGCTTTAGAAAAGTTGGTAGTCTAGATTCCACATGGATTAGAAGTACCTTCTTTCTTCTGCCTTGGGGTTTTTTGACCCTAAATAGGGACAGACTGGCTCTTTGAACAGAGTGATGGTAAGAAAGATGCCTTGATTCCAGTTCTTCTCTGCTGAGGACTGGGATAACTTTCTTACTGAGTTTCCCAAATTCAGATATTTCTTGGTACATGTTGAAAACAATCAGTTTAGTCCCTGAAAAAGGAAAGCATATTTTTCCTATTGACTTAATTTTAAATCTGTATCTTCAGATATAAAAGCCCTGATAATATTATGTAAGGAGCATTGTGTATGACTCCTTTGATAGCCCATTTTTATTACAAAGAACCATCACAGTGGTGGAAAGTGGTATCATGTAAGACTCAAATGAAAATGGCACTCCCAAGTAGATTCTTTTTGATCTCTAAAGTTTTTATTTGTTAAGAGAAAGTTTGTTCTGACACAGTAAGACTTGTTCTTTTAGAATATCATGTATCTCGGGGCCCCTGGGTGGCTCAGTGGGTTGGGCCTCTGCCTTCGGTTCAGGTCATGATCTCAGGGTCCTGGGATCAAGCCCTGCATCAGGCTCTCTGCTGAGCAGGGAGTCTGCTTCCCCCTCTCTCTCAGCCTGCCTGCCTACTTGTGCTGTCTCTCTCTGTCAGATAAATAAATAAAATCTTAAAAAAAAAAAGAATATCATGTATCTCCTATGTATGTGTGATTGTCATCAATACCCCCACAAGTACCTGACAGATGAGTCTTCCTGTGTGAGGTCCTACCATGTGGTTTTGTTGCTAGCCTTCATGAATGAGGCTGAGGCTAGGTCCTGAGGAAAGCCTAATCCTAAATAATATTACTCTAGATAATACAGTTTGCCTCACATACTGTCCCCATTCCTCTTGTGGTTAAATAGTATAAATGTATACTTAGTATAGTATAAATAGTATAAATGTGTTCAATCTCAATGGTGTCTTCGTCAGTCTCCTGGAGTGATCTCATGGATAGATGGAGGAGATAAGAAGAGAGGAAAAAAGAGAGAGAAGAGGAAAGAAAATTAAAGAGCTCAGGTTTTGAGCTAATTTGTCAATAGAAATTACATTCAAATTGAAAGAAATCCAATGCAGTTTAAAGTAATGAAGCAAATGAATATTCATTTCAAAATACAAGGATGATCTGCCTCATCGCAGAGAAAACAAAATTTGTTTATTATGACCTGAACATTTTATGGGAAGGACAGGTATCTGAAGAGAGTCAAACTCTGCCCACAGCCATGTTAAATAATATCAGGCTTGAAAAATAAAATAGGTAATTCAATTCTGGTCCTAAAGGAATGTAATTCTTGAGATTAGATTTATGAAAGGAACATACAGAAAATAGCACAAGTAGGCCATGTTAAGCTTTATGTAAGCAGGAGCCAAAATATGGACTATATACTGTGGAAACCCAGAGGAGAGTAACCCAGGTAGGTGGCCCACTGGTTTTTTTCCTTAAAATGCAGGCTGTCTCATTGGAGAAATACACCTCTTTTTTAGCTGTGAGTCCCTAGAACCCTTCTGTGGGCCAGCAGTTTTGTTTTTGGTGTGTCGACAGCTATCGCTATCACAGAGATGGTGGCCAATACCCATGGGTAATTTCTTCTCTGTAAACTCCTCTCTTGGCAGAATGCTGGGCTTCTGATCCTTTCCTTTCTTTCTTTCTTTCTTTCTTTCTTTCTTTCTTTCTTTCTTTCTTTCTTTCTTTTTTTTTTTTTTTTTTACTAACTTGCTTCCTGTACAGGTTCCGCCATTTCAACTTCTTGTTCTTTTTTGTTCTTGAGCTGTTCACTCTAGGGCTTATGATCAGCAAGATCATACTGAAAGAATAAGAAAGAGAAAGAGAGAAAGCTAAAGTTCAAAGCCTTTGCTTATAAGCTCCTACATACAGTTCCAGGGTATTTAGAACGTTCTGCAGTTGTGTAATGGTAATTGATAATGATGAAGCTATACAGTAGATTTAAGTGGATGTCAATAGAATAAGAAGATACTATCTGCTCCCTATTCAGTTTCTAATTCTCTATCAATCTTGCTCTCTTAGTTGCTCCAAAGCTGTTGTCTCCTCCAGGTGATGTTTAAGCCTGTCCCTCTCCTCCTCTCCCATACTTATGAAAAATGGTTGTGCCATCTGCAGCTGTCAGGAGGCTGTGGAGTAGGGAGTACGGCTCAATGAATATACAAATGTGCAGCTGGACCACAGCCCCTTCCAGAAGGCAGCTGGAATATAAATCACAGTGAGCTAACACTTCTGAAGTAGCAGGCTGCCATTGAGGGGCTGCCATGCATAAGGGACTGGAGAAAAATAGGAGAATGTGAGGAAGGTCTCAGTGGAAATAGGCCCTGCAATATGTGGAGAGATTGGCTGGGACGACAGAGCCAAGAGTAGCATGTTCTGAAAAACCTAATTGCTCGGGCTCTTGCAGATCATGGAACAAAGCAAAGCACAACATGAGGTTTATTGAGTTTTAGTATATTTGCTTCCCTTTGAGCTGATGGGAGTCTCTTAGGATCTCTTCCTGCCCATCCCTCCCACCCCACCGCCTCTCTCAGCACTTCCCACTTGCCAGGCACTGTGCAAGGTTCTGGAGCCACAGTTGCAGTTCTTGAATCAAATGAAATCTCTGCCCTGAATTTTGATGGTGGAGGGGCATGGGGTTTGGCAGCGATGATGGGGAAACAGACTTTATAATAATAACAGTTATAATAAATCAAAATGCAGTGTGATGAGTTGTGATGGAAATAGATACCAGAATCTGTGAGATGTCAAGGGGCAGAATAGTTTAAGTGTGCTTTGGATTAGTTTTTCAGGGGTGACATTAGAATGAAATCTTCCAGCATGAGTAGACATTCCCTAGGGAGATCAGGATGCAGCAGAGAAATAGTGGATGGAAGGCTAGGAGCAGGAAAGAGTGTGCATTGATTCTCATTTGTGGCCAAAATTTTAATCAGCCCAAATTATTGAATGTTTTTCTTCAATCCTCTCTTATTAAAGTCAGTGCAAATTCTACTTGTGGACTCGTCTTTCACACAACTGGCTTCATCCTATACACATCTGGCCCACATACCCCTGGCTCCCCATGAAAATAAATCAAATAAATACAAATTTAACTACTTTTCTTCCTTTTCTCTCTCTCTCTCATGCCAACATGCACATTCACACGCAGACATACACACCAAGGAATGTGGGCAGCCTCCAGAGATGGAAAAAGCAGAAACTAAACAAAGCAGATTCTCCTTAGAGTCTTCAGAAAGGAACGCAGCCCTCCTGACAACAGAACCTGACTCTGAGCCCAGGGACACCCATTTTGAACTTCGGGCTTATTGAACTGTAAGATAATAACTTTCTGTTGTTTTAAGCCATGAAGTTTGTTGTAATTTGTTGCAGCACCAATAAGAAATTAATACAGGCAGTATCTGGAATGACATGCTGCTATAACAAATAAAAATGGAGAACTGGCTTTTGAATCAGGCAATAGACAGAGGCTGGGATAATAAAGTTTTTAAAACTAAAAATGTGTATGTTAATGATTCTGCTAGTGAGAACTCAGAAATCAGTGAGGAGCATGGTAGAAAAGGCACACAGTCTTAGAGAATATCTAAATTGTTACAAAAAGACTATTGGTAGAAATATGGGTGTTGAAGTCACTGCCAGGGGAATGAGAACTTGAAAGCAAAATGTATAAACAGTGAACTTGGATATTTAACTAAGGAGGTATTCAAGCAAAGCATTGAAGGCACTGCTTCTGTTGCTGTTTATAGCAAAGTATAAAGGGAAAGAGATAGATTGAGGGGATAATTGTTAATCAAGAAGGAACCAGGCCTTGATAATTTAGCAGATTCCCAACCTATCTGGATTACAAAAGACAGTAGAATTTGGTGATTCATTGTCAGGAAAGTATGCTCTTGGAGAGAAAGCCAAGGACATGGCTTTTGCTTGTGCCTCTGAAGGTTAGAGTGTCTCCTTACACCAAGGGCTCTTCCAAGAGATTAGGTGTGTGAATCCCCTCGGCTATCTCAAGAGAAGCCAGGAATATAAATGAAATTATCTAGAAAAGATTTGTGAGGGAACCTCTTGTTTAATGGAGTGAGTTCTCATGACATATATAGGAGACACACAAAATATTTGAGAATTTTGTATCATTAGAAGCACTGCTACTTTGCACTGAAAAGGGCAGAGGAGGTACAAAATGAAAGGTCATTGTACCCCCAGAATTCTGCAGGCAAGAAGGTGGCTGATAAAATTACTCAGCTGTAAATCCATGCTGTCTTTCATGAAGATGAAAGGAGAGCTGAGAGGGTGGAGACTTTGGGCCAAAGGGCAGAGCTGAGGGTCAGCAGGGGTTATTCCTAGCTTGTGAAGCCAAATGAAGGTTTCCTGGCTGGATTTTGAAATTGCTTGGGAATGGCAGTTCTTTTTTTTTTTTTTTTTTAAATTCTTCATTTCCTTCTTTTTTTGCAAGTAAATTTCTTCAACTGTTATCCTGTTTCTTTCCCCATATTGTCTTTTGGGAACAGATAACTTGATACTTGTGTTTCACAAATTGATAGAAAAAGATACCTAGACTTTCACTCATACCTGATTCTGATGAATTGGGATCAGCTTTTGGTTTCACTGATTTGTGGTTGTTGTTGTTTTCAATTTCACTGGTTTCTGCTCTAGTTTTTGTTTGTTTGTTTGTTTGTTTTGTTTTTATACTTCTGTTAGCTTTAAGCTTGAATTGTTCTTTATCTTCCTAAGGTGGAGGATCAGGTTATTGATTTTTTATCTTTTTTCCTTTCTAATACACACAGTTAATGCTACAATTTTTCCTGTAAGCGCTGCTTTCTCTGCATCTCACAAATTTTGGCAAGTTGTGTTTTCATTTAGTTAAAAATATTTTTAGTTAAGCTTGAGGTTTCTTCTTTAACTGTTATGTTGGAGTGTGTGGTTAAATTTTCAAATATTTGGAGATTTTCCAGCTATATTTCCACTGCAGATTTCTAGTTAAATTTCATTATAATCTGAGAACTTCTTTACATCAATTTCTCTTCTTTTAAATTTTCTAAGCTATGCTTTATGGCCCAGAATGTGGTCTATCTTGGTCTATCTGTGTGAATGTGGTTAAATGTATTTTCTGTTGTTAGATAGCATATTCTATAAATGCTGATTATCAAGTTGATTTATAATGATGTTAGGTCTTTGCTGATCTTTATATCTTTACTGATTACTGGCTTGCTTGATTTCTTAACTGCTGAAAGAAGGGTGTTAAAGTCTCCAACTACAATAGTGGATTTGCTTACTTCTTTCTTCAGTGGTACTAGCTTTTGACACTCTGTTGTTATGTGCATACACATTTAAGATTGCTCTGTCTTTTTGGAAAATTGATTCTTTTTCATTATAAGATGCCCCTCTTTATCCCTGATCATTTTTCTTTTTCTAAAGACTGAGTTGACTGACATTAAAGTAGATACTCCAGTTTCTTTTTGATTATTGTTAGCATGGTATATCTTTTTTTCCCATTAAAGAAATTCTATTTGAGTATTTATATTTAAAATGTGTTTCTTGTAGACAACATGTAGTTGTTTAATTGGGTCTCTTTCTCTCTCTTAAATCCCTTCTGACAGTCTCTGTCTTTTCACTAATATATTTAATTCATTCACATTTAAAATCATTATTGATTTAGTTGAATTAGTATCTGTCTTATTTGTAACTATTCTCTGTAAGTTGCATTTGTTGTTTTTTCCCTTAATTTGCTTTCCCGGTTTTAATCGAACATTTAAAATGATTATTTCATAACATATCAATTACACTTATGGAAAAAAAAATTAGTGGTTGTCCTAGACCATTGCAGTATACATTTTTAACTCATTTTCAAATAGCGCTGTGATATTTCACCTATAATATGACTTCATTATGACAGAATATCCTCAGCACCCCCATCCACTATGACTTTGTTGTCATTCATTTCACTCTATATGCTATAATCACCCCTATCAATTAAGAACAAAAAAATGTAAGACTTTGTTTTAACTTTATTCCCTTTCTGATGCTCTTCATTGCATTATATAGATGTGTGTTTTGAAGTATATCATTTTCCTTGTCCCTGAAGAACTTTCAAAACTTCCTTCAGAGAAGATGTGCCAAAGATACATCAATTTTTGTTTGTATAAGGAAGTTTCTTTTTTTTTACTATTGTAATTTTATTTTTTTTTCAGTATTCCAAGATTCATTGTTTATGCACCACACCCAGTGCTCCATGTAATATGTGCCCTCCTTAATACCCACCACTGGGATCACCCAACCCCCCACTGTACTCCCCTCCAAAACCCTCAGTTTGTTTCTCAGAGTCCACAGTCTCTCATGGTTCCTCTCCCCCTCCGATTTCCCCCAACTCACTTCTCCTCTCCATCTCCCCATGTCCTCTGTGTTACTCCTTATGCTCCATGAGTAAGTGAAACCATATGATAATTGACTCTCTCTGCTTGACTTATTTCACTCAGCATAATCTCCTCCAGTCCCGTCCATGTTGCTGTAAAAGTTGGGTATTCATCCTTTCTGATGGAGGCATAATACTCCATTGTTTATATGTACCATATCTTCTTTATCCATTCATCTGTTGAAGGGCATCTTGGTTCTTTCCAAAGTTTGGAGACTGTGGCCATTGCTGCTATGAACGTTGAGGTACAGATGGCCCTTCTTTTCACCACATATATCTTTGGGGTAAATACCCAGTAGTGCAATTGCAGGGTCATAGGGTAGCTCTATTTTTAATTTCTTGAGGAATCTCCACACTGTTTTCCAAAGTGGCTGTACCAAGTTGCATTCCCACCAACAGTGTAAGAGGGTTTCCCTTTCTCCACATCCTCTCCAACACACATTATTTACTGTCTTGTTATTTTGGCCATTCTAACTGGGGTCAGGTGGTATTTCAATGTGGTTTTGGTTTGAATCTCTCTGCTGGCTAATGATGATGAACATTTTTTTCATGTGTTTATAAGCCATTTGTATGTCTTTTTTTTGAGAAGTGTCTGTTCATGTCTTCAGCCCATTTATTGATGTGATTATCTGTTTTTTAAGTTGAGTTTGAGGAGTTCTTTATCTTGGATACCAGTTTAAGGAAGTTTCTATTTCTCCTTCACTTTTAAAGGATAGTTTCATTGGATATTGGATTTTAGGTTGGTATCTTTTTCTTTTACCACTTTAAATATTTCAATTCACTCCCTTCTCACTTACCTGGTTTCTGATGAGAAGTCCACTCTAGTTTTTAGTGAAGGTGATATTTCTTCTGATTTCTTTTGAGATTTCCTTTGTGTCTCAGAAGTTTGAATATGACATGCTTTGGTACAGTGTTTTTGTTATTGTTGTTATTATCTACCTTGTTGGTATCTTCTGAGATCACTGAATCTATCATGTGGTGTCTTTACTTAATTTTGGAAAGCTCATTATTTCTTCAAACATTTCTTCTGCTCTTTTCTCCCTTTTCTCAGCTTCTGGTTTTCTCATCACTTATATGGCACATCTTCTGAAACTGTCCCACGTTTCTTAGATGTTTTATTATAGGTTTGTTTTTGTTTTTTTATTTTCTCTTTGCATTGTAACTTGAGAAGTTTTTATTGACCTATCTTCAACCTCACTGATTCTTTCCTTAGTTCTGTAGTCTGCTGTTAGGCCCATCAGAGGCATCCTTTGTTTATGTTACATTGAATTTCTCACATTTCCTTTGGATTTTTTCTTAGTGTTTCCATCTCTCTGTTTATATTACCCATCTGTTCTTACATACTGTTTACATTTGAGCCCTTAACATATTAATCATAGTTATATTAGATTCCCTATTTTATATTTCTGACATTTGTGTCATATCTGAGTCTGATTCTAATGCTTGCTTTGTTTCTTCAAAGTTTCCTCTTTCTGGGATGCCTGGGTGGCTCAGTCAGTTAAGCCGCTGCCTTTGGCTCAGATCATGATCCTAGGGTCCTGGGATTGAGCCCCGCATCAGGCTCCATGCTCAGCAGGGAGCCTGCTTCTCTCTCCGCCTCTGCCTGCCATTCTGCCTGCTTGTGCACTCTCTCTCTCTCTCTGACAAATTAATTAATTAATTAATTAATTTTTAAAAAAGTTTCCTCTTTCCTTTCTTTCTTTTTCATGCTTTGTAATTTTTGCTATAAGCTGGACACATCGTATCATATAACCCAGGACTGAGATATATAGGTCACCAGTGAGAACATGTATGTTAATCTGATTATAAATTTGTCTGTGCTGAGTATTTGCTGTGGCTATAGGTGCCTTCAGACTTAATTCCTTAAATGTCCCTGTTACTATTTCTCCTCTTGATTTTGGGATGCCTTAAGCACTCCTCTTAAGAGAGAGTCTACATATTGCAATTCTTTTAGCTGTAAACCACTGTTCTCTTGATGCCCATTGTTGTATGATCTGATATTGGGGAGAAGAAGCATTCTATAATCTCACCTCTAAATCTCTGTCTTCTACTATACTTGTGGCTCTGGATTGTGACTCTTAAAAGTGTTTTTCCCAGTGGCATAGATTTTTTTCCACTCCTAAAGAGAGACAAGAAGGTTAGAAGAGGCTAGAGTGGGAGGAATACTCTTCTGCAGCTGGGAAAGTATTTCTCCCTGGAGCGTAGGTCTTCAGAATAGAGAATGCTCTGGGTGCATTTCACAATGATTTTCCCCTCTCTCCACCCCTGTGAGAGCCCAAGTGTATTTTTCTTGGCTCTTCACTGTGAGAACCTGGAGGGATGCTTGGAAGTAAAACCTCTGAACATATGGTGAACCTCTTAGACTGTGAGATCTAAGGATTTTCTCATTCTCATGCTAATCCACACTCAACTATCAACAATTCATCAAAACTACCATTTAAATGTTCCTATCAGTTGCCCCAACAGTTTCTGTTTCAGGTAAGCAGATCTTGGATGTGTCTCTGAATGAGCCTGTGCATGCAGATTGTGGGGTGGAAGCCCTACAAACTCAGTTCTTTCTTGGTTTTGAGAAAAGTCATTGATTTTCAGTTTGTCAAGCTTTTTCTTTTCATAAGGACAAGTGTGACAACTTCTTAACTTTTTACCTGTTGGAGCTGAAAGGGGAAGTTGTTACTGTTATTTTTGTTGCCATTACTATCCCAACTCTTACAATAAGGTAGGTGTTTTGGTTTAAGGGAGATGAGATAGAGCTGCTACTTTCTATTTCCCAGTGGTGAAATTCATTTTTGCATTTACTGTGCCAAAAAGAAAAGATCAAGTTTTGGTCATTCATTCCTTTATAAGCATTGATTTGAACCTGATTTATCATCAGAATGACTGTACACATACTGAAAAAAAAAAAGAGTTGTAGTTTTGTTTTGCCTTTCTGGAAATCAGGTACCTAGCAATCCCATCTCTTTGGAGTGTAGCTGAAAACTAGAAAATAAGCAAAAAATTCTCCTGAATAGTTAATGTCACAAATGCAGGTGCTGAATTTCTTAAAATATAATTTTGATAGAAGCAAAGCTATATGTAATGCATATGTAAGTTATGAAGTATAATGATGCAATCATCAACTGTGAGTCCGCCACCTGTCATAAAAGCTAGAGCATTACCTGTACTTCCAAAGCTCTCTCTCATCTGCAGGACTGCTAACCTCCTGGAGATGACTGCTCTCCCCAGTTTTAGGCATATAGTTCATCTGTTCTTTGAAAAACATTTTCTTGTGTATATATTCCAAAACAATATAATCTTGAGTGTTGTTTGGTTTTTAGTTTTATTAAAATAACTTATCATGTTATATGTGGTCTTCTGGACTTGCACTTTTCATTTAATTAGTTATATGTACTCTGTGTACCCAGTGACCCCCCCCTCTGCAAAATGGAGGTAATAATACTATCTATCTCACTATACTTTTATAAGAAATAAATAAGTTAATATTTGTAAATCACATAGAACAATACTGGGCATATAGATCATGCTTTATATGTTTGTTAAGGAAGAGATACATATATTCATTTACACTGTTGATGTATTTGGAGTTCATCCATTTTTACTACCATATAATATTATATTTTACATATACCATAATTTACTAATCCATTCTCATGTATATTGGCATTTGATGATCTCCAACTCTCTGCTGTTAACTGATCTGAATATTATTAACTGATCTGAATATTAATACTGATCTGAACATTTTTATTCATGTGTTGTCATATGCCTCTGTGAGAGTTTCTCTAGGGTTCCATCAACAGTAGAATTGCCATATCATGGGGCTTAAGCATATTCAGCTTGAAAAAATAACACCAAAGTGGTTGTATACGTTTACACCTCTATTAAGAGAACATAGGAGGTCTTTCTGTTCTACGTCCTGCTATCACTTGGTATTATCAAATTTAGTAGGTTTTGCATTCTGGGTGGGGTAAAATATGGTTTATTTTGTACATTTTGAGAATTTCTAGCAATATTGAGCATTTTTCTTTTCTTTTGTTTTTTTTTTTTTTTTTTTTTTTTTTAGAGACTATTTATTTGAGAGAGAGAGGGCATGTGCACAAGTGGGAGATGGGTGGAGGGGCAGAGGGAGAAGGAGGCTCTCTGCCCAGCAAGAAGCCCAACACTGGGCGAGATATTGGGATCCTGGGATAATGACCTGAGCCTAAGGCAGACGCTTAACTGACTGAGCCAGCCAGGCATCCCAATACTGAGCATTTTTCAAATGTTTGTCCTTCAGGTTTCTTCTATGGTAAAGTAACTGTTGTTTGCTCACTTGTCTATTTGTGTGTATGATTTTTTGTATTTTATATATCTTCATATTTTTCTTTTGTCAGTTAAATATGTTGTAATAATCTCACATTCTATGCTTTGTCTTCTTCCTTACTTTGCAATTTATTTAAAACAGAAGGCCTTAATTGTAGAGTGGTCAAATTAATATTTTTCATGTGCTTACTGCTCTTTATATCTTCTTTAGGAAACTCTTTGTTTAGCCCGTCACAAATATATTGTCCTGTATTCTGAAATGTTCAAAATTTTGGTTTTCACACTGAAGCCTTCGTAATTCATGTTATATCTGGTGTGGGGTATAGATATAATTTATTTTTCTCTAGGTGAATATGCATGTAGCCTAATATCCTTAATCCCTGTATATATTGAACAATTCATTTTTTCCCATTGATTTGCAGTGACACCCAAGTCATATATAAAGATTTCATATTTGCAAATGTCTACTTTTTCGTCTTACATCCTGTTCCTTTGGTTTAAATTATCATTTTTTTTAACATTTTATTTTTTTTAGGTAATCTCTACACCCAATGTGGGGCTCATATTTACAACCCCAAGATCAAGAGTTGCATGCTTTACCAGAGAGCCAGTCAGGAACCCCTTAATTATCAGTTCTAACATCAATACCACACTAACTTAATTACACAGTTTTAAATGCATCTTAATATTTGTATTTTTCTTTTCTATAGGAGTGCCCTGACTATTCTTCATTATCCCATATTTGTTCTTCCATATAGATTTTAAAATAGGCTTTCTAAGAACTTAAATATTTTATTGGAATTACATTGAATATAAAGATTAATTTGGAGAAAATTGATACAATACTGAGACTTCTATCCATAGACATGGTGTATGTGTATGTGTGGGTGGGTGGGTGTATTTAGGTTTCCTTTAATATCTTTAAAGTTTTAAATTTTTTCCATAAATATTAATATTTTACAAATCCTTGATAAGTGCCACCTTTTTACTTTTCTTTGGTTTTTTTGTCTTGTTTTTTGCTACTGTAAAGAATATCTTTAAATGGATTTTAAAAAAACAATTGCTCTGGCATATAGAAATCATCCTGTTTTGTGTATTAATTAGACATTTAGCAAATTTGTCAAACTTCTAGAAAGAACTCAAATACTTTCTCTGTAAGTTACCATGTGTTTCTCTGTAGTTATATCAGCTGTGAAAAATGATTGTTTTGCTCCTTTTCCAGTTCTTCATCTTATTGCACTGGCTAGAATGTTCAGTCAAATGTTGAACAGAGGCAAGTTATAGTTCTATTCTTTTTCTGGCTTAAAATGGACTTCTAAATATTTCATAGATAAGAACACTGTAGCTGTAGACTTGGGGGTGGGTAGCCTCTTTCAGATTAAGAAGTTTCCCTTCTAGTTTGTTGTTATGATTAGGTATTGAATATTATCAAATGCTTACTTCCACATCTATTAACCTTATAATATGGTTGTACTGCTTTAATATGTTAATAAATGAATTTGCTTTTAGATTTTCTGAAGCTAAACTATCCTGTACTCCTGGAAGAAAGCAAACTTGTTTATGACATCATATTTTTTATATATACTCCTGGATTAATTTTTCCAATATTTTGTAGAAATATTTTAACTATTAATTTAAGTTCTTTGATGATTACATGCCTTCCTTTCTTTTTTTTTTTTTTTTTTTTTTACAGCTTTATAAACATATATTTTTATCCCCAGGGGTACAGGTCTGCGAATTGCCAGGTTTACACACTTCACAACACTCACCATAGCACATACCCTCCCCGATATCCATAGCCCCACCCCCTCTCCCAACCCCCTCCCCCCATCAACCCTCAGTTTGTTTTGTGAGATTAAGAGTCACTTATGGTTTGTCTCCCTCCCAATCCCATCTTGTTTCATTTACTCTTCTCCTACCCCCTCGACCCCCCATGTTGCATCTCCTCTCCCTCATATCAGGGAGATCATATGATAGTTGTCTTTCTCCGATTGACTTATTTCGCTAAGCATGATACCCTCTAGTTCCATCCACGACGTCGCAAATGGCAAGATTTCATTTCTTTTGATGGCTGCATAGTATTCCATTGTGTATATATACCACATCTTCTTTATCCATTCGTCTGTAGATGGACATCTAGGTTCTTTCCATAGTTTGGCTATTGTAGACATTGCTGCTATAAACATTCGGGTGCATGTGCCCCTTCGGATCACTATGTTTGTATCTTTAGGGTAAATACCCAGCAGTGCAATTGCAGGGTCATAGGGTAGTTCTATTTTCAACATTTTGAGGAACCTCCATGCTGTTTTCCAGAGTGGTTGCACCAGCTTGCATTCCCACCAACAGTGTAGGAGGGTTCCCCTTTCTCCGCATCCTCGCCAGCATCTGTCATTTCCTGACTTGTTAATTTTAGCCATTCTGACTGGTGTGAGGTGATATCTCATGGTGGTTTTGATTTGTATTTCCCTGATGCCGAGTGATATGGAGCACTTTTTCATGTGTCTGTTGGCCATCTGGATGTCTTCTTTGCAGAAATGTCTGTTCATGTCCTCTGCCCATTTCTTGATTGGATTATTTGTTCTTTGGGTGTTGAGTTTGCTAAGTTCTTTATAGATTTTGGACACTAGCCCTTTATCTGATATGTCATTTGCAAATATCTTCTCCCATTCTGTCAGTTGTCTTTTGGTTTTGTTAACTGTTTCCTTTGCTGTGCAAAAGCTTTTGATCTTGATAAAATCCCAAAAGTTCATTTTTGCCCTTGCTTCCCTTGCCTTTGGTGATGTTCCTAGGAAGATGTTGCTGCGGCTGACGTCGAAGAGGTTGCTGCCTGTGTTCTCCTCAAGGATTTTGATGGATTCCTTTCTCACATTGAGATCCTTCATCCATTTTGAGTCTATTTTCATGTGTGGTGTAAGGAAATGATCCAATTTCATTTTTCTGCATGTGGCTGTCCAATTTTCCCAACACCATTTATTGAAGAGGCTGTCTTTGTTCCATTGGACATTCTTTCCTGCTTTGTCGAAGATGAGTTGACCATAGAGTTGAGGGTCCATTTTCTGGGCTCTCTATTCTGTTCCATTGATCTACGTGTCTGTTTTTGTGCCAGTACCAGGGTGTCTTGATGATGACAGCTTTGTAATAGAGCTTGAAGTCCGGAATTGTGATGCCACCAACTTTGGCTTTCTTTTTCAATATTCCTTTGGCTATTCGAGGTCTTTTCTGGTTCCATATAAATTTTAGGATTATTTGTTCCATTTCTTTGAAAAAAATGGATGGTACTTTGATAGGAATTGCATTAAATGTGTAGATTGCTTTAGGTAGCATAGACATTTTCACAATATTTATTCTTCCAATCCAGGAGCATGGAACATTTTTCCATTTCTTTGTGTCTTCCTCAATTTCTTTCATGAGTACTTTATAGTTTTCTGAGTATAGATTCTTAGTCTCTTTGGTTAGGTTTATTCCTAGGTATCTTATAGTTTTGGGTGCAATTGTAAATGGGATGGACTCATTAATTTCTCTTTCTTCTGTCTTGTTGTTGGTGTAGAGAAATGCAACTGATTTCTGTGCATTGATTTTATATCCTGACACTTTACTGAATTCCTGTACAAGTTCTAGCAGTTTTGGAGTGGAGTCTTTTGGGTTTTCCACATAGAGTATCATATCATCTGCGAAGAGTGATAGTTTGACTTCTTCTTTGCCGATTTGGATGCCTTTAATTTCCTTTTGTTGTCTGATTGCTGAGGCTAGGACTTCTAGTACTATGTTGAATAGCAGTGGTGATAACGGACATCCCTGCCGTGTTCCTGACCTTAGCGGAAAAGCTTTCAGTTTTTCTCCATTGAGAATGATATTTGCGGTGGGTTTTTCATAGATGGCTTTGATAATATTGAGGTATGTGCCGTCTATCCCTACACTTTGAAGAGTTTTGATCAGGAAGGGATGCTGTACTTTGTCAAATGCTTTTTCAGCATCTATGGAGAGTATCATATGGTTCTTGTTCTTTCTTTTATTAATGTGTTGTATCACATTGATTGATTTGTGGATGTTGAACCAGCCTTGCAGCCCTGGAATATATCCCACTTGGTCGTGGTGAATAATCCTTTTAACGTACTGTTGAATCCTATTGGCTAGTATTTTGGCGAGAATTTTTGCATCTGTGTTCATCAGGATATTGGTGTGTAGTTCTCTTTTTTGTTGGGATCCTTGTCTGGTTTTGGGATCAAGGTGATGCTGGCCTCATAAAATGAGTTTGGAAGTTTTCCTTCTATTGCTATTTTTTGGAACAGTTTCAGGAGAATAGGAATTAGTTCTTCTTTAAATGTTTGGTAGAATTCCCCCGGGAAGCCGTCTGGCCCTGGGCTTTTGTTTGTTTGGAGATTTTTGATGAGTGTTTCAATCTCCTTACTGGTTATGGGTCTGTTCAGGCTTTCTATTTCTTCCTGGTTCAGTTGTGGTAGTTTATATGTCTCTAGGAATGCATCCATTTCTTCCAGATTGTCCAATTTGTTGGCGTAGAGTTGCTCATAGTATGTTCTTATAATTGTCTGTATTTCTTTGGTGTTCGTTGTGATCTCTCCTCTTTCATTCATGATTTTATTTATTTGGGTCCTCTCTCTTTTCTTTTTGATAAGTCTGGCCAGGGGTTTATCAATCTTATTAATTCTTTCAAAGAACCAGCTCCTAGTTTCGTTGATTTGTTCTATTTTTTTTTTGGTTTCTATTTCATTGATTTCTGCTCTGATCTTTATGATTTCTCTTCTCCTGCTGGGTTTAGGGTTTCTTTCTTGTTCTTTCTCCAGCTCCTTTAGGTGTAGGGTTAGGTTGTGTACCTGAGACCTTTCTTGTTTCTTGAGAAAGGCTTGTACCGCTATATATTTTCCTCTCAGGACTGCCTTTGTTGTGTCCCACAGATTCTGAACCGTTGTGTTTTCATTATCATTTGTTTCCATAAATTTTTTCAATTCTTTGATTTCCTGGTTGACCCATTCATTCTTTAGAAGGATGCTGTTTAGTCTCCATGTATTTGGGTTCTTTCCAAATTTCCTCTTGTGATTGAGTTCTAGCTTTAGAGCATTGTGGTCTGAAAATATGCAGGGAATGATCCCAATCTTTTGATACCGGTTGAGACTTGATTTAGGACCAAGAATGTGATCTATTCTGGAGAATGTTCCATGTGCACTAGAGAAGAATGTGTATTCTGTTGCTTTGGGATGAAATGTTCTGAATATATCTGTGATGTCCATCTGGTCCAGTGTGTCATTTAAGGCCTTGATTTCCTTGTTGATCTTTTGCTTGGATGATCTGTCCATTTCAGTGAGGGGAGTGTTAAAATCCCCTACTATTATTGTATTCTTGTCGATGTGTTTCTTTGATTTTGTTATTAATTGGTTTATATAGTTGGCTGCTCCCACATTAGGGGCATAGATATTTAAAATTGTTAGATCTTCTTGTTGGACAGTTCCTTTGAGTATGATATAGTGTCCTTTGTCATCTCTTATTATAGTCTTTGGCTTAAAATCTAATTGATCTGATATAAGGATTGCCACTCCTGCTTTCTTCTGATGTCCATTAGCATGGTAAATTCTTTTCCACCCCCTCACTTTAAACTTGGAGGTGTCTTCGGGTGTAAGATGAGTTTCTTGTAGGCAACATATAGATGGTTTTTGTTTTTTTATCCATTCTGATACCCTGTGTCTTTTGATTGGGGCATTTAGCCCATTAACATTCAGGGTAAGTATTGAGAGATATGAATTTAGTGCCATTGTATTGCCTGTAAGGTGACTGTTATTGTGTATTGTCTCTGTTTCTTTCTGATCTACTTTGAGGGTCTCTCTTTGCTTAGAGGACCCCTTTCAATATTTCCTGTAGAGCTGGTTTGGTATTTGCAAATTCTTTCAGTTTTTGTTTGTCCTGGAAGCTTTTAATCTCTCCTTCTATTTTCAATGATAGCCTAGCTGGATATAGTATTCTTGGCTGCATGTTTTTCTCATTTAGTACTCTGAATATATCATGCCAGCTCTTTCTGGCCTGCCAGGTCTTTGTGGATAAGTCTGCTGCCAATCTAATATTTTTACCATTGTACGTTACAGACTTCTTTTCCCGGGCTGCTTTCAGGATCTTTTCTTTGTCACTAAGACTTGTCAATTTTACTATTAGGTGACTGGGTGTAGACCTATTCTTATTGATTTTGAGGGGGGTTCTCTGAACCTCCTGGATTTTGATGCTTGTTCCCTTTGCCATATTGGGGAAATTCTCTCCAGTAATTCTCTCCAATATACCTTCTGCTCCCCTCTCTGTTTCCTCTTCTTCTGGAATCCCAATTATTCTAATGTTGTTTCGTCTTATGGTGTCACTTATCTCTCGAATTCTCCCCTCGTGGTCCAGTAGCTGTTTGTCCCTCTTTTGCTCAGCTTCTTTATTCTCTGTCATTTGGTCTTCTATATCACTAATTCTTTCTTCTGCCTCATTTATCCTAGCAGTGAGAGCCTCCATTTTTGATTGCACCTCATTAATAGCTTTTTTTATTTCAACTTGGTTAGATTTTAGTTCTTTTATTTCTCCAGAAAGGGCTTTTATATCTCCTGAGAGGGTTGCTTTAATATCTTCCATGCCTTTTTCAAGCCCGGCTAGAACCTTGAGAATCATCATTCTGAACTCTATATCTGACATATTACCAATGTCTGTATTGATTAGGTCCCTAGCCTTTGATATTGCCTCTTGTTCTTTTTTTTGTTGTGAATTTTTCCGCCTTGTCATTTTGTCCAGATAAGAGTTTATGAAGGAGCAAGTAAAATACTAAAAGGGTGGCAACAACCCCAGGAAAATATGCTTTAGCCAAATCAGAAGAGATCCTGAATTGTGAGGGGGGAGAAAGGGGATAAAAAGGGGTTCAGAAAGAAAGAAAAAAAAAACTATTAAAAAAAAGAAAGCCGATAAAGAAAAAATATAAAAAGAGGAAAAAATATATATATATTAGATAAACTATTTAAAAAACGTTAAAAAAAGAAAACGGTAAAAGTTAAAAAAAAATTAGCAGAAGAAGAGAAAAAGAAAAAAAAATTGAAAAAGAAAAAAAAAATTAAATTAACTGCAAGGCTAAAAAATCATGGGGAGAAAGCCATGAGTTCCGTGCTTTGCTTTCTTCTCCTCTGGAATTCCGCCGTTCTCCTTGGTAGGTGAACTTGGTCCTGGCTGGGTTTCCCGTTGATCTTCTGGGGGAGGGGCCCGTTGTAGTGATTCTCAAGCGTCTTTGCCCCAGGCGGAGTTGTACCGCCCTTATCCGGGGCCGCGCTGAGTCATCCGCTCGGGTTCGCTTTCGGGAGCTTTTGTTCCCTGAGCGCTTTCTGTAGAGTCCGGAGGACGGGAATGAAGATGGAGGCCTCCCGGTCTCCGGCCCGGAGGAGCCGAGAGCCCGGGGCCCCACTCCTCAGTGCGCCCTCAGAGAACAGCGCCAAATGACTCCCGTCACCCTGGCCTCCGGCCGCGCTCCGAGCTGACCGAGCCTGCGACCGGTTCAAGGCAACCCCGAGCTGAGAGTCACTCCTCGGCTCTGTCTCTGCAGCTGGCTTCCCCGTTCTAATACCGGTAAGCTCTGCGACACTCAGACACCCCCGATCCCTCTGCGACCCTGCGGGACCTGAGGCCGCGCTTACCCCGCCTGGGCTTCACCCCAGTTAAGCCTCTGGAGCGATGTCCCTCCGCGGAACAGACTTTTAAAAGTCCTGATTTTGCTCCGTTGCTCCGCCGCTCGCCAGGAGCCGGCCCCTCCCCCCGCGGTCTATCTTCCCGTCGCTTTGGATTCACTTCTCCGCCAGTCCTACCTTGCAGAAAGTGGTTGATTTTCTGTTTCTGGAATTGCTGTTCTTCTTCTCTTCAATCTCCCGTTGGATTTGTAGGTGTTTGCAATCTTTAGATAAGCCATTTAGCTGATCTCCCGCTACCCGAAGTAGTCTCAGCCTGCTACTTCTCCGCCATCTTCGATTACATGCCTTCCAAGGTAGGTTTTCACAGCTTATATTTTTCTATGATTTTGCTTAATTCAGATACTTTTTTGTAGTTTTGGTCATTAATGTATTCACACTACTTTATTACTACTTTTAATATCTGACTTTTTAAAATAGTTATCCTCTATCATCTGTCTTAGTGTCATTTTTCTTTATTAATCTCACCAGGATATTTTTGACTCCTTCATTGGCCTCTTCAAAAAGCCATTTAATTTTGTTAATTCTTACCATTTATTGTTATTTTCTGTATCATGACTACTTGTTGTTATCTTTATTACTTCCCTCATTCTACTTCCTAAGTATTTATTTTGAAGCACTCTTCCAATTCTCACCACTACTTCTTATCTCAGACCTTCTCACTGAGGCCATTTTCCTTATTCTTAATATATATCCTTTGGAAGTCTCTTAATGAAAGCCTACTGGTGGTAAACTTGCTTAGGTTTTATTTACCTGAAAATGTCTTTATTTTTTTCTCAGAACTTCAAATATTATTGCATGTCTTCTAACTTCCATTATGGATAGCTCTTGAGAAGCCTGCTTTAAGTCTTTCATTCTCTTGTAAATGATTGGACTTTTTCCCTGACTTTTTAAAGATACATCCTTTTGTCTTTGGTGTTCATCTGTTTTACTACAATATAGTTACATGAAGGTTTCTTTGTATTTATCTTGCCCATATATGTTTTTCTTTATGTCTGGATTCTTGATGTTCATAAATTCTAGAAAGTTATCAGCCAATATTATTTGAAATATTTCCTCTCTTCTTTCTTTTCACTGAACTTTTGATGAAAAATTAGGGCTTTTCTTTCTATGCTCCTTGCGTCTTGTTTTCTCTTTCATAGATCTCCTTGTTCTTGTCTTTCTGCTGTTTTCTGGATAAGTATCTCTTCTGTGTGCTTTTAATCTTAGTGATTCTATTTTTCACCTCTAAAAATCCTATTTATTTTATTTTATAAATTTTCCTGGTACTTTCTGATTGGATTTCATTCCATGTTTCTTTTATTGTTTCCTTTTTTTAAGATTTATTTTATTTATTATTTAGCAAGAGAGAGAGAGATGAGTGGGGGAAGGGCAGAGGGAAAGAGACAGAATCACCCATCAGACTCCCTTCTGAGTGTGGAGCTCAATGTGGAGCTTGATCTCATGACTCTGTAATCACTATCTGAGCCAAAACCAAGAGCTGGGCACTTAACTGACTGAACCAACCAGGCACCCCTTTATTATAACTTTTTGAAAAACATCTTATTTTTTACTTATTGTATAATCTTAATTTACTGATTCTGGTACCTAAACTCTTTGAGGTTCCAAAGTCTTTAATTCCCTCAGCTTTTTATACCTAGTATCTTATTTCCGTGGGTGTTTGGTGACTTTATAAAAATTATGAATCCAGACTTGATTTCCTCTAATCTGTTTTAATGCTGTGTGTCTAATTTTGTTTTGCTTTCAACCCAAAATCTTGGTTTCCAGATAGGATTTTTATTGACTTCTTCAGAAGCTGGAGGTCACTACTGAGTGGGACTTCTTTAACCCCTTTAGAGGGTCATGTCTTTTTCTTTTTCTCTTTTCTTTCCTTTTCCTTTTCCTTTTCCCTTTCCTTTCCTTTCCTTTCTTTTTTTCTTTTAAGAGAGAGAGAGAGAAGGAGAGAGAGTGGGAAGGGGCAGAGGGAGGAGAAAGAGAATCTTAAGCAGGCTCCACACTCCATGTGGAACCTGACACTGGGCTTAATCTCATAACCCTGACATCATGTCTCTGAGGCAACATCAAGAGTTGGGCATTTAACCAGTTGAGACACTCAGGTGTCCCTAAAGGACCCTGTCTCAATGCTGGTATCTCAAGTTGAGCTCCATCCCTCCTGTGCCCCCTACCTTGCCACACACCCTAGCTGCAATCTTTTTTTTTTTTTAATTTCTTTTCAGTGTTCCAGAATTCATTGTTTATGCACCACACCCAGTGCTCCATGCAGTACGTGCCCTCCATAATATCCACCACCAGGCTCACCCAACCTCCCACCCCCTCCCCTCCAAAACCCTCAGATTGTTTCTCAGAGTCCACAGTCTCTCATGGTTAGTTTCTCCCTCCAATTTCCTCCAACTCCCTTCTCCTCTCCAGCTCACCGTGTTCTCCATGTTATTCCTTATGCTCCACAAATAACCGAAACCATATGATAATTGACCTGCAATCTTATTGTTCTAAGCCGTTCTTGGCATTTGTCCCCATGGTACATCTGAATTTGCCACTGGCTTCTGTTCACCAGTTGGATTTCAGTACCTCCCACTCCTTACTTCTATGAAAGCCCAGCAATGCTTTTTAAATAATGTTACAGTTTATATAGGGTATAGTTCTCTCATACTGGAAAGGCTTTTAGGGTATCTTGTCTAACACAACATTAATAGCCATTATCTTTTATTCATTTTACTCTTAGTAGAGTCCTTAGACCCTTATTTTGCACTCATTTCTTTATATTTTATGCTTAATTATATGATTTTCTAAATGGCAGCTTATTCAATGCATTAATAAGAAAGGACAAAGAAGAGTTTCTAGAAGTAAGCTAACAGGAAAGAAATATTGCACCTTAACTTAGTAAGAGAAAACAAAAAGAAAATAGGAAAAACAACAAAAAATCAGAATAAGAACTCAAAAATGACAGAGATTGGAGGCTATTTGGTAAGAGGGTAAATAGCCCACAGTCAGATGGCATGGGTTCGGGCACGCATAGGCAGGGCCCATCCCCTATCTTTACAGGCCCCATTGTCTAGCCCCTACCCTGAATTTTCCTGAAATACAAGAGAAAAAAATTGAACTTGTTGGAAATAGGATAGAACATCAGTGATATAAATTGTGAAACATGGGTGATGATTCTCTCTTTATGGAATTGTTAAAAATCACAACATTTTTATAAAGGGAAAAAGCAAAATCCTGGGTGTCATCTTGGGGAGAGCCACAGCTCATCCCACTCTGGCTTCTCTCCATATACCTCTCTAGTACCTCAAAGTCTCATGTGACTATAGCACAGTGTGATCATTTTATGTCTGTTTTATGATCCTGAAGAAAGGGTAAATCATGTTCCATGCATTCTGTTAGAGGAATAGGAAAGTGCATAGGGCCTTTTAGAAAAATTTATGCCCAAGATGGCAAAAACAGGAAACTCTTAGAAAGGTTTTTCTGGAATCTTCGGAAGAAAGTTTTTTTTCTGAATGATATATTTCTGTAGGAATTATAAATAATGATTTTATTATGCACTTTTTATCCAAACACCCTTCTATCAGTTTTTGCAGAATAACATGCTACCTTAAAATTTAGTGGCTTTAAACAACTGGGACTTTTTTCAGTTTACAACTTGGGCTGGGATCAGCTGGGAATTTGCTGGTCTCAACTGGCTTCACTCTTATACTTCTGCTGGCCGTCAGTGCCTTGCTTACGTTATCGGGGGTTGCTGATGGTAGACTGAGGTAGTGGACTCTTTGTCTCTTGTCCAGCTTGTTTGTGATTTCAGGGCTCCTCAGACTCGTAACTCAGGCAGCATCGCTTTTAGTCAAAGCAAATCACGAGACCAGCCAGATTCAAGGGTTAGGGAAATAGACATCTCCTGATGGGAGGGGTCACAAAGTCCCTTGGCCAGTTTTGCAACCTAGCAGTGCCCCTTTGAAATAGCAGAGAGCCCTCCACCTAACTGCAGGTTCTGCGGTCCCTCGCGAGTCCTTCCTCAGGACTCCATCACACGACCTCTGCTCCTGCACATCCACCCTTACAAACACTATCTCAGGTGGAGCCGTGACGTTAACTCTGGTGATTGGTCTAGGTGAGTATGGGGAGGAGGTCGGACAGCAGGTCCTGACTACAAAACCTGCTGGCTCCTCAGCATTTTCCCTTGATCTGGAGAAGCTCTCTAATTCGAGACCACTCCTTCCTCTGTAAGTTGTGAGCTGTTGGCAATTCCAGGGGAGAGCCAAGAGGCATGCTGCGTGTAAGTTCATCTGTCTGAACAGGTGCAGCATGCTGCCCAGCAGTGGGGAGGGGTGGGGGGAGGGGAGCCTAAGGACACAACCTCCGCACTTCCAGACCCGCTTGCGTCCTGCCTCCTCAGATTGCCCTCCCTCCTTCCCCACGCTGGGTAGCACCACATGGTGGGAAATCACAACTTGTCACTTCTTTGGGTGTGATAGCAAAATCTTGGTTCCTTGAATAGAACCGTTTAATGTTAATTTGCAGGCAAAGAGGAACTGTAGAGATGTGTGTGTGTGTGTGTGTGTGTGTGTGTGTGTATACATGTGCATGAGTGCAAATGTTTGTGGGGGTGGAGGTTGATGTTTCTGAGGCTGGATTCAAACTAAATCATGCTACATCTGTGCTAGAAGAGACTTCCACCTAAAATCTTCCAAATCCTCTTCCCACAGGATAAGCGCCCTCAGACTGTCATCCCCCACCCCCATCCCTGGCCTCAAATTTCTTCCCTCGCTCCAGCTGAAATCCAGAGAGATCATCTTCAAATTTCCTCAGGCAAATCCACCCCCACAATGTAACTCTAATTTTCTCTAGTTACAGTTAGCAAACTCTGCCCTTGGTTTCTTTATGTCTCCCCTCTTCCAACCACCTTGAATCTTGTCTTCCTTTTTCTTATTCTGTGTACATTGTGGTAGTTTTTTTCTTCTGTAACACACTTCTAAACAAACAAACAACAAAGGGAGATGGAAGAAATAGCAAAATGCTAAGCAATATTTTTGACAGGTTTTTGTTCCTTATCAGAGCATTAAGAATCTAGCTATAGGCCATTCTGTTGTAGGTAATGTACAAAGCAAGTTACACAGATATGATCCCCAGTACTAGAAATTTAATTCTTCTAAGGTATGTTCTTGTATCTCTCCTAAATGCAGAGTAGCTTATGGGCAGTCATTTTGTGTTAGATTGAATTGTGTGAAATTGCTGGAGCTCAACAATTTTTGACATACAAAAATGGCAATTTCATATGGTTCAAAGTATTTTGTTAGTCTACTAAAATTTTTTGATCAATTACTTGGTGAGGCATTCTTCTGCTCAGTCTAGATTAAACCAGAAAAGAAATCATCTCTTTCCCATCTTGCCAGCACTATTGCCATAGCTTCTTACATGGTTTCTTTGTCTCTGTCTGAACCCCTGTCCACCTTCTAATCAAATCACTGCCCTCACTAAAAGCATCAGTGATGCCTCAGGATAAAAACTAAATATTTAGCCTGGCATGCAGGTCTCTTCTTGTGTGAGGCCCCAGTCTACTAGTGCAGCTTCTTATGCTATCATCCTGTCCCTATACCTTTGGCTGTAGCCACAATTCCCCCAAGAACTGAGAAGATGGAACACATCAAGGCTGCCCCATATCCATGATTTTGTCTCTGGTTCCTTCTGCCAGAGTGCTTGTTCACCACTTGTCTTTTGGAGAAAACCCTACATACCCTGGAAAACCTCACTTCTAACTTCATCTCCTTTTCTCTCCTCCCTTGACCTACCCCAGCCTACAGTCATTGCTCCTTTCCCTAGATTCCCAATAGATGGTACTCTTAAAACTATTATACCATTTTCCCATGATAGTATACATATTTGTGAGTATGTACACTTTGATGGTTTTGAGTCTTCTAAAAACTTGGCCTCTATTTTAATCCTCTTTATATCCCTTGCATTGCCTGGCCCATGGCAAATGGCCCATCAGTGTTGGTGAAATGGATTCCCTGTCTGCAAAAATCATCAACATTTTCATTTCCTATACAGGATGGAGAAGGAGACTTGGGGGCAAGCAAATTGCTAATATTAAAGTTAGTGAGCTTGCAAACATTTCATTTAAGTTTGGATAGAGAGGAAATACTCAGGGCAGTTTTGTTTTCCCTAAACCTTTACCTGTCCCAGTTGTGATTAGTTATTCTAGAAAAGATTAATATATCTTTAATCCAACAACATCACATATTTCTCACTTATTTTAAGCAGCAGAGGACACCTTTCAGATTGAATGTTGAAACATGCAATAATTTCTATTTAAACATCATTTTATAAGCAATGAATTTTTGTTTTCTCCATCAACCAAATTTAACTTAATCCTCACAGTACCTCAAGGGAATGTAGCTGGCCAGGAGTATAGTGGTTTATTTAGGTGATGAAACTCCTGCTTAGTTCTGAGAGAATGAGATTTTTAAATTCAAATTCAGTTTGGTTTAGAGCTAGCCCAAAATGCTAAACCCTGAATCTTAGGGCTCTTTTGCTCTCTTTGACTCCTCGGTCTTAGCAAATGCCTGAGAAAGCTATTTGTTTCAAAGTTGGAAGAGTTCAGCCGCAGGAGGTTAGGCCCCTGAGGTTGTGGCTAAGCTTCCTATGGCCCTGCTAAGGGCAGTTAGAAGCCCTGGGACCTGGGATGCAGAAGAACAAGGGTCTGACCCAGTGGGAGGCTACAGCTTGATCTGCATCTTTTTCGGAGACGGCTGGAGGAGGGGTTGGGGGTATGGGCACACAGTGGGAGAGCAGAGCAGCTGCCGTAGGCAGGAGCTGCCAACAGCAGCAGCCACAGCAGCGGGACTGGCTGGGGGAGCGCCATTGCCAGCAGCTCTGCGCTAACGATGCCCTCTTCTCCCCACTCAACAGTAGCTCTGAGGTAGAAAGCAACAGAACAAGTGTCCCAAAAGGGATCCGTGTGACTGCTCATTTTGTGCAGTATTTTTCCATTCTGCCCAATACATTTTTATTAAAGGAGTATAGAAACTACTATTTAAGCTATGGCTCTGGACCATGGGGTTGGGGGTCCCTTCCCCACCCTTCCTAATATTCAACTTCATTTCTCATTCACATCAAATCATCTGGTTTATCTCTTGAAGAAGGAGGATGGGGAAGAGAGTGAGTTACATTGATGGTAGGGTTTTGAAAGCTTGGAGATTTAAAACCATTGGTACGCTGGGTTGGCCTGAGGGACCTGGACATCATTGTGTTTTTTAAAATCTTACTTAAGCAAAAAACATGTAGGAATTAGAGACTCCAAGTTCACAAATTCAAATGTGCCAAAATATAATCTATTTTTTATAACTTAGATCAATTATATCATATTTCCACTGATGAAGAAATTTAATATTGAGCAATCGAAGATAAACTCACTCAGTCAGAGTTTCTCCCACTCCTACCTCTCTCCTTAGAGGCTTGTAAGTTTCCAGGGTCCTATGTTACATCAGTGAGTGTAATTGAGGTCACATCTCATCTTTGGTCTTTGCCACATTTTCCTGACATCCACTGAGAAGTTTGTATGCTTACGTGATCTGGAGTGAGTGTTCCACTCTGATCATTCTGTCTCATTCTCATGGAAGCTGGGAGGCTGCTGAAATTCACCAGTCCCTTGTGGGTTCCTTTCTCAGGTTTCTTTGGTACCTAAAAAAATTTCCATATGCTTCCCCAAAGATAATTCAAGGATGGGGAAACCCAGGGAGGGGGCCACTACTTTAGGACCTTCCTTTCTATGCACTCACACTCATTTCTACCCTGATGCTGCTGTCTCATGCAGACCTGGGGATACCTGATACCTTGGCACTTTCCTGGGTTCTATCTGACCTGTAAGACACAGGTCCTCACTGATCTTAGACTCCCAAACTCCTCTGGATTTTGTATCCTCCCCTTCACTGAAACGTGGCATAATAGGGTACAGACCAGGTCTTTTTCATAGAGAATCCTTAGCATCTAAGCTTATTAATTCCCCTTTTTGATTATCTGCTTTAACCCCCAGTGATGGACTCTTGACTGAGTTGGGTAAGATGGCCTTATTTTTCATTTGCTCTCCCCCAAACCTGTATTTGTATGGAACAAACTTGCATCTCAGAATCTTTCATAACTTTGGTTTTGATAGTTGAAAGCCAAGATTTTGGAAACATAAGTCTTTTTTTTCTCAAACAACCATCTCTGGTAATCATTTCAAAAAACTGTTTTGAGACTCAAAAGCTATGCTGTCCTTTAGTGTTTCTGTTGTAACAATCTTCCCTTAACATAAATGTGTATTTCCACTATATGGAGGAGGGAATGAGCAATAAGGTCATTGGAAGTTGCAGGGGAACCACACATAATATTTGGAATTGTTATTTTGTCACACTTGTATTGAGTTCTCTCTCTATTTATGAGAGCTACAGTAAAAAATTGGTCTTCTAGATTCAACTTCTAGATTCAACTTCTGAGATGGTCGAGGTAGCATTGTACACTGTTGTAGCCATCACAGGGAGCAGGGTCACGGAGGATCAGATCTCTCACAAGAAGACTGAGTCTCTGTTTCAAGCTATGGGATGTGAATAATGCTTGTTTAGATGAGTTTCACATTGCATTGGACCCCCCTAACTTGCTCTCAAGATAGACACCAGGAGAAGCCAAAGTATGGCTTCAAGAGGAGCCATTATAACCCCACTCATCACTAGAACTACAGGAGACCATGTTCAGGAACCTATCACTGGGGATGTGTGTTTAGGCCACTACATCTCTTTTCACTTCCTCCTAATAAATATATAGTTCACAAAGAACTTTACTTTAAAAGAGATTGATCAGTTAGGTAGAATTGGGAAAAGCCATTTCCCACATGCATGCATTTGCCTCCTATGACAGGAAGTAACGAGAAGGAGGTTGGTGATTGGAACAAATGACCAGGAAAGAATATGTAGCATGAGAGGAGAGCAGGACCAAGGATGGAATGCCAGCATCAATAATATTTAAAAGGAATAATGATCTAGAAGTATCTATGAGGGGAATCCAAAAATGGAAAAAGAGAGCCAGAATAAGAGATCTGCTACAGAAGTCAAAAAATACATTTCAAGAAGGGGGAAGTGACTCACTTATTAAAATGCCTCAAATGGGTAAAGCAGGAGTACTGTTGATATAATTACTGGTCTTAGTAAGGGCAGCACCAGTAAAGTGGTGATGTTGGGAATGGAACTATCAAGTAGTGAAGAATAGGGAAGGCATAGGTGAATGTAAACCAGTATTTCCCAAAACATGTACTTTGCTATTATTGTGCCAGGCAATATACCACGGGAAGAGAGGTTTGTTTGGTTTTGAATGCCTTCAGTTGTAGCAGATATTCAAATATTGGCTTCCTCATACAATCACATTTAGAAGTTCTTCAGAGACTGCTGTCCCATTGCCAGGACCTGCCTAAATATCCCCACTGGTCACTTTCAGTTCCTTCTCAGCCTTGATGACAAATCTTCTGACCAGCCAGCCCGTAATGCTTCTGTTTGTTGAGGTCACCTCATTATCCTAGTTTGAGTGAACTCTTGGGTGAGGTTTCAAGTTCACCTTCTTCCCACAGGTGCAGATGTGGCCTTTGAACCGCATACATCTTTCTCTGCTGACAGTGGCTCCCTTTGGAGGACTCTCTTCTTGCTCTGTGGCCAGGGGAAGGACGAGTTTGCCTTCAGGCTTTTCCAGGAAAACTCTAATCAGGGTTAGAGCTGCACTCAAATGGTTTGAGCAATTGGACAGGACTCCAGGACTCAGAAGACTGAGTGCTTGATAAGAAACTTACAGCAGACTCCTAGTCAAATTAGATGGTTTCATGACAGATGTATATGTGGTGTGTGTGTGTGTGTGTGTGTATCTTTTCTCTTTTAAAGATTTTATTGATTTATTTACTTGAGACAGAGAGAGATGGAGAGAGAGAACAAGCAGGGAAGAAGGGCAGTAACAGACTCCCCACTGAGCAAGGAGCCTGATGTGGGGCTCAATCCCAGGATCCTGGGTTCAAGACCTGAGATGAAGGCAGACACTTAACCAACTGAGCCACCCAGGCCCCCCTATGTGTATGTATGTATATTGATCAAATTATTAATCCTGACATGTTAACATGATGATGATGATGATGATGATGATGATGTGTGTGTGTGTGTGTGTGTGTGTGAGAGAGAGAGAGAGAGAAAGAGAGAGACTCAATCAAATTATTAAATAGGACATTTGTGGTGCCAACATCTTTTGATAGTCTTCTTTGTATTCCTAGTTGACCAAATAATTTATTCCAGCCATATACAAAAGATGCTGCACATTTCCATAGTCAGAGAGGTCAAAGCCTGGAATTCAGCTATAGACTCTTATGTTGGTGGCTGTCCATAATAATTTTTGTGGCACATTCTCCATCCTTGGGTTTTGAATCACCTCCAGTATTAATTGCGACATTTATTTGCTTGTTGCTATTGTGCCCTAAAAATTCCACTTCTCTGGATCATCATGGTGTGAAGTTTCTTCCTCAAATCAAAATGGAGGAGTACGAATCTATGAGAAGTGTGTGCTACTGGCATTTGTGGCCTTTTTTTCTAGTCAGATACACACCAAAATATGCCTTTTATTGGCCACAAAGCATTTGAGAGGTGTTTTATGTTTTATCATCACACACTAACTGCTTTTTAAAAGCCTGGCCTCCTCTTACCTCGAATTTTACACCCATTGAATTTCTGGTGGGTATTCTGGGTTCAGGAGCTTAGAGGTTGTGGGAGAATATTGCTTACCTGTGCCTCACGTGCGCAGTGTTCCCTTCTGCAGCCTTCCTCTGTGCTCGGTCCCTCCTCTTTGCCTCTCCTTTCTCTACTCTACTCCTTTCTCTACTGCAGAGAAAGCACTTCTCACTGTGAACCTCAGGGTGTGCCCCTGTCTTTATGCACCCCTAACCCTGACTGTAGTTTTTATGAGGATAATAAGGTCGGCTTATGATTTTTGTATTCCCTGAGTCAAACATAACACCTGACACATAGTCGGAGTTCACGTAATGCTTACTAAAGGGCTGGAGTTCACTTTGGTGGCCCAGTGTCAGGGTTTAGATTGCAAATACTCCCAGAGCTAAGGACCTCCAGGAGTTTCCACTTATATACTATTAACAGAGCAGGGTGTGGCATTTGTGTCTCTCTCCCCATGTGTCAGGGGGCCGGGGGAGTGTTGTGTTTGAGAAGGGACTAAGGAGAGAACTGAAAAGAGAATACAATTCTTTGGCCTTCCTTATAAGTTGAACTGAAAAGAACATGAACTTTCTCCCTCCTCTGAACTCCCTCTGCACGTGCTGCCTGTACCACTCATCTTAGTACTTAATTAGCACATTGCCTTAAATTAAAGTCGCCCAGGATCATAGAGGGGTCTAATCTGCATAGTTACCTCAGGAATTCTGTGATGCCATAGCAGGTTACATGGGTTTCTGTTTTCACCAAGACTCCTATGTCACTGGGGAAAAACTGTGATGGAAACTTTGGAGAACCCCAGGAAAGAAGGTGAGGACAAAGTCTACTCTCTGTTCCCTTGGAAAGGTGTCCCAGCAAGTCAGAAGATTTATCCCAATATGGGGAAAAAGTCAGAGGACCATGCTGGACCTCAGATCTCACAGTAAGGAGCAAATGAGAGGTTTTCTGGTAGCTTTCTCGGGGATTGTACCAACTCATCCCTGTCCAGGCCATCTCAGAAATCAGTGGAGTTGCCAACAATTAGCAAGTGAGTACAGCTACAAAAGCCATTCCTCTGGGTGGGAAAACCTCTTTTTCATTGGGGGAAGGAAGCACAGGCATCTACAGGAGAAACAGATGGAGGGAGTCCCTAGGTGACAGGGGCAGAGGTGTGGATGGTGTGGGTGGGCCCCAGAACCTTGGTAAAGAGGCTGACTGAAGCCTGGAAACCACAACTCTTCTATTTCTTTCTTTTTTTCTTCTTCTTCTTCTTCTACTTCTTTCATTAAATTGAAAGAGGTGGATACGCTAAGGTCCTTTTTAACCCAAAGGCCACCAGTGGCTATATTAAGTGTGTTGTGAGCCAAAGGAATTCTTGGTATAGGCTTGAGTCAACTCCCTCCATCTGAAATGGAATGAGAAATTAAGGTGCTAGTTCTTATTTAAACAGTACCTTTAATAGACCTATAAATCATAAAATAAAAAGCAAAAACAGCATTTTAGTTAAGTCATCAGAGCCTAAATTCCAAGCCTGAGCTTTTCTCTGTTGTTCTGTTGCTGCTGTGATTATCATCATTATCTTTCTTGGGCTTTCTCTGAGCAAGTGACTACCACCTGAATTTTTTTAAACCCCCATATAACTAATATATATTAAATAGTTATATATTTTAACCAACACATATAATTAAACATACAAAACATTCCTTCACACCAGTTTGCCAAGGCAGTTGCTGTGATGCAAAATATTGCCCAAAACATCCTCTATCTCTTTCCCTCCAGAAGCTTGTCCTGCTTGTATTGCCTGGTGCTGCATTTTCTCTTTCCTTTTGCTTCTCTCCACCAGAGTGGGGAGCAGGGCATGGACAGTTTTCAGATAATGTGCTACTTCTGGTTGTCTGCACCTTCACTCCCTGACAGTAACATGCATAGTCAAGTGTTAACTTTATATTTGTCCATTGTGCCTCCTCAGTTAAGTTCCCAAAGGGCAAAGCCACTGTCTGATCTCCTGAGTGCCTAGGGTGGTGTGGAGCCAGTCAGGGTGCCCTGTACGCACTCACTGGGTGCCTGACTGAATGCCAGATGGCGGCTCTTTGATTTGATGCCTCTAAGGTCTATTTAAGCACAGTTCATATCTGCTGGGATTTAGATCCCATTTTATAACCCACATTCTTCTGATCTTGGTATGAAGAATGTACTGGAACAGCTCTTGACTATGATCCACATTAAGAGTAAGAGCCTCTAACAGTGGACATAGGCAGAGATGAGCTAGGATTTTCCATCCCGGGCATGGGGACAATTCAAGTCCATTTCCTGTCTCACCTGTGACCATGATGTTCCCCCACTAGAGGGCCAATCTTTCTCTTTTTCTTTCTGGAATGTTATATTTTGTAAATGTAAATACCCCTAGATAGGTAACACAGTAAATACTTATTCCTTCCTTGGTGTGAGTCAGCTAGTGTACCAAACTCAAGCGGGATATATAAGATGGGAAGTTAGGTAGAGTTTACATGTTTATTTAAATATTTATGGCCCAAGGACCCATTCTACATGAAGTAGAGACCAAAAGGTGTGAAGGCCACTGATTGTGGAAGGTCTTTAGGCATGAACATGGTCCAAGCTTTCACTAAAGGGTAGTCAGTGTATAAGTAAGTATGGTGGGAGGTCCAACTTCAAAAATAAAACCAGGAACAAAAAACAAATGTGGTTTTAAATTATCATCTTAAGGGGAGCCATAACTATAGCCTGGAGACTAATGCTGTAGAAACTTTGAAGGATTTCTTAAGATTTGTGACTTCACTGTATTTATTGTCACTATTAGTTTTTTTTTTTTCCCAGTAGTTATTAAAAGTAAATCCTTAAAGCCAAGAGGGCCTTTATGATTATCTTGGGGAAAACAGGGAATAGCAGACTGTGTTCCATACCACTGGCAGATTTTTGGGAGAAAAACCACATAGATGATCCATAATATGAAAAGAACAGAAAGGGGAGGAGAGGAAGCAGACATAAGCCAAAGAAAAGACTTTGGGCTTAACAATAGAAGGGCCTATTTGAGGGCAGAAACCAAAGCTTTCTACATGCTCCAGAAGCTAGAACAAAGACATGTTGGAGAGCAGGTACCCAAGTGAATAGTAGGGGAAGTCTAGGCTGGCAGAAGAGAGAGCTAGATAGGAACTAGGTGAGCTACCCCTTCCCATGCTGTTCTGTCTAAGGTTGGCCTCCAGTAAAGCTCAAGAGAGTAACTTCCTATGAGGTCCAGGGGCTTCCAGAGTGGAAAGAAAGCTCTTGGTTTCAATTCCAGGCATGTACTGTTCTTCTTGAAGTGAGTTTAGATCACATTTCAGCAAGTGTCCTCCTGCAGAGAAAGGTCTTCATGTTAAAAGTAAAGTTCACTGGAGACATACTTGATATTTCCAGTGGCATTTCTACCTGTCCAGCCCAGGGAGGTCTTAGCTCCATTGTCTATCACTGCCTCACCACACTCCCTCATGCAATTCAAGTTGCTGGGTTTAATCAATAAAGTTTTAACAGTGTGGAGCCTAATTGTTCCCAAGGTCACCCCTGACACTGTACATCCCCAGCTGGGTAGAACCACATTCCCACTACTGATTTGAACTTGAGAAGAATAGAGCTGGAGTTTTTTTGATGTGGGGTGAAAGGATGATGGGTGGGGGATGAAAAGGTATCTTTCGACACACTTTTCTTCCCCATGTGTTCAAATCCCTGATGTGCTACAAACACATTTCTTGTTCTTAGGCAGTGAGGTCAAGAGCTTGGTATCTCAGTTCATCTGGTTTGCTATAGGATTCATGACAAGTTCTTGTTTTGTTTTGTTTTGTTTAAGAAAACTGAAGAGAGTGAAAATATAGTCTGGTTGCCTCATGTGAGACTTACATATAGCTGACTGGAAGTGCATTTTTCATTTATCTTTTGGTTGGCTTGAATGTTCCATGGCATCTTTTAATAAATATAATCCCCTTTTAACCTGGGTTGGGTAGGTATTTCAGGCTTCCATGTTGAAACAAAATAGTAGCCAATAAGTACTTTAAGTCTGCATACTTGCCAAATTTTACAATGAACTTTAGATCTTTATAACATGTGGTATATTAACACAGATTGTAAAAATACATGTGAGCGTAGTGAATGTCATTCATGGAATTCCATCCCTTTAACACTGAAGGGTGCTACAACATTCTACCTTCTTCCTGGAGGCATCTTTTGAGAGTCTCTTGGAGCTGGCTGCCCCTGATTGAATTGAGGGCAGATTTGGACAAGTACGGACACTGTGAAGAGTACGGATGCTCAAGTGCCCCACCTCTTGGGATGGGAACTGAAACCTTGTAAGATCTGCCTAAAATGGCAGCAAACTAATTAAATGGAGAGGCAGAGTTACTCAATAAATCTTGCTTGCTACAAAGCGGGCTCTGTGTAGGAGGGAGCGGGAGAACCCTGTGGAGGGTGGAGAGACAGTAGGCCCATTTAGCAGAGATGGCACCACGGCAAATTTGATGCAGATGCGCTCAGAAGTAATTGTCGCTGTCGCTTTTGACCCTATGGAAAAATAACCTGAAGCACCAAGAGAAATGAATTTTCCCTCAAGTCAGTAAGTGAAGAAATCCTCAAAATGATTTTATCCCTCACAGTGGAAGAGAGAGAAAAAGAAAGAACAGGAAAGAAAGAAGTATTTTGCTTTCTTCTGCTTAGAAGTTTGAATAATGAGGCCCACCGACAGGAAGGGAAAGTAATGGGGCAGAGGGGATGGACACAAGAAGGAATTCAGATGGGCCAATATCTGGAGTGATCTCACTCTAATTTTCTACATGAGTGAGAACACAGCGCAGGACCATCAGTCCCAGTCACGAGCAGCTCAGACTGCCCCCTTTCGCTGGTGCTTCCCTCACCTCCTCCCTCCCAGCCTCCTCCCCCTTTGAGAAGCAGGTATGTCATGTGTGACTGGAAATCTGACCTGCTACTTTGATGCTGTGTAGTTTATTTTTTGTTGTCCTGGCATTTTCTTTAAACTAGTCTTATGGGCAGCTCCTCTGGGTATTACTACTTCTTTTCCTTGAATCTCAACACAGAATTCTTGCAGACTCACTTAGCAAACATGAATTGAGCAAGAACTCTACTGCCCTGTTGAAACCTGCTTGTAAATCCTTCTTCCTGAGGTCTCAGTGGCCACTTGCTTCAAATGCCACTTCTTCTTGGAGATATCTGCATTTTCAAAGAATTTGTGGGTTTGACTTATGGATGGGAAGTTATGTTACAGTCTGAGAGAAGAGCGACTTTCAGGGGCAGTTTTTGCTGGGAGAGTATTGGAGGTCAGGATTCTCCCTTATCTCCCATGGTGACAGAAAAATGGCCTTGCCTGAAAGGCCACTCCCTAGGGGAGGAGTTGGGGAATAATGAGACTACTGTGGCAGAAAAGCAAATTCCTTTTCTAAGACTGACTGACCGGGCTTTTACTTTTTAAGTCATTGCTTCATTAGTACATCCCTGTCTGTCTCCCTAATCTTATATTTCAGTTTCTGACAGGTTAATCAGGCTGCTGTAGCTAAATCATCTATTGTCCATGGGACACTGGCCATTTTCAGACGCATCGCCTTGCATGAGAGCTCTTTGGCTACACTGGTTCCATTCTGCCCTGGTTGCCATCTCCCACAGGCCTGCAGCTGCTGGTTACCATGAACACCTCCCTTTGGTTTTGTTCTCAGAATGTCACAGTGACCAGCTTGCAGGTGGCATGCTGCTATAGATGCTGGCACAGATTTCCAACCATCATGCTGCCTGTACTGATTTTTTCTTAGTATTTGTTGCCAATGAGAATCATTTTGTTCTACCTCTCCCTCCTCTTTTCCCTTTCCCCATGCATCAAGCTCCTTTGGAATCACTCAGGCTCAGTAATTAGAGAAAGAAACACCTCCTTTAATGCTAATCCTAAAATTTCTTGATTTCTTTGGATTCAAATTCTGCCATGAGCAGCCTGGGCCTACTGCATCTTGCTGACCCCTTGCTCGCTCTGTCCCCAAGCTCATGCCCACCCTCCAGTCTTCCTTGCTTCATGTGCAGTACAGACATGAGTTTTAGTTCTTTTCCTCTGCTGAGTCTTTCAGATGTGAAAATCACATGGGTCCCACTGACATCGGACCTTGGGTAGTAACACCCCAGGAGCCACCAACCCCTGAACAGTCCCATGGTCCTTACCCCTCTTGCTGCAATTCATCAGGAACAAGTTGATTTCATGTTGAAGTAAATGAGTTTTGCTGGTGCTACAAATAACATTTGTTGTCTGTCAATGGGAATATGAGTGTGGGATGGAGTTGAGAAGCACTTTAGACTTGGGGGGAGGCATTCAAGGCTCTGTGAAGAATGAATATGATTTCCTATGAGAAACACCACAATAAAAATGAGCCCTTCAGAAGTTCCAAGAAAACCCTCTGGAGCCATGTGGAAAGTGTGTAACTTTTGTTGCAAGAGTGAAACATCAAGGGACCAGCAAGGAGGCAATGGACCAAGCAGGATAAGAGATACATTCTCCCATGCGGCAGTTCTGTTGAGAGTTACTTTGTGCTGTACTCATTCTTGTACCCAAAGAGCATGAATACAGCCAGCATTTACTGGGCACTTACTCTAAGTCAGGGATGTAAGTATTATACACGCCGAATACAGCCAGCATTTACTGGGCACTTACTCTAAGGCAGGGATGTAAGTATTATACACGCCTTGTTTCATTGAATCCTGCAGCTATGCGACAGTGAAATACTGTAATATCTCCACTTAAAGAGAAGAAGCCCCTTATCTAAAATGACAGCTAATGGGTGTTGAAACCAAACTTTGAACCCAGATGGTCTGTTTCCAGACTTTCACTTTTAACCTATGTTAATTCCACTTAATGACAACACTTCTGTCTCAGTGTCTTTTCTAATACTATCATATAGTATGCTCAGTACTTACATGCTAAAAGAAAATATTTTCTCAAGAAAGAAAATAAAGCCAAGTAAAATTTATCAGAGGAGGGAGTGAAGAAAACAGGATGCTGTTAGCAATGACTTTGTCTCCCTGGGACTGTTGTCTCAACTGGGCACGGTGCTAGGGGTCGGGGTCACACAGCACTATGGAAGGGATCAGGGTGTCCATGTTTCAAAGGATTGTAATCTCAGAGTTAGGCACAGCTTCTCACTCTAGCCATCTCAAACCTACTACTATTATTCCTTGGCCACACCATGTGTAGTCACCGTTCCATGTACTGGCCCTTAACTCTATTGCTTGCAGTGCACGCTCCTGTTTTCCCCACAGGACAAACTCCTAATCATTGTGTAAAGATCACCACTTCTCTCTTGTTTTCTGACCCCCACTTCACCCTCTTGATTTAGAAGTAGCTAACTTTTCCCATTTCAGTTCGTATTTTTGCTTACATCCAACCTTACCTTTTTGCCATAGAACTATTTATGATCCCCTCCTCAGGTGAGCTCTTTGCAGGGAGGGTCATAGTGCCTTCACCAACATATCCACAATACCAAGAATCTCTGTGAGACTAAGCATAGTGTCAGCTGCATGCTGGGTGCTTATCAATACAAATTACACTGAATTGGGTTTCTTACTGGCTTTGCTTTCCCCCAGAGCTCCAAAAGCTCAGGAGAGCATGGGGGCTTGGTGCCAGAACAATTGCAGGAAACTCTTGTCTTAACTGGCCATCAGCCAGTTGCTCCATGGGAAGGTCAACTTGACTTAAACGTACAAGATCAAGTGGACAGCAGGTACTTCTAAAGATACTCAACATTACTAATCATCAGGGAGTTGCAAATAAAAATGACAGTGAACTGTCACTTCACACCTGTTAGGATGGCTCTCATCAAGAAGATAAGGTTCAACAAATAGTAGCAAAAATGCGGTGAAAAGAAAACCCTTATATACTGTTGACTGGAGTGTCGATTAGTCCATCAACTATGGAAAACAATATGGAATTCCTCAAAAAAAAAAGACCCCAAGTATCCATCGACTAATGAATGGATAAAGGAGAGGTGAGGGGTGTGTGTGTATGTGTGTGTATACATACATATGCATACACATATATACACACACACATATGTACACATGTATGTATACACATAATGGAATATTACTCAGCCATCAAAAAGAATGTAATCTTGCCATTTGAATGATGTGGATGGAGCTAGAGCGTATTATGCTAAGCAAAATGAGTCAGTCAGAAAAAGACAAATACATATGATTTCATTCACATATGGAATTTAAGAAACAAAACAGTTGAATATAGAGGAAGGAAAAAAGAGGGAAGCAAATCATAACAGACTCTTAACTATAGGGAAAAAACTGAGGGTTGATGGAGGGAGGTGGGCAGGGGATGGGTAAGTGGGTGATAATGGGTATTCAGGAGGACACTTGCTGAGATGAGCACTGGGTATTAATATGTAAGTGATGAATCACTAAATTCTACTCCTGAAACCAGTATTACCTTATATATTAACTAACTAGAATTTAAATTAAAACTTGAAACAAAAAAACTTAGATCTATCATAAGCTCCAGCAATTCCACTTCTAGTTATACATGCAAAGGGAAAAAAAAAACGGGATTTCACCAAAATATATCCATACTCACATTTATTGTGGCATTATTCACAATAGCCGAAGTACGGAAACAACCCAAATGCCCATCGACATGAATGGATAAAAGACATTATATATATACATAATGGAATATTATTCAACAATGAGAAAGGAGGATATCCTGCCATTTGTGACTACATGGATGGACTTGAGCACATTATGCTAAAAGAGCCAAGTCAGACAGAGAAAAACAAGTACTGTATTTTGTCGTTTACCTCCAGAATCTAAAGAAGTCAAACCTGTTAAAAAAAAACAGTCAGGGGCGCCTGGGTGGCTCAGTGGGTTAAGCCGCTGCCTTCGGCTCAGGTCATGATCTCAGGGTCCTGGGATCGAGCCCCGCATCGGGCTCTCTGCTCAGCGGGGAGCCTGCTTCCTCCTCTCTCTCTACCTGCCTCTCTGCCTGCTTGTGATCTCTCTCTGTCAAATGAATAAATAAAATCTTAAAAAAAAAACAAAAAAAAAACAGTCAAATGGTGGTTACCAGCAGATTCAGGATTCAGGATTGTGTGTTGGGGGGTAAGAGTACAAACTTGTAAGAAGTCATAAACAAGCCATAGAGATCAAATATAGAATTATAATGAATATAGACAATATTGTAGTATATTATAGTATAATGATGTGATAAATATTACTTCAATGGCAGTCATATTACAATATCTAAATGTATCAACATAACACACTGTATACCTTAAATTTATAATGTAACATGTCAAATTTATTAAATACAAAAAAAATAAAAGTGCAAGATTGAGGAAGATTATGTCGTGAACTGGACTGAATGATTTTCTTTTTTTTTTTTAAATATTTTTTATTTATTTGACAGAGAGAGAGGTCACAAGTAGTCAGAGAGGCAGGCAGAGAGAGAGGAGGAAGCAGGCTCCCCGCTGACTGGAGAGCCCGATGCGGGGCTTGATCCCAGGACCCTGGGATCATGACCTAAGCCGAAGGCAGAGGCTTTAACCCACTGAGCCACCCAGGTGCCCCCTGAATGATTTTCTTAACCAGCTTTGGCCCATTGAACTGTCCCTTCAATTTTAACTGTTCCGTCAACCAAATAGCTTACTCAGCTTTTCAGGGGCCTATTACTTGATCTGAAAACACTGGCAACATTTTGACCTCCAGTCTGACTTTAAGCCTGTTATAGATAATGTGTTTTCTCTGGATTAGGTGACATGTCTTGGTTGTATTGGAGAAACATCAGTTATGTCTATGTCTTGGCTAGTATCAGCCAGAACTGGGAGTGTGCCAGCTTTCACTTCATTGCTAACAGACTCCTTAATTAACCTGCTAAATCTAGTGCACGATTCACTGTTGTTTTAGAAACGACATGCATAATATGTACACTTTTTCTTCCTCTACGCTTTTTATTTGTTCAGCTTATTAGATAGTTAAATTCTCTTGCATTGTGAATTAAGCCTTCTCCAAAGAAGTGAAGATTTGGGAAACACCCAGTGGGATTTGGTTTCTTTTGACAAGACTTGCTGTTGCTGCATCTACCCCTTGATAATAGAGTTCTTCTTTGCCCTAATATTTAAATACATCAACTCAGTTCATCTAAAATTCTTCTTTCCTTGTAATGTTTCCATTCGCATAAACTACTATTTGTAAAATAAAAGGCTGGAGAACCCCTTTGAGGGAGTTTTCCTTTAAAAGAGGTCTGTATAGTGAGAGTAGAGGCCATGCCTTTTCTTGGTTCTTGGGCTATCCATATGCATGAGTCCCCTTTGTCATGCCTGAAATAAATTTGCTACCTGTGTTTTTACTTCATGCTTTGCACATAGTGCCCCCAATTGCTACTCCTTGGGAGGCTAAGCCAAGGACGTTGTGTTCCATTTTCATGATGAAATGCAGATTTCCCATTGAACCTAATCAACCTTCATTTCAGAAGGTTGACAAGGCAGATACTTAAAGAATTCAGTTGGTTAAATTTATGGTACTGAAAAGAGTCCATTCCAAGAATATTCTCTGATTCCTAAGCTATGGAATTTTTATTTGATTGTGAATTAAATTACATTTTTATTCACTTCAAGTCCTTGCTTCTCAATTTTGTGTCCCTCAACGAGAGACAAACTTGTTGACAGTCAGCGTTGGTCTCTGTAACATTCTGTCCCAGATGGAAAAGATCTGCAGTCTGGCAGTCATGCTTCCACCGGCTAATTTTTATACCACCTAATAGAACTGAATTTTTTGCATAAAAGAGCATATCTTTGTTGTCAGGAAGAACTAACGTATCTTGAGTTAATAACCATGTGCCAGGGACTGTGCTAGATTTTAATATGTGCTAAATCATTTTCTAGCAACTCTGTGGGTGGGTGCTATTATCCTGGTTTTACAAATAAAGGTATCTGGACTCAGGGAGCCTTTTAAGTTCTTTGCTAAAGCAGATGCTTAACGGAAGAGCCAGCATTCAAACCTAGACTTTTCTTTCTATAAAGCAGTTGCTTTGTCTTCATTCTACCAAATGCTTGAAAATCCTTGTTAGTTTGGGCAGCCCAGCAGCACTTAGAATAACAAAGGAGACAAAGCTTTTGTCTGATCACCTTTGATGTGACCTCCGAATCCCTCTGAACACAGCATCTAAATATCCACTACCAACCAATTAATGTTAATGTGTGTGTTGAGAGTTCCTTGCCATTCCTGTCTCTAAAGCTATCTCCAAAGCCTGCAGGTGTGGACATTATTGCTAGACCATAGGATCATAACTTAACCCACTCTCCCAGAGAAGCAGCTCTCATAAAAAGGGGTGGTAATGTGGAGACACAAGATATGAAGCCACACGGGTCTGGAGAAGCAGGGTTGGGTCAGCAAGAGGCATCAAAGACATAAGTAAGTGACACACAGACAAATCTTGTTTGTCATTCAGCCAATTTTGAGTGCCTGCTGGTAAGAGGTTGATTACCTTTGGAACTATTTTAAAAAAAAGGTCTATCAACCCGACTTCTCTCCCAGTCTCATTTATTCTTTTGGGTTAAATATATATATATTTTATATATGTGTGTGTGTGTGTGTGTGTGTGTGTGTGTTTTATATAATTATATATATATAATTATAAATGATATATAATCATTCCCCTGAATGAATCATACATGATCACATGCTTCCTTTCACATAGTTTGCCCATCCATGCTCCTTAACACCATTGTGTATTTGGTTGCCCATCCAGGATCCATTTTCTCTTTTCTAGATCATGTTAGCATTCCTTGCTCACCTTTCCCTCTGGTGACATCAGCAACCTCATCATACGTTTTGTGCATTGCGCCTTTCACTAGCGTGGAAGATCTGTCCAGGAGTCAGGATATCCTAGACTGTGGGTGGCATATATGGCTTGGGTCCCAAGGTCAAACAACATGGTTTATGGATAATATGAGGAGTAAAACATACATGCCTTTCTCCTTCACACACACACACACACACACACACACACACACACACTTGACAAACCATAACAAAGGTTTCTTTCCCACATAACTCAGCCTGCTTTGGAGCAGGGTTTGTATTGCAAGCAGCAAGGCCTTGGTTTTTCCAAAGGGTAGAAGAGGCTAGGTTATGTGAAGTTGAAGGTACAGGAGGCAAGCAGAATTGCTTTGCTTAATGAAGGAGAAAGAAAGTTGCAGTTTCCGGGGAAAGGAAAGATCCAGGAGTAAATGACAGGTGAAATGGTAGTAGTGTAGTCATAGGCAGAGAAATCCTCAGGATTGACATGGCTGAGAAGGGAATTTGAGGTACAATGGGAACATTTAAGAAGTTTGCAGTAAGATATCCTATGTAAAACTCCTTTTTCATCATTTGCTGATGCCAGCCCCTATTTTAGGGTGATTGGATTTTTTGGTGGAATTTAGAAAGGTGCTAAGTTCTACATCGAGGATAAGGCAAAAACAGAGGGAGTAGGTTTGTGTGAAGGAGCTGAGGAAGGGAGGACTCACACAACCTAAGACATTTCAGAGTTTGTATGGGATTGTTTGAATCAAGATATTTATATTAGCAGGTACAGCCTTTCCCAATCGCGGGTTCTTTGCTTAAAGCATAGAACACAGGAAATGATTTTAGGAACTATTTTCTCGGTTTTCTCAAAGTTGGTATGACTAGTATTATTCCAGATGCCCTGAAGAGGAGCCAGTTTATTATATACCTTGTGGTCGCTTCAGGCCAGATTTGTCAAAGTAGTGACACCGCATTCTGCCTACTGCCTTTCCTCGTGAGAGGACCACTTCTGTTTGTCTGCGTGTTGTCGATGGCAGCTCTCATGCTACAAAAGTAGTGTCCAGTGGTTGGAACAGAGAATGTATGGCCCAGCATTTTGTGTCCTTTTGTGAGGTGATCAGGGACTGCCACAAGAGGAACCACATGAGAAAGACACCAGGGTGGGCAGGAGGCAGGAGGTAGGAGTGGGTGGAATGCTTGGGTCACTGCATTATTACGGTTCCTGCTGGAGAGACCAAACAGAGCGGAGTGAACAGTTCAGGGTTGGTTAGTATGAATTCATTTCAGCGGGCTTCAGTCTGGGTTAGTCCCTGATTGTCTGCTTCCTGGACCTCAGATGATTAAAATAGAAGCATATTGCCTCTTGGGGAGCGCTGACCAGATAGGGGAAATATGGCTTTGGAAGTATGGCTTTGGTTTTGGAAGGAAGTATGGCTTAGTGTACATGGCAAAAGCATGTTCCCAGTTGGACCCTTTGCTTTCTTTAAGAATTGGCTCTTTCCCCATTCAGAAAGGTTTTTTAAGAAGTCAAAACATTATACTATGCAGAAAATTAAAAATAGATACAGTATACCCACAAAGTCTAAAATAGGTTCTCTCTGGCTCTGGAAGAAGGTTTGACACTGTCTGCTTTAGGGCAGTAGGTCTTCATTAGGTCTTCAATTTTTCATGAACCCCAGTTGGGACAGGCTGACCTGGTATACCTAGGAGCATCTTAGATGAAATAAGCAACTTAGAATGGAGCTGAGAATGTGTCCTCGCCAAGAAAAGAACTCTCTTGAAGGAGTCAGTCCATCATGGCCAGGGGTTTATCAGAACTGAGGGGAAACTCAAATACACATGTAGTCGCCTTTCTCAGAAAGATAAGCTTCATTTTCCAAGGGTATGGAGAGGCCGTGGTAGCAATCTAAAGCATCAGTTTTATTTGAGACTCCTTTTTACCCATCCTATGTAAACAAAACCTCTTATTTTTGCCTTTTCCCATGGAGCCTTTGTACCTGGTGCCTGTAGACAGAGGTGGGTGTGGGTTCTGTTTAGAGATCTAACCTCACTGGGGTTGTGGACGAGATAGAGATACTTATCAGTCCTGGGCCTCAGCGGCCCCACCAGTGCCTTTCTCTGGGGCATTGTTTAATCCTCAGAAACTGTCTTTTTAAGGAGGCTTCCCCCCTTGCCCTGACATTCCTTTTAGCTAGAGCATTACTCTTGGAAAACTCCTCACCTGAAAGTTGCAGTTGTCATTTATGAGGTCTGTGCCCCCAAGCACATCTGCCGTGCGATCCTCATTCTTCCTCTGCATTTGGATGTTACAGGCCTTAAGTAACATTTCTTTCTCTCATGGATTTTTTCGTGCAGTAATGGGATATGCCTGTAGTGCTTCCTTTTCCTTGTGAGTTCCCCTGTGCCTTAGAAAGTCCCAGCTAAGGCTTTGATGGTCTAACCTTCTTCTTCATGAATTTCTTTCCTTCTCTACCATGTAGAAGGCTGGCAATATTTACCAGACTGAGCATGCTCTTTCCTCTCTCCTTTTTGATTTCTGGCCTAGACAGGAGTGATACTCAAATGTTTAGCCTTCAGTGTAGCACAGGCACCAACCCATCTAAAGAGATGCTGGCTAAGTGAGGCATAAGGGTGTGTGGTTAGGGACCAGGGTGTTATTGCCAAACACAAGCCCAGCCCTAGACAGCAGCTTTTAAAAAATTTATGTTTGTCTATTTTTTTTTTCTTATGGAGCCCTTATGGGGAAACACGAAACATCAGTGTGTTCTAGTCAGTAAGATCATCTATTTTCAAGCAAAGCCTCATCCATGTTCTTAACCCTGAGTTGATTAAACTCACCCAGGAAGGGTTACCGTAGCAGACCCACATCTGAAGCAGTCTGAGGCTCAGTCTTTTGTTGTCTTTTCCAGGTCCCATTAGTATATTTTATTTGTTCCTCTCATTTCCCTGGAGGCCAGATTTCACATGATTTTGAGCCTACTCCAAAAACCGTCTGCCCTCACTGGTATGCTGGAGCTGGCTCGCACAGGCTCACCAGAAGCTTGGTTGTGCACGTCTCTTCCCAAATCCATGTTCAGTGGTACTGTACTGAGCGGCTGAAATCAGCCATGGAGGGAGTACTCACAAATTAGCAAACACTACAAATAAGGCTGTTGTTACTTTTCTTCTGGAGAGTGGGTTGTTAAACATTAACCATCACAATACTGCATTCCCACCTACAATAACTGAGTGATCTTGAAACTCTTGAAACAGTTAGTGCTCTGAATATTTACATTGGTCTTTATTAAAGTAGTCTTTTTTTTTCCTGAAATCCTTTATATATCTGTTCCCACTCTCAAAAGTGGTTCCCTGATTGCTCTTACAAGTAGAGACTATCTTCAGCTGAGCACTGAAACTGAGCATTTTCTATATCCAGGTTCCCTTTAGGGAAACACTACAGGGAAGACTACACTCTTGCTCTCTTGTTCTATGGAATTTCTTTGGACTAGAATGACCCTTTTGTACCTAGAACAAGTAAAACATCCCTTTGCCTTTTCTACTCATCTTTTTTTAAGCCACTTGATCCAGGAATATCTCTTTTCCCTTTTATATCTGTCTTTTGACCCCCAAGATTTTATTTTCACATGTGGATTGGTTTAGGCAGGCCTCTAAGATCTCCTAAGGAATCTTTTCTTTCTTTCTTCTAGAGCTTCTGCTATGATAATAAAATGCATATTTTTAAAGCAAATTAAGTTTCTTTCCTGAGCAAACTTGATTCCTTGGAACTATTCAACACAGGCTCTTTTTTTTTTTTTTTTTTTTAGAATTTTTTCCAACTCCTTAATGCAAGCAGATTCTGTATCCCTTATGAAATAAAAGTGTCCTTTGATAAAATCTACCAGATAGATAAAATCTATCTAGCGTATAGCATGGTGATTATGGTTAATAATCCTGTATGACATATTGGAAAGTTGCTAACAGTATAGACCTTAATTGTTCTCATTACAAAAAAGAAATGGTAATTATGTGACCTGATAGAGGCATTAGCAAGCACTATGGTGGTAAACATTTTGCAATATATCTATTGTATCAAATCAAGGTGCTGTATGTCTTAAACTTACATAATAGTATATGTCAATTATATCTCAATAAAGCCGGGAAAAAAACATTACCCTTTGTGGGTGAAGACAAAGTCTAGGTTTTTTAAACCTGAATCCACTGTCAAAAATTATATATTTAATAAATCTGAAGTCAAACCAATAAGGTGACACAGAAGATAACTATTGGGAACATATGAACATGCTGCATAATCTGGGAAGTGACCTTCCCCGCAACCACTTCTCATACACAGCTCTGAATGCAATTCAAAATAATATAAAAGAGCTAATTTCTAGAATACATATTTACCTCTTTTCTCCTAGTTGTCTTTCAAGTTTAAGCTCAAATATCACCTCTATACAGACTTCTCTGGCTCCCCTAGCAGAATCTTTCCTGTGCACTTTGTCCATTCTATTTTATTACATTTGTATTGTGTGATAACTCTTTCATTCTTTGACAATACTAGGAAATCATCTTAGATCAGATACCTTTTATTCTTCTTTATATTCCCAGGACTTAGGACAAGACATGGCTGGAACTTCATAACATTTGATTAATGATAGGATGCAACATTTTTTCCCCTGCCATTTATAAAGTTTACATAAAAGAATAAGAAGTGTCATGGAAAACTGAAGTCATTGGATTCGGTGTTCCATTTGAGAGCTATTGATCCTTTTGTCTGATCCAGAGTAGGACAATGCAGCCATTGAGATGAGTCTTTTGGTTTTCTTGTCCCTCTCTAGGGGGCCAAAAATGTACTCTGAGTTTTGCAACCTGGTTGTGGTTCTGAATAGGTGCAGAGTAGCATCTCGCTCTAGTGATGTAGTGACTTAGCCCAGTTGCTCAGGACGCCCATTCTTTTCTGGCCTATTGAAATGAGTTTATGGTTTCAGAAAATCTGGGTTTTCACTCTTGCCTGTGCCAATTAAAATTTATGTGATCTCACATAAGTCATCTAATCTTGGTGAACCTCTGGATCCTTATTCCTAAAATAGGCTTAATAACATCCGTATCCATGAGTTGATTTGAGGATCATACAGGAGAACTTGTAAACATTTATTCTCTAGAAATCAGTGTTTTTATATGAGTGATTATTGCTAGAGTCAGCTAGAGTTAACTGTAGATGTGCATCCTGAGCAATACAGAAGCTATAATTATGAGCCCTATGCCATTTCTTCTCTGACATTTCAGTATAGTCATCTTTCTCATCACACAAAAAGAGTTAACCTGGGAATGGCCATGCTTCATGGCTCATCCTGAAGTGAGTTTTTTTTTTTTTTTTCTTTTTCAAAAGTTTGAACTGATACAGTTTCGCCAGCTTCTCTGCCTCTAAGACCACACAGGCTTCCCCCCGCCCAAGTCCCTCTTTCAAATAAAATACTTCAATCTCTTTCTTGTGATTGTGTAACTCAGAAATGTCTAAAACTATAAGCCTCAAGCTTGGCAGGGTTGTCATCTTCACTGTGAAAGAAAAAACAAGGAAAATTTGAAGGAGAAAATTTTTACTGTACTCTTTTTCTTTTAAGTTAGTTAAATGTGGGAAATAACGTGGAGTCGTTATTTACATGTTTTCGTTCTCCTTGTTAATAACATCCTTGTATTGCCTGAGGAGTTTGCAATATCACCATCCTATTGGCAAATAGGATAGAGACATATTCCTATTCTAATCAGGGATGGTGTATAAAGCTTGTTCTAGTCTTCCAAGCAGTAAGTGTTTCTCATCTTCTGTTAGACTAATTTGTACCCAGGTCTAATATCAAAGTCAGTTATGGTAAGTAAAAGGGTGATTGTCTTCAGGGTGCTGCCCCACCCCAGAATCCTCCCCTGCTTTTAGCACAAATGAAATTCTAACTTCAGATTTTCCTTTATCTAGACAGCTATACTTTTTTGCAGAAAAGCAAATGGTGGCTATTACCTATGGACCACTCTGAACTAATAAAGAATCTGAAAAGAATTTTTGAAGGGAGTTGGATATAGGTTGTATATATAGACCGTGTGTATAAAGATGAGCAGGGGGGCTCAGAAGATCGAGCAAATAGGATGATGTAGTTACCACTTAATTGACCTAGTTTATAAATGAAGGAAGGGGCATACTTAACTGCAATTTGCTTATAAGGAATGAAAAGTCCAGAGGGCACTCTCAAAAGTATAGGGAAGAAAGTAAAAGTCTGGTCAAGAATAGGGCATAGACAAAGCAACATGGAATGTGAGATGACGAGCAGAGAGATGTCCAGAAGACTTACCTCCTTGTCTTTGTCCAGAAGTGACAAACATGGGAGGTGTGGAAGGTTTGGCTGGCTGAGGTTTCCTACAGAATGATGCCCAGTGTTCTTAACATATTCAGTCACCAGCCAGATCTCCATGTGCAAAGACAGAGGAGATGGAGGTCCAGGTGGCCAGCTAATCCCCAAGTTACTTTTTTCTTAGATTTCCTCATCAGGAGCAATTCACAATCTGTATTTGCTAGAAAGAAACAAAACAAGAGAGAAATTTTAAAACAAAAACAGACACAGTGTTGTTGCAAAAGACATGACCTATAAATTCTGGAATTCTAGAATTTTATATATAGGGAGCTCATAGTTAAAAAAAAAAACATTGAGTACTTGGGCTGCAGGAAACTTGCTCAAGTTATCTTAGTAGTGGGAGTTTCTTGAAAGGGCACACTTGACAGTAGAGAAGACAGTAGGCTCACTGGAATCTAGGTACATCGATTACCCATGTTCCTGGATAATGCTGAGCACTAGAGTCATCTCTGTTGTTCCCCTAGGAGCAACAATCTATAGATCGCCACTCTGACACCGTTAACAAGTCTCTGTTACTCTCTGTTTATGCCTCCCTTTATGTCTTTTCTCATTGTGGGACAATTCTTTGGAGATCCAAAGTGACTAGACAGACTCTGGAGTTAAAATACCTGGTTTCAAACACTAACTCTATTCCTCACTGTGCATGTTACCTAACCTCAGTCTTCTCATCCTTAAAGTGGGGATAATAATTGTACTTACCTCATTGGTTGTTTTGATAACTAATGAGTTCATATATTTAAAGCCCTATTGCTAATATATTCTATCAATTTCCCCCTATCCCAACTCTGGAGAAAGACACTGGATCTCCTAGAAAATTATATTACCTCTATCGTGTGGAGTTTTTCTTGCAGTAGTATCAGATGGGTGGTGACTAGCGACTGACCACACCTGGGTCAGATTTCTGTGATGTCCAATCCATGGTCGACCCTTGTTTATGAAATGCCCTAAGGCCATTTTCCTTAGGAAAAGGCTGCGGATAGACAATTTTCCTTAGAAGGGATGGTAAGTGTGACAAGTTCTGACTGGCAAGCCCATTTTGGGAGGGATTGGTGTAAAGAGGATGCTTTATCTAATTAACTAAATCCATCCATCATGCTGCTATTACAGTCTCTGACCCTTCTTTCTCATTTAACTCATGTAATTACTTCAATTATGCACTTCTTCAATTATTATAATTATGTATTTTTTATTGAAGACATTCTTAGATGGTGTGATGTTGGCAAGACTATCTCTAAGATTCCTTTCTCTCTTGATATTCAATTAGGATGTCTTTACACTGATTCTTGTTAGTTTTGAGGGCGAGGGCCCTGTCTTCTTGTTTACAGCTGTATTCCCAGCATTAGGATAGTGCCTGACATGTGATAAATGCTCAATAAATATTAGTTGAATGAATGAATAAAAAGGCGATTTGGAAGAGGGAAATGGTTAGGCAGAGTGATACTGGGCATACATTTTATAGTCTTTCTCTAATGTTTAATGTCTAACATTTTCCTATTATAAGATAGAAAATTATCCATCACTCATATTTTACTGGTGTATTTTTCTTACTGGACCAAAATAAACCCTCTGGAGGTCAGCGCAATGAGCTAAGCCAGGCGCTGAACAGGCAGGAATAGGGGATGGAGATGTTTACGCCCAGAAGTTGAACTGGCGTATTGCTGATAACTGGAAAATGCATCACCAAAGTCACTGTGCAGTTGCCATGGATACTATCTTGGGTGCTCTGAGGTGTCATTATACAGTGGAAAGAGTCATGCAGAGTTGGGCCCAAATCCCAGGTCTGCTCTTCTTTGGTTCTATGTCCTTGAACAGGTTATTTGAACTCTAGAGCCTCAGTTTTCTTATTTAGAAGATGCAGAGTTGGATTGAAGATGATAATGGCGCTTAGCACATAGTAAACATTTTCCATTACCCAGCACTAATCCTTCTCAATTATTCTGTGCCATATGTGTTATTATTCCTATTGACAAATGAGACAACCCAGGTGCAGAGAGGCAAACTGATTTGTCAAGGTCATATAACTGATAAGAGGTAGAGCTAAGATTTAAACCAGGTTTGGCCTGAATCTCATACCTTGGTTAGAGATAATTTATGTAAAGTGCCTGGCACATGCAGGCATCTAATAGTGGAAATGTTAAGATTACTTCTCAATATATATATGGCCCTTAGGACTTTATCATCCGCACCGTTTCTTCCCAAGTCAGAGAGCGTTACAGACCCTCCTTTCCACCTCACCCCATTTCCTTACACAAACTCATGAACTTCAAAGACCTTGTAAATGAAGTGAGACAACAGCGAACACAACTGGCTACTTTCTAGACAATGTCAGGAAAGGACCGTCCATTTCTTTGGTTTGAGGATCATTTAGGGGTTAGTACGTGTCTTACAGTGGCATGCTTAGATCCTTGACAACTGGGTAAAAATGGGTCAGGTAGGCTTTTTTAGCAAGTAAACACAGGAAAGTGGGTGTTCAAATCTTTCTCCCACTCACCATCATGCATCAGCACTGCTTTTTCAAGTGTCTGAGCTGTAGCCATGAGAGATTCTTTATAAAACCAAATTTGATTCTGTTCTCTGGATCAAAGAAATGATTACACCCTGGAGGGCTAAAACTATTATACAAGAAGAAAGAGAAGAAGAGGGTAAACGCTGAGATGGGGAATAATTACTGCCAAAGGTGAAGGAGATTGACTGGGAGCATGATACCTGTATAATTGAGGCAAAGTGAATATAAAACTCTGTGCTTGTTTCCAGCATGCACATCCAGAGGTCCTTGGCGACCTGTGTGTACAGCAGGTGGGGTGCTTAAATGTTTGCTTCTCTTGGATCTTTGCTTTTATAATCTGCTTTTATAAGGCCTATTTAAAGAGTCCACTTTACAGCTGGCCGGGGAGTGGAGCACAATAAAGCTATATTTAAAAAACAATCCCAGTTATCTTGAATTTCTTATGGCATTCTTCGAGGGTTAAATCCGCAGACGAAGGTAACGGCAACTCTCTCCTGACCTGAAAAAGAGTTTCTGCTAATGGTTGAGTTTCCCAGCATAAGCTCAGCTGGTGGGGTGAGTAGAATTGGAAACCAGAGAACCTGACCTGGATCTGCATGTGTAATTTCCTGCCTCTGCGGGTTCTGTTCTTTATTAGAAGCTGGAGGGGTTTGTTTTGTCTTGTTTTTGTTTTTGTTTTTTGGTTGTTGTTGTTGTTTGTTTTTTCTGATGTTTTCTAGGGACTTATTTCAGGCTCTCCTGGACTCTGAGGAGAATCGCGTCCTAGCCGACGAGCATTATTAGGCAAAGAAGGGCCAGGCCAGGGTTGTGGTGGAGGAAATTCCATCTTGGATCTTGGCTTCCTCACCCACCTTCACTTTCTAGATTGTCAGTTTCATTTCCATGATGAGACGAGGCTCAGTCTGGATGTGATATGGCTTATTAAAGGAAATAAGCCACATTCCTTGAAGTTCAGAGCTCAGCCTGATCTTTCCTGCCCTCTTTCCTCCTCCTCCTCTTCCTCTTCCTGGCAGTCCTGCTCCTCCTCCTCTTCATTTGCTTTCCCCCTCTTTCTCCTCTTCCCCTTCTTTCTTTGGAGCCTCAGTCCACACCATTCTTTTTTAAGATTTTCTTTATTTATTTGACAGAGACAGCAAGAGAGGGAACACAAGCAGGGGGAGTGGGAGAGGGAGAAGCAGGCTTCCTGCTGAGCAGGGAGCCCAATGTGGGGCTTAATGTAGGGCTAGATCCCAGGACTCTGGGATCATGACCTGAGCCAAAGGCAGATGCTTAACGACTGAGCCACCCAGGAGCCCCCCCAAATCTATTTTTCATCTATTCTAGGTTCTCTGCTTTATTTTTTACTTTGTTTCTCTTCCTCCGTATTTCAAACCTAACTCACCTTTGTAGTCTTGTCCTGCATGTCTCTTCCTTCCCCCTCTATGATATTTTCTGTTTTTTCCAACTAATATTATTTATCACATTTTAAAAGAATGTACATCATTAATGGTCATGAAACCCCCAGGGGACAGAAGTGGAAATGAAAAGCTCTTTCTCAATACCCAGATGGACTGACAGGAGGTGGGGAAAATACAGCATGGAAGACTAGCTCCAGGGCCCCAGACAAATTAGTCTGGGCTGAGTGCTGCCTACTCTTCTCTGGATGGCTCCATTGGTCCCACTCAACAGGAGACCATTTTATAACTGTCTGGCCCTCTGTACCAAAACTTTGAATTTATTTATCTGTTGGTTTTTGTAGCCACCCCCAATAAGTCTGCAATCATTTGCTTTTGAAGACAAACATTAACATTGTTAAAAGCCTCCCGTAGGTGCTTACCCACTTACCATGCTCAGAAACCTAAATGGAGTGGCTGCAGAGATAACACTGCAAATCATTGTTAAGTAAAGCTTTGATTCTGAGAAAAGCAGAAAACCAGTGGTGAGAGCCATACAAAATATCTGAGCCCTACTCAACAAAAGAAGAACAGAACATGGGGTGCATATCTTGTGAAAGGTACTGTGAAATGTACTGCAGCCAGAATGAGTAAAGAGAGAGGACCAAAGCCCGTGGGAGTGGAGGGACTGACACGGATGGGCAAAGCAGGAAGGGGAAGATTGGTAGGCAAGAGGGCCAAGCTTAGAGAGCTATGATGTTCTTAGACATGCAGTTCTCAGTCCTCCTTCAAAGAAGAAATTGTTGCCTCAGCTTCAGGGAATGCTTTCCTCTGAAGACAGTTTTCAACTCTTAGTCCATTTATGGATTGGATCAGATGCAGACAGCTTCTTGTCAAAGGCCACACCTTCCTGAAATGTCTTACATCTAATGATTGACAGAGGTGGAAGGAAAAAGACTCACCCCCTTCAGGCCAGTGCAGGACAGCTCTGTTGGGACATGTTACCCCTAGAATTCCCCATAGGATTGACCAAGGCTGTCTCTTGGGTTTGCATTGTAGCTCAACTTCTCCTTCTACCCAGTCTTCTTTCTTTTTTCTCCCATCAGTGCTTCCCTAATGAGTATCCTCCATACTAACCTCCATCTTAGTCTGCTTCCCAGGGAACTCAACCTGGGACAGTTGGTACCCAGTGGTCCAAGAAAGTGTGTATTAAAGTGGAATTTTGGAGCCAGATGATTTATTTCCCATTTGGGAAGGAGGGGTCCATCAATAAAAGAGCACAGACAGCTTCTGGCATAAGGAGGAAGTTCGGTTATCAAAACTTTAGGCCGAATTGGGTGGTATACTAGTGGAAAGGAATGTTATGTATTAAGTATTAGAGAAATTTTAACTAGAATAACAAAGGAATTGACTGGCTATTGCTAAGCTCAACTGACGCACTAAACCACAGGGTAACAAACCATGACTCATGGGTGAAATTCTGCCCATTGCCTATTTTTATAAATGAAATTTGGTTGGAACACAGCCATACTCATCATTTATATATTGTTTATAACTGTGCTTTTGCTAGAAAAACAAGTTGAATAGTTGTGATAGCAAAGTTATGGCCTCAAAGCCTAAAATGTTCAGTGCTATATACTATATAACCCTATAAAGAAAAAGTTTGCTGACCAGTACACAAGAAAAAAGAAAAAGAGTTAGAATGATTAACAAGCAATTGGAAAACCAAACATGAAACCCAGATGTCCTTTTTGATGGATTACAAAGAAGCTCTCTTCTCAGGTACTGGGTGGGCAGAGAGAGCTACAGAGCTAAATCAGGATCTGATCAGTATAGTAACTGAGCTCCAAAGAAGGTTAAGCTCCTAGTCAAGGGAGGTCTGTTATGTGAAGGTCAGAGCTCTGGTTAGGAAAGAAGGGGACACTAACACATTGGATAGAGATATCTGGATATCAGTATAATAATAATCTTGAATTTCTAGAGTCTTCTGAACCTATTGAGCCTGTAGAAGTAGCCCAACAATCCCCATTAAAAGCTACCATACTCCTTTTCTTGCTTGAATAAAATGCAAAGACCTCTCCCTTGAGAAACAACATGTGCCCCCCTCCCCGGCTATGCCCCATCTTCCCTCTTGGCCACTAAACCTATAACCAGCAACCAGAAGAATGCAGGCCCTGCAAGAGAAGGAGAGACTATACTTTAAGGGAGTTGCAATTTTAGCCAGCATGTACTGGCAGGAGCTGGGAGAGTATCTGTGGGACTGGATTCCTGGGGTGCTTGATCAAGGGGACAAGAATGCATGGTTAGATAAGGGAATTTTTTATTGAATTAGGAGTATTCTTCTGAGACAAAGGATTTAATACTGTATCAAAGACTCCAGAGATATTGCAGATTTGTTACAAAGTCTAAAAGCATGAGAAATGAGTAGCCTACCCTGAGTGAGGCTAAAATTCCAGAATTTCCATGGAAGAGATGAAGGAAATTATTAAAAGACTTGAGGAAATAGCATGCTAACATGGATGTACTATGTAAAGCCAAACACCCCTCGAGATGATTATGTTCCCCAGGAACACCCAGAGGATATACAATTTCCAGGCTCCGAGGAAAGCTCTGATGAGACCGTCAACAGTATGAAGAAGTCCTGTGAGGCCTCTCCTTTATAGGCCATGGATAATGATAGGAGAAGCCATTACAGAACAAAGCTCACTTGTAACAGTGGTCTGATTGGATTCCTAACACAGTGGAGGCTAGGTAGCAGCATTTAACTGTCCGAAGCCAGGTGTATATAATTTACATAAAGAACAGCAAGGTTGGAATGACAGCCAAGAAGATGTGAACTACAGAGAGGTGTGAATTCTTAAGAGACTGTGGTATCCCTAAGAGTGGAAAAGAGATGTAGGCAATAAAGATTATTCAACTTGTATTACCAGAGGATACCAAGGATGGGTCATCAAGAAGCCAAGGGCAGTCACCCCAATAAAAAGTAATAGTCCTTGCCCATTTCCTAGGCCTGAGCCAGTTTTTAGATCCCAAACTTTTTGTTTAAAGAGGAAACAGAGCCTCTGGGACAAAAGACTACAATACCATGGCAACATATGCAGTAATGATTCTTCCAGTTCTTCCTCAAAAAGGTTTATAGCAATTAACTCAGGATATTCTGTAAAGGGAATACCCAAATATTTCAAGGACTGTTGGACCCAGTTTTGAAGTTAACATACCTGAAGACATGAAGTATTCTTTATCGTTGTTCTATTAAAATAGAGACTTATGGGGCCCAGGTAAAACATGGACTTTGACAAAGTTCTCGTTTATTGTATGTCTTGGGTTTGTGAATCACCCTGTGGTAATTTCCCCAGTCCCCAGAAGTGTAATTGGGCTAGAAATAGTTGGTAATTGGTGCAACCTCCTCATTGTGTTTTTGGTCAGTCGGGTAAGAGCAATCTGTAATAGTGGGGAAGGTCAGGTGCATAAATGCCCCTACCTCCGGACAAGATAATAAGAATAAAAAATTTACATTTAAAAAAAATTACATTCCAGGAGTGGGAAAAACAGAAGAATATAAAGGAATCAGGAGTGGTGGTCCCCATCATATCTTCCTTTACATTCTTAGTCTGGTACCTGTAGAAAAAACAGAGTGATTCTACGACGAATTCAGCCAAGTTGTAACCTTGTGGTATGCACGCAACTGCCATGCCAAATGAGGTATCTCTTGCTAAAAGAGGTTACCATGGCCTCAGGTACCATTGATTTGGTGAATGTTTGCTTTCTTATCCCTGTTTAGAAAAAAGAATCAGAAATTGTTTGCATTTCTGTGGATTGGACAGCACTATATATTTGCATTTTAACTCTGGGGCCATGTTAGTTTTCTATTTTCTGTCATAATACAAACCAAAGAGATTTGGGTCATCTGGAAACCTCAGAGAAGATCATATTGATATACTTTATCAAAGACAGTAAGCTAATTGGGTTGAAGAAGCAAGAAGTGACTGGCATGTTGGAGACCTTGATAAGACACATGCTTTCAAGAAGGAGAAAGATAAACTCTGAATATTCAGGGGCCTGCAATATCAGTAAAACTTGTAGGGGTCCAATGATCAGGAACATTTTAGGACATTCCCTCCAAAATTAATCAAATTATTGCATCTCGCTCCTTCTATCTCAGAAAAGGAAGCAAAGGCCTATAAGCCTTTTATGGTGCTAGAAGAAGAATATTTCACACCTGAGAATACTGTTTCATTCATATAGCAGGTGATACAAAGGCTGCCAGCTTTGAATTGGGCCCAGCACAGAAGAGGGCCCTTTGGCAGGTCCAGGCTGTGAGCCAAGCAGCATGCCACCTAGGTCATATAAAACAGCGACTTTATGATATTAGAAGTATCAGTGGTAAGAAAAGATGCCATGTGAAGTTTTTGGTAAGATGCAATAGGAGAATCACAAGGTATTTTGGAGTTCTGGATTTAGGACCCTGCTATCTGCAGTAAAGAATTATATTACTAAAAAACAACATATGAGGGTGCCTGGGTGGCTCAGTAGGTTAAGTGTCTACCTTTGGTTCAGGTTATGATCCCACGGTGCTGGGATTGAGCTCCATGTTAGGCTCCCTGCTCAGTGAGGAGTCTGCCTCTCCCTCTCTCTCTACACCTCTCCCTTTCCTCCTTTCCCCCTTTGTGATCTGTCTCTCTCAAGAAAATAAATCTTTTTAAAAAATCTGATATGTTAACTTTCACCCTAAAAAGTAGAAAAAGAAGAGCCAACTAAACCCAAAGCAGACAGACAGAAAGAATAAAGACTAGAGTGGAAATAAATAGAGAACAGAAAAACAATAGAGAAAATTAATACAATAGAAAGTTGGTTATTTGAAAAGATCAAGACAAATGACACATCTTTAGCTAGACTGACCAAGTAAAAAAAAAAGAAGACTCAATTTGCTGGAATCTAGAATGATTTAAGGGACATCACTACTAGCCTCACAGAAGTAAAAAGAATTCTAAGGGAATAGTATAAACAACTATATACTATAAAACTAAATAGTCTAGATAAGGGGCGCCTGAGTGGCTCAGTGGGTTAAGCCGCTGCCTTCGGCTCAGGTCATGATCCCAGGTCCTGCGTTCGAGCCCCGCATCGGGCTTTCTGCTCAGCAGGGAGCCTGCTTCCTCCTCTCTCTCTGCCTGCCTCTCTGCTTACTTGTGATTTCTCTCTGTCAAATAAATAAATAAAATCTTTAAAAAAAATAGTCTAGATAAAATGGGTAAATTCCAAGAATGATAAAAACTAATGAAACTGACTAAAGAACAAATAGAAAATATGAATAGACATAAGTAGTGAGATTAAATTAGAAAAATAAAAAGTCCACAATTAAAGCCCAGGCCCAAGTGGTTTCACTGGTGAATTCTAGAAAGTGTTGAAAAGAAGAAATTGAAGGCAACACAAACAAATGGAAAGATATTCCATAATCGTTGATTGGAAAAAATAATATCATTAAAATGTTCACCTAAAGCAATCCACAGATTCAGTGCAATCCTTGTCAAAACACCAAAAACAGATCCTTTAAAGAAATTGAAGAAGACACAAAAAGAAGGAAGACCATTCCATGCTCTTGGATCGGAAGAATAAACATTGTTAAAATGTCTATACTGCCTAGAGCAATCTATACTTTTAATGCCATTCCACTCAATATTCCACCGGTATTTTTCAAAGAGCTGGAGCAAATAATCCAGAAATTTGTATGGAACCAGAAGAGACCCCGAATCACTAAGGAAATGTTGAAAAACAAAAATAAAAGTGGGGGCATCACGTTACCTGATTTCAAGCTTTACTACAAAGCTGTGATCACCAAGACAGCATGGTACTGGCATAAAAACAGACACATAGACCAGTGGAACAGAGTAGAGAGCCCAGATATGGACCCTTGTCAACTCTACGGTCAAATAATCTTCGACAAAACAGGAAAAAATATACAGTGGAAAAAAGACAGTCTCTTCAATAAATGGTGCTGGGAAAACTGGACAGCTATATGTAGAAGAATGAAACTCGACCATTCTCTTACACTGTACACAAAGATAAACTCAAAATGGATAAAAGACCTCAACATGAGACAGGAATCCATCAGAATCCTAGAGGAGAACATAGGCAGTAACCTCTTCGATATCAGCCACAGCAACTTCTTTCAAGATATGTCTCCAAAGGCAAAGGAAACAAAAGCGAAAATAAACTTTTGGGACTTCATCAAGATCAAAAGCTTCTGCACAGCAAAGGAAACAGTCAAGAAAACAAAGAGGCAACCCACGGAATGGGAGAAGATATTTGCAAATGACAGTACAGACAAAAGCCTGATATCCAGGATCTATAAAGAACTCCTCAAACTCAACACACACAAAACAGATAATCATATCCAAAAATGGGCAGAAGATATGAACAGACACTTCTCCAATGAAGACATACAAATGGCTATCAGACACATGAAAAATGTTCATCATCCTCACTAGCCATCAGGGAGATTCAAATTAAAACCACATTGAGATACCACCTTACACCAGTTAGAATGGCCAAAATTAGCAAGACAGGAAACATGTGTTGGAGGGGATGCGGAGAAAGGGGAACCCTTTTACACTGTTGGTGGGAATGCAACTTGGTGCAGCCACTTTGGAGAACAGTGTGGAGATTCCTCAAGAAATTAAAAATAGAGCTTCCCTATGACCCTGCCATTGCACTACTGGGTATTTACCCCAAAGATACAGATGTAGTGAAAAGAAGGGCCATCTGTACCCCAATGTGTATAGCAGCAATGGCCACGGTCGCCAAACTGTGGAAAGAACCAAGATGCCCTTCAACGGATGAATGGATAAGGAAGATGTGGTCCATATACACTATGGAGTATGATGCCTCCATCAGAAAGGATGAATACCCAACTTTTGTAGCAACCTGGACGGGACTGGAAGAGATTATGCTGAGTGAAATAAGTGAAGCAGAGAGAGTCAATTATCATATGGTTTCACTTATTTGTGGAGCATAACAAATAGCATGGAGGACAAGGGGAGTTAGAGAGGAGAAGGGAGTTGGGAGAAATTGGAAGGGGAGGTGAACCATGAGAGACTATGGAGTCTGAAAAACAATCTGAGGGGTTTGAAGCGGCGGGGAGTGGGAGGTTGGGGGAACCAGGTGGTGGGTATTGGAGAGGGCACGGAGTGCATGGAGCACTGGGTGTGGTGCAAAAACAAGGAATACTGTTATGCTGAAAATAAAAAAATAAAAAAATTGAAAAAAAGAATTAACACCAAACCTTCACAGAATTTTCCAAAAAATTAGAAGAAGCAGGGATATTTCTCAACTTGTTCTATGAGGTCAGAATTACCTTAATATAAAAATTATCTCAAAATGGAGGTGATACCCTTATGTAAGAGCTAAAATTATAAAACTCTTTGAGGAAAACAGATGTCACTCATCAAGACCTTGAATTAGGCAATGGCATTTAGACACAACACCAAACAGAAGCCACAGGGAAAAAAAAGAAGATACAGTAGACCTCATTAAAATTAAACAAAACAAAATGTTTGCACTTTGAAGGACGCCATTGGGAAAGTGAAAAGACAGCCCATATAATGGGAGAAAATATTTGCTAATCATGTACCTCACAAGGGTCTAGTCTCTAGAATATATGAAGGACTTCTACAATTGAACAATAAAAGACAACATGATTTAAAAATGGGCAAGAATTTGAGTAGAAATTTCACCAGTGAAGATCTACAAATGGGCTATATGTACATGGAATAATGCTCAACATCATTAGTCATTAAGGAAATGCAAAATGAAACCACAATGAGATACCACACAGCCTTAGGATGGCTCTAATAAAGTTGAGCCATAACAAGTGTTGGTGAGAATGTGGGAAAATTAGAACCCTTATTTATTGCTTTTGGAAATGTAAAATGGTGCAACAGCTTTGGAATATAGTCTGATGGTTCTTCCTAAAGCTGAATGTAGAGTTACAAAATGACCCAGAAATTCTACTCATAGGTTCAATAAAAATTAAAACATGCACCCTCACAAAGACTAAAAACTAAACACAAAAACTAAAAACCACAGAGATGTTCACTTTTCAAGGTTGAATTTTGTAGTGTGTGGATTATAAGTAAATAAAGCTGCCCAAAAGCAAAAGAGGGAGGCACCTAGGCTGCATAATTTAAGGAGACACTTACTCGTGTGCAAATACTCCCTTAAATTTGTGTCCTCATTGTCTTAAGTTTCCCACAGGAGGGAATGTGCACTGAAGGGCCAGAGAAGCTGTTCTCCAAAAGCTTACGCATAAATTGACTCAAGTGATAGGAGGGGTGGACTGTACTGGAGTTGGACACGTGCCCTCCAGTTCTATCTGAGGAGTGCCTTGTTGCACTGGGAGCAGTGAGTGCCGTGAGAAGCTTCAGGTGTCTGTCTCTTCAGAGACTTCCTGAGCTCCAGAAAGCTGCTTTTTTCAAGGGAGTGTCCTTTCTGAGGTGTTCCACATTCAGTGATTATAGAAGAAACACTTCTTCTGCCTAGAGCAATCTATACTTTTAATGCCATTCCACTCAAAATTCCAGACCAGTTTGGGAGACTCCAATGGGTACGTCTAGCTGCACAACTTTCCTATAAAGTAGGCTGAGGTGGTGGTTCAGGCCATCATCAGAGCTCAGTTCCCGCCCCCCACCTTTTCTGCTCCACCTTGCTTCCCTTCTTTCCACTGTGGTTATCCCAAGAGCACTTCCTAATAAACATTCTGCATACTACATTCTGTCTCAAAGTTTCCTTTCCCGAAAACCTAATCTGCAACAGAGGTTTAGGAAAATTATAAGCAAGCAAACAAACAAACAGAGAAATGGCAAACACACAGAATCCATTAGAGTTACCAGCCCCCCAAATTAGAGGATCATTCCACCCCAGTTGTTAACAACTGTTCGTAGAAATGGGCTAAATTCATTTTCAGAATGAAATGAGGGAAGCAGGCGATAAGAAATGATAATAAATGATCACAGATCCTGAAGGGAAGTCATAGACCCTGGCAGGAGTGGTGGGACACAGTGGTAGCAATGTGGTATCAGTGACCCAGAAAGGATATGCCACCTTTCCTGTACTGAAGGAGCTCACAAGATTTTCGTAGATGTGGGCAATAATCTCTATAATCGTAGAACATCAGTGCAGGGCTGATAATTATAGTCTGGAACTCCTTTTCTTAGAGTTTTTCTGCTTCCCCTTCCTGTTTCTCTCTCCTTCCCTCCTCCTCCACTTACTCCCTTACTCTGAAGCCCCTGGTCCCCACTGCACCCATGCTTACCCTGGGGGGTGAGGGAGGCCTCCCCACAGATCTGCCAAGCCAACCACTGTGGCATGGACTTGGATGTCAGCTCTGAGAGAAATCTATCTGTGATGAGAAGCTGAGGGTTCTTGATGAGCAGGCCACAGGCCTCAGGGCATCGGCCAAGACCCCTAATCAACACAGTAATTTGGTTTTGTAGAGTTTCCAACATCTCCTCTTTAACGAACATTGCTTGTAGACTAACTCTTACTACATAGGGAATCAGAGTCTAGAATCTATTACCATTCTGCCTCTTAACTAGTCCTGGCCAGCCGTAGATAGAGAGGGAGAGACAGCAGCGTAAACGGTGCTGTTGGGGGATTTAGAGAGGTCCTTTTGTCTGTATTCTAGCTCCATGGTTAGTAATCCTTTCCTTTTAGGCTCAAGGTTTTGCTGACCTATCTAAGCACAATCTTTTGAAAAATTAAATGGAAAAATTTTTCTAAATAATCTGAATTAAAGTTCTGCTTATTATTTATGTGAGTCTGGCAGTTACAAAACTTAGGTGAGCTCACGTTTTCTCAGGTATAAGATGAAATGAGAGGGATGCCTGGGTGGCTCAGTTGGTTAAGCATCGGACTCGTGATTTCAGCTCATCTCATGATCTCAGGGTTGTTGGGCTCTGTGCTGGGCATGGAGCCTGCTTGAGATTCTCCCTCTCCCTCTCCCCCACACCCCTGCTTGTACATATGTGTGTGCTCTCTCTCTCTCAAAAAAAAAAAAAAAAAAAAGATGAAATGGGAATAACTGTGAGCCTAAAGGGATTATTAGAAAGATAAAGGTAGCACATTCCCTCCCCAATGTCCATGAGTGCTGTGAAGTGTATAAACCTGGCGATTCACAGACCTGTACCCCTGGGGCTAATAATACATTATATGTTAATAAAAAATTTAAAAATTTTTTAAAAAGAAAGATAAAGGTAACAATAGTGAGAATTTTGTATATTGTCAAGTACTATATAATGGTAAGATATATATATATATATATATATATATATATATATAGTTATATATATATATAACTATGTAAGGGTAAGCTACACCCATTTCATCATAAATATTATAAATGATATTACTGTCAATTTTCTCTCTTTATCTGGGGACATTGCAAAAATGGGAGTTTTAAAGACAAGGAAGGGATGATTTGGGAGCAGTTACATGATGTACTTGTCAATGGTAGGTTTGGGCATGTGTCTAATTGAGAGGCAGAATGTACTGGGTAAACCCAAGGCAGTGAATTGGTGGTGGGGAATTGCTGGCAACAATTAATCACCTTGCAATTCTTCAAGAGTGAGTCCTAGACTACATAGCATCTAAAGAAAGCCAAGTACAGATAACCTCATTCATTCACACATTCATTCATTTACCTATTGGAAAAACAATTAGCCAGCTTTCACTTTGTGCTTGACACCGAAAGCACTGTATAAAACAGTCACATAGAGTGGTGGCAGAGACAAGCTAATAGATCACCCATTTCAGCGTCGTGTCTCGAAGCCGTGACAGCAGTAGCAAGGCTAGGAGAGGAGCATCTAGATCAGATTAGGAAGCTTAAGAAAGGTTTCTTGGAAGAGGTGATGCTCGATCTGAATTTAGAAGGATGAGTAAGTCTTAGATGACGTGGGGGCGGAGAGAGTGTTTTCCTAGAAGAGGGAACAATATGTGCAAAGACTTGGAAGCCAAAAGCAGTCTGTCATATTTTAAGGAACCACAGTGGTTTCAAATGACTGTTTTTGAAGGTGTGTGGGGAGGGCAGGTGGGAGGAAGTGAGGCGTGTGTGAAGGTGGTAGAACAGAGAAATAGAGGAGGACAGAGCCAAAATACCTGAACTTGATCCTGAGAATAATGTGGGACCCAAGCCTGGGGGATGGTAACACAGTCAGAATTGCATTTTAGAAAGAGTAGAATTGCTGGGAAGGGGTTAAGCCAGAGGCAGGAAGCTCAGGATTTTGCACAGCAGCCGTGAGGGCATGAAGTGGGCAGTAGCCTGGTCTTGGGTTTGGAGATGAGTGAGTAAAGCTGACAGTCTGCAGAAGTTTCTGGTACTGAGCTCTGTGACCAAGTGTGGAAGCATAAGAGGGACAAGTTAGAATGCCTCTCAGAAGCTGAAACATACAGAGACTTTGGGTTTGGTCATTTAACACTTTCTGTTAAAACCTTCCTCCCCTGTTGAGAGTATGAGTATCTACCCAGGGTCTGCCTACTCTCAGGATCTGGGAGGAGGACCAAGCATCCAGCTCTTTTCAGTTCAATAGAGGACCAAGCTCACTACCAGTCAGGCACAGTCCATTATTTACTCTAAGAAATCGAGCTCATTTAAAGCAGGCTTGCACAGAACAGAGTCTCCAATTCCCTAAATTCCCTGCAAGGCCCCAGGTTCCCTGCTCTGCTTGCCCTACAGAGTGTGTGGTGACCCTGAGCAGCCCCTCCATGGGGTCATCCTCTCCAGCTTATGCTCCCTCCTCCCAGCAGGCACACCCTCCTCTGTCGGGAGTGACAGATGACTATTTTGGTCTTGGGATTTCCTCTTCAGAGTGTGTCTGTCACTTCTCCAGTCTGTGATAAATGCATTCTAAAGAACTTAAAGGCTGTTTGACTGGGGCTGAGGCATCTATTTTAGGTTAGAATTGCTGACATTCCAGGAGCATTTTTTTAATAGAGAAAAGCGTATAGGAAAGATGTGCTCTGCTCTCTTTTACATAGCAAGACATCTGTGCTGCCTAGTGATCTGGAATGGTGTAGTGCATTTGCAACCCATAAACTGTGACCTGTGGTGGATGACCAAAATGTCCACTGTCCTCCCAGCACCCATGCCATTGCAGAGTGACTTTGTATTTCCTCCCATTAAGGGGAGAAGAGGGCTTCTTTTTCTCAGGGCATTGAAAGAATGGGAGTTTTAAAGGGAAAGAAGGAAAGGATGATTTGGGAGAAGTCGTGTGATTGACTTGGCACTGCACCCAGGGAGGCTATGTCTGGGTGTGTGTCTAGCTGGGAGGCAGAATGTACCATATCCGAGTATACTGAGAGACAAGGAGAATTGGGGGGGGGGGGGGTTTGCTGGGGAAAATAAATAAACTGCTTTGCAGTTCTCTGAGATCCCTGTGCCAGTGTCCAAAAACAGCCAAGTGCAGATCACTTCATTTATGCATCCATTATTCACTAACTCATTAATCCATTAATTTAAAAAAATTCTTAAAGATTTATTTATTTGACAGAGATCACAAGTAGGCAGAGAGGCAGGTGGGGCGGGGGGAGCAGGCTCTCTGCTGAGCAGAGAGCCTGATGCAAGGCTTGAACCCAGGACCCTGAGATCATGACCTGAGCCACCCAGGTAGGCACCCCAAGAGAGAGAATCTTAAGCAGGTTCCACATTCAGTATGTTGCAGGGCTCCAGCTCACAACCTTGAGATGATGACCTGAGCCACATGGGGTCACTGAAGTCCGAGTCCTGCATGCGGATACAGTCCATGCTGCTCTCGATCTTGTTTCTTGTACCATTTTCTGATGGCTCATCCACAAAGTTCAAGTCATGGGCTGAACTGAACCTATAGGCTGTTCCTATCAGCTTACAATTTGTGTCCCCCAGGTACTGTGAGAAGTGAGGCTGAGTGTACTGTGGCAACTCTAGCTGAAAGGTGCTGAGCCCACCCCAGCCTTGGCCAAAAGAACCACCCAGGAGAATCAGGAGTTAAATAATGATATTTGGAGGCCTTTAAGTTTGGGTGTGGTTGATGTGCAGCAAAAGTTAAAGCATGATCTAAATGTAATGGATATGTATTTTGGTCTTCATTTCCCTAGAAACCTCCTTAGGCCTCCCTTGAAAATGGGTGATGCCATATTTTAAAGTCAGAATGTCCCATGCCATAGAGCAGAACTAGAAAATTTCATGAAAGCTGAGGAAAATGCTTGGATCATCACTGGAACGTTGACCATGACCAGGATTAATTTTTAAGGGGAGTCAAGGAAAGCTAGACCCCAATAACCTTTAGAATGTAGAAGCTTACAAATGTAATTAAAGGCATTGTTTTAATTTTTCTTATTGCCCTAAGTAATAATTGATTTGGTGATTTTTTTCTATTACCTTCTTGTTAAACATTTTTAGCTCATAAAAACCTTACTCTAAGCTGATTTTTCACAGAAAAATTACCTTTCCATTTCTTTTGGGTCATCTGAAAATTTTATTCACTTTACCAAATTGAACCATGTGATATCCTGGAACAATGTGAATCTTTGAAGGGTTCTCTTTGAGAACAGTAATAAAAGATATAAGAATAAAGTATCGACTAATTATTACTATAAATTTACTATAGACCAGGTATTCTGCTTATGGCTCTACATTATCTCATTCAATCATTTCATCAGCTCATATGGGGTAGAAACTACCCTCGTTAGTGATTCCACTTGTAACTCAGGCTCAGAGCCTTGAGTTAGGAGGAAGCCAGCAGGAAGCAGCTGTGGTATCTGAGGGCATTGTGCTGTTGATGCTCTACTCCTAGCCATCACTTGGTGCTGCTGTGTTGGGACTGTGTTGTTCTCCGTTAGTATTCATGGGCCAGCCCTCCAAATTCTGTGCACTTCAGGCTTCTTCATCTATAACATGGAAGTAACTTGGAGATAACAATATACTGTTAACTGTTAACAATATGCAGAAACAGAGGACTGAAATATGCCATTTTGTATTACTGTAGTAGTAGATATGGAAACTCTCTGAGGATGTAAAATAGTATCTTGCACATGGTAGGAAATTTGTTTTTGTCCCTACAAAGATTGTCAAGACAAGTGATCAGAGTCTTGATCTCAACAGGTCTCCCCGTTTCTGTGTCTTCTCTCTTTCTCCACACAGTATTTGAAAGATATTCCGTAAATATGAACGTTCCTGGTTCTTGTCCGCTAGACTGAGTCCCAGCCACTTTTGACATGAACAGAAGATAGACTTCTGGTCTAGAAACTCAGGGACACCGAATGATTTGTCATTGTCCTATGAGAGATACAAAAACTGGTAGCAACAGAGATGTCCAATGAAGGACAGTAAAATCAAAACATCTGTGAAGATAAATGATGCTTACTGAGTGGGAAGGTTTAGGAAAGAGGTGTGGTCAACGTATTCAGCAGGAGGTAGCTGTTCCCTTTGTGCCTCCCAAAGAATGTTAACCTGTTTACAGGTACACAGTGGATGAATGGGTTGGGTGCTTAGAGGAAACAGAATATTCTTTATCTGGGACTGGGATTTGCCCCTTGTGTGTCTCAAGTAGTTCCAACAACTTGAACACACAAATGTGTAAGTGTGTGTTTGCACGCATGTGTGTGCACACACACAGATATACAGTGCTGATACATGCACACAGACCCATGCCCACATCACAAAAGATGCACTTAAGCAGAACTCCGCTATTTCTTTTAATATTTAGCATATATGGCCAAAGGAAAAGAAAATCAATAGATAATACAAGATAAAATGAATCCTCAGTTCCTTAACAAGGAGGAAGGGAGAATGTATAAAACGTCGACATCAGCCTCAAGGCCAGTGATGAGGGCTGCCCCTCTGGTCTCATAAATCCTGCCTAACAAGACAGAGATTACCAGCCATAAAGCATCTCATTCTCACATGGTGTCATTTCCATAAATGCAGTATATAAAGAACACAATGATGAGTGCTAACTCAGATCACTGGGGAAAAGACAAATGTTCATAAAGGAGCTTTTGTTGTCAAAGTGAGGTTTTAGAACTTGTCTCAAAAGGATGTCTCAAAACTGCTATGAAGAAATAAACACACATTTATGTGTGTGTGTGTCTATGTGTGTATGTGTGTATGTATGAATAATTTTTTTTCTTAGTATTTCCCCATCAGCAGAAACCTAGACTGCTGAGTAAGGAGGTCAAAGGGACATGACCCTTGCATTCACAATAGCATTAACTGTCCGTTTTCCCTTGTGTGTGTCCTAAATGATGTCACCAATATGCTTTTTGCCAGTCCACACCACAGGACTGATGGGATGCAGTTCAGGCTTGTTGACGTTTTCCTGCCCAGGTCCCTGAAGCCACCTTCTGATTAATAGTGGTCTTTCTAATTAAGAGAACTTCCATCAACACTCTGTTCCCCATGAACAAGACGGGGGGTCTCTAAGAAGCAGTGGAGCCCATCTTCTAAATCTGTTATCTCCTAGTGTTTGACTCCTTGCCATCTTAGACAACTCCTAATATCCCAGTCTTGTTTCTGGTCCTGTGAGGTATTTCATAAAATTGAACAGCTTCTGATTCTCTCAAAACCAGAAATCCTGAGGGTGAGGAGACAACTCCGTTAAACTCCTTCTGCCTCGTCTCCAGAAGGCTGACAGCTGACCCCTCTCCCATGGACAGCTACATAATTATGTAGATGATGCAAAGAACAGTTGTTTTTTTTTTAATTATTTTTATTAACATGTAATATATTATTTGCCCAGGAGTACAGGTGTGTGAATCATCAGGCTTACACACTTCACAGCACTCACCATAGCACATACCCTCCCCAATGTCCATAACACACTCTCTCCCTACCCTCCCACCCCCCAGCAACCCTCAGTTTGTTTTGTGAGATTAAAAGTCTCTTATGGTTTGTCTAGTGGGGGCGGGGGCGTTAAGGAAGTTTTTTACTATAGGAAGAAACACTTCTCTTCGCACCACCTTCCAAAACAAAAGCAAAAAGTAACTCTACTGCCTACTTAATTTTTCTACCTGTCCACCTAATCTGTTCTTTTTTCTTGTCTCCTATGGCAAGAACAGACACTTGACAGTGGGACACAGGTTAAGCTTTTGTACTCCCTAAACATCCCTTAAGACAGTTGTAGTAGGAGTTGTAACCACACTCGGGTATCCAGGGCATTTGGCAACAGACCCAAATCCCTCTTTACTTAAACCTGCGTTCCCTCCCTTCCCCAAAACAACTCTCTCCTTCTGCACATCTGCCATCACACACATAAACAGTCCACACAGAGCACAGGAGCCCCTGGGTGACCTAGGTCTCAATAAGGGTGTGAGAGAACTGGGATTATACACATTCACTCATTTGTCCATCCATCCATCCAATGGAAATTTATTCCAGTCACTTTGACGGGTGCTGTGACATTTCAAAGATAAAGATGAAATGTCCCTGCCCTCAATGAGCTTTTAACTCTGATGGTGACGTGGGATTACATTATACCTGAATTTCCCATGACAATGTTTTCAGAGACTCACTAGTAGGGGAAAGACTCATTAAAAGGAACCACTGATTTAAAGGAGGACAGATAAAATGGAAGGATTGGAAAATGGGGACTATTAGGGAAAGCTAGAGGAAGCACTATTATTTACCACAGAAGGAAAAATCCTGAAGTAATGACTTCATGAGAGTATTTAAATATATAGAGGATGGACTCCATTATGGATCTCTCATCCATGAGTTTATCTAAAACCCTTTTTGAACCAAATTATCTTTTTTTTTAGTCTGTGCTATCTCTAGGCATAATGAGTTCTTTATGTAGACTGCCTGCTGTGTGAAATAACACATCCTTTTGCTTCTGAAATTTCTTCCTTTAAGCTCACAAGAACTCCCCTAATTCTAGGTTCCCAGGATGTGGTTAGCAGTCTTAATGCTGTGCGCTCTCCCTGAACCTGACACGATTTGAAGGCTTCTGTCATACCTACTTTCAAGCCCCTGTTTTCCTGAAGAGTCCTTGTTGCTCCTTACAGAGAACATGCTCGACTTTGGTTATCAAATTAGCTACACAATTTCCTGAGATTTCTCTAGTTCTTGTGTGTCTTTTTAGGGGAATGCTAAAAACAACAAATGTATCAATTAATCTAAAACACACTTCCCCCTACATTTTAACATCTCTAAAATCAAGGTATGTTCTACAATCAGTGTTAAGAAAGAAATGAGTCAAAGTTTAATTGCCAGCATTTTTTTCCCCTTAATGTTAAGAAAAAATATTGGCATGCCTTGACACTCACCTTCAGTCACGAAATATGGTATTAATATACTATTGTTTTTTGTGGGACAGTAAATGATAAGGCACAATGGTAATGTTTATGAGATGCCTCATGGGTGGTGCAGAATTTAGTTAATTTGTGTATTTGTTCAGTGTTTCTTCAGGTGCTTTTTTCCACCAACATCCTTGCTGTCTCAAAGGCCAAGCCAGCTTCTCTGTTATTTAAAACTCTTGGTAGAACACCACATCCCCATCGGGACCTAAATGATGCTAACCAGTAAGACTGGTGAAGAAGCACCTGAAACCTGCCTTCGATTTCTAACCTGCCTCCCCAGGCAAACCCTACAGGATATTTTTTCCCTATTGGTTCTGTCTAGAAGTACAGAGAAAGAGTCTTTACCCCTCATCCTCCCAACTGGGTTTGAATATAAAAGACAAGAGAATGTCAGGATGGAGCTCTGAGTTCCTTGGAAAAAGGAATTGTAGAAAACAGCACGATATCATTATTATTATCATGTTGACCGTGTCCCTTGAAATCTCAGCCATTCTGGAGAACGGATTTTCAACTAAAGTGCAACTCTATAATCGGAGCTTAATTGGAGGTAGAGTCTGTTCAGCAAGCTTCTCGGCATGACTCTCCTTTCTAAGGCAGATTGTATTTCACTTTGCATAATGAGGCAATCTTTCTATTTACTGATTATTTCCTTATATAACTTGATCACTGAAAAGAAGTCACCGCCAGGATGTCAAACAACTGACTAATAAACATATTCCCAATTCCTGATGTGCAGAGCACTTAAGATCCCTCTTTTGCTTGCAGATGGAAGTTTGTGCACACTGTATGTCAGAGGACACGTTTTGCTAGAAGGAAGGTTTGTATTCCTGGCATTTTCTAAATAAAGCCAGGAGGAGAAGGATGGGGTAATGTATCCATGGCTGGCATCTTGAAGGTGTGAGATAGGATGTGAAATTCTTAAGAGTTGGCCTAATGATCACACAACTAACATTTGCAGAGTGCTTCATAATTTCGTATTAATTTATTCCCTACACCACCACAATAGAAAAAAGCAAAACATGTATTATCCCACTTTGATAATGAGAAAAGCAATAATTGAAACAGTTAACTTGTCTAAAAATACAGTTAACAATTGGCAGAACCAAGAATTGAAGCCCAGGTGTTTTGATTCAGAAACCTGGGTATCATGCTGTCTCCCCACGATTGCTGACTATTTTCCAGGTCTTACCCCAGTCTTCCTGACAACCACAGTGGTACCTACCAGTCCTGTGTCTTTAATGATTCAGATAAGGGAGCGGACAGGTTTGTACCAGTTTCCTTAGATAATTTCCTCAATCATCCAATTTGTTTAATGGCATAGACCAAAATTCTACCTTTCTCCATTGTTCCTATAACGTCTCCTGGCTTGCTTTCTATCTAGAGCTTATCCTGATGTATAACTTTTCTGTGTATTGGTGTGTCTCCTTACTGTCTGTCTCCCCTATATGGGTACGTGTGGGTGTGTATTGTTATATACAGGGCTCAGCACAGTGCCTGACACATAGCGGGCATCCAGCAAGTATTTGTTAAATGGATGAATGAATAAAAGGTGCCTGAAATGGCTTAATTTCCCTATCGGCACTAAAGTAAGTGCTTGGACTTTTGTAAGTGAGCCACTTTACTACAGATTTTATTTCCTTCAACAACAAATCCGTGTTCAAGTTGCTCATGGTATTTTGTAGTGTCAACCCAGCATCTTGAATCGTTCTGACAGAAAACTCTTGGTAGAACATATCATCTGCATTCAATTATACATTTACTATATTGTAGACCTTGGTCATCTCATTACAACTGGAGGGAAATTAAAAGGAATGCCAAATAGCACACTAGGGACCACTGCAGAGATAGAGTCTAGACTTAAGAATAGCGTTGGCTATATTATGGTCTTCTTCCTGGGTTCAAGTACTTTCATAATTCTTGATATTAACTCATTGAACCCTCCAATTTTCCCAAACTTATGTAAGCAACATTGGTAACGTGGTAAGGAAAAACAAAACAAAACCTGTATTCAGTGTAGCATGTGTCTTGTACCGTCAGCAAAGCTAGTGCTCTCCTCTGCCCATAAACCATCTCTTGTAAAGCTCTGTATCCTCTCCCAATAGCATCAAGTCCCTCTATGCAGATATTGTGCTGTGTTGGTCGATGTGCTTGTTAAACTGACCCAGTGCTTATGTTTTAGTTAGAACTGATGACAGTGACATAAGTTAATATTAGTTATCACTGTCCTTGATCTGCTCCTCAAGATAGAACCTACATGTATCTTCTTCCAACAAGTTGGACAAACATCAGTAGTAAATAATGCATTATAGATAGAGGTCACCTGCTGATTGGTGGCAGCCAGTGACAATTATAAGCTTGCTTCCTGGACATCTGAACCGATAATACTTCCTTCCTCTGTCATTCCAAACCATCCCCCTTTCCAAGTTCATCACTTTGTTTTCAAAGAATCTTACTCATCACCTACTGTAAAAACACAAAGTCTAAATTTATTTTTTTAAAGATTTTATTCTCTTTATTTGTCAGAGAGAGAGTGAGTGAGTGAAAGTACAAGCAGGGGGAGAAGTACAAGAGGGAGAAGCAGGCTCCTTGCTCAGCAAGGATGTGGGACTTAATCTCAGGACCCTGGGATCATGACCTGAGCTGAAGGCAGACACTTAACTGACTGAGCCACCCAGGACCCACAAAATCTAAATTTAACCTCATCTGCCCCCCAAAATATCCCTAATGTGAGACACAAAAACATAGACATGTTTTTGCTAAAAATTAAAATGACTTAGTGTCCTCAAGTTATGTGAATAAATATAAATTTAAATAAAAATGAAGCAACATCCTTATCTTTAGAATCATAGTATATTTGTGGAATAGAAGTCCATGATTATCCATCTGATCTAATAATCCAGGGGCCTCTAATTATGGACGAGGAAGCAGAGACCCAGAGAAGTGAAGTGGCTTGTCCAAGGTCATATGGTCATTTAGAGACAGGAACAATGTTTCTTAATGTCCAATTCAATATGATTTGTAGGTCCTAGAGAGGAGGCTATGACTGGGTTTGTAGACTTGTCAGTCTTTGGTTTGTTCTACTCACTAAGATTAGTATGTCTAACTTTTGTTTCTGAGTAGACATTCTCAGTTGTTGTGAGGCTATGGTTCACTTGATAATTCTTGACATAGCTTGTCATCCGTAGAGAATGCCTGTTCTTACTCCAGCTGTGTTACTAGAACAGACACGAAGAAGAATCCCTTCATTATAGCTTCCGTTTGGCATGATTCAAGCATAGGAATGGCTTAAAAGGAAACACCTTCCTGTTATGTTTTTCTTCAATTTCAGGTTAATTGCTGAGACTTCACCTTTTGGTCAGTGCCCTTGGTTTCAAAAAGCCCCTGCTCTCTGTGAGGAAAAAAATTTTAGACACATTCCCCTGCCTAATCTGGTTAAGTCCTGAGATCACTCTTGAGAATTGAATGAAAACACCATTCCCCATATTTATTACACATCTATAATTAAAAAACTAAAAAGATTTATTGTATTTGTATGATAGGTAAAAACAGAAAAATTAAATTTCAGTCTCCTATTTAGAGATTACTCTCATTTTTAGCTATGAGGGCAGGGCAACAGTAGAGTTTTTATGGATGTGGATAGATGAGGAAATTAAAGGGAGATTGTTCTGCACTTTGTTCCATCTCCACCTGACACTGATCTTCTCTTATTTCCTCAGAGGAATATGCCTGCAGTACTGTAAGCTTCTGGGATTTTAGTTCTTCTATCTGATTCACATCTTGAGCCTCGTTTTAGTATAATGTGCCAGTGGACTGGTCTGCCTCACTGATTCTCTGCAGTTTCTTTAAAAGTGAACATCTGGTGGCTTTGGGCAGATTATCAGCATGCAGTGATAAAACTTGGTGCAATCATGGAATCATGGGGTGCCTGGGTGTCTCAGTGGGTTAAATCCTCTGCCTTCAGCTCAGGTCATGATCCCGGGGTCCTGGGATCGAGCCCCACATTGGGCTCTTTGCTCAGCAGGGAGCCTGCTTTTTCCTCTCTCTCTCTCTCTGTCTGTCTGCCTCTCTGCCTACTTGTGATCTCTATCTGTCAAATAAATAAATAAAATCTTAAAAAAAAACTTGGTGCAATCAATGACTGTGTGATTTTTCCTTAAAACAAAAACAAACTGAGGGTTACAGAAGGGAGGATTGGGGAGATGAGGTAACTGGGTGATGGGTATTAAGGAGGGCACATATGGTAATGAGCACTGAGTGTTATACACAATTAATAAATTGCTGAGAGAGAGATAGAAAGAGAGAGAGAGAAGAAATGACAACCTAAATGTACTAAAACTCCATACTGAGATTATGCTGAAAGTCTCCAGTTGGTATGTATAGATCAAGAACTTAGCTAATTCAAACACACCCAGAATCTGACAGGGTTACTCTGTTGGGATGAACTTCTAAGATGTGCTGAATTGCTAAAGTACCCTTCGCTGTGGCAATGGAGACCAACTTCGGTAGCCCCTCGCCGATCCCAGGAAACATCCAGTATGGGTGGATTCTGGAGAGAAGGTGTAGGCAGGTGGCCAAGAGCTTGGGTATTGAAGCAAGACTGCCTGGATATGAATAGGGGGCCACTGCCTATTTGATATATGACCTTACACAAGATGGTTGTGCCTCAAATTTCTCATCCATTATCCAAAAAATAACAATAATATCACCAGCCTCACAGGATGCTGAAATAACCAAATGTACTAACACCTGTAACGTACTAGAATAATTCCTGGTACATAGTAAGTGCTCAAAATGTTAGTACCAGTGATAATTAGATCAAACTGTCTATCTAACAACAATGTTAAGGAGGAAGCAAACCATGACCATTCATCAATGTCTTGGCCTTCATGAAAACTGCTCCACAAGTACAGTGGAAACGTTGATTTAGAAGTTATTCCCAGCTGTGCTATTTTGGGCTCATTAACTTATCTCTCTGAGATCCAGTTTCTTATCTACAAAATGGAGTACTAATACCTACCTCATAGTGTTGTTATGAGACTAAATAATATCATGTAGAGGAAACATTGTGCCTGATACAGAATAATGGTCAATGCCTATCACTTCCCTTCCCTTCCCACCACCAAGACCACTACCAATCCCCTACAGCCAAATTGAGTCAACTGGGAAAGAATGCAGTTTTTGCATCAGAGTTTTCAAAATGAGAAGGAAAATTCATTTAATTATTAATCCAATGAATATTTATTGAGAACCTACAATGTTCCAGGCCCCATGCTGGGCACTTGAGAGACAATGGACAATGGGCCCAACTTTCATGGAGTTTGCATTTACCAGAAATGGCCAGTCTTAGTGGGTGAGAGATCCTCACTTTGATATTCAAGGTATAGAAGGAAACATTGTTGATTATTATCTCTCATAAAATGTCCAAGGAAGTTTTTGTTTGAAGAGGAAGTCATCTTTGGATTCTTCTCTTTCTTTGAATTGGACTGCCAAGCTCCATCACACCACAGCCCCTGAGCTGGTGCTTCACTCTCCATGGAGAAAATAGAAGTCGAGGGGAACTGCATGTCATTGATTAGGCTAACTTCAGTGTCCCATCTGTCTTCATGGCTCAAGATCTTCAGTTGCAGTTCCAAAACTCTTCAGAACCAAGACCAAATATTGGTTCTCACTAAGAGCTTACTGGCTCTTGTAGCAGAAATTTGAAAAGGTGGCTGCACGCCATGGTGCTTTGTAGAGCTCAGAATCATGAAGTTCTTCCTCTGGGAGCTTAACGTTTAACTTTGTCAAAACTCTCTCAAGCCAAATGAGGAATTTACAGGAAGAAAAACTGATCTGTGGGAAGGAGGAATATGATAGTGTGAAAGAAGTAGGACCTTGGAATTGGATGAACCTTGGAATCAGAAGAGGAGAGGTAGAGATATAGACTATGGGGTTGGAAATATCTTGGTTTCATTATCTTACTAGCTATGTGACTTTGAGGATGTTACTGAACCATTCTGTGCCTCAGTTTCTTGGTCTACAACATGGGAATAATAACACTAACAACTTCATTAAGTGATTAGAAAAACATTGTGAGTCTAATGAAGATCCTCCTGAGAATGTTTAAGGGAAGAGCAGGGAGGTGCTCTGCTAGGATTGTGCTGGGCAGTACAAGTGGGGATGGGGCTGCAGGCAGGGGGAAGCCATGTGTTTATTGAGTATCTGGTATGTGTTATGTTCTCTGCTATGTACTGAGAAAAGAGGAGATACAGAGTAAATATAAAACATGAAATGATTATCTGAGTACCAGATAACCTCCCACACATTATTGAACTAAATCTTCATAACATCCTTAATAGATGGTAAATTACATGAGCTATAGTTTACAGATTAGGAAACAGAGATTTCAAAAGTTTATACAGCCAATAAATGACAGAGCTAAAAGTCAAACACAAGGTGAACTTATTCCCAAAATCTATACCCACTCTTCTGAGGGTAAGACCATATCTTTTTTTCCAATGTGCTCACTGTCTAATGTTAAAAAACACTATGATTATGTAGATGGCATGGATTTCATAATTACAGACTCTAGTGTGAAAATGAAATTTTGTTTCCTTTTATCTAAACTTACCTTAAGTCTTAGATCTGAAATTTCACCAATGGGAGGAATTTTAATCTTAACTTGTTTAAGATAAAATCTCTTGTACCATTTTCTCCCCTCATGTTTGTTTTTTTTTTTTTTTAAATAAATATTCAGTGAATTTAGGATTTTTTTTCTTTCCCTTAACCCAAAAGTAGTCTAAATTCCGAGCAGTCAAACAATGTTGTGGTATTTTGTCTGTGGCCATTCTCTGACATTGCTCACCTTTGCTAAGGAGAAGTTCATCTACCTCTGTAACTACTGACCCTCTGCTGATGCTCACAATCCCATCATAGTCTAAGCCCCATCCTGCCATCTTGACAACCAATCTCCTCCTTGATATTCACATGTAAATGCTTTTCTCATTAGACTTTTCAACACATTGCAGAAAATATGGGATTCCTCACATAGGATAGTTGATGGTTGGGTGTATAAACTATCAGCCTGTAAGTTGTAACTTTAGGTTTCACTTGAAAAACTGAGAGCTCTCCATATGTTTATAGCAAAGAGTCATTTTACTGTCTTATCACACTTAATGAATAGCATGAAATTTTTAAAATTAACATATAATGTATTATTTGTTTCAGGGGTACAAGTCTGATTAATCAGTCTTACACAATTCACAACACTCATCATAACACATACCCTCCCCAATGTCCATCACCCATCCACCCTATCCCTCCCAACTCCTTCCCCTCCAGCAACCCTCAGTTTGTTTCCTGAGATTAAGAGTCTCTTATGGTTTGTCTCCCTCTCTGGTTTCATCTTGTTTCATTTTCCCCTCCCTTCCCCTATGATCCTCTGTCTTGTTTCTCAAATTCCTCATATCAGTGAGATCACATGATAATTATCTTTCTCTGATTTACTTCACTTAAGCATAATAGCCTCTAGTTCCATCCATATCATTGCAAATGGCAACATTTTGGTTTTTGATGGCTGTATAATATTCATATATATATATATATATACACACACACACACACACATACACATATATATGTGTATATATATCTCATATCTTCTTTATCCATTCATCTGTTGATGGACATCTAGGTTCTTTCCATAGTTTGGCTATTGTGGACATTGCTGCTTGGATAGCATGAAATTTATCTTTTACATCTTGGTCTCTCCTACAAAGAGAGTCTTCAGGTCAAGAATTTTGAGAATCTAGTACACAGCTCAATGCCTGGTACGTGATGAGTGTTCAATAAATGCCTGTTTTAAAACAATGTATGAATGAACTCATAACTACTGAAAAAATACCTAGAAATTATAGAGAGGTCCTTCTGGGCAGATGTTAGTGATATCCAAGAGTACTTTAATGATGTTATTTTACCTTGCTTACCTCAAATAAGAGAATGCAGGGGCTACATTAAGGAAGAAAGATAGAAAATCATAATTGGGGAGATTAATTGGGGAAAGAAACAAGGATACCAGTACTGAGCACTAGCTATGTGTGAGACCCTGTTTTAATGCATCTGCATTAAAGAAGGCTTTGCCTCTGCTGATCAAGTTTTGATTTAAAAAAAAATAGCTGAAATTTTTTTCTCTTAGTTCAGACAAAATTATTTTGGACTTTTTAAAAATGCCTTTAACTAAAGTCAAAGGAAAATTTCATGACAATCTCACTTGAGTAAGGATACAAGTTTTCCTGAATGCAGGTGTTAAATTCAAATCTAGCTACAAACTAGCTTTGATGTGAATATTTCCAAGCTACCAAACTTTTAATCAAACTCACTAAATCCTGAAGCCTGAAGAATTAATTCTGGCTGGGGTTTCTCTGGTGAACTGGTAGGAAATCACATAAGAGATTTGGCTTGAACAGTCTTGTTTGAACACTAAGTAAAGACCAGGTAGAATACCCAGGAAAAGGGGAGAAAAGGATTATGTGTATCTGGTCCCTATTAAGAACTGGACATCTTAAATCATTTTGTTCTTACAACTTTATAAGATAGGTATTATTATACCCATTTTACAAACGAGGAAAATAAGGTTTGGGGAGTTTAGAAAATGTGCTCATTTAATAAGTAGCAGAGCCAAGTTTTGTACCTTAGGTTGTGTGTCAAAGGTTAAGACATGGTGGGGGCCATTACAAAAGCTGGGAGCCTGAATTGGAAGGGCACGTTTGATATTCAAAAGGCCCAGCTGGACAGAAAGCACAGGCAGAATCATGACCAATAAAGACCTCAATATCTGGAACCAGAATGTGTGTACAGATGGCACCTGATCAAGGCTTCAGGCTAGGCACAAGGTGAAAGACAGAATCCAGACTATACCAGCTTGGCATAGAGTGCTTCAGGGCTTAGAACACTCCATAGCTGTATCTGTTACATGGAGTATGGATCCTGGGGCATGGACTGTCTCCCTTATGTCTGGTTTCTTGGCATGAACAAATAAGGCAAGTAGGTGGATAAGGGATGGGTCTACAGAAGCCCGTCCTCCAAGGAGACCTTAGACTTTCTTGGGTGACATAATAATGTGTTTGATGATACATAGTAGCTTTAGCATATTTTAGAGATGGAAATTTGAGTAAAAGTTTATCTCCAAGATAGGAAACAGAAATGTGGAAGTCAGGAACAGGGCAAGGCCCATGAATCTGCCTAACAATGGGTGATGAGAAAGAGTTAGGTCAGTGATAGAACTCTTGACATGAACTTGGAAATTTTCAGAGAAGTTCAGTGAGGGTGGTTGGAATATGGGATCGAATATACCTGTCAGGTAACTGATGAAAGGGGACGTTTATGCCCTAGATTTTGAAGGCATTCTTCATAGCACCTGTAAAAGGCAGTAAGTTTCTCAGCAGTTGGTGGCTAAATAGAAGGAGTCACCAGCTTTCATTGTGAACTAGTTACAATTGGGTGGAGAGTATTATGATGTGGATCGTTCACTATAGAGATGGGGTCTGGAAAAGACTAGGTTATGGGTCCAGATACAGGCAGGAATTTTCTCTTCACTCTGTGACATTGGGAAGCCTTTAATTTGAGAATGAGCTTTTTTTTTTTTTTTTTTTTTTTTTTTTTTTTTTTTAATAAAAGTCAGAATTCCTCAACTTCGCCCAGGGCAGTTCCTAAGGTTTCTCTTATGAGAAATGAGATGATGCTACCTTTTTCAATATCCATCAAACAGATACAATGCAAGAAGCCTACCCACTAGGCCGTTTATTAAAACCACAGCACATCAGCCCACACAGGCTTGCCTGGTACCTCCTACACTTGGCAATGTTAGCCTGAGTCCTCTGTTAATTGCAGCAAAGCTATCATCCAAAGAAGAACATGCCTTGGCCTGGGGCTGGGATTTGCAATTTTCTGTGCAACACCTAACTCACAATCCAGTTTCTTCCCTTGTTTTTGGGCTGTTGGTATTGGTTTAACTAGCACAGTGGCATACTCCTCAGGTGGTGTTCGGAGCCACTGTACCGCCTTATTGAATGCCAGCCGGAACTGCAAGTCCCTGCTCTAATTTTTTTTACACATCTACCAGCAACATCAGGTTTTATTAACAGGGGAGACAGCTTTCTAATGAAATATGGCTCTTAACTCCCTTTTATATTTGGTAATATCCTGAACTCTTTATCCAAATGAAGCATAAAGCACTTACAACTGTGTTTTGCCATTGCACTGACCGAGGAATATATTCATTTGCAGTAACATGGGATTCAATGGAGTGGAAAATAAGCTCTGAAAATTGCTCTTGCCACAAAATTGTATCAATAAATAGGAAAAGCCCATTTAGATTTCACTGACCAATCTCCCCCCTGTGACAAAAATTAATATGGCCAAGTGGTACGTATAGAAGGTAAGAAGCAGTAGATGCCAGAGGTGGAGCAAGCCATGTGTCAGGCTCTGCCTGGTGCGGCTGACCTGTTGTACTGTTCCTAGAGCCGGCTGAGGGTGCCTTTGTGGGTGTGGGAGGAGCAGTGGGTGGGAGGTAGGTGTAAGGCTCTGGGGCACGAAGCAGGAGGAAAGATGCTGGAAGCGACCACCTGTAGGTCATTGACCCCACTCTTCCTATTGTATCTCTGAGGGTGCATAGACTAAAAACCTTTCCCGGAAGGCGTCTAGCCCAAGTTGAGAAAATGCAAAGCAGGCTCATATTGTACTTCTTTGAGTCAGTGAGGCTTCTGGCTGTTAATTTCAATTCACCATATTCTCATCATAAAATTCTAGCAGACACATCCAAAAATAAACACATGCTTGATCTGTGGTTTACCCATGTGGAGATGAATAAAACATCAAGTTCAGGTATAAAGTAGTCAATTATGATGTTAACATTTTGTGGAAAAAATAAGGACTTGTGATTGACGATATGGAAGTAAAGTTAAACTAAGAGTCAGAACTGACAGTCACTGCCTGGTTTTGGGCAAACCAAAGAATCTCCTGAACACAGATGCCATATTGGTAAAATGGACCTCATAATGGCTCTGCTGCTTGCTTCTCAGAGTTACAATCGAATGAGATGGTGCGTGAGCATCTGTAAGCATTAGAGGTACACTTATTACTCTCTACCATCAGCACTAATGTGAAAAAACACTAATCATGAAGGTAAACCACACCTTTCAGAACTACTCCTTTGTTCTACAAGGGGCAAAATTTTGTGGTGAAAGATGATGGTCTTAGAAAGCTAAGGAGCTGGATTGGAGTATTACCTCTCCTGTTGTAACATAGTAAGCCTGCAGGCAGCTACCTTAACATCTCCCATTTTCCTGTCAGAAAATGAGATGGCTGTACTGGATTATCTCTGAAATTCCTTTCCAACCATAAATTTTATATGTCTTTGGCCATAGAGGTAGCATACTGGAAACCCAGATCATAAGCTAAGAAAGAAAGAACATCTATCGTAATTTCTAAAACAAGAAGTTCACAGGTCTCTTGCAATTTGATGTTAAAGGACAAGGTCATGGAGGAAATTTTGGACAGGTTTTAGAGAGCCGTACTCTCTAGAGTGAACTTGTCTTGAACCAAAATCACATTACTTGCACTGTTATCAGATTTCTCTTTTTAACCCCGCTTTTGAATCATCTGTCCAGTGTCAGTGAAGCTTGCTAGAGGTGGTAGACTCCTCTCCTTTCCAGATAACCACGGGGATTCTTAAGTCTTGGCAAAGATGTAAAAACTATGCATTTATATGCCCATTGCCATGCTGGCAGAAGCTGGTTTATTGCTTCCTCACCTTGCCAATAGAGGTACTTTTGGGGAGCTTCTCTTCTGCTGGATTTGCACAGACACATGCAAGAAAGTATCCCAGGCCTCTTGCATGTTGACTAAGCCCCCTCTCAGCCCTCTAAATGCTTGTCAGGAAGTCCTGACAAGTGATAACTCCATGTGGCACTCAGCATGGCGGAACCGCGTTCTTTCCTCCCTCTATACGCTCTTGCCAGACTGCCCCTTCAGCCATGCAGGGTTTCTGCTGCTCTAGTTAGAGTCTAGCAGATGATCACACAGACTTGTAGCAGGTGGATCAGGGAGGGGAACAATGACTTGTAGTCTGTGTCCCATTAGCAGCAACATGGGTGAAGAGTCTGTACTATGTTTTATGGCTCCACTTGCCAGTTATTCTCTTGAAGAGAGTGCAGACTCCTTAATCAAACTTTGAGAGGCCTTATCAGTGTAGAGTCATTGATCCTCAGCTCAATATGGTGCTCAGGATTGAGATTCCAACTTCAGTTGCCTTGCTTAGACCATCCATGGTATATCTATAATCAGTCAATATTCTTTCGAATTAATGAATGAAATATATGAGAACATTTTCTCTACAAAAACCCAAATAATACAAATTGAAGCCCATTTACCATTGCCTATTATCCTGTGTGCCTACCCAGAGGAGAACGGTCGATTAGTTTTTATGAAATATGGCTGTAACAGGATGATGAATGGGAGGGCAGCTGAGGAGTCTTTGGGAACGTCTCTGCAGGATTCTCTAAGACGCAGTAGAACTGACTCTGCTACCATCACCCTGTAGGTTTCTCTACCAGATGTGTAAGAATAGAAGTGAAAATGTGATGTGTTGGTTTAGAGAGAGGGTACTGTGAGCATCAGAAGATGCTTTAGCCTAACCCTCAAGCCAAAGGAGGAAGTCTCCAGGAGAACCCACTTTTATATTTGAAGAATGTTAGCAAGAAGAAGAACCTGGTCTCTAATGCCCTAGTTGGACATCTGCTTAAGTGGTGAACTTGCTGGTCTTCACTCAACCCCTGTTTGAGCAGGGTGAAGAGAGAATTGGGTAGAGGGGGGAAGATGAAGCAACTACATGTTGTTGGATTTGGGAAGGATAAAGGAGTTTTCTGTGCCTCAAGTGGACATGGAAGAAGGTAGCTGGAACATTCTGGTTGTTACCCTGACTGCAATGGCTAACTTCCATGAGAGGAGACACTGTCAGCAAGGGAATGGGGTTTGAACCTCTAGGAAAGTGGGTCAAGGGAGGTCAAATCAGAGCTTTTCATCTGTTTCAGGAAGAATTCACTCATGGTCCTCACAAAAGATGCCTGCCAGCTCAATGTCATCAAAGGCCAGACAGTGTCAACCAAGAGAGGACCTCAAAGGCACAAAGACTCCAGTTCTACTTCTCTACTCCTGATCGCTGCAGGGGAGAGAGAGACCCAGAAGAGGGAGGAGGAAGACAAGCAGCACAAGAATAGGCATCCTCCCTACTACAGGTGCCTCCAGCTGGGGTCAGGCTGAACCAGGGGGGTGGAAGGGTATGAGATAGTTTATTTAAACCAGGGATAAATGGGGAAGATTAACCTAGACTGTTTAATACATGAAAGTAATTGGAAAGCTACGGGATCTTCCTGCACATCATTAGGGGTTAGAAAGGGGAGATTCAGCACAGTTGAAGGTAGTGATTGAAAAAATAACAAAGCAGTTCCATATCTGTATTGCAGTGAATCAGATTTTTCAATAAACCAGTTAGGTGCAAGATATAGTGTCGTTTGTGTTTTTTTAACATTAATAATGTCATAATGTATATATCATTCTGTAGTATGCTTTTTCTAATGCAGCAATATGTCTCAAAGATCTTTATATGTCAATACACTTGGATTTTGTTGTTATTTATAACTGCTGCATAGACTTACGCAGTAAAACATTCCTAGAGTTTATTTAGCCATTCTGTGGCTGTGGGTTTTTAGCTGCTGTGGAACATGTGATAATTGGGCAGAGATTGTAAGAGATGCCAGGATTTAGCATAATCTCCAAAGTAGGGCCATACTGGACTGATGCTATGGACTGATTAAGAACTCGTCCAGAATTTCCAAATATTTAAGGCGGGGTTCTATTAAAGAAGAGAACATTAAATAAATTAAAAAAAAAAATGAGATTGTCATACTTCTACCCAATGGAACTTTTTTCTTTTTTTTTTTTTTAAGATTTTATTTATTTATTTGACAGAGAGAGATCACAAGTAGGCAGAGAGGCAGACAGAGAGAGGGGAAGGGAAGCAGGCTCCCCACAGAGCAGAGAGCCCGATGTGGGGCTGGATCCCAGGACCCTGGGATCATGACCTGAGCCAAAAGCAGAAGCTTTAACCCACTGAGCCACCCAGGCGCTCCTGGAACTTTTTTCTAAAATATCTCTTCTTCTCTATTTTCTCCTAAGAATAGAAGAATCTGGCAATTATCCTCCTCCCTCTAAGAGTTTGGGCAGTTTTGATTTATCCCATTGTCTTTTGTCTTTTGTTCTGCCTAACTTACAAACTCTTAGTGTTAGATTTTTAGCAACAAATAACATTATTGTGTACCAACCCAGGTTGCCTGACGGCATGAGTGTGTTTCTAGTCGGTGTTAGAAGAAACAGCCACTGCAGATATGTTCTTTTGGTTTACAGTTCTATTCTTGGCTCTCATTTACAGGTGTCAGTCAAATCCACAGGATGGTCACTGGACACCTATAAGGTAAGGAAAAGCCTTCTTTCTCTTGAAAGCTTAGACCTTAGATGAGCTACCTGCCAGTGATTTTAGCTTTTTTTTTTTTTTCTCCTCAGAGGAAAAATAAATACAGATCACTTGGTGTATCTGGCAGCCTTCAATTAGAAGGATTTATAGAATCATGCAGCCAGAAGAGAAACTGAGAGCCCATAGAGTTCATTGTCCTGTCTCAGACAGGTCAACAATTGACATCCTAAGTAGACCTGCTCTCTTTGTATAGCTTTTAAGAATACAGGAGTGAAGTCTCACTCTAGATGAATAATATCAATATTTCATAATCCTCATTGTATGATGTTTCTCTTTTAACCTAAGCAGTAGAGTTGGAAGCTATCAGCTCCTTGTCTGTATAGCTCCATAGCCCCTGGCTGAGACTTGGCATTGGTAAGTGAGATAATTTTCTACATTTGAAGATAGTATATTTTTTGATGCAAATGTGTGGTATTTTTTTAGATCACTTTTATGGTTTTCTTTGATACTTTCTGCAAGTGCCCAGGATCAGATCCAGAAAGGCTACCCCTGCAGCGTTACTGTGGGTGGAGCCAGCCGAATGCTAAGAGGACTCTCAAGATTCCAACAACAGGTATGAGGGAAAAGATAGATAGCTTCCTTTGTTTCCGACAGATGCCCACCGGGTGAACATCTGTGAGAGGAGTGGAAGGTATTTACTTTGCGATCCTGTTTGTATCAGTAGGAAATCACATGGAAACTTTTGAACAGTTTCCACAGAGGTGAAGGCAGGTAGCAAGTCTATTGCTTCGCTTGGCTTTCCAGCCACTACTTCCGTCCCCAGGTGACGGTAGGCAGAGCTTGCTGTATGGTTGCATCGTTTATGATGGAACCAGTCCACCTAAAACTAGTCAGAAAACTCGGTCAGGCCAAGAAAACATCCTGGCAGGGTCACAGGGCCTGTATCCTGGGGATGGATGCCCCAGTATGAGGTGAGACTTCTCCTTTGACATTTTAGCCCCTCATTTTTATCCATTCATCTCAGGGGAAACAATCCTAAAATTGAAAATAGGATGAGTGATTAAGCATAGAGTTTAATAATAACTCAGATTCTTTTTTACTATGAAGAGTATGTATGATTAGTATTAGGATTGCCAATGCCCTCCCATTAAGGTTACTTCCCAGGCAACAAGGTAACTGGGCAGAGGAATGGTAATTTGAAGTTGCTCAGAAAGCTTGGGGAAAAAAGGACTTGAAAAGTTTTACAAGAAATGTCATATGCTCTACAAAAGATGAGATTTTTTAAAATTGAACATATTTCTATTGAACTGTTACTATGTGCCACATGTGACATAGTATCGACCTTCAAGATCCTAGCTTATTCAGAAGGAACTGTTACCGTATGTAATCTGTAATGTTAAATAATGCTACGGGAAGAAGTTCCAGATCAGGGGTGTCTGAGCTGAATCTGGAAAAATGAGCAGAATCCAATTTGGTAAAAGAGAAGAGAAGGTCCAAGGGCTGGTGGTAAAGAAAGAGTGAGTAGATTCTCCAGGAAACTACAAATTGTCCAGGATGGTAAAAGGTAAAGTGCAAGGAGGGGGATGATAAGATGAGGTTGCAGGGTGGTGGATAGTTTATAAACCTTTGGAAGTTAGCTTCAGGGCAATAATGAGTCACTGCAGGACAAGGTTATCATGCAGTTTTAAAAGTCATTTGGATGGTAGGGGGAGAGGTTTGAAGAAAACTGCATCATTGGAGGCAAAGTTGGAGGCAAGCAACCATTTAGAAGATTGTCAAAGTAATTCATGAGATAGATAGGCCTGAACAAAGTCGTAGCATTTGAATTGGAGAGATTCATATTGGAGATGGAGTTTGAATCCTATTACAGAGAAAGAATTAATAGACTTTGATTGATTGACTATGGCAGTTATAGAAGAAAGAACTCCCAAGTTTTGGTCACAGAGGGAGGCACTGAATTGAGTTTTAGATTTATAAATTGTGAGATATCTGTGGGATATTCACATGGCAATGTCCAGCAGGTCTGGGTCTCAGTTTGAGAGTCACCAGCATTTATCAGTAAGTGAAGCCCTAAGAGTCGGTGAAATTGGCCAGGAACTGTGCAGAGAATGCGTTGCCCTTGCTTTTTCCTAGAACACATCTCTTCAGGGACTGAACATGGGAGCTCAACATTGACAGAGTCATTTCGTCTTGGACAGTGGTGCACACTCTGTTCTCTTTCCAGACTCTACCAACTGTCACCATCTATTATTACAATCTCATCAGTATGTCATGAGCCTTTCTAGTTTCCAGGCTGATAGGGACATATGTCGTCTTCTTGACAGCATAAATAGGTGTCTTGATTTGGATATTAGCCAGGCTCATACACCAAAGTGCAATGAGATTAAAGAAAAGCCCTTCCCCTGTATGTTGATGCCTCCGAGGCAGCTTCTCCAGTGACAGTTCCTTGCCTTGTTACTAGATCGGAGGCGGTTGTTTTACTTTTAATTCTGTTCCTTGACTACCAGAACAAGATTCTGAAACCTTTGTGGCTCGTGTTGGTTTCCATTGAATAGTCTGTATATCTGTTCATCCCTGACCGCTTGTGAATTGCTATAAATGTGTACAGAAATGGAGGCGGGGAAGAGGTGGGGCTCTCAAAACTTGATTTTCTAAGGCCCGACAGAAAAGTAAATATTTTTAGATTAAAAAAAAAAAAACACCAGCATTTCGGAGTGGCAAATAAATGCATCTCAGTGTTCTGATGATTCGAATGTTCTAAATGAGGAAGCACTAGAGCAGCATCTGTGCCTGTCTCGTTCCCTTTGAGGCACTGGGAAGTAAGATGACTCTGAGAACCAATTGCTTGCAAATTTCTTCTTCTCTTCGGAAATAAATTTGTGCTAGCAAGTCTCCCAATATGCAGATGCTGCCTCATTGAGTCAAAAGAACATTTTAAGTAGAAGCATTTGCATTCTGGGGACTAGCTTCTGCACTTCTAAAATGAGACTCTGTTGAGAAGTCAGATATTCTTCCTAAATCTATTAGGATGGATAGAATGTGACTCTATTCCCATTTTTATGCTATTTTACTTGTGCTTGTGGAGACCCTGTTGGAGATACATGCTTGTGGACTAGAGAAGAACTTTGCTCTGATGATCTAGATGATTATACCAGTCCTCTGCCTTTTTTAGCTAGTAAAGTTGAGGCAGAGCTCTGTCGGCACATGTGGGGGTTGTGAGGGCAGGGTGGAGTTGTGGATCTGAGCTGGACTCTTGTGACTCACCCCTGACTAGTTTGACTTTGGGGACATGGCATCTGTACTAATAAAAATTGCTGTCAATCACAGTGGTATATTGAAGGGTTCAGTACATTGTGTCGAGAAGAGTCTTTATTTAGATGGCAAAAGTGTCAGAAGAAAAAGCACAACCTGAGTCTAATGGGCTGATTGAACTCAAGGGAGAGGTAGCAGGTGGGAAGGTGGAGGGCAAAAGAGCAGTTTCTAAGCAGGAATACAGCAGAAAAGACAAGTTCTGGGGATGGACCAGCCATTTATCATAGCCAAAGAAGGTCATATGAACTCATTTTGGAGTTCAGAGTGGTGCTGGAAACAGAAATTAAAAAACTGTAAAAATGGCGTATAGTTTTGGTAGCATGTATCTGGTTTAGTATTTATACCCAAGCAGTTTACTACATAGGATAGGAAATGGCCAATCCTGAAACCAAAGAGGAAGCTGAATTATCCAGAAGCAGCAGCCTAGCATTAATAATGGCATCGGTGCCAGTAAAGATGGCAGGCAGCTTTCGGGGCATTGGCATTGCCAAGGGCATTGGTGGTACATATCTGCATAGATTTTTATGTGTAAAGTAGAGCTGCGGCAGGTAAGTACAGTGACCTGAAAGCTAAGAGCAGTCCCAACAAATAATTGTCTTTCCAGACATCATTCCCAGGCTCAGCCTTGCAAATTATTTTTGACTTTATGTTTTCTGTAGCGTGGTTATATGCACTCCTATGGCAGGGATGTTTCAGGCGCTCTCTCTCTCTCTCTCTCTTTCTCCCCATCTCTCTCTCTCTCTCTCTCTTTCTCTCTCTCTCTCACACACACACACACACACAGACATCCCTACAGGTCACATAGCTTTGTTTGGAGGCTATCCAACTTCTCTGAATGACCCAGAATTTTGTTGCTATAGGTTGCCACAGACCATGATGTGTCCTATTATAGACTATGACCATCTAAACAGAAGGTAGGGGGACACCTGGGTGGTTCAGTCAGTTAAGCATCTGCCTTTAGCTCAGGTCATGATCCCTAGCTCCTGAGATTGAGTCCCACACTGGGCTCTTTGTTCAGCGGGGAGTCTGCTTCTCCCTCTGCCTGCTGCTCTCCCTGCTTGTGCACTTTCTCTCTCTCTCTCTCTCTCTCTCTCTGGCAAATAAATAAAATTTTTTTAAAAAGACTTTAAAAAATAAATAAACCAAAGTAGGGGTCTGGAACACCTTCAAGCCTGGTGGACCAAGAAAGATGAGCTGAAGTGGGAAGATCACCACATGAGCCAGGACAGAGTGCAAAATAATTCTGGAAGCTAGAGTCAGACATGGTAGGAAAACTACTACAACCCTTTTACTTCTGAACTGTATCTTTTATCACAGCCCTCCGGGCCAGCTATTATTCTCTGTCTTGGGTTAGGTTTCCAAAAACCAGAGCCCAAGTCAGGGATTGGAGAGCACATGATTTATAGAATATAGAATGCTCTCAGGAGAAAGGTAATGAAGGAAGTAAGGTAGAGCAGGGAAAAGAGCTAACTGAGACTCAAAGATAAGATTTTGCTTTCAGCTATCCAACCAGTCTATGACAGAGCATAGACTCAGACAGAGTTAGTGAACACAGATTGTAGGATGGCAGTTGACTGATATTTGTCCTATACTATTTTGTCTATGCATGTGATCCTGGGTCCCCAGCCAGTGTACATACCAAAAACCAGAAATTATGTCCCTACATGAATCCTGGCTCTGGCCAAGGCTAACACAGAGGAGCCAAAATTATATTTTATATTATCGGGATATAATTTTCCATAAGTCTCTTGCATTTTCATATATGTGAGAAGAAAAATGGACTGCCTTTATTCTGCCTTATTATGCCTAACAGTCTTTTCCCCCCCATTTTTTTTAGAGAGAAAGTGGGGAAGGGAAGAGGAAGAGAATCTTAAGCAGGCTGCCTGTCCAGTGAAGAGCCCAACACGGGGCTCAATCTCATGACCCTGAGATAATGACTTGAACTGAAATCAAGAGTCAGATACCTAACTGACTGAGCCACTGAGGCACCCCTATTCCATCTTTTCAGTAATGTTGTATAGTCAAAACCTTGGAAGATGGAGATAGTGTCACCTTCCATAGCTAGGGCAGGCATGCTTCCTATCTATTATATAATATTTGGTTTTATTAAGTTCAGTTTTCCTTTCCAGTAATGCAACACACTGAGTACACAGGTGTCACTTTCCCTCTAAGCATTGCTTTATGGGAATTGGCATCAGGGAATTATACAAAAATGATGATATTCTGGTTGCTGCTATTGCTGTGAGTAATAAAATGTCTTTGTTTTTAATCTGGCAGTTTCCTGTCTTCTGCCAGTATCCATGAAACTACGGCAGCCCAACTTGTTAGCATGCAAGTAGGGGGAAATCTTGGACCTATCAAGTTATTGACCAATATATATTACTACCTCTGGCTTTATATAAGGAGATTTAACTTTGTTATTGGTGATTTGACTTTCTAGGAAACTTTGGAAACTTTTTTTGCACACAAGTAAGTGTTTATGTCTGTGCCAAACAATGGTATGTCTTTGATGTGCTTTTAAAATAATTATTTGCTCTCACAGAAATGAAGAGCCCTTTCATTAGATTAGTCAATTGGATTAATGCAATTAGGTAGATTGCATTAATGGCCCCAGTTCTTCATCCTTTTGGTCAATGAGATAGCAGATGTAACTCAAGCAGAGCCTTGAAAATGTTTCCAAAATTGGGCTTGCACTTCTATCTCCGCCATCTCCATGAGGTGAGCAAGGCTGGGTTATCCTTCTGGTTCTAGGATGATGACTAGAGGCACATGGAGTAGACATTTGCAGCATTACCTAGCCTTTGTCAGCTGACCTCCACCTAGCCATTGACATATGAGGGAGCCAAGTCAAGGCTAGCCAAACATCTCTACTAAGCCCAATCTAGGTCAGTCAGCCTATAAACAGGACAGCTAAATAAATGGCTGTTTGGATTGGTTTTGTTTGTTTGTTTGTTTGTTTGTTTAAAGATTTTATTTATTTATCAGAGAGAGAGAGGGAGAGCGAGCACAGGTAAACAGAATGGCAGGCAGAGGCAGAGGGAGAAGCAGGCTCCCTGCAGAGCAAGGAGCCCAATGTGGGACTCGATCCCAGGATGCTGGGATCATGACCTGAGCCGAAGGCAGCTGCTTAACCAACTGAGCCACCCAGGCGTCCCTGTTTGGATTGTTTTAAGCCATTAATATTGGGAGTAGCGAGAATTTTTACACAGCAAAAGCTAATTGTTACAGCTTCCCAAGGGAATAGATTGTTTTCAGTTCTTCATTTTAACAGACTTGTGAGAAGGGTGCTTAGAGTTAGCCACTGAAGCCCAAACGCCACACCCCAACTCTCAGAGTGGCATGAGCTCTGCTGTCTCTTTGTATGTGTTATATGGGCAGACTAGAAGGTTGTCTGCCTGACTGCCTACATTTGTTCCCTCCCTTCTTTCATTTATTGGTTAATTTATTAAAGATTAATATGCTCTTCTAGTGGACAGGTGCTAAGCATACAAAAGTACTCATAAACTAATGAGGATGTACATGGAGGAAAATATTAATAATAGATATAATAAGTGCTAATGGAGATGTGCGCAGTCTGTTGAGAACACAAGGGACAAATCAACCACCTCTGAGGAATGGGCGTGGGGAGCTTCACTGAAGAGGCATGGTTTTAGGAATACTGGGTTGACACTGCTACCGTTATTCCCCAGCTCGTGCTGGTGCATTCAGCATGGATTTTCCCACTCAAGAAACCTACTCAATGTTATGTACTTTTCTAAACACAGGGGATACAAAAACTAATTAGATTTAGTTCCTTCAAGGAGTTTATATTTTTAGCTTAATTCCAGTAACTTGGCATTTCCCCACCCCTTATTTATAAGATACAGCTATCTCTAAGAGGAATTGCGTTTAATCTGGAATCAGTATTTTATCCTTATTTTGAGTATCTTCCTTCCCCCCTTCTTCCTTCCTTCCCCCTTCTTCCTTCCTTCCCTCCCTTCCTTCCTTCCTTCCTTCCTTCCTTCCTTCCTTCCTTCCTTCCTTCTTTCCAGCTGTTGACAGAAAGGGTCAGACTGGATTGCTGAGTTATGGTCCCCCCCACACTGGGAAAAGGCAGGAGCCCAGAGACAAGTCTGGTTCACTGGGCCTAAGTAGTAACCAGGAAATACCTCCATTGTGGACTGGAAGCTCTGTTTTTCAGTCCTTTCCCTTCTGAATGGTCAAGATGATATAAATATACTCTGTCTTACTAAGTTGGCCCCTGTAATGAAGGAAATCACCTTCATTCCCAGCCCTAAGATACTGTGAGATGGTATCTCAGGAACCCATCCTGATAGCCTGTTCTTGGGTGGATGTGTGTGGCCTCAGTTCACAGGTTACTCCTCAACAGGTTCTGTGCCCATTAGTAAGGCTGCCTCAGGCTGTATCCACAGCAGCTTTTCTCAGACTTCTTGTTCTGCCTCAGCCCATCACCAACTCCAGTACTCTCTGTACCTTACTTGCTAGCGTTTGAAGGAATGATTATATCATATGTACAGACCTACCAATTTCATTTAAGCTGTGAGTGATAGAATTATTTTAAGCAAACAAACCAAAGTTTATTTATTTATACAACCAAGTCATAAAGTGACAGCTCATGCCTTAGGAGAGACTGGAACCAGAGCTGCTGGGCACACACACGCATTTTGCACATAGCACAGGTCCCAAGGCACAAGTAGGAGCTGGAATCCAGTCTTTTCTCCACTCCCAAAGCTGTGTTCTTTGGCAAGAGGTTATGTCCAATCAAAGGTACCTTCTGTTCACCTTCGGGGCTATGTCCTCCCTGAGGCAGTGCGTTTATCTAATTGGTCTGCTCAGAGGACAGACCCATCTTCTACCTTCTCTCCTTACCCTTTGCCCTTCTATTTCAATAAAAAATCTGAATATATATGGAGGAAAGTGAGAAATAAGATTATGAATGTAGACAATAGAAAGCAGCAGCTTTACCAGATAATTAAAAGTCCTTCTTTTGGAACCAAACCATTGGAACAAGATCACATTAGGAAAGATATTATTGGAAAAGTTTCTGGATTTGAGAAAAGATCTCACACTGGAATGACCAAAATTGTTCACTTTTTAGGTAAAATTAATAAAATGATTTCAATACCTAGATACAGCCAGCCACAATTTTTTAATTATAAAGAGGAAAAGAAGTCCTATGAGTACCTCTGACAAAAGGAATAAAACAAACGGAGCGCTTATCTACAGAACCATTATTACTAGGCTGGTGACAACTTAGTTTCTTCAACAATAAATGCTAGAAGACAATGGAGCAGTATCTGGAGTTTTGGTAGCTATGAGAAGAAAGATTATTAGCCCAAATTTTATATCTAACAAAACAGTTATTCAAAACATTTTCATATTCGCTAGTAAATATACTACCCACTAATTCTTTTTTAAGAAGGTAGTTGAAAACATTTTCCAAATGACTGATGAATTTTTTAATAATTACATGAGAAGTCATCATGAAAATAAAAATCTGGTTTACATTTTGAATGATCACTTTGTCTGCTCTAAGGATGGGGTAGTGGAGGGGAAGATGGAATTTGTATTCCAGGTAAGAAATGATGATATAATGTGCCAGGTAGAAGACTGGCTTATAAAAGGGCAGTAGCAGTAGAAAAACTTTAAGTTTTTTAGTTTGGGACATGTCAAATCTGAGATGTTTGCAAGGTATTCAGATGGAGATATCCATCTGAGGGCTTGGTGATGCAATTGCTGAGGTTAGAGAAGTTGATGGTACAAGTATAGCATACAGTTGAGGAACATTGGCATATAGATGACACTGAAAACCATGAAAATAGATGATGTCATCAAAGGAGAGAATGCCGGGAGAGAAAAAGGCCAGAGTTGGATACTGAGTACCATGAAAAATAGGTCAAGCAGCAAGCCAGCGATCATACTAGGCTTATCAGAGCATCATTTCTTGTGGGGAAAGGTGAGGGGAAGAAGGAAGGAAGGAAGGAAGGTAAGTTGGGGAGGAAGGAACTCTTGGATGCAGGCATTGTAGCAGATATTCAGGTCCCTCATTGCGTGTTACATTTTAAGTCAAGACCCAGAAATTTAGCAAGGCCAGATACTGGACTCCAGCACTTGAGCTGTGGGACTTCTAAATTATCTGAGTGAGCAAGAATTGACCTGTCACCTGGCATAATCAGTGGTCTTTATTCAATAATGTGTGGATGGGGGAACTTTGCTCTAGGCTAATTCTGCCTGCTTCATTTATGGTCGTTATATATTGCGCTCTCTCTCTCTCTCTCTCTCTCTCTCTCTCTATATATATATATATATATATATATTGCTGATATATATATCAGGTGGTGCTAGCCCCACCTCATATGGACAAGGTAACTGAGATCTAAAACTTGACTAACTGAAGCCCTGGTTTATAGCCAATTTCCATGGATCTCTGCTGGAGTTCTGCAGAAAATGCTCTCAATCTACCTTCTTTTATTATTATTTATTATTTTTTTTATTTTTATTATGTTAGTTACCATACGATACGTCATTAGTTTTTGATGTAGAATTCCAAGATTCATTGTTTGTGTATAACACCCAGTGCTCCATCAGTCTACCTTCTAACTCCAAAGGTGGAGTCTATCCCCACTGTCAGAAACCTGTATCATTTCAGTTTCGAGAGCTGTGAGATTAGTCACTGTCATCACTTTAGGAGACACTGGAAGATGATTATTAATGGTCACGTGAATTCCTCCAGAAGGCAGTTTCATTTGAATGGGTGAGGGGCTTTTTCTTCTGGAAGTATCCTTGCTATTTGTTGCTGATTACTGGGGCCAGTAATCTTGGTAGGGACCTTGGAGTCATCCTGTCACCTCCATGCTTCTCCAACACCATTGTGCTGTGATTGTTGAAAGCATACATTTGCACTCAAGATGAACAAAGCTGCATAGTGGACATGGCAAATGCATGGCAAGGTCTCTGGGTCCAGAAGTTCCATAACCCATGGGGAAAAGTAAAAGTAATGTGGGTTCCCTTGAGTCACTTGATCAGCAGGACTGCCAATAACCAGTCAAGGGAAAATAGCATCTCTCAGTGGTATCTGCCCACTCCTTAGTACAGCGTATAGTCTGGAATTTACCACCTCCTGAGGGAGTCAGGGTAGTCAGAGCAGTGCCTCTAATTAGCAGAATCCAATTAGAAATTCTCTTTTAAATAAGTCTGAAAATGTTATTTTAGTATTTCTATCCTTTAATAGAGCAAAGAACTAAGAATGCCTACAGAGGTACAAAGTTTAATAAATAACACTTGGTACAGTCTACTCCTTTGTGCTCTCAGCGTCCGAACACATCTTTTTTTCCATATTTAACTTCTAAACAATGTTATCCGTGTCATGCACTCACTTACCAGCATGCATTTGTGTATTGCATGAATAAAAAGCAACTCTTCCTCTCCCCCAAAAAAAGGGAGATACAAATTCTCATGTGTCCATGTGTGGAGGATGTGAGGATGTTTATTCCTTTCCCAGCACAGCCAAAATTCCCTTTGATTTTGTAATCTAAAGACTAAACAATAATTACTACCAATATCAGATAGCCAGGAAAGGAGAGAATCATGAAAGTGACATAAATCATTTCTGCTCACATTCTGTTGGCCGGAAGTTAGATGCAGGCAGCTGGGAGGGCTGTACCCAGGAGAAAAATGAAAATTGTTCAGTGAACTATAGCCTTGCTTCTGTCATACCAAAAAAGCAAAGTGTTTTAGGAAAGAGGGACTTCTGATTAAACCCATGTATTCATCTCCTCTTTCCCCTACCTTGGGATAATCCTCTAAAATGACAATAAAGGAGTAGAACAGGTAAAGTTAAGAAAGACAAAGAGAACAGGAGAGTGAAAGACAATGAAAGAGAGATGTTAACAAAAATTTTGAACACGAACATCAGATGAATTTGGTGGAGGAATGGTAATTGTTTGAAAAGAAGATGACAGAGAAAATAAATGATATTCCCACCTTCCCCAAACCCCCTGGAAGACCTTAAGTAACAGAGGGACAGGGATATGGAGCGGCTATAGTCACAATAATAAGGTGTGGCAATCATAAACTCCAGCAGCATACAGTAACCTTTTGTCATGCCCACTTGTGAAGATTAATGGGCTGGCTCCTGTGTTTGTGGGTCAGCTGGGAATTTTCTCAAGGCTGGGGTTGGCCAGGGCTCCCCAGCGCGGAGAACTCTCTTCCAGAAGTCTCCCATCCTTTCCCCAAGGCCAGTGAGCTAGCACACCTGTGCCTCACTCATAGTGAGGACAGAGCAATGGGAACACAAGTGAAAATTCTAGACCTCTCATGGGCCAGGCTCAGAGTTGGCACAGAGTCACTCACATTTAGTTGTATTGGCGAAAGCAAGTCCCATAACCAAGACTAAATTCAAGGGGCGGGAATAGATCTGGATCTTTAGTGAGAGGAGCTGCAGTCACATGCCAAAGGGTGTGGACGAAGGGAGGGTGGAGAATTAGGTCCATTCGTCTAGGACTGGAGCAGGACTAAGAGGATGGGCAGGAAATGAGGCTGCTGAATGCAGGTCCTGCAAAGAGCAGCTATAGCCCCAGCTTCCTCTCCCATGCCGCGAACAGCAGCGTTGGGGAGGTGATTGTCAAAACCAGTGGGGTAAATACAAGCCTGCACATTGAAAAGTAGAGCAGCAGCCTCCTTTGCCCATTTATCTCCCAGAAACTGCAGCAGATCTGGGGACGAAACTGGTAGTCTTTTCTGGAGAAACTGGAGAATGAACCTGGAGAGAAGAACTACTGCTAACGTTCCCTGGGGGAGGTGGGCTGAAGCTGTGGAGGGACAAGGAAAATGAAGCAAGATTTCAAAACAAGCAATTATTAATTATATATGTAATTATGCAACTCATCAACACATGTAGTTAAATAAATAATAAATGATATAGGACTTAATAACAAACATAAAATTATATATACGGAAACTTTAAAACAGTAATGAGTTAGAGGTGGGTGTGGCATCAGTCTAAAGAGACGATCCTTTCAAGAGGTAGAGATGAGAGACGAAGTAACAGAGCAATGTTTGGCTTTAACAAGTATTTTAAAATCCATTTTATGAGGCAGAAGAGAGGGCGTAACCGAAGGCTCACCATCTTTGAGAAGCTAGGGATCTGCTCTCAGCTAGAACGCGTATAGCTAGAACATGTGTAGCTAAAACGCGCGTACCTCCGGAGACTTTGGGAAGCCCAGGAGCTTGTGTCTCTGTTGAGGAATTTGGAAATCCGTAAGTTTCTTTTTGTTATTATGTTGCAACATCATGGACTTAAGACACACATGCACAAGACCTGCAATCAACATATAAAATGCTGATAATGATTATACCTGTGAGGTGGGATAGGTGGTCTTGTTCATGATGCTTTTCTGCACTTTCTAAATTTTATATAACACATTAATTTCAAATCTAGAGGAAACATTATCATCTATCAATCCATCTGTCTCCTTGTTTTTTTTCCTTCAAATATTCCTGGAAGGGCAGGTAGACCACTGAGGAAGTGGTCCTTTAACTAAGTTGGCATAATTTAAAACACCCCATCCTTTTAGGAATGAATTTGCCCCGAGGGAATGAATGGATGGCAGAGCAGCATCCCGAAAAGAACCATCATGTCTCTTCCCTTCCACGGCTCCTCTTTGCATCCTGCCCTTTCTTCCGCACATCACAGTTGTCTCAGCCTCCCTCTTGCGTTTCACATGTTTTGTCTCTCACTCCCTCAGGCTATTTTCAGATCGCCCCCTCCCACTGCCTGATCTATTTTCATGTAAGGAACATGATTTCTGAGAGCCCTACTTCATTTTTCCCTCGTCCCCCTGTGGACTGGCCTGAATGCACATTGTCAGAGAACGATGTTGCATGGACTGCAGGGAAAGAATTAAATTAATAGATCATTCTCTCTCAGGACAGAGGGAAAAAAATGCAAATAAACACTGTGTCACCTCACCTCCTTGCTATAGTACTGGGTGTGCTGGGACCCCAGACTCTCTGATTCTCTGGCTCTTTGGCCTCCTTCTTAGTCTCAAACCCAATGGATATGGGTTAGAAACGCTGCCCCTGACTAACCTTGTGGCTTTGGGGAGTTTCTTATGCCCCCAAGCCTAGGAGCTCTTCCCCTGAAGATGGGAGTGGGGACACCCCCACCACTGAATGTGAAGCCGGGAGAAGCTGCCCCAGCCAGAGGAGGGGCCCAAGCCAACAGCCTTTTCCAGCCCGTGCTTCTGACTTGAGCTTCTTCCTACTTCTGTTCCAATTTAACTAGCGAACTACACATAACATAAATACATATAATTGAACCAGCTAACACAACAGAAGGAATGTCCTACCTGCATTTCCACAGTCCTGTCTGGGCTGAGCCCAGATGTCCCATGGAGACAGACACCAAGAATCTTTGCCTTAGCATAAGAGAATGAGAGAACTACCTTCTCTGTTAAGGAAACCTTTCTCAGTTAAAACAAACAAACGTATAACAACCTGTCCAACTCCCAGGCTTCCCTGGATGATCGTAGGTATTTATTCTGGCCCAGAGACTGTTATTCTAACCTTGTTTAAGCCTCGAGATCCCCTGTGAGAAATTACCATCCTGATATTATAGAGAAGAAAGTGAAGTTCAGAGAGGTAGCTCAAGGTCAATTGCTCTTAAGTACTGGAGACAAGATTCGAACCTACAAGAAATCTGTATTCTCTGTAAGCTCTTAAGTGGATACTCTGCTGTAATTTTGCTGTAATTTCCTGTCCCTTTTGCAAGTAGGGACACAATAGGAAACTGAACTTAAAAGCACTAATTAATCCAAAACACTGACATCTCTTTAGTTATTACCCTGTTCTCTCTGAAAAGGCTCTTCCCCTCTATTTCTTATTTGTTACCTTCTTCTAAACTTGGGACTCAGTGGATTGGCTTTTGGGATTGCCAAGGGGTTCATTCATTCATTTGTTCATACCTTCTACATCTAGCAACCTATGGTATGCTGGGACCTGTTCAAGACACTATACAGACAAGCAAATGTCAATGAAGTCACAGTCTGTGGAGAGAGAAATATGAATGTGTTCTAACAAAGTCCTATGGGAGGGGGCATCAAGGAATGCAAAATCTCTAGGCAAAATCTCTAGGCAGGTCAGAGTGCGTGCATGAAGTAGGAGGTGTTCAGCTGCAAGTACCAGCAAACCCAGTTCAGAATTTATTTATTTGTATTTTTTATTATGTTCAGTTAGCCACAAATCATTACTTTTTGATGTAGTGTTTCATGATTCATTAGTTACATATAACACCCAGTGATCATCACAATATGTGTCCTCCTTAATACCTGTCACCTTATTACCCCCTCCTCCCACCCCCTCCCTTCTGAAACCCTCAGTTCATTTCCCGGGGTCCATAGTTTCTCATGGTTCATCTCCCTCTATGATTGTTCCCCCTTCAGATTTCTCACCCTTCTCCTATGGTCCTCCGTGCTATTGTTTATGTTCCACATATGAATGAAACCATAGGATAATTGTCTTTCTCTGCATGACTTACTTCACTTAGCATAATCCCCTCTGGTTCAATCCATGTTGAGGCAAATGGTGGGTATTCATCTTTTCTGATGGCTGAATAATATCCCATTGTGTATATGGACCACATCTTCTTTATCCATTCATCTATTGAAGGACATCTTGGCTCCTTCCACAATTTGGCTATTGTGGACATTGCTACTGTGAACATTGGGGTGCATGTACCCCATCTTTTCACTACATCTGTATCTTTGGGGTAAATACCTTGTAGTGTGATTACTGGGTTGTAGGGTAGTTCTATTCTTAACCTCTTGAGAAACCTCCATACTGTTTTCCAGAGTGGTTCTACCAGCCTGCATTCCCCCCAACAGTGTAAGAGGGTTCTCCTTTCTCCACATCCTCACCAACATTTGTGGTTTCCAACTCAGAATTTATTATCTCACAAAACAGTGTCCACTTAAGTCATAGTGGTAAAAGTTACAGTCTGGCAAGGGCACCAGCTCCATTGTTCTGCTCCTCTCCACTCTGACCTCTTTTATGGGCTGAATTTGACCTCAGATTCCCTAATGTTTGCAAGATGATGGCCAGCAACTTCCTTGTGTGTGTCTGAGAGGAGAGAGAGAGAGAAACCTGTGGTCAAATTATAGAGGAAAATGTCTTCCCCTCAGTCACTTCAGGTCGTGTATCCATTCCTAGGACAATAACATCCACCTGAGACATTGTAAAAGAAGAAGTTTCTTACAATGGACTTTGGTAAAAAGACCCTTCCCCTGACATGAGTTTCTTTTGAGTAATATCTGGGAAGTGATATAAAGGAGAATGTGATATAAAGTGATATAAAGAGAGTGGAGGCTGGATGGGTAACCAACAAGGTCCCCAGCAGTAGGATTCAGAGGGGAAATGACATGTAAGCTGGTGTTGATGGATGAGTAAGAGGTCACCAGAGAAAGGTCAAAGTGGATTTCTAGCAAAAGAGTTAGCTTGTGTCTTTGACCTTGCCACAGGGACATGAATGTTTGATGCCTGGACTGGTAGTTTCACAACAGAAAAGTGGAAAGAGGCAAAGAGGGTTTTAAGAAGGTGGGCGCAATCTAGGAAGGGTCTTGTATCCTTTGTAAGCCATTTATTTTCCATCTGCAAACAATGGAGAGCAAATGGCAGTTTTTATGATACAGTTGGGAATGCTGGATCTAATTTCTCTTGGGATAATTAACTCCATAAATGGATGTGTAGGGAGTGGAGAGGCTAGCAGGAAGAAGACACTACATAGTTTCAGGTGAGAGATACTGAGTTCCTGACTAAATCAGAATGGACATGGATGCAGAGCTTGGGAGGTAGATGGGGCCTTTGGGAGGTCACATTTGCTCCTGAAGTCCATAGTCAGCGTCATTGCTACAAAGGAATAAATCACCATAGGAGAGTGAGGCTAGCAGTGCACAGCCAACCCCTGACCAGAGGGCCAGAGATCCCAGCTGTATTCAGCTTCCCAATTCCAGGGCTTGTCTAGGTCTTCCGTGTTTTTATCCTTTGCACAGGAGCTTCCAAATTAGTAATCTGAGACTTATGATCTCAAGAAGAGAGCCTCAGCACCCACTCAGTGGAGCATGGCGTTCCTCTCTCTGGCTTATGCTTGGATGTTTCTTTTCACACTCACTCTGACACCAGCGGATTCCTGAATTTGTTTCCAGGGGCTGTCTCTGCAGTTGCTGAGGCTCATGTAACAGGTGGTCAGGAGGGGTCTGGGAACTCAGTGGTTGAGCCAGTTAGAATATTTCTCAGCCCAAACCACTGACAATAGGTAACAGAGGTGGTCTCTCGTCTACTCCTGGCCCATGGTCTGGAGTTGTAAAAACTGGGGTACGTCTTCCTTGGTGGTCTATTATTTTAGACTTCAGAATATTCTGGAAAAAAATCTTCCCACCTCAATAAATCACTAATCAACTCCTACAGTTCTTCTCTAGGATAGAAATTTAGCTTGGTGGCAGAGAATTTACTAACGGGGGAAAAGTCGTGGATGGGAATGGTGTCTACCCATGGCATAGCATCAAGAGGAAGAATGCTCCCTCATGAATTTTTCTTCTGTAATGGCTCATTCCTGCCAGGATACAAACATGTTATGGTATCTCATGTAGTGAAAACACCAACAATCCCGATACAGATCTTGTAGACCTCTTGTGCTTTGCAACTACTCCATTTCTCCTTCTCCCTCTTTAGGAAAGCAACTCCAAAAAGCTGTTCAAACTCTTTTTCTAACTCCTTGCCTCAGATTCTCTCTTTAACCCACCCTGCTCAGATTTTCATCTTCACCAGAGTATGGGAACTACTCTTATCAAGATGGCTGTGATCAATGGTCAGGTCTCAATTCTCATGACATAGCCCCCAAAACACTGGACACATGTGGTCCTTTCTCCTTTCTTAAACTCTTCGCTTAATTTGCTGGTCAGTAAGCATTTCTGATCACCTGCCTACACCACTGGCCGTTTCTTGATATCCTTGGCGAAATCCTCTTCCTTTTAGTGGTCCCTAGGATTTGTAGTGCCCCGCCTCAGGCCCTGGACCTCTTTCCTTCTCATACCTACTCACTCCCTGAACATGCTCATTTAGTTTCATGGCTTTAAATACCATTCGTATGCCAATGACTCAGAAATGCTCTCCTTTAGTTCTGGGCCTTGTACTTGTTTATTCAGCTCCCTGCAAGATATCTCCATGTGGCAATCTACTGGGCAACTCGCGATGTTGCCTGTCATCAACTTTGTAATATTATATTAAAGACAGTGTACTCCAGAAGTACATATTAGTTACTTCAAGCTACAGATAGTTGCTCTAATCAGGAATCTGTACTACAGCTGGCTTCATTGCAGAAAGGCCATTCTCCAGAGGCAGCTATTCCACGCACTTCAGCTATCTTTAACTCTGATCAACACCAGACATTTTGCTAATTAGCATGCTGAAGTCAAAAATGAGTTTTCATTTGTGAAATTAGTGGCTTGTTAATCAGCATAATGGATGTTAGAAATGGGCTTTCATAGGTCAAATTAGAGGTAATCAAGATACGGGAATTGGCTAAAATATTTTAGGGACATTCCCTATCCGCATAAAAACAGGGTCTAAGAATCTAACAAGTCTAATGGTCTGTACATTTAGGGATAGTACCTGAAACTTGATTCTTCAACAGTTCTGTTTTTAGCCGGTAGAACAAAGGAATTCTGGATGTCTGACCCTGCCTTGGAATATGAGCTTCTGCTGAGTAGACTTCTCATGCAGGGCAGTGATTGGAGCACTGGAAGGCCAGTCTGTTGGGACTGCATCAGGCTTACAGAGCAGGTGTATAAATTGCTTTGTGCCTACTTGTTAATGACATTATGTCTGCATATGTGGTAAAATCTGATCTGAGACTTGCTTTCATTATAACTTGGTAATGAGGTTGTGGGGGCAGTAACTGATTCACCCATTTTGATTTTTTCTGTGGCGATAGTTGTATACCACAATGAACCTAAGACTTGTGCATTATCAAACTGGCTTATGTCAGTTTTCAGGACAGTTCAAATATAACTTGGCCAAAATGGAACTCTTTAGTCACCATCCCCCAGAATGTGCTCTGCCCAAGCATTGCCTTTGTAGCAAAGAGCACTTATGTTCACCTTCGGGCTAAGGCCAAAACTTAGCATTTTGCCTGAACTTTGTCTCCCATCCCCAGCCTATCCACCAAGAAGTTGTCTTGATCCTATCTTCAAAGGATATAAATTTGTGCACTTTTCTCTATGTCCATCGTTCATCTCTCATCTCTACTACTACTGTGGCCTTCCTATGTCCATTGTTATCTCTGGTCAGTTCCCACAGAGCTGCCAGAGAGTCTGTCTACAATGTCAGTGGGATCATATTGTCCTCCTGCTTTAACCCCTACAAAGTTTCCTACTATACTTAGAATAACATTTCAACCTATTGCCATGTCCTCTAAGACCCCCTGCTATCTAGTCCCTGGCCATTTCTCCAACCTCTTCTTCCATTCTTGTCTCACCCCGCTCTTACAGAATTCAGTTTTCCTTCTGTTCAACCTTCAAATTCCTTCCTGTCTCAGGCCTTCACCCTTGCTGCTCCTGCATCAGAAATACTCTCCCAGCACCTCAGGTCACGTGTCACCTCTTCAGAGAGGACCTCCTTACCAACCACCTGCTCTAAAATGGCCCCCTTTCTGCCATTCTCTATCCTGTTGCCTGCTCTACTTTTCTAAACTTGTAGAATGACATATTTGTTAAACATATTTTGATCTATTTCCCCGTCCAATACACAAGCTCCATGAGGGTAGAGACTTGAATCTTGCTAGCTAATGTATCCCCCGTGAGGACCACAGTGCTAGGTGCATAGCAAATAAATATTCCTTAAATATGTGTGGAATGAATGAATGGTTCTAATATTCTTACATATTTCTGTTTCTCCCATGTTGTGATATCAAATTCATTGCAACTGGAAAGGCATCTGGGGAATGAGATATCTCTTTGTGAGATTTGCTTATACCTATGCATTCATTCACGTAACTCGTCTTTCTTGCATGCCTTCAGTCCATCAAACCCTGTAGTTGGTGAGGTTGCAACTCTGAGCAACCCAGACAGGTTTTCTGCTCTCATGGAATTTGCCATCCAGTCAGAGTCATAAATATTAAACAGCAAGCAAATGATTACAAATTATTAGGAGAGATATAAAGAAACCAAAACACTAGAGGACCAAGATAGAGAGAACATTATAGAACCTGGTTAGAGGCAGCATCTCTGAAGAGATGACTTTATGTTGAGGCCTGAAGGATGAGAATGAACAGGGCTTGTAAAGAGGATGGCAGGAGCAAAGATCCCAAGGCAAGAAAGAGGTCAGCCAGTTCACAGGACTAAGAGATGTACATGGCTCGGAGCTGTGCGTGAGGGATGAGAGCCACATTTGACACTGAAAAGGAAAGCAGAGACTGAGCCACCAGGCAAAAATGGATTGGGTATGAGTTTGGAATCAGCATGAAAGCAAGAACATTGGTTAGAAGACAGTCATGATGGTTGATCCAGACTTGATGTAAGCCTGAGCTAATGTAGTGGCAGGGGAAAAAGGAAGATGTAGCCACCTTAGAAATATATTTTGAAGGTAGAATCAGTTGGAACTGGAGAAGGATGGAATGTGAGTGGCCAGGGCTATTTACATGACAGACCTCCAATAAACATATGATTATATTGTATCATGGGAAATAAGCGTATTTCCCAGATTTTAGGGTATTTGCAGTGGGGAAAGGGCATTGTTTTCTGAGAAAATGGGGGAAGACTGAATGAAACAGCTCTGAGAAGGAAACCTCTGACTTGAGCATGTCAGCTGCAAGATGGCTACAGCACATCATTTGAATATGCAAGACCAGAGCAGATAGCACTAGACTAGAGATAGCGATTTTGTATCCTTGGGAATATAGATGGTGTTTAGAGCAATGGAATGGAGACTATCACCCAGGAAAAACTTATGAAGAGGATATATCCCAGAAGGTCCCAGGAAGTGTGACAATCTCAGTCAATCAGAGGTTGAGAGACGCAGGAGGAAATTTGACAGGGGCAAATACAAGGAAATCCAGGATAGTGTGGTATCCTGGGGACAAAAGAGGAAAGTCTTTCTAGTAGGAAGGCTGTCCGTTAGGTTGCATGCTGGTGAAACACTCAGAAAGATAAGGAGAGAACAGTATCCATTGCATTTGGTAAAGTGGAGGTTGTTAGCTTTGACAGGAGCGTTTCAGTTGAGTAATGGAGGTGGTGGTCAGACATCGGGTGAAAAGTAAATTTGAGGCACAGAGAGTGGAGACAGCTTGTGTATAGAATACCCATTTAGGAGGTTTGACCGTGAAAAGGAGCAGGAAAATGTTGCAATAACTAGAGAAGTAGGTGGGGGTTATCAGTTTGCTGTTTGTTTTTTTTTTAAGTTGGGAGATTATAGGATGTCTTTGATACTGATGGGACTGTTCGAGTCAAGAGAGGGGGAAGATTGTGCAGGAAAGAAAGGCAGGCTGCCTTTAAAAGTCAAAAGGGAATGGGTTCCAGAGTAGACACAGAGAGTGATTAGCTTTTGGTTGGAGGGGAATTTTTATTTTATGGAGCTCAGGGTGTAAATAATACTGACTTATCCCGTTTTGTTGCTCAGACCCAACAGCTGGGAATAGTAGATGCTGAGTGTTCCTCATGCTCACCTGAGGCCCAGCACAATTTATGCAGGACTCAGAAGAGGTAAACCAAATCCTGGTTTTGCCCCACTCTTCCACTACCCAACACCAGGCAACATAGGAGAAGCTGGTAGTGATTCTTGGTGTGTTCCCCCAGACCTATGAGGGCATGGGGGTGCGTTCCTCTCTACTTCAAACCAGTGTGGGAAAGGCTTCCTGTAACCACTTGGGAAGCTTGATATATATCCCTGGGAGCTTGGAGCCCTAACGCACCTACCTGGCTACTCTTGAAAAAGTGTGCAGATGAAGGGTTGTGTGGCGTGGTGGGAGCAGCAGTGCAAAGAGGGCCTCAGTGGAAATGGTCTGCGTTTCCAAAATCACCAGGTTCAGAATGAAAACTTTCTTTCCTGTGGGCCATATGTGGACCCCCCAAAAATAGGTAATCTGAGAGTTTAAAAGGAAAGTTTTTAAGGAAAGTTCCTTAAAAGGAACTTTCTCAATAGGATAGTCTGGAGAGAGGAGGTAGCCCAAGAGAGAAAGTCTGTGTTGGTGTCCCAGGAGACAACAGGGAAATCATAAAAGTTCCTCAAGAGGGGGCATTGCCCACATGAGGGAGCCGCAGGTGAGATATGCGAAGGGTCCACAGACGTGATTCATTACACTTGGGCTTCTGACACACAAAAGGCCCAAATGCTGTGAGGCAAACACACCAGTATTGTGTCTGATTGCCCATCTCCTGAACCCAGCTTGAGAGGGTCAGAAACAGAATGTAGAGAATACGAGAGAGGTAAAGAAGGAAAATAAAAGTAGGAGTGGACAAAGAGTGAAGAAACAGGCATCTGGGGGTAAATGAGTCTCCAGCTGACATGGGTTGGGGGATACAGTGGGGACACTTAAGCTGGATGAGAAACTGAAGCCTTGATTTAGGACTGAACTGGACTTCCTACGTATTTTACAAGCCAGATATGTCATTAATGCCTGAGAGTGATGGGGACAATGAGGCTATGCCCCCAAAATGTCCAACAGTGAGGAAGAACAATTCTGCAGAGGGAGTGTAAAGGGGCAGTGGTGAGAAAGAAGAAAGTTGCTTTCTGCCTACCTTTTTCTCATCCCAGCTTGTTCAATAAACTGCATCTACTTTCCATTTGTTTCTATCTTAAAACTTTGTGATGTTTGTACTGTTGCAGTCCAAATAAAACCTGTGTGTGACAGTTTATAAGCACTGCCGTATTTCCTGTTCTCTCATGTTGGAGACCGGTCTTGTGCATTGAAAAGCTTCTAAAAACCTAGCAGGTAGCAAAAATAAATGACACAGGTCAGGACTAATGCAGTAGAGAGGAATGGGGACTAGGGAATGCATGGCTTCTTAAAGTTGTAGAAACCCTCTGATGGTCATACAACATAGAAATGGAGACTTTTGTGTTAGGTATTAAATACAATTCTTCCCCTACCCTGGACATCACAAGCCGACACTGCAGAGTGTGGCCATAGGATGGGGGTAGGGGACAAGGCCATGTGACATGCCCGTACCTCACATTCATACATCCTAAGCTAATGCCATTTACCAGATGAGTACAGAAATATTTTGATATTTCCCTAGCCTATAATTTATAATTTCTTGTCAAAATTCTTGGTACAAATAGGAAAGCATCAACCCGTCATCTTAACATTAACAGGAGGATAGATGAGGGAAGAAACAGAAAATGTGCTTCACAAAACTCCTTTCCCCATCCTGTGCCAGATCCTGGTAATGAACACCAACATAAGCCATTTGCTTTAACAAGGAAACCACTTTTTTAAAAGGCTTCCGTTCAATTCATTAAATATTTACCAAGTGCCTACTATGTGCCGGAAAATAATAGCAGGTCAGCTTTGACCAGAAGGATGTGAACTCTCTAGTGTATAATTTTGTCAGTTGGAATTATGCCTGAGTAGCAATATGCTAGCCTCAAGCAAAATATCCTGTCAGCAAAATAAGAGCTTCCTCAACCCAAAACAAAACATATGAGAGAAATATAAAAACAGAATTTCAGAATGAGAATAGTCATATGCTAGAGAAAAATAAATGTAATTGTGCTTCATTAAATGTTTGCTTTCAAAGTGATTCCCTAAAAAGGAACCCAGGATTTGTTACTTTACATTGTGTCTGAAAATACCACGGAATCGGGGATGTTGGGAGGGGAGGGTCCTCAAAGGCCAGGCATACCACAGTTCCATGTGGAGCAGGTATCCTCCTCAGAGAAGGGCCCTTTCTAGATGGTTCATTCCACCTATGTGTGGTCACTCATGACTATCATCATCAGGTTCTGGTGCAGTGAGTTGTCCCAGACTCGATGCAAGTAAGTGCTAGGACCAAGAAAGACCTGTGGTGCTGGGCAAAGTTTAAGGAATGTGGGTCTGAGTTGGTCTTTAATCAGGAAGTACCCTGGTTATAATGATGGGTGAAAGCACCCAAGAGGTGAGGTCATCAGTAGAGGACAAACATGTTGCTGGTCCTGAAGACTGACAGCAAGAGTCAGAATCTAACTGGAGGAGAGTCCTGCGGTAAGCAAGAAAAATATTCCTGAAGACCTGAGAACAGGATGCCCAGTGTTAGGGTAAGAAGTCTTCTAGAGCACAGTAATATCTTTAACAAGACTTCCAGAAGCCAAGCCTTGAGCAACCAGTAAACATCTCTGTCTCTTCTTTAGCATCTGCTTTGCCTGGGTCATCTGTGTCTACTGGTGGGGTTCAGTTGTTGCCATCCTTAAATTTTCCTTAAATGCAGTGACTTCCTCTTTAAATATCTTGTTCTTTTGATTTTTATTACTCCACCTTGTCTTGGTTTTTGTCCTATCCTTTAGCTCTCATTTTTAATGACTGCCTCTTTTAATTGATCTCTGAATATCAGAATCTCCCAAGGCTCAGTTTTGAGGTCTCTTTTCCTTCTTTCCATCCCTAGTCCCATGGCCCACCAGTCTTTGTTTCTCCATCCATGACCTCTTTTCTGAGCTCTAGGCTTGTGTAGCTATTCCTACATGATTTATCCACTTGTGAGTCAAATCGGGATTTCAATAATTATATCCAAAACATAATTATATCTAAAACATAACTCATAATCCCCTCTATTGTCCACAGCCTGCTTCTCCTAGTCTTTCTTTATCTTGATAAATGGCAGCACCAGCCAACTGAAGCATTAAGTCGAAAACACAAGAGTCATCCTTAATTTTCCCTTTTCCTCTCTGCTTCCCACTCAACACCCACTTTATCAACAACTCCTGCCGTTTCTGTTTATAAAATATTTCTGGAATCCACCCATCTCTCTCTATCTACAGCATTGCAACCCAGCCCTAAGCTGCCATTCTTTGGCCCCTGAACTTCTGCTGATAGCATTAACTCCCTTAGACTCCATTCTATGCCCATTGGCCAGAGGGATCTCTTGAAGAATAATTTATATAATTTTACTGCCTGAACAAATCCCATCCAAAACTTACACAAGAGTCTCCCATTGTACTTGGAATAAAATCCAAAGAGACATTGTATGAACTTCCTTTGTCAACCCATCTGACTTCATCTGATACTTCATTCACTTACCTTCAGCCACGCTGGTCTGCTTTCTTGTCCTTGATAGCCCAGGCTCAATCCTGAGTTAGGCTTTTTTCACTTGATTTTCACACTTCCCAGAAAGCTCTTCCTAAGACTGGCTGCTTGTTGTCCATTCTAATCTCAAAACATCAGCTCCTCTGCTGAAGGGAAGGTCTTCCCTAGCACCTAATCTAGTGAGGTCTTCCCCAACCCTTGTGTCCTTCCTCTTGATCATGCCACTATCTTTCTGCACTGTACTCCTTTCCTCAAGGTACTTATCAGTCTCTGAATTCATGTATCTTGTTGATTATCTGTCTCTTCATTACTAAAATATGAACTTTAGGAGAATAGGGACTTTATTTTGTCCCTCATTAGATTCCAAATCTGTACCTAGAATGCTGCTTACTAAACATGGGTCTGTTATAATTATTTACTGAGTAAATGTGAGCCCTACCTGCATATAGCTTCCACTCATTGATTTCTTGGGGATATGTTTAATAAGTCTGCTGTTCTTCTCTTTGATGGCCCTTTAAATATTTAGAGGAAGTCTTTTTATCATGCAACTATCTGTGTGTGTGTGCATGTGTGTGGGGGGGGCGGTATGTGTCTCTCCTGGATATTTATTTATTTTTTTTTTTTAGTTTTATTTTTTATAAACATATAATATATTTTTATCCCCAGGGGTACAGGTCTGTGAATTGCCAGGTTTACACACTTCACAGCACTCACCATAGCACATACCCTCCCCAATGTCCATAATCCCACCCCCCTCCCAACCACCCTCCCCCCATCAACCCTCAGTTTGTTTTGTGAGATTAAGAGTCACTTATGGTTTGCCTCCCTCCCAATCCCATCTTGTTTCATTTACTCTTCTCCTACCCCCTCAACCCCCCATGTTGCATCTCCTCTCCCTCATATCAGGGAGATCATATGATAGTTGTCTTTCTCCGATTGACTTATTTCGCTAAGCATGATACCCTCTAGTTCCATCCACGTCGTCGCAAATGGCAAGATTTCATTTCTTTTGATGGCTGCATAGTATTCCATTGTGTATATATACCACGTCTTCTTTATCCATTCGTCTGTTGATGGACATCTAGGTTCTTTCCATAGTGTAGACATTGCTGCTATAAACATTCGGGTGCACGTGCCCCTTCGGATCACTACGTTTGTCTCTTTAGGGTAAATACCCAGCAGTGCAATTGCTGGGTCATAGGGTAGTTCTATTTTCAACATTTTGAGGAACCTCCATGCTGTTTTCCAGAGTTGTTGCACCAGCTTGCATTCCCACCAACAGTGTAGGAGGGTTCCCCTTTCTCCGCATCCTCGCCAGCATCTGTCATTTCCGGACTTGTTCATTTTAGCCATTCTGACTGGCGTGAGGTGATATCTCATTGTGGTTTTGATTTGTATTTCCCTGATGCCGAGTGATATGGAGCACTTTTTCATGTGTCTGTTGGCCATCTGGATGTCGTCTTTGCAGAAATATCTGTTCATGTCCTCTGCCCATTTCTTGATTGGATTATTTGTTCTTTGGGTGTTGAGTTTGCTAAGTTCTTTATAGATTTTGGACACTAGCCCTTTATCTGATATGTCATTTGCAAATAGCTTCTCCCATTCTGTCAGTTGTCTTTTGGTTTTATTAACTGTTTCCTTTGCTGTGCAAAAGCTTTTGATCTTGATAAAAACCCAATAGTTCATTTTTGCCCTTGCTTCCCTTGCCTTTGGCGAAGTTCCTAGGAAGATGTTGCTGCGGCTGAGGTCGAAGAGGTTGTTGCCTGTGTTCTCCTCAAGGATTTTGATGGATTCCTTTCTCACATTGAGATCCTTCATCCATTTTGAGTCTATTTTCGTGTGTGGTGTAAGGAAATGATCCAATTTCATTTTTCTGCATGTGGCTGTCCAATATTCCCAACACCATTTATTGAAGAGGCTGTCTTTTTCCATTGGACATTCTTTCCTGCTTTGTCGAAGATGAGTTGACCATAGAGTTGAGGGTCTATTTCTGGGCTCTCTATTCTGTTCCATTGATCTATGTGTCTGTTTTTGTGCCAGTACCAGGCTGTCTTGATGATGACAGCTTTGTAATAGAGCTTGAAGTCCGGAATTGTGATGCCACCAACTTTGGCTTTCTTTTTCAATATTCCTTTGGCTATTCGATGTCTTTTCTGGTTCCATATAAATTTTAGGATTATTTGTTCCATTTCTTTGAAAAAAAATGGATGGTACTTTGATAGGAATTGCATTAAATGTGTAGATTGCTTTAGGTAGCATAGACATTTTCACAATATTTATTCTTCCAATCCAGGAGCATGGAACATTTTTCCATTTCTTTGTGTCTTCCTCAATTTCTTTCATGAGTACTTTATAGTTTTCTGTGTATAGATTCTTAGTCTCTTTGGTTAGGTTTATTCCTAGGTATCTTATAGTTTTGGGTGCAATTTTAAAAGGGATTGACTCCTTAATTTCTCTTTCTTTGGTCTTGTTGTTGGTGTAGAGAAATGCAACTGCTTTCTGTGCATTGATTTTATATCCTGACACTTGACTGAATTCCTGTACAAGTTCTAGCAGTTTTGGAGTGGAGTCTTTTGGGTTTTCCACATATAGTATCATATCATCTGCAAAGAGTGATAGTTTGACTTCTTCTTTGCCGATTCGGATGCCTTTAATTTCCTTTTGTTGTCTGATTGCTGAGGCTAGGACTTCTAGTACTATGTTGAATAGCAGTGGTGATAACGGACATCCCTGTCGTGTTCCTGACCTTAGCGGAAAAGCTTTCAGTTTTTCTCCATTGAGAATGATATTTGCTGTGGGTTTTTCATAGATGGCTTTGATAATATTGAGGTATGTGCCCTCTATCCCTACACTTTGAAGAGTTTTGATCAGGAAGGGATGCTGTACTTTGTCAAATGCTTTTTCAGCATCTATGGAGAGTATCATATGGTTCTTGTTCTTTCTTTTATTAATGTGTTGTATCACATTGATTGATTTGCGGATGTTGAACCAACCTTGCAGCCCTGGAATAAATCCCACTTGATCGTGGTGAATAATCCTTTTAATGTACTGTTGAATCCTATTGGCTAGTATTTTGGCGAGAATTTTTGCATCTGTGTTCATCAAGGATATTGGTGTGTAGTTCTCTTTTTTGATGGGATCCTTGTCTGGTTTTGGGATCAAGGTGATGCTGGCCTCAGAAAATGAGTTTGGAAGTTTTCCTTCCATTTCTATTTTTTGGAACAGTTTCAGGAGAATAGGAATTAGTTCTTCTTTAAATGTTTGGTAGAATTCCCCTGGTAAGCCATCTGGCCCCGGGCTTTTGTTTGTTTGGAGATTTTTGATGACTGTTTCAATCTCCTTACTGGTTATGGGTCTGTTCAGGCTTTCTATTTCTTCCTGGTTCAGTTGTGGTAGTTTATATGTCTCTAGGAATGCATCCATTTCTTCCAGATTGTCAACTTTGTTGGCATAGAGTTGCTCATAGTATGTTCTTATAATTGTCTGTATATCTTTGGTGTTAGTTGTGATCTCTCCTCTTTCATTCATGATTTTATTTATTTCGGTCCTTTCTCTTTTCTTTTTGATAAGTCTGGCCAGGGGTTTATCGATCTTATTAATTCTTTCAAAGAACCAGCTCCTAGTTTCGTTGATTTGTTCTATTGTTTTTTTGGTTTCTATTTCATTGATTTCTGCTCTGATCTTTATGATTTCTCTTCTCCTGCTGGGTTTAGGCTTTCTTTCTTGTTCTTTCTCCAGCTCCTTTAGGTGTAGGGTTAGGTTGTGTACCTGAGACCTTTCTTGTTTCTTGAGAAAGGCTTGTACCGCTATATATTTTCCTCTCAGGACTGCCTTTGTTGTGTCCCACAGATTCTGAACCGTTGTGTTTTCATTATCATTTGTTTCCATGAATTTTTTCAATTCTTCTTTAATTTCCTGGTTGACCCATTCATTCTTTAGAAGGATGCTGTTTAGTCTCCATGTATTTGGGTTCTTTCCAAATTTCCTCTTGTGATTGAGTTCTAGCTTCAGAGCATTGTGGTCTGAAAATATGCAGGGAATGATTCCAATCTTTTGATAACGGTTGAGACCTGATTTAGGACTGAGAATGTGATCTATTCTGGAGAATGTTCCATGTGCACTAGAGAAGAATGTGTATTCTGTTGCTTTGGGATGAAATGTTCTGAATAGATCTGTGATGTCCATCTGGTCCAGTGTGTCATTTAAGGCCTTGATTTCCTTGTTGATCTTTTGCTTGGATGATCTGTCCATTTCAGTGAGGGGAGTGTTAAAGTCCCCCACTATTATTGTATTATTGTCTATGTGTTTCTTTCATTGTGTTATTAATTGGTTTATATAGTTGGCTGCTCCCACGTTAGGGGCATAGATATTTAAAATTGTTAGATCTTCTTGTTGGACAGTTCCTTTGAGTGTGATATAGTGTCCTTCCTCATCTCTTTTTATAGTCTTTGGCTTAAAATCTAATTGATCTGATATAAGGATTGCCACTCCTGCTTTCTTCTGATGTCCATTAGCATGGTAAATTCTTTTCCACCCCCTCACTTAAATCTGGAGGTGTCTTCGGGTTTAAGATGAGTTTCTTGTAGGCAACATATAGATGGGTTTTGTTTTTTTATCCATTCTGATACCCTTTGTCTTTTGATTGGGGCATTTAGCCCATTAACATTCAGGGTAAGTATTGAGAGATATGAATTTAGTGCCATTGTATTGCCTGTAAGGTGACTGTTATTGTATATTGTCTCTGTTTCTTTCTGATCTACTACTTTTAGGGTCTCTCTTTGCTTAGAGGACCCCTTTCAATATTTTCTGTAGAGCTGGTTTGGTATTTGCAAATTCTTTCAGTTTTTGTTTGTCCTGGAAGCTTTTAATCTCTCCGTCTATTTTCAATGATAGCCTAGCTGGATATAGTATTCTTGGCTGCATGTTTTTCTCGTTTAATACTCTGAATATATCATGCCAGCTCTTTCTGGCCTGCCAGGTCTCTGTGGATAAGTCTGCTGCCAATCTAATATTTTTACCATTGTACGTTACAGACTTCTTTTCCCGGGCTGCTTTCAGGATCTTCTCTTTGTCACTAAGACTTGTAAATTTTACTATTAGGTGACGGGGTGTGGACCTATTCTTATTGATCTTGAGGGGGCTTCTCTGAACCTCCTGGATTTTGATGTTTGTTCCCTTTGCCATATTAGGGAAATTCTCTCCAATAATTCTCTCCAATATACCTTCTGCTCCCCTCTCTGTTTCCTCTTCTTCTGGAATCCCAATTATTCTAATGTTGTTTCGTCTTATGGTGTCACTTATCTCTCGAATTCTCCCCTCATGGTCCAGTAGCTGTTTGTCCCTCTTTTGCTCAGCTTCTTTATTCTCTGTCATTTGGTCTTCTATATTGCTAATTCTTTCTTCTGCCTCATTTATCCTAGCAGTGAGAGCCTCCATTTTTGATTGCACCTCATTAATAGCTTTTTTGATTTCAACTTGGTTCGATTTTAGTTCTTTTATTTCTCCAGAAAGGGCTTTTATATCTCCCGAGAGGGTTTCTCTAATATCTTCCATGCCTTTTTCGAGCCCGGCTAGAACCTTGAGAATCGTCATTCTGAACTCTAGATCTGACATATTACCAATGTCTGTATTGATTAGGTCCCTAAGCTTTGGTACTGCCTCTTGTTCTTTTTTTTGTGGTGAATTTTTCCGCCTTGTCATTTTGTCCAGATAAGAGTATATGAAGGAGTAAGTAAAATATTAAAAGGGTGGCAACAACCCCAGGAAAATATGCTTTAGCCAAATCAGAAGAGATCCCAAATCGTGAGGGGAGAGAAAGGGGATAAAAAGAGGTTCAGAAAGAAAAAAAAAAAAGAAAGAAAAAAAAGAAACAATTTAAAAAAGAAAACCAATAAAGAAAAAATATAAAAAGGAAAAAAAAATATATATATATATATTAGATAAACTAGTTAGAAAACATTAAAAAAGAAAGGGTAAAAGTTAAAAAAAATTTAGCAGAAGAAGAAAAAAAAATTGAAAAACAAAAGAAAAAAAAATTAACTGCAAGGCTAAAGAATCATGGGGAGAAAGCCATGAGTTCCGTGCTTTGCTTTCTCCTCCTCTGGAATTCCGATGCTCTCCTTGGTATTGAAACTGCACTCCTTGATAGGTGAACTTGGTCCTGGCTGGGTTTCTTGTTGCTCTTCTGGGGGAGGGGCCTGTTGTAGTGATTCTCAAGTGTCTTTGCCCCAGGCGGAGTTGCACCGCCCTTATCCTGGCTGGTCTGAGTAATCCGCTCGGGTTTGCTGGGTTTGCTTTCGGGAGCTTTTGTTCCCTGAGCGCTTTCCGTAGAGTTCCGGAGGGTGGGAATGAAGATGGCGGCCTCCCGGTCTCCGGCCCGGAGGAGCCGAGAACCCGGGGCCCCTCTCCTCCGTGCGCCCTCAGAGAACAACACCCAATGACTCCCATCACCCTGGCCTCCCGCCGCTCTCCGAGCTGACCGAGCCTGCGACCAGTTCAAGGTAACCCCGAGCTGAGAGTCACTCCTCGGCTCTGTCTCTGTAGCCGGCTTCCCCGTTCTAATACCTGTAAGCTCTGCGACACTCAGACACCCCCGATCCTTCTGTGACCCTGTGGGACCTGAGGCCACGCTGACCCTGCGTGGGCTTCACCCCAGTTAAGCCTCTGGAGCGATGTCCCTCAGTGGAACAGACTTTTAAAAGTCCCGATTTTGTGCTCCGTTGCTCCGCCGCTCGCCGGGAGCCGGCCCCTCCCCCCGCGGTCTATCTTCCCGTCGCTTTGGATTCACTTCTGCGCCAGTCCTACCTTTCAGATAGTGGTTGATTTTCTGTTTCTAGAGTTGCTGTTCTTCTTCTCTTCGATCTCCCATTGGATTTGTAGGTGTTTGCAATCTTTAGATGAGCTATCTAGCTGATCTCCCGCTACCTGAAGTAGTCTCAGCCTGCTACTTCTCCGCCATCTTCTCCTGGATATTTAAATCAATCTTCATATGAAAGGATTTCCAGATACTTCACTATCCAAGTCACCTTCTCCTGGATAAACTCTAAGAGAAGATTCTCCAAAGTTAATTCCAATGGTGACTAAAAATAAACTGAATGACACCAAAAATAGATAGCAAAAGAAAAAAAAAATGCTTTCAGGCTGGGATTAGCAGCCACTCCTATCTTGATCTAAAGTATTTTAACGTAATGCAGATTTTAAAGCATAGACAATCTTAAAAGATTGTCTTTATTCTTCTTTCCTATAGCAAATAGCTCTCCCTAGGGCCCCCAAGCACTAAGCCTTAAACATGTATTATTTACTTCCTGGCTTACTACTTCCCAAGCTCTGATCCAAGAGAGAAGAACATGAAGACAGAGTCTCTGGTTACACTTCCAGCCCTAGCCTCTCCTCTGATCTTCAGACTTGCGCATTCAGTAGCCCGTCCAGCATCTTCCCCAGTTGTCCCATAGGACATATATAGTTCAACATATATAGCAACCTGGACTTCTCTTCCCCTGCCTCTAACCTTTTCTCTTTTATTTCTAGTTACTTTAAGTGACACCACCATCCATATTGGCATCCAAGCCCCAAACCTCAGAGTCATTTTAGATTCTTTTCTCTTCTTAAATATACACATCTAATCAATTTCCAACTCTTCAATTTCACCCTTCCTGTTTCCTTTATTTTCACAGCATCACCCCAGGCCTTCACAACCTCTTGGTTGTGGCCTCCTGAACTTTGCCACCTCTGCCGTGTTCTATTTAATCCCATTCCCCACACTGCTGAACGTCATGGTGACTTTCAGTGCATCTCATTTATGATGGATCCTAAACCTCCTAACATGGTGCCCATAGCCTCCTTAGTCCTGATCGTTATGCCCATCCAGCCACATCCACCATTTTCTGAATTGCCCTTAACCCTAAAAGACTAAACTAAGAATTCCCCCAAAAGACAACCCACTTCTATTCCCCATGCCTTTTCTTTTCCCTCTATCTGAACTTCCCTTCACACCTTTCTTCGCCAGACCAATACTAACCCTTAAGGCCTAGAGGAGCAAGTGCTTCTTTGGGGAACCTTTTTTTTTTTTCCCCAGTGTTCCAGAATTCATTGTTTATGCACTACACCCAGTGCTCCATGCAATACGTGCCCTCCTTAATACCCACCACTGGGCTCACCCAACTCCCCATCTCCCTCCTCTCCAAAATCCTCAGTTTGTTTCTCAGAGTCCACAGTCTCTCATGGTTTGTCTCCCCCTCCAATTTCCCCCAACTCATTTCTCCTTTCTATCTCCCAATGTCCTCCATGTTATTCCTTATGCTCCACAAGAAAGTGAAACCATATGATAACTGACTCTCTCTGCTTGACTTATTTCACTCAGCATAATCTCCTCCAGTGCCGTCCATGTTGCTACAAAAGTTGGGTATTCATCCTTTCTGATTATTTCCAATAATACTCCATTGTATGTACAGACCATATCTTCTTTATCCATTCGTCTGTTGAAGGGCATCTTGGTTCTTTCCACAGTTTGGCGACTGTGGCCATTGCTGCTATGAACACTGGGATACAGATGGTCCTTCTTTTCACTACATTTGTATCTTTGGGGTAAATACCAAGTAGTGCAATTGCAGGGCCATAGGGTAGCTCTATTTTTAATTTCTAAAGGAATCTTGGAGAGCCTTTCAAATCCTCTGCTGGGCTATCCATATCCTGGACTCTTCTGCTGGCATAGTGTACCATGTGATTCTCTGCCTAAGCACCTAACATTAGTTAGAGAAAGCATCTATTTTTGTACCCCTCATAGGCTGATCACTCCTTAAAGGCAGGAAGCATCTCTTCATGATTTTTGTACCTATTCCCTAGGACCCAGCTAAATGGCCATCACATAGTAGACATTTCACAAATGTTTGCTGATCTGAAAGCCCCTTTGAGAAGCTGAAACTTTTAAGAGTTCTCAATATAGCACTCTTGGACCTAAAATACCATTGGAATGCCCTTACATTACAAAATGAAAGTATTCGTCATGCTCTCTCATTCATAGCTCTTGATATTTCAAGCCTTGTATTCAGAAATACTTCTAACATATCTCGTGCCACAGCATCAGGATTCAGGGACTTAGAGTGGTTAGTGCTGCGATGATGTGTGATCTTTTACCTTTTTATCAGTGGCTAAACCCATATTCAGTAAGACGGATGGTAAGATATGTGTCTAAGGCAATGCAATGAAACTTCATGAGATCTAACAGTAGACAGTTCTTAAACGACAGAGAATCCAGGATGCCATTGTTCTTTATGTACAGATCTTAGTCCCCACTACAACATTTCCACCTGGAAGACAAGGCTCAGGACTCATTTATCCTTGGAATTCTGAGAGTCTCTGTCAGTGTCCCACACAGAGAATGAACTTCATAAATGTGTATGGAATTGAATTGAGGCTGTTGAGTAGAATGAAGCTACTTTGAGGCACCACTTTCGTTTGTGATAGTCATGGGAAAATATGTAGTGACCACTTCTTCCTCCTTACAATGAATTTCCTTGTCAAATGCCTGTTTAAAAAGAAGGCAAAGATAATTGCAAGTCAGCTGGAAGTGCTGCCAAGATAGGACCTCCGGGAAGGCCTGGAGACAAGTGTACTGTGCAGCGCTGCTAACGTGCAATGTCTAACTGATTCAAGTAAAGCATCCGTTTGGAATTAAGATGAGTAGTGACATCAGGCGCTTATGGTCATAGCGAAGGGCTTTGTTAGTAGGCCTTGGGAGAGATAAGACACCTCACTTCCCTTCTCAGCCTCCTCTTATCCTGTCCAACTCCAGCTAGCTGGACCTGCAAATGCTCAGCCCTCAAAGGCTGTGGTTGTCTACCAGTATTCACTAAGTAAAGCACGGCACCTCTGCTACCTGGTGAACTCAGCAATCTCAGTCTTCCCCAGTGTTCATTCATTCATTCACTTGGTCAAAAATCATCCATCAAAGTCAAATCACAAGTGAAAATTTAAGGAATTTGCAGCCAATATTCTTCATGGTATTTCCTGTGGATTGTCGGCAGGGACATAAAACACAAAGTGAAGATACTAGTCTAAGGGACATGGCATGCAATTAAATTGGGGGGAAAAGTGACTCTTGGTTCAGAAAGTTCTCATTTTTCCCCAGTCTACAGTGTCTCCTATAGAGCCCTTGGAAAATAAATTTTAGAAAGTGTGAATATTAATTTGTTCTTGCCTCCACATAATGAATTTTTGCAATGGATAGGAGAGAAAGAGTGATGATATTGGATAATAGAGCAAGGCAGGAATTCTCAAACTGGTAAAACCCTTTCTCTATATACTACAAAGGCGACTTGTAAGGCAGTGCTTCTAGAAGACTTAAAAATCATATCTTTCTTACCCTCCTTGTCTCTGACGATAATAAGCACTGTTATGTTGCTGTAATAGAATTGAAACAGAGACAGATTTAGAACTAAAAGCCCTGATTTTCATCCTTCTTTTGTTACTTAAAAGCTGACATTAGAAATATTATTTAACTTCTCCTAACCTCAGTTTCCTGTCTGTAAAACAGGATTATAAAAAATGTAGCTTTCTGGATAGCTAGGATCAAATGAATGAAAAATACTTGCTAGGTATTGAGTCCTTGTTTGATCTAGTTATCAGTAAGACTCATTAAGGTATCAGGTTCAGGAATCCATGACATTTCCCCCCACCCCGTCTTTTGGCCAATTAATGATATTTGAACCAAAAAAAAAAAAAAAAGAACTGAAATATCTGGAATTTCTGTAAAATTGTTAGTCCATGAAAAGCCATTTAAAAATCTCCACTTCCTGTGTAAACCTGGCGATTCGCAGACCTGTACCCCTGGGGATAAAAATATATGTTTATAAAAAATAAAATTAAAAAAAAAAAATCTCCACTTCCACACAGGTGACTCAGAGGTCAAGCGAACAAGCCAAGGGCAGCCCTCTGCTGCCGCAGGTTCTATGGATTCTCAAAGAGGACAACACAGTAGCTCCAAACATCTGATCAGGATGTGCTCTGTGCTGGGCACTAGGCTGTGCACTTGATACATAGCCTCTCCTCTAATCCTCAGTGCAACCCAAGAATATTGAGCTCCTCAGCACAGCACCACAGCCCCCAGTGGAGTCTGCACATATGGCTAAGGCAGACCACAGACAGCCTGCTCTAAGAAGGAAGGCTTGTTATCCCAAGTCTGAACCCTGAAGGATGCCAATTAATGAGCAGTCTGTGTCCCTAGTTACCTTGCTTCCTTTTTCCTTTATTCTCCCTCTTGCTCTGTTGTAACTTCATGTGGGGGCCTTTTGGTCACCTGCTTCTCCTTATTGGCTGCCTCTTCCACAGGTGCCACAGTGATCTTTGGAACTGGGGCCACCCATGGTCCCGGAGTCTCTGGAACCCTGGGCTTTTGGTCTTTCTACCTTCTAAGAACCCAGGGTACTGGGCAAATAGCACTGTGCTTGCTTTCATGAGTTCTCTTTCAGGAGAATGAGAGAGCCCAGAAGATAGGAGCTATCCCCTATCTATACCCCTCATCATATCTGCTGGGTTGTGTTAGACAGGGAGCTCCTTTCCCCTCACTTTCTATTAGGTGATTCTTGGCTCCTAGATGCACATTTACAATTAATGGGGGAGTTTTAAAAAAAAAATATCCATGGGTATGCTCAATCTGAATCCAATGGAATCAGAATTTCCGTGTTTGGGGACTGAGTCTCAGTGCTGCTAAAGCTCCCAAGTGACCCTAGCCTGTAGGCAGGGCTGAGAGGGAGTATTTGTGTTTATGTCCTGGTCTCCTCTGTTGCCCCTTCACTCATCTCACTGAGTATAAGAGGAAGACTGGCCTTCTCTTCTTCTCTTGGTCCTGCTGAACTGCAGAGAGCCTGCCTGTTCTCCTTCTGGCCAGGCCTTGAGACAAATAGTCAGTGCCCTGCCCTTGTGGGCAAGGCCTGCAGTCCTCTAGTGCTACGGTGTCTGCACCGGTAGGCTGATTTATTTTGGAGTCCACTGTTGGGAAACCTTCACTTACTCCCACCTAAGATCAGATACAGGGGAATTTGTTCTCCATAACAGATTTGACATTTCTATCTCCATTTTCCTGACAATTCCCCATCAATTAATTTAGAATTTAGGAAGGAAAGATACTTATTATCTCCTTCAAGTCAACAGCATCCTCTTTTCCTTGCCGGTGCCCAGGCCATATAGATGCTCAATAAATATTTGTTGAATGAGTCAATTCCCTGTGCACCTCCAGAAATACCCATTCTCTAAATTTCAGGCTTACTTTCGCCTGTCTCTCTCATCCTCCACAAGCTACAGATGGTATAAATGCTGCAGTCCTTGTGAAGACTGAAAAAGCAGTCAGACAGATGTGTTGTTCATAGCTCCCTAGTCAGGCATAACTAAACATTTACATTTATTACCAATTAGAGGGGAAACAGACTGTAGTTTTATGCACTGTATGTGGCTGGATATATTTCTTTCTGGGATCTCACTAAAAACTTCAAAATGTATCATTGGATCTCACTCTCTTACCAGCTCGAACCTCATTGAAGATGCCATTTAAATAGAGGTCTATCAATGACAGCACAAATCTACACATCACTCTTCCACCCACCCATGGAATGCCACAGAATGGGGAAAAGCAATGTCACAGAAGGGCAGCTGACCCAGCGTGACGGAGCTGAAGCCACTCCACTGAGAGTGTGTAGCATGTGCGATGCTGATGGAGTAGGGGGTGTCTTTGTTGAAGGGATGCATGTAAAATTGTAGATAGTACACAGTATACAACAATGTGTGTGAGTACATAGACTTCTGCTGTGTTTACAGCCCTTTTTCCATTTAAGGAAAACTAGAATGAGAGAAAATAGTACTAACAGTGACTTTGGAGTCATTTCCACAGAGCATCAGACCCAACGCTGAAGAATTCACTGCTTTTAGCTGAGTTCCCCCTAATCTGCAGTACATCTGCCATACAAAGTCCTGACTCAGCCCCAGGTGGCACTGGCTGAGGTATGGGCAATGCAGATTCTGGTCCCAGCTCCTGTTAACTCAGCTTCTTGACCTGGAAAGTCAGATCACTGCCCCAGGAACTTTCACTAAGAAAATAATGAGCTTGAATTAAAGATTTCAGTAAGAATAACATCACATAGCTATTTATAATAGGGACAGTTTCAAAACAACCTGAATGCCAGCAGAGCAGAGACTGGTTAATCTATTATGGAAAACCAGGTGTCATTTAAAACTTGTGGTTTCACTTTACACTCACGATAATGGATGGCTATCACAGAAAAAAAAAAATGCTGGTGAGGATATGGAGAAATGGAAACCCTCATGCATTGATGCTGGTCAAGATGTAAAATGACCCAGAAGCTATAGAAAACAATTTGGTGCTCCCTTGAAAAGGTAAACATTGAAATACCATATGACCTTGTCATTTCTCTCCTTGGTGTATTCCCAAAAGAACAGAAAACTGAAAACCCTGGTGGCTCGGTCGGCTGAGCATCCAGCTCTTGGTTACAGCTCAGGTCATGATCTCGGGATCGTGGGGAGCCCTGCATCAGGCTCCATGCTTGGCAGGGAGACTGCTTGAGGATTCTCTCTCTCTCCCTTTGCCTCTCTTCCCACTCTGGCTCTCTCTCTCTTTCTCAAATAAATAAATCAATCTTAAAAAAAAAACAAAACTGGAAACAGGTAGTCAAAGACGTACATATACACATACATTCACAGTGGCACTATTCATAACAGCCAGAAGGTAGAAACAGCCCAAATGCCCATTTGTGGATGGACAGCCAAACGAATCGTGGCATACACGTACAGCAGAGTAGTTTTCATCCATGAAGAATGAAGTACTAGCACACACTACAACATGCATGAACCCTGAAAGCATTATGCTAAGTGAGGGAAACCAGACACAAAAGGTCACATATTGTAGGATTCCATGCATGTGAAATATCCAAAAGAGGTAAATTCATAAAGACAGATGATAGCTGGGTAGTTTCCAACCACCAGGGGTGGGGAAGAAAGGGGAAAAAACTACTTAATGGGGTGGGACTTTTCTAGGAGTGACAAATATTTTGGATCTAGATAGAACTGGTGGACACAAGTATGAATGTCCTAAATGCCTTTGAATTGTTTATTTTTAAGTGGTTAACTTTATGTTATGTGAATTTCCCCTCAATAAATTATTTTTTTGATTGTGCATTTTGAAGGATATTTACGGACATGGGAAAATTCACGTTATGTATATATTGTTGTTGTTGTTTTAAAGATTTTATTTATTTGAAGAATGAGCAAGCAAGAGAGCATGAGTGGGGGGAGGGGCAGAGGGAGAAGGAGAAGCAGACTCCCCACTGAGCCAGGAGCCCAATGTGGGGCTCGATCCCAGGACTCCAGGATCATGATCTGAGCTGAAAGCAGATGCTTAACCAACTGAACCACCCATGTGACATACATACATATAGTTAAAAACTGGATTTATAATCTGAATTTTGTAAGTCTAAAAATGTATGTGTCCATGTATACATCTGCATGTATATACATGTATACATAAACTCACATATATATACCAGTATATATAAATATTTATATACACATATACCATCCTTCCCTGCCCCCCCAAAATGAGAAGAAATTCAGAACTCTGATCACTCTGATAACAAGTAAATCATTAGTTCATTTTCATACTCCTTGAAATGAGCACGTGACAATTTTGTAATGTGAGGGACTAGACTATTATCGAGTAAGAACTGGGGTACAAGTCTATCACTAAGGTGTTTTCCAACTCCACAGTTCTAGTGGTCTAAATGTCTGACATTTACTTGCTTGCCCATTAATTGTTGCATCAGAGCACATGGGCCTTTTGGGGAGGCAACTAGGAAGATGTGATTTAAGGTAGGCAGGCAGTATCAGAGCACAGAGACATTCAGTATACAAACTGTTACATAGGGGATCTGCATGCACAACTTCAGTCCTCATCATGTTGTTTGTAAGTGACGCAGCTAGAAGAACACATACCTGTTATCCAGCTCCAGAGCCCATTCTCTCTGATGCCTCCTTTAAGAGCTATGGTAACATTCGTGGCTCTCGTGTGGACTCTTTCCATAATACGTGCATCTGAAAATAAAATAAATGTCCCCATCCTGCACAACTCCCCTTCCTGAACTCTACTAGTAAAAGGAAATTGAGTTGCTTGCTTTATTTTTTTAAAAATAGCATATATAATTGTTGTATTCCAATCGGTGGTGTCCTAAAATGAACATCTCTTGTTCAGCTTGTCACTCACTGTGGGATCCTGAACTTCTTTCTATCTTCAGTTCAAGCTAACTCTTTTTCTTCTATTACTCAGTGTCAGTGTAACTTAGCAAGAACATTGAGTGTTAAAAAGGAGAGTTGGATGTAATGCTCACACAGTCTGGACATTTTACTCCATATTCATAGATTTTGTTTGTTTTTTATTTTTACCATTTTATCATCTTTAGTGATTCTCCCCAAATCCTAATTATTTTTGTGGATTAAGAATCCTCATTCTTTATCTCACTACCTGTGGGTCAGTAGGTTTAAGAAAGAAGCTGGAAAAAAAAAAAGCTGGATTATTAAAATATTTGTGCTAAGATGATACTAGAAGATTTATTTCTGCTGGTGGAAAATTATTTCTATGGAAGGAATATGTACTTTAGCCTATGAGAAGTATAAAATCTCCTTGAGTGTTTCCAACAGAGAGAAGATTCATAAAGAGAATGAAGTCAGGTGCTGTTTCAGAAAGACTTGAGTCAAAATGCATGAAGTAATTCATAACAGAAGACACAAAAGGTTGAGAGTATGTTCACAAAATCCTGAAAACACAGATGCTGAAGAGTCATTGACTATTCTCATATCTACAAAAGAGGGGCTTCAGGGAAGTTTTATCAACAGAATTTAGGGATGTAACTAAGCTGAGTTTCGAGAGGATGGAAGGTGAATCATTTTGAGTTCTACTAAGCCCTGGTTCTATTAAACTGAGACAGAACAGAGTTGGATTCTTCGGTCACTAAGAAGACTGAGACGTTGCTCTAGATTCTGACTGAAGAAAAAACCTGGAAGGAGAAGCAGAAGGGTAGTTAAAGACCTGACATGGGTCAGCTTCATGGGTGCCAACCCCAAATGAAGAATAAGACCCATTACTTACCATTATAGACTTTTATAGAGTTGTACCTCCAATAAAGTCCACAAAGGGCAATGGTGTATGCCTTCTGAACGTCTGAGTATGTGTTGGGAGGGGGTGCTTGTGGATAAAGGAGATGTCTGGGGATTTTAGGAGAGACTACATCCCTACCTAAGTCCTCCTCTGCCTTTTTTGTTCTTATTGTTGTGTTGAATTGTAAGCTGTGAGCCCTCACTTGATAACCTGAAACACTGGTTAGTATTTTTCTAGCTCATTCTTTGAAAGGACACTAATCCAGCCCCAGTCAAATGAATAGCACTGGGATTAACTAACAAAAGATATTCCCTTCCCCAACCTTGACCTAGATCTTCAGAGAAGGTCGGCATTTATCTAGAGGCTGCCCCAGCTAGCTAAGCAAAGCATTCGCAGGGCAGGCAACCCACTCTGGAGCTGTTGGTTCCCCTTTATGTGCACACTGGGCTCGCTCCATGGAGTCCTTGCCCAAAGACAACATTTCACAGTTGTCTACATTAAATTGTACTGTGTTCTCCACCCCCAGGTCACTCCAAAAAAAATGTCTGAAGGTCCCTCAGGATCCAGCACATGGGCCCTAATTAGTTGTTCTGTCCTCAAGTTTGGTTGATCAAGAGGCAGATCGATACTCCGGAGCTGATGTGCTCCTCTAGCATCCTCCCCGTGTGGAGGTTCTGTGGGCTGCTGTGCTACAGGAATGGCATATCATGTGCTTTAAGCTACATGAAAATCGGTCCCTGTTGTCACTCACAGCACCGAGGATGTAGTCTTCTACTGTTGTACTACTCGGGAGCCTTCACTTGATACCTGGAAACTCATTATTAAGGTGAAGAGACAGGAAGCAGTGTCAGGTGTGACAGCTTTGAATGGACATCATCTTCATGTAACAGAAACCCCTCACTTCCCAGGATTTCTCTGTGTTAGTAACACCAGGATATATTCCTCCCATGGTGCTATCTTACATTTGAAAGAATTAGTTGAGGGCAAAAAATAAGAGAAATGTGAAAATTGTGTCCCTGCCCCGACAAAGTGATTTTAGAAAATGTGCTGGGCTGCCCCTCACATAGAAACAGGATGCCACTGACTCATTCTCCATACAGCATGCATTTTGCTCTGTTTTCTAGCAGTCAGATTGGGTTTATGTAGAACCAAACATGCACACTTGCCTGAACTCCCTTGTGGCCAGTGCTCTAAGACAGCTGGTTGGAATTAGAATCCGAGTTTGTTATCATCAGAAGAAACAGAGGCTGCTGTGCCAGGTGTTACACAGAATGTCCACACTGGGACATCGGCATTTGCCCCAGAGAACCAGAAAGACATTGAGTTCACTTAATGATCCCAAAACAGGCTCAAATGGAGGGAGGACACTGGGAGATGTTGAGAGAAACTGAATCGGTCCGTGGAGGTAAGACGAGCAAGAACAGGGGAATGGAAAGAGGGCAAAAATCCAGGCCTCTGGGAGACAAGACCTAGAGAGATCCCAATAGTTCCACACCACCACATCTCCTTGGCCTGGCTTTGTATTTGATGGGCTGGGTGCACGTTAGCTACTGATAACTTCTACCTCAGTCCTGATAAGCGAAAGCCGGAGTGGCTGGGGGTTCATAACAACAGTCTGCCTGGGGTCCTGACCACCAGATTTCTGACTCTCAGCCTATGCTCTGATGCCGGGCTGAGGGGAAAAGGGCTAGAGCAGAGCATCCTCTCTGGAAAAAGGTAGTCTATCAAAGTTCTTGGGATCTGAGGGGGTCAGCTCTCTCTACTGCCTAGCTCTGGAGGACCTGTGCCTCTGTCTTCTTCCCCACAGGCAGAGTGCTCAGGAAGCCTGGTGTTGGGGCAAGAGTCTCCAAAAGCACCCTGAGGGGCCAAGGGACAAATGGCTGCACAACTTTGTCCCCACTGTGCAGTAGATCCCTCAGACCCTCTCCTCTTAGCTTCTTCCCACCTGTGCCCTCCTTTCATCTCTCCCTGGGTCCTCCCCTCCCCCCAACACACACCCTGTTCTTTCTTTCTATTAATTCCTAGACCCACCTTCCCCAGGTCTAAACTTATCTCTGGATTTTAGTTTTATCATAACCTTGCATTTTTTAACTTCTACATTTTAATCTCTCACCTTGATAGGTCTGAGCCTTTCTTTGTTTTCTCACAGTTTTCCTCTGCCTTACGTTTCAACTCTTAATCATATGAAATGTTTAGCCTACATTTTAACTCTTTTTGTGTATTGCTTTCAGTTGTTGCTAACTCACTTTAACGTTTCTGGTTTTTAATTTTCTATTCTATATTTTATCCATTTTCTAAATTCCTTTTTGTTCTCTTTTCTCCTTTTTTGTTTTAATTTCCATCTTACGGTTTACCCGGTTCCGTATGCTATGTATTCAACAGTATGCTAGCCCAGTGGTAAGCACAGTGTCGAGAGCCCACATCCCTGAAAGGGAAACAAGAAGGCTCTGTTGTTGCCGTCTCTTGTCAGCTGCCCCTGTATATATGTCTTTTCCATTTCTTTGAATAGATTTCCTAGCCTAGCTGAAGATGACTTTGCAAAGCATCTTGCCTTGAGAGACTTATGAGTAGAATCTCCTAAGAGCCAAAATCCTACTGTTCAGAGAGCATATTTTACTTGCTGAGTATTAGTTATTTACAGCTCACACTATCCAGGCATTTTCAGAGAAGTCATGCGCTTTAAAATCTATGTTCTCCAAAGTTTGTATCATTGGCGTATGAGTAAATCATCTGAATGGTTTGCCCTGGGTGGTTGGGAATGGAGCCGAGCGTGGCCTTCTGGGCACTGCTTCTGGCCTGACTTGGTAAAGAGCCAAATGGGGGCTGAGTGGGGGGAATAAGGGTGGGTTTCTGGAACCTCACTGACATCTCTTTACTCCTCCCTGGGCTGTTTCTCTCTCTGTCCTGTCTGGGGGTGATCACAGAGGAGGTTCCTTATCTGAATGTGACTACCCTCTACCACTTTGTTTCCTGCATCATGAGAACAGGAAGTATACAGCAGGGGTGATTCTGAACAGGGTTTCTAAGTGGGAGCAGATACACCCCTGCCAGGTGCTTCTTTCAAGCCAGCCCGCCTAGTGACCGGACAATAGAGACCTACCAGAAAGGCTTCACCATGGCTCCTCTCACTTTCTGATGTGGCTAGGCTTCCCAGGCCCTACCATCTAGCAATCTCAGGAGATTCCCAGCACACAGAAGAATAGTGGGGTGTGGGCCAATCAAAATGGCTAAAATTAACAACTCAGGAAACAACAGGTATTGGCGAGGATACAGAGAAAGGGGAACCGAACCCTCTACACTATTGGTGGGAATGCAAACTGGTGCTGCCACTGTGGAAAACAGCATGCAGTTTCCTCAGAAAGTTAAAAATAGAGCTACCCTACAGCAATTGCACTACTAGGTGTTTACCCAAAGGATATAAAAATACAGATTCGAAGGGATACATGCACCCTGATGTTCATAGCAGCATTATCAGCAGAAGCCTAACTATGGAGAGAGCCCAAATGTCCATTGACTGTTGAATGGATAAAGAAAAGGTGGTGTGTATGTGTGTGTGTGTGTGGAATGAAATATTACCTGGCCATCCAAAAGAGTGAAATCTTGCCATTAGCAATGATGTGGCTGGAACTCGAGGATATTATGCTAAGTGAAATAAGTCAGAGAAAGACATACCATATGACTTCATTCAGATGTGGAATTTAAGAAACAAAACAAGAAGATAGGAGAAGGGAACGAAAAATAAAATAAGATAAAAACCAAGGGAGGCAAACCATAAGGGACTCTTAACTCTAGGAGACAAGCTGAGGATTGCTGGAAGGAAGGTGGGGAGGGGACGGGGCAACTGGGTGATGAGCATTAAGGAGGCCACTTGATGTAATGAGCACTGGATGTTGTATGCAACTGATGAGTCACTAAATTCTGCCCCTGAAACTTACAGTTTATTAACAAATTAACTAATATGTTAATTAAATTGAGTTTAGATTTTAAAAAAGAATACTGTGGCATGGGGAAGTCTCCTTTTTTATTAGACTGTCTGAGGAAGACAGGATGACGGAACTCCTCACCCAGTACATGTTCCGACCACCTTTTTTTTTTTTAATTTTATTTTTTATAAACATATATTTTTATCCCCAGGGGTACAGGTCTGTGAATCGCCAGGTTTACACACTTCACAGCGCTCACCATAGCACATACCCTCCCCAATCCAACCACCTTTTTGTCCACTAAGCCAAGTGGACCGGGAGATTGCCCATTCGAGGGCTGGGACTTTTTCTCAAATTCGGATGGCTGCGGTGGGATTCGCTAGACAACAGCCAGTTGATACAGGGTAACTGCTAAAGACAGGTCTTCGTATCAGGTGCTGAGGAAGCAACATGGTGCGTAAGTTTTAGTCCATATTTAGGGACCTCTTGATACAGCTTGTGATACATGAAATAGGCATGAAATCATTACCCGGCCTACATGATGGTCACATCTATAGATGCTTCCCTCCTTCCGCCTGCATCTTACTTAAGACCTGCTCATCCATAAGCCAAACCTCAAAGTTACTTTCTTGAGGAAATCTGCCTTTTTTGAGTTAGGTAACTCCCTTATTGGCTTTTGGCAAAGCCTTTTCTGACCTTCACTTTTGTACTTTGTGCTTTCCTACATTTCTGTCTGTTTTTGTCACTAGACAGCAAGGTCTTTAAGAGTAGAGACTGATTGTCACACTCTTGTATGTGCAGCATAGAGAGATGCTCAACAAGTATTTCTAAGTGAATAATGAACAATGAGAGGTAGCATCCGTTACCTGTGGAAAACATAGAAGAAACAGCATATTTTGAAACTTAGAAGGGAATGGAGAAAATGATTCCCTGAGCCCCATGGTAATTGTGTTGCCGGTGCAGTATGAGTGATCTGGCAATTCTTGTGACCCTAGGCACCTGGCTGCGTACACAGTCACTTCTCATCTGGTGTCATGTTAAGTTATAGAGTCCCCTGATCACAAGGAAGTTGGTGCGGGTTGATTAACATGGCTCTGGAAGAAGTGGCACTGTGATTCTAACTGAGCTCTACTTCCAGATCTGTGTGTGTGTGTGTGTGTGTGTGTGTGTGTGTGTGTGTGTGACAGTTAACAACTGGGCCAGATGACCTCTTTCAGCCAGCCTCTGTCACCAGCACTGGCTGAAAGCCCCTGCGTGCAGCAGTCTGTGATGTGACAGGAAAAACCTAATTACCACAACCTTCCAGCTTATGTTCTGGTGGGAGAGCTTGGGCATACATTAAAAAAAAAAAAAAGAAAAGAAAAAGTACAGAAATACCTCTGAGCAGAAGTGACACACTCAGAGAAACATTCACGAACAAGCATGCTGCAAAAAGGACACAGACATGAAAACAAGGAGTCGGCAGCTGGCTCAGGCCAAATAAATAAATCATACAGTAGGGTGGGGGGCAGGGTGTTGCAGGGAGAGAATTGCCTGCAGATGTAAGGACCTTGCAAGGCACGTAACTATTTTAGGCATATGTCTTGTATCACCAACTATATCATAAGGTCCCCAAAGGCAGGGACTAAAACACACACCATGTCACTTTCTTGGCACCTAATACTAAGAGTTGTCTATAACAGACATTTAGTACTGATCGGCTGGTGCTGAAGAGAATCCCATTTTTATTTTTATTTTTAAAAGATATTATTTACTTATTTATTTGAGAGACAGTGAGAGAGAGCATGAGCGAGGAGAAGATCAGAGGGAGAAGCAGACTCCCCATGGAGCTGGGAGCCCGATGCGGGACTCGATTCCGAGACTCCGGGATCATGACCTGAGCTAAGGCTGTCTCCACCCACGTGCCCGAGAATCCCATTTTTAAATGGACGATGTGGAAGAAGAAACGGCGAGGGGTGTGTGGTGGGGCCCCTTCCTCCTGGGCAGTTCTAAATGGGAACAGGGCCTGGTTTACTGAAGGACACTGCAGAGGGTAATGGGGGGTGGGGTGGGACTAATGGCAGGGTTTTGTAGGGTTCAATATGATTCTTCTAACTTAATGTATTTGTACACTAAGGGGGGGCTTGGTAGATAATGGTAATGGACATAGTCCCACCCCACCGCCCCCGACCAAGGAGCTCCGTAAGCGTGGGAAGGGCTGTGTTAAGAGGTTCAAACTTCATGAAGGGGGCTTTTCAGAAAAGAAGCAATCAGAGACTTTTTGAAGCATCTAAGACAGGCAGTCACCTGCTCGCACTATGCTTGAGAAAGATGATTTAGCACAAGACTCCAGATTGAAGGTGGGGGGCGGACTCGAGCTGGGAGGCTGGCCAAACACTGCCACAGCTTCAGGGCAGAGAAGTAGCATCTGGCCCTGAGTGAGCGTAGAAATGAGAAGTGACTGCAGAAATGTTTCCAGTTCTGCTGTGATGTGGTGAAGCTGAATGATGAGAGCAGAAAGGCAACCACAGAAATTATTTTGTGTCAACCTTGGCTTATTTATCTTTAGGCCATTTCAGCCTTAAAAGGCCCGTGATTTACAATAGTACTTTGGTAGGAGAAGTATGTAATGGATGACATAAATTAATGATATGCTAAATTACACTACCGATGGCAATAATGACTGAGATTTGTACACGGATTTAAACTTGATAAAGCATTTTTGCATGCCTTATTTCAACCTTACTACGACCACTGAGGTAAATATAATTATTTCATTCAGATTTAATAAGTGAGGAAACAGGTTTGGAGCCTTGGCCTAAGATCATAAGGGTAGTACGTGGCAGAGCCAAGACTCAAATCCCCCAAATCATAGCCTACTGTCCTATGTGGGAACTTGGAATTACCGCTCGTTTGTTCAACACCGGCTATGAATTCTTGCTGCGCGGAGGAGAGCATGAGATGATGTTGTTGTTGTCGTCGTCATCTCAGGACATATTTTATTCACTGATTGACTCATCCACTCATTAATCATGTGTTTACTGAGCACCTACTATGGGTCAGGCCAGAACTAGACACTAGCGATACAGTGAAGAATAGAGCACTGTCCCTACCCAGGGGGACCGAGTCTAGGGAAGGAGTTGAGTGCCATTATGGTAAATAAGTACTTACAGTCTGGCACACTCGGTCCTTCTTGCCAGAGAGTGTGTGGAGGGCATGTGACGGGGTGCGTGCATCTTGTGTTTCATCTATAACTGGCATCGTCTCGCTCCAGTCACAAACCAAACCTCTAACAAATGGCTCGAGAGGCCTTCCCTGGTCAAGGCTGCTCTGACTTCCGGTCACCACACTCTGCTCTTCTCAGAAGCTGCCACACCTGCTGCCCCCATTGGGCCTGTGGTAGTTTGCGGCTCATTTTCCATCCATCCATTTCTTGTTCACTGCGTGTCTTCCTTCTGCTGTAGAAGGATCTGTGGGAGGCACAGGAGTTCTTGTAGAGGAATGCCTCAGATCACATTTGTTACTCATCATAGCACTAGGTCTGACCGTGGTCGGCAATCAATAAACATTTGTTTGATTGATTAACATTCCCAGTTTGAGAATCCACACAGCAGAGAAAGGTACCAAAATGAACCCCCTGAAAGGGCAGGATGCCATTCAAGCAGGAGAATGAGGTCCAGAGCAGCAGCACTGCTGTCCCGAAGCGTGTTCTCGTGACAACTTGTATCCCGCAAGCCCACACCGGAACCCCCTGGTGCACGCGTCCGTCAGGGGCGTGAACAACTGCATTCAGAGCCCGCAGGCTCTCCGTGCCAGGGCTGAAGAGAGACCTTGGCCTTTTAAAGTCAGTTTTGTGAAATAGATCTCGATCCAGCAGGAGTGATGTTAAGAAGCAATTAAAAAAATTGTTATTTTTACCTGCATCCTGTTTCTGGCTGTGCCACTCACCGTCTTATGAAGGGGTCTTGGCACACATGCTGTTTGTGCGTGCCAGTTTTCCCATCTGAAAAGTAATCCCTGTCCTTGATCCTCCGTTCACAGGGGTGTTTAGAAGCCCAGGGAGGTGATGTCTGCACTGCGCTGGCAGGATCCTGGACAAAAGGCATCGTGTAAATAAAGGCCATCACTCCCATTGTAGGGTACACAGTGCTTCAGAAGTGTGTTCAGTGCCCTGTCCCCTTTCCTCCTGTCTCCTTGCCCTAAAGTCTCCCCTCTGCTTGTACCCAGGAGCACCGCTGTTCTGATCTAGCTGCAGTCAAATTAATTGAACAGGAGTCTTTGAAATCCTGTCCAGTTTCCCCAACCTGCTTATCCTTCAGGCCTTTTACAAGCTCTTCTCTTTATTGGGAAAGGAAAATAGAAAAAGACATCACTTGGAATGGCAATGGCTTGGTCCCTTTATCAGCTCAGCTCTTCTCCTGAAGGGTCCCCTGCCCGTCAAGTGATCTCATCGGAAACTTCCCCCACGCTGTGATGGCTGGATGCAGGACTCTCTGAATCAGTTGCCTTAGCAACAATTTCTGCTTGTTTCCAGTTCGGTTCAGTGTTGGATCCCCATCGTTGCTTACCCCTCTGCCTCACGGTACAAGAGGGGCAATAAACTCTGTGAATTATAGGAAACGGAGTAAACAGTCCAGTGAGGGACAGGAGGGAAAGGGAAGAACAGGCAGAGAGAACCTCCAGAGGGGCCACTGTTGGGTCTTCGGACCCTACCAGGTAGTTATCCACTGAACAGAAACTTAAAGCCAAGAAACAATTTATCCAGAACGATTTGAAGGCTGGCATATAGCCCCCTTGACATGATGGTCTAATTCCAGTGAGAATCGTAAGAACAGAGGACTTCATAAGCAGAGCTGAGTATCTCTCTCAGGTAGACTGAAGAGCCACCCTTGGCGTATTTTCTCACCCTCAGTGAACTTGGACTTCGGGAATGCCCTGACATTTGCTGAGGGCCTACTCAGAGCTAGGCTCTACAGTTAAACAGTATGATTCAGCAAAAAAAAAAAAAAAAAAAAAAAAAAAAAAAAAAAAACCATCCCTAGTGTCTACATAGCGCACATGTCCTTAGAGCACAAACACACAATTCTAGTGGTTTCACTTAATGTTAGCTTGTTGTTTATTTCTGTTTTTATGAGATTTCTTCATTTGGAAGGCTTGGCATAGTTGTACAAGAAAAGTCAAGTTCAAGACTTGTGAGTCTGAGGGAGAGGAACATTCTGACGCATCGTAACTGTGGAGCTTTAAAACCTACATATGTAAACAACTCTATTCTTCCTATCGGCCCTCAATTGCGACTCTCACATTACAGTAAGAGCAAGGTGTGTTAGACAGGAATGAGTTAGTTTGAATATCAACTTCAGGTTTAAAAGAATTACAGACTTTTCATCTTTGTATTCAATCACCAAATATTTACTGGGTTCTGATTATTTGCCTCGTGCTGTACTAGGCACTAGAAGTGTAGTAGTGAAGAAACAATAGAACATCTCTGCCTTCAGAGCCCCCATGTCCTCTCTCAGTCTCACAATCAGTGTTGCTCACATAAGTGCTCCTGCATTAGCAGAAAGGTTACGTGGAGGATCTAGTGTTGCCACACCCGTAGTTGACCATGAAATTACACAACTTCAGGGTTGAAGGGACCTCCAGAGACCTGTATCTCCAACCTCCTACTTACAGGAATTCTGTTCCAAGCATCCCCTGCAGGGAGGCACCACCTTCCAGCCACTCTCTCATCTGTCCCTTTGTATCTAGCATTGGCTCTACCACCAGAACCTTTCCCAGGTTTGTCCACCACATCTTACCTGTCTCAACCAGTGGTCTCCTGGCAGGTACCTCTGCTTCCATTCTTCTCCTTAATTCATTCTCCATGCAACAGACAGAGCGGTCTTTCAAAAATGGAATTCAAATCATGTCTTCTCTGCTTAAAACCCTCCAAAGGCTCTCTTTGCACTGAGTTTAAAATCTCAGAGCTCTCCACCTGTTCTGGAAATCCCTGATATGCTTAGGCCCACACAGCCTCTCTGACCTCAGTCCCCTGACTTCCTGGCACAGCACATACCTCTACCTGAGACACCGTGGTTTGACTGTTCATGTTCTGGGACTATCCCCAACCCTCCCCTGACCCCCGCCACAACACACACTAAAAACTAAGCTCCTTGGCATCCTGCACTTGGATTTGTTCACTTGTTTATGACTGTGTCTCACATAGTAGGCATTTATAATTATTTGGTGAATTTTTAAATTTTAAATCTAGCTTCTTTAACACCTTTTTAAGAATGACAGGCAGGGGAATATCTTTTTATGATTGTATATATGATTTTGAAAGTTTATTTTTTCTTACATTGTGCAAACGTTTCTCTGCAGCATCTACCCTTTGACCTTTGTTCCGTTACATGAAATTAACCCATTTCCTATCCATGGAAGTTCCTTTAGATGTTCGAGTCCTGTAGGTCTCCCCACATCTTCTGCTCTCCAGACTAAACACTCACCATTCCTTTAACCATTAAAAGGACCTGGGCTGATTTTCAGATCATTCTCTCTCTTCCTTCCTTTTCCTTTAAGATCTACCAGTTTGCCTAGTTCCCTCTTAAAGTGTAGTGATTGCTTTAGTTGTCTATCACAGCTACCTAAGGAGAAGATGAACCAGTTAACAAGAAATGTTTAGCTGGTGAAAAAGAAACTTGATTCACTACTATAAAATGTTATTGATCACTTTCACAAAACGGGTCTCACGTCTGACCAATTAAACCTAATTGAAGCCTCTCATCTGCCAAGCCAAGTACACTTTCCATTGGATTTGGGGCAGTGACTCGATGTGCCTATTAGAGGGAAGAGTTGAAACTAATTCCCTGTTCTTAATCTCTCCTAATACATGCTGGTCTGCAATAAATATGATATCAAAATAATTATAATAAGATTATATGGAATCTAAGACATGGTAATTAATGAAGAAGTATTTGAACTGTCAGTGGTGTCTTGAGCCCTAAAGGGAAAAATAATAACCTGACAATATAAGTGAAATATGAGATCAACCAATTAATTAGGAGAATAATTTAATCTGGTGCTTTGAAAATAAGCCAATTAAAATGTACTGTTATTATTTAACATTAAGTAAGGTGCTAGATCCTGAACACGGTTTGAAAGTAGACCTTATATTCCTACCCACAGGGAACTTAAAGCTAATTTAATAGTTGTCTATAAAAGGACAAAGGAACAGGCAGGGTGGTGTTGACTTGATGTACTTTACTGGAGCTCCTCCCCCAGCACTGAGCCGGAGCTTGGGACAGCTGTTACCGCTTCTACACTTTAGCGACCTTCTCCTTACTCCTCCTTCTAGCCTTCATTGGCCTGTGGAAGGGCTCAAGATGAGTTCAATAGCAGACAGAAGAAATGGGTTTTAAAAAAAGTTTTCCAGGAAATATTGTTTTCTATACTTGAGCTAGTTAGTGAAAAAGAAGAACCTAGGTATCATTAGTGCCTTTGATAATTCATTAGGAATAATTAATTGGCTATTAATGAACCAACAGTAACAATAATAAATACAAAAAAACTGAAACCATTCTGCCTTGTAGCATCCTTAAGGGAATGCATATACCTACCCTCAAATTTCTTGGCGATGCAAAAGATAAGCCACAAAGTAGCCCATTAACTGCATATTCACTTTAATGAATGCTGATCTCTGAAATTTATAATAATAATAATAATACAAGTATATTTATAATTTGTAAAGATTTCTTTAAACTTTTTAAAGCCTTCTCCTTGGGAAATACTGAAGTTTCATGGTCTGCCCTCCAATACCTTGTTCACAGTGTTGGATGATTAATATTTTGATGTCAGAACACTGTCCCTCTATTCTTTCCATCTCGCTAGAAGGAAACACAGGCGAAGGCGCTCTCTCTCTCTCTCTCTCCTGGAATATCTGTTTCCCATTGGGGTGCCTTTGAACTGCTTTCGTAGCAATTCAAGTAGATTGTGTTGAGATAGTCATCTTCCTCTCTTCTCCTTGAGAACCATTGGCATTCACATAGAAGGTGTTGGGGAGAACTGCCTGTGGCTGGATACCATCCATGGCTCTCCGTCTCGAATGAGAGTTACCCTAAGCCTAAGGTTGACAGACATCATGCTTTCATTAAAGCATTTGGCTATGTAATTTACCAAGATGGATGACAGTTTACCAAAATGTATTACAGGTTGTTCAAGCACACTAAATTATCATGCTTAAGCACAGGAGAGCTCTGAACTCCTCGCCTAAGGCTATTACCAATTCACAAAGCAACCTTCACCAACATCTATATATACTTAACCTGTGGATCTCTGACTCTAGGTTAAGAAGTATAAAGATTTGCCTAAAAAAATAGCACTGTCCACAGTTTGACTTGATTTCTTGGTGCATATTTGCATGAAAAAAGAATGTTAACACTAATAAAACCTATGAGTAATTTCGCTTTTACTAAAGTTTATACTAAAGCTAAGTGCTTTCTGTGCACTATTTCATTAAATCCTTACAACCTGTGAAGTAGACATCATAATTCCCATTTCATAGAAAAAATAAATTCAAGCCTAAAAATTAAGTTACCTGGTGATTGGCCGAAGAAAAGGCTCAAATCCAGATCTACCCAGTATGCATTTATCTTCGAACCCCTGAGCTCTATCACCCCTTTGTAGATAACAAGCCAGGGTTTGAAGGCTATAATCATTGCTTGGGCATATATGGTTATGATAACTTATCATTGCTCTCCCTAAGGTACACATCAATATACTTGGCCCTTTTGTCTACTGATTTATTCTCTCCTTATAATCCTTATACAGTATACTGAAGGCATACTTGATTATTATAATAATTATACCACAAGTCACTAAAACCTAAGGTTATCGAGCATCTCTGTGGTGCCCCCTTTTCCTCCTCTGTGTCCATGGTCACATTTGTACTCCTTCCCCAGTCATCTAATTAACTGAGATGGCTTATTTAAAATTTTACATTATTTCCCCCATCAGCCCAGTCTGAAGCAGCAATTTGTACCTATACCCTAACTCGGAAGGAAGAAATAGAAAAGAAAATGGAGCAGGTTTTTTTTTTTTTTTTTGACAGTTGCAATGTATCACTTTCTTTGTCCTGAGGGCTAAAATAATGTTTGAAATTGCAGCAAATTGGGATCTCAGGGCCAAATCTATCTTTCTCTGTAGAGTTTTCTACTCTTCCTTGGAATTCCTTGGTTTTCCACTTATTTAGTGTTGCAAATTTAAAGTCTGGATCCCCCAAGTAAACTGTACAAAAGCCCCTTTCTACCTCAGTTCCCCAACCCAGCAACCATAGCCCAGATATCCCCAGGGAAGCTGTGTTTGCCCGTTCTTTATCTGATGGTCTTGACTTTGTTATTTCTTACCACTCAAAAGGGAAAGTCTAGGACACAAATGACATGGAACATGAAGGAAATTACCTGAGGGTCCCTTGGCTTAGTGAGGTAACAGTGTATTCTGATAATGGGTAAATTATCCAATTCCTACCTCCATTCTCTGACACTGCTGGTAGAGAGAAATTATGAAAGAATAATCAGAAGGCCTTGATGACTGATGAAATGTGGAAGATAAGGGAGAAAGAGGAATCCAAGGTGATGGGAACAAATTGCACCTTGATAACTGGGAGAATGATGATGCCATTAACTGAAGTGGAAAGTCAGAAGGAGGAGCCACAAGGGATGAAGGGAGGATGGAAAAGAAATGATGAATTCAGCCATAAAGTTGTTGAGTTTGAGGCAATGCTGGAAAATTAAGTACCAAGTGTCCGACGGGCAGTTTGAATGGTAGAAGTAGAGTTTAGGGAGAGGGTCCAGGTAAGAGATAAAAATGTCAAGGTCATTTGTATAAAAATGAGTGATGTCTCTGGGGTGGAGAAGAGGAATGAGACTTGAACCTGAGAAATACCCTTAAACAAGCAGCCAACACAAAAGAGCCAGTTAGGAGTTTAGAAAAAGAATGGCCCATTCATGGGGGAATAAAGAGGACGGTGCCATATGTTGGAAGCCAAGGAATGATAATGGGTTTCTTGCTGATAGGGCTCTGAGGACGTGATCGGATTAAATGTTTTGAAGCAGTTCATAAATATCAAATGCTATACCTGTGTTTACTTGTAAAGTTATTCTTCAAAACCAACATTTAAGGAGAAAATAGAATGTTTTGAAAGGAATCAGCATCAGAACCTCTAGGACCTCACTAACCACCTACCCCACTCTCCCCGGACTCTTTTACTGAGAAGGACACCTACTCCATCAAAACAGACACCTTATAGCTGAATTGAACAGTATAAAACAGCCATTTATTCTGTCCTGTTAAAATGGTCTTTTCATAGTTTCCATCCAACTTGAGCATGGTTTCCCAAACCTACCCTGATGAGCTTGGCCACCTCGAGCTTTAGGAAGTGGTTTTACCATCTGACCCAGATTTCTTTCCCTTGGTCCTCAGCCTAGTTCCTCTGGTCATTCTACCTGGGGTCTTTTGAGGGCTGGAATGGGGACATGATCGATTGGTGTTGTAGAACTTAATGGCCGCAAGGACTAGATCAAAAATCTGTTCTAACTCCTACTTTGTCCACTCTTTTGATCTCCCTTCTATACCCTTTCTCTGAGCTTAAGCAAACACATTCCAGGGTTCAAGACTATGGAAAGTGATGACTCTGGCTCTCTGTCTTTCCCTGATCTGAACACAGGAGAAAAATTCTCAATGGATCTAACCTAGTGGGCACACCCTTCCTACCACAGAGCAGATAACCAGTTTGCCTGAAAATGCAACTGGAGCAGAGGAAGGCTTAAAATGTGTCATCATTCTAATTGACCTGCGACCCTCCTCCATGGTCTGGTGAATTTTATGGTCAGAGTAAAGCAAAGCACAAAGGGAATTACTTCAATTATGCAAATCAACGACCCAATCAAGAACTGCCTTTTGTACCTAGAGTCCCAGCATTTGCATGCCTGGTCAGTTGTTTTCAAATGCCCAATTCTACTTGGTCTCATTAACATGCAATCCTTAAAATGCATATTCACTCAACTAATGTAATAGTGTGGTCTCTGCAAATGGAATTCTTCTCAAATGTGCAAGTAGCTCTAAGTAGTTTAAAAAGTTGTAAAAGCACAGTCATTACCTTATACATACACCCTGTTGATCATGAATAGGAGCTCTGCAAAAGGAAGACAGCAGAGAGAACCATTAAAGTGCAAATAGAGCAATTAGGGACTGCCAGCCTGACTCTCCCTGTCCCTCCACCGGACTCCTGCCCCTTTACCAACTCCATGCAGTCAGAGGAAGCTGACATATGTTCTTGATTCTCTGGTGTGGTTTCAGGGAAGGGAGATATTCTAAGCCACATATTTATATCCAGAACAACACGTAAGACATTAAGATAATGCTCGGTTATTCAAAAAATTAAGTCTGGCCTGATATTTGCCCTTGAAATGATCATTGGGTTCTGACTTTGTTTTTGCCTCTTCACTTTGGTTTCTTGTAATATTCAACCCTCCCCTCCGCCAGGGTAACTGTTCATAAATGCAATTTCATGATGAAAATTTGAAAATAACGTGGCAGTAGTTGATTGCCATGGAAGGCAGTTGCCTCTGCCTTTCTTTTCTCAGAGACACATTAATAAAACGCCTGTGAGGTGTTTCATTTTAAATAACCAGAGAGAAAGATGCATAAGTAGAGAAATTGATATAATGTCAGATATGTAGTATAAGATTATCATACCATAGTTATATTAAAAACTGTATATAATTTAAATTTGTATACATTTAATAGAGATGATGCCTATTTTATTTGAAGATACAATCCTAGGAAAACCCAGCAATATATTTTAGAAAATTGAATGTTAATTTTTAAGAAGCCCATAACTTCTGCACCTATGGGATACTTCAGAAAGTTAATTTTCTCCACAGACTGTAGTAATTTTAACAAGAATATCCTAATATGACTCAGATGCTCAGGAACAGCTTCCATGTATTGAAAATTGGGTTTGAAATAGGATTTTAGGCTGTCATTTTCATCAATGAGATTATATTTTGTGCAGGTAGTCCCATTTTTAATAATTTTTAAATCTGAAATTAATAAAATAAAACTTCACTGAAATTTTCTTAAGCGAAAAGGCACTGCTTACCATCCTCTGATTGCTCCACTCCATAAAACCCCCTTAGGGCTTCATCTAGGCATTGCATCTTTTCAGACCCTTATTGCTATTATTTTGTTAATATATTTTATAAAGGCAACAAAACAAAGTATATAGATTTGCCAAGGGCTGGAAGTTGCCTAGCAAGTTTTCTAGCAAGTCATAGCTTGTTTCTAAAACCACCATAATTATTTTTTGTGGGATGTGGAGAGCTTGCTCTGCCTGTATCTGTTTATTAATAACTTGAACTTTTTCTAGCAATTAGATGCTTGTTTGTGGGGTTCGGACTGAGTTTAGTAGACTGCTAGGACAGTAGATGGATGTTCTCTGTTCCAGAAGGTCAAGGTTGACCTGCCTCCATGTCAGTCACTGCTACAAGTGAAACAAGACTGCTCGAGGAAGAGACCATTTTTATAGGATTAGTTTCTGGGTCTTTACCGTAACCTCATGCCTTTATTTCAGTGATGTATGTGAAATAAAGTGGCCAGCACGGAGGACCTATAAAGTATGCATTGTTTCTTGCCTCCTTTCTATTTCAAAGTTGCTCTGCTTTGGTTTAAGGTCCTCCCAGGTTCAGGGCAAACATACTATTGGAAGCATCATTTCAAACCATATTAAACCTGTTCGGATATTATGCATGTATTTCATACTCCCACATCCCGCATTAAATCACATTTATTCACGATTATGGAAGACTTGACTTGAATTATTGCTATTTGATATAACAACTTTTGTAGATACTTAAACATTTATTATTTCTGTGTTTCACCTTTGTTTTCAAATTTTGGAGGTATTTTTTGTTTTGTTTTTATTTTTGGGTCTCAAACAATTTTGAAGTCATTAAGAAGCCTATATATCGTATAGATACTGAGCCTAGAGGTCTTTCCTTCTGTCCTATCTTAGAAAAAAAGTATCATTCCTGCTGAGCAAAACTAGCCCCTTCTCTTATGCCTTCAATACTAGCCCTGGCACCCATTATCAGACATTTAAAGAATGTCTACCATGTGACCAAATGACTAGAAGCAATGTAATATGAAGTGAGAATTCCTACAGCAGAGAGAGAACAGGACTATCTTTTCTTAGGAAATGGCTTAGGGTGACTTCACAGAGGAGGTGACATTTACACTGAGCTTCATGGATGAATTGGAATTGGCTAGATGGAAGGGGTTAGGCGTTCCAGACAACTTGCATTGGCAAAAAAAAAAAATAAAAAGCCCCAAAGACACAGCTTTCCCTAAGATCTTAGTCTATAAAGTATCTGTACTCTTTTGATTTTCTTTTTTCTTTTCTTTTTTTTTTTAAAGATTTTATTTATTGGACAGAGAGACAGCGAGAGAGGGAACACAAGCTGGGGGACTGGGAGCAGGAGAAGCAGGCTTCCCGCCAAACAGGGAGCCTGCTGTTGGGCTCGATCCCAGGACCCCAGTATCATGACCTGAGCCCAAGGCAGACGCTTAATGACTGAGCCACCCAGGTGCCCCTGTACCATCTTGCTTTTCCAACACTCTGGAGACATGGGATCAGTTTTATTTTCTTCCTACCTCTCAGACTGTTCTTCTCAGAGGCCATTTTACTCCAAACCCATGAAATTAGATGCTGCCTTCAAGGGACTACTCTTGTCTCTTTTCTTTCTCCTTATGCCCTCCTCTAGTAATCTGAAGCTTTCTCCAGACTCTCCACCATTACCTGATGTAGGAATCTCGTCTCAATCTCCAGAGCCAAACTTTCTTCTAAATAAAGGTGTTTTGTTCTTTGTTTTTGTTTTTCATTTGCATGATGGATATCTCCTTGCATCCCAAATTAAGCATATCAAGACTATACTTTCAGGGATCATTTCTATAGTTTGTTACTAGAGAAGTTTCTCTGAATGTGTAGAGTACCCAAATTAAGCATATCATTTTTTCCAGAAAGTCTGCCCTTTGCTCTATGTTCGTTATTCGGGTTACTATGAGATTTTCGTAGGCAATTAGATCTAAAATTCTGAGTCATCTTTGACTCCCCCCTTCTCCGCCTTGGCCCATCACATCCAATCAGATAATTGTCCTTCAGCTAACTCCTCTTTGTCTTTTACTCCCTTCCCATCCTACTCCCTCCCCACTAGTTGCTTATTGATTCCCCTTTCACCTAGATTATCACCTAGCCTCCTGACTGGTCTCTCTGAATTTATTCCCACAAGCACAGGCTACACACCTTAGCTGCAGAATGCCCATTTCTGATCACGTCTCTCCTCTACTAACAATGTTAAGGACATCCACTAACAGATAAGATATGAAATGCTCAGGTCATATTTGAGGTCTCTATTACTTACCTATAGGTTAAATCAAATATTCATTGTTATATATCCTTTGCTCCATCAAAACAGACTCACTTGCTGCTTCCCACAGGCACATAGAAATTTTCAATCTCCATCTTTTTGTCTAGAAAACCTTTGCACCCTGCAATGTCAAAATCTGATTTTTCCTTTAAGACTCAACCAGAAAGCTACTTCCTTCATAGAGCTTCTCCATATGCTGTGCTATGCTTCCTATTATTTGTTTCCCCTCTCCCCCAAACCTACATTGTATTAGAAGGGAGTTCTCCCTCTTTTGAATTTACACTTAATTTTTTCATTAACAAACTTCACTGTGTTCTTCTGTTTATAATCCTGCCACATTTTACCCATAGCTATTAGTGCAGTTACTGTACTTTGCATTGATTCTGGAGACAGTCTTCCATAAATATCTGGTGGATGTATGAATACAGCCTGTATAGATTTTTTCCCTCTAACAAGTCTGCCTTCACATCTCTAAGTCAATTGAAAGAATATTATACGTGGAACAAATTTATGTATACTTACAATAAGCTATTTTAAAGGATAATTTGAAAGAGTGCTTATTACTGGTATGAAAGTGATTTTTTTATTTAATGATGAAAGAGATTAAACTGGTGATTGGATATTTTGTGATGTCCTCTTACAGAATATTTGGGTTAAAATTTTGTGCAATAAAACAGGATGCCTCAAGGACAATTAGCAACAACCATAATGATAATTTAATAACTATTATTTATCAAGAACCAAATATGTGCCATATACTGGTCCATATATGTCATCTTATTTCTATGCCTTACATTTTACAGACTTTTAAATTGAAGCTCCAAGAGATTAATTATCTAAGTAGTTAAGATTACTATTTAAAATCCACAGTTAGGTCTTATTCTCTGCATCATAATCTACTCCTCAAAATATTTCTACTTATGTAAACATCATATAGTACCAAGTACCTCCCTTTTTCTCTAAGAAAGCCTGTTTCATTTTTGGTCAACCTAAGGTTTGCCTCTGCTCTATGAGTGTGAAGTCATTTTTTCCTGACTTTTTACATATGTGTGGTGGTTGTTCCCAAAGGCCTGAAAAACTGAAGTTACCCCTGCATGAACAGTTGGGGTGTTCCTCATGGTGGGCCAACCTCTGGAACAGTTTAGCAAAGACTACATCTGAAAGTGATCTGCATTTGCCTACAGATCGATTTACCAGACACAACTCTTTCTTTAATATTGGCATAATTTTTAAGAATATTTTATTCATTTGAGAGAGAGAGTGTGCACAAGAGAGAGAACACATTTGGGGGGGGGCAGAGAGAGAGAGAGAGGGAGAAACAGACTCCCCACTGAGCAGGGAGCCCAGGACCCTGGGATTACAGCCTGAGCTGAAAGCAGATGCTTAACCAGCTGAACCACCTAGGCACCCAGTATTGTCATAATTGTGTGCAAAATATTAAATCTAAGAAAACTGGCTGTTGGGGTGCCTGGATGGCTAAGTGGGTTGAGCCTCTGCCTTCAGCTCAGGTCATGATCTCAGGGTCCTGGGATCGAGTCCCTCATCAGGCTCTCTGCTTGGCAGGGAGTCTGCTTTCTCCTCTCTCTCTCTGCCTGCCTATCTACCTACTTGTGATCTCTCTCTCTGTCAAATAAATAAATAAAATCTTTAAAAAAAAAAAAACTGGCTGTTATCTACCGCCCCTCCCCCCAAAAAAGTCTCCCCTGATTGGTTCCCACAGTGGAAACTCCCACCATTGGGTCCCACCTGGAGCTATGAGTTCACTGTTTCACTACAAGGGCTTATTAGAGGGAGTCCTACAGGCGTAGGATGGTGAGAGTTTGAGCACGGGCTTCAAATCTTGGCTCCAGTGCTTCAGAGCTGTGTAACTTCTCAGTGACTCAGTTTCCCTGTTTCTGTAATAAGTGGGAAAGAGAGCAAGAGAGAGAACACCATGATAAAGAGCAGTAGGAAGACTAGGAAACTCTGTGGACCTGGTCTAGCTGAAGCATTCAACAAATGGTGGTCATTACTATCATGTCTCATAGGACATGCCAACACCCTAGCAGAAGGAAGCATCCTGATTCAGTTTCCTGTGGCTGCTATGACCAATTACCATAGATTAACTTGTTTAAAACAACACAGTTTATTCCCTCACTGTTCTGAAGGCCAGAGTCTAAAACCAAGGTGTTGTTGGCAGGGCCATACTACCTCTGGGCGCCTTAGGGGAAATTCACTCTTGGCTCATCCAGCTTCTGGTGGCTGCTGGCATTTTTTGATTTTTTTGGCCACATCACTCCAATCCCCTGCCTCTTCCGCCTATTTTCTCTCCCGCCCATTTTCTCCTCCTCTTATGTTTGTGTGATCTTCTGCCTTCCGCTTGGAGGGACACTTGTCATTAGGTTTAGGGCCCACCTGCATAACCCAGAACACTCTCATCTCAGCTTCTTTAACCTAATGATATCTATAAAGATGTTTTTTCCGGATAAGATGGCGTTCAGAGCATCCACAAGCTCCGGGGATTAGGACATACACCTATCTGGGAGGACCTCCAATTCATGCACCAGAGGTCCTGAAGGGGTGGGTAAGGTGTTTGACTTATTTTCTTTTGGCAGGTGAATTACATGTGGGGCACAGAATGCTTCCTGAGCAGAGTGCTGTGGTGATCTTGCCAACAGCCAGGCTGAGACAGCTTCTCAGAGGAGAGGGTGAGGCATCCAGAGAAGCAGCCTAGAGCCATGGGAGATGGAGCAGGCCGGGGCGGGAGGAGAGCTAGCTCCAGCTGGAGTCTCATCCCCAGCACACAATGTAGCGGGGGAGGACACTTCTCCATGGGCCTCCATTTCCTCATCTTTAAAACCAGAGATTTTTTTTTTTAATGTTTAGTGCAATTTTATTGTTATAATTAGAAATATATAAGTAAACAAAGTAATACATGTGCATACACATGTATTTTTATTAATTTTATTTTTTATAAACATATATTTTTATCCCCAGGGGTACAGGTCTGTGAATCCCCAGGTCCACACACTTCACAGCACTCACCATAGCACATACCCTCCCCAATGTCCATAATCCCACCCCCCCTCCCAACCTCTCTCCCCCCATCAACCCTCAGTTTGTTTTGTGAGATTAAGAGTCACTTATGAAAACCAGAGATTTTGAACAGACTGTGTGCAGGTTGAATACAGTTGTGTCTTTTAAAAATCTGAATATTTAAAATAATTGGCAGACATCACGTCAAAATTAGTATGGCTTCTTTGGAAAATCCGCCGTGGCGGCCATGGGGGACTCAGTTGCTTGTAGGAAGAGTGGCTGCACCATTAGAAGGGACCATCCAGGGTGCCTGGGTGGCTCACTGGGTTAAGCCTCTGCCTTCGGCTCAGGTCATGATCCCAGGGTCCTGGGATTGAGCCCCGCATTGGGCTCTCTGCCCAGCAGGGAGCCTGCTTTCCCCTGCTCTCTCTCTCTGACTGCTTCTCTGCCTACTTGTGATCTCTGTCTGTCAAGTAAATAAATAAAATCTAAAAAAAAAAAAAAAGAGGGGACCATCTGGCTTGCCGCCCCTCCCACCACACCCTAGTGTCTTCTGACACTGAGACTCAGTGCAAGGGGCCCTTTCTCATCCTCTCTCCCTGCAGATTTCCTGAGGGTAGAGAAATGTTTGCCTGTATCCGTATTTCCATCTACGGTGAGCTCCAGATGTTTTTTCCTCCACCTGGCTGGGTACACTCGCTTACATGACCCGCCTGGGCCCCGTAGAATCTGCTTTTGTGCATGTGTGTGTGTGTGTGTGTGTGTGTGACAGCTGGGTCAGAAGACTGAGATCACTGCTCATCTCTATGAGCTAATGATCTAGGTGCCAGAAGGAAAGGCTGGGGGTGCCAGAGAGTGATTTGACCTGTGACACAAGCAAGCTCTCCACACCCTTCTAGGCACCAATCCACCACATGCCGGGACCTGTCACAGGAAGACTTCACAGTTCAGAGGATGAGGTTCTGGCCCCTGGAAGGGTTTCTGATAGCCAGAACCCCCCACCCCAACCCCAGTTTTCTCAGTCTTCAGATTTCTTTTCCTCAGTTTTCTGTACACTTCCACCACTCCTGCAGCAAGACTTGTACCCTTCGGCTCCTGCCAATGAGCACCCCCCTGCTGTGGCTTTTTGGGAACTTGCTACAGTGGCCTCTCCTTCATCTGGACTTCCCTGCACTCTCGCGCATGATTCATGGTTTAGTTCTGCAAAGCATTTTAGAGCCTTGTTTGTAGTGAGAGAGAATTGGAAAACAAACCAGCATATTGTCTTCAATCTGGTCCCTCTCATAAGGGGGCTAGTTAATTTTATAAATTGTAATCCTTCAGTAACGGACCATCTGAAAAGACAGTCTTGCTCTTGGTTGCAGCCTCCTTGACATAGTTAGGAGCCGTGTGCCCTGCTGCCACGGCTGAGCCTGCCTGGCCACCTTTCAGGAAGCTCCCCCCGCCCCCCAAACCCATTCCCCTGGTCTCAAAGTTCGCTGTTTCTTGCCCTTCCCAGAGGTCCCTTACTGAAGCTGGAGCGTGATGCCATCTTGTCTCTCTGCCATCCCTGCCAAAGCTTTTTTTAAACTACCAGGGTCTACCAGCTTGCCTGGAAGTCCGGTTCCAATGACAGTCGTCACATGAATAAGCAGGGAGAAGGGGCAGGGTCTCCCATGAGTGGAAGAAACCCCTGCTTTCATTTTCATTTCTCTTTATTTTTTGGTGTTTCCAAACTTCCTTAATAGGTATCAAGCTAAGAAAGTTTGAGACACCATAAAAACTACCAACAAGTTTCCTCTTTTGGGGATCTTTAAGTTCTATGTTGCTCAAGTCCACGAACAGCCGGGGTCTCTCCTTGGTGCCTTGGCTGGGCTTGTGTTCCCTTTGGAGGCCACAAAACACAGCACAAAGGCTGACTCTGTAGAAAAGGTACACGGGATGGGCGGGGAGAAGAGGGAAGCTTGGAAAGCAGGACAGGAGGGAAAATTTGGTGGCACAGATTGGAAGGCAGATTGGTGCTGAGGCAGGAAACAATGACTGAGGCATGAAATCATGTTCTGGGTCGTTCGGTTTGCTGGTGATGGCAGACCTAAAGCATTTGCAGACTCTGAGTCTGAGGACAGGAATAATTTCCTGAAGACCTGAGTAGGTCCCTCAACAGTATGTCCTCATTTCCAATGATGTCCTCTCCACCTTGCTCCTATTTTTCTCTCTTCTCTGGGTTAATGGTGCCCCTCTTCGCCCAGCTGTTCAAGCCGGAAGCTTAGATTCCTCCTGACTCCCACTCCCTTGTCACTCTCTCACTTGCTCCCGTCCCCAGCTCAGTCTTTTCTGTTTTCTAAGTGTTGAATCCACCCACTTCTCTCCTCCGCTGCCCTGCCAGAACTGTCCAGGACCTTCCTAACTCACGTCTGCTTCTAGTCTTTTCCCTTCTCAGCTCCCCTTCAGTTTGCCACAGCTGCCATTTTGAGCCCATTGGTAATCTGCCTGACGTCTTAAATAACAACAACAACAAAAGAACACAATGAAAGCTCTCAGGCTGCTCCAGAACGGAGTCCCCAGTCCTGAGCTGGAACTCTGGCCTTCTCTCTTCTGTGAGCTGTAGTCACAGCATGGAGCACGCTAGGTCTTACAGCGCCTTGAGCATGCCAAGCTGTGTGTTCGTCGGCACCTTTACCCTGCACACGCCCTGTCCTGGGACGCCCCTTCCCTCGCTCCTGTGCCTGCTAGCCCCATTTATCCCTGACAAACTCAGTTCTTCCTGAAGACCCACTCAAACCTCCCCCTTTCTGTGATGCCTCGAGTAAGGTGTTTGCTTCTTGATGCAGCACAGGGCGCCTCTGCCCCAGCTTCCTTCTCACCTCCCCACGCAGCGAGCTCGGGCATCACAGGCATGGACGTCTGCTGGCCCTTAATCACCTGGGCTCTCTAGCTCTTTGCATACAACTCTGATTCTACCACCAACCTGGGAACTGAAGAGAGGCTAGAGGTGTCATTTCTTTTCCTCTCTCCAGCCTTTAGCATCGGGTCTCGGGCATTATTAGGCATTCATCAGCTTTACTCAGAGACCGAGCAAACGCTTCAGGTCATCTGTTTGCCTCAGCCACTGTTGACGACAGTGGAGATGTAGCAGCGAAAAGCTACGCACAAAACTGCCCTCATGGAACTTACATTGTGGCCGAGGAGCCTGAGGGTGAATAAGATGAAAGGAAAAATGTTATACAGTGGGAGGCGCCAAGGAGAAAACCGGAGCCCACCCAAGGAAGAGTCTGACAGAAATGTCTGTTGAATGGGTGAGCCATTCTTTCTCCTTTCTTGGGGGTTTTACAGAATTTTAGGACACGGAAAAGTGGGATGCGCCTGAGATGAATAAATATGAGAGAAAGCAGGAAATGCAGATACCACATTGTGAACGTTTTTAAAAAATAGGTTTTGACCATCCGCTGAGTTAATCCCCTCCAAGGATTAAGAAGAACCTGTGGTCTGGGAGCAGGAGGGTCTGAACAGATGTTTATCTGCACAAAAGAACTGATTTTACAGACTTCAAGGTCACATTCTTGTAGCTTCTATATGAATATTAGTGTCTAAGGTCTGTACGTTGTTTTCCGTCTCTGGGACGACAGGCTCTTTTTTGGCTCTGTTCCTTTCCCACAAACCCCTGGAACCTCTTCATCCCCAGGCTGCTTATCCCCCTCCTTCCCTTCCCACCAATAATCTGTGGTAAAGAACTAAGGTCAGTCCAGCAACCTGTCTCCTGTCATGGTCCCTCCCAGCCCCACACTCTCTCACACACACCCTTACACACACTCTGTCATGCACATACACAGCCTCACACACTCACACATGCTCCCACATACACTCACACATAATTACCCTCATGTACACTCACACCCTCACACACACACACACACACATCCTCACCCTTGCACACACACACACATTCATACACACTCTCACAACCTACACATACACTCTAACACACACATTCACACACTCACACATCTTACATTCACCCTCAAGCATGCCCTCACATACTCATACCCACACACACTTTCACTTACACATAATCTCTCTTACATCCTCACACACTCACCTACTCTCACACACGGTCTCATAAACCCACAAAAACACTCTTACACACTCTCACATCCTCACACACTCTAACACACATTTCCACACACACAGTTGACACACACCCTCACACACATCCACCCTCTCACACCCATGCACACCCTCACATACACTCTGACACGCACTGAAATCCCTGTACTAGAACTTCACTGATGGTTTGCAACTTGAAATTAGCCCTTGAAGAAGGCCCCCTGAAGCAGTCAATTCACTGAATTAGCCTTTTGTAACTTTCGCTTTCCCTCAAGTATTCACCTTGTTCTAGGAATGAACTCAGGTCACAAGTCCGTTTTCCTGAAGTCACCTTCGGGCTCTTCCTGCTAGCTCTGCCCTGTGAGAACTGTAGCCTTTCTCATTCAAATGTCACTTGTGGCTGCCTGATATCATCCACTGATCTCTTCTCTCATGGTGGTTCTTCCATATACACCTTTTTTCTTGGTAGAATAAATTTACATCATATGGAACTTCCATGACCTGTGATGTGGAGGGCAGCTCTCTACCATGGCCTTATGGGGACTTCCAAGTGTGCCTTTGCTCTCTGACACAGAAACAGTTCTCTTCTCTTTGAGTGGTACACCTATTTCTGGGATCTCTCTTCATGCCCCCCAAGAGGGTAAGAGCTTCTTTGATCTGACCAAGGGGCCCCGCCTGGTATTTCCCAGTGAAGCTTCACTTCATTGGAAACATTATTGTCCAGTCAAGGAAGAAATTTAAATTACTCTGAAGTCAGAAATTGAATTTATTAAAACAATTATTACTATCATCCCAAAGAATGAGATATAGTTGTTAGTTAAGATTGTAATTTTTTCTCCTCTGGATGAAAGAAGAATCTCCTTTTTTTTTCTTCCCATTTTTGAGCCTCAATAAGTATAAAAGTAGGAGCACATTTCAGAAGAGGGTTGGAAAATGAAAAAAGAATGATAATTCATTATTCAGTAATCAATTCCTCCTGCAAAAGCAGCAGAGTTTGCAGAGAAGATAGGGCTGGGAGGAAAGGCAAACCCAGCCCCCACCTTGCTTGCACCTCTGGGGCAAATGTTCTCCACAGAGGCCTTATTAAGAACAGAAAGACAGGGAACCAGCATGGGGTACCACTCTTCACAGCCTCCACACCTTTGTACAGCACATTAACATGCAGAGTCATTGTTTTATGGGCTGGCACTCCCTCTCTTCAAACTCCACTCTCAGCTTCGGAAACCACCATATAATTATCTGCCTTAAGGTTCCAGAGTGGACCCCTGTCCTCTGGGGCCTCGGAGTACAGAGAAAGAGAAAGCCTTTGCGAGAGGACACACCAGTGAGGCAGCCTCTGTTTCTCAGCCTGCTCCTGCTCTATGCACTTGTGCTGGGAAGAATGAAAGACGCTTCTCTGATCCCCGTTCTCAGGTGTGCGCAGACCTTCTCCTCTGTGTTCCCGCAAACGCTCATGTTGGCGCTGCTGTGAAGGGATCTTGCAGGTGTAGTTAAGATCCCAAATCTGTGGACTCCAAGAAAAGGGGACTACCTCGGATAAGTCTGACCTGATCAGTGGACCCCTTCAAATTAGGGACTGGGCTCCTCCTACAGAGTTTGAACTGTGAGAGATCCAACACCAGGGAGGCTGTCAGCTGCTGGCTTGGAAGGCCGGGGTGGGAGGGCAAGGAGTAAGGAACAGGGGTGATGTCTAGGAGCCGAGGGCAGCCGCTGGCCGATAACCAACACTAGGGTCCTTAGTCCCAGAACCACAAGAAACAGAATTCTACCATGGCCGTTATGTGAGCTTGGAAGAAGACCCTGAGCTCCAGGTGAGAGAGAAGCCTAGCCGACACCTTGATTTTTAGCCTTGGGTGACTCTGAGCAGAGAACTCAGCCACAGTGTGTGAGGACCTCTGACCTACAGCACCATGAGCTAATGAAATGGGTTTTTTTTAAAGCCATGAGGTTTGTGTGTCTTTGCCCTGCAGCGCTGGTAGACTGAGTCAGCTCCCGGGGATCTGGCAGCACCATGCCCACAGAGCTGGGCCACTCTCACAAGGTGTTCGCACAGCATCTGCAGGCGTGCGGCTGTGCTCTGGCTGTGCGAGGTCCAAAGCCCTCCGAGGCGGGGACTAGCCATGCCTCTCCTAGGAGACGAGGGACTGGGCGGTGGGGAGGAGCTCTGAAGTCAGAGAGACCTGGTCTGGAGAGTGGCTCTGCCAGCTGCGTGGGACCGATTCTCCCCTGAACTCTGGTTGTGCTATTTCTCAGTTGAGGCTAATGACATCCATCTCTTGGGACTGTGAGGATTCAATGAAACAACCCGGACAAAACATTTAATGCTGCGTTGCCGAGATGTAAATGATCAGTGAGCTTATGGAAATTGTTATTATTTGCTTTCAGTCCATAAACATGCATGAAAGGGTTACTTTGTTCCCTGCCAGGTGCTATGCTGGATTGGAGGGATATGATGACAGATAACACCAAGCTCTGGCCTTCAAGTGTCTTACAATCGACCTGGCCCCCATAGTGTGTCTTGGGTAGATTCTGTTCAAAGAAGGAACTCCTATCTTGGAGGTGACTACCATTAGGCAGTGTCCTGGGAGTCGATCCAGGCCATATCTAGAGTCCCCCAGGTGGTACCATAGAAGAATCTCAGTGGTTTTTTTTTTTTTTCCCCCAATAATTCCCAGAGCATCCTGGGAAATCATGCTATCAGAACAGAGCCAGTGTGTTAATTCTCAGGGTTGTTTGGCATTACGAATCTCCTGGAGGGAGACAACTTATGACAATACAGATCCAGGGCCCCAAGAACGAAGGCGATGCCTGGTCTCCATTCCACAGACACCCCACACTCATCCTATCCCAGTTACGTATTGCTATGTAACAAACTACTCCAAACTTAGAGGCCCAATAATAATCATTTTATTATATGTGTGGATTCTGTGACTCGGGGATTTAGGCAGGGCTCGGCTGGACAATTCTTTTCTATGCGGGGCTGACTGAGGTCACTTAGTGATATCCAGTTAGCAGATGAGCGGGTCTAAAGGGGCTGTGATGGCTTTGCTTCACATGTCTGTCACCTTTCTAGAGGCACAACTCAAGGCTCCCAGAGAGAGTGTCCCAAGAGACAGGAAGTGTCCCAAGAGACCAATTGCTCAAGGTCTGGGCCCCAACACTGGCTTAGTACACCACCGCAGTATCCTATCGGACAAAGCAGTCACAGAGCCCACCTGGAGCCAAGGGGTCAAGACACAGACCCACCTAGCAACAGGAAGGATGTTAACATGAAAAAAAACAGCGTGGCCACATTTAATCTGCCCCGTAGCTTAAGCCAAGTTAGGAAACACCATTTTACAGAATGTTACCTGGCTACAGACCATAATGTTAAATAGCTGCAGACAGTTTCCGGGTGTTCTAGGCAGACATCAGTAAACAATTTCTGTAAAGGTCCAGATAGTAAATATTATGCTTTATAAGCCACATATGGTCTGTCACGTATTCTTCTTTTTTGTGTTTCTAAATATTTAAAAGTGTAAATATCATTTTTAGCTTGTAGGATGTACAGAAACAGGCTGTAGGCCACATACGGCCTAGGGGCTTTAGTTGGCCAACTGCTGTTCTAGAATAACCTTCCATCACACTGAGCCTGGCTGACCTGGCTGATCTGACAGCTTCTACCCATTGTGTCCCCTGAGCAGCAGTAACTTAGAAAATCCTAGAGCTAAATAAGGACCTTGGGAGTCCCCTGCTGCAATCCATCCAGTCTAAAGATGTGGAAACTGAGGTCCAGAATGGATCAGAGACACCCCAGAACCATGGTTAATTAATAGTAGGCCCCCAGAGATCCCTCAGCCTCCTCACATCTAATCCAATTTCTCTTCCCTTTGCATCAGACTGGGTCTCAATGGCTGCTTTTCTAGTCGGCAGAAAGAACAGAGATTCAGGATTAAGGGCTGGACAGAGCAGCCATGAATTATGCTTCCACCCTGGGACCTTGGAGCATGTGCACCCTCCGCTATGGTCCAGGCTACATGTGGAGGCCAGTCCTGCGTCAGCACTGCTTGGCCTATCTCTGGCGATGGAGTGGAGAACCAGAGCGCAGTCTGTCAGTCCTGTCCAGGTGGATCGCTGGTGTGGTCAGGATGCAGGACACATATGCCACAGGGACGTGGGGATGTCACACGTGGACCTGCAGGGGCTGGCTGGCGTACCCATGCTTCCCATTGGAGAAGAGCGACAAATCCTCACCTCCTTAGCAGGAGGGGCTGGTCGGGGAGATTCTCACTTTGTCGAGCTCTTCCAGAAGCCTTGGGTTTCCCAGCAGCTGCTTGCAGGCCCCATACTTCCTCCTGTCTCCACGTGTTTGCTGCCTCTTCTGTCTGAGGGGGCTTGCGGGCCTGCATGCTTTTTGGGAAAACTTAAATGTCATCTCCTTTAAGAAGGCTCCCCTGACTTTCCTAGGAAGATGAAGACACTTGTTCTGGGCTTCTTATTTCATGGAAATGATAGAAATAATCTGACCCAAAGTCACCCAGGGAGCTTGATACAAGTCATAACTATTTCTGATATACATCTTTTTTGTTTTAAATAGGTATTATCTAATGGTGTTGCATTTATTTTCATGTCTGTTTCCTTATTTGGTTGGAAGTTCATTGATGGTAGGGACCAGGGCCTTTTTTTTTTTTTAAAATCTCTCCAACTCCTACTATAAAGCCTGGTACAAAGTAGGTCCTTATTTTATTTTATTTTATTTAAAGATTTTATTTATTTATTTGACAGAGATCGCAAGTAGACAAAGAGGCAGGCAGAGGGAGAGGAGGAAGCAGGCTCCCCGCCAAGCAGAGAGCCCGATGCAGGGATTGATTTTGGGACTCCGGGATCATGACCCAAATGGAAGGCAGAGGCTTTAACCCACTGAGCCGCCCAGGTGCCCCACGAAGTAGGTCTTTAAATGAATGTTTACTGCATGAAGGAGTATGTGAATTTGTGTAAGTGAGTTTACCTGCAGTAATCTGTTCCTCCTGGGCCAGGGTGCTGGATGACTCTGCCTGCTTAGTAGATCATGCCAACATTTTCTTCGTTACTGGCTCCGAAGACTTGGAATCAATTGAAACAGTTACCAGGAGGAGCTTCTAAAGTATTCTCCTTTGGGTCTTAAATGTCAGAATCACTCCTTTGAAGAGTCACTTAGGTATAATTCTGCTCAGGTGGCCTTGCAAGCCCTCCCTTTCGTGTTGTGATTTGGGCATATCCATCTCTCCTCCCCAGCATCTTAGACCCTGGGAGTCCGGACTGATCATATGTTCTGGCTCTCTCTAAAGGAAAGCAAACAAGATCAACAGTTGGCCTTTGCTAGCCAGGTTCATGAAACATTTGAGAACCTTTGTGTAACATCTAACTCATACTTTAGAGGAATATTCTCAGAAATACCTACTGGTCTCAGCTATGTCTTGGCAGTGTCCGATGCTCTTCCGTGATCATGGTTTTTGATTAAAAGTAACTAGACACTGGCTGATCATTATCCCTTGACACATGTCAATTTTGGTTTTTATATTGATTCCCACCTTTTGCCCACATAATACAAGCTTTTATGAAATCCATCTGACCTCTTTGTCATCGCAGTGTGGAGTGGCAAGGCATTATTGTTTCTCCAACAGTTCTAGGAGACTCAACCAATGGTTTAATACTGCTATGGATTCCAGGCCCCTAGAGGGATGAGTTCTCTGTGCAAAGGAAAAATGCTTTGCTTGTCTGCTTGCAGGGAAAAGGACTGTTTGGTGATTGGTACAGCCCTTCTTGGCTGCCCAGCCCTACAGCTCTGCGGCTGTTGTTTTACTATGGTTAAAAATAACTAGTCGGAGGGACAGTGTGGGCTTGCAGTGGTATCAGAGTATGTAGAGAGATTTAAAATGCTGTGGACATGTTCAAACGTTCATTAGCTCTCAGAAACCTCACCTTGCTGATCAGTTTTTTTGTAGGTGTGGCTCACATATCAGGGAGCATGGGTTACAGGGGGAAGGACAAAGCCAGAGCAGGGACTAAGGCTTTACATTTTTGTTTATAATGTGCACTTGTCTATGGTTCTGCAGTTTTGCTTGTTTCAGAACAAGTCTAATTTCACCCCCCTCACCCCCCCAGAACATGGAGCTCCAAGTGGGAGATGCTTAGAATGTGACATTAGCACAGCCAGTGCACTTGCATTTTGGCAAACCTCAGGGCCAGAGAAACCCAAGAATGCCCACTGAGGACAAATAAGATAACACATTCACATACAGGACTTTTGTAATAGAGACCAAAGGCCAGTAACAGAAGCCACTTTGATGTTCAGCTACCACTGGCTCTTGTGTTCCCACTGTGGACATATTCCTGACTTTGAACCTCGGTGTCCCGCTCTATAAATTGGAAGTAAGAGAACACTTTGCTCGGCCCCTCACATATCATCTGGCTCTGGTGAATGCTCACAGCCTGTACAAGTCAGGGTCAGCCTGAGGCAAAATCGTACCCCAGATAATGTTCACATGCAGTGCCTTGGAGGCCCACGTCCAGTGCCAGCGCTGCGCTTGCTGGCTGGGAGACTCTCAGATGCAGCCAACCTCCAAACGTCCCCCTTTTGCCTGCAGCTCGAAAGTGCAACGTGAACGTCGAAGTAGACTCTGGGCCCCCCAGCAGGAAACTGGCATGGTGGAGTAATTAGTACCAGTGCTTTGTGAGACCCTGACCGGGGACTGAAGTGACTGACCACGTCGCCTCTCCCCACCACATTCCCCAAAGGGTCGACGCTGGGTGTACTGAGGAACATGCGGGAACATCACCTGTGCTAAAGGCACCCGTTAGGCTTGCCCCCCACTCCTGACCAGGAACAAAGAGCCCTTGTCAACTGTTGGTGAGGAGAAGCAGCTTCTTGGATGAGGGTGTGCAGAAAGAATTGTCCTCGGTGGCGTTTTCCAGAGGAAATAACAGAAAGCTTCCCTCTGAACGGCACCAACACCATAAACACAGAGAGTATCTGGCCTGTCAGTAGGCCCTTGCTGATGGTGGGTGGGGTGGGAGGGGAGGGCAGGGAGATGGTGGGAGGTGCAGAGGGGAGAGGGAGAGGTGGGCAGGGGCAGAGGAGAAGGCAGAGCAGGGAGGGGTCCGCAGAGGCCGGGATATCCGGCATAAAACACTCTCCAGGGCGGTCTGTGAGCCGCCGCCGTGAGCCAGAGCCAGTGTGCCTGCTTTTGTACAGTCCACGAGCTACAAATGGTTTCTGCAGATTTGAACAGCTGAAAAGAAAACAAAAATCAAAAGCAGAATAATATTTTGCGCCATGTGAAAATTATATGAATTTCAAATGTCAGCGTCCATAAATAAAGTTTTATTGGAACACAGCTCTGCTGCTCCGTTACTGCCGGCCGCTGCGTCCGCGCTTCAGTGGCAGGGCTGAGCAGGTGCGACAGAGACCGTATGGACCCCAAAGCCAAAAAAATTTACTCTCTGCTCTTCCATCTGCAGATTTACTATCTGCTGACCCCTGCACTGGAGAGTGTCTTAAGCGCTGGCCTGTCAATTCGATTTAGTAGCCTAAATTTCCCCCAACGAGAAGCGCTTAGCAATTATTTGTTACCGTGTGTCTTTGGCGGTCAATCGGGGACCGCCACCGCCAAGGCAGGTAGAGAACAGCGGTCCCCGTGCTCTCCCCGGGGCGGCTCTGCCCCCCAGCCGCCTGCACAGCACTGTGCACGGCTCAGGCTGCTCTTTTTGGAAGCCAGCCTGCCAGTGAAACTCGATGTACACGAGATTGTCATTTGAGCAATCACATGGGGATTACAGCCAACTTTTTGAAATATCACAGAAAAAAAAAAGTTATATATGGAAATATGTGTGGAACGTGTTACAATGATTTCCATTTCGTACGAAGAATCTATAAGCGCAGCACGGCCGTGTTTGGATAATCAACTGTGTATACATCAAAGCGAGACATGGGCTGTTAGTAAAGTTCCTCACAATAAAGAAAGAGTCACATCGTATGGTCTAGATGGTCTTCAGCTAATAAGTCACTCTTGAGGCATATAGTTTGCATCGCCGTGGCGAGCACTGCTGCATCTGCCACGGTTGCTGTACCTCGCGGAGCACCCCTAGGTGTTCACAGATGCTTTCTTGCCCCAGTGCCACTTTGTGTCCAGTCAGTGCTTGCAGAATGGCTGCCGGACAAGAAACTAACATTACCCAGCCTGGAGTTGCCTGTATGCTCACTACTTTCCACCAACTAGGTCTTTCTTTAATTAGGTTCCTCTGTAAACTAGCCATTTTTTTTAATAGGTTTTTTATTTTTTTATTTTTTTGGCACTTTGCTTTACTTCTAAGTGACTGGCTGAATCTTCATGTATTCCCTAAGGAACTTGTTACATAATGCAAAATTAGGTTTTTAACACCGGGGAGTCTAGTTCAGTTGGAAGGACAGGAATATATTGACAGAGGGATAGAGCAATAACACAGTTATAGAAGCACCTCGTGTGGGAGCCCCCGTGTGAGTGCCGGGCTGGGGCCAGCCGGGGGGTGGGTGTCGACATGGCCACTGGGAGAGGGACAGAGAGAAGAGCAGGTGGGGAGGGTTGAGTCTGGGGAAGGGGGAGCAGCAGAGGTGTTTTTCTGAAACACTATGAGAAAGGAAGATGGGAACAGGTTCAAGTTCAGAGGGTCCAAATAGCAAGTGAATGTGTTGGGAAAGAATCTGGACGGGAGGCAGAAAGAGTCTGTGAGGACAGCTGTGATCTGAGAGTGAACGTGAGTGTGTGGTCCGTGTATGAATATATGTCTCTCCTGCATCTTGTACTCTGAAAGAGCCATTGTACAAGGAAGCTTGTGCAAGACGGTGGATGGAGGTCAGAGAAAGAGCCTTTGAAAGAGCATTTCAGTGAAGGCAAGAGTTGGGCTTGTGCACATGTGTTGTGTGGGTGTTGGGAAGGAGAAAAATAGAAAGACAAGGCAATGGCCAAAGCATTAATTGCTTCCCACCTATTTCTGTAACCTGACCGTAAACACGGTTTCCCCATCAGGCTTTTTAATGGACCGCTGAGGTGAGCGTGTGGCTCTGTGCCCTGTCAGGAGTGACGGTATTGAGGCGGACAGCCCTGGGGCTCTGCTTCCCCCCTGCACTTCATGATGTCGGAATTAAAAAAAGAATTGTTTGGACAAGCCTGTTAAGTGAATGTTTTTCCAGCATTAGTTGAGAGCTTAAGGAGCTCCCATTGGATGGAAACAGCATCTAACCACCTCGGGCAGTGTTGGGAGAGAAATTTATGTAACAGCGTGCCGCATAGCATCCTTCCTGTGCTTTCTTGGCTTCTTGCATTATGGTTGGTCTAAGGCATCTGTCCAGATCCCTGCTTGGGTTGAACATGCCTGGCATCTACCTCCTAAATTGTCCAAAAATCACAAGACCTGTTTGCACACTCTGATTTGGTCTGTTTCAGCAGGATTCTGAGTGAGCATGCGTTTACATAGACATGTGCATGTGCGAGTGTGTGCGTGCGTGTGTGCACGTACAAGGGTGTAAGCACCAAAGCAAAAGGATCCCTGGTTATGGAAACCCTCCAAGCAGCCATTGCTATGTGAAAGAGTTTAAGCAAAATTCTCTGCAGGAGTTTTATGTTTCTCTCTGTAGGAGCTACACTGAGCCATAGGAATCCCAGCTGCTGGGATATTCTTAGTTATTCCATACCCAGGCTGTTTTCAGCAGAATATACCAGGGAATCCAAAAACAGTAAGAATTGTCCAAGCTCGTGTAATGTAGGAAAAAAAAAAAAAGAAAAAAGTCACACCTTACATAGTTAGGGTCTGCATATTGGGAAGGGGAGGAGGAAGCTAATAGGGAAAGAGGTGAGACCCAGCTGCTCCACTGAGGGGAAAGTCCTGGGGTCCCTTGTGCCTGGGAGCAGGCCCATCTGATGCTGCCATGCTTAGGACATCTGCAGACCTCAGCAGCAGAGAGGTCTAGAAGGAGAAGCTGACACAGAGCCGGAGAGAAACCTGCTCTGCCAGTAGAGAAGGCGGGGCCGAGGAGGAGAGAAATCGTTGTTGTGGCTGAAAGCATTCCTGGGTTCTGCTTGCTCCATTAACTCTGTGGAGGGAGAGCCTCGGTCCCAGCCAATGCAGGTGTGAACACTCAAGTCATCACTTGGAAAATTGGGCTCCGGAGGCAAGAGCTGCCAGCTGCTCAGTGACGGGCTTCAGGGCCTTCCAAGTCTGGGCTATGCCCAGCATCCCTACCCCTGCTCCCCTTTCCCGGCAGTGTACTTGGCCCCCCCCGCCGCTGTCCTCCCTCCAATCCTTTGCAGCTTCCCATGTAATTTGCTTGTAACAAGCCTCATAAAGTTTGATCGTGCTTGCTAGGACTGCAGACGGACGAGTGGAATGAGCTCATGTTTCTGGCAGCGGAGCGCGAGGGTTAACGTGAGTCCCAGAGGGAACCGCCTGCCCAGGCTCTTTCAGGAATGGGAAGCAATTTAACAACCTTCACACTTTCAAAGTGTCAAGAAAGTAAAACCTGACATGCTCTTGGTGGGTTATATGTCCCTGTTCTCTGAATTCTTATGGTTAATCAGCAACCTTTTACAAGTCTAACCCCGGTCTCTTCTGCCCTCATCTCCTGGGACCTTCCAATCATCATAAAACAAAACCTTCCTCGTCACCTCATCCCCTTGAACTCTTATGCCCATCCAGTTCCTCTCGGACCACTCTTCACCTCTCAGCCTCTCCTACATCCCTCCCCACTGTTGTTGTCACACTCCTCTGCTGTCTTTCCCAGGACTCCTCACCTCCTGCTCCCTTCTCTCTTTCTCTCCCCCTCTATCATCCTCTACACTTTTCTGAACCTCTGCCATATGGCTTATTGGCTTGACATCTCCCTGGTACTTGGGACAGATGGACAGGGACCAGAGCAATGAAGCAGGCAGTTTCCTAAGGTGAACCCAAAAGCTTTGCTCTTGATTCCTCCAATCCACCTGAGGCACCTCTGAACTTAACAGACATGTGTAGGGCGCCATTACGTACAGCCATCATGTTAAACACTGGGGCTATCTCTACTGTCTACTTGGACTCTGACACCACAGCCATCATTACTAATACTATCACTAAATGATCCTTCACAAATAGTACTGTTTTTTAAAAAAATGTATTTACAAGCTTCTTAAATAACTCCCCACATATTATTCATTCAAATAAATACATCTCTTTGGGGCACCTTCTGTGTGTCAGTCATTATGTCAATCATTGAGGATATAAAGTGTCTTTCATGAGACTTACAAAAATGCACCAGCCAGGCCCCTAGCTAGGTATTTATTGGCTAGTCGCCAGTTATAGGGCTAACAAATGGACAGCTCAGCTTTTTTTTCGGTTAGAGCTAATTCCCTCCAGCATGACTTCTTAAACTTGATTGTGTGGTGGAATCATTTGGGGAAACTAAAATATACTGAAGTCTGGGTCCCACTCCCAGAGATCCTGATGTCACTTAAATTTGGTAGGACTGGGGCTCAGGGTTTTTTTTTTAAAGTTCCCCCAAGTGATTGTAATAGTCAGTGGAGAGCCACTGCGTAGCGCATTTTGTAAACTGTGCTCCTTCGTACTGTGTTCTATATCTTCATGCTTGTTTGCACACCGTGAACCTTGTTTCCTCCACGAAGCTGTGAACAGCTCGAGTACACAACTGAGGCTCCTGCATTTTCTGTCTGGCCCACAGGCTTAGCACCATGCTAAATGCACCATAAAGGGGCGCCTGGGTGGCTCAGTGGGTTAAGCCGCTGCCTTCGGCTCAGGTCATGATCTCGGGGTCCTGGGATCGAGTCCCGCATCGGGCTCTCTGCTCAGCGGGGAGCCTGCTTCCCTCTCTCTCTCTCTCTCTCTGCCTGCCTCTCCGTCTACTTGTGATCTCTCTCTGTCAAATAAATAAATAAAATCTTTAAAAAATAATAATAAAAAATAAAAAATAAATGCACCATAAAAAGACATCAACTACTTACTGGATTACTACATGTTGGAGAGTGGGGTTTGGTGACAAGAAAGACCAGCAAAGGAGTTCCTAGTCCTTCACCTACTGGCCCCGGACCTGAGCCATTCTCTCCTAAAAACACCACACAACAAACGTCCTCCCCTTTAAACTTCAAACAAGCTGCTTTACATGTCCTCTCATTTCTCCGCACTTTTACCTGACAGGATTCTTTCCCCCAGCAGATTTAAAATTTTCTATTTTCCAAACCACCAACAGATGCCAAGTTGGCTTTCCAGAACCCTCTCTTCCTTCCAGAATGGAACCCTAGAAACCAGGCTTTAAAACCAGCAGTGGGAGGGTCCAGTCCTCCGCCCTTCCTGTTTCACCCACGCTGCAGACAGAGGGCCTCCGGGTCACAGACGCACAGTTGTGAACAGACCTCAAAGCCTTCAAAGGCAGGTGGCCGAGCCAGTCGCTCCCACACTGTGCGAGCACGCTCCAGAATGACCTCTCCTGGTTCTTTATTGGCAGTACCGGCTCTTTCTAGCAAGCACTTTGAAACTCTTCCGTCCCTGTGCATTTCCCAGTTCCAAAGCTGCTTCCCCGTTCGTAGGTGTTTGTTACAGCACCCCATAATCAGTGCCGATTGCTGTCTTAATCTGCTCGGGCTGCTGTAACAGGATGCCACAGCCTGAGTGCTTTAAACAAGACACTTAACTTCTCACAATTCTGAGGCTGGAAAGTCGGAGATCAAAGTGCTGGCTGATTCTGTTCACCTCGGACTTGCTGGCAGATGGCTGCCTCCTCTCTGTATGCTCATGTGGTAGAGAAAGATCTTGTGTGTCTTCCTCTTTTGTAAGGGTACTAATCCCATCATGAGGGCTCCACTGTGATGACCTAAACTGACCCTAATGATATTGTACCTTTAATACTATCACACCGGGGGCTAGGGTTTCAGCATAGACTGGGGGGGTCACATATGTTCTGTGGATAGCACCCCGTGTCTGGGGGGCGGTGATGGGAGTAGGGTATTTGGCTCAGATAAACTCAGAGGATCATCTGTCCGCAGTGTTCTGCACCCCACAGATCTCTTCGCTCTAGGAAAATGAGCTACATTCTTGTACATAGTACAAGAGCTCCATTTCCCAAAAATGTGGAGTTGTGAGAGATAGAGAGAGGGGAGGGTGGGATTTTTACTTATAAGAAACTGCTGGAAGGATTCATTCATTCATTCATTCATTCAGTTCATCAGCCAGTCAGTGAATACTTACTGAGGCCCCTTGAACAACTGCTCGTTCTGGGAACAGAGATGGGTATGCATGTGCTACTTTGTAAAGGAGCTCCCAGTTTAATGGGGAGAAGACATGCATATAAACAAACACAGCGGAGTGAAGTATGCTGGTGGGAGACCCCGGAGAGGGGCCCACGCACCTTTGAGGGGTGCAACGTAAGGTGGTCAGGGAGGGTTTCTGGGAGGAAGGGAGGTAGAAGATGAGATGTAAAAGGAAAGAAGGACTGGCCGAGTAGGTGGCTGCCGGAGGGTGGGAGGTGCCTTATGTGAGCACACAGAGCTGCATTTGATGAGGGGGCTTTGCACAGCGGGCCGTGGAGGAGGGGGGCAGGAGGAGAGGGAAAGATGGAGAGGCCTCAGGTGTCACTCTTCGAGGGTGTGAGCTTCAGTGGGATTACTCACCCCATCCCCAGAAGCCAGGAAGTGACTGGCCAGCCTGAGCCTCTGGATGCCGTCTGCCGCTAGGCATTCAGGACGTGGTGGTGGTTTCCAAACACCTGCCCGGGTACCCAGTTGATTCCCGATGCCCCCGCCTTCTACAAACACACCGTCAGGCTCAACTTGCAAGGACGTCTCCCCATGGTGTTGAGCTTGTCTGCAATGAGAGAAAATAGTAAGCAGCTTCTAGTTGGGTGTTATATTCTCTTTGAGGACTGCAGTTCTGCCCACAACAGGCTATAGGTCCACCAACATATTTTAAACAACAAGGTCTCCCCTCCAAAAAAAGAAAACCCAAAGGCACCTGTTCTCCATTGATGTCAGAGATATTTATGGATGAAATGTCTTAGAGCTTTATTTCTTCAAGTGCCTCCCAAATCATGGGTCAGTTGTCCTCCCGTGTGACAATGCGGCTTCCATGAGCCACTTCTCCCCCAAGTCCCTTCTTAGCAGAATGAAGGCCAAAAACATTCCAGAGCCAAGGTCAGAAAAGACCCCATGATTATACCTTTGGTTGCTTTTTTACATTACGAGAACCTCTGGAAATTCCATGTGTTCTGTTTGGTGAAGGGCCTTGGGTTCTCAATAGAGCAGCATATGCAGAAGCCCGGGGAATTTTTTGTTCCTCACCACAGACCCAGGTATAGGCACGGTTGTCTCATGTCTGGATATATATGTATTTTTTTTTTTTAAATGAGAACTCTGATCAGCTTTTGGAGAAAGTAAAAAGCTTATTTCTGTTCATCTTGGGTAATCTTCTACTAATCTGTTTTTTGCCAAACACAATGGACCCATCAGCGTCTGTCGGGTAACAAGTAACAGTCTGCCCAAGTAACAATCATGTCCCATTGTAGGCGAAGGAGGAGGGGAAGGCCTGTGGGTAAGAGGAACCAGGCTGCTGAAAGGAAGCAGAGACTTGGCAGATTTTACCTTCATGATGACCAGGGAGGCAGGTGAGAGCACCCCCATTTCACATAGGAGGCCATAGAAACTCAGGTCATTCAAATAATTCGCCCAAGATCTAGAAGTGGAAAGTAGCAGCGCTGGTTTTATAGGTCTGCATACAGGCCAGCCTCCTGATGAGTATCTGTGGATTTGAAAGTCCGCGTGCAAAATTAGCTGGGAGAAGAGAAGGCCTCCTCTGATTAATTTGGGAGAGTAATTAATGAGGAATGAAAAATTTGATAAAAAAGAATATGCCCTCAGATTTGTAAAGGGCTTTTCTACCTTACCAAACCTTCTGCAGCTCCTGTCTCAGGATAGAAGGACCAAAGGAAGGATGGATTTTTCAGGCAAGGAAGCTGCAGCTCAGCAGGCTCACTTGATGAATTAGCAACAGTCTTGGCGGGGAATGCAGGCTCCTGGCGCTCAAGTCACAGGTCTTAACACTCCCTCTGTGCATTGGGCCTTGATAGGCTTCAGAATCGATACAAATTTTCCAGTACCCCCCCCCCCAAATCCACTGTATGGCCATTTCTGGAAATGGGCCATGGGATCCATATTTTAAACTCCCTGATGATTTTTCCTGACACGAAAGTTCGTACTTGCACTCAATTTTTCCATTACTTAGAGTTTGTGAGTCAGAAGACCTGGTCCCTCCCTTGCACTGAGGTAAAACTTCTAGTCTATTGATATCTTATGATCTAAAAAACTGAAGGGAGACAAGAAAATATCCCACGTCCTCTCCCATTTTTAATAACCCTCACTGTTAGCTAGTTCTTCCTTGGATCTAACTATAGCTTTTCTTTATTCAGTTATCCCCTTTTCTCATCATTAGGAATAGAGAACATTTGACGGTCATTCCCTCATGCAATAATGGTCCCTGTAATTGAAAGCAACTCATATGTCTTTCTTCAGAATCCTCTACCTCAGACTGAATGCTCTGTCCTTTTAACATCAGAATTATGAAATATTTTTAGACTGAGGCAGTTGTGAGTTATGGACCCTGAGGATAGCATCACAGAGAAGCTGCAAAAATTGGCTTTTTCTATGTGACATATTTTGAATAAATATTATTTAAGAATCCAATTGATTTCACTTAAGAATGAAAACATACATTTTCAATTTCTTCTTAGTGCCCTACATTTTATCTATATAAAAAAACCGAACCTAAAGTTATAAAGCATATAAAAATTGAAACAATAATTTTTTAAATCACTGATTGCAATGACACACTATTTATGCAAATCAATGAAAGTGATCGAACTTCTCTTATCCATTGCTCAGTTAAGATTTATAGCTTTCCATTATCTTGGGGAAAGCTTGGTCAGGCAGGCTTACATTTTTCCCACCTTCTTTAGCATTTTTTTTTTTCCTTATAGGAGGCAGTATGAGTAAACGGTGGGAAAAACAACCTCTTTCTCTGATCCTTGCCCCTCTTCCCCACAACAAAAAGTCCGACATTATTTTTCCCCATATCACTGGGGTGTAATTCCAGTTTGGGCTTAGAAATATAATTCATGTGTATATTTTCTCATGACATAAAAGATCATAGAAATGCCCTATGGGGAGAAAACCCAGTTTGGGAGATATGACAAGGTTAACAGAAAAGAACAGAGGTATCCATATACGGTCAAGTCACTTTGACAAGATGCTCCTCTTCTAGCACATGGTTAATATTTGTGTTCACTTACTGTGTGACACTTCTGGTACCATGGGGGGCTTGGGACTCTCTTGGCTACACTGCTGTATTCTAAACAGTTTGGAGTAGGGCTAGATCCAATACCCAGTCAAATTCTAAATTCTGAATCCAGTTTAAAGAAGGAGAAGAAGAAGAAGAAAAAGTAGCTACTGCTTATTTCTTTTTGTTCTGCCTTTTTGATTTGCAGCTTAGAAAAATTCAAACATTCAGAAATAGCCAACTATAAACTAAAACCATTTGAAAAGGTGTTGTGGTCAAGGTGCTCTTCCTTCCTAGCTCTACTGAACGACCTTCCACTGGCAGAATTATTTGGCAAGAAGGTCTGGCCATCCCATGGAGAAGGAAGTACTGACATTAACGCACGGGATTGGCATGCAGAGGAAGTGGCTGTCGGCAGGAAATATGTACAAACATGGTGCTTTATGACCCATAGATGCCACTCTTCCCATCTCCAGCCAACTTTATCTGGAAAGACCATTCTGCCTGATGTCCTAAATGTCACATACAAAAGAGCTTTTTTGTTCCTAAAGGATCATTTCCTTTCTCAAGGCTTTTGGCCACCAATGCACAAAATCTACAAAGACAAACAACAAACCGTGCCTGGGAAAGACATCACTAGCAACACCTTCCTCTGGCCCAGGGGATCAGGGCAGTAAAGGAAGACAAGAAGGAGACAGCCAACCCCCTTCCATCACAGCTAAAAAACAAATGTGGTTTGCAGATGCCTTAGACACGGATGGTTGTCTGACTCAAAACTGCCTCCGTTTGTTTCCCAGTCAACCTCATGTGTACGCTAATGGAAACACTCAGATGCTCTCTTGCCCTACCCTGACACATGCACTTCAAGGGCTCTGCGTGCACACATGCGCGTACACACACACACACACATCCGGCTGAACAGATCAGACATTCTACCACCCACTGTAGGAAACTTCAGGAAGGGAAGATGTTCCAATGTCCTTTCAACCCAGTAAGCCCTCTTGGAGAACCATAGTTATAATTTCTCTACAGAAAGAGATGGATGATTATGAAGTGGTTTCTTCAAAATAAGACATCACTACTCTACTGAGGCCTTAGAATACCAGATCAGACCAGGACAACACAAAGAGAGTCTTTGGCTCCATTAGATTGTGAACTGATATGGGGTTGGTATTATTCTGTGGTATCTCCTGGTTGGAGAAATGCAGTGTCTTAAATCTACACGTGCATATGTCCTCACAGAAATGTACTCAAGAGGCATTCTCGAAGGTCGGCGTAATCACAGTATTTTCTTTTTTATTAAAGATTTTTATTTATTTATTTGACAAAGAGAAATCACAAGTAGGCAGAGAGGCAGGCAGAGAGAGAGGAGGAAGCAGGCTCCCTGCTGAGCAGAAAGCCCGATGCGGGGCTCGAACCAGGACCTGGGATCATGACCTGAGCCGAAGGCAGCGGCTTAACCCACTGAGCCACCCAGGCGCCCCAATCACAGTATTTTCCATGACTTCCTCACCTCTTCTTTTTTTTTTTTTTTTTTTTTGGTGTTCCTACTTTCCTGTCTTTCTCACCTTCTTTGTTGTTGTCCAGGAGCTGACTCTCCTGCCTTAGCCCTGACCTTTGTGCATTCCTAAAGAGATTTCCATCTGGATCTGAATTTCCTCTTGGTTTTCTACCAGCCCAATTAGAATGGACTTAGCGATGGCATTTATTCTCTAGAAGCTTTTGTTGATGTTCACAATCTGAAGAAATGTGATTGGTGTCACACCAAGTACGGGGTTAGGCTGATAGGAGCTCCCCTGCACACAGTGGTCAGTGGTTCTCACTTCTATGATGACTCCTGGAGTCTACGGATTTTCTTTTTTTTAGAAGATGGTCCCTGTGTCCAATTCCTCCTTTTAGTCCAATTCAGCACGTTTTGCTAGTGCTAAGAGAACCAAGTGCTCGCATACCACTGACCTGACTACTGTGAAAGAACTAAAAAAGTATGCCTCATTTTTTCAGAGGTACCTACCTGTTACTGCAAATGAGGCTCGCCTATGCATGAAAGAGTTGCTAAGCAGCAGGCTCGCGCTCATGTTCGGGCACGGCCCCCTGCTGCAGAGTAACCATACCACAGGAGTTCAAAGAAGGCTACACCAACGTGGATGGCTGTTCTGGAGGGTTGAGCAGGGTTGGAGTGAGCAGGCAGATGGGAAGGCCATTCAGGGCATGGCAGATGTACTCAGCGGTAGCAACCGTCAGACCTAACCTAGAGCTGGTGCTCTTAGCTCCACAGACTAAATGGAAGGCTGCCTCTTCTGAATTTTGTTCTCCCCCTTTGGAAGGCTCTCCCAAGGTGAAGGTGTGGCAAGGTGCCATCTGCCCGTGCACAGGCAGTCCAAGCAGACGGTGCTGGTGATCTTAAAGCCTGCTTCTCTAGGCGTAGCATGAGTAAATATCTGTCCAAAATTTGGGAAGTGAAACATTTGTGAATGATCAAGAGGCAGTCAGTCCCGGGTAGACCAGTTGGCTTTGCCTGGTTCACTACATGGGTTTGTGCTGTTAATCTGGGGCTGACTGTTCCATGTTAGTCACGAGAAGCCTGGACAAGAACATAAATGGATTACGATAAATCTGCCACCCATTAAAAAAAAAATCCAGTTTATTACTGGCTGTGCCTACTGATGTTGTTTTTGGCAATTTCAAAGGTTTTTTTTTTTTTCTTTGGTGTGTTTGTTTCTATTTTTATAGAACATATCATTAAAATATAGTCACGGTAGCAGTATCGCATAGTGGCGGAGCAGAAGCGCTAGAAGCACGTTGTCTAGGCTAACGTCATAGCTCTCCTCTCTTTTCACCACATGACTTTGGACTGGCTACTTCATGTCACTGTGCCTCAATTTTTTTTGTTTTGTTTTGTTTTGTTTTATTTTTTTAAAGATTTTATTTATTTATTTGACAGACAGAGATCACAGGTAGGCAGAGAGGCAGGAAGAGAGAGGAAGGGAAGCAGGCTCCCCACTGAGCAGAGAGCCCCATGCTGGGCTCGATCCCAGGACCCTGAGATCATGACCTGAGCTGAAGGCAGAGGCTTTAACCCACTGAGCCACCCAGGTGCGCCTGTGCCTCAGTTTTTTAATGTGATAAATATTGTGATAAATAATGTGATAATGCGTCTGATTCAATAGGATTGATTTGAACCAAATGAGACAGCACACGTCAAAGAAGTAGAAGATTGTCCCAGGCATGCAATAAATATCAACTCATCATGTGACAACGGTCACTACTGGTCCAGAATGGATCTTGGAGAGCATCTGGTTAAACACTGCAGTTTTGCAAGTAAGAAAATAATCCTCAAGAGGGAAGGGGACTTGCTGAAGGTCATTAGTAGAATGGATACTAGCACCCTCGGTTCCTGACTCATAATAGAAAAATTTACATTCATGTGTTACCTTAACCATTAACAAAGCACATTCACACACACTGTCCCCAAACTCTTCCTGTTATACCGTGTTGCCTCTCCAAACCAAATTGCTGCAACATTTTTCAGGCACCCAAGTATAAGAGTTCCACAGGGAACGATTCTCAGCGAGTTCCAGAAAGAGGCGCTTGTGTAATGAGATGAGGGAAGGGCACAGGGAGGGCACGTCCCAACAGCACAGCAGACGAATGTGAGGTATTCAGTGCTATGGCAAAGTTACGTTCCATTATTAATTTGATGCTGTGTTAAATTAGCCATTTTTTATGAACAGCAGAAAGAATTCCTTCAGGGGGAGCTGCGCTATATTCCATGAGTCCAACTGTCCCAACTGGCTGTCAAGAGAGTGCCTGTTTCTCCCCAGTGATTAGAAGCAGATGACTATAATGATACTAGGTTTGCTGCATTTCTTCTTTCTTGAAGAATTGAATCTGGCTTTTGGGAAATTATATCTGCTCATCTTTGGTCACTTAGAACCTACCTCTCTGGGCATGTTTGTCCATGGCTGCATCAGCCTACAGTCCAGCAATGACTTGCAAACAGGTGCACCAAGGCCCTTCACTTGGGGAGGGGTCGGAGGAGGGGGTGGCTCGGAACTGGGTGTCCCTGTGCTGCACAGGCATCAGATTCCTTTCATGATGTTTTTTTCCTTGAAGCAAGAGAGAGAGAAGTAGGTTTTACTCGAACTTCTCTGAGGAGACCACTGTGTGTTGCTTGATAAATCATGTGGTTTGGTGGGTAGAGACATCAAATTTATCTTATATGAAATAGCAGTAGCATGATGAGGGCCGGTTGTAGGCAAAAGGACTTGAGACAGTTGAGGAAGAAAAGCCTGACTTTTGGTGTGGGAGTTGTGTGTGAGAACCACAGGAGGAGTAGGGGAGAGTTCTCTCTGATGAGAGGACGAACCACTTTGCTCTGGAGCGTGCAGTGTAAACTCTCCTTTCTGTTTTTCTTGCTGTTCTTCAGTCAAATCTATAAACAAACCATGAACTGGATTTTTTTAAAAAAGCGAAAAAACAGAACAGTGAAGGAGTCAGATTGAGATATTGAGATATAATCTGGCAAAGAGAAAGGAAGGTTGGATTTTAAAAAACAAAAACAAACAAACATGTGGAGGTCCCCAGTGACGACCTGGATAACAGAGTGGCTCCTCTTTCTACCAATAACAAGCTCGTCCTTAGTAGGAGTGGCCAGCCTTCAATTTCCTTCGTTCTAGAAACATTTTTCTTCTTTTTTTATTCACTAGCTGTGTGTCATGGACTGAATTGTGTCTTTCCAGAATGCGCTGTTTGCAGCCTTCACCCTCTGGGCTCATGTATGGGCAGATGGGGACTTGAGGAGGTAATTAACCTCTTATAAATGATGTTCTAAGAGTGGGGCCCCAATTCAATAGGATTGGTGTCTTTATAAGAAAAAGGAAGAGACACCCAGGGGTTCTCTGTCTCTGCACACACAGAGGAAGGGCCATGTGAGGGCACAGTGAGAAGACAGCTGCCTGTAAGCCAGAAAGGCCTCTTCCTGAAACCAGCACTACCAGCAGCTTCCTCTTGCACATCCAGCCTCCGAAACTGTGAGAAAATAAGTCTTTTTTTTTTTTTTGCGTAAGCCGCCTAGCCGGCAGTATTTTGTGTGATGGCAGCCCGTAGATCATTACGGTGTGGAGTTCCATTAAAAGAACACCCGCCTCCTACCTGTTAGACATGGCTTTATATTAATTTTTCCTACTTATTCCTTTACCTAGAAAGCTGTACCAATCAGTGCCCCCTCCTCTCCTGGAAAGACAGCTCCTTATATAAGCTTGTTTAGCTGATGGACAGAGCTGGTATTCAGAGGTGCAGTGGTTCTGCTGTCCCTCCGTGTTTGTGTCAGAGAGCACCCAGAGAAGCAGAAGTAGTAGGAGACATGTGAGTGTGAGTGTGTGTGACTGTGTGTGTATGTATGTTAGTGTGTGTGTGCGAGAGTGTGTGTGTGTGCATGTGATTTATTACAAGGACAGGCTTATGCCACTGTAGGAGCTGGCTCCCTAATCCTACAGTGCCCAGGCCAGGCAGGGAGGAAGGAGAAAGCAAATGCAGTCCCAGCAGTGGCCTCGTGCCCGTGAGGGGAGTCAGCAGATCTGCGGCAGTGAGGGAAGCAAACAGATCTCAGAACACAGGGAGAGTTTATAGTTTACCTTCGCCTCTACCACTTGGAATCTTTTATATTCCAGGAGGGCTTAGTCCCCCTTTAAAGGGCTTCTATCTGATTAAGTCAGGCCCATCCAGGATAATCTCCCTTTTGATTAACTCAAAATCAACTGATTTGGGACTTTAATTGCATCCAAAAAATCCTTGACTGTAGCATCTAGACTAATGTTTAATTAAACAACTGGCAGGATGTGCGTGTATGTAACAAAATGGCTCCCTTCTTGCTCAGAAGCTATAACTCTCCTGAGAGGACCTCTGGGTAGCCTGCCGGAATCAAAACATGTGAGAAATGGAGCTTGAAGGAACATAGTTGTCAGCTTAGCCAGGCCGACACCTCCCAAAGCCATCACGGTGTTCAATACTCACATGGGCCCTCCTGCTTCACTCTCCTGTTCTTACCCCTTAACCCATTCAGGACAGGTCTGTCAAAAGAGTCTTTCCTGAATCCCATGGAAAAGACCACCAGGCTTTAGAAAGACACACTCTCCTCTTCTAGTCTTCCTTTCCTTGTCCTCTTTGGTTTCAGATCCTGGCCAATCTAACCACGGCAGTCTTTGGCTCTGTTTGCTGGAATATCCTAGGAAGGAAGGATTTATACTTTCATCCTAGTCTTTTGCATTTTTGTTGTCCTTCCAGTTATAAACTGGGGTTAAAGAATGGCTTTACTACTTACAAGCTGTGTGAAGTTGGGCCAGTCTTTTACTTCTCCAGGGCCCAAGAAATGATCATCTCTTAGAATAGCTCTGTAGCTTAAATGACCAAATAAAAATAAAACACTGTATGTTTTGATAAATGATAACGCATCATAATCATTATCCTCTAAATACTGTTATTCTTCTCTCGAAGTCTTTAAAGACAATCACAGAATAAGTTCTGGACCCAAACCCAGAGCTGAGAATTTAAATCCACTGATTTGCCACTCGTAACAGCAGCAAATAGGTGTCTCATGTTTCTAGTTACTTTGAGACATTTACTCACAGGGGCTTCTAATTGACATCAGCCCTTCATCATTTTCTCAGAAAAACTGCCTACAGCATTAGCAGCAGCAATGATAAATACAATAATGATAATTCCGTAAAACCTCAATGTGTGCTAAAGGATCCAATGACAATCTGAGCAGCGGGAGAGAAAGTTGCTTCCTACCAATTAATGGGAAGCCAAGTCTAATTTGCCACCTGCACCACACTTTTGAACCTGTCAGGGAAAAAGGAAACCAGTGAACCTTCATCTTGTCACTAGTCTTCTTAGGGACTGCTCTCTAAAGCAAATGAAAATAGCATTCATTAGAGTAAAAAATAGAAAGCCTGTGTCAGCCCCCTGTGTTCTCTTCTTGGCTAGGAGCGAAGTCCATCACTGTCAGTGAGGAGGTGGTTTCCAGAGCCCGCTGGACTTGGGGCTCATCTGATGTTGGAGAATGAATATTCCCTTAAACGCTTTAGAAAAGTGGAAAGTGTGAAGTCATTAGTTCTCCTGTGACTTAGGAGTCAAGGGACATTAAAATCATAAAAAGAGTTTCACTGTTTCAGACTCCTAAATCTGAGAAAATGTTCCAAAGTCCAGGATAAATTCCAAGGAAAGAAGGCAGAACTTCAGAGATGGGGTTTCTCTGGCTCTCCTGAATCAGCCAGACTAACCATACAAACATTTAGATGCTCTATGGGTAGCAGATTCCTTGTTAAAACAAACAAACAAACACAAAACAAACAAACCCACAAACCCCTTCCCAGGAGTATTTACCAATACTTCAAAATTGTTAAATGTCTTTTTCATTTGGCACTTGGCTTCCAAGTAGGGGCGTGGCCACTAGATGGAGATATGTCATAGAAGACTGTGAAGCTTGGGGCGCCCAGGTGGCTCAGTGGGTTAAGCCTCTGCCTTTGGCTCAGGTCATGATCTCAGGGTCCTGGGATCGAGCCCCACATCCAGGTTCTCTGCTCAGCAGGGAGCCTTCTCCTCCTCCCCCTTCTGCCTGCCTCTCTGCCTACTTGTGATCTGTCAAAGAGATAAACTCTTAAAAAAAAAAAAAAAGACTGTGAGGCTAAATATCTGGATACTGTCTTCTTCCTCCAGTAACTCACTAATTCAACATATATTTTGTAGACATACTATGTGCCAGAAACACAGTTGCAAGGCGAAACAACTTTTATCCTGTCAGTGTTTCCCTGGAAGAAAAATAAACATATATTTATTGCAACTGTTTTATAGAAATGTTATCCTACCAACTCATAATTTATTGATGATGTACCTAATTAGAAAGAACATGCTCTTCGAGAATATTTCTCACAAATGATGGTAATCTCATTCTCATCTTAGCCTCAGACCTTGATTAAAATTACCTTCTTCCTTTGTTACGAGCTCCATGTCCCCTCGTGGCGCTGCTTTCCGAAACTGCCACGTTACCCCAGACACTTTTTGCCACACCAGCCCCTCTGAAGGGCTCTCCTCAGCGGCTGGAGACCAGGGGACTTGTTCCCTTTGCCCGTGTTAGGACTGCTCTATTCATACTGTTTGGGGTTTAGAGCTAGGTGCTTGGCGCAGGAGCAGCCCAGTCCTCTCTCTCCCTCTTCTGCCCTGCCTCACTGCCATCTCCTAGTAAAGACGGGATGATATAAATGGACCACAGTCAGAGAGGTTTACTGAGCCAATGTCAGAAACATTCTTCTGATCTCTTTGGAGACACTGTTTCTTCTGACGTCCTCCTTTTCGCAGCGCGCCGCTCAGACTCTCAGCTGCTCTGAGAAGGCCTAGAGCCCGTGGTTATACAACGTCTAGGCTAGACACTAGGGCTACTTAGACCCTCCCTCCTTGGGAGTTTCGCAGAGCAGAGGGGGTGAGAACAGGCAGACTGCGTGTTATGCCCCAATAATGGGTCCGTGATTAGAGGAGCTAGACTGACACAAAGCGAAGGTCAAGCAAAGTTTTATTTCACGCCAAGCATCAAGAATCTAACCAAACGTTCGGGGCCGCACCTCTTACAAGAGAGGGCGACGCTTCTCTGTTTCACAGACTGGCTGTTAAGGGCAAAGGCCATGCAGTCGGGCCTGGCCACGCACAGGTGGCCAATGAGATTGTAACACACACAGGAAACTCCACAGTGATGCTAGGTAACCAATTGAGTTACAATTGACCCCAGTAGACATTTGAACCAGCCTATTACACCTTGATTGGGATTGGCGCCCAAAGGGCGGGGCCCATACTCCTTGGTAACCAGGGAGACAGTATGCATCCCCCCCCACTGATCGGATGTCTCCACCTGGCCTGACCCACCTTTGTATCTGAGCTTTGTTATCTGAAGCTGGTTTCCCGGACTTGTCTCCAAGTAAATCCCCTGGGGGAAGGGGAGCAGGAACAGTTTCTAAATAGGTCCTTACACTGCCAATCCTGCTTGTGTCTCTCGCTATTTATTACCAACTAGCCAGTTTCTTTTGAAGTAGAGGGACAGATTTCACTTGTCCTTTAAATTTCTGGGTCTTGACTCTATTCCTTCTGATGCCCCTGTGTCTTCTATCTTACAGGCTAAGAGAGGCTCTCCACGGAGCCTTAAGCCCACTTCCCCCATGATTACAATAATTCTCTCACACGCACACACATTTTTTTTTTCCTTGAGAATTCCTTCAAGTTTCTGTCTTTCTGATCAATACTTTATTCACAATCAGGGCCTCAGGTTGCCTCTAGCAACAGCTTTGGCTTAAGCATATCGTCAGACATACATTCTCCTTTCAAGATTTGTTTTCCATACGCATGTGTTTCTCACCACTGAATATTTTCCAACAACATTTATAGCCAGGAGACAATGAGTCCTAATAAATGGGAGCAAAGCATTTTTTTTTAAGGTCTAGCTGTCATGATAGGGATATTTTATTGGACCTAGGCAATTATTATATGATTCCCTCTCTCTCCTTCTCTCCCTCTATATATATGCACATACATATATATACATATAATATGTATGCATATGTACACACATATAATAATACATAACACAATATAATATAAATATTGCTTTTGTCTATCTATAATATTGGATATAATAGAAATATGCTCTGTTCATGAGATATTAAGATGAAGAAATAAAAAATTAAGGTAAAATAGGAAAAAAGATAATTGAATGTATTTATCTTTTTCTTTTTTAAGATTTTATTTATTTATTTGAGAGAGGAAAGAGAGAGAGCATGAGAGGGGGAAGGTGAGAGGGAGAAACAGTCTGCCTGCTGAGTCCTCAATCCTAAGACTCCAGGATCATGACCTGAATCAAAGGCAGTCGCTTAAGCAACTGAACCACCCAGGCTCCCCGAATGTATTTATCTTGCTACAGGTTTTTCCAAGGGTAGAGCATGGATGCACCAGAAATTCAGGACTTTCTTGTGCTACCTGGGCATCACTAGATGTACCATATGGGCCCCTCTGTGTATTAAATAGAATATTTTTTCTATACAAGCACCTATTTAACCGTCTGGATTTCCCAGGTCCAAGGAGGCTCAGGGTGAGAAGAATAAGAATTTCCTAAAATCCAGAAGAGTCTACTGTGAAAGCAATCTGTCCCCAGACCACTCTTCTTAGGAAGGAAAGATCAAAGAAAACACCCAAATTAAGTATATTCTAATTTGGAACATTGCTTGCTTGCAATTGGATATATAATTTCAAAGGCCATTTACAGCTCTGCCTTAAATAGGTTTCATATATATATATATACATGAGAGAGAGAGAGAGAGTGTGTGTGTGTGTGTATTTCTGATTCATAGACAGAAGGCTTTTAAGACAATGAGTCAAAATAGGTAAAACCTCTGGGGCGCCTGGGTGGCTCAGTGGGTTAAGCCGCTGCCTTCGGCTCAGGTCACGATCTCAGAGTCCTGGGATCGAGCCCCGCATCGGGCTCTCTGCTCAGCAAGGAGCCTGCTTCCTCCTCTCTCTCTCTGCCTGCCTCTCTGCCTGCTTGTGATCTCTCTGTCAAATAAATAAATAAATAAATCTTAAAAAAAAAAAATAGGTAAAACCTCTATAAACTTTGTATCTCACACTAGTTCTGAAAAAGTCTGAGAATGACTTCGAAGTACCTTAAGGACCTTACAGGTCAAATGTAGTTAGGCCAAAGTCAAATCTCATGAGCACCAAACCTCTCGTGATTTGCTCTGTCCCTTGTCCTTGTCCCTGCAGGACCATCTAAGACAGATGGTCACAAAGATTTCTGGCTCCAGAGGGAGCCCTTTGACCTCATCAGTACCTTCCAACTCCAGAGTTCCACTCAGTCCTTCAAGAGGTACCGTTGACTCTTCCTAGAGCTGTGGTTAAAAATTCCGGGGAAGCCATCTAGACTGTGGATGAAGATTATTTCTGTTAAAGTATAAGTGTAATATTTTCATGATTTTTTTTTCTAAAGATTTTATTTCTTTATTTGAGAGAGAAAGAGAAAACACAGAGGGAGAGGGCGAGAGAAAGTCAGGCTTCCTGCTGAGCAGGGAGCACAATGCTGGGCTCTATCCCAGGACCCCAGGAACATGACCCAAGCTGAAGGCAGGTGCTTAACCAATTGAGCCATCCAGGTGCCCACATGATTTTTAAGATCTTTGAAGACCTACAGTTATTCACTTTTAGATGCAAGGGCTAGGAATCCATGAAGGAGAAAGTTCAAGGGAAAGAAGTTCCCCAGATTGAAGGAGGAGTTACGAGCTGGCAGCAGTACTGATTCCCTTTGGTCGAAAAGACATAGGTTTGAATGGGATGGCATGGCAAATAATCGCTAAAATTGTGGCTGGGTTGTGTAGAAGCGAAGTACCGTCTGCATGAGGACACACATTGCAGGTAGTTAAGTCAGAGCATGTCCCTGGCAAGAACCAAGGACACAGGCTAGGCGAGGAAGCCCCAGTGCTTTCAGCTTACCACTGACCAGAAGCTGGTTGGTGAACTAATGAAACAGAGGAAATGACAGCCCAGGAGAAGTATTACCTGTTGAACGATTTTCCAATTTTAGCAACGGAGCTCTTCCATGTTTTAGCACCTCAGCAGAAGAAAACATTAACATCCTTTCTAGAAAACACTAACTTCATTAATTGACCCAACAAATATTTATTAAGGACTTGTTATGCACAAGGCATTATGATAGAAGCTGGAGACACAATTTAGAAGAAAACAAAGCCTTTGTTCCTTGGACATTTTCATCATATGGGGAAGATAAAATATAATAAATCCGTAAATATGTAAGAATAGATGTTGTGATTAGTGCCATAAGGACAACAAGTAGGGAGCTGTGACTGAGAAAAACGAGCAGAGAGAGGCCTACTATACTTAAAGTGATCTGGGAAGACTTCACTGAGAGAACTCAACTGAAAAGTAAGGAATCATTCAGAAAAAGGATTGTCAAAAGGGAGTTCCAGCCATTTAAAGCAAAGGAGACAGCAGGCCCAGAGGCCCAGAGGCTGGCACAGCTTGGTGTGTTATAGGAGCCAACAGCAGGCAGCATGGTGGGAGATGTGTGATACCACTGAGGTATGAGGGGACAACAGGCAATCAGAGATCAAAATGGCAGCTGTATTACTGGAAAGAGCTAGGTCAGAGGGTATGTCTTAGATCTGTGGATAGGATCTTGTTAATGTACCTCGGAATTAAACCTGCCTGCCCAGGCCTCGTCAGAAGATACCAGCCTCCCAATTTTACCCCATGGAGAAGCAGAGAATGTGTCTTCCCAGTGAGCAACCTGCCACCCTAGAGAGAGAGAAAAGAGGGACTCAGTTCCTTCTCCCAAACCCATCAATAAGAACTTGTTCTTCTTCCCAGGGAAGCAGAGGCCAGGAAGCCAGAGAGAGAGTTTCCTCCAAAACAGCCACCTAGGTCTGTGCCTACCTGTGTGGTTAGACTAGCAAAGCAGAAAAGAAAGAAGGAGCTTTGCACAGTGGACTGCAGGGGACTCTTCTGATGGGAGAAATGCCTCACAATCCTCGCCATTTTGTTTTCTTTGGTTGGTGCCAACCAACAGCACCCATCAGAGATGGTGGCAAAGACAGGTAAAGGGGAGTTCTGTTTTGGTTTTGATCGCAGTCACAGCTAAGCTGGATTGACACGAGGAAAGGCCGTCCAACAGGGTTTAAGCTAGGTTCATGTTTCAGCTGATCCTTTGTTCTTTTAACTCATGCTGTCGTGGTCATACGCATGCAGGTATGTGCCCAGACCATGTGCCTTTCCTGTCCGTTCCATTAGGAGCCACAATGCCTAGTTGCCCTTACGGAAGTTCAGGTTCTGGTTTTTGACTTACCGAGTAAGATTAAGAACAGAGCTAGTCAACATTTCTTCAGGCCAGTAAAAAAAGTTACGTCTTTCCTCTTTCATCCAAAACCTCCATCCTCTTTCCCTAAACAGTGCTTTTTCCCTAAACCTGCACAGAAGGAAAAGAATCCTAGTTAGAGTGAAAAGAGCCTTTCTTCCTTTGGGAAAACATACTGGGCCCAGTCTGTTTCACACACAGCGAAATCCTGTTTATCCAGTGTTTCCTGTTGTGTCCTCTAGGATCCATTAGCAGTGAATTTCTTGGCATTTGTGGCTCTCAGAAATGAGAGCACCCAGGCCGACCAGCTCCCTGGCTGGACCTAGCGAGGGTCACTTTCAGCCCCAGCAGGCCAAGTGCCCTTCTCCCTAACTGGGAGGGGCAGCTCTCCCATGCAGAATCTGTGGGAGTGCACCCAGAAATGACCCTCTGCGTAGTGCCTTCAGTAAGGCCTTTACAGCTCTTTTTGTAAAAATTTAGTTTTGACAAGATGTGTAGAGTTCAAAAGGCTCAAATGGTTGTGAGAGGTTTATCAGAGCACTTTCTGTCCCCACCCCAGATGCTGACTCCCCAGAGGTGGGCACTTTGATCATTTCGTCCTTCTCTGGTAGTTGCCTCAGTAATTTTAAATAACATGCTTATACTGCTAGTTTTTCCATTTCAGTCATAATCTATTGATTTTCCTCCTATGAAGAATTAAAATTTGGCTCTCTGATGCATGCATATACATGCACACATTTACACACACACACACACACACACGCACTTGTCTTCCTCTCCTTCTCCCGCTATAGGTCTAGCCTGATTTTTCATTGGATCAATATGCATCGTTTACATTCCTGTGAAGTTATCACTAAGATGTTTACAATGCTGAGTCATATGGAGCACTATGATTTTTTTTTGTCCTGTACAATTTTGTCCCTGAAATGAATAATTTGCCTAAATTTTTCACTCAGTTATATATACAGATCTTTAATTCATCTCCAAATCAGATCTCCTCTCAAGGGCTTCCAGACACAGGGAGTAATCTATGGGCGTCACTCCTTTTCTTGGAAACATCCCTTCTGACGCCTTCATACCCTCCTGCCGTGTGACGATTGCTACTGTCTACCTGCAGGTGCCCTCCTGTCTTCTTCAGCATCCAGGACACTCGGGAGTTACACTCTCTTCCATGCTGGGGTCCCTGATACCCTAGATCCCATTCCGTCCTCTTCCTTGATTTACTCTCAGCTCTTCCAGTAGCTTTCCCAAAGGGGGCACGAATCGGAGATACATTTTAGAATAACTTTGGTATCTGAAAAAAACTTTATTCTCTCTGATAGATTGAACATAGAAGGGTTTTCCCTCCAAATATTGAGAGTATCTACCCATTGTCTTCTCATTTTCCATATGACTATTGAAAAAGTCTGATTGTTTTTTTTTAATCACAGCTTTTTAATGTTAAGTCTATTTTCTTCTCTATGAAAACAATGGGGATTTTATAATTTCCCAAGCATCCTAAAATGTCATAAGGCTGTGCCTCTGTATATCCTTTCTCATTTTGGCAGGTGCTTTTATTCTAGAAACTTGGGTCTTTCTGTTCTGGGAAATTTTCTTGAATTATTTCTCTAATAATTTCCTCCCCCTCCCATTCTCTTTTCTTTTTCTGGATTTTTTTTTTTTTGGTGGGCCCACTGGATTGATACTATAGATTTTTGTGCAAGGAAGTGTTAGGGGGTAGGGATTATTTTTACATATTCTTGCCTATATTCTCTCTTTCTTTCTCTCTGTTTCACTTTCTGGACTATTTACTCAACTTTATTTATCAGTAATGAATATTACATTTCTGCAATTGTAGTTTTAGTTCCAGGGTACTCTTTTTTGTACCTTGAATGTTCCTTTTAGTGGCCTCTTGGTCGATTTAGAGCAGCATAGCTCATAAGGCCGCGGAGCTCATACACACAGGAGGCCGAATGGGCACAGACTGCAGCCCAGCCCCTCAACCAGCTGTGAGACATTGGACGAGAGACTGAAATCCTCCGCAGCTCCGTCTCCTCAACTGTAAAGTGGGGATAACAACAGCACAGGCTTCCTGGAGGGTTATTGTGAGGACTCGGGGAGTGATGAACAGAGCTCTTGGAGCATGTGACTCTTACTACTCTGTCTGGGATAGGTTTTCTTATCTTTCTGAAGCTATTAATTGGGGCGCCTGGGTGGCTCAGTGGACTAAAGCCTCTGCCTTCAGCTCAGGTCATGATCTTAGGATCGAGTCCCACATCAGGCTCTCTGTTCAGTGGGGTGCCTGCCTCTCTGCCTACTTGTGATCTCTGTCTGTCAAATAAATAAATCTTCTTTTTAAAATGAAGCTATTAATTGCAGGGGTGTTTCTTTCTTGCTGTTTTGTCTCTGCATTTCTTTTTGTTTGCTTTGGTCTCTTTGTTTCATGAGGCTTCCCTCAGACATTTCACACTATCCTACCAGTGAGGGATTTACATGCTGCTTCGATGCTCCTGCTCCGTGGGTTTGCATCTGGCTTACGCACTGGTGGGCTTCACTGCAGGGAATCTGCTGCACATTTCCCTGCAGAGCCTCCAAGGAGTGTAGGTTTGGGGCTGCTTTAGTCTCTTGCCTAGGGGTCTAAACATGGCAGTCCCGCTTCTTGGAGCTGAGCCTGGTCAGGGGCCCAGTCCTCCAGGGCATGTGCCAACTTCCCCGTCAGCCCGCTGTTTTCTGTACATGCAGCTGCCTTTGTGGGGTCGCATGTCCCTGAGCCTGAAACCCCTCTTCAGAAACCACATCTGGCCTTCTGCTGGGGTTGGGGCTGACAGTCACCTAGTTTTGCAGAATAATAGAGGGGATCCGGGAAGCCATCTACTTCTCACGTAGACATTTAACAAATACTGTGTTGTCAGCCCTGCCTGCACTCCCACTTCCAGAAGTATCATTGCTCACCGTTCCTGGGCTTTGCTGGGCTTCCAGGGTCCGGACCTGCTTGCTTTTCTCACTGCAGGCCTTGGGGTCCGCCTTCTCTGACATGCCAAGTCTACTCAGCTCGTCTCTAGCACTAACATTTATGGCCATTTTCCCCGTTTCTTTTTTTTTCTTTACCCTGATGACTATATGCATCCTCTCGGGACACCTAGGTGACTCAGTGATTTAAAACCTTTGCCTTCGGCTCAGGTCATGATCTCAGGGTTCTGGGATTGGGCCACGCATGGGTCTCTCTGCTCAGCGGGGAGCCTGCTTCCCCCTCTCTATCTGCCTGCTTCTCTGCCTACTTGTGATCTCTGTCAAATAAAATAAAATTTATTTTAAAAATTCCTTTCATTGTCCCATGTGTGGAGTTTCGGAAGGAGGCAGTTACACAGGTGTGTTTACCTGCCTCTCTTTCAAGTATACTTCTTCTCAGTGCATGTCTTGTGATTCTGGGCTCTGAACAATGAACCACAGATAATGACGGCCACAATCCAGATAATTAATCAATAGATTCTCTTAGTCTATGGAGATGCTGCTGCAAGTCATCAGTAAGGGATTCAAGCTTTGGGTGTTGAGAGGGGATTTCTGGGCTTTGCCCACAGGCTCTCTCTGTGAGAAGCAAGTTGAATTTGTGGACCAGGCAGCGAGGCTTAGGTGAGCAGTGTGTTTTTCCCATGTCTGCCATTCACTGGCTATATACAGCCTTGGCCATTAAATATCTGACTTCAGTCCCTTCCCTTGTGAAGAAAACATATCTCTGCTTCCAAGTTTTGTGTCAGGACTGGAAATTATAAACTGAAAAGTTCTGTACAAATAATGGGAAACATTAAATTTTAGTTGCTCCCATGTGTGGGCTCCTGAACATACCAGCCTGCGCCCATTTGTTTTACAGGACAAACTATACTAGGGTTAAATTGACATTTTCTGGGTTTTCTCCCACTTTAGACTGAGTGGCTTCTAGGCAGGTATCTTGGCCATGGTGTACTCAGTTTGCTACCATCACGTCGTAACACCGGGCATGGTACATGACAGGTATTCATTGAAATGGGGGCTGAATAAAGAGGAGGCAGAGCTACCTGGCACCAGGATGGAGCCCATGACCTTGACCTCTTTAGCTGTAACTTCTAACCGACTACATGGACCATGAAGAGAACCCACTTCTGTGACTGAGAAGACCCACTCTTCTTAGGCTGGGAGCAGCCACAGGCTGGTTGACACTGCCGACCTCAAGTACCTGAGGGCAGACCTGAGAGATGATATTCCCGCCATGCCTGACTCCGTCTCCCATTATCCATCCCTTGAGCCATATGTTTAGCAACTTATATTTAATAAATACAGCAGCTGAATCTGATTATAGCGAGCCCAGAGATAGTTAAACTCGATTGCCAGGGAAATAGAGTTAGAATCCTGAATCGTTTTTATGTATCGCAATGGGCAATTGGAATGCCTGTTCCATATGGCGCCGACTCTGTCTGTGGATTGCACAGCCCATTCCCCGTCAGATGGTCCCATTTTGGGTCAGTGATGATGGCAGGGAACAATGTGTAGAGACAGGTGATCCCCAGGGGGGTCCATTAGATTTCAATTGTTTCCCGTTGATCGCTGTCCCATGGCAGACCCATGGACTTGGGCACAGTTGGGCTTGCATCCTTACATTTTTAATCGGCACATTGGTATTTATGATGCTGGCTCTGTCCAGCGCTTCAGAAAGGCAGAGACAATGGTGGGGAGAGAGCAAATGCCTCATAGAAAGGTTAGCAGAGATTGTTTTCCTGCTTCCAGAGGTAGGGATGGGTTCTTTTATCTGTACCAATTCACCTGTTTCTAGCTGTCACACTTCTGAGGAGTATCCACAAAGCCTGCGAGTGCTCAGACAGGGGGGAGGGTGTTGCCTGCTGCTCAGCCTTCAGAATGACATTTCCCTTCCCTGACCACCCTGCCAACCTCCGGAATGCATTCTCCTTCCTTCTGGAGGCTGCCTGGGGAGTGTTTGCCATTCTTTGCCCTGGCGGGAGGAAGTGGCTCCCTCTTCCATCATTGAAGGGGAATTAAACATACTTCCTTGAAGATGTTCCCCTCTGGCTCACCTGTTTAGCTTATTAATAAAAGCAGTTCTGCAGCTTCCAGAACAGCAGGGGTTGGGGAGATAACCTGGTATGAACCTGAGGTCACTCTTTGAAAAAAGAATTCCATTCAGATCCCAAGAAGAGGGATCTCGTTCTTTCTGTGCATCTTGCTAGGGCTTTTGTGAATGCTTTTAGTCTATTACAGGAGGCTGGCTTTGGCACATTATGAATATCAATAGAGTTCACATCACCATTCTCCCTGCATAAAGGAACTTTCCTATAGCATTCACCGGCATAGCAGAGACAATAAGTCTGCTTCCCTCCCCGGCCTCTTTCCCTTCCTTGTCAGGAGGAATCAGCTCAGTGAGAAGCATGCAGCCTAGCTTTATGTAATTGCTCTGAAACCTGGCCTCTCGAGCCAGCAGTGCCACTTCTTTCTATCTGTCGCATGTCCTTTGTGGGTTCTGTCTTCTCTAAACATTCTTTCCATCTTGCAGCTATCTTTCTTCCTTGCTCTCTTTCTGTGTGTGTGTGTGCATGTGTGTGCGTGTGCATATATATGTGTGTGTGTGTGTGTGTTTTCCCTAAGAATTTACAGCAAGGTTAACTCATACAGGAGCTCTTGAAATGTCGTGGTGACCCCCTTGCTCAGTGACCAGGACACCCAAGTCTTTTGCCTTCCACAGAAAGGTTGAATACCTTCCAGCTGGAGTTTATAAATGTCTTGAAGTCGTAGAACCTTCTTATTTAAAAATAAAATTAAGCCTCCTTGCCTGAGCGGTAAAGTCTTAATGGCCTACATAAGGCAAATGGCAATAAAGCAAAACAAGTACTGCTTTATAGCCAACGATTCATGCGGAAGAGGTGTGTAAAATAATGATAATAGTCATAACAACAAGTAGATATTAGGGAAGGAAAGCTGGAAACGAGGGCTGTAATAAAATGTACCTTCCCCATTATTGTGATTCTTCATGTCACTCCTACAGAACCAGAGTCTCCTGCATTTCCCTCCGGGGTCCCCCCGTGCCTCCTTTTCTGACATGGTCCTTGAATAGACAGAACCGCGTGGGGAAGGTACCTGGAACCAGGGGAGAGGAAGAAGTCGGTCTCCTTGCCTTCTCCTGTGTTTATGCGATGCCAAGGCACCCCACTGTAGTCAGGTGCCATGATTCTCCGGGGGCCCGTGGGGCATGGTCCGGGTCTTGCTCATTGCAGAAAAGCTATCGTAGACGGATACCTTGCACAGGGGGACCTTGCTTTCTAGGGAGAAGTCTAGAGGCATTTCAGTATGCTCCCGGGTGTTGGGGTTTATCGGTATTTCTGACCATATGGCAGTGGTTAGGAGCTAGGCAAGACCATATCCCTGTAGTGGACCCCAGTGGACCCACCCCAAACAGTCCTTTGGCAGTAGGACCATCCGTTTTACATGCATAGCCCATTGGCTTTTCTTTTGTTATCTCCAGCCTTTAGGAAAGTCTTACTTAAGTATCCCCCCACCCCCCGCCAGTCTTAGCTATACTACGGAGTTGCCAGGACAGGATCCTGGCTCATGTTTGATCAGAACATTAACTAGGAGCAGCTCTGTCCCCAGATGAGCAGTGGTAGCCCTAGTAATTAACAAAAGATTTCCCTCAGGCAGCATTTCCCAAAATGGGTTGCATATAATATGAGGTCTATTTGGATACCAATAATGCTTATGGGGGAAGAGATGCCACGGTCAACCAGGTTTGGAAAATGTTGGGTTCAACATCTTAAAGGAGTTGATTCTTAGCAAGACTCCTCCAGTCCTTTTTACTCATTTCCTGTGGCTGCTGTAACAAATAGCCACAAACTCGGTGGCTTGCCTCTCCTCTCACGTGTCTGGAGGCTGAAGTCTGAAGTCTGTATCACTGGGCCGAAAGCAAGGTGTTGGCAGGGCTGTGTTCTCTCCTTATATAAGCTCCAGGGCAGAATCGGTTCCTTGCCTCTTCCAGCTTCTGCCGGCTGTCCGCATTGCTTTCCTTGTGTCCGTCACCCTGAATTTCAAAAGCAGCATCTTCAGATCTCTCCCTGCTCCACCTCCGTATCATCTCCTGCACGTGTGTGCACGTGTGTGTTTGTGAGAAATCTCCCTCTGCTTCTCTCTTCTGAGGACACATGTGAGTGCATGTGGAGCCCACCTAGTGCGTCTAGAGTAACATCCTCTTGAGATCCTCAGTTGAATCACGTCCTTTGCCGTCTTAGGTAATATTCACAGGCTCCAAGGATTAGAAAGCAAATATATCTTTTCGTGGGGTCGCCATGTAACCACGCCCGCCCTTAATACATTATGAGGCCTGCGCATCTCTGGCATGAGGAAGAGTTGTAAAGCGTTTCTCAAACCTCAGTGACAAAGCAACCCTCATTTCGGGTGTTCTGAGGAACACATTTCAGGGAATTTCACCAAGAGAAGAAGAATCTGGGGGAAAAAAACCAAAGTCGAACAGTCAAGCTGCCCTTCTCCCTAGAGATCTGGGTTTTATATTACTAAGGAAGGTGGCACTTTCCTCGCCTCAGGAGATAATATTATTACACAGATAAAAGGTGAAAAAAATACCAGCAATTTCACAGGGCCATTTAAGCCACACTCCACAGATGACGTATCTCTGGGGAGTAGTTAAAATAGCATTGTATTCAGAGTTTCAAAACCTAGTTGGATTCCTGGCCCTCCTCCGTACAAGCTAAATGATGCTGGGGAAGTAATTAAACTTTTCTAAGCCTTGGTTTTTCTCATTTATGGAATGAGAACAACCATACTTACGTTGTTGTATCATGTGAATGCCAGGTGTCAGAGCACTTTATTAGCGTTAAAACTTAACACAATGTGGGGGTAGATTTCCACTGGTCTTCTCCAGGGGTCAAGTTGTCTTTGCTCAGTGAGAGACCCTAGCCTCATGACTCTCCTTTCTTACTCACTGTTAAATTGCCAGTAGTCGGCACTCAGCCCATGTCTAATACGTGTTGGATGAATGAGTTCTCCTTGTCTAGATCATGTCTCCCCTGTGTCCAATGCACAGAATCATGGGGATTTGGGGGCTGGAAGGGCCCTTGAGATGTGTCCTGCAGTAGTTCCCAAATGCAGACCTGAGGACTAGCAAAGGCTGGCTGCCTGAGAATCCGCTAGACTCAGTGGCCGTGTACCACCCTGGAGATTGATTCGGTCAGGCCAAGGTGGCTCCTGGGAATCTCTATTTTTAGCAAGTTCCGAGGAGATGGGATACAGGTGATGTAACTGATACACTGATCTAGCCTCTCCCTCTGTCTTTGCGCAAAACCACCCCTAAAGCATTGCACCAAATAATCTTTCTCTTTTAAAGACTTCCATGGACTTTTTGCGGCTGCCTTGACTGGAGATGCTCTTGGTACTAAGCGGTCATGTGAGACAGCCGCAACTCAGCGCATCTTGGTGTATTAATCCATTCATTCATCTCCCCATTCAAACAAACATTTCTGGTGCACCTACTGTGTGCCTGCCACTGTGCTAATCAATTCCCCTGCACTCCTTCTCCGGAGAGCCCTTGTCATGCAAACCCCATGATGTAAAGCCCCTCATTTCTCCTTTTTTGGCCTTGAATAAGTAGAGATATAGAAAGACTTGCCTTTCTGCTTTACTGTTTGCTTTTCTCTTTTCCAAAGATTATCTCTAAAGTAAGAAGGAAGCTTTTCTTCCCTTAAATGATGAGGCCTTGAATGCTTCAGAATCATGGATCATATAGGTGGGAGGGGCCTCAAGAGACCCAGTCCTCAAAAATGGAAGTTTACAATCATTCCCATCTCCCCATTTACAGAGAAACGACATAAAAGTCAGGAACATCAAGTGACTTTCCCAGCATCAGAGTCAGGAAATGTAGGGCTTAGATCTCCTATCTCTCCCCTTTTCTTTCTCAAAATAATGTTTATTCAGACTCTTTTATTCTAAAATAATGTATGTGAGACCAATATTCTCCCATTTAAAAAATACTACCTTTCAAATATTCATCTGGCTGGTTTGAGGAATGGGCCCTTTCTTCTTCGGCAGGACTCGTAATTACTTATTGACATCTTCTGATATTCACTAGTGTACGCTTATAAATAAATATCACACGCCCCCAAACTGATCCAGCCAACATCTATTAAATGGTGGACAAGTGAAATGTTGTTAGCTGCACTTTATTCTCCTGAGCTGCAGTGGGGCCTCAAGGTTTTTCTTCCAGAGGTTTTCTTCTTTCGCCCTGGAGAGCGCAACTGTCCCACCCCATCCAGCCCTGCTTCTCCTGTCTCTACTGTGTCTCTCTGCTCTGTTCTAAGGAGGTGCTGTCCATTTCACCCGCAGTCTCTAATGTTGATAGGGAGCCAGGTGTCCAGGCAGTTCTGAAAGCGGCCATGAGATTGGCTGGGATAGGGGTACAACAGCTGGGAGCCCCTCCATCCCTCTTCTTCCTGTACTTGCCCCACACTTCATGGGCCCCAAGCTGGTGCTGCCCTCCTGTGGCAAGTCATCTCCTGTCGGGGGGCGGGGTGGATAAGGCGGGGCTGGGGGGGGGTGCTGTTTCTGACCTGTGTGGCAGAGAATCAGGCTAATCACAGAATCTAGATTCTTCATTGTATACAAAGTCCCACCATATCTTAATCTAGTTCTTCTTAAGGATTCTGAGATAGAGATGCTCCCTTCCTTTGCTCACATCTATCCAGAAGTCAGTGGAAGGAATGAGTAGGCACCAGAGAAAACCTTCGGGCCAACAGCTGGGGACTCAAGTCTTGGGATGGATTGTGGGAAGAGGAGTGTGAGACGGTCTTCACAGGGCAGTGGGAAGTTTGAGATTCGCTGGATTTGCTGGGCCAAGCAAAATTAGATGCCTGCTGCTCTCAAGGAAAGAGAAAGACGATTGTGTGTGTGTCCTGGCCGCGGAGGAGGCTCTTGATGTGCTGAGGCTGGTGGTCTTTTCTTTTTTCTTTCTTTCTTTTAAATACTTTTTATACACAATTAATATCATACATGTTCACTTCATTTACTGGGAATATAATCATTCAATAGCCCCTTATGCTGTTATCAGTGAAGTTCAGAGGATCTCAAGAAATTAACTGTTTGAAAGTCAACAAGCTACTAATTCTGAAATTTATGAAATCGATACCTTTCTCTCTTTTCCCACTCCCTCACTTTATGGAGTTGGTCCAAATCACTTGAAAATTAATAAAAATTCTTCTGTGTACAAATATGCAATGTCTTCCCCTTCTCCCTTACATCCAAACCCACTGCCATCCCCAACCACCTCCTTTATCCCCAGAGAGCCTCAATTGGCTCAATTTGTAGAACCGTATATTCTGGAACAGTCTAGTAGCAGAGCTGACCATTGGAGTTTGTCCCCTGAATGTTCAAAGGGGCATTTGCATATTTCCCGAGTAGGTGAGTAGGAAGCCCCAGCTGCCAGTGTCACCCTTCTGGGCTAACTGGAGTGGAAGGACATGCCTCATTGTGTCTCAGCTTCGGATTTATTTTGATGCTGGGAAACGGAGGGTCGAGGGGGAAAGTGTAGGGCAAAAGGAAGACAGATGAATGGTTAATGGAGGCTGAAGTGGCAGATCAAGAGAGAACACAAACACAATGGGCAGACGGACGGATTGATAGATGGGACCCAGAGATGTAAATAGGATAGTTCATCTAAGCTGATTCCAGTCTCTTCCTTCCTGTCTCTCCATCTATTCATCTATCTGCCACAAGCAGGGACTGATCGGGAAACAGATTCCTGAGGAGCAGGGATTAGCAGCACACACGGGAGCCTCCTGGCGACCCACGCTTGAGGAGAGGCTAGGGGTTTGGGACCTGGGGAAAGATTACAGGTGCTGCCCTGGAGAGCTGCCTGCTCCTTCTGAGCTCCCAATACAATCAGGATAAGCGCCAGGCAAAGAGGGTAGCTCAGGCCTCTGAGCACTGGCTCACCTACCTGCCGGCTTCAGACCCCTTGACTATTTGCAGGTGCTCCCTGCTCGGGCCCAGGAAGTGGACAGCTGCCAATCCGACAAGGAAGTGAGGGAGCAGGGCTTGGTGCTAGCGTACATTTTTATCCCAAAGCCTTGCTTTATATTCCAGTCAGGCTTCCAGTCTTGCAACAACAGGGGAAAGGAAGAAGAGGGGGAAAAAAAAAACGTGAAGGAAAGCTAACCATGCTCCTGCTGTTCTGGAAAGCTGTCAGCTGTCAGGTCTGCTTAACTGACAGGCTGGTCTCCAGAGCCCTGGGAGCCCAGCCCCAGGAGAGTTGCGGGCTGACCTGGGGTGGGGTGGGGGGTTGTTGCTGGCTGCCCCCTACCTTCCCCCACCCTGCCTGCACGGGTCATGGGCACAAGCCCCAGGATATTCAGCAAGTGGAGGTGGGGGGACAGGGAGGGGGAGGGGGCGGAGGTTCTCTGTTCTCTGTTCTACCAACCCTCTGACCCTCCTGGGGAAGAAGGGGAGTGGGATGAATGGGCAGCTGCGTTGTGGAGAAGTCAGGCTGTCTCAGGACCTCCCCTCATTGCTGGGACAGGAGAGGTTCCCTGGGGCTAGGGAGGGGTGCGGTGGGGGGGGGTGGATTTAAGAGAACACCAGAACTCACTTCAGGCCCACGGCTGTCCCGGAACCTAACTCTGCCCCTGTCACACAGAGACTGAGTAGCCACCCGGGATCCCGCTGGCCCTTCCCTATTCTCTTCATGAGCTGGCTTCCAGGGTCTCCTTCCTTTCTCCCCCTCCCTTCTTTTGGCCAGGCCCATATCCCTAGATATGAAATTCCTATGAATCTCAAGATCACCTTTGCAGGGCAAGCTCCTATGTCAAGTGGGAAGGCATTGCTGGGCTCCATTCCAATCCCCACTACTTACTCTGTGACCTCGATTCCCATCCCCACCACCTACTTTAGCTCTGTGACCTTGATTCTGTTCCCCACTGCATTCTCACTGTGACCTTGATCCCAGTCCCCACTACCTACTTTTGTGTGATTTGGAGCAAATAAGCCTTATCTCTAAAAGGGAGATAATCTTTAATCCACTGATCAAACAGTATTGTTCATATGGAGACATTTCATAAACTATAGGAGTCTATCACACATTATTCTTTCCTGATTTATCTTTGTTTCCCTGACAGCCCCTAACGCAAAGACTTACAGAGTAGGCACTGAGTAATAGTCAAATGAAAACTAAAGAAACTGGAAAAGGGATGTAGGGAGGACCGTTTCTCTGAATCTGAGCACAGCACAGCTGGGCCCCATTACCGAGCTCCCGAATCAGAAACTCTGGGATGAACCCCAGGAATCTACACTTCGGCTGGTTGAGCAGGTGGTATTTCAAAAGTGGGAAGTTTCTGTTTGAAGTAGGAAAGCAGAGGGCATATCACAAGGTTTTGTGTATGATTTTTAAGGTCATAGACTATGTCGTTGTTGAATCCCTAACACATAGCACAGTGCCTGATTAAACAGTGATACCTCTCAGGACAATGTTTTATTTCTTGAGTGTCACAGTCAACATTTTGGCAGAAAACAGGCTGCTAGGGTTTTGCCAATGAATAAAGCATAATCCCTACCCTCAAAAAAAAAAAAAAAAATCCCATGCACGATAACTGTGAGACATTGCTGAAGCCCAGCCATGGGGACCCCAAGGCCATTACATGAAAGGGGCACCTGGCATACCAAATTTAAGGAGGTGCTACTCTCAGGTTTGGGGAAGCACCTGCTTAAATTTTATACCATAGGAACCCTGCTCATTTTACCTTAGTCCTGGCCCTAGGGCGAGGGGAATGGCGGGGGGTGGTGGGGTGTTCTAGAAGGAGACATCAAGTTTGAAAAGACCAACAGGAGGGAGTTTTCCAGGGGACTCTGGGAGAAGGGCATTCCAGTCAGAAGGAAGAGCTTTAAATTTTCTAGTAGCCACATTAAGAAAAGAACAGGAAAAGGGAAACTGATTCAGGTAATATATTTTATTTGACTTCTACCCAAATATAAGCATCATGGTCATTTCAGAATGTAATCGATATTAAACAATATTAATAAGCTATTTTATATTCTTTATTATTGTACTAAGTCTTCAAAATCCACTGTGTAATTTGCACTTACAGTACATCTTGATTCAGTCTAGGCACACATCAAGTGCTCCGTAGCCACGTGTGGCTGACGGCTGTAATACTGAACAACATGTGTCTAGAGAAAGGAATCTAGATGCTTAAAGACAGAAGCTCGTTTTTACAAGGTCAGGGAAAGATGATACATTTCTTTTTTTTTTTTTTTTCTTAAGATGATACATTTCTAATGCAGGGTATTGGCAATGAGAACAAGGAAAAAGAAGGTGACAGATTGTCAGGTGACTTAGCTTCTCCTAACATCTTTGCAAAATCGAGCTACAGTATTTACCTTCCTGGGTGTTGTAAAGATTCTCTGAGAACATACATGTGAAGCACCAGTTCAGGCTAGCAGGGAGTGTATGTCCAGCAGGCCTTCTCCCCACTCCCCAAGCTGTTCGCTCTCTCCAGGAACAAGGATTTGACATCCCCACTTGCATAAAGTGGTGTTCAAAGCACTGGGATGGCATAGTACCAGGGGTAGACTGCAGACACCCAAAGAAATCACTGCTCAGCATTGCCAGTGCCCCTTGCCAGGCGTCTCTCCTGGTATCACCCAGGTGAAGGGAAATTGCTAGCTGACTGGCATGGGAAGGCTGGAAGGAAGAGTATAGGAAAGCCAGGCCAGGAGAGGCAGAAAAGCAGAGCTACCGGCATTCTGGGCAGCCGTCACTCTGACTGTCAGCAGCCGGCAGTTGGCGGCAGCTCCAGATGATTGAGAACTGAACAGCTTAATTGGAGGAATGCGAACATTGTGGAGTGCCAGGCTGGCATGGTTAAGTGCAGAAATGTTTCCCCAGAGCCCACATTTCTTGCCTTAGGTTGCTGTGCCCATGCTGTCTTGGGGAATGCCCTTAGCCAAACCCCCGAACCCAGATCAACAGCTTCCCTGTTCCTTGGAGGAGAAAGAACCTGCGTTTCTGAATAGGTGCTAGCTACGGTCCCCTAGAAAAGAGTAGCTCCTGCTGCGGGGAGAAGCTGGGGTAGAGTGGAGAAAAGATAGGTCATCCTCTACCTGATGAGACCTCCATGCAGTGTCCAAAGAACGGCAGGACTTTCTGACTTGTATCTCCATTAAGGTGACGTTCAAATGAATATTTGCTTATTTTCAAAATGATTATTTTAGTTAGCTGAAGTCACAGGGTGGGTGCTGAGAATCTAAAAAAAAAAAAAAAAAAAGTAACCAAGTCATTAGTGCCTGGATCTGCTGAAAAGCACAACTCAGGTTCCCTTGGGTTTCCTCTGACTCACATGAATTTACTATCCCTGTATTAGTCAGAGTAAGCCAACTGCTATAACAAACACCCCCTCCCCATTCCACGGGGATAACAACACATGATTATTTGTGTAACAGTCTGATTTGGAGGAACAGCTCCCCCGGACAGCTTTCTTCCAAGCAGACATCTGAGGACACTCGTACTTTATACTTTAAGCCAGTGTTCCCTGCTCAAACCCTTGCCTGTCTTCTCCCAGGAGAGGAAAGTGGGGGGAGAATTGTATGTGGGAGCATCTGCAGCCAGGTCTGGGAGTAGGAACGTGATCTCTGCCTACCTCCTTTGTCCAGAGTTCAGGCACGTGGCTGCACATAACTTCAAGAGGCCAGCGAATACAGACATGTGTCAAGGAAAAATAGGGAAAAGGCTTGTTGAGCATCTAGTCAGTCCTCGCCACAGTGTCTCTCTCCCTCTCCCTCCCTCTCTCTCTCTCTCTCTCTCTCTCTCGACTAAGATAGACTGTTTGGGGCTCTGGCTTGACCCGGAGGCTTGGGAGTCAGGAGACTGCAGGAGAGGGGCAACATTAATTAGAGGGTGATGCCCTGGGGTTTCAAGGTGATTATTATTCAGGACAATGTCATGGTCAAGAAGTTGTAATGCCAAATTAAATTCTTGTCTCTTGTATTCCAGACCTGTTTTGTCAGTTTGTGAGCCAAAGAAAGAAAAGGTTCTGTAGCCAGAGTGCCAATAGAACAGAGGACTAGGCTAGGTTTCCCATTGTTAACTGGCACCTGCTTGTCACCCATGGCCCCACCTTTGCCAGCCAAGCTTAGTGGATCATGAGCAGTGCTACTCTAGCAGTAGAATGTTTTCTTTCTGCTTTTAAAAGCAACCCTGAATCCAGAATAAGCAACATTGTCTGCAAAGGTATGGAAATTCCAGTCTGGTAAGAAAATGTGAAGGACAGGCAGTGGTCCCAGAGGCTGATCACAGAGATGGTTATTATTGTGGATATTCTGGCTTGCGACAGTGCCCCCTCTTTGGGACTGATACACAAATGCTCTAGCTTCTTGGAATATCTGTGGCTGACTGCTCACAGTTCACAGGGATGCCTGTCTTGTAGGAACTGCCTTGCCCAAAGTTAGAAGTTCCCCCTTGCACAACTTTCAGGTAGCCCATGGCCAGTGACTGCCTGCTTGGAGATTTAAAAGCCTAACCCTCTTGACTCTATTCAGGACAACTCTGAAGGGCCACTCAGGCTCCAGAAGGCCCCACAGAATCTGCGTAGGTTTCAGTTACAACCTCATTACAAGTCAGCTTCTCCTCCTGCCCAAATTTGCCTTCTTTACTGCCCCCCAGAACTTGCCCCAGTAAACCGTCTGCATGCCAAGTCTTACCTAAGAGTTAGCTGATACAAAAATGGGGTTTTAGGAAGTTGACTTTCAAAATGGGACTTTGGGGATGGGTCAGTCACGGGCTCTGTGGCAGTGCAAACCCCATCACTGTCATTGGTAGAGGACTAGCCCCTGAGGTACTGGAGCAGTGCCGTTGTTGAAAGCCAGGAAGTTTCTGTGCAACCGTTAAAACTTTCATCAGTGATAGACTGGTATAGGATATCCATAAAAGGGGACACGTGGCCTGTTGCAGTGTTTCTTGTGATTGAGAGGGACAAGGGAGATGATAATTATAAGGACCATGGAATTGGGTGGCTGTGGCTGAGCACCATTGATTTTTGAAAGATAAATAATGACAGGCTCAGATGATTAATCACCATTTCAACACAAAATATGAAATCTAGAGGTCCTTCTTAGTAGCATTTAGGGAAACCCTAATCTCCTGTACAGCCAGAGTATCAGGAGAATAGAAAACTAGGCTCAGGACCTAAACATTAAAGTAGTAGAGCTTCAGATAGGATTGAATTCACAGACTCGGTAAGTATCCTATAACACATCAGATCCCTCATAGGGAAGGAGTAGAGTGCTAAGACTTGGAATAGGGCAATTTAAGTAGGTAGAGCTAAGTGCCTTGACTTGCTGGGCCTTCAGAAGTCCCTTCCTCCCCTCTGTCCTGTGAGATCATCGCCCTCCCCTTCCTTGAAGAGGATGCAGAGACCTCGAATTCACCCCACAAGACAATCCTTGCCTGCTTCAGGATCTATCCCCTACCCCTGCCCCCAGCAAGCAATCCAGGAAGGAAGATCACATTCCAGTACGACAAGACTAGAGATGAAACTGAGCCTTTTATGGAAGGAGAGAGAGCATACACCGAAGTTGCTGCAAGGCATGGCTAACACGTCTCTGTGTGGCTAGTAGCATATGCATGGGGATGAATTCTAGAGTACTCGATCAAGAGGAGCAGAACATAAGGCTGGATAATCAAGAGTTTATCAATATGGGAATGTCTCCTTTTTATATGATTTAATGCCTTTGCAAGGGCCCTGGCTAGAAGGGCTGTTAGGATCTGGAAAAAGCAAAGGCCCACACTCTGTGATGTAGAAATGCCAGAACATCCATGGTGGATGGTGAAAGAAAAGATCAAACAGCTCAAAGAAGTTGGAACACTAGCGTACATATACAGTGTCAGGACAGAACCCCACTAGTTGAGTAGGTTTCATGGGAAGGCCTAAAGGACACTCCAGGTGTCAAACCAGGTGTCACACCTGGTGAACATGGGATCAGCTCAGTGATGATTGTTCTCTATAGGCTAAGGCTGATGGTAGGACAGGGTTTTTGAGTAGCCTGATTAGATTCTCAAACAATAAAGGTCCAGGTGGTGGACCTTTCCCTTGGAAAACAAGGTAATTGCAATTATTGGAATGAAGTAAGTTGGCCACAGGTATCACAGTATGTGGCAAAATTCAAGTGGTATTTGGGTTTGGCTAGAGGAAGAATCTAACTTTCAAAGGACTATAGAGATATTAATAGAAGTTGTGTTTCCAGAAGCATGTTAGACGAGCAAAGAGGATATTTCTTGGTCTACACAGGCAAAAGATATCTAGGATCGATTACAAGAAGGCTGAGGGGAAACCTCTCAAATTAAAATTCACGTTACGTTGTCAAGTTTCCAAACCTGAGTCAGTCCTCAGACCCAGAACACTGGAGGCAGAACAAGATGCTGGTTCCCTATGAAAAGAACCCTGCAACTCCATAGCAATTGCATTCAGCTGAAAATTTTCTAGTCCTTTTCCCATGGACTGTCACCATTTACTCAAGTGACAGTCTATTTGGGAAAAGGGAATACTCAAACTCTTCAATGAGTATTAGACACAGACTCAGAATTGATAATGATATCCAATATAGGACTCAATATGCCACAACAGTCCTCCTGTTAAAGCTTAATCCTGAAGATCACTTTGGGGATATATTGCCAGTGGAGCTATAATGAGGCCAGAAAATTAAGGGAATCCTGGAATCCTAGGTCTGGCTCACAGTGGACCCACTGGTTTCACAGAACCACCTGAGGATCATTCACGGTATAATTGGAATAGACGTATTTGCAGTTTGGCAGAAACCCTTACCGTTGGTATTGGTTCCTTAACCTGTACCATAGGAAATTTAGTGGGGAAAGCCAAATGAAAGCCTCTGCAACTATGCCTCCACCCCAGGCCAACATAGCAAATAAAAAGATGACATTGAAACCTGGAGAGAATGGTAGGCATTAGTGCTACCTACAAAGATATAAAGAATACAAGATGATGGTCTATGACAAATCCCCATTAATTCACTAGAATAGTCCTTATAAAATGGGATGAATCATGAATAAACGATTCACCACTGTAAATTTAATCAAGCGGTGTCCCCAGTTGCAGCTGCAGAGCCAGATGTGGTTTTACTCCAGTGGCTGACTATAGCCCCCAATGCATATTAAATGGCCACTATCTATGCATTCTTCTCCATCCCTATAAGAAAAGAGGATCCAAAACAGTTCATATTCATGTGAGATGGACGAGAGAATATAATTATATTCTTATTTTAGGTTATGTTAATGATTTGGCCCTCTGTTGTAACATGGCTAAAAAGGAGATGGATTGTCTGACATTCCACAGAATATCACATTGGTCCATTATATTGACAATGCCATGCCAGTAAGACCAGATGATCAAGAAGTGGCTAGTATGTTAGAAGCCTTGGCAAAATACATATGCTTCAGAGGATAGAGATCAAAACTCAGGACCCTCCCACATTAGTAAACTTTTTAAGGATCTAGAGTTCTGGAGAATGCCAGAATATCCCTTCCAAATAAAACAACATTGTATTTTACACCTCCTACTACTAAGAAAGTAGCATAAATCTTAATAGCTTCTTCAAGTTCTGGAGGCAGCATATTCTGTGCCTGGGAATACTCTCTCACCCATTTTCTGGGTAACATTAAAAGCTGTGAACACTGAGTAGTATCCAGAGAAGGAAAGAGTTTAGTAGAAGGACCAGGTTGTGAGAAAGTGGTCTGACACTTGAGCCATAAGACCCAGGAGATCCTATGGTACTAGATGCATCTATGGTGAGAGAAAATAGTGTGCAGAGTTGATGGAAATTCCCCATAGACAAATCATAATGTCAACTTCTGGGGCTCTGGAGAAAGTACCCCCAAACAGGGGATGATCACCATCAAAAAAAGTAGTTACCAGTGTGCTGCTTGGCCCTGGTAAATACAGAGACTCTGACAATGAGATAAAAGGTACCTCTCCATCATGAACTGGGTTCAGTCACAAGGCAGAGCCAGTTCCATAGTAATGCATTCTAAAATGGATATGGTACGCTCAGGTTAGGAATAAGAGCTAGAGAGCACAATTAAGCTAATGAAGCAGGTATCCTAGAGCCTTGTGCCATCAATCAGTTTACACTAGGGTATCTCCCATAGTTTATATCTGTGGCTTAATGGAATGGGCTTTGTGATGATATAGCAGAGAAGTATGAAATCCAAACTTTATTTATAGGATAACTGTGATGGATTGCGATGAGGGGAAATCATCCCAGTGGGCAGAGCTTTGATGTTAAGTGCAGTTAGTCACCAATTTTGTGTATAGAGAGAACTGACCTGAGGAAAAAATGTAGATGAACCCATGGGCAATGGTGAATGGTCAGGACCTGGAAGGAGAAAGATTGGAAGACCGGAGACAAAGAGGTCTATGAAAACGACAAATAGGTGCATTTATGGAAGTGGACAAGAGGCATGAAGTTAATAACCAGCAGAGAACATCCACTATGGGCAAGGGACTAAACAACTAAACAGAATGACTTGATCACCGGCTAAAAACAAGTCTCTGTCATTGGCAATCCTAGTGATGGCTCAATGCTCGCATGACCTAAATAGCCGTGGGTGCAAGTATGGAGGCTACGCTTGGGTTGCCATTCATTAAAGCTGATTCGAAGACTGCGGCCATTGAGTGGAGGCAGCCAATAACTTTGGGAATGGGCTAAGAACTTTGAACAAACACCATGGATTATTGATTGTTCTTACCTTTTCATCATGTTAGCTTTTGAATGCCTTTGTGTGCCCACAGATAGTGCTGGGAGTGATATATTTTTCTGTAGGCCAATCTGTTTCTGCAACAAATTTCTCAGATGCTTCCAGTAAGAGCATAAAGAAGTACTCCTGCTCCCACAGGAGGCAGCAAGAACAAGAATGCATTGCTTGAAGAAGGGTCATTAAGCACAAAGTGTATAGCAAAATTACATTGGAAGATGATATGCTCTTGAATATAGAAAATTCTAAGGAAGACACACACACACACACGCACGCAAAACTATTAGAACTAATAAGCAAGTTCATCAAGGTGCAGAATACAAGATCAATATATGAAAATCAATTGTAGTTCTATACACAAACAATGAACAACCCAAAAATGAAATTGAGAAGATAATACTATTTATAATGGCATCAAAAGGAGTAAAATACTTAGGAATAAAATTAGAAAAAGAAGTTTTAGATGGTTAAGACCAAAGCCCACAAAATATCATAAAAAAAAAATTAAAGACTTAAATAGAAAGACGTTCTGTGTTTTTGGATCAGAACGCTTACTTGTTATTGTTAAGATGATGATACTCCCCAAATTGATCCACATATTTAACACAATTCCTATCAAATCCCAGCTGCCTTTTTTTTTTAACAGAAAATGACAAGCTGAACCTCAAAACTCATATGGAAATGAAAGAGACTGAGAATAGCTGTCACATTCTGACAAAAACAAAGTTGGAGGATACACATTTCTTAGTTTGAAAATTTACTACTAAACCACAATAATAAATACATTGTGGTACTCACACGAAGTTAAACATATAGATCAAATGAATAGCATTAAGAGTCCAGATCACGCCATACATTTATGGACAATCAATTTTTGACACATGTGTCTATACAATATCATGGGGAAGAAAAGTCTTTCAACAAATGGTGCCAGGACGAATGGATATTCATATGCGAATGAATTTGGAGCCCTATTTACACCATATACACAAATCAACTCAAAATGGATCATAGTCCTAAATGCAAGAGCTAGAACTGTGAAGATTCTTAGAAGAAAACATAGGCATAAATGTATGGGACCTTAGATGAGGAGTTTGAGCCAGGACATCCAAAGCCTAAGCAACCAAAGAAACAATAGATAAATTGGACTTCATTGAAATTTTAAACCTTTGTACTTCAAGGGACACTATCAAGAAAGTGAAAAGAAAATCTACGTAATGGGAGAAAGTACTGGTATTTGCAAATTGTATGATGTTTATGTGTCATGTATATTGTATGATTGCATTTGTACAAAATTTTTCTGAATAGGCAAATCCGTAGAGATAGAAAATCAATGAGCAGTTGCCGAGGGCCGGGGGTTAGGGAGGAGTGGAGAGTGCCTGTTAATAGGTACGTGATTCTTTCTTAGCTGATGTAAATGCTCTGGAATTAGATAGTGGTGATCGATGCATCACTTTTTAAATAAAAACTACTGGATTGTGTCCTTTGAGGGGTGAGTCTCATGGTATATGAATAATATCTCAATAGCGCTATTGTTTTTTAAAGAAGAAAGGAGCGAAGGGCATCAGACCGTGAGGTTGGATGTGGACCATGAACCTTAGGTTAACTCATTGTCGTGTCCATGACTATGTGCCTAGACACGCTGCCCCCACTTCTTAGAACATTTCCCTACCTTTATTTCTGCCAATTCACGTCGGGTACTTCTAACATAACTGGAATATAAACTCTGCCTTCCTCGTGTCAGTATCTAGAAACCGTATGCCATACTTCACCCTGGTTCCCCATCAAAGAATTCAACCAGGAACTGGCTGCAATCGTACTTGCTAAAAGTGCACTTGTGATGTGCTATTTGAAAAAGACAGTCTAATGGGTATGTTAACTAGCCATTCTCTGAGACACTCCCAAGCTCTCTCACTGTAATGAGTTATATCATTAGAAACAAGGTACCTAGGCCATGTGACCGAGCCAGGCACAGGCTTGCTGGTGGTGAGTGATGCTATAATATTATATTCTCTGCTTTTATAGAGGGTTTATATAAGAAATACCCATTTAAATGGCTTATCTATGTCTGCCACAGAACTGCAATTGAAGGCTTTTCCATTACATTACCCAATGACCCTTATGTAACGGCCCAGACGATAAACTCCTTTGTTTCCAGGAAAGAGTTTGCTTCTGCAGGTGAGTAACATGGATGTTTCTTTTTCCTTTCCTTTGCTTTTCTTCCCTTTCCTTCCCTTTTCCTTAAACATGGAAACTAATACAACTGAAACAGCCCACATTTAATGGGCTTGCTCCTGCCCTTTCTACGCTTACAATTCCTGGACCCTCACAACATCCTAAGATGTATATACTATCATCACCCCTCTTTTACAGATGTGAAAACTGATGCCCAAAGAGATTAAATGACAAAGCCCACCCCTCCGCCCTGGGAAGGGGCAGAGATGGGATTTGAACCAAGGCAGCCTGACTTCAGGAAGCAGGCTAAGGCCAGCTTCTGCTTTCCTTAGCTTTATGGCTTCCCCACAAGGTTTATTTCCTAAGTCATCTGAAAAATGTTTGAATTAAGAGAGTGTACATACTAAATACATGTTTGCTTTATTTCCCACATCTCTGAGCTGAAAATGCTCAATAAATAACATTGATTGATTGATTGATTTCTCTAAGTGCTGAGATCCTTGGAAGAATGACCCCACATAAATTCTGATGGCTGTGTTTATTAATGATGCAAGGGTAGTAATCACACAGGCTGGAGGAGAGGAGGACAGGACTGGAAACAGAAATAATTCATGTGCTTTCTTAGATGAAATGCCTGGAAGTTTCATGGCACCTTAGCAGGCTAAAGCCTGGGCCGCTGGGTGCTTGCACACTGCTGATGGGGATTTAATCATCTTATCTGATGTATGTTTCCACAGAGTGACAGGTACTCCCTGTCCCACTTCTGAACAGATTTACTCCATTGCTAGGCTTGGGGGAAAGACCTTTACTCAGTCAGCATGATTCAGCTGGTCTGTAGGGCTGCTTATCTGTAAACACACTCATAAGCAAGCTAGCTCTCAGCTTGCAGAATTTTAATGTAGTTAAGTTTCCTTTCTTTCCTCTCTCCTCCCTTTTCTTACCTTACTAAGTATTGGTAGGTCTGATACCCGGCTCCTATGTGATTGAGAAATTAGAAAGCACCACGATTTTCCTAAGTGAGGACCTCACCTCCTAGTCAGACATCACTGACCTTTTTGGTTTCTTAGTCCTCATAGTTTCTGGCAGACTGTCATTTCAGAGCCCTGAATGCTGCAGGAAAATGACAGGCACCCTCTCTAAGAACTCACTCCTCCAAGGGCGGTCTCGGGACCAGCTGCAGCAGCATCACCTGGGAGCGAGTTAGATGTGCAGAATCTGGGCCCTCGCTCAGGCCTGCCGAATCGGACACTGCAGGGGAGTCCTAGGCACCATAAGGCTGGCGAAGGCCCGAAAGGAGGGGAGGCACCTGCTCTACCAAACAGAGCTCCCGTGGGCGTCCCTGGAGTGTGCCTTGGACAGAATAGGAAGGTGCCGTTGTGGTACTCAGGAGTCACAAGTAAGGACACCAGCCAGGTGTGTGCCTTCAGGGAGCTCTGCAGCCGCCGTTGCTCCTTTCTGCTCTCTGAGATGTGGCACGCATGTGTTTCACACACTGACATGTGAAACATCTAGAGACCAGGGGATTGCTTCCATAGTTATTAGAAGTTTCACAACAAATGTCCTCAGGGCCTCCCAGGGAGTAGTTTTCTCCCATTCTCTATACCACCAGTGCTTGGTACATCTCTACTGGAGAGTGCATCCCTCTGACTAGTCTATGCACCACCCCACACACACATTGTATTGTGCCAAAACTCATGGACTCTTGTTTGTCCTGCACCTACCTAGGGCCTAGCCTTCTTACCAAAAGAAGGGAGGGAAGAGGGAAGGGGAGGGAGAGAGGGATGGAGGAGGGAAAGAAGAAAGAAATAGCATTGAGTTTCAGGGAATCGAAAGCATATGTGTATTCTTGAAGTTGGGAAGGATTGGCGAAAGTGTGCAGAGAGGTGAGTGTTCAGAAAGAGAAAGGAAAGAAAACCTTAGGGAAGTCTTAAAGGATGAAGCATCTGGGTTACAGATAAGGGGATAAATCAAGAATTACGATCACTTAAATACAAGTGTGGAGCCAACATGCAAATTCAGATCTGACTTAATAGCCTGTGCTGTCTCCTGTGCCACACCGCCTTTAAAGGCAGGAAAGGACAGCAGTAGAAGGACCCTAATACCTGTGTGAGAAGTCCAATTCCCTTGTCCACAGGGGAGCACATGGGGGCCCAGAGAAGTGGATTGACTTGCTCACAGTTACAGAGCTAGCTAGTGGCAGGCACAGGATAAGAAACCTATCGGGTGTGTCTATAGCCGGTCACAAAACCTGAATTTGTCAACCTGTCCCTTCCAGACCAGGGGCAAGTTCTGTGTCTCAGTAGCTCCTTTAGTCTATTTTCTCACTCTGCTGCTGGACAGAGCAAAAACTCTCAGTGCACAGCAGACTGTTGCCCTATTACTGTTCTCTGCCAGGGCCCTAGCCCTAGGTCATGTGTTTGCCATAGGGACTGCACAGCCTAGGGCCTTCGTGTGTTGTCAGTGCTCAGACATCTCTAGCCTTCACAACAAAGATGGTTTGCAGAAGTTACCAGATTTGTAATGGTATTCAAACTCTAACTGATGGTAGAGAAAACAGCAAGCAATTGGAGGCAGGATGTTGTAATTAAAAATCATTGAGCTGATAGAGTTATCAGGAAACCAGCAAATTGATCCCTCCATCTCCAGCCTAGATGGAAACATGTCTACTCCATGCTTAAAGCTTATCAGGGGAGAGACTTCAGCCTTTGCCTTTCAGTTGTTAGAACAGCTGATTACTTTTGCTAGATCCACTCCCAGGAAAAGATGGGAGGATATTCCGACCTCTAGGAAGTCCTCTTCTCCTTCCCAGAAACATGTCTTCCCTTCCCTATCCTCACACTCCCGAGCCCTGAAACTGGGTCCCTGTCATCTCCCAGGACCCAGCTATCATTCTGTCGCAGAGAGAAGTAGGGAAGGAATGCTGTTCTTCTTCCCCAGCTGATAGATAAAACCTCAGGCGAGTACTCTGACCTCTTCTCCCTCATGTCAGAAACAGGTAGGCTAGATGGCTTCTAAAAACCTTCCAGCTCCAAAAATCTAATCCTCGATTTTGCCAGTGGTTAACTTCTAAGACTTATTTCTTCCTAAAGGCATTTTAATTTTCATACAAAATATAATGGCAAAAAAAAAAAAAAGATCTTTCCTATATGCAAGAGAACAGACTCACACAATGAAATCACGGGCTTTGGAGGTGCTATCTGGGGACAGGACATTATGGAGGCCATACATTCCATCTACCCATCAGGCAGCACTGCCCATCACGATGACTATTCTCCTATTTGTGAAAAGAAGCCAAGAATTGGATCTGAAATATTTGTGATTCCCTGTATTTGAATAGATCTTCATTTTTTTTTTTTTTTTTGTGACTGTGGATACATGAATATGCTTGCAGAGCATAGCATTACATTATTAGCAGGGGGCATTAAATGTGTTATTTAGTATTACAGGTATTAGTCTCAAGCATTAGGGCAGATTAGCATTTGATATATTAGTTCTTCAGGGTTACAATTAAGGCTTGGATTCCTGATTGTTATATCCAATAACTGGATTGTGATTTGGCTCTTAATTCTACATTGAGTTCACCAACATTGACAGCCCAGTACTAATTAATTAATGACCATTCTTTATTTTCAACTGTGTATAAGAATAGGTTGTTCACATCTTCTGACTTATTATAGACTTTCAAGGTGACAATTTTGACTATGGACAGCCTTTTCACATTGTGGCATTTCTTAGCCTAGCTTTCTGAGAAACTCCATGCTGAATGCATGGCTTCAAGCCTTTAAAAAACTCTTAAGAAATCTTACCTGCCCATCCTTTATCCCCTCCACACTCCCTCCTTCTCTCACCTGCTTTCCAGAAGCAAAATCTTGAGTCTGTTGCTTTGACCCAAGCTCTGGTACTCCAGACACCCCATCACTGTCTCAGAACAGAAAAGTCAGACATCCATCACAGATAACAGATGAGAAGGTCAAATATAAACATTTCTTCTATGGTGATTAATTAATAATGTTTTTTAGGCCTTCTGTCAATATGGTACTTGCATTTGGGCTCACAAGGGCACTCCTAAATACTTACCAATATGTAAGAGTGCTTTTAAATGGACTTGATATGCTCAGCTCTGTGGTTTAAGCCTTCAAGCAGGCAAGAAGTGGAAATCTTTGTAACTGGGTGCATATATATTTTTTTTAAGATTTTATTTATTTATTTATTTGACAGAGAGAGAAATCACAAGTAGGCAGAAAGGCAGGCAGAGAGAAGGGGAAGTGGACTCTCTGCTCAGCAGGGCTCGATGTGGGGCTCGATCCCAGGACCCTGAGATCATGACCTGAGCAGAAGGCAGAGGCTTAACCCACTGAGCCCCTGGCGCCCCTGGGTGCATGTATTTCTAAAGGCTTAATACATCCCACCATCATCTTCCCAGAGCCTTCCTAAGACAAGGAGTCTGAGAGAAGAAGACATAACACCCTTCTTAAGAAGCACAGCATTACCCACTTGCCTTTCCCCCAGTCTGGTCTGAGTCAGAGACTTTGACAACTGAGGTTTCCCACCCCTCCATGGTGGCACCGGCCCTTGCGTACTGACTCTGTTCTCACCAGGGCAATTACCTTTATGCCACTGAAGGTGTACGCTACTGGCTTTGGCCACAGCCATCTTTGCAGCTCTCTTCCTCCTCACGCTGTGCATGGTGTGCCTTTAATTCATGGGTGAGAGCCTGTGTCCACCCAATCCTACAGCATGTAGACATCCAGAGTCAGTGCTAAACTCGGACTCTGATATCTGTCTTACACCTCTCAAACCCCATCACTGGGTAGTATCAATGCCCTCCTACCCCTGACATCCCCCTTCCCACAACAGCACACTCCTCTGGCACGTCAATCCCCTACTGACGAAGGTGATGTCTGCTGGTTCCATCTTCCACAGATGAGTGGTGTCATATAAATTCCCCAAAGCCAGCAGCAGTGGCTGAATGGAAATAGACAGCCACTACCTGCGTCTACCCCAGATTCTCCCATCACTCTGGATTTCTATCTTGGAGGGCTCCAGGGGTATTGTGAAGAAAGAAATGCTGGATTTCAGGTCCCTGTGGGTTGAAGTATGGTACCATGATTAAATATGATGCTGATGTGGTAAGTGCTGTGAAGTGAATAGACCTGACAATTCACAGACCTGCACCCCTGGGCCAAATAATACATTATGTGTTAATAAAAATTTTAAAAAATTTTAAAAATATGATGCCGAATTCTTCTCTAGGCAACAATAAACATAGGAGGCTTGGAGACATGTAGATATGACTATCCTTTTCATCTCCCAGTTCATTTTGTGCTGGCAGAGCTATAGCCCAGGCTGGGAATGGAGCACTTGGTATGTATGTGGTGACTTTTGCCTGAAGAAAATGGGGCTCATCATGCCTCCACATTGTACTTGTAGCCTGTGGAGAATAGATAGGGCAGTGGTTCTCCAAGAGATTTGCTATGAAATGCTTCTCAGACCACCTGGGGAGACACTATGGTGACAATGATGCCTTATTCTGTGTGGTGTATGTCAACCTGCTTTTTAGGCTGTGAAAGTGGTCATCAGACAGAATGGAGAAAACCAGTGCCATGTCTGCATCATTCGTAAGGTGCAGAGAGTGTGGGGAACTCTCCTGATGTCCGCAGCAGCATCGGCAAAGAGCAGCCCCCCTTCACAGGTACGCACCCAGCACAAAGCCTGAGGTTCCCCTTGTGAACAGGGACTTGGATGCTCCTCTCTTAATAGTGGGAAATCCTGGCTGTAGGACCTGTGCTAGTTCTCATGCCTGGGAAAAGGTGTGGGAGGGAGGCGGGTAGCAAGAGAACTCTGGGAGGGTTCTGCCTCACTCCGTTCATTTAACAACCCCCGCATAAACACAGGTGCATCACGCACGCGTGCACACACACACACACACACAGTTAAGCCAGACATCATTCACTTGTGAAAGCCACACTAATCAACCAGCCTCCCCCACAGCCGTATCCACTCCCCATGAATACTCATGTATCACACACAGAGCAATTTAAAAAAAAAAAAATTCCAGGCAGTCCAGGGAGCTATACTTTTTTTTTTTTCCTTTCTCATTTCCCCCTAAAAAAAGGCCTTCTAAGAAGATATATTAAACCAGGTAAACTTTTACTTATGTTCATGTGGCTGGAGCAGATTGACAAAGAAAACAATCACAAAATAAATATTTTTGTTTTGTTTTGTTTTGTTTTTAAAAAAGAACGCTTCCCTATACATCGTCTCTTTCTAACTTGATGGAGCTGCTTTCTTGGGCGGGATGGGTGCTGTGGCAAGAGGAGCTCCGGCTGGACCACGAGGGGGACAGGGAGCGAAGTGGTGAGGCCGAGGAAGCAAGGGGGCCGAGGGAGGGAGGAGGGGGGCGCAGAGCAAGGCTGCCTGCCTGCCCGCGCGGTCCTCTGTCAGTGTCCCCTTGAGTTTCCCGGGGGCGCCGGCTTGAGAAGCAGTCAGTGTCTGGAAGGGCACAGACAAGGCAGCATACAAAAAGTAAGAACCAACATGGGGCATCACGAAACAACGCCGTTTTAAGAAATCAGGTTAAAAAGAATACAAAAGTGACTCCACGGAGGGGGAGGAGGAGCTGCTCTATTTCCTACCGCTGTGCCCCCTCTTGCTTCCTTGAATGATAAGAATCACTTTTCAGGATTTATTTTTTCATGGTTTGGCTGGTTCTTTTGCTTAATCTCTCCCTTGGCTCCTCTGCTTCAACTGCATCATTCGAAAGCACCGACTTTACAGATTTGTAGCCTCCCTGTGTGAGTGAGCGTGCATGCATGTGTGTGCACGCGTGCGCACGCACATGGTGAGTGTGTGCGTGTGTGCAGTGGCTGTTTCTTTCTCTCCTGCCTGCTTCAGGCCAAGCCCTGAGGTCCCGACAGCTGAGGGGCTACAAGTCCCAAGGGAGAACCCTGTTGGCACTAAGGTGAGGGCTCGCATGATCTCTGCGCCCCGCGATCGGCGGATCACCCTGGACCACCTCCCTCCCCAGCCCTGGAGCGGGGCCCCCATTAACTACAGAGTTTGCCTGTCTCGTACTCCACGGGGTTTGGCAGCTTGGAATTGAAAGCCCTCAGGGAGGACTGGATCCTGCCCACCTCGTTGTTGGCCAGCTTGAGCCGGTGCCGGAGCAAGCATGAGAAAAGGTCGAGCCGGACTTTGCCGGGTGGGGAAAGCTGGTTTACCCGGTCCCTGAGCTCTATGAGCTGCAAGAGGGCAGAGTCCTGGGAACCTTGAGTGTACGGGTAGTCCAGCTGGAGAATTAAGTCCCGGATGGCGTCCGGGTCAAAGGGGAGGCTGTAGCCAAAGACCTGCAAGGTGTTGATTTTCATGTATCCTAAGTTCTTGGAGGGGTCGGTCATCTCCAGGGGCTCGTAGTAGATTGTCTCGTTGGAGCTGTCATCCAGGGACTTGATCCGGCTCCGCAGGTAAACATGGACTGTCTCGAAGAAGGTCTTCCACCTGTTCCCCAGGGTGATAGTCCAGTTTTGGCACTGGGCGGCCGCGTCCACGTTAGTCCTCTCCCAGTCGGGGAAGCTGCCCTCACTCACGGGCATGAACCAGCTCTCAGAGTGGCTGCCCCCGAACGGGTTGACGTAGACGGCCATGACCGGCTCCAGGGTGCTGTTCTTGGTGAGGCAGATCTGCAGGGACAGCGCCAGCATCACATGCACCAGCCCTGGCTGGTACTTGTTGCTCTTGAGCGTGAGAAGCATGCGTTTCCTCCACGAGGGGTCGAACCAGCTGCCTAGGCGCATGTCATTGCTGATGAAGATGGAGTGTACCTCGATGCGGCTGTCCCGCTTCTGCAGCAGGTACTTCAGCTCCAGGTCCTGCAGGTCCGTCTCCAGCCCCAGGAAGTTCTCCAGGGACTCGGCCACCTCCGGCCGGCACGAGCCCTGCGCCAGCACGTAGCCCGGGTTGCAGCCCCCGCAGCGCGTGCTGTTGTCCGGAGCGCAGTGGGCGCAGGCGGGCCCCTCCCCCACGGCACACGGGATGGGGCCCTGGCAGGAAGACTGGTCGTAGGGGCAGGTGCAGCTGTGGCTCTGCTCCAGGAAGGTGCCGGGAAGGGTGCTCTCTGCACAGTAGAGGAGCGACTGGACTCGGTTCCACCAATAGGACAAGGACCTTGGGGAAGGGAGGTAGACATAAACAGGGAGTCAGAGGAAGCCCACCACCGTCTCTCCCGAGGGTGGGAGGACACTGACCAACAGGCAGGAGAGGTAATGAGAAGGACAAGAGCCCCAAGTTCCCTGCATGATGTAAACCCCCTGCTGCACCACTCTGGAATGATTGAGTCAGGCCCGCAGCGCAGCGTCTGACAGACAGATCAACACCAGAAATACTTGACACCAGACTTGCCCAGCGAGCAGCCAGCTTCGTCCCACCCCAGTACCACCTCCTTCCCTCCCTCTGCAGCCTACAGGAGATCTCCTGCAGCCTCTGCATCAAAACCCCTTCTGCATTTGTCAGACTTCCGGGTAAGACTATCCAACAACTGGCTCTCCCCGCTCCCAGCGTCCCATCAGGTTCTTTCCCACTTCTCCATCGCTGTCTTTTCTATTCCCTCTGCTTCTGTCACTCTGCAACCAGGAACAGGAATTTCCTATGGCTGGCTCCCTCTTCTGATTTACATCTCAGCTCCTCTGGTCCCCCCCTCAAAGAGGTCTCCCGTGACGCCCTTTTCAGAAGAACCACCCATTCGCTATCACATCGCGCTGTTTTCACATAATGCACGGCAGGGATCAGGACTGGACATTATTGTCTACTGGTGATGTGTCCCCAGACGGCTTCTCTGTGGATGCCGCGAGAGCAGGGACGCTGCGGCATTGGCCAGCACGTTCTCAGAAACCAGGTAAGTGCCTCAGAGCCTCTGCTGGCCAGAGCTCTCCACTCACGCTTCCCTCCTTCCCGAGGCCTCGGTGCGAGCGGCACCTCTGCTGGGTGAGGCAAGGCCCCCCCTCCCAGCGCCCCACTTCCATCTGTCCCATAGTCTGGCCGAGACTTCCTTCTCCGAGGTGGCTTTTCTCTCCAGCTCCCACTTTTCACTAGACCATGCCTCTGATTTATGTTCTGGGAATATGACTTTAAGTGGCCACCACATAGTTAAAATTTTGCAGTTTTGGGGTTTCTGTGTATTTATTAGATCTTCCCAATGAACAAATACCCCCCACCCCCAAACACACTGCTTAAAATCAGGATATGCCGTATGTACTTGTTGACCCACTGGGCACCCAAGGGGGAGGTTGGAGTGAGCATCAGAGGCCAGGGAGCCCCGCCTCGCCTTCCCCTCCTGTGACTGAGAGTGGTCGCTTGTGTGAAACCACCCGATGTGCGTATTCTCACCGTATGCAGTCGGAGTGTGAGCTACAACTCCACCCCTTTCTTCCCTAAAAAAAAAAAAAGCCTTAAAAATGAGTGAGAATCGGAGTATTATTAGAATAACATTGGAATCTACCATAATTTATACAGAAGTAAAATTAGCCTCTGTTTCCTCTCCCACACTTCAGACACAAGTCAGAATTGAGCAGGACACATAAGGAGGTAAAGGCGGCAGGAGACTCTCCCAAGGCCTCACGTGGGTCCCCATGGCCGGCTCTCCCCTGTGGGACAGAGGACGCCCCAGCTTCAGCCACTCCGGGGGAAGGTGCCATGTTCGGGCCTGGCGGCCGGGAAGCTCACCTCTCCTTGGGCAGGCGGAAGCGAGGCTGCCGGGGGCAGCGCTTACACAGGTTGAAGAGCCGGCGGACGATCCGATGGGTTTTCTTGAACAGCAGTTTCAGGCTGGCCCCCAGCTGCTGGTAGCGGTGCTGAAGGCTGGTGTCCATGGCCCAGAACTGCGAGATGGCCGTGGAGTTCAGGAACCTGTCGTCTGGCAGCCTTTTCAGCAGGGTCTGGAATTCCTCTGCGGGCAAGGACACAGAGTGGTGCTCAGGGAGCACCATGCAGACCCTGGGAGGGGCAGGAGGGCACTGCCCAGACCCAGCGGGCCTTGGTGAGTCCCTGCCTGAGGAAGGAGGCTTCCCACCTACTCTCCCAGGCCCTTGGATAGATTTCCTTTTCAACAGCTTTATTTGGAAAATAATTAACATACCATAAACAATAGCTTTAGGATTCTTTTCTCTCTTTCCTGCCCCTAATAGGCTTCTGAATTTCAAAACAGATTTCTGTCCTGCCCAAGCAGGCCAGAGGTGCTGCTTTTTTTTTTTTTTTTTTTTAAATTTATTGATTTGACAGAGAGAGATCACAAGTAGACAGAGAGGCAGGCAGAGAGAGAGAGAGGGAAGCAGGCTCCCTGCCGAGCAGAGAGCCCGATGCGGGACTCGATCCCAGGACCCCGAGATCATGACCTGAGCCGAAGGCAGCGGCTTAACCCACTGAGCCACCCAGGCGCCCCCAGAGGTGCTGCTTTTGCCAATGACCTTGGATGCACCGCTTTCTCCCTCTGTAACTCCTTATACATCATTCACAACTGCCACAGGCCCGTCCCCTTCAGTCATACCACAGACACCCCAGGGAAGCTGTGCGGCAGTCACGAAGGGACGAGTGCATGGCGAGTGCGGACACAGAGCACCCAGCTCAGAAAGCTGCTTAGAAACCTCCAGTCCCTGCACCCAGCCTCTCCCATCCACATCCTTCCTCAGACTCTGGAACACCCTTTGTCTCTTTCAAGCTTCGGCTCTTGGCAGATTCCTGGTCTTTCCCGTGGCTAATCCAGAAGCAAGACGCTCTCTGGCTCTCAGTGCCTATTGCAAGTCTGTGTTCTCTGAGTTTCCCGGGCACAGCATGTTTGCTGAACTCATGCTCAGATCTGCTTACTTGGGACCTGCAGCCACTGGTGGGGGTCCAGATAGCCCTCATTTACTCATTAGCAGTAAATAACCGATGGTGGTGGGAGCCCAACATCATGTTCCACAGTAAGCAGCACTGAACGTGTCCCACCATCACAACCCAGTTCAGCTGGGGCTGTGGGGACTGGAATGTTCTTAGCAATTAACTGCCATGTCTGGGACTTGAAATGACAATGCACGGGGCCTCAGCTCATTCTGATTTCTCAGGCACCTGGTTATTCACCCCTCTACCCCTCTCCCAATGGTTTGAGAATCATACCTGATGATGACATTAACAACTAGGATGTATGTAATTGGGTTTGGTCTTTTGTTTTTGTTTTTTAGAGACAGAGAAAGGCAGAGACTCTTAAGCAGGCTCCATACCAGGTGCAGAGAGCCTGACATGGGGCTCGATCTCACGATCCTGAGAACATGACCTGAGCCAAAATCAAGAGCGAGATGCTTAACCGACTGAGCCACCCAGGTGCCCCTCATCATTCTTTTTATAAAACATTTAAGCTCACAAAAGAGCACAAGGAGTAACAGGACAAACCCCTTTGTGCCCACCACCTAGATTTAGGCATTTTGCTTTATTGGCTTCAGTCTTTTGTTCTGTTTTGTTTTTGAGAAATAAGGCAATGAGAATATATAATCGAAGGCCGTAAACTGCCCCTCTCCATCAACCACTCTCTTGGATGTTCAGTAGTTACCATATATTTCTTCACGTTTTCTACAAACACATTTATCTGTAAAAATATTAAGTATCGGCTAGTATGTTTTAAAGCATCATATAAATAGTATTAAATATGTCTTATATTTAATACATGTTACAGTATTATTATATTGATATACTATGTATACAAAATACATAACCTTTTTCATTTTGCTTCGTTTTACCCAACATTATGTTTCTGAGCTATATCCACAGAACTATTAGCTTATTTAGTGTTGAAGTGTACGAATGTACCAGAGTTATTTATACATGAATTTTATCCTACACTATCCCACGTGAGCCTCCCATCCACCCATTGTGATCACTTTCCCTCTTTTACAGATGGGGAAATGGGGGTATTGTGAAGCTGCACGGCTAATACGAGGTCATAAAACCAGTCAGTAACAGAGTGTCTTTTCTTTGGGGGCTGCTCTCAGAAAATGCCACATACTGGTTGGCTGATAAGCCACAAAAATTCATTTCTCATGGTTCAAGGACCCAAGAGTCCAAGATCAGGACACCAGCACGGTCAGGTTCTGGTGAAGGCCCTCTTCTGGGTTGCATAGGCCTAACTCTTCACTGTGTCTTCACGTGGTAGAAGGGGAGAGGGATCTTTCTGGCGCCTCTTTTATAAGAGCACCAATCCCTTAGTCACCTCCCAAAGGCCCCGCCTCCCTGGGCATTGTATTTTCAACATAAAAATGTCAGGGGACACAAAGGTTCAAAGGACACTCTGAGCATGGACTCAAAATCAGGTCCTGAATCTAGATCTCAAGGTAACGTTGACATTCGTTGTACCCACAACAAGCCCTCATCAGCATGTACTGGGTGCATGTACTGGGTGCTTCTAGAACTTCAGTAATTCAACAAATAGCCCTTGTGCACCTTATGTGCAGGCAAGGCCTATGCCCTCGAATATATTCACCTGAACTTACTACGTCCATCTTTTTGGTAGGGGTCATGTCCATTTGCATCGACAACAAAGATAACCACTTGAGACCTGCAGGGTGATATAACCCGCTAGGGGTCACGGACACAGGAAGCGGGTGAGCCAGGACCCATGCTGCGTTCCCCACATTCCAGTCCTGCACCTCCCAGCCATTCCCCATTGCCAGGGAGGAAATGGGGGCCAGCCGACTGCTCACCTGACTCCTCAAACTGCCGGTTGTGGGTCACCCAGGAGTCCTGGATCTGCAGCAGGCTGTCCTCCATGGCCTGGATGTCAGCGTCGGGACAGTTGCATTCCGGAAAGGTGGGGCTGCACTTGCACCAACAGTCGTTCCCCCTGCAGACGAGCTCGCCCTCGGAGCTGCACGTGATGTAGCTGAGTGCCGCGGCCACAAAGCGCTCACGCAGGTACGCGGGCAGCAGCACCTGCAGGCCTGGGGAAAAGCCGTCCCGGCGATTGTGGGGTAGGACCGGTAGGAACTCGGTGTCCCACACTCAGGGCTGCAGGATCCCCAGCTGGGGTTCTGCACACTTGTGCATTCTGGGCCCAAGAATGGCCGGTCACACCAGGGCCTGACCCTGTGGAGCTGGTTGGGTAAAAAGGGTCAGGCTGCCCCGGGGGACAGGTGGGAGGGGTCTGATAATGCAGATGAGGAGCATCAAAGCCCCAGGCTTAGGCAAACCCCTCACGTCAGCCAAATTGAGAGCCCGCGCGTATCACACGGATGGCCTTACTGGCTGCACATCAGCATTTCTAGGATGGGAACTGGAAGGAAAGCTTACAGCCCTCACAGGGGAGGAATCAAGGCTCAACGGACTTTTTGTTCTGCTTTCCACAGCCATCCTGGTTCTGGCTTCTCTGAGCTAAGCAGCAGACATCCTAAGATGTTATGCTGACCCCCGTCCCGGGGCTCCCACCACAGTGCTGATGACCAAGGGGGCCGCTCTGTTAGGAAGTGGGGGCAAGGGTTGCTGGTACGTAGTAGCCAGGCCCCACACCAAGTACTTAGTGTATATGATCATAAATAAAGTTCTGGGCAGACTGAGGCTCCTCTAGGGGAGGAGATCCGAGCTCAGTGGCCTCAGCCACCTGCTCGAGTGACAGTGCTCTTGAAATTGGCTTGGTGTCAGACCTGCCGCTGGTACCATCAGGTCATACTGCATCACTGGGACCGGCCGCCTGTCTCAGTTCACTTTAACTCTTCAGGGGATTGGAAAGTTAGCTGGTGGTGGGCATCCTAAGTTCAGTCAAGTCTGGGCAGGTATGAATGGTGCTCAGCTCTTTTCTAATTAGCTGCCTCTGATCTTGGATATAATCCACTAAATTGCTCCAAGCTTCAGTTTTCCTACCCATCTGTGGTGGGTATTATTTTACCAGTAGCAGAATATATTCCCGATTCAGCTTCAAGCCACTCAGGATGGCTGTTGGAAACATATCAAGAGGTGAATGAAGGACAGCCAGGCCGTTGGAGGCAGGCAGCCTGGGCCAGGTTCGAGGTCAGACCTGCAAGAGGCTCCCCAGTAGGGACCTTGTGAGAGACTGTGCCAGAAGGGTGAGGGACAGGAGAACTTCTGGGTACAATAATCTCCCCTCTCCTCAAATATCTGCCAGCTCTTTACTGTCACGCCCTTAACCTTGTCCTTGGCAGGAAATCAGAGTGCCCAAAGTATGTTATCCTCGTCTCAGCAGACCTCGGAACATAACTTAGAACTCTAGCAGCAGTGGGTGCTCGTTGTTCTTGCTCAAGGTCTGCCTCCTATTCTGAACGCTCCTAAATTCTCCTCTCCTCATGTCGTGCCCACAGCTGGCACTTGAGCAGCCCAGCCCACACACCCTGTCCACACGCTTGCTTTTGACGCACACCCTTCCAAGTCCTTTCTCTTCACCTCCCCCACTCCCTCCCTCCTCCTCACCATAACATTTCCCATTGCTATAAAATAAGTGCCCCGAGCAATGTCTGCATGAGTGATGGGCTATAAAATTAAATGGCATAAACCATTCCAAATGAACCACCAGACATTCCGAACTTCACTCATCGCTAATTTCCAGACGCAAACCCAGCCCACCGAGGGACAGGAGAAGAGGGACGCTAATGGCATGAGGCGCCTCTCTAAAGCAAGGAGTCTTTTACTCCTTTGTTTTATATATTCCTTGATTCCGAAAGTGCTGATGGGTTGCATCTAGCTCAGGTTGCCTGGAATTTGTAATCGTAGATCCTGGGTGAGGGCTATTGATTTTATAATACCGAGACAATAATATCTTAAACAGAGTCCAATTCAGTTAGGCCTTAAGAAAAATGAACTTTTCCCATTGCCAAACAGCTCTGTTTGAATCAGTTTGCATAGCCCTGGCCCAGGATGCTTGGGGGACAGGCAGCAGGAGCTGAGGGCCTCCCCTTAACCTCCCAGCCTCCAGGCCTCATGCCACCCCGTCTTTTTGCTTTCCTGTTTGCAAGGCTGTTTTGTCTAGTTCTGTCTCCAGTGGGGGCTCCCGTTCCTCTCAAACTGTTCTCCTCACTTTGATCTCCCAAGGGAGAGGACAGACTAATCACAGAAAGTAGAGACCACTCTTGGGGTAGCCAATGACCCCACAGTTTGTAAAGCTCTCAGCTGAGCTAGAGATGGTGGCCCCATAACCACTCTGCAAAGGCTAGCTATTCCCCAGTGTGTCCTTAGGACAAAGTGGAGGGTTCTTTGGGCAACAAAGGAGATCATCAAACCAGGCCACGGTATGGATGTGGTATTGCTGTAGGATAGTGACAGGGGTCTTGGGGAGGACTAACACGTGGGAGGGTGTGGGTGCCAAGTGGTATGAACAGTAGTCTTGGGTGCAGGATAAACCATGTCAGAAAAATCTCCTAAAAGAATGAGGGAAAGTTGTTTCATACGGGTCCCAGAACTCCTGGTGGTTCTGGTCCTTGGCAGGGTTTAGCCAAATGAGGCACCCAGGACCTTCTCCTGCTCCTCGGTGAGCCACGTTTTTCAGGAGATGTGAAAGATTTTGACACCCCTCCCATCGCGGGACCGCTTACCGAGTAACTGCACTTTGTTCTCCGGACTCTGTACCAGGACAGAGCTGACCGAATCCAGGTTGTCGTAGTTGCTGCAGCCCAGAGGGCCAGTCCTGGTCTCCGTGACCTAGAGAAGGAGGGCACAGTGTGGATTTAGATGCCCAGTGGAGACCAGCCCTAGGCGCTTCCCTTTCCAGCCATCTGACCTCAGGCCCCTTGTCTTGTCCTTGAGCAGCCCAAGAGCGCATGCGTTTCCCTTCCCCCAGGGGCATGAAGCCACCTTCCTTCCTTGTTCTAACTGGGTGAGTACTGGTGGTGGAGGGCGGCCAGCGGCAGGTTGTACACAGTGCGAGGCTTCCGAGGGAGCCAAAGGGAATTCACCTCTGGGAAGAAAAAATTCAACATAGGCAGAGGAAGATGGACCTCTAAGCCTGAGTCCCCCCCACTTCCTCCCCCAGAGGGAGACAGGAGTCCAGATGTGGATGCTGTCAGCCGGCTGGCAAGCCCAGCTGCATCCACTCGATGTGGTGCTCGCAGCTTTAGGGATCCCGAGGATGAAAAGCACTAGAGAAATAGGAGTTACGAGTATTATTATTAGTATTAAACATTTAAGTCCCACCTCGCCACTGAGATGTCCTTAGAGAAAATCAGCCATGGGCTTACTGCATATTTTAATAAGTATATTAAATATACATAAACTCTTATAGCCATGTAATATTCCAAAACACCACAGAATCATTTTAAAATATTATAAAGTTGGCCTATCCATTTTTCTCTGATGTTTTTAAAGTATAAGATGAAAAATGGGGAGCTTTAAATGCACTGAAATAATTCCCTAATAAGAATGATGGGGACCCACGGCCCTTTCTTCCCGGGATCTCCGAGAGCTTTGCCAACAATCAATCAACCAATCAACGAGTATTTATTGAGCAGCCGCTGTTCAATTCCGTATAATTCATCAAACATTCATAGAGTGCCTTTCCTGGAGTTCTTCAAGGAGTCGGCCCTGATATCTCGGACCTTCTCTCCTGGCTCTGGGCACCTCTGCTCTGCAGCAGGCGTAGAAGTTTCCATCCTTTTCCATAAAGATCTGGTTAAAGCCTGGGTCCTCCACACACTAAAGGCTCCCTGGGGCTAGGCTTCTATTCACCGTATTCACCAGGTTGTCAACAGCAACGAACACAGTGCCTGGCACATAGCAGATACTCAGTAACTTAGAGCATGTGTAATATGTTCCAGGCTTTGTGGGGCGGAGACTCAGTGAGCGGAGAGATGTGCAAGTTATGCACGGTGTGCTCCAGGAAATTACACCCTGGGGGAGAGGCAGGTGCACAATGCAACCGGGGGCGAGGCACCGAAGTCGAGCAGAAGCCCTGTGTCAGTGCGCACTCAGGAAAACAGAGCTCTGAGCAGAGAGAGGGAGCGGAAGGGAAGCAGCAACAGAGGAGACTCAACTGAACAGGTCCTTAAGAATAAGTAGACGTCTTAGTGAATCTCTGTATTATACACCTGGATGTAATATAACATGGTATGTTAACTATACAGGCATTAAAATAAAATAAAATAAAAAGTAAAATGAAATAAATAATAATAAAGAGAAACAGAAGCAGCCAGGCAGAGAAGGGAAAGAAAGTTCTCTGCAAACCAGGAGAAGGGGTGAGCATAAGCTGTAACACACAGCTGGAACGTGTGTCATGAAAATGTCCAGCACCCTGCAGGTTACAGGGTGGCGGGGGAGTCACCAGGTGACGAGCAAAGTAGAAATGACATTTTTAAAGAGAATTTAGTAGTTTTAGTCTTAAAAAAATACTCATGGGGGTGCCTGGGTGGCTCAGCGGGTTAAAGCCTCTGCCTTTGGCTCAGGTCATGATCCCAGGGTCCTGGGATGGAGTCCTGCATCGGGCTCTCTGCTCAGCAGGAGCCTGCTTCCCTCTCTCTCTCTCTACCTGCCTCTCTGCCTACTTGTGATCTCTGTCTGTCAAATGAATAAATAAAGTCTTTTAAAAAATGAAGTCTGGTTTGATACTGACTAGAAATAAGGTAGGGAGACAGATGGGAGAGAACCTCGTGACTTAAATTAGTCTGAGAAGGCTTCGTGGGGGAGGTGAGCCGTGAAGGATGAATAGGAATGGAGGGGAAAGAAGAGAGAATTAGGAGAAAAAGAGGTGATTACAGACAGAGACCAAGGCGTAGACAGACACAGCGCACGAAAAGCAGCAAACCCAGCCCGAATAAAGAATGGGACCAAGAGCATGACAGGGGCAGGAATGACTACCCTACGGTTGCCAAGTTCATCCCCCAACGTCATCTCTTCTAACCTTCACAGAAACTCTGAGACAAAGCTCACTACTATCACTCTCTGAAGAAGAAAACCAAGTTTCACAGAGTTTTGGTACCCAAGGCCACAGAGCTGAGAGTAGCTAAAACAGGATTTTAATGTTTGAGTCCTCAGTCTCCTCCTGTCTCCTGTGAGGGTGTGTCAGAGGACTGCAGAAAATAGAGTTAAACCCCTCTGGGTGACATCACGCCTAAAAACAAGTATCAACAGAGCAGTTCATCCAAACTAGTTCAGTGATCTGCCCTCTGCTCGGAACGTGAACCCGGGGCAAAACAAACTGTATGGACTCGAGACCACCGTATCCTAATACTACAGATGAGGAGCCCTTGGCCAGGTAGGTGAAATGATTTATTCAAGGTCACACAGCTAGTTACCTACAGGACTCGGATTCATTCCTCTCATTCACACCTTCTCTCACTCGCCCATTTATTCATTTAACTATGCAAGGAGCATCCAGAACTCACCCTGAGTAAGGCACAGGCACTGCCATCAGGAGTTCAGAGACCAGAAGAAACATGCTTCCGTAAGCCCAGCGTTCGGGCTGTTACACCTGCCTCCCTCCACAGGTGGGCACTAGGTGCTGAGTAATGGCTGTGTACTGAGGGAGCGACTGATGGGCTAGCGGTCACACTCAGCGGGAAGGCAGGGCCAGGCTTCCTTCAAGGTGAGGTCTTCATCTCTATGTAAAAATGCCTGTAAGAGGAGCCGTGGCCATGGACAAGCCCAGCTCTTCTGGAGTGGGATGGACTGAAGGGCAGGGTGGAATGGCGGGTGAGACGGTGGGTGAGACGGTGGGTGGGTGTGGTATTTAGGACACTTGCCTCTCCCCGCCTCCAGGTGACCTGGCCACCACACTGTCATGGAGATCTGCGCTGGCTTTTCCATCCACCCACCCCTGAGCTGGCAGCTCACCAGCACTGGGTCCAGGCAGGGAGGGAGCTACATGCCTCAGGGAGGAGTAGGACGACCCACCAAGGAGGAGACCAGTGAACAGCCGCTCTCCTCTCCCTTATGCCCCCACACTCCCTGTCTTCCTGCCACCAACCCATCTGGGTCCCCACCACCAGCACCATTTTATGCAGCATTCCAGGCTGGCTCTGAGGCGGTTTTCTGACCTTGACTTTGCTATTTCCAAAGGTCAGTTCCACAAGAGGACAATCAATTAGATAAGTCATGGAGAGGATGTGGGTAGCTTCCCTTTGTTAATTGTGGCATGAGAACAGGAACGAGGAAGAGACAAAGACTCTGATCCCCACAGTCACTTCCTTAGAGGGAAGGAGCCAAGCCAGATCGAGAATGAGGAAGGCTCACTCAGATGACACTAGATCCCCAAGTCACCGCTTTCTCCACTGCCATTCTGCTCTGAGCCACCTCTGTCCTGAGAGACAGAAGGAAATGGGAAGGAAAACGACATGTAGAGGGTCCTCTTCCAGATATTGCCTGGGCACTGGCTTGATAAGCTGGATGCCTGAAGGAAGACCCCTTCCCCCCAGGGATGAGAGTCCCAGAGTCTCTAGAGGATGAGTCCAGAGAACCCTGTGCTCTGTAGCAGACACAGATAGCTTTGGCAGATTACAAAAAGGGCCCATAGAGATAATGGAAAGCACCATTCACTCAGGCGCACACATTCAAAGAGCATCTCCGATAAGCTTTCAGAAAGGGAAAATAATTGTGTGCTAATTGGTCTGTTGACAGAGACCGTCCTGCCTTCAGAAAGCCCTGATGGATCTCAGGTTCATTAGCACATCCAATTTTCCGTAAATACTGGCTCGTACAAGCCCTCCTTCCAGCGAGCCTGCTCTCCTCCCCTTGCCCTTTGAGGCCCCGCTGCTCTTGTCCTACCTCGGGAGTCACCTGCAAAGCTAAGCGCCGGAAACGGGCTTCTCACTGCCAGCCCGCCCTTCTCGAGACAGGGCCGGGCAGGGCGAGTGCAGCGGCAGCCACAGTGTGTGCCTCAAAGAGCAGCAGGCTGAGCCCCAGGCTGCTGTGCTGAGGAATTCACACAAGCCTTTTTAAGGACGCTTTGTGAGAAGCGCTTCTTTTTGCCATCCTGGGATCCACTGGGGTTTGGGGTGGGCTCTTTTCAGTAAGCTCTGGAACGTATCAAACCAAGTCCTTCCCCCACCTTCGACTAAGTAGAGGGTTTGCTGCCACCAAGAAACAGGCTCATCCGCTAGCGGCTCTCCTCCCCTCCCAGGCTTACCAACTGTCATAGAAGCAGTTTAATATTCTAACAATTTGTCTAGCCAAACCAGCCGAATGTAAGCCCTGACTACAGGAAAGTCAAATCATTGGTAACTCCATGTCCTGGAGTCCACGGACTTCTCAAGGTCACAACTTGACCTTGATGAGCACTGAGGCCGAAACCCAATCCCAAGTCTTCTCACTTGAGCACGTTTGTTTCCCACTAAGCCAGGCAGCCTGCCTTCACCTGCCTTCAGCTATCAAGCGCTTTACTGAGTGTCTCAGCACGTGGCAGCTGCCTCGAGGGGACCTGGAACCACGTGAGTGCTGCAGAGTCCCTCCTGCGCTAAGCCCTCCTGTCATACCTGTGGGCACGGGGAGGTACCAATGGGGATGTTGCCAGCTGCAGTGTAACGTGACAAATCCTGCAATGGAGCTGTGTACCGATCAGGGTCAACCTTACAGCAGATTGGGGTTTTCAGTGAGGTCTCCGAGCAATGTGTCGGATAAACGAAAGGGGCCAGCATGCCTCTCGCTCCGTGTTGGTGAAAACAAGTGGCTAACGAGGGGTAGGAAGTAGAAGCACACCTGCTTACAGAAATAAGAAACAGGCCGATGTGCTGGAGGATTTTTCCTTCACCAAGGCTGAGCAGGTGAGCAGAGCACCTCAGGCCACCCCCCTCGATCCAGAGTCATGACAGTGCAGGAAGCCCGCTCCATGGTCCCAAAGGCGCAGTCAGTAGAGGCAAGTGGGCAGCAGAGGCTGCAGAGCCAACTCGGGCGTGTTAGCTAGCAGGGATGTACCCAACCTACTGGCCCTTGCTCTGTGAGTCTGGAAAAGTATGTGAGAGCAAAGAAATGGCTCTGGCGGAACACTCCACAGCCAAGACAGAATGGACGGCTCAACCCTATCAAGTGAGCAGAGTGGTGGGACAGGTGAGGTGCCAAGATCTCCCTTTGCTCCTTGTCTGGCAGGGTGCTCTTGGACAGGTCCCTGGTTCTCCAGACCTCACTAAGCTCTGTGAGGATGAGGACCTAGAGGAATGGAAGTAAGAGAAAACACTAAATGGTCCTTGTACTCTTGTGATTCTCTGAACTGCATCTCGTGGGGAGAGCACACTGCACTCCTCACCAGAGAAAACTCCAGGCTGATCGACCCAGTGGAAGATGAATTATCATCTCACACCCCCTGGGTGACCGGAGGAATTCCAAAAAGAGACTTCCAAGGATGGTGGCCCCATTTTGTGGGGATGGGCAGTGGCTCTAGTTCTGGAAAGTGCTTCTGCAGGCCATAGGCACTAGAATAGATGTGGCTTGGGGTGCCTTCCCATCTCTCATTCTGCCACCTGCAGACTTTGCCAAAGAGAGGAGTTCGGTGAGCCGTACCCAAGACAATAGGTTAGACTGTATTGGACTAAAGTGGACCTTGAACCAGACTTTTTTCCTCCAGGAATTTAGAACTGTGATACTGAGAGGAAAAATTTAAAGGGTGGTGGTAGACACCCTTGAAGTTCAGAATAAATAATTATCAAGCGATTCTTATGTGCCAGGAATGGAGACTACAACTATGAACAAGAGTGGTCCCTGCCCTGATGGTCCCCGCTGAGAGAGCAGACAGTGTTCTGTGTGGGCCAGAGTCAGCTCCAGAGCAAGGCAGAGCTAAATGTAATCCAGAGTCACTGGTGTACAGAAAAGTCTAGAGAAAACAAAGGAAAGAACTTGCACAAGAGAAGCCAGAAGATGAAGCAGATGAAGGAAAACAGATGGCATGTGTTCCAACAAGAAACAGAGACAGTAACCTGGGCATCTCGCCGCCCTTCAACAAGACCCATGCGTCTGGAAGGCACTTAGTGTCTCATCCTTGGAGATCTGTGATAGTCTTCACCACAGTCCTCCTGCCCAATCACCTTTATGCTCAAGTGACCTTGAGTACCTTTGTTTCTTTCAATTGACCGTGCTACTGTGCCCTTGTACACACACTGAGAAGAACCTAACCTATGTGGAAAACTGGGTCAGTGACTCAGTCAGTCAGTCAGTCAACAAACCTTTACTCATCACCCATAATGTGGCAAGCTCTGTACTCTCACCAGCAACCAAAGATGAGTAAGACCCCAGTCCCTCCCACAAGGACCTCAGAGTCTCAGAGGTCACCATGTTAGCTAGCAATTATAGTTCAAATGATGAGCCCTGTAAAAGAGGCACGTGCTTGAGACACTGCAGAGGAGCATTTAACTGCCTTGGAAGTCAGAAGAGGCTTCACAAAGGAGTCACCTTTTTGACTTGACCAAAGAAGGATGAGGGAAAGGCACTTCGGTAGACAGACAAAACCAACAGCAGGTGCCAGGGATGTGCATATATTTGAATACAGACAACTCGTTGGCTAGGACTGGGCTACATGACAGAAGTGGTAAGTGAAGGGCTGAGGCAGGAGCCAGGTTGAAAAGAGACAAAAGAATAGTAGGGATAGATTTTCGACAGCCTGATGGTTTTGTTAAGAAGAGGAATTATCCTTTTTTAAGCTCCAATTATGCTGTGTCTCAAGCATTCTATCTATTTTTCTATTTGATCCTCACAGAAAGCCATCGAGGTAAGAAATATTCTGATCACTCAACAGTTTTAAGACTGAGAAAACCAAGGCTCAGAGTAGTTTGGGAACTCGTCCTAGCCTAGATCACCCCGAGCAGGGGCACAGCAGCAAAGACTCTTGGGTGCGACCCTACACTCCTTCCACTGAGTCACACTGCCACCATGGCTGGGCTGCGGTGGTTTAAGCAGGAGGATGGTAGGAGATGATTTGCTCTTATGCAAGCGGCAGAGAGGGTGATCAGGGAGCAGTGCTGAGAATGGAGACAGAGAGACTAGTTAAAAAGATAATGCAAGAAAATCAGGCAAGCATCCTTCAGCTCCTGAATTAAGGGGATGGCAGGTGCATGAGGAGGCTGCAAAGGGCAAGTTGAGAATATATCCAATGCAGTGATGATAGTGATGGGCCACGGAGTCTAAGTTAGGCCAACAGGCAAATGAGGCCATGACAGAAAATGAAAAGTTGGTCAGGTCAAAGGATGGGAAGGGACATTAATGGGATGTCGGGGTTGTTAATCCAGAACTCCTTTTCTTTTCTAGGCAAGATCAGTTCTCCACCTTCAACACAGCCCACTCACTACAGAGTTCTGTCTTCCTGGTAAAACCCAGTCTATGCTACTAACAGTCTTCTTTCGTCATTTTAAGCTGCCTAAGAGACCAACCTCCCAAATGTACCCTAAACCTCTGTTAACTTCAGCCATTGTCCTCTCTCAGACTCTCACTCCGTACAGCCCCAGAGCTGACCTCTTCTCTTTGGTGCTCTCTCAGTCTCATGATTGGTCTTCGCAAGGTCGTCTATAGCCTTGATCTCTTCTCAAGAATCTATATCCTCTTTGTCCATTAACCACAGCCCAGCAGATGCTGAAGACAGGGGTTCTCAGCCTTCTCATCTCTCTTCACCTTGGCCTCCAGCCCCGTCTCAGTCATCCACACTCATGGCCATGTCCAGAACCTGATTTTTTTTTTTTTTTCTCTAACTCGCTCTCTAATCTCAATATTAAGCATCACACACTTGCACTTCCTCGGGTCTCTTCCCTCCAACAAATCATCAAACCAACTTTGTGACCTAACTCACTTTCACAGTGAAACTTTTCACTTTCTGCCATCCCTGAATGGTCTCAGATCCCTCGGTCCATCACTATAGTCACAGCTTTGTGTGTACTCTCACTTCCTTCGCTTCTTTTTTCTTTCATCTTGTACACACACACACACACACACACACACAAACACACACTCTTCCTTGTTGAATCCAGCTCTCCACCCACTCCATGCCTGCCTGTACTTGAAGCGTCAAATGTGGCTGTTACAACTGACAGCTATGTAAATGGGTCCCCGTTATAACTGTCACCGTGGGTCTCATGTGGGCCCTCAGGGCTGCCAACCAATCCACAACATTTATCTAGTAGTTGTAACACCTAACCCCTACCCTTCTGAAACCATTTCCTACATTCTTTTCTCAACAATTTCTTTCCCTTCCTTTTAGTCAAGGACTCTGTTTCTCGTGTCCTCAAGGAACTGGATCAATCAGACAAGGACATTTGCATCCTCCCACCGCAGCTACATGCGACTGCGTGGAGTCTGTCACCTGAATGCCTCCTGCTGCAAAGGATAGGATGTTTATGCTCCTAGGTAAGACCCACCTCTCCATGGACTACTAGCCTCTCCCGCTTAGCCAGCCGCTCTTGTAACTGCCTCCTGTCTCTCCTCCATCGTCATCTTCTTCCTCTCTTCTGAATCATTGCTACCAAAATGCCAAGATTCGAGTATCCTCCACCTTAAAAACAAAATCTCCACCTCCCTTGACCTTCCACCACTCTCCAGCTATCCCCCATCTTTTGTCTTTACAGCAAAAACCCTTAAGGAACTGCCTTCTCCTCCTCTGATTCCTCCCTTTGCTTTCTCTCTTGAACCTTCTATACTCAGCCTTTTGTACCTGTTGTGTCACTGAAACCCCTCATCTCTAGGTTGCTCATTACCTCCATGTTGCCAGATTGAAGATCCATTCTCCAACTACTCAACAGCATCTAACACAGCTGTCTGCTCCTTCTTTTGAGAAACACTTGCTTCACACGGTCTTGTGATAGGACTTTGGTTCCTTCATACTGATCTGCGTGATCTCAGCCTCCTTTTAGCTCCTCCTCCTCTTCCCCATTTCTGGATATTGATCTGCTGTTCAACTCGGCCCTAGAGCCATTTACAGGCTACATTCACTCCTCAAGTGATCTCATTCCATCTTGCCCACAGTATTAAATACCAGCTACACATGTGTATATAGCGATATGCTGAATTTCTATCTCCAATCATGACCTTTCTATTGAAATCCTACTATTATATCCAGTTGCCTGTTAGATAGCTCCACTCGGATGTCTAAGAGGAATGTCACACTCAGGGTGTCTAAAATCAAGCTCCTGATTTGTTTCTTTCAGATGGCACCTCTCCCAGCATTGTCCTTCTCAGTAAAAGAATCACTGTCATCTGGTTGTTCATGCCAAAAATCTTAGTGACTCTTGATTCCTTTCTTCTAATTTATTAGCTAATCCCAGAGGCTCTACCATCAAAACACATCCTGCCTCTGCCAACTTCTCACTACCTCTCACAGCCAGCTTTGTCTGAGCGGGCCACCGTTCTTCCTCCCTTGACCATGGATGGCATCAGTCTCCACAATCCCGCTTTCTCTTCTCTTCCCTAAGCAGTGATGCCCTCATGATCTTAACATCCTTTATTGATCTCTGTCTCAGGCAGTCTACCACCGGGCGGGGAGGGGGAGGTTAGGGGGAGAGAAAAGATGTTCTCCGTAGGCTCATCTCCTCTTCACCCCTCTACTGACTGCACTCCAGCTACCTGACACAGTGTTTCTGGACCACAACACGCACACTCCCACTCGCAGCAATCCCACCTGCTCTCACTCAAGATACCCATGTGCCCCCCCCTTCAGATCTCTGCTTAAATGGCATTTCTTCAAACAGGTCTTCCCGAAAGTGCCATGTCCCCGTCACTCTCTTTCCTCTTCCCTGAATCCATTTCTTCGTATCATTGATCCCACCTAACATCATGTATTAGAATGTGAAGTTCATGAGGGCAGGGACTCTCTATGCTTTGTTCACTCTTAGGATTCTCAGGAGCCAGAGCAGAGCATGACACATAACAGGTGTTCAATAAATATCTACTGAATGAATAAATAAAGGAACAAAATTTCCTTCCAATTTTGGGTGTGATAAAAGCAGCATATAATACAAGGCTGACCACCACTCGCTACCTTGACTTTATATTTAGAATAAAATAATCCAGCATTTTCAAGTATTGTCATTGGTCTTCCTTTCCCTAAAACAATATGAACTTTGCTAGAAATGTCCTAGCTGTAAGTAGAGAAGATGGGATGATGGTTATGATTATTAATGTTATAGTAACCATTGATCATTTTCCAACATGCTTGAGATCATATCACTCCTCCGCTCAGAATTCTCTGCTTGTTTTTCGCTGCACTTTGACATGAAATTCCATATCATGGCCACGTAATCTGGTTCTCGTCTACTTCTGAACCCCATCTAGTGCCAGTGTCTTTCTGTTCACTTTACTTCAGTCACAGCGATCTTCTGTGTTCTAAGGCACCTGCCCCAGGACCTTAGTTCTCACTATCTGAATATCCTTCCTTCAGATCACTCGCATGTCAGCCTCAAAACCTAAACCCGAAGTGACCTCCCTGGACCAATCTGGCTAATATTAGCTGCTCCCTTCTCTCACCCCAGGAAATCTGTACCTTATGACTCTCTTTTCTTTGTACCTTTATCTAAAATTACTTTGCTTTTATACTTGTTTAATATCCTTATCCCTCACCGGAATGTAACCTCTGCAGAGTAAGGACCTTGTCTCTCCTTCACAACAGTCCGCTGGCCAGAGATCACCTCAGAGTAGAAGCAACATGTCTGTCTGCTGTACAGGGAAGACCTGGACCACCTTTCAGGGTTGGCTGTGCCTGTGTCAGGAAGCTGCTTTCCCACATCCCTCAGTCAGGCCTGGCTGACCTGGAGCTGGCTAAGACTCCTGCTTCCCCTTTGGTTCCTCTCTGCCTGTCTGCCGTCCCTCCCCCAGCACTTCGCAGGCTGTTACCTTGATGGCCCCCGTGGCTATCTGGATATGGTGCAGCCGCCTCAGTGTGCTCTCTCTGTCGATGAAGTAGGAGGCTGCCAGCTGGTGCAGGGTCTCCAGGGACACGGCAGAACTGTTTCCACTGCCCCCAACGACAGGAGCGCTTCCTGCTGTTTCTGCCTTGCGGCTCAGTTTTCGCTTGTCCACAAAAATGGTCAGGGACTCTTCTCCTGTCGCAAACCACATGGGTTCACTGGTAAGGCCTTCTGCTCCCTAATACCCTAACAGTTAGAACATGAAACCCTTGGCCAGAAGAGTCAGAGCTCAGAAGGAGTCAGCTGCCCCTGTTGAAGAGAGTTCTAGAACAGTCTCATCAGACAGTGCACAGGGTAGCAGGCGTCACTGCCCGAGGGGCCCTCCTCCCTTTCCCTCATTCTTTAACCATCCCATAGCTCATCCCCTCCCCTCCAGCTTATCCATTTAACATCCTTTATTGATCTCAGTCTCAGGCAATCTACCTCCATGGGGGAGATAAAATTTTTTCTCTCAAGTTGTTTATGAGAAGTCACCATGGATATTTCTGCTCCCTCAGAAAGGGCAAAAGCCTTGAAGTTCAACCTCCCTCCTCCCCATCAAACACTCAACACCTACCACATGCCAGCAGCTGGCCCGAACCCTTGGAGAGTTTCTTTTTGTCCATCAGACGGTGAGCTAAATGTTATAATAAATCCCGCTTTCTTCTTCCCAGGGCAGCGACAGCCCTGTCTCCTCAGAGCTTTCGATTTGGCCACAGGTTACACCATCCCCACTCCCAACCTCGTCCCCATCCAGCCCAGAGCCACTGGAATTGGTTTGGCCAGTTACCAATCTTTAGAGAGGCCAGCAGGGGTCAGGGACTCAATGGACATTTACTTCTTTGCCTATGGGTCCGACAACTATAGCCACAGCAAATACTAGGATGTGGAGAAGCCTCTGGGTTAGAAGGCGCTGTCAAAAGAAAACTGGGAGCGCCCCCTGCTGGCAAGTGCTTAGTAGGCGCCTGTGAGTCCCCCCCACCTCCTTACCCCACACCCCTTCCTCGAGGAGGATGCTTATAAGCAAAGAGCAATGTTCTGGATGTCACGATTTGGATGTCAAGAGATTATAGTGTTCTCAAAGGCACCAGAAAGAAACTATTTCTCAGGCGATAACAGGCTGGGAAGAGCAAAGACCCAGGAAGACTCAAGCTCTACTCCAAGGGTTTTAAAGCTATATCCGATGATCTGACAGCCAGTTCGCGCCGGATCGCGATGTTGCTTACCTCCAAGGGTGGCAGAAAGTAAGAAATGAGTGCCGTACTTTTTAATCAGGTTTTCAGTGACCTGCTGTAGGTTGGGTCTCCTTCCAAGGAGGCGAATATTCCGGATAAATTCTGGGGCGAGAGGCAATGGCAAACTGAAGAAGTCCTTCCTTTCCAGAGCCAAGTTATTTACTTTCCAACGGGCAAACTCCCTGAAGAAAAAGTCAAGGGATAAAGAAAAGCTCCATGTATGCAAGAACAAGAAGCATAAAATCTGAAGTAGAGAATGTTCTTTCTCCACTTCTACCACCGTCCCCTCCCCTCAGCACACATCCCTCCACACAGAGGCACCTGGTGCCTGGAAGAGGCCTGCTGGCCTCCACTCAGGCCCCTGTTCCCAGGCTGTGGGAAAGACCCATCTCGGCTGACTTCCATCACAACCTACTTCCATCTGGCTGTCTCACTGGAAAGCAGCTAATCAGCTCACCCGCATGAAGGTAGTCATGTACCATAGTGTAGTATGGGGGCAATACGCCAACAGCGAAAACGTGAGAGCAGCGGTTTGCAGAGATGGGAACCAGTTCCAGGTGCCCCTCAGTGCATGAGTCCCATGAGCTCCCCATTTGTAAAGTCAGGAGTTTGGTCTACAACAATAGTCCTCAAACTTTTTGGTCTCGGGGCCCCTTCACACTCAAAAAATGACTGTGTCTGCCATATTTATGTGGCTTATAGCCATGGATGATTACCACTTTAAAAACTCAAACCAAGAAAATTTAAATGTATTATTTTACTTAAAGATCACAGCAGTAAATCTATTACATATAATGTAAATAGCATATTTTTATTACAATAACCATATGTCCTGAAACAAAACCAGTTTAGCAAGAAGAGTGGTATTATTACTTTGCATTTTTGCAAGTCTCTAATATTTGGCTTAGCAGAAGAGAGCTGCATTCTCATATTTGCTTCTGCATTCAATCTGTTGTGATAATTGTGGATATTCTTCTTTGTGGCTATTTGTTGTTCACTCAACAAATGTCATTCCTTAAAGGTTAGTTACAGCCTGGAATCTGAAACCATTTCAGTGCACTTTTCATAACTCTGTTACATTAAAATTTGGTGTTCTACACTGTACTTTGAATGTGTCCTTTTACCCTTCAAGATTTTGGAACATCATTCACTGGTCATCTAAAAAATATGGGATCACTGAATTATTCAGATCTTCCACATTGTGAACTTTTCATTATATAATAGCAAAACACCATATTTGTTAATATCACCACAAATCTCATGAGTAAAGTTATTAAATATTGGAACTGCTACCAAGCTCATAATGACAAATATGAGTTTTCCAAAATTCTAATTTTCATTTGAAAGCTTAAATTTCATCATTGGCAACAAATAATATTAGTTGTTTTCCTTGAAGCGGTAAACCTACTTCATTCCTCGCCCCCCCTTTTTTTTTGAGAAAATGTTTGCCAGACACTAAAATCTAAATAACAATAGTTTGTCTGATGGTTGTTCTTTCAAGAAAAATTCAGTTCCAATGAAAAAGCAGCTAGTTGAGCTCACAATTCAATCACAAAAGCATTTTTTCCTTGAGACAATCATCGTTCTTCCATAGCCTCCAATGTGCTTTAGGTTTGCATTTCACCATGCAAAATATTAAAAAGACATGTACTCAAGGGTCAAGAGCCAATAAAATTAATAAACTTGACTGCTTCAAGGACATTTCTTATATGAATCTAACATGCATGTTTGTGTGCATGCACGCGCACGCGCCTGTGTGTGTGTTTAGGTGCAAGTATATAATGATAAAAAAAAAAATACATGACTGGGGCACCTGGGTGGCTCAGTGGGTTGAGCCTCTGCCTTCAGCTCAGGTCATGATCTCAGGGTCCTGGGATCGAGCCCTGCATCAGGCTCTCTGCTCAGCGGGGAGCCTGCTTCCCCCTCTCTCTCTGCCTGCCTCTCTGCCTGCTTGTGATCTCTCTCTCTGTCAAATAAATAAATAAAATATTTTAAAAAATACATGACTACTGGTGTCCTTTGATGAGACTGCCTTTATCCAAATTAAGATGATTTGTTTTCACAACATTGGCAGATGTCAACATGGACATCCTGAAAAGAGGACCCACCTTCTAAGAAGCCCTATTATACAAGATGCCAAAATTCCTTTCTAATCCCATCTACACTTTTAATCTTCTTGCTTTGCTCCTCACTGAAATGTCTGTATTTTAAAGGAGACACATTTCCAAGAGGAATCTGTCTTGGGATAAAATTTAAAGGATCATATCCACTAGTAAGAAAGGACTCTTCCATGGCCTTTCACATTATACTCCTAAGGACCAGCTCCACTGCATTAGGGAACAACAAAATGCAAAGTCTTATCAACCTTCTCACCCATCCCAACTCTGCTCTTCGTGACAGTGCTAAAGCTTGGTCTTTCTCCCCAAATCCATGGACTACAAATTATAGGGCTGCATAAAAATAAAAGAGTTCCAAAATAAGTGAATAAAAGTCCATGCCCAATTTAAGGCTATAGAATTCTCTCATCTAACTCTAGGAACTAAGACAGAGAGGAGGGGCATGTGCCAAATATTACCAGGGAAACAAAAGAAAAGACGACTAATAATTCAAGGTTCCAACAAAGCCTTTTAAGATTCCCATTGTGTGGCTTTATTTATCTAAGCAGGCAAGTTCATAATAATACATTATCATTTATTTCCATCGTACAGGAAATGTCAAACTTTAAAGTACAGGGTATCTGTGGAACTGTTTTCTATCCCAAACCCCACTGCAGCATACAGAACAATTGCTTGATCTCCTGTCTAAATTGACCAAATGGCCAATCAAAAGATATGGGGTGGCTTAATAGACTTTTTTCTTAAAGACCCAACCACATGCTGCTTGCAAGAGACTCACTTCAGTAGTAAGGACACCTATACTGCAAGTGAAGGGATGGAAAAGATATTCCACGTAAATGGAAACCCAAAGAAACCTGGGGTAGCTATCAGTTAAAGTAGACTTTAAGCCAGACTGTAACAGGAGACAAAGAAGGGCATTCTATAATGACAAAGGGATCAATTCACCAAGAAGATACAACATTTGTAAATTATGCACCAAGGTAGGAGCACCTAAACATATCAAGCAAATATTAACAGCTCTGAAAGGAGAAATGAACAGCAGCTCAACAATAGGAGGAGACTTCAATACCTCACTTTCAACAAGGGTGAGTCCATTCAGACAAGATCAACAAGGGAACATTGGCTTTAAATGACATATTAGAGCAGATGGACATAACAGATATTTGCAGAACATTCCATTCAACAGCCCCAGAAAACACATTCCTCTCTAGCACACATGGGATTTTTTGGGGGTAGATCACATGTTAGGTCAGAAAACAAATTTTAATAAATTTAAGAAGACTGAAATCATATCATGCATCTTTTTCATTCACAATTATATGAAACTAGAAAATACGAGAAGTAAAGTGGAAAATTCACAAATACATGGAGATTAAACAACATGCTCCTGAACAACCAATAGGTCAAAGGAGAAATCAAAAACTATCTTGAGACAAATGGAAATGGAAATACAAATACCATGCAGCAAAAGTAGTTCTAAGTGGGATGTTTATAAAAATAAATGCCTACACGAAGAAAAAATGAAGTTCTTAAATAACCTAATTCATACCTCAAGGAACTAGAAAAAGAACAATGAATTAAGCCCAAAGTTAGTAGAAAGAAGAAAATAACAAAGATCAGAGTGGAAATGAAGAGCATAGAGACTAAAACGATGACACCAGAGATCAATGAAAATAAAAGTTGGTTTTTGGAAAAGATTTTTAAAATAGACAAATCATTAACTAGACTAACCAAGAAAAAAGGGAGGAGACCCAAGTAAATAAAATTGGTAATGAAAGAGGAGACATTACAGCTGATACCACCCAAATACAAAGGATCACAAGAGACTACAACGAACAATTACTGACCAAATAATTGGACAAACTATGAGAAATGGATAAATTCCTAGAAACATAACCTACCAAGAGTGAATCATGAAAAAGGAGAAAATCTGAACAGACCAATTACTAGAAAGAAGATTGAGTCAGTAATAAAAAACCTCCTAACAAACAAAAGTCCAGGATCAGCTGGCTTTCACTGGTGAATTCTACCAGACATTTAAAGAGTTCTTACCAATGTTTTCCAAACTCTTCCAAAAAATAGAAGAGGAGGGGCAACTTCCAAGGCCAGCATTACCTTGATACCAAAATCAGACAAAGACACTACAAGACAAGTAAATTATAGGCCAGTATCCCTGATAAATACACATGCAAAAATCCCCAACAAAATATTAGTAAACTGAATTTGACATTACACAAAGAGAATTATACAGCATAATCAAGTTGGACTTATTCCAAGAATGAAAGGATGGTTCAACATTTGCAAATCAATCTATGTGCTACTCCACACTAATAAAACTAAGTATAAAAACATATGATCATCTCAACAGATGCAGGAAAAGCAATTGAGAAAATTCAACATCATTTGTGATAAAAACTCTCAATAAAAAATATATAGAGGGTACATACCTCAACATAATATATATCCTATATAACAAGCCCACAACTAACATTTTATTCAATGATTAAAAGCTGAAAGCTTTTTCTCTAAGATTGGAATTAGACAAGGTGGCCCACTCCTGCCAATTTTATTCAATATAGTACTGGCAGTCCTAGCCAGAGCAATTAAGCAAGAAAAAGAATTAAAAAACATCCAACTCGGGGCACCTGGGTGGCTCAGGGAGTTAGGCTTTGCCTTCAGCTCGGGTCATGATCTCGGGGTACTGGGATCGAGCCCCGCATTGGGCTCTCTGCTCAGCAGGGAGCCTGCTTCTCCCCGTCCCCCTGCCTCTCTGCCTACTTGTGATTTCTGTCAAATGACTAAATAAAATTTAAAAAAAAATCCAACTCAGGAAGAAAGAAGTAAAATAATCAATTTGCAGATGATATGGTATTATATATAGAAAACCCTAAAGACTCCACAAAAAAAAAAAACCTGTTAGAATAAAAGAATCCAGCAAAGTTGTAAGATACAAGATCAATATACAAAAGTTACATTTCTATAGAGTAATAACAAAAATAAACACAGAAATTAAGGAAATAATCCCATTTACAATAGCTACAAAAAGAATAAAATAACAAGGAATAAATTTAACCAAGAGTATGAACGTTCTGTACACTGAAAACTATATAATATATTGGTGAAAGAAATTAAAGAAGACTCAAATAAATGGAAAGATAGTCTATGCTCATGGATTGGAAGAATCAATATTGTTAAAATGTCCATACTATCCAAAGCAATCTATAGATTCATTACGATCCCTATAAAATTTCCAATGGCATTTTTCATAAAATAGAAGAAAAAAATCCAAAAATGTGTGTGGAACCACAAAAGAGCCCAAATAGTCAAAGCAATCTTGAGAAAAAAAGAACAAAGCTAGGAAGTCATCACACTTCCTAATTTCAAACTACATAACAAAGCTATAGTAATCAAAATGTGGTATTAGCATTAAAAACACATTGACATCTATGCTAAGTGAAATAAATCAGAGAAATACAAATACCATATATTTCACTCATATTCAGAATTTCAGAAACAAAACTGATAAACAAGGGAAGGGAAGAAAAAATGAGATGAAAACAAAGGAAGACAAATCATAAGAGACTCTTTGAAGGAAACAAACAGGGTTGCTGGAGGGGAGGTTGGTGGGGGGATGGGGTAACTGGATGATGGACATTAAGGAGGGCATGTGATGGAATGAGCACTGGGTATCATATGCAACTGATGAATCACTAAATTCTACCTGTGCAACTAAAAAACAGAAACAAAAACAAAACAATAAGACACACCGATAGTGGAACAAAACAGAGAACCCAGAAACAAACACACATATATGGTCAATTCATTTGTGACTAAAGAGCCAAAAATATACAATGGGGAAAGGACAGTCTCTTCAATAAATGGTAATGGCAAAACTGAAGAACCACGTGCAAAAGAATTAAACTGGACCCTTATCTTCCACCATACACACAGATAAACTCAAAACATATTAAAGACATAACTTAAGACTTGGAAGAAAAACTCTTGGAAGAAAGCTTAGGCAGTAAGCTCCTTGACATGCGTCTTGGTGATTGTATTTTGAATCTGACACCAAACCCAGCCTCCCTGATTCATGGTAGGCCATATTCATCAACTAATAAGCAATTTCTATCCTATCATTTAGATTTCTAGAAGAAATAATTTCCATTTTTTCTTAATTTCTTCCATTTTTTCATAATTTCTTACAATGATCAAAACCCCTCACCAAAAAGAAAGATCACCTTACCATAGAGGAGATTCCCAATATAATTAAATTTAATAAATAAAAAATGATGTGCTCAGTCCCTTCATTCAGGACTGCCAAACAGTACCTCCTACAAGCTTTCCTTGACCATCCCATCCAAAAGAACACCCTCTTTCTCTCTCATTCTCTGTCTCCATGCTCTGCTTTAGTCCTCTTTTTTTTTTTTTAGCATTTATTACTACCCAACATAATACATTTTTTAGTTCTCTTCCTCTCCCGGTAAAACAAAAACTCAATGAGGGCAAGACTGATTCTTTCGGTCTTAACAGCAATAGAACAATGCTAGAAGTTCTAACTTGTCATACTGTTAGAAATATACATTTGTTAAATGACTGGGAGATTCTCTCATTTATTTTAAAGTAAATTCACTTGTTTTATGTCATCGCTCTCCTAATCCTTTAACTGTTTGGAAATTATTGATGACTAGATAAGAAAATGCTACAGCATGGGAATACATAGATGCAACTATCAATTAGTGATTGATCTGAAATGGAAGTAAAGTATCCTAAATGTGTATGCATATCAATGAGAAAATTAGATTTGACTTATAAAAATGTAATTTACAGGCATGATTTTGTATACTGTTTATACATAAATCAGGCACAGATGGCATTTTCTTATGCTTTGGTAAACTGAGTCAGGGCCGTCTTCCATTGTCTTCAGCAGACATGGATACCTTTCAAACCCTGGAGCATGTTCTGAACCTACAGTCCACACTCTGAAGTCCAGTGAGTACAGAGCCCCCATTCAGACTCTGCCCTGCTTTATGCCCAATGTTAATGATCAGCACCTCCAACCCCTACAATGGGTCTAACAACAACTTCTGCCACACTCGTAAGGCTCAAGGTCACCAAAAGAAGTAACAATTTTAAAGTCATGCACTTTTCCTTAATCCTCCTTTCTTTTTGTCCAGCATCAGACTTGGAAAATCATATATTTTATCCAAACCAAAAAGAGTTTTGAGCATCTATTAGTTAAATGAATGAGGCTGTGGAAGCTTAGAAAGCTAAGTAATTTACCTGATTTCACACAACTACCAAGAGGGAAATTTCGGCTGTTCGAATTAGAAGGAACATTTTAGTACTATCTGCCAATATTTTTTCACGTTATCATGTACATTGAAATTTCTCCATGTGATGCATTGGGATCAGAACTGAGGAGACCAAGCACAGGAAGTCCTGCTACCCCAGACTTTGCCCGGTCGCCCCAGGGGCTAAATGGGTCAATATATGAACAAACTTGTCCAAACCCACACCCATCCTTAGCCATTCGCAATGCCGGCAGGGGCCAGCAGATGCACCAATTGAGAAGGTCTATTCACTCCTCTTATGTTATGAGAAAAACCATGAAACAGAGAGAGAAGTGGTTTGCTTAAAACAATATACCCAACTGGTACCAGAATCAGAACAGAAAGTTAGTGTCCCGCCCCTCCCCCGGTGCTATGATGGCAGTGATGACAGCAACGGTGAGACCCAGAGAGGTTAGGAAAGTCATTTGCCTGAAGTTACACAGTAAGTGGTAGGGCTGAGATTAAAACCCAAGTCAACACCATTCTGTTTCGAGAACACGATTTTCCTCTGTGGAGATTAAGTGTATTTTATGGTATTCTAATTATTTTTAAAAGTTTACTATCTTTTAACAAAAGTATCTCATTACCTGGAACATTTCATTCCTTTAGTTATCTATATACACATGAGTTTACCATATATCCCAAACACAGTGCAACATATACACTGAAGCAAATCATTTTGGATTTAAGGTGGGTTTAATACACCCATTTGCAGAAGGAGAAATAGAGACCTAGTTAAAAATCAAGTCCATACATAGGGTATCATGGGAGAAATCAAAGATAAAGGCCTGAGTTCAGCTCCTATGGCTGCTCAGGACATCATAACACAGAATAACAGATGACTCAGAAAAATGAACAATGCTGTCTTAGGAAGCATTTTATGAGCAAATAATAAAAAATAATGGTTTACATTTAATGAATTCTTAGTATATGCCAGGCATCCCAAGCATCTAACAAGCATTAACCAATATGATACCCAAAACATCCCCATAAGGGGGAGAAGATCATTATCCTCATTTTACGGATGAGGAAACTGAGGCACAGGTAAGCTAATTTGCCCAATGGGTAACACCCAGTTGGTGACAGAGTCAGGATTTAAACACAGGATGTGTGGTTTCCGAGTCTACAGTGTTTACCACCATGCTACCTACCTACCCTGTGAATCTCAAAGGGTAATCACGATTCTGTGAGTGGAAGACAGAGTGTGTGTGTGTGTGTGTGTCTGTGTGTGAGGGGGGGGGAGAGAGAATTTCATTGGAGAAAGAATAGATACGTAAGGATGGAAACTATATCTGAACACCCCCCCCCCCAAAAAAAAGCCACTTCTGTGAACTGTACTGGGGTGTCCACCGAGAATCCGGCCTAGGCCTTGGCTGCCGACAGAACAGCTCAGGCTCTGGGGATGCCCAGTGGTTTTCTCTCCTACTTCACTAAGTTTCTTCCCTGCCCTTTGGGGCCCTTCACTGAATCAAAATAATGGGGAAAACATCTGTGAAAGGAGTTTGAGCCAGAAAGTAGTAAAAATGTACTTACAGAACTTATTAACCTGGTTCTTTCCAGCATCTGAAAGCCTCAGAAGGCACTACTGGAAGGCAGCCTGAGCTATTCAGAGAATAAATGTTCATCTCCGAGTTCTCGTTTAGCAGGTTTTTTTCCAGTAATAAAATAATCAGGGCTCCTTTTTTTTTCCTAGGAAAAGGATGTTTTCTATATATCAATTATATTAACACACACTACTTCAATTAAGCCATCATCTTTGTTTCAATTAAGACATCAAGTAAATCTCCATTTCAATTTAGCCATTTCTCTTAAAATCTTCTCCCACTGTGTTTGTTACACAGTAAGCAATCTGAGAGAGCAAACATCTCACACGGGAGTGAAGCCCCCGTGCAAAGTGCCTTTAGAACAGCAGAGACCACGACAGGGCTCACAGGCTAAGCCAGAGGATGACCAGAAACTCTCCAAGGTGTACTCCCCGTGCAAGGGCTTCCCAGCCACACATCGGGAAACTGTTATAATCAGCAGAAGTTTACTCCATTTCCCATCTTACTCTAGATTCGCCTAGGGTGAACAACACACACTTCTGCCAAAAGGGTTGCCACCACCCATACAACCACTGATAACAACCAAAACAAAATTTAGGAAAGGTATGATCCAGACAATACCAGCACGCTACGGCAGCTGTCCACACCAACACAGAGAACACCGCGGCCGTGATCCAAAATCTCTCTCTACATTCTGAAATGATCAGAGATACCTTTGTCCCAAACTGCTTAATGCTCGTGGTCCAAATTGCCAACCAAGGACGCTTCCAGTTGTACATGAATTTAGGGATTTTCCCAGAACCCAAGAGCCTGTAGCAGGAGAGCTGAACCACAGCCAAGCTTGAAGCAGGAGGGTCTCCGATGACGCTCCTCGCTTGAAAGATGGAAACAAAGAATGCCTCCAAGTCACAGCTACTACCTCTAATGTCACCAACCACGCGGCAGCACCGTGTTCCTCCAAGTGATAAGAGGTCAGCAAGAACTCTGCCAGCAAGCGCGCACCCCTGCCAGGCCCCACGCTCTTGGCGATGAAAGACTCAGAAAGAGCACAGCTGGGGTCCTCCATCCTGGGGCCTGTTTCCAGCAGCTCGGCACTGAAGCACCACTTTGCTGGCTTGTAAACTGAGAACGTTGATCCAGCCCCCATGAAGACACGTTACCTATGAAACCTCCTCCCTGGGAAGTCTCAAGGGAGAGAGAGCATTCTAGAAAGAAACCCACGGTTTCAAAACAAAACCAAAAACTATACCTTAAGGAGGCTGAAATCTGGTAACAATGAATACCGCGGCCCACAATAAAGGCCCTTGTGCCAAGACCTTGGGCTGAGAGCTGTGTTCGTTGTTACCCGTTTTCCAATAGACCCAGCTTTCCATTTCTGAGTGGGACGCCCGTTCATTTCCAAGGCCACCGATACGGCTGTCATTAGGAAAGTCACATTTCCTGTATCCTGAGTAGGCAGCCCTACGCAGCCCCTCGGCCGTGACACCCCCTGCGGGTTTGGCATCACCCCATGCCAGTGTCAGGGTGTCCCCGAGTGCTAGGAGCCCATCTGTTCCTCCGGAGTTAGACCCCAGGCTGGCTTTCCTGGGGAACAATCAATACCGTTTCCAGCAGAGCCAACCAATCATCACATGCTCACTGAGGCGGCAGTTCTCAGAATAGGTTTGGCAACTCCCAGAGAGGCTGTGGAGAAGTCCTATGACAGCCGTGGGGCCCAGGATGCCCACATCCAAGCACCACTTTGCAAACGATGGCAGAAAGAGTAGGCTGTCATGATAGGAAATGCTGCCCCTCTCCCCTCTTTGCCCCTCCTGATAGACTTCCAACAACCCCTTCTGGGGAGTACCCTCCTCCAACCTGAAGTTTTCAAAGGGACTGCCATGCTGAAAGGTTCTTGTTCTCCAAAAGGTTGTTTGGGGTACGGACCATATTTGTAAGAAAAAAAAAAATATGTATGACTGGTTTTCCTTGAAAAATGAAGGAAGACACAGGACAGGTCATTGACTAAAATATTGAAGAACTCAGGAGCAAAAAAAGATGAATTGGCCTTCGCCAAAGACACAAATAGCTCTCTCATCATTTTTCTTGTAACTTTGCTTTTTATGTAAACTGTCAACCAATGACCGTGGGAAAATTTCTCACATACCAACCAGTTCTGGATAAACGCAAACGTCTTTGTTCTGAGAGCTCACATTTCTCTCAGAGAGCTGCCTTTCCCCAGCTAGCTTGAGACTTGCCACTTTCACACAGGAATCTCAGTAAACACCAATGATTTTCCTGAAGAGCCCCAGACACAAAGAAATCTTCTTTTTCCTCATCCTCCTGCCAATATACCTCTTCTCAGGGGCCACTGCTCCCACCACAGAACTCAGTTGACCACAGAGTTATTTACCTCAGTGAGTCAGCTAAGATGGTTCCACATTGGTTAGCTGGACATTTTAGGGGCTGAAGGATATAACATGTTTTGGCTCCAGTACAGAAGGCTGTATTTCTAGACACATCACATCATCAGGAGATTTCTATCTCAACAACAGATTACTGTAATGTACTTAGCTATTAGAGCCTTTACTGCCATAATGAATAAGACATGATTAATCTGAGCTATAAAAAGAAATTATAATAAAAACCATAATCTCTTACATTGGTGTAGAGCCTTCCTTTCATTTTTTTACCAAAAAATTCATACACAATTTTCACACCAGCTCAACTATTTCACCTATACAAGAAAAAAATCTTGGAAAAGAGAAAGTAGAAATCTCATTATTCTACTCTTCACCTTTTATAGGTTAAAAAGGAAGAGACAGAGAAACTGAAGAAAAAAAAAGGGGGGACCCATCTCATTTCATGAGTGGTGGAGTTTGACAAGAACCTGAACCATGCTATGAATGGGTCTATGACCCATGCTCAAGTTCAGGGACCTCTGCATACCTCTGTCCTACTTTCCAGGAAATTCTTTGGCCTTGTAGACCAAGGAGTAATTCCAAGGCAGGAAGGCTTCAATCCCGGAGCCCTTTGGTTACATAAGATGTCGGTCCTTGCAACTCGAGGAGGAGCAAGGGCAGAGGTAAGGCCGGCCCTCCCCCAGAGCCGCTGTGTCCCGCTCTTCCCGCTCTCTGGTAGAATCCAAGAAGCCTAGCGTGTAGGTAATTTCGCAGCCTGCTGTGTTCTCAAACAACGGCCCGTAAACAATGATTGGCCAATTTCATTCTAATCTTCCCAATTTTGCTCTAATTAAAATCAAGCTGTAGCTTTCAAACAGTTTAATTAAGGCTGATTGGGAGAAATGGGGAGGGGAGACTCAAGCTTAAAGGAGGAGGACGAGGTCACTGCTTGGCGAGTCTCCCATGGGGGCTCTGGGGCTCGGAGAGGACACGGAAGGCAGCATGCTTGTAGAACCACGTGAAGTACGACACACTCCTTGAAAGGAGGGGCCAGGGACTCTCTGAGACCAGGATGAAGTGAAGAGGGAGCTAAGATCTGTGTTTTCTCAGGCACAGAAACCTCTGCTCTGCCTTGACCTCCCAACCTGCTCCCCACAGCTCATCTGTTCAACTGTGGAGAAAATGGCTCCACTCACCATTCTGGGCCTCCCGTTGTGCTTGCTCAACAAGCGAACAGCCGTGCCATGCTTCTCCACAGCACACGTCCGTGGGCTTCCTGTCAGCTACCTCACTCTAAGAGAATTCCCCCAGACTGGCAGCTCCTTCCATTATCTGACAAGTTCATTCCTTCGCAATGAGATCGCCTTTCTGGAATTTGGGGGCATTTGCTTTTTATATGAGCCACTCTTAATTGGACTAAATATTTTTTTGTCCCTTCAATCGTTTCTAGATTCCTAGGCCCTTCTGCTAAACCTTCTCTGCCTTTAATCTAGCTTGTTAATGTGTTTCTTTTTAAAGATGGCAACCAAAATTAAACACAATTCAGTAGCTGAGCTCTGAGCCATGAGAGTACAGGATACAATTTCTGAACACATCATTATCATCAGCATAACTATCCTCATTGTGTCTCTACTGAGCCCCTGTGTTACCAGGCACGGTCCTGGGTGCTTTCCATATTTTTTTCATCATCCCCACAATCTTGTAAATGTCAGTGCGGTAATCAAGTCCTCATTCTCGCTTGGATCAGAAAGAATGCCTTTTGATATGGGACTTGACGGTATCAGTCACTCAGATGGGTGGACCTCATTGCCTCCCCCAACGATATTGGACTTGGCTCCCTGACTTCATTCTGGACAAATGAAGACAGACACAAGGAACAGGGTACCAATTCTGGGTCCAAAGAGGCATTGCATATTTTCACTTTTGTTCCTGCTTGCCTGCCCTGGCCAGAAGAATTGCTTTCCCCACCTTCCCACTGATACTTCTCTCTCAGCCTGAGACCCATGATAAACGTCATTGGAGAAAACACCAAATGGCCTCCTTGCACACCTGTAGCCTGAAGCACTTGAACTCAGCCAATCTACAGATGCATGACTGAGAAAGGTTATTATTGCTTTAAAATGAGTTTGGGGGTTATTTTTATGTCCATAATTATGGCAACAGTTAATTGACACACACAAGTTCAGTCCTATTTTATAGTGGAGCTAGCTGAGGCACAGATAAGCATCTTAGTCAAGGACACAGAGCTTCCCAAAACTGAAGATCATTTATGATCTTTCATATATATATATGAAATATATTTCCTTTATTAATACACCTGAATATTGCATTCCTTTTTAGTATTTACATAGTGAATTTATTTAAATCCTTTCACTTGTTTTATTAAAGTATAGTTGACACAATAGCATTCTTTTTTTTTTTTTTTTGAAGACAAAAATATTCTTGGCTAACCGTAATCTCATAGTCAACCAGACTCCCACCCCCCCCTCCATTTTTTCCAACCCTAGCTTTTTGTTTTTATTTTAATTGCTGAGCCGGACCATCTATATCCTATATTCGTGAAATTGGCATTTTGGACTTAAATCTGGGGCTTTGGACTTCACCATCCCTCATGGCAGAGACCTGGAAAGCGTTCTTTAAGCAATTTCTACCTTCCCCTTGGGCTCACAGATACACAAATTTCCCCAGCTTCCTCCGCATTTAAATGCAGTCACGTGACTGGGTTCTGGCCAGCGGGAGGTGAACCCTGCCCCAGCCCAGGAGACCTCCCATGAACTCTCTCAGGGCTCGCTCTCTTTCCTTGTCCACCAGGACCCAGAGGAGGATGCCGAGACCCTGCATGATGACAGAGTGTGACTAGATGGACAGAGTCCTGGTCTCGAATCACTTCATGAAGCAATCTCCTTTTAACTAGCTCATAAATTGCACCAGACATGAGCGATAAGCAAATAATTAAATAAACTTGTACTAAGTCACTGAGATTTGGGGACTGTTTGTTCCAGCAGTTAGCCCACTCTAATACCTCGATCATGTCAATCTCCTATTCCAGTCTGGCAAAAAAAAAAAATCTTCACTCCTGATTTTATTGCCTATCTTGATAAGGGGCTCTTTCAATTACCTGATTTTATTGTCTATGTAGTCAAGCATCTATGCTCCCATTTCTTCTCAGCTCAGTAACATTCCCATATGGGGTCTCTTTTTCTTGCCTTCTGAGTCTAGATGGAGATGGTGTTAGTTTTGAGCCCTTGGTTTTTATGCTATAGAATCGTAGTGTGTGAGTCCTGCTCTAAGAGAAAAGCACCTGTCACTGTGAAGGATTTACTTTGAACTATCTATAACTATAAAATCAATGAATAGATTAACTCAGGCTATAGTTAGGGAGAGCGGAATGTGGATTTTAAGTGATAAATTTGATTAATGTCTGGAGACTGCAGGAGAAAGAATTTGATAGAGTAGGACTGCTCCTGCTTTCTTTCCTCTTTCTCAATTAAACTCTCTGTGTTTTCTCTTCTTCCCTCTTCCCAAGATTTCCCCCTCTACTGTATTCCATATTTATTCTCAGGAGACTCCCTCATAAGAAGAATAATGCACTTATCTTGAAATAAACCAAATTGGGATTTTAGTGATTGCCAAAGAGTTCCCATAAAGAAAGCCCTATTATCTACCCATTTTAATGATGAGAAAACTGAAACTCAGTTGCAAAATAACTTGCTTAAGTTCCCACAGCTAGAAGTAGCAGAACTGCAATTTAAACCTTCACAGTAAGATTCTAGAGGCTGGAGCCTCAACCACTTGTTCTCTCCTTCCATCTAATTCAGTCCCAGAACATCCTACTCATATGGAGGGGTTTCATTCCCTTATTATAGCCTTAACGTGTGGCAGACATCATACTGGGAACTGGAGATAAAAAGATGAAATAAAACATGTTCTTTGCTTGAAGGAGGTCAGAGTAAGTAAATAAATACACAAAATAAGTTCTGTAACAGAAATGTGAACATACTGATGGGGAACCATACATAGAAAGAACCAACTCTCTTGCAGGAGCCACAGAAGTCTTCAGAGAGAGTGGATATTTAAGTGGGTTGAAAGGTGAGTAGGAGCTTGGTGGGCAGAGAAAATGGAAGGAGCCATGCAGGACGTGGGAGTGGGACATGGAAAGACACATGGAACCTAATCTGGGTGAATCTGGAGATGTTTAGGGAGACTGGAACGAAAGGTAACAGGAAGAAATGTACATTCATGCCAAGAAAATGCATTCAGGTTTTATCCTTTGGGCACAGAGGGGCCCAAGGAGGAGCTCAGGCGGGTTGGACTGGAGAAGAGAGGAAAAAACGGTGGCAAACAGTGAAGCCAGGGGATGAGAGCAGAGGCTATCTTTGAAAGACCGCTCTGAGATGGAAGCCACAACTCAAATGGAGGGAGAGGCTGGGGAAGAGACAGGAGTTAGTGGTCTGGTAGCTGTACCATTCCCAGTCCGGGAAGCACAGCAAAGAGTACAGGAGACCTAAGTGCAGCAGGAAACGAAATGCACACAGTTCTGGCTATGATTTTACCACAGAAATGAAATCTAAGTGGCCAAAATCAAATCAAATGGGAGGTGGATCCAGTGCCTTGAAAAGCTGAAGAAAAGGTTAGGAATTTTTACTCCTACTTTTAACTTGACTGAAAAACCTGTATTCAGGGGCGCCTGGGTGGCTCAGTCATTAAGGGTCTGCCTTTAGCTCAGGTCACCATCCCAGAGTCCTGGGATCAAGCCCCACATCCGACTCCCTGCTCAGCGGGAGGCCTGCTTCTCCCTCTCCCACCCCCTCTGCTCGTATTCCCTCTCTAGCGGTCTCTGTCAATTAAATAAGTAAAACCTTAAAAAAAAAAAAAAACTGTATTAATCCACTGTAAGCCCAGCACATATTTCCAACTTTTCTTGAAGCAATGGGGCTTCAGTTCCAGAGCAGACACGACATCTTCTGAGGCAGGCCTGTGACCTAGAACCACCATCACTAACCTTTGAGAGCTGCCTAGAACGTGACAAGTGTAGGAGGAAAATGCCTGATCTAAGTCCAGAATGTTACACTAATCCCGTTCCGTGACAAAAACCTTGAGTGTTTTGGAAGAGGAGCATGGCAAGCTAGATCCCTGGGAGCCAGAATTGGAAGAAAATCTTATGACAAAGTAAATTTGTGATATTTTCCTTAAGCAGAAAGATAGAAAAAGGAGCATTAGGCTAAAAAACCCAGGACGGTTTGAGAGCTACAACGTGAAGGCGGGGGAGGAGGGAGAGAACTTCCAGAGAGAAGTCACACAGTGCCAACAAGTCCTAAAAGTCAGGCAGAATAATGCTCTCCAAGTATCTAAAGACCTATCATGAAGAAGAGGCATGTAGACTTACTGTCAAGAAATAAGAGAAAGCAGAGTCAGGACCAATAAGTGGAATTATGGGAAGAAGGACTGATTCAGCATCAGAGGGTCATGCTAGTGTTTGGAGCTATTGCCTGGAAATCGGCTTCAGTGAACACGCAGGATGGAAGTGCTCAAGTCAAGGCTGGTTGACCACCTCCGTAGGGATTTGTCTAGGAAACAGGTGATTTTCAAGTTTCCTTCTAATTCACAGATTGGAACATCATGGGTACCATTCTGCCAGCCCATGCCCTTGAGCCTTCTCCAGTCATTCCCCTGAAAGCTTTGGTCCCGTATCCCAGGCGGATCACAGAATCTGTAGTTCCCAGACATGGTCTCCTGACCTGCAGGCACCAACATGGACGCTGCCCTACTTAGTGGAAACAGAAGGCAAAATATGTATTATCAGCCTCTACAGCCATGTTTCCTCTTCCCTTTAAAAAAAAAATTATATATATATACATATATATATATATATATTTTTTTTTTTTAGAGAGCAAGAGAGAGTGCGGGGGGCAGGGGCAGGCAGAGGTAGATGGAGAGGAAATCTCAAGCAGACTCTACAGTCAGCACGAAGCCTGATGTGGGGCTCAATCTCCCAACCCTGAGATCATGACCTGAGTCAAACCCAAGAGTCAGACGCTCAACAGACTATACCACCCAGGCGTCCCAACAGCTAACGTTTCTCCTACCAAGTTCCATTTGAGCCTGAGTTCCCAGACGATGGAGGCGGACATTCAGGGATGACCACAGCCTCCCTTCCTCTCCATCTTAATCAGACTCACAGCCTAGAACATACACAGAGTCAGCAGAGCACAGGCTGGTTTACTGGGTGTACAGTTGACTGTGGTACTAGGAGACCAACCATGGTGAGGGATCATCCCACGAGGGTGTTTACAGGCTTCTGTGGATTCGGGAGAACTCAGTCCCCCAAGAGTCCTCCTTCCTGTCCCTCCTCTGTCACTAGCTGGTCCCCAGGTAAGGTACAGGCTCTCCTGCACACAAGGACAATGAGAATTCTCCCAGGCCCCAGGGCTGGTAATGAAGGGCTTGGTGTCGGGTCTGTCTACCTCATTTTTCTCCCACCAGAGCCTCCTGTGTGGCCAGTGAGACTTTTGCTCACCCTGACTCATGGGGACTTCAGAGCTTGACTGTTCTTTGCAGTGGGAGGGAGAAAGAGGCACATTTCTGGGCTTAGCGAGGAGCGTGGCACAGAGGCAGAACCGGGGAGCATTAAACAAGTACAGAGGGGAAAGACTCCTTCATCTTCCCCAAACCACATCCTGGGAGTAACAGCCCTAATCTATCCACACATACACCCGCAAATCCCACGACTGGTCAGGGAGCCCCAGCCCCATGTTCCATCTGCTCCCATGGTGTGCTGTGGACGCGAAGGGAAGGAAGAGTGACCCAAAGCCTATGCCACCCATGTTGGCACATGGCACTGCAAATTGACAAACCATCCTAATAAGCAGAGGTGATTTGCATCCCCGAAGGGTTCTTCTGGCTTTCTGAAACTATCCCTTGAAACAGAAGACACTTCCAAGGGGTATGTGTGCTTATGAATCAGTAGCCATGTGATCCTAAAGTCAGGAGCTACAGACGGACTTAACACTGAATTTTTATAAGCCATTGCCAGGCAAAAAATAAGATACTGCATTTTGGAATAGCATTAAGTGTCCCTCTAGTAGAGGATTCGATTTACAGAAATTTAATTTACACCGCACCCTTATAGAAATATACCGACAGTGTAAAGCCGACACAAACAGAATTTGCTGGGGGTGAATTGTTTCAGGAAGATTCATCTGTAGCTTCCTCCCACTTAGGGTTCCCCAGAGCCCAAGCGCAGATGGAGAACAGTGGAAACGGAGGACTACGGGATCTCTGAGTGAGAGGAGCCCCGCAGAGCCCCCCTGAGGCCCTTCTTCTGAGTCCCAAAGACCTGCTGGCATGCCAGAAGGAGAGGAGGAGGGGCAGAGAGCACAGGTGGCTACAACTGGAGGCTGGTTAAGAATCTTGGGCTCAAATTATGTATTTGATTCAATAAGCATTTCATAGTCAGATCCTCTATTGTATGGGCTGAGTGCTGGCTCTTCCTCTTACCAGCTGTAGGACATCCTCTAAAATTCAGTGTCTCCATCTGTCATATATGTACACAGAGAGCACCTCCCTTGTAGGTTTCTCATTATGATAATTGCAGTGTCTATATACTATATATCAATCATACATATATGATATATATTACTTAGCCAAATGTGGGGCACATAATAAACCCTCAACAGAGAGGTATTATTAATTTTACTAATATTTCATAGTAGAGGGAATACTGTGCTTTCTTTCCCAAACTAAAGAGACATTTGGGCCAATGTATCTGCCCTCGCAGAATCACCTCTTTTCTTTGCCCCTGCTCCCTTGGTCCCACAGGGAAATCAGCGAGGTTGGTAAGAGCCGGCTGTCCGGTGGTCCATGCTCTGATGCTGTGTGCTCGATGCCGAATTGAGACCCCTGCTCACTGAAAGTTCCAGACACCCAGTGTCCTGCAGTGGACCGTCCCTTGGAGAGCCTCCCCCTCCTCCCAGTTAGCCCTGGTGGAGCACCCCAAGAGACCACCTGCCGGGCCTGCCTTCTCTACAGGCTTCACTTATGATTGGGCCAGTCTGTCGAGCACACCCGCAGGCTCCCATTTGTCTCTAATTTGACCCAGGGATGGACTGTGGGGAGACAGATCCTGTCTGTGACTCAGGTCCAAAACTTCATCTCTCGCCCAGTTTGATGGTAATACATGTGTTCTCCTCACCCCCAGCGCCTGGGGAGTATGCTCACCTGCTTCTGTCCTGGAGGAGGAGATAGATGTTTGGTGTGGGAACCAAACCTCCCAGGCGGCCCTTGTACTGCGTCACACACCTCCTGGCCTCCAAACACCCCCTCCAGGGAGTCCACCTGGACAGCAGAGCCCTCCAGGCGTGGGCCACATGTCCTCCCCCGATGTGCCCTCAGCACTCGTGGAGAGGCCCACACACTCACGTGCGCCATAAATATGCTGAATGAAGAGATGCCCGCCACGTGCCACTCACTGTTCTCAGCAACACGGACTGAAATAATTTTCTTGTGGGAGATGTGGGAAGCCCTGAGGTGGGATAAATGTGGCAGAAGCGGAATAAAGAAAAAAAAAAAAATGAGAATCCCTGACCCAGAAAAAGCTCTTCTCTTGAGGAGAAAAAAGGAAAAGGAAAAGACCACATGACCAGCCAGTGTCCCCATCTGCCTGCATCTCTGTGTCGTGATGGTTTCTAGCTGAAGCCTACCTCCCTCGTCTCTACATGGGCACGGCTCTAAGTAGCAATTCATTCATGAATAAAATTAATTATTTCTGGAAGCAAAAATTAATCCTCCTTTTCTCTGCCCGACTGACTCAAGATCTTGCTATTAAATCTCATCTGAAAACAGAACTGATCTTGCTTTCCTCCCCTTGGCCATCCTGGATTTTCCCTCCATTTCTTGCACGTTTTGTATTTTTACATTGTCTCTTCACAGGCCATCTTTGTAATCCTGTTTCAAGCCGGGGCGGACAACCTGGATATCACCCCCATGGACATAAGAAAATCTGAGGCAAGAGTCATTTTGTCCTGGGTGAACCTGAGACTGGCATCCTGAGAATTCATTCTGACATGGCATCCGTGGGCCAAATCTGTCCATCAGTCATGGAGAAGGTACCAAATGCCTTCTCCCTGGCGGTTGAGATGCTACAGTCCAAGTTGTTTTCCGGCATGCGGACTGTCACTCAAATGGGGCCGCCAAACTCCTAGAAATCAGCGGAACCCTGTTTTCTCTCTTTTGTAGCTTGCCATAGTGCCTAGAATCATGCAATGCACGCAGGAGACTCTCCATAAATACTTGTAAGAGGACCAAGTGAGCAAAAAGCACAGTGTGGTAAGTCTACCCTGTATCTGATTTTTTAAGCATAAACGATGCTGGATTTTCAGCATAAACCAGTGGCTTTCGGGGCTCCTGGGTGGCTCAAGTCATGATCTCAGGGTCCTGGGATGGAGCCCCACACCAGGCTCTCTGCTCAGCAGGGAGCCTGCTCCCCTCCCCTCCGCCTGCCTCTCTGCCTACTTGTGATCTCTGTCAAATAAATAAAATCTTAAAAAACAAACAAAACAACAAAAAACCCAGTGGCTTTCTTGGGCCTCCCAGCACAGCTCACCATCTTCTCACCAGCTGAGCTCTCACACAGACACCCTGGTCAGAGGTCCTCACATTCAGCCAGCATCAAACAGGTGATCAAAGTAAATTCTCAACGTGTTGTTGTGTCCCCCTCCTACCTCCTCACCTGCGGATGGAGAAACAGTGCCCGTGACCAGAACCACAGGCTCATCATTGCCACCTGCCTCTGATTTTGCTCTAATTTGTGTTCTTTTTTTCCCCCTAGTTTGTACACCATTCACTTACCTCCTTCCATCCCGACGGTACTCCCTCATTGTCAAAATATAGATCCAGTGAGAAGTTTGGAGATCAAGCTGTTCCCTTGGGTGAGGCCATTTCTCTGGGAGAGCTCCCCTCCTTCCTGCCAGGGCCAACCCCCCACCTCACCCCTCCCCGGGAGTCACGGCTTCCCCTGCGGTCTGACGCTGAGCAGCTACCTCGGTCGCTGTGCTGCGCGTTTAGGTAATCACAGGGATTTACCCAGGCGGACTCAGGTTCCCTTTGGTTGCCACTTATTTATGTGGATTGCGATCTCTTAATTGGAGATGGTGCCTCTCCCAGGGTTCACTGTTTATCCAAATCGGTATTTGTTAGTCCGCAAAACGTGGTTCGGCTGCTCAGTCAGGTCTGGAGCTCCTCCTGTGTGAGTGCTTCCACAGCTGCTATCCATTCCTCACCTCTCCCTCTCCCGGGAGGCCCCCACAGGCTGGTTCTAGGCCCTCCAGCCTTTTCTGCTTGTAAACTTTTCTCCCAGCAGCTGGATCTATCCTTAGGAGTTCATGTGCCTTGGCGCTAGTAATTCCTGAATTTCACCTCCCTTGACTGACTCTATGTCATTTATAACATCCCCTAGAAAGAGCCCCACTCCCTGCAATGCATCATGGGGGATGCTGCCTTCTGTCCTTCTCCACCGTGGTCCACCCTGCTCTCCTTTCCACCTCCCAAGCACTTAGTGTAATCAGCGAGGGCACTTCTCAAGCTTTCATGTCATACTCTTCAGCTGGGGCTCTTGGTAAAACACAGACTGCGATTCTGGGGGTCTGGGGTAAGGCCCCAGGCTCCTGCAATGAGTACGAGTTCTCAAGGCTGGTGAGTACGAGTCCTGCAATGAGTACGAGTTCACCAGATGCTGTTGCACCAACCAGGCTTGGAGAAGTATGGATCAAATATTTGGTTGTCCTGTTTCTCCCTTCTCTCACATGTAAGCTGTTGCCAAATCTTACTTTTCATCCTAATGAACAGCACAAAGATTGTATTTTCTTGTATTTTCTCCGGTGCCTATTGCTGGAAGTTTCTTTTGCCCTAACCGCCCTCATTTACATCATCTGATTCTATCCCTGCTCACCCTATTAGAAGTTTCCAGATGCACCTGCTAAAACACATGCCTGCCTCAATGGTACCAGCCTCTGGGTATCACTCCAGTTTTTCAGTTTTGTCCTACTCTGGTTCTCAAAAGTGGCAACATTTGCTCAGAATATGATCAAAATATAATATCCTTTTTTGTCAAGGAAGATACCTATTTAATTTCATTTTTGTTTGTTTTCCTCCCAAAAGGCTTCTAATGTATCCCTAGACCTTTCCTTTCTAAAAAAGCACAGCAGATAGAAATGGGGGTAATAATGACTAAGATCAATAATTTGGAATTACACCTAGCTTTGCTTTTCTCCCAACCACCATATTATGTTCATTGTTCTGTATGATTTCTAACTTTTCTCTCTTAATTTTAATTTATTCTTTCCGAGTTTCAAGCGTTTCATCATAGTGGCTTGGATTTTTTCCAATCCCATGATTATCTCTCTATTAAAGCTTTAATACAAAAAGAAATAAAAAAAAAACAGACTGCTCATTACTTTGATTTGTAGCAAGGAGAGAATGGAACATTACCGCTAGAGTGTTTCGAGAAACCATATTTACATTTGCATCAGCTCAATTTAGGTGCCTGATTAGCTTGCGTGGTATGATGAAGATGCACTTACCAGTCAGAGGGAAGTGGCATGGTCTAGAGTAATGAGCAGGAGACTCGAAGTCAGGAGCCCTGAGTGCTATTTCTGGCTGTGAGTGGCTACCTCTCCGACCTTGAACAAGTCCGTCTCACTCTCTTGGGCCCTGATAGCCCCCATCTGCTTCCCAGTGCTGCTGGGAGAGGTCGAGCACTTAAGTGTTTGTCCTAGTGGGGGCTATGGAGTCAAGCAAGGGAGGGAGCATTGAGGTCACAAATGGAATTGGAGACAAGAGATCTGCCCTTAAAGCTCTTACGATGGTGAAGAGACAGGGTCTGAGAAGTGGGCTGATTTCCCCAATCTTGGTCTAATAGGACTTGAGGACATGGTGAGAGGTTGGCAAATGGAATTTAAAAGCTTGCCCAAAGCTGGGCGTGATAGCCAAGCCCATCCTGTTATTTAGAAAGGCTTAACAAGAGTGCCTATTTTCTTTCTTCTTGTAATAGCGCCATCCTGAGATGGTCTGTTTTATCCCCCAGGAAAGGGAGCTGGCTGGGACTGGCATCTGGAGGATGTCCTAAGGAAGGCCTGCTCTGTTAGCAATCCCTGACTTTAGAAGAAATATTTTTACCCGTGGTGACCAGTGTATGCCCCACAGAGGATCCCTTCATCCTTTGGTTTCTTCTTCCAAAGAGAACTCGATTGAGGGGTAAAGATTAATATACTTTGAAAAGGAAAGCGAGAGAATGATTGAATGTCCTTGTTGGTGTGATGCCCTCAGCAGACATTATCACAAAGACAGCACCCATGGTTCTCATCTCAATACCATTCTTTTGATGGCTAATATTTGTTGAGGATGATCCAATAATAGGTAATATCTATTAAACATTGTTCTAGGTGCTTAACATCAATTAACTAATTTCATTGTCACATCACCCAAATAGGTAGGCAACTATTATTGTCCCGATTTTATAAGTAAGGACATTGGGGAACAAAGCAATTAAGTAATTTGCCCAACAATACGTAGCTAGTAAGCTGCAGCTCCAGGATTTGCACCCAGGCCATCTGGCTTCAGAACCTTCACTCTAAAGCACCTGAGCCTTCAGGAATATAAACTTGAAACGGACAGAGCAACAATCTCCCGGAGCCCAGAGTTAGAGGCCAAAGTTTCTTTAGAATAACCAGTTCTCTTTCCAAAGTTAAGAGCACACTCTGATATCCAAGTAAGAACAGGTGGGATTCTGAGCTGTTAAGCAGAACCTTGTTAAGTAGAACCTTGCCATTTGCTAGTTATGATCTATTCACACCCAAGAAGAGGAGAGACTCTCTCCTGCTGTGGGAGAGAGCTCATGTGCTTCTGCCCCATGGGAAAGTCCTTATTCTTCCCCTACTACAGTTTATCTCCTTTCTTTTATGGAAGGTGTAGGTGGACACCATCTGAATTGTATATACAGAAAGCTTTCTTAAAGAAATGAATGAAAGGGATGCCTGAGTGGCTCAGTTGGTTAAGCGGCTGCCTTCAGCTTAAATCATGATCCCAGCATCCTGGGATCGAGTCCCACACTGGGCTCCTTGCTCAGCAGGGAGCCTGATTCTCCCTCTGCCTCTGCCTGCCATTCTGCCTGCCTGTGCTCACTCTCTCTTGAGCTCTCTCTGACAAATAAATAAATAAAATCTTAAAAAAAAAAGAATGAAAGACTGATTGCCCAAAACCCAGGGCTGATGTTTTCTGTATGCTTTTCCTCCTTGTGCCTTCTAGACAAAATGTCCTTCTGGTCATTGGGGATGACCCTCAATGTATATTTTGCCCGTTTTCCGTGACCACTTTCGTCAGAGTCAGCAAGGTCTTGAATTTGCCAAAGAGAACTGCTACCAGAGTCAAAAGCGGAAGGGATAAAAATGAATTCCTGCAGGGATAACATAGAACCCTAAAACGGTAGCCATGGATCCACCATTTTGCTTAACAACTCAAAGCAAAACTCCCAGAATGCTCCTGGAGCAGCCGTGTGTGACCACTCTCTCTTCGCCCCACCAAAGGGTCACATATCAGAAGGTTGCATTCCTGTCAGAATGACTGGTTACTGTTTCCCCAAGTGCAGGTTCAATGCAATAACTGACCTCAGAGAAACAGAACAGCACAGTGTAAGCGCTTGTCACCGTAAATGATCAGGAAACCATTACCAACTGATAGAACGGTTGATGGTACAGAAGTGATTACAGAAACTCCCCATGGGCCAACTCTGCCGCCCAGGCATTCAGGGGCTGCCGGGTTGGGGCTGGGACTCCACGAGAAGAAAAATCTACTGAGGGAGAGGAAACGTGATGCTTTATTCCCTCTGGTTCCTATAGCCCTTCAAAGTGGATGGTGGTGTTGGGATCCCCGACCTGACATTTCAGTTCCAATATACTTAAAATAGATACATATATATTTGGCGATAACAGTGCTTCTAAAAATTGGGATGAACTGAAAAGTCGAAGGTAAATTAAATCTTGTTCTCCTGGACTAGAGGGATTTGCTACTTAAATATATTCTAGGGTAGATTTTCTCTCTTAAAGAAGAGACATTCTTTAATAAAGGGAAGCATCATTCTGAATGACCTGAATGTCCAGTTTCTTATGCATTTACTGAAAGTCGAGTCAACCTCTTCTGCTCCTTCAGCTTCCCTGGAGCAGGTGTTAGCTCGGCCTCACCCAGCCTGAGCTGGAGGCATCCTGCCTCAGGGGCTCTAGCGAATTTCTTCTGTAGTCTTTGGAGGATGGCAAGAACCAGAAGAACAAGAAGCAGAGTGTGCATGGCAAGCTCTTCCAAGACCAAACCAGATCCAAGCATGGTGGAAGAGAAATGGTCTGAAAGGAGAGCTGGGTGGGTTGCTCCTGAGAGCAGGACTTTACTGGCCCCACAGGCATCTGACCTTGTCCCTCTGTCTGCTCCTGTGTGTGTGGGAATCAGGTACCAGGAGAACTGCCTCTGTAAATGGCTGCTCCTACCACTGGGGAGTCTTCCAGTGATGAAAAGCCTAAAACCTTATTTCTGAGACACTAAACTACCCTAAACAGACTGCACAGTTATTGCAGAAGTTTAAAAAAAACTCTCAGAAACAACAACAAATTTGTTTCTAAATAGATCTTAAGAACCCAGACTCTGGAGTCTGACAACTTGGAAGCTAATCCTGGCTCCACTCTAAACAAGCCATGTGTCCTTCTGCAAGTTCCTTAACTTCTCTGGACCTCATTGAACTCATGTGTAAAAAGCGGGTAATAATTGTTCTTCCAGCACAGGGCTGTTGTAAGGATAAAAGGAGCTGGTGTACATAAGGCACGTAAAGCACGAGGGCCCCAAACTTCAGTATGTTCAGTATGTTCATCGTTCATCCTTTGGCAACTTCAGGCTGCTATTGTTAACCTTTTGGCACAGTGATTTTTCTGGTTTTATTTCTTCTTTGTGCTTTTTGTGTGTGTGTTTTCTCTTTTTGTGGCGTTAGAAACTCATTTGTAATTGGAAAATAAATCCCTTTGATAAAAGGAAAAAATTTCAGCCATGCTCCCAGGGTTGTCTGACGACCCCGGGCAAGGTGAAGAGGACAAGAGAGCCATGACAACAGGACAAGTAGGCAGAGGGATGAAAGGGAAGGTTTTATGCAGAGACGCACTCCTGGGAGCCCTGAGGTTCTCGGGGTCACACAAGGTGAGGATTTCTAGAAACCTCCTTTTGAAGTGCTGGTCCAGCAGCCAGGAATATGTGCCTGGTTTTCTCCCTCATCACATGGACCTGGCCCGTCTCATGTCTTTCAGCCCTGATGCTCCCAAGGATAGGTCTAAAGGGCCAAGAAGAGCCAGCCCTCTTCCACCGGCAAGGCCAGCTGAGGCTGTGGTGGGGCCGAGGGTCAAGGCAGGCCTGCCCCGGGACCCTGCTGGTCTCCCGAGACCTCCCAGGCAGGAGCTGGAGCTGCCCTTCCTTCATTTGCATGTCTAGGTAATTACAACTCATAAAAGTATCTAACCCATTAGTTAAAACCCGGCCCCAGCATTTGACTCTGACCTCCTGCGGCAGCACGGGCCCCACGCTGACTCCATGCCGCCTGATTTGTCCTCAATTTATAAGCAGCACAACCTATAAATAGAAATCCTTTTGCTATGTTCCCCAGGAGGCATCAGCAGGTTTTCCAGCTTGTGTGTGTTTTCTTCTTTCTTTTTTTAAAAACCAACATGGGAGGCTGGTTCTCCCCCGCTCGCTCTCCTAGTTCAGTCTGGGGGCGCAGGAGTGGGCCCAGCCCGCGAGCCCCGCTCCGGTTGCAAGCGGGGCTCCCCCCCCCCCCGACGCCCCTCCCGCCGGCCGCACTCACCTGTAGATCCTGTACCTGGTGGTGAAGCCCTGCCGGAAGCGCTCCACGAAGTCTGCGTACTCCTGCGCGCGGTGGAACGGGCCGCGGTCGCTGAGGAGCCAGTCCAGGGGCGGCTGGCCGGCGGGGGAGGCATGCTGCTCCGCGAGCGCCGCGGCGGCCGTGGCCGAGACCGCCAGCACCCAGCCCGGGAGGCCCAGCGCCAGCAGGGTTGCCCATGGGGCCGCCGCCGGCCCGAGCCCTCTAAACCGAGTGCCGCACTGCCACCTCATGCTTCTCCCGGCCGGTTGGCTTCTTCATTCTCTCGCCACGCTCTCCCGCTCGGTGCCGCTCCTCCAGGGCTCCTGGAACTGGAAAAGGCCAACACCGAGACGTCAGGGGAGCACCCCGGCCTTCCTGAGCCCCGCGGCCCCCGCGCGTCAGACGGCACGGGGCAGGGCCCCTTCTAGAAAGCCCGGGCGCCACCACCACCTCTGCGTTCTGGGCCCTGGGCCCGATGCAGATTTTCTTGCATTCTGAAAACGATCCTCGAGGACACGCCACAGTCACCATTTTGCAGATGGGAAGGTGGGGTTGAGGGGAGAGGAGGAAGGTGGCCGAAGTTCAGGCGGCTTTTAAGAGAAGAAACCAGAATTTAGAACTGTGGTCATCTGACCAACCTTTACAGCACATGTCTTCTGTGTTTCCCATGTTGACTTAACACCATCTGCCGCTTCCGTCTTCCTCTCTCAGAATGTGCACTATGTGTCAGTAATAGCCCTGCCGAGTGCGAGCGGCCTCTAGAAGCTGGAGGGAAGGTGAACAGTGACCCCATTTCTCGGATTGTGGGGCAGAGAAATAGTGGGGTCCCATCACGGGTATGAAGCTGTGTAAACTGGAGTTAATCCCCTCCCTTCTCTGGGTTCACTTTTCTCTGATAAAGAACAAAGAGGCTTGACTACATAATATCCAAGACTCCTTCCAGTTTCCAAGAGCGGATCCCTTCTTTAACAGAAGGCCATGGAGGAATGGAGTTAGACTGGGAAGCCAGATGGCCCAGCAGCAGCAGCAGAGAGCAGATCTGTGTATAGACGACACCTGTCGCTCCATCTCTCCGTGCGGCATGAGCCCTCCCTGAAGGCAGGGCTGGATCTCCTTCTAGCCTAGCTCCCGACAGCACACAGCAGGCCTTTAGAGACCCTTTTGAAGGAGTGAATGAGTATATGCCCCGTCTTCTCTGAGTAGAAGGGAAGGTGCCAAGAAAGCAGATTCTGGCCTTCAAAACTCTTGGCTGCCTTGTGACTCCTCACAGGGCTTTATTTTCCAGTGTGTGCCCTTTGCCTAAGAATAACGAGTCATCTTTATAAACCTCTGGACAGGAGCAGGGGACTGACTCAGACTGTGGGGGTCCTTACGTTGCATCCATTCCTTTGATCTTTAACAGCACATGCTGTCAGAGTCTCGCCTAGCTCTCCTCCCCGACACCACTTCAGTGCTGGAATGTGCTAGCATGACTTCCAACCCCAGGGCCTGCAATTTGTGGCTTTGAGGACATTCTCTGGCCACCAAAACCAAAGATAGGCTCTCTGGGGATGAAGCAGGGGGTGTTAATTCTCTGGCACTTTCCAGGGTCCCATAAGGGCAGGCCAAGTGGGCTTCAGTATTTGATTCACACCCCCTCCCAGTGCCCCCAGTGTACTCTGTAATGGCTCCAGTTCAACAAAATTCCCTTGGGCCAGTGTGAGTCCTGAAGAAGCTGCCAAGAGGAGGGTCCACATTAATGCTGGATACTCTTAGCTAGAGGCGGCCAGAGGCGAGACACCCGAGCCTCAGTATTTGTGCTTTCAAAAGAGTTGTGGTCCCTGCTTATAAAGATGAAGGGACACAAGCATGAGCATCTACACCTTCAGAGTCATTCCTCCACTCCAGCTAGGAGGGACTGACCACCTACCATGTGCTGGTCGATTCTTAGACGCTGCCCCAGTTAATTCTCACAGTCAATTTGTGAGAGAGCAGGATTGTTATCAGTTTCCTTCTCACTGGGATTCAGTGGAGCTGAGCTCGGAAGACACAGGAGTGCAGTACTAAATGTGCCTCCATAACCAGGTCTTGGCCAAAGAAGGCTGAGCTCCCTAAGGATCTGGGGCAGCAGCAAGACAGACCCTTGTTTTGTGAGCTGGTCAAGAGAGATGCCTAGAAGAAGAATAATCAGGTCACACCTGCCCTACTGCGTCCGAGAATGTATTATAAAATTCTGATCATTAAAACAGGTGCTGCTGGCACACAAATTGGACAGACAGATCAATGGTGTAGAACAGATAGCTCAAAATAGAGCTTATTATAAACAAGAACTTAGAATATACACAGATATATAAAAACATTTCAGACTAATTGGGTAGGGGATGGAATATTTTAAACATCATATTGGGAAATTAGTTCCAGATGGATTAAAAAGTTAAATATAAAAAACAAAATCAGAGAAGGAAGAAAAATCCCCAAGTGTTTTATAACAAGCAATGTATTACTTTTAAATCAGGGGGAACGTGATATAAACTAAAAGGAGTCAGTCTTGCACAGGGTGGGTAGGAATTTCTTTTATAGGCTGTAATCCGATGAGGATGCCCAAAATATTTCTCATTTAATCATTCACACATTCATTTCTTGAGAAACATAAATTGGAAACTCCTAAGAACCAGACACTACTATGCTAAGCCTTGATAATATAAAAGCGAGGGCTCATTGCACTATCTGAAACTCTGTTGGTGATTCATTCCTCTTATAGAATGTTGTTCTGTTTTTAAAAGCATATTGATGGAGGGAAAGGAAGAAGGTTCATGTTGAAGACTGGGGCTACTTGACACTGCAGGCCAAGGCAGCAAACACAGCAAAGTGGAAATGCACTGATGGGGGAAAAACACTGTGGAAGGTAGGATTTAAAAACAGCCCCCAAGTTTCCCATATCCTTCTGTGCACACCCTGCATAATCACCTCCCTTTGAGTGTGGGCAGGACCTATGAATACGGCGAGAAACTAATCCCATGATCAGATTACTAATCAGTTAACTTTGAGTCATTTAAAAGGGAAAGTATCTTTGGTGGGCCTGACCTAATCAGGAGAATGAGACCTTTAAAAGAAAGGGAGGTGTCAGAGAGACGAGCTCCCGCTGACCTGGAAGAAGGCAAACAGTCATGCTGTGAACAGCCTTCTGGGGTCATGAAGCCAAGGACTGCAGGTAGCCTGTAGGAACTGAGAACAATTCTCTGTCAACAGCTAGTAAGAAAATGGAAGTACTCATACTAGGACAAGAAAACAAATTCTGCCAACAGCCACATGAGCCTGGAAGAGAACCTTGAGCCCCAGGTAAAAACCACCTCCTTGGCTGACACCTGGATTTCAGTCTGGTGAGACATTAAACCAGTTTAAAACTTCTCTTTCTTAAAGACAGATTTTTTAGTCAAAACATTAGGGGACCCAACTAATCCCTTCCCAGTACCACGAGACCATAAATTTGTATTGTTTGATCCCACAAACTTTGTGGTACTTCATTCCACAGCAATAGGAAAATAATACAGACAACATAAAAGATGGCGGTACTCCTGTCCCATTCTTCGCATGGCCTGGTCTGGTGAGGGGTTTCTGCGCTCGCTGAGGAACACCAGCTGTTGTTCCCCACGTGTGAAAAAGCTAGCATGGCCATTCCCGAGCACAGTGAGGCTGCTCACCTCCCCCTCCCACCTCCCACCCCGTCAGAATGACAGACCCTGCAAGGTCAGAGGTGAGAGATTTGTTTTTATAACTCGGGCCTCACACACAGTCATTCCTCCAAGGTATGTGATGAACCAACCCCGTGCATTTTATAGAAGGATCACGGTGAGCGAGTGACAGCACATGGCCTTGGCCCAGTCCCAGAACCTCTTGTGCCCTGTGCTATCACTCAGGGGGGGGTGAAAGGGGGGCTGTCACCTCCCCTACCAATCAAGAGTTTTCCAAGGACAGGTGTGAAAAGCTGTGCGCTCTTGGAAAGAAATGAGATCAGTTAAGTCAATGTGTGCTTCTTGTCATTCTGTGTTTGTAATTATGCTTTTTCAGAGCTCACAATGTGCTGGAACCTGCCTGCTTATAGGAGTATCAGCTTGACAATCCAATGGTTTTGATTGCCGGGCCAAGTCTGCTGAGTGCAGCAAGAACGCCTGAATTCTGTGCCGACTGCGCCTCTGATACACTTGGCCTTGGAATCATATGGTTTCCGCTTCATTGCTTTTCCGCAGGATCTGAAGATGTTTTGACTAAAAAATCTCTCTTTAAGAAAGAGAAGTTTTAAACTGGTTTCAAAACTTAAAAAAAAAAAAATCTCTAGAAGGTATTCCTTTACCTTTAAAAAAAAAAAAAAAGACACCATAATTGCTGCATTGACAGTTGTGTGAAAATTAGGCTCTTTGAGGGGAACAGCTTTGAGCCATTTCCTGTTTATGTTCCACGAATAATATTGCTAGGAATTTGATAACAACAAATGTCCAGCAAATTTTAACTATCGAAATTCTCATGGCTTCTGGTGGTGTGGCTAATACTCAGTGGGTTAAAACAGTTAACAGTTTCCCCATGATGCTTGCAAGGACCGGTTTACCCTAAAGCCGGCTATGTGAGTAAACCTCCATTTACATGTGAGGGTCTTTTTTTTTTTTTTTTAATTTTTTAAAATTTATTTATTTGACGGACAGAGATCATCAGTAGGCAGACAGGCAGGCAGAGAGAGAGGGAGAAGCAGGCTCCCGGCTGAGCAGAGAGCCCGATGAGGGGCTCCATCCCAGGACCCTGGGATCATGATGTGAGCCAAAGGCAGAGGCTTTAACCCACTGAACCACCCAGGCACCCCTACATGTGAGGGTCTTAATGTCAGGGCTGAGCTAGATCCTTGAGGAAAAAAAATTATAAATTTACTTGTGAAAGCCAAACACTTCCATTTCACTTACACTATACTTAAGACAGAGTTTTACACCTACACCAATAATAAATTAGCTCTGGACCAAAGGCACAAGTAAAATAAGCTCGTTGAGCCATGAATGAAATGGATTACGGTTTTGCCAATAGAGAAAATGAAGTACAGACAAAGTCACAGGAGAAGTAGGCAGGACAGCCTTCAAAATGGGAGAGGTTATGAGCCCCAGAGCTCCACCAGTCTGACACTGTCACCTAGCTGAGGACCCGTTGGGACTGTGCTGCATCCTCCCAGTGGTCTTCATCTCCATTTACACTGGGTGTGTCAATACGCAGAGCAGTTATGATTTGGGACATCTGCTGCTCATGCACTAAATTTTGGCGAGCGAGACAGAAAGAGAGTCTCCTCTTTGAAAATCATTCTAGAGGAGAATCACCTACTGGAGGAGTTGAGGGTATAACCAAGCTAAGCTACTGTTAGAAGCCAGAAGAGATGGAGAAATAGATGGGAAATTAATATTATAAGTAACAAAATTGTTCATGTCATTAAAAAACTGCAGCATTGGGGCACCTGGGTGGCTCAGTCGTTCAGAGTCTACCTTCGGCTCAGGTCATGACCCCAGGGTCTGGGGATCGAGCTCCACTTCGGGCTCCCTGCTCCGCAGGAAGCCTGCTTCTCCCCCTCCCATTTCCCCTGCTCATGTTCCCTCTCTCGCTGTGTGTCTCTCTCTGTCAAATAAATAAATAAAATCTTTTTTAAAATGCCAGCATATTGGGGTCATCACGTTGCCTGATTTCAAGCTTTATTACAAAACTGTGATCACCAAGACAGCATGGTACTGGCACAAAAACAGACACATAGACTAATAGAACAGAGTAGAGAGCCCAGATATGGACCCTCATCTCTATGGTCAAATAATCTTTAACAAAGCAGGAAAAAATATCCAGTGGAAAAAAGTCATTTCAATAAATGGTGCTGGGAAAATTGGACAGCTATATATAGAAGAATGAAACTTGACCATTCTCTTACACTGTACACAAAGATAAACTCATATTGGATGAAAGGCCTCAATGTGAGACAGGAATCCATCAGAATCCTAGAGGAGAACATACGCAGTAACCTCTTCAACACTGGCCACAGCAACTTCTTTCAAGACATGTCTCCAAAGGCAAACGAAACGAAAGCAAAAATGAACTTTTGGGACTTCATTAAGATCAAAAGCTTCTTCACAGCAAAGGAAACAGTCAACAAAACAAAGAGGCAACCCACAGAATGGGAGAAGATACTCACAAATGACACTACAGACAAAGGGCTGATAGCCACGATCTATAAAGAACTCCTCAAACTCAACACATACAAAACAGATAATCCTGTCAAAAAATGGGCAGAAGATGTGAACAGACACTTCTCCAAAGAAGACATACAAATGGCTATCAGACACTTGAAAAAATGTTCATCATCATTAGCCATCAGGGAAATTCAAATCAAAACCACATTGAGATACCACCTTACACCAGTTAGAATGGCCAGAATTAACAAGACAGGAAACAACATGTGTTGGAGAGGATGTGGAGAAAGGGGAACCCTCTTGCACTGTTGGTGGGAATGCAAGTCGGTGCAGCCACTTTGGAAAACAGTGTGGAGATTCCTCAAAAAATTAAAAACAGAGCTTCCCTATGACCCTGCCATTGGACTACTGGGTATTTACCCCAAAGATAAAGATGTAGAGAAAAGAAGGGCCATCGGGACCCCAGTGTTCATAGCAGCAATGTCCACAATAGCCACACTGTGGAAGGAGCCAAGATGCCCTTCAACAGACAAATGGATAAAGACGATGTGGTCCATGTATACAATGGAATATTCCTCAGCCATCAGAAAGGATGAACACCCAACTTTTGTATCAACGTGACGGGACTGGAGGAGATGATGCCGAGTGAAATAAGCAGAGAAAGTCAATTACCATACGGTTTCACTTAACTTAGGAAGCATAAGGGAAAACATGGAGGACATTAGGAGAAGGAAAGGAAAAGTGAATTGGGGGGAAATCAGAGGGGGAGATGAACCATGAGAGACTGTGGACTCTGGGAAATACTGAGGGTTTTAGAGAGGATGGAGTAGGGGGTTGGGTGAGCCTGGTGGTGGGTATTAGGGAGGGCACAGATTGCATGGAGCACTGGGTGTGGTGCATAAACAATGAATTTTGGATTGCTGAAAAAATAAACAAAACAAAACCAAAAAATTGCCAGCATAAATCGCTTAATATATGCATGGTGGTTGCTGCTCATGAAGCACAAGATGACAAACTTACATGTGAACTTCATCTTCCAGATTTTATATTCCCCTTTTGGCAGACGAACCTACTGAGGCCAGGAGTGGATAGGCGAACTGTAGAAGTCAATCACGTGTTTCAGTGGCAGACCCAGGTCCACCTAGTCTAGACCCTGTAGAAGTTACACCTCACTGCCTCCCGTGTGGGGTGTGCAGCTGTAAAACTCTGTGGACTTTGCCACTTACAGGTTGGTTGCCCTTGGGAGCAAGTCACTTCCCTCTGGGAGCCTCCTTTTGGTCATCAGTGAAATGATTTAAGAGGTGAAATGATCCCTGGGTCCTGCCCAATGCTGACATTCCCTAATTCTATGCAAATACAAGGGGTGCACACATGAAGGGAAAGGCATCAAAACTCTAGACTTCTTTGGGAGGAAACTCTGCTTCAGAAAGGGAGTGAGGGGCGCCTGGGTGGCTCAGTGGGTTAAGCCACTGCCTTCGGCTCAGGTCATGATCTCAGGGTCCTGGGATCGAGTCCCGCATCAGGTTCTCTGCTCGGCAAGAAGCCTGCTTTCCTCTCTCTCTCTCTCTCTGCCTGCCTCTCCATCTACTTGTGATCTCTCTCTGTCAAATAAATAAATAAAATCTTTAAAAAAAAACAAAAGGGAGTGAAACATGGGAAGTGAGGTAGAAAAGCCAAAATTCTTGCCCACTGGAGCAGTGACATTTAATAAAATGATTAGGCAGTGACATTAAATAAGTTTTCAAGCCATTTGAGTGGTTAATTGGCCAACTCTATGAGGAGATGTTTTCTTGAGTAACTTGGAGGGGGTCTGTGGTAAAAGCTCACAGAAAGTGTTATTTGTCCTCACTCCACAACATCTTAGTGTGAAACCTCCCCTTTGACTAGAAAGGGAGGAATGACAGGATGTTGTGGGCTGGGGATTCCTGAAGGGGAAGGTGGACATGCGGGCTGTCAGCTCCCATCGGTGACTCGCGTTCTCCCCTCATGTTGGCATGATCTGCCAGCCTCCACGGACACCAACCATGGCATTTTTACCCCAACCCTACGCTCCTGGTTGCACTTCTGAGAGCAATCTTGGCCACCATTCCCCAGGTGAGCCCATGCAGATGTCGCCCCCATCCCCCAACCGCCATGTCCTCTCCAGGCTTCAGGTTCACCCCCAGCTCGAGCCTGGCCCGGGTGAGCTAAGTTTGCTGCATTTTCCGACTGCTGGTCAGGAAATGACTTAAAATAGGTGAGGAAGATGGAGAGCCTCCCTGCATAAAATCAGGCGAGCAAGATTAATGCTTATTTGTGCAGAGGTAAGAGCTAATTATCATGGCTGTTTTCTAAATGTTCTTACATTCCTCTGAGCCCTCGAAGCGGAGAGGTCAGAAGAGGGGAAGGGCCTTGCCGGAGGTCACTCTGCGGGGAAGCAGAAGGCAAACTCAGACATCCCGACTCCAAGACCTCTAACTCAGCTGGCCGCCTCCTCACCCACTTCTGTCTGTCGGTCATTGATTAAGCGATTCTGACACACAAGAAATGTACTACGTGACGGCACTTAGTCTCAAGAACAGACCCAGCACTTGGCCTCACGGAGGAGGAACAAAACACAGGATTTGCGGGTCCTGCAATGAGTTTAAAAGAATAATATACACACATACACAGGCGCACGCCTGCACACATACACACACACATATACATGCATACACACGTGTACACACATGCATGCATATACATGCATATATACGTGTGCACACACATATACACACATACACATGCATACACACGCTTTAGTGGCATCAGACCTCATGGGGTCCATCCCCTCAGGGCTTCAAATTTATGGGTTTCTGCTCTTCACTTATCAAGGCCAGACTCCTCTGTCCGTCGCAGAGGCTTCCTACTTGCTGGCCAGATGTCCTTGGCACTTTCCTTGGAGAGACAAGCTAACAGGTTTGCCCACGGTCTCACATGATAAAGGTCAGGTCACCGCATGCAGACCAGGGAGGCCCCTCGGCCCCAGAGCTTACCTTGGGGCCATGGGGGTCTCCAGGAGAGGGAAAGAAGGCACTGCTGAGCAAACAGAACCTCTAAGGGAAAAGGGACACATTGCAAAGCCTTTAAATCCTGATCTCTGTGCAGATTAACCTTCCTCAAAACCACTTCCATCATACTCCTTCATGAAACAGCAGCAGCTCCTGTGGTGTGGAACACAAATCTGCCCTCCCCTGCCCCACACTGAGAGCCCCCCCACCCAGCGCCGAGACCCCCAACTGCTGCCCTGTAGTCGGGGGGCTACAAGCCAGGTCAGAGGCCCGGCTCCTTGTGCTGGCTCCAAGTCTCCCTCCGCTTCCTCATCTGCTGTATATATGTATGTTTGATATATATATATGTCATGTGTGTATATATATATATGATATGTATGTATGTATGATATATATGTCATATATATGATATGTATGTATGATATATATCTCTCTCCCTTATATACCTCTCTATAAAGATATATATATAGATATATAGATATATACTTTATAACCTCCTTTATGTCTCATATATAATATATATATAAATGATAGTAATAACAGTACCTCCTCATAGGGTTACAGGGATTAAATGAGTTAATATTTGCAAAGCCTCTAAAAAGTACGTGGCCCATGGTGAGTGCTGTGTGTGTGTGTTCACTCTTCTGCCTTCCAGTTCTTCTACATAGATTATAAGAGCCAAGAAGAGTCCACAGGCGTCCCCTCATCAATGTGGGTTTTTGTTTTTGTTTGTTTGATGTTGTTTATAGGTAAGAACCCTGAAGCCTGAGAAGGTAAAGTCTCTGCTAAAAAAATGTGTCCTCGTTATGCTTTGGGGGCTCTCTACAACTCACTCTGAGTGACTTCACTGGTCCTCCTCCCCAGGCCCTTGGTAGTTAATGACAGCAGAGATGACTGGTCCTTTAGCCCATTTCTGGCCCTTTATTATCTGGCTGTGGGATTCACCACTGTTTTCATCTCTGCCTTCCTTGAGTCTGTGTCTGTCTGTCACATCTTCTAGACTCATTTTCTCCAAGAAACTTCCCAAAGCGAGGCTCTGCATCATTAACTTTGCCTTCCTATAATCTTTTGGTCCCTGATGAATTTCCACTTCATCATGTCATGGAACTGGGGGGACAGGGTGAGATCCCGGAAGTTATCCAGTGGTTCTCCACAGCCTGGAGTGTGTACAGAGAATATGTGTTGGCAGGAGTCAGAGGGAGGGGTATAGAGACAGAGAAGGAAATAACTGATGTACTAGGTAGGGGTATATTTGTATATTTTGAAATATTTTGCAGATCCCTCAAGGAAATTTTGATACAACTCTCCAGGGAAAGCCAGTGATGGAATCCCCTTCACAACAGACAACAGATGAGAAAATGTAGGACCACAGAGGTGCAATGAATTATTCAAAGTCACATTGTTGATTTGGGGCAAATCAGGACATGAGCCTGGTCTCCCAACACCAAACCTAGAGCTCATTCTGTCTATTTCACATACGTCAGTGATAAATTGACATTTGCAAGAGTCAGAACCCGTGAGTTCCAGAGCTACCTTCATCATCATCATCGCCAATTACTGTGAGGACATCAGTTACCACATGCCAAATGCTGGTCTACAAACTTTCCATTCACTGACTCATTTAATTCTCATAAAACCTGATGAAGTTGATGTTGTTATTATGCCCATTTTACACAGAGGAAAACTCAAGAATGGAGAAGTCAACGATGTTCTTCCGAGAAATTCCTTAGTGTTGTCAAAATGACCTAAAACCTAAAATCCACAGGCTTTACTGTGACAAGGGAGCTGTAGTTATCCTAGGTGCTTCTAGGTCACTCTCATTTAAAAATTGCTATAGATTGATGAAAAGCCTAAAATCCTAGAGTTTACAAGTAGGACACATCAGAAATCATTCTCCTGCCTTGGATAAAGACATTTAAGCCTTCTGTTCTGGGAAAAGATCACTGGCTCCTGTTTAGATGACCAGTCAGCATGGCCTTACGAGAAGGCTGTTCTTTTTCATCTCTACGGTCTTAAAAATCATAAGGTCAGTCATGCTCCCCCAACATGGGCCCAGGCGAACAACCCGCAGTTGCTGGTTTCCTGCCTACCCCTGAGTTACCCTGCTCTTCCCTCAGACCCCCGAACCAACTGGGCCTGTGTTCAAGTTCCCCATCCCCTCCCTTCTACCCAATCTTAGCATATACATCTGAGGTTAGGGCTCGTGCCCTTCCCAACTCCTGTACCCCCAGCCCTCGGCTCCCCTACTTGCTGTTGTAGGGGATAGACCTCCAAGAATTGCCTACCCTTTTGCTTAATTCTGAACTGCCCCCCCCAAGCTCTTTTTGTGTTCCTCTTTATGTGTGCTGGCCAAAGGTTGGCCCTCCTGCTACCAAGATCATGCCCACGGGTGCCAGCCTCTGGGTAGGCCCAGCCACCATTTCTGGGTCCAGCTACTGAGTCATTCACTCCAACCCCTAGGAGACAGCTGTTTCCACCCCCCAGGGAGGAAACCTTTTCTGTCTCTGCCTCCTTCCCACCAGCCTCACTTCCATTGTTTAAGCCCCAGCCCACTTCCCAGCAGAGCCAGGCTCTGTATACACACAGGACAGTTTAACTGTTTCTTTCAGGCCTGGGAAGCCAAAATAAACCCAAGCCAATGACATAGAAAGTGCTCACCACCGGGCAGGCGTTCCAAAGGAGGGGGGGCTGACGAGCAGCTCTCCGTTCTGACCCTCAGCGCTCAATGCTACACTTGCTCTTGGCTTTCCGCCAGGCCTGTCACTGAATCTGAACTTTTAACCCAATCTCTGCCCTCTTTGGGCCTTGGCATGGAGCAGAATGTAAAATGATAATGCCCTGAGCTGTGCCAAACAGCACCGAGCTCCTGAGATGTTACAGAGGCAGCTGTGACCAGCAAACACATTGTTTCCGGGATGGTGTTTGTAAATATATGAGTCGCCTGACAGCTTGTGGAATTAAATATAGATGCTACATCACAGACTCCAGCTAAAATAAACTATATGCTGCTCAATGAATGTCAATAAGTACATTGAGAAAGAATCATTATCCCTTATTTGTAGCGCAGTCCAAGAAACTCATCGCTAAGTGAGTTTTTTGGTTTGCTTTGGGATGAAGGCGATGTTTTCCCCACATAGGCTTTTGAGGGCTACTGGCGGGCAGCTGGTGGGGGGGGGTGGCATGAGGTGACAAAGGGACACGATAATAAGGTGGCTGTGTTGGGTGTGGTGTGTATGGAGTGGTGGCAGGAGCCAGCTTAAGGTTCCCAATCCACTAGGAAATCTGGTAAGCCTTTGGGATTGCTGGTTTCGAGAAACCATTTCTAAAAGTATGGTCTTAGTTGGTGTGGAAAGATCTGATGGAAAGCAAGCTTACCCATCATTGCCAGTCCCCCCTTCTGTTCTTGAGCCAAAAGACTTCTCTTCCCTTACACTGATTTCTACTGGTTGCTTGTGGATTCGCATCCTCTTAAATGAGTGATGGCGGGAGCTTGTGTTCTCACACAGAAATCAGCACCCTAAAACAGGTTTTGAGTGCTCATTCAGTCTTAAGCTGAGAAGGCTTGTTGCCATGCACCCCTGGGCGTGAGGCAGAGCCCACGCTGCCCAGATTGCCAGGCCCCCCCCCCCCCCGCCAAGGAGGTGGTGCACAATGAAAGATGCTTTGGATTCGGGGCAACTTTGGGTTGGACAGTGCTGTCCAGAAGAATGAAGGTTTTCTTTGTGTTGATCCTTCTGAATTTATGCAGTTGCCACATTGTTGCCGATTCAATTTATTTGTTTATTTGGGTTCCTCTCTAATTCTTTAATGCCAAGTTCTTTCTCTTCTACAAAGCAGAGCTGTAGATTTAGGTAGCCTGCGGCAGCTTGGACACTGTCTGGGTCCTCGTGCAAAAGGTTTCGGAGCATCCCAGGGAAGAGCGGGAGTGATCCTCTAAAAATCTTAATTCCATCTTCATTCTGGCTCACACTGCCACTGACTACCTAAACTATTTTTGACAAATTAAACCCTCTGTAAGATGTGGTAATAAGTTTCCCCACTTCCTTCCTTTCAGGAAAGCTAATAAATAGCTACTCATTCATCCAACTAATGTTTATTGGACAAAGAACACTCAGCTAGAATGTAAAATGCATGAAGGGAATGGTAGAAGGAAAGGCTAGACGGTAACGCTTGGATTTCTTTGAAAGAAAGGTGAGTGCAAATCCTTGAAATAATTCTCTTACAGCCAGGCTTATTAGCCAAAGCCACATTAGGCAGACTCTGTGCTGACCAGGATTTGCAGATGTCTGCAGCTCAGGGACAGCTGAGGCTTGACTCTGCAGCTTCTGATTCAAAGCTAAGATGATTTTCAGCCTAATTTTGAATTGTATCATTGATTTTCAGTCCAAATCTTTGGAAAAATAGTATAGAGGAACTCCTTAAAATTTTGAAATTGAATCAAATATTCCATTCCTCAAACGTGGTAACAGAGAATGCAGTTATGACAGAGCCAAACCATTTGTTCTCGTGGGTCTCTAGTGTGTGTGCGTGTGTGTGCGCGCGTGTGTGCGCGCGTGTGTATGTATGAGTTTGCCCCCCTGGAACCATCTCAATTTCTAGAGGAATATTTGGTTGTAACAACTCGGAGAGCAGTGCCTTCTCTAGTGTGTCAGCTCGGGTAGCTGTTAAGCAGCCTATACGCACAGGACAATTCCCCGCAACAATTATTCCCTGACCCCACATGTCAGCAGTGCTGAGGTTGAGAAGCTCCGACTTACGCCAACAAATTCTAATGATCCCAGACTCATGAAGTACCTCTGAATAATGGAGACCAACTTTTTAGGAAAGTTTTTCATGCATATCTAGTTTGCCAACCTATGTTACGGCGGCGAAGGCCAAAATTACTCATCCTCACAAACCCTCCTTCTAGGTCTCTTGTTTCAAGCTTAATTGGTCCTTGACAACAACGACAACAAGAACAGTTACAGGTCCTATGTATTGATGGTTTATTTCCAATCGGGCAGTGTGCTAAGCACTTTACTATCAATAAAGTAGGTATTACTAATCCAGGAGTGATTAATATAAGGAAAACGAGATTCTAAGAGATTTAGAAACTTCTCCAACTAACTTCCTTCCTCCCTTCCTCCTTTTCTTCTTTCCTTCCTTCCTTTTCTTCTTTCCTTCCTTCCTTCCTTCCTTCTTTCCTTCCTTCTTTCCCTCTTTTCTTCTTTCTTTCCTTCCTTCCTTCCTCCCAATTCAGTCAAAAAAACAATGGGCAGGCCTGTGCAGGCCTGTGAACTAGGAAGGATTGGAATCCATGTAAGGTAGGTGGCTGAGTGCAACAGCAGCCCAGTGGAGTCAGGAAATTGGTTACATAAAGGGCGATTTAGCCAATAAGTAAATATATTAAGGATAACAGGAGCTAAATTTCCCATGGTCAAAGAGGGGAATTATAAACATGGAATGAACAAACACTAGAATAAACCCTATGGTGTGGCCTTGAGATTAGAAGTATGAACTCATGTTTCTAAATAGAAATAGAGAAATGGAAGGACAGACAGAGAGATGGAGAGGTTGACAGATGAATAGATAAGGAGATAGATGTTTGATAGATATTAAAGTGTTGAGTGTGGCTAAATATAATATGATATTCTGGATTGGATTTCGGAATAGTAAAATGGATATTAGTAGAAAAACTGATGTAATCTAAATAAACTTTGTAGTTTAATTGCTAGTGTTGCACCAATGTTAATTTCTTATTTTTGACACATGTACCATTGTTACAAGATATTAAAATTAGGGGAAGCTGGGTGAAGGATACACAAGAAGTCTGTATTCTTTCTAATTCTTCTATAAATCTAATATTAACCCAAAAAAACAGTGTTTATTTAAAATTAAAGTGCATGGGGCGCCTGGGTGGCTCAGTGGGTTAAGCTTCTGCCTTCAGCTCAGGTCATGATCTCAAGGGTCCTGGGATCAAGCCCCGCATCGGGCTCTCTGCTCAGCAGGGATCCTGCTTCCTCCTCTCTCTCTGCTTGCCTCTCTGCCTACTTGTGATCTGTCAAATAAATAAATAAAATCTTAAAAAAAATTAAAGTGTATATATGCATACTCACACACACAAATACATTCCCTTGTGTATGACACAATACACACACACACACACACACACAAGCCATCTCTCCCAGTACTGTCCACCCCTAGTATGTCTAATAGGGCTCACCTCATTTTAAGATCTTGGTTTCTAAGTCCTGTTCTCCACCAAAAGGAATCAGGGATATTTGGAGAAATGGATGATCACAGCCTGTGGCAGTTAAGATATAACATGAACTTGGAACCTCTTTTTATGACAGAAACATTGGTGTCCTGGCAAATGTTTAATAGCCAGCTCTCTGGAGGAACAAGTTCTGGTTGTAGTATTTGCCAGTTTCCATGGTGTAAATACTTGCAACATTCTTGATTCCAAGCTACCAACTTGATGTTAATGATACAGATTCCTGAAAAATTTGCAACAGGCTTCTCCAAGCTAATGTAAGCCAGCTCCAGAAAACCACTGGATCTATCTATATATATTAATTATAGATAGATTATATATATTTTATATTATATATATATATATAATATAATATATATATATATACACACACACACACACACAAACACACACATACATATAAAAAAGGATAGATACAGGGGCACCTGGGTGGCTCAGTGGGTTAAAGCCTCTGCCTTCAGCTCAGGTCATGATCCCGGCATCCTGGGATCGAGCCCCACATCGGGCTCTCTGCTCAGCAGGGAGCCTGCTTCCTCCACTCTATCTGTCTGCCTCTCTGTCTACTTGTAATCTCTGTCAAATAAATAAATAAATATCTTAAAAAAAAAAAAAAGGATAGATACATGTCAAAAGGACACAGAGCCAACTTGAAAAGGTTCCCTTCTTCCCTCAATTCTGGGACAATCTGAACATCAGAATAAGTATTAGTAGTAATGGATTATATGCCTTTGAGTAAATAAGAACCTATGAGGCCACATTATTTACACATACATACACCCGTACTACAGGGTGGGGGGAAACCTTATCTTGAATAGAATGCCAACTAATAAATGTAGGGAAAAATGATGGAATTAGAAAATCATCACTTAGGGGGCGCCTGGGTGGCTCAGTGGGTTAAGCCGCTGCCTTCGGCTCAGGTCATGATCCCAGGTCCTCGGTTCAAGCCCCACATCGGGCTTTCTGCTCAGCAGGGAGCCTGCTTCCTCCTCTCTCTCTGCCTGCCTCTCTGCCTACTTGTGATTTCTCTCTGTCAAATAAATAAATAAAATCTTTAAAAAAAAAATCATCACTTAGGAATTATCACAGTGATAATCCATTCAGGCAAGACACATAAATCAGTGCTAAACTGTGAAATACCCCATTCTTTATCAGAGGAGAATATTTCGCAGTCTCAGAATATCTTCCTTGAAATACTTATTAATTATACAAAGAAAAATATAACTTTGGAGTGGACAACCTGACAGCCCCCATCTTACCCTAGTGATCCAAGTTCACATCAGCAGAATGTAGACCAAGAGGAAATCATGGGAGATCACATCACTTCTCTCATACTTCAGCAGAAAATCTTAACTTGAATTCAGCATGAGGAAACATCACACAAACTAAATTGAGAGATATCCTACAAAATAACAAGCCAGTAATCTTCAAAAATGTTAAGGTCACAAAGGTCAGAGAATGACTGAGGACCTAATTGTTCCAGATTGAAGGGCACTGAAGAAAGAGACATGGCAAGTATGAGCAGTGTACAATCCTGGGTTGGATCTTTTGTTATAAAAGACATTATTGGGTCAGTTGCGAAACTTCAATGGGGTCTCTGAATAAAGGGCATATGGGAGTTCTTTGTACTCCTGTATGACTTTTTTATGAGGTTGAAATTATTTCCTTGTACAAAGGAAAAAAGAAAAAAGAAAAAAGAAATTCATACATGATTACACAGTTCATGCAGCCAACATTGAAACCATTGTTTTTTGTTTTTAGCTCTGACTCCTGCGCTATTTACCAATCCATGATTTGAAAATATGTTTGTCTATGGAGTTATGGATGGATACGGAAGATTGAGACAGATCCTTGTTCTCAGACAAATGGACCCTGATCCTTCACATCTTAGAAGATAGAACTCGAGACTTGCTACATGTGGCTGTATCCAGCATTGTCCAATAAAACTAGAATACAAACAACACAGATATGGTAAACTTATTATCAGCAACATTAAAAAGATAAAACAAAGTAGAACAGTTAATTTTTTTTAAAGATTTTATTTATTTATTTGATAGAAAGAGATCACAAGTAGGCAGAGAGGCAGGCAGAAAGAGAGGAGGAAGCAGGCTCCCCGATGAGCAGAGATCCCGATGTGGGGCTCGATCCCAGGACCCTGGGATCACGACCTGAGCTGAAGGCAGAGGCTTAACCCACTGAGCCACCCAGGCACCCCAGAGCAGTTAATTTTAATAATATATTTTCTTTAACCTAGTGAATCCAAGATACTGTCATTTAAAGTAACTTTGTATGGTGACAGATAGTAACTATACTTTTCATGGTGAGCATTTCATAATGTGTGTACAAATCACAATGTCATACACCTGAAACTAATTAATATTAGCACGGAAACTATACCTCAATTAAAAAAAAAATAAAAACACAAAACTTTGTCATCTGAACAGGTACTTAATTTAAGAAAATTATTACCAAAATATTTTCTGGTTTTTTTTTTTACACTGATTCTGAAATCTAGGGTGTATTTACACTTATAGCACACTTCAATGTCTAATTTTTCATCAGAAATACTTGATTCTTTATTTAGATTTGAAATAATTTACAGTAGAAAAAGGAAATCACACACCCAGCTTATTCCAAGCATACTTAAATTTTTTTCTGTTACTCGAAGTGAGTATAAATTTTGTAAATTAAAATTACTTGAAATTAAATAAAATTTCAAACTGTGGTTTCTTAGTTGCACCAGCCACATAATAAGTACCCAATAGCACTTGTGGCTCACAGCTACTAGATTGGACCACTAGGGCTGGATGGATCCACAAGTCACCCGCTCCTCTGTATCCCCATCTATGCAATTTGTTCACACCCTTCCCAGGTACAGAGATGCACTCTGACTTTATATGGAGGGGGTCCACTCTTTTCATTCTGTTGCTGTGAGCAAAAAGAATTTGGGTGAAGCATGGTTCCACACAAGTGAAGGGACCAGAGTTCCTGGCTCCTGGTTTTCTACCTGTAACTCCTAAGTTAGTCTCCTTCAAATCATGGCTGCCTCTGGACTGGCACTTAGGTGAATAAATAGGGGAAATACATAGCAGGACAGTGCCACAAAGGAAAGCTCTTTACAACTGAGAAGCATTAGACAGATGTTCATCGTTCGGTGTAGTTTTATTATTAGAGGCCAAAAGCAGTGGACACTGTCATCAGTGTCATGATGAATAATCATCAGTTCATGATTTTGAACATGTCCATGTATTTATTTTAACGTCTCCATAGTAATCGTAAAAAGATGCACTGCTCTCTTCCAAGCAAACCTCACACACCTGCCCTGCAGAATGAATTAGAAAGTATCTGCGAAGCTGTGCTCTCCCAAGAGAAAAGTGTTGCAAGTACATTTAGATTGGTAATTGCTGGCAAGTGCTGCAATCATGGATACATATTCTTTGCTTTGTGATGATTTTATGTATTTCTAAGTTTCCTATAAAACAATGCATTATTTTTGTAATCAGAAAAAAACCCTTTTTCTAATTGAAAACTAATTGAAGATACGAGGTGTACTGTTCTGTCTCTATTTTTCCCATCATCCATACGACTGAGCAAGACCTGAGTCAGCCATTCTGGCTGGAGAGCTTCGGCCACCAATTGGAACAGCTGGTCAGATAATCCTTCCATTTCCAACCATCTCAGCTGCTCACACTTGGTTGCTCCACTTGTGTGAGGCGGAGCTGGGGTTTAGTGGAAACAAACAGAAACAATTCATCACACTCATTCACAAATGTTGCTCCTTCAGGCTCCTTCAGCTCTCTCCCTGCCCCTCCATCCTTGACACTCGGCCAGCTCTAGAGCCTTGTGCTTATTCAGTCCTTGGCCATGCTGCCTGGGGGGTGGCCCAGGCAGATCCTGGAACTGGCAGTGGTGATTCAGCAGGATGGGGCTTTCTGTCTCACTCCATCCATCCTTGCTCTCTCCCCTAATGAGCACCCCAAAGGCAGGAATTGCCCTCCTGACATCACAGCTGGCAGGGAGGACCTGGGGAGCAATTACCCAGATGTTTTCTGGGCTTCTTGTCCCCTGAGGTTTAAAGATGCTCTCAGTTCTTGTGTTTTGGTTTTTTTCATCCCCACTTAGAACACTCCTATCCCCTAGAGGGGTCACTGCCTGCCATGGTGCAGACTGTCCCAGCAAACACCAGACACGCCGTGCATTCCATAGTCGAATCCCATGCCTTCCTGTGTTGTTGAGCAGAACACAACCTGCGCAATCATACCCAAGGTCCTGCCGGGGCCTCCATTTTCTCTGAACCTCCATGGGGACAGTGCAGTCACCCTCTTGGTGATGCAGCACAGTCTCAAAGGGGTAGACAGCAAACCCAAGAAAAGACCCAAAAGGCAAAGAGTAATGGAGGTAAGCTTGTCTGACCATGGGAAACATCTCTGAGTACCATCAACACACCCCCAGGTAGAGTTCCCCCTGAGGTGGCCTGACAGACTTAAAACATTTGGGGCCATGATGCACACAGGGAGCATCGGGAAGGAGGGGCTGAGGAGGAGGAGGAGGAGGAGGAGGAGTAGATCTGGTGCCTGGGAGCTCTTTCTCTGAAGGGCAGTGAGCAGCAGTTAGCAGGTCGTAACCACCACCACAACCGGCACAGAGGGAATGGTTAAGCGCCCTCCTTAAAATACTTATCATCCATTTTCATTTTTGATTCACTCACAGACACAAAGCGATCCCACTCCACGCCCCCCCCCCCCCAAATGCCTTTTAACATTGTTCTTGAACCTACCAACCCACAGGCCCACCCCGTTCCAGGAACATCACTGAGCTTGACTTCTCCAAAACCCGCAGCAACTGTCCAAGCTCCAAATGAGAGGGACCTTCCAGTACCCATCGCTAACACCCATTGAGTAGTAACTGGGTTCCAGACTGTTCTCACTGTTTTACGTACAGTTCCCTAGATCCGCAGGACAAAAAAATAGCATCATGTCCGACTGTCATTTTACCTGTACGGATGAGGACATGAGGAGCTAAAGAGATGAAGTCATTTGTCAGGGTGCCTGTGTTTTATGGCCGGGATGGGGTGTCTGGATCTAGAGTCAGGTTGTAGCCACTCGGTTCCACCCTCCTCTGTCTACTCTCCCTCATCGTCCTGGCTCCCTTACACCTTCAGGCGTGGCCGGACTCTCCCCTCTCACTTCTCTCTCCCGTTGCTTCCATCTGTCTGCCTTCTCTTACTTTTGCTGCCTCCCCTCCAAAAGCAGCGTCCAGATCCACGCCCTCTCTCATACCATCCTCCGTCCATTCCACACGGGTCTATTCCCTCCGCCCTGCCCGTGGGGAGAGGAACCAACGAGGAAAAAATAGTAATGATTGTGACAGAGAAACATCCCAGGAAGATGGCGACCACCTCAGCAAACTAACATCTGGAATGCTAGATGTGTGGAAAGGCCCCTTGTTTCATAGAAGAAGAACTGGAGTCCAGAGTGGGATTACAAGGTTGAGGCTTATGTGGCCAGTTAGGGTGACCTGGGATTAGAATCTAGGCCAGTCTCTGCCACCCAGCCCAGAGACCCTTCACTGAGCCCCACTCTTCCGACAAGACCATGGTTCTAACAAAGATCCTAGGACTTTGTTAGGGACTTCCATATGCACCCCCCCCCCACATACCCAAATCCCAGGGTGACATTTATTTTTCGCAGCCCACTTTTCCCCTTCAAAGCCTCTTTGTATCCTTCCTTTCTACCCTTCCTTTGTCTTAGGCTCTGAGTTTTCTCCAAGCCTGTCTTCTGTCTACCTGCCCACCTGTGATCTTGGTTTTTCTAAGCTGTTAACCCTCTGGGTCTAGGTAACATCTTTTTTCTTCCATAGGGTTGTTTTCAGCAGGATACAAAGGCCATTAGTAAATCAATAACCCTTTATTTAGAAAAGGTGGGGGGAGGAAGGGACCTGGAGTTTTTAATTCAGATCTAGCAACTCCTGGGGCATTATCAGAAGCATTCTAAAATTAGGCCTTTGAAAAGCATGATGCTGCAGCTGTTGTGAACTTGATAGCTTCCTGCCCATAAACAGGAGCAGCTTGCTCTGGGTGGGATCGTTAGCCGAACTCTCCCTCTCCTGCGGTCCGGTCCGTCTGGCTTCCTCGGACTCCAGGGCCATATGCATCGTCTACTGCTTTGGAGCTCTTTTTGTTATTCTTGCCTCCTCTCCCTCCTCTCCATTCATCACTTTCCTGGGCTCCGCATGTGGCCTTTTTCTTCTTTCTAGGAATCTTTGCATTTCCATAGATCAGTGTGTTTCCATCGAGGGCAGCAAGTACTTCTGCCAGTGCATCGTCTCATTTATCAATGGAGCTATGCTAAGCACCCATAAGCACGTACCTTTCTGACAGGTTTACAAAGACAATCCTCCAAAAGTCAGCACATCCCCTAGGACCCATCATGCATCCTTCCACCTTTGAGGACTCCTATCATTGTTCCGTTCTTACTCCTGTTCCAGCCCAGCTGTCTACGGGAAGAAAACAGACATAGATCTCCAGACAAATGTGGGAATGGGGCAAGAAAGGTGATGGCGTGATCACACACTTTAAGGCCAATGACATGCTGTGTACAATAACACACTTAAGATTTGAGCATATAACACTGGAATTCTGCATTTCCTTTGGTCTAGCAAGTCTACATCTGGATAATTATTTTGAAGATGTGTGCAAAGATTCTACTACAAGGATGTTTATTGGATGACCGTGGGGAAGAGAGAAACTGAGAGCTATTTATGTTTTTTAACCTATTATTAATTACCTATTAATTGCATATTACTGTGTAGTAAAACTTAGTGGTCAAAAATAAGAAAAAAAAAAACAGTTACTATCTCACACAATTTCTGTGAGTGGGGAATGTGGGTGTTTCTGACTGGGTCAGAACAATGGGTCTCTTACAAGGTGATAGTCATGATGTTGGCTAGCGCTCCAGGCATCTAAAGGTTTGGGGATAGAAGAAGTCTAAATTGGTTCACTCTCAAGGCTGGCAGGTGGGTCCTGCCTCTGAAGGAGGTCTCCACTCCCCCTCACATGGACCTCTCCAAAGGATGGCTTGAGTATCCTTACAACATGGAAACGGCTTCCCTCAGAGTGGGTGCTCCAAAAGTGAGCAAAGCAGAAGCGGTCATGACTTTATGACTTAGCCATAGAAATCACACACCACAATTTCTGCCATATTTATTGCTCACGTAGACCAAACCTGATGCTCTGGAGGAGGGGACTACACAAGGGTGTGTAGGATACCAGGAACTGAGACTCATTGAAAGCCATCTTGAAGGCTGGCTACCACATATGGGGAACAGACTTCGCCAAGAGAAGGAGCCCAGAATTCTTTGTACTGTGAATCTGAGAGAAGAACAAAGCTGGTCTGGCCCGGTTAGTTCTAGACTTCTTTGTTTTTGCCAGCTGTCTGCGTGCCGCAGATATGCATTCTGCCTGCTCTCTGTCATCCAATAGACTTAGCACAGCGGGCCCTGCTTCCGTGGCATGGCAGTCAGCTTGCAGGGGGAGCGATGGGAGGGCTTGTGCATCTAAGTCTGAATTAGTTGGAGATCTAGGTCATGTTCTCTACTTATCTCTTTCAAAAATGAAGCTCATCTTTACCTGTGTCTTAGTCTTCAATTTGATTCCCAAGTTCTGAGTGCTTTTTATTGACCCATCACATTCCCAACTGTGTTTTTTATTTTAAAATGCGATCCTTATACTAGCGGAAAATTTAGAACACGTAAATGATGTAGAATAGATCATTTGGGCAAATTATGGCATAGCCATATAATTCAATATAATGCAATCATTTAAAAGTATGCTATATAAGAATATTTAATGATACAGAAAATTATTTAGGATACATTAAGAATACAGGATATAAAACAGTATGCAAATTGCTGTTCTGTTAAAAATAATGTATATCTGCTTAAAAAAGAATTCTAAGGCTTGTGTATATATATATATATGTGTATATATATGTATGTATTTATATATATATACACACACATGCACACACACACACTAATTGTAGTTATCATCAGCTGGTTGGTTTTTGGGGTAGTTAAAATTTTTTTCCTTTTGGCTAATCTGTTTTTCCTAAATTTCCTACATTTTACGCTCATTACCTCTGCAGTGAGGAAAAAAGGAGAAAAAGTTTGCAGATGCTAGTTTGGGGGTTCAATTAAAAGTAATTAGAGTTTTCTAGCATCCTTTATTGGAGAGAGTCAGGCATTTGAGTGACTCCCAGCCCATTTCCGCAAGTTAATTTGACACCACTAACTGATGCCACTTTCATAAACATGTTCTTTTGTTGGATTCCTTGACCCCACACTTTGTTTTTTTCTGCTTCCTCTCTGGCCACTCCTTGCAGACCCATACTCCTACACCAAGTGATTACATGTTGGGGTTTCTCAAAGCCCAGCTCCAGGCCTTTTCCCCCTTTCCTTATATGCTTTACCCTGGGTGGCCTCACCCACATTCATGGCTGTTCAAGGCTGTTCCCCATAGATCATAGCAGAGTCATGCCTCAAGCCCAGACTTCCCTCATGAGCTCATATGATTTGTGTATACAACCTAAGTACTTTAACTGATGTCTCAAAACTTTCTCAAGTCAATAAATCCAAAATCAACCTCATGATCTTAAGTGGTTTCCTATCAAAGTCAAGGGGAAAATAACCCATCTGTTGTTGTGGTTCCCAATCCTGGTTACACACCGGAATCATCCAAAAAGCCTTTTAAAAAATACCAAAGCCTGAAAAAAAAAATACCAAAGCCTGAACCCCCAAAGGTTCCAATTCAAAAAGATGGGGTCAGGCCCTGGAGTGAGTATTTTTTAAAAGCCCCTTCAAAGGATTTTAATGAGTAGACAGTGTTCAGTGCCACTGATCTACTCATTCAATAGAAACCTCATAGTGGGCGCCTGGGTGGCTCAGTGGGTTAAGCCGCTGCCTTCGGCTCAGGTCATGATCTCGGGGTCCTGGGATTGAGTCCCGCATCGGGCTCTCTGCTCAGCAGGGAGCCTGCTTCCCTTCCCCTCTCTGCCTACTTGTGCTCTCTCTTCAAATAAATAAATAAAATCTTAAAAAAAAAAAAAAGAAACCTCATAGTAATTTTGATATCTTCCTTTTTCTCGTCCCTGAAGTATAACCATTCACTAAATCCTATCAATTTGACTTCTAAAATACTGCACAAAGTTAACCATAAGTCTTTGTTCTCACTGCCACCACCTTAATCTAAACTATCATTTCTCATCTGGACTTTCAATGTGTTCTGCATAATGCATCAGATCTGAATATGTCATCTCTTTTCCTTCCCTAAGGTGGCCCCCAGCGAGTCAGAGCCTCAAATAATTCCCTCCTGAGTACAGAAAGAACCTGTAACTTGCTTCTAATCAATAGAATGCAGCAACAGTTATGGGATGTCCCTCTCACAATTACATTATTTTCTGAAAGACTCCATTTTAGCAGACTGGAGACAGAAATTCTCTTGCTGGCCTTGAGGAAGCGACAGGCTGTGAACTGCCTACCCAAGAGGGGTCATGGGGCAGTGGCCTGAGGCCAGCCTCCCACTGACAGCCAGTGCAAAGCTGGGACCCTCAGACCTATAACTGCAAGGAAATGAACTCTGCCAATAAGCTTCAAGGTCTTAAAGGTCGATTCTTTCTTGGTCGAGCTTCCAGCGACAATGTAGCCTAGCCAACACCTTGACTGCAGCCATGCGGGACCCTGAGCAAAGAATCTAGCTAAGCCGTGCACAGATTCCTGACTCATGGGAACTGTGAGATAATTAACGCGAGTTGGTTTAAGCCACTAGATTTGTGCTAATTTGCTATGCAGCTATAGAAAACTAATAGACTTCCTTAATCTCAACCCCCAAACACATCAATCATTCATTGGCTTCCCATCACTCCTTACATGATCGATCTGGTTCCTCTCACCTCGCCAAACTCATACATTCTACCTTGCTCCTTGTACCAGCCATGTAGGCCTTCTTTAAGAGCCTTGGAGGAGTCAAATACCCTTCAACCACAAATGTCCCTCATTTTGCCTCTGTGGGAGCAAATGTCCTTGAGGGCTCTGTTCGCCTATCTTTTACTCAAACCACTTCTTAAAGGAAACCTTCCTTGAATCTCCCTGTTGGGCCAAATTCCCGATTACGGCCACCTAGAACACCGTCTCTCTTTTACCCATAACATTGCCAACTATAATTTTACATATTTGTCTCGATCATTATTTGATCAAAGCAAGTCTCTGTTACTAGTCTGTAAGCTCCATGAAGGTGGCATTATTCCTTGTTTTGGCTTCTCATTTTAACCCTAGTATTTAACATATTACCTAATGTTTAAAATGCTCCTTGGAAGAATGAATGAATGAGTGAGTGAGTGAATGAATGAATGAATGAATGGATGGATGGATGAGAAGTGAATTGGATGTGGCTTTTGTACCCACTTCACCCGAGCGCATTCAGAGTTGAGAGCTGGATCTCACTTCACCTCAATGGATCCAGATTAGATGAAAGTTTCTAAGCCTAGGCTTTAGGAAAACCAAACTAGCCAAATATTCAACAACTTTTACGCTTCAAGCAAAGTATTTTTAACGGCAACCAACTATACGTAAGGCTATGTGTTAATTATATGTGGGCTGCCAAGAGGGATAACACAAAATCTCTGACTTCCCATAACAAGCAAGGATATAAGTTAGGGTCTCAAGAGAAAACTAAAGAAACCTCCTCTTTTATTCAAGAAACAGTCTTTTATGATACAGCGGAAGACATTGAAATTGCCAGAAGAATATTATTCAAGACCATCCTAATAAAATGAGGGACAAGTTAGGAGAAAATTAACTAAGGGCACATTGTAGGTTTAAGCTTCTAGAACTCTTGAATGTCCAAGTTCTATGCAGCACCTATTTTATGAACTATGAGTCACAATAAATCCTATTTTTATATCTTATATTTATTCCACAAAATATTGACTCATTTCTACATGCTAAGCACTAGTCAACCACTTCTTTAATTTACATTCTAGTGGGATAGAGTACAGACTGTAAACATATCAATAATTAAATATATGATGTATCAGGAGGTAGTAGTTCCATGAAGAAAAATCCAGCAAGGCAAGGAGCTAGAGAGCGGCAGTGGGGGTGGGGATGCTGTTTTCTATCTGGTATTCAAGTAAGAGGTACATATGAGCCAAGACTCAACGCAAGTGAGATGGGAACATCAAGAGGGCATTTTGAGGATACAAGGACACCCGCCTGAGGGAGCAGTGTGTGTGGGCAGGAGCTTGCTTTGCCAGCCAGAGGAATGGCAGAGAGGTTGGCATGGCAGTGGAGCCATGAGGGAGTGAGGAGGTGGGAGAGAACGGGGTCAGGTAGGTAGCAGGCAACCAGATTCTATAAGATCCTATGGGATGCGAGCTTTACCTGAGTGCAACGTTATGCTGTAATAGGTTTGCTCAGGCTGCTCTGTGGAGACAAGAATCTATCTAGAATGCCAAGCGGGGAGGAGAAACCAGGTGAGGTCAGAGGTTAGACAAAGGACTAGTCAAAAGATGCTAGCGCCCTGGTCTAAGGAGGCGGCTGGGGAGATGGTAAACAATGGTCAAATTCTCTCTACATACCCCAGGTGGGGCATCTGCTGAGGCATTGGCTAGGAACACAAGGGAAAGGCAAGTTGGTCATACCCTAGAATTCAGTGTACTTTGTTTTGAAAGAAGACACCCCTCAATGTCTTTCCTGCCCTGCTTTCATACATCATCATCAACAAAACTATCCTGGGCTAGGCCTGAATCCCAAAACTGCTCAGCCTAAATACAATTTCAAGAATTAGAATGCTAAGAAGCACTTTTTACCCAGAATATGCTGTCCTTTCTTTGTGTCCCCACTGAGGGAAGATGAGAGAAAGCGTTTTGGCTGGAACATGACGGGGTCCACTTAGAGACAAAGGAAATCCAGATTCAGATGCTATGAGTAAGTAAAAATGAGTCCTTAAAATAACCCTCAATTCCAATCTGCCTGGGACATTTTGGGAAGGGCCGGTGGCCCTCCACTCTCCTCTCATCTCTGTGATTTGGGCCTCAGAAGGAGCTGATGATCAAAATTATCAGATAATCCTCCTTCTTCTCCAGAGCAAGCTGGGCTCATGCTGTGCAAAGTTGCCCTTAAAAAGCCAAACAAAAACCGTTCCAGTACATGTGGCCAAAGTTGGAAATTCAAACCATCACCCTGCTGCAAATAGATCATTGATTTTCCTCAAGTTTGGCCTACAGCTGCTGTCTGTTGGAGAACTATCATACTGCCCAGTTTAGAAGTTTAGACTTCAGCCATATGGGAGCAATAAGAAGGATGGAAGATTTTCGCACATACTTACCTTACCCTACCTCTACCGCCATGTTGCGACAAGGAAAATATCTAAGTGTGTTTTCGTTCCCTCAAATACTAACTTAGGGATGAAAATAGAATACAACATCTATGTCTGCATGGTGCTGGTGTGTATGGTGTGGAATTGTGTATCTACAAAAGTGTATGTTTTCAGGATTGGGGGGAGAGGGGGCAGATATGAGAAATGATAGAAGAAAATAAAAGTTGTCTTTCTCTTGACTCTCTGAATCTCCTCATTGTCAAACTTAAAGGGCGTTTTGCAGGGCTGACCTGACTTTCCTCACAGCATGTGATACTGAGGTCACTCCTATTGCTAAAATGTTTATATCCTGTCGTTCCACAGCCATTAGACGACTGAGCAACTATCATGTGTCAGGAAGGACTGGGGGTACCATGAGGGATGAAGAATCTGCTTCTTCAGGATCAGGGACTCTCTTCCAGTGACTTTCAGGGGCTGGTCCCTCTATGCCCCTACCCCTTCCTTGCCATCCTTTAACACAGTAGGCCCCAGCCTGTCATGCTTGGAGGACTTTTCTCCTCATTCCCAAGGTTCCTGAACTCCCACACTTTTCCCTGTTACCCATACAGCAATGGCGCCCAAATTTACAAACCGGAGCTCCAGACCTGCACACACGTGGGCGTGTACACGCAACACACGCATGTGGATTATAACTGGGTTTGTTAAAAGGTTAAACAGGCATTGCATGCTGTCTGCAAAAAGGAAAATAACACAGAGGACTGAATAGAACATTCATTCTGCCTCACCCTCCAGCTGCTCTGAATAAGAAACACCAACAGCTCAGTGTGTGTCTTCAACAACTTTCTCCCATCCATGCTCATATAAGCCTATATGTAAGTCTGCTTATATGTGACATATATATGGACACATTTATCTTTCTGTATACATTTTCTTATTTAAATTTTCCACAGACATCTTATTCTCAGTGCATCTTTTATTTAGATTTTAGACCCAAATTTCCATGACCTGAGTTCATGTTTGCTTTGAACTAGAGACAAGTAAGTTTCCCAGCTCATCATTTCACCCCCAAATCACCTTACTCATATGCATCCTCTTCTCCCCAACAGTGACCCTTCTAAAACACGAACCTGATCTGCTTAATATCTTTCAGCGGCTTCTCACCGCTCACACGAGAACGGCTGAACACCTTTCCCTTGTATAGAGGGCCTTTGGGATCTGACTTCAATCTCCTTAGCTTCAGTTTTTGTCTTACCTCACACTCCATCATGGGCCCCTCGTCCAACAACTTACTCTTCTCCTTCTTCTACATGTGCTTGGCCTCTTCCTGGGTGAGCGTATGCCTTAGTTAGCCAGGTCCACTATAAAAACAGTATCTCAGGGAGCCTGGGTGGCTCAGTGGGTTAAAGCCTCTGTCTTTGGCTCAGGTCACGATCTCAGGGTCCTGGGATCGAGCCCCGCATATGGCTCTATGCTCAGCAGGGAGCCTGCTTCCCCCTCTCTCTGCCTGCCTCTCTGCCTACTTGTGATCTGTCTGTCAAATAAATAAATAATCTTTAAAAAGTAAAAAATAAAAACAGTATCTCAGAGTGGATGGCTTCAACACAGAAATTTATTTTCTCCCACTTCTGGAGGCTGGAAGTCTGAGATCAGGTTGTCAGTGCAGTTGGGTTCTGTTGAGAGCTCCCTTCGTGACTTACAGATGGCCACCTTCTTGTTGGGTCACCACATGGCAGAAAGAGAGAGAGAGGGAGGGAGAGACCTTTCTCTCTTCCTCTTCTTATACGGATGCAGCTCCATGGTAAAGAGGCTCCATCCTTATGACTTCATTTAATCTTAATTAGCTCCTAAGGATCCTGTCTCCAGATATAGTCACACTGGGATGAGGGCTTCAACATATGATTTGGGGGAAGATTTTTCCCTTCCTCTCAGCACAGAAGTTAAGAGTGGGTACTTTGAGCCAAACTGCCTGGGTCTGACTCCTCCTGCCATTTGGTCTCTGGGTGACTTTGAGCGGGTTACTTAACCTATCTGTGTTTTGAATAGATGACAATCGGAATCATCAGAAGGGCTTATTAAAACAGGTGGGCTTTAAAAGCCCACCCAGCTGTTTCCAAGTCAGTAGGTCTGGGGTGGGAGTTGAGAACTTGCCGTTCTAACCAGGTCCCTGCCCTTGGTAACACCACATTGGGAGAATCACTTCCCTACAGTAAAATGGGACTAGTATAATACCTGCCTCCTATGTTTGTTGCTGGAATGATGAGATGAGTTACAGGGTACAGTGTTCAGAGCAGTGCCTATTTATGCTAATTGTGAATAAATGTTAGCTGTGGTTATTGTGCTCTGCCTGGCAAAACTATGTTTGTCATCACTCATATGAAACTTCCCATTTGCTGAAGAGCTTTCTTGTATTTCCTGGTAGAATCTGCAGCCTTACACCTATAGTCTACCTACCCCATTATAGAACTTGCCACACGAAATTGTAACTACTTGGGGCACTTGGGAGGCTCAGTGGGTTAAGCCTCTGCCTTCGGTTCAGGTCATGATCTCAGGGTCCTGGGATCGAGCCCCACATTGGCCTCTCTGCTCAGTGGGAAGCGTGCTTTCCCCTCTCTCTGTGCCTGCCTCTCTGCCTACTTGTGATCTCTCTCTCTGTGTGTCAAATAAAATCTTAAAAAAGAAAAGAAATTGTAACTACTTATACCGGACACAGGAAGGCCTCTTTCTTCCACAGACTGAACTGCTTAAGGGTGGGACCTTTGTATTACGACCTTTGATTTCCCAGGCTATGTGGGACAGAGAGCAGCTGTCCAAGGTCTATATTTTGATTGAAGAAATTAATGCAGAGTCTCCTGCATTGATGTGTGTACATATAGGGTAGGCCGGACTCAGGAAGGGCAGGTGTCCTGCTGTCATTTCGAAGCTCACCTCTATTCTAACACACGGGGTTTCCTCTTCCAGTGGTGGTTCTTGATTCTGAATCACCTTTTACACCAAGCTGAGACCTGGGCCCCTCCCCAGACTAATCAGTACAGCATCTCTGGGTCTAGGGCCCCTGGGGCACTAAGTTTTCCAAGCTCATCAGGTGATTCTAATGTATAACTAGGGCTGAAAACAACTGGGCCAGCAGAAAGCAATCTATCAAAATGTGCATTTCCTTCAATATTAGCAGTCTTCTACTCCGGGCCATACATTTGTTTCTCTTATCCCAATATAAATAGCCAGCTTTGAACAGTTGTGAAAAGGGGTAAATAGAGAAATTAGCATTTGCAGAGCACTTTACAGTGTTCAAAGCACTTTCATACTCAGTGTGTCATCAAAATCTTAAAATAACCCAGTGAGGAAGGTATCATTATTCTTTACAAATGCTCTGAGGCAACAGCCCAAGGGGGAGGAGGGGTATGCACCAAACCCACTTAAAAGAAGCAACAAATCAGCAAAATGCCATCTGCCAGGTTTTTTGCTCTTGGCCTGTTACCGACAATTCTACCTACAGGTCATCTTTGATACTCATCCAGGATTTGGATTCCAAAGATTTATTTTTCCCACTTGGCTTTTGACATACCATGTTCCATGGCTGGTCAATGACTTCCGCTTTGCCCCTTGGCATCCCTAGGTTGGCCTGGCTCTTTGCCAGCTACTTTTTGAAGAGCTGACTCCCTCTTGCTGGCAGGCATTGCTGTCGGTTTGATGCCACTTTGCCTACTGGGAGCCTCCCACAGTTTTCCCAACCTTATGGTTAAGGAAACTGGGCTCCAGAGGAATTCAATGACTTTGTCTAGATGGCACAGTCAGGGAGTGGCAGGACTGGGATTCAAACCCAGATGAAATAAACAACCCCGGAGGTGTAGATATTTTGAGGTAGGAGTACGCAGAGAACAGGGAGAAGGACACGGTGAGGACAGAGAGGGCCCTGCGTCCGTTCTCTACCCCCAACACAAGTCTGTCCTGGGCCGCTTCAGAGCTGGTGAGCGTTAAGACCAGACCACAAAATAGCAACAACACTGTTTTAAAATGGATAAAAGGAGTCGAAGATCAAAAAAGAAAGGAAACAGTCAATTAGCTTGATGCCCAGCAAACGAAAAGAATCACAATTACACAATAAAGCTAACTTTCTTGAATGCTTGCTTAGATATAGCGGTTAAGTCCTTAAATGAGAAAATACCATCAGCCTAGAAAGAAATATAATACAGGGACAGGTGAAAGGTAGAAAGAAATTAAAGAAAATTTAAAAAAAAAAAAGGTAGAAAGAAAAATGTCAAGGTGCATCAACATCACTTTTTCCACTTCAAAGTCAAGAACAGGGTGAAGGTGAAAACAGAGAAAGCAGCAAAAACATACAAATAAAAATAAATAAAAATACGTGGAATAAAGCTGTTGCTAAAAGTGGCCTGTGGGATGGAGCGCCTGAGTGGTTCAGTGGGTTAAGCCTCTGCCTTCGGCTCAGGTCATGATCTCAGAGTCCTGGGATCAAGCCCCGCATCAGGCTCTCTGCTCAGCAGGGAGCCTGCGACGCCCCCCCCCACCCCTCTCTGCCTCTCTGCCTACTTGTGATCTCTCTCTCTCTGTCAAATAAATAAATAAAATCTTAAAAAAAAAAAAGTGGCCTGTGGGGTAGTTGCACCTGGGTAGCTCAGTCGGTTAAGGTTCTGACTCTTAATCTCAGCTCAGGTCTTAATCTCAGGGTCTCGAGTTCAAGCCCAGTGTTGGGCTCTACTGTGGGTGTGGAGCCTACTTAAAAAAAAATTTTTTTAAGTGGTACCTGCAGGATAGTTCAGAAGATTGTTACTTAGGGGGATTGATGCGATAGTTCTACTATGTTGTATTTAGGGGAGTGTTTAAACACATGCGATTAAAAAAAACAATAAGGGGCGCCTGGGTGGCTCAGTGGGTTAAGCCGCTGCCTTCGGCTCAGGTCATGATCTCAGGGTCCTGGGATCGAGTCCCACATCGGGCTCTCTGCTCAGCAAGAAGCCTGCTTCCCCTCTCTCTCTCTCTCTCTCTGCCTGCCTCTCCATCTACTTGTGATCTCTCTCTGTCAAATAAATAAATAAAATCTTTAAAAATAAAATAAAATAAAATAAAATGACAGTGTCCGTAGAGGGCCTTAATGGGCCGTGAACTCAGTTATCGGGATATGGTTGTGTTTTTAAAAAAAGGAAAAGGTCAGAGACCAGCCCTCTTTGTAAGGGTGAGTGTTGTTTCATGGCCTGTTGTAGTTGGTTGTGCTAATGCGTGAAAATGCTATCAACAAGCGAAGTTCATGCCATACAGTGGGAACCCAAAAAAGCATGAAAACCAGTGAGGTTGATGGACAAGTTTAAAGACATGAAATGGAGTTTAAGACAATAAAATAGTAACAATAGTCGGCTAAATACACTGGAATTTAAATTTCTGAAAAACATATTTTGCTCATCAAGGAAGTCCCTTGGGTACACTGTTTACTTCCAGGAATGTGACAATGACCCAAAGATATTTTCGGAAGTATCCCCAAAACCCAGAGCACATTCTTGTAAATATAATTAATGGTGGCAAATATTTGTCCTGTGAGTGAATAATTTATGTTTGGATTAAAAGTCAGAACTGAATATGAGGCATAAGAAGACCATATTGATGAGTTGGACTTGTTTGGGCAAACCGTGTGCTATGAGCTCCTTGAGGATGGTAAGCGTTTCTCTATTTATTGGTGCAGACTCAGCCATAGTGCCTGGTGTCTAGGATAAGTGACCAGTAGGTGTTTGATGGAACAATGAACAAATGAACCAATGAGCGGAAAATATTTTGCTACAAGGCCCAGAAAGGGCCTTGTAGCAAAATTTAAAATATATATTTAAAATATATTTTTTAAAAATATTTTTTAAAGATTTTTATTTATTTATTTGACAGAGAGAGAGAGAGAGAGCACAGGGAGGCAGAGTGGCAGGCAGAGGGGGAGGAGGAAGCAGGCTCCCCACTGAGCAGAGAGCCAGACACAGGGCTTGATCCCAGGATTCTGGGATCATGACCTGAGCTGAAGGCAGACGTTCAACCGACTGAGCCACCCAGGTGCCCCAGAAGGTGATATCTTTAAAAGAATACCCCCAAATACTCTAATTAGTATTAAATACTCTAATTAGGATCCCTGGAGAGTTTTAATACCCCCCAAATACTCTAATTAGTATTAAATACTCTAATTAGGATCCCTGGAGAGAGTTTTAATGTTCTCAGGGAGACTAGAGGCTAATTCCGGGTCAACTCTTATTGGGTAATGCAGGCGCTGGTGTATATGTTTCACACCCTTGCACGTGTGTGCGTGAGCACACACGCGCACGCACACACACACCCTCATCACTTTATAGTCCTACCTTTTCTATCCATATGCAAATATGTACAAGGCATCCCTATATATATGGAAAGAAAGTTAAATCTTCTTAGTCATGGGTAGCTGTTCAGGAGAGAGGGGAAAATGAAGGCTTATTAAAATCAAAAGGGGATAGAAAGAGATTTGATACACTAAATGGCTAGACACAAGGTTTTGCCTACAAATTAAGAATATATCTCATCCCTAGTTTCTGATAGCAGGCAAATGAGCATTTCTCATCTCTGTGATCCTGAGAGTATCCTGGGAAGTGCAGTCCAGGACCTCGCCTAATGTCCTCCTCCCAGACCTGAGTTCTCCGAAGCTTATTATTGGAGGGACAGAACCCCACTATCTACCCTCTTTGAGTTGAGGGTGACCAAACAATGGTGAAGTAAAACATCCTGTTGATGGAAAGAAGTAGGCCTGAGATCTTATTATAGAGACAGATTTGTAGGTTATTGAGAAGAATGAAAAATTTACTTTCCTACCAGTTTGCTTAAAAGTGTTATTGGGGGGTGGGCGCCTGGGTGGCTCAGTGGATTAGGCCTCTGCCTTCGGCTCAGGTCATGATCTCAGGGTCCTGGGATCAAGCCCCACATGGGGTTCTCTGCTCAGCGGGGAGTCTGCTTCCCTCTCTCTTTCTGCCTGCCTCTCTGCCTACTTGTGATCTCTCTCTCTGTCAAATAAATAAATAAAATCTTTAAAAAAAAAAGTGTTATTGGGGAAAACAGAACAAAACAAAAATCCTCCCATGCCTCTCCTATTGAATAATGCTGGGACATAAAGAACACCAATGCTATTCCTTTCCATGTGACAGAAACAATAAGGTACACAGTTAAACATCTCCTAAATGTCATCAGCATCCTCTTCACACGCCAGCCTCAGTCTAGTCCTAACACCAGCCTTTCTGTTGCAACAAGAGTGTGTAAAAGGCCAGGGTCACAGACTGGGAAGAATGGGAACCCCAGCTACAGTTGTAGCCCTTGCCAATGACTAGCTCTGTGACCTTGAACAAGTGATCCCTGAGCTTTGGTTGCCTCCTGAATAAAACGAGGTGATTGGAAGGACCAAGGTGAGATAACTGGATTTTCTTCCATCACGTAGGCTGATACTTCGAAAATACAGTTCCTCCCTGTGATGGGAAAGACAAGCCTAGAACAATGCAATTCTGTAAATGCTCCCCACAGTGTCTGCTGAAAAGGCCTCGCCTTTGTCGAGAGCACGTCCATTGACGTGGCAAGGTTCTCGAAGTTAAATTCTACCTGAGGCATGCTTTAGTGATGTGGCTCAAGCTCAGGAAGGATGTGGTGAAAAGAGAGACAGATAAAGATTTTGTTAAATTGCCCAACAAGGGGAAAACTAAGAATTTCATGCAATTTTATGGTTCCTGAAGATTCTACTAATTGAATTGCCATAGGCGTCTGTTGGGCATTCCTGGCCATGTCCCCTGTAATTCCATTAGTATTACCTCTGTGGATCTTATAAATGCCATTAACATAAGGCATATATTTGCTTTCAATAAGATAACACAGATGATTCTGTCTAATTGTCTCCCTAATCCCTCCCCCTCACAGCCTGGGAAATCACTAGCAATTGCTCAAATCCAGGCATTTGTAATTGCTGATCAAAACCGCTTTAGAAACATGACAGTGTTACTAAGGTTTGGCTCCTTCCCTTCACCCATCACATGCTCTTGTCTTCTGACCACGCTCTGGCTCTCATCTTCCAGCAGGAGGAAACGGACCATTTGGCCTGAGAGCCCACATTGGATGGGGAGGAAGGAGAAAAGCAGACAGAGCCTGTCCCGGTCCTCCCTACACCACCTGGGAACACAGGACTGGTCTCTTGAGCTGTTTCCGTCTCACAGCTCACGTGGGTTTCATCTTCCAAGTTTCTTCTACCCCACACAGGCTTTGGTGTGCTATGGGTTGGGTGCTTAAATCCAGGCGAACAGGCTCGCTCTGCTGCCCCTAGAGGCTGGCTCAGACATCCACTCAAACCTGTTAAGCTTGGGCTATGGGATCTTGGAGATCCCTAAATCTGGGGTGTTTTTAAGTTATTCAGGATGTCTGCTTTTTTACCTTACGTTTTCCATACCTGACTACTTATTCATTTCTGCAGATTGGCTGAGCAGAGTAAAACCGGATTTCTTTTGCCCTTGCCCATTGCTCCGATGAGATCTTTATAGGAAGGCTTGGGTGAAGTAAGTTTTAAGTGTTCTGTGAATTGCATTTATTCATGTTCCAACCCACCACTATCAATAACCCAGAGTGGAACCTAAGGTCAGCCAGTGGCCAGTGGTAGTATAAAACTTGAAAATCACTTGGACCAGGGAGATGACTGATGTTCTTAATAAGAATGAGCTTGGATGGGCTCATTTCCTCTCCACAAATCAACATATATATATAGACCCAGGCAGTGTAGCAAGGGGAAAAAAATAAGTTAGATTGAGTCTGGGACCAGACGGCTTTCACAGTGGACCTTTGTAATCTGAGTTCTATTTCTACAAATCACTTGCCTCTTAGACTAATCCTTTGGTAATTAACAGGCCCATCCACCCACAGTCAAAGTGGGCCTGCACGGGTACTGAGACAGGCACGATGCCAGGTGCAGCTGGTCGTCAATTAAAGATTCCGGGTCTCTTGTCTCAGCTGCAAAAGGTTCACCCTTTCCATGTTAAGGGAGGTTCAAGTCAAAACATTCTTAACTTTATGAGATCGGTGAGGAATCTCCATCAAAGATGGAGAGTAATGAGAGGAAATGAAACCTCTATTATCTCTGCTCATAGCAGAGCAATTATTAGAATAATTGCTCCATGAGTGATCACGAATCCCACACTTAAACTTGTTTCTCCGTTATTTTCATTATTCCAATTGATCGATGCCACTTTTAAGCCTATTTGAAAGAAATATGGTCTTTCATTATAATCTTTTATTTGTTAATGTAAGATTAAGCCAAGATACGTATCAAAGAAAATCTAAGAAGAAACACATATTTTATGTGACATGGAAAATAGATCTGATCTCTGTAAGGGTTAGCCACTATAAATTTTTAGTTACAAAATATGCAGCTAGACAACTGCAGATTTTTGTGTTTCCAATCTGGGTTACCTCTGTATACATTAGAGGTGAAAGAGACATGAATCAAATGCACCGGCTTTGGAAAGGGACTGCCAGGCCATTAAGTCCTACATCCCCAAGGGCTACTATAGTTTGTTCCCATCCTCGTACTCTCCAGAGTTTTATCCGGTTTCGTTTGAAATGTCTTAAGCAATGCATTTCCCAGAGGAAAAGGTCTGGGGAACAAAGCTGGCTGTTAGAAAGCCTTCGTGACATAAGTCCTCGTTGCTCTTTGAAATTCAGCCCCAGAAAGGTTCTATGCGCCAATTACTACTTGTTCAATTAGGACACAAGTTTTGATAGGACTTTTTAGTGATTAGACACTGGGTTAGTAAAGTGGTACTCTGGGGTTAAGAAGCCAATGGAGACATTATACTTTCATGGAGGGATTATAGTCTCTGGACACGTGATGACACAGCCAGGTCCCCTCTGCTGTATGAAGGTGCTGGGTCTTCTCTTGACTCTTGAGGGAAACATCAGGCTTTTGCTCATTGGCTTGAGGTGACACCCTAACAAGAGCTAACATTTCTGGGACAAGCAACTATGCTAAACTCTGAATTACCTCAGTCACTCTTCACCAAATCCCCATGAGGGAGATGCAGTGGTCATCAGCATTGCCTGTATGAAGAAGCTTTGATCTGGTATGTGACTCACTCATGATCACATAACTAGTGGGGTCCAGAGCTAACACCAGGTCGTCTGGCCCTAGAGTTCTAACCACACCTTGGGTCCAAGCAGACAGACTGAAACCCCAAAGCTCACTCTGCATCCCGTAAAACTACGGTTCATTAGTGAACAAGGAACCCTCAGAGGGTCTGGTCTGCTTCTAGCTGCTTCAGAGGGGATCCACAAGCTTTTCCTGACTGACTCCCACCAGGGGAAGAAAGAGAGGAGAAAACAGGAGCCTGCCAACCTCGACAGATGGTGTGTAGGCTGTTCTGGAGATGGGAAGACAGAGATTTTTGCTGGCTGACAAAGAACAAGGGAAAAAGATTGGAGAGAAGTGTGACATAAGCAGAAAGAGCTAAACTTGAAATACATGTGGTGGAGAAGACTGAGGGATGGAGACTGATCTAGGACAGATGGGTAAACAACTTAAAAGGACATTATTTTAAATGCCACATAACTCCAGTCTAGTGAGGAAGAGGGAGCGAGGAGACACAATCAGAAATGAGAGAAGTTCCTCTCCATACTGTTTCTGTGGTCTCTCAATGGAAAGATTCAAAAGACCTGGAATCGGTCCCCTCCACTCTCATCCCCAAGCAGTTAAAAATCCATGTTCATGTCTAAAGGAAACTTATCCTAGTCCTTCCAGTTGGGATTCAGCCTTGCAGAAGAGTAAAAGATTGGAAATTTCTGGGGAAGCTTAGAATTGTATCAGTCCTATTCATCGTCAACTGAGGTCTGGAAAGGGGACATTAAAATGTAACAGAATTTCTGTTCATTTGAAACTTATGGGAGAACCGCCTGTTACCAAGCCCCAAGGAGACCTCCCAAATCTTGGCTGAGGCACCACTGATGGTGTGATCAGCGTCCCACACACTCTCCTTTCGTTTTCCCTCACAAGCCTAGCGTCGGTTATTTATGCACACGACTTCACGTTAAGATGGTTTATTCATGAGACTGCCGTAGGAGACAGGAGATAGACAACCTGCTTCTGTGGGGGGTCTCTCTGGAGATCGGCAGTTACACAATATGTTACTTCATCAGGCTCTATGAGGACAAAACATCTCAACACAGAGGCCTCTGTTTAATGATCAGTGTTGTGTAAGTCCCAATTTGAGAAGAATTTATATTGATAAAGTTGCTTGAAGAAAAAAAAAAAAAAAAAAACCCAAGGATTCTTCAGCACCAGACAAGGCAGGTCTGTGTGAAGGAGGACAGATCAGTATCTTTGTCTGTTGGATCTGCCAACAAGCCTGAAGGTAATTTACCATCCTAAAGGTAATTTACCATTGTTGGCTGTGGTTCTTCTCAGGAAGCCATCAGGGGCAACCAAATTAATCACGGTGCCATCTCTCTATACCATTTACTGTGGACAGGTGCTTGACCAGAGGCAGAACTGTCTTGGATCCTATTCGGGAAGGTCTGGTTACTAAAGAACCTGATTACCAAATGGACCTTGGGAAATAACTCCATGGCAGAAAATCTTGCTGACTGTATCATAAGAAAATTACTTTTTTCAGGTATCTTCGTTTTTCAGCTTCCTTAATAGGAGTTTTTGGTCATTTGTTTGGATGTGTGGAATCAAATTTAATTGGGAACTATTGCTTTCAATTAAGGTCACATAATGTGTAACTGCAATTCTTAATTTGCATTAAAACTTTTACAATGTTTTGTCACAGCTAGCACTGTGCTGAACATCAGTCATGTCTGTCCCTTGTCCTCCTACACCATAGTCTTTTTCACCTTTCCAGAAATTCTTCTGAGCTACAGATTTTGCTACAATTAATGTGTGCTTTGTTCTGAGTTAGCTTAATTGAAAACATCGAACTAATAAAACTTAGAAAAGAGTGTCTTACGAAGGTACAGGTGAGGACACCTGGGTAGCTTAGTCAGTTAAGCTTTGACTCTTGATTTCGCTCATGTCATGATCTCAGGGTCCTGGGATCAAGAGTCCTGCATTAGGCTCCCTGCTCCGTGGAGAGTCCGCTTGTCCCTCTCCCTCTGCCCCCACCGCTTTTAGCATGTGCACTCTCTCTCTCAAATAAATAAATAATCTTTTTTTTTTTTTTAAGGTACAGGTAAGGGGAGTGAGTTTTACTCTAATCCTAAATGCCGCAGTTTCTGCTTGCATTAGAAGGAACTCTCAGGAAAGATAGGTATGGCTTTATTTTCTATAAACAATGACTGAGTTCTTAACCTATGCAGGGCACTGAGTAGGGAGTTCTGGGATTTAGCACAAACGTAAAGATAGTACATTGTCTAACCTCTCAGGGAGCCTACTGAGAGATAAAACATGCATACCTTGGAAGTTAGGAAGTGATGTAAGAGTTAAATAGGTCTCAGAGAGCTATTAAACAAAATATATTGAATTCCCACCCTTGGAGAAAATTCTCCCAATAGCCACGTGACTCACTTTCCCACCCTCTTGTGGTCTTCGTTCAAATGTTACCTTGTTACCAAGTCCTGTTCCGACTGTCCCACGTAATTGTGCAACACTCCTCCTGTGTTCCAATATCCCCTGCTGTATTTTTTCTCATAGCACCTACTACCATCCAACAAAAAATACAACTCACTTATTCATAATGACTCTTGCTTATTTTCTGTCTCCTCCCGCAAAAATATAAGCTCCATAAGGGCTGGGATCTAATTTTTTGTCTATTTGGTTCGTTGCTCTATCTCTGCCTCCTAGAAAATGCCTGGCTCCTTGGAGAAGCTCCATAAATATTTGTTACTCTCATTACATGAACTTGGAATTGAACTAGATAGAATGAACAGGAAGCTCAATAAGGTACAGAACCTGATGTAAGGAACTCACAAAATGATACTAACAACAAAGATAAACAAGAAAATAGCAACAAAGAGGCACCTGGGTGGCTCAGTGGGTTAAGCTTCTGCCTTTGGCTCAAGTCATGATCTCAGGGTCCTGGGATGAAGCCCTGCATCAGGTTCTCTGCTCAGCAGGGAGCCTGCTTCCTCCCCTCTCCCCCTCTGTCTGCCTCTCTGCCTACTTGCGATCTGTCTGCCAAATAAGTAAATAAAATCTTAAAAAAAAAAAAAAAGAATATAGCAACAAAGATAGTTGTTCATTGAGCAATTTTTATGGGCCTGTCACTGTACTAAGTTCATTATTTCACTTATTTTCTATAATAATCCTTTTAGACAGATAGTACCTCCATTATATTGGTAAGAACACAAAGGCTCAGAAAATTTAAATCATCACAGCAAGAAAGAGGTTGTGCTACAAGTTTTGATCAAGATTCTCTCTCTCCAAATCCGTGATCTATTTTATCCTTTTAATAATGGAACTTTCCTGAACATACATGAAAGTGGAAAGAATCATTCTATGAACCCTTCTGTACGCCCCACTCAGCTTCAACCAACACTGATAAATCCATGACCAACCTTCCCAGAGTCTATGATTTTCACCACTTGCTATATGATCAAATAAATGGAATAGAAATTTTCATCCTATGAGCAGAAAAGCCGGGCTCTCCACATGCCAAGTGCTTTGGGAAGCCTTCAAGAGGTCTGCTTTGGTTAAACTCCTCTCCTCTCCTTTTCCTCCTCCTCCTCACAGCTGATTATCCAGGCTTCATGGGAAGCCCCAGGAATGGAACGCTCAGTCCCTGCCCTGGTCCTGATCCTGGGCTCAGCAGAGACCTGATCCAAAGGAAAATGACATGAGAAGAACTCATTCTGGTGAGTGTACATGCTCAGTTTGAGAAGGAGGGCTTTTCCACTGAGCTCATTACTGCCAAGGGGCTTCAGGGTCCACAGGAACAAGTTCAGAAAGAGAGACGTTGGAAATAGCCAATGACAGACCAGCTCACTTAATGAGCTTCTGGGGCTGGCACTGGACGGCGGGTCATCATCCTGGATGCACAAAAGCATTTTCTGCTGCTAAGGGATGGGCATGAAATACTGTAGCAGGAAATGGTTGACTTAGGAGAGCCACAAAATTTGGAATCTAAGAGGAGGTGCTGGGAAGGCTTATTTCCAAGGTTCCTGATGTGACTTCCAAGCTTCTGTCACTGAAGAGCCAGTCCTCCATTGTCCCTCCTGCCTTCCTTCTTCTCACACCCCTTCCTTGTGCCTGAAAGGAAGAACTGGGGAGGTAGGCAGACAGATCCGACCTGGGTTCAGACTCTCCTTCTCCCGTTTGTGTGACCTCAGGCTAACAGCAAACCTGCCTTAATTTCAGCTTCCTGATCTTAAAGGGGGCAACTGTATGGTTTAGCTCTGTAGAGGCTCTGAAAGGTTGCTCAGCACATGTTACCTCTTCGGAAATCAGGCTTGGGAAATTCTCCACCATTGGCATGTGACCCTTCTCCAGCTTTCGTTAATGAAGAAGACACCAAGTGCCCAGTGGGACAGGTCTATAACTAGTATTATTCATAGTTTTTACAGAGAAGGAAATTAATGTCACCAAAACTCCTGGCTGGATAGTAAGTCCCAGTGACCCACATCCCACATGCATTTCGGAAGAGATCCAGGATCTGGGAGCCACGATGTATTTTTCTCAATTCCCTCTCACTCCCAGGACTACAACTTTGACCTCCAGTTATCTCCTCATTAACACCTTTAAAAGAGATGACAAGAAAGGTCTACTCCTGCCACAGTGTCATCCTCAGGCCCTGAAGGCACAAAAGGTAGAAGACAACTTCCCTGTGTCAAGCACTGTAAGCATTATGTATATAAATACACACATATATACATATATACACATTCATTCCTTACAACAAGGCAGGTGTCATGAGTCTGCCTTCTCTTTTCAGATTAAGATTAGGAAAGAGAGGGCCAAGGCAGCAAAGTGACTGGCCAAAAGCTGGAATTGGGATTGTGTCGCCCAGGCTAGCTGGCCCCTGCAGGGGCTCCTCCAACACTCAGAAACATGAAGGGGTTGAGACTAGGCTACAGTGACAAGGACCAGGCTACTGCATTCCCTATCAAGGTGTCAGCAGGATGGCCAGATCCTCGGCCCCCTCCATTTCTTTGGAAGGCACAGGATTCCGCACCTAATTGTTCTCCATGAATCACCCTTGTCAGGTTGTTTTGCTAAGCATATTTTGTGTTTAAGTACAGCAAAATCTTTCAGAGGTTTGGGCGGTCATAATAATAAATTCTCTGATGCATAAGGGGCAGTGATCCCAGGCCCTATTGCAGAAAGAGAATCCTGAGGCACTGAGGTAGCTGGAGCTGTCATTCCTCCCTGGTGGAAATTTCCAGAACCTTCCTACTGCAGGTGAGGCTGTCTGATAGAGCAGTTAACAGGACAGGCTCTTGAAGCAGACTGCCTGGGCTCGGATCACACTCGGCTACTTCTTGAGCCAATATCAGCCTCTCAGTTTCCTCCTCAGTGAAATGGGGATGAAGTGTCTGACTCACAGGGTTATTCTGAGAAGTAAATGAGCTAATACATATTAAAAATGTTTAACAGTCCCTAGTAAATCCTGAATGTTTAACAAATGAGGGCTATTATAACAAACGTTTCTCCAGATTACAGCCACTTCCACTGGCCAGAGACTCCTCCAATGCCACACTCATTTTGTTCCTTCTCTCCTCTGAAAATGTGATTAATAGTCGAGCTGGGTTGCAGGATCCCCCTTGTCCAGTAGATGCTGCTCTCTCCCTCATGACAACGCTTTCCATACAGAATTCATCCAAACTGAAGAGGTGTTTAGCCACAAAATTAAAGAATTAAAAGTTTTTAGGTCAAGACATACTGGAAATATTTGGCTAAGTGAAGTGGAAGTATGTTTCTTTATTGCAGAACTTTCCAGAACCTCTAACCTACTAAGTGCACTGTCGGCCTCCCAACTGTGTATGAGCAGGTGGGTGGGAAGAAAAGTGTCATGTCCCCAACTCTTCCAAGCACAGACCTTGTGTTCTTCATGACACCCATTAACAACTTCAGGAACAATAATATTCTACCAAACTGAATTGGGTAACATTTAATTCAGCTTGCCTTCAAATGCTATTTCTCCAAGTGTGGATTTTGTATCATCTACTTATTGAAACGCAGTTCCCTGAATTTTATACAAGACCTATAGAATCAGACTCTCTGAAGGAGGAGCTGAAAATTCTGCATTTTAACAAGCTCCCCAGGTGCACATTAAATTTTGAGAAGCACTGCATTAAAGAAAACCCTTCCCTGATTTTGGAATTCTATACATTTGAAATCCTGAATACTAAATTTTTCGTAATAGGAAGGATACTTGTTAACTTCCCAGAAAAACCATATCTTATTTAATGAAAAATGGATACTGTGGGGGTAGAGGGTGAGGTTTAATTGCATAAACATGAAAAGTTCTCCCTGTACTAGATCAAAGTCTGGGATCCTGGCTAGAAAATGTTTATAGTCTGTAACTGAGAAGAGAACCAGGGACATGGCTCAGTTTCTCTGGGTGGTCACCTTAGGAGTAAAATTCCCATGGGAACAGGGGGCTCCTTCTGGGAATCAAAGTAGGAAGGAGGAAAACTAAATTCACTTCTAAATGGCTCAGCCACAAATGAACCATCAAGATATTGTTCTGTTTTTGATATCCAGAAAGAAATGTAGGAGAGAACAGGACAAAGAAGTCAGATAAAGCGATGGATGAGAGCGGAAAGTAGGGAGGGGGAAACCTAATACCTAGATGAATTATGGGAAGAGAAAAAAAGCCCAACCCTGCTGACTCTGTTCAGTTTAAGGTGAGAAATAACAGGATTAGAATGTCAAATTGCTGAGTGTTGCAGACCTGAACCATAAACCTTCTCTAAGCTGTTCAGCTTTTCCCCTCCGCAGTCACTAATTAAATATTGCCTTGAAAGAAATAAAATGAAATAAAATAAAATAAAATAAAATAAAATAATTTTTTTTTTAAGTCAAAGGCTTTTTTGAGTCAAATAGAAAGCATGTCATTAGCCTGTTATGGGGCTGGGGACCTGGCTGACCCGTACAGGGTAGGAGCTAAAAGTGGAGGGACTTATGGGAGGGACATCAAGATAATAGAGAGCTTGCCTCCATCTTAAACTTTCCACGATCACTTTTTATTTCAGGTGCAACCTCTGTAGCATCTTATTTTCACATGCAATCTCTTTGCCCTAACTAGTAGTAATGGAAAATAGGCGGGATTCCCGCTTCAGCGGGTACACGGGAGGATGCTGTCGAGTGCTATAAATAGTAACTGAAGTCCAGAAAGCATCTGTGTCTCCAACAGGAGGAACGACCAGGCAAGGCTCACCAAGTCAGGGTGGCCAAGTAGTTCAGTGTCCTTTGCACTAGCCTCACCTTCTGTGCAGATAATAGCTTTAAAACTCTTCGCTCTCTTGCACATAAAGCTTGCTGTCCAGGTAGATTCCCAAGTCTGTTCTTGCTCATTTCATGAAAACACAGTGCACTGTGTGTGTTCCAAGCCTGGTGGTTGGTATCTTTATGATAAAATGTCTGACTCTAACACCTGAGGCCACAAGGAGTCCATTTGTCATTTCGGTCTCCTATGTGGAATTCGGCTGCCACCAAATAAGGATTTAACTGACCAAAGCCCTAACAGAGTTATCACTGGCCCTGTGTTCTTCTGTTGTTTGCCTGGGCAAAATCCATCATTGCTCTATATGCATATGGCATGTGTCAACTGTTTTAAAATTAGCCAATTTTCCTAAGCATAAAAATGGATTTTTGTCATATCACGTGAACCATATATCACAGAAACAAACCAGTTTTTGTTGTGGCCTTTTTTTTTTTTCTTTTCAAAATGCATTAAGTCTCTTTAAGTCACTGCCAAATCCATTTTGCTCACTGCATTTGTGACATACATTTAAAGAAACCAAGCGGAGTAAAAACAGAACAAAACACCAAAAAAATCTCTGGAGTGATGTCACCTGGAAAGAAATCTAGTTCATTACCAAACCAACCACACCTAAGAGGCTGGATTACTTCACCCACTTCTAAATAATAAATACAGTGTTTGTATGCTGCCCTGCACTGAACATTTGAGATAGGGCAAAAATGATAAAAATAAAATTAAGATTAAGAAAAAGAGCTGTCATTTACTGAGCACTCTTGTATGCACCAGACATTATGGGAAATGCCAGTTCTCCATTATTCCATTTCTGACTCGAAACAACCCCAGGACATGAGTTTCACTGAGTCCATTTTATAGATGTGGAAACTGAGGTTTGTGTGGGTAAGTAACTTCGCACAGTTACACAGCTAGTACATCTTAGCTGTGGAAGAAGAGGCAGGAGGGACAGCGTCTTCTGTGTGTGCCCATCACCAGCACAAAGTGCTGCTTTTAAGGACTGTGGATGAGGGCAGGCCTTCTTTGGGAAATCCTGCTTGAGTGCCTGCGTGATGTCCCTAACATTGTTAAGATCAGGGGCAAAACAGCATATGTACTGAATAGGCAGCTGTCTATGGCTCCTTGGGAGGGGCCTACAGTTCCCTTCCTCAAAAAGGAAACACACCAATCTCCTACTTCAGTTAAAATATGTGAATCTAAGTGCTCAAGTGTTAATTGAGAGGGCAGCACATTAAATCATTATTAGTCATTAATACTTCAGTACAAATTAGTTGATCAGGTTACTGAGAGGTGTGAAGGGCCCTGAAGGAAAGATAGGATTCTGATGGAGGTGGTGGGGTGCGGCGGGGAGGGCTGACCCTTCTCTGCAGGGGCTGAGGAGGGGAGGGCTTGGAAAGGGAGACTGGGAGGGGCAGGGAAGGGCGGGGGCGCGGTACTGCTGCTACCACCACCATCACCCGGTGGGCGCGCGCGCACACACACGCGCGCACACACACACACACACACACACACACACACACAGACACTCTCTCTCTCTCTCTCTCTCTCTCTCTCTCTCTCTCTCCCAACCCCACCCACTCCTATCCTCCCTCCCTTGCCCCTTTGGAGTTTGCGGGACTGCTTCCCGGCTAGGGTTTGGGGAGAAAAGAACTAGCCCCACTCTGCAAGCTCCAGGCAAGAACCCTGCTCGCGCCTCCAAGGCCAGGGGGCCTGTAACGCAGCCTTTCGCCTCTAGGGGTCTCCAGTGCCCCGAAGCATCGGGAGGATGTTGACCTTGCTCGGTTATCCCGCAGGGCTCAAATCCCAAAGGACAGAGATTGCGCAAGCGGAAAAGAGGCGCGTGCCGGGGGGGGCCCCCAGGACCCCATCCCCCCACTGGAACACTGCTCACCCACCTCCCCTGCTTCTGCCTGACGGCTTATTTATAGCGCACGCTCATGGCTGAACACCAGTGAGGGGGAGGCAGAAATTAACTGCCCCCGCGTTCCTTACTGAGTGCCTAAGCATTCCCATACCTCAAGGGTATTCCAAGGACTTCCTCGCACAGCCCCACCCCACACTCTTCCAGTAAGCCCCAGCTCCAGGCTACCAGACCACAGCTGAGCAAGAATCTCCCACACCCCCTGAACCCAGCAGCCTGGGCCTCGCGCCCTGCGGGAGGCCTGGCAGGGAAGTACAGAGTGGGCTCCTGGGCATCACCAAGGTCCCCCTGCCCCTGGGACTAAACCCCGCTGGGTAGAGCCTCCCTGAGGTTGGAGATGAGGACGGATAGGGACTGTGAGGAAGGACCACATCCTCAGTCCCGGGGAAACCTCAGTGCACTATGATAGCACTCATTGAAGCCCAGACGGCCAAGAGAGAGATTTTCTGTAAATTCTCACAACTGAGGAGTATTGGGAAAAGTGAGAAAGAAGAAAAAGAAAAAGAAAAAGAAAAACAACCTTTGAGAGCGAGAGAGAGGCAATATTACTCCTAGATCCATGCTTGAAGAGGCTGTAGGTGTTGGTGGCAATACTCTGGCTCTCTAATCCTGACTTAGGTTAGAAGCCCAACTCGACTATTCTCACTCACTATCTGTGAGTTCGTGGGTAATTGACTTAACCTCTCTGCACTTCATTTTTCTCATCTCCAAAATGGGAACAATAATATCTACTTTGTAGGGATTTAAAAATTAAGAGCTGCTAGCCGGTAACACAGGGTCCAGTCCCATGCCTGACACACAGCAGGCGTTTAATTCATGCGTGCTGAATTTCAAGCATCTGCAGTCGAGAACAAGAATGAACAACAGTCATGTGTCCCGGGCTCACCAGAATTCACGGGTGTGTTGGGGCTGGTGAGAGTCTCATATTTTAAAATCAATTTCAATATGTCACCCATTATTTTAAATGAATTCAAGTCTGGCTTTTTTTTTTTTTTAACTTTATTTATTTGACAGACAGAGATCACAAGTAGGCAGAGAGGCAGGCTGAGACAGAGAGGGGAAGCAGGCTCCCCGCCGAGCAGAGAGCCCGATGTGGGGCCCGATCCCAGGACCCTGAGATCATGACCTGAGCTGAAGGCAGAGGCTTTAACCCACTGAGCCACCCAGGTGCCCCAAGTCTTGCTTTTTAAAGGAGTTCTGGAGTGTGGTGGTTTTCAGTGTGCTTTGAACAGACATTAGATTCCAAGGAGGGGCCTCAGGGACTGCTTGCAGATGAGAAAAGGTAAGTGACAGGTGGGGGAGCTCCAGGGCCCAGGCTTCCTCCAGTCAGGGAGGTCTGCTTTTATCTGTTTCATATATTGGGGTTTTAGGTTAAGGGTTTATTGGATTAGAGTCTTCTACTTATTTATTTATTTATTTATTTATAGATTTTATTTATGAGAGAGATTGAGAGAGAGAGCAGGAGCTGGGGAAGGGGCAGAGGGAGAGGGAGAAGCAGGCTCCCCACTGAATAGGAAGCCCATTTCCCTGGGCTCAATTCTGGAACTCCAGGATCATGACGTGAGCCGAAGGCAGAAGCTTAACTGAGCCACCCAGGCGCCCCTCCTACTCTTTTTGTAAGGGTTAAAAACCACTGCTAACATATCCTTGGGTAAATCAGGGAAAACTTTTCCTCCAAGCCTAAGGACACTCAACTCACTTTATTTGTTTTAAAATCCTGCTCTTTCGAAAATGGAGCATATCTATATCCAGAAACAGAGGTACTTGAAATATTCAGCCCACACATACAAAGTGCCCACTACATGTAAGGCATTGCACTTGAAACTTGACAGCATTTTGAACGTGCACGAACTCTCTTGGCCTGCCCCACAAAGCCTCTGAGGGCTTAACAGTGCTTCCATCCCACTCCCAACTGACTGAGCCCAGACCTTGGAGCAGTTACCCTTACCTTGACCACAAAGATGCCCTTGTCCCTGGACATGACCTAAGACAGTGACAACTTTGCAAAGTCCAGTATCAAAGAGCACGAGCTCCGGGATCTGACAGACCTGGGTTCAAGTGTGAGCTCTCTCACTTCCAGGTCCTGTGACCTTGGAGTAGCTGTTTCATCTCTCTGAACTTTAATGTCCTCATCTACAAACAGAAAAGAACAACCCTTCTCAGAGGGTTGTTAGATGATTAAATGAGACAGTGCCTGGAAAGCACTTAGCATGGTGCCTGGCATATGGTACAATTGCCAGGAAGTTCCTGACTCACTGGCATCTGACGGCATGGGTTGAAGCTAGTAGCTGACTCTTACTGACCACAGCTAAATGCCATCATTGCTCTCCACGAAAGTCAGTGTCTGATGAGCTTGACTATTCCAGGACACAAACATAGTAGCTGGCATTTTTGGAATGCCCATTGTGTGGCAGGCACTTTGTGGATATTTTTCAGTTCTTACGTTGAATCATCATGATATTTGTACAAGATAAGGGGGTTACTGTCACCATTCTACCGGATGGAGATACTGAAGCTCAGAGAGGTTATGTAATGTGTCTGAACTCACACAGCTACTGAATGACCCAGATTAGATTGAAGCCCAAGTTTGTCTGACCCAGAAATCAGGGACCTTTTCTTTCCACCTTGCTGACTCTTAGAGCTTTCCTGTGTAGAAAGCAGAGGGCATGGTGTGGGGGGCAAGAGCCCTGAGTCTCAACGGCAACCCCTCTGTGCTTTGTCTTCTTCATTTCTGTCTTCAAACAGGAATGACACTTACTTATAAAGGTTGTAATAAAAATTAAATGAGACAATATAAGTGAAAATAAGCCTAATACAATGTTTACCATAAATCAGGCTTTGGATGTATATTAAATAGGTATGAGCTTGTCCCACCCACTTTTTTAGCTTTATTATGAGAAAGATTCATAGAGAAGATATGTGTGTGGTGTGCTGTGTGTGAATATCTATGCATGTACATGTTTATGTATATATGTGTGTTTACATATATATATATAAACATTCATATGAAAAATTGTAGCAGAAACTACCACCCAGGTCAGGAAAGAGAGTACCCCCCACCCCGCAGGCCCCTCCCTGACCAAATTCCCTTTTCTCTGTCCAGTCCAAGTCACTTTTCATCTTGTTAAAAAATAATTTTCTTTTCCCCTTTCGCTCATGCCTCTGGGTTGTCTCCAGCCTTTTTGCTCTGCCTGCGCCTTTTTGCTCATTTCACTAGGGTTCTGAGTGACACGTCATTCACAGGAGAGAAGTGAAATAAAGTGGTTCAGCAGAGCAGGGATACGTGTGTGTGTGTGTGTGTGTGTGTGTGTGTCCCTGCACCTTCTACCTTTCTGGAGAGCAGCAAACCAGATGCCTTGTGAGAAATGTCTTAAACCGAAAGAACAGAAAGGACAACTGGATTGATGGCAGAGGGTTTGGGGAACATTTGGACAATCTGTTGCTCCCTGAGATGGCTCAGAACTACGAGTCTACCACCAGCAGGGGACATCACAGCAGCTAGACCTTTGCTCACCACACAGCCTATGATTTCTCTTCTCCCAGATTCATCCCTACCTTGGGATTTCTACCTTCCTCAATTGACAATCAGGTCTCAACTTAAACGTTTCCTCCTCAAAGAGACCTTCCCTGTCCATCATCTCACTCACTCACTCTCTTCTAATACTCTATTTTAATAATCTTCATTATCAGCACCTGAAACAATTTTTTTTTAAAGATTTTATTTATTTATTTGACAGACAGAGATCACAGGTAGACAGAGAGGCAGGCAGAGAGAGAGAGGGAAGCAGGCTCCCTGCTGAGCAGAGAGCCCGATGTGGGACTCGATCCCAGGACCCTGAGATCATGACCTGAGCCAAAGGCAGCGGCTTAACCCACTGAGCCACCCAGGCGCCCCATCACCTGAAACAATTTTATTTACTTGTTTACATGTCTATTTTTTTTTCTGGACCCCACAGTAATAAACAATATGGGTTCAAAATCTAAACAGGGTTAGAATACCAGCTACCTCATTGATTAACTGTGTGACCTTGGATAAATTGTTTAACCTCGCTGGGCCTCTAAGTCATCATCTATAAAATGGGAAGGTAGGATTGATTAAAATGGGAATTTATAGGATCATTAGGTGAAGTCAATGAGTTAATGTATGTCAAGCCTTCAGCAAAGCCTGACCCGTAAGTACTATTAAACTGTTAGCTATTATCAGCAATCTTAATAATGATCATTTCTGTGATTATCATCCTATCTTCCCTCTAGAATGTAAGCAACTTGATGGCACAGTTTTTAATCTCTTGTTTACTGCTGAATCCCCAGTGCCTGAGAAGAGTACCTGGGACATATACCTAAAAATATACTGAATAAATATTTCCCAAGAAACATGTCTTTGAAACCCCATCTCAACCCTACCTTTGAGTGCAGGAGATGGCCATATAAACAAATCATTACAGTGGCGGGTACAGCACAAAAACAGTCTGAGTTAGATGTGTAGGAGTACCAAGGAGGAGGCAATTAATTCCTTCTCAGAGTGTCAGGGAAGTGTCTACAGTCTTGAAGGTCTGTAACCCTGGAGAAGCAGGACAGGGCAGGAGAAACAGCAGCAAATTCCGTGGGGGCACAGAGGGAGTTCAGGCAGCCAGAGTCAGAAGGGCAACTTGAGAGAGAGGCTTAGGGAGGCAGCTAGACCCTTAGGAAGGGTCTCTTGTTTGTCACGCTGAGACGTTTGGGTTTTATTCTGATGGCAGTGGGGAGCCATTGGAGAATTAGAACAAGGGGAGAAGCATAATCAAGTTGATCATTTTGAAGGATCGCCCTACTACAGGGAGGAGACTGGACTGTCTAGGCTTTAAGAGAGGAAACAGGGAGGAGCGCCTGGGTGGCTCAGTGGGTTAAGCCACTGCCTTCGGCTCAGGTCATGATCTCAGGGTCCTGGGATCGAGTCCCACATCGGGCTCTCTGCTCCGCGGAGAGCCTGCTTCCTCCTCTCTCTCTCTCTCTCTCTCTGCCTGCCTCTCTGCCTACTTGTGATCTCTGTCAAATAAATAAATTTTAAAAAAAAGAGAGAGGAAACAAGGAGACAGGATCGTTGGGGAACTCCAGGTGAGAAGACTAAGTACTGATGAAAGAGCAGTGGTGGGGGTGGTGGGGTTGGCGGAGGGCAGGTGGCTTTGAGAAACCATGAGGAAGTAGACCTTGTCAGGCCTTGGGGATTGATTTGATTGGATGTGGTGGGCTGTGTGAGAGAAAGTGGAGTCCAGGACAACCCAGATTCTTAATTATGCCTCTGGGGGGTTGGGTGAGCCTGTAATCAAAGCAGGGAATTTGGAGAGGGGGATCGTTTTATGTGTGAAATTGGTAAACAATGAGTTCCCCTTTGGCCATTTTAATCTTGGCATGATCAAAGCCAAGGCCTGTGCTAGGAAAGCGTGTTGACATTTGCTGAGCACCTACCATGTACCTAGAACTATGTTTGGAACGTTATACAGTTTATCTTGTCTAACATTCAGAACAACACTTGGGAGAGATGGGGCATTATTACTTCTTATTTTCTAAATGAAGGATCTGAGGCTCAGAGAGGTAATACACCCTCATTTACCGAGTTAACAATGGAGAATAGTAAGCAGACCAGTTTGACTAAACAAGACTGAAGGAAGTGCCTACAAGAGAAGGATTAGAAAATAAAGTAATAATTTGGGGGCAGATCATGGAAAACTTTGAATGAAAATAGTAGCCACTCCACAGGGTTCTGGCGAAAATCAGATGAGAGAAAGCTTGTAAAACATTTTGTAAATTCTAAGATGCTGAGAAATTACGAGGAGTTCAAGTTGTGGCCAAACCGCATTGCAATGAATAATAATAGGATAATAATAATGAGTGAATTATAATGCTTAAATATGTAATTATTAAACATAATTCAATCTTGATGCCTTCCTCCCTTTCTTCTTAACAATAGGTTAAATAATCTTTAACTCAGAGCAGCGACTTTTCTTTCTCCCTACCACACAAGCAACATGTCTGATTTGAAGGAAAGCTCTCACAAGGAAAGATGATAATGTCATAGTGATGAGAAGAAAGGAGGAGGTTTGAAAATCAAACACACCTAGCTGGTCCTAACTGCTGTGTCCTCACACTTTGGAGTGAAACCCTAAAGATAATTTCCTTGGTTACTCCCACTGTCATGCAGAAACTCAAAAATATTAGGATAAAATGACCAGGCCTCGGGTGCCTGTGTGGCTCAGTGGGTTAAAGCCTCCACCTTCGGCTCAGGTCATGATTCCAGGGTCCTGGGATTGAGTTCCGCATCGGGCTCTCTGCTCAGCAGAGAGCCTGCTTCCTCCTCTCTCTCTCTCTGTCTCTCTGCCTACTTGTGATCTCTGTCAAATAAATAAATAAAATCTTAAAAAAAAAAAAAATGACCATGCCTCTCATCTGCAGATTGTTTGCAGGTGAACCAAGAGCTGTAAATGCTTTGGGCAGGCTGTCACCGTTCATGAGGTGTCCCTCAAACATAAATCAAAGTAAGCTACGTATGACCTCCTTGACTTTAGATTTCAGAAATACACAACCAGAGCCTCCCTGGGCTGCTTGGCACCGTTCCCTCCATGGTCCTTCTCTTCATGTCTCTAGCTCCTCTTATCTCATGCCTCTGCCCTTTGTCTACATTACATCACTACTCTCCAGCCCCTGGACCAGCACTGTCCAAAAGAAACATGTAATTACACCTGTTCTGATAGCCACATGAAAAAGTAAAAAGAATGGAGTGAAACTAAACATATTTTGCTGAACCTAAGCTATCCAGAATAGTATCATTTTAGCATGTAATCATTATTAAGAATGATTGGTGACATGTTTTGCATTCTTTATTTTCAGCCAAGTTGTCAAAATTCAGTATGCATTTTATACTTAGAGCCCACATCTCAAGCGCTCAGGAGCCACATGTGGCCAGTGGCTACCATGCTGGGAGGACAGTGCATATTAGAAAGCAGTCTCATGAGGTTTCGAATTGCCCATTCCCTTGCTCAGCCCTACATTCCAGACATCTTTGCCTTCCACGTGGGTTCCAGGAAAAGGAATGATAGAATTGGGTGTTGAAGATTCCATGCTGCCATGGTGTTAGTCAACTTTACCTCCTTCGGCATACATATCAAAGATTTGAAAAGAGCTCAGTCTGCATCCTAATTGGCCAGGAGATGCCCCCCACCCCAGCCCCCCTCAGAAGCATAACTGAGTAGCCTACCTTCACTCCCAAAGAGAAAAGGCTTTAACCCACCACCATTCACCACATGCCCATGGGCCTGGACATGGCAGTGGATACTTCCGAACAGAAAAGAAAAAGGCAGGCCCTCAGTCCAGCTGCATGATCTTTTAATGCAGAAAACAAAGAAGGCCTGAGGGAGGATGTTTAACCAAAAGGAAATATCCCTGAGGACCGTCCCCAGAGTGAACTCTGAAGGAATCAAACGAACTGGATTCTGGGGATGTTCCTCTTGACCTGAGAGCAAGTATGGCATGACTTCAGGCAAGTCATTTTACTCTCATGCCTGATAGCCACCGCCTCCATGGTGGCGTGGGACCACCCAAGCTACCAGTGACATGTGGGGTGGACAGATGTCTCCAACCAAGTGAAGTGGTTGTTCTCTCACAGAACCTATGGTTTGCTATGACCTTTTCTCTAGGAGTCGGGGATCCCTGCTGGAGCAAATGGTGTGGCTGGCCGATCACAGCCGTCTCCTGGTGGTCTACAGCCCACGGCCCTTCCTTGAAGCTGGCCGGGCTGGCAGCCTGCCTCTCTCCTCTCCTGCTCAGCAGAGCAGCCACAGTGCCCCATGGTAGGGCTGCAGGCGGTACCACGCCCCACCCTCTGCTTTTGGTGGCCTCCCTTGTGACTGCTACAGCATATATTTTATTAAAAGGGAAAGAGGAGAGGAGGCAAGAGGTTAGGTACATGGGCATGCTCAAGAATCTTAAGAATAAAAATCTCGGGGCACCTGGGTGGCTCAGTGGGTTAAAGCCTTTGCCTTCGGCTCAGGTCATGATCTCAGGGTCCTGGGATCGAGTCCCGCATTGGGCTCTCTGCTCAGCAGGGAGCCTGCTTCCCTTCCTCTCTCTCTGCCTGCCTCTCTGCCTACTTGTGATCTCTGCCTGTCAAATAAATAAATAAAATCTTTAAAAAAAAAAAAAAGAATAAAAATCTCCCGCTCTGTGCTAAATGCCTAAGGGCTCTGGCATTTTGCCAGTTCCTACTAAACCCCCAATAGGGACATTTGGGTGGGGAACCTGGAAACGGAGGAAAATCAAGCCTCTTAGGAGATTTTGATTCTAAAATACAAGATTTTCTCATGTTCTCTTGAAGCTTGCCTGGTTTTCTCCCAATATCTTCATCCAAAATTTTTGATATAATGTTGATAAGCTCCCTGACCTTGAGCACTATTTTTCTCATAATATATGGATTAGACTTGAGGGTGGGTGGGAGGCTAGGTGAATTTCAATGCCTAATGAGATATCCACGGCCCCAGAGTAGCTTCCTCTAGGCCGATACTAGCTTCAAATAATTAACCCAGGTGTATGGTATTTCCAGGATCCAGGTGGAGAAGTGACCCAGGGTAAACCCAAAGGCAACGTCAAGCCTGGACGTTCCCAGCATTGTCAACTAGGCTTCAGTTGGTATCTCTGTCAGCTGGAATCCTGTCTCCATTTCTTCCTCTCTAAGCAAATCCCACCCTGTCCCCCGTGGTGTAACTCAGATTCTCCCTTCTTGGAATGCTAATAGCTCTCCTTATCTGAACAAATCAATTGTGGATTAATTAGGTCAGCCTCCTGAATCTTTTGTATTGAACTGAGGTTGAGACTATTTTGTCATTCCTTTTTCCCAGATGTCAGTCTCCTTTCCTAACGAGACTGTAAGATCACTGAGGGCAAAGGTAAGAGCTTCTAAGACTTTTAGCCTTCATAGCCCTTAGGTCAGAGCTAGAGGAAAAGCCCGACATCAGTGCAACCTCCCGTTCCTGTAAAGCACAGAACAATTCAATGAAACTTCAGTTACTAAGATGAAACCATTTCTTAGAAGTTGGTGGAGTCTGGGGTGGGTCCAGGACAGCTGAGCCCCAGACCCCACGCCATGGGACCCCAAAGACAGCAGTTCATCTTTCCAAGGTTCTGTGCCCTCTCTTTTCCAAGAAGGAGGCTAAAACCATTCCGGCTCCACTTCGTAGGGTAATCAAAGACAAATGAGACAATAAGCTGCGAGAGGCTTAATTAGAGGAGCTCCCTGATATGCTCTCAGCCCGTTGGAAAAGGATGCCTGTATAAAATGTATACAAGGTCTTCTTATTTAAGGGAAAGAGTTGAATCACCAGAAATGCATTGCACAGTGGGGAAAACAGAACACTAACCAGGAAACCTCGGCACTCAGCATCCCAGTCAGCAGAAAGTGCCCACGCAGCTGTCTCAAGTCCCTCCAGATTACCTCTTGTTTGTGAGCTGGGGAGGGATTCTGGAGCACCGTCTCAGAAGGGATCTTTCTTATGTGATGCTCCCCGGTGGCCAGCCTGTGCCTTGGGAAAGGCGATCAGAAGGAGTTGATGACGCAGGGATGTTCTCTGCCCTCTGGCCTTGCTCCGTAAACAACCTGTTACTAGGCCAGAATGGAACACCCAGAGGATGATCTTCCCCCATCCTTGAGCCTGGCCCAGTGCTGGCAGAGCAGGATCGCTCCTCCCTCCCCAGTCCTCCCTTCCTCTCCTCCTTCCTGGTGCCCACACTGCAGTGCACATCACTCCATTCTGGGAGACAAAGCCGGCCCCCCCCCTTTTTTTTTTGGAGAGGAAGGAGAAGAAAGACTCAAGGATGCTTCTGTCTTCTCCAGGGCTGCTGCCCAGCCGTCCAACCCTTGGGCTCCAGCCACCCCTCAGCAGGGAAGACCAGGGTCTGACATTTGCTTCCTTTCCCTCAAACATTTCATGGTATCTGTGCTCTGCGCCTACTCAGATCATATCCCTCCTCAAGAAGCAGAGCATGCATCCTTTCCCAGAGTAAGCAGCAGCTACGATATTGATAAGATTTCAGGATCGTTGTGACAGCCTTGCTTGGTCATGTCCCCAGGGCTGCAAAGCAACTTATGAGTGAGAGGGAACTCTGGAGGGTCCTGCTTTAAACAAATCACACACACACAGTGTGTGAAATCAAGAGGGAAAACACACAAACTCCAGCATTACTTTGTTCTTGCCTGATGTCATCAGACTGCCCCCCAGGGGATTCTGTAAAATACTTTAGCTGCTTGGTGAATACTGGCATTATATGCATTCTAGAGAACACGGTCAGAAAGGGTCCCTTCCACAAGCACATGTCTGAAGAAGGACAGAGGCAGAAATACTTGACTTATAATAAACCTTTTATCCTCCTGATTGGTCGACGCTGACATATCATTATTCCTGCTGAATAAGACCCAGATTATCCAGCCATAAGCACCGCTCGTTATAATTGCCATCCTTTTAAGAAAACATTTGTTCCCGCTCAGGGCACCCGACTCCCAGGGCTAGGAAGAACACACACACGGTTCTTTACAGAGGGGTCTGTTCAATCATGTTACAGTGCATTAGCTTGATTATTAGTTAATATTTGGCTTAGGTCTATATGCCCTGGATAAATAGGTACCATGCAGAAGGACTGCTGGGTGAGGAGAAAAGTCCTCCGGGCTGGACCACCAGCTCCCAAGTTCACGCTCCCGCTAGGAAGGAGCACTCCAGGGGCCTAGGCGGAGAGCTGCACATGCGTGGTCTTTTGGTCAGCAGCCTGCTTCCTGCATACAACTGCGAGCCCAGGCACACACAGAAACACACACACATGTACCACGGGTGGTACTGGACTGGGCACCCAGAAGATCACAGAACCAGCGAGAGGGATCGCGACAGAATCTCAGCACGCCCCTCCTCCCAGCACGGCACCCTTCTCCCCAGCGTCTCCAGCGTGCTGCCGGGCTCAACTCGATCAATGGGGCTCTGCCACCACCCTGGGGAGTCTATGTGCAACCCACAGGGTTCACTCTTCAGAAATATTTTTTTTTCTCTTGGCTGCATGTGCCTGGGAGAAAGAAGACAGGCTTCTATGGACACGCCACAGAGCTCTAGGAGCATGTGAATGTAGCTCTATGGCCATGTGAATATGAACGTATCATGTATCACACCCTCAGCTCTTGGGGGCCCTTCTCAAACATGGGCAACAGCCTACAGTTCAGTCCAGCAGCCACCGAGCAGGCAAAAGTCCTCGTCATCTTCTGCAATTACCCAGCCGGATTGAATTTCCTGAGGCTAATGGGAGTTGCACTAACTTTGAGGACTTAAACCAGGCAAAAGCAATATAGGTCAGGCAACGTGCCCAAGCCGAGCAACACCAGGAGGCAGTAACAGGGCGATCTCTCGCTGAACCCTGAAGTCCACTGCTCAGCTCCCCGAGGCAAAAACTAAGACGTGGGATCATTCCCTCTGCCTGCCCCTGCCAGGCACCTGGGCAAGAGGGTTGCAGGAGGGCGAAATGATCTCCTTCCCCAGGGACACACCAAAGGATAACGAAAAGGGGAGAGAGAAATCTCACCCAAACCCTGCACTGTTACCTTGAATCCTTGCAAGAGCCCTCCTTGCGGTATCAGCTGCTCCCCAAACCTCCACCGACTGGGAGGAGACTCCTAAAACATTCCAGGTTTTTGTGCAACATCTCCAGTGGCAGCTTTCCAAAGTTTTTACTTCATGATCTCTTGTGGCTCCTTCTCATTTGGGGAAACGCGAATGCCTCCCCCTCAGCGTGTGAGAGGGAGCGGATGTCTCTCTTCAAATTCTCTTGCTCCCCGCTTTGCTGCTGGGGTTGCTGCTGCCGCCGCCGCCGCCACCACCACCGGCGTTAGACCACTTGCCTGCTGTCTTCCTGCTGAGCAGCCAGGGTCCCCGTCACCCAAGGCATGCTTGAAGTGGGGCTTCGGCGCCAGGCCGGGGCGCACGAGGGTGTAGAGGGAAGGAAAGTGCCAAGCCCAGATGGGGAAGTCCCCTGTCCCTCCACGGAAAAGACACCCAAGATCTTGCTTTCCTTCCAACTCTGAAGAGACTCACCCGCCCTCTGTCTCTGTCTCTCTCCCAAAATCACTGCCTTGCACTTGGGCGAAGACAGTTCCTCCGGCTCCACGGCTCTCCCGGCTGCCTGCAGACCTGCCCCCGAGCTCGCACCGTACCGCAGGTGCACGTCCCCAGGCAAGTGTTAACGGGCACCTCCGAGCTCAGCGGAGGCGCTGCCGGAGCAGCCGGGAGCAGCTTCCGAAGCAGGCGGCTTCCATCCCAGGGCTGCAGCCCGGCGCGTCCCTGCTCCGACTCCGCGATCCGTACCTAAGCGGTGTCACCTGCAGACTCAGACACCAGATGAGTGTCTTAAGATAACAATGCTGCCCAGCCAGCCCCTCTCCTCCTTTCTTATGCACGTAGGTTGGCAGCCAATGAGACACAGCGCCACACTCCCCGCAGGTGCCCATTGGCTGGGCGTCTTGGCAGGGGGCGGGCTCGGAGTCTCACCGGCTGTCTCCTTTGGTTAGCTGGCTGGCTGGGGTACCAGCTCTGTTAACCCTCCCGGCTTTGCAGCAGGGACTTTTTGGTGCGGATTACAAGCCTCGGATAAATTCAGGAGTTAGAGGGTGTTAAGAAGGCTGACGAACAGGAAGAAGCTGGGAGCTAATTACATTCTCTCCTAATCTTCCTGAGTTAACAATAATCATTTGTCCCAGACCATTTTGTTTGCTTGCTTAACCAGAACTCCCAGAGATAGGGACCCATTTGAGCCATTTTCCTTCTAATTTGAGGTTTTATTCGGTTGTTTTGTGCATGTTAGCCTCTTGGTCTTGAATTGCTTAATTAGAAATGAGCCCCCAAGTGAGAGATACTTATATCAGAGTGCGCGCGCGCACCCGCCCCCCCCAAACACACACACCAGAGATACAAGAGAGAAGAAAAAGATAGCAGGAACTCAGTAAGAAGAGAAGAGAGAGACTCTCAACAGCTAAATCAAGAAACGTTCTGTCCCCAAAACGAGGATTGTGAAGACAAAGGCATAGAGCAAAGGCAAAGAACTTTGGGTTTCTGGGGAGAGATTAAAGGGAAAAAATGTCCTGCTTCCAAAAAAAGGGAATTGTTTTGCCTGTGGTGCTGTCCTTCTGTGTGTCTCTTTTTGCTTCAGTGTGTGTCAGGAAGAGGGACTGTTGATCTCCATTTGGTTTTTAATGGAAGACTAGAGAAATCAGAACAGGACCAGCCTTGTTTCTGTGAAGCAGGTGCTGTTGCTGAGCCTGTGAATTGAGAGAAGGCGGGGGGGGGGGGGGGGGGGGGGGGGGGGGAGAAAGGGTCAGGAAAAAAATCTTAACTTTGGATCAAAGAGTGTGAAACATATTCTTGATGTCCTAATGAGGATGCACAACTGAGTTACATCTAGCTAGCTAACATACTACACTAAATTTGGGCAAGAACACAAGAGAGTAATAGTTGAAGAAAAATCCAATCAACAGAAGAACTAGGGGCTGATGCTGGCAAAGGAATTTGGGGAGTACACACTAAGTTGAGTTGTGGAGAAAATATGGAGAGAAGAAATACATAGAAAAGGAGAGAAGTGCTGATTTGGCTTTCTTGAATGGAGAGCAAAATCAAAGATTATTTTGTAAAAAAGTAGAAAAAAAATAAAAGAAAGCAGAGGTTTAATGAATACCCAAGTAGTATACATCAGGATTTGCTAAAAAGCATTAAGGAGCCAGATGTTCTGAATGAATGGGGAAAAATTAGAACTACTTCTCACATACACACCCTTAGCCCCACCCATCTGTCACTTTCACCTCCTCTGTATCTTATTATACAGGCTTGACCTTCATACTGTAGGTATGGAGTTCTTTTTTTTTTTTTTTTTCTTAAAGATTTTATTTATTTATTTGTCAGAGAGAGAGAGGGAGAGAGAGCAAGCACAGGCAGACAGAATGGCAGGCAGAGGTAGAAGGAGAAGCAGGCTCCCCGATGAGCAAGGAGCCCGATGTGGGACTCGATCCCAGGACGCTGGGATCATGACCTGAGCCGAAGGCAGCTGCTTAACCAACTGAGCCACCCAGGCGTCCCTAGGTATGGAGTTCTAAGCCATGTTAAAAAATTGGGGTGCCTGGGTGGCTCAATGGGTTGGAGCCTCTGACTTCGGCTCGGGTCATGATCCCAGGGTCCTGGGATCGAGCCTGACATCAAGCTTTCTGCTCTGCAGGGAGCTTGCTTCCCCCACCCCTCTCTCTGCTTGCCTCTCTGCCTACTTGTGATTTCTGTCAAGTAAACAAAATCTTAAAAAAAAATTAATGAGGTATCGTATACATTAAAAATTCCACAACTGTACAGTCTGATGAATTTTTGCCTATCTATGCCTCCATGTAACCACTACCCACATCATTTCCAGCTCCCCAACCCCAGAAGCTTATCTGCCCTTCTCAGTCAAAATTCCCCACTCTCCAGAGATAGCCGCTATTTTGACTTCCATCATCAAAGATTAACGTTACCTGTTCTTGAGGTTCATGAATAGCATATACACGCTTCTGTGTCTGCTTGATTTTGCTCATCCTTCCGTCAGTGAGATTCATCCATGTCACTACATGTTTATCATTGTGCAATATTCCAGGGCATGACTATAAACCATTGATCTATTTTCCTATTGATGCACTTTTGGTTTTTTCTTTTCTTCTTTTCTTTCTTTCTTTCTCCTTTCTTTCTTTTCTTTTCTTTCTTTCTTTCTTTCTTTCTTTCTTTCTTTCTTTCTTCCTTCTCTTCTCTTCTTCCTCTTCTTCTTCTTCTTTTTTTTTGTCTATTCAAAATACACCTGCTATGAATGTTCTTGTATATTGCTTTTGGAGAACATGTGCAATCATTTATCCTTGGTATACACCAAGCAGCGTAAATCTCTTAATTTGCTTCTGGCTACTACAAGGAGAACAATCTCATGAAGGAGATTCTGAAGCCCACTTTCTAGCTGAAATAATTGAATAAAGGGATAATGTTAAAGGCTATCATTAGATAACACCAACTCAATGTGTCCAATCTTTTCCATAGTCTCATTTTCTTCTGACAACTACTCTATGTTATAATGGTTTCTGTTTTTCAAATTAAGAATCTCAAATACAAGACATGGTGGCAGGAAGTGGCTCTTGGCCTTGTAAGGTGGAGCATGCGTGTGTGTTAGTGCTCCATGAGGGAGCGATGAGACAAGGATGTGCTAGAAGGACCCACCCTGTAGATGAGGCTGGAGATTGGTCTGTTCCCCACCTGGGGAACACAGAGCAGTGCCTCACAGGTGGACAGAATGGCATGGGAGGACTGGAAATGGAAAATGGGTTTTAATTTGATTGGTGTGTATATGTGTGTCTTCAGGGGAAGGGGATAGAGATCAGAGATAAGAGAACATGCTATTTGACAGCATCTTAGTGAATATAAGTACTTGCACCTATGTGTGGCCTGTGGGGTGGGCAGAGATCCCAGACTCCATTCCACTGATAGGGATACTGAAGATAAGAGTGGTCTAATCTCCAGGTGCCTGGGTGGCTTAGTCAATTAAGAGTCTGATTCTTGATTTTGGCCAGGTCATGATCTCAGAGTCTTGAGATTGAGCTCTGTGTGGGGCTCTGAGCTGGGTGTGGAGCCTGCTTAAGATTCTCCCGCTCCCTCTCCTCCCACCCCCTTTCCTGCACATGTGTGTGTGCTCTCACTCTCTCTTAAAAAAAAAAAAAAGGTCCAATCTCACTTCCCAATAAGCAAAGTAAGGAGTTGAGACTCAGAACCAAACCTGTAATTTGCAACTATATCATGTTGCCTACACACAAAGGTAATGATTGAGTTGCTTACAAATTTCTCCCAGTTCATTTAAATGTAAAACATCACACAGTACAGATGTTCTAGCGTCTGTGAACTTCAACCTTTCCCCCACCTCTAGGTATTTAATTCCCTAAAAGGAGGCCTTGTGACATTATATTTGTGTTTACAGGAATTCTGTGGCATCATAGGGCCTCTTTTTATTTGTACAGTCCTTTGTCTGATCTTCATATAGAGAAAGAGGTCTATAAAGTCTTGAGTCAACAACATCCAACTATTTCCAAATCAATATACATTCTTCAATGACCATTTAATCTATGCATGTTTCCTTTTAAATCTGAATAAGAAAGCATGTAAAAATGACCACAGATAGGCAAAGAATGCTAGATATTGACTTATGAGAAAATCAACCCCGGGGCACCTGGGTGGTTCAGTCTGTTGGGTGTCTGCCTTTGGCTCCGGTTATGGTCTCGAGGTCCTGGGATCAAGCCCTGTGTTTGGCTCCCTGCTCGGGTGGGGAGCCTGCTTCTCCCTCTCCCTCTGCAGCTCTCCCTGCTTGTGCTCTCTCTCTCATATACGATTCTTTCTCTCAAATAAATTAAAAAAAGAAAACCAATCCCAAATTGTTCACTTGGGTTTTCTAAAATGATTCAACACTTCAGAAAATTAAGGATTTCAAAGTAATTGCAGATTATATGCTACTCAAAAGCAGGAGAATTTTTCCTGTCCATGCCTAGGCTAATGTCCAGCATATGGTCGGTACCCAAATGTTTACCGAATGAATGACTGTGATCCATAAATTCTGATGATAATCCACGGGTGCACCTAAATGGGCCGTAAATGTGTAGTGGAAAGAGCATTAGTCAAAGAAACCTTGTTTAGGTCTTAGCTTATTGATCTTGGGTAAATCACCTCACTCTTTCACTGGCCTTAATTTCAGCATCTGTAAAACGAGAGATTAGGCTAATAGATAATCTAGTAGTCATGTGCCATTTTTCTCGCATTCTACAAGTGTGTTTTCCTGGCATGTATTCTAATCTTTCGATGGTAAACTTTGCATAAGAAGTTTAATACAGCCTTTTATGCTAGGGAGAGTAGGAAAAAAAGTTCCCTGGGGTCTTTCTCTCCTTCAGTACCTCCTAGGGGAGTAATGGAAATAAGAATGCGTTTTAGGAAGGTCATCAGCTATAAAAAAAATTTTTTTTGCAGTGGTTTGCAATGCTCCATGGTAATCTACCCTTGGGTTAGTTCTCAGGTACACCAGATTCAAAAGACAACTTGTAGAAGCATTTTTTGTTCTCTTTTTCATGTTAAACAGGTCTTCCACTCCTTAAACATGGCTCATTTTTTCTATCTCCATCTATCAACTAGAGTAACCTTGTGAAATATATGTGAAAAGTGCAAAAGCACTTTTTTTCTTTTAAAGGACATCTGTTCACATATGCCAATAAATTAACACCAGGTGCCATGAGAAAGAAATTTTTTCTAAAATGGGGTGGGGGTCCTCTTTGGAAAGTGTGGCGCATTAAATTCTTAGAGAGTAGGAACTACCTATATGAGATAGCACTTGGTATTTAATTCAGCATTCAATAAATGATGTTGGAAGGGCAAACTTTTTAATAAATTATTGGTAATCGTAAGAGAGAAAGTTCAGTAAAACATCAGATTCCAACACACACAAACCACTTTTCTGCTATGGTTTATTGCACATTGTCATTGTTTTGTTAACGCAACACTGCCCAGCTCTAGTGGAAACAAAATTTACATGGGTTATTGTTACTGTCTACACTGATCTACTTATGATGGGGCTGGGACTGACTTGCCAGTATCCAAGGTTACTCTTTTATTTCTTTCCAGTTTATTAGGGGTGCTTAGACACTTCAGGTTTTTTTGTTTATTTTCGTTCCCTTTCCATATTTTCTCCCATCTCTGTTATATTTACTGGAGTCTCTAAAATCAAAGGCTCACTATTTCTTCCAGCTAGTTTTACCTTTTCTATCAATTATAGCATTCTCCACATCATCTTTATATCGGTTACCTTTGATAACATTTGTAACAGAAATGAAACAAAGAGCAGAAAAAAGTTGCCAATAAAACTTCTGATCTCCTGCTTCACCGCCCACCGCCCACCGTACATTGATTTTGTTTGCAGTTCATATCTACCTCTTGATCTATCTATATCTACAAGCCAAATATTTCCTCTAAATATTTCTGCAAAGTTAGTGCTGAGTAAAAATACATACATCCATTTTTCTCAACACCCGTTTATCCAACACACGTATGCAAAACTAGTGGGTAAATAAGACAAGAATGGGACCACCTAATCCACAAAATTATGGGGGGCTCATTTGCATCTAGAGAGACCCCCCCCCCACCTGTTCTCAGGAAGCGCCTTTTAAGGTGTGTGCGCCTGTATGCCCTTCCCAAGCCATCTGGATGATGATGCGAGAGGGAAGGTTTTGCATTGCAAAGACCGATTTTTTAAAAATGCTGTGCAGGTAGTTCCTAGCCAAAAGCGTGCTCCTGCCGGGGGAGGCAAAGGAGGAGAAAGGCAGCAGCACCGGCAGCCTGCTGGGGGCTGACCTGATTCCCTAGAATCCTCAGCTCTCTTCCTCTCTCCTCCGACGTCCTTCCTTCCCTTCTCTCCTTCCCCCCCTTCCCTTCCCCAGCGAAGCAGCTGCGAGGAACAAAGAACGCGGGCGCTCCGGGAAGCAGCGCGCAAGCCCCGCGCAGTGCGCGCGGCGTCTGGCTCCTCCGAGCGGGGCTCTCCCGGCTCCACGTCCCTCCGCAGCCGCCCCCGCCTCCCGCGCTCGCTCGCTCCCGCCCGCTCGCCGCCTCCCCCACCTTCGCGGCGCCGGAGGAAGGCGGCCGGGGCTCAAGATGGCTTTAGCCGGGCTCTGCGCCCTGCTCGCCTGCTGCTGGGGGCCGGCGGCGGTGATGGCCACGGCCGCCGGCGACGTAGACCCATCCAAGGAGCTGGAGTGCAAGCTCAAGAGCATCACGGTGTCGGCGCTGCCCTTCCTGCGCGAGAACGACCTGAGCATCATGCACAGCCCCTCGGCCTCCGAACCCAAGCTCCTCTTCTCAGTGCGCAACGACTTCCCCGGAGAGATGGTCGTGGTGGACGACCTGGAAAACACGGAGCTGCCCTACTTCGTGCTGGGTGAGTCCCGGGGGAGGTCGAGGCGGCCCGGCGCCCCCAGCCCCCAACCTCGGCTCGCTCCACGCACCCACTCGCCGCCGACCTCCCCTCCCCCACTCCTACCTCCCTGGATCCGCCCCACGCCCAGCCCGCCCTCCACACCCACTTACCGGCCGGCGCCTCCGTGCCCCCGACTTCTCCCCTAATCCGAAATGGATGCTGGGCCCTCGACCTCCCAGCCGCCCGCGCTGCCCCACTGGAGCAGGTTGCAGGAGTCTCTCTGAAACCTTTCCTGGCCTTGACCTCCCCGCTTTCCTTCAGAAGCACATTGACAGAGCACTTGCTGCGACCGGCCCAACTCCCGTAAGCCCTCTCCCCACTGCCTGGCCACATGCTCTGTTCTTTGCTTCACATCCCCCAGACACCCACTCGCTCAGCGTCTCCTGGGGGAGTTAGAAACAGGTATGCCGGCCCCGTGGCAGGCATGTGCAGGCCACACCGCACCGGCTGGATCTCCAGCCTGCACTCTTGGAGAGGGCCCTGTATCGCTCGCCCGGGACTGGCACTCTCTCTGGCCTTCCTGCACAACATTCAAGTTTTCTCTCCTCCTGGTGTCCAGCCTACCTTCACACTTACATGCAACAGTGTCCTCATCCAGCCACGTCCACATGCCCGGGTCACACCACAATGCCTTGGATAAAGAAATCATCCAACTGTAGTCTGTTCATGTCGGTATCTCCTTTGTTCCCAACACTACCTAAGGTAGGCAAAGGCTTTCCTGCACACAGAATGGTCTTCCTGGCTAAGAGACTCCCCTTCCCTTCCTTTATTTGTTTACATTTCTTTCTCTTTCGGTACCCCTCTATTAATTTTCTTAGGCCACAAAACTCCTTCAGATCCTGGAACCTTCTAATCCACCTCTCTCACTGCCAGTCGGTTTTGCTCTAGCACTTTGCAAAGCAGGACAGGTTCATGTGACTTTGTTAATCAAAATGTCTCTCACTTTTCCTGGTGCATAGGTATCTCTCTCCCTCCTGTGCAAGCCTACCACGCAATCCATTTCTTTAGTGATGTTGTAAATCATCCTTATTTTGCCATGAGAGAATTCAAAGATAACCCAATTCATAGTTACTCTCTACATCCAAAACCTGACAACGTAACTGTCCAGGAGGCAGATGTCCCATCTACTACCAACTGGAATTCACTTTGTAGGAACACGGCTTCCTGATGGCCATACGTAGGTTAGAGTCACATATGCAATGTCCTCTCACACCTCCCTGGTGCTCTTTATCCACAAGAGAGCTCTTCCCATTGCAAACATTAAGATGTGGGTGAGTAAACTCCTCTACTTTCCAATCCCTATGGAAAAGATATTTCAAAAATTGCCTGGTCCTTCAAAAAGTTGGTTTGCAGTTCCTGGAGTGCGGCTCAGTTGACCCCGTTAAGTGCAGCCTACACACTTGATGGCATTACTTATTTTTGCGTTAGAAACATAACCAATACCAAAATAAAAACCGGGAGCTGGCTGGGAATGGGGACACTGTGGATATGCCTCTCATTAAAATGTACAATTGCGGGGTTATTCAGTGGATGTAAATTTTGTGTGGAAGTCATGCTGATGTGCAAGTACAATCTGTTCGTCATAATATACAAGAATGGGTATAGGGAATTATGTGTTTCTAAAGAGCCTTTTTGGGGCTCTACACGCGGTGTTTACCATGCACGAGGAGGGCTGTGTGTGCTGCATGAGAAAAAGGGAAATTGGACTAGCAGGTCTTCAAAACCCCACTTTGTTTTTTGCAGCATCCCAAAGCTGGGGCCTGAAGCCGTGATGCGCCTGCTAGGATCCAGTGTGCACAGCAAAAGACCAGATGTTAAAGAATGGGGTTTCTGCACCTCTGTGCAGAGCTGCCCACTGCAGCACCCTGCTGGAGTTGCTATGGTAACCTCCTGCAACTTGGCATTTACATACAGGAACAGGCACTCTCCCTTCAGGGCCAGATGCGTTTCCTAAATGCATTGATTGTGTCCTTGCCACTGCCTCCCCGAAGTCCCTGGGGGCATGTTCAGACCCCGGGGAATAGAGTCAGGATCAGCTTGGGTGGGGGAGGAGAACTCGGCAGAAAGGTATAGTCCAAGTTCATGGAGGGTAGACTCAAGTGTGTAGTTGCTCTCTTCCAAGTTAAGTTTTGTGATCTTGGATTCTGTCACTCATGGCCAGTAGTAAGGGCTGTAGTGACTTTAATTTGGAGATTTCCCTACTCTTATCTCTGGAACTTAGTTTGCTGAAGCCATTCCCCCGGATGACTATGCATCCACCAGTCCTGGGAAATTATTGATCATTTGCTTGCTCAGCACTCATAGATACTATTAGGAGAGAAAAGTTAAAAAAATAAAAGGCCCCTGCCCTCTGGTTCTCTCTAGTCAGTGGAAACACAGACTGAAATATTGGCGGGAGTTGTAAGTAATATGGGTGGTAAGGGATGTAGGAATTCTAAGGAAGGAATGACTGGCATGGCAAGAGCCAACTCCATGGATGCCATAGGCTTGACTAGGGACCTTGACCCATATCAGGTACTTTGGTTTCCTTTTGTCTCCAAGGTTCAAGTTCTCTTACTTCAGTGAGGCAAAGAGGGGTCTTATCCTTTTGACTACAGCCAGCTTCTCCAGCCTCACATCCCTGCAAGACTGCTGTGGCCTTTCGGGACTCTCTCGAGACTTTGCATGTGCTGTTCCCTCTACCTAGAATGCTCTTTTCCCCTTGGCAGCCATCTCTTCTTCCTTCTAAACCCTGCACACTGATCATGTCTCTATGAAGCCTTCCCACACTCCTACCAAGGCACAAAAGTCATCCCATTCCTGTGCTTTTTGTGTGGATTAAAAAAAAAATCAAAACACAAATGAACAGAATTAAAGATGGATTCAATTTGGCATGGCCTAGCGGGAGGCAAAGCCACTTGAAGTCATGGAACAAAGATAAGCAGACGGTGGGGGTGAGAGTGCATGTGGGATGGCATGCCATGTGAATGGTGAGTACAGAGACTGGCCTCATGGTAGGAGAGCAGTCAGGTTGGGTCCTGGCTCTGTAGAGTAGAGCATGGTTTTCTATGTAGAAGCCAGCGAGTGGAAGGCTGACTTGACCTAGAAAGCTGTGAAGCCTGACTCCCAGAAGCGGCCTCAGCATCAGTCCTGGCAGAGTATCTTGTAGGATAACCCTGCAGGGTGTTGGAGGGGGCGCTGGTATCTCCTGTCCTCTTAAGTGAGTTTGCAAATTGTGATGCAAGGGCCATATGAGACTTTCAGTTGTGCTTTGTTTGGCTATGTGTAATTTTAAAATGTTTTGAATTTGAATGTTTTCCCTCAAGGCCTGCCATCTTGAGATTGTCATACTTCCATTCTCTTCATGGTACTTCTCTGATAACTCTAAGCCAGATAATCTAAACCTGCTTTCAGAAGTGTTGCAAAATGCTATAATATCCCAAAGTAGCAGCAATTTCCAATGTAAGACTTTTAAGTTCGTGGACCTGGGGACCAAAAAGAAGAGGCTATAAAAGCAAGCATAAGTGTTTTCTTTGGGGGCTAGGGGGTGTCTTAAGGATTTCAATCCAGGAGGCCCAGTGCCCATGGAAAAAGAACATAGTGCTCAAATTGCAAGCAGAGAGTACAGGTTTATAAAAGCAAGACCCACAAGGTCACAGAACTTGTTCTGAAAGAATTATGATTGGCCCAGACAGAGTAAAACTGTAGATTATAGGGTTGGCTATTTAGCTAACAGGTGTTACATTGGATTTCAGTCCAAAGTAGAAGGATGTGTTCCAGGAGGTGGTCTGGTTGCAATTGACAAGTTACAACTGATGAGGGCAAAAGTTCTTGGCTGTTCTGGAGAATTGAAACAAGTGCATGGGCCCTGCTTCCTCAATGTCCTCCCCACCCTATTTTGAACAATAGCAATGTTTATTTCACTTTGGGATTTTCCTTAAAAGCCCTTATTACCCTCTCAGGAGACTATAAAAGGTTACCTAATTTGCCAGTGAAAATTTCATATATCTCAACTAAAACTTTGTATCTCAGCTTTCAAAACAGTAGACATTCTTGCTTTGGAGGCACATTTGATTTTGAGACAATTGGTTAACCTGAAATGTAGCTTCTGCATTGAAGTGTGGTTTTCTGGGCTGTGAACGGAACAGATTTATCAGACTATTTGAAAAGGATGCTCCTGTTTCAGACCCAACCAGTGAGCTTGTGCATGCATAAAACTTAATGAAGAACACTGTTTCTCTTGAGCCTTGGTATTTAGTTTTAGCTCTCATGGCTTTTGACTGAAGAAGGTACTCCTCAAGATAAGTCAATCAGCCTGTAGAGACGTAGTGAGTTCCCACATGTAAGGTGCTGTTTAAACTGTCTGAAGCAGCCCAGTCTGGTGGTTAAGAGAACAGGCTTTGAAGACTGATGTAGTGTCAACTCCTGGCTTTCCACTTATTCCAACAGTGGAGAAAAGTAAGGATGGGAGAGGTTAAATAATTTACTCAGAGTCACGCAGCTAAGAATGGATGGATCCATCACTCGAACTCAGGTCAGTGTTACATTTAAACCTTTCTCTTAGCTACTATTTTATGCCTTGAAATTTCTCAAAATCTGTTCTTTTTCATGGTTGGATGAAAGAAGTCTTGGCAATGGTCAGACTAGGGAAAATACACTAACCTAGTTTGGACCGAAGAATCCTTTATGATTTCTATGTAAACGCCTTTTGGATATCCTTGCCCATTGAGTGATTTCTCACACAAGGCTTTAATGAAGAAGAGAAGGAACTTATTCAAGAAATATTTGCCCGAGTAGGTGTACTTACCTAAGTAGAATTGGGGAATTCTTCTTTATAGCACCCGGGTTTGGGTAGCCATGTTCCTTGGTGTGTTATGGCACCCACGGTCCTGATGAACAACCTGGGATACATGGGGAGGAAGATACATGTCCAGTGGTCTTCTTAGAAAGACCCCACAGACATGCAAACTGAGAATCCCAGAAGAGGGCTCTACCGTTATATGGAGCCATCCAGAAGATGCTACGGTTTTTAGCTCCTTCAAGGCCACTGCTTTATTGTTTTAAGGGGCCTTGTGCTTAGAATCCACCGTCAGAGCCCAGGGGAGTTGCCCGAATAGCAGTTTCTGAACTTTTTAATTGGCTTCCAGCATAATTAATACCGGGCATAATTTTCTACCTTCCTATAAAAGGCGAGATTTTGCCCAATATGAAACAGCCCTAATTTTTTGCACATATCTCTCCATCTCCCCATTTGAGAATAAATGTAAAATTCATTTCTTTTCCTTCCTTTTACTCTCTGTGCTCTGCTGCTTAGGTTAACAGTTAGCAGATCTGTATACAGTGGCAGCTCATCCAAGACACGGGGTATGAATGGCAACAATCTTAAAGTAGGGTCTTCTACGCCTACACAGCTCATACTAGCAGAATGCACTCATTTATATCATTGAAAGGTTTATTATTTACTGTTGTCTACAGAAATGTAGATTTTTACATCAAAGGCATTTTGAATGCAAGAATGATGAATTTTACAACACTTCAAATGCTCTTCTAAATATAGTGATACAGGTTTGAATGCACGTCATTGGAGTTTTTGAAGGAAAAATAAAATACAAGCTTAATTTCTCTATTTTTCTTTGTGGAGTAAAGATTGAGGGCTTGTTTTATAGAAAAAATATATATTTATGGTTCTTTTTTTTTTTTTTTAAGGAATGTAATTAAACCCAAAAGGCTAGTAGTTTCTTAGGTTAAGGCCAGTTTATGGGAACAGAACTTGGCATCCTTTCAGCAAGAACATGCCGAGTCTTTATTTCTCCACTTTTACACCAAGTTCAAATATATGCATGCAGATAGCAGAACAAGCTCTATTTTGAGCAAGTTAATCTCTCAGGACAAGTTAAAGCCTATGGTAATTTCTGATGTACCATAATTTGGCATCTATCATCATATTTTTATTAGAAATATGTAATAGTTATTATTTTATTTTTTAATCACATATAATTTAAAACTTTTAGAAAACATAATGAAGTGCCTCTATTGACTCCCAAGGTTTCCAAGGAATACAATTTGTGCAAATTAAATTGGTCCCAATGGTAATCTAAATTGACGCATGACAACTTTTATCAATCAGTTTGGTGTTACATAGTGAAGTTGACAACATGCATGCCTCACAGCCCAGTGATTCCACTTTTCCGTATTTATCACACAGGAGTTTGTATATGCATGCTGTTAACCTTAAAAATAAAAGTTATTTTACCAGCAAAAAATGGGTTTGTTTGGGAGGGGCAGAGAATTGCAGATGAGGAAGTACAAACTATGGCAAAACCATAGGCAAGTCTAACAAAAAAAAGAGGGAAATGTTATTGTATCGAGAAGGAAGAAGTGGGGAGGGGTTGTTTTGAATAAAAGTCCGTTGGAAAAAAGCAAGAGTTCAGGGTGATGATAATTTGTCATCAGCTGAGTTGCAAAGGCTAGTTGACTTCTTCTAGAAGATTCAGTTGCATCTTTTCCTGCTGGACCCGTAATTGATCATTCTTTCCTAGGGATGATTCTTCTGTTGGGGTTTGTAACTGACAGTTCTCCCTGTGATTGACGTTGAGTGGTAGGGGACTCCGTTCTAGCCTCCCCACTTCACATTAGTGAGTTTTCCCATTATTAATTTTTTGCACTATGCATGAATATGTGTAGTAGCAGTGTTAGTTCTAGCAAAACTTGGAAACAACGCAATGTCCATTAACAGGAGGCTAGAAGGATAGGAGATGTTATAATCATTCCCTGGAATGTTATCCAGCCCTGAGAATAAATGAGTTTCAGCCACATTATACCAACATGGATACATCTCACAATGGTAATGTTAAGTGAAGATAAACAACTGGCTGAAAAATATATACAGCACCGTTTCATTTATATAAAATTCAAAATAACAACACATTGTTTGAGGATATGTAAAGCTGTAAATTTTTTATGAGAAGCAAAGAAACAACACAAAAGAAAGGATGGATGTTACCTCTGGTGGAAAGGGAAGATAACGGAAGGGGGAAGGAAAGAAGAGGGGCTTCTGACATTCTGGCAGTATTTCATTTTTATTTTACTTCCTTTTTTTTTTTAAATAAACTTAGCTTTTTTTTTTTTTAAGATTTTTATTTATTTATTTGACAGACAGAGATTACAAGGAGGCAGAGAGGCAGGCAGAGAGAGGGGAGAAGCAGGCTTCCTGCTGAGCAGAGAGTCTGATGCAGGGATGCTGGGCTCAATCCTAGGACCCCAGGATCATGATCTGAGCCGAAGGCAGAGGTTTTAACCAGCTGAGCCACCCAGGTGCCCCTAAACTTAGCTTTTTATAACAGATTTACAGAAAAATTGCAAAGATAGTACAGCATTCTCAAACCCCACACCCTTTTTTTTCCCTGTTACATCTTAATATTGGTATGATACATTTATTACAATTAAAGAACCAATATTGATATATTAGTATTAACTGAAGTCCATCCTTTATTTAGATTTCCTTAGTTTTTACCTTTAGTCATCAAGTCTCCTTAGACTCTTCTTGGCTGTGGCCATTTTTTGGACTCGTTTTTGATGACCTCAACAGTTTTGAGAAGTATTGGTCAGTTATTTTTCAGGATGTCCCTCAGCTGGGTTTTGTTTTTCTTTCCTCAAGATGAGATTTGGGCTATGAGTTTGGGGGAGGAATCCATTTTCGTCCAATGTCAAGGGCACATTTGGTCAATATAACTTAGCATTGTTGCTGTTGACCTTGATCACCTGGCTGAAGTAGAATTTATCATATTTTCTACCATACGTTACTCTTTTTCCCTTTTCATGCTGTGCTCTTTTATTTTTATTTTTTAAAGATTTTTATTTATTTATTTGATAGAGATCACAAGCAGGCAGAGAGGCAGGCAGAGAGAGAGAGGAGGAAGCAGGATCCCTGCTTGAGCAGAGAGCCCTATGTGGGGTTCTATCCAGGACCCCAGGATCATGACTGGAGCCGAAGGCAGAGGCACCAGCCCACTGAGCCACCCAGGCGCCCGATGCTGTGCTCTTTTAAAGAAGTCACTGTGTATAGCTTATACTAAGGAGATGGGGAATTATGGTCCACCATTTAGAGAGTGGGGTATCTATATAAATTATTTAGAATCATCGTACATGAGACAGTTGTCTCTTATCTTTTATTAATGTATATATTTAATCATTTGTTTATATCATATGGACTCAAAAATACTTATTTTAGCCTTTGGGTTATAATCCAGTACTACTTTATTGATTTTATTGCTGAAATGTTTCCAGCTTTGGCTAATGGGGAACTCTGTCAGTTGGCTTCTGTGTCCCTTTAACATTTAACATACTCTCATCAGTGTGGGTGTTTCTTTTGTTGTTTTTTTTTTTTTTTAACATTTTGTTACTCTCTGTCACTTCCTTCTCCAGCTCATTTTGTATATTGCCTACCCACCCTGTCCCCAGAGTTCTAGAATCCGCTCTTTCTCCAATTAGCCCTGATTTTTTTTCATTGGAGAATGGTGTTAGAAATCCAGATCTAGGCACTGGACTGTGTATATTAATTTATACTGGGGTGTTGTTGCTTCTAGGCTCTCTCAGCTGACAGAGCAAGGAAATACATGTGTGTATACTAACTCATTAGTACACACATATCTATAAATATTTCTATATGTAACCATCTGTATCTTATTAAACCAAGCATGAATTCATGCTGATGTATCTGGCTCTAGTCCACTATCTAATTATCGTGATCTAATCCGTGGATCATTCTAACCTCTTCCCTTTGTTCACCCCAGACAGCAGCGAGAAATCTGGTTCTCACCATCATCCACATTCTTATTTAATTGCCCAATTCCACTATCCATCTGTAACAGTATGGGAATTGTTTACCCATACCCCAGTGGAGAAAACTTGATCAATCAGAGTACAATGAGTACATACAGCATCTGTTCTCTTTAGTCTTTTTTAAAATTTTATTTTATTTATTTTTTAAATGATTTTATTTATTTATTTGACAGATAGATCACAAGGAAGCAGAGAGGCAGACAGGGGGAGGGTCGGGGGGGCGGGGAAGCAGGCTCCCCGCCGAGCAGAGAGCCCAATTCGGAGCTCGATTCCAGAACCTTGAGATCATGACCTGAGCTGAAGGCAGAGGCTTAACCCACTGAGCCACCCAGGCGCCCCTGTTCTCTTTAATCTTAAAAGATCAGCCAGATGACTTAGGTCAGCACCCCTCCCTTCCAGGGAGATTGTTTCATACATCTTTGATGCACTTAGTATTTCATCTCCTTCCGCGTTCCATCCTAGGATCACCCAGCCTCCTAAATGATTTTTCTTTTAATTTTTGCACGCAGTAAGATTGGCTCTTTGTGTTCTAAAGTTCTGGGGTTTTTAATAACTGAAATGCGTCGTGTCAAATATCTACAAGTATAGCATCACACAGAGTAGTTTTCCTGCCCTACAAAATCCCTTGCCCTTCCCCCATCTACCCCTTTCTTCCTACGTCCAAACTGGCAACCACACATCTTTACTGTGGCCACAGTTCTGCCTTCTTTAGAATGTTAAACAGTTAGCATCTTACAGTATGTACCCTGTACCCTTTTCAGACTTGCCTCTTTTCACCTAGCATTATGCATTTACAGTTCACCCACATCACTCTCTCTCCCTTTTATCTTTTCTTTTCTTTTTTTTTCTTTCTTCCTTCCTTCCTTTCTTTCTTTCTTTCTTTCTTTTCTTTTTTTTTTTTTTTGGCTTAATAGCTCATTCGTTTTTATTGCTGAATAATACTCCGCTGTATGAATATACCACAATTTGTTGACCCGTTCACCTTTGGAAGAACATTTGGTTGCTTCCAGTTTTGGGCATTTATGAATAAAGGCGCCATAAATATTAGCATATGGGTTTTGGTGTGCTCTCTTTTCGTTCTGTTGCAATTTCAGTGCAGAGGTGTGAGTTAATCAGACTCCTTAATTTACCAGACATTTTATCATAGGTCTTATGAAAACCCTCCTCCTTCCAGTAGTTCATATATTTAGCTGTTTGTTTCTCTTTATCACTACTTCCAGTTCCCACCTACCCTTCCCCAAAGGCAACCATTCTAATTTCCCTAATGATTCTCTTTTTTAGGGGGTACGTGTTCTCGCAACACAGGAATAGTCTTGTGTTCATGTATTTTGACCTTAACTAAGTGGTGATCTACTACAACATACTGATTCTTCTTTCAGTCACCACTATATTTTTAAGACCTACTCATGTTACTAAGTGCAAATAGAGCCCCACATTGTCCAATGGAGCGTTCTGTAATAATGATAGTGTTCTACCTCTGCCTTAGGCAGTATGGTAGTCCCTAGCCACTTGTGGCCCTTCAGCACTTGAAATGTAGCTAGTGCAGAGGAAGAGATAAATTTTTTACTTTTTAAAAAAAATTTGGCTAATTGACATTTAAGTAACCTCATGTGGCTGATGGCTGCCATGTTGAATATTTCCTGTGTCGAACATTTCCATCATTGCTGCAGAAAGTTTATTGGGTAGTACAGGTGTAGCCCATTGGCTCTGATTGCCACGGAGCCCTCCGTGATTGGCACCCACCACATATACCAATCTTTTCAAAGATGGATACGGGGTCACCTCCAGTTCCTTGTCACTATAAATAATGGCGCAATTATCATCTTTGTGCATGTTTCCTTGGGGACTGTGGTTAAAATTTCTCAGGGTTATATAAGTAGGAGTAGAATTGCTGCTTCATAAAGATTATTTTGACTAATACTGTCAAATTGTGCTCAGAATGGCTGTACTCGTCTGCATGCCCATCAGAAGTATTTGAGGGTTCTAAACGCCAATACCCCCGCCAACACTTGTCTTTATTCCGTGTTCTCCTAGTTGTCAGTTTGCTAAGTGTAAAGTGATATCTCGTTGTTATTTCGTATTTTCAGAAACACTTTAAATACTAAGAAGATTATCCCTTTGACTGTAGTAGGAGTTACAAATAAATTTTTCTCCCAGATTACAGTATGTCTTTTGATTCTGCCCATGTTTTTGTGTAGTTGGTTGGCTTTCCAAAAGCTTTGGAATTTTCTGGAAGTTGGTCTTTATTTTTGGCTTCCATACCTTAAGTCTCAGTTGGAAAGTTCTTCTTCACTTTGTGATTATAAAAGGATTCATCATTTTCTCTTCTTAGAGTCTAATGGCTTCATTCTTTGCATTTAAATATTTGATATACTTTGAACATTCTGACATTCTGTGAGCTATAACCTTATCCAGATGTAGCTGTAGGAAGTACCAACTTTAGCTCTCCAGATGGTTACTCAGATGTCTCAGTGCCATTTATTAAATAGTTTGTGATTTCCCCTTTGATTAGAGGTGTCATCTTTATCACATACTGAATTCCTCAATGCATTTAGGTCTATCTGAACTTCTGTTCTAGTAATATATATATATAGATATAGATTTATATATATATATAGATATAGATATATATCTATGTATATATGCCTATCCACATTGCTTTAATTATTGAAGCTCTACTCTATACTGTAGTATGTTTTCTTTTTTTTTTTTTTCTTTTTTAAAGATTTTATTTATTTACTTGACAGGGAGACAGAGAGAGATCACAAGTAGGCAGAGACAGGCGGGGCTGGGGTGGGGTACAGGCTCCCTGCTAAGCAGAGAGCCCAATGTGAGGTTCGATCCCAGGACCTTGAGATCACAACCTGAGCCAAAGGCAGAGACTTTAACCCACTGAACCACCCAGGTGCCCATAACTGTAGTATGTTTTTTAATTTTTGGTAGGACTAGTCACCATCGGCTGCTGTTCCTTTCCAGAGTTCTCCTCATCATTTCTTTTTTCATATAGACGTTCAAAGAAGCTTGTCCAGTTCTTAAAAAAACAAACAAAAAAACAAAAAGAAATAATAACAGAACCTAGGTATTTTTGTTTAAAATCTTGTGACAATTTTTAATTAACTCAGGGAGAATTAAATTCTTTTGATGTTGAGTTTTTCTGCTTAAGAACTTGGTGTGTTTGTTTAGGCTTCTGGTTTGCCCTTTGGTACAGTTTTAAAGGTTCTTCTTTCTCTTCATAAAGTTCTTGTACATTTCTTGCTGAATTTAGTTCTAGGCATTTTGTCTTTCTGTACTATAATAAAAGGAGTATTTTATATACACATATATAGCATATATAGCATATATTTTATATGTAGGTATATATGTCCTAAATGATTACAGTTTGTGTATATCAAAGACCTTGATATTCATGTGTTAATTTTCAGCTGCCACTGTCTTACTAAATTCTTTAGCTGTGGTTGTGTTTCAGTTGGTTCTCTTGAATATTTTAGTTATTCAGGCATATCATAGGCAAATACTAATCATTGATATTGTCCCCTCAAATTTTCATTTCTTTGCTTTTATTTCCCTGACTAATTACACTGGTAGTAATTACAGTACAATGTCACCTAAAAATGTGATAATGTGATTTCTTGTCTTTTCCTGACTTTCATGGTAGCAACACTACTGTCTTGCCATTATGATAATTGCTTTGTGTTAAGATTGACAAACATCATGTTATGGACGAATTGCGTGTTTCTTTATCAAGAGTGATTTTTGAAGATTTTATTTATGTATTTATTTGAGAGAGGGAGAGAGAGCATGCAAACAGGGGGAGGATCAGAGGGGAAGGGATAGGGAAGGAGAAAGAATCTCAGGTAGACTCTGGGCCAAGCTATAGAGCCCGATGTGGGGCTCAATCTCCTGATCCCAAAATCATGACCTGAGCCAACACCAAGAGTCCAACACTTAACTGAGAAGTAAACCAAGAATGAATTATTTAAAATACTGAAATTTTCTTAGTATATATAATCATGTGATTTTTCTCCTTAGATTGATTGATTGATTGATTGATTTTATTTGAAAGACGGAGATCACAAGTAGGCAGAGAGGCAGGCAGAGAGAGAGAGGGGGAAGCAGGCTCTCCACCAAGCAGAGAGCCCGATGCCGGGCTCAATCCCAGGACCCCAGGATCATGACCCAAGCCGAAGGTAGAGGCCTTAACCCACTGAACCACCCAGGTGCCCCTCTCCTTAGATTTATTAAAAGGATAAATTGTATGAGTGGATTTTCTAATCTTGAACTATCCTTGCATTCCTGAAACAACCCTCACTGGGTATACAGTGAATTATTCCTTTAATGTGTTCCTGGATTCTGTTTGTTAATATTTTATTAAGGATATTTTGTGCCAGAATTCCCAAGTAAAGTTAGCCTGAGATTTTCTTTCTCTCTGTGTGTATTCTTTGGCAGGATTTGGTATCAATTTTACATTTACTTTATAATATAATTTTTAAGTTTTCTCTGTTTGCTCTAGAGTAATTTATATAGCACTGAAGTGATCTATAAAGCCAGTAGCCAGAGCCACTGTCCTACAAAGTGTGGTAAATGTAATGACTGAGTTAAAAATTAACTGGTTGATTTGTTAGTCAACAATGAACTACTAAATGAGACAGGATAATGGGAAATTCTTTCCAGAGAAAATATCCTGAGTTGAGATTAAAGGATGGTGGGATTTAATCTGGTAATCATGAGGGTTCTCAGTTTTCAGGACAAGTTATGAGCTCCATCAGAAGGGAACAGAAAGTAGAAAGTGTAAAATCCAAAATGGAAGAAAGGAAGTGCATATAAAGGAAGTCTATTTATTTCTCTTAAATAGAGCAATATTTTAGTGCCATCTTTGGGACCTATGTCAAAAGTTGACAGCCTTTAGTTAAGGGACTGTGAAGCTAAGGATATAAACCATAGAAATGCTTGGTGAGACTCTTTCACTGTTGCTAGTTTCTTGGTGGCTTTTGGAACTCTAAATAGTGAGGAAAGACTTTAAGTGCACCTGCCACATCATGTAGCTCCATGACACAGCATTCCCAAAAAACCTGTATACATATTAGCATCATCCGGAGATGTACAGTGCAAGTCAGGGCATATCCAGTGACCTTGACAGGTGGCTTCAGATTGTCCTGTTCCCTCTGTATATCTAACTTTCCTCCTCAGTTTTGGAAATTAATATTCACTCATTTCTCCCCATTATAATGTCATCCTGTGCCTTGACCTTTTTCTCTTCCCCATGTCCCCTCTCTTTTGTTTCCCAGTGTCCTCTGGCTGGCTCTTTTCAGTTTAGTACTAATCAGAATATAGTCTGAAAGGATACAGTGGCAAAAAGTGGACTACATTGTTGAGAGGTGTCCTCTGAACACGTTCTTGTAAAGTTCTCTAAGCACATAGGAGGGGTGGCCATTCTCTCTTTTCTTTGCTGATGCTTCCGTACCAAGTGTTCTTAGCCTCAGCATCATGAATGGGCTCTGAGTCCATTAAGTATAAAATCTGTGTGTAAGTGCAATTTCCTAGAAAGAGAGTCTGTAGCTTAATCAGATTTTTATTTTATTTTATTTTTTTTTTAAGATTTTATTTATTTATTTGAGAGAGAGACAGTGAGAGAGAGCATGAGCGAGGAGAAGGTCAGAGGGAGAAGCAGACTCCCCATGGAGCTGGGAGCCCGATGTGGGACTCGATCCCGCGACTCCGGGATCATGACTTGAGCCGAAGGCAGTCGTCCAACCAACTGAGCCACCCAGGCGTCCCTTAATCAGATTTTTAAAGGGATACTGTAAGTAGGAAAGAGGTTAATCTTCTGGAACAATGAGACCTTTACAAATAACTTGAAGAAGAAAAAATTATTCTCTTGCAGACGACAGTTCCAAGGGGAGGGGTTCAGTTTGGAAGGGCAGCTCCATTCCACGCACTCTTTCTGTCTTGCCGCTCTTCCCCCCGCCCCCAGGTTTCGTCCTCTCCTGCCTGGACCAGCAGGTTGACCAGCATGTGTTTCTACTTATAGGAAGGAGAGGGTCAGAAGTACAGGGTGACAATATTCTTTTTGTTTAAACCAGTGAGATAAATATTGCTCATATCCCATCTGTTCCTATACCCTTGGTGAGAACTTTGTCACATGCTCTAAGTCCAGGAAAATGATGCTGGGATCTTCAGTCCTAGCTGGGTGACCATGTGCTCAACCTAAATTCTAGGCAGAAAGACAGACAGGATAGGGAGAGTCTGAGTGGCTCAGGCAGTTAAGTGTCTGACCTTGGTTTCAGCTCAGGTCATGATCTCAGAGTCCTGGGATGGAGCCCTGCATCAGGCTCTCCACGGTCAGCGGGGAGCCTGCTTGAGAGTCTCTCTCCACCTCTCCCTGCTCTCGTGCTCTCTCTTGCTCTCTCCTTTTCTCTCTCTTTCTCTCAAATAAATAAGTAAATAGATCTTTAAAAAAAGAAAGAAAGAGGGGTGCCTGTGTTGCTCAGTGGGTTAAAGCCTCTGCCTTCGGATCAGGTCATGATCTCAGGGTCCTGGGATCGAGCCCCGCGTCAGGCTTTCTGCTCAGCCGGGAGCCTGCTTCTCTTCCTCTCCCTCCGCCTGCCTTTCTGCCTACTTGTGATCTCTGCCAAATGAATAAATAATATCTTAAAAAAAAAAAGAAAGAAAGAAAGAGAGGTTAGATTTTTGGGGAAAAGGGCAGTCTTTGTCACAGGAACGTCAAAAAAGTAAAGAACCAGCCTTCTAGACCCATACTCTCTCCTCTCCTTCCAGAAGACCCTTCCTTTTTGAAAGTACGCACCTTCAACTTTGTCACCTTCTGCCCCTACTTCTCCCTATTCTTGGTACTGCCCCTCTGTTTTTTTCTGTTTCATCTCCTGCCTTCACCCAAGCACATTTCCTGAACTATGTAGACCTTGGTCAAAAACCTATTCTTAAAAGGCAAGATAGCAAATATTTTAGGCTTTTCAGGATATATGGTCTGTTGCAACTACCTAACTCTATCTTTGTGGTAGAAAAGCAGCCACAGACTCTAAGAAAGTGAATGGCTGTGGCTGTCCCATTAAAACTTCATTTTCACAAATAAGCAAGTGGCCTACATGTCGCCGTTTACCAACCCTTGATGTAGACAATAGATCCCATTTCCTACTTCATAAATTCCTTGCTTCCCAGCACCTCATTGACCTTCAAAACCCCATTTCATTCACTAGTGACTGTGGTCACAACAACACAAGTCCTCCCGCTCTGAAACTGGCCAACTCCTACCAGAAACTTCTTCCCAGCTCTTTCTTGCTCTCTCTTACACACTGCAGGACCCCGGGATCATGAGTTGAGCTGAAGGCAGACGCTAAACGACTGAGCCACTCAGGCACCCCTGCCCCATCAAATCTTTAGATAGTTAATCTCCAAACTAATTTCTATATCTTTTCATGTAGCATAAGACCTTCCCTCATTTTTTATCTAAAAATCAGGCATAATTTCTGTATATCCCCCAACTCTCAAACTTGTAGACCTACTTCCACATTCATTCTTTTTTTTTTTTTTTTTTTTTAAAGATTTTTTTATTTATTTATTTGTCAGAGAGAGCGAGGGAGAGAGAGCGAGCACAGGCAGACAGAATGGCAGGCAGAGGCAGAGGGAGAAGCAGGTTCCCTGACGAGCAAGGAGCCCGATGCGGGACTCGATCCCAGGACGCTGGGATCATGACCTGAGCCGAAGGCAGCTGTTTAACCAACTGAGCCACCCAGGCGTCCCCCACATTCATTCTTAACATCTCATTTCCAGCTGCCAGTATTTTTTCGGCAGCTGCCAGGTATTGGTCACGATACCACGCTCTCAGGATGCAGTGAGAAATAAAAAAGACAATTCCGTATTCATAGAACAAAGAATTCTGCCTCTTCTGGAGCCTCGCTGTGTCTATCCTCCCACTGTTCTAGATCTTTCCTTTGTCTTGCCCATTCCTTTTCCTAGCTCTCTCCCTTCCATCTATAGTCTTGTCTTCCCTATCTTAAAAAAATTTGCCCTCTTCTTGGTATATTCTCCTAGCAAGCACCTGATCAGTGTCTCCCTGTTCAGAGTGGCATTTAGCCTGCTGGACTGCTTCATTGCCCTGGGGACCATGTGACATCCAGGGACCATTCTTCTGTCCTCATCTTAACGGTCCCACCCACCGTTCCATTACCACTGCTGCTGCTCCTCGAAATTGTCTCCTCCTTTTCTTGGGTAACGCAAAGGGAGAAAGGGACCTTGGAAGACTGGAAGAAAGCCAGCGTGGACGGAGCATAAAGACAAAAGGGTCCTTTCCATATCAGCTGGTGGCACCTTCAGAAGCTTTATTATTTTCCAGCATATAATACCGTATTGGCTCCCAGGACCTGCTCATGGTTCTTAGCAAGACATGAAAGTTGCTCCCTGATTTGGTTCCTACCTGTCTGCTACGGTGTCAGATTGACCTCATGTTAGTTCGGAATTCTTCCATTATAATAACTAAGAGGAAACGTAACTTGAACTGAAGTCCATGATAAAAGGGATTTGTTGGCTTAGGTCAGTGAAAGTGGCACCAGGGCTGCGACTTCATGTTTCCTTAGTTCATGGCTTTGGCCTCTTCCGTGTGTGGTCTGCATCATCGGACCGGTCATAAAACAGCTGTAGCGGTTGCAGGTACCACACTGGGATGGGATATGTCCAGAGGAAGAGTCAGGATTACTTTGGAGAGCTTGCACCAGAGGAAGGAGGCTGTTCTCTCCCAGCAGCCCCCTGCAAGCCACACCTTGCAGTTCGTTGGTGTGAGTTGACTTAGGCCTCCCGGTCCCTGGCCCAGTCTCTGTGCTAAGAGGGATGCAGTAGCTGCTCAGCTCAACGAATCAGCCCATTCTGGAGCTGAGGCCGTCCTCCCAGACAGCCTGGAGAGAGGGAGAGTGAGGAGGAAACTTTGGAGTCACTTCAGTCCCTTCTGCTTCATATATCATGAGGGCTGACCTATGACTCTCTATTTTACTCCTCCCCCCAGTTCCTTTTATTCTTCTGTATACATCTTAGGTACAACTTCCTCTTCTGCCTGGTTGTGATCTCTGCCTTCTCTGTTCTCCTAGCACCCTGTGCACACTTGCCAAGTAATACTCTGTAAATCTAAAATTATTTTCTTTACCAATTGCCTAACCCACAAAAGCATAAATTCCTCAGAGAGAGAGAGAGAGTGCACACATGTGTGCACATGTGCACACACACATGCAAACTGGGGGAGGGGCAGAGGGAGCAGTAGAGAGAGAATCCCAAGCAGGCACCCTGCAGAGTGAGGAGCCCAATGGAGGGCTCCATCTCACAACCCTGAGATCATGACCCAAGCCAAAACCAGGGTTGGACACTTAACTGACTGAGCCACCCAGGCGCCCCACAGGCAGGCAGTTTCTTAATCATCTCAGTATCCTCTGCTTCTGGTACAGTCTTGCTGTTTGGCGTGGAACATGTATTTTGTGAGAACACATCGAGCTTGGTCGCACTGACCTTCACCAGGCTGCTTCCTGAGGAGACTTGGTGTTTAGGTCGGTGTTCTTAAAGTGTCCCATAAAACATCCATGGATGATGAGACCCCTTTACTGGCTCTTTGAAGCGAAAACTATTTTCGTAATATTAAGACCTTATTTGGGGATGCCTGGGTGGCTCAGTTGGTTGAGCAGCTGCCTTCGGCTCAGGTCATGATCCCAGCATCCTGGGATCAAGTCCCACATCGGGCTCCTTGCTCGCCGGGGAGACTGCTTCTCCCTCTGCCTCTGCCTGCAACTCTGCCTACCTGGGCTCGCTCTCTTTCGCTCTCTGTCTTTCTCTCAATCTGACAAATAAATAAATAAATAAAATCTTAAAAAAAAAAAAGACCTTATTTGTCTTTTTCACTGAGTTGATATTTGCGCTGATGCAAAAGCAGTGGTGGGAAAAGCTGCAGGTGTCTCAGCGGGAATCCGTGCAGGCATGCCAGACCATACTGGTAGCCGTCTGGCTTTTCACCACACTCAACAGTTGTGTCACAAATCCAGTGTTACTTGGGGCTGTCCTAGATGAAGCAATCACAGTTACTAATTTTCTAGATGTTGGCCCTCAAGCACATGTTTCTTGGTATTCTAACTGACAGAAATGGGAGGCACACACACGACTTCCGCTAGAAGCTGACCTGCGAGTGTTTGAGTTGCGAGCCCAACTATCTGCTTCTGTCGTAGACCACAGTTTTTGCTTGACTGAACAGGCGAACTGTATTTATTCAGACTTGGGAATTTGGCCGACATTTTCTTGAAAATGAACAAAGTGAGCTTGGAAAATAACTGACAACATTTGTAGCCAAGGATAACACAAGCTTTCAAGAGGAAAAAAAAAAAACAAACCATGGAATATTATAACAACTTGTGAATGCCACAACGAGCTTGACAGCTTTTCAATACTTACAGACTTGACTCATGAGACCAGTAATGCTATTCATGAATGAGAGCTTTTGCAGTGGTATAACGAACTGTGCCAACATTTGGAAGATGCGTGGAAATCCACGAGCCACTATTTTCAAAACGACCAGTGCGTAACGTTTTAAAACTGTGCCTGAGTAGAAAAGCACATTCAGATTTCAGTGTGGACGATAGACTTTAGCGGAGAGCATACAGAATCTTCCATGTGTGATTTCTGTTTCCACATCGTCGTTCACCTTTAGGAAGTTAATACTTACTGAGCTTTGGTGTACTATCAAAAAAAAAAAATCCACAATTTCCTGAAATAGTTATTAAAAGACTCCTCCCTTTCTAGATTCATCACTCTGGGAGATTTTCTTCATATGCTTCAGCTAAAATATTCTGCAGTATATTTAATGCAGAAGCAGAGATGAGAAAGAATCCAACTGTCCTTTACTGTAGCTGGGTATTTAAAAGAGTTTTGAAACGTGAGATGATGTGACTCCTCTCACCTTTCTTGTATCATAAAAATACTGTTTTTTTTTCATAAAATACATGGTTTTTGTTAACATGTAATGAATGGATTTCTTATTATTGTTTTTAGATGAATTAATGATTATTTACAACATTTCTGAGTTCTGGCTTCAAATACGGTAACCACTGATAGGCAGAGCCCACATAGAGCCATAAAATATCATTGTGGTTCCTATAATTTTTAAGAAGAAAAATGGTTGCTGAGACCCAGAGGTTTGAGAATGGCTGATCTGGCTCACGTGGCACCTCAGCTAGGAGCTGACCCTGAGATGCCTAGGAGAGTTCTTTACCTGCCAACACTTCCCACAGAGCAACATATTAGTTTGTCCACCTGTTGTTTCTGGCCCATGGTCCTAGCACCGGTTCGTTTCTGATACGCGATACTTGGTGAATGAATGAGCAAATGAATAATGAAGGCTCAAAGGGCTCCTCATTCTACTGGAGCTCTGTTTGTAGTTACTGAATTGTTAAGAGGTCTTTGTGGTTCCTTCCGGGGACAGAGCTTTATAGACACATGATAATAAACTCTACCAAGTAGTGGTGCTGTGGGTAGCCCCGTGGGGGGATTTCTAATAGAAAGAAAAAGTGAGTGATGGGGAATCTTGGAGTCGTGGTGCCTCCCGGCGCTGGTTGACAGAAGTGCTTTCCTTCAGTCATTTTCTTCAGGAACTTGGATGAGGTATACAGGGAGCCTGGAAGGTGGGCGCACTGTTAACCATTACTTAAAGGTCAAGGGAGAGACCAGTTGCAAAACGGTGACATTTAAAACAATTTTGGTTTCTTTCCTAAGGGTTCTGAGATTAAAGGTAAGGGGTATGGCTGTTGTTCTAGACCCACTTGGAAGAGTTTGAGGTACGTTAAGGCAGAGATTCTAAATCCAAGGGCATATTCACCTTCATTGACCACCACAGGAACAGAGCTGAAGGTTGATGTCTCCAAAGTGACAGTTAAAGGAATCTGAGAGAATAATCAGTTTCTCAAATCTTGGTCCTGGACAATGCGATCCTGGGAATTAGATACTTGGGGGGTTGAGGACGTAAGGCACTTGGAAAGCCTCAATGTCAGTGCTTCTTCACACACGTTTCCATGGTAGGAGGTCTCTGAAAATGACCATCTTTCTGGGTCTCCTTGAAGCATATTCCATGTCTTTTCGTGGTTGGAGGTGATTGGTTTAGTGACTGTGACTTGCCCTCTCAGTTACCTCAGGGGTTGGAGGTGAACATCGCACCACACCTGCAATACATTTGCAAGTGCCAATAGGCTATGGCGTACCAACTGGGGAAAATCTTTTCTAATTTCAAGTGTCTTTGTGGGAAGGAGATGGCTTCTCATCGTATCCCATGTGGAGTCCTGCGTCCAGTGAGAGATCAGAAATAACCTTCCCAAACATCTGAGAACTGTGGCATCTCCCAATTGGACCAGATTGCCTCTACACCGTTGGGGTTGTTATCCAGTAGGTTGAACCAGCTCAGAGATAACACTAAGTCATTAAGCTCCTCTCCCTGCTTTGGTCTTAGCCTTAAATACTCTTCATATTTGGTCCAGTCATCTCACGTAGAAAGCATATTCCAGAATTCCTGATGGCATCATCAGCAAGTTACAGTCTGTGGAAACATATAATAACCGTAATTTCCACAGAGACTTGATAAAGTTCTAGCTAAATCTAAAGTCAAAGAAACTTGAGATTTTTGTTTACCTGTGGGACCTGGTTCAAGGAGGCTCTTGCCCATAAATCGTAACTTAGTATTTGACATAATGCTAGCCTTACAGAAGTGTTTCAAAAATAGAGCAGATAGTGCTTCTTCTACCCTTCACTGAGCTTCCCTTCATTAACATTTTGCCCAGTTGTCATGAATGACCCCAACTAAGAAATTAGCCTTGGTATGAGAATATTTCTAGGTGGTACATGGGCTGTCATTTGAAAAAATATAAGATTTAAACATATATGAGAAAATAATAGATACACCAAATTAACTTCATGGATTTTTGTCATAAAGGTTCAGATTGGGCAAAAATCAATTTAAAAGTAATCAGATGGCCCGTGGACATGGCACAATTAAGTTATGAAAGTATGACTCGAATGAGTGACATGTGGGAATCTCTGTCAGAATAAATGCATAATTAGGAAATTTTAAGAATTTACCTCCTTCTCCTTCCTACTTCGGTCGATGCCTCTTGGAAGCTGGTTTCCCAGGGCAGGCTTGACTGCTCCAGAGTGCCTCTCTCAAATGATTTGCATTCTCCATCCAGTACGTTGATGATGGTCAAGCCTAGAATAACGTCCCTGCCCCTGTCCGTAGGAAAGTTGACTTCCCCACGATCCTGACATTACCACGCAGATTGATGATTATGGAGGTGATGATGGAAGTTAATGTTCTCCCTCAGACTGGACATTGACACAAACTTGGAAAGGTGTGTACTAAAGGGAGATTTGAGAGGGAAATGTAAATTATCCAGTTAATGGGTTTTCCCCAATATAAATGCAAAAATCGCTTTCATCTTCAGGTCACCACGTAAATCACGGTGCCGCTTGGCAGTTTTACTTTCTGCCAGGTTCTGTGCGGAGGTGATTACTGGGAACTCTGGAGCAGGGTAGCTATTTGAGCAGTTTAGATAGCCATGAGGGGTGTGCAGAAGACTAGGAAAACCTGTGTTTCATCCGGAAGGGAATTTGCTGACCACATCCATCTTGTAAAGTTCAGCTTTTCTTCCTCCCTCAGGAGTCAAAATCACTTTAAATAATTTGTGACTCTTAGAACTCAGCCTTCCTTTTTTTATTTCTTAGCTCTTTCCTCCCGGGTCAAAGAATCCTGGTTTCCCGTGCACGTTTTCACTGTCGGTGAGTGAAAACTTGGTGAGACGTAGGACTAAAGTTAAGGTCCCCCAGTCTCATTGTGTTCATAGAAGTCAGGAATTTGCTATATGAAAATAATGACCAACCAATAGTACAAAAGTGCTTTTTGTTAAAAGGAATACTTAAAAAGATTTTTCTTAGCCTAAATCTTAGTCCCACTGAGTTTCAGATGCTTTTGTTTGTTATTCCTGTTTTATTTTTTATATAAGATCATGGATGTGAAGAGCGACAGTGTTGTACCAGGGAGTATTGGATTGGTAGGTGCTACTTGAGTCTTCTGTATTTTTCCCTGTATTTGCTTGGCTTTCCAGACCATTCCATATTGTCTGATACTGCAAAGTAATACCAAGTCCTGGGGTACTCTGAAAGAACAGAAGGATTTCAGTTTCTAAATGTCAAGTGCCTGAACGCTAGTTAACTCAATCGTTTATTTTTTCCTTGGCTTTTGTTTCTTCATTTGTTATCTTATTCTTTTATTTCATTTCCTAACTGTTGGCACTACAAGCATAATTTTATTTATTTTTTATTTTTTTAGAGATTTTATTCGTTTATTTGAGAGAGTGAGAGCGAGAAAGAGCATGAGTGGGAGACAGGGGCAGAAGGAGAGAGAGGGAAACAGACTCTCTGGTGAGCAGGGAACCCAGCACGGGGCTCGATCCCAGAACCCCAGGATCATGACCTGAGCTGAAGGCAGATGCTTAACCAACTGAGCCACCCAGGTGCCCCACAAGCAAAATTTTATTTTATTTTTATTTTTTAAAAGATTTTATTTATTTATTTGACAGAGAGAGATCACAAGTAGGCAGAGAGGCAGGCAGAGAGAGAGAGAGAGGGGGAAGCAGGCTCCCCGCTGACCAGAGAGCCCGATGCGGGGCTCGATCCCAGGACTCCGGGATCATGACCTGAGCCGAAGGCAGAGACTTTAACCCACTGAGCCATCCAGGCACCCCTACAAGCATAATTTTAAAAAATACAACAGCAGTGTGGCCATGGAGCCACATGCCGACCACGTTGCCTAGAATTTGTAAGTTTGCTGGCATTGTGTAATTATTATTTTTATTGCTTTAAACAACAATAACTAGAGAATAAGTATGACCAAAGGGAGCTGTGACCAGAATATGTGTATATGAGCACTAGAGCTAAGATTCTTGGTATAATGATGCACGGTCAGTCCCCCGTGGCCTTGGTTATACTGGTAGACGCTAATACTGCCCCCTGGATGCTTGAAGGGCACCCAGCAAATTGGCTACCATGTTCATGCTAACTTGGCAGGTGGAAGCCACTACACAGTGTAATGTCCAGCTGACCACTTGATAGTGATACAAACGAACCTGACCTCATATAGTTAGGTGAGATGGCAGAGCACACAGCCATGCTCTGGTCTTGCTCCTTGTGCTATTTGTGAGATACTTACTGTTGGGGATGAGTGAACCCAATGAATATCACCCACGTTCAGGACCGATTGAGAGGCAGAGACAAGAGATAGATGGTCGGAAATGAGAGTATCACCTTTGTGACTGATAAAACTATGCTGGGTGACACAACTCAGCTATGGTCAAAAGACTTGCCTACCATTCTTTTAAACAAAATGTCGGGGCACCTGGGTGGCTCAGTGCGTTAAGCAACTGCCTTCGGCTCAGGTCATGATCCTGGAGTCCCAGGATCGAGTCCCGCATCGGGATCCCTGTTCTGCAGGGAGTCTGCTTCTCCCTCTGACCCTCCCCCTCTCTCACGTTCTCTCTCTCTCTCTCTCGTTCTCTCTCTCTCTCAAATAATAAATAAATGAAGTCTTTAAAAAATAAACTAAATGTCATGCCTCCTGGGAAAGAGATCTGCCCTGCTAAGCTCCCACTGAGTATAGAGAAGAGAGTAGAAGGTACACTTTCTCCAGGCGCGCAGACATCAAAAACACAGAGAGAGGAGGGGAGCGGCTGAGCCGGCCAGCTCAGATCTTTCCCTCCACTCACACTCAGATCTGTTTCCTCTCTCCCTGCAAGGGGTACAAGGGCAGAGGCAGCAGCCCTGCAAGCCTAGTAGAGACTTCTTACCTAGGGAAGTGTGAATCTGGGGGGAAGGGAGGTTCCCAGCAACCCCCAACACACTGTGTGTCCAGTCCTGTGCTAAGTACTCCACCTCCGTGATCTCAAGTACCACAGCTGTTCTGTGAAGTAAATGCTTTGGATCAGTGTAGAAGTGAAGACTTCATAAGGCAAGTCGCTTCCTCCAGATCAGGCAGCTGGAATGTGAACGAACAATTCATTCTTCAGCCTACCTGAGCCCAAAGCCTGTGCTCTTCGTCTGAGTTCTGTGAAGTCTCACATATGTTGCATCCATAGTCCTTCTCACCTTGGCGTGCTCGTTGATTTCTTGATTTCACTCTCTGCCCATGAGGAGAGCTAGCCTGACTTAGAGGAGAGAACTCTCATAAGAAATGGGTTGTAAAGAATGGTGGTAAATTATGGTTAGCGAATGCATGCATGAGGTTCCCAATGAATCCACGTAAGGATGAGGACTACACACTTTCACTGGGGGAAAATCGAGCATACTGTGCTCTTTTCAAAATGTTCTCTGTCTGGTGCTGATCCGTGCTGGCGAAGGAGGTCAGCCTTGTTTCCCCAGCAAGCGGTCAGTTGGGCCACACTGTGCTTCGGAGATTCTTCCATTCATTTCTCCATGAAGCACGTGTAAGGTGTCCACCCTGTACCAGGAGGCTTGGGGCTGAATTGGGGGAACACTTGGAGGGGACAGCTAATGCCCACATGATCCAGGGGTAGAAGGTCTTGTACATATTCACAAGGGAAAGGTAGAACATCCACTCAGCCACGGCCTATTCTTTTTTTTTTTTTTTTTAAGATTTTATTTATTTATTTATTTATTTGTTTGTCAGAGAGAGAGAGCGAGAGCGAGCGCGCGCGCATAAGCAGGCAGAGAGGCAGGCAGAGGCAGAGAGAGAAGCAGGCTCCCTGCCGAGCAAGGAGCCCGATGCGGGACTTGATCCCAGGACCCTGGGATCATGACCTGAGCCAAAGGCAGCGGCTTAACTGACTGAACCACCCAGGCGTCTCGCGTGGCTGATTCTTGACAGATGTTTTCTGGTAGTGTCACTTTCATTCTTCTGAAACACGCTTTCACTGAGTCGAGTGCTAAAAGGAAAACATTGCTTCTTTCCTCTATTCACAATAATCTGGACACCAGATGTGTGTGGGTGGGTGGGGGGCGTCTCTCACACCAACCAATTCTCTGACTCTCTGCACACTAACTGGGTGTCTTCCAATTTACCTATGACACTAAATACCTGGGGTTCGTGCAGATTTCACAGCTTAAGGACTTCATCCCTCAAGACTGACCTCCCCCCTCCTCCACTTTGGATGCCAGTCACAAGCCCCAGGTTGTCACTCATACTTCTGACTGACCAACGATAAATTGGGGTTCCCACAAGCCCCTCCCTGGGGCTCATTTGATGGTTTGCTCTAATAGCTCACAGAAGGTGCAGGAACACATTTGCCTGCTTATCGTAGAGAATACAATAAAGGAAACACATGAGCAGCCAGAAGAAGAGGTATCTGGGATAAGGTGTGGACAGGAGCGTCTGTTCCCGTGCGGTGGGGTGTGCCATCCTCCTGGCACAGGCGGTTGTGGTCACCAGCCCAGAAGCTCTCCAGATCTCATAGTTTGACGATGTCTTATGGAGGTGCCACTGCATAGACATGATTGATTCCTGAGTGTCCAGTCCTTCTCCCTTTCCCAGAGGACAGGATTGAGGCTGAAAGTTCCAAGCATCCAGTCATGGCATGGTCTTTCTAGTGGCCCATTTGCATACAAGAGACTCATCGGAACAGAAGATGCTCCATCACCCAGGAAAATCGAGGGGATTTTGGAGCTCTGTGTAAGGCACTCCTGTTACCCTCATCCCTCAGAAAACTACAGGGTTTTTAGGAGCCCTTTGTCAGGAACCAGGGGCAGAGACCCAAGGCATATTTCTTACTATGTCACAACTGCCTCTAGCATCAGCGCCATGATAAAATTCATTCATTCATTCAATTGCATGCTGACGGTGGCTGTGAAGCCACATGTTTATTTCTCAAGACTCTCCCTGAATGAAGCAATTGGAAAAACACATTTTTTTTTTTTTTTTTTTTTTTTTTTTTTAGTTCAAATGGCAGTGTTTCAGGGATGTTCTCATTTGGTGGCTAGGGAGATTTGACTTACTTGTGAGGCTACTGTCTTCTTTCTTCTCAGCCATATATGGAAAACTTTCCTAGTGTGGGTTATTTTGTAGGTGATAAAAATACCTCGATAAAGAAAGCAGTGAGAGTACATGGGATACTTAGCCGGAGCAGAGGTCTGTGACTCACCCTGCTTGGAACGTTTGCCCAGAGGGGCCCCTGAAAAGAAACGAGAGGATGAGTGGAGGTTTTCCTGCCTGTGTCACACCCTCTTGCTGCTCTCCGAGTAGACATGGTCTTTGGGCTTAGACAAGTCAAGAAGTAGTAGACAAGTAGACCAGTAGACAAGGCACTGGACTTCTGTTTACTTTGAATCTTCTTCTTGTAAAATTGGAATAATAAATGCTGTCAGGTAAATCCTAGAAACTCACTAGGTTCTTAATCATTCCTTTTTAAATTAACTTTAATTTACTTGTTTGAGAGAGAGAACACAAGTGGGGAGGGGACAGAAAGAGAGGGAGAGAGACAAGCAGACTCCCTGCTGAGTAGGGAGCCCGATGTGGGACTCGATCCCAGGACCCTAAGAGCATGACCTGAGCTGAAGGCAGATGCTTAACTGACTGAACTACTCAGGCGCCCCTCTTCCTTCACTTCTAACAGATTTTCTGACCTTTAAGATTCTTGATCATTTCCATACTATCTCTGCTCCAGCAAGTCTGTCTCCTCCTCACTGAGTCCAGAGTGCCCTCCTGATTTGAGGCATAAGCTTCTGTTAGGGCAGATGCATCGTCCTGATTTGGTTCATGTCTTTCCTTTTGGAATGTTCTCTTCCTTCTACCTCCTGCAATACCAGTCCTTCTGCAAAGAACAGCACGAGTCCCTCTCTTGGCTAGAGGCCTCCCGTGATTGCCCTGTCTCAAGAAGATCCAAATCCTCCAGTTCCTGGTCTATAGCTGCATTTTTAAAATATTACTTAACTGTTTGCTCTGTGTTTGTTTCTCCTTCCAGCTAGAAGGTAAACTCACATATGGGAGGTACTATTTCTTACATGTCTTTTGTTAGAGCCCTCGGCTTTGTTAGAACCCAAACAACGCCACGCAACTCACAGACGCTCAATAAATACGTAATTACAGAATAAACACCCACATCCTCATCTGGTGAGACTGACTACATCCTGAACTCCCTTGTTGACTCATAGCAAGAAGGTATTTTCAATGGACTGTTCTTTTTTTTTCCTGGCTCTTCTGCGTGGCCAAGTGGAAAACTTGAACTTTGGTGTCAGAGAATCCGCCACTTATGCACGAAATGACCACAGCCAAGTTTTTTCAAAGCCCTGAGACATCGGCCGTGTCTTCTGCATGGGAGAGATAATACTTTACTCCTACGAGTACAGGAAGCTGGCGCAGTGTTTGGGGCTGCGGAGGTGCCTCCTTGCCACCCCCTTGGACTCCATTCAGGCTGCACCGTCCCCAACCGCCTTTCATCAGGTAGCTCCGGGGAGTGCGGGCTCCTAGATCCTGATTAATGCAAGCTTCCTAAGGAAGCTCAACTTGGTGCAAACAAGCTCACAAAAACCTCCTTTAAATTTTATGGAGCAGAGCTGTCTGGCGACATTAGCATGACAAAACCACTTCAGGACAGAGCTATTTGTCCCAGTCCAGTTGAAGAGGGAGCCATGTTGGCTCAGCAGAAATGCCTTCCCTCTGTGCCCTCCCTCTTCCTTCCCCCTCCCCAGCAACTGGATTCCTCAATAGCTTTGCCTCCACTCTGCCACGGAAACAACGAAGGATCTTACATAATTAATACTCTTTGATTAACTGATCGTAGTTGAATGTGAATGAGTTTCTAGCCAGTGTTACCCCAAACCACCGGTGGTACAAGAAACTTTGTCCCACAAGAGGAGATCTCCAGCATCAGCAAGCAGGAGAATTCTGTCATCCCAGTCTGCTGACTCTAAGGTCAACCTTTGACATAGACCAAATTTAGTATTTTTAAAGTGATAGGGTGTATTGACACAGAAACAGCATCCTTCTTCTTCCCCCAAAGGCTTGGCCTCCACTTCTCCGAGGGAGAGTTGGCTGGGCTGGGTTCTGGACCTTGTTCTGGTGGCTGGCAGAGACTGGCAGGGAAGTGAGTACTGTAGGCCCCCTTCCAGCCTCTGGAAGGTTCTGATTCTATTCCTTGTCATTGGTACACTGAAGGGTAGTTCCCCTCTTCCTTGAGTGATGGCATCTTAACCTCATTCTAAACCTATCCACCTTGTTTTCTATTCTGAGATCCAGGAATGCACATTTTAACTCCCATGTATTTGCAGTCTTTCCAGCTTTCTTCTTGTGGTTGACTTCAAGTTTCATAGCACTGTGATCTGAAAATAAGCATGGTATGATCTCAGTCTTTTTGTACTGGCTGAGGCCTGATTTGTGCCCCAGAATGTGATCTATTCTGGAGAATGTTCTATGTGCACTCGAAAAGAATGTGTATTCTGCTGCTTTAGGATGAAACGATTCAGTTCTGTCTGTGAAGCCCATTTGGTCCAATGTGTCACTCAAAGCCATTGTTTCCTTGTCGATCTTCTGCTTAGATGATTTGTCCATAACTGTAAGTGGGGTGTTGAAGTCCCATACTATTATTGTATTATTATCAGTGAGTTTCTTTAAGTTTGTTATTAATTGACTTAAATATTTGGTTGCTCCCAAGTTGGGGGCATAAATATTTATAATCATTAGATCTTCTTGTTGGATAGACCTCTTTATTATGATATAGTGTCCTTTTTCATCTCTTATTACAGTCTTTGGCTTAAAATCTAGTTTGATACAAGTATGGCTACTCCAGCTTTTTTTTTTTTTTAAGATTTTTATTTATTTATTTGACACAGAGAGAGAGAGATCACAAGTAGGCAGAGAGAAAGGGGAAGCAGACTCCCCACTGAGCAGAGAGCCTGATGTGGGACTCGATCCCAGGACCCTGAGATCATGACCCGAGCTGAAGGCAGAGGCTTAATTCACTGAGCCACCCAGGCGCCCCACTCCAGCTTTTTTTTTTGATATCCACTAGCATGAGAGATGGTTCTTCACCCTTCACTTTCAATTTGGAGGTGTCTTTGGGTCTAAAATGAGTCTCCTGTAAGCAGCATATTGATGGGTCTTTTTTTTTTTTCTTTTAATCCATTCTGACACCAGGGATGTGCATTTTATATTTTTCAATATACTAGATGCTATTTTAGTTAGCTTTTCATTAGCAGATTTTCCACACTCTAAAAATCCTCATAAATCACAACAGGCAGAGTGGCATGGTAGAATGAGTATTAGACCAAGAGGCAGGAGACCCAGGTTCAGTTTTATCCTTGCTTCTCACTATTCTCCAGGCCTAGCTCTGGGTGCTGGGCAACCAAAGGCAGTGAACCCTGAACCTGAGCCTTCACAGACACTGAAGGTTTGTGTTTCAGCTCTGCCTCTAGGTAACTGTGACCTTGGATGGGTGCATTTTCTTCTCTGCCTTTTGTATAGAATGATGGCGTTGGAGTAAGGGAATATAACACTCATCCCAGCTGTAGATTTTTATGAATCTGGAAGCAGCAGACCTGCCTCCAAGAATTAATGCTTCAAAGTGATATTTCCTCACTGTCACAACCCCTTTTACCAGACTTTTCTTTGTATCTTATATATTTCCATCTTTGTCATTTCTACAACTGAGAAGCCTGTGATGAAGACCTCTGCTCTTCCATGAGTGATTTTGCTGGAACTATAGCTAGCCTGGCCTCCTTTGTTTCCCCCTTTCTGAACCATGGATCTCTCCCAAAGTCTTCCTCCTGGCTCCACCAGCCCCTTGACTTACATGTGTAATTAACACCTCTTTGTTTATTTCACCCAGTAATATAATTGCTGAGCATTCGTGTATTGGCTCTTTTCAATTGCATTTCCATAGATTTCTTCCTTTGGCTTTCTTGGTTGTCCACCCTGGGATTTTCTAACCCAGTAGTTCTCAGCCAACAGTGATTCAAGCCCCACTTCCCAGGGAATGTTTGGCAGTGTTCTGGAGGCATTCTCCTCCCCACCACCGAGTGAGGATTGCTCCAGGCACCTGGTGAGTACAGACCAGGGGTCCTGCTGAACATAACAAGAAAGAGAAATATGTGTTTCGTTCCACTAACAAACCCCTCTGGGTAGTGAACAGTGCCTCCGTGACTGCAGATTTCCTTGTGTTATACCATCTTACAAACACACCCAGGAAGGGACGTCTGCCCCAAACCACAGTTTGATAGCTCATAGAACACTTTGAAACATCTACAGACCATTCTGTTGAACCAAGTGCAGGAAGACTAAAGGCCCTGAGGCAATCCAGTGGAGTTGTGTTAAGAGTGGACCCTGGGCGTGAGGACAGCCACAGGGACTGCAGTGGTGGCTTCTGAGGTCCGGAGTTGTCCTTTCTGTGAGCTGAAATCATGAGCCAAAACCCTTGAGTCGGATGAGATTGAACTTGATGACAAATTTTAGCTCAGTGTCAGGCCCTCTTCATGGACAGCAGTGATGCTTTCTTTGAGAGGAGAGGCTGGCTTTTGTTTGGCTTTATTTTGTAATTCTCAAATCTTAGAATGGGTGTTAGAATCTCAAATGTTAGGATGGATGATTCTCTTTTAAAAAAAATTTTTTTTATTTATTTTTTAATTTTTATTTTATTTTATTTTTTTTTAAAGATTTTATTTATTTATTTGACAGAGAGATCACAAGCAGGCAGAGAGGCAGGCAGAGAGAGAGGAGGAAGCAGGCTCCCTCCTGAGCAGAGAGCCCGATGCGGGGCTTGATCCCAGGACTCTGAGATCATGACCCGAGCCGAAGGCAGCAGCCCAACCCACTGAGCCACCCAGGCGCCCCAAAATTTTTTTTTATTTTTAAAGATGTTTAAAATTTATTTACTTGACAGACAGAGATCACAAGTAGGCAGAGAGGCAGGCAGAGAAAGAGGAGGAAGCGGGCTCCCTGTTGAGCAGAGAGTCCGATGTGGGGCTCAATCACAGGACCCTGAGATCATGACCTGAGCCAAAGGCAGAGGCTTAACCCACTGAGCCACCTAGGCGCCCCTCTCTATGCCTGTGATAAAATATTCTTGAACGATGCTTGTGAAAAAAGAAATCTGAATGTGCCTACGAATCACCTGGGGGCTATCGTTCCCTTCCAGAGGATCTGTAAGTCCTGCCAGATGTGGGGGCGGCATGATGCCACCCTTTCACGAGCTGTAGGTGATGCTGTGTATAAACACAGGGTCCGCTGGGCCACGGGCACGCTTGGAATGGCAAAGTTGGAGAATGTTAAAGGTGGAGAGTGTTATAAAGGTCATTTAGTCCAAGCCCGTATTTCACAGGGATGGAAATGATGGAAATAAGACCTGGGGACTCCAGGACAGTCAGGGCCACAGCTCAGCTGGCCTCACTGCCCAACCTTTGGGAAATCACATACTGTTGCTGGGTCTTGGATTTCTCTTTTGGGAAGCAAGTGGGCTCTGGTCGTCAGGAATCCTGCTTAAGCTGTCATTGCCTCCAGGCCTCAGCCATTTGGATGCCAATGGTCACCACGGCTCATATCTCTGTTCCCATTGTCTGCCACCACTGGGGAATGAATCTGGGGAATGCAGGAGGCAGAGCTGGATGGATAGAAGATTCCTGGGGAATGGTGATGGGGTATGGGCAGGCTACATGGGCCATCTTCCTTGGATGAGGACACCTCCTTGAGATGGGCTCTCTCACCTTGGTCACAAATGAATCCCGGCACCCATCAAGCTGGCTCGGAGCCACTGCTGATGTGATGAGATACACAGAGCTTAATGTCACCTGGCATTCTTCGCTGCTGAGACTCGAGCAACAAAGCTAAATCAGCATCCTTGGTAGTAAGCACATCTCTCTGGCACCCCGTGTCCCCCCCGCCAATGTTCAGAGGTGCTCTTAGCATCCCAGGAGTGGCACTTCTAGTCGTAATTGCATTGGAAGACAAGGAGAGGGGAAGAAAGGAGAGGACAGAGACCATCCCCTTGGCTCACTTGAACCCCTTCATTATTCATCTGCTGTAATGTCTTCCTGGCATCCCGCTGCTTTTCAGGTCGTTGTTATAACTAACCACTGTGGTTAGCTTTGGACATCCCTCTGGGAATTCCTAAGGCATTTCTCACGACTTATTCAAAAATAATGATCATACCTCTTTTCATGGATGGTTATTGTTGCTAAAGTTTCCTCTCCCTCCCATAGTCATTCTTAACATTTCCTCTTTGCATTCCATAGTAGCGGCCGAGGAAGACATTTTTAAAACTTAAGGGGAAAAAAATCAATATTTGAAGCAATAAAAATCCATTGTTTCTCACAAGATTTTTATTTGAGGAATTTTTGCAGACATCAGACAATAAATCTCCTTCGGATCCTTTTTAAATTATTAAGGAAGGTAGCTCTTTCATTCAGTTTTGAATAATAGCAAGACTGAAACATAAGAAGTCAGTGTTGGCCTAAATTCACTCCTGCGGGCTGGTGGGAAGTGGACCCACTTCCAGAATAGAATCAGGTTGTCTGGTTGAAATCCAGACACCTTGTGATTCTCCACTCCAGTGGGGTTGTTCCCAGTAGTATATTAGGCAGGACTCCAGGGGTGGGAGACCAGTGTTCTCTAACAAGATCAGAACTGTAAGAGCTGATTAGACCCGCGAGATGCAGCAGGAGTGGATAATGAGTAGTAGAGAGGTCAGTTAGGTGCTATTGTGTTCCCGGGCCTGTGTTTCGGAAGCAAGAAGGCACTCAGTGAAATGAAAATGTAACCCATTTAGTGTTGATGAAATGACATTCTTATGTTTGCAATCCATTAGTAATCTGTGGATCTCAGTGCTCCTTGGAAGCTCAGAGGCCAACTACGTACATGGAATAAAGAATTTTGTAGATGTCAGTGCAGTAGACTAGGATCTGTGGATCCAGAGATCAGTGCCCTCCTTTCTGCCACCGTCCTCCGCCATCAGTATGTGCTTCCAACGCACACTGTGGGCACAGCATGGTCTTAGGCGCAGATGATTTTGTTTCCCTAGCATCTGATACAGAATTGGTACTCGGAGAGTTTGTTGAACGGACCAACGTATGAATGAATTAACGTATACATGAAGGCAAATGAGGACTGTTCCTTGGCTTCAGTTTCCCCATCTCAGACATAAAAATAATTTGGTCTTTTACAGGGCCAGCCTTGAACTCATCCATCCCCACCCTTTTGGAAAGGTAGAAATGCTGGCCTGCACATTATTGGGAAATGTTTTAGCCTTTGCATTAGCTGGAATGTAGGGAGAATCATGGCCTCTTTTTGTTCCAGTAGGATTCATTGGGCAAATAATATGAACTACAATATATGGCCCCATTCCCGTGCCATCGTCATGCTTTGATTGTCTCTATTCTTGCTGTACTCATCACCAATTAGACGGAAGAGAAAGGCAACGATGAGGAATTTGGGATTATAAGGCATTTATGCTTACATGGCACATGGGGTTTGTACCATGTGTTTTATGAGGTACAGGAGAATTGATTCCGTCTCAAAAAAAAAAATCCTAACATATTTTTGAGGTAACAGAATGTTGTGGAAAGAAAAGAGATTGGGCTTTGTATCCAGACAGACCCTCTTCTGTAATAAATATATTAAAATAATATAATTATTTTATATTATATTATTTATATTATATATAATATATATTATATATCATATTATTTATAAATTATTACATATAATTTATAAATTATATTATTCATAAATATATTATATTATTATAAATTATATTATATATTTATAATATATAAATATATATTATATTATTTATAAATATAAATATATATTATATTATTTATAAATTATTTATAAATATATATATTATTTATAACATATAATATATAAATAAATGTAAAAATATATAACATATAAATATATAATATAAAATAATATAATTATAAAAATATAAAAATAATATAATTATAATTATAAAAAATATATTATTTTAAAAAATAAATAATTAAAAGATTTTATTTATTTATTTGACAGAGATCACAAGTAGGCAGAGGGACAGGCAGAGAGAGAAGAAGGGAAGCAGGCTCCCTGCTGAGCAGAGAGCCTGACGCGGGGCTCGATCCCAGGACCTTGGGATCATGACCTGAGCTGAAGGCAGAGGTTTTAACCCATTGAGCCACCCAGGCGCCCCAATACTTATTTTTTTAAATTATTTTCTTCAAGATTTTATGTATTTATTTGAGAGAAATAGCATGAATGGGGGGGAGGCAGAGGCAGTGGGAGAAGCAGACTCCCCTCTGAGCAGGGAGTCTGACTTGATCCCAGGCTTGATCCCAGGATCTTGGGATCATGACCTGAGCCAAAGGCAGACACTTAAGCAACTAAGCCACCCAGGAGCCCCAGACAGACCCTCCTGAATTCTATCTGTGGGTGATTGCAGTCCAGCTCTTAACTTTCCTGAGCATAGCTTTTCTTTTGACCACAGGGAAGTCCGGCTACAGCAAAGTGCCTAGCACATCGTTGATTCATAGCTTCTCCTCTTCTGACCGCTATTTAGGTCAATGCTTCGGGGTATTTTGCACAGACCTCAGCTGACAGCTAAGGTAGTCTGTGTGATAAAAACAATATCCGACACGTGTCTATAACTCTGGGACGTCAGGGCCACTTTAGAAGTTCATCTTTAACAGTACATGGCGTGATCATTTGTGCTTTCTGAGCTAACTCAAAAGGATCCTTCTCCTGGAGAATCTGACCCAAGCCCAGTGACCCAGAGTGGCAGACCCACACCCCTGGAGCACCTCCTTCATCTTTTTTACCCCTTTCTCATTCTGGGTCTGAATATCCCTATTTGGGATCTGTATAAACACTCCTGTGTGATTCCAGCGCTTCCATGAACAGTTGCCCGTGTCGTAAACACAGGCCGTGTGTGAAGCAAGTACTAGGATGTGTACCGATGTGGAGTAGGAGGCAGAGAAGAATTACATGAGCTTTGTTTTTCCATCTGGGCCTTTGGAGTCCAGGGCCCCAGCTGTCTCCTGGCTTGAGTTCATGCCCTGGCAGGATTCTGGGTGCTTGCTTCCAGACTACTGTTTGGGATGTTCTGTTGAACGTAGGATCTTAATGAGGAACCGAGCACCTGCTGTGGAGCTATGGTGCTTTCTGCTTTCGTCCTGGTGAGTGGGCTCAGGAGGTGTTGGGGTCTGGAGGGTGGGCTGGGCTTTCGCCCCAGAGTCTTAAAGCCATCTGGTGGAAGCCACATGGGGAAGGCAGACCATCTCCTTTCCTCTTGGGCGACTTCCCTTGCCCGCTCCTCTTCTCCGCTTGGTGATTATTAAGTCCCAGCGGAAGGGCATGAGTGGAAGTCTGGATGGCAGAAGACTGAGTGCTCTTCTTAGCCGAGGTACGAATCACATTTCCTACTCAGGGAGAAAGGAGGGGGATGGACCGTATTTATAGTCATTCGTTCAGATGTTTTCAGAAGTGCAATTCCTTCCCCGCCTCCTTCAATTATAAGGGTAATACGTGTTCACGGTGTTTGTGTCAGAAAAAATAAGAAAGCATCAAGAAGGAAAAAAAAAAATCACTCAACTTCCAGCAACGGGAGGTAACCCCATTGACACGTAGGTGTATTTCCTTCTTTTTAAGCATAGTTTTTACCTGCTTGAAACACTATTGTATATATAATTTCAAACCTTGAGCTTTCTCTGGAAATTTTAATATCAACAAATACCCATATTATCAGAACCTAAAAACAATTTTATAAACCCTGAGAAGGAAGTGGATGGGTGTAGATGGTTTCCTGTTAAATTCTCCGTGCCCGGCAAATAGGTATTTGTTGAATAAAATGAACAGTGGTAGTCTAACGTATGGATTTTCAGTATTCTAGTGAATAATATTGACATTGCCAATTTGTTTTCTTTTATACGTAATATGTCAGCTATCATCAATGGTATAACACAATTCTTTTATCCTTCTGATTATTTTCTTCTGCTAGATTCCCAGAAGTATAATTACACACTCAGTCAAAGAGGTATGAGCATTTTTAAAGTTCTTGGAACGTATAACACAAATTGCTTTCCAGAAAGGTTGTGTTAATTTATACTTCCACAAGAAGTACGTGAGAGGCACATTCCACTGTTCCCCGGGCAGATAGTGCGGTAACAGAGACATCGAGGGCCACTTAGGCAGCTCCATCCATCTGGAGGATGGACAAGAGCAGCTTTCAGTGAATTGAGGGGAATGTGTTTTTTAATAGGATCTGAAGAGTGAAAAGTGCCATGTGCTTACTTACTTACTTACTGTATTTATTTACTGTAATTTTATTTTTTTCAGTGTTCCAAGATTCCTTATTTATGCACCACACCCCGTGCTCCATGCAATCCGTGCCCTTCTTAATATCCATCACCAGGCTCACCCAACCCTTGACCCCTCTCCCCTCCAAAACCCTCAGTTTGTTTCGAGTGCCAAGCACTTTAATTTAAAAATCCAGTAATCGGGACGCCTGGGTGGCTCAGTTGGTTAAGCGGCTGCCTTCGGCTCAGGTCATGATCCCAGAGTCCTGTGATCGAGTCCCACATCGGGCTCCTTGCTCAGCAGGGAGCCTGCTTCTCCCTCTGCCTCTGCCTGCCACTCTATCTGCCTGTGCTCACTCTCTCTCTCTCTGACAAATAAATAAATAAAATCTTAAAAAAATAAATAAATAAAAATCCAGTAAGTGCAAACCTGAGCTCAGAGTAGAGGGAAAAAAAATCCCTGTTAGGGAAACTAAAATATAAAGCTTTCTCCTGCTCAAGGGACCTAATGGCCAGCCCCCAAAAGCCTCAGAGAGGAGCCTCCCTGCTAGGAGCTAGCAGTAACCTTGTCTGCCTTCACCACTCAGTGTCAAACACTTGAACGTGGATGGGGCTCATGCCAAACTCTCTGGGTGACACTAATCCCTGATTTAATTACCCTTGACAGTGTGTGATGGGCCTTAACGAGCCAGGGTCCCTAATGAGCTACATCTTGGGGTTTTAGAGCGTTACCTGAAAGGCGTGGCCCCCATCCAGGCTAACTTTGGTGGATGCAGAAAGTCAGCTCCTAGCTCAGGGACCTCAGCGCTCCTGACAGAGCAGCATTGGGCGACCTGCGGAGTATGCTTCTAAGTGGGGAGATGACACGTGATATTTCCCCGGCCCTAAATCATTAGAAAGGAAGAACTGCGGGGACGATTTTAAGAGTGTCGGCATGATGTGGGTGCCCTGCCTCTTTCTCTGCCACTCCAGCACCTTCCTGGGGACAAGGACTAGTTTTGCTTTTATGCTATCCAGTTAAAGTCTCCTTATTGGCGTGCCATAGGGCTGGGGTGGGAGGGTGTGCCCGCCGAGGGAGGGATGGCCTAACCTTAGCACCAGGGTCACACAGACCACCCTGTCCAACATGGAACAAGGTTTATCCCGCATCTTCTCTATTAAACGAGGTGAGATTACTGTTTGGAATTAGGAACTTCAACCAGACTAGACAGTAGAAAAACAGATGATCAAATGAATTTGAAAAAGTAGATGAATTTACGAAGTAAGCTTTAGCCACAAAGAAGATTGTCTATTCACAAGCTCTGTGACCTTGGAACAAGTTGTTAACCTTTGTGAGCCTCTTCCCTCATTTGTGAAACACAGATAATAGTGTTCGCGTTCCTGGTACGCTTGCTAACATGAAGAGACAGAAGGAGCAAAGAAAAGACTAGAAAAGGCCTTTAGCGCCTCCTTTGGGCTCCAGTAATGGCAGGTGCTTTGTTGGTGGTGTTAAGTTCTTCTTACTATTTTCTTGTTCTTTCCTTTACTCTGTTTTTTTCCTCAGGTGCACGCTTTACAGAGACATTCTGAGTCCCAGGCTTAGGAAGATTTGGGTAGGCGGTGCCTCTAGGTCTGGGAGCAACATAGATCCTTACAGCCTGCTACCTTCTCAGTGGGTTCCCAGGGTCCTGTGGAAGCTGCTGCATATTCCCCTTCCCTAGTCTTCTGCCCTTAAACTGATTTTAGTTTGACCTTGACGCTATAATCATCTCAACCATTCATGTCTGGTCCTCAACACCCGGGATAGGAATTTCTTAGTTGGAATTCAGATCGACTTGTTCTGGGAACTTAATGATTAAACAGCCCCAGAATTTTTACCTTTATCCTTTATACATGTTTCTTGAGAATCTTTTACATTGTCGGAAGCTTATTTGTTGCTGTGTTTGCCCCGGAAGAGTAATCCCACCATCTGATGAAAGCTGGCATCTCCATCTACTGATGTCACTGAGTTCACTGATCTGGGCTTAAAGCCCATGTAATCCTCATGATGGCACCATCCTTCCTTGGAGCTCATCCGCACCTTTGACCATCAGAGTCTGATTCTCTAATCTTAAAAGCATGCTTCTTTTTTTAAAAAATTTTTTATTTATTTATTTTTAAAGATTTTATTTATTTATTTGACAGACAGAGATCACAAGTAGGCAGAGAGGCAGGCAGAGAGAGGGGGGGAAGCAGGCTCCCTGCCGAGCAGAGAGCCCGATGCGGGGCTCGATCCCAGGACCCTGAGATCATGGCCTGAGCCGAAGGCAGAGGCTTAACCCACTGAGCCACCCAGGCGCCCCAAGCATACTTCTTTTTTGACTATTTATCATATTCCTATTTCATGCTGATAAGAAATTCCAACCCTCATATCCTATTCAGAGCAGAGACAATTGATTGCTATGTCCTAAGGCCAGTGGCTGGTCCAGATGTTGCTGGGTTGGGTTGCTAGTTCTACCAACTTCTCCAGTTTCTCTTCAATCCATTGGATAAAATTAAACAACTCTTTGCCCCCACAGGGGATTACTCTTCTAGATTCTTGTCTAATACCCAAAGAGCATACACAGTCAAAATCACAGAAGGGAAGTCATGGTATCACAGCTGGTTCTTCTAGACTTCAGTTGGGGAGTTGCTTATAGAGCTCGTATTTGGTGCCTGTGTGTCCCAATGGTATGCAGAACTTCAGAAATAGCAGCGGTCCTGTAACTTCCTCAACTTGAGGGTAAGAATAATTTTTAAAACTGTGGTCTTTTGAAAAAGGAACTTGTTTGGCTGTGGGAAACAATGTATGGAGGATATGAGGGTAAACATTTGAACTTTCTAATAATGTTAGACTTTAGACTTTTGATTAAATTAAATATTATTTTGTGTGTGGTTTGCAGTCTTTGAATTCACCAGAGAAAGGTCGGTTCCAGGCACAGATTCCTTCTCATGTGTAGTAGGAAGGTTTGGGGTGAGTAGAGCTTGCAGAGGTAAGAAAGAATCTCCACAGAGGCTGTGAAATGGGTGCCTTCTGCGCTCCTGGGTGGCTCAGTGGGTTAAGCCTCTGCCTTCAGCTCAGGTCATGGTCTCAGGGTCCTGAGATCAAGCCCCACATCGGGCTCTCTGCTCAGCAGGGAGCTTGCTTCCTCCTCTCTCTCTGCCTGCCTCTCCGCCTACTTGTAATCTCTGTCTGTCAAATAAATAAATAAAATCTTAATAAAAAAAAAAGAAAGAAATGGGTGCCTTCCTATTTTCTTCTTTAATACTGTACTTTAAGTTATGACTCCTCTTCAGAAAGGTATTTTTTGCTCAGATTCATCTAATGACAAGACCTCTTGTGAATAATCTTTAAATCCCTGTAGGGTTATAACTAAGAAATAATGACGGCCCCCAAAACTTTGCTGCTGTTCAGGAAGGTTACATTTATTTATATTATTGTTGTTATTATTATTATTATTATTATTATTATTATTATTTTATCAGAAACTGATGATTGCTTCACCGGGGCACTGCGAGTTACTCTTTGTAAAGAAATTGCATCTTTCTGGGAAAAAAGGTTATTTTCTGTTGGTGCATAAGTTGACATGAAAAATTGCATCGACAGCAAACATTTATGTTTTGAATCATATGCATACAGGATGTGGTTGACCTGACAAACTGTTTAAATAAATCATCAAAATGGGATGCCATCCATCCAGCAGTTTTGAAAGAACTTGAGAGTGAAATTGCAAAAATGAGGGCCAGATGTGTCAGATGGGTGCTGGAGGAGGAACGGGGCTCACGGGAAGGCCTGTTCGCTGTCAGAGACACCCAAGGAAATGCAGAAGGGTCCCTCCTCCCCGACTCCCAGGCCCTCATATCATCGTTCCATTGCCAGAAAGAGGTAAAGCACTTGTTCAGAGAGAGTCATGGTAGGTCTACAAAACCACAGCTAAAGTTGGAGAATGGTATGGCGGTTAGGATCTTGGGCTTTGAACCCAGACACAGTGGGTCAGTCGCGCTGAAGCTGTTTGGATATGGAGAAGATCCTGGGTGTGGGTAGAAGAGCGGAAAATGCAGTGATGAGGGTGAGGAATGGGCTTCGTTGTCAAGGAAAGCAATAAATGGGTGCTTCTCGGAATAAAAATCATTAACCGAGGGGTCTTCTAGAAACCACTACTTCAAAATTTTTAATTTAACATTTTAATATTTTTATAGAAGAGAGAGGCCATAATGAAATTTCTTTAGTGTGCATCGACATTAAAGTCTTCCACGCACAGGAATGTCAGGCCAACAGAAATAAATTTCAGAAATATTGCAGGAGATTAGATGAGGGAGTTAAAAGATAACTTTCGTCAAGAATTAAAGCTTCATTCTTTGCCCCCTGGATGACCGTGGCCTACCTGCCCAAAGTTTGTCTGGTGGTTCCAGCAACTGTTTACCCTTGTTAATGCCTTTGTCTCTTGTTCTTTGTGTTACTCATTTGGCATAGAGCATATGTTGGCTTTAAAATGTTATGTACCTTTTTCCATTTATGTCTTGAATTTCCAGTCATGTTGTCTTTTTTATTCTGGTATCACTAGATCCTTAACAAGCCTTTAATGGTATTCTTGATGATTACCTTGGCCCAGTTTCCCTGGAAATTGGCACCTAAGGAATAAGTTTTGATGATATATTTGCAAGGCATGGACCACAAAAGCAAAGAGAAAGGGCAGTGAGAGGGAAGGATGAGAAAAGTTACTTGATGATGCATTATGGTAATGGCCTTGCTTCGTGACACCTGCAAGAAGACATAGCAGCTCACTCGATAGAGACATTTGGCTCTGCCGAATGGGAAATCTGTGGACAGAGCCGTACCACACCTTGCAGTAGTCCAGGGAAGTGGGGAAGGACAGATCATTCAGCTGCCTGGCTCCTGCTCTTCTCCTGGTCCCTTGGTCCAAGTCTGCACCAGAGAAGTTTCCTCCTCTGTGCTTCTGGATTGTATTGACTGGCGGCTGCTGTGGCCACTCAGCGAGTCAGATCTAAAACCCCAACGAGTGGTGATGCATCTGATCCTGAAGTTGCTGGTGAAGCCCAGACTCAAGGGGTCCAGCTGATTGTCCGGTTGGATGTCCCCAACCAAGGGGGAAGGTCTGTCACTCCCATGCAGTTACTTGCTAGCCCCACATTGGCTGAAGTCAGTTCATCAGTCCCAGAGACAGCTGAGGGTCCTGGAGGCCTGTGAGACCAAGGGAATCAGACAGAGCTTGAGAGACAATCTGATAGGAGGAGGAAGGAGGAGAGGGAGGGGAAGGAGAGTTAAAGAAGTGCTGCCACCAAGAAATAGAGCCGAGAAAGCACTTGAAGAGGTTATGGAGAACCAACAACAAATAGAGGAAATTTTCATGTAAGGCTAAGTCCAACGTTCTTTTTCTTTCTTTCTTTTTTTTTTTTAATTTAATTTATTTATTTATTTATTTTTAAAAAAGATTTTATTTATTTATTTGACAGACAGAGATCACAAGTAGGCAGAGAAGCAGGCAGAGAGAGAGGAGGAAGCAGGCTCCTTGCTGAGCAGAGAGCCCAATGCGAGGCTCCATCCCAGGACCCTGGGATCATGACCTGAGCCAAGGGCAGAGGCTTTAACCCACTGAGCCACCCAGGCACCCCTCCAACATTCTTTAAAGAGGCAAGGGCCAAGAGAAGTTCTAACTAAATGAATATAGATTTGTTCACAACGTCTTGGACTAAATAAGGGCCATTCTTTGAAGCTTGAAGGAGAGATTTAATTTGGGAGAAATGAAGGGGATGTTATTATCACTAAATTGAGTGGGCAGCAAACACACAGAATGTATCACCCTCAGCAATGATACTGTTAGAAAGTACAAATTGGGGGGTGCCTGGGTGGCTCAGTTGGTGGGGCGACTGCCTTCTGCTCGGGTCATGATCCTGGAGTCCCGGGATCGAGTCCCACATCAGGCTGTCTGCTCAGCGGGGAGGCTGCTTCTCCCGCTGACCTCTCTCCTCTCATGCTTTCTCTCTCTCTCTCATAAATAAATAAATAAAATCTTAAAAAAAAAACGAAAATACAAATTGGTTGACAAATAATTTAGGGAAGTTTATATTTTATGGAGCCATAATCGGCTACTAAGAGGAAATTTGGGTGTTTTGGGTACTAACCCTAACCTTTTGAGATTGAGATCAAAAAGACAGAAATACCCTTCCTTTGATATACTCGGTATCATTTTCAATGACCGAATCCAGCTCTGAATGGATCATTGGTCTGAGCCGATAGAGAGTGTTTTGCCTGCCTATTTTTATCATTAATATCCCTGGTAATTTCAGGCACTTTGCTTTCTTGCGGGGAAGTATAGGGGAGGGGCATCAGAATCCTTGTCTCCAAATCTACCTGGGTATCCCTCTTTCCCGGAGAGGGGCTTGTGTTCACTGTAGGGCTTTCTCCGACTGAGTACCCAGTCTGTTAGCATTGCAATCTGCTCTCCAAACCAGTGGGGAATTAAATGGGCAATCAATTTACTGGATCTTTGCAGAGTCATTTGAAACACAAATATAATGAGATACATTAGTTTCTTCATCCTCATTCAGTACTCTTGTTCTTAGCCTTAGTTAATCTCTATACTTGGGTTTCCTTCTCTCTCTGTTTATCCAAATCTGTGCGCTGAAAGGCTTAGGCCAATTCCCATTTCTCTACAAAACCTTTGCTGACCACTTCATTCCTCGTGGCTTTTCACGGCTTTAAATCATTTGACATTTATTGTCTTTATCATAAATACTCAGCTTTATGCCATCTTGAAATTGGTTGCTAATCACTTTGTTTGTACACGGGTCACGTCACTCAAACTAGATTTTAAATCCTTTAAAGCCCCGGAGTGTGGTCTCCTATACTTCCAGGTTCCCTGGTTTGTACCACAATTCTAGGCACCTCAGTGACGCTGGACCAACACCTGCTGAGTGATCGGTGGGCAGGTGAAAGGAGTGCGTGTGTGTCCTGCTGTCCAGACTCAGGACAGTGGGCAGCTTTCTGTAGCCCCCTGTGAAAACACTTCCTCGTTGCTGTTGGATAATGAAAGCTGTCTTTAATTTTCACTGAGAGTAATAAAAGTTACTGCCCCTTTTAGAGGTGCTCTTTCCCACTCCTCCTCCTCTTCTATCAAAACATGCCAGTGAATCCTAAAGACCTCCTAATTGATAATAAAGAGAACTTAATTTCCTACCTGATATTAAAAAAGGATTTGCCTTCCCTATCTTGTCCTCCCGTTCCTCTGGGCAGTGGCTTCTGTGGTAGCTGTTAGCAGAATGCTTCAGGCCATATACATCAGGTACAGAAATCCATCATCACGACACCCCAAGCTCCAATCCGAGATGGTGCAGTAGAGTTTAGATGAACCAACGTCCACCGCTCATGCACACCCTCACCAAACCTGTGGTAAGGTCTCCAGGGTCTTTGTTTTCTCTCTCCTGGAGAGGATTTTTTTTTTTTTTTAAGATTTTATTTATTTATTGGAGACAGAAATAACAAGAGAGAGCCCAAGCTGGCGGTGGGGGTAGAAGGGGGGGGAGGGGGGCCAGAGAGAGAAGCAGGTTCCCCGCTGAGCAGGGAGCCTGATGATGCGGGGCTCAATCCCAGGACCCAGAGATCATGACCTGAGCTGAAGGCAGAGGCTTAACCGACTGAGCCACCCAGACACCCCCCTCTCTCCTGGAGAGAATTTTGAGGGAAGGGATTCATTGACAGCAGGAGGCAGAGAAAAGACTTGGAACAAGAATGATTTGAACAGGGGCATCTGGGTGGCTCGGTCATTAAATGTCTGCCTTCGACTCAGGTCATGATCCCAGGGTCCTGGGATCGAGTCCTGCATCAGGCTCCCTGCTTCATGGGAAGCCTGCTTCTCCCTCCCACTCCCCCTGCTTGTATTCCCTTTCTCGCTGTGTCTCTCTCTATGTTACATAAATAAATAAAATCTTTAAAAAAAAAAAAAAAAAGCAGCTTGAGTAGTTTGGCCTGGAACATGCCCCTGCACTTCCGTCAGCCTTCCAGATGCTTCCTGGGAGGGTGAGCTGAAATCACATTATCGCACAGGCCAGGGAGGGGAGTTGGGGTTCCGTTGCTCCCTGCTTTAAGCTAAGGCGTTCATTGGAGCAGGGAACACGAGCCCCGTGCTTCTTAGAAAGAGGACTGTGGTGTCCACGGGAGGGAGAGGCCAGCCCCCCGGTGGGAAGCGGCTCCCAAAGTCTTACCGTAATCAGATGTGAAGCTGAAAACCTTCCTCGAAAACACCCCCATCGGAGAGAACAAAATTAAATGCCCTTAAATCAAACCTTTTACACAATGGACCTGTCCTTTCCTAGGCAAGATGGAAATAGACTTGCAACTCTGGGGCTTAATTCGTTTACTTCTCCTCACTGATCAGCCACTGAACTCGGCTCCCTGCCTGGGGTGAGCTCACAAGTCGATCCCGAGGCCTCCCAGAGGCTTGGCTTTGCCAGCTGCTGGCTGTGCCACCGGCCAAGATGTAATGAGCTCACAGAGCCAGGATGGGTGGATGCAGCTGGAGCTGAGTGGCTGTTGTCTGTCGAGAAAAATCTGCCGTGGAGAACCCTGAACCCCTCACAGAGAGGAAGAAGGAGCCCATGGGTCACCTGGAGCCCACAGGGATGGGATGGACTTGGGACGTGGAGCGGGAACCGAGAGTGCATGTTTTGTGACCTGTGATTGTCCTTTCGGGGGATTTTAGCTTATGTTTATATATTTTGGAGCCTCTGCTGTCCCCCTCATCTACAAAAAGGGGAAGGTAGTACCTACCCGTCTTCTTCCGTGGGATTCTGATGAGAAGCAAATACTCTGGCGCTTTTGCAAGAACTCAGTAAACCACAAAAGATGGCGGACAGTTGTTGGCTCTTACTTGTCATTAGTAGACATAAAAGTCCAATAAGGATTATTATTTGGTGAATTTCTCCCCTTTTAAATGAACACTTCGGAAATGTTTGTGTTGACCTCCCGTGTTTTCCATTGACTGGTGGAATGAAGCCAGACCCTTATGGTGAGGGCCTGCTGTTAGTGGATTCTACTCAGCGTTTACTGGTTTCCGAGACTCCTGTTCTGAGACCTGGCAGGAGATTGGACTTCTTCACCCTGACTGGTGACCAACCCTGTGGGCAAGTCCAGCTGCGTGTGGCTTATGTTCCCCGGGCTGTTGAGAGGTGCCCTGGCCCTGAAGCTGGTGCTCCGGGGGATGCTTCGGCCATGATGATCCCCCGAGGGAAGAAGGTTCCAGAAGAGGCTGTGCAGTGCAGTGTTTTGAGTCTAACTCACTCTCTCCGGGGATCTTCTCTCTCAGCCTTTTCCGTAATTTATGGCAAGTGGCTCCGAAGACCTTTTAGATCTTGGGCATTTCTGCCTCCAGTTCTTTGAAATAAGGAGGGTAATTCCCATCACCTCCCTTGCGGGAATGCAGTGAGTTTGATGAGTTAGGTAATGTCTGGACAGAACTCTGGCCACTGTGAAGTACAAAGAGTAGGGTGGCCAAATGTGTGTCCCTGAGCGGTGACGTGGGTGGTCACATCAGCCGCTGGGGAGTGGAGGCCCCGCCTTGCCAGCAGGAATCTGAGCTGGGTGTGGGGCAGTGGGCTGGCTAAGGAGGGTGGACAGGAAGGGGAAGGGGAGATAGGGCAGCATCCCCGTTTTGCTCCTTCCGAGTCCTCTCACTGGCCTTGTTGGCCTGGCAGATCGAGGCCCTGCCTGGCTGCCGCATTCCAGCACCAGTCACATACTTGGGAGCTGTCAGGGCTCTGCTAACATGTCCCCAGATACTATGACTAATCAAGTTGACAGGAAGCAAAAACGGTTCCACTCTCCGAGTGGAATTCCGTTTTCGTGGCATCGTGCTCTGCCTCTCGAAGAGCAGAAGGTTCCCTTCTGGTCCCGTCTCCCTGCGGCCCCAAGCCTCTGCCGGTCCACGTTAACGCGCGGGGCTTCGTCTCCGTCCCTCGGTAGCGTGGGGCTTACCCTCGCTACCTCCTTGTTGCAGCTTATTTGAAAAACCACTTTGGCCGGAGGAGAATGGGATTTGGCAGGTAACAGTAGGGTCCCCATCGATCTCTTTTTTTAACCTGGTAACCCCAAAGTGTTTCAGCTAGCTACAGTACTTCCTTCCCTCAGCATCGATGCCGCCACTCGAGCCAAGAAATGAAGCTGCCAGCTCTGTGCTAAGTGGGTCAAGAGGGCCTCTCGTTTGCTTGCACCTGCTTTGACCCTGTTGACAACATCCCTGAGTCTTCCCTCCCACCGTCACCGCCGCCCGCTCTGGTTCTCCCACCAGTATGCCTCTAGCTTTGACACTTGACACATTCGCCCTCCCTCCAGGGTCAAAGCTGGGTCTTCCACTCTGAAACCCAGGCAAGACGGTGGGGCACACGGAGACACCCATAAACCTCTCTTTTTCCTAATTTCAGGGCCTCTTAGGTCGGTGAGTCATATGTAATGAGAGAGCTCACAAAAGTCTGAAGGAGTTGGCAGAAGGGAAGGAGATGGAGGTAGAAAAGCTAATTCTTATAGGTCACTTTTTTTTTTAACGTAGAGGGTAGTAAAATGCTATCTCCCTTCATTTTCAGCCCAAACCCCATAAAGCATATGAGCGGAGAGATGAGAAACTTGAGGCTCATGGAAAACAGTGACTTGCCCACCATCACACACCATCGATGGGCAGGACTGCTAAGGGCACACACCCTCCTTCCTCTGCTCTCGAGGCCCACGTGCCTCCCCAGATACTCTCTTCCTGCCTTGATGTCTACGCGGGCCATCCTTGCATTTCCCTGCTGAGCAAATGGGATGCGTATCACTTGGTCAGCATCACTGGTCTCGGTTCCAGGGGCATAGATTCTTTTACTCGGTGTCCTTCCTGTAAGGGACCCAGCGTTCTCACCTCTGTGAGAGTATGACGCTGTCTGGTGGTCCTGGCTCTGAGTCCCCATCAAAATCTGAAGCCTTTTATCCTCATAAAGCTCACCCATCGTTTGCATGGCGTGGAAGGTCAGCTTGGACGTTCTGGCCCTGGCAAGGCTGCAGTCATAAATAAAAGCAGAAACGGGGTTTTAAAATCACAAGTCTTTGGGATGCCTGGGTGGCTCAGTTGGTTAAGCGGCTGCCTTAGGCTCAGCTTACGATCCCTGCGTCCCGGGATCAAGTCCCACATCGGGCTCCTTGCTCAGCAGGGAGCCTGCTTCTCCCTCTGCCTCTGCCTGCCACTCTGTCTGCCTGTGCTCTGACCTCCCCGCCAACAAATAAAAAAAATTAAAAAAAAAAAATCTAAAAAAAAAAAAATCACAAGTCTTTAGATTCCTCTGGGATGAAAGTGTTCTACACGTGCAAGTCACCTCTGTTTCTGAAGCTCGGTCTGTGGCAGTGTGAGGCACAAGAGGTGGGACGACCAGAGGAGATCTTGGCATTAGATCTCCTGAGCTCAGTTCGGAAGAGAGAGACGCCTTTGCTGAGGATCCTGGAGACATAGTCAGGATCCTGTGCCGGGACGGCGTCTGCATCCCGAGCAACCGGATGGGGTACATCGTCTGGCTGAAGCCTTCTTGCCAACAGCTGGACTTACTTGCAGGAAAGCCGAGGCAAATACCAACGCGGCCAGAAAACCTCGAGACACAGCCGGTGTACGTGAGATAGGAAGGGCTGAAACTCATTATAGAAGAAAGTGCTGTTTTTTTTGCAACGGAGGACACTCCTTGTGTCTGGGAGTCATGAATATTGCATCAAAAGAAGACGCTTATTTAGAAAAAGGAAAAAGAATCCCAGAAGCCCGGAGAATTAAATAACTCTTGGGAACTAGCCTTAGGAAGGTCTTTTCAATTTGATTGTGGAAGTAAATTTCTGTCAGGGTTTTGCCTTGCATTTTGAGCTTTGTGTGAAGCCAGATCAAGAAAAGCCCTTTGGGATGCCTGAGGTGAGGAGGGAGCCCTTTGTGAAAAGAAGGCAGCCGGCGAGTCCAGAACCAGTGGGGCTCAGGGCACCCATCAGCCTTCTCCATGCTCGTTTTCTATACTCTTTTTGTGTAAAATGTCCCAATGTTTCAATCTCCCCAGCGTAGTGGAGGGTGTTTTAAATTGAGTCTCCTTGTGGCAGCTGTGCATTCTAGCACTTCCGTGAAATATCAAGTAATCACACAAACATACTTTGAGGGGGCTTTCCAGTGGGAGATCAGATGGGAGCTGCTCTGCGGCTCTGTTTTCCAGCTCTGAGGCCACTTTGCTGCCCTTTCTGTTGTAGAGTGCAGCAAATAACCCTCAGCAAAACGTTCCTGCTTTCTGACGCCACACAGAACAGAGAGCCGTTTCCTGGATTATTTATCAGCTGTTTGACCGTGACTCTGGCAGTCGGAGCAAGGCACCTGGCTCTGTTTTGGGTGGTGTTGGGGGGGGGGAGGGGGGAGACAACAGCCTCTTTCAACAGCTTCCCCCACATCAGCCCTATTTCTTGCCCTGCTATTTTAGGACGGAGGGAAGGCCTCTGCTGTTGACAGTCATCAAGAAGAGGCGGGTTGTTAACGGACACGCTTGGAGCAGTTCTCTGTGATATTGAGAATGAGGCAAAGTGAAGGGGGGAGCAGTAATAACAGCAAAAGGCGAAAGGAAAGGCAAAGAAGGCAGTAAAAATAGTCCCGGAGCTAAATCCGCATTGTTCTGTGTGAGCCAGGCCATTCCAGGGGTATGTGGAATTCTAGGAGACCTGGGTCCCAGGACTCAGCTTCTGTCAGCTTTCATGTTGCTCAAAGGATTGAAAGGTTTGGGAGAAAAGAAGGAGGGGACAGGGGAACCAAAATCCCCTTTGCATTTCTGTAGCTTCTTTTGAGTTGAGAAGGACTCTTCAGCCAGAGCTTCCATCCAGAACCTTGTTTCCATGGCAACCCCTTGCAGCCTGCAAAACTGTGACGGCCCATTCTGGACCTAGTGTTGCTGAACCAGAAAATGGAAGAGGAGAAGTTTTGTTTCCTGGATTATTAGCCTGAGCTAGATACACAGAGAGGTAGGCAGGAATCTGTGTATTCATTCAGCAGCAAATGTTGTTTTTCTTCTTTGACCTTAGACATGAATTCTGTGCATTTATTTAGCATTTACTATGGACACTGGTTAGGTTCTGGAGATACAAGATGGGGAATCAGATCTAGTCTTTGGCATTGCTGAGGCTGCTGGCTTTGGTGTTGGGGGGCCGGTGACCACACCGTGAGCTCTGTGCCACAGAACCTTTCTGGGCTGCTGTTACACTGGTGGAGAGGAGGGTGTAGCTGGCTTTGACAGAGGTTGGGAAGGCTTCCCAATGAAGAGGACATTACAGAATTAAAAAAAAAAAAAAAAAAAAGGAGTGAGTGGGAGTTTTCCAGGTGGAGATATGAGGAGCAGGCAATCCCCTTGGGAGTAACATCTATGGAGTGGAAAATAAAGCAAATAATGGTTTTGTTTCTTGACATGTCCCTGAGACTCCCCGCCCCCCAGGACATCCTGCTGGTTCTGGAGCTTCTGTCCAGCAGCTGCTGGAGGCTCTAGCTGCAGCCTTGCCGGTCCGGGTTGATGCAAAGTCTAGGGATTGACGGTGTTACAGCAGCCCCTGGGACTTTGACCTGTACGCTTGCCTTAAGAGACACATGCAGTTCTAACATTATGTGGAAATACAATACGGGCAAATCAAATGCCATTGCAGTGGGGGCGGGGGTGCTCAGAGGTGGGTCAGGGCTGATTTTTAAAGCTTATAATTAAATATTTGAAAAATCTTTTGTTCGGGGATTAGCATACTTCTTCTTAAGACTCTTCATGTAATATGCTTTTTTTGAAGAGGCATGTACCTGGTCTGAACTAGCTAAGTGGTCTTTAACTAGCTGGCTTCTTTATGCTCCTGGGGACATACTAATTTGCATATTGACGCCAAGAGTGTAAAGATAAATTACTTCTTTCAGAGCGCTGGAGAGGAAGGCCCACCTCGGTAATGTTCCACAGAGCCCCCTCGGATCAGTGCCAGTCATCCTGTGAACACTCCATGCATATTAATTGGTGATAATTGAAAAGTAACACCCATCATCCTGAAAGAAGAAAATTGCCTCAACTGATTGCACTTTTATACGAAGATTCTTCTTATTACCTAGATTCACTAAATAATCAGATTGTCATTATCGTACTCAATTATTACCACTCATATAGAGTCTTTTATTCATTCATTCAACAGCCATGTCCAAAGCAACGTGGTGGGGATAGAAATATTGGGGGAAAAAAGAAAAAAGAACAAACAACTGAGCTCTATTCGCAAGAATCTTACAATTTACTGTGTTTGTGGAGGGGAGGGCGGGGATGTATATAAATTAATATGATGCAGAGCAGAAAGAAGGAATCGCTGTGTTTGTGTGTGTGTGTTCCTAGCACTGAGCCGCACACATAACACATTTCGTAAGTGTAACATGATTGATAGGACAAATAAACATGCTGTAAAGATGCAGAGAAGAAATGATTCATTTTGATGGGTGTCCAGGGTTTTCGGGACAGAAAAGCTTTATAGAGGAAGTAACATTTATGTGGAAATTTCCAAGAGTGAGTGGTGTTTTGTAGATAAAGAGGAGAAGGACAGGACGGGTGAGGAGGCAGCCGGAGCGAGGCCAGGAGCTGGGGTGGCGTGCTGTGTGTGGCGGATGGTAATGGCCCGTGAGAAACGGGGTACCATGTGGGACCCCTGGAAATAGGACGCCTGATTTTGGATCTTCAGCGTCATCGTGCTTAGAAGTTTGGATTTTATTTTTATGGTGAGGAGGGCGAGAAGTGAGTAGCTGGGGAAGATATGAGGAACAGCTTGATGCTATTAATGTTTGTTCTTATTGTCTATGTGCTGCCCGAGGTGGGCTTTTTGTCTGCGTTGTTCATGCCTCCCAAGACCTTGACCTGGTGCCTGGCACGCAGTAGGTCCTTGATAGATGACTGTCGAATGGGATTCTACCAGGGTTTGAGGAGTTTATGTCTGGGGCTGATAGGAAATTAAGAAAATGAGAAGGATTTCAGGCAGGAGGTTCAAGGTGTAGAAAGTTTTTCCAGAAGCTCGAGAGAATACCGTGAGACTCAAGTTGAGAAACACCAAGAAAGGAAAACTGGACATGGGAGGTTGAAGGTCGGATGTGGCCTCTGCATGTTTAAACAGCAGTAACGGGCCGAGATTGCCACCAACTAAGGCTCAGACCTCCAAGGGTAGGAGTGGCCTCTGGTGGGGGTCAGGGAGGGGAGTGGCTGAGTAGTGGGAGATGACTGCTTTGCTCTTGGAAAGGTTGAATTTGAGGTGCCCTTGGGGAATTCACTAGGGGAGCGGAGCTCACTGTGGGCCAGGAGGACTGGAGGGAAAGATGTGGGAGTCCTGAAGAGAAGGTAGTAAGTGAAGTTCAAGGATCAGGGGCTTATGCTTCCTGCGGAGGGAACCCAGAGCAAGCTGAAGGACAGATGACAGAATCCAAGGAAGGCTTGCATTCAGCGGGTAGGGGTAGGAAGGTCAAAAGCTTGAGAACTGGTGGGGAAGTTAGGGCTAAAATTAGGAGAACAGAGGGTCAAAGAAGTCAGAGAAGAGTGTTTTCTGATTGCGAATGTGAGCAAAGAACCCAGTTTTTTCGAAAATGAAGCAAGGTGAAGGCCAGTAAAAGCCCACTGGATTGGACAGCCCAGAGTACTAGTTAATTTAAAAAAAAAAAAAAAAAAAGAGTGCTAGTGATTTCAGTGGAATGGTGGAGGCAGAAGACCCTACAGGAAGTTAAAAGTGTTGGATGAAAAAATGGAGCACAAATGTAGACGGCTTTTTTAAGAAGCCTGGCAATGAAGGGAAAGAAAGAACAGGGCTTTGTTTCAGGGGAAATCAGAGTTGCTGAAAGACATTGTATTTGTTATGAAGGGAAGTATGTGTGTGAGCCAGTGGGAAGGAAACTGTTAGGTAAAGATTTAACAATCAACCCTTGGTTGTTTCCATAATACAGGAGAAGTATTTTGATTCTGAGAAAAGAGAAGACATGAGCTTTCATCTACATGTACAATAATACATCGGAGCTCAATTTTAATGTGATAATGTCAAACACAATGCATAAAGATGACGTTTAGTCTTACTAATAATGATCATTTTGGCAGTCTAAGTTTTTTTTTTTTTTGTACGGAAAGAGGGCTGCTTTCTGTAAATGCTGTGAAGTGGAAGAGGCAGTGACATCACCATGTCTGTGCCTCTGTCCCCATTGCCTGGTGATGGCTATGTAGTACAAGAGGGATGGAAAGGCTTAGGAGATGTTGGGCATTAGACATCACAGTACTTGGGAAGGTTATTGGGTCTTCCACCTTGTCCTCTAGAAGATTCCCATGAAAAGTATTCCCCAATTAAATTGTCCTGCCCAAGTGAACGTTCCTGGAACTTACCACGGCAGTGGTATCAGTCAGTCCATATGAGGAGGGATCTCGTGGAATCTCATGTGATTGTTCTTTGGGCTATCAAGGGCTAGAGCTGGCATCGAAACAAATGGGAAAGCATCTTTTCTTTCTTTCTTTTTTCTTAACCAAATAATACAGTCAAACAGAAGCAAATTTTTTTTTAATCCCTTTCTTGAAGTTGAAGAGCTTGTCGTGTGTCATCAGAGTGCTGGCATAAAATGACTGCAGTAGAAACACGAAGTTAGCAGAAGTGTGAGCAAAGCAGAGGATTCTATACATTTCAGGGCCCCCCTCCGTTCAGGATCTAGAGAAGTGGACAAAATCTCTAATGGCAGGGAAGCGGGTGCATAAACGATGGTGTGTCTCTGAATTCATCCTAGGCTGTGGTTTAGCATATTCAGAAACATGGAGGAGGGCACCTGGGTGGCTCGCGCCTGGGTGGCTCAGTTGGTTAAGCGCCTGCCTTCGGCTCAGGTCAGGTTCCCAGGGTCCGGGGTTGGAGCGCCATATCAGGCTCCCTGCCCTGCAGGGAGTCTGCTTCTCCCTCTGCCCCTCCTCCCACTCATTCTCTCAGTCTCTCTCTCTTTCTCTCAAATAAATAAATTCTCAAATAAATAAATAAAATCTTAAAAAAAAAAAAATGAAGGAAACCCAGTAACACGTTCAAGGGAAAATCCAGGATACAAATCTCTGTGTAGTGTGATACCAAATTTGTAAAATTAAACGTTGCCCATATAGATACATTTGCATACAAAAAGACCTGAGGGAATATTCTACCCCAGAAATATTAATGGTGATGGGATTATGAGTGATTATTTTTCTCTTTATATTTTTATGTAATCGCCGAGTTTTATATAATGAGTATACTTTCTTTTTATAATTGTAGAAGTTATTTGAGCCTGAACTTAAATATCGCAAAAGGTGTAATTGCACCTGGGTTTCCTCTTGGGTGTCTTTCTGTTTAATTTTCAACTCGAATAGGGTCTAGGCTTGGAGGACCTGATTTAATAACTCTTGTGGGCTCGTCTTTACAACCACACCTCAGTATGATTCAGAACAGGTTCTGTTTAGAGCAAATCACAGCTGACCTGTTTCCCAGAAATTTCCCTGCGGGTGAAATGGGTGAGCACCGAGGCCGGGAAGACGGGGCGCTGCTCCTGGTCTGTGGGACATACAAGGGGCGTTCTAAACTCCCGCCTCTCCTTCTCCTCACCCTCATCCTCCTCCTTCTCTGCCCTTCCCCTCTCTTGCCTCTTCTTCCTCCTCCTCCTCCTCCCCTCCCTTCTCCTGCTCCCCCTTCTCCTCTGCCCTTCTTCTTGCCCTCCCTCTTCTCCCCTGCCTCCTCCTCCTGCTCTCCTCCCTCCTGCTCACTCTACTCTCCTTCTTCCCTTCTACGTCCCTGCTTCTCTAACGCTCAGGTGCTCTGTTTCTGTGCTTGAGCGACATGCCCTGCAGGATAAAGAGCTGGTTCAGGAAACGATCATGCACATTATTGATCAGATGCGCCAGGAGCCAGAAGAAAGGCAACATGGGCATTGTGACTTGGGTCACCCAAATGAGGCTGTTTAAAAAATTAAGAAAAGAGGTGTGGTTGTGGTATGTTGTGGAGCTTGACTATTGGGGGGAGGATACGTGAGCCTACACATGTAATAAACATGTGTAAGATCAAGACATGCATACATATATGCAAATGATCTAAGTAAAACAAGAATTCTGAAGAAGACTAGAGATTCGATCAGTGTCAATATCTTGTCTGTGATATTGGATATTATACTATAGTTTTGCAAAATGTTACCATTGGGGAAACTGAGTAAAGAACACGTGCCATCTCTCTTTATTATTTTCTTTTTTTACAAGTGCATGTGAATGTATGATTATCTCAAATTAAAAGTTTAATTAAAAAACAAGTATCGGTGAGCGAGTCATGTCATGAAGATCCGTTCCCCACGTAACTCAGGATTCTGCTCTGACAGGAAAAATAAAGGATTTCAGGGGGCGCCTGGGTGGCTCAGTGGGTTAAAGCCTCTGCCTTCAGCTCAGGTCATGATCTCGGGGTCCTGGGATCGAGCCCCACATCAGGCTCTCTGCTCAGCAGGGAGCCTGCTTCCCTTCCTCTCTCTCTCTGCCTGCCTCTCTGCCTACTTGTGATCTCTGTCTGTCAAATAAGTAAATAAAATCTTAAAAAAAAAAAAGGATTTCAAGCAAACACCAATTAAGAAGCTACTGTGTATCAGGCACTAAGCTAACTAGGCACTTGGTACGCATTATTGTCCTTCAGTCAGTTCACCAACTTTATGGTGGGTATTGCTGCCTTCATGTGATGGATAAGGAAACCGAGGCTCAAAAAAAGTGAAGGTGACTTGCCCACACTCTCCCAGCTAGTAACTGCAAAGGAAGGAGCCAGCCCAGGCAGCCTGACTCCAAAGTGCGCACACGTAAATCGCTAAGCTACACTCCCTCCGTGTTCTGTCAGGTGACATATTGGCCTCGAATGGTGTCTAACTCAGATGGGTAGGCAGGGCTGTCTTGTCTCCTCCCAGCAGTCATTTCTTTGCATGGATCCTTTGGGGCTCTTTCCCTGATGGGTTTATCTAAATTCCTGCTATACTTATTTATATGACCAATTTTACTATCTCTAGTTTACTATCTCAATTTTCCTATCAATCAGGTTTATGCATGCTGTGTAGGTATGTCTTTTTAAATTGAACTCTTTCTCTTAGATTTTCTGTGGGAAACTCCTCATTCCCTTTTCCCCCCACTGATGATTTACCGAGATTGGGCGGGGTTTTTCTGTGTCATCTGCTAGGGCAAGGCATGGGGTCAACGATGGATGAATCCGGTAGCTGGAACTGGGAGAATGGGGCACGTTTGGGAGGGCCTGAAAACTGGTGTCAGGGCAGAGCCCAGCTTCTGGAACCAGGGCAGTGGTGGAGCCCATATAAGTGAGAGCGAAGAAGTGAAGTTAAACCAAGGAGGTGCACCAGAAGGGGAAAGACAGAAAAACCAAAGACCGAAAGAAGGCTAAACGCTGGACTGGCACATCCAAAGGAAATGAGATGATAGTAGGGGAAGGTAAGGAAGAGAACAAATCTAAGGTCAAGAGGATGACGGTATTGAGAAGCCATTTTCCCCAGCTGGGATTGTCACGTGTGCTCCCCACCGGGAAGGACCAGCTCCAGGACGTGGACAGCAGCAGGCATGACCCAGCTGTCTCTGGCTCTGGGTTGCTGTAAGACTTTCATCACTGGCCCTTGAATGTCCTAACATGATACGTGACCTTTTTTTTTTTTTTTTTTTTTTCCAGTTCTGTGGAGGAAATGGCCTTTTTCCTGTCATGTAGAAGTTGGAAACAACCTTAGGTGTTTATGGCCTGGTTTGGAGCAAGTGCAGGGGTTATGAGTTATTGTCTCCAGTGGCGAATTGATAGCCCCATGCTGCTCTGAGCCGGGACTCCTTGCGATAAAGAGGCAGTTTCCAGGTGATCACTGGGAACGTGTGTGCAGAGAAAGCTGGAGCATGGGGAGGGCTGCTGGCCTCGTGCGCGCCGGCTCTGTCTGTGCTTGCCTGCCTGTTTTCGCAGGATGCTTTGTACGGGGTTGAGAAAGAATTTGGTGGGCTAGTTAAAGTGAGGTCTACAAAGACTGCCTTACAAGAAATATGAAAGAGAAGCTTCACAACAAGTCACAGGGGAGAGAGGTCATTGCAGAGGGAGGAGCAGGAGATGATGTAGGGAAAAAATTAATGAGAAGAGCACTGGGCATGATAACAGACGGACTTGAAAAAGGGAAAAGAGAAAAGGATTCTGCCCCAGGATTGGCTAAGCTGTGTGAAATGTAGAGATAAAAGGTAATGCAGCCATCTTCTTAGAATCTGGGGATGGCTGCACCTCATGCTTTTCTCCTCTACCTCCTTCCCAGGCTAAATCTCAAACCCAAGAGCATTAGGGATGTGAGATGAAGAGAAAAAGAGATGCTTGGGAGGGAGTGAAACCCGCTCATTATGGCAGCGAGGGAGTGAAATCCACTCATTAGGGCAGTACTGAACAAGCACAGTTTGGAGCCATTTCCCCCATTAGACCTCATTACCCACATCTGTCTAGGAGTCAGTGTCCCAGTCTGGTTGTTGCTGGGGTGGCACTCACCCCTGCTGGACATGGACTGAATGCCCAGTGTCCTTTAGGAACTTGTCCCCAGTGAGGGGCCTCAGCTGGCCCACAGGAGAGGTGTGGCAAGTAGGAGAGAACGGTTCTGACAGCAACTAGTGTGAGGGCTGTCGGGGAACAAATTCTGTCAACCCAAGATAGGTCTCTTTGGTATATTGATTATTTAAGTTGGTTATTTTTAAGAAATAGCAGACACAAGAGAAGCTCTTAAAACAGTAGAAATTACCCTTCTGTAAGAGACATTTACATGTGTAAGGGAACCCTCCATTTGTAAAGGTGTCTCCCCTACCTAAACCAGGAAGAGGGGGATGAGTCGATCTCTAGAAGTTCTGATAGTGGGGACGGTGATGCACTTACAACCTTTCCTGTGTTTCCTGTGTTTTTCCTGATAACTTCCCATAACTGACTCCCAACCCAAATATCTTCTTTTGTCTTTAGCTAAAGATGCTAATCAAGATGATGACTTCAGCCATTTCAGGAGTTACTCAGTTGCCTTGGGTCTCCCATGTGTACAAGAGGTGTACATGTTACTAAATTTTGTTTGATTTTCTCCTGTTAGCCTGTCTCATGTCAATTCGATTCCAAAAAAAAAAAAAAAAAAAGATTTTATTTATGTATTTGGAAGAAAGAGAGAGAGAGAACACGAGTGAAGGGGGAGGGGCAGAGGGAAAAGGAGAAGCAGGGCCCCTGTTTAGGGATTGAGCCCTGCCTCGAGGGCTCCACTCGTGGCTCAATCCCAGACCCCTGAGGTCATGACCTGAGCCGAAGGCAGACGCTTAACCAACTGAGCCACTCGGGCTCCCCTCATTTTGATTCTTACACCACTTCGAAGAATCTTGAAGGGTAGAATAAAATTATTCCTCCCCAACAGCGCTATAGTGTAGTCCTCTTCCTTTGGTGTGAAAGATTCCCTACACAAAAGCCACTGTCAGCTGTAAGAACACAGTGATCAGTATCTTTTTTTTTTTTTTTCCTGCTGAAATAAAGCAATTACCTCAGACTATGCAAACACCTGAGTGACCCCAGTGGTAACCAGAGCAATTTGCTGTAAAGTTGGTTTCCACTGAAATAGCGAAACTTTCCATGGACGTCAGCCTTGATTTCCGATTGCAGACACAGATGAGGGTCACTTGCCATGCAGCTCCTATTAGGAGACCATCTGAAACATTGAAAGGAGAGAAGGAGCTGGGTGGTGGGGTCGGGGGAGTGAAATGCAAAGCAGAGCAGTGGAATGTGGCTAAGCGTTGTGAAACAACTTTGCGTCAAACACCTCCTAGTTGCCAGAACGTGTTTGGCTCCTTCCTGGCTGAGTGCTGCCACCCTAATGGATGCGGGGCTTCCGGATGGCATCGTGACCATTTGAGAATGAGAACTGCTGCAGCCTCCAAGATTGTAGGAGACCGGCCAGAACTGTCCCTCGCACATGGGGACTACTTACTGCTACTGTAGAATCCTTCTTTTGGGGAGCCGTTGTTCAAACATCTGCAGAACTGAGGTGAGGGCTTGGGGTCATGCACACACAGTCACCTAACCACCACCGCCCATCCCACCCTCTTAGGACTCTCACTCTCTATCTAGCCTAGCAGCTGTAGCCGAGAAAATTATCATCCGTCATGCATAGCAATCATTGAATATTTTAGAAAGCAGAGTTTCCACTGAAGCTGTCTAGCGGAAGAATACCATGTGTCGGCACATGCTTGTGGGGTTGGCTCTGTAAATATTTAGATCATTCTAGCTCTTAAGAGTGGTCTGCAGGCCAGCAGCTGTCAGCATCACCTGGGAGCTTATTAGACATGCAGAATCTGAGACTCCACCTTAGACCCAGTGAAACAGACATGTATTTTAACAAGATCCCAGGTGATTCACGTGTACATTGAAGTCTGAAAGGTACTGCCTTAGATGTCTTCAGTGCTGCTCCTTACAAAGGCATTACTGCGGAGCAACTTTGTCTTGGAATTAGCTTTAGATCTGGGACTTGGGTCTATTACCTAATGACGTTGATCAAGAAACTGGAATTCTCTGAGACTCGGCTTCACCAGTATAACATCACGAGATGGTTGTGCCTGTTCAGGGAGCCAATGCCTTAGCAAGTGCCTGGCAAGGAGAATGAATGAACTAGTGCTCTTCCTACCACCCCATCTTCTCGTTGTAGGGTCTTTAAATAAAATAACTTACCCCTTGTCCCTAAAAGGCAAGCTTTTATAGAAACTGATGTTTTCAAGTGTTATAAGAGGGTTACAAAGAATTTCACTTTGCTTGATCGATCTCATCTCTCTTAAAGTCAGCCAGGCTTTCACAGCAATCTGTTTCTAAATCATGCCTACTTCATAATTAAAGGGAAGATATCGGCTTATTTCCTGGTCTGTTGAGCCTGTATTAGAAGCAACCTGGAGTCGCGGATCTTTCTCATTTCCTTTTCTCTAAAGTGCACTGTGGTGCAACTGCTCAGGCTTTGGGGTTCAACAGTCTTGGGTCCAGACTCTAGCTCTGCCATTTACCAGTGTACACCTAGCGGAGCTATCTAACCTGTGTGAAACTTTGTTTCCTTTTGTAGAGAATGGAGCTGATGAGTTCTCATCTCATAGGATCATTGTGAAGAGTAGGTGAAAAGTCATAGATGGCTAAAGGTCAGAACCTTGCAGCTGCTGGGTGTTCCCCAGACCTTTAGTCTCTCCTCTTTTGTATCTAGAAATAACTCTAAGCAGGGTTTTGTTTTTGGTTTTTGCAAGATGAAACTAATATTTGTTCTCAAACATCACTGGAAAAGGGAAAATTGAATGTCAGGGACACGTGCATAATTTTTTTTTTAAGATTTTATTTATTTATTTGACAGAGATCACAAGTAGGCAGAGAGGCAGGCAGAGAGAGAGAGAGAGGAGGAAGCAGGCTCCCTGCAGAGCAGAGAGCCCGATGCGGGGCTCGATCCCAGGACCCTGGGATCATGACCTGAGCCGAAGGCAGAGGCTTTAACCCACTGAGCCACCCAGGCGCCCCGATTTTTTATCCTCTTTTACTCACTGGCCACCTCAGCATCAGAGCCAACGCTGTGTTAGACACCGTAGCCCTAATGGTATCACGATGTGTTGGTCTTATGACTCGTTTTAATAAGTTAACTTTGAAATGTTATCTATTTTTACACTTAGAAACTCATTTTAACTTAGTCCTTGTTTGATCTTTATAACATTCTAAAGGTCTCTTTATAGGTTATCTTTCCTCTAGAAGTCTTGTGATGGCCTTTGGCCAAAAGCAATAAAATTCTGACCTTGTAAAATCTCTATTAATCACCTTTGCCCATGTCATGTGTGGCTCATATTTACCCACCAACTTTGAGTTGTCAAAATACCGTATTTCAGTGAGAAAGAATTGGAGATTAATGTGTTTCATAGGTAGATAATAAGGTAGGGAAAGGATGACGAAAGCAGGGCTAATTAAGTGAATGGTAATAAGTGATATAAGAGGAAAATATTCAGGAGTGTAATTAAAGATGAAAGATGCCTTCAGCTGAGCTTTTCAAGGAAGTGGAAAAGACAGACAGTGAGTCTGAGAAACTTGGCTGGGCTATCTATTCTAGTGGATTGGAATTGGGAAGATGAAAGCTCCTTTACCCAAAGCAGTGAAACGGTGGAGAGAATCACATCATATGAAAGGAAGGACCCATGAGGGATGTTCCAGTCTGTCTGCTTTATCTGGAGGCATGTTCCCACTTAGACTGTTCCAGACGATGAGAGCCCATTTTTGCTTTTAAATAATGCTAGGAAAAGCTATTCCATGGTCTCTCAATTGGAATCAACATCTAACAATTGTGAATGTTTGTAACAATTTCCAGTCACAGAGAGCTTGTCCTGAAATCTAACTTACATCTTATGTATCTTGCTCCACGATGATTTTTAAGCTAAAGACTGGGGTTTTAAATGCCACTGTAGAGTATTTCATACATCCAGTGCAGTTAAGTTGTCTGTTGCTTGGGATAGTGTGTGTGTGTGTGTGTGTGTGTGTGAGAGAGAGAGAAAGACACACAGGATTGCTCTCCGTTACAACCACTTTGAACACTCTATCAGGTGTCTCTCAAACTTTTTTTTTTTTTAAGATTTTATTTATTTATTTATTTGACAGACAGAGATCACAAGTAAGCAGAGAGGCAGGCAGAGAGAGAGGAAGGGAAGCAGGCTCCCTGCTGAGTAGAAAACCTAATGTGGGGCTTGATCCCAGGACTCCAGGATCATGACCTGAGCCGAAGGCAGAGGCTTTAACCCACTGAGCCACCCAGGCGCCTCTCTCTCAAACATCTTAACAGTTTGTCACAAATGTAACATCAGTGATTTTATACACACCTTCCTAGTATTTATTTTCCTCAACTCTTTCTTGAACAAATGGCTTTCTTAGATTTACTACTCATTTTCTGCAAGCTACCAGTAGATAGTTTTAAATGTAACATACCACATTTGAAAAATCAATACTCATAATTTAATGATTTTCAATGTTATCTATTCTCAATCTTAGTTTTTACCAAACTGATGAGGCCTGACATTCTCCATCTATTCCAGAAGTTCTCCAGAATCAAATACCCACACGCTCTGTTGAATTTCCTGCTATTTTTCTGCCTGCTGTTCTGTCTCATTTTCTAGCTCACCCTCTTCTCCCTCCCCACAAAATCAGAGTTCCTCAGGACTCAGCCCTTTGCCTTCTGCTTTATGCTCTGCTTTTTCTCCACCGGTGATCTCATTCACTCTCTCAATTTCCATTGCAACCTCCATGCCTTCGGCTGGTAAAGCTACACCTCCAGCCCACATGTTTTCCTGAGCTCGAGAGCCATGTTTCTATCTATATACTGAACATGAGCATTTGTATATTTCGCAGGTGCTCAAAGTAACATGCCCCAACCAGAGGCACATTTCTCCCTTTACCTTCCATACATCTTCTTTCTTTCTTTCTTTTTTTTTAAGATTTGGTTTAATTATTTGACAGACAGAGATCACAACTAGACAGAGAGGCAGGCAGAGAGAGAGAGCAGGGAAACAGGCTCCCTGCTGAGCAGAGAGCCCAATGCAAGCCTCGATCCCAGGACCCTGAGATCATGACCCAAGCCGAAGGCAGAGGCTTAAACCACTGAGCCACCCAGGCGCCCCCATACATCTTCTTTCTGTCTTCTGAACCACAGAAAATGACACCACCCATTATTCGCAGTAGCCAAAAAATGTGGAAACAACCCAAGTGTCCATCAGCAGATGAATGGATAAACAAAATGTGCTTCCTGCAGCCAACAGAATATTATTCAGCCTTAAAAAGAAGAAATTTCTGACACGTGACACAGCATTGCTGAACCTTGGGAACATGGTGCTAAGTGAAATAAGGTAGACCCAAAAGGCGAAATACTGTGTGATTGGCCTCATGGGCAGTACCTGGAACAGTCAGAATGTTAAGACAGAAAGTAGAGTGGTAGCTGCCAGGGGTGAAGGAGAAGGAGGGAGGAGTGTGGGCAGTTACTGTTCAGCGGGCACCGAGGTTCAGTTGGGGAAGATGAAAAAAGTTCTGCAGATGAATGGTGGGGAGGATCACGCACCAGTGGGAACGTACTTAATGCCATTGAACCGCCTACTTCAAAAATAGTGAAGACGGTAAACTTCATGGTATGTATTTCACCACAGTTTTCAAAGACGAAAGTGAAGGAGTCAGTGAAAACGCGCCATCGAGACCCATCAGCCGCGTCCAGAATGTGGTTCCTATGTAGGCTCATGCTACAGGCCAAGTTTCTCTAAAAAATCAGAGGCATGAAAGAACTAAGGAGGAGGGAGGGACTCTTGTGGAATAAAGGAGACATACGGGGTAGGACTTAACTAATTAATTTTAAAAAATGAGTAAATAAGAACAGCTTCCACCGCGGCTCTTAAGCCAGAAAACTGGAAGTCAGACTTGAATGCCCTTGCCCTGTCTCTCCTTCCCCGTGTGTTTGCCCGTGTACTCTGTTTCCAGGAAATGCCCTGGTTCTGACTTCAGAGAAAACAAGCTCCAGAGGAGTTGGGTAAGGGAGAAATTTTTGTGTTTTAAGGCTGCAAGAAAGACTTTGCCAAAAAGATGAGACTGTGAGGGCCTTGGGGGCTGGGTGATGTGGAGTTACTTAGGAACAGGTGGTTGGAGATAAGATTGTAGACCGAGGGACAGAGTGAGGACGTGGCAGACAGAGGCTTGACCCATGAGTGGCAGTGATGGATGGGGAGCTGCCGGGAAGGCTTTTTGTGTGCCTGGTGTGGTTGTGCTGACTTCTTGTAGCAGTGGGCTCTCTGGAGTGTCTTGGGCCATATTCTACTCGGTTAGAGTCCCATTTTGTTCTGCAGGTACGCTGATGTATGTACGCACTTGACATTCTGTGATATAAGGAGGTCAGAAAGAAATTTGATCTGATCTCCTTCTCTGGAAGCTTCTGGAAAAGAGGGCTCATGCTTTGCAAAGGAATGGGGGAATCTGACTAGGTCGGTTGCTAAAGGATAGATGTTACAGGGAAACCAGCAAGTTATCTAATCAACTTCACACTTTAAGGAGAAGGAAAGGAGAGGGGACAACTGCAGGAGATGTCTTATCTCTGTAGGCTGTTCAAGGCTGCGAGTTGGAGGAGTGCCTAAGGGACACTGCGGTCACAAGACACAGCCAGTATACACCGGATAAGCAGAGAATCTGGACCGAAGTGCGGCAGAAATCCCATTCCGAGCATTAGGATTTCTTAACAGATGAAAGATAAGCTTCTTCTTGAAACAAGTTCAGAGCACGTCGCTTTGTTTACGGTCTAAGTGTGATGGGGCATCAGCCCTTGGTGAGATTGGTTGCAGTTTCTTTCCCCTGGCTCATTTTTTGTTTTAAATCTCCTCCCTTGTGATAGGTTATTGCTTTCCATTCTCCTTTCTTTCTTTGAACCAATAGTTTTTGTCCTTATCCATCAATCAACGTCCCAGCAGAAAACAGGTTATGTACTCCAACTGAATTTTGTACAATTTACCGAGAGCTTTCTAAAACGGTGCGGGAGGGAATAGTGCAGGATACAGAGGCTAAGGACAGCAAGGTGTGGTCACCAGCCTTAACCCTGAGGGGGAGGAGTGGGGGCCGTCCCTGGAACCCTGAGACTGGAAGGGCTGTTTGGAGAAAAGTGTGACCCCCACAGAGGGACCCGGCCAGCCTGAGGCCAGCCCAGGGGGAGTCTCACTCCTCTTTCTTCCTCGCTCTCATTCAGGTCAGCCTCCCTGGGCGCAGAGCAAGATGTAGGAAAGTGGAGGGCGGATCGGGGCAGTGGACAGAATATGCCCATTGTGCTTCCGTATAGATCTCCTGCTGTCTCTGCTGTGGTGTCACTGCATTTATCTTAAGAACAGTTAAAAAAATGTTTCCCTTTCCTAATTTTGCTTTTATATTGTCATATCTACTTACTTACTCATTTGAATTTTTATTTTTTTAATTCTTTAATTTTTTAAAAGATTTTTAAAAAATTTATTTGACAGACAGAGATCACAAGTAGGCAGAGAGGCAGGCAGAGAGAGGTGGGGAGGCGGAAGCAGGCTCCCCGCTGAGCAGAGAGCCAGATGTGGGTCTCCATCCCAGGACCCTGGGATCATGACCTGAGCTGAAGGCAGAGGTTTTAACCCACTGAGCCACCCAGGCGCCCACATTTGAATTTTTAAAATGGAGTTCATTTGGGGCATCTGGGTAGCACAGTCAGTCAGGCATCTGACTCTTGGTTTTGGCTCAGGTCGTGTTCTCATGATGGTGAGATCAAGCCCTGCCTCAGGTTCTGAGCTCAGTGTGGAGAGGGCTTGGTTTTCTCTCCCTCCCTTTCTCTCTGCAACCCAGTCCCACTGCATGCGCAGGTATGCTCGCTCGCTCTCTCAAATAAATAAATATTTTTTTTAAAATAGCGTTAATTTAAAGCTAGGTCAGGCCGGCCCATGTTCACCTGAGCGAGGAACCCTCTACCAGAACTACTCGGTACATCCTGCACTCAGGAACCATGAACACCTCACACAGATTCTGATTTGGGGGGTTGGGGGAGGGCTGGGAAAGGGCCTGAGTCTTCATTTCTAACATGTTCCCTAGTGATGTCCGTGCAGCTGGTGCATGGGCCACATTTGGAAGAGCAAGGCAGTGCGCGATCTGAAAATGATCTCTAGATAGACTGCCAGCTGCCCCGAATTAGCTAGGTGAGGCAAGGGGAGGGTCCACCTTTCTCTTGATGGCCCACCAGCTGCTACTTCATTATTTCTTGGCTTTGCCACGAGTTCCCAGCACTCACGTGTAGCCTGTGCTTCCCCAAGCCTCAACATTTCTGCCTTTTTTATGGGATTTAATGCCGCTCTTCTTCCTGGGGTTGTCAAGGAACTGAGGACAGCAAACTCCCATAATGATCTCCTGGAAGTGTGTCTTAGAAGTCCTGTTATCTGCCTCACGTTGCTGCCATTCAGTGGAACACCACTGCAGCGTGGTGCTCACCTGAGCCAAATGAGCCTATGATTTTGGTGATCGGATCAGTGAGTTGCAGGAAACAAGGAGCCTGTGATCTCCGGACTTTGGCTTCAACAGGACAAGGTATCACAGACTCAAATGTGAGGGTCTCTTAACGTATTCCTGGCCCTATTGGTCAAAGGAATTTCAGCAACACTTGTCAACAGTACTTACAAGTGCCGGTTTCATCAGAGGCCCAGGCTTGACAAATAGGGGAGAGGGGAGGGACTTGCTCCTCCGAACTCTGTTGCCTACAGGAAGCTGCTACGTCAGTAAGAAGAATCCGGAAAGGCGGGACCTACGGACGGTACAAGCTGGGGTACAATGGAGGTCCACTCTGGGATGACTGTGCGTGCCAGTGGCTCTTGTGTCCAGGGGCTGAGACAGCAGTGGGGCCAGTGGGGTAAAAATGGGGAGTTAAGGTAGAGAAGAGAAATATAAAGGATCAATTACATCACCGTCAGCTGGGAAAATCAACATTGAAGAAAACAACTATTTTAACCTAAATTGTATCAAAATACTGTGTGCTTACAATACGGCTACATGCGTTCTTTCAGATCATCATGCCAGCTCTGAAGAATAGCATCATTAAGGGCCCAGACTCTAAATTGCCTGGGTTTAAATCTGGTGTGCACCGGTTCCTGGAAATGTGGCATTATGAAGCTTTTAACCTCCCTGTGCTGTCTGTTCTTTTTACAGTGAAATGGACATGAAAATAGTAACAATCTCATAGGGTTGTCTTGAGGGATTAAAGGACTCCATAAATGAACATCGCTGAGAACAATGCTGGCATAGACTGATTTTCTCAATCAGTGCTAACAGTAATTATTATTATTATGTAATCAAGTTTGATTTCCTGCTTAACTGTGAGTTCTTCCCATGAAGGCATGTCGTCTCTTCAGGCGTGGGGCCAATGCAGCGTATGAGGGGATGACCAACTTAGTCATGGCGGAGGGGAAGTCTAGATAGTGTTGAAATACCCCCAAGGTATTTTCCCTTTATGTTTACGGCGCAGTAAGCATCTATCTAGAAAGGAAGAAGGGGAAAATGACTTGAGCTTGTAAAACACAGTGGTCCTGACTCCTTGGTGATCCGTAGGAACCAAGGTGAAGGATATCCATGCTTGGGGTCGTGTATCAAGGCTCTCAGGTTTTTTTTCTTTTTTTTTTTTTTTTGGTGGGGTGATCATAAGGAGCTAAACTTTCTCAAAGAAGCATTTAGCCCTTGAATTTGTAAGGTATTTCAGGTGAGTTCTGTGAGACTCAAAAGGTAATTATTACTGAGTATCCAGCGTAACATCAAGTACTGGCTAAGTCCCACACAAGCATATTATTTAATTCCCTGTCTCTCTTTGGTGGCAGCCAAGTACGGTCACATAATCCCCCATCAGTGACGAAACGATGGGCCTAGAATTCCTAAGTGACTCCCGGTTCAAGGGCAAATGGCAAATCGGAGAGAGAACCGTGGCTTGACTCCAGAGCCCGTGGGTCCCCGTTCTGCCTGTTAGCTGTGAGCCAGGCTAAGCAGTCAAAGAGGAATGCCCATATGGGAAAAAAGGAAACTCATTTCAAAATGATCCTTGACGAAAGGTAGTGGTGATCAAGAGGGGATAAAGATAAGGCCCAGAGGAGTGCTATCCCACAGCTGTAAAGCTGAGGAGCCGGGGGCATCATCTCATCTCAATCTTTTCATCTCACAGATGAGGAAGGAAGGGACTAGACCTCAAGGTCACTTGCAGTTAGTGTCAGCGCTGAGAGGAGAACCCCTTCCCGGACTCACATACACTCCCTGCTCTTACTTCCTCCGCAAAGAGCAGTTGCTTTAGCTGGGAATGAAAGGCTGGGAGCAGAAGCGACTGTGGTATTCTTTCAGCAGGAACTAGTTAAACCGGGAAAATCACACTTTTTAATTATTGAAATCATTTATTGATGCTAAGACACTGTTTGTTTGGTGAACATATGTGGAGAATATTAATGGATATTATATATTACAAAAGCTCCCTCTTATTGACTTCTGCGTCACAGCATAAACACCCACGGCCCAATAAAACATGACTTTGTCTTAATAGCATTATGAATAAATTATTAAGGGCTTTTTTTTTTTCCTTCTGCAGTAATTTTACTAGTTTGAATTTTTTTTTTTTTTTAACAAACCTTCCACAGGACTGTAATTAAAAGTAAAGGAACGCGCAGCAGTTTTTAGCCATAATCCTCTGGAGATTAATAAGGAACTGTCCATGGTCAGACTAGAGAATATGCTCTGCTTGCTGAGGGGCTCCTTGAGAATGACCTTCATGGCAGGGGGTGGGGGGAGCATGACCTCTGCTGCACTGGGATCTTACCACCTGCGGCTGGGGTCTGCGTTGTAGGAGAATTTGCCCGGAACGGCTGCCATGCCACGCCTGTTGGATGGCAGTGGACATGGCCGAGGGCAGGAAGCACATCATCCATGGCTAGCCCAAGGCTGACCCAGGGTAGACCCCTCTTCAAATGCTTGTTGGATGAGTTCTTGCCCTCCAGCCCATGCCCTTTACTCCAGAGCCACGCTGCGGTTTGCATTTCTTCCTGCGGTGCCTTAGGGATCTGCTCCAAGCTCGTATGCTGTGAATAACTGTGATCTGAAACAGGAGGTCCTCATTTAATGGGCAACTATATTTTAGTGATGGCTTCACTGTCTTAGGCAAGTTACTTTGTCACTTTGACCCTCATTTCTTTAAAAATGACAATACCCGCTTCTTGGGAGCTGGCATAAGGACTGTGATACACATGTAAAATGAACCCACTCGGGCTCTGGGAGGCTGTGATTACTCTCTGCTTGCCACCAGATGGAATCCTTAGAAGGGAGTCACCTGATCATAAGCCGATTAAATTCGATTCATCTATTGTGTTGCTATTTTTGCATAACCATTGGATATCTGCTGCCCCATCTCTAGCTCAGTGCTTCCTCCTCTCTGTTCTCGTGGTCATTCAGTTTTGGCTCCTAGTCTCTGTGGCTGCTGTCTGCTGCCTGGCCCTCCAGCGCTCGGTCCTGCTGATTCCCCTAGAGCGAGTGCAGAGAACAAATGTCCACAGAGAGCAGGCTTACTGGAGAAGTCCAGTGTGGCAAATTTCACTCTTAATTTTTTTCCCTAGTGTTTTGACCCATTCAGTCCCCAAATATAACTCCACATCAACTGTTTGCCTTAGCATCTCATTATGAGTAAGATGTTCTCAAAACTCTGGAGCTGAGAACATGTGCCACTGTGCAAGCCCAACCCCATGTGCATTGCTCCAGGCCCTGCCCTGATGGTCACATGATTCCTGGTGCTTACATGGTGGCTCATTCTGGGGACATTAGCTAGTTCTTCAAATGCCCTGGAGGACAGGTAGGAATTGTTACGATCCCTTTGCTGTGTGGGGGAACTCAGATGCTTATTCTAGATCATTGCAGCAGTGGGGTTGGTCAGGAAATAGTCTTCATGGGAGTGCAGCTTCCAGTGTGAGTCCTGATACCTTGGAATAGGTGTACGGTTTTGCTGAAGGCTTTTGGGTTGGCACCACTGGGTTTTTCCTCTTTGGGTGCTGGCCTGTTCCTTAGCACTGGGAATGGTTCTTTTCCCAGGGTCTGAGGGAAGTTAGATTCCTGGTACGTGGAAATCCACTCTTTCGAGGCATGCTTTTTGGGATGTCTCTCACAGACCACCCCTTGGAGACCTTCATTTATGGAAGAATATTAGTCTGGATTGAGAGAGAGAGTGGTAGGACCAGCGATCACAGTTATTATAATCTCGTACCCTCACTGTCCCCGGCCATTTAAGACTTTTTTTTTTTTTTTTCCCCAGGCAGAAGAGTGGTTGTGTTTTTCCTTACACTTGGGATAAACCCTGATATGAGGATAGGATCGAAGCAGAGTTGAAGAGAACCCTTTGGGTTTTTTCTTTAGGGACTGCAGACATTTTGCCAAAGGGCTGTTGACCTCTGTGGAAGCTACATGATAGAGGAGCCTGATGAGTCCGTGGTCCCGAGTCTGAACCTTTCTTCCCTCATTTAGTATCGGGTACAGCTTGCATAAGATTCATCCCCTCTGACTTTGTTTCCTCCTCTGTAAAATGAGTCCAACTTTGAAAGCTATTGTGAGGATTACATAAACGTTTAACACTGCACTGACTCATGATAGGTCCTTAATGGGTTCTTCCCATCCTTCCTCTCTTTATTAGAGCGGGAGGACAGACATCTGTGTTCCTTCCACAGACCTTACAGATGCAGCACAAACGACAGATGCTCAATTAGTCCATGTCCCCAAATGATGTATGTTCCCCAAATGTATCTGACTTCTCTTTGTAATCAGTGGGACACATCCTAGATACCACGCACTGCCAGCAAGCAGCTTGAAATGACAGATGTGGACTCACTCATTATCCTAATAGGTCCATTTTTAGTATATGAAAACTGAGACCCAGTCTTGCCTCGGGGCAAAAAGAAGTGAGTACCTTGGTTCCTGCATAAGAGTGTGACATTTATACATTTGTGTTCCTCATTTGCAGGCTGGTGACCAGTTTCATAAGCAATGATGAGGCAAGAGCTGGGCAAGGGAGGAAAGGCTGCCTGTGGGCATAGTCATTCTTTATCTTATTGACAGGACATCTTTTCTACTAATTTGTCATTCTTGTCTTATCATGTATTTATAGGAAAAGTTTTAGGACTTCAGATTTTTTAAATGACATATAAGCATATGGATCAAGGCATTACTACAAAGATAGCAACCTGTGTCCGCAGGGCCGTGATCAAGAAACAGAAGAGCATCATGTTACGTCCTCTTCATCCCCCAATCTTCCTTGTGCCCCTTCCAGTCACCACCCCTACGGGAAGCACAAACTCGATCACTTTCAATTTTTGTATATTTTATTTAGTTTATTTATTTATTTATTTGACACAGAGAGAGAGATCACAAACAGGCAGAGAGACAGGCAGAGGGAGGGGGGAAGCTGGATCCCCGTGGAGCAGAGAGCCTGATGCAGGGCTCTATCCAGGAACCCTTCGACCATGACCTGAGCCGAAGGCAGAGGCTTTAACCCACTGAGCCACCCAGGCACCCCTCAAATTTTGCATAAAGAAAATCATACAGTACAAAGTTTCTGCAGATGTGGCTTCTTTTACCCTATGTGAGTTTTTGGTGAAAGTTTGTTCATGTTATTAGACTCACTACAGCTCACTCATTACCACTGCAAAATGGTATTCCATTGTGGGAAGCTATCACAGGGTATTTGCCCATCCTACTACTGATGGCCATTTGGGTAGTTTCCGTTTAGGAAACTCTTTCTTTCTTTCTTTCTTTTTTTTTTTTTTAGGAAACTATTTCTTATTTTACTTTATTTTTAAAAATTTTTTTAAAGATTTTATTTATTTATTTATTTGACAGACAGAGATCACAAGCAGGCAAGGCAGGCAGAGAAGCAGGCAGAGAGAGCGGAGGAAGCAGGCTCCCCACGGAGCAGAGAGCCCAATGTAGGGCTCAGTCCCAGGACCCTGGGATCATGACCTGAGCTGAAAGCAGAGGCTTCAACCCACTGAGCCACCCAGGCGCCCCAACTATTTCTTATTTTAAATAAGGCTGTAGGGCAATCCTTGTGCATGTCTTGGATTCGTGTATAAATGCACTTCAGTTAGGTGTGTATCTGTGTGGGGAATTTCGGGCGGAGAGTGAATGCCAGTGCTTAGCTTTCACAGATAATTGACAAATAGTCCTCCAAAGCCAGGTCTTTGGTTTTTTTGCGTGTTTTTTTTTTAATTTTTTAAAAGATTTTATTAATTTATTTGACAGAGATTACAAGTAGGCAGAGAGGCAGTCAGAGAGAGGAGGAAGCAGGCTCCCCGCTGAGCAGAGAGCCTGACGTGGGGCTCGATCCCAGGACACTGGGATCATGACCTGAGCTGAAGGCAGAGGCTTTAGCCCACTGAGCTACCCAGGCGCCCACAGGTCTTTGGTTTTTTAAAAGAGAAAGTCATATTTTGGGAGCGATTGGGAAGGGACCCTTCACCCCCAAACCAGGCTTGCCTTGGTAATCAACTGATCTTATGCCCAGGAATGGAATCCTCTTCCTCTACTTGTAGGTTATGTGTGGCTCACAAATGGAGTTTTAATACCCAGGTTCTATCATGCCACGGTTAGTTGCCTTTACTGGATGGTAATGGTTTCCTCTCATCCTGAACTCCTGAAGGCAAACACTTTCCATGGAGGTACAGACCTTTCTCTGGATGTGAAAACTTCAGCTTGTTCATTTTTATGGTACAATAAAAGCCCACTTTTAAAAATTGGCCAGCAGGGGATTAGGGTATCAGAAAAATCCTATGTTTATGCAGTTTCTGAGCTGTCCTTATCTAGCTTGTTCTGTTCTGGAAATATATTACCAGGAGCTGTCACTTGTCTTAAATGTTTTAATGAATGATATTTAGTTGCCTCTGGCTTTTTTTTTTTTTAAAGAAAGTACATAGATTTTTTTTTTTTAAGTGCAGAGAGAGATGGGGAAAAAATAGATGTTCTGCCTTAACAAAAGCATTACCAAATGCCAGCTAACTGACCTCATTTCCCTGTTTCCAGTACAGTGAAATTTCATTATCGTCATCATCTGCATTAACTAAGTTTTATTGTCTGTCCATAAAGTACTAAGGGGTTTATAGTAGCGTGCGGTGAAATAAGACACGTGTTGGAGTTGGAATCAGGTGCCTGCGAACAAGTCTGTCTGCCATTTAGTAGTTCTGTACCGATGGGATAATCCCTTTGCGTCTCTCACCTCAGCTTCCTCTATTGTAAGAAGGAGAGTTTAGAGAGTTTAGATTCTATGATACATAAGAGTCTTTCCTGCTTTATAAATCCTGTGGTTTGAATTTTAAGCAATTTGGGTATGTTGCATCTAACCAACTTTCAATTTTAATGAAATATATGCTTTAAAAAAATCTTCATGGTTTAAGAAGATAAATGCCCACTTCTCTGAGATCAGGGACCTTTTAAATGGACTTTTTTTTTTTTAAAGATTTTATTCATTCATTTGACAGAGAGAGATCACAAGTAGGCAGAGAGGCAGAGATAGAGGAGGAAGCAGGCTCCCCGCTGAGCAGAGAGTCCAATGCAGGCCTTGATCCCCAGACCCTGGGACCATGACCTGGGCTGAAGGCAGAGGCTTTAACTCACTGAGCCACCCAGGTGCCCCTTTTTAATGGACTTTTTAAAATAAACAAGATGAAACTGCTTCTCCTGGGTGTAGTAAGGCCAATAATGAGGACCCTCGTACTTCCTATTAGTACTTTCCAGACTTGAGACTGCTTTCTTTTTTTTTTTTTAAGCAAAGGGGGAAGTTGAGCATAGAAGGGGAAAATCTATGAGGCAACCATATTAGCAAAACATTGAATTATCCTAACTTCAAATATCCAAATAGCCTCCTAGTTTTTATTTTTAACATTAATATTTATTAAGTGTTAAATATTACTATTTATTTATTAAATATTAAAATTTATTTCAGAAAATATCCATTAAATACCAACTATATGTTAGGGAATTAGGATTTCAAAATTGGTTCACAGAAACCCACATAGTCAGTGTGTCTAAAAAGCACACCCCATCTGGTATTTTTTTTTAAAAGGATTTTCTTGATTTATTTTGAGAGAGAGAGCATACTTTGGGGAAGGGGGAGAGCTAGAATCCTAAGCAGACTCCATGCCCAGAATGGAGCCCAGCGTGGGGCTCGATCTTACAACCCTGAGATCACGATCTGAGCCGAAATCAAGAGTTGATGCTTAACTGACTGAGCCACCCACGTGCCCGAAATCTGGTATTTTATGTGATTTAACTCTTTAAAATCAAAGGAAATGGAAGAGTATATGTTCATTGTAGAAAACTTCAGACCTGGCTTTTTTTTTTTTTTTTTTAAATCGTCTGTACTGATCATAAAATATAAGCTAGGACTTTAAAGAAAGATTATATGTTGATTTATTCTTTTATGCCTGCCTGTTTTCCCTGGAATATAATTACATTGAGAAGCTGGTAAGAATGATGTTTTTGGAGGAAAAAAGAGAGTACATAAAAATCAGCTTTGGAGTTTCTTCAACATAATACTTTGTGTTTAATTTTTAATTATAGCCATATAAGAGATTATATCTAGTGTGTTGAGAATTGATGTTGCTTAATGGGAATGTATATTCTTCCCTAGTAGTATATGTATTATTCATAGAAGAAATGGTCTTTCATGAAAGGGCAGCTGGTCCTTTAAGGTACAGGAATCTTCTGAGTTGTTGCTAACAGTGGTTTTGATTTGCTGCCCAAAGTGCACTTACAGGCTCATTTAACATTAATAGAAGGTGATCTGGGTTCCTTCCTGACCTCTTGGAACCTAAATTATAGCCCGGGTCATTTAAGAGATGTCGGATGAGTGGACAGCCAGTCAGCAACAGGTCATGGAATGAATTTTCTAACCTTTATTTCCCTCCAGGATCTACCCAGCAATACTCCCTTCTTTATCCTGGGGCCGAGGGGGAGGGGAAGTAGAGATCAGTTTATCATAAGAGATTATAAATAATGATTTTTAAAAATCACTCTTCTACTGTCCTGTTTCACTTTCACTTTCTCTTCTGTATTTTTTTTTTTTTTTACAGATTTTATTTCTTTATTTATATGGATCGGGGGCAGAGGAAGAGGTCTGACATGGGGCTCTATCCCAGGACTCCAGGATCATGACCTGAGCCAAAGGCAGACACTTAGCTAACTGAGCCACCCAAGTCCCCCTTCTCTTCTCTATTTCTAATGTTTCTCCTTGCTTTCTTCTTTTCAGCCATTTGCTTATTCGACATTGACCACCACAGCATCTAATATCACATAAGGAAAAATCTTATTATTACTGTACAGAGATTGAGATAGAGCAAACTAACTGATCCAGATGGTCCAGAGGAGTAGATAATAATAAATAAGAATAGCTACTGTGTGGGCTTTGCTAGGTGTCAGGCACCGTTTTTTGTTTTTTGGTTTTTTTTTTTTTTTTAAATTTCATTTTTATGATAAACCTTTAATATGGGTATTATTGTAGCCACTTTTAGGTGAGGAAATCAAGGCTTGGATTCATTAAGGAGTTGTAAAGAGACCTATAGCTAGTAGGTAATGGGGCTAGGATTTGAACCAGGTTCTAACCCCAAAGATTGTGTTGGTGGTGTGAGGCTGAACCTATACTGAGAAATTTCTATATGAAATAAGATGACGGTGTTTGGCAGTTGGGGAAAAAATGGTGGGATTTTTCTCTGGAAATACTTCAGCATTTTCCTCCTGGTGTTGATCACTGGCAAAATAATAGTGATGAGTAAAAATGTTGGGAGTTTGTTAAGACTGGGGAAGATCTGAGGAACTGAGGAGCCATTTAGGATCTCTGTATGGGTTGTTTGAAACTGGATTCACTCTTGGAAGTTAGCTATATTGGACTTACGGTGTTCAAACAGACTTAGGTTGTCTGAGATTCGTGCCTCTGAGTGACCTCCCAGTTTCCTCTCAAAGCCAATGTCCAAAGAGAGAGGGGGTCATAGACCTGCAAAAATTCCTGCCATGAACTCGTTAATGGGACGATCTGCAAGAAGCAACAAGAGGAAGAGTAGTCATTGACCTTGTTCTTTATTCTCAGGGTTGTTTTGCCAATTCAGAATCCTTCCTGGTTCCATACACGTTTTAGGATTGTTTTTCTATTTTTGCAAATTATGCGATTGGGATTTTCATGGGAATTGTACTGAATCTGTAGATCAGTTTAGGTAGTGTGAACATTTTAACAATATTAAGTCTTTCAGTCTATGGACAGGGGACATGTTTCCATTTTAACCTCAAAACCCATTACGAAGTTATGGTCATCAAACCAGTATAGCATTAGTATTAACGACAGACACGGACCAATGGAACCAAACAGAGCTCATATGTAAACTCAGGCATACACGGTCAAATGATCTTTGACAGAGTTGTCAAGATGACACAACGGGGAGAGAAGAGTTTCTTCCACAAATGCTGTTGGGAAAACAGGTGTTCCAATATGTTAAAGAAAGAGGTCAAACCCTTGTCTTAAACCACACACAAAAATTACCTCAATGTAAATTAAAGACTTAAACTTAAGGCCTGAAATTATAAAACGTCTAGAAGAAAATACAGGGGGCAAACTTCGTAACATTGGTCTTGGCAATCATTTCTTGGCTATGACATGAAAAACAGGCAACAAAATGAAAAATAGGTAAGTAGAGCTACATCAAACTAAAAAGCTTTTGCACAGTAAAGGAAGCAAGTGATAGTGAAAAGGCAAGCCCAGAATGGGGCAAAAAATATTTGTGAGTCATCTGATGAGGGTTCAATATCCAAAATACATAAGGAACTCCAATAACCCTCTAGCAAAATGTAAGTAACCTGTCTTAAAAATGAGCTAAGGACTTGAACAGTCACTTCTCCGTAGAACACATGGTTTCGACAGGTATAAGGAAGATGCTTACCAGGAAGAGCAGATCACAAAGAGATGCCACCTCAGAACTGTTGGGATGCCCGTTATCATAAAAAAATGAGTGTGGGCAAGACTGTGGAGAAATTAGAACTTTAGTACACTGTTGGCGGGGATGTGAATGTGGTGGCTGCTATGGAAAGCATGAAGTTTTCTCAAAAAAAAAATTTTTTTTTTTTAATTTTAATTATTTGACAGAGAGAGATCACAAGTAGGCAGAGAGGCAGGCAGAGAGAGAGGGGGAAGCAGGCTCTCCACTGAGCAGGGAGCCCCATGTGGGGCTCCATCCCAGGACCCTGGGATCATGATCTGAGCCAAAGGCAGAGGCTTAACCCACTGAGCCACCCAGGCACCCTCAAAAAATTTAAAGTAGAACTACTGTATGGTTCAGCAGTCCCAGGTCTGTGTATTTACCTCCCCAGCCCCCAAATTATGAAACAGGATCTAAAGGAGATACTTGCATTCTCGTTTCACTGTGGCATTATTAATAATAGCTAAGATATGGGAACAATCTAAATGCCCACTGATAAACGAATGGTTAAAAAAATAAACAGATTATTCAGCCTTAAAAAAAAGAAGAAAATCCGGTCGGACCCTGCAACATGGATGAATGCTGAGGACCTTATGTTAAATGACATAAATCACGACAGAAAGACAAATAGTGCATGATCCCGCTTCCATGAGGTCTCCAAAGTAGTAAAACTCACAGAAGCAGAAAGTAGAATGGCAGTTGCCAAAGACAGGAGGGAGAAGGGAAAGGGAAGTTGCTGTTTAATGGGTATAGAGTTTCAGTCCTACAAGTCAAAAATGTTCTAGAGCTTTGCTGTGCAACAACGTCTGTGTAATTAGCAATACCGTACTGTACTCTTAAATCTTTGTTAGGAAGGTAGATTTCACGTCAGGTGTTTTTTTTTTTTTTTTTTTTACCACACACAGCACACACACACACACACACACATGCACACACAAGCACATACACAAGCACACATGCAGAATAAAGGTACAGACTGAGAATGTGAGAAGGACAAAATGCAAATGAGGCAGTGAGCCTGAGCTTGCATTTGAACTGGCCAAGTTCAAGGTCGCAATGGAGGAAGAGGAGCAGTTGGATTATACTCAGGAGGCCATCATGAGGCAGACTCTCTTCTTTTCAAACCATCCCCTGCACATTCGTGGAGCCTCATTCTGTCCTTGGTGGCAGGACATACAGTGGGAAAGGGCACGCGGTTCGGTATCAGACCTGGGTTTGAGTCTTGGCTCCTCTGCTCATGAATTGAAAATTTTCTTTGCTTTTTCAAATTTTTTACTTTTAATCCCAGCAGAGTTCACACACTGTGTTGTTTGATTGAAACGATTACATTGAAAAGATTAAATGAGATAATTTATGTAGCAATCTCAAGTGAAAATGATGAGGGCTACTTGGTAATATGGAGGCAGCCTTTGGTACAGGAGGCTGAAGTGACTGCATTCGAAAAGTTGTGTGGAAGTTCCTGAAATTTCAGGCAAGGATATTTCTACGAAGCAGGCTCCCTTGGGACCCAGTGTCAGTACCGGTATTTTTTTATGTAGATCTGCCCTCAATGTAAACCCCCAAATATAAACTTTTAGTTAAATTCAGGGACCTAGCAGTCGCCTGTACAAAACACATCGCTGAAAAGTCAGCTGTCACATACTGTTAAGAAAAAAAACTCCTGAACTTTGAAAAAACAAATCTCTGTTAGCCATTCATCTATGGGAAGTGATTAAAGTCTTTCTTTCTCTGTTGATTTTTCCTTCATCTGTTGATGAGATCTGTCCCTGTGTCATTTTCCAACTACCCAGGTTCTGTTCAGAGGCAGGAAGAGCCCCGGAGGAGCCAATCTTGAGGGTGTGGGCAGGGTCATCTTTTGCTTATTTTCCATTGTTGCTTCCTGGGCTTGGCTCTTCCCTAAAGGTCAGATGTGACCTCTAGAGTATTAGCTCCCCACGTGGAGGTTCTCCTTCTTGTCTTGAGCTGCCGAATGATTTCAGTGTTGTTGCCCTAGGGTTTTGCAGTTCTTCTAAATCTTCTAAATATTGGTTTCAGGAGGATAAGTCATAAAGGGTTTCTATCTTAAATGACCAAGTGGCCACCTGCCCGTGCTAGGAATGGCCAACGTCATTGCTCTTTTGGTGATTCGAAGGTGATGGATAGTATGCACAGTGTCCTGACTGAGGTTCAAATAGATGTTCTTTAAACATCGGCAAGGCGTTTGGCAAAGTCTCCCACACTAGTTTTTCTGATACCGTGGAAGGAGAAGACAGAATGCTGGGCCAACTAAGTAGATTCATACGTTTTTTGAGAGTGGCTTCTAATCATCTTTTTTACTCTGTCAGTCATTCATGGCAGCAAATATTTATCCAGAGCTTTACCACGGAGGATACACCAGAGACCAAAGGAGACAAGACTTCCACCTTCATGGAGCTTATATTCTAGCGCCGTAACACGGGGCTCTCCGGTTCTGTCTTATTCCCAGTATCCACAGCCAAATTCGAAGGCATGTTTGTCCTACAAAGCCATAATAAAGATGGTGTGGCACTGGCATAAGGAAGGGCATTTGGGAATAGAATAGTCTTGAGAGTCCAGAAATAAACCCTGTATTTATAGATTTACAATTCAATTTTGACAAGGGCATCAAAATTATTCAATGGAGAAAAATGGTTCTGGGACAGTACAAAAGAGCATATCCTATGTGTTTAAAAACCAGACTTCAGCATAGTAAATCTGAAGGTCTAACTATTCAATGACTCATGAATTGAGCAGCATTAGATCCAGCAAGTAGAGGGGAGCTCCTTGGAGATGCCGAAAAGTGAAGGTTTTTATAGAAAGGAATGCATTGCTTTACACAAGATCACCCTCCTGAGGGGAGTAGAGGGGCCTGTCAGCAGAATACCTCATAGTGCTGACCAGAAAATTCCATCTCGACTGGTCACATGTTACATTCCCAGCGCTGTGCTTGGGGGAGCTGAAACTGGGGTTAAGTCTTGGTTTGCTTGGGTGAGGCCCTTAACATCAACGAGTTCATTTTGGGCCTGTGGTTTTCTTTTTAACACATGCAGAAGAATGAAGTCAGACCCTTCCCTTATTCAATACACAAAAATTAACTAACATGGATTAATTTGCTAAATGTAGGGGCTGAAACGATAAAATCCTGTGAAGAAAACATGGGTATGCGTCTTTTGTGATCTTGGATTAGGCAGTGGGTCTTAAACATGAGAGCAAAAGCACAAGCAGCAAAGGGAAAAGCAGAGAAATTGGATTTCATCAAAATTTATGTGTATCAAAGAATACCATCAGGAAAGTGAAAATGTAGTCCATATAATAGTAGTAAATATTTACAAACCATGTATCTGAGAAAGAGTTCATATCCAGAATAAGTTTTAAAAACTCTTACAACTCAACCCATTAAAAAAAGACAATCCAGCTAAAAATGAGGCAAAGATTTAAGTAGACATTTCCCCTAAGAAGATAGACAAATGGCCAATAAGCCCGTAAAAAGATGCTCAAACCTCATTAGTCAGGAGGTGGCTACAAATAAAAACCACAATGAAATACCATTTCATAGCAACTAGAATGGCTCTAATCAGAAAGACAAACAAGAATCCACGCTAACAAGGGTATAAGGAAATTGGAGCCCTCCCACGTTGCCAGTGGGAATGCAGAATGGTTCGGCTGATGTGGAAAACAATTTGGCATTTCTTCAAAAAGTTAAGCATAGAGTTACATATGACCCAGACATTCCACTTTTATGTATATACTCAAGAGAACCGAAGACATCTCTCTGCACAAAAACTTACTTATGAATGTTTATAGCAGCCTCATTCATAATATTCAAAATAATGGAACATCCAAGTGTATATGGATTGATGAATGAACAAACGAAATGGACTCTCTCCATATAAGAAACTATTATTTGGCCATAAAAATGAAGGAAGTATTGGTGTGTGTTACAACATGTATGAATCTTCAAAACATTATGTATGCTAAGTGGAGGAAAGCAGATACAAAAGACTCATATTGTATGAGTCTATTTCTATGGGATATCCGTAATAGACAAACCCATAGAGACATAAGGTAAATTAGCGGTTGCCAGAGGATGGAGGGAGGAGGGGTGGGGATTGCTAATGAGAACAGTTTCTTTTTGGCAGGATAAAAATTTTCTGGAACTAGATAGTGATGGTTGCACAACTTTGTGAATATATTTAAAAAATCACTGTATAATCTAAAGATTTATTTATTTTAGAGAGAGAAAGAGCTGGGGTGGGGCAGAGGGAAAGAAAGAATCTCTAGCAGACTCCCCACTGAGTGCAAAGCCCGGTACGGGGCTTGAACCCAGGACCCTGAGATCATAACTTGAGCCAAAATCAAGAGTCAGATGCTTAACCAACTGAGCCACGCAGGCACCCTAAAAATCACTGTGTAATTTCAAAGAGGGAGTTTTATGGTATGCAAGTCATCTATCAAATAAAGAGATGTGTTTTCATAATTATAGGTTATGTGAAACCAGCAAAGGGAATATTTGCATTGGGCAAAGGCAGAAAAGTCAGTACTCAGACAAAACTTGATGGATTGGACAGTTGGGTTGAATCTGACAGGGTGAAATTTCGTAGGAATAAACAGAGAATCCTAAAACTGCCTTTAAGAAAAACAACTAATAACAGCCCTATAAAAATAATTCCAGGCTTTGGTTCACAGGGAGCCTGATGTGAGTCAACAGAATGTCACATCCTTTTAAAAGGCTAATGTAACATTTACAGCATTAATACAAGTACAGTTACTCCAATGAGGAATGAATGTCCCTTTTTTTGGAGGGCTGGGCCAATGGTACCCAGACTTTGGAGGTCAGTTCTGGTTGCCATGTTTCAGGAAGTGTCCAATTCAGTGGGTGAGAGTAATCCAAATACATGTTCTGTTTGGCTTTCACAAAGTCAGTTTTCTCATTTCAAGGAATTTTGGTAAGATGCGCCTCTGCTCTCACTACCAGCCCTATCACTCCTTCATTGCCTGGAGCAGGGCCAGGCTTGCACGCAGGTGTCCTATCCACCTGCTCCTCACTAACGTTTGAGTTTAGCCCCCATCTCTACCCAATCTCAAAAACAAACACATGTGAAAAGAATGGCAAAGGGGTCCCAAGACATGTTGAAAGGATAAGGAACATTTGAATAAACTAGTTATGTTTGACCAGAAAAAGACCATGAGAGCAGACTTCAAATATCTGAAGACCTTTCATGCAGATGTGGGAGAAGACAAATGAGTACAGCCAGGGTTTTATGGGTTGAAGCTTCGAAGAGGTGCTTTGATTCAATGTAGAGAGGGGTCCTACTGAGCTCTCTCTGGGTGGGTGGTTTTCATCCAAAGGTGGAGGGTAGGTTGAACTTCGTTGGCACAAGCTGTTGATTGTTTAGGTGAAATTTATGATCAGATGGATATCTGGTGTCGATGAGTTTGGTCATCTCCTATAGTTTCAGGACTTCATCATGATGCTGCCTCTGCCTAGCAACTCTGCCGGTCTATTAGACACTCCATCAGGGACTGGAAACCTAAGACTATCTTACGGTTCTTGTCCTTTGGGAAGCTCACAGTGTAGAGAGCAATGAGCATACCAACACTACGGAGTTATTTTGAGGATTAAGTGACATAGTGCCTGTCATGTGTGTGTCTCACACCTCCTGGAAACTCAATGTTAGTGAATTTTTAAATTAGAGAAGACAGAAAAGCTAAGTAAGTATAGGAAGTGCGACTTGTATGTATAGCACATGAACAGAGCACTGTTGCGTGGGTTACTGATTGTTGGGACTGTGAGTTCCCTCCATGGAGGGCATTGTCAGATGGTAATGGTTGGCTTCTCTGTTGCAGATGAGTAGCAAAGATGGTCAGTGTGACTATGGACAAGTCATAAGTCTATAACTTGCTGGGGCCTTTGTATGGTGATGCTTTGTTCTGATGATAGTGGTGGTGACTGAGGGATGTGGTGTGTGTTTATTTACAAGTGTGTACATTTATGCTCCTGTAAGGAAGGCTAACCTAATATATGGGCAACTAATGCTTTTGGTGTCAGAAGTGATGAGGAGGCCCTATTTGCATTAAACAACATAAAAGTCTCCCTCAACCACTGATGGATAACACCCTAGGAAAGGTGACCATTTTCAGTGACTTCTAATTTTTATTTTAGTGTCTGATTTTAAGCCTTTTGCTAAGGGTCTTGATGGGTTTTTTAGGATTATAGAAGAACCCCAGAGGGCCCAGTGTGTTGATGATTCTGGGAGGGGGCCATAGGGTGAGAATAAAGACAGAGCAAGCCTTCCTGCACCCACTGTCTGTGAGTAGTGAGTGTGGGGGGGATACCTGTGAGTCACATGCCTAGCCTGAGGACATCAGATAAGGGTCCCTGTGTTTTGTGAACTGGACTCTGAGAGTTGAGGAGTACTTGTATTGGCTGATTTTATTTGTCTCAATCATTTTTACGGTATGGTGCATCTCTCTCTCTCTCTTTCTCTCTGTCTCATTCTCTCTTCCTCTCCTTCCCATCATAGCTCTGGATCAAAGAGTAACACATTAGCCAAAGGATAACAAATGGCTTTAATTTCCCTCCATAGGTGCTTTTGTGATTGGAAGGGTCACATCGGGCTGCATTTAGAAATAATCTAGGGACACTCATGGGACCTTCAAGGACCATCAGTGGTGTGAGTTTTCCACTGAGCAGGAAAACGTGATATCAGACAAATCACAGAGATGGGGAAGCTCCATGCCTCCACACTGATGAGATGAAGCCATGGGCTACTGGGTCACCTCTTCTGCTTTTGAGGAGAAAGACTGGCTGGGGCTAGTGACATAAACCAAGAAAATCACCAATCTGCCCTCCTTCCTTGCTTGCTGTCCCTGTGTCTGCCCAGTGCCCTGCCTGTGAAGGGCAGGCGAGTGGTGGGGGGAAGGGAGAAGAAACAGGAAGTAGCTCTGACTCTGGACCAGGTGAAGTGGTTCCTCGCCAATGAGCATGACTGTTTCCTAAACCTTAATGGAAGCGCTTTGATGTTTTTACTACCCTCTCTGTTGAGGAAGGAAGGAAGAAAAGAAGGAAGGGAAGAGAGAAGGCGAGAGGGCAGAAAACACCCATGTTTGAATCTATTTATAGAAACCCGGAGAAGGTCATGCAAAGGTATATTCTGAACTGTAATATTGGTTATTTCTGGGAGTGAGGTTGCAAGGCAGAGAGGCAGACGTTTTGGGTGGTTTGACGTCTTCAGAGAAGCACGTTACATTTTAAAATAAAATGTTTAAAATGATTTTTAAACTAGCATACTATCAATAGAGTATAGGATCTCCCCCACCCCACCCCGCCAAATTAAAGCAGCATCTCTTGGTTTGTTGATAACCCCAAAAAACATGGCTTTTCCTCTTGAGATGGTCCTGTCTGCCTTCTGGATCTTCCTGACGGGGACACTGGCCACATTCAGCCCGGTGTCTGAGCAGGCACACGGTGAATGTTGTGGTTGCTCTGGCTTTGCTGTGTCCTTAGCTTGCTGGCCTGACTCTCAGGCTCAAGGGAACTGCCTCCGTTTCTCCCCCTGAGAAGCGGGGAGCACCAAAAAAGGGTGGCTGGCCCCTTAGGAGGGACTGCTGCTCATCTCTGGCAGTGGAACTTTTTGTCTTTTTGCGGTGACAGGGCCGGCAGATGTCCCCACGTGCAGCAGGTGGGGCAGCCTTCCGTCCTCTTCGGGGACTTTGGTAGTTTTCCAGTCCCATTCTGTCACCTCCGAGGGGTTCAGATATATTTTCGACATCCAAGCCTTCGGGCTGGTACTCAACGGCACCTCGGAGGCACGTGAGCTACGTGAGCTGGGTTCCTCGCCGCTATTACCCGAGTTGGAGATAGAAAAAGATGAGGTGATAATTAATACCTTACAGGTACCCAACTTCTCTAATCCAAAGCTCTTTGCGAACTGCTCAGGAAACCCTAGGGCCGGGAGTCCGGCTCAGCGGGTGCTGAAATGCAGCCCTGCCCTTGAACGCAGCCACCTTCAGGGTCCTCGAGCCCCCCTCCGAGAGACCTTACCTCCAAGCCTCACTTGGGGAGGTGAAAATGAAGCCTGCATCTCACAGCAGCAGCGGGGACGCATTTCTGAGGCGAAATGTAATTACCAGAGTAGGAGCTGGTCTGGCAAGTGGGGATTAGCACCCCGCAGCTCCTACAAGCACCTCTGGCGCTCTGAATGGCTTCAGCAAGATTTGGGGCTTTCTGCTTCCATCCGGGAGTCGGCTCCATGTGGGACACGGCGGAGGACTCGCTGACTACAGGGACATTGATTGACTGCAACCCGGGGAAGGGATTTAGTGGCATTTCTTGGGAACCCAAGCAGCCTGAAGGGGGCGGGGGCGGGGGTACGCGGGGGGGGGGGGGGCACAGAGTGCGAAGGTTGTAAAAGAGGCCACGGTCACCTGCAAATAATAATGTCCGGGCTCCTGCTAAATGGGCAGAGTCCCGTACATGGTTTACTGAGCACGCTGTTGAGGATGGCTGACGCCTCACGGTCAGCCTCGCAGGTACTGTTCCTGGTCTTGGATCTCAAGAACATCACTGGCAGGTGCGTTCCTCTTTTGGGCAAGGCTCCAATGAACCCAGTTCAGGAGTTTGGAAATCTGGGTTTTCTGTTTGCCCTGGTCAGGAACCTCATGACTTTATGCCAGTCTCTGCCCCTCTTGGTGCCTGATTCCTCATCCCTGGCCTGGAGACCTTGGACCAAATCAGGATCTTGACAAATTAAGTTTCACAGAGTCCTAGAGATTTTATTTAACATGCCTCAACTGCCAACAGTGGGGCTGGAAGATGGGGATGATGGGGCTCTGGGCCCATTATCCCTGCTGGGATGAGAAGCATTCTTCTTTTATCTTTGTTGACATAGTAAGCATCTCTTTAAGGTTTCTTTTGAAGAAAGAGTTTTCTTGTTAAAAAAAAAAAAGCTTGATAATAGATGCTATTTTCTGGTTCTCTCTAGTTATAATAGTCTATGCTCTACGGATTGCTTTGGCAGTTCTACGAACAAAACAGCCAGAGTACACATATTGGTTATCCTTGAACATACTGAACAGTCTATGGTATCAAAATAAAAACCATTTTTTCATTAAAAGCTATCTATCGATCATAGTAAAATTAGAAGAAATACCAAAAAAAGCATAGACAAGAAGTTTAAAATCATAACCCTACTCCCCAGAGATGAAACGTAAACATGAATCGCGTCTTCTGCCAATTTTCTGTTCGTATAAAGTTTCTTTGTGGAGAACTGAGCCGATATCTTACACAGTTTTTAAAAAGTTAAAATTATTGGACCCTGTAATCTTTGACCATCGTGACCTACCATGTCATTAAATGTTCTTGGAAGCAACGACAGTTCGTGGTGTTTAGTATTGCCAAGGATACCGTCATACTGTCCGCATCGTCATTTATCCATCCCTTCTTCAAGTGCTGAGCATTTAGAAGGGTCCCAGCATCTTCGAGTTAAATTGCAAGAGGGAACATCTGGGGAATGATTTTTTTCCACCACCTAGATACAGTACATTTGAAGTCTAATTGTTGATGTTGTTGTTTGGTTTATTTGTTTCTTTAGTTTCAGGGTGATGGCGGGTTTTATTTTCCCTTCTTGAAAATTTACACTTAACACCTAAAACTAGTTGACATAAAAAGAAAGTTCAGTCTGGGGATAAGAACTGCTTGAAGGGATCCATGAGGCTACTGAGAAGGTACCATTAGCGATAGGAGGAGGAAGGAGAAATGCTCGGGGGAAGGAGGGGTGGGGGGAGACTGTGCTGGATGAGCAGGAGCGGATGGTTTCTCTGCTGTGACAAAGGACCAGGGCGTCTGACAGCCTCTGTAATACAGAGAAGCCCTTGTGTCAGTCCACAATTACTGACTTTGAGAAGATGGGCCCTTTCGGAGGAGCACACAACTGGCTGCGTAGATCCCCTCAGGAAGCATTGTGAGGGGCTTTGATAAGAACCACATGAACAATACAGCAACCTGGTTGCTAACGTTGACATTGTCGCTAACTAACCCCGTGAACTTGTGGCAAAACTGCTACTTCATCGAATAATGAGGGGGGTCCACTAGGTCAGTCATTTCCCATGAAGGATAGCAGCCCACCTGGGAGCCATTGAGAGACTAAACGGTGTCTGTGAGGTACTTATCGTTTTTATTAGGAACCTGACAGGAAGTGTGCCTTTGCTGTTGAAGGAGGAGAGAAGGGAGAAAACCGGGGAGACTCACATTCATCCCATGCCTTCTCTGTGCCAACCATTGTGTGAACTAGACTCCTTATCCCAACCATCTGTCACAGCAATCCTGGGAGGCAGGGAATTTGCCAGTGGGCTTTACTGTCTTAGCTGCATTTTACAGGAGAGGGTTCTGAGGCTCAGATCAATGGAGCAGCCTGTCCAGGGTCATGTGTCTAGGAAAGTGGCAAAGTGGGGTTGAAATTCATACTGCCTGGTTTCAAAAACCATGATCTTGTCATTGGGCCATATGGCCCCGATCAAACATATCTTTGAATAAAAAGGGAAACAAAAAAATTATTACCCAATAAATAAATTTTGTAGACAGGAAGGAAAATGAACAAGGCTCCCAGTCAGATAAAAGAAAAAAAAAAAGATGCCTTATAAATCTGGGACTATTTCCTCTCTAAGTTCTCCTTCAACATATACAACCAAATGCTTTTCCATCGTATCTTGTAGATGTCAAGGAGTATGAGAAATCTTTTAGTCCAGTCATTTTTTCCTATAGATAAAAAACGAGGGTCCAGGAAAAGGTAACTGACTTGTTTGGTATCATTTAGATGGTTAGGAGCAGAAACAGAGTAGGAATCGAAGTGATCTGCAATCAAATGAGACAAGTATTAGTAACACTAATGCTGTGCCTGGCACGGATTAGTACAGTCTGGGGCAGATCTTCTGCTTACCCTCTATGATGCCATTTCCTCTCCTGCATTCATTCCTTTATCCATTCAGCATTCACTCGCTGTGCCCAAGCCATGTTTCCAAAAGGCTCTTGGTCCAGGTAGAAAGAAGTTCATAATGTCTTACACCAGTGTTCTTCCATTCACACTCTAGATCATGAAGAGTGGGTTTAGAAGTAAATGGGAGAATAAATAGAGAAAACGAAATCATAGGCTCAATTTTTGAAGGGTTTGTCATTGAGTGAAAGTAAAGAAGGCAGTGAGAAAAGTCAAAATCAAGGTCAAACTTTTGGGGGGTTTTGGGGAGGAGATGGAAGTCAGAATGATCTTTAGCCTTACTTACTTACTTACTAATTTACTTTATTTATTTATTTATAGGGTTTGTTTGTTTGTTTGTTTGTTTGGTCTTCTTTTACACCAAAGGGAAGAAATACTGGAAAGTCAGACTGAAGGTAAAAGAGGAGAATAGAGCCAAATCTTCAGGGCTGACATGTGATGGAGAGGTTGAAGAGTCTTGAGCTCAAGTAGAGGGGTTGAGCTTTGGGAAGAAATAGAATAACCTTCTAAGATGGATAGGATATGAAAGGAAAAGTGACAATGTAGAAAATCTTGAACTGAAGGCAAGGAAGTAAACAGAGCTCGGTTTTCCTGTAGGCTGATTGGGATTGGAATGGCAGGTTTGAGTTATGAAAACAGGAATTGGGCTCAGCGTGTACCCACACGGGAGATTTCTGTCCTGGGAGGGACAGACGGACTTTTCGGCACCTCTGCAATTGGGAAGTTAGTTTCTATAAACCTGGGGCGCTCCCAGAGCAGCCTTGGCCTTCAGTGGGAGATGGGTGAAGCCTGGGTTGGTGGTAAACATGACTCTACGATCCTCCTCTCCTTGGTCATGACATTGCAGTCATTTCCCTTTTTATCCTCCTAAGTGGAAATCGTGACCCCCTCTAACCATTCCCTCCCTGAGGAAGGGTTCTCAAGAATGACTAGGAGAACTTACTTCCGGTTCATGATGGTGGAGCAGCCCTGGGCTTCTGGGTCAGAGGGACTCGTCATCCAGAGGTCGGTGGTCACCTTTTTGCACTTACTTGAAAGAGGCTTCAGAGTAGTTATTCTGTCTCCAAAGAAGACAGAACTAAACAGCAGGTTTAAGTGACAGCCATGGAGAATTTACTCTGACAAGAGATACGTATGCTGTGGGCAAGGATTGGGAGGAGGCTGTAGAGTGTCTGTCCCTAGAGACCTCCAGGCCTTTATTTTTCTGGACCCCTGAGATGCAGAAGAGCCTTCTACAGGGTTTTGGTCCAGGTGGTAATGAGACTGCCTTGCAGAGCTCTATTTAATTTGTATTCCTGATAACTGGACCCCAGATAGTTATGGCTAGAAGAGGTCCATTTAGGAGACTGTTGACAGTTGAAGATTTGAGGAAGGGTTCCACACAGATGCACACACACACCCACACACGCACACACACACACAAAGGGAGGAAAGAATTCTTCTATTGCTTTCCCGTTATGTCATGGTCCTTCGCAAGAGGCAAGTGTTTTATTCCAGGGGCAGAGACCTGATGTTTAGTCCCAATTTTGTACAGGGAGAGCCTCACGTACTGCATTTTTATTCATTTCTGACTTTATACTTGGTATCCCTAATTTCTAATACCTAAAAACAATTTTTACTGTTAAAGGTGAGAGGAAGTGTTTTTTCTTCTCAATGACACATGACCTGATTTGGCACGGAGAAAAGAATGGTGCTTTTGGACCTGCAAATTTCCTACAAGAACCATGGAAAATCCTGAGGGCTGTCATCTCCAACACTTGGGTGGGGCCAGTAAGAGGATGATAGATCACTGGTGTTGAATTTGTATGTGATGAGCAGTACATTTTATACTCTGCCAAGACAACCAAAAACATACGGCCCTGGACTCACATAATCGGGAAAATATACTGATCCGTGGCCAGTGGTTGTCATCAGGTCACTAAACCTATTTCCCCAGATATAAAATGAGCCCATCTTGCCTCTCAGTACAAATGTAATAAAATGTAGTAATGCAGCCATGAAAATAAGCACTGGCCCATAACCCAAGGGCTTAAGAAGTCAAGGCTAATGAGAAACGGGCAGTATACAAAAAATAAAATTGAATTTCCTCCTCTTTATCTTGGGTTTGATAGGAATTTGGGTATATTTTCCACAGAGAGTGTCTGCACAAGCCTCACGCAAGTGGGATACAGAAAAATGGGAAATAGTGGGCATTGGTTAGAGGAAGAGTGGGTAAATTATAATTGGGGAAAGGGCCAATGAAAATTTTATGGGACTAATAATTTTTACATCTACTAGTAGATAATGAGGTGCCGATACGTCAGGCACAATTTGTAGTTGTGGAACTCCCTCCAGTGTGAGGAGAGAGAGTACTGAGGAAAGCCAGGAGTGGTTGAAGCTCGGTGCTGGTGTTACCTTTTCTGGTGTATATCAAACACGCCTCCCCTGAACAACGGAGGACGGGGAGGGAAATCCGTGCTATTGTGGTGTCTCTGAAGGCACGGGGAGGGCCCTGTCCTGGCACGCAGAGCTGCCCTGATTCTCTCCTGCCCTTTCTTCTTCTGGAAAGTCTCCCTGCTGTACTCTTCCTATGCATGCCCTTACGACAGAAGGATCAAGGGGCCACTTCAGAGGAGCTTAAGCTTCTAACAGCCTTTTCCAAAAATAACAAAGGTGGAAGAAAGAAAAGACAGCCATTTGTGAGTGAAAGCCTGAGCCCAATAAAAGAGCATGAAATGAGACACCGTGGAGGGGAAAGTAACCTGAGAGAGCACAGAAGCCCTTCTCTCTCACTTGATAGAAGAGGAAACTGAGGCCCAGAGAAGTCTTGCCCTTATGGGACAGTGTTGTCCCAGTGTCATCCTGGGCCCCCAACCTTTGTACACTCGTAGATGAACTCATCCTTTCCCAGGGGTCCAGCTTACCATGACTCATGCCTGACCAGAGAGGAGAAGTTTCCCTGCGTGCTTCTGATGTGTAATTTACATACCTCTGGGGTGCTTGGTCTGGAGGAACAGAGTGTAATTGAGACTCCGCACATGGGAGGCTCCACTCCTTCGCCTAGACCTGCTCCCCACCCTGTGTGTCCTCTGTCAGGGAGTCCCCCACTAGCTTTTTGGGACTATCCGCACTCCTTCCCTCATCCCTGCATCTGGGCAGTGACTCACTCTTCATTCCTCTCCTGTTGTTTCCACCTTTTCTCTTCTCTGCCCATAATACGAGCCCCTAACCCCTCTTCACTCTGCTTTTCCCTGTTACTCATCTCAGCTCTCCTGGTCTTTCTATTCCGCAGCCAGCTTTAAAAAAAAAAAAAATTATTAACATATAATGTATTATTTTCCCCAGGGGTACAGGTCTGTGAATCATCAGGCTTACACATTTTATAGTACTCACCATAGCACATACCCTCCCCAATGTCCATAACCCAGCCACCCTGTCCCTACCCCCTCACCCCCAGTAACCCTCAGTTTATTTTGTGAGATTAAGAATCTCTTATGGTGGGGCGCCTGGGTGGCTCAGTGGTTAAGCCTCTGCCTTCAGCTCAGGTCATGATCCCAGGGTTCTGGGATCAAGCCCCACGTCGGGCTCTCTGCTCAGCAGGGAGCCTGCTTCTCCCTCTCTGCCTGCCTCTCTGCCTGCTTCTGCCTACTTGTGATTTCCTCTCCGCCAAATAAATAAATTAAAGATCTTTTTAATATTTTATTTATTTAGTTATTTGACAGACAGAGATCATAAGCAGGCAGAGAGGCAGGCAGAGAGAGAGGAGGAAGCAGGCTCCCCGCTGAGCAGAGAGCCCGATGCGGGGCTCGATCCCAGGACCCTGAGATCATGACCTGAGCCGAAGGCAGCGGCTTAACCCACTGAGCCACCCAGGTGCCCCTAAATTAAAGATCTTAAAAAAAAAAAAAAAAAAAGAATCTCTTATGGTTTTTCTCCCTCCCCGGTCCCATCTTGTTTCATTTTTTCCCTCCCTACCCCCCACAATCCCCCTCCCTGCCTTTCAAATTCCTCATATCAGAGAGATCATATGATAATTGTCTTTCTCTGATTGACTTATTTCACTTAGCATAATACCCTCTAGTTCCATCCTCTTCATTGCAAATGGCAAGATTTCATTTCTTTTGATGGCTGCATAATATTCCATTGTATATATAAACACCATATCTTCTTTATCCATTCATCTATTGAAGGACATGTAGGTTCTTTCCATAGTTTGGCTATCCACAGCCAGCTTTTTAAAGGCACAAATCAGACTGCTTTGCCAGTGAATAAAGTTCAGACCCTTCAGTGTGGCACACAGTGTCCTCTGCACCTTGGCCTCCAGGGAGCTCTTCAGCTCTGTCTAGCCTGCCAAGTGCCATCTTGAGGTGCTCAGCGGCTGCTCTGCTATTCTTCTGTGGCTCTGTATGAAAGCCGACAGAGTAGCCAGCATCTTCCCTTTGCCAGGTACACTCGGTGCAGATAACCACCTTTATCTAGTGCAAGTTACCACCTCTTCTTTTAAGCCTTCCTGATTCTCTCCTTTAGGCTCCTAACCCAGAGAACAAAATGGTGGTTGCTGAAGGGAAGGAGGGGGGTGGGGATGGGCACAAAATGGATGATGGGGATTAAGCGGTACAAACTCCCAGTTATAAAATAAGTAAGTCACGGGGACGGAAACTACAACATAGGGGATATAGTCAATAAAACTGTAATACACTTACCATGGTAAGCATTTTATAATGTGTGTAATTGTCAGATCACTATGTTGCACACCTGAAACTAATTTGCAACTAATTTAATATTTAATAATTTTAACTAATTGAATATTCTATGTCAGCTATTCTGCAATTAAAAATTTCAAGAAAACATCAGATTTTAGGCAGGATAGTCAATGGTATTGGACTATTGTGCGGGGACAGATGGCTCGCCGTGAACATAACACAATGTATGGACTTGTCGAATCACTATGTTGTACACCTGCAACTAATATAACAGTGTCAACTATGCTTTAATTAAAATGAAGTTTAGGGAAGAATAAACCACAATGTTAGATGTTGGATGGTCAAAGATGTGAAAATGGTCAAAAGAATGAAAAAAAAGCCCACAACAGTCTTTATCTTCCCTCTGTCCTCTGCATATCTCTCCTGTAGCCCCTTTTTGGCACTTTCAGTTGTTGGGGTTTTTCCCCTGCCCATTCTGGAATGTAAACTAATGGACCATCTCATTCATATATTTTTTTAAGATTTTATTTATTTATTTGCCAGAGAGAGAGAGAGAGATCACAAGTAGGCAGAGAGGCAGGCAGAGGTAGGGGGAAGAAGGCTCCCCGCTGAGCAGAGAGTCTGATGTGGGGCTCGATCCCAGGACCCTGAGCCAAAGGCAGAGGCCTAATCCACTGAGTCTCCCGGGTGCTCCTCATTCACTTCTTTAAAAGTATTCTCCTGAGTCCTTTCTTCACACCAAATACTAAAGGTTAAAAATATGAATGAGAGGGGCGCCTGGGTGGCTCAGTGGGTTAAGCCTCTGCCTTTGGCCCAGGTCATGATCTCAGGGTCCTGGGATCGAGCCCCGCATCAGGCTCTCTGCTCAGCAGGGAGCCTGCTTCCCTTCCTCTCTCTCTGCCTGTCCCACTCTGATTTTGTGGGGAGGGAAAAGAGGGTGAGCTAGAAAATGAGACAGAACAGCATGCAGAAAAATAGCAGGAAATTCAAATGCGGGCGCCTGGATGGCTCAGTGGGTTAAAACCTCTGCCTTCAGCTCCAGTCATGATCCCAGGGTCCTGGGATGGAGACCCACATCCGGCTCTCTGCTCAGCGGGGAGCCTGCTTCCGCCTCCCCACCTCTCTCTGCCTGCCTCTCTGCCTACTTGTGATCTCTGTCTGTCAAATAAATTTTTAAAAAATCTTTAAAAAAATTAAAGAATTAAAAAAAATAAAAATTCAAATGAGTAAGTAAGTAGATATGACAATATAAAAGCAAAATTAGGAAAGGGAAACATTTTTTTTAACTGTTCTTAAGATAAATGCAGTGACACCACAGCAGAGACAGCAGGAGATCTATACGGAAGCACAATGGGCATATTCTGTCCACTGCCCCGATCCGCCCTCCACTTTCCTACATCTTGCTCTGTGCCCAGGGAGGCTGACCTGAATGAGAGCGAGGAAGAAAGAGGAGTGAGACTCCCCCTGGGCTGGCCTCAGGCCGGGTCCCTCTGTGGGGGTCACACTTTTCTCCAAACAACCCTTCCAGTCTCGGGGTTCCAGGGACGACCCCCACTCCTCCCCCTCAGGGCTACGGGTGGTGACCACACCTTGCTGTCCTTAGCCTCTGTATCCTGCACTATCCCCTCCCGCACCGTTTTGAGAGAGCACGAGGTGGGGTTGGAGAGGGAGAAGCAGGCTCCCCAAGAGCAAGAACCCCAGTGCGGGGCTCGATCCCAGGAACGCAGGATCATGACCTGAGCCGAAGGCAGACACTTAACTAACTGAGGCTCCCGCCTCATGCTCTCTCTCACTCTTTCTCTCTCAAATAAATAGAATCTTAAAAAAAAGAAAAAGAAAAAGAAATGAATTAATTAATGGGTGAATAAAACTTAACAGTGTCTATTCGTGACCCAATCAGGCAAGAGATCCTTTGTTTTCCTTCTTTCTGTTCATGTTTTCCCTACTCCCAGTGAGAAGACCCAAGCATTTAAAATGGTATCCTGAGGGGCAGCTGGCTGGCTCAGTCAGTAAAGCATGCAACTCTACTCTTAGGATTGTGAATTTGAGCCCCATGTTTGGGGTAGAGATTAACTAAATTAATTTAAAAAGCAGGGGTGCCTGAGTGGCTCAGTTTGTTGAGCGTCTGATTTTGGCTCAGGTCATGATCCCAGCATCCTGGGATCAAGTCCCACATCGGGCCCCCTGCTCAGTGGGGAGTCTGCTTGAGACTCCCCTTTCTCTCTGCCCCTCCCCCTACTCTCTCTCTAAAAAAATTAAAAACCTTAAAAAAGTAAATAAAAAAATAAAATGATACCATCAGTGTATTTTCTGTACATAATTTATCTCATTTTCAAATCGAAGCATTAGAACTCACCAGCTAATTAGAAATAAGTAAAGACAGGTCTCCAGTTTCTGGTTTGTTATCTCTCTTGTGGCTCAATTATATTTTAATTGTCCCAGAAAAAAAAAATACAGACAGGAAGGATACATACATGTATCGAGTGCCAGCTGTCCACTTCACACATGGTCTCATTTAATGCACCCACACCCTTTGAGGTGTGCGTTACTATGTACATTTTACAAATGAAGACACAGAGGCTCTGAGGTTATGTGACTTGCCTGGGATCCTATGACGAGCAAATGTCAGAGTTGGGAGTCTAACCACGTCTGTCTGATTCTAAAGTCCATTCTCTTTCCCCTTCACTACACTTCCTCCCTAGGGAAACAGAAGAGAATCAGGGACATAAAATCTCAAGAAGTTTCACTAAAAGACATTTCTCTGTGACTCCAACAACAAATTGGACGGAGGAGGCAGGCACTATGAACTCTAACTCTAATCCCTTTGCATGACATGATTTCGAGAAAGTCAATTAACCTCTTATTTTCCATCACCCCGTATTCACAAATAGGGGATATGCAGATTTTCCTTAATTAATGAGAAAGAGTTACTTCCCAAGTTGGTTTGTGTTATTTGTTACAAACGTGCATTCACTGTAATTATGAACCATAACAGTGACCTTACTTCTTTTTTTTTTTAAAGATTTTATTTATTTATTTGACAGAGAGAGATCACAAGTAGGCAGAGAGGCAAGCAGAAGGAGAGGAAGGGAAGCAGGCTCCCTGCTGAGCAGCGAGCCCGATGCGGGACTCAATCCGAGGACCCTGGGATCATGACCCGAGCCGAAGGCAGCGGCTTAACCCACTGAGCCACCCAGGCGCCCAGTGACGTTACTTCTATAAGAAGTTAGTAATTGGTCTGAAGGAAATGACAGCTGGTCTGGTGAAAAATCAAACCATTGGATCCAAAATGGATTCCCTTTTTATTTCACTTTATATAACGTCTCTTTTGAAGTGTGTGATGCCTGTTTTCTTTTACGCCTGGTGATAGGACAAAAAAATGGAGAAACGAAGAGATGTTTAGGAGAGAAGAGGAAGGACAGGTAGGAGTGTGGCTGTTGAATACTTTACGTGCCAAATTGATTTTTTTTTTCCCCAGGTCTAATAACTCCAAGGTGGAAATGGATATTTTTCCTTGAGCATTAAACACATAACATTCACAGCACTCATTGGACCTCAACAGTTACTGGCTGTTGACAGAACTTGAATGTTGACAATGCAGAGTCTAAGATTGAATATACTGGACAGAGCAATAGAGGAAATATTCAAAGTAGAAGCATTTTAGAATATAAAAATTATACTTTCAATTTTTTCCTGGATCCTGAGAGACAGTATAACAGAAAGAGCCTCAGTCTGAGATGCTTTCTCTGGATGTCTTATGAGCTAATGCTCCGTGTGACCTTGGGCAAAGTATTGAACTCTCGGAGCTTTTGTTATAGTTTAAATAGAAGTTATGGAGTTTCTGCTGTTGAAGGGCTGGGCATCTGTAAGGTGAGTTTAGTATCTTCGAGTGCCTTCCTTGCACTTTTGTCCTTTGGTTTTGCAGTGGCTGTGGTACTCAGTTTGGTCTATAGCCACCTTGAGAGCACGCCTGATGAGGTAGGTCAGCAGAAGAACAGAAATGTTTGAAGGCACAGATAGTAGGAAACAATGGGAAAAGGGCACTTGAGTTTTCCCCTCAAAATCCTGCTACTTCTTTCAAAATAAAGACCTAAATAAGTAGATTTTTAAATTGGAAGGAAGAATTAAACCCAGCTTTTACAGGCTAAGTTCCTAAAGGATGAAACTCCTTGACCTATTCCTATAGTGGCCCCTGCAATTAACAGGCACCAGGCTAGGGGAAACCGAACTTGGCCAGACCCTGGGACTTAGAGATTATCCGCCACCCATGCCACCATTCTTCTAGGACCTGGGAAAGACACCAGCTCCTTCCCCAATGGTCTGTCATTTTGCCAGTTGGAATATGCTCTCAGACATTCAATCCACTCTTTTCCTTGTTTTATAAAAAGTCCAACCTTTATACACCTAATATGATTTAGTTCTGGTTTAATTTCCTGAATCTTTGTGTTGCTTTTTCTTCTGGCTCTCATGTTCAGTGCTGCCAGTGTCTTTGTCCCCGCAGGTGCAGACAAATTAGCATAAAGAGTAAGTTGCAGAATTGGAGAACAGCAAATTTGATTTCAAAAGCCATTTCAGATTGAGGTCCATTTGGTGGCATTAGGAGCAAAACTAATAAACAAACCAGATTTTTTTTTTTCCCTACTCAAATTGATTTTTTTTTTTACTTGACAGTATCCCTTTAGAAGTAGAATATTTTATCAAATTCTGATTTTAGCTGTCATGTACAGTGCTTTTTTTTGTTTCCTTTCTCATTATTGCCGACTGTTAAGTTATGTGGGTTGGTAAAGGAAGAGCTTTTCCTTTATAATAAAGAAGAATGTGTCCTTCTTGCAATGCCATTATCTACCTGTGTTTCATGACCTTATAGAGGCAGCACATTGTGATTCGACACTGTTCTTCGTGCTCGCTTAACTCCCATTTTACAGATGGGAAAAAACTAGAAAGAGACTTTCGGGGCCATACCTAGACTTGGAAAGATACGATTCTGAAGAAACCCAGATCTAGTTGACTCTGTCACTGAGCTGGCAAACGTTGTTTATGACTTCTCTCATAAGGACTGGTGTATGTTTATTAACCTCATGTTCTGGGGGGTAGGAAGAGTTTGCGGTAAGCTGGACGGACAGATCGGAGGAGGCCTGTGCTGTGGGTCCTAGTCAAGGTCGTCCAGAGAGGGGCCAGAGTGCAGAATTCACTGAGCATTTTGGGTCTTCTGAAGGATGTCCACGTCTCGGTGTGTAGGCTTCTGTGATTGCAAGACTCAGTTCCTCAGTGAGGGGGTTCCTCGAAAGCATGTCCATGTCAGTAGGAGGCAGTGACCTTGCAGGATTCACGCTGCTGTTGGACCTCAGGGCAGTGGACCTGGATCCCGGGATGGCCCTCGGGACTCCATAGAGGGCTTTGGGGTCTTTCCTGGGCTATCCTGCCACGCATCAGCTTCTCCTGAGCCCCCTGCTAACTCGCCTAGGGTTTCCCTCTCTGCCCCTGTCTTTTCTCGACCCCAGAGCTTTGCTTACTCATGTTTTCTTCAATTTCCTCATTTCTCCAGCTTGAAGTGGCCATTCTGGTGCAGATTCCCCATCTGTGCATTTACTGTGCGGCACTCTGAGCTCGGCTTTGGCTGATTTTTGCCTGATTTGTTCTGTATTTGCTATTACAGATTCCTAAGAGGAAGAATCTGATTAGCTCATCTTGTTCTGGGCCATGTCACGGGTCACTGCCCTGTCTGTAGCCAGACTGCCCTCAGTGAGGTGCCCACCCTGAGAGGGTCATGTGGGAAGAAGTGCCGAAGGAAGGGGCTGTGGGAGGAGGGGCAGCTCGGCCCTGGCCTACTGTTCTCTTCATAAACCTTCCTAATACTATTCCTCACCCTGAAATAGTCCGCCAGACTCCGAGGAATAATTTCTAGGAGCGAAAATATTTTCAAGGTCAGAAAAGGAGAAATCATTAAAGTGACCGTAGCTACAAGACACTGTCTTAAGAGCTTTACATTTATTACTTCATTTCCTGCGTACAACAGCTTTATAAAGTAGATATAATCCTTTTTGGGCTTAAATAACTTGTTCAAGACAAACCAATATTAAACAGGGAGGGGTGGATATGCAAGTGTAGTCTGTCACACTCCAAAATTGTGCCTGCAAATTACTCTTTCCATAGCTAACTGGGTATCTTTAATGGGTATTTTCTCCACCTGAGTCAAATTAAGCATCTATGAAATAATTTGGTTGGAATTGTAGCCGTGATGGGGGGAGCATCACACACCAGGGCTGGGATGGAGGGGAGCAGTGTGGGCAGGTGAGGGAGGTCTCTCTCCTCAGGAAGCAAGACTCCCTTCTGTCAGCGCTGTGGGGACCAGAGCCCCCAAAGGACGCATCCCCCCCAACAGACGTAAGTGTGCCATGTGGCAGCCTTCCGTGACTTGTATTAGCACAGATCCATCATTAATATGACAAATAAGCACACCTGCAGACTTAATTGCTTCCATTTTCTTGAGTCACTGATAGGTTTATGGCCCGCCTCAATTCCAGTAAAACGAAAGCAATCTAGATTGGAAGAAAAAAGTGCCTTGCTCCAATCAATCTCTCGAACAGACCCAGACTCCAGCCCTGATGACAGACTTTCTTTCTAGACAGGGTAATTAAAGAGGCAGAGCCAGATACTTCTGAAAGTCCCTTCGTCTCAGTTTTATCATCTATAATACAATCTTAGAAACTCTAGACGGGAAACATCTTTTCTTCTCCCGTCCCTCTCCAAATGATTGGCCCTCCCTCTTGGCAAAGGCCGTATGTGCCCTCCATCTGTCTTATTCCGGAGGCCAGTCAGCGTAGGCTTTCCAGTTTGCTCCTGAGGGGATAGTGGATGTGCTAAGGGGTTTCTGCTGTAGTTTGGGGTCTCTCACTTAAGACTGAAAGGCACAAAAAGAAAAGCCATCTTTGTGCCAGAAGCATTTTCGCGCACAAAACCAAGAATAACACAAAGTGGGATATCACTCGTTCCTCACTCTATTGAGGAACCCTCTAGCAAAGAGAGCAAAGCTACCTAGTGTATGTTTTGTACCAGTGGAACATTTTAAGTATCAGGGAAAAAAAAACAACAAAAAACAAAAAAACAAACCAAAACCACACAAGGATTTGGAAAACTTTAATAGATTATTAAATGACTATGTAGAAATTATGTGTGTAAAATGGAAATTAGTTGACCAAGAATATGTTTTGGTAACCCTCGGGGTGTAAGAGATCCCCACAAGATATAGAGAACTGGTGCCAGTCGGAAAACCCTCAGATTCTTTCATGATTGTGGAAGAGGGGAGATGAAAAAGTAACTGATGGAATGACTTTTCTCAGTTGTTACGAAGAATTCGTGAATTTTTTTAAAGATTTTATTTATTTGGGGGAGAGAGAGGGAGAGAGATCATGAGAGGGAGAAGAAGACTCCCCATTGAGCAGGGCGCCTGAGACAGGGCTCGATCCTGGGACATGGGATTTATGACCTGAGCCAAAGGCAGACTCTTAACCGACTAAGTCACCCAGCTACCCCCAAATTTGTGAAATTTCAACAAACATCTTACTTTCTGAAATTTAAGTACAAAAACAAGTAATAGTGTGTACTGTTGACCCTTGAAAATCGTGGGGGTTGGGGCTCTGACCCCCCTCCCTGTACAGTCAAAAATCTGTGTATAACTTTTGATACGGCAAAGACTTAACCGATAGCCTGCTGTTGACTAGAAGCCACACCCATGATGTAAACAGTTGATAAACACACATTTTGTATGTTATATGTATCAGATACTGTATTTTGATAACAAAGTAAGCTAGAGAAAAGAAAATGTTATTAAGAAAATCATAAGGGGGGCGCCTGGGTGGCTCAGGAAATTAAGCCTCTGCCTTCGGCTCGGGTCATGATCTCAGGGTCCTGGGATCGAGCCCCGCGTCAGGTTCTCTGCTCAGTGGGGAGCCTGCTTCCCCCTTCTCTGCCTGCCTCTCTGCCTACTTGTGATCTGTCTGTCAAATAGATGAATAAAATATTAAAAAAAAAAATCATAAGGAAGAAAAATACATTTACAGCATTGTACTGTATTTATCAAAAAAAAATCTACATATAAGTGGACATATGCAGTTCTAAGACATGTTGTTCAAGGGCCATCTGTACTAAGGGTACCACGAACTAGCTGACAAAAATAGTTAGGTTACTGATGCAGCAAAAAATACAGCCATGCCTCGCAAAGAATTTCAGAGATGAAGTCGGGGAATAAAGGTGTCAGAATATCTGATTCAACCTGATCGGGAAGAGCATCCCTGTTTGTAAGGATTCAGCCTTTATGGGGGGCAAACCACTGAGGCCAATGGTGATGGATGAGGTCTGTAAATACTTCAACAGGAATTGAACCCAGTATGAGTATAAGGGGCAGGCTAAGTGGTGGGAGTCACGGTAACACTGGGAGTCTATAGAAGGAATCAAGTCTGAGTGTCATGGTGATGAGGCTTTACCATACTGCTCATCAAGGGGATCTAGTTAGATTTTCAGAAAACTTTGCCAGGTTCTACCTTTAAATAAAATCTCTTTTTTTAATAGTCAGTTACCACCATATTTGTTGGTAATGGAGCCTCGGTTATGAAAGCAATATAGTTGATAGTCTTTACACATGATTTAGATGATACTAAGCTTTATAGACTAAAAAGTCAAGTTGATGGAGACAGCCTGCAAGGAGATCATTAGAATCCATGTCAGAGGACAGAAGAGAGGGAGGTGATTTTCATGCTCTCAATGCCAAGGCAATGTTCTCCCAGATACGGGGTCTAGTTATAGTTATAAAAGGGTATTTGTCACATCATTAATGATTCAAAAAAATTACCTAGAATTCATTAAAGTCATTTGCTGAAAACATAGACCCAGTATGCTCTCCTGATTTAAATGGGGAAACAAAATGTCATCATAAAGGGCATGGGAAATCCAATAACACATGTAGAGCCATGTTGATATTTTTAACCAGGAAAAAAATAAGTTATTCTTGTCACTGATCGTTAAGGAGTATATTAATATTAATAACTACAACTCATATGTCTTGCGTTTTGAAGCATTTCCGATTGCATTTTTACTTTAACCACCCTACAAGGGAGATGTTTGTATTACTCCCATTTCTTGAAAGATAGAGAAACTGAGGCATATAGATTTCAGAGTTATAGGTGCAGGAACCTTGCCTCAGACTTAGGGTTTTCTGATACTAGGATCCTTCCTGTCTCTGCTATGCTGCACACTCCACTCTTGGGAACACATTTAATGAACCCAGAGGAAGTGTGAGAGGTGCAGAGGTCAAGAGGAAGTGGGTATGGTTCTATGAAGGTAGAATAAAAAGCCTGATACATGCTAGACACAAAAGCCGAATATGGATGAAAGAAATATGAATGAGTCTGCTGATAACAAAGGTGAACACTACGAGAGGAAGGTGATCCATATTTATCACATGAAATACGTGTGACCTTGTTCACCAAATACTCAATTGCTAGGATTCGAAGTTCTATTTGAAACCCAGGGAAGGTGAGCGTAGGGCAATAAAGGAAGTACTCCTTCACGTGAAGGTATTATTCATAGAGAACTTACTTCCCAGGTGTGGTACAATCAGAAAATATAGGTGTAGTAGACAAACAAAAAAGATACTGGAAGTTTCATGAATGAAAAAGACAAACGTTGGTAAGCAAACAAAAAGCAAACAAAAAGTTACTAAGAAGCTGAGATTGATCTTAGCTTTTTCTTTTCTTTTCTTTTCTAAGATTTTATTTTTGAGCAATCACTACACCAGTGTGGGGCTTGAATTTACAGCTCCGAGATCAAGGGTCCTGTGTTCTACTGACCAAGCCAGGAAGGCTTTCCTACACTGACCTTTGCTTTAAGACCAATGTCCAAGAAGACATGAGCCTCTTGACACAAAATTACCTTCCGGCTCTGCGCCTTTTTGGCCACAGAATGAGGACTGGATGAAGCTATCAGGTGTCCTTAAGTTCCGGTTTTTATGTCCCAACCTAAGTCTCATATCCCACTCATTCCAGCTACCATCACTTGTGTTCTCAATCTAATGGTTTGATTATGAAAGTTATAGCTGTATTCTTTTAGAACAAGAAGCAGAAAACCCAGCAATTTTATTTTTCATTATACAAAACCCAACTAACATTGTTTTCGTTACAGCCTCTAATTAATGGGTCAGTGCTACTAAGTAGGGAATAGAAATGTCAGTGCCACCTTCATCTGTTAATTTCTGGTCTTTGGTACTAATATGGTATGCCCGGACCAGCAAAGAAGGAAAACTAACCATGGGAGGTCATCTTGCCATGGAAATATGGGTGGAAAAATGCTGAAAATTAAAAATGAAACTCCAGAAGGAATATCATGCTGGTTAAAATATAAGAATAGTGACAAGGTTGTGGCAGAAAGTCAGGAGAAAAGGGGCAAGGAAGACATAGTGAGCAAACACGTGAATTAGAAATTAGTCTTATAATAGAGTATATACTAGGGTCCCCACAGGGAAGAGGTAGAGAAGTGTAGAGTGGTTCAGAATGAAGACTGTGGAGCTAGACATCTTGTTTGAATCCAGTCTCCTCCACTTGCTAAGTACATGACACTAGGTAAGCTACTCTACCTTTCTGACTTTTAGCCTCCTCTAAAAGTTGTTCTCTACCTCATGCAGTGACTTCGAGGATGCAGTGAGTCAACACATTCAAAAGCCCTTAGGCAATGCCTGTCTTATGGTAAATGCTTCATAAGCATTAGCCATTATTCTGAATTGGGTTCTGAGACCCTACGTGTTTGGGGGCTGATGTTTGTATTTTCCTATTCTTGACTTGATCAAGTCAAAAGAGGAGAGTATATGCATAGATTATCAGGCCCAGTTCCTGCCATCAGGTCCATTCTCATGGCCATGGCAGATGATACCAAAGATTCTGCCTGACCGATCCCATCTCAGCCTCGTCCTCCGTCACTGGTGGCAAGAGGCGAAGTCAGCTTGTGGACTTGGGTGCTAATGATCCCTCGTGGGATCTGTCACTTAGCATTGCTGAGTGGACAGTGGGAGGCTTCAGGAAGAGTGAGTTCCTTTTCTGGAGTCACAGTATCAAAGTCATGTGACCAGTTTCCTAGCCTCTCCGTGCCTCACCTCCCAGTCCTGGGATAATAATAGTACCTACCTTATAAGCTGTCGAGCAGCTTAAGGAGCACAGATGTGTTTAGCTCAATATTAGTTGTTGTGGAAAATAGTAGTTTTCAATTGTCCTGCTTTATTTTTGGCAGATTCAGCTTGATCTTTGTATCATCTAGCGCTTTATAAATACTAGGCCCATGCAGAGCTTGGTGCCATGAAGTATATATGATGATAAAAGCACAGAGTTCCGGGCACCCTCCACAGAGCACTCACCAGCACCAGAAAGGAGCAGAAGAACAAAGTAAGCATAAGGATTGGTGCCTCGGGTGAATGCAAAATGGCAGACAGACTTCACCTATTTTCAAAAATAAGTCCTTCGTGAAGAATGCTTGACTCCTTTTTTTTTCCACTCTCAGTCCTTTAATGTGTGTTTCGTGTGGAGGGTCTGCAGAGGAGGGGAGGGCTCTAGAATTAAGGGGGCTATAATGAAGAAGGTGGGGAAGAGAAGTGGAAAGCTGTTAGCAACTGGTCCTGTCAATGTCTGTTTTTCCTGTTTAAGCAGCAACATATTAAAGCCATTAAGGACCTGGTATTCCTTTAAAATTACTATCACTGGGGACTAGATGGCTAGATCCACAGTTCCTTGGGGAGATCTGTCTGTCAGGTCATTTAGAGGTCATCTTGACCCCTATTGTAATGAACACTTACACAAATTAGCCTGCAGAAATGGGCTTAAGGCAGTGTCAAGGGAGTCTTTAGACCCATAACTGGAAGAGAGAAAAAAGCAGATCTGATCCTCCAAGGGAGTCTGTCACTGGGAAATCACATCAGATTGCTGCGTGATTTGTACACTAGTGAGAATTGGATAATAACTCAATTTCGTTCCCGGGTCTATGAGCCCAAACTCTTCAAACTCCTGACAGTGTTTACTATCGATGTATATCTTCCGTATATCTAATTCATTAAGCTGAAATACAAGCACAGTGGTTCATGATTTCTCAGTATAAATAAACATCGCTCTGATAGACAATACCGTCTGGTAGAAAGAGCACTGAGCTTGGAGTCAGAAGGCTGGATTTGAGCCCTGTTATCTCTGTCTCATTAGCTCTGACCCTTGCGATCGTCACTCACCTTCTTTGGCCTTTGGTTCTATTTCTGTAAAACCCACCACATAGGACTGATGAATGAAAAGGGAGGGGGCTTTATAAGAAAGGGCTTTGCACATTGTAACACAGTGATTATAATAAGGAATTTTTCACATGCTCGAGTCTTTGAATTCTTTGTAGAATTCCCTCCCACTTTCCTTTCTTAGGCTGGATTACGCAGCAGAGATACGGAAGGTTATTACCATTTTTCATCTTCACTCTGTAGGAACATAAGGTTCAGTTCAGTATGGCAACTTTAGATCATAGGAAGATGAAAGATAAAATCAGGGAATTTTAGAGTAAGAAGAGCCTTTAGAAGTCACTTGACCCCCCTCTTCCGAAGGAGGAGATGGTTTACAGAGAAGACCATAGAGAGATGCCTGGCCCACCTAACCATGTATTTGCAAGAAGGCAACGCTCATGGTCAGCAAGGTGAGCTCACACGTCTGTAGGAATGGGCTAGAAAGCTTTGTTCTCCCAGGGTGAAGATGAGAACGGAAAGTTCCACTTAAGTTGTAATACCTCTTGGCATTTATGATAACAAGCACTATACTGATGAGTCTATACAGAGGAGAAGATTCCATTTACCACTGTTAGTTGTTTGTTTATTTTAAGATTTTATTTGAGAGAGAGAGAGAGAGAAGAGGAATAGAGGTAGAGGGAGAGAATTCCAAGCAGACTCTGCACATGACCTGAGCCAAAATCAAGGGTCAGGCGTTGACCCATTGAGCCCCCCAGGCATCCCTACCACTGTTAGTTCAGCACTACCTCGATTTGATCCTTCCAGCTTCCTTAACCAAAGTTACCATTCCCCCAGACCTCTGGGGACACTTGCCTGTGTGATTTCAGGAGTATCTTGCCATGTGTCTGATAGCAAGCTTGCTAGAGTTGGCCTTGAGTGCTGGCCTTGAATGGGTCCGGGTAGCTCAGTCTCCCTCTGCGAGAATCTCCATGGCCGGATCTTAATGCAGAGGTCTGTGGGTGGGGGTTTCATGAGAGATATCTACAGAGTGTTCCATTTGCTAGCATGCATTGCAGAAATGTCCATAAATGACTTGGCCCAGGTTCCTTACAGACCTGAGCTGATTCCTGGACTTGGGGTTCCCGGATTTATAAAAACTCTTAAGCAGTTGGAGTCATTTAAAAGTACCATTTGCTTAACTCTGTCAAGGATTATTAGTCCATTCTGGAATTTATGTGAGTGATTCCAATAATGACAAGAGCACAGTATTAAGAAGGACAGTGAAGACATTGATGTTGACTAGTATGCGTCAGATGTCAGATACTGATAAGCACTGTACTTATATTACCGTGGGGTTGAGATTCGCAAAATGAGAGAGTGAGAATTGAAATAGTAGAGAGGAACAGTAGCCTTGAAGCCAAGGGGTCTAGGAATTTTCCTCCCTAATTCGTATTTTCTGAGTGAACTTGGTTAAAAAGGCTGGCTTTTCTGGAATTCCTCATCTGTAAAATGGGCCTATAAATACCCCCATCAAAGGGTCATTGAGGATTAAGGTAGCTCCTGGATGTTGAAAGGGCTTCTTAGCAGAGCTAGTGCATAATAGGTACATCATTACTCGTTGGACTGAATCACAGGTGATAAGAACGGAAACACAAGTGGATGAGCACTAATTAGAAATGAGATGAATCAAGACCGTTGAGGACAAGCAGTGGGTTTTCCTCCTTTTGAAGTCATTTCCAGGTGATCTTTTATCCTTGTCATTTTCCCTTCCCATCCCTTTCATAGGGCGAGAGCCATAGAGGGGACCTCATTGACATAGTTTGGGATTAGAATTAAAGCAAATACTAAAGCCTTTGTTAATGAAGGACTAAAAGTACAAGAGAGGATTCAGAAGGAGCAGAGCTCTCAATGGCTCTGAGAATCCGTATCCTTGCAATCAGCCCGCATCCATCTAGGTCCCTGGCTCTCCAAAACCCGGGCGTCCGTATTGCTTCCAGTGCCACACTGCGGGCATGTGGCCCCCAAGGACTTGCAAAGCTCAAATCAGAATTCCAATCATGAAACCGCAGGCTTCAAAATGACTTGTTCTCATTACAATGTATGAAATGATCCGTAAATACATATTTTAACATTACAGAGTTTAAATATTATTACACATCTTACTTGATGTCAGATTTTGTTAAATGCGTGCCGTTATCTCAATTTACAAAGGTCAGTCAGGTGGCAATGGAGAATAGAGCTGGATATATTTAAAATTTTTCTTACCAGTACATCTGCGGCTCAGATAACCCTGCCTTTTTCAAAGAGCTTTGAGCTTTTTTTTTTTCCCCTTTCAAATGAGACTTTAATGAGTATCATGTGGATAAACTCTTTGCAGAGGTTTGAAAAGATCCAGAGAAACACTGTAGTAGGAACAAGCAAACCATTTTGGATGGAATCATAAGCCATTTGAATGCCTCCTCATCTCTCTAGTTGTGTCAGAACCTTTTGGCTGCATTTTTCCGCCACAGGAATGTTTTCATCTCCATGGCTAGGTAAATAGAATGTTCATGTTGTTGCTCGATTGCTATTCATGCCAGCACAGAGTAGCAGAGTGACCTACTTCCAGCAGCATCCATAGAAAGCTTTGCTGCTTTCCATCACATCTGATTTTAAAAATCTACCTTCTGTTTTGTTTTTGTTTTTTTTTGCATCCTCTGCCCCCCTCCCCCCTTGGCCCCAAAGACAACATACCATGGACTGTCAAGGTCCTTATTTCTTTCTCTAATCACTCTTGCTTTCTGTGTTGGTTCCTTTTAGACCATCTTAAACCTTTTCTGGAAAAAGAGAAGTGGAGTGGGTGGCTAGCCTTAAAGGAAGTGAGCATTTCTGATGTTTAAAGGGTCACCATATAAGGTAGGGCTGCCGAGAGGGATCCCGTGACGTTTTCTTACTGAGACTACCTTGGACCACATCACCATAAAAGGTAGATAACTCGTCGGAAACCATTCGGAGGCATCTATATGTGGATGGTTCTTTCTTATCAGGGACCACTGACTCGAGTTCCCAGACACCACTCTCATGACTTTCTATAGTGCCAACACTTATTCTATAAGTTGACAGGCTGGATTGAGCTAGAAGCGTCCCAGACTCCAAGAGGAAAGTCTGATTTGAAAGACTTCTACAGAGCCTTACCCAGTTGGCATGCAGAAATACATATGCAGTCTGCACCTGATTTGGGGTGTTAACTAGAACCAAGTGCCATGTGTGGTTTTGGGTTATAGAACACCATGGTCACAGCTAGGAAGTCATTGGAGACCTTTTGTTCCCATCATTTGAGGTTGAGATAAGTGAGCTTCAGGGAGGTTGTAGCAGCTTTATTCTCCCAGCTCCCCCATCCAGTGCTCTCTTCAGCCTGCCGTTCCGTTTCTCATCACTGGATCATTAATGCTTTGAGGCGCTCTTGTTTTTTGAGAGTAAATGTCACCAAGCAGGGGAAATAGAAATTCAGTTATCCATCTCCTGGTCACAAGTGGAAATTTCTCTTCCAAATCTGCAAGTCAAGGAGGTTCCAGTTACTTGGAAAAGAGATTCTCAAAATTTTAAGCCATTCCGCTATAAAGTATTTGCTTGCGTAGTGCTGTGGACATGGCTCAAGCCGTGAGATGATAAGAAACAGCCCCGGGGCAGACCGCAAGCTGAACAGAGAAAGCACAATGAGAGTCCCATTCCCAGTCGGACTTTGAACATCTTGACAAAAGAATTTCCTGGCTTTGTTGTCTCCCATTTTGTTGTTCGCTGAGCCAGGCCTCCATAGGCAGGGACTTCAGGCAAGCAATCGATGATTTTGGCATCTGTGCTGGTTGAATTCAGGCCCAGCAGGGCACCTTATCTTATGTGTTTCTCACTCTGGGCTGTGGGATTGTATCATTTCAGAACTCCATTCCAGATGGTCCCCGTGGAGAGGTGTGGACGCCCAGCCAACTCAGCCCCAGGGACATCGCTTCTCTGGCTAGTTTCCTTTTCTTACTCTTCTTGACTTTGTCTGTCCTCTTTGCATTCTTCTCCTTTGTCTGCTCTTCATCTGTCCCTTATCTTTCTTCACAGATGGCCAGGACACTAATGTGCTGCTGTCATTATGTTATGGAACAAGTTGGGGTCTTTAGAGGCTGCCGTTCCAGAGACATTAAAGACTTGGGTCACGCTTGATACCAGGGTAAAGATTCGCAGGATAATTAGTGATCCTCTACTGTTATTAACCCCTGACTTAAGCAGGTTATTTTCTTACAAAGGTGTTGAAAGTTAATGCCACTGTTAATAGTTTCAGTTGGAAGACCATAATGAAACCATGTGGAAAACTACACCTACCATCAATATCTTTCGAACTTTGAAATTGGGCAGGTGGGGGATAGTGTGGGAAGGAAAGTGACAAAGAACGGAAGGAAAGGGGTAACTATATCATGGGCTTACCTTTGGTTATCTTCATGATAGTCACTGGTGGACAAGACCCATTTGATATTTTTGTTTGGAACAATTAGTTTATCCCTGCTGAAGTCCTGAACTTACAAGCTTCATCCCATAGGGACACTCAGAATGGCCCCTCACATAGCACAGGTGGAGGGAAGGCTAGATTCCACTTGTAGAGATGGTCCCTTTCCCTTGGAACTTTTTCATAAAGAATATGGAGCTATTCACAATATCACACTTAACAACTGAAAAACAACCAAGCAAAACTGATAACGCATAGATGCCCCCGCTCCAGTCCCTTAACAGCAGGGAGTTTCATGGTAGTGCATTTTGTTTGTCTTCCAACCGACAGAGTTCTTTCCTAACTCTGCTCTGGGGAACCTTCTCAGAAGCTGTATGAGTTTGGGTTTGGAGGACAAGTTTCTAAGATGAACAGCAAGTTTGAAAATCCTAGTAGTCAGTCATGGCCATCAGGGGTGTCTCCCTCAACCTTGAAGGACTGTAGGGTCAGTTCAGCCAGTGTCTCAACAAGGAAGCTAAGAATTGACAAGTTAATGCTTTCTTCCAGCCTGACCTCCCCACTTAACCAACCTCTTTACTACTTAGCTGGGTTCAGCCTGAAACCCAGCCTTGTCAGAAGTGTAAAAGGGGCCCAGAAAGCCAGGACTGCTCAAAGCCACTCTAAGTTTCTCAGTGACTGAAGGGATCTTTGAGAACGTCTCCATTTCAAATTCACATTTGACTTGAAATTGCCAGATTCTTTTTTTTTTTAAATTTTTTTTTTTAAAGATTTTATTTATTTATTTGACAGAGAGATCACAAGCAGGCAGAGAGGCAGGCAGAGAGAGGAGGAAGCAGGCTCCCTGCTGAGCAGAGAGCCCGATGCGGGGCTCGATCCCAGGACTCTGAGATCATGACCTGAGCCGAAGGCAGCGGCTTAACCCACTGAGCCACCCAGGCGCCCCTTTTTTTTAATTTTTAAAAAATATTTTATTTATTTATTTGACAGACAGAGATCACAAGTAGACAGAGAGGCAGGCAGAGACAGAAAAGAAGGGAAGCAGGCTCCCTGCCGAGCAGAGAGCCCAATGCAGGGCTCAATCCCAGAACCTCGGGATCATGACCTGAGCTGAAGGCAGAGGCCTTAACCCACTGAGCCACCCAGGCGCCCGCCAGATTCTTTGAAAGAGGGCATCATGGATCTGGTGTTCAATGAAGTTGTCTTTGGGGCAAATTCTAATGCTAATAGGCTGTGTTGTCTCAGCAGCTTAGTTCAGGGATGCCCAGCATGAGGGGACCTAAAAAGGGGCAGGACACTTGGATGGGTTGAGGAAATGGTTGTGTCTGGAAAAGGAACTTCTGTAGCAAGATTTGGGTATCCTAAACTAACCCCGCAAAGAGACAGTATTACAAGTTCACAGGACTCAAACTAATATAGAAAAATGACTAAGGGGGTGCCTGGGTGGCTCAGTCGGTTAGGTGTCTGACTCTTGATTTCAGCTCAGGTCATGATCTCACTGTTCTGGGATCGAGACCTGCATCAGGCTCCATGGTCAGTGGGGAGTCTGCTTCAGATTCTTTCTCTCCCTCTGCCCCCGCTCCCCAGCATGTACATATGTGCGCTCTCTCTCTCTCTCTCTCTCTCTCTCTATTTAAAATAAATATATCTTAAAAAAAAAAAAGGAACAATGACTAAGACTAATTTAAAAGTGATTTTATCTCACTCTCCTCTGGACCTTTTCCCATCCCAGATTATTCTCTAGTATGTCTCTGCTCGAGGTTCCATCTTCCTGCTTCCCTGTTACATGCAGAAGCACCAACATTTCTTCCTTAGAAACCACATATCTGCACCAGAATGAGAACTTTTCTCACCAGCCTGAGGTCCAGTCAGAAAGTGGGTCTGGCTCCTAAAAGCGCTGATGAGATATCCCAAACCTGTCCACTCTGGTGTTCAGAGGAAAAGGGAAGGTAGAGTGTGGGTTCAAACTGAAAAAAGATTGGACATTGTTTGGCACATTGAAATGATCATCTTTCTAGGTGGTCATGTGGAGCACACTGTTACGGACTTAGAATCATGGAATGCCAAGTTACAGAAGGGTCCTGAAATTCTTCTATCCAGCTTCCTCTTACATAGATGAGAACATCCAAAGCTAGGCAGCTCATTCCAGGTTAGTCCAGACCAGGTCTCTTGAATTCCAGCTCCGTGTTTTGGTCCCTGCAGAATACAGGATCGGGATTACCCAGAGATTGGGATTGAGTCCACTTGGTCTGCTACTTTCTTTCTGGAAATTCTTGATCTTTCTAAATCGTGGCCTCATTCACTTCTCTGCTTATTAATACCATGGGTGACTTGCCATTAGCTCAGAACTCCTTAAACTGGCGTTTACACCTTTCACAGTTGACCTCAGTGTACATCTCTAGCCATGACTCCTCTGAACAAATGCCACCCTTCTGCCAGCAGGCATCATCCTGAATCTTTGTACACATCATTCTCTTCATCTGGAGTTGGCCTCCAGCATCTCTTCCCGTTCTATGCCTTTGCATGGGTTTCTGTCCAGCTGGGTGCCACCCTGTCACTCGGCACTGTTGTTACTCTTCCCAGTACTTAGTCATGGCCATGTCTTCAGTCTCTTACTCCATCAAAGGCTCCTTGGGAATAGGGATCACATAGCACAGTTTGAATGTCACCATTAGAGTGTGCTCCAAAAATCGTCGTTACGTGTAAGAATAAATGGCATCCTGGTTCCTGTGTGTCCCAAGCAGGTCCAGAATTTTGGGAGGTGCTGAGAGATGTGAAGCTTGTGAGGGGAAGAATGGACATGCTGAAAGTAAGGACAGCCTCCCCTTCCTAGAGATCTCGGTCCCACAGTGTGATGGTGGCCGTGGTGCCCATCCCACCCATGGTATCTTGACATGGCTGTGAAGGATTCTGTTGGCAGTTGTTTTATGAGCACACTGTGGCAAAGGTTCTGTCTGAGCCTCTTCCATAGCCCTCAGGAAGCCTTGTATGAGAATAACTGTCACTTCTCATCTGTGCTTCTTGGGAATCTCGGGGAAGGCTTCCATTGGTAGGGCAATTTCTGACATTCTTCTTAAGATATTCTGCTAATATCCAGACCAACATATTACACTTAGGTTTCAAGCTCTGATCTCAGCCCCATTGGTGATGAAATTCACAAAACATTTACTGTACCCTGGGTTTTTCATTGGCTGACCTAGGGCAGGTATTGCATATGTAAATAAGTTCCTGGTTTCGTGTTTTAGCCCTCCCGTGTCAGATCCTGCCAGGAAAAGGGAAAAAGCCAAGGAGGAAGCTATCATTCTGTAATTATCTTGAGTTTTAAAAATGACAGGTGCCCTCATGGGCAGGCATGGTGCCCTACTTCCTTTGCTCTTTATCCTCTACAATGAGTCTGGTCTAGGCTGAACCAGGATATCACTGTCTGTGGGGATGGGCATGAATAACTCACAAAGAGATTCAAAGGGTTGGCCTGGAAGCCTAGGTCAGAGATTCTGTGCTCTCAGCTCACCTCCCTGTGGGAGCATTTTTCAATAACCCCACCATACCTGTTCTTTTCCTTGGTACCATCGCTCCTAGGACCCCAAAGCAGAATGCCTTCCTCTTCAGAAATTGGCTTGGCCTGCTGATAGGCATGGGTTTCTCTTTGGGCTGTGAAGATGTTCTGGAATTAGAGTGGTAACGATTGCAGAACCTCGTGAATATACATATAATATACTTTGAAAGGGTGAATTTTATGGTATGTGAATTCGATCTCAATTTAAAAAGTCATGGAACACTAAGACTTTGCACAACAAATTAAAATATCGCAGCATGAAAACTCCTAGAAGACACATGGACTCTGTCCTCAAGTGCTTTCTCTTCTCTGTGCTTGTGCAAAGGTCATGTCATCCTATGTGTGTTGGGCGCAGAGGGGATCTGGTAAGTTTTATCCCCTGTTTTGATTCAGGCTGGCATGACCTTGGTCTGGGTGTTTACTTGTCCTTGCTTCCACAGTTAAAATGGAGAGAATGAGCCTCGCCTTTCTGATGAGGATCTCCTGGGAAATTTAAAAAAATCGGCTTAAGAACTTTAGAGTTGTGAGGTACTAGATTCCTTCTGAAGAGTTATAGAAAGGGCGGAAGTGGCACCCAATGTGTGTGGAATTAATCCCGGGCTGGCTAAGAGCAGGTGTGGGTAGGGTCTGCGCGTGTGTTGCTCTGGGTGATTTAATGATGGTGTTAGGTGCTCTGTTAGCAGCTGTTAATGGTCGTGATTGTTGTCCATGGTGAGGAGACTGTTTGGTTCCTACCGTAGTGGCCAGGAAGGGACTTGGAGGAGGGGTGTGTTTCTCAGGAGGAATTGCCCTGGTGTTGTGAGGTGAAGGCTTGACTGGTGGTCGGGGAGGGGCTTGTGATGGGGGGCCTTCAGTGATGTGTCGCAGGGCTACTGCTGGGAGGCACGCGCCAGGGTCTCTCTTCACCTGGAAATCTGGAAGGCCTCCTTAGAGCCGCAGTGAACTCGGGAGGCTTATGTCACTCACTGCCTCACTCAACAAATGGAGCTGTGCCCATGGAAAACCAAGACCCAGATGCAGGTGAGCCTCTGTTGTCACACCCTCTGCCCACTGCAGCCTCCTAGCTGCTTGTGCTGGTTACTTCCCAGAGCATGGGCAGCCTACCGTCCTGATGGGACGATGGAGTGTTCCAGGCAATGGGGTGAGGGGCTGAGGATGGAGGTGAGCCCTGATCATCTTGTCTGTGCTGTCTCCTCATTTTCCCTCACATGCCCTTTTACTCTTCTCCCTGGTCTGGGGGTTGTTAGGAGGAGTAGGGAATACCATCCGTGTGTTCCAGGACAGGCGAGTGACCTGTGGCTTGTATGAATTCTTCTCACTGACCTACCCTGAGAGGACCAGACAGTACTCTTTTTCTTCCTCCTCCCTCTAATTATCCTATCAGTGTCTGAAAGTCCTCTCCCCCCTTCTCTACCTGTTAAAAGGAAGTCCACTCAGCCTTCAAGGTCCAACGCCAGTATCTTCTTCTGAAAGGTTACTTTTCTCCCCCTCTTCCACCCTCAACCCAGGCAAGCCTACTCTCTCCCTCTACGTTTCCACATGATGTCATTATGCACACGGTGTAACACCTGCCACGTTCGCATTCATTCAGAGTTGGTTGCTCTGGAGGGCTTGTTGAGGGACTCATTTAGATTAGTATTAGTACTAATACTCATTTAGATTAGTATTAGATTAGTATTACAGTGCCTAGAACAGTGCCTGATGCATAATACATGCCCAGTGGGTATCTGGTAAGTAAATTAAATGAATAAATATATAAGTAAATAAATAAAGCACATCATTTGTGTCCTCCTACAAATAGTGAAAGATATTTATAAACTCCATAAATATTTAAAATTGCTTCCCTCTTTATGGTGTGGTACTTGATGAGAATACTATTCTAAATGTGTCTTATTAAATCTTTTTTATGCCTATGGAATTTTTTTTTTTTTTTTTGGTCAAAGGTGATAAATTTTAAGAGAAGAAACCATGCCTTTTAAAAAATGAAGTTTTATAAAGCCATGCATTGCCAACGTGTGCTCAGCAGAATATCTGTTCCCCTGGGTGGTCACAGTTGTTAAGGGAGAAGGGATTTGGAGGCCAAATGAAGTTTAGGAAAGGCTAGGTTAATCAGGTCTCTCTACTATGGGATGTCTCAAAGCTTCCATACGATATTGTTCGGGAATATTAGCAAGATTCACCTGTAATCTTGGCGTACTTCTGTAACCATAGCTTAGCACCTACAGTGTGGTGCGCCTAGTAGGGTTTTGGTGTTTTGTTACTCATCGTTGACGTTCGTCTGCTGCCTCGATGTAGAGCCCCGAGAGCGGGTGAGCGCTTCCGTCCATGATGAGGCCTCACTTCTTCACCACCTTCTCCACGTGCACAACCTCTCCTCTGCAAAGATGAGAGAAAAATTAAAGGGAATTAGAACATTACCGGACACAGCATGTATCCCACACCACCAGTGGGCTATGCAGCAAATGACTGTGGTTTTAGAAATATCCTGTGAGCCCCAGTGGCTCTGAGGTAACCTCTCAGGACTGTTCCAGACGTGCCAGTTCTCTGCACAGTAATTACCAACTCTCTCCTTGGTAGATTCACTGGTGTCTAGGAATAATTGCTAGGGAACTCAGATTTTCAAATTTACAAGAGGCAAACAACCTTGTATTTACCGCAGGGGTTTATTAGGAGATTCAAACTGTGCTGGGCAAAGGATGCTATTGATCCCAGAAATATGGGGAAGAACTTGAATTTTCACCTTGGTATTTTTCTCAATGGGTGAGAGCCAGGCTCACTAGATTACGGTGCAAAGACCTATGGGGGAGCATTCTGTTTTTTCTCAGGGCTCCTTCCCTTCCTGGAGATTTGAGGTAGCAGACTTAACTCAAGCCGGAACCCTTTGTTGTCTTTAACTGATGCTGGCTAATTGGTACCATTGATGAGGAGGAAGAGGAATAAGATTCAGATTGGTCCAGTCAGAATTCTGACCCGTGCCTTTGGTGTTTGTCCCCTAGAGATCTCAGGGAACACAGAGGACATCCCTCTGGTGCGCTGGAGACAGCAATGGCTGGAGAACGGCACTTTGCTTTTTCACATTCATCACCAAGATGGTGCCCCCAGTCTCCCTGGACAAGACCCAACGGAAGAACCCCAGCATGAGTCAGCAGAAGAAGAGCTGAGGATCCTTCACATCTCCGTCATGGTAAGAGCGCCATGGCTTTAGCCTCTTGGGTCATAGCTGATGTTATCCTGACACAAAGGGACTTGGTGCCATAGACACAGCTCTGCAAAACCCACTGCACCATGGTCATTCCTCCTGTGAATAAGTAAATGTCCTATTTGTGGGAACTGTCTCCACCTCTGGTGAAGTAAAAGTTGTGATTGTTTCTGTACCACCATTGCCCAACTGTTCGCCTTGGGAACGTGCCTGGATATGGAGTGACTTTTACAGATGAGAGACAGTATCCGGTGCGGGCACTGGGTTGTCTTAGAAAGGGGTTATTCAGGGGTGCCTGGGTGGCTCAGTCGTTAAGCATCTGCCTTTGGCTCAGGTCATGATCCCAGGGTTGTGGGATCGAGTCCTGCATTGGGGTCCCTGCCTGGCTGGAAGCCTGCTTCTCCCTCTCTGACGTCCCCTACTTCTGTTCCCTCTTTTGCTGTGTCTCTTTCTGTCAAATAAATAAATAAAATCTTAAAAAAGGGGGGGGGTTATTCAACTAGTAAAGAAGAATATCTTATAATAGTTGCTCCATCCGTGTCTGTGGAATGACTGAATTGCCAGGCTCCTTGCTGCTACCAATCCCTCTTCTCTCTTTTCCTGAGGGGAGAAAGTCAGCGTTTGGCTTCCTCACCTCTTACAACGAAGGGCACATCAATACATACTTGCTCTTCTCTGCAGCCTAGCTCAGAATGTCACTGTCGGCATCCCTTCTCCTACTGAGAAATTTGAGCCTTCAAGAAAATGAGCAGGTTCTTTCTAAAATTCTAGGGACTTGTATTGTAGAATCTCCCTCAAAAGTAAGTGCTCCAAGTGCAGGGGTTCTGTTTGGTGGTTTTTTTGTTCACTGATGTCTTCTTAGCACTTAGAACAATGCATTCAGATAGTTAATGCTTAGTAATAGTTGCGGAAGAAATGAATCAATTTCCCCAGTGGAGATAGAAAATGCCTGTTTCACTTGTGGTAGATCTTTCATTGGTAAAACCAAATATATCACTTGGTTTGGGGGTAGCCTGAGAGCAAGCAGGCCGAGGCTGGACTGATTTCATGGGCCATATGTGCAGGAAGGCATGGATTGCTTCACATTTGTGAAACACTACATAAAACCAGTCTAAGTCTTGGTCTAAACTCTTATCGATTCCTCTGGTACCAACATGACATGCTATTTAGTTTTGTGTATCAGATTGGGAGAAACTGAGCACATTTTAGATATATAAAAATTTCCATCACCCGAATATTTGGCTTTGAAACTCTTCCCCGGAAAATCTCTGATAAAAATTTCAGAATCTAAGTCTTCTATTTCTTCCTCCATTGCTGTTCCCATGAACAACTGGCTTGCTAGATGACCTGTGTAGACACAAGCTACTTTATTTAAACTATATGGTCAAGAAAAGAGTCCTCGAAGGGTACACGGAGGTTAAATCTGTGTCTAGATGTGTGAGAAGGCAGACAGAGAAGTGAGATTGTTCTGCCTCGCATTTCCAAATTAATTGAGGTTTATGATAAGGCAGGTAGGTGCCCTACTCATACATCCTTAATTATAGACTAACATTTCCTCTCTCAGGGAAGCTTGTCTTCTTTAATGTAGCTTGTAGTGTCCAAAGAGTGGTGAGAGCAGGCAGATCAACTGAATCAATCCTGGCATTGACTGGAGTGACAGATGCAGAGGCTACATTGTCTTCACATTTATGGTACAGTCTGATTGAAAAGAAAGGCACAATGGTGGACTTCTCACCAGCCATTCCCATCCTCCCATCTCATTGTGGAAAGCAGTTATTATCATGGATGGTTTTTGCTTCATTTTGTTTCTTTTGGTCTTAGACCATTTCAAGGAATGAGTCATCACCCCAAAGAAATGTTTAAGGTGTAGACAAGTGTCTAGAGTGTCCTAAGAACTGATATCGGGTGTGATTGTGTCTGAAAGAGAGAACTTGACTATAGGCAGTTAAGATGAGCAAGGGGTCAGAAGGTGTGTTCGGTGGGGGCTGGAGGAGTAGTATGACATCCACAGAAAGACAGCCTAAAGCTGGTTCCAGTTGCTATGTCCCATCTTGGTGTGGCAAGGATCCTACGTTCTGCCCCCAGAATGATGTCTTTTAGTAAGTTCTCTTGAGAAGTGTATGTGTATATATGTATGTGTGTATATGCGCATGTGTGTTTGTGGGCGGGTGGGTGGGGGTAAAGCTAGAAATGTGCCAATCAAGGATGCCAAAGGATTTGAGGACATGGTTTGTGCCCTTAAAATATAACAACCCCTATGAGGAGCCCTACCTTATTAATACTTTTTTTTGAGGCCCTCCCGAGCAGGGATTAATGGACCATGGGCACTGAAATGGAAAGAGAACAAAAGCCAGCCTTCAACCTGTCTCTGAAATCTTTCCTTCATATGCTACCGATCACCCATGGAAAACCAGCAATGACATTCTGTCTTCCAAATAAAATGGAAGAAATTGTTCCTGCAGCTCTATTTTACTTTATTCTATGTGATTTTTCATTAAGCTGGAGGGGAGAGAGGTTAAAAGTGCATGGGCAAAGGGTAGGGGTAGGCAAGTCTTGTGTTTGTGGCTTGACCTCTTCGATATGGATAGGTCCACATCTCGATGAAAAATTCAGGAAGGCTGTTGACTTCTGTAAGAAAACAGGACTCCCAAGGTAGAGTAAAGACAGAAGTACTCCCTCCCACCCTTGTCAAAGATGGTGTGGTCAACTGAGTCTCCTTCAGCCCGGGGTTGCCACCTCCCCTTGCCTTGCTCATTCCGTGCCGTACACCCTTGCTCAGCACCTTGCCTATCCCTCACATTCTTTTCTAGATGCAGTTTCAAAGTCTAAACTTGTGTGTCTGCCCTCAGCTTAGAAATCAAGCCTGAGGGTATCCTGTTTGTGGATGTCGTTCCTAGAATCTCTGATGGCTCCTTCTTAAGAGACTCAGGAACTGGTAGACTTTATCTGATACCCTTTATACCATATCCTTTGGAGGTGACGTAGGCAGCCATCCAAGCCCTCTAGAAAGAGAGTATTATAAACATCAGAAGATTTCTGCAGTCCTTTGACTAGTAAAGCTGTTGGGCAGCAGAATGCACTTACACAAAATTTTATTATCCAAACCCTGTTAGTTACGAAATGATAACAGTGAACTATTTTTCATTAACTATAACGATCGATACTGATGCGGTTTTCAGTTTGGATCCAAATAACATAATTTGGAAAAGAGAGAAGTTAAGGTGATTATCAAAACATGAATACACCCAACCTCTTCTCTCTTGTTAAGAAAATGTATATTTAAAAGCTTAACTGGTAATTCAAAATATTTCCAATATGTGTCAAGGGAATTAATGGCTCTGTGAAAACCTTGGGGTTTACATTTCTCTCATGTATTTACACTTTTCTCATCCATATTGCCTCAATGCAGGGACCACTGTTTATTTTTATATTTTGCATTTACTGCGCTTAGTTTTAAACACAGTGTAAGTAATGAGAGACAGAAAGGCAAAGGAAAACCTTTTCTGTATCCATGTAACACTCTATGAATGAGAATTGGGGAATTCTTTCTTACACTGGGCCCACTAAAAATATACCATCAGCAAAATTGTGGGCTTGCAGAAAATCAATACCTCGGCTGGGAACTTGGCAATTTAAAACTTTGAAAAACCTTTTGCTTTTCTTATTTTTCAATCACATCCTAAAATTTTTGAATTATTTTTTCCAAAGAGGTACTCTTTCCCTCCTGAAATTGTATATTATTGCTTGGAGCGTCAAACAATGGGTTTTAACCTCCTGCACGATTCCAATGGGGCTGAAGAGATTTATTTTGAATTTTGCAAGATAATTGACATAGAAAACTACTGAGGTACGCAAGGGTACTCTTCTGCAAACTCTTGAACAACTGAAAGCAAAATCATCAAATGAAAATTGATGTGTGAATTTAAATCCAGAAGTCAAAAGAATTTTTCAGGGATAAGCAAATTGTTTACTCCATAGAAGATCAGGTTTTATTATGACTTTACATTAGATATTTAGCCTCTGTGGATTTAAATTTCCATATTGTGCTTTGGCTAATTTGCCATATGATCCACATTTTTCTTCTTAAAGTATGCAAAGGAATTGAATGGTGCATAATAGCATTTTAATGTATTATCTATATATTTCATCTCTGTAATTAAAGATGGCAATGTTAATAGACTTCCTATACGCATATAGGTTGGTTAAATACATTTTCACAGCAAGTAACCTTTCAAAAATGCTTCAGTTTGATACATGTTTTTTGCGGTGATAACTCCCACTCTTAGGCCCAATTCAACAGTTGTGGGGAAAAATAATTTTTGAGCGTTTGTTGATCTCCCTGAGGATTGTGTAGTTAGAGCCCATCACTGAAGGCTGGGAGTTGCTGAAGACGACTAGTCCTCACTAGTCCTGGCTGGGTGGAGCCCATTGGCCAGTGTCTGCAGGTTCCTGTGACCCCTCCAGCTGCTGGCTTCTCGGGTGTTTCTAGGCATCTTGTTTCTGGGAGCCCCACGTGAGCTCTGGACACATAGTTTTCTTTGGGGAGAAACAGTGTAGAGAACAAAAGAAGGCCACAGGTGCTACCGTGGAGTCCCAGTGTCCAGGAAATAGAATGGACACTTCAGAGAAGTCCCATTCTGGGGGTGTGACACGTGGGCTGAGTCAGTGCAAAGCCGAGGGAATATACCTGCGGAGTCTCCAGAATTGTGTTTCCAGGACTGTAGACAACCGTGCGCATCCTTGTTCAAGTTCAGTTCAGCTGCCTACGCGTCACGTGTTCTGTTGCTGGAAGCTGTCTGCACTGCACTCCTAAAGCTCAGGGACGTCCAGGGGCAGGGAAGGGCAGTTCTACGCCTGGTCATTGCTATGTGCCATCAAGACCATCAGTTAATTATTAAGTGTCTGTGGGCACAGGAGAGCTGAATGCTTTCTCTGTCCATTCCTTTTGCCTTCAGCTAATCTATTAGAGAAGTTGATTAGCGAATTCATTAATAAGGGTCACTTTTACATCTCTGTTGTCAATTTATATCATTTGCTCAGTTCAGCTGAGGGTGCCCTAATTTATCAGGGGCGATCCTTCTGATCTTTAGAAAGAAATGGGGGAGTTTAGTCATATCTTGCATTACCACAAAGGCTAGAACTAGAGTAATGGTTGAGTCCGTCAGAAGAACATTTCTAGCAATTCAAGCCATCCATCACGAGGCAGGACTGATTTTCGGCCATCCCCCCCACTTACCAAAGCCATCGTTGTGTACTTGGCTTTCCATTACAAAAATGGTGGGCAGTTCCTAAAAGAATCAGCAAGATCCCTACCAACAAGACCTCCTCACTCTTGGGGTGTTCCTGACGGACTGAGTTTCGAAAGATAAGCCTGGGCCTTTTGGGAACTATCCCAAGTGCCGAGGGAGGATTGGTTTATAAAACCTTACTACCTGACACCATGGTTTGGCTGTGCAACTCTTGCCAAGGCGTATTAGGTACAGGTACCTGTAAGTCCATCCGCCGTTCTGGTTGACGAACTGTTGTGAGTGTTAACTGCCCTCCCGTATTCCTGTACAATGGGAGCTGGGGTGTGCGGGAAAGAAACACCAGGCTTAGGGTTGGAAGATGAACTCCAGAACCTGGCTTTACTCCTTCAGGTAATCCACTGACTTTTCTGGAAACTTCCCACTTCATCTGTGAAATGGATACATTCACTGCTGAGGCTTTTTAGTTTCAAAAAAATGGAAATGCACTCAGGCCTTCTCTGTAATGGAGTTTGACTACAAAAATTCACATGGTGTTAAGGGAGACAGGAATCTTCAGATTTAAAAAAAAAAAAAAAAATTCCCCAGAGCAGAATTTCGTGGAGCCTGGAGCTGGGAGATGGTGCAGGGTCCAAGTCACCCTGTCGGCCCCCAGCCTCAGCGGTCTGTGGTTTGGCTCTTTGGTGTCTGTTTTCTTTGCTCCTGTTGCCATGAATTAGCTCCTTTGTCCAGTCTATTCTGTAAATCTCACCCTCACTGTGACACTTTTAAATGTTTGTACTATCCATTTACTCATCAACTCCCCTCACTTACGGCCCCTGCTGATCCCTGCAGCTTTCCAATGTTTCCAGTTTTGTCCATGCAGCTGCCAGATTCCCCGCTTTCCTCCACGTATTCTAACTCCGTAGGGACACAAGCAGAGGGACCAGCTAGTGCCTGCAGTTCCTTTTTTTTTTTCAGAGCTTTTCCTATGAAGTTATCCCATAGGAGGATGTAACCCTCACCTTCTCCCATTGGCTACTGTTATGGGGAGGTTGGCTTAGGTGGCACAGAGCATGATTAGTCTTGCTCCAGGCCCAGCTCAGAACCATTTGCTTTAGCAGAAGCTGAGAAGCCATGATTCCATGATTTAACTGTCCAATACAATGGGCATATACTTGTAGAGATGCTTGGAGAACAGAAAGATGCTTTTGTCGTCATCATCACCACCATCCTTATCATTACTGTCATCATCATCACCAGCACCATCATCACCATTACCACCATTACCATCATCTTCACCACCATTACCATCACCACCATCATCACCATTACCATCATTACCTTCATCATCACCACCATCATCACCATTACCATCATTATCACCACCATTACCATCATCATCATCACCACTATTACCATCATTATCATTGTCACCATCATCACAACCATCATCACCATCATCATCATCATCACCATCATTACCATCATCACCATCATCCTCATCATCACAGTTTTACTTTGTATTTACCAAATGCCAGACACTACTCTAAGTACTTTCAATATCTGTTGCCTTATTTTTTATTCTCATTACACCATGAGGTAGGGCTTGTTATCATCCCATTTTATAAATGATGGGTCTGGGAACCAGACAAGTGAAGTATCTCAAACAGCTGTTTGACTCAAACAGCTGTTTGGTTATGGAGCCAAGATCTAAATTGAGATAGTTGTCAGTGTCTAGACTCTATGCTCTAAGAAGCACCCAGCTCATATTCTGGACAATAGTGAGTGCTCGATATGTATTTATTATATGTCCTTTTACCAACTTTTGTTGTTTTGTCCACTTTTGACTGCTGAGAGTCATCTGACACTTTTTCCCATCGTTACTTCCAAACAAATAACTCTATGAGCACTAGGACCCACAATCACGGTGGAATATAGATCTTTCTTCCTGTAGCTACACTAGGCAGCTAACCCCAAAAGCTCAGATTTGGTTCAGCTTGGCTACATCCAGCTGCTAACCTTGGCTTCAGCCACCCCACCCCACAGCTGCAGCAGGCTTATTGGCAGGGAAGAAAGAGGGACGTTAGGGACTTCCCACTCTAAAATTGTGAAAGTCATAGAACAATAGGCTTCTTCATTTACATACTTTTACACTTTTGTAGTAAGGTTAAAAAAAAACACAACGTTTTAAAAGCACTGTTGACCTATCATTGATTTAAAAAGGTCAGTGACTCATTCATTCATTTAGCTATGGATTCTTTACCAGTAGGGATACACACGCACGTGCGCACATGTATCTACTAAGGAGATAGAAAATTAATAAGACAACATTCTGCTTTCAAGGAACATTTAATCATATTATTAACACTTCATATTTGAGGATGGCCTCTGGCAGAACTGGGAGCCACTGGAGCCTGGTGGAGTGTTCTTTTTCATTTCTTTACATGTTTTACATCCTCTTTACAATTTTGTTCTTCTCTTTCCTGAAGCTCATAGGGGCCTTAAGTTGCCCCTATTTCTCCAGACAGCAAGGAAAATAGCTAAGAGGCCACATTTTCACAAGGATACTATTTTTTAACAACATGATGTAATACTCTGTTCAGCAATTTAGCCCACTTGATATAGAAGCCAACAAATTACTTTTAAGTACTTGGTTCCAAAAATCCCTGAAGGTCCTTTTGAAAGCAGGAGTCATAATCTCTGTGGGGTTTAAATCGATCTGAAGAACTGGTAACGCTTCTAGTAATGAAGCTCACATTTCCCTTATTGGGTCCCAGACAATGAATGGGATCATTTTCGTGCATCGTATCGATCAACTCCCACGGCCTTTTGAAACAGATAACAATTCTCCCACTTCTCAGATGGGAACACTGAGACTTAGAGAAAGTAAATCACAAATCCAAAGTTATATAGGTGGAGCCAGGATTCAAGGCAAGTGTATCTGACTCCAGACTGCGTTCAGCTAGGACGGCGTTGTTGGGTGGCATCAGGGTCACCCAGTTTCTCCAGTTTTTAAGGATATCGGATAATTCTGCTTCTTCTAGTTGGCACAGTAGAAACCCTTCCCTTGATGAAAATTAGGAGAGCACATAGAGAACTGGGCAAGTTATCATCATGGTGGAGTCTCTGAGGCTTTTGGAAAGGTGAAGATTTGGATGGAAAGAAGGGGGTAAGCATTGCAGAGAAGGCTGGGGTTGGCTCCGAACAAAGGTTATGGAGTAGCCGGGAAGCCAGTGAAGATGTGTGTCCTGCGGTATTGAACTTGAGGGCCGTAGTTTTATAGCAAGTCTTCACTCTCAGAGAGACCAGTTTAAATACTAGTTCTACCACTTACTAGATGTTCTAGTGTCCTTGGGAAATTACTTAAAACTCTCAAAACTCACTTTCCTTCTTTATAAAATGGGAATGATAATGGATTCTGCTTCTTCAAGCTGTTGCGACGGTTAAATGAGATGATTCTTACTAAGCACTTCCTACAGTGCCTGACCCATGGGAAGTGCCCAGTAAATATTCACCAGGTAAACTCTTGGGGTGCCATGCAAGCTGGCTGTAACAGTTCCGTGTGTGGTGTTACCCTGGGGCCTGCTACCTTAGGGAACCAGAAAAGCAGCTGGGATCATAGCAACCTTTTACAGGAGTCCTAGAGGAGTTATGTTAGGGGACAAGATTTGAGGCAATTAAGGACCTCAGGGCAACAGAGCGGGCTTGTGACGAAGCTGGGACGTGGTCTTGTACACCTAGGGCATTCTGAAGCCACTTCTGTTTCCTTGTTTACAAGGTTTCCTAGCAACTGTCCTATGGTTTGGGATGATAATCCCAGCTCCGAACTTCCCTGGAAGGACTTCACGGATTTATTTATTTTTTTCTCAAACCACATGATGTCATCTTGGGAGTTCCTCTTCTGCTCAGGTATCTACACATGCACACAAAGGTTGTTGTTACTTATATTTGTGACAGGGAAAAGAAGGCATAGACTGGTGGGTGACCTTCGTGGCCAGCATTGGTGGAGAGACTCAGAGTTCGTATTCTGAAGGCTTTTATCTTTCCTCTAGCTCGTGCTGCCCGAGTCTAAAGTTTTGGAATTCTTTCATAGACCTGAAATTTGCCTTTAAATCTGCCCTCAAGCCCACCCTCACAGGTGCTTGCTGGAGACAGTAGCTTTGGATATAGTAGATGTTGACAGCTATGTGCCCACAGAGAGACCCCAACCTGGATAATGGCAAGAAACTATGCGATGGGTCTGAGAAGGAGCTCATGATAACCATTTCAGCCTTGCAGGCTGTATGAACTCTTGCCATTGTAGGGCCAACCTTATACACTAAGTAAATGGATGAATGTAGCTGTGTTCCAATAAAGCTTTATTTATAAAACAAGCAGTGGGGCCCATTTGGCCTGGAGGCCGTAGTTTGCTGATCCCGATCTGGTACACTCTATTTTGTCTACAGATCCTAAACAGAGACTAAAATCCTAACGACTTGGCAGAAGTGATAGGGTCCCATTTGCAGAAGAAAAGGTAATAGTTTGCTAGTTTAAGTCAGACTCCTGTAGATTGATTATAATTGTCACTTAAAACAGGCATTGACAAAGATTGTTCTTGCTACAAATTCAAGGCACAAATTCAGGTAAAATGCAAGCACATTAGCCTCCCCTGAGAGGTATTGATAGGTTTAGGAAAGACAGAGTTGATGAAAACAAAAATATGCTTAGACTTGACAAGAGAATTATAAACAAGATGCCAATTAGGAAATTCGCTGTTTTGTTCCTTCCCCGTGAAGCTGATGGCTCCTGGTTGGTTTCAATTTTGACATACACAGTTGACTTTCGTGAAATGTTTAAGTATGTTAAAACGGCCCCTTAGACCGAAATACCTAATACAAGTGTACATGCACGCAGAGAAGTAGATTATGGTTCCAGACATGTCACCATGCATTTGGTTTGTGATACATAAGGACTTTAAGAGTTAGCGGTGGCTGTCTGCCTTGTTTATGCGGCTGAAGGTGGACGAGGCATTTTAAGACCTCACGTCATAAAACCGCCTTACCGCATACCCTGTCAAGTACGCGCTCAAGTTCATTGGAAGCCTTGCCGGCATGAGTGGCTGATGTCAGTAGCTCTCCTGCAGGCTGCCCAGGAGTCTCCACGGCACATCTGAAGAGGTCAGGAGCTTCCTGCTGCCGCCTTGCTATTTACGATCCTCCCGATACCTCTGTTGCTGCTGCTGACATCCGTGAATAGCAAGGGATGAGTCAAGTCGCCTTCTAACTTGGGAGAATCAGATGCTCAGTTAATTGATACATTGAACTGTGGCTGACAGCAGTGGGGGCTTCAAGGAGCAGTGTCTGGGATTTCTGGGCATGGCTCCCAAGGCCAGAGTTTGCTTAAGGTGAACATCACAGCAGTTCTGCTGTCCCCTAAAGCACCATAAGGAAGACATGGGGGTCAGTCACCAGGTGTTTGTTAAAGGGCTCAACCGCTTTGTTTCCTTCCTCCCTATAGCTTGTCTGAGCAAGACGATGGAAGGCTTTGGGGCTAATACATATAAGCATTTGGGATGTGGAAGAGGGAGTGTGTCGGAATTTGACATCGCTGGAACATGGACACATTCCTACGAAGTGAGATAAGCTGTCACACAGAACGAATGCAGGAGGGTTTGTTGATTTGATTTGATTCTTTTTAGTCCTGCATGTCGTGGAGTCAGGTCACTGTGTTAGGGCTCTGCTGGCCAGAGCAAGTGGCCTTAGCCCATGAGAGTTCCAGGCTGCCCCGGGCATGACCACCTCCCTTTGACTCCTCCTGGGGTTGGTGTGGGCAGCACCACCATGTCCCAGCCGAGGCTCTGCTTAGACCCTCCGGAGCAGAGTCAGTCAACAGGGTTGACTCATCTAGACGGCGTTTTTCTCTTCTTCCCTCCACAGTGATAAATACTGGGCCCGGGAGACAAGCGGACCCCCGAATTAGAAGTCAGGAGGCTTTTGTGATAGAAGTTTACCCCACGAAGGTCTGAGACTGCTGCCAAATGTCTTCACCTTCCAGAGTCTCTTTCCTCAACTGTGAATGAGCCTTCTCAAAACTTTAGGCATTCAGAGTGTGCCATATTTTCCCCCCTATCTATTCCTGTATTCTCTGAATATTTTTATTTAAACTGACTGGCTTTTCCCTTTGAACTCATTTTAGCCTTAGATGAAAATGCCAATAAAATCCCGGGTTTGATGTTACCGTTAATTATTTCAGTAGAGGTTAGGAAAAATACTTTTTTATAAAATAATAAAATTAGGATGTCTCCCACTTTGGCCAGCCATTGGCATGGCATCAACCAGGATCGTGGAGGGGCTGTGGGCACTGCGCCTTGGGAACCCCAGGCTGGATGAACTTGGAACTTACCTCTGGCTCTGACATTCCAGGAGTATGAAAGTGAAGGACATAAGGGACACTAGCAAACCCTGGTTAAATCAGACCTCAGAGTAATGTGCAGAGAAGCTCTGTTCTCTTCTCTGCAGCCACTCTGCTTTCCTTTGTTTCCCCTTTATGAACAAGAGACGGTCTATGGGGAAATGGCAGGTTTTGTGCCTGTAGGTGGGGCTGAGCGGAGGCTGTTCTGCCCTGGGAGAGAGCTGTCCCTTCCCACCGTGCTGACCTGTTGAAGGAGTTTGGTGGCCCTGTGAGCCTTTTCCTGTGGTCCAGTGGGGCCTCTCCTCAGGCACCCTGGGATCTGCCAGGCTGCCAGCCCTGGTCCTCTTGTGCTCAGCCAGCTTTGCTCCTCACTGTCTGCATGGAGTCTCCCTGGACGTGCCCCCACCTGAGCCGGGGAGGGGGGCTGCTCCAGGAGTCCCCCGGGTGGGGGAGGGGCACACAGGATGGAGTGGCCTCTGCGCACGGCCCACAGCCTGCAGCCTGGGGGCTTTGGTGGGTCTGAGGAGTCACGTCCCGAACACTTTGAGTACTCTCCGAGGCTGCTTCTCCTTCTGCCTGTGATGACCGCGACGGAGCCGGAGGTGGAGTGATCTGGCCAGCGCAGCTGAGCCGTGGTTTTCTGTGTCTTCCACACCTGATTGCTTCTGTGGCCCTGGGCGCTGTGTTCTCAGGACAGCGGTTGTGTCCTAGGGGGAAAGGTCGGCTTCAGAAGGAAAATCCCTACCAGGGCAGCGCCTTGTCAAATAACAGTTCCGGGACCTGCAGGGCACCTGCCAGATTTCTCTTCCACATGGGTCTGGCCGCTTCTCAGGACAGCATCTGAGGACAAGGGCAAGTCAAGTCAATGCCATTCCTCTCCCGGGAAGGCGAGGTCGTCTCTGGTCTCTGAGGCCCCAGAGACTCGCTTTCTTCCTCTTCCCTGCTTCTTCTTCTGCGTGCCCTTTGTGAATTCCTTGGCCTCTTTGATCCAACTTGCGCCTGATGTTTATTTTCACCTGATTTCATCTAATGAAAAAAGTTGGAGTGGGAAGTGAGCCGTGTAACTATTCCTGTGTGAAACTATGAGCGCATTCAAAGGGCTGTTTCTGCATCCAGAAATTTCCACCAACATCTGTGTCAAATGCTGCCTTACCCAGCTAATATCCTTCCAGGTCACTAGGGTTGCCGAGAAAGAACAGTGAAAAGGAGAAAAATAGTTGCTTCGCTGGAAAATCCTCTACTCACATATTGCATTTTATTATCTGAGGACAGAAGGCTCTCAGTCTTCCTCCTCGTGCTTATTGTGCAGGATACGCTTTTCTGTGCCCTCCTATTCACTGTGCCTGACCTGCCGTGACCTTGGCATTGTCTTCTTATGTCCCCCTCTTCTCTACCATGTGTCTGCATTCCAATCTCAAGTCCCTTTCAGGTCCTATATCCAGTGCGTCCACCTGGCCACCTCTCTGCATCTTTCAACGAGAGACCACGCCTCCCCCTTGGTTTCCTCTGGCGGGGCCCACAGGAAAGTCTTCTCTGAGCTTCTTTTCTGGCTAGTGTTTGTTTTCATCCAAAAGCAATTTTCTTTTCTTCCCTACTAGACTCTGGACTCCTAACTGGCAGGATCTGGTTGGAGTCTGATTCATTTTCTATTTCTTACAACTACCACCACCACAGTTCACACAAGGAACATCCCCAGTTGGGTGTTTGTGAAATGAGTAAAAATTGTTTGTGTCATTTTTTTTTTTCCCCACTTGTAACTGTCTCTGGTCCCCGGCCTTGGCGTCTCTCCCACCAGCTTCTGACTTACATTATCTGTCTGTCTGGGTGGTCCACGTGCATTTCGAATAAGATGGGTCAAATGAAATGCATCCTCCATCTTCCCAAAGGCCCTCTCTACCCCTTGTGCCTTCCATGGTGCAAGGACCACCAATGAGGTCTCCCAGGCTAGGTCCACTTTCCTCCCTTTCCCCGCTCATTCAGTCCAGCACCAACCTCTCTCTGCTTATTTTCTTTCCTAAACATCACTGGAAGCCCTGTGTGCCTCCCCTGATCCCTGACTGCTGCTGGCAGACAGGCCCCCATTTCCTCTCACCCGCTCACACAGCTTTTCCCTTGGTGCTCTGAGAACGTCCCTCTTACTGCCACCAGCCTGTTCCTGGTAAAATGCAGCTTGGACAGTATCATCTCGTGGTTGAAACACCTTGAGCGGTTCCCTCCACCCTGAAGGGCCAATTCCCAGGTGAGTGTTTCATGAACAGCCCTCATCCCTGACCACACCTTGGTTTCCACTCTGCCCTAGCCACGTTGCCCAGCTCAGCCATCTTTCCTGGATCTCCCTTGCTGTGTTCTATGTCTACTGACGGCCATCTGCATGAGGTAGGCTGAGCAAAGGCTTTTCTGACACTCAGAAAGCTGAGGCTCAGAGGGCTGGTCCAAGGGCTAAAAGGCTGGTAAGTGGTGCTGTTGGGGACAGGAGTGCATGGTCAGTCAGCACACCTGCTCTTGTCTTGCAAGACCTTTAGGGTGATATTTTGTTGTTTTCTTTTTAAAGATTTTATTTATTTGACAGAGATCACAAGTAGGCAGAGAGGCAGGCAGAGAGAGAGGGGGAAGCAGGCTCCCTGCTGAGCAGAGAGCCCGATGCGGGGCTCGATCCCAGGACCCTAGAATCATGACCTGAGCCGAAGGCAGAGGCTTTAACCCACTGAGCCACCCAGGCGCCCACTAGGGCAATGTTTTATATAGGTCTCCTCTCTGATGGTCGGGCTCCCTCCTCCCCACAAACCATCACCTCCCTTCTTCCCTTCACATAATCCTGGAGCAGGAAACTTGGGGAAGACTGTCCTACTACACACCAGAGCTGGCCAAGTCACAGGGCCATCTCTATCCATCTGTCTGTTTGTTTCTCAGTCATCGTCTACCCAATCTTTTAAAGATTGGTTTTTAGTTGGTACTGATCAAAATCACTGTGGAATATTTTCAGAGTGAGGACTTCAGTCCTGAGTACTCCAGGCATGGCTTCAGGACCGGGATGGTGCCCTCTAGTGTTACAAATTTAGAGGGCTTCTCCCTAGACAGACCCTCCCTCTGGGCAGAGCAAAGGGCTCCTCATCTGTTGTCTTCTGCATCGAATGCGTCCACACCTCTGCAGTTACCCACCACGGTGCCATGTCCCCATCAGTTGTAAAGTGTGGCATCTGAATTTGATACTAATAATGGGAAAGGGCTGAGATTTGTAACTGGTTTCCTTTTCTCCATCAGAGTGGAGTCTGCATTGTAAATGCCTTATAATAAGGTCATTCTCGATCAGCTTGCAGTCTGGTCTGGTTTCTTGACAGAGAGAGAAGAAACTGGAGTTACAGCCGGTACTGGGTGTGCCTGTGGGGTGTACCCATTTCGGAGCCCGCATCTGTCATGGTGTGGCAGTGGAGAAAACTGTGGGAAAATGCTGGTCCCGACAGCGTGAGGCCCTCTTGCTAAGCCGGATATACTTGCCACACTACAGAATGGGGTTAACGAGAACTTCTCCATCCTACCTGCAGTCATTCCGCAGAAACAGAAATATAAATGCAAATATATGTGCATACATAAATACAGATAATGCCTATACTGACAACAACAAAAACCAAACCTTTCATTTCCCAGAGACGGGACTTTCTTTACACCCTGCCCTTTGTAAAGCACGTAGTACAGGTTCTTCTGATAATTAGGGGCTAAATAGATGTTTTATCAGTGGACTTAATGTGGTGACCATTTTCTAGTATACACAAAAATCATTACGTTGTACACTTGAAACTAATATAATGTTGCATGTCAGTTATAGCTCAGTAATAAGAAAAAAAATGTGGTGACCAATTTCTTGAACCTCTCTGGTGATGAGACTGTCTTCGTGAAGAGTTCTGTGGAGTACAGCAAGAAAGTCCGAGCCAAAGTACAGGCCAGTTAATTTTTCCAGAAAAAAATCGCTGTAGATTTACATGAGGCCCCTGGCACCTTGCAGTGGCTTGGTGATGTTACAACCCGTTTTGAGCAGGAACGAGGCTGGATAAGTAGAAGCTTTCACGCTTTCTGAAAAGCTCAGCTAATATCCTCTGGGCGATGGCTCTGCAGCAGGGACCTCCTATCTGAACATCGTCATGGGTGCTGGCTTCCTACCATAGCTGACTTCTTCCTGGGAGGCTCTGCAGGTGAGGGGATGTCTCAGGATGGGCGGGGAAGCCCTCAGAGAGGAGTGAAGATGGGTTTCCAGAAGGAGGCCTTAGGCTGGCTCGACAAACAGCATGGAAGTCATGCTCTTTGTGCTTTATTAACCTGGCCAAGCCAGCTTCCCTATAATGAATCCAGCAGAGCACTGTGTTTGGTGAGGCCCAGGCCATGATAAGTTTTTAAACCGAGGTCCCTGCCTTCAAGTGTAGTCAGAGCTGTGAGATAGGTCACAAAAGAATTAGGGATTAAAGATTAATTAAGAAATGCCCACATACGCTTTAGGAGTGGGGAGAAAAGAGCATGTCTGAGGGTTGGAGAAATCAAAGTCGGCTTTGGGAAGGAGAGGGGCTTCTGGTGGGGCCCTGAAAGTATGTGAGGGGCTCAGGCAGAGGTACAGAGAGGGAGGAGGGCATGTCGGGAGATTGAGAGGGCAAAGGTTCAGGGATAGGAGTGGACTCGCCCTGTTATCCTACACCTGTCTTCTTTCTCTCCCTGCCTCCTCTCAACCACCCCCTTTCTCTCTCTCCCCCACCTCTCCTATAATAACACTGAATCTTAAGAATAGAAAAAAATAAATCATCTCTATTAAAAAGTGGGAAAATGAAATCCCACGAACACTGTGATCTGAATTAAATCATAATGATGCTGCTGGTTGGCTGGGAATGGTCCCCATGGGGTCAGCAACACATGCCCGCTCCAGGTACAGAATAATGCATTGTCTGGAAAGTTGATGTCTGACTCTTCAGTTGCCTTGGAAGCAAGAACCCCTGACTGTCTTTGTATCATGGGAGAGTCTCTGGCTAGATCAGGGTGACCTGTGGATTCACACCGTATGATCCAGCCACTGATCAGGAAATCAAAACTGGATCAGAGTTGGGACTTTTGTTACTTTCCCCAGGGGCGGTGGGGGGAGAGCAGGGGTGGCTGGGCCTCAGCTTCCAGCTTCCCTCTGCTCAGGCCCATCTTTGGCTGGTGAGCCCAAGGGCCTGGTAGATATGACTAGCATCTGGCCAGGAACAAAGTGAGCCATGGACAGCTAGTGAGGAAGCCGAGTTGCAGATGTCAGGTTCAAGTTCACAGTCAACCTCATCACCTCCCCCTCAAAAGCCAAACATGAGAGAGAAACTGTGGAAAACCAGAAGAACAAAGCTGACATCACACAGAGCTGGGTGGGTGGGATGCCAGGGAGGGAGGAGGCAGATCAGGGCAACTTTTTTTTTTTTTTCTTAATTAATCATGGGAAGCATTTGAAGACTTTACAATGGCTTTGCCTGCAAAAATGGAATTAGCCAAAGACAATATGTGGCTGATGCTGGAACTGGTAGTTGAAGGAAGGCTGCCCTCATAAGAACATCGGTGTCTCACCCAGAGATTGCCTTCACAGACCAGGCCTCTTCTCCAGATTTTGTTCATGATTAGTTCCAGGGAAAAATTGAATTAAAATAATTTTTTAAGAGGAAGGAATAAGAGCCATGGCACTTAGTGCATGGCCCAAGAAGGGACTCTGCTGACTGTCAGTCATCCCTCTCCCTCCCCTCTTTGATACCAGACAAAGCTTGTTGGCAAGAGCGGGAGGTTTGGAAGATATCTTGGCATAGGACACGCTAATTGTGTTTGTACATCAGCGTCTCTGCTCTCCTTAATCCCTCTGCATGTTCCCTTTGCTATAGTTCTTCAGCTTTAATATGCATCTTCCTTGGATGCCAGGATTGAGTCATGGCTGGAGCATTACAAGAGCAGTGGCTATGGGTGCCCATTGTTCTCCTCTGCATTGTAGATCAAGTCAGTTCCAAGGGAGAGGTCCTTTAGGAGCAGAAAGCTGTGTATAACAGTTTTGCTAATTCCTGGATTTGACTAACTTTGAATGACTTGCATTGGAAGTGACCGTTATCATCCTTGGAGTTTTATTTTATTTTATTTTTAAATATTTTGTTTATTTATTTGACAGACAGAGATCACAAGCAGGCAGAGAGAGAGAGAGAGAGGGAAGCAGGCTCCCTGCTGAGCAGAGAGCCTGAGCGGGGCTCGATCCCAGGGCCCCGGGATCATGACCCGAGCCGAAGGCAGAGGCTTAACCCACTGAGCCACCCAGGCACCCCTCATTCTTGGAGTTTTAATGCAAGACGTGACCTGTAGGCATTCTCCAAATATGTGGCCAACCATCTTTCAGGTGACCCGACTGTGACCAGTTCCTAGCTTCCCTGAATATGTTCAAGTCTAACATTTCCTTCCCAGTCTGTTTTCTCCATGTGCTGCTCTCTTGTGGAAAACATCCACCACTCTTCTTAGCTTTCTGCGCCCAGAATAAGGGCTTCCAGATGGAGAAGACACGGAAGTCTATGTGCATGTGTAGTAGACTGTGCTCAAGGAAATGCTCGAGCATCTGTACCTGCCAACCCCGAAGACAGTTGATTTTGCTTAGAAAACCTCTACCCAAGGACAAGTATCTCCACAGATTTTCCCTGCCTGTGTCAGAATGACAGCCTGAAAAATGGCCACCATTGGCACAATTAAATTATTGCTTGAGATTATGCATTTGGCTAACCCAGGGATCAAGCTTAACTGAGGAGGATTAGGGACATCCAGGGCAGACCGTGTAGACAGTACTCAGTGTAGACATACATTTGGGAATCTTTACTTGTATCCTCCTAAGGATCATGTGTAAGTGCAAGGCCATACAGGGCTTAATTTAGAGAAGATAGAGGTTAGGGAATTGGGCCCTGGGCCCAGGCCCAGTGGCAGGCCCCTTTCTACTTAACTAGGTCATAGAACATCATTAAGATCAGTGGTTGAGTCTTGATTTGGCTTCCTACTAACCACCACATAAACCTGAGCAAGTTACTTACCCTCTGATCTCCTGTTTCTCATCGAAAAATGGAAATAGTAATTTAATTTCAACTACTTAGATTTATTAGTAGGATTAAACAAAATTATGTAATTCACCAGGTGCTGTGTTTGGCACATGGTAAATACTTTACGAATGGTGGGTATTATTCCTACTTTGTTGCACCGATACCGTAGGAATAAGGCAGTGTGTCCACAGAGTTACAAAATAAGGCAGGAATTTAGGTGGTGAAGATTAAGTATGTATAACGGGATTGCTCTAAGAAGCTGAGAAATGCTTTCATGGTGCTTTGTAGCCTTTGAGATCTCCACAAAACTCTCCCCCAGCACTGTAGGGTTGTCATCTCTCCCAGTATGGACACTGCACCATTGGAGATTCCATCGTGGGGAGGAAGCTGGGCCCAGCTCCTGAAGACTTGATTGGACTCTGGCACACCAGACCTCATGGCAATTATGATAGAGTTGTGCCTTTCTGGGTGGGCAGGAATACGATCAGGGCCCGTACCCAACATGAAGGGGCTTCCGCCGGTCCCCTGACTAGCAAGCATCTCTGAATAGCACAGCCTTTAAAGATCCATCTCATTTTGGGGGGTTCGGGGCAGAGAGGAAAGAAACCTTTTGAAGCTCCACGGGTTCAGAAAGTGACATGTACCAAATTCAGGGAAATTTTGACATCTCGATTCTCTCACCATTCTGTCCCCCACTTTTTTCCCATCTGAAGTCACTGGAGTCCTGACAGGTCATTGGAGTCCCCACAGTGACTGGTGTTTAATATTTTCATTTGTTTAGCCCCAGCTACTGCCCACAGAGTTATTAGGTCTTTGAGACCTCTCACCTCCCCTTGGGCTGGGCTGCTTGACTTTGGGGAGACGGGAGGAAGAGGAGTTTAACAACTCCATTATTTTCAGAGAGAAAGAGGGTTAAAGTCTCATGGTCATTAGCATATACTGTGCCAGCTGCCTCTTCTGTTACTTGTTCAATAATTCCCTTAATGTTTGGTCCTAATGGAGCAGATTATTGTTATTATTTTATTTCATCAAGATCACCTACTGCATAAAAACAAAGAGGAAAGGAGGAAAGGAACGTGGCCAAGAATAAGCATTGAGCATTATCCAGCTGGAGATATTTATTCACTGGCTTCATGCTTGGCTTGTGAAGCTTTGAAGGGATGGTGCACATAGCCCATGGAGGGAGCCTGTCTCACGCGGCTCTGCCCATGGGTTGCTGAGACAGCGACCTGGAGTGCTTTTGTTTCTCCGTGGACCCTTTTATCTCCCTGCCTGCCTGTGGGGCACAGTACACACATTTGGGCACCTGTGTGCCTGCACACACCCACACGCACGGGTTACATGTGGGGCCAGCCTCTTAACACTGATTCTTTGCCCTGTATCCTGATTCCTCCCAGCTGTCCCACTCTGCAGAGATCTAAGCAAGTCTTTGGAATTAGGGAATCCATGAGGGTAGCCTTGAACCGGGAACACCCCGCCTATAGCAAGCTGCTTCTGTCTCCACGCTTCCCCCAATGGCACCGGCCTTGGCATTGGCATTAAGGCAAACAATGGGCCCCGCTGAAGCCGCGGAGCATCAGAGAGCTCTGAGCTCCTTATGAACAAATGCACTCTTTCTTTCGCTTTGGGACAGCAAAGTCAAGGTTCTGAGGCAAGAAAAACTCCCAAGAACCAAAAAGGCAGCTCTATAAAAAGAACCTGAAAGAGGACAACTTGAAATAGCCCGGGCCAACTCCAGCACGCTAGCCTCCAGCCTCCTTCTCTGCAGAGCTTCAGGCTCTCTTTAATGAAACTCCTGAAGGCTCCTCAAGAAACTGAAGACAAACTTCCCAGATTAAAGAAGAACGATGGTGACCAAACCTAATAGAATTAAAACGTTTAGACCTGGGAGAAAAAAACAAAAAACAAAAAGCTATAAAGGTGCATTTCCTCCTGAGAAGAACTTTGTTCATAGCATCTTCAGGTGGAAAGGGCCTTCAGATACGAGCCTGCCTAACCTAGAAGACTCTTAGTCTTAGAGTTTGTCTCTTGCTTATGGAAGGCTGTCTTTACCCTGCCACCCCAAATGGCATTTTAATGAGAGAAGTTCACTTATTTCTTCCCTGAGCTTTGGGGAAGGGGTCCTGACGCATCTCACGGCAGCAGGCTGACATATTATCATTGCCCCAGCGAGAGGCTGACAAGGGAGGGCAGGCCTGTCCCCTGCCAGTGGGATGTGCAATTCACGTCAGAAGCCCCAGAGGACATATTGAGGCCTCTTAATTAACGTGGTGGCCTGTGGCAACTGGAAAGCATTTCCACACGATTAAAGACTTCAGAAAACCCCCAAGGGGAGGTAATGTTCCTAATAATTTATAAATTGAACTTGCTACTTAATATGCTTCACATGTTTCTCTTGTCTTCCATTTGGGAAGGAGATGGGCAGGGGATAATGGATTTCTATTCACTGACCACCACAGAAAAGACAATCTGCCAGAAGAGCAAACCAAGGGGCCTTCTCTTCTAGTTTCGGTGACTCCTTCTGGCAGGAAGGGGATCCTCAAGGTCAAGAACATGTTACTACAATTTTGATGACATCACCTCATTTTAAAGGCCTTATTGTGGCTTTGGAGCCCCCTCTCAGGGACGCCGTTGGCTAGCTGGCATTGACAGCCCATCTCCGAAGGATCAGCTCCTACTTCCTTGGTCTGTAGTCACCAGCTTTACAGCTCCGGAAGAGCTCACAGGCATTTTCTCCACAAGTAGTTTACCTCTGAGAGCCGGTTCCAGTTTGGCAGGGATCATATGAACAATCAGAAAATTGTCAAGTTGGAAGAGTCGATTCATTTCTTTCAGTCATTTCATTTGCCAAATGAAAAGAAAGCCTGGGGAAGGTTTAAAGAAGTTATGCAACTTGAGGGATGCTTGGGTGTCTCAGTCGGCTAGGCAGCTGCCTTCGGCTCAGGTCATGATCCTGAAGTCCCAGGATAGACCCCTGCTCAGTGGGGAGTCTGCTTCTCCCTCTGCCCCTCCCCCCACTTGTGTGCATGTGTGCGCACTCTTTCAAATAAATAAATAAAATCTTTAAAAAAAAATGTTGGGCAACTTGCACGGAGTCCTTTTGCTGGCTAGCCCTGCTGTTTTGTTGGTGGCCTATATGCTCTTCATAACCTAGGTCTAGTTTCCACTGGGCTCTGAAACACAGGGTCAGAGGAGTCCTTGAAAAGTCATCTATATACCTCACCCGTTTTCTGCCCCTGGAACATTTGGATCTAGATTAGAGCATGATCAGAGATGCCATGTGGGCTTACACAGTTTTTCTCCTCTTGGTCTGTCTCCTTTGAAAGCCAGAGATAGATGTAAGTGATCACTGTCATCTACGAGAGAGGGGCTTTGCCCCAGACCCTCAGGTATTGTTACTGGGTGAACGTAGGAGACATGCGCCACCAAACTTGTCTTATTTCATTCTTATTTTCTAACCACCATTTAATTCCTTGAGGATTTTATAATTTGAATTCAGTGTGTCCAGTTGCCTTGAGGGATAATTAATTATGTCTCAGACTCAGTCTTCTGGTTACTCCTAGGGTGAAATGAAGCTTTGAAATGGGAACTGATTGATTGGCTGCAGTCCCTTGACAGATGGTAGCTGGGAACATAATCTCAGCTTTTCCGTTTCTCTGCCAAGGGTTCACAAAACCCAGGTGACTCCCTACACTCTGGTGACATTTGATAGAGTGAGATTCTTTATTCTAGGATTTGCTGATCATACGATATGGATCCAGGATGAGGGAAGGATTGCATCAGCCCCTAAGGGATTCCCTGGAGTCCTGTCTCCAGTCCAAGGTAGCTTTAGTGACCACAGTTCCTCTGTTATGGGGGTAATGACATTTCCAGCCCTTGTGATCTGTTTTCATCTTCCTTTTGTGGCTGCATTTACCTTTAAAAACCAAATTACACAGGGGCACCTGGGTGGCTCAGTCATTAAGCAGCTGCCTTCGGCTCAGGTCATGATCCCAGGGTCCTGGGATCAAGCCCCGCATCAGGCTCCCTGCTCGTCGGGGAGTCTGCTTCTCCCTCTCCTACTCCTCTACTGTATTCCCTCTCTCGCTGTCTCTGTCAAATAAATTTTTAAAATCTTTTAAAAAAATTAAAAAAAAAAACAAATTACACAGATTATTTTCTCAAACTTGAATGTAAAGTCCATGAGATCAGGGACCATCCCTGTATGATTCACTACGGTATCTCCCATCACAGCAATCGCTAGAAACACGCCTTCCCCAAGTGCGTATATACTTCAACGATTGAGTAATGAGTTGAATGAATGAGTTACGTAAGCAACTGACTTGAATAAGCTTTGCTGGCAAGCGCATAGAGGATGTCTGTATTGAAATACATTCAGGGGAGCCTGGGTGGCTCAGTGGGTTAAGCCTCTGCCTTCGGCTCGGGTCGTGGTCTCAGGGTCCTGGGATCGAGCCCCGCATTGGGCTCTCTGTTTAGCAGGGAGCCTGCTTCCCTTTCTCTCTCTGCCTGCCTCTCTGCCTACTTGTGATCTCTACCTGTCAAATAAATAAAATCTTAAAAAAAAAAAAAGAGAGAAATTCACGGTTGACCTCTCCTCCCTCCCTCCCTTCCTTCCTTCTATAATTACTGAACACCTTTATGCCATGCCCCATGCTTGGCCCTGGAGCTTAGTGACTCCTGCTTTCATGAAGTCTGTTATCCAGTAGACGAGATGGACAATTAGTTGTGGTCAGAGTGATGTGGAGGGTTTCGTGGGTAGGTCAGTGAGACTAGGGAAGAATTGGCTGAGGTTATGTCACTGAACTGACTTAGAAGGACAAGAAGGAGTTGGCTCAGGGAGGGAGGTGTGACCTAGACCCAGGACAAATACATAGGTCTGATAATGAGTCAGTCTGTGGTTACCGTGCATGGTTGGGACGAGCATAAAAGGGAGATCTGCTTAGAACTTTCTGTCCCTGGGCAATCACCATCACTGTTATATAAAATATTGTTACACAAAGATTTCAAAATCTGCAAATGATCTGACAAAACTCATACTATTCTCTCAGGTAAGTGCCGAAAATGTCAGTTTCGTAATAAAATAAAAGCTGATTTCATTTTTTTTTATCTCTACTAGAGCCAGTAGAAATGATTTATTGATTTTTAAAGAAAAAAATATTTTTAAATGCCACTTTTTTTTTGCATGCAACTTGTTTATGGATGTGGAGGTCTCATATACCCCAAATGTGCTTCTGGTTATTAAATGTTAACAGTTTTGAGGAAAATCAATAGAATAATCAGAAAACTCATGAAAAAGATGAATAAAGAACAAAACAATTCCATACCCTGCAGTAATTGTTATTTGTTTTTGAATATTCTAAGTTTGTGACTCATTAACTTGCCATTGGGTCCACATGTATCCTAAGGATTTTGCTTTGAATGCCATAGAATTTGTTTTGTTTTGTTTTGAATGCCACAGAAGTTGAAGCTAACACACATAAATGAAGATCACCTTCTCAGCGCCTCTCAGGTAGAACAGAACTGCAAAAGCCAGGAGAGCCTGCGTCACCTCCTGCTTGCTCTCTGTAAGGCCCCCTGTAGCAACCATGCTTGTCTGTGTGTTCCTGCTCACTTCCCCGGCTGCAAGTCTGGCTGGACCGGAAGGCCTGGAGGATGTTTGTTCCTCCTACCCAACTTTATCCCATCAGACAAAGCAAGATGTGTGCAGCTTACCTTTCCCTTTTTGACTTGGTTATCAGGAAGCTCCCCAGGGTGGCTCTTTCCGTTTCAACTGCCACCTCCTTGTTCCATGAGATCATTTGCTAGAAAAACAGTAGATCCTCTCTGACTTAAATGGAAGCCACATAAAATTCTCTGCGGAAGTAGAATGGTTAGAAATCATGCAAGATCAAAGAACCGTGGTTTATCACAGGGATGGAAAAGCGATCGAACGTGAGCACTAGATTTCCACGTCCTCGCTGTCGCAGGAAAGTTGTCAAGGTGGCTGCATGTATGCGTTCTCCTAGGGTGGCAGAGGGTTTCTCCCTACTCCTTCCTACCGAGGACCCTCTCACCGGACAGAGCAGACAAGCGGTTCGCAGGGATTTCTGTGTAGTGATTTTACAGATTACTATTATTATTACAAAATGTGACGAAATCATATTCCATGTTAGTATCTTGTAACATATATGTGATCATTTACATAATAATCCTCAGTAAATCGTTGCTGAGTGTTGTGACACCTGCCACCGCTCTGGGTTATAGAAGCGGAGAACCCGTACCGCAGCTCGAATGCCTGAGGATCTCCTCCTCTTTGCGGTGTCTGTGCTGAGCTTCCTGTGGGGGCTGGAGCTCATTACCAGTAACCGATTAAGAAAGACCCAAGGTCGTTGGGAGTCACTGAGTCTAAGCAGGGGAAACGTTTCAATAAAGCGAGGTTATCGGTGCTAAATACACTGGCTTAGCCAATCGAACCCTGGGGTTCTAGCTCCCTATAAGTTGCTATTTTAAAATAAATAGATATAGGGACTCCTGGGTGGCTCAGCCGATTAAGCGGCTGCCTTCCGCTCAGGTCCTGGGGTCCTGGGATCGAGTCCCACATGGCACTCCTTGCTCAGCAGGGAGCCTGCTACTCTTCCTGCCTGCCACGTGCTTCTCCCTCGGCCTGCCACTCCCTCTGCTTATGCTCACACTCTCTCTGATTTAAAAATAAATAAATAAAATATTTAAAAATACATAGATCTAAAATATTCTTAATGGAATGTCTAGGACCACACAGGGTGAAGGGAAGTTTAGAAGTACCTAAGAGAGCAGTGCCACGAGGAGGGGCGGGTCTGGAACCCCTTTGCACTAACTGCTTCTGTGGTTTCTCTGGGCCATCGTTTCTTCATCAGAAAAGGAGGAGCTAAACCTAGAGAATTTCAACGGGTCTCACAGCTGAAAGAGAAAACAAATTTCTTTGTGGAAATTTAACTAAATTGGGATTTAATGGCATCCTTCAGGCATGTAGTAATGTGTGATGCGCGTTGTCTTATTTGAGCACGGAGACCTTGAAACGTGAGGGTTGTCCTTCCACTGCCAGCCAGTCTTGGGTTTGGACCCTTGGTGGCTGCTCCGTGAGAGGTCCTTTGTTTATGACGGTGCCTCTTCGGACCAACCGTCTGCTAGACGTGCCCTTTGAGAAGCGAGGCTAGATGTGAGTGGGCTCGTCCGCCCTCCCCGCACCCCACCTGCTGATGATCTGTGGGACACCCCGCTCACGGGGTGGGGAGGGGGGTGTGCGGGGTCTCTGCAGCCCCGGTTAGGCGCGGAAGCTCAGCCATGAGAAGCGTTGTGTTCCCATTCCGGAATTCTGGAACTACCGTGTATTTGCTCTGTGCCCTTGAACAAGTTACTTAACTGGAACAAGTAGTTGACCCTACCTCTGGGCGGTAAAAGCCTGGAGCACTTAGAACACGTGTCTGATACATAGGAACAGCCCCAAACCGGACAGCTGTTCTTTCTGTCTTCCTGCAAAATATGGGAATGACCCTGCCGCCTGCCTCCGATCATAACCCTGTTGTGATCCTCTGAGGGGGGACCTTGAGGGGAAGCACGGAGGGGATCCCCGAACCCCTCTGTGTGTGCGGAAGGTTGGTGTTTCAGCCATTCCTCGGAGACTGATGTTTATACTGCTCTTAGAGCTCTTTAGGGAATAAAATTACCTCTCGCTTTCACTAGCCTAATTCAATGTCTGACAACTTCTCTCACTCGGGAAGTTATTCTTTCTGGGTGGCTTAATTGCCTATTGTTGCAATTTCAATTTGGGGTGAAGGAAAGGATGGCGGGTCTGACTCGGAGATAAAGGGATTGCAGAGAAACAAGTGGGTTGGACTCAAGCATGGGCTCTCAGCACGCGGGTGCGGGGCTCAGGCTCGGGGGCTCGGCTGCGACACTGGGGCAGGGGGTCTGCAGGGGTGCCTGGAGGGACGGTGGGTTGCAGGGAGGTGACAGTCGGCCATGACCTGGAATACTTGTCCCCGCTCTCCCACCCACACTGCAACCGGGGCAGCTTCATACTTACGGTCTCTGTCTACTTGCATGAGAGATTTCATCAGGAGAAACAGTCCCACGGATAAAGGAAAAATCTGAAATACCTGGAGGCCAGTGTATGTCCCCGAAAATCCACCTGACATGTTCTGTCACTTGGTAACTGACTCTGTTGCTTCTTGTCTCAGCTGCTCTGTGCCTGTCTGAAAGCAACAGCGTGTGTGTGTGTGTGTGTGTGTGTGTGTGTGTGTGTGCGTGTGTACAGGTACACACACACACACACACACACACACACTGCTTCGCTCATGGTGCTGGTGAGGGAGGGATGGTAAATGGGAAAATTTATTGGGAGAGGAACTTTATAAATTCAAGATGTAATTCTCACAAGACCGGAGAAAGCCCCTGTTCATGAGTTTGAGGGGATAATCTTGACCCAGCCTTGTCGGTGGGGGGACTCCCTGGGAATTCATAGGAGGTTTTTATCTCTAGCCTGGGGAATGGGGTGGCAATGACTGAAGCCCAAGTGAAGAGCAGAACTATTTGGCACAGCCCCACCTAATGAAACAGGTTTGGAGGGAAAGTGACCAAAATAAAGGGAGTGAATACAGACCACACACTGGAAGGTTTATGCCCTTGGAGCACCGGGGAGCAATGGGTGTGCAACCCCCCCCAAGTCCCCCTAGATGTCAAAGTGACATGCTCAGTGTCACTAAGCATGGCATCCTGGCCTCTGTTAGACCACCAAGTGGAGTCCTGGTGTTTAAGGAGTGGCCTCAGGGGATGCCCTGGGAGGAAGAGTAGGTTCAGAAGGAAACTCTCTGCCAGCCTGACTCCAGGACATGGGTCTCAATCCCTCACTCAAGCATGAATGGGAGATCACCCAGGACTGTGGAAGTGGGAATAAGCTGTTCCCTAAAGCCATAAGTGATCTAAACAGTCATGTTCAGATGTAGAGGGCCCACTACACACTTGCCTGTAAATCCCTAATGGACATTGGGTCTCTTTGGATTGGTGATGGTCTTCCCATACTCCTATGGTGACATTTAAGTCCAGGGTGAGGCCATCCCTGATTCCATGGGCACCATTCTCTAACGTAGTCCTTACCACCACCTCCCCAGGCTAAGTGGCACCTTTTCCATTATACAGAGACAGACGTTGAGGTTTCAAACTGGGGGGACTCACTGATCATTGACATAACCCTTTTCCCCTATTTCTACAACTGAAACCACACACACACACACACACACACACACACACACACACACTTCTCTTTCACATTGTTTGCTAAGGCACGAAGCAATCCTGGATCACTTAAATGAGGCACTGTTCACCCCAGTTCCATCTTTCCTCCATTTTCCTTCAACACCCGTCACCATGGACTGGCCCTTTGCTGCTGAGTGATGTGCTTGGTCTAAGTACATCCCGCACTCCGGTGAATGGGTTAATGAGTGAGTGATGGATGGTGGTCGGGGGAGGGGCAGTGCCTCTTGGTGGGACGAGCTCAGCCCTCTTCCCACGGCTCCTGTCCTTTCTCCCCAGGGCGGCATGATTGCTCTGCTGCTGTCCATCTTATGCCTGGTGATGATCTTGTACACTCGCCGGCGTTGGTGCAAGCGTCGCCGGGTGCCTCAGCCCCAGAAGAGTGCCAGCGCCGAGGCGGCCAACGAGATTCACTACATCCCCTCTGTGCTGATCGGCGGGCACGGACGGGAGAGTCTGCGCAATGCCCGCGTGCAGGGCCACAACTCCAGCGGCACCCTGAGCATCCGGGAGACCCCCATCCTGGACGGCTATGAGTACGACATCACGGACCTGCGCCACCACCTGCAGAGGGAGTGTATGAACGGAGGGGAGGACTTTGCCAGCCAGGTCACCCGCACCCTGGACTCCCTGCAGGGCTGCAACGAGAAGGCGGGGATGGACCTCACCCCAGGTGGGCAAGTCGCTCCTCCTCTTGGGGGACTAGGGAGTGAGGAGGGAACCAGCTTCTCTACCCTGGGGGCCAGTTGTCCTGCATGATGGCATGCACCTGTGCCCTTTCCCAGGTGGGCCAGAAGGGTACACGCTTTCCTGAGACCAGGGGAGCTGTGTTCAAATGTGGGAAGTCAGAAGAACCAGTATACACTGAATCCCTCTCCACTTCCCCTTTGCACTGGAAGCAGAGATGCCTTTATATCCAACAGAAGAGTGGGTCAAATAGAGCCTTTTCCATATATAATAGAGTAGGCCCCAGGGAAATAAGAAGCTAGTGAGAGAGATCGTGTGTGTAGGGCATTTTTGCAAGTCACGTGTTTGCTTAGGTGATTTATTTATCCACTGGTGTGGAAGGGGCAGAGGTGCTGGTCTTTTCTATGACTCTGAAGACCTTGGTCTGGGCTGGGAGTGGCTAGTTGTGTTGTCTAGCCCATGCCTCTGTGGTCTTCACAAGGGTCGCCCTTCTTCAAAGATTAGGAATGCCGTCAGGCTGTCCGAGCCTACATGCCTTGTGTTTCTATAGAGATGCTTGGTGGAAAGGACTTGGACCTGATCGGGCTGAGCCAAACGGGGTCAACCAATTGCAGAGAGGAAATCACTGTACTCTTCTTCTACAGTGGCCCTCCTGTCTCTTTCTCTGAAATTTCCATAAATAAACAACTCCTCATAGAGAAAACCCCAAGACAGCGATCCCTCAAAAACTGCTCCATTATCTTTACAGAAGACATTTTTCATACTGAATATTGCTGAAGATATATAGACTTTCAGTGGGGCTTGAAAAGAGGGAAAGCACATCATGGCAGTCTCCATTATGGGGAGCTTGGCTGGTCCCATCGGTTGAACATCTGAGTCTCAGTTTCAACTCAGGTCGTGATTTCATGGGTTGTAAGATCAAGCCCCGTATCTGGCTTCATGCTCAGCAGGGAGTCTGCTTGAAGATTCTGTCCCTCTGCCCCTTCCAAACCACTCAAGTAAATAAATAAATCTTTAAAAAAAAAAAAAAGTCTCCATTCTGCTTTGTATCTAGGAGAGATCCTGTATGAATAGCCACTTCTTAATGAGATTTAAATTCTGGGAAGTCCTTGAGGAGAAGAGACCTGTGGTCAATGCCTTACATTCCCCATGGCACCTGGCGTGGTGCAAAGCCCATCAGGTCCACGTAATGCTCATGGGGTTCCAAACTCTAAGGAATTCGGGGAGCAGCCAGTACTGCAAATATGAATAGTAGTGGTGTTAGACTGCCGGGAACGGTGTGGACTGGAATGGAAGAGGGAGAGGGTGTTTTCTGCTTGAATGCACTCAAATTCAGCTTCTTTTGAAAACTCTGTGCCACCCCGGAGAAAGGAATCCGTCGTCTGTCTCTTGCCAGCGGGCCACATGCGGTGACCCGAATCAATTCAGAATCAGTGGACTTGGGTTTTCGGTTGTCATCTCTCTCCTACTCTCCTCCCTCAGTTTTGCAGCCCTGCAGAAATCAGAGGTGTGTTTAGTCTCGCCAATCTCTCACTTTAAAGGTTCCTTATTTCAGTTCTGTGAAACTCAGGCAGCTTTCTGTGCTCCCACTTTCTTCTAGCCTTTTCTCTGAAAGCATTTGCCTTGACTTCTCCTTCCGCAGGAAGCGACAATGCCAAGCTGTCGCTGATGAACAAGTACAAGGATAACATCATTGCCACCAGCCCTGTGGACTCCAACCACCAGCAAGCCACTCTGCTCTCGCACACCTCCAGCAGCCAGAGAAAGCGCATCAACAACAAGGCGAGAGGTATCTGCGTCTGATGGCCGGGCTTGCAGGTGGCGGATTCCTTAACATCGGTAGAGGCAGGACCACTCATAGGTTGGACCCCCAACTCTCAGGCATGGCTAGAGGGTGTGTGTTTGGGCCCAGTCTTTCTGGAAGCCTGTTGAGTGTTACTTAGCCAAAAAAACTTCAATGCACAAACCTTCTAACCAAGTAATTTCATAAACAAGGCATTTATCCTTAGGAAATAATTGGACGAGTGCGCAGAGCTGTGTGTAAAAGGCTGTTCATCACAACATTGTTTAAAAGAGCGAAAAATTGGAAATAGCTTAAGTGTCCATCAATAGGGAATCGGTTAACTACCTGCACATCTGTCTGTTGTCTGGCGGCTTCTCATGTGGTCATTTAGGATGATAAGATAGATCCATATTTGTTCATATGGAAAGTTGCGCACCCATTTATTAAATGGGGGGAAAAAAACCCCAAGACTATAAAATGGAAGGTACAGCAAAATGCCATTTGTAAGGGGAGATTAAAAGGCCTTTATCTACCTCTGTGTCAGAAAAAGACAGAGAGCATATACGTCAAGTGTGAATGGAGTTTTTCTCTGATTGACAGGCTTTAGAGGATATCAGGGTTGTTCCCTGTGCACATTTCTGTGCATTCTCTTTATTATTTTTTCCCTCTTTTCGCCACTGAATGTATATTAATTCTAGGACCAGAGAAAACCAAAAATAGAACATCCGAACTTTCGAGGAGGGAAGTTTCCCTTCCATCCCTTCCCACCCACCACCCTCGAAGCTCCTCTCGGACAGTGCTGCTGGGAGGGGCCCACCTCGGGGTGGGGGTGAGCCCGGGCTATGTGGGGGTGGGCGCCAGTGACCACTGTCATGAGAAGGTCCACTTCTTCAATCAGTCTGTGTATCCGAAAGCTCCAGGGTCCGTGCCTCCTCCTCCCAAATTGTTGGTCAACCTGCTCTTATTTTTATCGATTTTTCTCCTGAACTTGCCCAGTGATTTGGTGTCATGAAGGAAAAACTGAAGATGTTGACTGTGCTGTGCTTCTTTTCATTACAGCTGGTTCTGCCTTCCTGAGCCCTGAAGGGGATTCTGGCACTGAAACAGAAAATGACCCCCAGCTGACCTTCTACACCGACCCCTCGCGGAGCCGGAGGCGCAGCCGAGGTGGGAAGGTTGGAGGGGCACAGCGGGTGGCAGGGCTCCGGGCAGGGGAGCCGAGGAGCTGCAGAGGGGCTGGGTCGGGCTGGGGGCTGTGTGGACCGAAGCCGGTTTCTGCAGGAAGCATGCCTTGGACCACAGCTGGTGTTTCCTCCTAAGGAAGAAAGAAGAGCCTAGAGTGGAAAATTTCTGAGAATCATCTCTCCCAGATAATGGCACTCTCAAACAAGTTTTCAAGTTGTTTGAAAGGCTATTTCTTGGTCAGAAGACTCTCAATTCCTTCTGGAAGCCTCAGGAGTCATATTTTGCTGTTTAGACACAGGAAATAAAGTTGATAAAGTGTGTTGTATGTGAAAATGTGGACGGTATATGTCCCCTTGCTTACCCGGCCACACGGGCCATGGGGTTGGGGAGGCAGTGCTTAGGGGGCAGGGTCGCCGAGGAATCATCTGTGATCCGTCTGTAACGGTATTTGGCCTTTCATCCCCTCCCCGGTGGAATCAGGGGACCCCTAAGCCTCCAAGTGCCCTCCTTTCTCCCGGCAGGGTCCTGGGGAGCTCACATACTCTTCTCAGCCCTGTTAGTGCCGTCCTTCCACACAGATGCTCCCTGGGCCCCTGCTCCTGTGTCACCATGTGGCTGTGGCAATGAGGTGCCACTGCCCGTGGCCTTGCTGGGAGCACTTTTGTCACTGAGGGAAGTCTGGGTTCAACAGGCTTCTCTGTTTACTTGCTGTGTGATATTGGAGGAGAACAACAGCTTCTCTGAGTCTGATTCCTCATATACAAAGCATGTTAACAATACCTCACACACTGGGCTCCGATCAGCATTTAATTCTATTAAAATGGGCTCTTTGGGTGACCCGCAGAGCTCTGTGCAGCCGTCATTGTCATCGCTCTCAGATCTCTCTGCAGTGCGGCTTCAGGCTTGTGCGACACTCCATCTTAAGGAATTTCAGACAGGGACCCACTGAGATAGAGTGGAGGATGTTTGAGCGGCCTCCCCTTGTGTTATACCCAATGGCATTTTCCCCAACCCATCATCAACCAACGCCCCCCCACCCAAAGACATTTACATTTTGGCTCTCTCCTACCTCTACTCGGGTTCCTTCCACACTGAGGGCATTCTTCCCAGAGATTGGGAGCAGCCCTTTTAATGCCTCAGTTGCAGCTTCTCTAAGCTTTGCTACTATCAGGACAAAAGTCCTTCCCACCATTTTCCTCAAGAGATCAGTGGGGCTCTGGGCTGCCTAACGTCTGATGCACCAGTAACCCTGAGGGGAGAATGTGGATCCTTGATCCTCTTTAGCTATTAATATACAGCAGATAGTGAACCTTGGCCCATCGGACCCTGAACAGGGCGTGTTCTGCTTTAATAAAATCCTGTTTACGAAGAGCCATAGTAATGAATTAGAATGAGTTTCTTTGCAGCATCAAATTGTTCCTTTAAAATACCAAGCTTTCCTAGTCCATCAACTGTTTATTGCTATCAAGTAGACTGTAAGCTTCTTAGGGATGGGCATATCTAATTTACTTTTCCAAAGTGCCCAGCGAAGGATTTTGCCTATAAGAGATGCTTGTAAGTGTTTGTTGAATTGAACTGAATACATCAATCAGGCCGGCAAATTTTATAACTCACCTGCCATAGGTCAGGCTTTGTGATGGGAGGTAGAAGCATGGAAACATGGCACGGTGATAAGCCCTAATTTAATATTATAAATAAAGTAAAATGAGTACTCAGAGGACAGAACAGGTCATTCTACCTGGCAGCAATAGGAGACAAAGAAGGAGAAAATAATTAGATGTGGGTTACATACAGCATATAGAATTTATTGAAAACGCAGAATCTAGGGTAAGGACAACCTAGTAAGGAAAACGGCATCTAGAAAGCCTGGAAGGCACAAAAGAACATGGTATTTTTAAGCACATGAAAGCAGTTCTGTATGGCAGGTGTAAGAACACAGGCCACAGGGTAGTGGGGACGGGGCTGGATACCAGGCCAGATCCCCCAGGATCGCACCTGTGCCATGAGTTTGCACTTGGTCCTGTAGGTCACAGGGAACCACTGGACGTTTTGAAGCCAGGTAGAGATGCTGGATGATGGTTCGATGGTACAGAAGGACCAGGGAGGCGAGAAGATGAGTAGCAAGTCACTGCAATCACGTGAGAGCAGCAGCAAGTGCCTGTAAAGAGTGACAACACCGTGTGATAAAAGCTTTAACGGCAGGGTGCTCCCAGGGCTAGAGGAGCAGCAGGGGATGAGTGAGAATCCGCTCTCAAAGGTTTCAGGGAAGTGTTTACAAGGAGATGCTGTTGGAGCGGAGACTTGAAGAGTAGGTGTATACCAGGCTGACAAGGTGACAAAATGGCATTCTGCGGAGGAGGAAATGATATGTGCAAAGTCACAGAGACATAAACGATAATGGTCTAGTGAGAGAGTGGGAAAGACTTTACTAGAATGAAGCGTATGGTGCAGGTTTGCAGTTTGCTTAGGAAATAAGGCCGGATGAGCAGGAGACAGCATGCGCCTTGACCGGAGGACTTGGACCTAACCCTTCAGTTGGCGCCCCCGGAGGCTTTTCAAGATCGTCTCACTGGTCCACTCAGCTTTGCAAAGGGCTCCTCTGGGGGGGCAAGGGTGGGGGAGGTTGAGGCAGGGAGACTGGGCACACGGCTCTTGCTGCTGTCCAGGTGTGCGATGCTGGGCTCGGGTCAGGATGGAGAGAATGAAGGCAAGGGAGACTCTGGACCCAAGATGGAAACATATTTAAGGGTATCGGAGGAGGGGGAGGGCGGGGCTTATAGAGCCGAGGGCGGGGTCAGACAAGGTGGAGTCTCAGGGCGCATTCTGCAGGTGGTGGAAATCAGAGGAAGAGGGAGGCCCCAGCTTCTCATCCCAGTGCCTGGGGGATGAGCTTGGTTGGTGGCAGATCTCTTGCTGCTCAGGGCCAGTTTGGGCTGGAGGTAGAGATTTTAAGTGTGGGAAAATCGACCCCTTGGTGAAAGGCTCCTAAGATGAAAAGAATATCTCTAGGTAGCAAGGGACAGGGGATCCAGAGGCTGCCTGCCATCCTGTGGTGTCCCATCCCAGCTCCTGCCAGCACACCCACTCAGGGCACCTGCTGCCCTAACGGGCAGGTGCAGACCCAGACCTTCCCTGCGGTCCTGAGAACAGCCCTTCCAAAGACTCCCCGGGCCCAGAGATTGAGTCGTGCCTCGTCTGGGGGATGGTGCCCCAGCCCGACCCCTGCCTCTGTCCCAGCTCCTTAGCAGCAGCTTGTCCCTGGATGTGCCCTGTCACCTCTCTGACGGTCTCTCTGTGGGAGCTGTCTCATCAGACCATGGTCCTCATTAAGTGACATGAGCCACGTAAAGCCCGCACACTGGCGCCTGATGCAGAATTATGCTTTGTAAATTTTTACTGTCACTGTGAGGTTGATCTCTGTGAGACTTATTTTCCTTACCTGTGAAGTGGGTAGTTACTGTCTGGACTCCTAGATTTATTCTAAGGAAGCAAATAATAAAAGTAAAATAAGGTGTGCAAAGCATTTTACCTGCTGTCTGACATAATAGATGTCTTTTATTTCTGTCAGTCATAAATGCCAACACAGGTCAAACCATTAGAAAATGACAAAGGACATATTCTCTTGGCCACTTGCCTTGCTTTCTTACTTTCCCACATCTGTTCTGCCTCCGCATGAAACATTCCTCTTATTACTACCATTTTATCCTCTGCACAAAAACCAAAAACAAAGACACACCAGGGAAACCTTCCTTCCTATTCCTGTCCGCAACGGCCTGCAAGTGCCTTCTCGGCCTCCTTCTTTGCTCACTAGCCATTTATAATGTCACCCCAGTCACTGCTGGACTGGGGGGGACCCTTCAGGCATGACAACATCCTCTACACATACAGAGCAGACTTTCCTCATTCCCGGTTCTCTAGACAGAGATTGACCTGTAGGACTCCCACCCACAGAGTTTGGGAAGTTCCTCAAGAGGCAGTTGGAGAAGTAGTCTGAGCCCTGGGAGGAAGGAGCGGGTTTGTGAGAGCGCCCTCTGTGAGAAGCGGTGAGAAGTGCAGAGACTTCTAGAACGGGTTGGAAGCATCCTTACCACCCTTGGGCAAGAGGTTGGAGCTCAGTCAGGTGGGTAGCAGGGGAGAATGCCCTCCTTTAGGATTTCTTTGTGAACCTGTCCCAGGAAAAGTGTGGAGAACTTGCACACAACTGATCGTTGTTGACCCCGAGGGCCATTAGCATGCTAAGCCCCTCTGACTAGAGCTGAGAACACGGTGTTCCATGAGGATGAAGCTCATTGGGGTTGTGAGCTGAAACATTCTTTGCCTGGACTAGGTTTGCCCACTGCCTCCCCTGTTGGCTGGGTTGGGCAGCAGAAGGCCAGACTGGCCTCCCGCTGCCAAGATTCTTAACACTGTGTGTGTCTTGCTTGTATCTTGCTTCCAGTGGGCTCTCCCAGAAGTCCTGTGAATAAGACCACCTTGACGCTGATCAGCATCACCAGCTGTGTGATTGGCCTCGTGTGCTCCTCTCATGTCAGCTGCCCCCTCGTTGTCAAAATCACCCTGCATGTCCCCGAGCACCTGATCGCCGATGGTAAGCTCGCTTCCGAGGATGTGGCTTCTTCCTCAAAGGGGAAGTTTTCATCTTGGGTCAGGAAGATAGAGAAGCCAGGGGTCACTGTTAATTATTACTGTAAGTGAGGGAAAAACAAACCCAGATAAGTAAGGCTTAGGACACATTTGGATTGTCCACTGACAAAGTCAAAATTTTTTAATCTTAAAAAAAAACAAAACAACAACAACAGTAACAACACAAAAGTGAACAGATTACCTCCTCTTCTCTATGCCCACTCCAATTTCTCATTTCTGTTTGCTTTCAAATAAGCCCCTGTCTAGGTAGAGAATTACAGAGCATGCTGGATACAGGCAGATAGACACCAAGAGATTCTCTGGCTTTTGGGAAGGGAGAAGCTAACTGGGAACTTGGAAGTGGTTAAGAACCAGCCACGCTTTGGTTTGGTATGCCTGGGTGAGAAATTCCTAATTGCAGTAACTTGCTAAAAGCCTGGAACTCTGAAGCAATAATTTCCTTTCATCCAGGGGGACCCCAGTATAATGAGGGAGTTGTACGGGTTCTGGAAGCCCTGATTTCTTGAAGCCCAGAGAACCTAATTGACTTGTTAAAGTCTCTTCTCTCGCCGCTAGAAGGCTGGAAACAGGTGGGGACTGTCCGCGCCATTAGAGGGCCTGCTCTTTGATGGCAGGTCCCTGCTCCTTGAGTGAATGCCAGTGCCTGTGGCTGGGTCTGGGTCTGATGGAGTCATGCTGTGGCCATCACAGAGTGGCTCCGCCCGATAATTCCCTGGGCCCACCCTGATAGAGATGGGATTCAGCAAGGGCAGGAGGAGGTCCAAGTGGTTGCCCAGCCTCCAACTGCTGATCCCTCGCTCAGGGGCTCATGACAGGCCAGGGCTGGTAGGTGCAATGACCTCGGGATTGGGCCAACCTGTGGAGTGTCCCTTACTCTGTCTCGAGGGATGCTGGCCCGCACGTGCGCATGCACGCACGTGTGTGCGTGTGCGTCTGTGTGTTTGTGTGTGTGTTGTGTGTGTGTTTGTGTGTGCGTGTGTGTGTGTGTTGTCGTGTGCATGTCCAGGCATTCCTCTTCTCTCTCTCCCGCAGGGAGCCGGTTCATCCTGTTGGAGGGGAGCCAGCTGGATGCCAGTGACTGGCTGAACCCAGCTCAAGTGGTTCTCTTCTCTCAGCAGAACTCCAGTGGGCCCTGGGCCATGGACCTCTGTGCCCGGCGGCTCCTGGACCCCTGTGAACACCAATGCGACCCCGAAACTGGTAGGCAGGAGCACCGGGCAGCGGGTAACTGTCAGAGTTTGTGCCTCTTGCAGTCACCCCCTTGGAAACCCCCACCATCTTCTCCGGATGTCTCCATTGCCTTTGGGGGCCTCGGCCTTGCAAGCTGCCAGTGTGTGGGGGCTCCTGAGCCCATTGGCTTAGAATGTGGCATCTTCAGGCAGAAAGCCTTGGAAGTACCCTATTTGTAGCCCCCATTCTGCATCCCAGACAGGCCAGTCTAGGACGATCTCCACCATCCATTTGGCATCCTGCCAGCGGATGTCAGCCGCTGGGGCTAGACCTTTTAATGCATGTTTATTGTAGAAAATTTGGAAAATTTAAGAAAGCTTATAGAAGAAAATGATAATCATCTATAATTCTCTCTCCTGGAGAAATCACTTTAAAATCATGACGTCCTCCCTTCCGATCTTTAATCTGTGCGTGAGTTTGAGAGACTTATAAGCATACTACGTCTAGTAGCTCTTTCTTGAGTTTTTCACGTCACATTCTATCGTGAAAATTTTCCAGAACCGTTAAATATTCCTCAATAACATAATTTTAATGACTATTAGGTATTCCATTGTATGGCCATATCATAGCTCATTTAAATAGTTCCCTATTCGTTGACATTTAGGATGCTTTAAATTTTTAATTTTTACAAATACTACCAAAATGAATATCTTTCCACATAAATGCAGGGCACATGTGAAGTTAATATCTTCAGAGAAATCCTAGGAGAGAGATTACTGGGGCCAAGGGGAGAGACATTGCTCAGGCTGTCATGTTATGAGATGGGGCTGGGGCTTCCCCGAGAGGGTCCACGTGTGGACAAGACACGTGTGGGGGCATGCCCCGAGCTTGAGAGCTCCACGATCCCGAGGAGTATGGGTCCCTCCTTCCAGGTTGCTGTGCACTTTCCTTGTAGAAGAGGGTTCATCTCCAACAATCTCCATCAAGATCTGGGTCTTTTAGATTCAGTAACACGGACAGATGCTTCCCAGAGCAGCGTGATGCTCCAGAACAAAGGAAGGCTTGTAATGACAGCTAAGACATCCAGGGCAAATGTTGGGAGCAGGGGGCCAATTCCTTTAGCTCTCTGTATCTCATGCACAGCCCCTTCTCCTCCATCTCACACACACACACACACACGTATGCACACATACATGCACAAATGTGCACATATACACATGCATATACATACATACATAGGCACACACTTGCACACACGTGCACACTTGTGCACACAGAGTACACATGTACATACACACATACACAGTGCACACACCTACCCCTACAGGTACATTTTCTTCAGGTGCTGGGGTGGAGGGATATTAGTAACGTTTGAGTCCAAGGGACAGAGCCTTGCTTCTGTTATGATGCATTGTGGTGTGCTTTGGGGAGAGTAGCGGGCAGCTACAACATCCAAAGTTCACCTTCTTAGGTCTAAGGGCTGTTGTCACCTGGACCCGTCATAGGGATTCCAGACCCCCATATGGAAGAGAAAGTATAGCATTTTAAACATCTGATGTCTAAGACTGTGCTTGCTTACTGTTCTTCCCACGCGGTCAGGCAAACACCAAATCAAACAGATGGGCTGTGCGCCATGCCCAAAAGCCAGTGTGCTCGGGAGAAAGGAAAAAGGGCTCGTCTCCAAGGCAGGGCCTCTCCGTGTGCCTGAGCTGGTCTCTGGTCCCTCCCTGGCTGACTTGGAGTGGGAGATCCTGGGACAAGCTCAGAGCTTAAACTCACTTCTGAGACAAGCCTGATCTCCAGAAGGCCTTGGAAGGTTTTCCTGAGGTTCTAAAGAACAGGAAGCACTTGTAATTACATGTGGGGAGAGAAGGGATTGGTGTTTTGAGCATGGAGGGGTCTTAGAAATGATCTCCTTTAGATCAATATGTGAATTGTCCCAAGAATGTACATAACTCACTTAAAGCCCCCTGGCTTCCCAAGGCATATAGTCTGTGTTCCATCTATCATGAAGTCTGAACACAGGTGGGATTATCAAGGGTTGTGTGACTTCCCCAGCCAAGTCAGATCCAACATATTTGTCCCTGAAGGCTATGGACGCAGCCTTCAGTACTGAGCATGCTTCCCGAGCCGGGAGTTGGGGCGCCTGCTTGTCCACAGTGAAGTTCCCATCACCTGCCTCTTCAGTCTTCCCAGACATCTCGTTTCTAATCCTTGCTGAAAATGGCTCTAGGAAGCCCTCCTCTGCTAATGGTTTCCCAGTCTCTGGGACGATTAACAAATAGCCAGCTGGAAGGCCACGGGGGAGACCACAGATAGGAACCCACACCCCATACCGGAGACTAAGGTGCAACATCTTCCTTTGGGGGAGCAGCCGAGGAAGGCTGCTGCGGAGACATTTATTCCCATTAATGCTGGAAATGGAAGCCCTCCCCCTCCCTACCCTGCTTTCTTCCCTCACATGGGATGATGTGGTCAGCCCACACGCTCATCACTGAGAAACTTTATCGCCTCCCACACTCCATCCCGGAGCCTTCCTCCAAAGAGCTGAGTGTGGGAATTGGCTGCAAGTCAAGCCGACGTTATTTTTGCATCCCTCCAGCTAACTCACTTGGAAATGTCATAGTGTTGGGACATGTGCTTTCCCAGCCATGCCGAGGGGTCTGCCCATATGGAGATGTGGAGCTGTGCAAGGGCACGTGTGTACTTCTTCACGCACGCGCTACACAAACACACAAACACACACGCTCATTCCCTGCAAAGGAGCATCCTCGGGGGCCTGGAGCTATCCTTAGGCAACCTTCCAGAGGGTTCCAGAGTGAAGCGTGTATTTACTCATCACCTGCGCTGTGGTCCAGAAGAGCAGCTGTGGTAGGCAGAATATTGGGTCCCCGACAGTGGGCTCCTCCTCATCCCTAGAACCTGTGAATGAGTTACGTTACCTGGCAAAGATGAATTGAGGTTGCTAAACCAGTGGCTTTAAAATGGGGAGAGTAGGGGTCACTGGGTGGCTCAATCGGTGAAGCATCTGACTCTTGGTTTCGGCTCAGGTCGTGATCTCAGGGTTGTGAGATCGAGCCCTGAGCTGGGCTCCCTGCTTAGTGGGGAGTCTGCTTGAGATTCTCTCCCTCTGCCCCTTGTCCCACTTGTTCCAGCTCTCTCTCTCTCTCTCTCTCAAATAAATAAGTGAATCTTTAAAAAAATAAAATGAGGAGAGTATCTTGGATCACCTAGACGGGCCCAGTACAATCACAAGGGTCCTTCAAAGTGGAAGAGGGAGGCAGAGGCAGCGGCCAGACCCTACGAGCTGAGACATGAGAAGGACTCCAGCAGCCACTGCCGGCTTTGAAGCTGGAGGAAGGGGGCCTGCCATAAGGAATGGGACGGCTTCCAGAAGGTGGAAAAGGCAAGGAAATGGATCCTCCACTCAAGGCTCTGAAAAGGAGCGTAGCCCTATGGACTTCCTGTGTTTAGCCCCGTGAGACGTATGTCAGACTTCTGACCTACAGAACTGTAAGAAAATAAATTAGTATTATTTTAGCCACTGGGTTTGTGATCATTGTCATGGTGCCTGTGGAAACAGGAGGAGGAAAAGGGCAGAGAAAGGACAAGCGTCGTTATGCTCCTCTTTGTAGCTCCCCAGCCCTGTTTAGGGAGACCACAAAGACCCTTCAAAGACGTGTCAGGAGTCTATGGAAGAACTAGAGCTGGAGGAAGCTTGCTGATCTGTTTTCTTTCTACATTCTAGTGACACACGATTTGGGAGGGATGTGATGTAGCTGAACTGTAAGCCCGGTGCCTGGAAGTCTTGGCCAACTGCACACTGACATTCTCCTCCCAGCTTTGTGACCTTAGGTGTGTCTCTGGCCCAGGTGGGCTAACAGCCAACTGCTGAGGTTGAATATGGCTTCGTGCCCTGGCTGGATCCAGCCAGAGGTTGACTTCTCCTGTGCCTTCTATGGGTTTTTCTTATGCTCGTCTGTTTGCTCACTTGCTTGGCTTTTGATGGAAACACAGACTAACTGGTTTCAGCAGCGTTTTTAACCCTCCATTCTCGGGCTTCGTTCTGCCTGTTGGGCTGCCGAGGAGGGTTCACACACCTGCTCGATTTCATAGCCCCCCCGCCAGCCCCGGCCACAGACCCTCACTGCCCTTTTCAAGATATGTAGCTTTTATGGGTCTGCAAGGAGCACAGGCTCCCAAGCTAAAGCAAATTTCAGTTGCCATCCACAGAAATCACTTCTACCCCAGATCTTTCTAGAGGCCAGTCCTGGCCACAGAGAAATACGTAAGATTTGGCGAGGGGCGTTGGACCAGTTTTCTAGACTCAAGTCTAGCCCTCTTCCCCTTTCCTCGGTCTGAACCACTGCCTCTCTGCCTCTCTCTCTCTGTCTCTCTCGAGCTCAGTTTGGCAGGGTAGCACAGCTCCCATTTTGTGCCCACTCTTTCCAGACTCCCTTTTGTGGCCCATTTAAAACCACCTTCCTTCAGGACGTACCTTGGCATACTTCCCTCTGTCTGCCCTCCCAGAGTCATGTGGGGCTCTTTGACTCTGGGCCTGCCTCTTGCCTGATGTCTCTACAGGGAGGGAGGCCAGGCAGTTAGAGATTACCCAAGTCCAGATGTCTTCCAGAGATTTCCCTCTTCAGAGGAAGCGCAGCCCCCAATTCCATTTAATAAAAGCCAACCGCCACCGGAAGGATAGGTGTCTCAGGCTTTTGTCCCTGTCAAGTCCAGCCCAGCCGTGTCTGAGGAGCCCAGCTTCAAGGTCTTTCCTTAATCCTTTGATGAGATTTGCACCCCAGTCCCTCACCTGTGGGATGGGAAATGAGGGGAGGCACGGTGCCGTATGGGTTACTTCAAGGCGTCTGACCTTGGGTGCCAAGCACAAATCAAGGGTAGCCCTTTCCTGGCCCTCCCTGGATCACCTCGATCGTCCCTTGGTGGGCTTCTACACCCTGGCAGTGTGCTCACCCGTGCGTGTCTCCTGCAGGGCACACTCCCTCCCGCTTGGGCTCCTCTCTGTGGCCGTGACACGTCTCTCCATTGGATTCCTGCGAACACCGCCACCGAGTCGGCACGTCATGTGTTCCCCGCCATCTGTCACAGCAGATGCAGAGACTGTAACACTTCTAGCTTAGGAGGGCATCCAACACCCTTGCGGGGTCTTTAAAATTCACAGCTAACAGTCGGAGCTTGTGTTCGCACGAAACCCCTCTTAAAGTCAAGAGTTAGCATTCGGTTGCCATAGCAACTTTCCTCCTCAAGTCTGAACTCCTTTCCGTGTAGATGGCCAAACTGGTTTTGAGGAGGAAGGCAGAAGGGGGGAACGTTTGGTGGGTTCCGGAAATGAGGATCATTTGGGAGGCAGATTTTGGCTATCCTCCGCCTCTAGCCTGATATGTTTGAAAATGTCTCCGTTGCTCTGACTTTGGGCTGCACGTGACATTATACGGAGGAAAGCTTTCTCTCTTGTCAGCGGTGTCCCCACATAGTCTGAGTGATGGAACCCATAAGGAGATAATGACTTTGAAGGCAATCTGAGAAAGGTACATGCGTTTTACAAAGGGTACGAATCACCGTCGTTAGGAAAATCAAGCTCTGCGTGAACTCTGAGTTGTTAGTGCATTTATTTTTTACATGTTTTGTGGCAACTAGCTATCAAACGTGGAAGGGCTCCCTTTTTTGTCAGTCCTCATTTCTAGGGCAAGGCCTCCAGCCAAGACCCCTCCGAGAGTCAGAGTGATGGGTCTGACGACCTCTTGAGGTTACTTCCTGCTTTTTAATGTTGCACAAGGACAATCGGGAGAGGATCTTCTGAAGGGAGAAGGAGGTCTGTACCCTCTACCCATTAATCGCCTTTGATTTCTCTATCTTGAGAGTGGGGGTAGTGGTGTTATTTATAAATGTAGGGCAAAATTTTAAGTTAATTAATTTTCCATTACACTCTATGAACAAAAATCGCTACTCGTGCAGAAAAGTGAACCTTGTTCCTGCCCCTGTGTAGCTTCTAGTCTTGAACCCCTGCTTTCCTTGAAATTGGTAAGATAGGAGGCCTGGCTCCTTGGTGATTTCCTTCTTTTATGGGCCTCTGGTACTTGCCTTCTTTATCTTTCCTTCTCCCAGAGAAACAGCCTTCATCTGAAAGCTTTATTATCACCTACCTAGTTTCAGACTTTGGTTTCCTGGTTCCAACCCTAGCTCCCTGATGATTCCTGGGTACAGCTCAGTAGCCCTGAAACTGGTGAATTTGAGCCTGTGGCAAATCTAGCTCATGTAAAGCCTGAGTGTCCCACACTGTCTCGTACTGACCTCATAGTCTGTGTAAAGCCCCCACAGACTAAGAAATCGCTAGTTTTCGCTTCACTCCTCAGCACCTTGAGCTAAGCAGGTGTGGGGGGAAGAATATGAGTGTTATCTAGTAGTGGGCCCCGATGGGGAGTACCTTAGAGGTCCATCTTGAAAGGATGGCTAAGCTTAGATCCTAACAAAAAACTCATTTCTTTATAACCTACCCAATCCCTTCCCTCATAACTGTGGGGTCCCTTTGCTTCATTTTTGTTGGTTTTTGTCTTTGAAAAAAGAAAATAGCCCTCAAAGCTATTATTCTAGGTGTATCCTTTTCTAAGTGTCTCTTGCTCTAGAAAGATGAAGGAACTGTATGCCCCTTCTCTCCTTAGGGCAAGCCACTTTTGTGATTTACAGATTAAAGGAAGTCACACCCTGTTCTTTTACGTGCAAATTAACCAGCCAGTGAAGAGTTAACACTAGTGCTGTAGTAGGACTGGTCTCAGCAGTTTAGGGATACATAACATTACATAACAAATTATTAATATAAGGGAGCAGGAGCAATTTTTTTTTCAAGATCAGCGCTAAGGCAGGCAATGATTCTTAATCTTTGGGGGGTCTTGAATTTGCTTGTAAATCAGAAGAATGTCATGGAATCCTGCTGTGGGAAGACGCACATACATGCATATACAGTTTTGCATACAATTCCAGAGGGGTTGTGAACCCCTTGGTGTATTAATGGAGTAACTAGTGGTAATGAAGCAGAGCAATATAGATAGAGAATTGTGGGAGGTTCTTCTGTTTAACAGCTCCAAAATCATTAGCCATTTTCATTTAAAAACAAAAACCCGGAGTTCCTACAAAAACCATAATAGATATGAGTGGCCTCCTTGAACCATGTGGTGGTTCTGTGGGTGAACAGCATGGCGTGGTGGAAATTAAGGTCCAGAGTCAGAGTCAATGATTCAAATATTAACTGCACTTTATAAGCTGTCTCTAGATCCCTTCATTTTTCTGAGCCTCAGTTTCCCCTATCAGCATGGCATAGCTAATAATACCTACTTTTCAATTTTCTTAGAAATATTTGGTGAAATAAGTCACTTAGGTGCTCTTTAAACACTCCTTGCTCACCTAATAGGTGTCTTGCAGGAGACGGGGCACCCGGCAAATAAGGATGAAAAAGCCCTTTTGCTCAAAGCGTTCTTGGTCTTTGTTTTTACGGAGCACATTTGTAGGTTCTTTGTAAATGTTGGGTTCCTCTACTAGTGAAACTCAGCCCGTGGTAGCAAATGGAGAGATGGAGGGTGTGTTCATTCACGTGGGCGGCAGAGATGGGGATGTGTGGCATAATGGGATTTATTGTTTCATCCACACCACTATTAGAGTCGGAGTTTCATGTAATCATTTCATATTCATTTTCTCGAACAGACATGTTAATCAATTGCTTCCTGTTTCTTCTTCCTGCCCTGCTTCTAAGGGGAATGCCTCTGCTACGAAGGTTACATGAAGGATCCTGTACACAAGCACCTTTGTATTCGGAATGAATGGGGCACAAACCAGGGGTAAGTGCAGGGGATGGCAAGAGAGCCAGTTCCCAGCTGTCACCCTTCTTCGTGCAGCCAAGACGCGGAGCAATTGCACGCAGGGGAACGCAGCTAAAGGGTGGTTATATTCTGAATCGCGAATGGGTAAAAATGTCACCGTGCATTTCCATATTTATACCATCCCAGTGACGTCCGTGTCATCTTTTTCTCCATTTACGAGTTCAGAGATGATGCCTCTGACTCGCAGCCCCACAGCCTCCAGCTGGGATCTGAAAAATCAAGCTGTCCCTGCCTTCTTTCTCTTTCCACCGCCAGTCACCAGGCTTCCACAGGCAGAGCTTAGCTGAGGATTTTGTTGGAGAGGCACGAAGCCACGCAGACTCCCGTGTGGCTCTCCCAGAGCTTGAGGAGCTTTGAGAGACGGACATGAGAAGAAACGTTAATTTCCCCACCTCATTTAGCAAGGGTGACGTGCGGGAGTGCTCCACAATGAGTCACAGTACTCCTGCTAGGTCCCCAGTCACCCTTTCTCCCTGAGACCTTTGCTTTCCCCCAAGCACACGTGACTGGGATAAGAGTTCCCTTGTCTTGCCTTGTCCTTTTATTATTATTTTTTTTACATTAAAAAAATTATTGTGATAAAATCTACATTCCATAAAATTGAGCATTTCAGTCATTTGAAATGTATGATTCAGTGGCACGGAGATCATTCACATGGCCGTCAGCCATCAGGACTGCGCGTTGTCCTTTGCTTTCTAGAGGCAACTTTCTACTCTGTTTTGGGTGCCAAGAGCTTGCTTTCTGCATTGGCTCATTCGTGGAGCAGGGTGGGAAGAGAAAGGGATCAATAAACTCTAATAATAGCAGTCGATGGAACAGGGAACACTAGAAAGAAATCAAGGCACAAGCCACCTGAGAGTGATTGCTTTTGTGCAGGTTGGAAATGTGTTTGCAGCCTGACAAGGTAGAAAAAAAAAAAAAAAAAGGCGCCACCGTCATTTCATACATTGCCATGGAGGACTGCTATCCCCGAGGTCGATGATCTGCCCCCTTTGTAGGATTCTGATGAGACCAAGCCTAGAATAGTGAGTGTAGTTCTGGACTCTCTCAGCAATAAATATGGAGACAAATGGGTGAGAGTTTGGAGAAGAGCAATAAAAATGATTGAAGAGCCCAAGGGAGTGATTTATGATGAAGGATAGAAGGACTCAACTCGGAGAACTGGTCAGCTGATGACTAAGTCAAGGCATGATAGATGCCCATCGATGTTAGAAGAGGGCAAATGTTCTGGAACGGGTTGAGGTTGAGGAATAAGGACAAGAGAGAATGAAGTTAGGGGAAGGAAATCTGAGTCACAGGTCAGAAAACTTGAGGAAGTCAAAATGCCATGAAATTTTTCTGTTGGTGGAAATGAAGGATTGCCCTGTTTCCATTGAACTTGAGATCACATCAGAGAGGCAGTCCCCCTGATTTGGAGGAAGATGTTTGTAGAAGGGTATAAATACACGTGAGGTTGTGTGTTGTTGAAAGACGGGTTGGGGGCGCCTGGGTGGCTCAGTGGGTTAAACCTCTGCCTTCAGCTCAGGTCATGGTCTCAGGGTCCTGGGATCGAGCCCCACATCGGGCTCTCTGCTCAGCAGAGAGCCTGCTTCCCTTCCTCTCTCTCTCTGCCTGCCTCTCTGCCTACTTGTGATCTCTGTCTGTCAAATAACTAAATAAAAAATCTTTAAAAAAAAAAAAAAAAGAAAGACGGGTGGGGAGGGCCGAGGACTTGGCTGATAGATGTCGGGTAGGGTATGAATACAGAGACCCATTCGCTGTTTAGAGTCACCTTAGTCCCCTCCCTCTCTGACCCCTGAAACGTTTGCATCGCAGATGGGGAGCCAGAATTTTAGCCCTAGTGATGGCCGAGCATCTCGGTTCACCGTGATTCTGAGTAAAATGTTGTAAAGGGTGATGGATAACCAACTCTCTATCATTTAGCCTGCAAACTTGCTGCTGAAGAAAACGACAAAATATAATTTTGCTTTTTGCCCTGAATGATCCAGGCTGGCCCTCTGCAGTGATTGGATTTGGTGGCTAATCGCTCAAGCCTCCATGTCCCTCGCCTTGCAGACAGATCATGAGAGGACGGGCCTGGCTTCACTTGGTAATTGCACAAGGGTTCGTCATCCCCTCTGGCTGCGTTGTAGAGGCAGTCTTAGGATGTAGACAAGAGCCTCCAGGGACTCAGTGGAGGCCCCATGTGGGTGTCATTTAAAATAAGACAGGCTAAAGCACCGAGTTGCAGACTGACAGGAACATTAGCCCCAGGAAACAGACAAGGAGACCTAATCTGTCATTTCCATCTCTAATTTCCATTATTCTCTGATCATCACTGTCTGTGAGGTCTCGTTTTGGACACTAATAAAATAATGGAGCAACTGTTAGGAGGGAAAAAAGTGACTATCTTGGGGATAATGGAACCAGGAGTGATAAGCAGCATGGGTTTATATGTATATAAAAAATGCCAGACAAAAGACTGCATTTCCCTCATAAAATGACAAGATAAATGAAAAGTGGAGGATGCCATACATCTTGATTTAAATCGGGGGTCTGATGCCACGTTTCTCTAAATGATTCTTACAAAATTAATCGAAATTGATTTGAACGTGAAGTCTGTCACTTGAATGGAAACCGGCCTGACAGATTGCCAACTAATGATACGTATTGGGGTATTATGGAAAAATCGATGGCGGGCCTGATTTTCCTGAATATTTAATGTTCTAGAAGTCGAAGGGAAGCAGCATGTGTTGGTATTTATATTTTTCACCTAATATCCTTGTATTGCATACATAAAAATAGCTGAACATTCTTTTGAAGTAGAACAAGCAAATCCCAGGCCAGTGATATTGAAAATGAATTCCCCTGTGAAAAATCTAGGTTAATGTATGAGGAGAAAAGTAGCAATAAGCTTTCATGACTTTCAGACAAGGAAGAAAATTGATTAAGGACATTAATACAAAAAATTACACCTCCAAGTTTACCCAGCCTCTCCCTGGTGCTCCAGGTTACCGAGACCATGTGTGCGCGTGCGCCTTTGAGCCGGTGTGCGTGGGTATGTGGTATGCGCATGCGTGGTGTGTGTGTGTGTGTGTGTGTGTGTGTGTGTGTGTGTGTGTGTGCAGGTTTATTCGTACAGATGCTCTCAGCCCTGCACACCATCATTTATGCGCTCACTCGTTTACGTTTTCGGCAAATATGCAGTTGATTACCTATTGTGCCAGGATAAACTAGATTGCTAATTAAAAGATGTGGTCTCTGTTCTGGAAAAACTACCAGTCTAGATAGATAATGGCTACATAACAGGAAAATGAAAATAAATTCTAAAACCTATTAAAAGAAAGAAAGGTCTATGTGATTACAGTTGAAGGGGTGACTTAGGTGACATCTAAGAACCTAGAATGGAATGTTATGGAGAAGTTTCGTAGGCTGATCAAGGAAATTCTAAGCAAAGGGAACAGCATATGTCAAAGCCTGGAGACCTAAGAAGCATGACTTCTCTAGGACTAGCAAATAAATAGCCCAGTGTAGCTTAAGAGTGCAGTTTACAGAGACAGGAGAAGAGATTGATAAAGTGGGTAAAACCTAGCTCTGGAGGAGCTCTTGCTTTCTAAGGTTTTGGATACTGAAATTCCATGTAGGTGCCCCTAAAATTGTTAGCAGAAGGGAGAAGTTCCAAGCTGTCTGTATATTTGGTGGAATCGTCCCTCACTATACGTTATCATTCTGGGTCCTTCAAAATAAAATACGGCACCTGGGTGGCTTAGTCAGTTAAGCATCTCCATCAGCTAAGGTCATGATACCCGGGTCCTGGGAATGAGTCCTGCGTTTGGCTCCCTGCTCAGTGGGGAGTCTGCTTCTCTCTCTACTCCTCTGCCCTGCTTGTGATCTCTCTCTCTCAAATAAATAAATAAGTAAAATCGTTTTTTTAAAAATTACATAAATTAAAATAACGTAAAAAGAAAACAAAAAGCAAAACAAACCCACTCAAAACCTCTTGAGACTATCTAAATTTGTATTTATCTGGATTCTGTAAGTAAAACCTAGTCCCGACATTATTCTGTAGATAACAAGTTTTTAAGAGAAAACAACAAAGAATGACAGAATCAGGCACCATGTGTGTGAGGCATGTGAGTATTGGGGGTTGCAACCATTTCTTGGTGACTCTGGTTCTGCCAAAAATGCCCATGTTGAGAAATGTGTGAGTGGATCTGGGAGGTGAAGCTAGTCACTGTTGTGAACCCAGGTGACTGGGTCAGGTCACCAGTTGTAAAATTACTGAATTCATTACATAAGAAGCTCCTATTCACTAAAAGTAAAAAAAAAAAAAAAAAAAAAAAAAAAAAAAAAGCTTCCAAAAGATTTAAACAAAGCCACAGATGACAGATTTCTAATGAGTTATTAAAAGAACATGGGATATTTGAGATTATATTTTTGGTCTTCACGGTTGGCAACAGAATCAATCATTTCCTGCCACAGCATTCCTGGTGACAGAGTTGTCCCATAGAGGACTTAGGATATAAAAGGGTCCTACCCCCAGCATGGGGCTTTACCAGGTCTTCTGTCTAACCTGCCATGAATTCACTAGAAATTGCTCAGCCTCCTATCATTGTGGCTTTATAGATACAGAGAGGGACTGTTAGAGTATATATCTAGTATTTGTTCGACAACAAGTACAAATTGAGAATTCTAACAAGAAATGAAACCAATAAATGAGGGTGGAGGAAGCAAGAGAGATTGATTTACAGGAACATATTACAGAAGCAAAAAAATTTTATTTAGCTCCTCTGGAGATTATTATTATTATTTTTTTAAAGATTTTATTTATTTATTTGACAGAGAGAAATCACAAGTAAGCAGAGAGGCAGGCAGAGAGAGAGGAGGAAGCAGGCTCCCTGCTGAGCAGAAAGCCCGATGCGGGGCTCGAACCCAGGACCTGGGATCATGACCTGAGCCGAAGGCAGCGGCCCAACCCACTGAGCCACCCAGGCGCCCCTCCTCTGGAGATTATTAAGAAAAGCTATCACAAGTTTTTTGTTGTTGTTAAATTAAAAGTGTGCCCCAGGGGCTTCTAGCTACATTTTTCAGAACACCCCATTACATAAAATTCATGCATTTGAATATTCTTTCTAAACAATAGTCTGATTTCTTATTCTGGCATCTCAGGTACAGAGGGCAACACCAAGGAGATTTCCCACTAAAGGGCCCTGGCATATCACTAGATTTCCATGCTGAAGGAGGGTGATCGAGTGATAATTCATGAGACGGGAAGAGCTGGCAGTGGGAAATGAACAGGTGTTCTCTGTGGTTTTAGAAGCTGTTGTCAGGAATCAGAACCTTCTCTCACTGCCTACTCAGGAGCCAACACGTTTACCATCATATCCCCAGATAAGGACACATGTGCGCATGTGCGCATATGCGCATGCGTACTTTTTCCGCTCTACAGCCCACGCCGCTTTCATCTGTCCCTTCCATTGTGCCAGGTGCTTCCTGTTCTCTTCTTCTATTTCTACCTCTTCTCCCTGTTGCCCCCTCCCAGGAGGGACTGCCTGGGGATTCTAAATCCATATAAGGAGCAAATGTCTCGCCCCATAGAATCCAGTTTCCTTTTCAAGCCAAGAATGAGGACGGTGTCTATCAAGGTTGTCCTCAACCCCTCTGTTGTGCTCAAAATACGTCCTTGATGGCAGTAATTATATTTGGGACTGCCTGAATGATTCCGTTCGGAACATTTCCCTGGAGACAACCCTCAGTACGATGACCAGAGACCAGTGGAGAGGATGCACCTGCCTCAGGGTTCTAGGTATGGAGCAGAAACCAGACTCCCCCGGTGACTCAAAATGAACCACAAACCTGTCCTCACCTCCTGCCCTTCTACAACTGAGCAAAGGCCTCCTTTCAGCTCTCTGAAAATCACAGGGTAAATGTCCAGCCACTGGAGGGCAGTAACTGCAACGCTGGGGTGCATCTCTGATCCCCAGTAAGGGTCTTGGGCAGTGTTTAGCCTCTTTGACCTGCCCAATGTCTCTTTAGAAGTGACTCAGCTGGAGTCAGACAGTCCTGGGTGACATATGACAGTTACTGACTTCTCTCTGTCCATTTCTAGATCATCGTCTGGCTTTGATTTTCCCACCCACGTGTCGCTGATTTGTGTCACCAATGCCCCAGTCGCCTTCCCCCAACCCCTCAGACAAGATTTGCAGGCCAGCCTGGCACTGCTCTTTTTATCTCTGGGTGCCCTTCACCCTGCCCTCCAGCCCCGTCGGCATTGTCCATGCCAGCACCTGTCATTGCCATGCCATGCACAAATGGGATTATCTTCCCATTAGCTCTTTTTGTTCTCCTTTTTTCTGTTTCTGTGTGTATGCGTGTGTCACTCTTTGTAATTACTTTAAACTTATTCACATATTCCTAACAAGGGTTCCCAGTGTATTTATTTGGCCCCTTATTTCTCATTCTTCTTTTCTTCCCTCCTTGTTCTTTGTTTCCATTTCCACCTCTTCCCCCAGAAGTCAAGGGCAATGTGGCTGTCCTTTCTCCCACCCATTCCAATGTGAGACAGATCTTCGTCTTCACTCTTGGAATTAAGTTTCAATTTCCTAGTTCCCTCTCTCTTTAGAAGGCCCGCTGTAACCTGATTCCAGCTGAACTGTTGTCCTGTGGGAGGAGGGCTGACCCCTCCCTGGACAAGCAGGCAGGAACCGATCAGTTGCATATGAAGCCCCACCTACTGACACAAGAGGGTCAGGTCCCCCACCTGGCTTGGGAGACTCTGCACCTCGTCCTCAGGGATTTTCTCAAGTGCAAACATGTTGACTTGACCTATTTTCACAAAAGGCGTGTGGTCAGTCCGCTGAGTACAGTGATGGACCTTGTAGATTACAGATAGACATCTGGCTAGTAAAAAACTGAGGGCTGAAACCTAGCCCGTGCTCTCCAAGGCAAACAAAACCTGAGACAAAGGCTATGTTTGTCCAGATGGGCACCTTTTTCTAATTTGCACGGAGGCACTTAATGAGCTGTGCTGACCCTGACTGTGGTCATTTTAGGTGATGCCCTTTGCTCCCCTCTTAGAGGCAACTATAACCTCCTTGGTTACTAAAGGTGATACAAGAGCAAAATATGCCATTAGTAATTGACTCCCTGATGCCGGTGCATGAAGCAAATACTTAAGAATCATCTGGGGAGCTTACTTAAAATATGGATTTCTGATTTCTACCTCCGGAAATTTTAATTTCATAGGTCTGGGAGAGGCTCCAAAATCTGTACCTGCAAAATATTCCCCCAAATGATTCTGAAGCGTAGCCAGACTTAAGAAACCTCCCAGAGCTGGACCCCGGAGTCTCTAGACCCCTCGCGAGGGCCCCTCTTACCACTGCACCATCCCCTGCAATGAAAATAAGAACGGGTTTGTAGGCTGTGGCTGAGGACATCTAAAGGATCCTTGCATTTTATTGATTGGGAAATTGAGGACCAGAGAGGTGAAGAAACTTGCTTAAGGTCATAGAGCTGGTGGCCAAGCTTGACAGTGCTGGGTGAGTACTGGAGCTAAGTCAGTCAGGTAAACAGATTTCAAAGAGAGTGCAGTGTGAAAAGCATGTAACACTCTGAAAGCCAGTTACCAGCGGTAGATGAGAGCTGGACATTCTGAGGTCCCCAACTGTTTCTCGGTGTCCTCCTCCCCCTCTCCCTCCCCCTGACCCCAGGGTGGAGGGACCTCCTCATCCCATTTTTCCCTGAGTGACAGGTGTCTGCCGTCCCCCCTACTGTACTGCATACCCCCTGGAGGAGGGTGAAGCTACCACTGTGTTCTCGCTGACTAGTCCAGTCACGGCACCAAGAGACTTATTTTAAACAGTGCCGGAGGCGGGAACACTCATATTTCCTCCAACATGACCACCAGGGTGAAAAAAAAAATCAACCTCAATTTACCCTCCCATCTGCTCAAGAATGGAAGATAAATTGTTTCAATTTTATAGAAATGAATGTTTTATGTCTTGCCCATGCTTTCCAGATAGTGTCCTGAATTTATATATTCTACTGAAATGCATGGATATTTTCCACTAGGAATGCTCGCTGGACCTTCAGCTTCCTTGGGTATCGGTCTAAGAATACTAGATTTGAGAGTGCTGTCATTTCCCCCGGCTTTGGCGATCTTGGCTATTTATCTTTTTTTTTCTTGAAAATAAATAGAAAAAAAAAAATCCACTCATTATCCCATGCTCAGAGAAAACTACCATTATCATTTTGGCACATGTCTTCCCAATTTCTTTTGCTATGCATCGAAAATTTTGCTTCCCCTTGTTCCCCTCAATTCTGTATATATTTTTGTTCTCTTTCATAATTTAACAATAAACATGTATTACATTTATAATCAAAAAATTTGGAGGCAAAAGATAAGGAAGGAAGCTTTAAAAGGGTCTTTGTGGTACATTCTTTTTCTTAAAACTTTTGCCATGGGGAAGTTATTCTTCATGTCTCACTAAACCCTCAATTTTAACCTGATTTGGGGGGAGAGAAGAAAGTGGTTCAGGGTCTAGCATTCAGGTCAGACTCTAATAAAACATCTCTATAAGTCTGGGTAGCAAAGGGCTGAGTGAACTGCAAACAACAAACCTCACATTTAGCACAGTATTTAATGCCATACAACCTCAATGTCACTGAAGACTTTAGCGGTCCCTCATGTAATACTGATTAATAGCTATCATTTATTAAGTATATAATGCAGGACTCAGTCTTTTTTAAAAAAAAATCACTAATCTTGATGAAAATTCTATGAACTGGTTAAGAGTTGAGTAGTTAATAGTGTTTATTCTACGTACGATTTCTGTGAAAACAATTTTAGTAAAAATAATCTTAAGGCGTAGCCTTCCTAGATTAAGTATTTTGGATTCTTGTTCAGACATGCATGCTGTAATTATCTTTTTGAAATTTTAACTTCATATAATTTTGGAAATTGGAGAGCAGACGTTTTGTCACTACACAGTTTTTTTTTTAACTTTATTTTTTCCTTTTAATAAAAGGATTGCAGATAATTGGTAGAAAATCTAGGGAAAACACACACACAAGCAGTAAAAAGAGAAAATCTAAGCCACCTGAAGTACCATTCCCTGGAGGGAACTCATTCTGACCTTTTGTTTTGTTTGTTTAAGTATAATCCTTTTTTAACAAAAATCTCTTCATAGTGTTGTAGCTCTTGCTCTGCTTTATAAATAGACACACGTGTACACACACACATACATATGTATGTATAATGAGAACAATGCCTATTTTTATTCGAGGCTTGTACGGTGACCAGAGTCATGGAGTCATGAATAGAACCTGTTCTTGGTGTCTGATGCCAACATCTAGGCTCTTATTAAATTATGATGTAGCTCAGCATTGGGATAGTTTTTTTCCTCCTTATAGTCTTCTTCCCACCAACCTTATTAACCTTCCCCAAGGTTTTCCACATCAAGAGTAGCATCATTTGCCTGAGGAGATATAGCCTGAACCAGACTTTCTAGTCAAAGTTGCCATTTGGACCCAAGACCCTTGAATGTAGAAGAGTCCCAGATTTCAGTTGTGCAGGACCTTGGACAGCTGCTCGAAGCCCGGGTGCCAGGCAAGCCCTGAGGGTGGAGGATCCCATGGGACTGTCCAGACCACAGTTCTCAGCATGGACTTCTCCCCATCCTGACGCACAGCAGAGACTCCCTTGTTTATAGCCACAGGAGAAAGATGATTTTATTTTTTTTTTCAGTGTTCCAAAATTCACTGTTTATGTACCACACCCAGTGTCCCATGCAATACGTGCCCTCCTGAATACCCACCACTAGGCTCACCCATCCACCCACCCCTTCCCCTCAAAACCCGTTTGTTTCTCAGAATCCACAGTCTCTCATGCTTCATCTCCCCTTCCAATTTCCCCCAACTCACTTATCCTTTCCTTCTCCTAATGTCCTCCATGTTATTCTTTATGCTCCACAAGTAAGTGAAACCATATGATAATTGACTCTCTCTGCTTGACTTACTTGACTCAGCATAATCTCTTCCAGTCCCATTCATGTTGTTACAAAAGTTGGGTATTCATCCTTTCTGATGGAGACCTAATACTCCATTGTGTGTATGGACCACATCTTCTTTATCCATTCATCTGTTGAAGGGTATCTTGGCTCTTTCCACAGTTTGGTGATTGTGGACATTGCTGCTATGAACATTGGGGTCCATATGGCCCTTTTTTTCACTACATCTGTATCTTTGGGGTAAATACCCAGTAGTGCAATTGCTGGGTCATAGGGTAGCTCTATTTTTAACTAACTGGGGACTCTCCACACTGTTCTCCAAAGTGGCTGCACCAACTTGCATCCCCACCAACAGTGTAAGAGGGTTCCCCTTTCTCCATAGCCTCTCCAACATTTGTTGTTCCCTGTCTTGTTAATCTTTGCCATTCTAACTGGTGTAATGTGGTTACAATGTGGTTTTGATTTGAATTTCCCTGATGGCTAATGATGATGAATATTTTTTCATGAGTCTGCTAGCCATTTGCATGTCTTCTTTGGAGAAGAGTCTGTTCATGTCATCTGCCCATTTTTTGACCTGATTATCTGTTTTTTGGGTGTTGAGTTTATAAGTCTTGGATATCTGCCCTTTGTAGTGTCATTTGCGAATATCTTCTCCTCATCGAAGCATGACTTTAAATGGAGTGAGAGCTCACCATTGTGGGATAGTAAAAAATGGGAACACAGTCTACATTGAAAGCCTACCTGGAGTGGAATTAAATCAGTGTAATGAGCCACATTACTTTGCAAGCCTGGTATTATAGTGCTCCCCTCACTGTGCCCTTCAAGTGCTGTAGTAATAGTACTGATATTAATATTAGTAATAATAATAACTGACAAATAGCCCTTGTGATGCACCAGCCCCTCTCCTCAGTATTTTTCACATACCAATGCATGTAATTCTCATTTCAATGTTATGAAGTAGAAATTACTAATGGCCCCATTCCACAGGTGAATCTCTTGACTATTGTAGCAATATTGCAAAGTCTCAGAGGCAAGAAAAGAGACTCTTGGGGTCCCTAAAGAGAACTTTCCTGTGTCCAGTCCCTCAAAGGCTAGAGAGTCTAAATGAAATGGAAGCTGGAATGAAGCTGCAGTTCAGCCTCGAGGCTCTGGGGCCAGGGGATCCATGAGTTGACGCCTGAATTAGAACAATGACAAGTATGTAGTCTGTAGTTAAGCATCTCTTTCAGAATGATGTAGAGGCCTAGGGAAAGCGACAAACCACTAGAGGGACCTCGTTGGGGACCTAAGCATGGTAAATACCATTGGCTACTGCCCAATCCAGGTTGGAAAAAAGCACTCAGACATATCCTAGGGGCCCCCAGCTGGTAACTGTCCATCAGAGGCAGATGTCTGCTACTGACTAGCTCTGTGCTGTGGCCAGTGTGGAACCGTGGCCATGTGTTCAAGTCAAGATGGCCCATTACTGGGGCGCCTGGGTGGCTCAGTGGGTTAAACCTCTGCCTTCGGCTCAGGTCATGATCTCAGGGTCCTGGGATCAAATCCCGCGTCGGGCTTTCTGCTCGGCAGGGAGCTGCTTCCTCCTCTCTCTCTTTCTGCCTGCCTCTCTGCCCACTTGTGATCTCTCTCTGTCAAATAAACAAATCTAAAAAAAAAAAGATGGCCCATTACTGTAGCAGGGGGCGTGGCATAGCCTACATCGTGGACCATACACCTGGATTGCATTTACCCATCTACCAGCACAATCATGGAAGAATAAAACCCCTAGTCAGGTCCTCGTTGTTAGCAAAGATTTCAGAACTTTTTCCCAATGGGTCAGGAGTGGCATCTTCATGTTTGAAAGACGGGGCCATCCATCTTCCCCAAGCTACTTGACCTAGGATAAAGGTCGTCTGGAATATGTTCAGAGGTTTTTCTTTCCAGAGATAAGCTTGGGTATCATTAACTGGACTTCACTTAATTATAGCCTTGGTCAAACTCTTTCATCCGAACTGGGAGGTTGTGGATTCCTTACTTCCAAGAGGATTAATGTTCATCTGCTCACATTTTTATCTGTATGGGGGCAGCAGAGCTCGGTGGGAAGAGTGTATTGTTGGCCTGAGATTTGGGCTCAAATCTTATTTCTTCTATTTAAAAGCACTGTATTTTGGGCTGACTTCATAACTTTTTTGAGTCTTAACTTCATCATCAATAAAAATAAGAAGAATAGTATCTACTTCAGGGACGCCTGGGTGTCTCAGTCTGTTGAACTGCTGTTTTTGGCTCCGGTCGTGATCCTAGGATCCTGGGATCAAGTCCCACATCGGGCTCCTTGCTTGACAGGGAGCCTGCTCCTCTCTCTGCCTCTGCCTGTCACTTTGCCTGCTTGTGCGCACTCTCTGTCTCTGACAAATAAATAAATAAAATCTTTAAAAAAGAAATAGTATCTACTTCATAGAGTTGATAGAAGGTTTATGAAGAAAACATAAATAAAATATGTTGTACTCAATAATGTTAAAGAAAATATATGAGCTCTCAGCAAGTAATGGCATTGAGTTTCTTTGAACTGCCACCAAATGGTATGATCTTAGTATCAGCTTGGCAAGTTGGGTTAGAGTCACGGGGCGCCTGGATGGCTCAGTCGTTAAACGCCTGCCTTCACCTCAGGTCATATTCCAGAATCCCAGGATTGAGCCCTACATTGGGCTCCCTGCTCAGTAGGAAGTCTGCTTCTCCCTCTCCCTCTGCCTGCAGCTCCCCCTGCTTGTGCTCTCTTTTTCTCTGTGTGTCAAATAAGCAATCTTGAAAGAAAGAAAGAAAGAAAGAAAGAAAGAAAGAAAGAAAGAAAGAAAGAAAGAAAGAAAGAGAGAATAACCTACCGTTAGAATGGAAATCTCACCAGGGCACAAACAATGCCTCGTATTTCATGACACCGTATCTGTTACCTCGTTTAAATAATAACGAGTAATATTCACTGGGTGCTTTCTATGTAAAGGCGTTATTTGTAAATGCTGTATGAGTTTTCATATCATTCCCTCCTCACATCATGCAGATGTGGAACCTATGGCACAAAGGGTCCAATAATGTGCCTAAGAGCACATGGTAGGAATGAATGGCGGGAGATGGAATGACCCCAACAGTCTGAGCCTGTGTCTTGGCTCTCAGTGTGATGGATGAAGACCAGTGTGGCTACCATGTGGCCTCTCATGATAAGGCCTCCCAGCCCTCAAGGCCCCTGCGTTTGTTTCCAGCCTGGCTGAACTGCTTGCCTCCTGACGGTCCTTAACTTTTTACTTGACACCCTCCCCACTTTTACTCAGGACACTTCTTCCTCTCCAGTTACTCCCTCCATTACCCTTCCAGTAAATTCTATCCATTCTCCAAGGCCCTTTCTAAATCCCTGCTCCTCCATAAAGTCTTCCCTCATTCCCCAGTTGGAAGCCATCTTCTCCTTCTTTGAGCTGCCTCAGACCTCGTGACAGTTGCCACAATGTGCCTTGTTATTTCTATCCCTAGGTTGGTCTTGACCCCTTGTAGACCAACCAGAAGACCTTTGGAGCAAAGGCTAAATTTTGAGTCTCGTTCTCAAGTACACAGTTTCTTGTGTATGGTAGGTGCTCAATAAAAATGGAGTAGGTACTGGTGAGATTTCAAGCATTATGAGAAATGGAATAACAGGGAAGATATTTATGTTGGGGGCAGGAAGGAAGGAGGGTCCTGAGACCACTCACAGCTCATCACTTCCACTAAAGACTTCCTCTTTACCAAACTCCCTCTTCAATCTTCACAACAGTCCTATGAGGCCAGTTCATTAGGACGTTAAATACATGAAGAACTTAGTCCATAGAACGTATTGGTTAGGACTGTACAACAGAACCCCTGAGTCCTTACCCACTTCCCTTGGGCAAATTGTATAAGCCGTCTGCACTGTAACTTCCCTTCCTGTGAAACAAGGATGATAGTAATAGTACCCACCTCATAAGGTGCTGAGAGGTCAATGAGAATCCTGAAAAGTGAGATTATCTAACACATAGGAATCAGCATCAGCATCAGGCATCATGATTCCTGCTGGGGAGATGGTTTTCAGGAGGGAGGTCTTGCTTCTATTATTTAAAATCTCTCCATTTTGACCACTGACCAGTAGTTCCTGCCCAGGCTGAGGTTTGTTGGTTGGTTGGTTGATTAGTTTGGTTTGGTTTGAACGTTTTTCCCCTCTTTATTAGCCTCAAAGCAATCATCCTGAAGACACACCCTGCTATTGAAAAGCTTTGTCTCTCCCTTCCCCACACCATGTTTTCCAGCAGGCAGAGGAGGGTGCTGTTGGACATAGAGGCCTACACTCAAGCCTCTTCCTAATTACACTGCAGTCAGATTTTCCACGCAAGCCCCTAGCATGGCAGGATGCCCTCTTTGAAGTCATTAGTCTTCACAGCAGGGAGAACACATCATCAAAGACTCTGTTTCCCAGCAACCCCTGCTGTGCCCTTGTGCACCAGAGGATTGCAGCGGGAGAGAGCAGAGCCTACAAGTGCATTAAGTCTGCTCCTCTCTCCTCTGGCCCTGAACTGCGATTCCTTTGAACTGAAGCCCAGGGAGAGGGCTGGTGATGCTATCGCAAAACCTTTCCCCATTCTTTCAGTTTCAACCAATTTAGCAATTAAACTTGCTAGGGCCAGGGATAAAGAATGTAGGACATGGTTAAGGTTCCAGTTGGTAATCTAAGGCACTGTGGGATGGGAGTTGGGAAGGGAGACTGGCTGTGAGCCTCCAGATATTGAAAATGTACTTGATAATGACTGTGAGGAATCTGCGGTGAAGTTAAAATTCTGTGTGTGTGTGCGGCGCACATGCGCGCATTAGACAGAGAATGAAGGAGGGAGAGACCGAGAGACCCTCCATTTTGATCAGACAAACCTGGATTTTTATCTTGACTTTACCTCTTACTTGCCTGTTTATTTCGGACTTTCAGTTTCTTGGTCCCTTCGAAGTTCAATGACTACTTTGAATGAAGAAACGTTTAACAGAAACATTTACTTAGACCTAGATTTTTGGTTGCGGCATGAACCTGGGTCTTGTTTCAGCACTGATGTCCAAGGGCTCTGCCCCGACTCACCTGTCTTGTCTTTGGAAGAGGAGTTGCTGGAGCTCCATCATGGACTCTCATGGCGGGGAATGTTTGAGTGCAGATCCCTGGGGTGCGTGCTGAGGGTGAGGGGTACCCCAGTGGGCTCCAGTGGTGAGCACCTCCTCATCACCACGATGTTTTTCAGACTGCTGGCCTCAGACAAGCCCTTGATCTCTCACCTGTGTCACCATGCTAGGCTTCTCTCCTGGCTCCCAGCTTCATGACTTGTCTTCAAATGCATCCTCTCCAACAACCAAAAGATCTACTTGGAGGAGCTATTCATTTCGTACTCTGCCCCAAAACTCACCACTGACACCTGGGGCCCTACAGAAAGAAATTGGGGCTTCCTAAGGTAGTCTGCAAGCTCTTTTTGACCTGGTTCCTGCCAACCCCGTCAGTCCTCTCACCCCAGTCTCTCTCTGCCTGGATTGTTCTGTTCCAATGACATTGACTGTGTTGTCCAGCCTGTGCATGGGCCATGCTTACCACGTGGCTGGGATTTGCCTATGGGGTATGCTGTGCCCAGAGTGACTTTTCCTACTCCCTTCCCTAGCCCATTCCCAAACTTTTCTGACTGTTCTCTACTTAGTGTTTAGGTCTGCATCCAGATAGCCCCCTCTGAGGCAGCTAACTGGTGCTGCCTAGCTTTTACAAAGGGGCCTTCTTCTGTGACCCTGTGACTCACCCTGCATGTCTCTGATGTTGCTTTTACACCATAAAACAATGATCTGATCATTCTAATCATCTGTTTGCTAATCTGTCCGCCCCCCCCCCGCCCCCCACCCCCGCTCTTCCAGCTTGCAAATTCCTCAAGTTCAGTTCCATGTCTTATTCATCACTGTAACCCTATGGCATTTCCTGCCACATTCAGATCAAGCACCGAATACATGTTTGTTGAATGAATAAGTGAATGGTTGCCCGTAAGCTTATCCGTGCATGTCCATGTAAACCTCTGCATGATTTTCTCAGCACGTTCTTTGGTGCTTAGGCCTCTTTATCCACAAAAGACAAATCAGCTTATTTATATTTAATATTTGTCATGGTGTTCTTTTCTGAGTTAAGTCATTTATCTTCCAAGTGCCACTAAAGCAGTGTACGTTCATGAGTCATTCATTTGAAAAACATTTATCGATGACCTTCCATGTCTCAGAGATTGTGTTAGGTGCCTGGAAAAAAAAAGAAGATGGATAATAATAGCCAACAATAGTGTCAGGTTTATTATGTGCTAGGCTCTGTTCTAAGCCCTTAACATCTCCTCATTTAATCTTCACACCAACTTTATGAAGGAGATATTATTACTATCTACCCTCATTTTACAGATGAAGACATTGACGAACATAGCCTGCTCTCGCCTGAGTCCTCTAGAAACAAAGCTTCGGTATTAAGGCTTTATAGGAAGGATCAGTCCCAGGGAAGCAGAGTGAGGGGGTCGGCGGTAGACCGTTGAGACAGGAAGCGGAAAAGCAGTGACACGTGCCATATTGGTAAGCTAGCCACAGCTTTATAAGAATCCAGTTTGGGGACACACAGGATGTAGTCTAGATAGGCCTTGTGGAAATATGTACCTCGGAACAGCCCATGATGGGGGAAGATAAGCAGGAAGGAGAGGAATGTACCTGCTGATTCTTGCCAGGCTTCTGGGTCTCACAGGGGGTGCTCATTTCTACGAACATCCACAAGGACAGAGTGAATGGAGCCCATGCTCTCTACTTCCTTTTCAGCCCCCTTCTCCCCACCACACGTTACCACCCAAGTGAGGCTCTGATGGGGGTCAAGCACGAGTGAGGAAGTGAGAGATCTCCCTCAGGATTACAAAAATTCACACTTGGCGTAAATCAAAATAAAAAGTGCAGGATATGTATCGTATAGGATACGAGAGGGTCGCGTATGGGAGAGCTGGAGGCTGACTGTAAATAGCAAATGAATGAACGAATGATGAGTAAGTTGAGATGAACGGAAGAATGAGAAGGCAGCATCCCAGAGACTGAGAACAGGGCAGTCCTGAGGGGCTCCACTGATAACCAAGGTGTCAATGTGAGTCACTGCAGAAAGATGACAAGCGGACTGAGGTCAGGCCACCCAGTGCGTACTCGTGAGATAGATGTCCCCAGACTTTAGAGCAGCTGGTTTTCTGAAAGGGGAATGTTTCTGGGAGAGCTTCTAGATTCTTTCAGCCGTGGGGGTGGGTAGTGTTCAAGGATAAATATCCTGTTCCTGTTTACCTCTAACTGGTCCAAAAACTTGTTCCAGATCATTTTCGCTTTTGCTCTGCTCCTAGTTTCTGCCACAGTGGATTTAGAAGGCTCTTTCGTGGGGCCCCCTAGCACCTACACAAAGGTGAATGAGAGCTGCATTCAGTACTCTGTTGGTATTCTTTTTTTTTCTTTTTTTTTTTTTTAAGATTTTATTTATTTATTTGACAGAGAGATCACAAGCAGGCAGAGAGGCAGGCAGAGAGAGAGGAGGAAGCAGGCTCCCTGCTGAGCAGAGAGCCCGATGCGGGGCTCGATCCCAGGACTCTGAGATCATGACCTGAGCCGAAGGCAGCGGCTTAACCCACTGAGCCACCCAGGCGCCCCCTCTGTTGGTATTCTTGCCTGTTTTCCCACTGACCTGGATGGCAGCGGGGGACTCCTTGAGGACACAGACTGTGCTTTTTATTGGCTCTGTTTTTGTCTTTTTGTGCTTGCAATGCCTAGATCTCTTCGTCATACGGTAGGTGTTCAGTGAACATTAACTCAATGACTGAATTCATGAACAAATAATGCCAGCTGATTGAGAGTTCCACTCCGGTCATTTTTCAGGAAGGAAAAGTAGCAATTTTTCCTTGTTCTTCTTAGTCTCTCTCTTTCCCTGTATCTGCCACCAAAGTAATACTGGATGATAGAGATTGCAACGAAGATGATCTTAAAAGAGATACTAAATCTTATTGTAAAGACAGGAAGGGAGACAAAGGTTTCTTTTGTTCTTTCGTTCTAGACAGTTGAGAAGGAACCTTTCTGATCCTCATCTAGCCTGCCTTTTCTTGGCAGGAGCCACAGGGGCTCAGCCAAGGATCCTTAACGAATTTGGATGCAGAATTCTTTCTCCAAGCTTGTATTTGTGACTCTGGTTCACAACGTTCAAGGCATGTGTTTTTCCTGAAGACAGGGTTCATCCCAGGAGCTCACGTCTCTGGTTATCTTTCAGCTACCCTGAACCTATACTTAATAATCTGGAGAAGCAAACAAATCTGCTTGGGATCAACTTCAGCCTGTTCCTTTAGGTCCAGCTTAAATGCTGGGGGAGTGATCTGCTGGGTACAAGAAACAGCTCTCCTTTCTCTCTGCTCGCCAAGGACCTCACTTACCCATTACTTTATTGGTTCCCAATGACACACCGGGCGTGGGGCACCAAAGCAATCTTACAGGGGGTTCCATAAGATTTTTTAAATTGTCAGAGGAAACAGAGATACCCTACTTTCTGCCTTCAATATAGGGGTATTATTTTTTTCACAAGATCCCTGAATTGTTAGGATGTAAATATTAATAATACATAAGCTCTTTGGACCTAACTACTCCATAAAGGAAACTAGTAGATATTTCTTTGGACCTGGAGGAGCTGTGACAATTATTATGTCACTTTGGGTATGAGGAGCCCAGCAGGTCTGGGCTTCATACAGTGTCTCCTGTTAGGGGCATTATTTTCTCAGGTTTATCTCTGAGGATACTAAGGATCAGAAGAGACTCAAATAAATCACGACGGGGTCATAGTGTAAGTGGGATGGCCAAGATTTGAACCCAAGACTGTGTCCCTGTGCCTCTCTAAAGGCATTCTACAGCAGAATGAACGAAGAACAGGCCTCAGACCAGCTGGGTTAATATGGGCTTTGGCAGTAATTCAGCCTCACTTACAACCTCCCCAAGCCACATCACTGATGGGGAACAGGAGTTAGTTTAGGGATCTGGTCTCCTGACCCTGACGTCGTTCTGCCTTATTTCCTCTCCACTCTCCACTTCCCTTTCTGCCCAGCCTTGGACAGCCACATTATTGCTCACCAGTGCTCATGACCGAAATGAGGAAGGCGCTTTATTACCTGAAGCGCAGAGAAGTGAGGTGCTTTGGGGGAAGAGCTCCACAACTAATTACGGGCTTAGTTTACGGGAGAGATGAAGGGAACAATCACGCGACGTGTAATTTGGATAAAGCCAACATAAATGGGATGTGGCATCATCTGTTAATATCTAAGTGGTATAAATGTCAGAGGAAAGGGCAGGGAAGTTATTTAGGGGATATAACTAGGAAATGCCGTAAGAAGGAGAAAGAAGTCAGGCTGAAAATGGGATGTTGATATTTATTTATTGGCGGGTCCGGGGAGGGCCAGTGGGGGGCTCTGCATTTTGTGCTTTAGGTTAAGTTGGACTGGATGGAGCGCTCTAGAAATACGTGTGACACTGACCCCCCTGGGGATTGCCTAGATAGTTCCCTCTATTTGGAATTTTCATGGTTGTTCAATAACCATAATTCTTCATGTGTCTTTCATGGTATTCTTTGCCCTTTCTCTGTTTTCCCTTCCTGTTCATTTATATCCATTCCAGGCTCTTCTCCCCCCATCTTTTTTTTTTAACCCCCTTTTCTCTCTTACTGCTTTCCGCCCACCCTCATCCTCACAGTCACTTTTGATTTGCCTTTTTTCCCCTCTGGTTATTCTCGCCCGCCCATTTTCCTGCTGGACTTTCTCTGGAACCTGGCGTCTTTCTCTGGTACCTGGCGTAGCCCAGGTTTCCAGGCCATTGCTCTTCTCTCTTCTTCCAAAATAGAAGACGAAATTTGCCACTCTGACAAAGAGAACAAAAGCTGCGAGTCCCTGCCCAAGTTACAAGGACAGCATTTTTCTCTTTTTAGGGGGTTTTAATTTTAAAAGGGAAAAAAAAAATTGCAGCCTCTCCTCCCTCCCCCTGCTGTGCGTCGTTCGCTGCTTTCTGGGCTGGGAGCAGCAGCTGAGGGACGGCCAGATAAAAACCACTCCTCTGGTTCTGATCATTTCTGCTCTCGTGTTTCCTTCCAGCCTCAGCTCCTTTTTACTGCTTTTTTTTTTTTTTTTTTTTTGGAAATCCAGGCAGAAAATGGTAGCATTAGCATTTTTAATAAAGGAAGCCGGAGGAGAGAGAGGCAGCTCAAGGAAGCTGAAGGAGGGGACAGAGCCCAGATCCACTGACAGTCAGAACTGCCTTTTGGAGCCAGGGTGCTCTGGGTGGGGGCAGGGGGAGGCGGATAAGAGAAGTGGTCGTCTTAGGAGAAGCATTCAGGCTGATATAATTGGAGCTCTGAGCACAAGCAGTCACAGTTGGGAGGTGGGAAATTGCTGTGCTAGATTGAGTTTGGCTCAACTTGATACTGAGGCCCGGCATTGTGAAATGTTTTCTAATTTAGCTCATTTTCCCTGTCTTCCTGGAATGAGCCATTATTCGTCCATTACTGGCGAAAATCATGGTCCTGGCTAACCCCTTCTCTCCTTTTCTCTTCTTCCTCCTCCCCCTGTGCTCTGTAGGAAGGGAGAAGAAATAAATAGGAGGAAAGGGGCCCCACCTATTCTTGTTTTAGAAAAAGCAAGCGAACCTCGGAGACCCAGAGGGGCTGACATCATCTTTCCCTATTTCACTTTTCCAGGGACACGAAAGCAAAAGTTTAATGGAGTTGCTAGGTTTATGTTTTGTCTGTTAGGCCATTGTACCTCTGCAGGAAGAAGCTTAATTGGCTCTTTTGCCACTATTGAAAAGGAGAAAAAATATCTCCTTGCAGAGGTTACTGTTCTGTAAAGAAAGTGCCAGTGATTAGATCTAATGCCTTTGACAGCTGGATAAAAAGTTGCTAAATGAGAGTGGATTGAATACATAAACGTGGAGTCAATCAGAAGGTAATACAAATCCCAAACACCAAAATGGACTGTCTTACCACAGTATTCGTCCCCCATCACACTCATAACCCTACGTGAGTACAGTAGTGGCAAACCTACTTTACTTTCCCAAATCCAATTCCGTAGAAGGCCAGGATGAAGTCTAAATTGGGGCAGTGCCCCCTTGCTACTCCTGGATTTCAGCCTATGAAGTGTTAAAGAGCTCTCTGTTGGTAACGTGTCAACCTCGATGATCGTAGACATTGCCCATACCCCATTGTTTGAAGCCTTGCAATTTTAACAAAAGAGTGGCTGTCACAGCCGATGTTCCTTATTCCTGAAATCAATCATTTTAGCCTCATCTGAACAGACAAGAGAATGTGCGTATTTGTATAAATAGTTAGTTGCATCTGGGCTCCACGTCATGATGCTGAATCTTGGTTTCCTTCATCAGCAAGTTATTCCTCTTGCTCCGTTGTGTGTAGCCATGATCCAGTGCTGGTGCCAGGCCCATGAATATACATATTATTATTAACTGCAACTCTGAAGACGTTCCAAGATCTTTAAACCAGAGTCTCTTTGAAGAGTGCAAAGAGGCAAATGGAACTGTTTTTCTTAGGTTCCTTCAAGGAATAAATGCTGCCTCCAGTCTTCGTGTCCAAAGGTAGAATTAACATCAGTCCAAGACTCTCAAAAACATTTAGGTTTGGATGGAATGTAGGTTTATACCCAGAGCCAAGTTCTCTTGAAGGAGTGAGGAATTAATTTGGAAATTGCTTTGTTACTACACCTAGGGAAAAGAGCTTTTGTTTTTGTTTTTGTTTTTGTTTTTGCTTTTTTTATGTCTCATAATTTGCAAATAACCTCAAGTAAGACCTTGGCCTTCAGCTTTCCCATTAAAACTCTCCTGGACAAAGGTCAACCGTTTAAGCATCTAAAAGGGAATTTTTTTCCCCAGTGGCATCTGCTGCCATTCCTACCCCTTCCTGGAGGTTTTGGCAGGGTCTTTGATTCCCTTTTGTTACTAGACTGTTTCTCCTGGGTGATGTCCCCCCCCACCCCAAATAATCAGATACGATCTGTACGCTTGTGTTTTCTAAATCTGTATCTAGCATGAATCTCTTTCCTTGGTTTTGTGCTCCATTTCCAACTGCCTTCTGGATATTTGCTCGTGGAGTTCCTACAAGTATCTCAAATTAACTTGTCCAGAATTGAACATGAAACCCACACCTGCCCTGATAACCTGCTCTAACTCCCACACTTCTCATGTGAAGAATTGTATAAAGGGCATCAATAATCACTCAGTCTCCCAGATGAGAAACCTGGGGGTCGTTCTCCATGACCTGCCTCCCACAATTACCTTCTGCTTTCTCTCTTTTACGCACACCCTGTTAGTCCCCAAATCCTCTTTGTTCTTCTCAGAAATGTCTCTCAAACCTTGCTGTTCCCAAAGCTACAGCCTTCCTCCAGGACAGTCCATTACCTTTGACAATTGGTGACGTCTTTCTAACTGTCCCCACTGCCATTAGGCACCTGTTGAGAGAGAGGGCAAGTAAGATGGAAGTAACCTGCAAATTAGAGGGTATGCAGGATTGGCAAGTTCCTATGGGCAGTGGATCTGATAGGAGAGGCCTAGAGGGAAAGAGTGAAAGGTAGGCAGTGGCCAGAATGCTTTGAATTGCAGACCAGGGGTCTGATTTTACCTAGTAGAATATGAGAAGCCTGTGGAATGAATATATTTTGAGCAGGGGAGGCAATGATGAAGATGGTATTTCAGGAAGGCAAGGAAGGCATTCATGCAGGCGTCTGCAGACTGTCATTCTCCAACCAAAGCTGGCCTGCTACCTGTTTTTGTAAATAAAGTTTTATTGGAACACTGTTGTATTCATTGGGTTGTCTGTTGTCCATGGCTGCTTTCCTGCTACAAAGGCAGAGTGGAATACAGACACAACAAGAGACTATATGGCTGCAAAGCCAAAAATATTTCTTATCTGGCCCTTCCCAGAACATGTTTGATGACTCTTGCAAAGGATCGGGGTTTCTCGAACTCAGCACTACCCCCCATTTTAAGCTGACAATTCCTTGTGTGGCTGGGGACTGTCCTGTGTGTTATAGGATGTTTAATAATGTCCCTGACCTGCACCAGCCCCCTAGCTGGGACAATCAGAAGTGTCTCCAGACACTGCCCCGACTGGAGAGGAGGTGGGCCTGGCCCCCCCATTAAATTATGGTGCAGCCGGCAGGATAGGAAGCAGTTCAGGAGGCTGGTCGGCAGGTAAGAGTGATGACAGTGATGCCAGCAAACTCTTTCAGAGTGCTTAGCGTGTGGACTTCACATTTCTTCATTCCTTCCCTCTTTCAGCAATCCTGTGAAGGGGGTTCCTTTTTATCCTTAGTATCCCACAGGGCGAATATAGTTACTGTCTTACATATGGTGGAAGGAGACCCAAAAGTGAAGCGGTTTACTGGAGGCCACCCAAGGAAGAAGGGGCAGAGGCAGGTTTTGAACTCAGGTCATCTGGCTCCGGAATTCACGTGCATAGCCATTGTACTGAGTGATGCGAGAAAAAAGACTTGTTGTGTCCTGGGAGCTTAATGAATACAGGAACGGTTGAAAAATCATCATTTGGAGCTCTGTCCTTCTCTCCACATCCAAACCATTTACTTCCCTTTGACCTCAAACAGCTAGAGCATCTCTTCGGCCACCTCTGCTCCTCGACGGTGCTGCACGCAACTGTCCTCTTTTTTTTTTTTTTTTTAAAGATCTTATTTATTTGACAGAGAGAGATCAGAAGCAGGCAGAGAAGCAGGCAGAGAGAGAGGGGGAAGCAGGCTCCCCGCTGAGCAGAGAGCCCGACGTGGGGCTCGATCCCAGGCCCCTGAGATCATGACCCGAGCCGAAGGCAGAGGCTTAACCCACTGAGCCACCCAGGTGCCCCCGCAACTGTCCTCTTATTCCTCAGCCCCGGGCGCCATCCACACAGAGATGTACATGTCAGGCAGAGCACACCCTCATGTGGACCATCCACATCGTCACGGTCACCTTCTCTCGGTCTTACTCTTCTCCATCATTCCGTCTTGCTTTCTGAGTAGTGATTTTGTATTCGTTCTACAAAGAGATTACAACCCCTTTCTTGGGGTTCGCTGCCATCTTTAGCTTTATTTCCTCTTTGGACCTGGCAGCGGGTCTGTCATTGTCCTGATCATTCTGTCCATAGGGAGTGCCCATGTTATGAAGGCAAATGGGCACGAGAGGAGTCTGGGAAAATGGAATAAGCTGAAAGGTGTCCATAAAGGGAGACGATCCTTCTGGGGACAAAAGAGCAGGTTCGAGCATCAGCTTCGGAGGCGGTGCTGGGAGCCAGGTCTCAGCTGCTGTTCCTGGAAACCCGTCAACCAATCCTCCGTGCTCACGAGCCTGCTGAGTTGATCCGGGCTTGTTTCAAGGTGAAGGTTGGGGTTGGCCATCTCTGCAGTGAGAAGAGAAAATTCCCTGTGTTCCTCAGGCATGGCAGGCCCTCTTTTATTCAGAAGATGGCATGGGTGGGAAGAAAAAAATACAGAGAGAGAGCTGGAGCACATGCATTTGAGAGAGGGAAACAACAAAAGAGCCAGGACTCAAGATTACAATTTGGAAGTATATTGTATTAGCCCAGCTAATGGAGAACAAGGATCTAGTAGCTATACCCCAGGGGGACAGGGTGAGTGGTCAATATCCACCCAAGTTGGGTGGCTTTTGGTGCCCAGAGCACCAGGCAGAGGCCTGAGGTCCTCTGGAGGAATGGAAGCCCACCAGGTGCCCCTGGCTTGGGACAGATCCCAGGGCGCCAGCAGGGCCAACAGGCAGCAGAGGGGAATGGCGAAAGCAGGAGCTCATCTCTCGGGTCTTCTGGTCCACCCCAGCCTCCTTGGTCTTTTGTCCGCCAAGTGTGTGAGGGTGCGGTGGCTGTCGAGAGCAGAGATCACACAGCAGAAACAAGAAGCTGCAGTGAGTGATCTTGAGACCCAGGAAGAGGGCCACCAAGGATGGGGCTTGAGAAGGGAAGCATAACAAAGCATGGGACAGTGGGGTGGCCCAGGACAGAAGAGTGGGGGAGCAGAGACAGGACTGTGCAGGATAATGTAGGCATTCTGGATTCTCCTCTCTGAGGGTTCCATGCCCCAGGAAAAGCCTTTTCGTGTGATCTACACTTTGCTTTGCTCCTAGGAGCAGAAAGTGAGGGCCTTTGGTGTGCACAGAGCAGGTGATTTCCCCAGTCCAGACAGGCGTCCAGAGGGTAGAAGTCCCCAGGTGTGAAGCAGAAGGTGAGAACTTAGGAAGGCAGGGGCACACCGTTACCCCCTCAGCACTGCATGAAAGCTGGACTTGAGGCCTGTGTGAGAGGGGAGAGCCCCCCCACCAGGACCCTGGCCCGGGGTGGGATTGCATCCAGGGGTTCCTGGGGACAGCTCTCCTCAGGCACAACTATGAGAGAATAAGAGAAGCAGATTAGGCAAAGGGAAGTTCTCACCCGCCAGGCAGTGACAACAGAGGCCTTGCCAGTCTTACAGGAGCTGGGACAACCCTTTAGAGATGTCCCAAACTGAGGCAGGGGTTGGACTTTTGATCCCCACGTGGGCCAGTCCCTGAATGCCAGCTGCCCAGGGAAGGTACTTACCTTAGACAAAGCAGCTCCCTTCAGCTGAGGGCAGTGCCCAGAGGGGTGTCAGGCGTGGTCCAAACGCAGGCACACTCCCAGCGCCTGGGGGATGAGTGTCAGGGTCCCTAGGCAGGCGGCCCAGAGCAGGCACAGCAGCAGGCAGAGTGGTAAGACCGTGGGCATTCTGCCCCGGTGGCAAGTGTGTGGGGAGTGTGACAGCTCTTCTCTGTGCCGTGTCTCAGATGGTCTGGCTCTGAGCGGCTGGGGTCCGCGTGGGCAGGACTAAGGACTGAGGCTGGTCAGGTCAGTAGGCTGTGTGAATTTTGTTCTATGGTATGTTGGACGGCTCTGTTATAGCTTTCAAGGGTTAGGACTGGGCTGTTCAGTGATAAACTGGACAGAGTCCAGACGAGAGTGACCAGAGGCTGCTCTGTCATTTGGCAGGCCTGGGGAAAGCGCCCAGAGATGTTCAGTCTAGAGAAGGAGAGGGGAAGGGAGGACCTGTGAATAACTATAGCAAGAAAGTTAGCTTTGCTTGGTTTCACTCCAGAAAGCCAGACCCAGGACTAATAGATACGAATTAGAAGGAAGCAGTTTTTTAATTCAAATAAGGAAAGTGTTGAATGCTTAACACGAGCTCAAAATAGAATACTCTGCCTGGGGAGGCAGCAAGTATCCTGTCTTCTGAAATCTCTGGAATTTGGGACCTAAGGCTCACAGTGGTTCAGTGGACATGCGGTGGTGGGTTTGCAGCGAGGAATTCGGTCTCTTGGTGCTGGATTTAGCAGTCACCTAAAACCCAGTATTTCCCTGATGTCTGTGATCATCTCAACATTCCCCCAAAGGCTCCAGCCTGTCCGCTTTCAGCATGATGGCAACCTCACTGTGCCAGGCAATGCTTCTCATTTCTGCATGGTTCTAATGGAGGTAAAGGCCTTCCATTTCATTTTCCCCAGAGCCATGCTTACCATCCCCCATCACTTACACCAGAGAGAGAGGAAATCAAAAGCCAAATGCTGCAGAATGGCATTTTCAAACACTCCATTCTCCGTGCTGTCGGTACTGAACAATCACTGGGCCCCAGCCTTTGTTCCCGGCTTCTGTACCAGCAGTGTGGAGGGAGAATAAAGACCCCATCTTGGAGAATGCTGAAAGACCCCAGAAATTGCAGAGTTTTCACGGTATCAATGAGGCACGGAGGACAGCCCCCGTCCGCTGTTGCGTCTTTCTCTATCTTGCCTCTGGCTGGGCCGTACAATCGCGGGACTTCCTCAAGTCTCCACTGGCAGTTGGCTTGACAGAATGGATTACGCTCCGGCTGGAACATTCTATAGTGGCACCATCCAATGGGGGCAGGCCCAGCAGCTGTCATTTGTGTGAGTGGATTTGAGCCTGGTAGGAGATGCGGGAGGGACAGCCACGGGGATCTGAAACCTTTTGTTAGTCCAGAGGCCCGCGGCTGCCCAACCACTGGGCCCAAGTCCAAGGTCAGAGTGAGTACTTTCCAGGGTTGAGCACGCGTGCGAGGAAGGCCTGTGCGCCCTGCGCAGGGGCACTGAGAGGCAGGAGGTCGGAAACGTATCTTGAGCTGATGCGTGAGTTGCCTTCAGCAAAACCTGGCCGAGGCAAGGAAATCTTCCCCAAGCCCAAGTCAGAAAAAGTTTGGGGGAGAGACTGACCAACCACAAAAATCTGTGAATTTTATATGTCTGTGAATGTTTTTCATAGGAAAGATAAGGGCTGTGAGTGCAGAATGAGTTAATGCTGCCAAACGGATTAAGAGGAATAAAAATGGTGTTTACAAATATACTAGGGGAAAGAAGCACTTGGGAAAAATAGGTCCATAAATAAGTAAAGGGGATTGAAATCTACTGTGCGTCTAACAAAACTGAGGTGCCGAATTGCTTTTTCCTATCTTTTACATGAAAAATAACAAGAAAAAGCAGGGGGCTGTGATGATTTTCAGTGGGAGGCTGTAACCGTGAGGCAGGGAGAGGAGCCCCGTGGGGATGCCAGGGGCACTGGAGGGGCTTCTTCAGGGGCTCCTCATGACCCCTGGCCTGGCCCAAGTTCTGCTTCCTGATCTGCCACTTGTCAGCCCGGCCAGCCCCACCCCAGGCTTGAACTTCTGGGTCCTTGATGCATCAGCTACAGGGAACCACTTGCGTTATTCAGCAAAGTCCCTTCTTAGGCTCTTTCCCATTCCTGGACTGGCACACACCACCTCCCCCACCCCTGCCATCATCAAACCTCACCTGTCCCAACACCACCCTTCCTCCTCCTCCATTTTGCCACCCTGGAAGGGTCCAATCTCTGCTCTTTTCTAGTCTCCTTTCCAAATTCCACCTCCTCCTTATCAACTCTGGAGCTTTTCCTGTTTGCCCTCAGCTTCACCACACGCTTTTCCAAAACCCCATTGCTCCCTTCCCTATATGCATACATATAATTCTCCCTCTAGATCGTGAACACCTTATGATCTAGGCCAGGTCTTTGAGCTTTGGATTCTGGGCATCCGTCTCAGTGCAGGCAGAAAGCAATGCTATTGTTCTCCCTCCAGGCTGCAAATTAGGATCTCCTTGGATGTACTGAAATATAACTGTGGACACACCCCACTCAGACCTATTAAATTAGACCTCTCTTGGGGTTGACCCTGGGGGTGGTGTGGTTGGTGGAAACTCCCAAGGTGATTCCGATGCCCAGTGAGGCTTCACAGCACTAGTACATTCTCAAAGTGTGATCCCAGGCCAGCAGCATCAGCCTCTCCTGAAACCCTGTTAGAAAACCACGTTCTCCATCCCACCCCAGATCTCCCGGATCGGAAGCTCTGAGGTGGGGTCCAGCAATTGGAACTGTAGCAAGCCCTCCGGGGGATCCGGAAGCACGCTGCCGCTGAGAGCAGCTGCTGTTCCAGACGCATGCCGATTAGCAATCACTGAATGCGATCGGAGAAGAAGTCACCCTGTTGTATCTGCCCTCGGTCTGCATGGCTGTCACTTCTTCCCAGTATACATGCAACTGATAAAGCCACTGGTTTTGGAATCTTGCATTCTGTCTTCCTCCTCTTGCTTCCTCCTAGGAATCAATTAACCCATTGATTTATCTGGTTCCTCCCTTAGAATGTAGGCTCTTAAGGAAAGGGGCTTTGTCTTGACTTTGCTTCCCCACTGATGAGTGCGGGTTTGACACCTCGTAAACCCTCAGTCTTTCTTTGCTGACTACATGAATGAAGAAACATACACAATGATTGTCCTTCTCACAAATGCCTCTGTTCGCCAGTATCTTCCAGTTCTCCTTAATTTTAGGTGATTACCAGCAAGGCCAATCCTTGATGGCAGCATATTTTATTTTATTTTTTATTTATTTAAAAGGTTTTATTTATTTATTTGACAGACAGAGACCACAAGTAGGCAGAGAGGCAGAGAGAGGGGGGGAAGCAGGTTCCCTGCTGAGCAGAGAGCCCAATGCGGGGCTCGATCCCAGGACCCTGAGATCATGACCTGAGCCGAAGGCAGAGGCTTAACCCACTGAGCCACCCAGGTGCCCCCGATGGCAGCATATTTTAAAAGCATCTCACCATTAAGCTTTTGAGCTCTGAAATTCTTCACACCCTCCTCGCCCCCTTTCCCTCCTTCCAAAGAATTTACTCTTTAACTTCCGTTTTTCAGTATCCACCAAATTCTTTGTCCCTCTCCCAGCTTTAAACATCTCCCCTGCCAGCCTAGATCTCACATGAAGCCATTTACGAAAATATTTCAGTCACCCTGAAATCCTTGCCCTTTTTTCCCCTGCCACTCCTGCCTGGCCCATTCCAAGCTTCATAGGGGGTTTCTGCCTGCTTCTCTGCTGCTTGGGGCTTCCTCAAGCTGGAGAATCCCAAAGACAGTTGCTGATACGTATTCATTTTAGAATTCTAACCAGAGACTCAGAACAACATCACAATCTCCTTACTCATCTTTCATCACGGGCCAGTCTTTGCCTGGTGTCAGGCAGCCAGTTCCATCCTGGCTCTGACTCTCAGCCTCTGGCCTCAGATCTAATTTTGCTTAGTTGGAGCCCTGTGACCCAGGCTCCTTACTTTCCCAGGTCTACTTCAGTCTGTCCTCCTCTTTGCCTTCTCTCTCCTGTGTTGAAATGGGTGTGTCCTCAGCATCACCGCTAAACTCTCTGCCCCGATTTGTCCTTCTGACTCATCCTGTTTTCCGTAGAGTCTTGCTCTAGCCAACTCTCTCTTGTGTCTCCTGTCATACCTGGCCATCTTCTAACCCTTATTCAAATGTCAGGTGATCCCTTGACCAGATTATCTCTCCATATAATTTTTCTCATGTACTTTGCTTGCCTCAATTTCTTAAGGGAAGTATTTACATATTTTGTCTCTGCTTTTGTTATCGGTGAGTGATGTTGTTATAATTATGACCTTGAAACGTTAAACTCAGTCTGGCGATCACGCTCTTGTGCCCTCCCTCCCCTCTCTCACGCACAAACACCACACACTAGGCATTGCTCTTTCTAATGTCACCTACTTTTGCTTCTTTGTATTCAGCCCATCATTCATTCATTCCCTGTGCCTCCTGCCCACCCCTCCCCCATGCCCCAGGAGCATGTTGCTGTGTGTTTGGCTCTGCCACCAGCTGCAGAAACCATGGGGACTCCTGCCCTCAGGGGATGCATCCTGTGGTGGGGAAGGCACCATGAGAAGGGCGGAAACAACCACATCACAGAATACTTGCGGACCGTGAAAAGTACAGCGAAGGAAAATCAGGGCTAATCAAGGATGAGTGAATGGAGGGAGGGCAGGGTTACTTGAAATCTGGAGCCTTGGAGGCTGTGTTGGCTTCGAAACTGGGAGATGAGAGGGTGCCAGCCAGAGCAGGAGGAAGGTCAGGCTCTCCGGGGCTAGCACACCTAGGATGATCCTGGCCTGTGGCAGGAATCTTTGATCCCCTTAATGTGGTGTAGTAGGCAGGGTGGGGGAGGCTACTGCAGAAGTTGGCAAGCCAGAGATGGGCTGGTGGGGGTGGGGGTGGGTGGAGAAAGTGAGGGAGAGGTGGGGGTGCTGGGGGGGTGAGGGGGTGGTTGGAGGAAGTAAGAGGGTCAGGTCATACAGGGGCACCTTGAGGGCCAGGACAGGAATTTAACAGAGGGGTGGGGCTTGAGCCCATTTGTATGTAAGCCTGGGGCTTAACCCTCTCCCTCTCAGCCAGGTTGTCCTTGACCACACACCATCAAGGACCACCTTCCTTCCTTTGGAGCTTTCTTCTCGGCTGTGATTGTATATTCCTGAGTATAAACTCCATGAAGCAGAACCTCACCATCTTTGCTTTTGTTCGCATCCGTATCCCCAGAACACAGAGCTTGGCCCACGCCAGCTGCTGAATACATATTTGCTGAATAAATGGCTGGATGAATGAGTGAATGATCTCACCTCATTTATCTTCTGTAGAGGTTTGGCGATTTAACTTCTCTGAGCCTCAACGATCTTATCTCTGAAATAGGGATGAATGGGGAGAGTAAATGTTTGATCAGCGGTATGTGGCTCTTCCAGCTCTCCTGCCCCCCGTCCTGATTTGCACTCCCGCTCTCCATCTCTGTGCTCCCCTCTCTGGGAAACGCCAGCTCTGCTTATCTCACTATCCGTTGCCCATCTGGCTTAAGCTTATGGTTAAAACTCAGCCTTTCCAGTCCTGAGTCTCACGGAGAGGCAGGTGTGTGTGCTTGTGGGTGTGGATTAGCCCTTCCAGCCGGGTCGCTCATGGTGGAGGTGACACACCGAGGTCCTAGCAGGAGCTGTAGTGTCTGAGCACCATGCTTGAGCCCTGGCACTGCCACATGTTAACTGTGTGAGGTTGGCTAACATTATTGAACATTCCTGAGCCTTGCTTTCCCCATCTGTGAAATGGGATTACTATAACGCTAATGCCTCTGGGTTTTTCTGAGAATAACGTGAAAGTCAATGAACTTGGCTCATGGACTGCCGGTCAATGCACAATAAATAACAGCTTTTACTTGCTGTGTCCTAAAAATTGACAAACAAAATGCCATGGATTGTTTACTTGTCATTCTTACCAGAGTGCAATAGAGGACAGGGACCCAGCCTTTGATCTGTGTGTCCCAGGGCACTGCATTGTGTCTGGCTCATCAGAGGGACCTACTAACTGGTTGAGGAATGACTCACTACATTAATGAAGCCCTTGATGGCAGAGAACATGTATTAATCATTTTCTGTGTCCTTCGATAGTGTTTAGCAAACTGTCGTTTTTTTTTTTAAATGGCACTTGGTTAATTAATATTTTTCAAGTAAATAATTAAAGGAATATGTGAGTGAGGGATTGAATTAATAACAAAACTTGCTAAATATATGGTGAACTGAAACAAATTAGTAGATAGGAAAGGACTTTGGGGAAGGGGTACAAGCTCTAAATAAAAGTCCTTGATGGATATTGTGATTCTTCTCTGGCTCATTTACATTGTCATAAAGCCATGGAATCATAGGAATAGAAGGAATCATAGGAATAGAAGAAGCTGCCTCTTCTCCTGCACATTCTCTGCATCTTATCTTTCCTTCTGTGTTCATGCTGTTGGCTGCCCTGCCTTTTCACCGGAACCGAACGTGTGTGTGCCTGTGGAGGAGGAGGGAACCCCAGGTTGGCCCCCTCCTTTGTACATGGAGGTCACACTCAGCGGTGAACAGGTGTCGATCTATTTTTCGCGCAGAGTTGGATTTGCACAGATCCATTCCCAAGCTCAGGTCTAGTTGATCTCTGAGCAAAGACGGGTGTCCAGGGACACGAGGCACAGGCTGTGCCCATGGACTGGAGTAAGCGAGACTAACAAGCTTTCGGGAGGATTGAACTTGAGAACTTGGCTGCACCGGCCCAGGGTAAAAATCAACCGAGCCTTTAGATTCAGAGTCCAGAGAGAAATGGAGGAAGGGAACTTCCATTTAGAAAGTGACAACTGTATTTCAGTTATTGTACTGAAACCATATTTATTCATTCATTTAATCTGCCTACAGCCCTGTAAGTAACAGACAGCTATTTTCATCATCATTGCAAGTTAGTTAAGTATCTGGTCGGTTTCACAGGACTGGCAAGGAGCTCAAATCCAGGCCTTACTCTCCCGTGGAGAGCTGAGTCCAGAGCCCATCCACAGAATCCGGGCCGTGGGGTGGTTTGTGGGAATGATGGAAGGCCCGATGGTGATTTACTTTACAAGGGACCCTGCTCTCCAGGTCTCTGTTCTTCAGGACTGTTTTCAGGATCCAGAGCAGCTGGCACGAGGTCAAGGGCGGGGGAGCCATCTTAGGTCTGGCCAGCCGTCTGACTCCCCTATCCCCAGAGCAATTGCTGCAGCCGGCTGTGGCAGAGTGTGCAAGTTTGTGAACGTGTGTACACGCGGAGCAGGGGCACACATGTGTCTGTGGGGGGAGGAGCATATGTCCCCATTTATGAATGCAAGAAAATCTCAAAGCTGTATAATACTCTTTTAATGGAAATGTTGATCCACTGAAGCCAAAATGACTTGACAGTTTTTAGAAAAACCAAATGTACATCTTATAGAATTGTAATGAGATTTGGGATATCTTAATTCATCAATACAAGGGACAGGAAAGAACTCAATATGCTTCATCTCTCATTATTATTCCAAAATGTAAGGGTGGGTTCCAGTGAATTCCCAGGCTATGTTGCAATTCCTGTTCTTATGGCGGTCGTACTTTATGGCATGCCAGACTCCTTCCTAAAGATTGGTTGGGAGAGCGAGTGGGCACATAGTGGGCCAGTGATTCTCAGCCTCTTGTGTGCTTTGCAATCACCCACCTAACTTTTTGTTTTTTTAAAGATTTTGTTTACTTATTTGACAGACAGAGATCACAAATAGGCAGAGAGGCAGGCAGAGAGAGAGGAGGAACCAGGCTCCCCACTGAGCAGAGAGCCCGACGCGGGGCTCCATCCCAGCAACCTGGGATCACGACCTGAGCCGAAGGCAGAGGCTTTAACCCACTGAGCCACCCAGGCGACCCCCGCCCCCAACGTTTTAAAACTACTGATGGTTGGCTTCATCCTCGGTATTTGAAGGGAGAACAACTAAAGTTTGAGAACCACGATGCCCATGTGTGGGTTGAATCTGATGTACCCCAAAGCTGGAGAGTCCTTCTGCGAATTGTTATTTATGAAAGATGCAAGGATAAAAAAGTTTCAGTGTCTGGGTCCACAAGAGACCATTGAAAGAGGAAGACGGATGAATGAGCGGCTTGAAGACCACTTGGTGTAGGCAGAACTGTCCTACACAAACATAGCAAGGGAGTGGGTAATTCCTCCCGGGTGCCGCAGTTAGCATCCGGCCCTCCTGTCACCGCCCTGGGAAGCTGGGGGTGGGCAAGCCAGCCCGGTAGCCAGGCGGCGGCGCTTCCAGCAGAGCCGGGCTGTCTGGGTACATTTCTCTAACATCTCTGTGCCTGTGATGGGGGAGGGGAGCAAGGTACAGGAGGAAACACAGGTGGTGCCCTCTGTGGCAACACTCACCTGTGCCCCTTGCTGGCTCTGCGACCTTGCACAGCTTGCTTAGCCCTGCTGAACCTCTGCCTGCCCTTGCAACATGGGGATAGTCACCACCAGGCCGGATAACTCTACGGTTGATTGTGAAATGATGGTTGTGTGTGTAGCACTGAGCACAGTGTCTGTCCAGCATGGGGCGGGTGTTTAAGAAATGGCAGTTACCGTTACCAGCTTTTTCTGTCCCATCCAAGCATTCTTCCTATTACTTTCTATAATCCTTGATCTCAGAATATATAAGGGAACTGCAGGTCTGCACCAGCTTTCTCCATCTGAGGGCGGATGGACTCTGTGTCTGCCTTCTGGGAGGAGCCCTGGGTTACAGAAGCGGACAGACATTTATCTTTCTCTCCATAAGGCACGTGGTCAGGGTCAAGGTACTGCTGTCCTGAAGTCCTGCATGACTTCCGGTCCATGCTAATGTACCCTCACTTCCCTTACCCCTGAAATGCTTTGCGTTGACGAAAAGTTTAAGCGTGGATTCTGTAGTTGTGTGTGTGTATGTGTTTGTGTGTGCATCGGGCAGTATTCTAAGGAGACACAGAACCAGGAGCCTGTAGATACAAATATAGAAAAAGATTTGTTATAAGGAACCGGCTCGTGTGATTATGGAAGCTGACAAGTCCCAAGACCGGGAGTCAGCAAGCTGGAGACCCAGGAGAGCCAATGGTTTAGTTCTAGTCTGAATCCAAAGGCTGAGACCCCGGATAATGGATGCTGGAGCTCCCGTTTGAAGGCCAGCAGGCTTAAAACTGAAGAAAAGGCCAGGTTTCAGTTCAAGTCAAAAGGCAGGGAAAGAAATGATGTGTGAGTTCAAAGTCCATCAGGCAAGCGGAGCACTCTCTAACTCAAAGGAAGGTTAGTTAGCGTTTTCGTTCTGTTCACTCCTTCACTGGATTGGGTGAGGCCCACCCACATAAGGAGGGCCACTTGCTTTACTCAGTCCACTGATTGTGATGTTAATCTCATCAGAAACACTCTCACAGAAACACCTGGAATAATGATGGGCCAGATATCCAGACACACTGTGGCCAAGTCAAGGTGACACATAAAATTAACCATCAGAGTGTGTATTTATCTGTATTGCCACTTTCTTGGCCAGGTTGTATCCTTGAATTTTGTTCATTACTGTCATTTTACTCACAATTATCATTTTCAAAATCATTTCATGTATTTCTAAAATTTCTTCAGGAAAAACCCTTTCCAAAATTTAGAACCAGCACTCCCAGTAATATGTGATTAGTAACAGCTAGCATTTATTCAGAACTTACCACATATCAAGGGTCATTATAAGTAATTTGCATGTATTTTTAGATCATTGAATCTTCAGCAGTTGATGAAGTAGGTATTATTATCCCATTTTACAGATGAGAAAACTGGGCCACAAAGAGGCAGGAATGGTGCCAGTTTTCCACTGTTTCATCTTTCACTGAGATAATCTCTGTAAATCACACACATGTGCAACATGTAGAATAAAAACTGCAAAAAAAGCTGATGGAAAATGAATAATCAAAGATTATCAATGGTCTGAGGTTTATTTATACACAGTTGGCTCAACAGTGTACAGCTAAAATATGCTATACCTCGTGATTTTCATTCTCCCTACCAACAAACTAAGACTTTAGGGCACTCTTACTTGCTTGAGGTCCTAGTGTCAGAAGGGAGTTTGGATTTGTGAATTCCAACTGGGGCTCCTTCCCGTATGTCCCGCTGCCTAGAAGATGCCGAAAGCTTAGTTGGGACAGTCGCATTCTAGATGGAACACATACTGTTGGTGCCTAATTGCTGGGAGGAGGGCCAGGTCATAGGCAAGAGGCAGGTTGGTGATTGGATGTGGGAGTGCAAGCTTTTAATCCGATTGCCTCTGTTTTCTCAATTCTGTAGGATGCACAGCGTTAGCCGAGGGTAAGGATGGGGGAGGAGGTGTTGGAGGTTTTGAGGAGAAAGAAGAAGCTTTGAAATAGGATCTTAGAGAGTGGGAGAGTGAACAGACAAGGGAAAACGTAGTGTGATGTAGGTGGTATTCAGAGACCACTCAAGGTCAGTGGTGTGGGATTTAAGACAAGACCAGTCAGCGTGGTTGCCAACTGCATCATGTGTAGAAGGACAGAATTGGAGCCATGGGGTCGTTGAATGTAACCAGTGCTGGGCTATCTTAGACACTCAAATATGGTGAAGCGGAGGAGGGGCGAGAGAGCTGAGGTTACACGAAAGGGTGTGAATTTCTGGGCCACAGAATTTAATCTAAGGTAGGAGTGGAGAGAATGCATGAGGTTGGTGAAGGTCAGTATAATGGTTGTTGGATAAATGGATTTCAGGTCTCAGGAGGGTAGAAAATTCTGGTGTTAGGAGGTATGATCCGGGAAGGTAGGAGGTGGTGGTCAGGTATTAGGGTTCTTGAAACTATGACCAGGGAAGGGTTGCGTAGGTTGGTAGTCTGGGCTTTACCGTGAGTGTGGGGGGCGGAGGACAGGGTCATTTAAGAAAAGTCAAGGTGCTGAACGGTTTGAGAATTGAAAGGATCATCTTAATGGCTACTGAAGTCAACAAAAACCAAGGAGGAGTGTCAGAGAGGACAGTGAGCCAGACTCTGAAATGTGGGGGGAAGTTGGGGGCGGGTGGTGTTAACATGAGTGGAGCCAGTGGATAGAATGCGCTGATGGCAGGAATTAATGACCTTGGCCAAGGGCACAGGGTTAATCAGTAGTAGAGCCGGGTTTTAAACCTACTCCATCTGCCGCCAGAGCCACACTCTTGGCTGCTTAGCTACTTACTGACAAATATGGTATTCTGCTGCATTAGAAACTTCCAAATAATAGATGTTAAATAATGAATAAAGTCACGTCAATATTTCATTTTTCTTTACATGAGATTTACGTGCTTAAACATAACATGAGTTTGTAAAACACACCATGGTCATCATGGTTTGTTTGTTTTTGAGAGAGAGGAGGGGCGGGGCAGAGGGAAAGAGAATCTCAAGCAGGCTCCATGCCCAGTACAGAACCCAGGCAGGGCTCGATCTCACAACCTTGAGATCATGACTTGTGCGAAATCAAGAGTCAGACACTTACTGGACGGCACCACCCAGACACCCCCATCACGGTTTATTTATTTTTATTTTTAAAAGATTTTATTTACTTATTTGACACAGATTGAGAGAGTACAAGCAAGGGGAGCAGCAGGCAGAGGGAAAGGGAGAAGCAGGCTCCCTGCAGAATATGGAACCCGACACGGGGCTCCATCCCACAACCCCAGGATCATGACCTGAGCTGAAGTCAGGCACTCAACCGACTTAGCCACCTAGGCACCCTGTGGTTTATTTTTTAAAAATGTACTGTTAGCAATGCACTTTTCTGGTCATCCCATGGTAATGTTAGTTGTAATGACATTAATTAGTATTGGTTGACTCTGTTCTGTGGGGCAGGCGCTGGGCTAGTGTAAACACGTTCGTTTATATACAAGTCTAGATACTATTTTCTCCCCATTTCACAGATGACGATCCTGAGGCTGAGAGAAAGGAAGCACTTTGCCTGACATTGCAGGCTATGGTGGACTGCGTCCTCTGGGACTCGGACCTGGGTCTGGCCTCCTTTGTCACATAGTCTAGGGCTCTGTGACGGTGCTACACTGGACAGTGAGGGGAGAGCAGAAAGGATGGCTCAGCTCTTTATATCTGATGAAGGGAATAGCAACTGAATATATAATAAATTGATTTGATGTATAGGTTTGATAAAGGAAAGTGTGCTTTATATAACAAGGGACATAACCTAGCCTTGGAGCCCGAGGGAAGGTCTATTTTGAGAGGTGATTTTTAAGCCAGACTTGAAAGAGTAGTCTAAGTTATCATGTTGGTGGGAGGGAGAGAAATTTCAGGTAAAGAAACATCTGGGGCACCTGCTGGCATATTTGGTTAAGCGTCTGACTCTTGGTTTTGGCTCAGGTCATGATCTCAGGGTAGTGAGATCGAGCCCTGCATAGGGCTCTGTGCTCAGCTGAAGACTGCTGGAGGTTCTCTCCCTTTGCTTCTGCCCCTCCGCCCACTCCCACTCTCTCTAGTTCTAATATAAATAAATTTTTAAAATCTTTATTTTTTAAAAATATTTTATTTATTTTTGGGGGGGCGCTTGGCTGGCTCAGTGGGTTAAAGCCTCTGCCTTCAGCTCAGGTCATGGTCCCAGGGTCTGGGATCGAGCCCCTCCTCTCTCTTGGCCTGTCTCTCTGCCTACTTGGGGTCTCTGTCTGTCAAATAAATAAATAAAATATTTAAAGATTTTATTTATTTTTAGAGAGAGAGACAAAGCATAAGCAGGGGGAGCCCCAGAGGGAGAGGGAGAAGGAGACTCTCTGCTGAGCAGAGAGCCCGATGTGGGGCTCGATCCCAGGACCCGGCCGCACATGACCTGAGCTGAAGGCAGACGCTTGACCAAACTGAGTCATCCAGGTGCCCCTTAAAATCTTTATAGAAAAAGGAAAGAAAAGAAACAACATTGGCAAGGGTCCCCAGGCCCTAAGGCATCCTATAGGAACATCAGGCCTCATTATCCTTATTATTTAACTTCCGACAAAGCCTGAGGTTTAGCAGATAATCTAGGCTTCTGTCATTCCAGTACTTAACTTCTCCCAGAACTGGTCCTGATTGTGAAGACGGTAGCACGCAGTAATCTCCCCTTCTTATCTTTAGGATAAATGGAGGCATAGAAAGTTTCAGCCAACAGCGTAGCTGGATAGTCATTTTTACCATTTTTCTCTTCACCTTTTTTTCCTGAATATCTTGCAAACTACCTTTCTCCAGAAGCATTTTTTAATGAACCTCTGTTCTTCCTTTGTTGCACTGTTCCCTGCTTGCAAATGCGTTTACCGAGCTAAGGAAAGGAACATTTGCTCAAAAGCTGTCACATTACATATGGATATCGTATTCTCAACCAGGACCCCATAGTGTAGCTCTGGCTGGGCTGAAACTTCACAGACTCTGCTTCCACTGGAAACTTAGCTGAATGTGGGCCAGAGGCAAACTTCAAAGGATGTGCTTTTATTTAACTATGTATAGATTATTTTCATTTCTAAAATGCTCTCTTTAGCGACAGGTAGAGACATATATAAGTTCAAAAGAAGCTCTTGGTTTCTGTAAGCCCATCACAATGTGCCTTACTCATCAATGCATCAGAACATCTCTCTCTCCACACTGAAGTGTAAACACACCCCCCCACACACATGTATGTGTTCTCTCTGCTCTCTCTATCCCCTCTGCCCCTTCCTCCCTCTCCCTCCCTCCCTTCTATTTATCTATCCATCTATCTAGCTATCTCTATTTCCCTTCTCCCTCCCAGGTGATGAGGCTTGAGTTCTCTACAAGGAAGCCCAACACCAGACATGCTGACCAAATGCTTTCAAGCCCCATTTCTAGGTGCCACTGTTAGGTAGAAAGCAGCGCTTAATCCAAAAGCCAGCTTTGAAACACTCCGGTCCACCAGGTCTCTCCCTGCCCTACAAGAGCTAGTGTGAAGGGACCGTCCAGTCATGCTGACCATACAGAATGTTCACTCGCTCACTTATGTCTCGGTTCCCTGGTGGAAGAAATGCCCAAAGACCCAGGCAGCTCAAGTCAAGGCCACGGTCAACTTCTGGCCCAGCCCAACACCAAGACCAAAGGGGAAAAGCCCATGATGGCTGATGTGTCTTGGGAAAGAAGAGGAAAGCCTGAGGAGAGAAGCTGAAAGTCTGGGAGTTGCCCGTGCTGAGGAAAGATTCTGTGTAAACTGTGGGTATAGTGTGAGATGGGGAGAGAGGAAAAGGCAAGGCAAAGACGACTAACCATTCTCAGCATCCCCAGTTTGTGTGTGTGTCCCACTTGCTGCCATGTCTCCGTTACTACGGGGCTTGTCTGCGGTAGGGGTGATGCTCTCGCTTGAGGTCATGGGTTCCACCCGGTTGTCATGCTGGCCTGTGATTGCCCCAGAATCTAGGCCATCTGTAGCTGCCCCCGTGGGGCAGTCCTCAGAGTCTTGATTGGTCAGAATGAAGAAATTAACCAACAAATAAACTCTGTTCTGACTTCTGATGCTGCTAATGTTCCTCAGTGAAGAAGCTGTGACTGGCGTGCCCAGCACAGGACAGAATATTGGAGGCCACGCATCCAAGTTGGAGTCAAGAGAGTGATGTTTCCTTGCAGCTGTGGGGTTCAGCCTCATGCCCCACACCCGGCCCGATGCCATCCTTGAACAACTCCACAGCCTCGTGCTCTCTCCACAGAACTCATATTGGCACAGCCTGCTCAGGGATGCCCCCCACTTCTGATGGAGGCCGCACTCTTGCCCCCCACAAGCAGATAAGAAGCTGAGGTGGAAATTATTATTCTCTTTGACACTCATTCCCCACCCCCAGCTTGAGCCCCAAAACCCAAATGGGAGTTGCTTCTCCTTAAGATGCCTCTTTCCTTCCCCAGCCCCAGAGTTGGTTCTGGTGGTTTCTCTGACTCAGGGCATGTCAAGCAGTTCCTCCATGAGCTACGTTTTCCAAATGAGGAAGGGGCGCATCCCCTCTGTGGTCTGAACCTATAAAGACATGAGCCACAGCCAAAGGGGGCCGCGTCTCCTCCATGTGCTTTAGCCATTCTGAGGGAATAAAACCTAAAGGGTGAGAAACAAAGCAAAGAGAGGAGAGGGACCCTTGGAGGGCCGTGTTCCCACGCACCCCCATGGCAACATCCATTTCAGCGTGGATGTAGGACTCAGTGATGGGCTTCTGACTTGGACCTCTGCCCAGATGGCCCTGATACGGAGGCCTTTCCTCTGTCTGGTGGTCATGGATAACTCGGTTCCCAAGAATTTTTGGTGCTGTTAGGTCCTGCCCTTTATTGTGTTACCCCTGCGTTTTCCCATGTGGCCCCCTGTAGCTCACGTGCACCCGGCTCACTGCTGCCCTTTCCAGGCAACCCCCCCCCCCCCCCGGCTGCCCAGCATCCAGGATGAACGCTGTACCGCTGCGCTACCATCTAGCTTCCCTCCCGGAACTCCATTCCTCTTCCCGTTTACTCGTTCTTTTCTGTTTGCCTGGACTTTATGGGTTTCTTCAGAAAGACTATAGGTGCCTTTGAGGTAAAGAATCTTTCTATCCCAACTCCGGTTGCCTAGTAGCACAGTTCACACACAACAGGCCCTCCGTAAACATTTGCTAACTAACTCGAACAGGAATCCCCATCTCTTGGATGGATCACCCTTGACTGGTGGGAAGAAAATGAATAGATTCTCTTTTATTCCCTTGCTAGAGTGGGTGGCAACGCTCACCATTTCACAGGTTGCTCTGACCCCCTCTCTGTGTATTGAATGTCCATACTGTATCGTCACTGTCCTGTGAAGTGACGGCTGGGTGGGCGGTGTGGGGGGAAGGTGGAGTGTTGGTGTTCCCACGTTCATCATGACCTCCTCTCCAGGCAGCTCTCATATGTGTATAATCTGAGTTAAAGCCTGGTGTTGCCATCACATTTGGACCACAGCCCAGACACCTCTTCCTTTATAAAAATTAGGGAAAATGGGACGCCTGGGTGGCTCAGTTGGTTAAGCAGCTGCCTTCGGCTCAGGTCATGATCCAGCGTCCTGGATCGAGTCCCGCATCGGGCTCCTTGCTCGTCAGGGAGCCTGCTTCTCCCTCTGCCTCTGCCTGCCATTCTGTCCACCTGTGCTCGCTCTCTCTCCCTCTCTCTCTCTGACAAATAAATAAATAAAATCTTTAAAAAAAAATAAAAAATAAAAATTAGGGAATCTCCTTACTATAGTGTTCGTATTTGATTCGGGTAACTGATAAATTTAACTTTTTTAGCCAATGCTTGTAGGACACTCCCTAAATGTCAGACACTGTTCTGAACACTTAAGCTATATTAAATTGTTCCTCCTCATGACAACCTGGCCAAGCAGATAGAATTGTTATCATCAAACTCATTTTGCAGGTGAGGAAACGGGGACACAATGATTAAGGGACTTGCTCAAGATCACACTGTGATTGGTGGCGAAGTTGGAACTGGAAATAGGCAGGCTGGCTCCGGAACCCATGTCCTGATTTCTGTGCCCTGCTGCTTCTCATTGTGATTTGGGCAAGGTCTACCGTGCACATCTGTGCCCTTGGAATTTGAGTTGTCTTTCTCCATCTCCAGGCCCCTCGAGAACAGGAGGACACTTTGGTCTGACCTACCTAGCAACATGCTGGTGTGTGCTTAATCAGTGGGCTCATTGATTTATTACCTGTGGCTTGAATACAGGTTTATTTATGTCAATTACCAATGGCTTGAATACAGGTTTATTTATGTTATTCTACGCAGTTAATTGTTCACATTGTAATCAACGCCAGTCCTAAAATTTGGCTCCTCAAAATATATTTTCAAACAACCTAGGAACCAAGCCAAGAATTAACTCTAATTACACATTGTACCAGTTTTTGAGTGTCGGAGATGACTCGAAGGCAAAATGTGTGTTATTTAAAACTATTAAGCTGATAGTAAATAAAATGTGATTTTGCCCAACAGAGAGATAAAGGTACACATCCCTCTTTTTCTGTTGCCCTTTCTAGGTGTCAAGGATCATGTGGGACTTTTTTTCCCCTCATGACTTCTAGACTTTTTCTTGAATTAATACATAATTTTTAGCTGCCCATAAGCCACCACTTGCTGTTCAGCAAAAAAGAATCCTATTCAAACCCCTCTCTGTGGGTTCACCTCCAATAAAGAGAACAAACACGGAAAACACATGGGGGAGAGCTGTTTATTTGATGCAGGGGTTATTCATAATACAGTGTGGGGTACTTTTTGGAACCAATTCTAGTTGCTTCAGGGTATTTCTAAATTGAATTCCAGGAATAAAGTGTTTATAAATAGTAAGCATTAAAAAAAAGAATGCTTTCATCCCAGGCATTTCCTTCTGTAGTCTTAATGGCTTCCCTTGCAACTGTTAACTCTTTTGGCTAGTTAATTGGTTAACTAGTTGAGTTAAGTTGGCGGTGCTCAACCCTATCATACCCAACACCTTGTTTTATAATTAATTTTTTAACCCCATTTATAATCCTTACATGAAATTCATAAATAATAAAATCTACATATGCAAAATTTCAACTATAAATATAATGCCTTAACAGTGATTAAAAGAGAAATAAAAAGAATATAATTGGTAATGATAGACTAACCATTTTAATGTGTAAGTACTGTGGTAGTATTGTGATAGAAGAAATAATAAAGTCGACAGACATTTCCGCCTGATGTTGATTCACCGTAATGTAACATGTAGAGTAGTATATGATATACAATATATGTAAGAGCGATCTAGACTGATTCAGATGTGCCGTATTGATGACTCAAAGATCATGAACAGCATCATGGACAATGCTATCGTTTTCCAAACTTACCAACAACACTTGGTAAAATTTCTAATGATGTATCATCTTCCCTCGATGTACATGGTAGTTATGCAATGGAAGAATGTGTCATACGTTAAAACAGTACAAGCTGCTTTGTGCTTATATGTAAACGGAGTTACCATCTTGGCTCAGGTTTTCACCTATGTAAATGTGTAGCGAGACATTCAGTAGTTTGCAGGACATATGGAAATGCCTTGAGCTATCCTAAGCTATCCTAAGGATAGCTATCCTAAGCAGAGCTATCCTAAGCACTGTACTCTTCTAGCCTTTCTAGCCCGGCCCTCTAAATGCCAGCCGTGTCCTCCAAGCATTGTGTTATTGAAGAGCAACCATGAATGTCCCCAAATGCACTCTACTGGGTGATATCACCCACACAGATAACTACAAGGTTAGTTCCCAACATTAGCCCCAGATCATGATTATGTCAATTTATTCTGCTGACTCTTTCTGGTTCTTGAAAACCAAAGGCATGTCTACAGGAAAATCCTTAATACTTGGGTCAGTTTTGAGACTGAGTTCCATGGGGACAAGGACTCAGTTTAGGATGTACAGTATCTAGTACCCAACACAATCCCAGGCTTCACTAAGCCTAACTCAAATGAGTAAATATTTTTTGTTTTAGACATTTGGGTTAGTCAACAGATACCTACTGTTTAAGTGAAATAGTTTTGTTACTTTCAAGTACAGGTGACAAACCTAGAAGCTCACAAGGGAGACTTGTAGTTAAGAGTTATTTAAAAACACCATTTCAATTGTTTCTGCTTGAATGAATTACATAAAAATGTTTGAAAACATCTGGAACCTGTCAAAGACCCAGAATTGTCATGTCATTTTGAGTAGGGAAGGGGCACAGGTTGAGGACCCTGTGTGAGCTGTGGCTTTGGCCTAAGAGGTTTGCTTAATCTTCACAGTGGTCTGGAGGCAGCTGTTATTAACCCTATTTTTTTTTTTTTTTTTACCAAAGAGGAAATTAGATTCAACAAATGCTGTGGGAAGCAAATAAGCTTCCCACAGCAAGCCAGTGGGTCAACAGCAGAACAGGGTTTGAACCCAGAACTGTCTGATTCCAGAGGTTTCGTCTTTCCCAAGAAATCATGCTGCTCCTCTTTTTTTAAGTGAGGCAGAGCTAAGTGTCTGTCTGTCCTGTCTACATCAGAAGGGCCATGAATTACAGCTACACGAGGTCCACCTGAACATAATTTTGCTCTCTATGTACTAGTGTTTGTCATGTCAATTACAGCTCACTTTCCTAGTGGTTTGGTGACTTTTACCTCGATCCTGCTCTCAGTCTGGTTCCAGCATTCAGGATCTTGTGTGAGCTCCCACCAACGGGAGTCTGGAGAACAGGGATGAGGTATTCTCCGTTTCTGGGTCTCCAGGAACCAGCACAGTGCCTCTTGCACAAAGCAGATGTTTTCCAAGGGTATTTGTGGAGTTGATTGTAATTGAATGATTTTTCTCCTTTTAGGCCTTGGCCTTACACAATATTTCAGCGGGGCTTTGACCTGGTTTTGGGAGAACAGCCTTCTGATAAAATATTCAGGTAAGTGGCTGTCGAGGGACTTGCTTATGTATGTCTGCAAGCCCCATCCATGTCCCACTTCCCAGTGAACTTTCTCTCCTAGAGACAAAGGTATAACCGGAGAACCACGTTTAGCAGTTCTGCTCTCCTCATAACAAGAGCACCGGCCCCACACTCTTGCCTGGTGACACCATGGGGAAGTGGGAGAGCAGACAACTCTGGGACCTGGTTTCCTTCCTTGCCTGCTCTGTGAATCCTGGTAATCTACTTAACCCCTTGAAGCCTCCAGTTTCGGCATTTGCTAAGTGGGGCTACGTCACATGCCTGGTTCTATTCCTATGGGGAATATATGAGGTCATGCAGGGAAAGCCCCTGGCACCGAAATTGGCACAGAGCAGGCAATTAATGTCAGTTTCTGCTTCTCCATTTTGCATCTAATTTGCACCTTTTTCATAAAATCTTGCTCAAAATGAATTTGTCCCACCCCTGCCGCCTCCTTTTCTCAGCTCTACTTCATTATTATCTTCTTCTCTCTACCACCCTCCTAATCAAATTGTATGTGTCTGGTCCCTCCCAAATTTCTGCCAACACACCTGGAATAGCACAGGCTGGAAAAGTCGACAAGCAGAGGAAGGATCTGGGTGCCGCCATGAACTATTGGATTTTTCACAAAGTTTCATTCACGCCAGGCTTTAGCTGGAACACGTTTATTGCCAGACTAAGATCTTATCATCCATTTATTCTTTCAATCTACCCATCACTCAGGGAACGTGCGGCTCAATGTGATTCCACTGACTACCAGCCAAGTGGCAGGAATGGGGAGCAGTGTGGGACTGATGGAAAATAGAAAACTTGTTCCCTTTTCCCCACTCTCCTATAATGTGCCGAGTCTCATGTATTCATTTCTCCCTTTCCAGACCCTTCCCCATACCCTCCCTGTCAGCCAGTCCTGGCCTAGGTGTTCCCTTTGCTCCTGCATTTGCCCCCTAGAGCCGGCTCCTGTGGCCCAGCTTCTCCTGCCCCTCCTCCCTGCTGGCTCCAGACGGACCGGGTTTGGCCCCTGCAGTGTTCTCTGAAGGCGTGCTCTGAGCAAGAGCACAGATATACAGAATCGCTTCCTCTCAGGGCCTCCCCTTGCCTTCTTCCCTCCTGAGTGTCTCTCCTCGGGGAGGCGGAGTCACCTTGATGGCCTTGGCCACAGGCTGCTCTGGAGGATTTGTGCTACACAAGATGTCAGCTATATTCCGTACACTACGACTTAGGCATTTCAACTTTCCAACGATGAATTATCATTTGGCTGACTTTTTTCTCTCTTTCTCCGCTGCTGGTCTGTGAGGACCTTCGAAGGGTGATAAAGATAAGGCAGATGGAGAGAGCCTTGTGGAGTTTGGCTGATTAATGTGGATAAGTTTCCTCTCCCCTAAAAGTCAGAAACTAGCACTTTGAAAAACAGGGGCCTTAATGAAATTGCTGTTAGAGCAGAACCTGCCCACGAACTGTGTTTCCATCCCCACAAGCACCATTTATTCTTTTCAAGTTTGTTAGCTGCCAACTGGATGTGATACCCAGGCACTACTGAGGGGTCATTTGCATGGCTTGACCCTTTCAGTCAACGATTTCAGGAGCCAGTGGGGTAATCAATCATGTTGCTCCCTAATGTGACAATAACTAGTCTCTCCGACAAATACCATGGGTCGTGATTTATCTGTGATAGGTATTAGGAACTTTAATCGAAACCACTCTGAGATCTGAGTAAACTGACTGCTAGTGGCTATTCTAGAAAATTCTCTGACCTGGTCGGTGACCGTAATCTCTTAAAGAAGCTAAGGACTATTTACTTGTCATTCTGCTCACCTCTGATTTAGTGTCCTGATGAATTCCAAGCCACTGCACATTTCTGATATTTGAGTCTTTCCGCTGGTGAATGTCAGTGTACAAGTCTGTATTAAGTGCTGCTCTTCTCCCTTGGAACCTTCCATTCTTAGTCACATCTGTTCCCTACCTGATCCACTTCCCAGCAACTTGAACATTTCCTACCCGGCACTGAATATATACTCTTCTCCTAATATAAACACTACCCATTTTCATGGTCTAGCCCACTCCAAGAAACTGGTTTAGATGCTGTAGATTGACTAAACAAATATGGCCAACATAGTCCCTGACCTCAGGAAGTTTACAGTCTCATCCAAGAATTGTTCTCCAACCCTGGTCCTCCAGGAGAATCCCAGTGGGCTTCAGAAATGACCAGGGATCTCACCTGGCACAAACGAATTAACTGAAAAGTTCTGAGACGTGGGGCCGGCCCACGAGTGTTCTTTCAAAGCATCATAGTAATTCTGATCTCTACCCAGGACTGAGAAGCGCTGCTCTCAATTTTCTCCAACCCACAATGACTTTTCCCCTTCCAATACCTGTAATGTACAGACTGTAATATTTAATTGTCAATTATTTTATCTCATGTTTATTTTTATTTGCCTATTTATTTCCCCAGTGAAATTCTTGTCTTCCTGAGGGGAAGGGTAGTACCCTGTACGGCTTTCAATATTTAACATCAACACACGACTGGGAACACAGTCGATCTCCAACAAGTATCTGTCGTTGATCCTCTCAGGTGTTTCCTAAACCAAATTAATAAAAGACCTTGATACCCAACCTCACCTTGGTAATCTGCAATCCCAAAGAAACTGGGAAGGGCCCAGGCTAGACTCAAAGACTTCTCAGCAAACCCCGTGTATCCCAGAGATCCCCTTTCCGTTGTGGCTAGGATCATGCCATTCCACTAGATCCTCTAGTGAAAGGGCTGCTGCAGACCAGATTTCTCTCTCAGAGACCGTCCTTTCCACATGTGTACCTGTGTCACCGTGAACATTCATCCTGGACTGGCCTGCTCTGGGGAAGAGTGGAGATGCCAGGCCAAAAGCTCTTCCTCTAGTTCCTCACATTCTCTTTGATGCCAAGCTGCGGTGAGCATACGGGCTTATTCCGTCTGGTGCTCTCCGGCAAGTGCTGGCCTCTGAGCAGAAGTTTTAAGCTGGTTCAACAGTGTCATGTGCAAGACTCAGGCTACAGCTGAGCCATCAAGTGTGGTGGTCACCACCAGCTGTCACGAGAGAAGACCCAACTTGGGAAAGCATTCCAGATGCTCTCCCAATTTCTCTTTGGTGGCTTTTTGAAATCATTCCTGCCAAATCTGTATGAATGAGGGGCAGATGAGATTTCAGGACACAGCTTTTTCTCTGACAGTTATTCTATATTTGGTTTTTGGAGTTACTCAGTAAATTTTGCAAAGAAAAGAAAACTTTAGAATTTCATAGGCATGAGCCAGTATGGGCTGGAAAGCTGCTGGGAGCCTTACTTGAGTATCACAAACCCCCATCTTTCCCACTTACAGAGAGGTGACCTTGGGGAGGTTGCTGAGGTCCTTACAATCTTAGTTGACTAATCCATAAAATGGAGCCAAGCGGCCGACCTCAGAGGACTCTTGTGGGGATAAACGGGGCAGCTCTATGGAGCACCTGCCCGGTTGAGAGTTCTCAAGTGAGGCTGGTCTCAGCCACACCTGACTGCTTCCTCTGTGTGTTTCACCTTGACCCCACCAGCGACTGAAGAGCACACTGTTTCTCCTTGTTAACATGGCCCAGTGTTGTGTCTCGGAAAGCACTGGGCACTTTTTGAGTCCCTCACGATGTGAAACCCAGATCCTTCTCGACCATTAAATCCATTCAAACCCAGAGATTAACCCGTGTTCTGCTCTAAATGAAGGATAATCTTCACCATCACTTCTACCTTTAAATTTGAAAATGAAGATTATATTCTCCTGTAGCCTGTGCAAACTAGAGAACATAACTAAATCTCCTTATTGATCAGTCAATAAATATTTACGGAGTGACCCCCACCTTGGACCCATAACTCATGTTAAGCAGTGGGAAAACAAAGATGCCATCCAAGAGAACACATTCTTCTGAGGGGTGACAGACCCAAGAAAAGGTGGGCACAATTCAACATATCCAGTGCAGCCCGGGGCCATGTGTGCGCACAAAGGAGCGTCCCTTGGCTCACCCTGAGGTTGAGCCTGAAGATCCTGGAGGGCTTTCTGGAAGGGTTGAGAATTTTAACTGCGTCTTAAAATGACTGGTATCCAGCAAAGAAGAAAGGGAAGCAAATTCAGAACGGTTTATCAAGAGGAAAAGCCAAGAGGTGAGAAAACGAAGGTGACTTTAGGAAGGAACTATAGTCAGCTTGCACTATAGAAGCACGAAGTATGAGGCAGGGTTTGGTGTAAGGAGAAGCTGAGGAAGTGCTTGGGAGTGGCATCTTTGGAGATGTGAACTTCCCTCTTTGGGTCTTAGATGCATTGAGCGGTTTTAGCTGGAGAAAAAGGTGGTTTCCTCTTCCCTTTGAATTGTTGCTGCACACAGAGGTAGAGAAAGCTGAAATGGCATGGGACATGGGAATGTTTAGGAAACGCCTGAAATGACCAGCAACAGATATTTATTGGAGATCTCCTGTGTTCCCAATTGTGTGTTAGATGTTAAATATTTAAAGCCATAAATGGAGGGACATGGGACTCTCTTCCAAAAGGAAAATTAACCATCAGAAATTTGCTAGAAATGCCAACTGTTTCCTAGAATCTGTTTCATAAATTATAAGCTACAGGTCCCAGATTTGTTGCTCTGCATCCATGCAAACTTATAATTTTATAACCAAAATAGAAAACAAAAATTCACCTCTGTGTCCAAATAAACAAATAGACGGCTTCCTCCTGGTACCATTCAAACTTGCGTATGTTCTCGCGGAAACAGTAGGTTATTTGTAATATCAGTGGTGCCCTCAGCCTAGCCTGTCTGTTGTAAGGTTGCCCTCAAGAATGTCCATCCTGAAATGCTGTGTCAGCACGACTGCTCATGTGTTGTTACCTTCGACCCACTTCCTCCCTGAGGTGCAAATTCTGGGCACTTTGGGACAATCACATGCCCTGAATTGGCTCCTTAATCTTGCCAGGTGAGGGAGGGTGTGTGTGTGTGTGTGTGTGTGTGTGTGTGTGTGTGTGTGAAAGGGCTGGCATGTCCTCAGTTTTGGCAGGTGTCCTCTTCTGTCCCCTACTGATGGGTCTCCCTCACCTGGTGCAGAAGCCTCCCTACATCCCTGCACAGACCTAGCCGCAACTATTGCCTTCTGTCCCCAGGGGTGGGAAGAACTGGGGGCTTCCTTCAGAGCAAAGAGGCCTCACTGATATTTCAGTGCTGCTTAATACGGAGATTTTCCCTGCAGGTCAGAGAAGTAGGGGGCCATCTCCCAAATCCGGGTCATCGCCCACTTGCTCAGTGGTTTTACTTCTCCCCTGCGCACCTGCCTTCTCTTCTTTCAGCCGTGCTAGCTCCTAGGGCTGTCATTCAGGGAGTGGGTGAAAATCTCACGAGCCTTGGTCATGGGTATCTCTGCGGCCAGCATTCCAGAGCGCTACATTTCTCATAAAAGATCTCATGCCCTCTGTCTGGTTTCCTAGCCTCTCCGGCAACCCCAGGGAGTGGAGAAGGGAGTGGGTGGGTTAAGGGGGAGATAAGAGCAGGATTCTGAAGTGGTACTCGGTGACCGGCATGCTGATGAAGCCAGGGCTGGGTTCTTTTTAATTGTACGCATTCTTCAATTGTTCCTCCCTCCGCATTAAAGTTGGAAGGGGCCGCAGACTGCCTCAGCCTTGTGATATCCCACCCACACTGGCTTTTATCCCATAGACTATTTTTGACTGTGAACACAGAGTATGTGAATGCCTTTGAAATAGAATGAATGAATAAATAAACAAATAATCTTTCATGGTTTCTTTAAGCTCTTCCTTGAAATGCTGATTGATTCTTTTATTCCTTTTAGCCCCTATTATAAGAATTAAGAAAAAAAAACCCCACAACCTCCCGTGTCTCTGGAGGTTTACTTGCCATTAGCTGAGGGTGTGGGTAGGAGTGCAGAAAATACATCCAGGCTTGTTCTGTTCATCCTCTTCTCTCCCTGGGGCTCCTGGCTTCGGTTGTTTATGTATACATCATACAATAACCAGAAGATGGGAGCTCCCCACCCCCTTTCCCTTGGTGGGGTTTCTCCAGGCGCAGAGAGAAGCCATCACTACCATGGTGAGTGTGCCATTCGAGGGATGGGGATGGTGGGAGGCCCGCCTGTCTCTTCAATTCAAATGCTTCCAATTATATCTGATTTAGGATTGAGGAAGCCCAGCTTCCCATCTGAAGGAAACTGGAATTGGATTTCTTAGGGTTTGTTAAAAACACCTCCACTGGTGAGCCCGTGCCATCAACAACTCCCCCAGCGGGCCTGGGCAGGTACACAAGAGTAGGCCTCTGGGCCTCCCTCGGAATCAGTCGTCCTGTCCATGGAATGGTGGTCAGCTCCCTTTTCTGCAGAGTTGGCGAGGGCTCAGCAGGGAGCCCCTGACAGCAGAAAGCCAGGTCCTCCAACAGGGTGCCGGTCCCCCAGCCGTAACCCCCTGGTGTTGGGTGTCGCTGCAGATTCACCTACACCCTCGGGGAGGGCATGTGGCTGCCCTTGAGCAAGAGCTTTGTGATCCCGCCCGCTGAACTAGCCATTAACCCTTCCGCGAAGTGTAAGACGGACATGACCGTGATGGAGGACGCTGTGGAGGTCAGGTGCGTCTGGGTCCGGGGTGCCGAGGCCGCATGTGGCGTGGGGGTCTGAGTGAGGAACCACTTGAAGGCCCAAGGAGCTCTGGAAGGAATCACAACGAGCTCAAAGGGGAGGTTGGCAGGCTGCCTTCAGATTCCTAGTTCGCCCGTGCCAGGATCTACTCTATCTGGGTCAATATTGCACACCCCAAGGCTCCTGCTTTGGGAGAGGACATAAAATTAGGGTTTGTAAGCACTTCCCACATCCCCTAAGGACTGACAGGCAATAAAATGTTAATTTCCTTGCCCAAGTTTAGACCTCCTTCTTTGACCAGGCATTACAGCCTTGGCTCATTTCCCAGATATGGAGAATGTCCATAATTTGTTAGTTCAAGGCTCAGAGTGTGGCTGATCTTTACTTCTTGGGAGCGAGAGCGAGACGTGATGCGGTGGACTAGACAGGAACTTGGAATGTCCCCTTGACTCCTTCCCCTCCCCTCCGTGTCTCCCCACAGAGAGGAGCTGATGACCTCGTCCTCCTTTGACAGCCTGGAGGTTCTGCTGGATTCCTTTGGGCCAGTGCGCGACTGCAGCAAGGATAACGGGGGCTGCAGTAAGAACTTCCGCTGCATCTCAGACCGGAAGCTGGACTCCACGGGCTGCGTGGTACGTCCGCCCCATCGGTGGGGGTGGGGGTGGGGGTGGGGGTGGGGAGACGGGGGGCGGGGAGCACACGGTGAGACATAATACCGATACACAGATGGAAATACACTGTGAATAAAAGAGAAGGAGCCTCGCTGGCTCAGTCGGTAGAGCATGCCCCTTTGATCTAGGGGTCGTGAGTTCGAGCCCCATATTGGGTTTAGAGGTTATTTAAAAATAAAATCTCTAAAAAGAGAGAGAGAAAGTAAAAAATGATCCCTCTCCGGTTCTCACCACTGTCTAATCTAAATTACGAATTTTTTCAGGGCACGTGGGTGGCTCAGTCGGTTGAGTGGCTGACTTTCGTTATCGACTCAGGTCATGATCTCAGGGTTGTGATCAGCCCTCTGCATTGGGCGTGGAGTCTGCTTAAGATTCTCTCTCTCTCTCTCCTCCTCTGTCCCTCTCCCCACCTCCCTCCCTAAAATAAATAAATAGATAGATAGAAAATAAGGGGCCCCAGGTGGCTCAGTTGGTTAAGTGTCTGCCTTCGGCTCAGGTCATGATCTCAAGGTCCTGGGATCAAGCCCCCCCGTCTGGCTCCCTGCTCAGCGGGAAGTCTGCTTTTCCCTCCTCGCCCCTCCCCCTACTTTTGGGCATGCTCCCCCACCCCCAGTAAATAAATAAAATCGTAATAAATAAATAAACAAATATGAATTTTTTCTTAACAGAGATGAGAAGCTAATCACCAGTCAGTTAATCAAGAAATATTTATGGAGCACCTAACTGGTGTCCTGTCACTATCCTAGGGAAATTTCATGAATTATATAGCAGGATTCTTTGTTTCCAGTGTTACAGCCTCATTGGTGAGGGAGGCCCCCAGACAATTCAAGAAGTAATTAACTGCTGAATAGTATGACACAGACTCTGATAGGAATTCGACTGTATTGCCTGCAACAGGGAATTCTACCTATGGTTCGAGTCACTGTAGTAGATTTGGGGAGAAACCTACCTAAGGCCAGAATGATGGAAGAAGGAAGTTACTCCAGGAATGGAAGAGAAAAATAAAAATATGTCTCCTTTGAGACCCTGGCCACGAACTCTGACTTGCTGAAGGTGGTTTTCTACTTTGTTACCAGCTATGGGAACTTTGGCTACGTGTAAGATATGTGATGCTAGGACCTAGGAAGGCCAATTGGTTGAGAGTATGCTAAGGTCACTTCTGCACCATAGATGAGGAGTAACCAAACCCCACAGGTTAAGGGAGGCAGGAGTGGATGACGTCATCAGCTGCCCGTGCCTTTCTGTTGGCAAGTTTTGTGTCCCTCAACACCATGGCTTGTCACCAGCCCTCCCTTCTTTTAAGGGCAGGATGATGCAATCCTCACAGAGAGGCGAGGACAAAGAAGGAAGACAGCAAACCCAGACATCAAGTGGGCATCAAGGAGGTGGTTCATTGAGACGCGTGGTTCTGCAGTGTTTCTGGGGAAGGGCCATGAGCCTCCTCCCGTTTCCCGGTGTGACAGCTGTGCTCTGGTACGGGGACCCCGAGCAGGGCAAGCTGTGAGGAGGCTGGGCCAGTCCATCTTTCACACACCCCCTTCCGGGTCTCTGAGCACCTGCTCTGTCCCTGGAGCTGTGCTCCATCAAAGATGGATGAGTGCCTGGGGTCTGGGGTGGGCGGGCGGGGGGGACTCTCTCAGCCTTCCCAGACATTCACAGATCCGGCAGCTGCCAACAGGAGCTTGATTTATCTGAGGAAGGAAGGAAAGTGAAGAAAAGAATAGGCAGAGTGCGGAGGGGCAGGTAGGCGGAGACCTGGCTGGTCCATCAAAGGAAGGGAAAGCAGAACAGAGGACCATCAGAAAAGGACAAAGAAAAACATTCTGTAGGTTCTGTCTTCCAGAAGCAGCCAGGAGGTAAGGTGACGTCCCACAGCGCTCCCCTCCCTTTGGCCCGTCCACTTTCAGATGTCTTAAACAAGTAGCTTCCCGACCTCGTCCCTCAGGAGACAATTTCACTGGCTAATGGAGCCTCCAGCTGAGACACATTTTACCCCTCCTGTTCATCCTGCATTTCTTCATTCAGATTTCAACCTTTCATTCCTCGCTACTCTCTCGGGTCATTCTGAGTACTGAAACACTGCGTGTGCACATGCGTGGATCCCGCCCCCGCACCCTGGCCGGTCCTGGATGAATTTGAACATGCTCACGCTTTCATACGCTCTCTGTCTCCTCCCACCTCCCTGCCCCATTCCCGAGCCCGGGAGGGTTGCCTGTCAAGTGCCTTCTGTCGGTGATCCTAGCCCCTTTTACTTGGCATGTCGCCTTGCTGGCATATTTTTGTACTTTTAGCACTGTAATCTGTGAGACAGAGCGAGCAGGAATAGTTCCGATGAATATGCATTTGCAATAAGGTCGCTGCGTTTTAGAATCAGAGCCGCTGCAGAACGTCACCCAGCTAGACCGGTGCTTGGGGTTAGCATAATAACACTGTGAGGTCACTGGTCCACAGTGACGGCTGGAGGAAGGAGGGGACCATTCAGCTGATGTTTCTCCTTGACCATAAAGCCTGTGATTCCTGAGACAGGAGGACGGATAGTGGAGAGCTGATGTGCCACATCCCGACCCTTGGGGTCATCTTGAGAAGCAGATCGGGGACCTCATGCTGAGCTGAGCTGGACAGGACAATCCCAGAACCCTGCCGCATTAGCACAGCGGTCCTGGGTCCTCTGGAGGTGGACCAGGGACAGCCAAGGACCTGGCACCAAACTGGTGTCTGGGAGAATTGGGCTACGGTGGAAACCCTGATTGATCTTCAGTTAGTTCTCTGGGTGCTGAACTGAAAGCCTTCTCAGGAAAGGTGTATTTTCATGAAAGGAGAAAGAAATGAGGACTCAGAACCCCCTGGCCTTTAAGGAACCTGGGAAAGCAGCAGAGATGTAGGACAAGAGGAAGCACCCGCGTGTTTTCTGGATTGGACGCCAGCCAGACAGGTGGGGCTGGTGAGCCCTGGCCGCTCAATCTTCATTCTTTCTAGGAAGGCAGGACACGTTTCTCGGTTATGCATGGACTCCCACAGGGTTAATTGCTACCCAGTTAATTGCCCTATTGTTTATGTTGTCTCTGAGGACAGGAAACAAATGCCCGTGAAAGGCACAGATCTGTAGAAGCCACAGTCGCTCTGTCCTAAAGCAGACCACTCTCTCAGAGCAGGGATTGTCGAAAATTTGGGAGGGTTTCCAGAGCAGAGGTCAGCCGCCCACTGCTGCTAACTTGGGTCTTGCTTCTACCCATTGTCCTTACTATGCCAGGATGGGAGTAGGAGGCCCTCCCTGGAGATCGCAAAAGCAGGAGTTCTGCGTTCTGTGAAGTTCCCTACGGTCCTGCAGCGTCACCGCATTAGTGTCCTGTTGCTGCTGTAACAAATGACCATGGGTTTTTCGTGGCTTCAAACAATGCTCATGTATTACCTTACAGCTCTGTAGGTGAGACTCCAACACGGGTCTTGCTGGGCTAAAATCACATATGGGGTGGAGGTGGGGGTGGGGGGCATTATTTCTTTCTGGAGGCTCCAGGGGAGAATCCATTGCCTTGTCTTTTCTAGCTTCTAGAGTCTGCCCTCAGGTTTTGGCTCATGGTCCCCTTCTCGCATCTTTAAAGCCAGCCCCATTGCATTTTTCTGGCCATTCTTCTGTGGTTCATGCTCTCTGATCTTCTACTCCCCTCATCCACTTTTAAGGACTTTTGTGATGATGTTGGGTCCCCCTGGATAATCCAGGATAATCTCCCCATCTCAACCTGATTTGCCAAGCCCCTTCTGTCATGGAAGGTGACATGTTCATGGGCTCCGGAGGTCATATTATTGACATCCTTGGGGACCACAAGTGGGAGATGGCAGTGGGGTTGGAACAGACTTGGTAGGCAGGACGCTAGTCCCCACTCCCAGCTTGAACCAGGGCACCCTGATTCTCATCAAGCCTATACCTATTGAGGTTTAAGTTAAAACTTAGAAAGTTCAAAAGTTATTTCCAATGCTATCAAATAATGGAAAGCCCATGCTCTATTGCTCCTTCCTTGTCTTCACACTCATCCTGAAAGTGGCCAAAAGTTGCCTCTGCTTTGTGCACTCTCTGTGTGTGCTTAGGTGAGCAGACCATGGCCTTGGAAGGCAAGAGGTCGGCTGTCCCGCTTTCTCATGTAATGAACACGTGACCTTTCCTGCCAGAGCATTACGCTCTAATGAGCTTTGAATTACCCAGTGACCCTGCTGCCCTTCTGTCCACATGCTGTCCACAATGGTTTCCCATGAAATGTGTCATTTCACCTCTACTGGAGCACATATGTGCAGAGACTGTTAGAGAAGACAGTATCTCTTTCTCTCTGTAGGAAGTAAGCAGAAGCATATGCCTCAGAGGCGTTCAGAGAAATGGGGGCAGGAAGCTGAAACATAAATTTAATTTCATCAAACTTTCCCCTTGGGAAGCTTGTGTGTCAGAGCCCATCAGAAAGTCAGGGAAGTCATTATTTGTAGCAGGGAGATCACCATGTAGTGAAAACGAGCTTGTTTTGTGTAAGCGTTGTGGTTGACTGTCTTAACGAATCATCCTGGTGAGGCAAGTCTGGCTCAGCTGCAGGAAGGTGTCCCTCTTCTTCCAGGAACCCCAAACATGCTCATTGTCCATCACTCATATTCATCTGCCAACTGGGCGTCCGCCTCATAATCTGGAACAGAAGGGTGTGTGTCTCAGGCTTAGTGAGATTTGACTAGACTCCCAAGTAATCAATCAACCCAAAATCATTGGTAGCAAAAGAGGGGAGAGACAGTGAAGAAAAGGAGTTGAATGGGGGGGAAATCATTTTAATCTCATTAGCCAATGATGCCTTAGCCCAGTAATAAGTCAAGAAGCCATGAGCGCCTCATGAAAGATGATTAACCTTGTGTATTTTAGGGGTCAGTAAAATATGAGCTCATTTATAGACCTTCCTGATGGGGGAGGATTGTTGCCATAAATGGAGTGTTCTTTTTAAGCCTGTAGTTTATAAAGGCTCTGGGACTGTGAAATGTAACCTATTCGAAGAGGGGTTAATGTATGACCTTGGGGCTCAATCCTGAGCAAACAGTTCTCTTTTAAGGAACAAGTAAAGAGATTATCCACAAGCCAGGAGATGAGAATGGCCAACATTTGCAAAGAGAAAATGCCAGCTCCTCCTGGAGATAGGATTTCTCTCCTGACAACTGGTCTCTGGCCGCAAATACTTCTAAGAAGAAGGCATGGTTTGGAGCCTGTGGTTTTCTTTTGTATTTAGATTCAGGTTTTGAGGGGGCCAGAATGTGAACACAACAGTACAAGGAACATGTAGGCGAAAACAAAAACAAACCTACACTGTGGGAAGCTTGATTGATCAGATCCCTTGGAGAATGGGTGTACTAGTTGAACCAGGGTTGAGAAGAAAACTATTTTTCGGTTGCAGCCTTCTTTTTCCCGGAAATCTTTCAAAAATATTTTTCTCTGAACTGCAGACCAAGTAAGTTATAGTGCAGTGAAGATAATTATGTCTTTTTCAGTGATTAAGGATCTTGTCTTCAGGGTCATCGCTCTGGACATTTAGAGTGTTTTTGCCTTATAAATATATGTGTCCCTAATATAGTGTGTGTGTGTGTGAGAGAGAGAGAGAGAGAGACAGAGAGACAGAGACATGGGGGAGTGAGAGAGACACAGAAAGAAAGAAAGAGAAATAGAGAATATTAGGCTAACCTACAAATTCATAATTGAGCCCAGAATGTACTCGGAGCTCCTCAAAACAATCAACCAACCAACCAGTCTACAGGATTGCTTTACCTGTTGGCATATTGAATGAACTCTATTTCTTTAAGGATTCCAGTGAATCCACATTTTCTCACATCTGAGAAGCAGCACAGCAGAGGAGAAGAGACAGACATGAGTTTTGGGGTCCAAGAGACCTAGGTCTAAAATCAGATTCTGCCATTTCCCACCTCTGTGACCTTAAACCAGTTACTACTTAATCTAAGTTTATTCCTCTGTAAAACTAGGTGAAAAAAGTCCATCTGTATCTTTGCCATGGACAATAACACACATAGTTTGTCCCGCACATAGAATGGCTTCGTTCCTGACAGTGGTTAAAATTATTCTAGCTTTGCTTGTAAGAACAACCACCCAATCAATCAATCAATCAATCAATCAATAAAGTGTCTCGGGCAAGGCCACTAACCCTTTTCTTTCCAGATCTCTTAAGAGAGTGTAAATGCCAGGTGGTCCAATTTGGCATAGCAGTGGGCATCTACACATCAGAGCCAGGCAAGAGGCGGCTATGCCAAGCTTTAGAATTCTGGAACAAAGCCCGCCTGGGTTTTATTTGGTGAAGTCTTTGTCAGAAGTCATGCTTGATGGAGCATTGTGGGAAAAAAGCAGATGGCTAGGAAGATGGGCGTCCCCGCTGGGGCCCGCTGGGGCCAAGGCCAGGGTTGAAACCACGTGAAGTGGGAGGACTGGCGTCGTCTCTACTTTGATGGCTTTTCTCAAGCTTCATAGAAGGGAAGAAAGAAAAACAACTCGTGGCAACCAGGGCAGCCCATTTAATTCCAATCAAACTTCCACTTCCATGCCTGGGCAGCCGCACAGTGGTGAAGCTAGCTCCCTTCTGGTGGCACATCTGGCCGCCCAGCTGGATGGCCAAGGAAGTGGATGGGTGGGGGCGGTAACAAAACGTGGGAGGCCAGCCTCCGCCACCTCATTTGCTTGTTTACCATCATCTGGAACATCTGGGTTTGCACCGCAGGGGGCAGCCCTTGGAAGCGACTTTATATGCCCGCACCTTCCAGCCTTCCAGCTGGCTTCCTGCAGAGGAAGGGGACAGAGGAGTCTGGGAGGCTGGCGGGCCCACAGAGGGGCCATTTGTTTGGGAAATTGCAGAATTAGTGTCATCAAGCAGTGCACATCCTGCTGTGATCTTGGGGGGAGGGGAGGTGGCTTTTCTGGGGCACACCTGTGGCAGCTCCAGGCTACTGGAGCCAAGACGCTTGGCAGTTGGGAGAAACAGCCAGGCTGTGGAGTGGGGGAGGGGAGGGGAAAGGGGGAGAGGGGGAAGTGGAGTGGGGAGGGACACCCAGTTCCACCAAGTCTTGAATGTTGTTTTTGGTTTGGTTTTGGCTTGGGTGGGGGGAGTGTTAATGAGCTGACAGTGTGTGGATAGAGCATAGTCATTAAAAGCAGGTCAGATCTAGACAGACCCCCAGCTCTGCCCCATACTAGCTGCTTGACCCTGGGCAAGTCACTAGCCCTCTTGCAGCCTGTGTAGAAGGACGAGCTGTAGCACAGATGTAAGGATCCACTGACCAGACAGAAGAAGCAAGAAGGCAAAGAATATTCTTTGACTTACTTGGTGTGACTCCAGTGCAGTGAATTCGCGCAGTAATTGGCAGTGTTAGTGGTTCCCACAGTTATTAAATGAGGCTAATACAGGGTGCCACCTGCGTGATGCACAGCTCCTACTAAGTGCTCAGTGAACAGTGGCTGTCATGTGAGAGGCTGATCGTGATGTAAGCTAGTGACGGGCCAGCCCGTTCATGAACGCAGCCAGCCTGCCAGGTCTTGGGTGTGGTCCTATTGTGATCAGCAGGGGGACTCCCACAAAGTTATGTTTTCGGGGCCACTGTTGCTTTACGTCACTTGGGGCTGAGCATACCCCATACGGTAGGGGATTTTGCAAAGGCTGAAAGAGTAGGATGGATGAGTTTGACGCAGGGCAGGATGGGGGCTGTAGGAGTGCTCCCCCCGTTCACCAAGCCCCTTTGTCTTCCCTGGATTCTGGCTGACATCTCTTCCTGGATCATCTTCTTTGCTGGCACTCCTGGGTAGTTTACTGAGGACATAGCAATGCAGAGAAACAAATCCTTTCACAATAAGAGTGTCCAGGACACTGGGATAAACCCAAACCCAAGCACAGCACCCATAGGTGCTCATGTAGCAGATGCCCTTATCTTGCATCTTCCGCGGGGCGTCCGCGAGGCGGGGAGGTCATGAGTATGGCCACTTCTACCAGGAGAGCAGGCAAACCCCCACATCAGGTCATAGAGGAAGTCTTCCTCCTTCCAGCTGGAAGCCCTGGCTCTGTCCATTCCTGAACCCTGTTGGCTGTCTAGTACCAATGTTGGCAACGTGTTTGAGGTTAAAAGAAAAGTCCTATTAATATTAAGCGCAAACAGCAACACTCCCTCCCCCTACTCCCAAGAAGTCTCTGTTAATGCTGTTCAATTCTGGCCCACCACCTCCACCCAGTTGGGAAGCCAGCACACCTCCCTCTGTGTTGCTGTGACTTTCCCTTCCAGCCTGTTTGGAGGCAGTGGCTTTAATGCAAATGCATGTGCTCTGTGCCCAGAGAGAAGGGAGATGTCAAAAAGGTCACTTTTCAAGGGAGCCCAGCATAGTGGGAAATTCGTGCATTAGTTGTCAATGATAATGGTTTCAAGGCTGAGTGCTAAAAATAGGCATCCGTGGTTACGGTTCCCCGAGAACCCAGTCCCTTGATTCACCTCCCTGCGTGGATGCTTTTTGATTGTGCCAGTGCCCGTCCGGACTGAGCCCCATGAAGGACAGCTCTGGCTGCTATGACCGCCACATTGGGGTGGACTGCTCGGATGGCTTCAATGGCGGCTGTGAGCAGCTGTGTCTCCAGCAGATGGCGCCCTTCCCGGATGACCCCACCTTGTACAACATCCTCATGTTCTGTGGGTGAGTTGAGCTGCCCATGAGGCCAACCAGCTTTCTGGGGTGCTGAACATTCAGTGTTAAAACCACAAGACGAAATCTAAAAGAACCAGTCACCCTAAGCCAACCCTGAGGCTCTGGAAAGATCCTGCGGGGCTGGAAGAGCCCCACTTTTAAAATCAGAGTTGGGAGGACCTACAGGGAAAGGCTAGCCCCGTCCCCGTGGGAGAGGAACCTGACCACAGTCATTGCCTGCATACACCAGAACTTTCCAGACCGTTCTGTGGAACTATATTATTTTGTCTTGTGATGACAGGATTCCGTGGTCCAAAGACTCGCAGAAGGATTGTATAAAAACTAATTAATCATCAAAGAAGGGGAGGGGGAAATCTTTGGAGGAGTGGAAACATCATTGAATTCTACCCCTGAGCCTTCAGGGGCACCCTCCCACAGACATGCTAATTCTTCAGTGCAGTTCCTCCACAGGGGAGTTAAATAGCTCCCTCAAGACTGGGAGCTGGTAAGTGGAAAGATTAGGATTAGAATTCAGGCACTCTCTGGTTTTTTTAAAAAAAATCTGTGATTCCCTCAAAATTTAAATTTATACCTCTGACTAGAATTCTATTTAAAGACCGTTTCATGTTATATTTACAAAGTAAATAGCAGTTTGGCCCATCCTTATACTCTTATAGTTTGCTTGTCTGTCCTTCCCTCCCCTTCCCTTCTGCTCTCTCCCACTCCTTCCCGGCCTCCATTCCCCCACTTCTGTCTTCCTGCCTGTCAGGGAAGGCACATACTTTGTGCTCTACACCATTTCAGCCCCTGGGCAGCACAGATCAATGACGTGTAGTTCTCGCCCTCAAGGATCTCCTACTCTAAGAAGCTTGCAATGAAAATCCATGTTTATAATAATACAGTTCTGCTACTTTAGCTCTGTCGCTAAAATCCAGTGCCTACCCAATAATCATGACAAGAAAATTGAGTGGAGGGGTAATGTTATTTTACTGTATTTCATGGTATTTTATTTCTTTTCAGTTGGCAGTTTTTACCTTCACTTTTTTATAAGATCCCGGTCCATTAATGAAAGCTTGATCTAAATTTGAACATCTCTGTGATGTTACCATGGTTGACTCACTTCAGTTAATAGAGATAAATTCCTAAATTCTTTATTTACCGTACATCTGAGCACCTGGTCTGTGCAGAGAATCTAGTTAGGTGTAAGATACAGGAGACACAGCAGGATACGAGCCTGTCATCTGCCCTCAAAGGAGTTTACAGTGGATCACACATAGGAACATCAAGAAGAAGATGGGTGTGGGGCAGTGTGGAAGGGGGGTGTGGTCAGGACGCTCAGGAGGGACTGAGAGGGAATCAGCCAGCTTCACAGTTCTTTCCAGAAACAGTAAGTTTGGCTCCGGAAAGGAGCCACTTCACTGTCTCCTTCCAGACTGAGGCTGGTGTCACAGAGTCCTTTGTGGGTCTCGCGTGACATCTGTGGTCTGCACAAATTAGGTAGGGTCCTCACTGGACTTTCTTTCTTATTTCAGTTGGAATTCAGTATGAGTGGGAATTTAGCACCCTCCAAGCCACTGTAGATAGCCTGCCAAAAGAGTTCCTTCCCATTTTTATGTAAAGCCTAAATCACTTGCACTTATAATTCAAGAGTTCTAGTCATGCCTGTTAACACAAATACGTAAGTGGTAAATGGGGGAATACAAACAGTTGAAGTTTCGGGAACATGGACCTCATTTGTCCCTCTGCTGGTAATGACGATAGGATTTGATGAGTATTTGCTGTTTGCGGGGGACGCTGTGAGTTCCCTAAGTTCGTTGTCTCACGGGAGCTTCTCAACAACTCTGCAAAGCAGCTCCCCTCCGCCCCCACCTTTTACAGATGTGGTAACTGAAACTCAGTGAGTTTCATCAGCTGACCCGAGGTCCCCCAGTAAAGGGCAACATCACTGCTTCTCACCACTTAACACTATGATCATTTATTTGTTCCTTCTTATAGAAGAGAGGTCTTTATCTTGTTACAACAATTACTGTGGATAGTAATAAACGATGTGTTTTAATGTCACAAACATCTATAAATTCTAAATCTGGTATAGTTTAAGGAGACACCCACATGAAATTAATATGCTTTTTAAATGACAGGTTTCTCAAAGTAGTTCTTGAACTAACAAATTATATTCTTCTCTATATAACTACAGATAAGGTCCAATTAATGACTTACGGGTCACTGAGCCATGTTTACCAACATCAGCATTGCTCTTCCATTAGAGTAACTGTACATGCATAATGGGGAGGGACGCCAAGGAGGTGTTCACACAACGTGCCCTAGTGTCTGTTTAGTTCAGGAAGGCTATTCTGAATGGAGGGGGAGTTAAGACGGGATGATCTTGTTCTTGGATATACTCAAAGAGAACACAGTCAGAAGATGATCAATCTTTCTAATTTCTTAGTTCACTTGTCATAGGACAGGATTAGAAGGTTATTAATTTCTTAAGCACAGTGTCATTCCTCTTACTGCCTAATTACCCTCCAAACAAATGCATAGATGGTCCTGGAGAAAGGTTCTAGGATATCTCAGATTTTAATGTGGGTGTAACTCACTTAGAAGCTTATCTCCAGTGACTCTTACCCTGACCTATCTAGGAGAGGATCCATTTAGAGGAGGAAGCCCTCCAGAGGCCTCAAAGCACTTACTTGCAGAGGAAAGGTGAGAAGCTCTGTACGGTCACATAATGGAAAGGGACTCAGTTTACAGGCTTAAGAAGCTGAGTTCTAAAGGGGGCAAAATCAAACTGGGATACTTATGATCTTTATACCCAACACTCTACCAGAGGTGTTTCTTCCCAATCTGTTGGGTTGAGTTGACTGCATAGCTCATTGATGGAACAACTTTTTATCTTGAGTTTCCTACCGTGTTAGGTGCATCGAGGATTACAAGCTCGGTGTGGATGGTCGCTCTTGCCAACTCATCACGGAGACCTGCCCGGAGGGAGGAGACTGTGGAGAAAGCAGGGAGGTTCCCATGAACCAGACCCTCTTTGGGGAGATGTTCTTTGGTTACAACAACCATTCCAAGGAAGTGGCTGCAGGACAAGTGCTGAAAGGAACATTCAGGTGAATTTCATGTCTGGAACTGGTTACTCAGGGCGACTGATGGATCTTCTTCCCTGAAGAGCTTTAAAGTCAGCTTTGCAGCTTGGAGCAAGGTGAACAGGATCCTAAAAGGACAGGTTGTGTTCTCTCCCATGGTCTTCTTCTCTTTCCAGAATCCAGGAACCATGCTTACTCTGGGTGAACAGCAGAGTGTTCAATAAATTTCTCTCTTGCCCAGGTGGGGACTGCAAGATTTTCCATGGAAGCCACGAGAGAGATTCTGTTTTGCCCCGAGTGGAAAAATCAGGGTGTGAGTCAGTCTAGAATAGCAGCCCTTAAGTACGGCCCATGGATCCTGGCCATCCCTGAGATCCTTTCGGGGGATTTTCAAGGTCAGGCCTTTTCCACCCACAGAGAGGCTGGGTTTTCTTCATTCACATCAACCCAAACAATATCTTGCAATAAGTTGCATGCAGAGGTGAGAATCCAGCTATCTTCTAGTGAGTCAGATAGTTTAAAAAATTGCAAAAAAAATATAAAAACATTCTTATCATTTTTCATAAAAAGTTCAGATCTAATAGGGTGATTATTGACATTTTTAGATGGACTAACACATACTTCTAAAATATCTCATTGAATTTCTAATAGAATCCATACAAACAATAGCTACTTGGAGGTTCATTTATTTTTAAAACTATAAAGGGGTCCTGAGAACAAAATGTTCGGAGTCATAGATTCGGAGTATTTCTTGGAAATTCTCCATTTGACCCCTGTTCCTATTCCCTCTTGGGCTATTAGAGTACATCTTCCTCAGAACTCGTGCTTTCCAGGAGACAATGATGATGACAGAGAGGAAAAGGAGGAGGAAGAGATGTCATAATACAGGCCAGCAACTGATAGCAACCTAGGCCTGGACTCCTATGAGCAAACCCATATTAACTATTCAAACCTGTTCCTATTTTTTTTTTAACGTATAATGTATTATTTGCCCCAGGGGTACAGGTCTGTGATTCATCAGTCTTACACAATTCATAGCACTCACCATAGCACATACCTTCCCCAATGTCCATAACCCAGCCACACTATTCCTCCCACCACCCCCACCCCCAGCAACCATCAGTTTGTTTCCTGAGATTAAGAGACTCTTGTGGTTTGTCTCCCTCCTGATCCCATCTTGTTTCATTTTTCCCTCCCTGCCCCCATGACATCCCTCCTTGCCTCTCAAACCCTCATATCAGAGAGATCATATGATAATTGTCTTTCTCTGATTGACTTATTTCACTTAGCATAATACTCTCTAGTTCCATCCACATTGTTGTAAGTGGCAAGATTTCATTTTTGATGGCTGCATAGTATTCCGTTGTATATATTTACTACATCTTCTTTATCCATTCATCTGTTGATGGACATCTAGGTTCTTTCCATAGTTTTGCTATTATGGACATTGTTGCTATGAACATTCAGGTGCATGTGCCCTTTGGATCACTACATTTTGTATCTTTAGGGTGAATACCCAGTAGTGTGATTGCTGGGTCACGGCAGAGCTCTATTTTTAACTTTTTGAGGAATCTTCATGCTGTTTTCCAGAGTGGCTGGATCAGCTTGCATTCCCACCAACAGTGTAGGAGGGTTCCCGTTTCTCTGCATCCTCGCCAGCGTCTGTCATTTCCTGACTTGTTAATTTTAGCCATTCTGACTGGTGTGAGGTGGTATCTCATTGTGGTTTTGGTTAGTATTTCCCTGATCCCATGTGATGTTGAGCACTTTTTCATGTTTCTTTTGGCCATTTGGATGTTTTCTTTGCAGAAATGTCTGTTCATGTCTTCTTCCATTTCTTGACTGGATTATTTGTTCTCTGGGTATTGGGTTTGATAAGCTCTTTTTAGTTTTGGATACTAGCCCTTCATCTGATAGGTCATTTGCAAATGTCTTTTCCCATTCTGTCAGTTGTCTTTTGGTTTTGTTACCTCTTTCATTTCCTGTACAAAAAAGCTTTAGATCTTGGTGAAGTCCCAGTGGTTCATTTTTTGCCCTTGCTTCCCTTGCCTTTGGCAAAGTTTCTAGAAAGAAGTTGCTGCGGCTGAGGTCAAAGAAGTTGCTGCCTGTGTTGTCCTCAAGGATTTTGATGGATTCCTGTCTCATGTTGAGGTCTTTCATCCATTTTGAGTCTATTTTTGGGTGTAGTGTAAGAAAATGGTCCAGTTTCATTCTTCTGCATGTGGCTATCCAATTTTCCCAACACCATTTGTTGAAAAGACTGTCTTTTTTCCATTGGACATTCTTTCCTGCTTTGTTGAAGAATAGTTGACCATAGAGTTGAAGGTCCATTTCTGGGCTCTCTATTCTGTTCCATTGATCTATGTGTCTGTTTTTGTGCCAGTACCATACTGTCTTGAGGATGACAACTTTGTAATAGAGCTTGAAGTCTGGAATTGTGATGCTGTCAACTTTGGTTTTCTTTTTCAACATTCCTCTGGTATTTGGGGTCTTTTCTGGTTCCATATAAATTTTAGGATTATTTGTTCCATTTCTTTGAAAAAAATGGATGGTATTTTGATAGGGATTGCATTAAATGTGTAGATTGCTTTAGGTAGCATAGATATTTTCACACTATTTGTTCTTCCAATCCATGAGCATGGAATATTTTTCCATTTCTTCATGTCTTTCTCAGTTTCGCTCATGAGTACCTTATACTTTTCTGAGTACAGACTCTTTGCCTTTTTGGTTAGGCTTATTCCTAGGTATCTTATGGTTTTGGGTGCAATTGTATTGACTCCTTAATTTCTCTTTCTTCTGTCTTGCTGTTGGTGTATAGAAATGCAATTGATTTCTGTACATTGATTTTATATCCTGACACGTTATTGAATTCCTGTGTGTGTGAGTACTAGCAGTTTTGGAATGGAGTCTTTTGGGTTTTCCACATAAAGTATCATATCATCTGCAAGGAGTGAGAGTTTGACTTATTCTTTGCTGATTCAGATGCTTTTAATTTCTTTTTGTTGTCTGACTGCTGAGGCTAGGACGTCTAGTACTATGTTGAGTAGCCGTGGTGATAATGGACATCCCTGCCGTGTTCCTGACTTTGGGGAAAACTCTCAGTTTTTCCCCATTGAGAATGATATTCACTGTGGGTTTTTCATAGATGATTTTTATGATATTGAGGTATGTACCTTCTATCCCTACCCTGTGAAGAGTTTTGATCAAGAAAGGATGCTATACTTTGTCAAATGTTTTTCAGCATCTACTGAGAGTATCATATGGTTCTTGTTCTTTCTTTTATTTTTTTTATTTTATTTTTTTTTAATTTTATTTTTTATAAACATATATTTTTATCCCCAGGGGTACAGGTCTGCGAATCGCCAGGTTTACACACTTCACAGCACTCACCATAGCACATACCCTCCACAATATCCATAACCCCACCCCCCTCTCCCAACCCCCCTCCCCCCATCAACCCTCAGATTGTTTTGTGAGGTTAAGAGTCACTTATGGTTTGTCTCCCTCCCAATCCCATCTTGTTACATTTATTCTTCTCCTACCCCCTTAACCCCCCATGTTGCATCTCCTCTCCCTCATATCAGGGAGATCATATGATAGTTGTCTTTCTCTGATTGACTTATTTCGCTAAGCATGATACCCTCTAGTTCCATCCACGTCATCGCAAATGGCAAGATTTCATTTCTTTTGATGGCTGCATAGTATTCCATTGTGTATATATACCACATCTTCTTTATCCATTCATCTGTTGATGGACATCTAGGTTCTTTCCATAGTTTGGGTATTGTAGACATTGCTGCTATAAACATTCAGGTGCACGTGTCCCTTCGGATCACTACGTTTGTATCTTTAGGGTAAATACCCAGCAGTGCAATTGCTGGGTCATAGGGTAGTTCTATTTTCAACATTTTGAGGAACCTCCATGCTGTTTTCCAGAGTGGTTGCACCAGCTTGCATTCCCACCAACAGTGTAGGAGGGTTCCCCTTTCTCCGCATCCTCACCAGCATCTGTCATTTCCTGACTTGTTAATTTTAGCCATTCTGACTGGTGTGAGGTGATATCTCATTGTGGTTTTGATTTGTATTTCCCTGATGCCGAGTGATGTGGAGCACTTTTTCATGTGTCTGTTGGCCATCTGGATGTCTTCTTTGCAGAAATGTCTGTTCATGTCCTCTGCCCATTTCTTGATTGGATTATTTGTTCTTTGGGTGTTGAGTTTGCTAAGTTCTTTATAAATTTTGGACACTAGCCCTTTATCTGATATGTCATTTGTAAATATCTTCTCCCATTCTGTCAGTTGTCTTTTGGTTTTGTTAACTGTTTCCTTTGCTGTGCAAAAGCTTTTGATCTTGATAAAATCCCAATAGTTCATTTTTGCCCTTGCTTCCCTTGCCTTTGGTGATGTTCCTAGGAAGATGTTGCTGCGGCTGAGGTCGAAGAGGTTGCTGCCTGTGTTCTCCTCAAGGATTTTGATGGATTCCTTTCTCACATTGAGATCCTTCATCCATTTTGAGTCTATTTTCGTGTGTGGTGTAAGGAAATGATCCAATTTCATTTTTCTGCATGTGGCTGTCCAATTTTCCCAACACCATTTATTGAAGAGGCTGTCTTTTTTCCATTGGACATTCTTTCCTGCTTTGTCGAAGATGAGTTGACCATAGAGTTGAGGGTCTATTTCTGGGCTCTCTATTCTGTTCCATTGATCTATGTGTCTGTTTTTGTGCCAGTACCATGCTGTCTTGATGATGACAGCTTTGTAATAGAGCTTGAAGTCCGGAATTGTGATGCCACCAACTTTGGCTTTCTTTTTCAATATTGCTTTGGCTATTCGAGGTCTTTTCTGGTTCCATATAAATTTTAGGATTATTTGTTCCATTTCTTTGAAAAAAATGGATGGTACTTTGATAGGAATTGCATTAAATGTGTAGATTGCTTTAGGTAGCATAGACATTTTCACAATATTTATTCTTCCAATCCAGGAGCATGGAACATTTTTCCATTTCTTTGTGTCTTCCTCAATTTCTTTCATGAGTACTTTATAGTTTTCTGAGTATAGATTTTTAGTCTCTTTGGTTAGGTTTATTCCTAGGTATCTTATAGTTTTGGGTGCAATTGTAAATGGGATGGACTCCTTAATTTCTCTTTCTTCTGTCTTGTTGTTGGTGTAGAGAAATGCAACTGATTTCTGTGCATTGATTTTATATCCTGACACTTTACTGAATTCCTGTACAAGTTCTAGCAGTTTTGGAGTGGAGTCTTTTGGGTTTTCCACATATAGTATCATATCATCTGCAAAGAGTGATAGTTTGACTTCTTCTTTGCCGATTTGGATGCCTTTAATTTCCTTTTGTTGTCTGATTGCTGAGGCTAGGACTTCTAGTACTATGTTGAATAGCAGTGGTGATAACGGACATCCCTGCCGTGTTCCTGACCTTAGCGGAAAAGCTTTCAGTTTTTCTCCATTGAGAATGATATTTGCGGTGGGTTTTTCATAGATGGCTTTGATAATATTGAGGTATGTGCCGTCTATCCCTACACTTTGAAGAGTTTTGATCAGGAAGGGATGCTGTACTTTGTCAAATGCTTTTTCAGCATCTATGGAGAGTATCATATGGTTCTTGTTCTTTCTTTTATTAATGTGTTGTATCACATTGATTGATTTGCGGATGTTGAACCAACCTTGCAGCCCTGGAATAAATCCCACTTGGTCGTGGTGAATAATCCTTTTAATGTACTGTTGAATCCTATTGGCTAGTATTTTGGCGAGAATTTTTGCATCTGTGTTCACCAAGGATATTGGTCTGTAGTTCTCTTTTTTGTTGGGATCCTTGTCTGGTTTTGGGATCAAGGTGATGCTGGCCTCATAAAATGAGTTTGGAAGTTTTCCTTCTATTGCTATTTTTTGGAACAGTTTCAGGAGAATAGGAATTAGTTCTTCTTTAAATGTTTGGTAGAATTCCCCCGGGAAGCCATCTGGCCCTGGGCTTTTGTTTGTTTGGAGATTTTTGATGACTGTTTCAATCTCCTTACTGGTTATGGGTCTGTTCAGGCTTTCCATTTCTTCCTGGTTCAGTTGTGGTAGTTTATATGTCTCTAGGAATGCATCCATTTCTTCCAGATTGTCAAATTTGTTGGCGTAGAGTTGCTCATAGTATGTTCTTATAATTGTCTGTATTTCTTTGGTGTTCGTTGTGATCTCTCCTCTTTCATTCATGATTTTATTTATTTGGGTCCTTTCTTTTTTCTTTTTGATAAGTCTGGCCAGGGGTTTATCAATCTTATTAATTCTTTCAAAGAACCAGCTCCTAGTTTCGTTGATTTGTTCTATTGTTTTTTTGGTTTCTATTTCATTGATTTCTGCTCTGACCTTTATGATTTCTCTTCTCCTGCTGGGTTTAGGGTTTCTTTCTTGTTCTTTCTCCAGCTCCTTTAGGTGTAGGGTTAGGTTGTGTACCTGAGACCTTTCTTGTTTCTTGAGAAAGGCTTGTACCGCTATATATTTTCCTCTCAGGACTGCCTTTGTTGTGTCCCACAGATTCTGAACCGTTGTGTTTTCATTATCATTTGTTTCCATAAATTTTTTCAATTCTTCTTTAATTTCCTGGTTGACCCATTCATTCTTTAGAAGGATGCTGTTTAGTCTCCATGTATTTGGGTTCTTTCCAAATTTCCTCTTGTTATTGAGTTCTAGCTTTAGAGCATTGTGGTCTGAAAATATGCAGGGAATGATCCCAATCTTTTGATACCGGTTGAGACTTGATTTAGGACCAAGAATGTGATCTATTCTGGAGAATGTTCCATGTGCACTAGAGAAGAATGTGTATTCTGTTGCTTTGGGATGAAATGTTCTGAATATATCTGTGATGTCCATCTGGTCCAGTGTGTCATTTAAGGCCTTGATTTCCTTGTTGATCTTTTGCTTGGATGATCTGTCCATTTCAGTGAGGGGAGTGTTAAAATCCCCTACTATTATTGTATTCTTGTCGATGTGTTTCTTTGATTTTGTTATTAATTGGTTTATATAGTTGGCTGTTCCCACGTTAGGGGCATAGATATTTAAAATTGTTAGATCTTCTTGTTGGACAGTTCCTTTGAGTATGATATAGTTTCCTTCCTCATCTCTTATTATAGTCTTTGGCTTAAAATCTAATTTGTCTGATATAAGGATTGCCACTCCTGCTTTCTTCTGATGTCCATTAGCATGGTAAATTCTTTTCCACCCCCTCACTTTAAACCTGGAGGTGTCTTCGGGTTTAAGATGAGTTTCTTGTAGGCAACATATAGATGGGTTTTGTTTTTTTATCCATTCTGATACCCCGTGTCTTTTGATTGGGGCATTTAGCCCATTCACATTCAGGGTAAGTATTGAGAGATATGAATTTAGTGCCATCGTATTGCCTGTAAGGTGACTGTTATTGTATATTGTCTCTGTTTCTTTCTGATCTACTACTTTTAGGGTGTCTCTTTGCTTAGAGGACCCCTTTCAATATTTCCTGTAGAGCTGGTTTGGTATTTGCAAATTCTTTCAGTTTTTGTTTGCCCTGGAAGCTTTTAATCTCTCCTTCTATTTTCAATGATAGCCTAGCTGGATATAGTATTCTTGGCTGCATGTTTTTCTCATTTAGTACTCTGAATATATCATGCCAGCTCTTTCTGGCCTGCCAGGTCTCTGTGGATAAGTCTGCTGCCAATCTAATATTTTTACCATTGTACGTTACAGACTTCTTTTCCTGGGCTGCTTTCAGGATCTTTTCTTTGTCACTAAGACTTGTAAATTTTACTATTAGGTGACGGGTTGTGGACCTATTCTTATTGATTTTGAGGGGGGTTCTCTGAACCTCCTGAATTTTGATGCTTGTTCCCTTTGCCATATTGGGGAAATTCTCTCCAATAATTCTCTCCAACATACCTTCTGCTCCCCTCTCTGTTTCCTCTTCTTCTGGAATCCCAATTACTCTAATGTTGTTTCGTCTTATGGTGTCACTTATCTCTCGAATTTTCCCCTCGTGGTCCAGTAGCTGTTTGTCCCTCTTTTGCTCAGCTTCTTTATTCTGTGTTATTTGGTCTTCTATGTCGCTAATTCTTTCTTCTGCCTCATTTATCCTAGCAGTGAGAGCCTCCATTTTTGATTGCACCTCATTAATAGCTTTTTTGATTTCAACTTGGTTAGATTTTAGTTCTTTTATTTCTCCAGAAAGGGCTTTTATATCTCCCGAGAGGGTTTCTCTAATATCTTCCATGCCTTTTTCAAGCCCGGCTAGAACCTTGAGAATCATCATTCTGAACTCTATATCTGACATATTACCAATGTCTGTATTGATTAGGTCCCTAGCCTTTGGTACTGCTTCTTGTTCTTTTTTTTTGTTGTGAATTTTTCTGCCTTGTCATTTTGTCCAGATAAGAGTATACGAAGGAGCAAGTAAAATACTAAAAGGGTGGCAACAACCCCAGGAAAATATGCTTTAGCCAAATCAGAAGAGATCCCAAATCGTGAGGGGGGAGAAAGGGGATAAAAAGGGGTTCAGAAAGAAAAAAAAAACAAAAACGAAAGAAACTATTAAAAAAAGAAAGCCGATAAAAAATATAAAAAGGAAAAAAATATATATATTAGATAAACTATTTAAAAATGTTAAAAAAGAAAACGGTAAAAGTTAAAGAAATTTAGCAGAAGAAGAGAAAAAAAAATTGAAAAAGAAAAAAAAATTAAATTAACTGCAAGGCTAAAGAATCATGGGGAGAAAGCCATGAGTTCCGTGCTTTGCTTTCTTCTCCTCTGAAATTCCGCCGCTCTCCTGGTATTGAAACTGCACTCCTTGGTAGGTGAACTTGGTCCCGGCTGGGTTTCTTGTTGATCTTCTGGGGGAGGGGCCTGTTGTAGTGATTCTCAAGCGTCTTTGCACCAGGCGGATTTGCACCGCCCTTACCCGGGCGGGGCCGGGCTGAGTAATCCGCTCGGGTTTGCTGGGTTTGCTTTCGGGAGCTTTTGTTCCCTGAGCACTTTCTGTAGAGTTCTGGAAGACGGGAATGAAGATGGCAGCCTCCCGGTCTCCGGCCCAGAGGAGCCGAGAGCCCGGGGCCCCACTCCTCAGTGCGCCCTCAGAGAACAGTGCCCAATTACTCCTGTCACCGTGGCCTCCAGCCGCACTCCGAGCTGACCGAGCCTGCGACCGGTTCAAGGTAACCCCAAGCTGTGAGCTCACTCCTCGGCTCTGTCTCTGTAGCCGGCTTCCCTGTTCTAATACCGGTAAGCTCTGCGACACTCAGACACCCCCGATCCTTCTGTGACCCTGTGGGACCTGAGGCCGCGCTGACCCCGCCTGGGCTTCACCCCAGTTAAGCCTCTGGAGCGATGTCCCTCAACGGAACAGACTTTTAAAAGTCCTGATTTTGTGCTCCGTTCGCTCTGCCGCTCGCCAGGAGCCGGCCCCTCCCCCCGCAGTCTATCTTCCAGTCCCTTTGGATTCACTTCTCCGCCAGTCCTACCTTTCAGATAGTGGTTGATTTTCTGTTTCTAGAATTGCTGTTCTTCTTCTCTTCAATCTCACGTTGGATTTGTAGGTGTTTGCAATCTTTAGATAAGCTATTTAGCTGATCTCCTGCTACCTGAAGTAGTCTCAGCTGCTACTTCTCCGCCATCTTGACTCCTCCCCCTTGTTCTTTTTTTTATTAATGTATTGTAACACATTGATTGATTTTGGGATGATAAACCACGCTTGCTGCCCAGGAATAAATTCCATTTGGTTGTGGTGAATAATCCTTTTAATGTACTGTTGGATCCTATTGGCTAGTATTTTGGTGAGAATTTTTGCATCTGTGTTCATTAAGGACATTGGTCTGTAATTCTCCTTTTTGATGGGGTCTTTGATTTTGGGATCAAGGTCATGCTGGCCTCATAAAATGAGTTTGGAAGTTTTCCTTCCACTTCTATTTTTTTGGACCAGTTTCAGGAGAATAGGTATGAATTCTTCTTTAAATGTTTGGTAGAATTCCTTAGGAAGCCGTCTAGCTCTGGGCTTTTGTTTGTTGGGAGATTTTTGATGACTGCTTCAATCTCCTTACTGGTTACGGGTGTGTTCAGGTCTTCTATTTCTTTCTGGTTCCCTTATCGTAGTTTATACGTCTCTAGGAATGCATCCATTTCTTCCAGATTGTCAAATTTGCTGGAGTATAGTTGCTCCTAATATGTTCTTATAATTGTATTTCTTTGGTGTTGGTTGTGATCTCTCCTCTTTCATTCATGATTTTCTTAATTTGGGTCCTTTCTCTTCTTTTTGATAAGTCTGGCCAGGGGTTTATCAGTCTTATTTATTCTTTCAAGGAACCCAGTTTCGTTGATTTGTTCTCTTGTTCTTTTGGTTTCTATTTCATTGATTTCTGCTCCGATCTTTATGCTTTCTCTTCTCTTGCTAGGTTTAGGCTTTCTTTGCTGTTCTTTTTCCAGCTCCTTTAGATGTTAAGGTTAGGTTGTATACTTGAGACCTTTCTTGTTTCTTGAGAAAGGCTTGTATTGCTCTATACTTCCCTCTCAGGACTACCTTTGCTGTGTCCCAAAGATTTTAAACAGTTGTGTTTTCATTATCATTTGTTTCCATGAATTTTTTCAATCCCTCTTTAATTTCCTGGTTGACCCATTCATTCTTTAGTAGGATGCTGTTTGGCCTCCATGTATTTGAGTTCTTTACAACTTTCCTCTTGTGATTAAGTTCTAGTTCCAAAGCATTGTGGTCTGAAAGTATGCAGGGAATGATTCCAATCTTTTGGTACTGGTTGAAACCTGACTTGTGACCCAGGATGTGATCTCTTCTGGAGAATGTTCCATGTGCACTAGAGAAGAATGTGTATTCTGTTGCTTTGGGATGGAATGTTCTGAATATATCTGTGATGTCCATCTGGTCCAGTGTGTCATTTAAGGCCTTTATTTCCTTGTTGATCTTTTGCTTGGATGATCTGTCCATTTCAGTGAGGAGGGTGTTAAAGTCCCCTACTATTATTGCTTTATTGTTGATGTGTTTCTTTGATTTTGTTATTAATTGTTTTATATAATTGGCTCCTCCCATATTAGGGACATAGATATTTAAAATTGTTAGATCTTCTTGTTGGACAGACCCTTTAAGTATGATATAGTGTCCTTCCTCATCTCTTATTACAATCTTCGGTAAAATCTAATTGGTCTGATATAAGGATTGCCATCCCAGCTTTCTTTTGATGTCCATTAGCATGGTAAATTGTTTTCCACCCCATCACTTTAAATCTGGAGGTGTCTTTGGGTCTAAAATGAGTTTCTTGCAGACAGCATATCAATGGGTCTTATTTTTTTTATCCATTCTGATACCCTGTATCTTTTGATTGGGGCATTTAGCCCTTTTACCTTCAGGGTAACTATTGAAAGATACGAGTTTAGTGCCATTATATATTGCCTCTAAGGTGACTGTTACTGTCTATTGTCTCTGTTCCTTTCTGGTCTGTTACTTTTAGGCTCTCTCTTTGCTTTGAGGACCTCTTTCAATATTTCCTGGAGGGCTGGTTGGGTGTTTGCAGATTCTTTAATTTTTGTTTGTCCTAGAAACTTTTTATCTCTCTTTCTATTTTCAAGGACAGCCTAGCTGGATACAGTATTCTTAGCTGCATATTTTTCTCATTTAGTGCTCTGAATATATCATGCCAGTCCTTTTTGGCTGGCCAGGTCTCTATGGATAGGTCTGTTGCCAATTTAATATTTCTACTGTTATATGTTACAGACCTCTTGTCCCAAGCTGCTTTCAGGATTTTCTCTTTGTCACTGAGACTTGAAAGTTTTACTATTAGATGATGGGATGTTGACCTATTTTTATTGATTTTAAGGATGGTTCTCTGTGCATCCTGGATTTTGATGTTTGTTCCCTTCACCAAATTAGGGAAATTCTTTTCTATAATTTGCTCCAATATACCTTCTGCCCCTCTCTCTTTTTATTCTTCTTCTGGGATCCCAATTATTCTAACATTGCTTTGTCTTATGGTGTCACTTATCTCTCGAATTCTCCCTTCATGCCCCAGTAGTTGCTTATCTCTCTTTTTCTCAGCTTCTTTATTCGCCATCATTTGGTCTTCTATATAAATAATTCTCTTTTCCACCTCATTTATCCTAGCAGTAAGAGCCTCCATTTTTGATGGTATCTCATTAATAGTTTTATTTATTGATTTCAACTTCGTTAGATTTTAGTTCTTTTATTTCTCCGGAATGGGGTTCTCTAGTATCTTCCATGCTTTTTTTGAGCCCAACTTGCACCTTGATAATTATCAGTCTGAATTCTAGTTCTGACATCTTACTAATGTCCCTATTGATTAGGTCCCTAGCCATCAGTACTGCCTTTTGTTCTTTTTTTTTTTTTTTTAGGTGAGTTTTCCTGCATTGTCGTTTTATTGAGATAAGAATAGAAGACTGAGAGAATAAAAAACTAAAAGGGTTACAATGACCCCAGAAAAATATATAGTACCCAAATCAGAAGAGAGAGGAGACCCAAAACCGGGGGGAGAAGAAAGGAAGGGGGGGCCAAATATATATATATATATATATATATATATATATATATATATATATATGAATGTGAATAGAACAGAGCCATGCACTTGGTCCTGGGTCTATTTTGGTCTGTTAGAAGAAACTGCCTCCCAAAATTTTAAAGAGAGAAAAACATATATCTACACACACACACAAATAAGGATAAACATGATGAAGGGATGGAATATGACTGCAAAGATGAAATTTTAAAAAGATTCTAAAAAAGGAATTGATAAGTAAAAAATTGGTTGAAAAAAGAAAAAAAAGAAAGAGGAAAGAATGTGATCAGGCTGGAGAGTAGAACAAGGCCATGCACTAGATTTAGGGTATATTTTGATCTGTTAGAAGAAACAGATTTTAAAATTTTAAACAAAGGAAAGCCTATATATGTACAAAAAATAACTTTAAATACAATGAAGGGACAGTATATGACTATAACAATGTACATTTAAAAAGATTTTTATAAATTTTATAAAGGTATTTTATATTTATTTATAAATATACAGGTATTTATAAAGGATTTTATAGAGGTATTGATAAGATAAAATAGTTTAAAAACATTGAATAGGAAAGAGGAAAATTTTTAAAAATAGAATAAGAAAAAAATTAAATTAAAAAAATTTAACTTTGAAAGACTAAAGAATCATGATAAAAAAAGCCATGAATTCTATGTGCTGTATTCTGTAGCTCTTAAGTTTTGCAGTTTTCATTGATCAGTGAACTTGGTCTTGGCTGGTTGTTCTTGCTTATCTTCTGGGGAAGGGGTCTGTTGCAGTGATTCTCAGATGTTTTTGCCCGAGGCGGGATTACACCGCCCTTGCTGGGAGGCAGGCTGAGTAGTCTGGTTGGGTTCGCTCTCAGGAGCTTTTGTTCCCCGATCGCTTTCCGTAGAGCTCTGGAGGATGGGAATGAAGATGGCGGCCTCCCAGTCTCCAGCCCAGAGGAGCGGAGAGCTCAGGGGCCCCACTCCTTAGTGCGCCCTTGGAGAAAAGTGGTCAATCCCTCCCCTCTCCCTGGCCTCTGGCCATGCTCCAAGCTCACCCACCCTGTGACTGAGTGTTTCTATCTCTGGTACACAATCCTGTTTGGAGTATCCAAACCTCATAGATTCCTGCATTGCTCCCGTACCACTCCTCCTGTAGGAGGACTGAGGGGGTTTTCCTGGGTCTGCCACTTGTGTGGTCCCTCCTCAAAGAACAGTGGCCTGACTGTCCCTCAGATTATGGCTTAAGGTAACCCTTAGCTGAGAGCCCCATCCTCGGCTCCATCTCTACTGCCAGTTTCCCTTCTCTGATCCCTGAGAGCTCTGCCCACACTCAGACACCCCTGGTCTTTCCTTGACCCTGAGGGTCCTGAGACCACACTGTCCCCGGGAGGGCTCCATCCCCCACTTAGCCTCTGGAGCAACGTTCCTCAGTGGAGCTGACTTCTAAACATTCCAGTTTTGTCCTCCACTGCTCTCCTGCTTGCTGGGAGCTGCCCCTTCCCCCATGGTCTACCTTCCCATGTACTGCCTTGGATTCACTTCTCCACACATCCTACCTTCCAGAAAGCGGTCGGTTTTCTGTTCCTAGAATTGCTGCTCTTCTCTTTGATCTCCTGTTGAGTATGTAGGTGTTCAGAATGGTTTGATAACTATCTAGTTGAACTCCTGGGACCTGATGATATTTAGGTCTCCTACTCCTCCACCATCTTTCTCCTCCCCTCCAAACCTGTTCTTGACATCTGTTGTTGTTTCTGTTATAGACAGTAGACTTTACTAATATTTCTGCTTTAAGGCCAGGATTTTGTTTGCTGGTGACAAGCAGTAAGTTGTCGTAACTAATCTTATGGCAGCTAGAATTTTTTCTGTAGTCTAGAAATGAGACTGCATCTGCCTAGTCTTGTGGAGTGGGGATCAGGGAGTAGGGCCTGGGATGGGCGGGAGGGAAGAATGTTCTCAATCTTCTGAACAGACTTTTTCAGCTGGTTTCTTTCTCATCTGTCCTAGCCCTCACCCTACCTCTCACACCCTGTCCTACTGCAGACATGTCCATCAAGTGGAGTTCAGTGGAAGGGGAAACTTTGGTCCAGGAAGAATTTTTTATTGTTGGTTGAGGTGTAGATTTGCCCACCAAGGAGTGGGGTTCACCTTAACACCCTGAAATGAAAATCTGCTTCCGTTTCCAGACAAAACAACTTTGCTCGAGGTTTAGACCAGCAACTGCCAGATGGTCTTGTGGTGGCCACTGTCCCCCTGGAGAATCAGTGCCTGGAGGAAATCTCGGAGCCCACCCCTGACCCCGAGTTCCTGACTGGTGAGTGTATCTCCTGTCCTTTATTCAACTGGCAAAAACCATGTAGCTCCCACCAGTTTCATCAAATCAAAATTCTTGACCTCTCTTGTTTTCATTTTGAAGCTAGTGATTTCCTTAATACACAATAAAAGCTCAATTCTAAAACACTCTAGTAGGGTTATTTGTCAGTCAAATTACAAAAAATTATTGTATAATCATCTGCAAAATGGTCTAATAATACCTTTCTCTCCTAGTCTTATTGGGATCCTTTGAAAAGAGATGGCATAATAGAGGGGTACAAGTTCAGAGGTCTGAGGGGAGTAGGGGGAAGAGCATCAGAGAGGAAGTGGATGGCTACCATCGCCTAGATATCTGTCCCTGGGGCCATTGGGTTCCCTGGCAGGTACTTATGGACCAGTGTGAGGGAGGAGAAAATGACAGAGCCTTATTGTCAAATGACCCTGCCTTTGAGTCTCGGCTCCGCTGTTTTCTACTTGTGAGACCTTAGACAATGCAGTTTCTTGGGGGTTTATGGCTCTCATCACAAGTTGGAGATAATGTTCCTCAATGCTGTTTGAGCTCATTGACATTCTTCTCCTGGGCTCATTATGGAACTAAGGTACGTGTTGATTGGAAGAGGCAGGAGCCTTAAGGATTGCTCCTCCTTTCTGGGCCTCTGAAGAACACTCACACCACCCCCCCCTCAATACCTCCTGGACTAAAGAAGGCACTTCAGAGGGTCCAGTGGGCCCATAAGGGGCAGCCAACCAGGAACTCAGCATCACTTGCTAGGAAGTTGGATGTGAGCTCAGTTTCACTGCTGGTTTGCTCATTTCTCCATTACTTTTCTCTTCCTCATTCTATATCTTCCTTATCCTTTACCTTTCTGTCCTTTTTCTTTACTTTTCTGAAGAATGGAATGTGCTGAGGCAAGCCTTTTCAAGATATCAAGTTATGTTTAAAGCTTTGTTTCAGACCAGAACCAGATTAGAGGTAGGTTTGTCTGAGGGAATATTGTGTAGCAAATCACATAGACTCTGGAAGCTGACAGCTGGGCTCTACTCTTCCCTGGCTACGTGATCTCAGAGAAGTTGCCTATCTTCACTGTGTCTCAGTGTTTTGTGAAAATGAATATAAAACTGTCTTCCTTATAGGATGGATATAAAGAATAAATAAATTATTATTTGTAAAGTTTTTAGACTAGTTCCTGATGCAGAATGAGATGCACATTTGTTAAATAAATAAGTATATCAAGGAAGAAAAAGAACATGAACATTCAAACGACCAATTAGTGTTTTTACTATAGAAACAGAGGGAGTAAGATAGAAAGCAATTTAAATATATTCTGGACCAGAAATAAATGTCATCAAAATCAGTTGCTGTCTGAGAGATGACATACTCACACAGACACATACCCTATACAGAAAAAATTAAAATGGAGCCTTTGGACATAAGCCTACAGCTCCCATCTCTAGTATTAGAGAATCTGGTTTTCTCGGTTCCACATCATTTGCTGAGAAATACTCCCTGTGTGTGCGTAAAATGCATATAAAGGGAAGTGTGAGGTGACACACGCAAATAGGACAGGTTCCACATGAGAGATAGGTGTCTTCTGTCTTGAGATCCACCAAGACCTCGCACGTAAAAATTTACTGTGGAGGGGCCCCTCGGTGGCTCAGTGGGTTAAAGCCTCTGCCTTCAGCTCAGGTCATGATCCCAGGGTTCTGGGATCGAACCCCACATGGGGCTCTCTGCTTAGCAGGAAACCCATTCCCCTGCCCCATCTCTCCCTCTGCCTGCTTCTCTGCCTACTTGTGATCTCTGCCTGTCAAATAAATAAATAAAATCTTAAAAAAAAAAAAAAAGAATTACTGTGGAGGTGAGGAGATTTTCTTTACTTCAGCTGCTAGGCTGGGAGGACATACAGTTCTCCTGGCTGCTACGTGAGGCTTATTTGGAGGAGGACGTGGCTAGATCCAAGAAACACCAGAAGACCATGTTTGAATCTGCATCTTTGGAAATAAGGAACAAATCCAAACTGGGTCCTCGTCCATAACAGAAGTTTCTTTCTCCCCATTCCCCTTTGACCTCTCCTAATCTGGCATCTTGGAGGTAAAAGGAGCAGAAGGATGTCCCTATGGATCACTTCCATTTTTCATGACCTTGAGAGAGACAAGTCTAACATTTGATGTCCAAAGGTTCAGTCCTGTTTGTTTGTTTTTTTTTTTAAAGCCCAGAATGACTAGAAGAAGAAAAGAGATGGTTGACCAAATTTCTCCCATATTAACATTTTAATTGTATCTTTCCTGAGAATCACAGAGAGAATATCGTATGTTGCACTAGGTGCCATTATAGGTCATAATCCCCATAAACCTACAAGCTTAGAAGATTTTAGAGCTAAAGTGATCTTCAGAATCTTCAACCTCAGCATTTACAAGCCCAGTGGTATTTTTTCATGAAAAACCAGTGCTCCACTCAAAAAAAGGTTCTTTCTTTAAATACATTGGGAAAGACTATAGTATCTACCTCTCAGCAATCTGCAACACCTTGGCCTAGAGAAGCAGGTCCCAAGCAGCCATATAGTGAAGAAATACCTTCTACTTCACTTGATCCAGCAATTCCCAAACCTGTTTAACCAGAGAATCCTTTTACACATAATAACTATTTCCATCTTCCAGAATTATGGGTTTGAAGAACATTCAGGAAAATACTGATGTGCTTTATTTTGCTGGGTGCTTCCCTCTGCATCAAAGTAAGAGTTAAGAACTCTGAGCTTCACCACACTTTTTGGTGTGACAAGAGCAACCAGATTACAGCAGGTGAAGGCTACTTCTTCGGAGCTGGCTCTAGCAAAGGAATCGGCCACCATCGCTGGCATTTTGGCTGAGACTGAAGGGCAGGCAGAGGAGTAGGAGAGCTTTAGAGGGAACAAGGGAGGGCTTCAGGTGTGCCCTGATTGGAGGCTGTTGGGATGGTAGGTGGACCTACTAACTACGGAGGAATGTGGCATTCTAAGTAGACATTAAGGGGTGCCTATTTGCCTTTCTCTGGTTGGACCCAAGTTGGAAGCAAGAACAAAAATTAGGAAATCTGTCAGTTATCGGTCAAGTCCTGGTCACATTCGGCTGATTTTTACAGAGCATCTTGTTTGGCTTCCTGGACTGGTTGTTAGAGATAGCGCTCGGACTTCTCCAAGTCTGATTTATACACAGTAGACGAGCTGTTTGGACTGGTTCCTATAGACAGGAGGTTGGTTTCCTGAGCTTTTTGTGACAGGTTATGGGTCAGAGTTCTATTTTTATATATGGTCTGGCCATTGCCTGTTTGTATTTTAGTCTCTCAGTTGAGAAAAAGAAGAATCTGGAGGCAGACCAAGGAGGGAGAGGAGGATGCTGGACACATTCATGGGCCAATGGATGCCATAATTGCTAAATCTGTGTGAAGAATTAGAGCTGTGATCTCTCTGGAACTTCTTCAGATTCATCTGAAAGAAACAGACTTTTAGAACTCTTGGGCATAATATATTTCCATGACATTTCCAATAAAATAACAGGAGAAACCAATCTTCCCTCTTCCCTTCCCTTCCTTTCTACTTCCTTCCTTCCCTGAGCAGAAGTCTAGTCAGTCGTTCCTTTTTTTCAAGCATAGGTAGGGGAAAGCATGTTCTTTCTTGAGAAAACATAGAGATATATTGTTTGAAAAAAGAGTCATTGAAACATTGAGAGACATATTCCCAAATGGTAATAAAATAAAATAAAAAACTAGACCTGACTACATGTCAAGGGCACATTAAGAAAGAGTCCTGTGACGGAGCTAGAAAATATGTACTTTAAGATATCTCTTTCTTTTTAACTAATGGACATATTATCCATATGCAGGCACAGAACCACACCCCCCAAGCATTGACAGTTCTGCACCTGTCTCCTGGACTAGCAGAGCCGAGATGTGCTCAGTAAGATTGTTGTTCAGCAGCTAAGCAACATAGCTCTGTTTGGCTCATTGTGGGTGAAAATTGGACACTCTAATCCCTTCCTATTGCCTCACATCCCTGCTTTCTTAATTTTTTTCTTCACTCTGTTGCTCTGAACTCAAGCCTAGGAATTCATAACAAAAGCATCTGGGAAGAAATGGCCAGTGTACACCATTAGGGGTGACGAGGAAGATGACAAATCCAGATGCCATGCATGTATATGATGCTTTATTTTTACTCAGCCTCCTTTTAGGCCCAGAACTTTGCCGGGTTCTGGCAACTACCTGTGAAGCAGGTAAGATGACCAGTATCACCACTTTTCAGGTAGGAAAATGGGAACATGGGAATTACCTAGCTCAAAGTCAGAGAGCTGGTCTGAATTAGAGGATCGAAAAGGAAGCAAGAGGGCACCTTCACTAAGCCTCTTGCTTGATAGCTGAAGACACAGGCAACCCGAAAGCAGGTAGCTAGAGAGGAAATCAGCGCAGGTCTAGGAGGAAAAACTGCTCCTCCAGCAACATCGCCCGTGTTAGAACTCCCGCCTCCTGGTTTCTTGCCTGTTTCTTTTCCCACTAGGAAACAACTCCAGTAAAGGGAATGTTTTCCAATATCCTGAAATATCTTCATTGATTGGGCTTGCTATTTTTTTTTTATTATTAATAGACTTTTTGAAATAACAGCAAGCTGGTGTGGGGACATAACTAGAGAAGGCACATTACGTACAATAGCTCTAAAAACATGCGCATTTATGCTCTAACGAAATGTGCCTTCCAGATATGTGACTGGGGTGTTAATCCTGTAAAGTTCGCATTTCATTTATGTGCTTTTAAAATTAACCCAAGGGTGAAAAGCCAGAGTATGTAGTAGGATGACTGTTGTCACAATGCTTAATGCACCGATAGAAGAACATTTGAAAGAAAAAAAGTACTGAAAACTTTCTTTTAGTTTCAAGTAACTTACTGTTGATTGCCCGAGATGAAATTTAAGCAATCCATTCACTAAGCACCCCTTCTGACCTTTTTGCTTTTTGCCTTTCCGATAATTATTCCTGTATGATTCACACCAAAATGGAAATTTGGCAGTTACTCAGCTAATTTGATCAGAGTTGACAAGCAGCTAATTAATCCCACCCCCTCTTCATCCAGTTTATGTATTAAATTAGTTGGTTTAGCCTGAAGGAGGCATGGGTCACAGTGGCAGGATAATGCAGTACATATGTATTATTGCCATTATATTTATACACATTATATACATAATATTTACACATAGTATCTATCTAAAGTTTCTATACACATTGCCAATCTATTTACATATATACATAATATGCATTTACACACATGCATACACATATATATTTATTCCTATAACTTATACACAGCAAATGTTAGGCCTAGAAATGAAGCTAAAATTGGTTTTCTAAGCTTAGCAAGGTAATTTTTTTTTTTTTATTCCTTGTGGTCTAATTATTTTGTTTCTGTAGCATTTTATATTTAAAGGAATGACTAGAATTCAAATAGGATTCCCCTCTTTCTCTGTGGTACTCAAGCAGGAACAGCCCATTATAGCATGTCAAAGCAGCTACAAGGATGTGCTTGTTGAGAATGACTCTGGACAAGTATCTTGGCTTCTTGGTTCTCCCACTGGTAAAAGGGGGACTACAAATAAAGTGTCTGTTGTAATGTTAGGCACACAGATGGCAGTCCCTAAAGGGGAACCTTAATGCTGCCCCTTAATGACTGAGTCACACCGACCCTGTCCCTCCTTGATGAGGAAGAAATCAGCATTATCAGCTTCAGAGTAATTAAAACTTAAATACTGAACACAAATCAGTTAAATGGGACAGAAAAATCAATGTTATCAGGTACGTGAGCTGAGTCAATTACAACACCTATTAAAGAGAGTAAAACTAGCGTGTGTTACAGTAAGCCTAGAACTTCATATAAATTTACTAAGGGGATATTATAGAATGGTTAAGAACCCTGCCGTGTCCCAAGTACATTGGGAATGCCAACCTGGATCCACCTAGTGGCCTGGGGCCCTTAAGCAAACACCCTCTCTGGGCCCCAGTTTCCCCGTTTATGAAGTGCAAATCCTAACACCAGTCTTGCCATGATCAAATGACTTTACATATGCAGAGTGTTCAGCAAAATGTCTGCCGCAGAGGAAGGGTTCAGTCAGTGAGAGCCGTTGCCACTGTGATTCCAGATATTATCTCCATCAAAGAATGCTTTCTCGTTTTCTCACAATGACACCTGCTAACCGGGTAGACTTGGGACCTGGGAAGCAATCATGCGCACTGAGCCCGCGTCTCCTCTGTCCCCAGGGATGGTGAACTTCAGCGAGGTGTCCGGATACCCCGTGTTGCAGCACTGGAAGGTCCGGTCTGTGATGTACCACATCAAACTCAACCAAGTGGCCGTCTCCCAGGGTGAGCACAGCAGCCAGCCATCCTTCCCACTTGCTCCTGGGGCGGGGAGTGCCCTTTCCAAGGGCACAAGACTTTTATCCCATTGTTGCAGTTGTTGTCAAAAATGTAGCCACTTCATGAGCCACGTAACCTACCCACTCAGATTCACCCTTAAGGGCAAACACCAGGAATCGGATCCTTGTCTAAAGATAGATGAGATGGCAAGTTTTATCTTGGACTATAGATGTGATGGGAAGGGCGAGGGGGGGGAGTCCCCGGGAAGATAAATAACTACTTTATCTTTCTTCCTTGGGTCACACCGTGTACAGAGAAGATATGCAAAAGAGACTTTTTATAAGCTGACAGAATAAAACCTTCCAAATGCAAGGAGCATCACTTAAAGTTTTCATACAATGAAAGAAATACAGAATAAGAACAAGAAAGAGGTGGGGGGGTGGGAGTGAGGGGAAGATTAGAAAACAGCTTTTAATGGTCCCTAAACAGCAAGTGAGCAAAAGATAAATGATAGATAAGAGAGTTAGATACCTAATAAGCTAAGGGGCAGTGAGTTCCAAAAACCAGGACAAATGGTTTCAGACCAGTGAGGCACCTTGAGCAAGTATCCTTGACATTTGAGCAGTAAATGCCTTGATCAACTTTTTCCTAACACTTAAGCAATCCTAATGTGCAATTTGCAGATGGGAAAGTTAATTGCTACAAATAAGGCCTTAGTATAGGTACTCATCTCCATTCCAACTCATCCCCTTGGACTAGGAGAACGTTACTCAACTCCTTCCTCTGAAGCCACCTAAAGAATGTACCAGATGGGAAGTTTATGCCATAGAGTCTGGTTTCTCCGTGTTGGATGAAAAGGTAACTAGAGTCAGACAGTATTGTTGGCCTGGGATGACAAGACAAAGAGAGGGATCTTCAGGTCAGCAGTAGGGTCAGTAGTAGGCTAAGTCAGTAGTAGGCTACTTCAGGTCAGTAGTAGGCTAGAGCCCTAGCGCCAACAAGAGAGAGCTAAAAGATACAGGACCGAGAATTATAAAGAGGATGTGAGACATATACTCACGGAAAGGTAAAGCCTTACGCATAGGGAAAGAAAATGCATTAAGGATATAGAACATTTCCATAGGACACAAGGGGACTCAGAACTCTGTTTATTTTAACCTGAAAGAGTTCTTGGCAGGAAGGGATTGGGGGGATGGGGAATCTTACTGAAGTCAATTCTGTTGGTACAGAAAAACCTCGAAAGATCTAAGCTACTCCTCATTCTAGGAAAACGTAGCAGTAGAGACTCTGTCCTGTTCCCGTGCTGAGCCGGCTCCCAGCACAGGTGGTGTGCACACTGGGAGTTCACAGTGGGATATCACTGCTGCCACACGCCTTTCCAAGCCACATGTGGCACCACAGGTGATGAGAACTTCTGCACTCGGGCTCTCATGCCTGGGCCAGGCTCTGCCTTGTCCTGATAGGACACAGGTATGCACAAAGGCAGGCTGACTAAAGCTGGCCGGGTTCAGAAGTTACTGGATTTGGAAAATTTGTCATGGGCTATCTTTCTGACCAGTATAATTCTCCTAAACAGGAAAGGCAAATCTATGGAGATTTGGCAGGGGAGGCAAGAGGAGGACAAACAGATCCTTTCCTCCACTCACCATCTCCCTCTCTGCATACTTTTGATTTTCTGAAAAAAATATAAGCAGTGTATGAGTGAGTTTTCTCACCCCTCTTCATCCATTATCTTCCCGATACCGGTGTCTATGTCTGGAGGCAATATTCTACCTCCCAAAACTCTTTTGGTCACTACCCACAGTTAGAATACATTTTTTTTTTTTTTACACCATGACCTTGAAATATGCACACTCCCACATACACACAACAGAAATTTCGCGAAGCAGGACTTCATTTTACGATGTGAAATGTTCTTTGCTGGTATTTGTGTTTCTATTTTAGACTCTGCTATTCTTTTTTTTTTTTTTTGAAACGCCATTATTTGAGCTCACTAAATTGATTTAATGTCATGACTTAGGATCTGAAAAAGAAAAAACAACATTGACTTAAGGAGGGAGTTAGATTTGGTCCGTGCTCTCCCTGTACAAAGTTAATAGCGTAACCAACCGGCCAGAGAGGCACTCACTGAGGAATGAACCTGTCTGACTCAGCTAGCTGGAAATGCTCAGCTGAGAGGTCCCGCCAGCTCTCCAGCATCACTGTGGGCCACGGGGCTCTTCCGCTTTGGAGGCTGAATGGCCCGGGAAGCTGGACACCCCCCGTATGTCCTCACTCTTGCGTGATGTTTCTCCATAGCCCTCAGCAACGCGCTCCACTCCCTGGATGGGGCCACATCGCGCGGTGATTTTGTGGCCTTGTTGGATCAGTTTGGCAACCATTACATCCAGGAAGCTATCTACGGCTTTGAGGAGTCCTGTTCCATCTGGTACCCAAACAAACAGGTGCAGCGGCGACTCTGGCTAGAGTATGAAGACATCAGCAAAGGTGAGTGATGAGCTCATCAGCGGATTCAACACCCCGAGCAGGTGCGGCTGTCTGGGTGCAAATCAGGGGCCCAGTCCAAAGAAGTCTGTCGTTGAAGGGCTCATTCAGATATTGCCTCGGTGTTCTGTGCCCACCCATAAAATGGCCAAGGTTGGGGGGTTTGGGGAAACTTTAGATACAGGATGGGGTCACAAGTGTATGGTCACTGTGTTCTTAATCATGGACAGAGTCCTCTAGAGGTTTCTACCAGCTCCGTGCATTCTGCTGTCGTAGCAAGGGCAAAGGGTTCGACTGTTCGTATGGACAGGGGAGAAGCGGGAGAGTGTTGGAGTCTCCCCCTCTGTGTCCTGCCTCTGCCCTCCCTGGCTGGCAACTCCATCCAATAACCACAGAGCAAACCTCTCCTCACTCCACCCTGCCCTGGGTTTAGGCTCATGTTTTCCCCACTGATCTGTGCTAAGGAGGGAATTTCCATAGGTTCAGGTATTGACACAGCTCTGGATAACAGCCTTACCGGTACATCTTTGTCCACTGTTGCAGAGCAAGTTAGTATTCAGTCCAAGTAAGTATAAGAAATTGGAATTATTCGGACCTTCTGAATTCACCTTCTGGCATGGGAGGAGTCCTGGCTGGCAAATACATATTCAGATCAACCAAGACTGGTGTAGAACTGCCATTCGTGGAATTTCTTCTGAGCTTACCCTCGTGGCACTCTGATGAGGCCGAGTACGGATGTGCGAGTTACTAAAGGGCAAGCAATGGCATTAGCGCAATGGGAACTCAAGAAGGAGGTCATCCTAAGATTTAATGATCAAGAGTCCCTCTGTAATGAGGGACCCCTGTGTCAGCAACACTGCCGTGGAAAATGTGGCCCCATGGCTGAGCTCTCTTCACTGCCCCAGCTCCATACAGATTTCTGTTTTGTCTTGCTCAAGGGGCAGCAGAGGCACGAGGGCCTCTCTCGTGGCAGGGCATTTCCTTCCAGAGGAAACAAGAGGCTTGTGCTGGGCTCTAGTTGTTGCGGGCATTTCCTTCCAAGCCCTGATTCCCCTAAACTCAACAACACAGTCACAGGCTTCTAGCATCCTTTCAAACTTCAGTCTCTGAAAATTGTTCTGATTCCAGTTTGCCAAGAAAGGAGTGTCATGTAAGCAAATGCAGATAAGGCCAGTTCCAGCTGGCAAAGCTTTCTTACATTTCTATGCCAGAGCTTAGTGATTGAACCAAAAGGCTAATTCCTCCCCTGTGTCTGTTTGCCAGGGGTTCAGGGATGGCCAGGTTCTGGGACTGCTGGGAAATGAGGGTGACCTTCCCCGGAATGCCTGGTTCTGTCCCTTTGCTTCTGCCCCGAGCTTTGTGGTGTCCTTGAAGTTCAACACTGAGCCCAGGAAGGAGATGTATCTATGACCTTGGCACTGTACCCTCCCCATGTTGAGTTCAAGCCATTCTTACCATGGAGGAGTTCCTTTTGTCACACTCCAACTGGTGACCTTATTTCTAAATATTCTGTATACAACCCCTTGCCTGTTACTGATCTTAGAAGGTACTCGAACATTTTACTATCTATTTAGGTCTCTCTCAGTTGTCCATGTATACCATCACCCTCCTCCCAGATCTTACTCTGCGTCACGGAGTTTATCTCTTGTATTTTTGGTCTACTTATTACTCTTAAATAGTTTTCTCCTCCCTAGGTGCTAATTTCTTTTTCTTCCAAAACCATGCAATATGCTTCTGATGAAGACTATAAGTACATAAAACAAAGGAAGATTTTCTTCCACTTTTCCACACTCTGAGAGGACCGCTCCAGAAGGAGATTTCCATGCTAGTGGTGACAAGTGCTCTGAGAGGGCTATACCTTCCATGACATAAAAGTGACATCTTGCTGGACTCGAGTCTTTTGATGATATGTTCTTACCTGCTCTGACTTTCAAAACCTTCTGGTGAGAAGGGTCCCTCTGTTGTTTATCTTCGCACCTAAATTTGTTTATTTTTGCTCACAGATTGAATAGGAAACGAGGCTTATTAGGGGTGAAATGAAACGGAAAGTACACAGGACTTAACAGGTTGGGTCTCTTGGCATTGGTCCGGTGACTTTTGCTTAGTTCACTGTGGGGACCTCACCTGTAATGCCGTCTCTGGTTCCTTCCAGCTCTCACAGTTTGTGGATCCTTCTAAGCCCATCTTTATGTGAGCACCTTTCTCAGGTCAGGCACTAGAGTCAAGACTGTCCTCTTCTCTCCACAGGTCACTACAGAATCTCTCAAAGGTAGGTTCTGTGTCCTCTTCAGCTTTAACATCCCAGGGTCTGACACAGAGCAGGGCACATGGTAAGCGCCCAGTAGGCGTTGATGATGGTTATCAGTGGTGGTGGGAGCAGGGGTGGCGGCAGCTGTGGGAATGGTAGGAAAAGCCCTTCTGATGCGGCAACTTGCCAAGTGGGTTTTATTATAGACATGCAGCGTGCTCCAGTTCTGTCTGACTGAGGAAGATTCACAGATGGCTATTTTTGGCCAGCCTTCTAGCCGTCACGCCCCTATTTGTCATACTACCACTACACGGTTTGGCCATACCAACATTGAGGAACATCTGTCTTTCAGGAAGTCTAACTGAAGCCCATAAAGAATAAACTTCCAGGTCTCCTTGCTTGAGATTAGCCTCTCCTAATTTTTTTTTTTTTTTTTAACAGAGCAAGTAAGGACTATCAGAATTGGAATTTCCCAACCTCCCATCTCTCCACCGCTAAACTGACTTTTCTCTGCTCTCATTTCTCTTTGCCCTCTTGCCTCAGCAAATGTCATGAGCTCCTTGCTCTCCAGGCTAAACTCTCTACCTGTACGGCGGCTCCCCACTCCTCTCTGCTTCCTCTTAGACCCCGCTCCTTCCATTGTATCTTCATCTTTCATCTTTATAACCCTTCAACCATTTGAATTATCCCTCCACCAACCTTCTAGCTTCCCCCCGAATAATTTACCACTGTTTCCTTTCAACATAGTAACCACCAAATGTCCTGAGTGGGTAGTTTATGCATCTTCTCTCTCTGTCCTCAACTTCTTTTCACTCTTCACATTATTGTTATTTGCTTTCAACCCCTTTCATTCTACAGAAATAGCTCTGGAGAAGGAAATCAAGGGCTTCCCAATCAGAGATTCACTTTTCCATTCGGTGATCATTTTATCTATATCAGCTGAAGAATGTGTCCCTCTTGACCAGGTCTGCCTTCTTGAAAATTCTCTCTTCCCTTGATGTCCCCAATTGTATTCTCTCCAGATTCTCTTCCTAAATCTTTGGCCTTCTCATTCCTTTTCCCCCTTATTCCTCTAAAGAAATCATTTACATTTTGCATATTTTCCAGAATTTCACTGGTAATGTTCGGCTCTTCTTCACCGTTGCTGGGGGATTCTCTTCTCTGCCCACCTCAACCTCCATCTCTAATCTTTTCCTTTTCCCTAAGACTCAAGACCTAAGACTCAAGAAATGCTGAGCATTTCTACCTGGTTTCGGCAGGGACATCAGTGGTCACCATCTCTTTTCTCTGTATCCACCAGTAGATTTGTCCACTATGTTGAAGGGTCACTGCACAAAGGGAGGAGTCCCTCTCGATGCCCTCCTCCATCCTCCACGTTCACTCATTTACAATGTGCTGTTCTTTTTACCACCTAAATACTTCTCCAACAGGTGTCTTCTCCTGTCCATTTCCCAAAGTTGTATGAGTTTACAGTATCTGCTCTCATCAGAACTGAAACTGCTTCCTCACGTGTCTCCTTTTCTTCGGTTTCCTGCCATTCTAGTCTATTCTGCATGACAGTTACCTTCTTACAGTGCCGCTTCATCACCTGACTCCTCTGCTCGAAGCGCTTCACTAACTCCCTGCTGCCTTCCCAACATGAGCGTAACCTCACTCCCTGTGTTGGTCCTAGGGCTGCTGTTTCGAATCGCCACAAATTGGGTGGCTTTAAACAACGTAATTGTATTCCCTGACTCTGCAGGGGGCCAGAGGTTCAAACATGGGCTAAACTCAAGGGATCCATAAGCTGGTGCCTCCTAGAGGCTCTAGGAGAGAATCTCTTCCTTGCCCATTCCAGCTTCTCAAGATCCACCTGTGTTCATTGGTTTGCGGCCCTCTCCTCCATCTTTAAGGTGTATCACTCCAATCTCTGAGTCACCCAGGACTCTTCCTTCCTCCTCTTTCTTATAAGGACCCTTGGGACTACACAGGGCCCACCCAGATAACCCAGGATAATCTCCCCATCTCAAGAGTCTTCATTTAAGCGTATGGGAAAAGTCCCTTTTGCCATTCACAGGTGACATTCACAGGTTCCAGAGATCAGGTCCTGGGCGTCTTTGAGAGCTACGGGTCAGCCTGCCGTACCTACACCCTCTCCAGCAGGGTCAGAGTCCACTCCCTATGCCAAGGGTCCTCCACTCTGATACGAGGCAGTCTGTGCTCAATCCCAAGACCTTGCATTTGCTTGCAGACAGTGGAAGGCCTCAGGGCCTCCCTCCTTGCCCTAGTCTAAGGCCATAGATACACTCACTGAAGTCTCCACCACTAAGCTTCTATCTTATGCAGAAATTTCCGCTTGGGTCCCTGTCTTGTCTTCTTGTGGGTTTCTCTGTTTTTTTTTTTTTTTTCCTTTCTTAGGTGTCTGTTCAGTTGCCTAATCTCTGGGAGGATCTCCCCCTCTCATTAGCCCCTTAGGATCAGCAAACCAGTCTTCCTGCCTATGATTTCTGTTTCTTACTTTCATGTTTTAATTGCCCTCTTCAGCTCTATAAATTTTCACTTGCAATTAAATGATACCCTGTCCTAGTGTCAGGCCCCATGTCTGGGTGCAGGGTCAAGGTTTGGAAGAGGGCTTTGATCCTTTGCTCAGAGCCTATGTGCCTGTGCTGCCTTGTTGTCTCTTATCCTTCCATTCTACCGCCCCTTCTTCCGGTTTGTCCAGATAAGAGAAGCTCACGTGCTACCACGTCCACCACACCTCCCTTGCTGCTCTGGGCAGAGGTCTTTGCTGCCTCTCCCAGCACCTTGTATCTGTCCCTTGACGGTGCTTTTCCCATTTCCCTATGTTGTCATTGCCCTGCGTGACTGTCTCCCGTGGTAACAGATTGAACAACACTTACCATAGTTTTCTCCCTTTTTTAGCTTAACAAGATTATTTATTTAAAAAACTCAAAATGTATAAAACAGGACAAATGGAAAAGTAAATCTGCCTCCCACTCTTATTTCCCAGTGATTGAGTTTCATTCCCCAGAGGCCACCGAGCAGCCATTGCTACCAGTAGACTGTGTATCCATCCAGACATATCCCATTCTTAGCCATTTGGAAGTGAACAAAGCAAATTGCAGAAGAGTCTCATCTGTTAGGGTCTCATCTGTTTTAAAACTATATTTATAAATATATGACAATACACACACACATACACACACACACACATATAAAGATTATATATATATATATATATATATATATATTAGTCTCACTAAAAATATGTCTATGGATGTGTATATACAATATGTATATAACCTCAAAATAGCTTTATTTGTGTGTATATATGAGAACAAATTGTCTGTTTGCCCCAAGATTAGGGCTATGGGGTAGAGACTTTTATTTTTTTGTACTAGAAATTCCTGTATTGCTTTTCCTGCAATAAACATGTGCCACTTTTACAATCAAACCTTTTAACACATTGAAAAAATATATTCCATGAAGTTTGTGTTACCTTGAGTGAAGACTTACAAAGTTGACTTAAAAAAACCAAAGCAAAACCAAAACAAAGCATACAGTTGCTATCTACAGAGAGCTGAACTTTGGATAGAAATCTGGGGGGAAGTGCAAAATAATATCATGTCTTATTAGTATTTGCGTCTTCATCCCCGACACGGTGCCTGGCATATAATTAACATGCACTGTTTGGAAGGAATGAATCTTTTATTTTGTTCTTCCTTCAGAAGAAAGCAATAAAGAGCTACAGATCTGTAGATTCCAGACAAGCGACCAAAAAAAAAAAAAAAAAAAAAAATTGAATCTTCTTCAAATAAGAACTTCCAAGGGCTTAATTTTAATCCGCCACCTGACACACTAAACACAATACATTTTCTTCTCTTCTTCTCTTTCTTTCTTTCAATACTCCATTCAGGAGTGGATTTCCTCAGGGCTTTCTTCCTTTCCTTTTCCAATACCACGTTCATTGTTACTTTAGATCTGACCTTTGTCATCATCTCTTCTTGCTATCACCTTTGGTACACGTCCGGGAGGTTATCTGGGTTGACATGTGGCAATCCGGAAACTCTTCTTTTCTGCTGCACTTTCTAGTCCATAACCCACTGGGTTTTTGTTTGTTTCTTTTTTTTTTTTTTTTTTTTTTTTTTTTGGGCACTGCCATTCTTTTATCTTCCTTCATGCATGTCCTTTTCGGGCCCAGAAGGAGTATTTTGCCACTTTGGCTACTCTGCCTGTTCCCAAACCGGATGTAGTCAGGGGAGACCTATCATGGTCCCCCACGCCCACTGCCTGGACCAAAGTTCAAATAAGCCAGGAGAGAGCTCGTCAGGAAAGGCTTTTCCTCTGGACAGGCAGGGACAGAGGCCTTGAGAACACAGGAATGAGGGTCTTCATTGAAGAGGCAACCCCAAGCCCTCTAGGGGGTTCTCAAAGTGTGGCCATCGGACCAGTAGCATCATCAGGAACCTGGGCGGCTCAGTGGGTTAAGCCTCTGCCTTCGGCTCAGGTCATGATCTCAGGATCCTCGGATCGAGCCCCACACTGGGCTCTCTGCTCAGCGGGGGAGTCCCCCTCTCTCTGCCTACTTGTGATTTGTCTGAGACTCAGCCATTCCTTCTGCCACCACGTCCTCCAGATTTCTTTCTCACGAGCTGAGCCTCCCAGACTCACGGAGCAGAGACCCTCACCTGTTCCTCTGTTTGTTTCTTTGTTTGTTTCTAGCCTGTTGCCTCCTTTCCATGGGGAAAGCTAAGAAGAACGCTTTCCTCTTCTTCCATGATACAAAGCTGGGTGTGTGGGGGGGTTGTTGTTGGTGGTTGTTGTTGTTGTTGTTGTTTTGTTTTCCATAAGATGACCCTCTAGCTCCAAGAAGTCTTAAGACAGATTAGAGGCAAAGGAAGAAGTTACCTAGATGGCATTGTATTTCTGCCACACAGGACACCATGTTTTCCGCTTTCCGTTGATTTGTTCTTTCCACTTTCCACTGATTTGTTTTTGGGTAGATAGAGCCCAAGATGGACTCTGTTGGTCCCTCTCCCCAGAATAACGAATAGATTTCCTCTACAGCTGAAGCAAAAACAATACCGAGATCGGCAGTCAGCCTTCTGAGCCTGACCTGTGAGTGCGGGTCAGCAGAGACCCAGCCTCGTGCTGGTGCAGTTCGTAGGCTAACTTACATAAATGCGGTAAGTGGCATAAACATCTGATTAAAGTTCAGGAACGCAACATAGAAATCCAACAAAGAGTTATCATGTAAGTTTCTATAATGTTTTGTGTTTTACAACCCTGGGGTTGCAAGCCAGCTCCAAAGGCTCTTTTCATGCACGTTTACAACCATGAAGTTAGCCCTCCGGTGGCAAAGCAATTATGGCATAGAGCTATTTTCTTTAAATGATTAATTCATTCACTCCTCAAACATTTGCTGAGGGCCTGGTATCTGCAAAGCCCTGTAGTGAGCAGAGAGGGGATTGAGGTTGAGAGGAGACAGCTGCTCTATGGCTTTCCTAGACAGAAAGGCTTGGAGAAGGTGCTGCGGAAGCTGGGCCTGGTGGTATCATAAACAGAGGCTCTGAAAAGGAGCTAAGCTTTCTGAAACATATGGGTGAGGTTTAATTTGAATCTTCTAGTCCCTGGGCTCTGAGGCCGAGTCCAGAGTAATGTGGCTCTGTAGGCTGGAAGGAAGACGTCGTTATGAATAATCTTACCAAACAGCATGCTATGTAGTTTTTTTAACTGAATTCTGAAGTCTTACCCTCCCCATTGTGGAGATGGGTAAATCAAGTCTCAGAAAGCTTAAGTGACTTGCAGGTAGACACATAACCAGCCAGGGGCAGAACCAGGGCAAGAAGAGTGCTTACCTGCTGAGATATATTGACGATGGCTGCGTGCCGTTTTGCCTGCCAATGGCACGAGAAGAGATTAAGGTAGGAAGGTGAGTGAATGAGACCGGGACATAAATGAAGCCAGGCCTCTGGTCTAAGAACACAACAAGATCAGATGTCTCCCCTCGTTAGACTTCACAGTGGGTCCACTGCCTTTCACGTTGAATTTGATCAGTGATCAGTGATGATGGTACAGTTGCTGGAGTCGTTTTGTTTTCCTGTATGCCAGCGGTCCTCAAAATTATTTGCGCCTATGTATCACCTGGGATCTTGTTAAAATGGACCTTCTGATCCCAGGTGATACGTAGGTGCAATTAATGAGAGTGGGTGGGGCCTGACATTCTGCGTGTCTAACAGGCTCTCACTTGATAGCAGTGCTGCCAGTCCATGGACCCATTTTGAACAGCGAGGTGACACACTTGTCTCAGAGATGAATAGGGAATGTTCCCTCATCACCCTCGTTCGTCCTGTCTGATGCGGCAGCTTTAATGCTGGAGCCACAGCCCGGGGGCCTCCAGGGGTATGTCCTGGTGTCATCCCCACACAGGAGTGTCACAGATAAGAGGACCGGACTGAATGGTTTTCACTTTGGACCGGGACTTTCCTCTGATTAAGCCATTGATCGGTAGGCTTGTGTGCAGAATTGAACAGTCTTAAGCCCTCAGGCACTGAAGGAAATTGGAAACATGCCAGCAATCAGGACTAAAGGTGATAAGCTGATTTTTCTAAACTTTGTACTGTTGACAACACTGGTCTCATCTTACTGTCTCAAGCATTCCCTAGGGGTTTTTTTGTTTTTTTTTTTCCTTCTTTTTTTTTTTTTAAGATTTTATTTATTTATTTGACAGAGAGAGATCACAAGCAGGCAGAGAGGCAGGCAGAGAGACAGGAGGAAGCAGGCTCCCTGCTGAGCAGAGAGCCCAATGCGGGACTCGATCCCAAGACTCCGAGATCATGACCTGAGCCGAAGGCAGCGGCTTAACCCACTGAGCCACCCAGGCGCCCCTCTTTTTTCTTTTTAAATTAGTATTCAAGAGGCTCTCATTTTTTGTTCTTGTGGAAACCACTAATGTTTGTAGAGTTTCATGTTTTAACGTAGGGTTAGCATTTTAGTTAATGGGACAATTGTGAGTAGTGATGCCCAATTCCCTTCATATAATTATGGGCCTGACAAGAGTGACATATTGTGCATACACATATAATTTAGTAGTTAATTGTATAGTATTCTGGATTATTTTCTACTCCAGACATGTAAGCTTTGCCCTCACAACTTGATTGATTGCTTCTTGGAAGAGAGCTTACCCATTCATTCAGTTAACACCTTCTATATCTAAACATTGGTCTAGGCATTGGGCATTTAATGATGAATGACACAGAGAAGTTTCCTGCTTTTATGAAGCTTATATCCCAGTGAAGAGAGACATACAGTGGCAGGTAACAATAAATGAAAGCAATAATTCTAGATAATGCGAGGCACTATGAAGAAACTGAAACCAGATGATGTGATAGAAGTTGGCTGGAGGATTGGGAGCTGATTAAGATGGTGGCCACAGAAAGGCCTCAGTGATGGTGATAAGGGGGTGAGGTTGAGCTAAGACCTGGAAAAGATAAGAAGGAGCTGGGATAGAACCATCCAGGCAGAGGAAATGGCAAATGTAAAGGATTCATAATTTTTTTTTTTAAGATTTTATTTATTTATTTGTCAGAGAGAGAGAGAGAGAGAGAGAGAGCACAGGCAGACAGAGTGGCAGGCAGAGGCAGAGGGAGAAGCAGGCTCCCCACAGAACAAGGAGCCTGATGTGGGACTCGATCCCAGGACGCTGGGATCATGACCTGAGCCGAAGGCAGCTGCTTAACCAACTGAGCCACCCAGGCGTCCCAATTTTTTTTTTTAAATTAGCTTCTAGCATAATGCTTCTAGTAGGGTCTATAAAGTTACTTGGTAAATATCAGACTGATACCCAATAGGACTGTGGAGAAGTGAGGGGCCTGTGTTCTCTGATGGTGGAGGAAGAGGAGAAAGCCTACTTTCTCCAGACTTGTTCTGTTTCCTAGATTCAGCAAGCTGAGATAGGACCATTGTGTTTACCTCATCTTCTTGTGTTGCTTTTTTTTTTTAAATATTTTATTTATTTATTTGACAGACAGAGATCACAAGTAGGCAGAGAGGCAGGCAGAGAAAGGAAGGGAAGCAGGCTCCCCACTGAGCAGAGAGCCCAATGTGGGACTTGATCCCAGGACCCTGGGATCATGACCTGAGCCAAAGGCAGAGGCTTTAACCCACTGAGCCACCCAGGCGCCCCTCATCCTCTTATTTTAAAAAAGTTTTAATTCTAGTATAGTTAATACATAGCACTATACAAGCCCATCCTCTTTTACCCAGCCTGTAGATCTGTGCACAAGTGGGATGGCTGTGGTGATACAGACCCACAAGAAATAAGCATAAGGCACAGTACATATATCCACCAGCACCTTTATCTCAATGACATGTGCTTTACTCCACAAGTAATAGTTTATTTCTGGAAAAAAAAAAAAAGCTGGAAATAAATTTACAAGGTAGATGATGATACAAGGGGTTATTCCACATCAAATGTGAAAATCTTAGCATTTTAGTTAATGGGACAATTGAGGTTTTCATGTCTTCAGGGGTGAATGGCCCTTGATTCTGAAGTAGTAGCATGTCTCCATTGCCCGCTCTGCTCTAAGGCGGCGTGTTGAGGGAAAGAACTCTGGGTAAGGAATCAAGAGACCCGGGTTCTTGGTCTCAGTTGAGCCATTAGCCAGGTGGCATTGAGTCAGTTACGTAATCCTCTTCAAAATAATCTCACCTGTGTGGTAATGAGCCAGAATTAGATGATACTTAGAATTCCTTCTACTTCTAATGTTCGGTGACTCTGTACCCTCGGCCAGTGATTTCTACTTCTGATAACAGACGAGATCGGGCGCGTTCAGGGTGGTATGGCCGTAGACTCTACTTCTGATAACAGAATGCAACATTTGATAATGCCTGGCTGGTGGCTAACTAGGTCAGCTCAACTCATGTGGAAGGAGTTTAGTGTCATTGTTGGTAGCAAATGTTTAAAGTCAGGCAGATTTGCATCACGATTTTTATTAGCTGTGACAGCGGTGGAGTTTCCTTAATGGCTGCGAGCCTCAGTTTCCATGTCTGTAAAATGGGACTATGAGTATTTATCATACAAGTGAGGATTGGGCAAAGATTGAATACAGCCATTCTGTATGAGGCACAACATCTAGCATTCTATGTTTAATGCATTGTGGGTCTTATTGTTATTACTGTTATGATTAGAATTATTCTAATAAATTTGCAGTTCAGCTTATTATTTTTTGAACAGAATAGTAACTGACAAAAATTTCAAAGGGATAATAATAAAACTTGCCCTAAGTAAATTCGCTCTTCACAGAAACACTGATGTGTATTTTACAAGTCACAAATCACCTATTAATCAGGCCAGTGGAACGGGGACCCCAAATCTTCATTCCAAAAATCAGGGTCAACAGCACAACCATTTGGCAACTATTTTCAATTCCAGTTGTAGTCCCTTTGCTGGGAAAAGAACAGGAAATAAGCATAGTTTCTCCCACCCATATGAGAGGGACTTTTGGGGGGTAGGGGTGGGGATACAGGAGAGGGGGCTAGAAGAATACACTCTGTGGAAAAGGATCCCTGGGGAAGTCTTTTTGATAAGCAGCCTGGGTGTTTCTGCCTTTTAAGTGCAAAGGAGCTGTAGGGTGCATTCCACAAAGGAGGAAAATTCATGAATGTCTCTAGCTGAGCCAGCCTTCCCTTTTACCTGCAGTTCAAAGCCTCTGCCATCTGGCGCCACAGTCTGCCTAAAGATGCCAACCCAGATTCCCCCTGGGCCTCCGGTGTGGGACCCCGGCCCTACCTACAGGTCAAGTTCTAACATAAGTGCATGGTGTTGGGGCCAAGAGAGAACTGGTTAGCAGTTTCCTGTTTCTGTTAGACCCCTATCCTGTCCTGATTTCCACTGACAGTCTGCTGTCGAGGAACACCGAGGCATCTCTGGGTTCACTCCCCACGCCGACCCCAAAGTGTCACACTAGGCACCGTGTCTAGCCGTCAGTCAGACAGTATCGATGGAATGAATATGTGACGAATGCCATACTTCTCTTCTTCTTCTTCCCTTTCCAAGGAAAATGATTGCGTACTGTCCGAGACAGCCTCTCCTTGAATACCTTGCCCCCACCGCCCCTGGCTCCAGCCCACCCCTTCATCATCCCTCCTCCCTATCTCCAGGTCTGAGTGTTTTGTGGCTGTGCTGGGGGAGGGATGGGGGCAATGTCATGTCCTGGAGTTTGGCATTAGAAAAGTAGGCTAGACAGGAGCCTGGGTGGCTCAGTTGGTTAAGTGTTTGCCTTTAGCTCTGGTCATGACCCTGAGGTCCTGGGATGAAGTCCCACTCCCTGCTCAGCAGGAAGTCTGCTCCTCCCTCTTCCTCTGCTTGTGCTCTCTCTCACTCACACACTCTCTCAAATAGATAAAATCTTAAAAAAAAAAAAAGGAGAATAGCGTAAACATTAAGCCAAGTGATCAGTACAAGGTAGAACTAGGATTAAATACTAGGACGTAGAATCAATCCAGGTGCGGACTTCCAATTTGTGATAGTTATTCCAAATTTCTGGCTACCAGTTAATGTTCTAGGAGCCAATAATGGCCTTTCTTTAACCACTTTTCCTGAAATTGCCTTTCTTTTACAAAGCAAGTCAGAAAGTTTTCTTGGGTTTGGGGTGCATAAGTTGTTGGGATGTGTCAGGTGTAACACATAACTTGGGTTTAAATGGAAACACAAGACATAAAACCATTTTGACCTAAACCAACAAATCAACAAACCCCGTTCATCTGAGCTTATCTGTTTGGCCACTAGCCGTTTCTGGTTCATTCCTAATTTCCATTCCTCTGTGGTCAGAGACAGTCTTTCTGAATCTCATGGAATTCTTTGGAAGTTGTTTCAATTATTGGAAGATATAAATTTTAAAAAATTATAAAAATACATAAGAAAAACTAAGGTCAAAGAAACCAGCAAGAACTGGAGGAGACAGGTAATTGATTTTGAAAAAAATGGGAGTAGTTGACATCGTTTTCAGACATGGCCCCAAGTGCCAGCTACATTATAAAGGGTAGATGATTAATGCTTCGAGAGACAGAGGTTCCAGAATACATCATTTCTTTCTCCATTACCGATGAGGGGAAGATAGTTCTCTGATCAGATCAACTTCCCTCCTTTAAAAACTCTCAAGTACACACTTTGACCTTACTCCTGATAAGTTGCTGTCGGGAGAGTCAGTGACATGCAGACCTCAGTTAGCAGCACCTTGAGGGAAGGTTGGGGTTCTTTGCAAGGTAACGATGTTTATGCATTCAATCCGAAATGGGCGTTGACTGTTCACTGTGGACCAGGCACAGTGCTAGGCATCAGACCAAAAGAGGTCTCCAAGCCCACTGTGGAATTCTAGATGTTGAAGGAAAGCCTGTTTCCTCTGCCAGCCTTTCCTTACCTCTTCTCTCCCTGCAATTGGTGAGTCAGTGTCTGTGGGACAGCATGGTAGAGCCCTTGGGGGACCCACAAAAGAGGCAAAGGAAGCCGTTGCAAGATCCAGAACATACTTTCCACCTTGAGAGTTTCTCCCGTTCCACGGAAGGTTTCTCAAGGGCAAGGCTTAATGCATGCTCCATCAACTCCCAAAGGTTCTGTGGACGTGCTGATGGAGGGAAGCAAAGGGACACGTGTGGAGAGCTTTAAAGGAAAGACCCCTCATGACATCAAGCATTTTTGGGGAGAGGCACTGTTGGGATAGACTGGGCCCTTTCATTAGAAGGGAATACTCATCTCAGCTTAGTCATCACCACACAAGACCCATCGACTTGATTAAGTCTGCTGAGGGACAGTGTTCCCTGTACTCCGTTAGAAGGTGACACCACAGAGCCCTCCATCTAAGGCAATGGCAAAATCAAGCAGGTCCAAAAAGACCTTAGAACATTTTTGTTTTTGCTGATTAAAAAAAAAAAAAATGATAACAATGGAAGAAAGAAAAAGAAAAGGGGAAATAAGAATTTCTTCAGCTCTATTTCTCAGTAAATCTGCCAGTTAAGATATGTGCTTTGTAGGTGAAATGTGAGTCCCGGTGACAGGGAAAAACAACCTAATCGGGTAAACCAGCAGCCCGGGCTCCCTTGACATTTTTCTGTTTCCTTGAGGTTTTTCTGTAGTCAGGCTGATCCCACGGGGCAGTGGGGGGGCGGGGCTCATAAAGTCACTCTTTGTGTGCACTTCTGCCTCCCGTGCTCACGGCCAAGGCCCCTCCCATCAATTTATTACAAATCCAGTCGATGGCTGTGGTAATTGGTTCTATATATATTGATGTGTTGGGGGCATTTATGACTTTATGTATTTTTATTCGGTCGGCTCTGCCTCCTCCCCCAGAGAGCAGGGAACTCAGCCCACTTCTCAGCTTCCCCTGGGTGTTGCCGTAGATTCTGCTCACAGCAGGCCCACATTCTCTATTGATCACAGTAATGTGGATGGGGATGACAGCAGACACGGCCTCCCAGCTTTACCGGCCCCTGCATTCTTTTATAGGGCTGAATTGAAAGGAGAAGTTATCACTGCAAACCATCCACCATCTCTGTCTTCACAGGTAATTAGTATGTTGGGACCTGTATAGACAGGTCGCTGGGCAGGTAAAGGCCATTCGTGATCCACAGATAAACGTCAAAGCAAATTGAAACCCCAGATAATCTCCCCTATAATTCCATCAGGTATTTTTTTTATGCTTTCATTATTTTTTTCATCATTATCGAGTCTCCACTCTGTGCAGGTGTTGGGCAAACAACACTGTAGTGGGGACAGGAAACGTGGTCTCATGGGGGAGACTATAAACCAGAAAATGAAGAATAAAGAAAATATCAGGAACCTTGTCAGCTAGGAGGGTGATGAGGACAGTGCTGTGACAGCAAGTACAAGAAGCAGGGCCCACTTGAGAGAGCGCCATCTGGGAAGGTGTGCGAGGCCCCTCTGCTAAGATGTGGAGGAGGAGCTGGAGGAAAGACATCGAAGAGGGGGAATGGCCAGTGCAAGGAGGCAGGGAAGCATAGTGCGGTCAGAGCCGCCTGACAAGGAAGCTGAGGGCTTTCTAGAAGCTGGAAAGGCTGAGATTGGCCGTGCAGCGCTGCATTGATTCCAGCCAGGCTGCTGGAAAGGAAGCCACTGAGGCGAGTGCCCAGATCACATGTATGATACGCTGGGCTCCCTCCTGCACTGGGGGGAGAATAGCTTCAGAGGAGGCCAGAGTGGGCACAGGGACAAGGATGGAGACCTCAAACTGTAACCCAGGCAGTGGACAGGGAGCAGAATGAACAGAGCCAGGTTTATTTGTGCAACAAAGTCTGGGGGAGAGCGGAGCAGGGCAGGAGGAATCAGCATAATTCCCAGAGATTTGCTTGAGCGACTGACTATGCTGAAGAACCATTTCTACATTAAGGGGCGGGGCGAACACAGGATGGAACAGATTGGGGGAGGTTGGGAAATAGGGAGGGTCATGCAGACTTGTCGGTTTTGAGTCTCCATAGACACATCCAAGTAAAGTCCCGTAGGCTGTGGGACAGGCAGGTCTGGAGCTCAGGAGAGAGGTCAGGGCCAAGAGAAGCAAATCTGTGAGTCCGCAGAATTCAGCCAGTATCTAACCTTTGCGATGGTTGATGGAGAAGATGAGTGGGCCCAGGACGAAGGCCTGAATGGCTTACGGGGAGAGAGAGGGTAGAGGTGGCAGGTAGAGGGGAGCTCAGCAAAGGGGGCTTTGAAGGAGGCACCAGCAGGTGGGGGGGATCAGACAGAGACTGTGGCAAAGAAGAGAGCAGGCAGATGTGTCTTGTCCTGCTGAGCAAAGAGGGAGATTAGCAGGGCAAACATCATTGCCCTGTTCCTTTAGAGAATCATAACATATTATCACCACAAAGGCCCTGAGAAATCATTCTAATGGTAACTTACAATGATTAGTATTTCACATACACTGTATTTCTCAGCACTTGATAATGGGAAGAGGTAGGTCACATATGATGACCCTCGTTGGTGAAGGGTCTTCTGTGAGCTGTTCTCAGTCCCTCTGAACCGGAAAAGCAAGAAAGGCACCTTGCAAACCAGATCTGTGTCCCTTGGGGTATCTGCAGGGCACATGTATCGTCCCAGGTCCTCAGGGTGCTGAGACATCTGCCTGCAGGCCCTGTGCCCTTGCAGTAGGACTATCGCCACCCCCTCCCCACCTCTGGCAGCCCAGCACCCCTAATTCCAGAGGAGAGTGCTTGGGGCCCGTGATATGAAAACCGTAGTTGGTGGTCACACAGACGGTGGCAGAACCCAGGCTCGGTCACTGTCCCAGTCCCACAGAGCTCTGCATCTGTTTCTCCATACGCTAAACCCACAAGGGCTCTGGGCACTTGTCCACCATCCCGGTGCCTCTCTTTATATTTCTGACCTGCCTGTCATACTGACCCAGGATGAGCACCCCATCCCATAAGGATGCCAGATCACACATGGCACAACCTACTCTTCACAGTTCTAGTTGCTAGGCATTATTAGTGTAATAGTGAACAAGATGAAATCCTTACTCTGCCTGATTCTTAGCTGGCCATCCCACCCCTGGGGTGAGGGCTCCAGTCTACAAGTTAGCGAGCCCTCGACACCTGCTGTGGAAGTGTACGGACTGCCGGGCCCTCTGCTGAGTGTTGAGAGTGTACTGATGACTAAGAGCCAGGCTCCACCCTCAAGTCATTCATAAAATATTTGGGAGGTTGTCCGGTAAACTGGAAATTATAATAGTATAGTAAGGGCTGTAAGAGACCCGAGAGCAGGAGACAGCATAGAGAGGCTCCTAATCTAGACTGGGGCAGGATTGAGAAAACCTTCCTGGAGGAAGTGTTGTCTGGACAGAGAGCTGGGAGGGTGGGGTGGGGTTGGAGTGGACCTTAGCACGCAGCCTCTGGGGCCAGGCCAGTCTCAGTCGGAGCAAAGCAAGGCCCAGGAAGCCTGTGGGTGCAGAAATGCAAGGGCAGGGAGGCTAGAGAAGGGCCAGGGCCATGGCCTGCTGTCCATGCCAGTTCCCTTAGTTTTACCTTAAAGTCATTTGAGAATTGCTGAAGGATGGCAACAGAAAGAAGGCATGTCCCCCTTGTGCTTTAGAAGCATACACCCACCAGCACCTGGGGGGCTCAGTCGGTTGAGTGTCTGGTTTCGGCTCAAGTCATGATCGCAGGGTCCTGGGATCAAGCCCTGTGTCAGGGCCCCTGCTTGGCGGGGGAGTCTGCTTCTCCATCTGTCCCTTACCCTGCTCGTGGTCTTTTTCTCTCTGTCTCAAATACATAAATAATTTTTTTTTTTTTTAAAGCACATACCCAGTAACAGTGAAGAGGTAATGGAGAGATGTCAAATCTAGAGATCGGTCAATCATCCGGAAAATTTTGGAGTAGACCAGTGGGAAACGTGGACGATCTGGACTAAGGGGAACAAATGTCAAGCGTTGTGTGGATGTGACAATAATTTGGGAAATGTCCCCCAAAATCTGACTCCTGGTGAGTGGGATAAGCCATGCAAGCCTTACCCACATCAATCTCCTAGGTGGACCTAAATGGAGAGCCCATGGGCCCTCCATTTGTGGAGTGACTTCTCTCATTGTGCAACAGCAAGAATTCAAAGCTCTTTGGCTCAGATTGAACCAGGCTGACGTGGATTTCTGAGTAGCAGAATTTTTGGTCTTCAGGACAGGACAATTTGCTTCTCGATGCTGACAATGCTGGGGATCCAGAGGCAGCAAACCCACCTTTCTGGAATGTTCATCCTAGCAATATCTCACTTTTGGGGGGCCTGGGGGTTCCTGAACCAGCCCCACCTGAGATGTAAGGGAGGAATGGGGAACCTAGTCACCCGTATCCTTGTCTCACAAACAACGTGTGCGATGGCAGGAACGCCAAGGAGAAGCACCATGAGCCCAGAACAGTCCTCTGGCCGAGGGCAGGGGGAAAAGGTCAGCTGTGATCTTTATGATCTTGGGTTCTCTGATCCACATGAGTCCATCCCCCATCACAGCAGCTTTTCCTGGAAAAGCCATCTGGGGGGAGATGAACTACGGATGTTGGTGAGGATTGAGAATGGGCGGGGGAAGGTGGGGAGGTTCAGATCTGTAAACCCTACCAGTGCGTCCCTGCAGGAACTAGAGGTCTTATTTCTGTGAGTACTCTGATTCTTGCCATTCAGAGCGTATGTCTCCTTGTTATCTTTTAATTGGTTTTTATTCTAAATTTAACACTAAACAGTTGGTGATGGGAGTGGCTGTGAGCCCTGGCGTGATGCATGTTAATTCTAGGGATGCCTGAGATGTTAGGACTCACCTGTGCCCTCCCTCTCCTCCCCATGTCACACCAGCCTGCATTAAGGAGCTGGAGATCGCTCATTGTGCCCTTTCCTGCCTGTGTTGTCATGTTTATAGATGTCAGGTTTGGGGGAACAAAGGGAAGAGTCATCTAAAATGTGAATGACACCACCAGAAGCCCCAGGAAGCAGCGGCTGAATGCCAATAGAGCGGAAGCTGCTATCTGCAGGCCCGTGATGCATGACATCCTGCATCCCGGAAGAGGCCTTCAGAAGTTGTTGAAAGCAAAATGCAGTAATTGGGGTGTTCTGGAGAAAGCCAGAGAAGTCCGGGTTTGGAGATCTCATCTCTTTAGGGTATGGAAGGAAACGGGGTGCAAGGTGGGGGAGGAAAAGGATGGAGCTGGGTGATTTTAGGACAAATGACTCAAAGCCTCTGGGCCTTGGTGTCCTCATCTGCAAAATGGGACGATGCTAATATTGCAGAGCATAATGAGGACTAAGTCTTGAGGCTGTTAGAGCATCTGGCCCATAGTAGGTCCTCAATAATGTGAACTCTTAGGGTCTGTTCCAGAAGGGGTGCAGTCCCACAGCAATCCAACAGGATACTCCGCAAGGAGTGAATTCCACGTTCAGATTATTTTTCTGACAACACTGCATGCAATTATTTCCTTTTTGGAGATTTGTAACACATATTAGAATTCTAAAGGCTTTCTGCAGATTTATGAGAAAACCGCTTAACTTTCACTTGGGTTGTTTGTTCACATTAGAGCCTGAACATCTTTTTTATTTGTCTTTCTATTTGCTGTTTTTAATAATGCTAGAAGCGGATCCAAAAAACAAAAGTTCTATGAAATCTACTTGGGAAAATCATGAGTGTTTATTACACAGCTTCTAATAAGGCATAAGCTTTCTCTTTAACCTCCTCTTCCCAGATGAGGCACCGAGTCCTTGTATGTCTTCTGCAGTACCCGCTCGGTTTGCCCCTCCTGCGCGGACACATGATTGCTGTCCCTGAGCGCAGACCACCAGGCCTGCCTCGTCACTGCAGCTCCCTGGCCGGTCGCGTTCACTTCTGGGCTCCCATTTACTCCGACTTCGTTCCAAGTCAGTCTGCGCTGCACTGCCTGCCTCATCTCCCTCGTCCACTTCCATGCTCCATGCCTTATTACTGCTGCGTCAAGACCGAGATTTCTGGTCTGGCTCTTCAGGGGCCCATTCAGTATGGCGCTACCCGACCTGCGTCACTTCATGTAAAAGTCGGTGTCACAGAGTGAAACTCTTTGAAGAGCTCTTTGGCCCCCTTCGCCTCTGTTGTTTGACCTTGTTGGCCCTGCCCCGATCATCCACGTTGCCCCTGACCACCTCATCAGCAACTCCAATTCGTAAAATGTGGTCTTCCGAGAAGCCTTCCGAGACTTCTCTGGCGCTCTAGACTCCTTGGATGCTGACCGTCTCAACCACACGACGGGGGACTGATTGTGCACCTGGAGTCTGCCAGGCCCAGGGACACGTTCCACCTCCTCCACGTACAGCTCTGTGATTGGGGCAAAGTGACTTCCCTCTCTGCTGCTCGGGTCTGTCATCAATAAGGGAGGGACAGTTTCAGCACCCACCACTAAGGTCATTGGGAAGAACTGAGTGTTGAACCTTACCTGGACATGAACAAATCCAGTCATCCTTCATGTTGTGGAAAAGGGCCTACCGCGAGGAACTATCCTTCCCCATGAGATGATAGTAAGACTCATGGTTGCCTCCTTCGTTTATAAGAAGGATACAGACTCGCAAAATCCCCATTCTTTGCTCTATAAAGGGTCATCTCAACTGCTGTCTCCAGTGATAGATCAGAACAAAATGCTTGCTTATTGACCTTTAGTTATACCCCTGAATTTTGGCCCACAATCAGTGTGAACGAGCATATTGTCCCTCCTGAGAAGAGGCTAGCCTCAAACTTCTTCCCCACTCCTGGTTCTTCTTCTTCTTCTTCTTCTTTTTTTTTTTTTTCTTAATTATCGTTATTTTTTTAACATATAATGTATTATTTTGGGGGGAGCTACAGGTCTGTGAATCATCAGTCTTACACAATTCACAGCACTCACCATTGCACATACCCTCCCCAAGGTCCATCACCCAGCCACCCCATCCTTCCCACCGCCCTCCCCTCCAGCAACTCTCAGTTTATTTCCTGAGATGAAGAGTCTCTTATGGTTTGTCTCCCTCCTGATCACATCTTGTTTCATTTTTTCCCCTCCCTGCCCTCCATGACCCCCCGCCCTGCCTCTCAAATTACTCATATCAGAGAGATCATATAACTGGTTTTCTCTGATTGACTTATTTTGCTTAGCATAATACCCTCTAGTTCCATCCACATTGTTGTATATTCCCTGTTGGCCATCTGGATGTCTTTTTTGCAGAAATGTCTGTTCATGGCCTCTGCCCATTTCCCAATTGGATTATTTGTTCTATGGGTGTTGAGTTTGATAAGTTCTCTATAGATTTTGGATACTAGCCCCCCCCTTTTAAAAGATTTTATTTATTCATTTGACAGACAGAGATCACAAGTAGGCAGAGTGGCAAGATTTCAATTTTTGATGGCTGCATACTATTCCATTGTATAAATACACCACATCCTCTTTATCCATTCATCTGTTAATGGACATCTAGGTTCTTTCCATACTTTGGCTGATGTGGACATTGCTGCTATAAATATTCAGGTATACATGTGCCCTTTCAGATCCCTACATCTGTATCTTTAGGGTAAACCCAGTAGAGTGATTGCTAGGTCGTAGGGTAGCTTGATTTTCAACTTTCTGAGGAACTCCATACTGTTTTCCAGATTGGCTGCATCAACTTGCATTCCCCCCAGCAGTGTAGGATGGTTCCCCTTTCTCCGCATCCTCGCTAACATCTCTCATTTCCTGGCTTGTTAATTTTAGCCATTCTGACTGGTGTGAGGTGGTATTTCATTGTGGTTTTGATTTGTATTTCCCTGATGCCAAGCGATGTTGAGCACTTTTTCATGTGTCTGTTGGCCATTTGGATGTCTTCTTTGCAGAAATGTCTGTTCATGGCCTCTGCCCATTTCTTGATTGGATTATTTGTTCTATGGGTGTTGAGTTTGATAAGTTCTCTATAGATTTTGGATACTAGCCCTTTTTAAAAAAAAGATTTTATTCATTTGACAGAAAGAGATCACGAGTAGGCAGAGAGGCAGGCAGAGAGAGAGGAAGGGAAGCAGGCTCCCTGCTGAGCAGAGAGCCCGATGTGGGGCTCGATCCCAGGACCCTGAGATCATGACCTAAGCTGAAGGCAGAGGCTTTAACCCACTGAGCCACCCAGGCTCCCCAGATACTAGCACTTTATCTGATATGTCATTTGCAAATATCTTCTCCCATTCTGTCAGTTGTCTCTTGGTTTTGTGGACTGTTTTCTTTGCTGCACAAAAGCTTTTGATCTTGATGAAGTCCCAATAGTTCATTTTTGCCCTTGCTTCCCTTGCCATTGGTGATGTTTCTAGGAAGAAGTTGCTGTGGCTGAGGTTGAAGAGGTTGCTGCCTGTGTTGTCCTCAAGGATTTTGATGGATTCCTGTCTCACCTCGATGTCTTTCACCATTTTGACTCTATTTTTGTGTGTGGTATAAGGAAATAGTCCAGTTTCATTCTTCTGCATATGGCTGTCCAATTTTCCAAACACCATTTGTTGAAGAGACTATCTTTTTTCCATTGGACATTCTTTCCTGCTTTGTTGAAGATTCGTTGACTGTAGAGTTGAGGGTCCATTTCGGCATTCTCTGTTCTGTTCCATTGATCTATGTGTCTTTTTTTGTGCCAGTACCATACTGTCTTGATGATTACAGTTTTGTAATAGAGCTTGAAGTAGGGAATTCTGATGCCACCAACTGTGGCTTTCTTTTTCAACATTCCTCTGCTATTCAAGGTCTTTTCTGGTTTGATATAAATTTTGGGATTATTTGTTCCATTTCTTTGAAAAATGGTTGGTATTTTGATAGGGATTGCATTAAATGTGTAGATTGCTTTGGGTAGCATAGACATTTTCACAATATTGTACTTCCAATCCATGAGCATGGAACATTTTTCTATTTCTTTGTGTCTTCCTTCATTTCTTTCATGAGTACTTTATAGTTTTCTGGGTACAGACTCTTTGCCTCTTTGGTTAGGTTTATTCCTAGGTATCTTATGGTTTTGGGTGCAATTGTAAATGGGATCGACTCCTTAATTTCTCTTTCTTCTGTCTTGCTGTTGTTGTATAGAAATGCAACTGATTTCTGTGCATTGGTTTAATATCCTGACACTTTACTGAGTTCCTGTGTGAGTTCTAGCAGTTTTGGAATGGAGTCTTTTGGGTTTTCCACATGAAGTATCATATCGTCTGCAAAGAGAGTTTTACTTCTTCTTTGCTGATTCGGATGCTTTTCATTTCTTTTTGTTATCTGATTGCTGAGGCTAGGACTTCTAGTACTATGTTGAATAGCAGTGGTGATAGTGGACATCCCTGCCATGTTTGTGACCTTAGCAGAAAGCTCTCAGTTTTTCCCCATTGGGAATGATATTCACTGTGGGTTTTTCATAGATGGCTTTGATGATATTGAGGTATGATGACCATACCACCCTGACCATATCCGATCTCATCTGATCTCCGAAACTAAGTGGGGTTGGGCCTCGTTAGTACTTGGATGGGAGTCCTGGTTCTTTCTAGCTTTGTTTAGTGCTTTCTGTAAAAGGAAAGATTTTACCTAACTCTTGAGATACTTGCAGACCTCATCAGAGCTTTCTCCCTGTTGTAACAATACCCTCTTCATATTACCATAGTATCCCCCCAACCCCAGCCACCTTTCAATAATCCTTTTGAGTGATACTCTGCTTACTAAGTCTGGATTTGTTTTTACTGAACAGAGTGTATACAAAGTATTTAGTAGAGTGCCAAGATGTCTGATAAAGAACAGCTATTATTAATATTACTATTATTATATATTTGTTAGTCTTGCCATCCCAAAAGACTACAAATTCCTGGATGTCAGTATCTTAGACTTTAGAGCTCTCCACAATCCGTAGCATGGTGCTGGGCACATAAATGTATACTGACACATGAAGCTGTTGGTATCATATCTGGAAGCCAACGACCCAGTATGGTTTGCAGATAATATAAAGGACACTTGGCTCTTTTTAGAGAAGGAAGGTAATCAAAGAAGGATTGAGACCACCATCTGATCTCCTCCTAACAGGTGCTTGGAAAACATGGCAACTCCTGTTTTCCTTCTGTCTTCTCTATTACATTAAATCACTTTTGAAAAAGAGATAGTAGAGAAGCCATGCGCGAGAGAACCGCTGCTCAGAATGTCCAAGAAGTTAGCAACTTTGAGAAAATCACGTCTGAAACACACACATTACCCACAGGGACTAGCAAGACCTTCTGCATTTGGGTTCTGGGCAACCATGAGGGAAGAGGGGGTCGAAAGGTTGGAATGAATGCTAGAAGGCTGTACTTTTTCCCTTCAAATACAGGAGAATATTATATTCTGGAAAGTCAAAGTTATCAAACACTATATCCACCCCCTGCATGACTTGTGAAGAGAAAGAACATGACGATAGCAGAGATCTAAAATGAGTTCACTGTGAGCCAGCCATGATAGCAAGCCTTGTATTCGTTAAAAGAGTTTTTAGAATTGGGAATGCCTCTGGCTGAAGAAAACCTATTAATTCCACCATTCCTTAAGCTCCTTACCATTTCTGGGAGGCCATATGGCCTAGTGGTTCAAAGCAGGGTCTTTGAAATCCGTATGACTTAAGCCCTCTGAGTTCCACTTTGATATCTGGAAAATGGACTGATGACATCTACCCTGCAAAACAGGTGTAAGAATTCAATGAGATCCCACATCATAATGCACTGTATTTCTAGTAAGAACTCAGGAGATCAGGAGTCAGTGAACTCTGACCCACAGGCAAATCTATGTTTGTATGGTTTGCAAGCTAAGAATGGCTTCTGCCTCCTTAAATAATCAAAAAATAATGATGAAAAGGGAAATGACATTTTATGACATGTGAAAATGATACAAAATTTAAATTTCAGTATCCATAAAAAACATTTTATCAGAACAGAGCAATCCCCGTTCACTTGAGTACTGTCTGTGGCTGCTTTTGCACAAGAAAGGTGTAGGTGAATCTTTGCTTTGAAGACTGCATGAGCCACAGGCCTTACAATATTTACTCTCTGGCCCTTTGTAGAATTAGTTGCCAACTCCTACCACAAATGGTAGCTCTTGTTATTAAGGATGCTCTCATGTGGGGCACCTGGGTGGCTCAGTTGGTTAAGCATCTGCCTTCAGCTCAGGTAGTGATCTCAGGGTACTCAAGTCCCGCATTGGGCTCCTTGCTCAGTGGGGAAACTGCTTCTTCCTCTCCCTCTGCCTGCTGCTCCCCCAACCTGTTCTCTCTCTCTGACAAATAAAATCTTTATTTTTAAAAAATGAAATAGATTCTTTAATTTCCCTTTCTGTTTTTTCGTTGTTAGTGTACAAGAAAGCAGCTGATTTCTGTCCATTGATTTTGTATCCTCCCACATTACTGAATTGCTATATGACTTCTGGTAGCTTGGGGGTGGAGTCTTTTGGGTTTTCCATATAAAGTATCATGTCATCTGTGAAGAGAGAGTTTGACTTTTTCTTTGCCAATTTGAATACCTTTTGTTTTTTTTGTTGTCTGATTGCTGTTGGTAGGACTTCTAGGACCATGTTGAACAGCAGTGGTGAAAGTGGTCATCCTTGTTGTGTTCCTGATCTCAAAGGGAAGGCTGTCAGCTTTTCCACATTGAGGATGATATTCACTGTGGTTTTTCATAGATAGATTTTATGAAGTTGAAGGATCTTCCCTCTATCCCTATACTTTGAAGCGTTTTAATCAGGAACGGATGCTGTATCTTGTCAAATGCTTTTTCTGCATCAATTGAGAGGACCGTGTGGTTCTTCTCTCTTCTCTCATTGATTTGTTCTGTCACATTGATTGATTTGTGAATGTTGAACCACCCTTGCATCCCATGGATAAATCCCACCTGGTCATGGTGGATAATCTTTTTAATGTACTGTAGGATCCTATTAGCTAGGACTTGTTGAGAATCTTGGCATCCATATTCATCAGGGATAATGGTCTGAAATTCTCCTTTTTGGTGGGGTCTTTGCCTCGTTTGGCGATCAAGGTAATGGGAATAAACCTAACCAAAGAGGTAAAGATCTGTACTTGAAGAACTACAGAACACTCATGAAAAAAAATTGAAGAAGACACAAAAAGATGGAAGAGCATTCCATGCTCATGGATGGGAAGAATAAACACTGTTAAAATGTCTATACTGCCTAGAGCAATCTATACTTTCAATGCCATCCCGATCAAAATTCCACCAGCATTTTTCAAAGATCTGGAACAAACAATCCTAAAATTTGTGTGGAACCAGAAGAGACTCTGAATTGCTAAGGAAATGTTGAGAAAGAAAAACAAAACTGGGGGCATCATGTTGCCTAATTTCAAGCTTTACTACAAAGCTGTGATCACCAAAACAGCATGGTACTCGCACAAAAACAGACACATAGACCAGTGGAACAGAATAGAGAGCACAGATATGGACCCTCAACTTTATGGTCAAATAATCTTCGACAAAGCAGGAAAAAGTATACAGTGGGAAAAAGTCTCTTCAATAAATGGTGCTGGAAAAATTGGACAGCTATGTATAGAAGAATGAAACTTGACCATTCTCTTACACCATACACAAAGATAAACTCAAAATGGATAAAAGACCTCAATGTGAGGCAAGAATCTATCAAAATTCTAGAAGAGAACATAGGCAGTAACCTCTTCGACATCAGCCACAGCAACTACTTTGAAGACATGTCTCCAAAGGCAAAGGAAACAAAAGCAAAAATGAACTTTTGGGACTTCATCAAGATCAAAAGTTTCTGCCCAGCAGAGGAAACAGTCAACAAAACAAAGAGGCGACCCACGGAATGGAGAAGATATTCACAACTGACACTACAGACAAAGGACTGATATCCAAGATCTATAAAGAACTCCTCGGGGTGCCTGGGTGGCTCAGTGGGTTAAAGCCTCTGCCTTCGGCTCAGGTCATGATCCCAGGGTCCTGGGATTGAGCCCCACATTGGGCTCTCTGCTCAGCAGGGAGCCTGCTTCCCCCTCTCTCTCTGCCTGCCTCCCTGACTACTTGTGATCTCTGTCTGTCAAATAAATAAATAAAATCTTAAAAAAAAAAAAAAAAGAACTCCTCAAACTCAACACACACAAAACAGATAACCAGGTCAAAAAATGGGCAAAGACATGAACAGACACTTCTCCAAAGAAGACATACAAGTGGCTAACAGACACATGAAAAAATGTTCATTATCATTAGCCATCAGGGAGATTCAAATCAAAACCACATTGAGATACCACCATACACCAATTAGAATGGCCAAAATCAACAAGACAGTAAACAACATGTGTTGGAGAGGTTGTAGAGAAAGGGGAACCCTCTTATACTGTTGATGGGAATGCAAGTTGTTGCAACCACTTTGGAAAACAGTGTGGAGATTCCTCAAAAAATTAAAAATAGAGCTACCCTATGACCCTGCAATTGCACTACTGGGTATTTACCCCAAAGATACAGATGTAGTGAAAGGAAGGGTCATCTGTACCCCAGTGTTCATAGCAGCAATGTCCACAATCGCCAAACTGTGGAAAGAGCCAAGATGACCTTCAGCAGACGAGTGGATAAAGCAGATATGGTCCATGTATACAATGGAGTATTATGCCTCCATCAGAAAGGATGAATACCCAACTTTTGTATCAACATGGGCGGGATTGGAGGAGATTATGCTGAGTGAAATAAGTCAAGCAGAGTTAATTATCATATGGTTTCACTTACTTGTGGAGCACAGGGAATAACACGGAGGACATTGGGAGATGGAGAGAAGAGAGTTGGGGGAAATCAGAGGGACAAACAAACCATGAGAGATTGTGAATTCTGAGAAACAAACTGAAGATCTTGGAGGGGAAGGGGTGAGGGGTTGGGGGAGCCTGGTGGTGGGTATTAAGGAGGGCACGTACTGCATGGAGCACTGGGTGTGGTACATAAACAATGAATTCTGGCACACTGAAAATAAATTAAGTTAAAAAAAAAAAAAAAAAGATGCTCTCATGCCTCATGGCCTTGCCCAGAAGCTCTCTCCTTAGTGAAGCTTTCCTGGTCTAATCCAAATATCATCTGGTCCTTATCTGACCGTTTTTTTTTTTAATGGCCCTTAAATTTCGTATATCTGTCTTATCTCCTCTACAAGATAATACAGCCTTTGAATGTAAGGATTACACATAATTCATTTTGGTATATTCAAAAGACCCACACAGTACCTTGTAAATAGACATTCAATAACTTAGTATTTGCTCTATCAAATTGAATTGAGTTCCAGTTTGGGTCTTTTGACTTTTGCTTGATGTCAACCAACTTTTTGATGGAAAGAATGTCCTGAGAGGCCAAAGTTAGAAGCGCAAGAGGGGTCTAAAAAGATTTGCTCTCAAAAAAATAAATAAATAATGGCAACAACCTTGAGATGAGTACTTACCTCTAGACACACAACATTTCAGCATTAGTTGCTTGTTGACAACATTCCTTCCTGCTGTTTCTGAAAGTATAGTTAGATGTGCCTCAGGGTGGAAATACTAATGATGAATTTTCTTATCAAGCATTTTATTTTTATTTATTTTTTTTTTTTTTTAAAGATTTTTTATTTATTTATTTGACAGAGAGAGATCACAAGTAGACGGAGAGGCAGGCAGAGAGAGAGAGAGAGGGAAGCAGGCTTCTTGCTGAGCAGAGAGCCCGATGTGGGACTCGATCCCAGGACCCCGAGATCATGACCTGAGCCGAAGGCAGCGGCTTAACCCACTGAGCCACCCAGGCGCCCTTTATCAAGCATTTTAAAGGAGTCTCTTTTTTGCAGCTTCCTTGACATCACTTAAGTTCCTGACACTGGGGGAAGATCATGTTTTGTTAGGGGTGTGTAGACGTACACACACACATACACAGGCAGACATCTAATGCAGACATTAGACTGAATTGTCCTCCAGTCGACTTGTTACTATAAGAATAAAAATTAAATCCAAGATCCTATAGCTACAAGCTTTAGAAGAAGATAGGATTCATGACTTTATATATCTGAAGTGGTTTATTTTCTGTATTTCTCAGTGGGTTTTGGATTCCGGATTGATATGAGGGAACGATACCCCTGGGGTCTTGCTGATACCTAGGAGGGATTTGCTTTTGCTCTTTCCTGTGAAAATAAAAGAAGAATGCAGAAATCTTATCACTCTATTAGTACTAACCCATAAGTATTAGACAATGTGATTCAAGACTTGGAATGAAGGTCCTTAAATGCTGCCATTTTTATCCCCCCCGACCCTTGCAGGTCCCATCCAAGTACTGTTGCATTTCAGGGAGAAATATTTTGTATCTAGAAAGGTTGGATCAGGGGATCAAAATTTAATCTTATTCCACTAGTGTAACATTTTTTTTTTTTAATAGTTAAAGCTCAGCATGGTCAACAGAATCTTTTCTACCCATTTGTCCCCTAAGGTTAATGAAAAGATCACCCAACTGCTAGAGAGTTGGGTTGCCAGCCTTGAGGGTCACCTTGCAACCATGGGACCATGTCACTCTAAATAGTCATGCTACTGACAAGGATGCCTGAGAGGCCACCATTAGGCAAACCAGCCATCTCTTCTGATCGTCATGCATCAAACTGTACTTGGAAGCATGTTGTCACAAGCTAATTATGAATTTAGCATCGTCTTTTCCTTCCCACTCTCTCATCCTGTGGGGCCATCAGGGACTCTGTGGCCCCAGAACTGAAGCCAGTGGGTCAGCCACATTCCCGCCCTACTCCCTTCTGCCATCTCGGGCAGGCAGCTCAGTATGGCAGAGGCCTGGACCCAGGCATACCTTCCTCAATGAAGCCCTTCCTCAATCCTAGTTTTGTTTCTCCATGATAGCAGGGACTTCTGATCCCTTAACTGTATAGGAACTGACCTCCTGGCAACCTTGGTGGGCTAATTCCAGCAGGTTCGAAGCCTGCAAGGGTAGCCCTCACCACTGAGTGTTCTAGTTCTGTCTCTAGTTCATGGAGATCCTTGTGTTGTATTTGAGCCTTGGAGTTCGTGTGTATGTTTTTCCTTCATTTTGTATGTCTCAAGTACCCCCTGGGTGCCAAACTGTGCTAGGTAACGGGAATATAATGGTGAACAATGGCTACCGCTGAGAGCTAAGATATTGGAAGCTGGGCTAGCCGTTTTACGTGTATTATCCCATCTAACTCTCAGAATCATCCTGTGAGATAAGTTATGTTATTAGCCAACTTAACACATAAGGAAACTAGCCCAAAGAGTTTAAGCATCTTACAATATGTCCCAGAGCTCTGAATTTGAACCCAGGCCAAACTACCTCCTCTTATGAGTTGAGGAATTCTGGGTAACAACGGTCTTTGCCAGCTGAGGTGGTGGCCTGGGGTAGGACGTGCTTACAGTGTCATTCTCGGCTGCTCATGCTGAGACACATGGGCCTACCTCATGCCTCTCTGGCCTTCCCTTCATTTGCCAAGACCAGACATCTATCTGCTTTTCTGCTTTCCTTGTTCCCAGAGATGGGCCCCCTCATAGACCATGTCCTCACACACTATTGGGTCCAGGAGCTTTGGTTGGCTCAGTGGCTGAGCAAGGCCATTTCTCTCTGTCTGACTGGCTGTTTTCTGTTGTTCTCTATCCACCATTAGTTTCTTTACTAAAATGAGAAAAGTGAGTGTGTGCACAAGAAAGTAGACTTTAAGGGAGACCATGGTGTTAGGGGCTTTAATGGCCCAAGTCACAAGATGGGGGCACCTGGGTGGCTCAGTCACTTAAGCATCCAACTTGACTTTGGTTCAGGTCATGAGCTCAGGGTCATGAGATTGATCCCCATGTGGGGATCTGTGCTGGGCAAGGACCCTGCTTAGGATTCTCTCCCTCTCCACCTCACCCCAAGCTCGCTTGCTCGTGCTCTCTCTCTTTCTCTCTCAAAACAAACAAAGAAACAAACAAACAAAAAACCAAGGTGACAAGATGGCTATCTTTATAGGTGGTGAGAGCTGGGCCTTGCTACATGAAAGCCTCTCTTTTCCTTGGCAGGGGCCCCTTCAGGAAAGCTCTGGTCATTTTAATACTTACAATTGTTTTCTTTAGTTTTTTAAGGTATTATTTTTTTATTTGACAGAGAGAGAGAGACAGCGACAACGAGAGAGGGAACACAAGCAGGGGGAGTGGGAGAGGGAGAAGCAGGCTTCCTGCCCAGCAGGGAGCCCGATGCGGGGCTCGATCCCAGCACCCTGGGATCACGACCTGACCCACAGGCAGGTGCTAAACAGCTGAGCCACCCAGGCGCCCCTATACACTTGTAACTGCTTTAATATTTACTATTGCTATATGTGTGCAGGGAAGTCAGGTAAAATCACAGAGTCACCTCGGTCGAAAGTAATGATAACGTTCTCTTTATGATATTTGAATGAGAGGAGTTAATAATGGGAGGTGTTTATATGCGCACCGCTCTGCGCTCGTTGAGTCTTGGGTCTGGCTTCCACATCTGCCCCTCACTTTATTGTCCCCTGAACCGAACTCTCTACAGAGGTGCTGCCTTCTTCTCATGTTTCCATCAAGTCCTTTCTCTATGAGATGAACTCGCATGATTGACTAGATCTTGGTCTATTCATTCTTGGTCGAGAGTATAATAGTTTTCTGACTTTCATCATTACCGCCTCCTCAGGACTGTGTGCACGGTGCTTTTTGTATGATAAAATCCAGGAAGCGGAGTCTGTAGATGGCCCATATCGAACTCTGCTGGTGGTGGCATTCTCCTTCTCAGGGTCAGCATGCGGTCCTCGCGCCTGGGGAGCACGCTTGGTTACTTCTGGAACAGCTCAGGCCAATGTCATCGGAGTCTGAATCAGTAGTTTTCAAATTAGGCTGCTTGCACCCCGGGGGCTCTGAGTAGATGCTTGAATGGCTCCATAAACAATAGAGCTGTTTATTTTTCCAAACAATAATGATGCCACGGGCCGGGAGTCTATTTCCCAGCTCTTATCTCTTTTACATATTAGGGTGACTTGAAGAATTTGGAAGAAAGGTTCTGACAATATTTGTAAAATAAATGATTCCTGTTTAGGATGGCGAATCCCAATGTGTTATCTGAGCCCTGGCACATTATCCGCAGTCAGCATCATTTGGTGGGCTAGCTAGAACGCACGTCCCCAGCCCTGCTGCTCCGCTCGCTTAGCGGAAGATGGAGAAGGTCAGGTCGCAGAATAATAGAAGTTTAACACCTGGCTATTAGAGGGGACTCGAGCCCTTCTGAAGCATTCCCCCAGCTGCGCTGTCCCTGACGGTGACTGTCTTGCTTCCACGGAGACGTATCTGCTAGCCCGGAGCCCGCCATCTCAAGGCTGCCCATCTTACTTTGTATCACTTTCGAGTTCCTATAGAACTTGTCCCCGAAGAAATCGAGAGTCTTCCTTCAGTTTCCCCCAGCCCCGGGAAGTGGATTTCAAAACTTTCTCGTGGGTGTGCCCAAAGCCCATCCCCAATGCCTTTAATATCACTCCTCATCCTGTCAGTGTCTACTTTCCGACCCACTCCCCTACCACACATAAGGAGAAATGAACTTATAGAAAGACGTAGCCGTGCACCTTAGTGGTCTACCTGACATACAGTAGGCTCCCCATGAAAATATGCGATTCAGTAAACTCATTCCCTCTTGTTTCCTTCCTTGGATCTTAGCTGTGCCCTCTGAAATGTACAGAAATTTACGTGATCCCACTTGATGTGATAGCCCTTCAAATACATGGAGAGAGAGCTCCCAAGCCTGTTTCCAGGTCTTCTCAAATCCATTCCGGATTCCCCCGGTTGTTCATAGGACAGTGTTCATGTGCCCTGGGATCCTGACTGTCCCCCATGCCCCGAGTATCCGAGTGTCTCTCCACTCGGTGCCACCCAGAAGTGAACCAACTTGTGTGGCTTGACATGGCGCCATTTCTGTTCCTCACCTTGGTCACCACACTCTCTCAGACACAATCTGAGATGGCATCCATGTGCCACACATTGCTGGCCTCTTCGTCTTGTAACCCCTGCTTGCCCGTGCGTCTGGCTCCACCACTTACAGCCAGGCTGAGCCACGGAGGCCCCCTCACAGAGCAGCGTGGGTCGAAGCTCCGGGTGAAACCACATCTCCTAAGGAGAGTTTGATTAGGGCTGGATGGGCAGCTGCAGGGACCACGGTGTCTGAGAATAGAGCGTAGGTTACTGAGAGGTGAAAAGGGCCTGGTCCACTCAGCACATTTGAAACTCAAGAGATGAGGACCAAGAGGTGAAGGACTTAAGCGGAATCCAAATCACCACCAGTAGCCAAAGTCTATCTGAGCGGGTGGCTCCAACGGGCAGAGAAGCGGCATAAATTTCAGTGAGGCAAAGCTAAGTGGTAACGGACTTTAAGTTCTGTCATATATAGTTAATTTGCAGAATAAATTGGTTAGGGCAGCGAAAGGATTTAACATCCAAATTCATTTGAAAAACAGAAGCTAGATGAGTATCAAGAGGAAAATGGAGACGGTTACAACATTCCCTTGCTGGCTGGAGTAGTATTATTATTGAATAATATTTTTATTAAAAATTTCTAGACCGTTTGGTAGTTAAGGATATTTATGCGCCAGACTCCACAGTGTCTAAGCAAGGCACTGAATCTCTCACGGAGGAGCTACATAAGCCCCAGGAGGCTCCCACCTGTGTGTAACTCATGTCTGCACCTGCCCCCCACCCACATATACACACATACAGTGCACAACCCGGCTCTTGTCATGTGGGGCCACGGCAAGTACTGGGCACGTGTCATTTCTCCCCATTTCAGAACTGTCACGGAGTTTCTCCCGATGATGCTGGCCTTGCCCAGATGTGAAGCCAGAAAGAAAAGACAATGGGGCCTGAGCTGGAGCCTACAGGGCGGGCGACCGAGTGAATGGAGAAGGAGGTGGAAGGAGTCACACAGAGAGTGTCCCCGAGGGGATGGTCCTGGCAAAGCTAAGGGGACTCCTGGACATCCTCAGCGGGGAAATAATGCTGCCCGGTAAAGAGGGAAGCATCATTAATTCCTTGCCTGATCCGACTGGGAGCTCAGAGAGGCCCCCAGCAGAGGCCCACCCCGGGCCCGAGAGCCCTCTGTTTCTCTCTGGTCCAGCTTCCTCTCTCTCCTTGTGCCTGGGCCACTCCCTGGGGCAATCCCGGCTCCTTTTAGGGGAGGGTCCCGGATGGGGGAGTGGGATCTTCTGCTTTTGAGTGGTCTGAGATGCACACTTGGCTTCTTAGCTCAGCTTCCCAGACAGGAAACACAAGAACGGATGGCAGAGCGGTGGCGGGGAGGGAGGCCTTAACCTCTAGACAAGTGCACGGGAGGCCCTTCGCTGGGAGCCCACTGAGTGTGCCCACTCACTCATATGGTTTCTCTGCTAATGGAGATTTGCAAAGAGCCATCCTGCAGGTGTTCCTTATTTTCACCTCTCTCTAAGCCTGGTCCTCCTCCTCCCTCCCCGTGCCACTCTGTCTGGCAAATCAGCAGGGATAATCCCGTGCAGCTCTGCGCATCCGGAAGGCTGTGACTCTGAATCTCTATGTCAGGTTTATTTTGATGTTGACAAGAAGCCGCACACAGCAGCAGTGGGGCCTTGGGGCTCCGAGGGAGCCAGAAACGTCGTCCCACTTCCCATTGCCTGGTGCCCTGGGAGGAAGTCCTGCAGAGGAATGGTCAGCTCCCAAGTGGCCAGCAAATGAATCGTCACTGGCAGTGGGTTAAGGGAGGCCTCTGTGGGTTATGTCACAGTGCTAAAGGCCGTGGACATTGCAGTGGGTCGAGTGGTGTCCCCCTAAATTTCATGCCCACCTGGAACCTCAGAATGTGACCTTATTTGGAAATAGGTTCTCTGCAGGTATAACTAAGATGGGGTAATCTTGGACTTAGGGTGGACCCCAAATCCAGTAACTGGGGTCTTTAGAAGGGAGAGGGAGGTTTGGACGCCCAGGAGAAGGCCCCGTAACAACTGAGGCCAGGACTGGAGCAACGCACTTCCAAGCTGAGAGTCTCCAAGAAATGCCCCCAGCCACCAGAAGGTGGAAGAGGTGAGGAAGGTTCTTCCCAAGCGCTTGTAAAGGGACTGCGGCCCTGCCGACACCTTGACGTTGGACTTTCTGCCCCCAGAACTGGAGGAATAAATTGCTGTTGCTGGAAGCCACCTCCTTGGTGGCGACTTGTTTTGGCAGCCCTCAGAAATGAAGGGGGAGGACTTGATACGAACAGAATGGGGGAGCCGCGCAGAGTTGTACAAAAGGTGTTTGGTGAATAAAGACCGGGACTGTAAGAGGCAAATGAAAAAAAATGGAGTCATGTCAACATCACAGAAGGGGGGTACTGGACAGCGTACCCCTACATTTATGATGTTCCAGACAAGGATGAAGGAACACCTGTGGGATACTAGATGCTGGGTTCTAGGTACACACGGATGAGTAGGGCCCCATCCTGGATGCACATAGGACACATGAGACATAAAGCCAGAGCCTGTCTGACACAGTGCTGGGTCCTCCTCTGGATGTGGGCTCCAAGGTCCAGTGGAATTACTTCTTGTAGGGATGACGGGGGCAGAGAGGCACTTGGTAAACCTATAGGCAAGGACAGAAAGAAGGAAGGAAGGAAGGGAGAAAGACTCTTCGGGCGTGTGAGGGGAACAGGTGGTACCAGCCTAGTTTTCCATACCCAACACATGTGTGCACTTAGTAAATGCTCCCAGATAACCAACCCCCCCCCCCCCACACCACCACTTCAGGTTTCCTTGCCTGGCCTTTGTGGTGAATCCTAATGAGGCTTTGGGGTGCAGACCCGAGTTGCAGGCAATAAGAAACTGGAGAGAGCTAAAATCCCTCTGCTTCTGGCCATCTCTGAGTATGTGCTGAATGCGTATCAAGCACCCGGCTTTGGGGGAGAACCACAACAGCCCACTAAAATACCAGGCAGCTTCTTGTTCAGTGGGAACTAGCATTCGAGCAGATGAGAAGGGCTCATTTCTGAGGTCAAAGCTTTAGGGATTCCTAGGAATCCGTGGATTTTATTTTTGATGCTGTTGAGACCCACGGGCTGTGGGGAGATGGGTCTCCGGGCATCTCAGTGGTTCACCGAGCTGTCTTCATTTTCCCCTCTTTACACGAAGCTTAAGATTCAAAGGGGCGCAGTGGGAGTCACTGCGAGGCCAAGACTGTCTTTGTGTTTTTATTAACCCCTTGGCAGATGCTGCTATGCCCTTTTCTGTACCTAGCCTCTCCTAAACGGACTGTCACTATGACTGACCAGAAAAGAGGCTGACTGAGGCTCTGGTGAGTTCTGGTCAGAGGTTTGGTCAGTCTGTTACTCCGCGAACTGTTCCCACGCCAGAGGGGACTAACGCCTTCTGGCAAAGACAAAGCCCTGCGCGGACTCCAAAACTTCAGTCTCACACGAACCTAATCAGCCAGGAGTCTCAAATCAGGTGGTTGTTTGACAACATGCCCATGAAGGGAGGGAGGCGGTCTTAAGAAAATGTAACCTTATGTTATCGATCAATTTTTAAAAGCCTTCTGGGGTGTGTATACCGCTTTATTTCTGTCTCCTACAGCTTCCAGATCTGCATAGTCATAATTGATGAACAAAATGATCACCTGGAGGGGCCTTGGGGAAAGGTTTAATTCTGTTTGGTAGGCAATGCTTCACGAGGCAGGCAGAAAATTGGAAAACTGCATTTTTAGAGAAGAAAAATGTCAACGAGAATTGGAGGAAAAGTAAGCAGTTTCTGGCTAAGTATCAATTAAACAAAAAATTCAATTTTCCAGAAGACACCTTTTCCTCAACCTCCCAGTTAATGGTGCTTGGCCAAGGTGCCCAGTGGATATTTGATGACTGCTAATTACTTACACTGGACCTCACCACACCCAGAAATGTTGCTCACCCTTATAACAAAGGCCCTTTGCCATTTCCAGAAACATCCTGAAGAAATACCAAAGAATTAAACCTGAAGTTCCAGAAACCTTAATTTTAGGACAAAAGGTAAAGAATATATTCTGGAAAAAAAAAAAAAAAGGATTTATTTTAAAAAAAAAGCGGGGGGGGAGGATTCATTTGTAGGACAGGACAGAAACATAAACCCTGTGGAGTTAAGACTGTTTCGAACATGCTGGACAGTCGTGAACCAGTGGTTTTCTAGCACTGAATCCCAAAAGCACATCGCCAAAGATGTGCTTCCTCTGAGCTAACAAGTAGTGGTGAATGTGAGGCTGGGAACTCAGGTGGGCTCCTGTGTACAGGCTGAGCTGAGGCAAAGCAGAAAAACCGCTGAAGACCGAGGTTTTCCTGTTTCACCCTTAGGACCGTTCTCGGGTTCCAGAGTGTCACCCAACTCTTGCTGTTACAACCACTTTTGTTGTTCTTGTTGTTGGGGAAGAGGAAAGCGATGCTGAATCCCAGTGCCAGTGCTGTTGCTCAGTTCCCAGCACTGTCCACACCCCCACTGCGATGGTCCTTCCGCCTCAGCTGCTATGTGGTGCCCATGGCCCAGGGCACCAATCAGACCCTCTAGCCCCTCTGCTACACCTAGTGCCTACAACTTTCCCGCATTGACTAGTCATAGGAGAACCGCCGTCTGCTCCACGGTGCCACAATTGGCCACTCCTCTTCTTAAGCTTAAGTCCTTCAGTCCCAAGGTAGATAACTCTATGCACATCAACAACCTTTGGGATGCCTATGTGTGTTTTGCACAGTTTGCAAGCTGCACTTCTGCAGTATTTCCTGAAATCTTTGCAACTACATAATCTCAGGCCAGGTTGCATTTGTACCTAAAAGGGGGGGAACTTGTTCTGGATTGATGCTCCTCTGTTTAGGAGGAAACTAGAAAAATCTCCAAAGAATCCAGGACAGCAAGGAGGGAAATGAATTGGAACCCAGCCTGTCTCGTTAGTACCTCGTCACTTTGTATACAAGTCATTATGAATGATTTATTAATTCGACAAACATTTGTAGGCATTCAATAAATATTTGCTTAATGAATTGCCGAATGCATTAGCTACTTGTTAGGCACTGTGGGCTGTGACACTGGAAGAACAAGACACAGTTTGGCCCCCAAGGAGCCCATCCGATGGTGTGGCTGGTGGGTGGGGTAGGCAGGTAGGGAGGCATTGTGAGAAGAATTAATTTCCAAGAGTATTCACTCCATCCCAGGCACCTCGAAACTCTCTTCGTAGATTATGTCACTTAATCTTTACCATAGCTTTACTAAATCTGCTCACAGGCGAGAAGTTCAGAAATCAATCCCGGGTAGTCTGACTCAGACCTCACACTGTATGCTGCGGTGCCCTGGGGCAGCTGTGGGCGAGCAGAGGAATGGATGGTTCGGGGAGATAAAGGATGTGAAGACCAAATGTTTGGTTGGAAGGGCGAGGGAGAACCAACAAGGAAGCCGAGACTTCCACGTGGAGCAACGAGGAAGCTGGTGTGGTGTGCTGAGCTGGCCCCTTTGCGTGAGGAGTAGGTTGCTGGGTACAGTGTGGAGGAATGACCACAGCAGTTGGGGACATGTTGAGTTTGAAGTCCCTGTTGGACATTCAAGTGGATTTCCAAGCAAGCTACTAATGAGGCTCTGTTACACTCATAGAAGAGGTCTGGGTAGAGACGAGAGTTGGCTGTTGTTGGACGAAAGTTTTGTTCTTGCCACTTGATGGTTTAATGCTTTAGTGAGGGGCTGGCAGTTCATAAATGCTTTGGTTGTATTATTTGTTTGGCTTGTGTTGAAATTTTAGACCTATGATCATGAGTTATTATGTTCACCCCCTTTACCCTTCCCCCAAAAGCATATACCCTTCCCCCCAAAACATATACATGTATATATACATAGAGGGAGGAGAGAGAAAGGCAGGGAGGGACATGATGAATATGGATACACCTGAACTAGGGGATGCAGTTCCCACGATTAAGACACAGTTACTGACCCCAAACACTCACTGTCTCATACAGAGGAGTAGAGAGAAGCGGCCCGTTTATGCCCTCTCCTCTTTCCCCTGGTTATTAATCCGTCACATTGTACTTTATTCCGGTCTCAAGAGGCTGGCTTATGGCAAGTCTAGGAGCTCAGTTTAAGTCATCCAGGGTGACTTGAACCTCTCTGTCCAAGGACGTGACCATTCATCCCCAGAGACTGGTCCAGGCTGGAGCGCATGGACGGAAACGTGAATTCAGAGAATCGCAGGACGCCCTGTGGGCAGAGGAGCGGGCTGCGGAAAGGATGAAAGGCGGGGTGTCGGTGGGCTCCTGGGCGCAGCTGGCCATGGCTGTGCTTCATTTGCCCCATGTCAAGCTTTCTTTCCCGTAGATCGTGAGTTGTCTCTGAGAGTGAGTGTCTAATTAGTTTGCATTTGATTTCTTGGCTGCCTAATGAACTACCTCTGTAGTTCTAGCTGTGATGTCATTAGCATCTCATTGCCTTGGGCACTAACTCAGGAGAGAGAGTCTTAAGCAGCCTCAGAATCCTACAGGAATCTTAGCAATTTACTTCATCCCATCTCCCTCCAACTCTGTGACCTGTTGGTTCCTACCAGCAGAGCAGACCCTTCGTGAGGACGGGCCCGTCACTTTGATCATCCTCGTATGGTTCGTGAGCCTAGGTGGGTCAGGGTGTACACGGCGAAAGCCACGGGCACATCCACAGTGAGATTCTGAACATCGAGGATGCCAATATTCTCATTCCACAATATTCTATTGGGGAAATTCGTCCACTGTGTGCTGTAGGATACAGATTTAGCCTAAAGCAAATGGCATTTATTTATAGCAGACTGTATTTGCAAAATGCTTTGCAGTTTTGGGGCTGTTAACTACATTCCAGGTGGGCTGTTCTTCTACTTATAAGAAAGCGAAGTGTCATTGCTGGACTGCAGCGCCTCCGTGGGAGCGGCGAGATGAATTCTGCAACCAGGGATCAGAGGGGGTCACGCCTGGGGCTTCTTGATCACAAGGCACCTTCGCCAATTATAATCTTTTAAGACTTCAGCTGTAGCTTTCTTATGTCCAGGCACTCTGTAACTTGTTGAAATCGTATGTGCATTTTATTAAAAGACTGCGTAGTGTCTTAAAGTGCTCAGGCGTCTCCACCCACGAGCTAGAGGGAGCTAAGAGGCAAGAAATGCCTATGGAACGTCATCCGAGCGGCCAGTGCAGGGGGAGCTGTTGAACCACGGGTCTCCTCCCCGTGACTCTCCACACACCCACCTCTCTTCTGCCCGCTGCAACATGGAGGGGGAGTTAAAAGCAAATGTCAAAGATCAGACTCTCCTGGAGCTTTTAGGATTTGAGCTACTCTTTCACTGACCAGAGATGATGGTTATAGGTGCTCTCTTTGGGCAAAGGGAGATTTATTTGGGCTTTCACCACCGGATTCCATCATTTTAAGGAGTATTTCCCAATTGTGTCTTCAACTGTGCATGGAAAATGCATTTCCTCTTTGAAAAATCTCTCTCTCACGCACATCTCTATTCTTCGCTGTAGCCTGAATAGATGGCTTTGGGAGTTCCCTGCTCATCACCTCTGTATAAATCCGGCTCCTCTCCAGACAGCTCCGTACTGCATGACGAGGGAACTGGAGGGGCCTTCAGCAGGCCCCCTTTCTAAGGAGCAGAATATTTTCAGGAGAAGGAAAATTGGCTTCTGGATTAAAACAAGAGTTTGACGGTCTGCCACCATCTTCTTTGCCATCCTCCTCCCCATGCCTCTCTCCTCTCTAACCTTGCACCTGTCCCGGGCCGGGGGATATGGAGGGCGATTCCTGAGTCTTGATTTTAATTGGGATCGTCAGAAGACAGCCGCCAGGGAACAGCCCCTCAAATGCTTACAGCAATTACAAGCCTTAATGATGGCGCGCTGGAGGGCAGGGAGGTGGTCACTGTGCTCCACTGTGTTTGGGGATGCAGTGCCCTCTAGTGGCCGCGTCTGTCTGTGCACCGGTGCCTCCGAAGTAATGGATGGGCGGTTGTCCCGCCCAAGGATGTTTATAGGGTAGGTGGTGGGGAGGAGGGGGCGGAGTTCCTGGGTATTTGGGGATTAAAGGGTGAGAGAAAAGGTGACCTATTATTTCTCCCTTGAAGTAAATTTTACTGCATGTGAAGGATATCCAGGGGATTTTAATTTTCTGTCTCTCAGTTACTTCTGTATCTCACTGTGGATGTTTCTCCTTGGGATACATTTTATGGAATGACGTTACTCGTTAATTTCATACTATTTCTTTGAAAAAAAAAAATGGTACCACAACTTTTTTAAGTAACCAGGTGTTACTTCCCCATAAGTTTTTGTGTGGTGCCCAAGTGGCCACACAGAATTCATCACAGATAGTGTGCTCACGGAAGTCACTTTAGACTTGCTGTGCCCCTCTAGTGGTCGTTTCATGGGAACTCTTTCCCAGCCCCTGCTGAATCCTTTCTCTACAAAAGGAGGGCTGTGGGTTAATGAAATGCTTCTGACTGTAAGGGCCATGAGGGTCCTCCAAGAGACCCTCAAGCTCTCTGGCATGGTTTCTTGCACTGCAAGAATTTTTTAAACTTTGTCTTGGAAAGAAATACTGTGTCTTTTCTGATTTTTAAAAAAATTTCATTTACTTTCCCAGTGAAAGGCGGCCCATTTTTCTAGAAATCACTTCAAGAATCCAAACCTCCCTTATCTCTGCCCAGTCCATATAGCCTATTGAAGAAGACTGAGGGCATGGCCAGGGGCTGGGTGGGGAGAGCCCTGCTAGACTGTGCTCACCTTACAATCACTCCCAGCCGGGGGGCTGACCAGGGCACCTAAACCTGAATGTGGATCAAGAGTTATAGGTGGCACTGAGTGCCTCTGGGGCTGGCCGGTGTGGGCTCCTGGGCCTCTCTGACACCATTCTTCTTTATGCTGTATGCACTTACACAGTTCTTATAACCTAGGAAAGGCTTCAGTTCAACTCTGGGTTTATTATTAAACAAATTGCAAATGTGAAATAAATGATACCTGATGTTTACAGTCACCGAGTGAGTCCTTCACGTTAGTGTGAAGGAGTTTCTGGAGGAAGCTGCCTCACCCGCGTAATGAGGGTGTTCATCTGGGAAACAACAGTGTCGTAATGTCTCGTGACATGTCCAAATGGGCTCAGATTACGTAGCAAACCCCGGGGGAGGAGCACAGAGAGCTCCCTGGACCCCACAGGAGAGAACCCTGTTAGAAAGTCTGTGAGCTGTAGCTTGCAGTCACCCTGTAAAACCCCTTTACAAACCCTTCTAGTCATTTTCCCCCAAAGATCTGGCCCATCAAGTACCACGTTCCTGAACTGTCCAAGATGACCAGAACGAATGTTCTGTATCTGCCCCTTGTTTCTAGAAGCCCAGTGGTCTCCGTGAAATCGTTTCATGTTCAGGCCTGTAGCTGTGTCGTGAAGGGTCTGGGATCTCTTACGGAGCCCAAGGGCTTTTGGTCAGTGGACTGTACTTCCATCTTTGTCTAGCATGAATAAGTTAAATGGGAAATCATGAACGCTTGGAAGACAAATTCCAAGCCGTGTTTTCTTCCACAGGGAACAAAGTATTACTTATTTTCAGGTAGGCATTTCTTATCTTTGTCACCAAAAGTAAACCAAGAATTTCTCTAACTACCTTTCATTCATCAATCAAAGCCTAATATTATAAATCCGTCTCTGCTTCGGAGGGCCCAAGCTCCCTCCCATCTTCCATGCACTGAAGAATAAGGAAGCAGAAAAGTCCTCTTCCTTCCCAGTGACTTAAAGGCTTTGGAATCGGACAAAACTGGATTCAAATCCCAGCACTTATAACATGCTAGCTGTGTGACCTTGAGGCTCTTGGCCTCGCTTTCCGCCTCCATAAGATGGGTGCAGTGGTGGAACTCCATGCAGAGAGTTCTTGCATGGGTTCAAGGGGGCCCATGACAGATCTTACTTCACAGTTTAAGTAAATCTTACCTCTCCTTCTGATTAAAACTCTTATGCTGATGACTGGACATGTACTAGCCACTATGTTATGTGCTTTAAAAACATGTTGCCATTTATTTATTCCTCACACATCACCTGTAGGCACATTGAATATCTTCATCTTACGGATGAAGAAACTGAGTCCCGGAGTCATCACTGTTGTTACCGTTTTGGATTGTTGACTGTCGCAGACCCCACACAGACACCACCGAGGCATCCCTCGGAGGAGGGGATCGGGTTGCTGAGGAGTCTCCAAAAGGAAACAACCCGATCTCACGTGTGGAAGGTCATTTGAACCCTAATAGGTTAGAGGGAGGACGGGTTCCCCGCATTGATGGGGTCGTCAGAGTCATGTCCCTAACAGTGACATTTTGTGACCTTTCTAAGATTTGACTCCAGCACTCGGGGGCCACGAGATCATGCAAGACCTCGCTCTTCCACCTGCCTCATTGTCCCTTTTCATTTTGGGTCTGGCAGGCAACTCCCCATCCGACGAGTCAGAGGAGCGGGAAAGAGACCCCAAGGTGCTGACGTTCCCAGAGTACATCGCCAGCCTGTCAGAGTCCGGCACCAAGCGCATGGCGGCTGGGGTCCGCATGGAATGCCAGAGCAAGGGACGATGCCCCTCCTCCTGTCCCCTGTGCCACGTGACATCCAGCCCTGACACTCCGGCTGAGCCAGTCCTGCTGGAAGTGACCAGAGCAGCCCCCATCTACGAACTGGTGACCAACAACCAGACCCAGAGGGTAAGAGGCCCGGGACTCGGGGGACTCAGTGAAGCATCAGCAACAACAGAGGCTTTTCGGGCGACAGGGTATAGCTGAGCTCCATGCTAGCGTATGGATACTGAGATGTTTTGTTCAGCTAATCCAGGCACATAATTTGCTTAGACTTGCATGTTTGCATATTAAGTCAAAGCAGGGCCTCCACAACCCCCAAGGTAAGGACTCAGGAGTCCAGCTCAGCATCTGTGGAGGTCCTCGAGCAGCAAGCGCTGGGAGGAAGGAGGAGGATAGGGAGGTGTGGCATTCACAGCCACCAAAGCCATCATTCAGAAAGCCTCAGGGACAGTCATGGGGGAAGGCTGGCTCCCCTAACAGATCCTGAGCCTGGACTGGCTGCAGCGAGACTAAGAGGAGTGTGTCCGGCATAGGTCCTAGAGGGAAGGGTCTGGTCTTAGCCCCGGGGGGATGGTTTCCTGCCCGTGGCTCTGACTCTAAGAACAAAGACCACAAAACACCACATCCGTGCAAATCTTCTGCCTTATGTTATACTGCGAGGTCATGACACATTCCAAGCACCCCTCCGTTCTCTGTGTGGCTTCCTTTCCAAAGGTGCTGAGAAAATGAATGGAGCCAAAGGGACAAGCTGGAGAACTGTGGCAGAGGCAGGGGCTTAGCTCAGTCCCTAGCTCTCTGATCTCCTCAAGGACACAAAGAACAGAGTGGGTCACACTGACAATAGCAAGAATAAAAGCATGAAAGCTCAGGGTATGGGGCTTCTGACACCACAAGCAAAGGTGACCTTGAGGGACAAGACATGGTAGAATCAGAGCAGAGAGCTCCTTACCTGCCTGAGAGCTTTGCCCATCCAGGTAGGGTGATAATTGCTTTCTCTTTCCTCTTTTAAGGGATACCTGGTGTGTCACAGTTGTTTCATAGGTGATGCTCAGACCAGCAGGGAGCGATTCTGCACGTGTGTGCTGCTCTCGCCTTTCTGCCTCTGCTGATGATATTTCATTGAATGTTTGAAAATAAGGTTCCCCACAGGAACAAAAGGATAAGTGGTTCCTTTGGCCTATGAACACCTCTTCATTCTGGTGGAAGTGACGGGGGAAGAAGAGCTTGGGAGAAGAGACCGTGGAAGGGGGGCTTGCAAGGATGACAAGAAGGAAGGGTTGATGTCACCATGGAGATCCAGCGTTGCAGTGGCTTTAATCCAGCACCCTTCCCTGTCCTGCTTTATCTCCTGAGAGCACCCAGGGCTGCTGCCGCTGGTGCCCCCAGAGCTCTGAGCACTTACCCCAGGGGTACACTCACAGAGGTGGGGGTACACTCACAGCACCACCCTATGGGACAAGGCAGGCAAAGTTGCAGAGTAAGGAAAAGCTGGGTGGGAGAGGAGGACAAAGACTCCCAGTGTCCTGCAGGGGCATTGTGGGTAAAATGGGGAAGCTGGAAATTTGTGTCTTTAGCATCTATTTGTGGGAAGCTAAAGGATCTCCTACTGGCCAGACCTTGGCCCTCCCCTGTCTCCCTGCACAGGTTTTAAGAGCGGGGTTGGGAGAGACCATCCATCTGGCCATATTTGAACATTATAATTTCTAAATACATAGACAAGGTGGCCCAAGGTGCTTGGGCCCAGGATTCTTTTCTCTTATTCTTTAGATATAGTCTGTCTTCTCTCTTCATTCTCTCTGATCCTCTGCTTTTCCTTCCAATTTTCCCTTCCTCACAAAGAATGCAGATGTGGAATGAAGAAGCCAAAGGAGAGGGGTGCTAAGTCATGACACTAACTCAGTGTGTGTTCTTCTCTACCCCTCTGGTAGGTGTGGGGCCAAATTTTCTAACCTCTCTTGGGTTCCTTCTGTTGGACTAGATCATCCATGTCATATTTCAGTCTACTGATGAGCAGCAGTCTAGAACCCAGGAGGTCCAACCATATAACCCACCAGGTATCTCCAACCCAACATCTCCCAGCCCAAACAGTTACCCTTGTGCCTCAGTCTCAGGGAATGGGATTCTTTTCTACCAACTTGCTGCGGCTGGAGGCCAAATAGTCTTCCCTGACTCTTCTTGTCACTCCCCAACATCTTTCTGTCACCAGGGGTCACAGATCCTTTGACTCCATCCTCCTGTGATTGTACCTGCTCCCAGCCACCCACTACAACAACAGCCCACCACCTCCTCGTTACAGTAGCCTCTTGCTGGGGTTCCCGTGAGGCCCATCAGAGTTCTCTGTCCCATGCAGACGTCCGATCCTGTAGCTGCAGGGCGATCCAGGGTTCTGCAGGATCTGCTAAACACGATCTGAAGTCCTTGGCCGATCGTTAGAAGGGCAGGTCATTGTCCAATTTGGTCCTTGCCTACATGGTTGGGTTGTGCCCCCTCTATGCTTTGTATTCTGTCCTCCAAATTTTAACTCCGGGTACCTCCTTACACACCACACATTTTCTGTTGTGCATCTGGCCCTTCAGACTCGTCCCTCTCTCTCCCAGGAATGGCCTCGCCTACACTTCTGCCACGGGCAAGCTCTTGCTAGGACAGTGCTTCCAGGTTTCATCTCCAGCGTCCACAGCTGTGATCAACCCTCCCTTATTCTCCCAGGCCAGCCCCGTTCCTTCAAGTGGCTCCCATTGTCTGTGTCCCTACATCTTCTGAAGCACGTATCACCTGCTGTTGTGAGGACTCATGTGTTTGTTTATGGATTTGTCCTGCAGACTCTGCGAAGCACTCATTCGTCTATGGAATCCCAGAGCCGAGCAGCAGTGACACATAGCTGGGGCTCTGCTGAGTAAATGAATGAAAGAAAGAAATGGAGGATTGACTAGATGGGTGAACTTGGCCTGAAAGTTCAGCTGCTTTCTCTAAAACAAAATAAGAACAAAAAATGGGAAAATCCTGGTTCTTTTCTGGAATCAGGATTAAACCCAATAACAAATGAGGATCCCCAAGCAATGCCTGCTACATTGTAGATACCAAGGAAAATGTAATTTTTTTTTCCTCTTCCTTTCCAGAAGGGCTCCTTCTTGAGTTCCCCTCTTCTACCCCATCCTACCTTCTGTAGTTACCAATAGCCTAGGATTCATGGAGTAGAAACTTGTAGAATTGTGTGAACTGAAGGTGGAAAGTTAAAGCTTTTGAGGAAATGTCTGTCATCCTAACTGTTGGTCCTTACTCCTTTGGGTTGAAAATCTGATCACACTGCTCCCCTGTTTAAAACACTTTAATGGCTTTCCCCTGCCCTTAGAATGTGACACTGTCCCTTACCATGGACCCCAGGGCCTCTGTAACTGGCCCTGTCCTCTCCCACTTGCGGAGCCCGTCTCTGCCCTTCACTCTAGCTCTGACAGCCAGAGGAGCCTTCTCTCAGTTGACTTTAGAGGTCTAGTTTCACCCAGGCTGAAGGCATCTTAATACTGGTTTTTCCACCTGGGACACTTCCCCATCTTTTCTGACCAGATAACTCTTGATCTGTCCTTCCAAGTTCAGATAAAAATGCACATCCTCATGGAAACCTTCTCCAACCCCTCCGTGAGATTATCTCCTTTCCTTGTCCCTCCTGTCTTAATTCACCCTTTTCCTTTAGAGTCCTTGCCACCAGTCCTAGTAATAGTCCTTCCATAGTCCTAGTAATTTGGTTACTTATGTAACTTTTGCTTGTTTATTATTTGGCTGCAAGATTACGTGGGCAGGGGCTGAGTCCTTAATGCTGAGCCCAGGAGCCGGACCCTTACAGGTGCTTACCTAGTAATTGTTGACTAAAGGCTGTATGCGGGCAGTCACAATTTCCTGTTTATTCTGCTTCTCTCAGGGAAAGTCGGTTTTCTTAGTTTAAGAAAGTGTACTTTTGATTCGAATTTGGTTCAGTCAGGCAAAGTATGCAGTGAGCACCTACGGCACACCAGGTTTCCGGCTGGGAGCTGGCCGGGGACCAGTCACATGGAGCTCAGGCTCTGGTGTGGCCCCCACTCACTAGGCTCTGACCCTGAGTAAGTCACTAACCTCCCTGACTCTAAGCATCCTCCACTGTAAATCCTGTTTACCACGGAGCTCAAACTACAGTGTTAGCCTGAAAAGGGCCTTGAAATTCTAAAACTACACACATATTATAGTGATAATCAAGAATTGGTCCCTGTTCCCTAGAAGCTCCCAATCAGGGGGGTGGGTGGGTGGGAAAGGGGTTAATATGGAAGTTTATTTCAACTGTTCTAACCTAAGATGGCCTACAGGAAATCCTGGAGGCATATCACTTAGGGTATCAGCTTTCAGCTTGGACATCTCAATTTTTATAGAGTTATCTATCATTTTTTTGCTTATTCTCTTGTTTTCTCTTTTTCTTCCTTCCTTCTTTCCTTCCTTCCTCCCTCCACCCCCCCTGCATCCCCTCTTTTCAATTTTTTTGGCCAAAAATTTTCCAAGATGACTGCTGCTTCATTTCTCTAATTTACTAATTCTGTGTGGGTTTGGTAAGAGTGGGTCAGAGAGAAGAGACTCACGGGAAAACAGAGGCTGCAGACAACGAGCTGACCCAGAGAAAAAGCTGATCTCGGCCAGAGTGGACGGCCACATGCCTTGTGGCCAGGCTTGCCCTCTCCCTGTCCCCGGGCTGGGGTGGAGGCAGCAGGGCCCCACTAGGGTTCAGTGTCCATCAGGATCTGTTTCACCAGGGAATTGCCCCATCTCAAGTTCTGTTCCCTGATTTGTCTAATTTTATCCATTTGTCCTTTCATCTACTAGGGCAGTATCTGCTGTGAAGTCACTGTATGTAAATAATTTTTCTAGGCTCTGTGGCATTTATTTGCTTCTGTAGAGGACCCAAGCCTGTCCTCCAGACATAGTACTGATCGCTGATGTTTACTGATGACCAAGGCACTATTTATACGTGACTAATGCGTGCAGTGCACAGGTCCCTTGCTCTGCCCTGTGGTGTCTATTGTTTTGTGGAATCATCACCACAGCCCAGTGGGGAGAGGGCTGTTTCTGTCCCGTGTTTCCCATTGAGGAGACCAAGTTGGTCTAATTTGCTGCATGTCCCACGGCAGGGACTGGCCGAGCTGAAGTCCTCACCCAGGGCGGAGGCTCTGGAGCGCGGTTCTTCACCTGTGCGTGGCATGGTGCCTGCCTTCCACCAGGAAAGAGAGGCCTCACAGGCATGCACAACCCAAGGCAGAGCTGCCTAAATACTGTACGTGAGGGACAAGGCATGTGAAGGAACGCAGCGGAGGCTGTGCTGCGCAGGACCCAGAGAGCAGACGAGACTGCCCGGAGAGGCATTTGAGAAAGGGCCGAGTGCCTCAGGGCAGATGGAAGAGGGGTCAGGCCAGTGCGTGGTCAAGAGGTTATTGTTGCTAGGGCCCTGGGTGTGGCGTGACGGACGGACGGAGAAGGAGGGAGAAGTAAGACCTACTTCCAGGGTGACAGCCCTCGACCACAGGGGTGAACCGGTACACTAATGGGACAGCAGCACCCGGGAGGTCCTGTGAGGTCCTGCTTCCCAGAAACGGTCTCTTGGGGTAGGAACTGTAGGTCAAGAAAATGGTGACATGGGGTTCCAGCCTACCGGCTGGAAGTTCTCTAGAACCAAGCAGGGCCTGGATTGTGTCTCCGGACTCCGGCGACACAGCCCTGGCTCCCGGACACTCATCCTTCCTTCTCTTACAGCTCTTACAGGAGGCCATCATGAGCTCACTGTGGTGCTCGGGGACCGGAGATGTCATCGAGGACTGGTGTCGATGCGATGCCACAGCTTTTGGAGCGGATGGACTCCCCACCTGTGCGCCTCTCCCGCAGCCCGTGTATGTCTCCCTTTCTCTGCCTCTGTTGCGTGCCCACTCCACTGGGTTCTGCAAACATCTCTTAGAGAGCATCCACTCATGGGAAAGCAGGAAGCTGGGTGCCAGGGAACAGGAAGAAAAACGCGAGGCCCTCAGCTAGCCTTCGATCTTAGGGGAGGCTGCCCACAGAGTGTCACCGTAGAAGACATGGTCTGATGAGGGTTATCAGAGACATTTAGGTCAAGTGTGAAAGAGAATGGTCATGTCTGAATTTGGGGCATGGTGAAGGCTTCACGAAGGAGATGGCACTTGAATTTCTCCCTGAAGGTAGAGAGGGTAGGACAGCACGGGCAGAAGATCAGATGGGTAAAGTGACGTGGCAGTGGAGGAAGTGAGAGATCGGTAGTGAGACTCTACGAGGCCAGTGACACATTTCCGGGGTAGCAGCACTGTGTGGAGCCGTTAGGTACTGTTATCGCTTCTGTTTAAGAGACAAGGAAATGCATTCAGATGGGCTGAATGTTTTTTCCAAGGTCATCAAGCAGAAAGTAGAGCTGCCACCCCTAAGAGGCTGTGATCTCAGCCATGATAGTGTGGAGAGGACACGATGAAAAGATGACTTTGGGTAGAACCAACGGCGGTGGCCGGGGGAGGGGATTGTGGGCGACTCACTGGTGTGGGAAGGAGAAGGAGGGAGAAGTTGAGAATGGACCTATGACTTCGGCCCCGGTGGCTGGGAAGATGAATAGGTCACAGGTGAGAAAAGAAGCATCAGGGGATATGCAGGTTTGAGGAGGAGGTGGGTGTCCGGTTGGACTCATCTTGGAGACAGAGCAGGGAACTTTTACTGAGATGTTCAATGGTCAGAGGGAAGGATGGCTTGGAGAAATAGACATGAGAGATAAGAAGACTTAAATCAACCCCAAAGAAATGAACAGTGGAACCACAGGTAGGAGAAAGAATGCTCCCGAATAAGAGGAGGAGAGGATTGGAGATGGCAATTGGGGCTGTTTGCATTTGAGGGGTGAATAGAACACAGAGGGCTGCAGAGGTGGTTCAGGATGAACGTGTCTAATTTCCTTGCTCTCAGGGGAAGGCTGAACAGAACTGGGCAAATCCCTGTAAGCCCTGACAGGCTAAGGCCTGAGGCAGGCACCCACTTAGCCTCTACTGTGGCGTGTGCCCTGGGAGTGAAGCACAGAGATACAGTTCTCATAAGGAGTGCTGGCAGGAACAGCTGGTGTTGCATGGCCCCATGGGTGGCTGAGGCAAAGAAAGCCCAAAGGGAGGCTCAGGACCCTCGGGAGTAGGAGGGCTGAGGCAGCAGGAGCGAGCCAGCAGGAGGACATCAGCAAGCGAGAAGCTGGTCCTGTGGCTGCTGCCCTCCGGCCTGTTGCAGGGACGTGCTGGTGGGCATCGAAGAGCCAGGACTGACCGGAAGAGAACCGAGAAAGAGGAGAGCACAACAGTAGACAGCACAAACCAACGTCTTCTCTTGTCTACATGCCCTCTCTCCGTGGGTAGTTTTAGATACACCAGTGCTTGGATTCCTGCTCTTTTAAGAGGGCATGACTAGGGCCTCTTGAGTCAAAAGACAATCAAGCTCATTATTAGTCATAGTGCTTTCTTCTGGTTTCAAGGGAGCCACTAGAAGCAGATGGTGCTTCTGGATGGATGCACCCACTAAGAAAACTACCTGAATTTTGACACAACACTGAAGCCACTAACCAGTTATCATCAAGTGGACACAAGATCCCACCACTGGTGTCTTAGGGCTGATTTCCTTTCTAAGCCTGCGTTTACGGTATGTTATTGATAACGATCAAATTGGGCTAAATTTCCATAAGCAGGAACATTTATCAAGGATTTCACTTCTCTTGTCAACTTTAATCACTTCCTTTAGTAGCAGACCTTAGTTTCTTGAACGTTTCTTGGTAATTGGAAATAGAAATGCTCTCCGGTTTTACACGAGTCTATGTACATCACGCATGCTGCTGTTTTCTCAGTAGAGGCCGGCTTTAGTCCACATTTTCACAGAATCTGACTTCTCAGAAAGGCTTAGTTACGTACTTAAGCTTCCTAATGCTTTTTTCTTGAAAATAGCACTCGGCATATGACTCTAATTAATGAATTTGTCAATATCCGCACTGTTTTGGGTTTAGTCCATCTTTCACGTCATAGGCAGACTATGCAGTCCTTCATAGCAAGCCACTAAGCAGCATGTGTTTTGCATTACTTTCCCACTGGTTGAATTCCTTGCTATTGCTCCCACAGCCTCCCATGCTTTCTTCTTAAAGTTCTTATCACACGTTATTACAGTCACATGTATCATTGTATGTTTTCTATTGACCACCCCATGGAAGAAGGTAGCTGGAGCTGGCTCGTGCACCACTCCTTCTTGAGCACCAAGCGCATTCTGATACGTGATAGGTGCTCAACAAACATTTGCTGAATTGAAATGGACCATTGCCTTGATGTGCTCTGCCTGTAGCACCTGGCCCAGTGACCCCCTGAGACCGGAGACAGACATCTGTGGGCTGAGTAAAGAGCAGAGGTCGATGGTTATGGGAGGTCGTGAGATATGGGGACCAAGGATGAGGGTGAATGGCAGGGATGGTGTGTGACAGAGGGAGACTGGAATGAGCAGGGGCTGGGAGAATCCCCAGAAGTCAGTGGTCTAGAAAGAAACCTGGAACTGGAAGCAAGTGAAAAATCTGAGATACACCTGTGAAGTCAGAACAAGGCAACAAATTGAAACCACTTGGACCATGAGGAGATCCGTACCACAGACGTCAATAACGTGTAGGGAGTCTCTGCAAGGCACAAGCATGTATGAAATGGCAAGGCCAAAGAATGAACAAAATGGATAATTTGCATGGAAGGAGGAGATTCTGAATTGGGAAAAGCAAAGAAAGACTGGAGTTAGGATAATCAGGATGTTCAACAAAACCCAAGAGCAGAGAAAGAACCTGAAATTGGAGCCCAAGTTTGCAGCCATAGGACATCACCCCAAGGAGAACTTGACCTGTGGGCAACTTTCTCTTGCCCAGTAACGCCCCCCAGGAGCATGGCCTCCAAATTGAGCCTGTCACAAGGCCCAGCGAGCAGAAGGTATTAGGAAGAAAATCTATTAGTGTTGATAGTGAGAGAAGAAGCTGGGGATCCCCCCACAGAGCAATCCTGATAACACTATGGAAACTAAGCTGACCTTGGCCTTGTTAAGGCAGGGCTCTCCCAGATACCGCCTCAGTGAGCCATGGTATGAACTTTATCGGCACAGTCTCCTATTTTTAAGAGCAAATCCAGAAATTACATTTCCAGGCCCTATACGCGACCACCCAGAAGGCTTGGTCCACTGACCCTATAAGAGGTAGACGCTCATTCATCTTTGATTCACCTACTTATTTACTTATTTGCAAACAGACATTGAGTTCCTAATCTGTAACAGGCACTTAAGAGTAATAAAATACAGATTCCAGGGATCTCCAAGAACCATGGCTCTCTAGTAAAGGAGCCAGGTGCTCAGAGAGATCCTTGCAGTGGTTGGTTGGGAAAGGTTAGAAGGAAGACCTGAGTGTGTCACCATTGAGAAAGTGGCCAACATCGGAAGGGCACTGCAGGACTCGACAGGGTCCTCACGTCATGTCTCTTCCTGTGTTGTACTCAGGCTGAGACTCTCCACGGTTCATGAGCCCAGCAGCACCCTCGTGGTCCTGGAGTGGGAACACTCAGAGCCTCCAATCGGGGTGCAGATTGTAGATTACCTCATTCGTCAAGAAAAGGTCACAGACAGGATGGACCACTCCAAGGTGGAGACAGGTGAGTCTCTCTGACTTCATGGGTTCATCTCAATCCATTGGTAAAAGGAAGAGAAAAGAAAAATGTCCTGCCTCCTGGTCTATGCTCCAGGTCCCCGGCGTCCAAGGGCAGTGCAGGAGAAGCTGGGGGTGGGGGTTGTGTGCAGGGAGTGGGGAACAAGAACAGCCATCTCATCCATTTAAGAGTTTTGCGTGGTGAGCCTCTGACAGAGTCTTGTTTTGATTTTGTTTTTCTTTTTGTTTATTAAAGAGGTGTCCATTTCATTGCCTCTAGGCACACTCACAAAGAAACAATACAGTACACTAGTTGTCCTAGCCCACAATTAGGAAACAATTCTGTGCTAACCACTGCTATGATTACAGAAAAAAAAAAAATTCCTTTGCTAATAACCCCCCTCTGGGCAAAAGCATGAGCAAACAGATGTGCTTACCCCATGTCTTGTCCTAAAGCAAACTCTGCCGTTGCCAGGTCCCACTAGAAGAGGGAGGTCTTCAAGAAGTGGAAACACCCCATGAACAATGTCCCATGTCTTAGTATTTTGCTGCCTACATGTAGGGAAAGGTCAACATAAATCATCCCTAAAACCGACACGTGAGTGTGGTCCCCCACAGGATGGTGGCGTCCGCAGTCTGAGCAGGGTAAATGAGCTCTCCCGAAATGGTCAGCGAGCTCGGGAGACACATGCGCGGCCTTCTGGCACGGAGAGCTGTCCACTGCTACCTCCGAGGCCCTGTCCCTGATGTGTACAGGTGCTGCAAAGGGCTGGCAGGGACCACTGCCCACAGCAGCTGCTCCCTGCCCTTGCCAAGAACATTTCATAAAAGAACTCACACATGTGCGTACATCTTGCCATAGTTGTTTCTGAACTCACTCTGGACAAATGGCTCTAAATTGATTAAATTTACTGAAACAGAAAAGACAATTCCTTCTAGGTCTTTTTTCTCTACGAGAAATTCAAGAAGACTGGGGACCAAGGATCAAGCAGCTCTCATGTTAAGTTCTCATTGAACTAGTGCCATCTCCTTGCTTGGCCAGCATGTTTCTCATGGCCTTTTCCATTCCTCCCCACCCACCCACCCCCGGACAGAAACGGTACTGAGCTTTGTGGACGACATCATCTCTGGAGCAAAGTCTCCTTGTGCCATGCCCGCTCAGGTGCCAGACAAACAGCTCACCACCATCTCTCTGATCATCCGATGCCTGGAACCGGACACCATCTACATGTGAGTGACATACGCTTGCCTAGCTGTTTCTTACCCTGAATGTCCCACGGCTCTGAGCTCCTTCCTTTTTGTGCTTGAGTTCCCTCAGAAACTCAGAAAGATATTTTGAGTTTCTCAAGTCTTATCCTGATTGGCGTTATAGAGAACTTTCTAGGGACTAGAAAGGGAGGATTAAGAAAGGCAGGAGAGCCCCATCCTTCAAAGAGTTTGCAACACAGAAAGGAAATATACTAACAACTCACTTTAATATCAGATAGGAAGACATAGGGGCTAGATGGAAGGACAAGGATATGTGGAAGAGAAGAGAAAGGAGTGGCTCATTCTAACGAGAGAGGACATCACTTACTTGGGTCGTGTAGAATTTCAGTAGGTAGAGTGATGTGGGAAAAGGCAGAGCAGCCTACGGAACCAGCAAAGGCAAAAGCAAAGAGGCATGAAGGTGAGTAGCAGGTAGTCCAATCGCGTGGAAGCAGATGGTGAGTACAAGGGAATGGAAGAAAGTGATTCTGGAAAAATACAGTGAAAGCTCTACGTCAAGGGAGATTATTAATTTTTTTTTTTTTTTCAGATGAAAACTGTAGAATAGCAAGAACTCTGGTTTAGGAAGCTAGTTCCAGTGACTTTGAAATAGTTTATAGAGGCAGAGATGGTCAGCACGTTTCTCCAAAGAAAACACTGTGGACTCCTATCTCATGGCACTTGGAATAGCCCCATTCTCCCTGGAAGAGCTTCCTCATTTCTCCCTGTGCTCCTGGAACAATAGGAAAGTAGTTGTGAAGCAGAGACATTTAAAAAAAAAAAAAAAAACACCAAAAGAGGAGAGAGACTTAAAGAATCCTTAAAGTCATGATGAGAAAATTGGGAGAAGGGATCAAGGCAGAATCCCTGGTGATGTAGTTCTGGGACCTTTGGACACCATAGGTGTGAAAAACATTTTACAGTTTACAGATGAGGTCACAAGAATAGAGCCAAAGTAGCCAGAATAAATCACTTCCATTTCCACAGGTAAAGAATTCAAAGGTTAAAAACAATCCACCAGAAATGTGAGTGGCATGGATTCCAAGATGAACGTAGATGCTTAGGCTGAACGTCTTCCATAGAGGAAAGAGATGTAACTGGGGGCCCTACTAGTAAGATACATAAAGGCAAGGGATATTCTAGAGGAGCTGGAAAATACAGAGAGATGGAAAGTTTGATACCAGGACAAGGGAAAGCTGGCCTCCTTGGGATTTTAGCTCTCTTGCTACTGGGCAGCTATGGCCCTTTATGCGGAAGGAAACAGGCAGAAAGAGGAAAGATTAGAGACAATGCAGTAAAATGCCTCAAATTCAGTGAAATTGGAATTCTCACTTATAATAAGAGCTCACTAATTCCTGTTACTTAGTCACAACTGTTAATTAGGAACTGTGAAATTCCTGTGGACCAGCCCTCACCCGTCTTGGGACCCTCCCCACGTTGGCCTGATTTGGCCATGTTTCCTGAACAAAGACCCGAGACGGATACCTTCTCCCAGTCTGCTGTCTTCGGTGAACCTCCAGCGTTGCCCTCTTAGGTCTCACAAGCACCAACTTTCTGTCTGTGTTGAGGACGTTAGAGTCCCAGACAGTGCGTGGAGCTGCGGGAAGAAGCTGCCGGCTAGGGGGCGCTCCACTAGGTGGCGCTGCAGATCACGCGAAGACGGCAGTGGCGGGCCTAAGGGCGCCGGTCCTCCTTGGAGCTCAGAGGGCAGATCTTCAGAGCCTGGTACAAGGAGAAAGGCCCGGGTTAATTGTTGGAAACACATGGCCCCAAGCCTGGTTCTGTGTCTGAGCACTAGTCATTGTAAGCAGGATTGCAACGAAGTTTCCTTATTATTAAAAGGGAGAGTGCAGCCTTCGTTTATGGGGTGCTTACTGTGTGTGCAAGTCCCTGGGGACCTTTGCGGACCCTGCGAGGTTGGAGTCTTGCTCTCGTCTTCTGGTTGAGGAAACTGAGCTTCAGCAACACAGAGTGACTTCCGCAGAATGGCAAGCTGGTTGTTTGGGGTGTGGCAGAGGTTAAGAATTGAATCAGGGGGGCGCCTGGGTGACTCAGTGGGTTAAAGCCTCTGCCTTCAGCTCAGGTCATGATCCCAGGGTCCTGGGATTGAGCCCCGCATTGGGCTTCCCCCTCTCTCCCTGCCTGCCTCTCTGCCTACTTGTGATCTCTGTCTGTCAAATAAATAAATAAAAATCTTAAAAAAAAAAAATTGAATCAGGGCCTGCCTTTCCTTCACTGACCACCTCACGCTCTGCAGCCTCTCCAGGCTGCTGGAAGGATCTAGCAGCACAATGGCATTTCCTCACGTGAAAGCGTGGAGCTGGCTCTTCCCCTGGGCTCCGCGGAGGTAGCCGTGCGTTTCAGCATCGCTGGCTTATTTTGTTCGCCTGCCCATTTTATTAAATGCAGTTAAGAAACATGATACAGAGAATTCTGGGCCCACAGTACATAAACATTTAAGAATTCCGTGGTTGAAAGGGATCTTAAAGTGTGCCTGGTTCAATACTTTAGTCTACGGAGAAGGAAACTGAGGCCAGAGCGGGGAGGTGGCTGCCCTTCTAGCCCACCTGCTCGTCACAGCCTGTGCTCCCAGGAGAACCACAGCCTTCGGGCGCGTGTGGGAGTGGACAGATAGTTTGGAAAAGGAGAGCTGCCCCGGAGCCATCAGCAGAATCCCCCACGCTTGCACAGGGACACATGCAAGTAGCACACCAGCAGTCAGCCCTGGACACAGGGCACCAGGGTGCTCCTTGCACACCAAGTTTTAGGAGCCAGAGCCAGGCTGTGTTCGTTCTCACTCACACACACACCTTACACACTCTCATTCTCATAACCACTCTCACACACACCTTCATAGATCACTCACACACACCCATACTCTCACACTCCACACACTCACTGTCATATCACACACACTCATATACCCCACGCTCTCTCACATCCACATACACTCGCTCTCTCACACACACACACACTCTCACGCACCCACATACTCTCACACCTACAAACACTCTCCACCCACACACACACCCTCTCTCACACAGACACTCACACTGTTCATCACAGGCTCTAAGGACAGGCTGAACAATCCGGCTGGGCAGTCTCGGACGAGGCAGTAACTGTATTTCCACGTCAACCCTCCGGCTTGGGAGTAGGGCTTCTCTCTCCTGTGCACTCATTCCAGCTTACCTTCTTACTGTCCTGTGAGTGCTCAATGGTGGAAACCACAATGCTGACAATGAACAGAGCAGCCCTTCCCGAAGTTAGTGCATGTGCTACTTCCCCATGAAAATATGAAAAATGCTCCCTGGGCTTTGGTAGTAAATTTAAGCTGGCTGCTGTCCGCATCCCCCAGGACCTGCGGAGCTGGCCCGCTGAGGAATGGCTCTGAGGATAAGCACCATCTCTACTTAGAAGGTTAGAGGAAGCATCTTCTTTCCTAACACCTTGCTTTGCTATTAAAAATAGTAGGGCTCAGGACTCTAAATTTTGTACTAATTGCCCCTATCAGAATAATTGAGACTTGACTTAAGCACAGGCATTTTCATCCTAGCTGGGGATCCGATCGAGTGAGTGGGGAGCTTACTACGAGGAGGGCACGGAGCGAAGCTGCCCAGAGGAGTGGGAGCAGCTGGGGTGGGGGTGGGGGTCACACCATGCCAGGCTCCCAGGCACCGAAGCAGGGGGTCCCATTGGTAACCAGTTCAGTGCCCGAGGCTTTGGACATTTCTCACCACAGTCCAGGGACCCTGCTAGAAATTAAAGGGTTATGTAATGGTGGACCATGACAAGTGGCTGGAAGCCAGCTACAGACTGGCTAGGGCCGGTGATGTCAGACAGGTAAGCAGCATGACATCAGGTTCCAGCCCTGGCCGTGCTCAGGACCCTGGAGGGTGGAGGGGAAAAGATAAGGCAGAGCTGTCTCCCAGAGGATAGCGCACCAGGCAGGCTGGATCGCAGCCATGGAAAACCAGGGCAGGGACGCAGGAGCAGGACTCAGACCCGTGGTGGGGAGGGGCAAGGAAGGAGGAGAAGCTGGTGGTGAGAACTGGGGCCTGGGGCCGCCGGTGCTAGCTGCGTGGTGCCCGTGTACTGGCCAGGGAGGGAACAGGATTTCCTACTTCCCGACTCTGGTGAGAAGTGCCTGCCAACAGCAGAGTCACACAGAGTGTGCCACAAAGATCAGGTGGCCCACCCTTGCAGGGGGAACCGGACTTCTCAGGCCTCAGGGTCTCCTGGGAGAGAGGAAGTTCGCTCGGACCCTAGGGGGCCGTCCCAGCCCAGCTTGCAGGATGGTGGCCATTCTCACAGGCTCTCCTTTCTCTCCCTAGCAGTCCTGCTCCGTGGAGGGGCCACAGGTGTGTGTGGGCATGTCCATGTGTGGGGATCCCAGACAGCAGGTGTGGGTCTACAGGCTGCACTGGCCGCCTCTGGGCCCATCCCTGAGAGACTTAGTTTGAGAGAGTCTGGAATGGGTGGTCAATGGAAGAGAGCTGAGACCCGGCCTGAGACCCGGGTTGTAGGACAAGACTCGGGATCAGAGCCAGGTCAGGATCCGACAGGCCGATCGGATGCCCCAGCTGCCATTTGGTGGCCTCAGTCACAATTCTAGGAACAGTACGTATCAGGTGGGCTGATCAGGTGTGTGGGAGGGCCAGATGATGAAAACATTTCGGGGGGGCTGCTACTGCTAGGGATCCAGGCAGCCCCTGGGAAGCTGGGAGGGGCTGCTGTGGCGCAGGGAGCCCACTCAGACCAAGGAGGGAAGGGGCACGGGGACTGAAGGGATGCAGGTGGCTGGAATTTGGACCAGGGTCATGGTGGGGCTTAATATTGGGCAAAGAAGGTGGATCTGACCCAAGGAGGAGAAGCCAGTGAAATGGACTGGCTCGGAGGAGCCTCCTGGGGCAGGGAGGAGGGCAAGCCCAGCGCTGGCCCGGGCCTGACGGACAGCCAGGAGGCCAGGCAGTCCCATGCAGTCCCCAGCTGTGGTCCCCGCCCCGCCCCCAACCAGATCATCACATTCTCAGCAGCGGCCCTTCAGACCCAGCCCAAGTTCTGGCCCAGGTGTCTTCAGATTCATATGCCTCCCCTAGGCTCAGGTGCCTCAGTCTCCCCCGAGAAGGCTTGTGAGAGCACCTCTAGAGATTCTGCCGTAGTCGGGCTGGGGTTGGGCGGGAGAGTACTCGTTGCTGCCACATGCCCAGGGGATGCTGATGCTGCCGGTCTGAGGGTGCTTGGTTGGGAACCACGGCTCTGTGCCCTGCGGCAAACCCGTCCCTACAGAGTGTGGCCATCAGCTGGGGCCTCAGCTCCTCTCTGCTAACGACACCTTCCCCTATTGGCCAGGTTCACCCTGTGGGGAGTGGACAACACCGGACGGCGCTCCAGGCCCAGCGACGTGATTGTGAAGACACCTTGCCCCGTGGTGGATGATGTCAAAGCCCAGGGTAAGTGACACTGAGGCCAGCAAAGCCTGCAGAGGGACTCCCCTGGGGCCTCCCCTCACTGTGATGGAAGCGGGAGCAAGGGAGTCAAACAGAACCACACACGGTTCAGCGGGGAAGGGGGAGAACTCAAGGCCCACCCTGGAGCAGCCCGTGTCTCTGGCAGAGATCCTCCCGGTGCCCTCATTATCTCACATAGTCTGGGGGTCAGGGAGCCGGGAGGACACGCTGACGGAAGCCCTGGGCACACAAGGTAGCACACTAGGTGCTGAGGTCCATGGAGTCCCTGACCTCTACCCTCAGGAGTCCTCTCTTCATATGTGTGTGTCCATCTGCAAAGTTCTTTTGAAAGAAAACACAGGCTATGGATGTAGACATCTGTGCAAACAGCACACTTGCTGGAGCTCCCTTTCCTCACAAGTCTCCCCAGCGGGTCTCGATAGTGTCCCCTGCTCAGAGGAGTAGCACATGCCCTCCGCAGCCAGGATCTGGTCGTCCCGGGCACCCCTTCCGGGGGAAGAACAAGAACAGAGCTCTGGCCAAGCACTGTAGGCTCACCAGGGGACCAGGGCTGATGCGCATGTGAGTGAGGACTCGGGCCATCGCAGGGAGCTCAGGCTGTGCAGGTCTCAGCAAGGGAAACAGTGTGGCCGTGCTGACGACTGGCCCCTCACATCGCCTGAGAGATGGCTCCAGGCTCCAGGGGCATCCAGCTGCCCATGAGGGGCACAGGCCTGCAGGGATCAAGGGGTACGCACAGTGATGCGAAAGCACGGCGGGAAGTGACCAGGTCCACATTAACTAACCACCAATGCTGCAGCACTTTACAGCTTCTGGAAGGATTCTCAGATTCATCGCCTCATTTGATGTGTGTGACACAGCTCTTTTCAACCTAGGAATCTGATCATATTAAGGCCCTGCCTTCAAACTCGTGAATGGATTGCCATTCTTCTGTGACAAAGACCAAAATACTTAACAGACACATTAGGACCTAAATGAGGTGACCCTCGCCCACTTTTCCAGCTTCTTCTCATCCACTCTCCCCATCAATCTCTGCAGTTCAGCCTCATTGCCTTTCTCAGGTCCTCCACACATTCCCACTCCTACCACCGGCCCTTTGCACGTGTCCGTCTCATTACTCTGACCGCCCTTCACCCCCATCCCTGATTAATGATTAGCTCCTCTTAGCCAGCAGATTTCAGGTCAAGTGTCCCTTTCTCAAGGCAGTCAAGAGATCAAGGGTCACCGCCAGATGTTCTCACAATATCATGTTACTTTCCTTCAGCACATTCATCTCTGTTATTAGAATCACGTGTTCAATATCTACCTCCCTGGACAGCGAGCTCCAGGAGAGCAGAGTCCCTTTTGGTTTACCAACTATTATGTCCCTAACCCTTAGAAGGAAGGCAGCATGATGACTAGTTACCAACAATCTTGGGCTCTGGAGTCAGACCACCCGGCTTCACACCCCTGCTCTGCTATGTACTTGATCTTGAGCAGTTTACTTCACTTCATGCCTCAGTTTACTACTCTATAAAATGGGGGAAGGCTAATAGTTCCCTACCTGATATGATGCTAGTAAGAATTAAATGAATGAATTTACATTATTTTTTTAAGTGTCCATCCCATAGTAACTGTTCAGTAAATGCTGGGGAATATACATCCTAACATTGTGCTCCTTGTAGTCAACCTGCCACAGCAGGAGTCAGGGGACATAATGAGGTGACTTCAGCGGTACCAGCAAAATTTCCCTGACCGAAACTGGCTGCACCTAGAACCCCAGCATCAATGTCTCTGTTAGTTTGGAAATGCTACCACTACCATGCAGAGTCTGCTTTCTAAGAGGGACCCAATAAAGAGGTACTGGATGGATAGAATACTGCCTCCATTTTATAGATGTGGAAATGGAGAAGCGAAGTTGAGTGACTAGCTGACCAGGGTCACAAAGTGAGCGCTGAACAGTCAGCACACAGACTCATTATTGGATGTCAATTCCCATTTTGCCTGTGATGTTAAATTAGATATTTAGAAGGTCAGTGTGTAAAAGAGAGAAAACCTTTCTTTGTCTCTGAATGAAGAAAAGACCTAGGTTTAAAAAAGAAAGGAAGGAAGGGAGAAAAAGAGGGCTCAAATTAGGTAGAAAATAAAATTCTCCCTTTCAAGGGTTATTAAAATCCACTGGGGCATTCTGGGGGAGTGGAGACCTTTGTGTATAAGACAGATGTGCTTCTCTCTGGAGTGGGTGCTGCCTGGCTTATAGGGTAGGGACCAAATGACTTTTGAAGTTCTCAAAATCCCTTGATGATGAAACAGAGTCTGGAGTTGAAAACCCTCAGATGAGAGGCTACCTGAAGAGGCCCATGCCCCCCTTCAGTTATCATCTGTTGATTTCTTACTCCAGGCCAGAGAGGAACAGGTGATGAAAAGGTGCCCCAGCTAATTCTGTTTTGGAGAATTTGCTAATGGCCTTGCCAGCCACAGGAGGCTCCTGAGACTTGCTAAGTAGGCAGCAGACTGGTGGGGGTGCCTCGAGGGGGTCATGAGCAAGGAGATCTGCAGCCCCGTGCCACCCGCAGGAATAGAGGGACAGGCAGCAACTCTGGAGTAAAGAGGGGCCGACATCGAGTAGCCTGCCTGGGAGCGACCACTCTTCTGTTTCTCTGTGGGGCTCCTTTAGGTTAATTCCAGCCCCCAGAGTGAATCAAGCTATGCTTCTGCCCACGTGGGCTGCCCGGCAAAGGAGAGGGTCTGAAAGCCCAGCAGAGCAGCTGGGCACAGGCAAGTCAATTTCCCACTGAGAGAATGAGGTAGCATCCCCTCGTGCTTTTCCTCTTCCCCCAGGAGGGAGTCCCGTATGCCGACCATGAAGATTAACGAGGGGGACTCCTTGAGGGGACCCTCAGAAATTGATACAGTTCGAGCCGCTCTTCCAGAAAACCGTATGCTTTGCCTCCTTCAGAGCCAGAGGGTGATAGTAAATATAGCTCACTTGGATCTGAATTTAAACCTAGTAACAAGTGGGAATTAGCTTTTAAGTGACCCAGAGCAGGACCTCAGCTCCTGGATTACCCAGCAGGAAGCCAGACTATTCCTCACATGAACGATCTTCCTAAACCAGATACTTTCTGGTGGTGAAGGATTTCACCATGTCATGGCAGAAAAGCCACTGAGCAAGTGAGTTTCTACCTGTATTCTACTGACGGCGTCCTTCCCGGAGTAGAGCAGCCTAGTGTCGGCAATGAGACAGGCCTCGTCTCCCGGCTGGGGGTGGCCTTGTAGGAGTTCTCTGCGGAGCTTCACGATGTGAAGGCTAACTCTCACCCTTCGCTCCCCCACCGCCGTCCTTCTTTCCTGAGGCTGAACATAAATTCTTGTCCCTTCCTTCCTTTGCCATGTATGGAGCCCTGGGATTAGATACTACAGAATGTGTTTTCTGGAATGGTGTAATCAGATTTCATAAATGCAGCAAATCATACCACATATATTAAGCCCCGACTACATACATGGTTTAGGCATTAGGGGACAAAACGCCTGTCTCCTGGAGCTTCGATGTCGGCAAGGGCGACACGTTACAAAAATAGTAAAACAGATATTTCGGATAGTGAATGTTATGGAGACTGACTAGCAGGGAAATGGGATAGGCAGTGCAGAAGGTAGAATTTTGGGGGAAGAGGGTGAAGGAGGAAGATACCAAGATACCCAGGGGAAGATCATTCCAGAGAGAGGAGCAGCAGGACACAGATGCCTGGTGTTTTTGAAGATGAGAAAGGAGGCCCCCCTCAGTGGCGAGGGATGGGGAGGAGAGAAGGTGGTGGGGAGCTGCCAGGGGCTGGGGGTGGGGGTGAGGGGTGGATCCCATGGGGCCCCAGCACAGGGTCTGGGACTCGGCCTGGGACTAGGCAGGGAAACGCTGAGTACTTCAAGCAGAAGAGGGACATCATCACGCTTACTGTTTCACAGGCTCATTCACCTGCTGTGCTGGGAGTGGACTCCAAGTAGCAGGTCCAGGGGCCACCAAGGCGATGGCAGGGACAGAGGAGAGAGGATGCTTGTGAGAGAGGTGGCGAGAAATGTTCTGGCTCTAAATTATTTTGATGGCAGGACCAAAAGGATTGGCTGATGGCTTGGAGCAGGAACGAAAGAAGTCATGCCAAGGCAGGCTGAGCAGAACTGCCTAGTTCAATGGCTTGTGACTGTCCCCCAGTAGAACCCAGCATCCTAGATGAAGACAGAGAAGAGGCCAAGAAGGGAGCAAGCTGGTTGAGGGCACAGGCCATGGGCCCTGTGGATTATGTCAGGGAGAGAAGGGTGTAGATGCAGAGTTGATGCCCAGAGGGAATGGCGTTGCTAAAAGACCTGGGGGCTGAAGGACAGACTTGAGGGCAGGGAGAAGTACAGGAGGCTTGAAAGCAGGCTGTGTTCACCATGTGTGATAATTGGGATTTATGGTCTCAAAGCTGCAGAAGGTCTCCAACTCTAGGTGGCTGGGGGCCTGGGGACAGGTCTAGTCTTAAAGAGTTTTTTCATGTGGACAGTGAATCCACCCAAAATGATAATGAGAAATGAAGTGGGGAATGAACCGGATGCCAGGTTTTTCCACGGATGTGGAAGAGTGGCTAGTAAGTGAGCTGGTGGAAATAGGAAGAGGCAGGTGAGATTTTAAGGTGGGACTTTTTTGTATATATACATAGAGAACAGTAGATCGTTTGCAGGCGGTCATAAGAGACTGAAAGACTGGGGCATGGGAAGATTCCTCTGTGTGGGAGAAAGCTTCGGGCGGGGACACGGAGAAAAGGAAGAGTGTTTGCCAAGGTCAAGGGTAAGGGGAGAGCTGTTTGCCATACTGCTGGTCCTGGAGGAGGCAAGGGAAGTCTTGAGAGAATGAATTCGTATAGAGCCGTGGTTCCCTAAATGTGACCTGGACGAGCAGCAGTGGCACCTTGGAACTTGTCAGAAAGGCAAATTCTCAGGTTCCATCTGAGACCCACACCATCAGGAGCTCCGGAGGGAGCCAACAATCTATGTTTTCACAGGCCTTCCGGGTGGAGATCAAGTTTGATTCCCAAGGCTGAAAGTCAGGGCTGTGAAGGCAGCACAGAGCTGCCTGGAGAGGGGTGGCAGGAGGAGGGCGGACAAGGGCTGGGGGTGGGGGAAAGGAACTTGTGGTGGGGACAGCACCAAGAATGACAAGGATCATTGACCTCAGGTTTTCATAGGGAATTCTGTGAAATTCAGTTCAGTGGGAATAGACTGAGTTCTCAGCCCCGCCCCCCCGCCCCCACCCAGCGACTAATGAAAGTGGTGACTTAGGACTGCCACTCGGGGGATTTTTGTCATAGCATCAGGGGAGCCTTTAGGTGGTATGGATGCCTCCCAAGATTCTCATTTCATAGTGAATTTCACAGCCTGGGGAATAAAAGCTCACTTCTGCCCCGGGAGTCACTTCCTCTCACTCAAATAAGACTATTTGCCCCAGTCTCTTGCACTCCTGGGTTTCAGAGTCTCTCTCATAGCATTGGGGAAAGCATGATCTCCTGGAGAACCAGTAACGATTAATCATCATCATAAATAATAATAATAAAATAACATCTCCTATTGTCTGGCTCTTCTCTCAACTCATCTTACTCCAAATACTGTAACGGCTTATTTGCTATTTTCAATTACCAGCAAGGCCAGCAGAGGCTGGGAGCTCTCTGCTGGTCTTGCTCCCCCCTGGCATGCTCTTCCCCACACATCCCTGCGGCTCATCTCCTCCCTTCCTCCGGCTCTCAGCCCCGGGATCATCTCTTCACTGAGACCTCTCACGGCCACCCTGTTTAAAATCTCAGGGCCCTACATAACACTCCCATGCCTCCCTCTCCTGCCTGACTTCCTCCCACTTCCTCACAGAAGATATTATCCAGGTGATGTATGTTGCTTCCAGAAAAGCCCCCTCCCACTAGACTGTAAGTGCCTCAAGGGTGAGGAATTTTGTCAGTTTCTCCTTGACCTGGCATGTGCTAAGCCCTCAGGAAAAATTGTATTGAGTGAATGAATAAAGGTATGCTTCCTGGGTCCGGACGTTATGCTGCAGAAACGGTTTACATTTAAGGTCACTTTTAGTGTCACCATAATCTTAAAAGGTGTGTATCATTTACCATCATTGAACAGAAAGGGAAACTAAGACCCAGAGAGGTTAAGTGACTTGTCCAAGGCCATACAGCTAGTCTGTGGCTTGCAAACAATGCCGTGGTGCCAGTTCTTAACCATAACTCTGGGCCTGAGGACTTCAGTCCCCATGGTTTATTCTGCTGTCTGAGAGGTCCTGGCTCCCTTCTAATAACGAATAACTCAGCTTCTCTTTTCCCTGATGAGGCCGTGTCTGTAGACTCCCTGCTGTCACTCCACATGCATTTTAAATTTGTTTTTTTAAGATTTTATTTATTTGACAGAGAGAGAGATCACAAGTAGGCAGAGAGGCAGGCAGAGATGGGGCGGGGAGCAGGGAGGGCGGGGAAGGAAGCACGCCCCCTGCTGAGCAGAGAGCCCAATGCGGGGCTCGATCCCAAGACCCTGGGATCATGACCCGAGCCGGAAGCAGAGGCCTTAACCCACTGATCCACCCAGGTGCCCTCTCCACATGCATTTTAACTGTTCCTGAGCGCCTTGCATTTTAAAGACAGGGAAAACAGATCCTTATTTTGGATAGCCCAAGACTTCTGTGAAGCTGAAAACTGGGTAAAATGATAACTCAAAATACCTTATTATTTTTTTCCATTCTCGAGTTAGTGAATTCTTGAGATGCAGTGAAAGCTAATGAAATAATATTCCTAAATTTTCTCAGTGGAAATAGGAGGAACCAGAAATACTCATGCACTAGGAACCTAGCGTATATCCTTCTGAGTATAGCATGCCGTTTATGGATGTCGGCTTGTAAGCACACCCCAGAGTTAGATTATCTTGGTTTTAGGAGATTTATGGTGGTGCCTGGGCCTTTCCCACCTGGTCTCAGGCACGCATGCCGCTGCTAGTGGGAAGTATCAGCCTTTTCTAGCTAGATATTACCGTTGTGTTATGAGAATAGTAAATACGCTGGAGAACACCTCCTCAGCCGTCTCTGCTCCTTGGCGGAGACAGTTATAACTGGGGTCCGGGGTTTGGGATGCTATTTCTAATCACTAGAAATAAGAACATAGAGCTATCAACAAAAAGCCTGGGAAAAGGAAACCTAGACTTCCTATCTGTCCTGTAGTCTGATCTCCCACATTTTTCCTCCCCCATTCTTTCATCTAGTACATGTCCCCCTCCTCCCGTTGAAATCAACATAGCTCGGGGAAGCTGGGTGGCTCAGTCGGTTAAGCGGTTGCCTTCAGCTCTGGTTATGATCCCGGAGTCCCAGAATCAAGTCCCACATCTGGCCCCCCGCTTGGCAGGGAGTCTGCTTCTCCCTTTGCCCTTCACCCTGCTCATGCATGTTCTCTCTCTCTCTGTCTCAATAAATAAAATCCTTAAAAAGAAAGAAAAGAAAGAAAGAAAGAAAGAAAGAAAGAAAGAAAGAAAACACAGCTCTTAGACTAGTCCTTCTGCTTCTGTCTGAACTCCAGGAACAAGGAGCCCCATGCATTCTCACCAAGACTCCCTCTTACTTGGCATCTATGGGTCAACTAGGAGAAGTCCTCTACGAGAAATAGTCACCCCAGATTTGCATTCCCCAAGACTCTGCCTCCTATATCTTCTTAAATTGGCCAAACACTACCATCCCCTGAGCATCGGTACAAAAGAGCAATGGAAGATAGACACAGTTTTAAAACTTGACTTGAGCCCACACTGGCTATATGACCTTGGGTAGGTGACCTGGCCTCTCTCTTTCTGAATGTCCAGATGTAGAGGAGAGGGACACTCATATCCATTTTGCAGTGTTGGTAGAAGATTGGAGTTCATATACGTGAAGTTCTTGACAATTGGTAGGCCATTAATAAGTAACGGGCGATATCATAGCCCTTTATGTTCTAAGGCACCATCCACTTGATCCTATTTTAACAACCTGAGAATTTAAAAATCCTGCAAATCTGAATGGATTTCTGAACCGAAGTTATTTATAATGCAGTTAAGGTGCTGGCTATGAGAGTTTGGTTGCTAAAGGATTGGTATAGCCTGGGGTGGAGAGAGATCACTGGAAAGATCATGAATTACATTAATTTAATTAACACTTCTTTTAACCTGCTCTGTTGTTTGGCCCTGTGCTAGCCACTTAGGACATGGAAGTAAGATCTGGCGCCTGTCCTCGTAGGCAATGGGCTAGGTAGAAAAATAAGGAAATCATTGCAGTGTCTGGACAGAGTAGGTAGGGGTAGAAATTTTCTTCCTTCCAACCCAGAAAACCCCTACAATGATGACTATGTCATTACCAACAGCCCAAAATTTACTTGGAATTGTGACATGGAATCAGGTTGCTATGCCTTTTGGCTGACAGGGGGTCAAGTGGGCAAAGTGCTTGCTTGGAAACCCGTAGACTTAGTTTCTTCATTCCCAGATTTAACACCGGATCGGAGACAAGAGTTCTGCTCTCCAGATCTCAGTTCCCAGCTGTTGAGAGGGGAATGTGAACAAATCTCCTTTCTGACAGGTTTAATACAAAAATATTTAATGATAAAGGACTTCAAGCTCCGTAGGAAAAAAATGCCAAGGCTATACACATTCATTGCCACTTTGCCACTTGACCAAGTTCGCATGAGCAATGTATGCCTTGGAGGAGAAAGCTAAGAGTTATAAATTAAACTGAAAGATTACTCATTTGGAGTTGCAGGATGTACCAGGTTCTGCCTCTGTGTCACACACAGCTGTGAGCTTGTCTTTGTATCTGGTCTGGGCAGCCCTAGCAAAGGCTCTGCCAGCCTGCAGTCATGGGGGCCACTCCTGGTTCTTCACGTGGCTCAAGCTTCGCCTGACAGTGCTTCCCTCCATCCCTGAGTCAAATTTCGGTCCCCCTGGGCTTCCCTGTGCTTTTGCAGGACCCACTTGGTACCCCAGCATATATACCTGGAAGTGCAGGGGAGCTAATGCTTCTTGCGGGCGAATGTGAGACGTCCCCATGGAGCCATCAGAGACGGGAGCTGACGGTAGACTCTTCCTTTCTCCCCCTGAACGGACCAGCAGGGATCCAGCAGCTTCCTCTCCCACAAAGCGCACCACCTGCTTCTTAGCACGCCCCTACATTCCCTCAGACTCCTCTCTGGCCTCATTTCCTTCTCTCCTCCTTCCAGCTTCCCCGGGACCGCACTTGCCAGTAAAGTATTCATCTGAGATTTTTTTTTTTTTTTTTTTTTTTTTTTTTTTTGCTGCAGGCACTGTATTTTCAGGAAACATGGGTAAAGACAAAGAATATTATAACTGAAGTTGACCTGCGATATTCTAGTTGAAGGTTTTCATTTTTTTAGAAAAGAGAGCAATACCCGACGGGGCTGAGATAAAAGTGAATTACTCAAACCACGGTCTCCGGGCTCCAGGTTCTTATTCTTTAAGCCACACATCACACACACCCACACGTATATGTTTAAATACAGGTAGACACATGTCTCCATACACATGCACACATGTATGTTGTGTGGCTATATACATGCATTTAAAATGTTCTTTATTTGCCTTTTCTGCCCTCCTCAGAAATAGCAGATAAGATCTACAATCTCTTCAATGGCTACACCAGTGGGAAGGAGCAGCAGACGGCCTATAACACCCTTCTGGACCTGGGCTCCCCCACCCTACATCGAGTCCTCTACCACTATAACCAGCACTATGAGAGTTTTGGAGAATTCACCTGGCGGTGTGAGGACGAATTAGGTCCCAGGTAACCAAGAAACTCCACTTCTGCTTACAACCACCTCAGCTCTTTGAAATTCTGTACCTGTCCTCCTGCACCCATGGATTCACAGAGATTTCCTGGGTGACCTTAGGAGCTCGGAGAAATAAGTCCTGTGCTTTTATAGAGCTCAGTTCATAGTGATTAGTTTTGGGTAAGCTGTATTTAAGTAGGGAAGTCATGAATACATTTCCTGAACTCTGAAAAAATCTTTGCCCTTGACCCGTTTCAGCCACCTCTTTATCACGCTGACATAGCATTCCAAATGCTAAAAACGGTAGAAGCTGGAAGCCTCCTTGCTTTGTGAAAGAAAATTAGGAATTTTATTGAAGAAGTTATACGAAAGTATTTATTACGAATGAGCTTTGCGTATACAATATGCATTTTACAGACGTATTTTCAGCTCAATTGCACATCCTTTGGAAAGACAACATGGAGGTAGCCAAGACCCACCTTGACATCTTTGTTGGCCAAAGTTAGGACAGTATAGTGTTTGCCAGCATCCCCTGGCCCCGAGGCCACAACTTTTCAATACTCAATACCCACTGCTTTTAGGTTCTGCAACACAGCATTCTTAGAAAGAGAGAAATTGGAAGAACGTGTACAGATAACCACCTTCCTTTTGTTCCATTCATCATGGCTACATACTCCTGCTCTGAGAAAAACAGATTTTGGTGGAAATACTGGAATTATAAGATAGATTCAGTGAAAGAGGCTTGCATGGAATGTTGGTACCTGTATATCCTTGAACTATTTAGGGGTTCATAAGAGATAAAAAGGGGGTGGCTCATTGACTCTTTTTAAGGAAAAAAAAATGGAAAGCAAATGAAGACAATCCACGCAATGGAATGGAATTCTCTGGCACTTAAAGAATTCTTGCATTCCTGCCAAGATGCTACACGAAAACATCACCCAAATGTTGTCCCATCTATCTGACTGCTGATCGAACTGGAGGGAGACCAAGTGTCAGTGTGCTTCTTGTGACCTTAAGTTATAAACTCTCCAAAAGACCACTGTTCAGGACATTCCCTCCTATTCTCTTCCTTTTAAGAGAAGGAAGAAACTCAAAATGATCTTCTGAGACACAGTGATTTCATGTGTAAGTTTAGGAAGAATCTTTCTGCATTCCATAGATTATTTCCTGCAGTTATTATAAAAGTTGATAGTCCTCGGGAAAACAGATGCCGCGGCTGTGGACCAGAACACAGAGGGAAGTATGTAAGGGACTTCTCATTGGCTTTGTCTCAGTTTCAGAAGAAATCGAACCCTGAGTTAGAAAGTAGATACGGATTAAGATATGTCCTCTCTGCTCCCTACCTTATTACTTCTACCCTCATAATTACTTATGCTTACTGTTATCCCCTCTCTCTGCTTCTCTCCCAAGCTGCCTTCCCCCTCCCACCTCACTCTGTTTCTTCCCTCCTCTCTGCTCCCCACCCTTTCCTCCCTCCTGACATTTATTGACTATATATATATATACAGTTCTTGGTTAGGAAACATAAATGTCACAATTTGAATAGCACTAACATTGCATATATCATCTTGATTTCCAAGGGCATTAGGATTGCTTTTAAAATTTCTCTCTTGTAACTCAAGAGTCGGAAGGAAAATTGGTTAATAAAGCAAGTGAGCAGGGGAAGAAGTGTGGCTCCCCCTGTAAAGTTAGGCATGCTGCTGACTTGACATTCTCTTCCCAGACTCTCCTCCCTGGAAACCCTTTCATGTGTGGTGCTGGTTTTTCAAGGCTCTGTATTTGAAGACACTGGGTAATTTCATTAGCTTCTGGAAATCAAGATTTACTCTCCGGTGTCATGGGGAGAACCACCAAAAAGGAAAAGCCTTCTGCCTTGAGATGCATCCATCATCTTTGGAGTTGGTCGTGAGTGTGAACAGAAGAGGGTCTGTGGACCACACACTCCCTGTGAGCAGCAGAAACGACCCCCTCAGTTCAGTTAAATCCCTTCCCTTAACTTTCACAGAGGCCTCCAGATTGACTTGTGGGTTGAACTACTTTGATAACAGCATTGGTTGCATTGCTGCTAAGAAAGAAGAAATCCACAGGCTCTGAGATGATCAAGGGCAGACCCAAATAATTTTTTTTTTTTTTTAAATTGAGCTATGGAAGTAGCCACAAGATCTCCATGGGCTAATCAAATCCTTTCTTTTCCCATGTCCTTGTCCTGAGGATGATGTTCATGCTGCCTTCATTCTCCCTTCACTTCCTCTCCCTCCACCTTCCAAGAATTTGTCAACAACTAATGACTTGTAGTGGGATAAATTAAGAGGAAGGGCCACCAAAGTCCTATTGATGACAACTTTTGGAAGCCTGCTTGGCCCAACCACAGAGGCCAATAGACGAGGAGAGGCCATCTGCAGGAGATGCTACGTAGGTGGCAGGCGGAGTGTTGGACTTCCTCTGACCCACCACTGAAGTGGGAGAAAATACGACTGCCCTCCGATGAACTCGCGTTCTCTCCGTCCCTGGACGCCACTGCTGGATCTCCTCACCTTCCCTCCAGCTTCCTCTCTGCCCCTCTCAGCACGTCCTCCCAGGAATGTGGTGGTCACGGCCAGACAGAAAGGGAGGAATGAAACGAATGTGCTTATTGTTCTTTGAAAGGTCATTCTCAATGGAGTGCAGAAACTTCCATTTTCTGGAAAGAATTGGTGACCGAATTAGAAAAGCATTGGTTCTTCCCATGAGAAGTTAGCCGAGCAGCTGGTAAATCCTGTAAGGGTCGCTGATCACTGAGCTTTTCAGAACGGCATTTTACGGGAGGGAGCTCATTCAAAGAAAAGAAACTTTGTGGATCTCTGGGCACTTCGGGGTTCAAAGAACAGGAGGAACAGAACTGAGTGAGGGAACGCTGCTCCGTCGCTCAGAGCCGGTGAGGTCTGACAGCTGGCTGACAGTAGCCCCTGTGTCTCTCACTGGCAGGGGCACGGGGAAGAAGTCTGTGCACCAGCAAGATGATTGTGGTGACAGCCTCCCTCCCCAGGCTGCACGCAGAGGCCACCAGGCTCTCGCCCTGGCCCGGAGGGATCCCTGCGCTCCAGGGTGTGCGAACTTGGAGCAACCTCGGTCTCCTCCACTCCTTTTCCTCCCTGGTGATCTGCGACAGCCCTCCTCTTCCCCCTCTCTGGACTGGGTCTCCATGGTGGTGGCCTCCCGGCTTTCCAAGGGAGAAGGCGGAGTGGAGTGGGCGCACACCTGCACACTAATTAGGTCACGTGTGCCTCAGAGAGTCTGCATTTCCCCCCGGGGCGGGGGGCCCTGTGTCAGTGTGCACCAAGGGCACTGTTGTCTTCACTCGTATTTCGCTGTCACGCCCTCCATCCGGGCATAATTAGTTACATTTGATACCCTCCGAAGTTCAGTATATCAGCTGTTTCTGCTTAGTTCTAAAATAGCCTTGAAAAGGGAAATGTTCACTCCAACACATTATTTGTCGTTTAGCGATGGTAAATTGCCGGCTGTAAAGAAAACGGATTTGATTTGTCTTTCAAAACTGCCAACTCTATGATTTTAAAAGGGCATAAATTCCCACTAAAATAGTAGTTCTTTTCCTTTATTTTTCCTTATGGCATTTTATTTCTCTCTTTTGTTTTGCTGCCTGCCCCTTTTACACAGCCAGACTGTTCTTTCATCCATCCATCCATCCATCCACCCATGCCTCCATCGTCTATCCATCCATCCATCCATCCACCCATGCCTCCATCGTCTATCCATCCATCCATCCATCCACCCATGCCTCCATCGTCTATCCATCCATCCATCCATCCACCCATGCCTCCATCGTCTATCCATCCATCCATCCATCCACCTATCCCTCCATCGTCTATCCATCCATCCATCCATCCACCCATGCCTCCATCGTCTATCCATCCATCCATCCATCCACCCATCCCTCCATCGTCTATCCATCCATCCATCCACCCATGCCTCCATCGTCTATCCATCCATCCATCCATCCACCCATCCCTCCATCGTCTATCCATCCATCCATCCATCCATCCATCCATGCATCCATCCATCCATCCATCTGCTAGACAGATATTTATGGAAGACCCCCCCCACCCTCCGTTCTGAGTGCCCATGATTGAACAGGAAGCAGGACACACCGGACTCTGCCTTCTTGGAGTTTTAAGTCTCACTCTAACAGTGCCTATTTGCCCTTCCCCACCTTCTCTTCTTTCTAATCTAAGTATCCTCCATGCTCCATCCGTAGGAAAGCTGGCCTCATCCTTTCCCAGCTGGGGGATCTCAGCAGTTGGTGCAATGGTCTCCTTCAGGAACCCAAGATAAGCTTGCGACGTGGCTCCCTTAAGTACCTGGGCTGCCGCTACAGCGAGATCAAGCCCTATGGACTTGACTGGTCAGAGCTCAGCCGGGACCTCAGGAAGACATGCGAGGAGCAGACCCTGAGTGTCCCTTACAACGACTATGGGGACAGCAAAGACATCTAGCACCACGATGCCAGCTGGTGGCTGCCAAAAGGAAGCAGGAAGAGAGGAGAGGAACATCTGGGTTGGTTTGTGGATTTTTAATATTTTTTAATGGAACATTAAAACCTCTAAACCAGGGAGAGGCAATATCTAAACCAGGGAGAAACTGATCCTTGCTCCCTGTAGAACTTCTTTGGTATGATGTTCTCCATCTGCATGATCAGTAGACCTGCGAACCAGCAGCCTCATGCAGTGCCATTCCTCTTTCGGGGGTTACTTTGGGGCTTGTTTTGTAGTTAATTTGTTTCATTTATTTATTTTTTTTTTCCCAAGAGGTTCATCACAATTCTCAAGACTCTGCCATGCTCCCCTTGAAAGGTCTACCAGGTTAAGGCACCCTGGGCTTGCTGAGTCCCTGAGTCCATTACAGCTGGGGACAGAAATGAGGCCAGGAATTCACCCAACTGGCCCCAGGCCCCAGCCATAAGCATTTATCAAGAAGCTTTTCACTCTGGGAGCCTAAGCTCAGTTCACAGAGAAAGACAACAATGGGAAAATCGGGAGGGTGGCCTCTATGGAGGCCACGTGTTTCCCCCCAGGCCTTCTTGTTGCTCGAGTCACACCTCATAGGTGAACTGAGCCTCCAAAATGGGTACCAGCAGGCCTTCGGGATTTTTAGGTCCTCACCCATTTTAAGACGGGACTGGGATGATATCTCCCTCCAGCAGATCTCTGCCTCTCCTCCAAACAGTATGAGATCTTTAAGAAGCAACAAAATGCTACCTGTCAAATGTACCTTCAAAACAGTCTACCTGGGAGACTAGGTAGCGACCCATTCTAGAGAAGAAGTAGGGCTGATTGTCTAATAGCTCCTGTGCCTCCAGGATGAACTTCTCCAGACCACCAGTGTGCATCACACACCTGCATTCTCTTAGCGCCCGTGTCTCTCACCCCAGACAACGCCTGCTCTGGACCAGGAGGTGCTGACACCCCCACGCCAGTGTTTCCGTGAACGAAAGCGATTACTGATCACAAAAAACCTAATGTCCGTTTCTCCCTTGCTCAGTTTGCTTAATTATTTTGCTAGTTTTGCAGGTCCTCTCTCTGGATGGCCATCCACGGGAGAATGCCACTGTCTTCTCCTCCTACCTAGCTGCCAGGCCAGCAGAGGTTCTGTAGGCGAGCCCCCAGACGGCGAGTAGGGGCCCAGCCCTCGCTTCCACCCCACGACCCTAGTGTTGCTGCCACGGCCGTAAGTGGCGGCCCAGCCTTCCTGCAAGAGCTTTGAGGGCCACGTGGCCCACCAGTGACCTTAGCTGTCCCCACACACCTCAGAGGCCTGAACACACACCTTCAGCCACCCTGCCTTTGACCAGGGCTCCTCCTTTGGAAACACAAGAGAAAGGTCAGGAAAGAGATATGGATCTACATTGAACTATATGGATTTTTTTCCAAATAGTAATGACAGATCACATTCTGAAGGGCTCACTGTGGACCAGATGCTGCTCTGAGGACCTCACATGTCACTGAATCCTCATGACACGGCCCCCACCTCCCCTCCCAGCCCCATCACCAAGGAAGGGCTCTTCTTGTCTCCACTGCAGTGACGGGGAGGTGGAGGCAAAGAGCGGTCAGACAACTTGCCCCAGAAGTCTCCTTGAGCACTGCCTGGGCCACCATATGAGTGCAGGCTGTTCCCTCTGCCACCCTCAGCCCTGGGCCAGTTTGCCTGTGGCACGCGCCATCCCATCCATCAGCTCCACACGGACCTGCCCACACAGCTCTCCCTGTGCCCCGCCGCCCGGGGCAGATGTGTCCACGGTGCGCCCTTAACCTTGCAGCTGGGAGCACCCTTTGGGCTCACCAGGTCTGCGGTGGGAGCCCTCCCCTGGGGCCCGGGAGGGAGCCTGCGGGGAGACTGCCGGCTGCCCTGCTCTCCACCCCACAACTTTCCATAAAAAAATGGAAAGATTTGTCTGCCATTCTAGAAGGTACCTGCCTCAGAAACGCCTCCACTTTCGGAGCGAAGGCTAGCAGAAAACTCTGCCATCCCACCCATGGTCAGGGCAGGGCCTCCGGTAAAATGCCTAAAGGGACATCCCTGACCATCCCCAGAGAGGACGGTGCCACAGGCCACTGGAGCCCAGCCAGCAGACAAGGCCGAGGGAAGAGCTGTCCTTCCTGTTGCCACTGTCCTGCCCCCCGTATTCAGGTCTGCCCACAAAATGGGCTCGATGCAGCATGGTGGGAGTCCCGGGCTGTGCTGCTGTCCTGCTCATGGTGGAGGAGACGGGAGCCAATGGGCTGCTGAGAGAGGACGGGGAGTGTCGCCCTACTCCATCCCCTCCTTCTGTTTTATTAATATAAAGGAGGCGCATTCTCTCCCCCAAGCCCCTCCAGCTTTTAATCGGCTTTTTCTTTTTCTTCTCCAGTCCCACCCTTCCTCCTTCATCCCTTCCTTCTCCATGACCCTCTTCCTCCTGCTGTGTCCCCTGGTGTCCCCCTCGTGGCACATGTGCTTGCACATACTACACACACACTATATATATACATTACACATACCTGCATTATACACAACACACACAGTGTACACATGCACGGCACACACACATTATATACACACTACACACAACACACGTTACACACACAGCACACATACATTATACACACACTGTATACACATACAACACACACTATACACCTACATTACATAACACACATACCTATACACACACATTACACGCACTATATATACACACGCTACACACACAACACACACATTGTGCACATACATTACTCTCACACATATACACATACATTATACACACGGCACACCCACATTACACACCCACATGACACACACTATACTCGCTATACATGCATACATTATACACACTTCACGTACACTATCACACACTATATGTACACACATTACACATACATGCACTATCCACATATATTACACGCACACTCTACACACAGCCTCTATGGCTGGGTCCCATCTACTCTCAGGTGAAAAGTAAGGCCCATATGGATGGAGCAGGAGACAGTCTTTTAAGTTCCCCCGAGGATTTAACTACAGGATTTGGCCCGGGGAAGACACCATCAAACCCACCCCGATGACATTTCCCAAAGCTTGCCTGGAGGGACCCATCCTGACTAGAAAGTGTGACAGTACTGGACCAGTATTAAACCTCAAATTGCCAAGCTGTCAAACAGGTCTTAGGGAGTCACTTATACTCACCACAGACCCCCAGTTCTGGGCTCCCCACAAGACCATGGTGTTTCCTCTTGAATGTATGTGACCCCTGGAATAGCATTAGACCTTTAACTGAGTGTGTGATCATTTTCCACAGAGTTTGGTCCGTTTGTTACTTTCAGTTAAGCACACTTCTTGATATTCAAATGTTCTATTAAAAAACTGAGTGTGAAAAAAAACCCACTTTACTACTATAGAAGGAAGAACAGATAAAATGTGACCAACTTCAGGTGTAACAGTATTGTTTCAAAGAGAATTATTGTACGATTATAAAAACATGGAATAATCAACTAAATAATAAACAAAGCTGTTAGTAAGTGCCAGGTGTGTAGATGTTACCTTATGTCTTGAGAATCGGAGTGATCTGGTTGGACCCACCGGGAAACTATCTCTGTTTTAAATGCTCCACCTCTGGGAAATCTGGGTGGCTTAGTCGTTAAGTGTCTGCCTTCGGCTTGGGTCATGATCCCAGGGTTCTGAGATTGAGCCCCGCATCGGTCTCCCTGCTCAGTGGGGAGCCTGCTTCTCCCTCTGCCTGCCTCTCCCCATGCTACTGCTCTCTCTGTCTGACCAACAAATAAATAATCTTAAAAATTTAAAAAAAAAATGAAATTTTCCACCTCAGATGCCAAATAGACAGGACTTATAGCCTGTCATCCCTTTTTTTTCGTTGTTATGTAGTAGTGTTCTCATATTCTCTATCACCGTCAGATAATTAGCCCATGAAATCTATTTATTGTGTATCTACTATATTTTGCATGCGAGGCATGGCGCCGAGGGTATGCTGGTGAGGAAGACAAGTTTTTTTCATCACGGAGCCTGGCATTTTATGGGGAAAGGGATACACTGAACCCATCATTACCAGGGTGAAGAGAACCGTGGCAGAGAAGTGCAGGATGATGCGAGGCACCAAAATTTCTCCTGGGGCGTCTAGGGCAAATGTTGCAAAAGTCCCTCCGAGACACTTTCCTGTCTTATACTCTGTGGAGGCATTTGGGATAGGTTGGCTCTTACGGAACGCTGCATGCTGGGCAGCCCAAGCACTAAGTCACTTTTTTTTTCTCTCTACCATGTAACTTTAAATAGCTATCCTCTCTACTGCCCCCAAAACATGTGATTCCCTTTGTCATCAAAAACCAGACATGAGGAGCCTGCACACTCAGTAGGCCTTCTTGCCAAGTCATGATGGAGTGCTTCTCCCCATGCAAGCAGGAAATGATCAAAGGTGAACACTGACAGTTCTAAAATGTGACCACAGATTTTTTTGCAACCCTTCCCTTCTAGAAGTGGGTTTTACTGCCTCTCCCCTTGAATCTGGGCAGGTCAGGTACTGTTTTAGCCAATAAATGATGATGGAAGTGACACTGGGTGACTTCCCAGCCTGACTCAAAAAGGCCTTGGGGCTTCTGCCTCCTTCTCAGGAACTTGGGCTCACAGTGCTCTGAGCCATCTCGTAAGAAGTCTGAGGCCACCGTGCTGGAGAGGTCACATGGGAGCACCATGGTGCATGGTTCTGGTCGAGCCAGCCTGGTAGATATTCCTACTGAGGCACCAGACACATGACTGAAGCCGGCCTGGACCCTATTGATCAGTCTCCCTGTCAGCTGCATACCATCCAGCAACTTCTATCAATGTCACATGGAAGAGAAGAGTCACCCTGCCAAGACTTGCTGGAATTCCTAAGCCCAGAATTACACAACAGAATAAAGCAGTGATTGTTTTAAGCCACTAAGGGGATCTGCTAAATAAAAGGGATCTGACAGGAGCCAAAAAAAATCTATTCCATTCAGCCAGTGGTGGAGCATGGAGGTTGCCCTGCCCTAGGCATGAACCCACCACAAAAAGGACAGGAAAATGTATGCAGGCTGTGACTACATACATACATACATAACATGCCTCTCGCCAATAAGGTGAGTCTGTGCTCCAACAGAGGGGAGCAGAAAGAAGGGTGGCCCTGACCCAATACATCTGAGCAGGTGATCCTCAGGAAACTCCCCAGAAATCCTGTTTGAGCTGAGGTGGGGATAGGGAAGGGACCACAGTTCCAGGGCCAGCAAAAGAAAGAAAGAGAAGGGAGAAGAATATTTGGAATAAAGAAGAAATACTGGGAGGGAAGGGTTTCTTCCAATGCCTTTGCTTTTCTGTCCCTTTGTATTTGGAACATCCCGGATGTGATATGCTCACCCCACGCTTAATGTGTGCCAGGTACTTGTGCTAAACCCATCACTGCATAAAATTCTGCAGTCTTCACCGCAACCTTATGAAATTAATCCTCTTCAGTAGGAGGAAGCAAAGTCACAGAGACCTGATATAACTTGCCCAAGGTCAAAGCTAAAGTGGAAGGACAGGTGTTTCTATCAAAGGCCGTCTGACTCTAACCGCTGTCCCCCACTACCCCCCAGTGCACCATGAGTTTGTTTCTCCTTGAGTTTCCTAGAAAGGGTAAGACTCCTCCAGCTGAAATTTTTACAGCTCACTGACCCATTACTCTATCTCAGGAGAGATAGGGTAGCAACAGGAGAGAACATGGCTGAATGCTGGATCAGTGCACACTGAACCATTACCATTAAGAAAACAACTAATTTTCACAAGCCAAGCACATTATTTCCCCCCCTTGGCTTTGTTTTTTGTCTGTCACATGAGTGTCATGCAGGCCTCAAAAATGGTGGCTCTCACTCTCTATGTTCAGTGTAGTCCTGTACCAGGCTTTAGGGGTACTTGGGCGGGTCCCCTGTGTTCTGCATGCACCCAATATTTGAGGGAGAACTTGGGGAATGAAACCCTTTAGGGCAGCCTGGATTGATTTGATTCAGGCCCAGCCCTGAGTTTGCAAACCTGCCTCCAACCCTGCTCCCATTGTCGGAGCCTAATTGACTGTCACTTCAGCTGCCCCAAGGCACGAGCAGTTTAGTGTCAAAGGAAACCTCTGCATTCTATAGAATATCTGACAATTTCTCCAGATGCATGTGGGATCTAGGACAGGGTTCACGTTTGCTCTTCTCCAAAGTGAGAAAAACAAAGTCTTGCTTGTTTTGGGACTTTACAATGTATACTCTGATTGGATTGAGTCCCATAAGAGTGGACACATTTTGACATTATGGTTTTTTTCCAAAACTGCCCTTTGTTGGAGTTTATGAATATGCCTGTTCACGCAGAGCTATGAGTCAGTGTACCTGACCCCTTACTACCTTTCCAAGTAGGAAAACCTCAGCCATGTTCTGTGCTTAATAATTAGGAGCAACTTATTTTGTTGAGAAGGATTCAGCTATCAAGTGACCGTGAGGGTCTTGCTGCTCGATGGATCAGACAGTGCTCTGAGACCTACCCGCTGAGGGATGAAACCACCTCAGACAATGAACTCCCTGGTGATGTTACAGGACCTAAGTGTCCAAGAGTAAGACTAGACTTTACCTGTGTTAACTGATTTGTCCTAGTGACTATTGAGTATAACATGGTAATGATGCCTGCACTTCTTAGAACCCAACCACCTCTTTGTCCTTAGATCCATTTTCCAAACGTCTGCACTTGCCCTGCTCAGTGTCACAGAGTTGACTCTTGTAAACTACATTTCCCAGACTCCCTGCTCTACAGGCTTCCAGTCCATTGGGGTAATGGAGGCTCTTCAGGAAGAAGACTGGAGGACAGGAAGAGGGAGCAAGCCAGCGTGCTTCTCCCTCTCTTACTTGGAGAGTGTCTCCAGCACCTCCTTCCTGATTCCAGCTGCCTGTCTGGTCTCAGACAGTCTCCAGCAAACTCCCACCATGCTTTCAGCTCTCTTCCAGCGACTCCACCTCCTGAGTTTCAGCAACACGACCTCATCTTCTCAGAGCAGGAGCTGCTTCCTGCTGCTACTTGTCTTTGGGTCGTGCCACAATTCTCTACATGCCGTTTCTGTTACTCCGAAATCTTTCTCATTTGAATTTCCTCTATTGAGTTACCTAAAACATGTGCTGCTTTCCTGACTGGGTCTCAACTAACACACACTTCAAACTAAAAATTGCATAGCATTTGGTACAGGAATTTTGTAACTTTTTAGGGTTTGAATAATGATCTGGAAAATGAAATTTGGATCCTGAAAGTAAAGAAATTTCTCCGAACTCTAAGATTGATTACAGGGTCAGAATATAGGTTTCTACTCGAGCGCTAGATTTGGTCAAGGGGTAGTGGTTGCCTGTGATTTGAAAATGATTCTGAGGATGGATTGGAATCTGGCCAGAAAGAGTGATGACGATCCATGCCTGATGTGGGAACACAAATGGAGAATAACAAGGTGTGTGCCATGCATTTGTCCTCCCCAATCGGTAGGAACAGAATAGGCACAGCATACCTGAAATCAGAACGAGCTAGGAAAATCTATTATGTATACATCATATATGCATATATGATATATGGATATAGGTGTATGTATGTATATATGCAAATTATGATACATCCAAAAGTGAATATAGGTTCATTGTCCATTGATAATGGAAATATCATTTCTGAGACTTTCTGGCCCCTAATAAATTTCATAGCATTTCATTCACCTTTCCTGAACTGTCATTTTCATTTCTAAATCTATATTTTAAGACATCCATAATGGTGTTAATTTGGTATCTTAACGTGGCCTAAAAGAAAGGATTTCAAAGTCTTCATCTGTTTCTGCCACTTGAGCCATGAATCACTTGGGAGCCCGTTAAGATTTCAACAGGGAGAATTTAATAGAGGGATTTTTAAAATGATACTCAAGGATCAGAAAAGCAAAAGTATTTGAAAGCCCAAGATAACACAGAGGTATTAGTAAGAACTGTAGGAAGTGGGGGAGGAGCAAGATGGTGGAGGAGGAGGAGACCTGAATATCATCAGGTCCCAGGAGTTCAGCTAGATAGTTATCAAACCATTCTGAACACATACAAACACAGCAGGAGATCAAAGAGAAGAGCAGCAATTCTAGGAAGAGAAAACAACACTTTCTGGAAGGTAGGATGTGTGGAGAAGTGAATCCGAGGCAATATATGTGAAGAGAGACTGCGGGGGGAGGGGCGGCTCCCGACAAGTGGCAGAGCAGCGGAGCACAAAATTGGAACTTTTAGAAGTCTGTTCCACTGAGGGACATTTCTCCAGAGGCAATGGGGTGAGGGGAGTGGAGCCCTCACAGGGACAGTGTGATCTCAGGACCCATGGAGTCACAAAAAGACCGGTGGTGCCTGAGTGTGGCAGAGGTCCCAGGCATGAGAGCAGGAAAGCCGGCTGCAGAAATGGAGCCACGGAGTGAGATCTCAGCCCGGGGTTGCCATAAACCTTGATCCAAGGCACAGTCAGTCTTCTCCTCTTTGAGCAGGGACCCCACAAGTGGCGTATCTGGGGAGACCCCCCTCCTTCCTTTTCTGGAAGGAGCAGCAATGGAGCACACCGCAGGAATCTGTTGGGTTTGGAGGCTCCAAATGGGGCCATGCACCAGAGATAGAAATGATCAGTCACAGGCCAGTTGAGCTCATAGTGTGGCCAAAGACCAGGGAGATGGGAGGGATTGACTGCTTTTCTCTGAGGACATATTGAGGAGTGGGGCCCTGAGCTCTCAGCTCCTACGGGGCTGGATATTGGCTGCCATTTCCATTCTCCTCCTCCAAAGCTGTATGGAAAGCCTCCAGAGAATAGCTACCAAGAGCAAAACTCAGCAGATTACTTAGCCTGGGCCCTGGCAAGAGTGCTACAATTCCACCTCAGGCAAAGACATTTGAGAATCACTGCAACAGGCCCCTCCCCCAAAGATCAACAAGAATATCCAACCAAGACCAAGTTCACTGATCAATGACAACCGCAAAACTTCAGAGCTATGGGAATACAGCACATAGAATTCATGGGTTTTTTTCCCCCATGATTCTTCATTCTAGTGCTAAAATTTTTTATTTTACTTTTGTCTCATTCTATTTTTTAAATCTTTCCTCTTTTCTATTTTAATGTTTTTCACCTATTTTACCTTATCAATACCTTTTTAAATATCTTTTTAAATTTTCATTGTTATACTCAAATTCTATCCCTTCATTATATTTAGCTTTATTTTTTGTATACATATAGGTTTTTCTTTCTTTAAAATTTGGGATTCAGTTTCTTCTAACAGATCAAAATATGCCCTAAATCTAGTGCATTGCTTTGTTCTAGTCTCCAGCCTGACCACATTTTTTCCTCTTCTTTTTTTTTTCTTTTTCAACCACCTTCTTATCTTATCAATTTTTTAGAATCTTCTTAAATTTTCATCTTTACATTCATATTCCATTCCTTCTTCATGTTTACCCTTATTTTTGTATATATATAAGTTTTTATTTCTTTAAAATTTTGGTAGGCAGTTTCTTCTAACAGACCAAAATACACCCAAAATCAAGTGTGTGGCTCTGTTCTATTCACCAGTCATTATATATATATATATATATATATATATATATATATATATGGTGTATGTATGTAAAATGTATAAATACACATATGTGTATGTGTATACATACATATTTTTTCCCTCCAATCTTTTCCCTCTGGTTTCAGGTATCTTCTGATTTCATTAATGTGTATTTTTCTGGGGTCGTTGCTACCCTTTTAGTATTTTGTTCTCTTGTTAATCTATTCTTATCTGAATAAAATAACAATGCAGAAAAACTAACCTTCAAAAAAAAAAAAAGAGGCAGTACAAACACCTAGGGATCTAATCAAAATGGACATTAGTAAGATGTCAGAACAAGAGTTCAGAATGAAGGTTATCAAGGTACTAGCTGGGCTCAAAAAGAGCATAGAAAATACTAGAGAATCCCTTTCTGGAGAAATAAAATCCCTTTCAGAAGAAATAAAAGAACTAAAATCCAACCAAGTTGAAATCCAAAAAGCCATGAATGAGGTGCCATCAAAAATGGAGGCTCTTACTTCTAGGATAAATGAAGCAGAAAAGAGAATTAGTGATACAGAAGACTAAATGATGGAGAATAAAGAAGCTGAGAAAAAGAGAGAGATAAACAAGTACTGGACCACAAGGAGAGAATTCGAGAGATAAGTGATACCATAAGAAAAAACAGTATTAGAATAACTGGGATCCCAGAAGAAGGAGAAAGACAGAGAGGGGCAGAAGGTATATTGGAGCAAATTATACCAGAGAATTTTCCTAATTTGGCGAAGGGAAGAAGCATCAAAATCCAGGAGGCAGAGAACACCCCTCAAAAATCAATAAAATAGGTCTACACCCATTGCCTAATAGTAAAACTTACAAGTCTCAGTGACAAAGAGAAAATCCTGAAAGCAGTTTGGGACAAGATGGCTGTAACATACAATGGTAGAAATATTAGATTGACAGCAGACCTATCCACAGAGAGCTGGCAGACCAGAAAGGACTTGCATTGTACATTCAGAGCACTAACCAAGAAAAATGTGCAGCCAAGAATACTATATCCAGTTAAGCTGTCCTTGAAAATAGAAGGAGATAAAAAGCTTCTGAGACAAACAAAAACTAAAAGGACTTGCAAACACCAAACCAGCCCTCCAGGAAATATCTTAGCAAACAGAGAAGCTAAAAGTAACAGACCAGAAAGGAAGAGAGACAATAGACAGTAACAGTCACCTTACAGGCCACATGGTAGCACTAAACTCTTATCTTTCAATAGTTACCCTGAATGTAAATGGGCTAAATGCCCTAATCAAAAGACACAGGGTATCAGAATGGATTAAAAAAAAAAAAAACAAGACCCATCGATATGCTGTCTGCAAGAAACTCATTTTAGACCCAAAAAGACATCTCCAGATCTCAAGTGAGGAGGTGGGAAACCATTTACCATGCTAATGGACATCAAAAGAAAACTGGGGTTGTAATCCTTATATCAGATAAATAAGATTTTAAGCCAAAGGCTATAATTAGAATTGAGGAAGGACATCATATCATACTTAAAGCATCTGTCCAACAAGAAGATCTAATAATCTTAAATATCTATGCCCCTAACATGGGAGCAACCAGTTATATAAACCAATCAATAACACAAACCAATATAATATACATAATATACAATACAAAACATAATATAAACCAAAGAATAACAAAAATCAAAGAAACACATCAACAATAATATGAAAATAGTAGGAGACTTTAAACCCCCCTCAATGAAATGGACAGATCATCTAAGCAAAAGATCAACAAGGAAATAATGACTTTCAATGACACACTGGACCAGATGGACATCACAGATATATTCAGAACATTCCACCCCAAAGCAACAGGATACACATTTTTCTCTAGTTCTCATGGAACATTCTCCAGAATAGATCACATCCTGGGTCACAAATCAGATTTCAACTGGTACTGAAAGATTGGGATCATTCCCTGCATATTTTCAGACATAATGCTTTGAAACTAGAACTCAACCACAAGAGGAAAGTTGGAAAGAACTCAAATACATGGAGGCCAAACAGCATCCTAGTAAAGAATGAATGGGTCAACCAGGAAATTAAAGAAGAATTGAAAAAATTCATGGAAGCAAATGAAAATGAAAACACAACTGTTCAGAAGCAAAGGTGATTCTGAGAGGAAAGTATAGAGCATTACAGGTCTTTCTCAAGAAACGAGAAAGGTCTCAAGTACACAACCTAACCCTACATCTAAAGGAGCTGAAGAAAGAATAGCAAGGAAAGCCTAAACCCAGCAGGAGAAGAGAAATCATAAAGATCAGAGCAGATATCCATGAAATAGAAACCAATGGAACAGTAGAACGGATCAACAAAACTAGGAGCTGGTTCTTTGAAAGAATCAATAAGATGGATAAACCCCTGGCCAGACTTATCAAAAAGAAAAGAGAAAGGACCCAAACTAAGAAAATCATGAATGAAAGAGGAGAGATCACAACCAACACCAAAGAAACACAAACAATTATAAGAACATATTATGAGCAACTATCCACCAGCAAAGTTGACAATCTGGGAGAAATGGATGCATTCCTAGAGACATAAAAACTACCAAAACTGAACCAGGAAGAAATAGAAAACCTGAACAGACCCATAACCAGTAAGGAGATTGAAGCAGTCATCAAAAATCTCCCAACAAGCTCTTGTTGGGGGCCCAGGGCCAGACGGCTTCCCAGGGAAATTCTACTAAACATTTGAAAAAGAGTTCATACCTATTCTCCTAAAACCGGCCCAAAAAATAGAAATGGAAGGAAACTTCCAAACTCCTTTTATGAGGCCAGCATGACCTTGATCCCAAAACCAGACAAAGACCTCATCAAAAGGAGAATTACAGACCAATATCCTTGATGAACACAGCTGCAAAAATTCTCACCAAGAAACTAGCCAATAGGATCCAACAGTACATTAAAAGGATTATTCACTATGACCAAGTGGGATTTATTCCTGGGTTACAAGGTTGATTCAGTATCTGCAAATCAATCAATGTGATAGAATACATTAATGAAAGAAAGAACAAGAACCATATGATCTTCTCAATAGATGCTGAAAAAGCATTTGACAAAGTACAGCATCCTTTCTTCATCAAAACTCTTCACGTTGTAGGGGCAGAGGGTACATACTTCAATATCATCAAAGTCATCTATGAAAAACCCACAGCAAATACCGTTCTCAATTGGGAAAAACTGAGAGCTTTCCCCCTACGGTCAGGAACAGGGCAAGGCTGTCCACTATCTGTTGACTAGCCTATTGAATAGTTGATAGTTAACTAGCCTGTTGAACACCACTGCTCTTCAACATAGTACTAAAAGTCCTAGCCTCAGCAATCAGACAACAAAAAGAAATAAGAGGCATCCGAATCAGCAAAGAAGAAGTCAAACTCTCACTCTTTGCAGATGATATGATACTTTATGTGGAAAACCCAAAAGACTCCACTCCAAAACTGCTAGAACTCACACAAGAATTCAGTAAACTGTTGGAATATAAAACCAATGCACAGAAATCAGTTGCATTTCCATACACCAACTGCAAGATAAAGAAGAAAGAGAAATTAAGGAGTCGATCCATTTACAATTGCACCCAAAACCATAAGATACCTAGGAATAAACCTAACCAAAGAGGCAAAGAATCTGTACTCAGGAAACTATAAAGTACTCATGAAAGAAATTGAGAAAGACACAAAGAAATGGAAAAACATTCCATGCTTATGGATTGGAAGAAAAAATAATGTGAAAATGTCTATGCTACCTAAAGCAATCTACACATTTAATGCAATCCCTATCAAAATCCCATCAATTTTTTTCAAGGAAATGGAACAAATAATCCTAAAATTTATATGGAACCAGAAAAGACCCCCAATAGCCAGAGGAATCTCCAAAAAGAAAACCAAAGTCAGGGGCCTCACAATTCCAGACTTCAAGCTCTATTCCAAAGCTGTAATTGTGAAGACAGTATTGTACTGGCACAAAAACAGACATATAGATTAATGGAACAAAACAGAGAACCCAGAAACTCTATGGTCAACTAACGTTCAGCAAAGCAGGAAAGAATGCCCAATGGAAAAAAGACAGTCTCTTCAACAAATGGTGTTGGCAAAATTGGACAGCCACATGCAGAAGAATGAAACTGGACCATTTCCTTACACCACACACAAAAATACACTCAAAATGGATGAAAGACATCAAGGTGAGACAGGAATCCATCCAAATCCTTGAGGACAACACAGGAAGCAACCTCTTCAACCTCAGCCACAGCAACTTCTTCCTAGGAACATCACCAAAGGCAAGGGAAGCAAGGGCAAAAATGAACTACTGTGACTTCATCAAGATCAAAAGCTTTTGCACAGCAAAGGAAACATGCAGCAAAACCAAAAGACAACTGACAGAATGGGAGAAGATATTTTCAAATGACATATCAGATAAAAGTCTAGTATCCAAAATCTATAGAGAACTTATCAAACTCAACCCCCAAAGAACAAATAATCCAATTCAAAAATGGGCAGAAGACATGAACATCAGACATTTCTGCAAAGAAGACATCCAGATGGCCAACAGACACATGAAAAAGTGCTCAACATCTCATGGGATCAGGGAAATATAAATCAAAACCACAGTGAGATACCACCTCACACCAGTCAGAATAGCTAAAATTCACAAGTCTGGAAACGACAGATGTTGGCAAGGATGTGGAGAAAGGGGAACCCTCCTATACTGTTGTTGGGAATGCAACCTGGTGTAGCCACTCTGGAAAACAGCATGGAGGTTCCTCAAAATGTTGAAAACAGAGCTACCCTATGACCCAGCAATCGCACTACTGGGTATTTGCCCTAAAGATACTAATGTAGTGATCCAAAGGGGCACCTACACCTGAACGTTCATAGCAGCAACATCCACAATAGCCAAACTATGGAAAGAATCTAGATGTCCATCAACAGATGAACGCATAAAGAAGATGTGGTGTAAATACATACAATGGAATACTATGCAGCCTTCAAAAAAAATGAACTCTCACCATTGGCAACAATGTGGATGGAACTAGAGGGTATTATGCTTAGTGATATAAGTCAATGAGAGAAAGACAATTATCATATGATCTGTCTGATATGAGGCATTTGAGAGGCAAGGCGGGAGTCATGGGAAGTAGGGAGGGAAAAAATGAAACAAGATAGGACCGGGGAGGGAGACAAACCATGAGACTCATAAGGTCATGAAACAAACTGAGGTTTGCTGGACGGTGGTGGGGGAGGGATAGGGTGGCTGTGTTATGGACACTGGGGAGGGTATGTGCTATGGTGAGTGCTGTGAATTGTGTAAGACTGATGATTCCCAGTCCTGTACCCCTGAAGGAAATAATACAATAATAATACAAGCCGCCCTTTCTCTTGGACCAGAAGAACAAAGAGGGAAGTTTGTTTAACAGAAATTGGATGCCCTTAAGCAGGAGAGGCTATTTGCCGAGTGCTGTAACTTCCTGATGGGAGCCTCCCGAGGCTGGTTTTCAAGCATGCAAAGATAACGGAGACTGGAACCAGGGCCTGTTGCACGGTGAGAAGCCATTGATAGGATGGCAGAGACACAAACAGCAAGTCCACTGGAAGGAACCAGTCCCTTCTCCCTCTGCCTTCCTTCCAATCTCCTCTACTGCCCCCTTGTGGACAAAACCTAACAGGGACTTGACAGACAAAAGGGAAGCTGTGTTTGCAGCCTTCTGACAGCCCATTACAAAGCAGAATACACAGGGGTGAGTTTGACCTGAGACATGATAGCTTAATTGCTGCAAAGGCAGCGTGAGCCTTGAATGAGAAGAGGCTTTCGAAAGTACTTAGTACGATGCCTGGAGCTCACCTAGTAAGCAACAACAATGGTGCTCCCTGGCCCTCTCCAGTGCTCCTTAGACACTGAAATGGAGCCAACGTTGTCCTTGGTATTATCCTTTCCCAGTAGCTTTTTCTTGACAACATTGACAACTTAAGGTAGCGAGAACACATATTCCAAGTTTGTATTATGCATTCTTTTTTTTTTTTTTTAGGTGACAAAGATCCTTTCATGTATTTGAAATGGAACTTCCTCTAACAGCTTTTATCATCTTAAGTGAGATTTCTTGTGTTGCTAGAGATGCTGTTGTGGTTAACAGCAGGTAATGTGTACTTATTGCTTACAATGTGCCAGGTACCATCTGAGCTCCATGCATGGCTTCTCTTGTCTAATTCCCCCAGCAAGCCACCCCATGCACAGATCCTGCTACTGTCTACATACATGGAACTGACGAGGAAGCTCCGAGGTCTTGAGTAACTTGCCCAAGGCCACACAGCAGGTAATTATGGGAGCCGCGGTATATGGCTTTGACCACTCTACGGCACTGCCAGGGGGCCCACTCGAGTCACCTTCCCTCCTCCCTGGAACTTGGAACGTGTCTTAGGTCACTATGGTGAGTGAACTGAACTAGCAGCAAAATTTGACCGAATGAGGGTTTTCCTGTCTCGTGGTTGTTTTGCTGTTTTGCTGCTGATGGGGAGCAGGGTTTCCTGAATCCAGCGAAACTGACAAACCAGACACAACCCTATATTCATGTCCAACCTGGCCGCTTCACTCTGATCATGGGCATGTGGCTCGTCCCCGCCTTGGGGAAGGTGTGACTGTGGCATGGGGCCTGCGCACTTTCAAGCTTCCTTGTGACATGGGTTATTGGCATTTGTGGAAATGGAACTCCTCCCATCTCTGACCTCTAAGTTTTGAGCGAACTGGTATAAGGTGTAAACCTCATCCCCACTCTCTAGCTTGGTGGTGTTCTCACACAGACACCGGCTGGTCAGCTGTCTAGACGGTTAGAGAACAGAAGCATTCTACCACGGCCCATGTCTCTACCATGTTATCTATTGTGTCTACACCATGGTCATCCCTGACTAAAAAGATCATTCTGATGCACTTCAGACCTCTGGACCTTCCAAGCAGCCTCACTTTTGGGTATCAGATGGGGGGAGAGGTTTTGATCCTCACCCTGTAGGCTCTATGCGTCTTGTCAACAGGGGAGGGATGTGAGGAGGCCACCACAGAGGTGTTGGTAATGGTGCTGAGTGAGGAGGGGGAACATAGAGGAAGGGCATTTGGTTGCCATGGTGACACCAGCAAATACTCAAAAGAGAGGGTGTGGTCCAGGATTTAACAAAGTGCCATTGGGTTTGAGCAGCAGCTGGAATGTCTGTGTGTAGCTGCATTCCTCCCCACAAAGCCTGGGGCCAGGCCACCAGCAAGGACTGCCTGTACCTCTCAGGAATGCTCAGGATGAAGACAGGCATGGAAAAGACAAGCCCGCCTCCCAGGTGTGGGTTTTCCTATCCCCAGCCACAGAACGAGGGCCTTCCAGAAATTTGGAAAACTCCACAAAGAGCCAAAGGAGACTTGATTTACAAATTATTTTTTTCCCCAAAAACTCTGAGGCTGACATTCTTCAGGGTATGAGCAGGCACTTTGAAAGTTCTATCCTGCAAAAATTCACTGCTCTCTTTTCTTTCACTGCCTGTCCTTCTCTTCCAAAGTGGTGTTCTCACTCTGGATGTGGACCTGGGGTCTCTGACCCTCACAGTTTAATCAAACAGGAAATGTGTTTTTGGGACGATGTGAGCAATGGGAAGGTGGGTGGCATTTGATCCAAGGGGCAAGTCTGGAGAGAGACAGGAGAGACAAGACCACAAAGATAGTGAGGGGAGGAAGCTGGTGGGACATGAAGAGTGGGTTTAGAATATCTGAAAGCCTGAGGTCAAGGCAAGGTCTTGTGTCCAAGGCCCAAAGGTTAGATGAGGCTTTCACTAGCCAGGAGTTTCATAGAAACTGATAAGACTATGAAGACTGATAAGACTTATCAGGTTAAACCTGATAAGACTATGACAGTGAGCTCAATGGCTGGCCAAGTGGTCTGAGGAAGGAGACCTAGAGCTCCCACTAAAGCCCGGAAAACAGATTTTGGAAAACAGATTTTGCCGGACTCTGACCTTATCTTCACCTCTGGGTCTTGCCAGACTCAACTCTTCCTAGATTCAATTCTTTTCTGTCCTAATTATTCTTCCCCTCAGCCTTAACTAGCTGAGAGGAAACTCCCATCTAAAGTACAGCACAAGTGGAAACTAGAGACAAGTGGTGAGACTTTAAGTGTGTCCGAAAAGCTAAGAGGGTGGTATTGGGCAGTGCACTAAAAAAGAAAGAAATTCATTCATTAGTAAATATTTATACTTAGTAATTGTTTCTTGAACTTCAGGTAAATTGGCTCTATGGCACATACTTGACATTCATTATAGTAAATCTGCATAAAAATTCTTGAATTGGGAATTAGCTTTCCATTCTACAGGTGGGAAAATTGAGCCTTAAGCCACTAACTTGCTCAAGATCACTCACACTCACCTTCATCTTAGGTCAAGTTTTTATGCTATAGGAAAGGAATTCACATGGACCACTTTATATGACAAGTGCTTTCAAGCATTACAAATGTTGCCCAATCAAATGCACATAACAACTCTGCAAATATAAATCATCCCCTACTTTGCAATTAGGCCTTGGAAGACTCAGTAAACTATCCAAGTTTTCCATGAGCTGGGAGCCCACACTAGGTCTTAAGTCTGAGGTCTATACTCTCTACATGAGCTAGCATGAATTCCCAAGGCACTTAGGAATTCAGGCACTCAGCATGAATTCCTAAGTGCCTAGAATATCTACCAGAGTTCACTTTGATGACTGAGTCAAGGTTTGAAATCCACAGATGCCCTGGTACCTCTGGGAGCTTCTTTTATACCCAAGGGAAACTTGCTACTCTCCCCTAGCCATGACCATTGCCTGGGGCCCTCTTTACCCCATGAAGGTAAATTGTCTAACTAAAATTATTATGGGTAGATACAGATTGCTCATTAATGAACATGCTGTCCAGGCAGAGCTCTAGGACATGCTTTGGCATTTGTACTACCCTGCGAAATTGTAGATAAATTACATTGTCTTGCTGACGTCGGTTTTTTTGTTTTGTTTTGTTTTGTTTTAATTTTCCTTCCCTTAATACTTGGAATCAGGTCACATTCTAACTATTTAATCTGGGGCCTCAAACTGGCACACAGTATAGTTTTAAATGAAATTATATTTAAAACCTAGCCAAAGGTTCATAGAACACTTAATTGCATGTGTGTGTATATGTGTGTGAGAGAGAGAGAGAAGAGAGAAAGATAGAGAGGAGGGCAAGGAGAGAGAGTAGAGGGGGAGGAGAGAGAGAGAGAGAGGAGAGAGAGAGAAACACCAACACCAACCAGCCCATTAGAATAACTCACATTAGAATAACTCCCGGGCCAGGAGATTCCATGGAAACTCAAAAGCCAGCCAATCACTGTCACACTTCTTCTGCCATCTTGTGTCCAGGGGACACCTCTGTTTATCTTGAATAATAATACTTACAACCACCATATATAATCTAAAATGCTGGTTCCATGGTATATATTCTATGTTCATTACAGTCAATCTGCATAAAAATTCTTTTTTTTTTTTGCAAAATAATTCTTTAAGTTGAAAATTATTATTCCATTTCACAGATGGGAAAATTGAGTCTCCACAGCCATTAAGTAACTTGCTCAAGTTCACTTAACTCCATCTCAGGTCAGGTTGCCTCTTAGATTCTCTATCTTTCCTGTTCAGTAGTTACTGCTTCTTCCCAATCCCTGTGGACTACACACCTACAACAGAAATGTGCATATCTGTTAGCTGGGCATTCCTCAACATAAAACTGACTGACAAACCCTGAATTCAACAGTCAATTTGAAAATAAGTCCTTCTGACTATGCCCTCACAACCCAGCCTTTGGTGCTGCCCTTGTATCAACACCACTTTTTCAGACTACTGCTAAAGACCAAGTCAAAACATAAAGTTCAAGTGTCTATAGGCCCACCGCTAACCCCAAACACAACATCCTCTTTCTCTCTCTATCTCTCTCTTTTTTGGTCCTCACATACAAAAAAATCAGGGTTGAATTCAATTAAGCAAGTTTCAAAGTTTTATTCAGGCAGGGCGCTATGCAAAGCAGTGCCAGAGATCCAAACCTGAGTAAGACCATGTTTCCTGGACCACCATGCAAGACATGTGAAGTTGTGTCCTGCTCAAAGTTGCTTGATCCCAGGAGTGAATGTGGCCAGAAATCAAGGCCAGCCTACCTTTTCAAACCACGGTCTCTGATGCTGGTTTGCTTTCACCCCAACGAAATGGATGCTGTTTTCTCCTCACAAAAGTCACCAAATGACCTAGTGGAGCTAAGTTCACATGCTTCCAAAGAGTTTGCAGTTGATTGAGGGGAAAGACAAGAACACAGCCAACAGAACACCAGTCACCTAGACTGACCCCCAGTAAGGGGTCATGGATTCAATAAATCTCATCAAAGAGGGGGAATGAAGTAGAGCTTTGTGAAACTGGGGAATGGGAAAAAGGACTGAGGAAATGAGGTCTGGGACGTGAGGAGACAGGAGGAAGGTGGTCAAGGGTAGGGAACAGCATGAGCAAAAGCAGAAGGTTCGGAGGCCGGAGAGGTATTCTCTTTCACAGGGAGAAGCCCTGGTTCAGAAACAGTGGGAAGTCAGTGCCGTGGGTTGGCTCTGCGGAGACCCAGTTTGACCATTAAGGACATGCAGAATCTATGAGGTTGTTTTGCTGAGTCGTGGGTGACTTGATGAAAGCTGAGGAATGAAAGGGACTCCATGTGCCAGTGGAAGAGGTAGGAGAGGACCTTGCCTGGTGACATCATTATGGCCTGTTGAGCAGGTGGTGGCAGCCAGGGAGAAAGCAGGGCCAGTGAGAAGGAGGATGATAGGTGCGAATGTTACAAAGAGATGGGATGGATTATATGCAAGCACAGAGAAGCCAGTGTAGTTAGCTCTTTCCCTCTGAGGACTAGCCAGGGTCATTATTGTGGCCAAGGAGACCCTCCATGACCCCTCCCAATGTTGCCATCCCTCTCCCTCATTTTGCCCTGGCACATTGGCCTCAGTGCTCTTCTGCAAACAAGCTGAGTTCTGTCCCAGTCACAACCACTGCTCCCTGTGTGGGCTTGTCTTTCCCAGGGATCAGTGGGGTTCCTCTCTTACCTCCTCATGCCTCTGAGAAACATGCTTGGACCTTCCCTAAAGGAACTAGCACCTCCCTGCCCTTGGCCACTCCTGGCCCCCTTACCATGCCTGTTTCTTTTGTGGCACTCCTCACCAGGAGACATACGTATTTCTGGTTTTATCATCTGTCTCCCACTTCTTTCCAAGCTCCACGAGGGGAGAGACTGTTTTGTTACTCCTGTATCCTTAGTGCCTGACACAGAATAGGTGCTCAATTAATATTTACTGAATAAAACAATATCTCCAACTATGGGAGTATTTTTTGCTTCACTAGGTTCACAGCAGTCCAAATACAAAATGTACAGCCCTAGGAGATGATTCTTTAGCATTAGACTGACTCATGACGAGGCAGGATAACTCATGGAGGAAAATGCTAGAGTACATTACTGGTCCTTTGGATATCTTTTCACGCCTGAGCACCTAGAAAACTAAGTCTTGTGCTTTATGTGTGTGGTTTCCCCAGAGAGGGGGTGTGCTATCAGAGCACAGTGGGTTAATGCAGACAGCTTGGAGCCAGACTCCCAGGGTCCAAATCCCTACTCTGCCATTTGTTAGCTGTGCTGTCTTGGGCCTCTCTGTACCTCTCTGAATACTTCCTGTGTCTCATTGTTGTTAAGTATTTCCCTGCTTCTCAGTCACTGCTTTCCCAAAGTGAAGGTCCAAGTAGTGATTCTCTTATCTGATCTGTTAGAAAATGGCATAGATTTTATGGAAACTATATGCCAGTAGTTTTTATTTGCTTTTTATTTCTGGTTTGAGGTTTCTCAATGTATAAATTTGTACATGATTTATTAAATTTAAATTTTCCTAAAGTAGAATAATATAATCCAAATACCCAGCTAAGCATGATATATCCTTACTTCAACCATGGGACATAAGTGTCATGATTAAAAAAAAAATGCCCAAAGTGTATTTTAAAAGCAAATGTGAATAATTTGTCTGTGATATTCTAGAACTGTGCAGTCCAGTATGGAGTCTACCACATTTAGCTACTTACATTTAAATTATTGGAATTGAGTAAAATCTAAAATTTAATTCCTCAGTCATGCTGGTCACACTTCAGGGGCTCAATCACAACTCCTGGCCAGTGACTGCTACATTGGACCATGCAGATACAGAACATTTCCATCATTGTAGAAAGTTGCATTTAATTATATCAACAGTACTCTTCTACGAACTCCTTATATCCAGCAATTCAGTGATTTTTTGAAGGAATAACCAGCTTTCCACATAGCTACTTCAACTTTCCAGAGATATTCCAAATATCTGGAGCTTTTGCTCAGTGCCATGCTTTATCACCACCATCCTACAATCCATTTCGCTTCATTCTGAATTAGTAGGCTAGAACGTCTGACAGCCAAACCACACAGGATTCTCTTATCTGCCCTGTCCTGAGAATATAATAATCATGGTGCACATCTCAGAGACCCTCTAATGTCTGAGAATATGATTCTCAGATGTTTGTCTACAGGCAAACATTGAGCAAACCTGATGTTTTTATCAAACACATCGTGTTCAAGGATTTGGAGGGTCTTTACCAGCACTTCAAAAGCAGTTTCCTCATCTTCTCCACTGGCAAACTTCTTGACAGAGTAGCCTATACACATTGCTTCTATCAATTACTAACTTCTTCCTGTCTACATAGCTCGGGCACTGTGCTGGGCATTGCCCTACAAAGGTAGATATTTATAGGAGACTAGGGCTCAGAGAGGTTAAGTAACTAGAGGCAGATCTAGTTAGTGGTAGAATCAGAATTCAAATTCAGATTTGTCAGGCTCAAAAGCTTGCCCTTTGCAAATTACCTGCTGCTGCTCATAGATTATGAGTCACTAATATATCATATTGCCCATCAATGTCCAGGCTCAGTCACCCATCCCCTCAGCCTCTCTGCAGCAGATCACCTATCAAAGTAGAAAAAGCATTAGCAGTGTTGAGTAAATAATCAGTATTTCCCAGAGTGGAGGTTACTTGGGCATATTAAGAAGTTATGGGATCTCTCTTACAGGTCATTCTCAAGGTTATTGATTCACCACCAACAAAATTATTCCTTGGAAGTCGTTTGTGTCCTAACACAACTTATCTTACTATTCAGAAAGCACCCTGACCTATGCATATGGAGTTGTTTGTATGGGGAAATTCTCTAACTTTTACAGACTTTTGTGACACTTAAATTGATGACTTGTAGGTGTATAAACATTTTTTAAAAGGCAATTGCCTTCTGGTAGCAGCTACCTAATGGGGAGGAAAGAAAAATTGATACATGATTGGTAATCATTAAAAAGTCAACACTCTCCCTTTATATACTCATAATTTTTTGCATTTGAATAAATGACTTTCATGTGGACAAAAACAAAGAAGCTTGTCTATATTACATTATCCTCAGAAGGAAATTTGATTCAAAGAATATGAGCAAATTGTAATTATTTTGGACAAACTTTCAGGGTTTAGAAATGTTTTTATTATACTGAGTTGAGATGTTAACCAGACTTGTAGATTCTCTTTATGTTCCCTGCCATTGTCACACCAGTTCTTACTAGTACTAGTATGCGCAGCATAACCCAAACATCTAGTGGTATGATCAAGAAAAACAAATCAAAGGGGATCAAGACAAACAAATCAAAGGGATCATCAGCAAGTTGCTGAATGTAACCAATCACACACACTTCCTAATGAGTTGATCACCAGACTGAATTCTGACCAGAAAATGTGCATTCAAGACCAGGTAGACTCAGACTATGGCAGACTTGAAAATAACCGTCTATTCTCTAAACTAGTCTTACACCTTGTTCCAGACCCAAATACCCAAGGAATAGATAGGATTTATGGGTGTGAACTATTAAGAGATATAAGATTGTCTCCACCACATTCTTTTTTCCCCAGCTAACCACTGGGCAGCCTGAAATGTCATAGATCCAGAATCAGTGATCTTCCTGGGGGGACATAAAAAGAGACCCTGAGCCAGATCTGGAGATGCCATGGAGCTATCTAGAAGTGTAAAATCTTCTCATTACCCTCTTCCCTGTGCTAAGCCCCTCATCATCTTGTTGGCCTGAATCTAAGAGTAGTGAGTCTCCCAGCTGACGGGTGACTCATCAAGTCATTTAAGTTTGTCAGTCAATGGAAACCAGAGCTCCAAAGTCTTTCTCCAGGACTATCCCTGGGGAAGCTATTAGGGAGAAGGCAGCCTTGCCAGATGTCTCAGTCCAGCTGGCCTAACTGGCATGTGTAGGGGCATCTGCTTATACTCAGGGCCTGGCATGAGGAGAGAGCTCTGGAAGAGTACTCTAGAAGCTTTGCGCTCAGTTTTCCTACCATCAGTTACTAACAAAGCCACAAGGAAACCAATGAGTACCTTGAAACATAAATAGGTAAAAAGACATTTAACTCTCTCATTGCAACTGGGTATGGGTTCACTCTGGGCCTACTGGGCTGAACATCATGTAGTGGAAATCACATTTCCTTTGGGGAACAGAAAATTTGGATTCCCATCCCAAGCTGAACTTAGTTACATGAACATAAATTTTTCAATAACTTCAATCATACTCAGTGATTTCATCTGTGAAATGGAAACAGACAAAACTGGTTTTGCTCTGCCTAGCCATGGGTAGAAATAAAGCATAAGAAAGCAACTTGTGAACTGTAAAGAAAGTGTCAGGTAACTTTTTGCTGTTGTTTTGTTTTATCCTCAAATGTTTGTTGTTTGTCACAAGCCTCTCCGCTAAGTTCCAAGCACACACTTCTACCTGTCTATTCTGTAGGCCTTACCAAATGGCTAACAGGTGTGTTAGACAATCACCCAGCCCTTCAGACCACCAGATGATGCCCATCATGACCAGAGACCTTGCCAAGTTGTCCCACCAGCTGCGGAAGCCTCCTCCAGTGTGATAAACACTCCTTTATAGGAAATTTCTAACTAATTGTCTACCTGGCCCTCTAACTGATTTTATCAAATAGCAACATATGCTCTTTCTCCAAAAGCTTGCTCTTTCTGCCTTCCCTTTTCTGTCAGTGATGATAACCTTCATGGGTTTATAGGCTTAATGCAGAGACCTCATCTTTGATATTTCTCTCCATTTCTTCCCCCTTTCTTTTCCTTCTTGTATTTTGAAGTCTCATGGAGCCAGGCTTAAAACTAAGACCAGTCATATGAACTTAAGGAACTTTCCTCACCAGACTGACACTTCCTCTTCTTATCTATGAAATGATAATATGGAAGTTGAAGATTTGTTTTGAAGATTAAATAAGATTGTGTTGAACCCTACATCAAAAACTAGGGATTTGGAAATGAGGTGGAGTAAGATGGGGGAGGAGTATGAGACCTAATATCACCGGTTCCCAGGAATTCAGCCAGATAGTTATCAAACCATTCTGAAAACCTACAAACTCAGCAGGAGATCAAAGAGAAGAAGAACAGCAATTCTAGGAAGACAAAAGTAAACACTTTCTGGAAGGTAGGACGTTTGGAGAAGCAAATTCGAGGTGATACACGGGAAGGTAGACCATGGGGGGAGGGGCCAGCTCCCGGCAAGTTGTAGAGCATCGGAGCACAAAATCGGAAATTTTAGAAGTTTGCTCCACTGAGGGGTGTCACTCCAGGGCCACGTGAGGGAGGGGTGGAGCCCTTGTGGGGACAGTGTCATCTCAGGACCCACAGGGTCACAGAAAGACCAGGGGTGTCTGAGTGTGGCAGAACTCTCAGGGATCAGAGCAGAGAAGCCAGCTGCAGAGACAGAGCCGAGGAGGGGGCTCTCAGCTCGGGCTTACCTTAAACATGATCCTTGGGCAACTACTCTTCAAGCAGGGATCCCACAAGCGGCAGATTCAGGCGATTCACCTTCCTTCCCTGGGGGGAGGACTGGGAGCATGCGGCAGGAATCTGCTGGGTTTGGAGACTCCAAATGGGGCCAGGGGCCAGAGATAGAAACGCTCGGTCACAGGCCGGGTGAGCTCGGAGCGCAGCCAGAGGCCAGGGAGACAGGAGTGATTGAGCGCTTTTCTTGAGAGTGCACAGAGGAGTGGGACCCCGAATTCTCGGCTCCTCTGGGACCAAAGATTGAGAGGCTGCCATTTTTATTCTCCTCCTCCAAAGCTGTATGGAAAGCATTGAGGGAACGAAAGCTCCTGAGAGTGAACCCAAGCAGATTATTTAGTCCAGCCCCTGGCAAGGGCAGTGTAATTCCGCCTGGGGCAAAGGCATTTGAGAATCACTGCAACAGGCCACTCCCCCAGAGATCAGCAAGAACAACCAGCCAAGACCAAGTTCACTGATCAATGACAACTGCAAAACTTCAGAGCTACGGAATACAGCACATAGAATTCATGGCTTTTTCTCATGATTCCTTGGTCTTTCAAAGTTAAATTTTTTTTTAAGATTTTATTTATTTATTTGAGAGAGAGGCAGTGAGAGAGAGCATGAGCAAGGAGAAGGTCAGAGGGAGAAGCAGACTCCCCGTGGAGCTGGGAGCCCGATGCGGGACTTGATCCCGGGACTCCGGGATCATGACCTGAGCCAAAAGCAGTGGTCCAACCAACTGAGCCACCCAGGCGTCCCTCAAAATCAAATTTAAAAAAAATTATTTCCTTATTCTATTTTTTAATCTTTTCTCTTATTTTAACTTTTTAAACTATTTTATCTTATCAATACTTTTTTAAAAATCTTTAAAAATTTTCGTTGTTATTAGTCATATTCTATCCCTTCATTGTATGTAATCTTATTTTTTGTATACATATAGGTTTTCCCTTATTTAAAATTTTGGGATACAGTTTCTTCTAACAGATCAAAATATGCCCTAAATCTAGCACATGGCTTTGTTCTAGTCTCCACCCTGACCACATTCTTTCCTCTTTTATTTTTCCCTTTTGAACCAACTTCTTATCAATTCCATTTTTAGAATCTTTTTAAATTTTCATCTTTACAGTCATATTCCATCCCTTCATCATGTTTACCCTTATTTTTTATATATATGTTTTTCTTTCTTCAAAATTTTAGGAGGCAGTTTCTTCAAACAGACCAAAATATACCCGAAATCAAGTGTGTGGCTCTGTTCTATTTACCATTCTAGTATATATATTCTATTCACCAGTCTAATATAAATATATATTCCTCCCCTTTCTTCTTCCCCTGGTTTCAGGTTTCTTCTGATTTGGTTAGTGTATGTTTTTGGGGGGGTCGTTGTTACCCTTTTAGTATTTTGTTCTCTCATTCATCTATTATTATCTGGATAAAAGGACAATACAGAAAAACTCACCTCCAAAAAAAAGAACAAGAGGTGGTATAAACAGCTAGGGACCTAATCAATATGGACATTAGTAAGATGTCAGAACTAGAGTTCAGAACGATGATTATCAAGGTGCTGGCTGGACTCAAAAAGATCATGGAAGATACTAGAGAATCCCTCTCTGGAGAAATAAAATCCCTTTTGGAAGAAATAAAAGAACTAAAATCTAACCAAGTTGAAATCCAAAAAGCTATCAGTGAGGTGCCATCAGAAATGGAGGCTCTTACTTCTAGGATAAATGAAGCAGAAAAGGGAATTAGTGATATAGAAGACCAAATGATGGAGAATAAAGAAGCTGAGAAAAAGAGAGAGATAAACAACTACTGGACCACAAGGAGAGAATTCGAGAGATAAGTGATACCATAAGAAAAAACAGTATTAGAATAACTGGGGTCACAGAAGAAGGAGAAAGACAGAGAGGGGCAGAAGGTATATTGGAGCAAATTATACCAGAGAATTTTCCTAATTTGGCAAAGGGAAGAAGCATCAAAATCCAGGAGGCAGAGAACACTCCTCAAAAATCAATAAAAATAGGTCTACACCCCATCACCTAATAGTAAAACTTTCAAGTTTCAGTGACAAAGAGAAAATCCTGAAAGCAGTTTGGGACAAGATGGCTGTAACATACAATGGTAGAAATATTAGATTGACAGCAGACCTATCCACAGAGAGCTGGCAGGCCAGAAAGGACTTGCATGATATATTCAGAGCACTAAATGAGAAAAATATGCAGCCAAGAATACTATATCCAGCTAGGCTGTCCTTGAAAGTAGAAGGAGAGATAAAAAGCTTCTGGGACAAACAAAAACTAAAAGAACTTGCAAACCACCCTCCAGGAAATAGTGAAAAGGGTCCTCTAAGCAAAGAGAGAGGCTAAAAGTAACAGACCAGAAAGGAACAGAGACAACAGACAGTAAGTCACCTTACAAGCAATACAATGGCACTAAATTCATATCTTTCAATAGTTACCCTGAAAGTAAATGGGCTAAATGCCCTAATCAAAAGACACAGGGTATCAGAATGGATAAAAATATAAGACTCAATGATACGCTGTCTGCAAGAAACTTATTTTAGACCCAAAGGGACACCTCCAGATCTCAAGTGAGGAGCTGGGAAACCATTCATCATGCTAATGGACATCAAAAGAAAGCTGGGGTGGCAATTCTTATTATAAATTATAAATAATTTTACATTATTTATAATTTAGATTATAATTAGATTTTAAGCCAAAGACTATAATAAGAGATGAGGAAGGACACTATATCATACTTAAAGGATCTGTCTAACAAGAAGATCTAACAATCTTAAATATCTATGCCCCTAACATGGGAACTGCCAATTATATAAACCAGTCAAAAACAAAATCAAACACATTGACAATAATGCAATAATAGTAGGGGACTTTAATACCTTCTCACTGAAAAAGATATCTAAGCAAAAGATCAACAAGGAAATAAAGCTTTAAATGACACACTGGACCAGATGGACATCACAGATATATTCAGAACATTCCACCCCAAAGCAACAGGATACACATTTTTCTCTAGTTCTCATGGAACATTCTCCAGAATAGATCACATCCTGGGTCACAAATCAGATTTCAACTGGTACTGAAAGATTGGGATCATTCCCTGCATATTTTCAGACATAATGCTTTGAAACTAGAACTCAACCACAAGAGGAAAGTTGGAAAGAACTCAAATACATGGAGGCCAAACAGCATCCTAGTAAAGAATGAATGGGTCAACCAGGAAATTAAAGAAGAATTGAAAAAATTCATGGAAGCAAATGAAAATGAAAACACAACTGTTCAGAAGCAAAGGTGATTCTGAGAGGAAAGTATAGAGCATTACAGGTCTTTCTCAAGAAACGAGAAAGGTCTCAAGTACACAACCTAACCCTACATCTAAAGGAGCTGAAGAAAGAATAGCAAGGAAAGCCTAAACCCAGCAGGAGAAGAGAAATCATAAAGATCAGAGCAGATATCCATGAAATAGAAACCAATGGAACAGTAGAACGGATCAACAAAACTAGGAGCTGGTTCTTTGAAAGAATCAATAAGATGGATAAACCCCTGGCCAGACTTATCAAAAAGAAAAGAGAAAGGACCCAAACTAAGAAAATCATGAATGAAAGAGGAGAGATCACAACCAACACCAAAGAAACACAAACAATTATAAGAACATATTATGAGCAACTATCCACCAGCAAAGTTGACAATCTGGGAGAAATGGATGCATTCCTAGAGACATAAAAACTACCAAAACTGAACCAGGAAGAAATAGAAAACCTGAACAGACCCATAACCAGTAAGGAGATTGAAGCAGTCATCAAAAATCTCCCAACAAGCTCTTGTTGGGGGCCCAGGGCCAGACGGCTTCCCAGGGAAATTCTACTAAACATTTGAAAAAGAGTTCATACCTATTCTCCTAAAACCGGCCCAAAAAATAGAAATGGAAGGAAACTTCCAAACTCCTTTTATGAGGCCAGCATGACCTTGATCCCAAAACCAGACAAAGACCTCATCAAAAGGAGAATTACAGACCAATATCCTTGATGAACACAGCTGCAAAAATTCTCACCAAGAAACTAGCCAATAGGATCCAACAGTACATTAAAAGGATTATTCACTATGACCAAGTGGGATTTATTCCTGGGTTACAAGGTTGATTCAGTATCTGCAAATCAATCAATGTGATAGAATACATTAATGAAAGAAAGAACAAGAACCATATGATCTTCTCAATAGATGCTGAAAAAGCATTTGACAAAGTACAGCATCCTTTCTTCATCAAAACTCTTCACGTTGTAGGGGCAGAGGGTACATACTTCAATATCATCAAAGTCATCTATGAAAAACCCACAGCAAATACCGTTCTCAATTGGGAAAAACTGAGAGCTTTCCCCCTACGGTCAGGAACAGGGCAAGGCTGTCCACTATCTGTTGACTAGCCTATTGAATAGTTGATAGTTAACTAGCCTGTTGAACACCACTGCTCTTCAACATAGTACTAAAAGTCCTAGCCTCAGCAATCAGACAACAAAAAGAAATAAGAGGCATCCGAATCAGCAAAGAAGAAGTCAAACTCTCACTCTTTGCAGATGATATGATACTTTATGTGGAAAACCCAAAAGACTCCACTCCAAAACTGCTAGAACTCACACAAGAATTCAGTAAACTGTTGGAATATAAAACCAATGCACAGAAATCAGTTGCATTTCCATACACCAACTGCAAGATAAAGAAGAAAGAGAAATTAAGGAGTCGATCCATTTACAATTGCACCCAAAACCATAAGATACCTAGGAATAAACCTAACCAAAGAGGCAAAGAATCTGTACTCAGGAAACTATAAAGTACTCATGAAAGAAATTGAGAAAGACACAAAGAAATGGAAAAACATTCCATGCTTATGGATTGGAAGAAAAAATAATGTGAAAATGTCTATGCTACCTAAAGCAATCTACACATTTAATGCAATCCCTATCAAAATCCCATCAATTTTTTTCAAGGAAATGGAACAAATAATCCTAAAATTTATATGGAACCAGAAAAGACCCCCAATAGCCAGAGGAATCTCCAAAAAGAAAACCAAAGTCAGGGGCCTCACAATTCCAGACTTCAAGCTCTATTCCAAAGCTGTAATTGTGAAGACAGTATTGTACTGGCACAAAAACAGACATATAGATTAATGGAACAAAACAGAGAACCCAGAAACTCTATGGTCAACTAACGTTCAGCAAAGCAGGAAAGAATGCCCAATGGAAAAAAGACAGTCTCTTCAACAAATGGTGTTGGCAAAATTGGACAGCCACATGCAGAAGAATGAAACTGGACCATTTCCTTACACCACACACAAAAATACACTCAAAATGGATGAAAGACATCAAGGTGAGACAGGAATCCATCCAAATCCTTGAGGACAACACAGGAAGCAACCTCTTCAACCTCAGCCACAGCAACTTCTTCCTAGGAACATCACCAAAGGCAAGGGAAGCAAGGGCAAAAATGAACTACTGTGACTTCATCAAGATCAAAAGCTTTTGCACAGCAAAGGAAACATGCAGCAAAACCAAAAGACAACTGACAGAATGGGAGAAGATATTTTCAAATGACATATCAGATAAAAGTCTAGTATCCAAAATCTATAGAGAACTTATCAAACTCAACCCCCAAAGAACAAATAATCCAATTCAAAAATGGGCAGAAGACATGAACAGTTCTGTAAAGAAGACATCCAAATGGCCAGCAGACACATGAAAAAGTACTAAACATCACATGGGATCAGGGAATTACAAATCAAAACCACAGTTAGATACCACCTCATACCAGCCAGAATGGCTAAAATCAACAAGTCAGGAAACGACAGATGTGTATGCAAGGTGGTGAAGCCACTCTGGACGACAGTATAGAAGTTCCTCAAAAAGTTGAAAGTAGAGCTACTCTACGACCCAACAATTGCACTACTGGGTATTTACCCTAACGATATAAATGTAGGGATCTGAAGGGGCACGTGCTCCCAAATGTTTATAGCAGCAATGTGCAGAATAGCCAAACTATGGGAATCACCTAAATGTCCATGAACAGACGAATGGATAAAGTGAGATATAGATAGATAGATAGATGATAGATGGATAGATAGATAGATAGATAGATAGATATAGTGGAATACTATGCAGCCATCAGAAAACCTGAAATCTTGTCATTTGCAAGGACATGGATAGAACTAGAGGGTATTATACTAAGCGATATAACTCAATCAGAGAAAGACAATTATCATATGATCTCTCTTATATGCGGAGTTTGAGAGGCAAGGCAGGAGGTCGTTGGAGAAAGGGAGGGGAAAAAATGAAACAAGATGGTACTGGGGAGGGAGACAAGCCGTAGGAGACTCTTAATCTCAAGAAGCAAACTGAGGGTTGGTGTGGGGCAGGGGAGGGATAGGGTGGATGGTTTATGGACATTGGGGAGGGAATATATTATGGTGAGTGTAAGACTGATGATTCACAGACCTGTACCCCTGAAGCAAATAATATGCTATATGTTAACAAAAAAACACTAATTATGTTGTATGTTGGCTAACTGAACATAAAATTAAAAAGGTGGTGTTTGCCGAATGCATAGCACATGCTAGCTAAATTTTACTTTCTAGCTGAACTAGATGCCCCAGTGATGTCCAATATCACCCAGCCTCTCCCCAAACCTACCTCCACATCTTCAGCCTGGACTAACCTCTCCCACCTTCCCATTTCTGTCCACCATACTTATATGCTTCCTTATCAGACCATCTTTGTACCTTTGACATCCAGGTGTGACACCTACTCCCTCTGAACCATAAATGATTCTTGGGCTTTATTTCTACAACTCATGAGACACTTGACACCACGATTGTGTGCTGTACTTTGGCACATGTCATCTCTTCTCATAAGGGTTCATGTGTATTTTCTCTGCACATGCCATTTACTTAACAAAATCACTTCTAAGTCACTGAAAGGAAGGATCAATCAATTAATTGATGATGATGTTTGCATCTGGCATGAGCAAATTGAAAGCCATTTGGAAGTGATGGTTGATTTAAGCAAAAAATAAGACACCAAAGACACTTCACATTTTCTGTGCTGATTTTTTAATGAACATCTTATAATCTTACAAAATAACTGGCTATAGCTGTTTTACATTACAATACAGTAGATCAGCTCCTTTCACTGTGTTCCCAATCCAGCCATCCTCTTGGGGTGCTAACTGATGCACTGAATAGCTATCTCACAGAGGAGAGGAAGTGACAAGTCCAATGCCTTGTAATGGAGGGAAGGAAAGGAGAGAATCAAGAATAACTCTTCACTTTCATGTACAGGTTTGCCCGCTGCCCATTCTCCTTACTCTGTCCTCTCATCTCTCTGGTTGCAGACTGTCACACTAACCATTAGAGTCAGCTAGTCCTGGGTCACCTAGACAACCAGAGCCCCTAGTTAGTAGGAAAAAAAAAAAAGCAGAGAAGTGACTTTCAGGACAAAGAAGGACCTGTGGGAGAGGTCCTCCATGACCCCATGGATGGGTAAGAGCAGCCAAATGCAGACCATCACATGGAGTGAGTGGGAGTTGATATCACCTGGGAATAAAGTCCTTCCACTTTATTAAGGACATGAGAGTTAAAACACACCAGGCCCCAAAGAAAATGGCCTGAAGAGCCTGCCACCTATGAATGGCCTGAGCTGACATGGGCTGGGCAATCTTCAGCCAGAAGTGCTTTCCACACACTACAGAAACTGCCCTCTTGCCTTCTCAGGGCAGTCGTGGATTGTAGATGTTGCCAATGGAGAATAAAATATTTGTAAATGAAGTATGACAGAGAAATGTTCTCACTGTTCCTTCTGTGAAGAGACTGAGCACAGACCCACACTGCTGTGAACCACAAGCTTGAAACCTTGTGGGGGAGCTGAAGCCTTCCTGAGCTGGGCAAGGCCCAAGATACCTATTCTGCGGCCTCAGTCTCAGACAAGGCAGGATTCCCTGATGCAGAGCTTGATGCACTTCCAAGAATCTGGATACTCTCCCTAAGAAAACAATTTTACAACTCCATTAAAAAAAAAAATCGGCAATCTAAAATAAACTTTTTCCACTGTACTTTCCATATTGAAGCCTACTACAATCCTAGGAAGATTTATTCTCTTTTTGGGGTACTAAATGTGAACCCAGACAACGAACAGTAGGTATCCAGATTTCCCTTATGGCTAGAAACATAAGAGAACAAGGGCTTTTTGGATGGCAACCTCTGCTCCTTTCTTTCCTCAGTGATGGTGTCACCCCCATTTTATATCCCTAGAGATAAATATATGTATACCCCCTTCTTTTTTTCCCCATTCCAGGATATTTTTCTTTCCTCAAGATAGCGGTGGGGAATATTTCCTCTTCCAGTTTGCAAAGCCATTGCCTCAGTGTTGGTGGGAAGAGTAGAAAACTTGTGGTCAGAGCCAAAGAGCAGATGATTCAGAGAGACCAAGGTTGCACTCTCATTTTGGCCCGTTCTTCGCTTCCATTGGAGAGGAGGCTCTGAGGGAGAAGCAAGCCTCCCAGCCCTTCTTGAGATAACAAACTGAAGTGTTGAGCAAGAAGTTGACTCTCTTTCCCCAAGGCTTTCCCCAGAAGTTGTTACCAAAAAACAACTGCAACAGACCGTGCGCAAAAAGAGGAAGCCTGGGTGGTAAACAGAGGCCAGTTAAAGTGGTCATTTTACCCACAGTCCATCTATTGAACAAGAAAGGATAATGACAACATAACGGACCCTAAATAGTTGAAATTCTTCTCTCTTCCCACAGAGTGTCACCCTTGCTCCACGTGTTTCCATAGCTTTCTCAAATCAAAAACTCTAGGTCAGGGATATGCTATCTTGTACTCGAATAGAATTTACCTCAGATCCCGCGTTGCTTCAAGGATTCCCCTCCTCTCTGTTCTGGAGATTTGGAACAAGGCCAAGTATCTTTGCCTCATGTCATTCTCCTGCCTGGGGCTCTGATTTACTACTGGCCTCTCCCATCTCCATGGCTTTGCTTGGCTTCTCCATCTCTGACTGTTCTTCCACCTCCTCCCATTCTCTCCCTATGTCATGTCCATAACATTTTTCCCCCCAGAAAATCAGCAATTGGTCCTGTGTCTGTGAGTGACAGCTAGGTCTGGGGACTTAGAAGGAGAGAGGGCACAGGCCAGCCAGCCATGAGGAATGTGTGAGTTCCTGTAATCCTGTCATTCAGAGAACAAGCCCCAGTACTAACTTGCTCACTGACTGGCAGGCGAGAGCCACCCTTGAGATAGGCACGTGTGGGAGTGTAGAGGATCCTGGGGCTCAATAACTCCAACTAAGAGTTCTGAGAAGTGAAAAGTAGTGAATACGTTCCTTCTGGATAGATACACAAGAACCACGGTCTGGTTCTTCTGGCCCCAGCACCAATGGGTACTCCCACCCAACTTGCCACGCCTCTTAATGTTATCATCCCAACCCTTCATCGCCTTAAACTGGGCCCAGCTTCCTGCTCATGAAAAGATGATTAGCTGACATGTTAGTTTCAAAAACTTCATCTAATTTCTCTCTTTCTCCATCGCCACTTCCTTTTCCACCTGCCAACCCCCATCAATAGAAAAATGGCAGAATGACTTGTCTTGCTGTACTCAAACCCTCAGGATTCATTTGGGATGTGAACTTCACAGCAGCATGTGTGGAACAATGTATAATTTTTAGCTTAGTAGACAGCAAAAAATATAATATATATAATATATTTATATAATTATGTTTAAATACTTATAAGGAATTAATAACTAACCTCATTATGACTAAAGGAGACTACACAAAAGAAAGGGAGCCAGTTTAGAGTAGATGAGCCCCGAAAGATGGCAATCCATTCAAAACGGGTGTTAACAGAGCGTCCCTGGCGACTTCTCTTCTAGTATTTTGGTATTGGTTTACAAGTTGGGTGGGGCTGAATAGTTGGCCGGGTGCAGAGTGGGGAATAGGACAAGAGTTGAGGATGGGGGTGAATAGAATATAAATGGGGGAGGAGGGTCCTTGTATAGCTATCATATCTCTCCTTCCACTTTTAATCAACTGCCTCTTTGAAGAAACTTTTTGCCTGTGACTCTTCCCTACTTGGGGTACTTGGTGGAACAGTTGGCACCTATAAACGTTCCCTTGCATGTCTATAAGAACCTCAACTCTTCCTCCATCCTTCAGTTCACAACCTTTCTTCTTTGTTCACCTTTTGTTTTCTCTTACAGAGGCCTCTCTTTCTTTCTGCCTCCAGGGCAGTGGAAGGAGGGGCTCGATCCCACAGTTACTGATTTTCTTCAGCCTTGGGGTCTCGGCAGGTGCATTCATCCAGGTCACAGTCAGCAGCAAATGGAATGACCTAGGGGAAATCAATGAGAAGTTGAAATAACCCATTTGCTTGCCAAGCTTCATACTTCTCAACCAGCTTCTGCTTTTCTCACTTGGTCCCAGAGGAAGTGTGTTGATATCACGGAGCCGAAACTAACACTAGTTCTTGCACTTACACATCATGGTAAATCTTCCTTGCTTCACTTACGTGTGTGTGTGTGTGTGTGTGTGTACACAGTGGAAAGACAATAGTAATTCCCCTAGGCGGTGGTAATGTGATTTAAATAAAATGATGGATATAAAACACACATTTCCAGGCATCTGTAATGCCTGTTACTACCACTTCTAATATAATCATTAATGTCAAGGACCACTGCTAATGTTTTCGTCACCATTATCCTCTTCACAAAATCCCTGTAAAGTAGGTAAGATGGATGTTAGCATTTTCTTTTTATCGGGAAGGCCACAAGAGATTGGATGACTTAACTTAAGGTCATGGCACTACTATCTGGAAAACCAAGGCTCTACAGCCTAACTCTATGGCTCCTACTTCTTGGTGCTCTTAGAGCCATACAATCATCTTTGGCATCTTGTAAGCATGAGGTTTTGCCCACCTTGAACCCAGGATGCACTTGGACTTGGTGAAACAATGCATCTCTGCACCCACTGTTTGTGGCTGGATTGCCTTCCTGCTATATAATTACCCCTACTCTGCGCCGAAAACGATCCTGCAAAAGTTGCTCTCTACCTGTTCTCACTACAGCATCAGCAGACAAAGACACTTTTTAAGTGTCCATAACCAGTGTCAGAGAGAATTGGGCATGTTGGGAGACATGATGTAAAAATTAGAAAGGATTCTACCCTTTGACCATAGACAATCAAGTGAGGTAAAAATAGGCATAGCATGTAATAGTTCACAGCACACTGAAAAGATGGGCTTAGTGATTGGGCAAGGGAGTTGGAAAATGGGTGGTATTATTTGGGGAAATTTTCCAGCATATTTTCACAAAGGAGGTAAAATGTGATTTAGGGGGATTAAAGTGCCTTTTCTTTCTTTCTTTCTTTCTTTCTTTTTTTTTAAAGATTTTATTTATTTGAAGGAGAGAAAGCAAGGGGAAGGGGCAAAGGGAGAGGGAGAGAGAGAATGTTAAGTGGACTCCATGCTGAGCGTGGAGCCAATGTAGAGTTTGAACTCTATATAGAGTTTTGAACTGTAGAGTTTGAATCTGAGATCATGATCTGAGCTGAAATCACGAGTTGGATAGTCAACGGACTGAGACACACAAGTGCTCCATGATGTGCCTTTTATTTTTTTTTCTTTTTTCTTTTTTAAAAATTTAATTTAATTTATTTTTTTCAGTGTTCCAAAATGAAGTGCCTTTTCAATTCTGATTCTAGTATATGCTGGCTACAGGCACTGAAATCCATTGAAGACAAACCCTAGATTTACTGAGTATGAGATGGAGATGAGGCGAGAAATGCTTGTCTTCTTCTGAAGTGGTCATACCTTCCTGGGTAGAGATGGGATCCGTGACCAGTTATGGTCTGTAAGTGAGAACAATAACTAGTTGATACGATTTCTGACCTGTTTTCCAAGCTGTTGATCTGTTTCTCTTGGTTTGGGATTTATTATCTTTTTAGAGCAAAAGAGAGACAAATTGAACAGTGATCCGATGAGCCCCTGAGCATTCTGCAATAAATAAGTTAATTCACATAACTGGTGACAACAGTTTCTGGCGCAGAGCGAACAGTCAGTCATATCAGCCATTAGGTGCCAGAGTTTCAGCTCTGTAGAGGTGATCATGTAGGTGCGACTTATTGTGAAGACAGGTACAAGGAAAGAAATACTGTCTCTTGCATATTTCTGATTCATCAGATTGGACAGGTAGCATCAAATATCTTTGGAGCACTTGGCTTTTTATCCAAATTATCATAAAATTTCAGCCTATTCGATTTCACGGGTTTAGCTTGAGCATATCTGTCAATTTAATAGAGCCCAGAGAAATAGAGATAAAAGGAATCGAGAAAAAATTACTACTCAGGGTATGGTCTAAGTAGCTTGTGGTGGCCAGTCAACATAAACTTAAAATATGCTTATAATACACTATATAGGATTATTAATTTAATAATGAGGATTAACAATAACCAAACGTCACTTCATTGGTAATCATGCCTCCCCAGGAGGTAGAGGCCATAATTCCCTGCCAACAGAGGTGTATCCTGGACAACGATAAGCAGATGTGAGTCACTGAGTAGCCAAAGCCATGGCTTTTCCGAAGGAGTTCCAAAACCAACCACTGGAAAACTAGTGTTTTCTAACAACCTCACCTAAAATCACTGCCTTTAATCCTGTCACCATAGAAGCTTAAATGTTTATTCACTATAACTCCCTCTTGACTACGGAATAAAAATGATACAGAATGAAGGAGAACCAGCCAAACTTATTTCTGGAGTCCCTGCCCTGCCTGTTACCTACAGGTGTGCTCACTTACCTTCTTGGAGGAGAGCGTGGAAGAGCAGCAGTCTCCCCCATCATAGTGGCAGTAGGCCCGGTTGTTGATGGTATCACACCATCCATCTGCTTGGAAAGGCTGGTGAGGACATGAGAGGTCAGTGTCTATGAACAGCTTCACTGGGCTTTGCACTACTCTCCCACCCATCTCCATCATAACACATGGAACTCAAGAGATATTAGGGGAGAGGTCCCGAGAGGCAGGATACCAACTGACCTAACATCCTTAAGAAGTTGAAAAGTCTCAAGACCACTGGACCCAAAGATCTGTCAAAGTTCACCGGCAATACCTGCTTCTGACCAACTCTAGGGTCCAGAATGGTTCATTTAAATTCCTTGGTCAAATTTTTTACCTTCTTGTTAAATAACACGTCTTTATATAAAGTAGGTTACCAAATATTTTCACACATTTTAACTCTGTTGATCATCAGGAAAGGCCTATGGTGCAGGCAAGGTTGGCTTTAATGGAGATGCATATAAATAACAAAAACTGCCCTGGGTCGCATAGCTAGGGTCAAGCCGACTTTGGAATTAGAAGTCCTAGATCTTGACTTTCTGCTTCTTCTCCTGGATTAAGAACTATAATTTCCACCCTTTCTCCTGGTACTTGTATTCAGAGACCCTGGTAGTCCTGGCATGCTATGAAGTTTCAAATGATGTTTGTCCAGAATGCAGGGGTCCTAGGGTTTGGATTTCTGGAACAGAAATACTCTCAGACATACAGCTACCTAATACACAGCAGCTAGATGCAGGGTGAGAGCAGAGCAAATGAAGCTGTTTCCCTTCAGTCCTGTTATAGCTACAAGTTAACAGAAACCAAAATGGGAAAGGAGCCCAGGCCAAACCAGAGTTAATGGAGTGTTTCTCCCCAAAAGGGAATGTATGATAAGAACAGCAACAAGCGGTTAAAAAATAGCTCAGAAGCCCAATGCGCTGTTTCCCTAGAACCACTCCTGGAGAAAAACAGTGTCCCACAGTGTTCTGGAGGGCATGCCAGCCAGCCCACCTACTCAATCACATTGGCTGCTTCCCCTCCTGAGTGGATGCCTAATTGAGAAGCCTCAGGAAACATCTTGTGGCCAAACTCTTTGGACCACAAGACAGTCAGTAGACTTCTGAGTTCTGAGGTCACCTTCCAGTTTGCATGTTTAAATCACTTTCTCTCCCCCCACCCTCCTTAAATGTCAAATAATGGGACTGTTCCCTATTTCACTGTGCTTTGATGAGATAGATAGATAACTAAACTAAAAAAAGGGGGGGCGTTAAATAATTTTCGGCAATTGAATTACATCAGAACGAGCTCATCCAAATTATTACTTCAATGTTTTGATTTATTCTATGGGGTCCTGAGGTCATTTGAACATCATTCCAGATGTATACCAGCATTCCGATCACTGAAAAGTTGCTACTTGTGGGGTGGAACTCAACAGCTGTTCCACAGCTGCATGGCAAAGGCAGTTGAGAGCAGGAAGTAAAAATGAATTCTGTTTTCAACACGGGCCTCACTGGGATAAGAGACAAAAGACTGTGAGATGTGCATGTGTCTCTAACACCAGAGCAAGTGACACTGGCTCTGTAGCTCCTGGGATGACTATATAATCAGGACTTGGGGCTACAATTGCAGCCAGATAATCGGAGTCAAAATACGGCTGGCGATATCCTTAACACCCATAAATGCTCTCGGGTCCTCCCAGGAGGACCAGATACGTCTCCTGAGATCTACCACCTCTGCCAGAGTTTTCTTTTTCAAGTGTTTGGTGGAGTATATTTTCCTCCTCTAACACTGCATCTGTTACTTTGTCTCCAACCCTGACTGACTCATTGGCAAAACTTAATCTGTTCCTTCTTTATTTTTCATGGTATTGTCTATAAAAATCCAAAGAGCACCCAAAATACTTCTCTTACATGTAAAAGTGTGGTCTTCAGTATGGAGGATTAAAGGGAGAGCTTCCTTTTCATAAGAATAGCTTAAACTTTTGAATGGATTATTCAAGGATCCAAGAGAATCAGTCTTTCCAAAGTCTTCCCCAAGGATGGCTTCTCAGGATCACTAGGGAAGATAGGTTGAAAAGAGCAGAAATGGTCTAGGTGACCATCTCTAGCTCCCAGTGGGTGTCAACTGCTAGAGCCTGAACATGATTTCTAGAAACTTCTTTCTAGAAGCTTCTTTTCTGCTCTTAAAGGGTCATCTGGGAAGAAAAGGAAATTTATAAAAAGGGGCAGAAAATCAGAGAAAAGGTTGGAAAGACCCAAATATTTAATTTACTATATACCTATTAGAATTAATTGTTCCTCCCCTAACCTGCCAAAAACAACTACTCCACCCTAAACAAACAGAGTCTCCTATGGCAACATGTGCCTGGGAAGCCTGACAGCTTGAGTCCAAAGTTACAATGGAAAAAATAGAAAGGGAAAAATGACTAATTGATCCAAAGTTTTTAAAGCATCTGAAGACTGAATGTAGATTAGATCAAAATCTCAATAACGGAGAGGTGTCAGACTGAGTACATCACTTCTGCTCCAGGAAACGTCCCCTAACAGAGGGTGCAAGTGTTGGGTTTCTCTGCACAATGTGTCCACAGGTGAATTTTTACTAACCATACATAGACCTCACTTACCCTGTAACATCAGCAAACAAAGTGCTTCACGTAAGTGAATTTTTCAAATACCTATAGCCTATTTCTTTAGGAGACATGTTTTCATTTTCCATCTTAACCATTTTGATGAAAGAAAAAAAAAAAACCTACAAAATTCCTCTCACTCTGCCTTTTAATAACTAATAGAATAAGAAGTCATCAACATGAACATTTTTCATTTTCATTTTTTTTGTATAGGAAGACTCTGTAGTGGGCTGCTTACCTTTGCATTAAGTGAGTCTCCTCTAAAACACACATACACACACACACACACACATGCACACACATGCACACACACCCCATAACTTCATGAATCAAGCTTCTTAAATTATACCTGAAGTAAATACCTAGATCTGAGAGAGAGGCTAGTTTTCTCTTCTCATGATGCATGAACTTGAGGATATCTATGGCTGGCTAGCTGTGTTGCAGGCAGATGAGTTAGCTGTAGAAATGGTTGTGGGTCAGTGATGAAATCAGAAGGGCTGTCAGCCTATACGCCTATATGACTATGGAAACTGGACAACTTTGGAAACTTCTCAAAGTAAAAATAATTCCTTCTTTATGTTATCTATACTCTTTGTGTTATTTTCCGTTTAAGGTTGTTCTGCAAAGCTAGGCATGGGGATGGTGGGCCCTGTCTGTTTTCTATGGATATAGTCATTCATTCAGTCATTCAACATCCTTGATTCCAAACCTCTATGTGCCAGGCATTGTTATGGGGATGCAAAGATAACTAAAACACAGTTTCAGCCCCTGAGAGAATCCACTGTAAACAAGTATAGCTTATGACAATAAGTGCTAGCATAGGGAAGCAGACAGAAGAGAAGTCCCTAAGTCAGATTTTCGCTGGGGAGATTTTTAAGAGCTTTCATGGGCTGGCTTGCTACATCTAGCCTCTAGGAGGAGAGATTAGGGCTGGATGATTCAGAGGGGAAGCCTGAGAAAATGAAAATAGACATCCGGGTGGTCCTAGACTGCCTGTCACAGGGCCCAACCCCAGGAAGAGCTCCATAAACATTGCCTGATTGGCTGATAACACTTCTCTTATTTCAACTACATTAGGAACATTTTTCTGCTATAGCTTGCAACAGAACTCATGACCACGCTGATGTTTTAGAAAGGTTAGTTTTGTACTTTAGGTGGTCTGCTCTGATGCCCTATAGGTTGGGATCTCAGCCAAAAGTGACTATCTCCCTATAGGTGAGGCACAGGGCAGAATCCTGATTTTTCATCTTGAGGAGTGTTTCAGACCAGAAGATGCTAATCACATTTGTGTCTAAAGCTTAACACTAGTTTCTTTCCCCCACATCCTTTTCCATCAGAACCCTCTAGTCATGTGAATGACAAATTGGACCCACATCTGTATCTTCTTATTGGTAGGGCTGCACCAGGCCCCAAAGATGCCCTTTCCCAGCGAAGCTGTGGTGCCAGGCCAGTGGAGTCCTTGCAGTAAATGGAAACTCTTATAAATATATACAAGAAGGGGTGCTCGTTTTCTCTTTTTCTCTGGCTTTCCAATGAATGCTTCACTTGATTCTCCAGGCTGATTCTCCTCCGCTGAGCCCAAAGCTCTATGTACCACGTCCATACTGGCTGGGTTTCACTGCAAGGCTGCTCTTAGAATCTCACAGGCAAAAAACTTACAAGGTCTTTGAGTAATGACCAGAATACGACTTGCTTTTTGTTTTTTTTTTTGTTTGTTTGTTTGTTTTAAGGATCATAGATACATGACATTCTAAGGTTGGATGCATATTCTCAGATCACAATGCTTTGAAACTGGAGCTCAATCACAAGGAAAAGTTCAGAAGGAACTCAAACACCTGGAAGCTAAAGACCACCTTGTTTAAGAATTGGGTGGAGTCTTGAAGACTATTTAGTACCAAACCCCTATTGTACAAATGATGAAATGGAGCCTTAAAAAAAGAGAAATGTCTTATTTGTAAGGCAAGTTGGTGGCCATCCTGGGAATAAGGCGGAGTCTCTGAATTCTTGATCTGATGTTCTTTCTACTATAGCGTGCTGCCATTATCTGATGATTTCATTCATCTTTTAATTTATTGGGAATGCAGAGTAATTTAAATTCCTTTGGCACCTCTATAAAACAGGTTCAGTTACAGGAGAATTGACAAAAAAGTGAGCCCAACGATCCAACACAAAAGCAAAAAGGGCTGTACGTATGTCAATGCCCCGGAGCCCCAACAACTTCACTTCTGCTTTTTTCAGTTGTAGGACAAAGTTTATCCCGAATAAGCTGCCTGGCACCATCACTCCTTCTGGCCTCAGGGCTTGGTCTGCTCCTATTTCCCTAGAGGCTGATTTCTCCAGGAGGAAGCAGCACTATACTCCCATCCCATCAGCAGATGCCTGCAACCCAGAAACATTTATTTCTGGGTCCCAGAATGCTCAAGCCAGATTATTTCTCTGCTCTCTGCCGTCATCTGACGGAAAGAGGAAATGGAGCTGTTCCCCTCCTCCAGTGTTCACCCCTTGGGGTGGGAGGGTGCCAATGATCTCACATTTGTGGGTTTGCAACAATCTTCTTGGAAAATGTAAAATTAAAATAGATACCCTGAGATGGATTCTGCAGGAAGAGTTTCTTACATACAACCGCCTCTGGAAAATCTCGTCTGGCTTCCTGGGCCCAGAGAGTCCTTCCTGCCTGTGCATTACTATGGTATATTTTACCCACATGGGCATTATGTAGGACGTAACACCCTGTACTACCAAGGGCTCAGGGTCTAACCATCTTTATAGAACCAGCCTCTAGTTCAATGCTTGATGCTACAGGAGGTTCTTAATAAATGAACAAATATGAGGGTGGTTAACAACATTTCCTTAGCGTATTTTGTGAACAGATCCCTCCTTTCCATTATTCCTCTCGTACTATGTACAGAGCATTGGTATACGTTTATTTAAGAGTGGGAAGAGACAGCAGAATATACCATCGGAAAGTTCTCCTGCTATAAACAACCTAAAAATGTTGGATAAAATTTAACAATATCCTCTCAACTCCAGAGCTGGGGTAATAAGAAAAGAAGAAAAATTACCATGGCCTCAAAGCAAAAAGAAACTCAATACCAGAGCAGGAAGAAGGTGGGGAAAACATGACCGTCTTTGGGATGTTGGCAAATAATCTATAACCCAGCTGTTAGGTTTTCACAGCTGATTGGGAATAGAGGCCCAGGTTTTGGGCCTCTGTAAGGTGGGGAATGTGTAAGTGACACCATTAGTATTTTAATAAGAAGGCTGTGTTTGTGAGAACTGATAGGGAATGACACAATCACACAGCAGTGCCATACAGGTAACCTGGCTCAGTTAGAACTGGGAGATTTGTTCCTACCTACCAGCCCTGAAGACAAGATGATGCAAACCCACTAATCACTAAGATATTAAGGATTTGCTGGGTTACCAGATAGAAGTTGAAATGTAGAGTAGACCCTGGAACGCCAAGGGTCTGCTTTACAAACAACAGACAAGTAAGATGTAATTCAAAGAAAGGCCATGAAGACACACATTCTGTTGGATGGGCAGAGGGAAGCATCCCATTTGTGTCCCTGAGAGAGGGATCCAAAGTTGGGGTGTAGTCCTGTGGTCTACATGAGGTCATATAGCCTTGGCGTAGGGCTTCAAAGCTCTCCGCCAGAGCAATCCACCAGACTCTCAAAAAAGGAAAAACCAATGTGCAACTTTATGGGGTCCAAAACAAAAGCCCGATTATAGCCACTTTATTTCCATCCGACACCAAAACCAAAGCACAGCCTTGGAATGGAAATGATCAAATAGTGCAAAAACCAGTTCTTCTGAGAGAAATGGCTGGGATATATCGAGATGGAAAAAGAAAAGCAAACAAAATAAGGTCAGATGACTTCTTTTTCCTGTACACTTTTCATCAGCTTCCAGGTACACAAGGGCTCAAGACCTCCTGCTCTGGAAAATGATGAAGGCTGTACAGTCCGGTGATGAGGAGCATGGGATACGGTGTTTGATAAACCTGTGCCCAGATCCCTGGCTCTATCCTTACCAACTCATAGATCGGAGCAGATTACTGGGCTTCTTTAAGTAGCAGTATCCTTGTTGGTGAGTGAGAATAACACCATCCTCACAGACTGTTGTGAGGGGTAAATGAGCAAATGGAGGAGAAAAACTAGCCCAGTCCCTGGTCCACAGTAAGTACTCAAGGAATCCTACTTTTATGAAGGCAGCAGGAACACTCCCATTGCTTTTACTGCTGTGCGTTGCTGTCTGAGATCCCTTTACAGAGACTCTGGTCAGAAAATCTTCAAGAGTCTACCAGCAACACTTTAGAGTCAAAGCCATGGCTGCTCTCATCCCTGAGCCTCCTGCCCCACTCACTGCCACCACAAATGTACCATCTGAGTCATAAAGGAGTCAGGTGACGAGGGAAATGGCTCTGGAAATTATAAAAACAGAGTAGGAGAAGCCTGACTGGCTTCTGGAAACCAGGACTCTCCTCAAAACCAGAGCGGTGACTTGAGTATCTTAGCCTCTGAAAAACCCCAAACCATCACAGACACCTCTTCCCTGACGTGCACCACAGGAAAACAGGAAAGTGAGAAGACTCTCTGACTTACTTTTTAGCCAAAAACAACCTCCCAGCAGCCCCTTTCATTTCGCTGCAAATAAAGACCCAGTGGTACAGACTCTTCCACCTCACCGACCAACAGACGCCGGCCTGCTCCCCCACTAGCCCCCGCTCTGGGCCCGACCCAGCCAGGTGCTTCTACACCCCACCCCAAGGAAGGGGGCAGGGCGAGAGCCCCGACGGGTGAAGATGAGGCAGGGGAGCATTCAGGTAGAGTCTGCACTGATCTGTGCCAGAAAAATGTTGGCTTGAAATTAGACCTCTTTTTCCCAAAGGACAGAAACAGAGGAGGATATCCCTCCACAGGTTATGCTATCTTAGAGGTTCAAAAAACAAATGAAGCGGCCCTCCTGATTTGGTGGCATTTGTTGGGAAATGCCCCAGTAGTGAGGCACTGCTACCAATGGGAGTGGGTCCTGGCCCTCACTCAACATGGAGGCCTTCCTTACCCATGTTAAGACACTTAGTGCCTCTGGCCCTTATCTCCTGCTCCCTTCTGCCAAACCGCATGAGATGACCGTGACAGTGCCCAGCACTCTGTTCCCAACAACCATCCTTAATCCTTCATCACATCTCCAAAATCGCAAGGTTACTGCCAGGCCCCTGTAGGCCATTGCTTGTCTCCATGTCCTAAACAAAGAAACCCCAAACCTTTCTTCTCCTCCTCCAGTGGTCTGACTCCTGTCCTCCACACTTGCCCTTGTTTTTGGAGCCACTGATGTAAGCAGTCAGCTGGTCCAGATCTTCTGTCAATGACTACTGTGCCATTGCCCTTCCTTCCTTCTTGAATCACGCAACAACGCTTCTAAAATGTGGTGTTCCCAGAATCCTGATATTTATGATGCAGCAAAAGCTGGGCTTGGGCTCCCAGCAAGAACTAATAATGCAACACCATCGGACTTCATTCGCCTCTCCACGGCCAGCCTGGTGGGCCCACTGATTCTTGTGACTTTGTTTTTCTTGTTTTGATGGGGGTGGGGGAAGATGGTAGGGGCAGAGGTGGCCTGCATTTGGCTTTCTTGGATGGGCAATAGTTGGTGCAGGGGAATTTCCTGCCTCCTCTCCTGCTAATTGGAGCCAGCCTACTGTGTTTCAAGGTTAGAGATAGAAACCTCGAACATAAGAGTTTTGAACTCTGTAAGGACCACGGGGCAGGGACATGTCGGGACATGTTCCCTCTTCCACTCCTGCTTCGTTCCATGAGCCACAGGACCCCACAGCAGCACAAAGCCCAACACCCAGCACAGTCGGTTCTCAATGAATGTTTGGTGAGTGAGATTGATGGATTCTCCTCTAGAAGAGACTTTCTAAATGAAGAATATTTTCTGCTTTGCACTCCTCTTGCCTTCCTCCAAGATAAGGTGCCTTTCCTCTGTCCTGTTCCCTCGCCTCCCCAGGTAATCTGTGCTCGCTATCAATTACTCTGTCTACAACATCCCCTGAAAATGGCTAGGCATGACCTGCCAGGTACAGACTCAGTAACAGCAGACCCTTAGAGAAGCAGACTTGAAGATTCAGAAGAATGAAACTGGGAGCAAAAGTTCAGGCCACTGCAGCCACCTTGCTGGGCATGTGGGGCCCGGCTGGCTCCCGTCACCGCGGTCGGCGGTCACTCACAGAGCTCCCCCTCTCTTGGCCCTCTGCCAGCTGTGGTGCCAGGTCTGCACCCCCCGGAGGGGCACCTTACACTGTGCATAGTCCATTCGAGAGCTGACATAGTAGCTCTGGAAGGCGAAGGGGACAAAGGCTTAGGAACCGGACTGAAGTCAGAAGTGGAGAACCTGTAACAGGGACAAATGGCCAGAGAAGCACCTGGAAGAAGGCCCAGGGAAGATGGCTGGGGCCCTTCCCTGACTTTGAGCCTCTGCTTCCCTCTGTCCCTGTCTTCTGGTTCCTTGGCCAGCCTGCAGTTCATGGGAGGTTGAGGCCGGCCTGGGCTGGCAAGGGGAATGTCCTACCACAGCTCGCCACGCGTGCTCGCCCCCCGGCGCCCTGCCACACGCACGCCCATGCCAGGCAGCTCGGCATTTCTTGGCTCCCCACGCCTGCCTGTGGAAGATGACTGGGAATGCAGACTGTGGGAGGAAACGACAATATTCATTGTTTGGATTAAATATTTTTCTTGGCCCTCCCGCTGTTTGCTGAGCGTTTTATTTTTTTCTTTCCCCATTCTCTCATTCCTTCTCTTCTCCCTCCCTTCCTACATCTCTTCCCTCTCTCTCTCTTTCTCTCTCTTTAGCAATCGAGCACACTGGGAGAAATTTCAAGGAGAAAGCAGACACTCTTAGGGTGGAAGGAGCTGTTGAAAGAAATCAAAGCAATTGACCAAACCTTTTGCCATTCCAGTACCACACCCAGCTCCTCACAAAGAGGGTGCACTTTGGGGCAAATCTAAATCACATGATTCTGAGCGTTTCCAAGTGTTCCTGGGATATAACAGCACTTGTTTTCTCTTCCATTCTCTCTTTCTTTGATATATGTGTATATACACATGATCATATACATGTAATATACACATAAAATACACATATATTCCATACAGATAAACACATACACATAAATATTTTACATTTGCTATACGCAGCACTCATATGTAAGATAGATGTGTCATAATAACATACAATATGTATTTTATAGATATGACATTAAAATATGTGTTTTTATTCTATATACACATGCACACACACACACACAGACATATACAATTTCTCCTGGCATAAAGAGTGAACCTGAAGGTGAAAATATTTTTACAAACTACAAGCCGTCATAGAGAAACCAGACACTATTTTTATCTTATATATGGCATTTTCTGTGCATAAGGCACTGTGCTACAAGGATTGTATGCCTGATCTTACTGAACCCTCACAACAGCTCAGTGAGGGAGGTATTATTATCATACCCATATGACCAGTTAAAACACCAAGGACTTGAGCCGCTGAAGAACATGTCTGAAGAAAAGACACAGAGCCACTGTTGCTGCCCAGGCTCATGCTGTCATTATCCTGACACGTTCACGCTGCCTCCAGCATCGTTATCAAATAGTAATGACACACCACACCACATCTCAGTCCAATCTGTCGCCACAACTATGGGCATGCAAAGCCACTCTCTGAGGAAAAGTCAATGCTATAGAAATCCATGAAAAATGTATAATCTGGGATATTATGTTCAAAACATATACTATGAACCAGGCATGAGGTCAGCTGCTGAAATCCTGGGATATCGAATCAATACATACTTAGTGTGTCTTCTAGGCACAAGGCCCCACAGTAGGTTCTATGGATGACAAAGTCTGCATTAGAGAAGTTTTGGTATCATCAGCACTGAATAAGGCAGAATCTGAACAGCATCTGAGACAATAGAGAAGAATTCAAGGCCGGTGGAGGATTGATTCCCAAAGTAATTAATGGCACCAATAAGAGCTATAGGTTCAGAATGGGAAAGGGGCTGGGACATTTCAGAAAGGCTTTATGAAATATATAGGATTAGATTTAATCTTTGAGCACAGATGGGATTTGTTCAGAGAAAAATCCTAGCAAGAGGGCAATAAAAAATTAAAGATGCATCTGTGGTTTTCTGCCTCAAGAACTAATGGCCCACATTTGGAACTAGGTCAAAATCTCCATTCGGAGGAATCTAGCTGGTCCTTGTTCTAAAGACAATATGGAGGCACTGGAAGATTTGCTTTGTTGGTTTTTTGTGGTTTTTTTTTTTGTTGTTGTTGTTCTGAGCAGAAGAAGAACACGACGGAAGTTGTGTTTCAGAGGTTGGATCTGGGGACCGTGTGGGAGATGTTCAGGACAGAAGTGGAAGGGTTCAGAGCAGGTGGAAGTTTACCTCAAACAGATCTGAACTGAGAAGAACAGAACTGACTGGTTGTAATATGGAACCAGGGGAAAAAAAAAAAAGGAAACAGGAGTATTGAGAAGGAAAATTGCCAGGATTTGGAAAATGGTTGTATTTGGGTAGAAGACGAATGGAGATGAAGGTTTTTCTATGACCCTTTGACTATTCAAATTTTGCTAAACTTTTCTCAAAAAGTTTGCCCATTGAAAAAATAGCTGGAAAGAACCCTTAGAAAATCTAAGGCCCGAGTCTTAAGAAATAGAGCCTGATCAGCCAGCAAACCCTGTCCCAGCTCACAGTGAGAGGCTCTAATTGTTTTCTTTTTCCATATAAACACACGCCTAGAGGGGGTCCGGCCCATTTTCTCTCCCGCCTGATTCCTTTCAGGCTTTCTCCACAACTTAGACATGACTGTTTTATCACCCCTTAAAATACTCAAGTCCAGCTGAGTTAAGGAATGGCAGGAGGGAGGTGTCATATTTATTCTAGAATATTTTCTTGCCAATAGTCTTCTTTCTTTTAGCCCCGGTCTAATGTTTAGTTCCTGTGTCTATGACCAGCTCAATTCGTGTGGCTGATTATCGTGGTTCTCAAGCTCACCCTGTCACGCCATTCCGGGTCATCCATCTGGCTGTTCTGTTCTCCGTTAATTGGTAGATGAGTCCAGTCTCCCTTTCCCCCATATGGAACCTAGTCTCTGTGCAAGAGTCTCATGTATCTTACTCACTCACCCACTGATCGGCTGTTTCACATGTTCCCCATGCTCATTTCCTGGGTCTCCGATCCTCGCTCAACAGGGTTCAGTGGCACATGCCCGCCACCTCTTCCTCCAGCTTAAAGCTTGCAAACCCAGGGAAAGTGTCCCAACAGGTGGCCAGTACCCCAGGTTCATCTCTTAGTTGGGTATTCTGTAAGTCCTATGTCCCCAGTTTATGTGTTGTTTATTTGTTTTTAATCTTCCTACCAGTTAAGAATGGGGATTCTGGAATCAGACTGCCTGGGTTCCTGTACTTATCCCACATTTACTACCTCTGGAGCTTTGGAAAGGTAACTGAGTTCTCAGCCCCTCACTTTCCTGTTTACTGAACAGGAATGATAATAAGGGTAATGATTCCTTGGTATGCACCTGGCGTACGATAAACGCTCATTAATGTTAATAAGTATACCATGCAACCAGGAGCTATTTCTTGTCTGTTTGTTTTCTGTGTGCAATGAGCCTGGATATTCCAGGAATTGATGGTTTCCTGTCTGTGAAGGTGGGCAGTAGCCTTCCCAAAGAGAATCTGGTCATTCTTCCTCTCTTTTAACTATGGCCTGTAGTCCCAGATCTTATATTTACCTTTTCCAACTATGGGAATAGAACGACCACATATAATATGGCCTGAAGGCAGGAAAATACTTAAATCAAGATATCTGATACTCACCCTCTCTCTTACGTTCTACTGTAGAGAGCTGAGATACAGACATAGCGGCAATATTGTGTTAAATCTGCCGTTAGTCCCTGTTCTCTTTCTTCCCCCATCATCCCCACTTCCTTGCTGGACCCTGCTTGGTCTGACAACCCCCATGACCAGTGTATCCATCTCTACCATTGCATCTGCCTATTCCTCTACCCCTCTGGAAAGCAGCTGACATACTAAGGGGCCAATGACAAATATGCATCTGCAGCTTGATAAAATAGAATATGTACAGGCAAAAAGTGACTTTAATTTAGGAAAGTTGGAGACTTTCTGAGTCCTATGTGGGAGACAAACATTTGGGAGAGACCATAGAAGCATGTATAGCACCCCTAAAATTACACAGTGCAGGTAGCCACCTCTTAAAGAAAACTGGGAAACTTAGTTCTATGTATCAGAACATCTTCTGCTTAGGGGACGTGAGCATGAGCAATGCTATTAGGAACAAAGCATATGTTCAAGCCCCAATTGTCAATATGGTGGTATCTGAGGTGAGGCCTCTAACAGGTCATTGGGTTTAGATGGTACCATGATGGGATCAATTCTCCTAAAGAAGACATACCAGCACTTCCTCTCTCTCTATTCCCTGTGAAGACATAGCAAGAAGGCAGCCATCAGCACACCAGAAAGAGAGCCCTCACTGGGAAACTGAATCATCCAGCACCTTGAACTGGGATGTTCCAGCCTCCAGAAGTCTGAGAAATAAATGTTTGTTGTGGAAGTGACCCATTCTACGGTATTTTGTTACAGCAGCCCAAGCAGACCAACACATATGCCTTATTTAGTGAATTTATTGATTCAGCTATTTTCACCGATTTGTCAATACAAAGAATATTCAGAGGTCCCATCTGAAAAAAGGGAGCATGAAAAGAAAGTAAGAGAGAACAGACAGGAAGCAGTTCTCAGAGGGAGCCCAAAGAAGTAAAAAGATTACCAGCTGCTATTCAGTTACCAGGCAATCTGGATAGATGTGGCCCATCAGGCTGGGCACACAGGGCATGGGAAGACGACAGGTAGTATGGCCAAAAGGCTGGGCAGGCTGCAGGCACTCGTGACTCAGCTACCGTGTCATTAGGGTCATAAGCGTTTCCAAGGCCAGAGACTGTTCCCAGAAACCTAACAGCACTGCAGACATGCACCACCAAGTTTAATATTTCTCACATTAGAAAGACTTCAGTTGAATCTAATCTCGTTTTTAATTAGTCCTCACATCGCCTGGTGAGACAGATTAATATGATTATCCATATTTCACTGATGGGGAAAATGAGACAAAGGGCCATGCCCCAAGGTCACTTGGGGAATGAGCATAGAGGTGAAAATTAAACTTAAGCATTTTAAACTTTCAAACCAGCATACAAAGGAGAGGACACTGGGGAGTAGCTTTCATCTCCATTTGTTCAGGATCATTCACATCTGGATAATGCATATTTAATTTATTACTCCGTTTATCTAATTAAAAATATATTAAAAAATAAAATACTAATTCCACTTCTGAACCCCAAAATTCCATATTCAATGCATAAGGAATTTTCTAAATAATATATGCCAGGAGAAGCCAAAAAAGAGGATAAAATGAGCACTACTTAACCACATGTGAATATTTATTGACTATTTATGGAATGTTTAATAATAAACCACAGTGTGTGTGGTGGGGGGTGGATATAAACACAGAGGAATGACACGTGCCCCCTGCCCTCCAGAAGCTGGTTTAACGGGATATGAAAAATAAGTACACCAACAAAAACACAAATAGCATACACCTCCAACCACATAGGCAGGAACCAAGTTTTCTTTGATCCCCACAGTATATGGCCAGGCATTATATGTTGGTAAACTATTAGCTGAGCTTTTCTCAGAATAAACTGAGATATCAGTGTGAGAGGCAAATTTACAGAATAATCACCCATCCCCTGGCAACCCAATTAACTCCATCTTACCCCTCTCTATTCACAACCAACATCCAAATGTTTACCAGTTCTACTGCAGAAATAGTTTTGTATTCATCCCCTTTTCTTTCTTCTCTTTTTAATTCCTCAGTTCAGTGAGGAGGCTGTTCCATTAGCTCAGGTTAGAGATGTTAAGTTTCTGACCTCCATGGTCAAAAATATGACACCACGACTTTCTACTTAAAGTATAAATCCTATCATCTCTTCTCTGCACCAGAGATATTTAATGCTCACCTGATATCTGTGTATTCCCCTGTTCCCCTACTCTCCTGAGGTGGGTTTGAGGCCATGTAACCATGTCCTAGTAAATGGAAAGGCAAGCAGAAATGATGTGTCACTTCTGGTCCAAAGGACTCAAAAGTTACTGGCCTCCCTGATTCTTTTCCATCTCTTTGGAGGCAACCATGGAGACCACATTTTGAGAGAACAGAGAAATAAGATGGAAGAGACGAATGGGTTGCTTTGAAGAATTATACCTTTAGAGATTTAAGACTTAACCTCAAAGACCAAATCAAAGGGTGGAACTTTACACCCTTTACACCCTTACAATCAAAGGGTGGAACTTAACTTTGTTAAGACTTTTAATTGGATTAAAGTGGCACCTACAGGATCCTTGCAACTGAACAAAATGCTTCATAGAGAACAGACTCAGGACTTTGTCTCAGAGAAGCCTCCTAAGTTCAGAATACCTTTGATTAAATCTACTGAGAGATGCACATCTGGGAAAGACTTGTAAGGATAGCTTTTGGTATATGGATTTGACTAAAATTAAATATATACAAAACCTATAATGTCTGTGAGTTGAGGTGCCAAAAGCATCATCGGCTTGGATTAAAAGAGACTTTGGAGAACATAAAAAGATTTTTGGGTCCCCCATATTCTACTACATCAAAGCAGGCAGAGAAAGCTACTTAACATCCAATAGAAGGATGTTCTCCAGGGTTTCTTTTTGTGCCCCAAGAGGATAATGGAAAAGGAAGGAGTTCCAAGTCAGCAGAGTCCAGAGGCATGAAGAACAATGGACTTGAGAGCTATATCCAGGGAGTAATCAAAAGCTCATAATAAGAAGCAGTCCCTATTCTTAGAGCAGAGATTTTTTTGCCACTTTTCTCAGAGGGATTTCAGAATTGTTGTGGACCAGTAACTGTTATGTGCCTCTCATCACTCTCCTTGAAAGGGGGTCTTCACTGTAGGTGCCTTGTCTCTGCTTTACTTTGTCCATCAGGTGTGGAAGGCAGAGAACTTGTGATTTTAGTACACCAGGCTCTAGATTCAGAGAAGCACATCATAACCTGATAGTAAATCATGATAGTGTAGATTTTCAAGCCTGATGCTGTGACTGGTAAGTCATAGGGGTAAGTCAAATGGACTGGGTAAGACCACCATGATTGGAGTGTTTTGGGATCAGGTGGAAAGAGTCTGAATGTAAAAAATGTTTGTGACTACAAAGGCTGATTGGCAGATGGTATTATATGTCTAGAGTTCATTTCATTCCTCCTTTGCTAAGACTTCACTATCAACAGAGTATAGTTCTTCTTCCCGCTAATTTTGGACCTACAGATGTGGGTTGTCATGACCAATGTAATGTGAATGGGTGTAACGTATATGCTACATTTGACAAGAGGTTTTGAACGTGTTGGCATTTCTTTGCTGATATTTGGGGATTAATTTTTGGGCAACATTATTACAGACAAATTTGATGACTGCAATGTACCCCTTTCTTTCACATCTTTGCCTTTCCACATGCTCCTATTTATCCTTCAAATGGTTACCCCTCTGTAAGGTCTCCATGTAATTGGGACAAGTTATTTGCTTTATCTTCTGTGCTCCCATGTGACTTTTTGTTCATATTATACTCATTGGGTAGCAATTGGTCTTTTACTTCTATTGCATAGATGGTATTAGGAACTTAATCACTTTCATAATCTCAGCATATAATAGGCACCCAGAAATATTATTTTAAGGGAAGAAATGAGTAAATGGATATAAAGCAGTGGGCACTATTTAATGACCATGGTATAAGTTGGGAAAGGAGGCTATGATTCTTCTGCAAATCCTAGCCATTGGGGGGAGCAGCAAGCTTTTAGATTGAGAAATGGTATGAAGCTCGCACAAAAAAGCTGGATAGATTTGGGGTTTTTTTCATGTGCTGGAATTTGGAGCCCTAGATTCTGTAGCTAAGCTTGGAGAGGTGGGAAGATGCTTCCCATGCATGAAGTATTGTACATTCCTGGGTTAGAACATGTTTTCTTTGGGGGTTGTTGTGGTTTCTTTCTCTTTTCTTTTTTTTCCCCAGCTTTGGAAGCATTTCATGTTTGCAATAACAATAACAACAACAAAAATATGAGGTTGGCCCAGTATGAATCAGGAGAGAATTTGTTCATGCAGTGGACGTAGGGTGTGGGAAGAGGGGGAGGAAGGTGGAGGGAGGGGAGAAGAAAGGAAAAACATACTCGCCAGGAGCTCAGCAGAAGAAAATGCCATGCCTGACACGTGGCTGGCATAGAGGGCAGCAACATCTGTTCCCCATGAGGATCCCCGGTGTGCATTGTTGTGTGCACGTGTGTGTGCATGTGCGTGTGTAAGGAAACACCCAGGCTCCGTGCTTCAGGAAGCCTGCTCGTGGCTCCAGCCTCACTGGGTCTGAAATGCGGCCTTCAGCGGTGGCCTCTTACCATGGGTTAGATCTCCCGCCAACTTATTCTTGCGAAGTATGTTGCAGGCTAGAGCGGGTTGTGGAAAACAAGCCCGAGAAAAGCCACAAGGGCCTCCTGACCCATTTGAATTTTTCTCCTGCCAAGTTCTCATTACTGATTTTAAATGGGAAGGAAAACAGTGTACAAGGCTGAAGAGGCTATGGAGAACTTATGGGAGGAGAAAGGCTTACACAGGACTGCTGGGTTAGGGGTGCTGGGACAAGGAAGAGGTAATAAGTCTGTTTGCAAAATAGGTATATGGTTTTATTTTGCCAATTTTTTTCCAGCTTGGTTAAGCATTCAGAGACTCATTTTTCCTCACTTATTCTTGTTTCTCTGTTCAATGAAGTAGAGGAAAACTAAGGTGGAGGGCGTGTATCCTCTATGGACAGTGGGCATCCTCTGAAGGGGGAGCTTCTGGAGAAAAGTCCCTAAGCTCTCGGGCTGGTGTGGGGAACGCTGCTGCAAGCCTCAGACCCAAGCTCCCGCTAGCTCCTTAGACAAGGTTCCGATGCCCATGTTGGGTGCCTACACTTGGAAAAGCCATGCTCACTGCAGTCTTAACACCAAAAAGTATTCAGTAGAAAAGACTCTTACAGGGGCACCTGGGTGGCTCAGTGGCTCAGTAGGTTAAAGTCTCTGCCTTCAGCTCAGGTCATGATCGCAGAGTCCTGGGATCGAGCCCCGCATCGGGCTCTCGGCTCAGCGGGGAGCCTGCGTCCCACCCCCCCACCCTTTCTGCCTGCCTCTCTGCCTACTTGTGATCTCTCTCTGTCAAATTAATAAATAAAATCTTTTTTTAAAAAAAGACTCTTTCCATAGTTTGGCTATTGTAGACATTGCTGCTATAAAGAACCTAGATGTCCATCTACAGACGAATGGATAAAGAAGATGTGGTATATATACACAATGGAATACTATGCAGCCATCAAAAGAAATGAGATCTTGCCATTTGCGACGACGTGGATGGAACTAGAGGGTATCATGCTTAGCGAAATAAGTCAATCGGAGAAAGACAACTATCATATGATCTCCCTGATATGAGGGAGAGGAGATGCAACATGGGGGGTCGAGGGGGTAGGAGAAGAGTAAATGAAACAAGATGGGATTGGGAGGGAGACAAACCATAAGTGACTCTTAATCTCACAAAACAAACTGAGGGTTGATGGGGGGAGGGGGTTGGGAGAGGGGGTGGGGTTATGGATATCGGGGAGGGTATGTGCTATGGTGAGTGTTGTGAAGTGTGTAAACCTGGCGATTCGCAGACCTGTACCCCTGGGGATAAAAATATATGTTTATAAAGCTGTAAAAAAAAAAAAAAAAAAAAGAAAGAAAAAAAAAAAGACTCTTACAGGACTAAAATCAGGGTCTTTTGGCAGTCCTCTCACTCTTTACAAGTTAGCAAAATATTCCTATTCTCCAAAGGAATCAAGTTGCTTAAGGTTGTTATCCCACTGCCAGTCTCTCCCAACCCTGTGGCTGCCCTTAAGTTCCTACCTCGACCATCCACGCAAAAGATATTTACTGAACACTGACCATGTGCCAGTCACTGTACCACTTTATTAAGGACTTGAGATATGACAGTGAATCAAAGAAATAAAAAGTCCTGCCCTGTGAAGCTCAAATCCCAGTGGGGAAAATAGACATTAAATATAACAAATAAGTAATTATTTAGTGAATTAGAAAGTCACGGTCTTATTTAAAAAAAAAAATAGGGCCGCATAAAGGAAGCAGGAGGTCTATGTGTTGGGCGATAGGCAGAGAAGGAGGGAGTAAGAACGGTTGTCATTTTCAATCAGATGGTCAGAGAAGGAATATTTGGGGGATTGTGCAAACCATTTGTAAGGACTCTGGCTTTTACTCTGAATGAAAGGAGGATGGTTGGAAGGCATTAGCAGAGGACTGCTTAGCTTTAACTTATATTCTACCAGCAGCTTTTGGCTGCTGAGCGGGGAAGAGGCCACGGGGTGGTGGTGTGACCAGCCGAGAGGCAGTGGTTCCAATGCAAGCAGCGGATGGTGATAGCTCAAACCAGAGGGCAGTAGCTGGGACCCTGACAAGTGGCTGGATCGCAGACATATTTTCAAGGTCAAGCTATGAGGCTACCCTGATGAACTGGTTGTGGAGGGTGACAGAAAGAGAGGAATTAAAGACGACACCAAAGATTTTGTCCGAGCAACTGCAAGTATGAAGTTGCCATCCATTGAGATGGGAGAGTCCGCACAAGGAAATGAGCAACTGGTGCCTGTAAAATCCCTGGGTTCTTGAATTCCATCTGCTACCCTTCAGACTTTGTCTTTGGTCATGGTTACTTCCTTCTCGCCTGACTCAGAGCCAACAGTGCTTGTAATCCTGTCTACCCTCTTTACCTTGGGCCTCCAGATTACTTCAGATTACTCACAGCCCATAGATATATTCAAGTCTCATCCATATCCACTTAAATTACTGCCCATCCCACTTCTTCTACTTCTACTTCTACTTCCACTTCTTCTACTGGCCAACTTTTGGAAACACTATTTTTTATTGGCTGCATCAACTTTCTTATCTATTTCTCAACCTATCACCCTCTCCCCAACTTTACGGCTACACGTGTGTCAGGGATTTCAGTGAGCGCTTAAATCACAAACCTACTTTTCTCTTGCCAGTGCCCATCTTGTTTGTCTACTCTGTAGCACGTACTGCCATTCACCTCTCTCTCCCTGAAGTCTCTCTTCTGTCATGGTTTTCCTGAGAACACTCCTTCATTTCCTTCCACTTTCCAATCATTTGCTCTCTATCCCCTCAACTAGTTTCACTTCCTCTTTTCTTCCCTTACATCACCTGCCTCCTGCCGGTTCTTTTCCTCCTTTCTCCCCATTCACATGCCTTGAGTGATCTCATCGACTTGCCACCCTCAATCATCATCCTTATTTCTTATCATCTTGCCTCATTTCTCAATCCGAGTCACTGTTCCTGAACTTCTTTTTTCCAATTTCACTAAACTCACCCAGTCTAAAGCCTATCCCATTATGTCCTCCTACAGGGCTATTTCTTCTTCTTTGCAGAGCTCAGTGGCACTCACTATCCATCCAGCCACCAGTGAATTAGTTTCAGAACCTCATCTTCCCCATGAGATGTGATTCTAGAATCAGTCTGATATCTTAAAAGAAAACCCCTCAATGGTTACTTCTTTCCATCTCTATTAGCAGGAGTCAAGTCTGTGTTCTCACCTACTCTCTTAAAATACAGACATCCTAACATAAACATTCTACTGATCACCTATCTCTTCTCCATGGGCTTCATCTCCAAGAGTACATCAATGTGATATTGTTACCAGTTTAAAAAAAAAAAGAAAGTGAGGCTCTTCAGTACCTCCAGAATAAAGCTTGTATCCCAAGCATGGCAGCCTTCAAGACTCTTTCTAATCTAGCCTGGGCCTCTCTAACATCACCTGTAGTCTCCACCTGCCCTGTCCTCTGGCAGTTCTCCAGACATCCTATGCATTGTCAAACCCCTGTGCCTTGTGCCCATACTCTCCTCCCTGCCCGCAGGGCTTTCCTTTATTGCCAACTAGTGGAATGTTTATGTCCTTCAAGGTCCCCCATGAGTGCCATTTTGCTATACAATTTTTTCCAAATTTGACGTCCCACACATACTTCTTGCCTGCTCTGTAAGCACTTTGTTTTCACTATTTCCACGGCACTTTGAACACACCTCTCCCCCAAATCAGACTGGGGGTTCACAGGAGACAGGGTTTTTGTCTTGTTTCCCTTCACATAGAGTCTTTTCCTACTAATGGACAACATCTAGTTCATGAATAAATGCTTCTTTACCTAAAACTTACACTTTCAGGAGCTTGCTACTTGAAAAGATTTTTGCTTGGCTTCAGGATAAAATAAGTTAGAAAAGACAACGGAGGGGAAAAAATGAAAATAGGGTACATTGTCTCTGTCCAGTGTCTTTTGTTTCTTCCATAGAGGCATACACTCTGCCAGAGGAAGTGTTAGTAACAGTACACTGCTCACTGAGCATGTATTATGTGCCAGGCTCAGTACAGGTAAAACAGGAATCGAATTTGTTTTTCTATCTGTTCCCTCTGCAAACCCCACTAAAATGACTGTCAAGGAATAAAAAAGGTATGAAATCACAAGAGAAAAGAGAATATGAGAGAGAAAGACGGTCAGTAGAGAATTTAGCAATTAGGATGGTGGGAAATAGATGGGATGAGTAGCAACTGACACAGAAAATTTGAGAAAACAGGAACTTAAGTGTCTGAAATGCAACAGTACCCCCCCAAAACTCAAGAATTAGAAGTGTCAGGTGCCTCTACAGGCAGCAGTACGTGTGTGTGTGTGTGTGTGTGTGTGTGTGTGTGTGTAAGGGAGCTCAAACCCCATCTTCTCTACTAGGACATCAGTAAGTAATGTCCTAAATTAAAAAAAAAATCCAAATTAGCAGAAGAATCATTAAATAGATATGTGTGTATGGATGCAGATATTTATAGATGTAATTTCCAGAATAAATAAAAGAAGTAAAACAGAAGAAGAAAAGAAGACACGGAGGGATCGTCTCTGTCCAGAGAGCCTGGCCAACTGGTTTTCTAAACTAGGTCCATGTATGACTTCTATAGAATTAAAATTCAGGGGCACCTGGGTTGCTCAGTGGATTAAGCCTCTGCCCTCAGCTCAGGTCATGATCTCAGGGTCCTGGGATCAAGTCCTGCATCAGGCTCTCTGCTCAGCGGGGGAGCCTGCTTCCCCTCTCTCTCTGTCTGCCTCTCTGCCTACTTGTGATCTCTGTCAAATAAATATTTAAAAAAAAAAGAATTAAAATTCAGTTTAGAAAAGATTACACAACAATATAATAAGCGTGGAGCTGAGATTTAAATCCATCAGTCTGGGGTAAAAATGTACAGCCTTTCTTCTACACATCTTGTTTGTCACAATTTGCAAAGAATCACAATTTACTTGGGAGTGTCACTCTTTTCTTTGTCATCAGTCACTGCCGGGTTAGTCAGAAGAAGAGACACATAAACACACTCACAATATGTGCATAGACAGACGCCTGTACTTTAGAGACTAAGAAATAAGGTAAAAGTTTTCCTAGGGTACCGTGTTACCACTCAGTCATTATAATAAAGTATATAATCAAATCATTGCACTTAAAGAGATACCAACTTTAGTAGAATGAATCAGAAATGACTCAAACTATGCGCACTTCCTGAAAGACCTTGCTTCTATGACTATTTAATAAAGGCATTGTGCCAATGATGTGCTAAATAGTACATTAACCGATGCTCTATAGGTTCCTGAAGAGTCTCAGTGGAAGTATTTGAGTTGTGCTTAAATGTATTTAAAACACATTTTAGAAGCTAGTTAGACATCATAGGGGACCAATGTCCTGGTGAAAAGAGAAAAGGAATCAAGTTACTTATGGTTAGAACCTGACTGTATTTGCTCACTGCTAATCCTAACCTCATTATAGTCATGGGAAAGCATCTGGAAGGTCCAGCAGGTTGAAGAAAAGAAGGTAGCAGTTCTGTGATGCCAATTTTGCAGGAGGGTAATATAAATTGTCTTCAAGCCCAGGCAGGAAATGATAAAGAAAAAGAACTGAAAAATAAGGAAAAGCACAGAGTAATCAGAAAAAGGGTGAGGTGGGAGGAGGAAAAGGGACAACCCATGCCATAAAGAGAATTAGCAGAGTGAGAAAGTGGCCCACCCAGGAAGCGGAGAAGACAAAGAAGGCCAAATGCAGCCAGTTAGAAAGCCCACCAGGACGCACAGTGTGGCTCCACGGGAGGTTAAGGGAGGCATAAATTCTCATGAATGTTGTTAATCTAGATGAGGTTTTACAATTTGCATGGTTGTGCTTTCAGGGTTTCACTTTTTTAAAAAATGAGGAGGGGGCGGGAAACAATGGTTTTAGCTTTCAAAACGAAAACCCAGTCCTAATTAACATTTGGAATCTGATTTTCAGAGATTCCAGCTGGAGGATCTAAAGTAGAGCCCTGAACTGAAAGGGACTCCGGACAAGCGGAAAGACATGCCCGGATTTTTCAGCCTGGTGCAGAGATTGCACAAAACTGGCAGAGAAATTCACAAACAAATCTCGAGGGGATTGGAATTTGGCAGGCAGTGAGCCTGGAAGACAGCTCCAACTTAAGCTAATTTTCCATTTTTCCTCTGGATTTCTAACACGGCTAAGACGTATGCAGATTTAGATTTGTAAGAACCTACACCATCCCTACCAGAAGCGGAGTAGCTGTCCCCTTCACCGGCATCTGCGACCTTATTACTCCTACTATTAGCGTTTTTATGGCCCCTCTTCACCCATGGATCCTAAAGAACTTGGCAAGAATGTAAAAGAAAAAGTAAGACCATATGATCTGTCCTTCAAGAATCAGCAGGGAAGGAACAGTTATTATATTTGATCTGTAAACAGCTAGAATGTGGCAAAGAGAAGTTTAATTACTGGCTATTATTTAAATGAAAACATATAAATAGAAAGGGAACGAGAAGTTAAACCACTTCATAATCACACAGTGCACGAGCGATAAAGTCAGGATAGAACGTTTGGTTTCCTGAATACAGCTATCATAAAAAGGATTCATTTTTCTCTTTTCACTAAGGCACTTACAAAGACATACTCAGGTGAGAGGTTTTCTTTTTTTGTTTTTGTTTTTGTTTTTGTTTTTAAGAATGAGTCACAATCCCACCTGGTCATACTTCAAAGTTCAAGCCTTGGGCATTTATTAAAAGTAATTTGTGACTCTGGGGATGGAATGGTTTTCTGAAGCATAGTCATAGAGGTCAACCTTAAGGGCAGAAATGAGAAAAAACTGAGAAAAGAATGGCTGGACAGGTTGCACTGACACGGAGGGGGAGAGAAAGAACAGATTTCGAATCAGACACAGGATCTTCATATGCATGCCTTTTTCCAGTCCCCCGGGGACAACTGTCACTAGTGCGGTGTTTTCCTGCAGCTCTGAAGACCGCAAACCCGGGAGTACACAGGAGCTACCCAGAGGATCCGCACAACTGTGTTCTGTGCCCCCACCGGCCCCCCCAAGGGCCTCTGACTTGAAGCCCTGACCGGAGAATCTGTACTGCTCACAGGTGGTCTGGTGCCGCGGTGGCGGCCAGGGCCATCCATTGCCCTGGTGCGTCCTGGATCTCCGCAGGTGTGGGCCCAAGTGTCCCTGCTCTCACTTGAGGCTCAGCCAGCCCTAGGGGTGAATTACGACCCTGTCTGACTCACTTGGGTCTTCGAATATTTCACTTGGGAGAAAATGTTCCTTCCTGCTTTCCTGGAGGAGGGCCAGCCAGTTTAGCTGCCACGGGGAAGGCAGGACTTCGGCACTGGAGTCTCCTAGATGCTCGTGCATTGCATTTCACCTTGAAGAATAAAGATCCCTCTGATTTATGATGGTGTTGATGTATTTTTCCATCCAGCACTGGAGTTTCACATGGTCAAATACATACACACGCACAAGCCCGCACCCTGCCAGCCTCTCCCTTCCCTGAGCTCAGATCATCTCATTCAGATCTGTAGATAGTCTGTGCCCCAGAATAAAGCACACCACTTAGAACAGGACTTTTTGGTCTGACTCTAGCCCCTCTCTCTTGGCTCAAGCTCTGGGCAAGAAAAAAAAAAAAAAGGTATAATAAAAGTTTGATTTCCCTGCCGTCATTTCTACCTCATGAATTATATACTGGCCCCTGCATCCCATTGACTTAGAGCAGTAGCCGAGACAGTGCCCGTGAGCCATCAAGAAGACCAGCTAACAGGGCTACCATCTGGAATATAAATAATAAAAGGGAGGCAGAGAGAGGTCCAAGACAACACAGAAGAAAGAATCCAAGGAATGGTGGAGCAGATGGAACGAATTAGGGATGGGAGCATTGTTGGTATCAGCTACTAAATGTGTAAGAAAATACAACTGCCCACCTACATTTAAGTAAATGCAGCCGCTCTGCTGAAGCTAAATTTGTTCCCCAACTCCTCCTCACCTGGTCTTTCCAAGCCCAGTTCCCTCGTATACAAATTCCTATCAAGGGAGTACTCCTATGGCAAGGATACATACAGATATCTCTACCAGTTGTTTTAAGAAAATGCACAAATATATTTACATTTAAATCCACGGCATGCTACATCTACAGGGAAAGGGAACACCAAAACATTTTCTGTGTTTGACACAGCAGAAAGTATTCAACCATGCAGAGAGAGGACAATACACACCCCCTTAAAATGTTCTGAAGGCTAATATGACTTTTAAACCCATCTCTTTGAAACCTTGTATAAAGTCTAACACTGCCAGGATATTTCACACAGATTTAAATAGTTCTTTCAGTTTTTAAGCCCATTGTTTTCTGTTCTGTTCTTATCGGGGGATGGTGACTGTTAACTCTTCTGTAGGTAAAGTATCTATGACGTGAAAATATTTACTACATTCATCTTCATCCTGCTCTTCTTTGGCTTAAAAATCCCTGTTGCTTTTGATTTTTGACCCCAAATGAATTATCAACTTTGGAGATTATTCTTGCTACCTTCAACAAGGTCTGTATTTCAGACCTGTACCCTTGAAGCAAATAATACATTATATGCTAATTTTTAAAAAATGGTCTTTTTTTTTAAATTTTTTTTTATTTGACAGACAGAGATCACAAGTAGGCAGTGAGGCAGGCAGAGAGAGAAGAGGAAGCAGGCTCCCCGCTGAGCAGAGAGCCCGATATGGGGCTCGATCCCAGGACCCTGAGATCATGACCTGAGCTGAAGGCAGAGGCTTTAACCCACTGAGCCACCCAGGGGCCCCCAAAATGGTCTGTATTTTCTAATGGCTATGGAGGCTAGATCTAAAGAGAAAACAGGAGTAGACTACTGGTGAGAAGAATGAAAAACAGAGAAATACTCAGGTTTTTTCTTGGTCCCAAGTACACTCATTGCCACGTAGCTTGTTTTAAGAAGAGGCACGCTGCTGTTTACCCATGATGAAACATGATTGCTAAAAATTTTCACTACAATTTTAAAGCAAACCAGTGTTTCCTGGCTTCTAAGAATTTTACTTTTACTACTCTCTGCCAGATGTTTCTACCTCTGTCCTTGACCTCTAATTCTACATTCTATTTCAGGTGATTTATTTATTTTTTTCCAAAAACTACTGGAAGATGGATACTTTGCTCCCCAGATGCAAGGTGCTTCCATGTGTCCTCATCGAGGGGCGTGTTCTTTTATCCCTGCTCAGTGTTTCTCAAAGTGCAGTTAACAACCCTCTGGATTAGCAGCACCCCAAAGCAAATTCTTAGACCTCACCCCAGACTTGACATATCAGAATGGGGAAGAAGAGGCAGCACCTAAGAATAATCACTTTAAAAATAAGAAGCCCAGGGGCAACTGGGGGACTCAGTTGGCTGAGCATCTGACTCTTGATTTCAGCTCAGGTCATGATCTCAGGGTCATGAGACGGAGCCCCTTGTCGGCTCCATGCTCAACACCGGAGTCCGCTTGGGATTTCCTCTCTCCCTCTGCCCCTCACCCCTGCTCTCTCTCTCTCTCAAATAAATAAAATCTCCCCCCCCAAAATAAGAATACAAGTAATTCTTTAGCTCACTTTTTATAAAAATGACCTGCTGACTCCCTTGCCCATGTGAAATGAGCCAAGATCCGGGTGTGGCCAGAACAGGTCTTGAGTGTTCCACTGGTCAGGCCGTCCTGTCCTGCACAATCTCCAGTAATGACCCACCTTGCGTCAAACCCCTTAGCTGCCATCTTAAATTGGGGGCTCTCTCCTCTGGACTAGAAGGGCACACCTGCTAAGTTTAAGAAGTGATTTCTCCTTTATCTCTCTAATCAGTCGTTCTGACAAAAAACATGGAGGTGGTAAGGAAGGGCTTGTTCCTTAAAAGGATAGGACTTGGACAAAGAGAAACTGCCCTAGACTTGTTTCTCGTAGAAAACTCAAACTTGCAGGCATGCAGACATTATTGCTCAACCCCCTTTGCCTTTTAAAATAGTGTATACTGGGGGCACCTGGTTGGCTCAGTGGGTTAAGCCTCTGCCTTCGGCTCAAATGAACCCAGGGTCCTGGGATCGAGTACCACATTGGGCTCTCTGCTGGGCGGGAGGCTGCTTCCCCTTTTCTCTCTGCCTGCCTCTCTGCCTACTGTGATCTCTCTGTCAAATAAATAAATAAAAATCTTAAAAAAAATAAAATAGTGTATACTGCACAGCTTCCCTCCAGTTTTCGGAGGGCACCCCATTCCTTTGGGAACACCAAACTGGATTAGATAGGGCGCCAGAGTTGTATTAAGCAATCCTTGACCCTATAGCTCCCTCCAGATCAGCCTGGCCTATTTCTCCTCAGGGTATACACACAAACATGGGTATTGCCCATTGTATAAGGATGAATAGTGGCCAAGGAGCATAACTTTTATTTTGTAACAGAAGCCACTTGGTATTACTGATAAATGAAATTCAATTAATGTTTATCACACGCTCAACTAATGTTTAATGAACATTCATACAAGAGGTGCTTGTATGTCCTTTATCATGTTCTGACTCTCCTATCTATCCTATCTTAATCTGAGTTTTCTCTTGCCAGCTAGTACCAGGATGGAAGCAGTAAAACCAAAAGCAGGACTGGTCTTGAACAGATGCCAAGAAAGAACAGTGCCAACAGATTTCCAAAATGCAACCCATCCAGGGACTAAGAAATGGAAGGCTAACCGAGATGGCCACAAATCTGACCAGTGGCCCTTTAAGAGAAGGAATCACGGGTATAATTAAGTTCAAAATCTAATCAAAATCTTTAATCTTTTGGGGTGCCTGGGTGGCTCAGTGGGTTAAAGCCTCTGCCTTCGGTTCAGGTCATGATCCCAGGGTCCTGGGATTGAGCCCCATATCGGGCTCTCTGCTCAGCAGGGAGCCTGCTTCCTCCTCTCTCTGACTGCCTCTCTGCCTACTTGTAATCTCTGTCAAATAAATAAAATCTTAAAAAAAAAACTTTAATCTTTTGATTAAGATAAAAAATCCTCAGAAACAAGGGAGGTTTGTAGTCATTCCTGAAAAATTAGCATGACCTACACATTATTGGCGTGCAACCTCTCTGAAGGCCCCAAGCTATATCCATGGGTGTATCTCCCTCGTTTTCTGAAGCTGGTTATCTGACCAACAAGTTTATTTTTTTTTTTTAAAGATTGTATTTATTTATTTGTCATACAGAGAGAGAGAGAGAGAGAGAGAGCATAAGCAGGAAGAGCAGTAGGCAAAGGAAGAAGCAGGGTCCCTGCTGAGCACAGAGCCCAATGTGGGACTTGATCCCAGGACCCTGGGATCATGACCTGAGCCAAAGGCAGACACTTAACCAACTGAGTCACCCAGGTGTGCCACGGTTAAAAGATAAATCTAAAGAATGGAAGTGAACTTCAAGCCTGCCTCTATGTGTCAGACAGCCTTTCTTCTGCTATTCCATGCAGCCCTCACTGTACCTGCTGCTAGGCCTTCTGATTCTGTGCATGTCAGAGTTTCTAGTCTTTACTTCTTCTATTCCTGCCCTGAGTTTATTTCCACAGTGCTGATTCTCAGAAAACTGATCCAATCTTTTTCAAATTTAAGACTCTCCGAATTCTACCTTCAACTCTGTCCCTCCCTTTAGGGGAATGAAAACAAGTGTCACTGAAGAATTAGGCTTTTTTTCCCGATAGGGATACAAAAATAAATAAAACACACATCTGATACTTGGGAGCCTGCAGTCCGTGGGAAGGATGGATCTATCCAATAATCTTGAAATAATGCGGTAAGTAAGGTGATAGGCATCTGTAAGGGTATGCATAAGAATTTAAATGAGAAATGGCAGCTAATGCCCAGAAAGACTTCCTTGAAATTCCCACAATATCTTAAAAGGCTTTCTAAGTTTTACTGGGAACTGAAGAATGTCAGTTAACCATGGCTACCTATACTATATAATAAACACTCATGAGGATATAAACTGGGTATAAGTTGACTATTTCTGCCTTCTTAATACGTATCATTGTTTCGATAAGACCCTATCTCCACATAGTGAACAAGGGTAGATGTTTTTGATTTGTATTTGGTCCTAATTATTTGAATATAATTCTGCTTCTGATCTCCTTCACAGCTCCCACTTTTGAAAAAGGAAGGGCATGGCTCTACAGAACAGCAAAGGGGTAAAGAGAGAGTGTGAGAAACTGTAATCCAAAATGGAGTCTGCTGAGAAGGACACAATGCGTGGTCACAGAAAAAGTAGCACCAAACGTGAGGTCAGTGGGGCCTCAAGTTTAATCATCCGGCAGGAGGGAAATTAATCTTTTCTCTCCAAAAGGAGGCTGTAAGTGTGGTCTTTATTCCCAGCTGCATTCCCTGGAGAACAAGGTGTTCTTAGTTTAAGTGGAACCTAGGGCTGTGGACTTTGGCAGAATTCATAAATATGACTTTATGAAGGAAAAAGGAAGGAACGGAGGGGGGAAAAAAAACCCAGAGAGGGCAATACATGTGACCTGACAGTCTCATAGTGTTCATGGATTGAACAAACACTCACTTCAATCATTGCCCCACAGAATGAAGATGCCTCCTGGTGTCTCTCTTTCTCTTGCCGTGTTGGGAAAGGAGTACGCTTTCTCGGACAAGCATTTGGCACAATAAGTGTTTGTTTCCTGCACAGTTATCTTAGACCATTTGTATACTTGTCTATAATTTTAATGAGCACAGGTCTAGGAAGAGGAAGAACAATCAGGAAACCAAAGCAGTAGCCCAAGGGGGAAATGCTGAGGCGCCAAGAAGGGACACAATGGTAGGAATGAAGAAAGCTACTCATGGAATGATCTGGTGACCAACTGGCCTGGTGACTGACTGGACCTGGCAACTCTCTCCATGAGATCTGTGAATTATGGATCTCAGGGGGCTTCCCTAGGAATGGCCTGTTTCCCCTTTCTTCTCTTATTCTTTCCCTTTTCCCATCCTCAGGGTTTGTACCTACTCACCTCACCTTGAGACCACAAGAGCAGTTTGGACTCCTGCTTTCTGCATTACTCACTCAGTAAGCATTTACAAAGTGCCTAACAGTTCACCACGACTGCCACTACTTTGTACCCATCAGCCATGGACCAGACATAGCATGGTACTTAAACACTTCATGGACATTATCACGATAATGCCGTAACACACTCCTTAAAATCATTTTGTCACCTCTACTTTGTTGCCCCCAGTACAGAATAAGACACAAGGCTCACACCACTCAGTTGACCTTGGATTTGAATTTCCATTTGTGTGACCCCCAAACCTTTCCACCAACCAAGCTACCATTCCCTGCGCATTTGCAACTTACAAAAGAAATAGACAACATGAGAAGGGGCGGGTCAGGACAAATAGGAGGAGTGTCAGGTTAAGTTTTGAGAAACACCTAGAAAAATAGAATTTCATGTATGAACAAGTTTGGACTGCTGAGACAAGGCCAATGCAGGTGACAATGAGAAGGTGAAGTTATTTACACAAGATGTTTTAGAGAACACTTTAGAGCTGTCTCTTGAAGAAAGCAAGAGGCATAGAATGATGGAGCATTGAAGGTGAAAACTCAGTGGCCAAGGGGGTAGAACACAAAAGAGCAGAACTGACAGGAAGCAGGACACGGATGGGGGATAGCGGGTGATGGATTCACTGTCTTGAGCTCAAAGGAATGAGCTACTTGACTTTTACAAGGCTGGATGTCTCACGGGGACATCTTAGAGTTATATTCAGTACTGGAAAGCAAAAAAAGAAAACTCCTTTTAGATACTGGGGAACAAATGTCTAATTTGAGCTCAGATTTCTGTGCAGCACTTTCAAGACTTCCTCTCATCCACTGAGCCCTCTTTGGTTTATCTTGCCTCGGGGTCTGTTTTCCCTCCCTTTATCCTTGATGCTTTTCAGTTGCCCCTAATATATTTAGCTGACTTTTTCCAGTAAAGAATTAGGTGTCTGCCAAGTGGCCAGTTCCAGCCTCTCTCGTCCTTTCTTCTCCTGTTCCGACCCTCTCTGCATTTCTTACTACTTACATCTTCAGAGTTTCTCCTCTTTCTCCTCCCGTGTCTGATTCCTTTCCTTTCTGGTGCATATTGATGCTCTTCCCCCCACCCCCCCGCCCCCGCCTTCTTCCTTTCACCCCACGGGCCAGACCTTGAGAACCCCTGGAGCCGGGGCACCAACAGCTGTCAGCTGGTCAAGACTCAGCTGTACATGGAAGCCATTGGGCAGGGTAGTCACAGGAGGGAGTGGAGTATTTCCTTGTCTCATCAACAAAGGCTAGGAAGGAGGGAAGCCTAGGAAGCTCTGGTTAAGAGATCTAGAGGCCATGCTGGGGGTTCAGTGAGGAGGGGAGTACACGAGGAAAGCTCTGCGTTGTAACCTTCTGGGAAACATGGAAGCCAGTTCCAAGCCCCATCACCCACCCTCCCTCTTGCCATCACACATAGAAGCAGCAGAAGGGAATTCTCAGGATCCCTTTGATCTCTTCCCAGTTCTGAGTCCTCTGTCTGTTTATCTCCCTCCTTCCCTGGCCTCCTCTTCCTTCTTTTTACACCCTGCCCAGTGGATGAGTCACTGCCCCTCCTCCCCACCCCACTGCCATCTGTTTTTCTAATGATGGCAGAAGATGAGCTGTTTTGTTGGCCCGAATGGTAACAAAGCATACTCCATGCTGGCACTTTCCCTGATGGACTGACTCTCAGAGCGCTATTTTATTGGTGTCATTTCCCCCACCCAGTTTTCTCTTTGTCTCAAACCCCACCCTTTCCCCCTCTTTGGCCTCATGTAGATCCCAGTTTCCCAGAATTCGATAAAGAGAAACAGGGATACAGAAGAACCGAGGGACAGACAAGCATGTGGGTTGGGTGTGTGTTGGGGGGAGGGTGCTGGAAATCAGTGGCAGTGCAACAGCTCTTGCTAGCACACAGGGAGCAGCCAGAATTACCCAAGTGTCACCGCTAAGTGGCTTCATTACTTGCAGTGAGAGATTTGGATGGCAAAACCTATTGTGACTGAGGGGCTATCCCCAGGGTGAGAGGGTTTAAATCGTGTATGTGTGTGTGTACACACGCACATGTGCGTGTGTGAGAAGTGCCTGCCCCCCATTCCTCCACCCCCGCCACCTCCCCACGTCAGGATTCCAGGATTCCTGTGTCAGTCTCCCTCAGTAAGGCTCTGCCTCATTCTTGACTCTTCTTCACAATAACTCCTGTTAATCTAGCTAAGGAATTCACAGCATACTAAATCCCCTACTAGAAGGCACTCCCCTGTGTGAAGAAGTACACAGGATTCCCTGAGGAGGTAAAGGTCTGATTCAAGTTAGTCAATGGTGGATTACAGGTTTACCTCAGAGGTTGAGCATATAAACGCCTGCGTGACCCAGGCAGTTGATGCCAAGGAGGGATGCGCACTAGGTAAGAAGCCATAGGGAGAGGGGAGCATCTTGCTCACCCCAGAGCAGCTGCCCTTCTGGAGTTGTAGCTGTTACTTAGAGCCAGCTAATCGTTGCCATGGTTGCCAGATAGTCTTGTTTTTCAGGAGACAAATCTGCACAAAGTGTTTCATACTGATTTTTACTGGGAGTATGTGTGTACGTGTGTGTGTGATATTATATGTACATGTACAAGTTTTATGTGAAAGCCCAATTTTTAAATATTGGCAACCAAAACAAAATTGTTGTCAGACATGGTGCTGGCCAGACAAACCTGTCTATAGGCCATCAGTCCACAAAGCCCTGATCTAACTAAGTGCAAGTAAGGTCCAATTACAGAATCCCAAGACCATAAAAAATTCTGATTTGCTTTTAACTTATTTTTTATTAGGTCTTTTAAAATGTGACCTTAGAGATTTTGCTAAAAAGAAGAAGAGGAGGAAGAGGAAGAAGGAGAAGAAGACAATGACAGAAGAAGGAAGGAGGAAGAAGAAAAAAGAAAAAAGGAAGAAGAGAAATCCTAGTATCTGTAATTTGGGGATTGGAGAGCTATATTTAAGTGATTAACCAAAGGGCACAGGAGCAAGATCTTGAATTAGAAAGGCTCAACTCCCTGTGAGTTAAGCAGACTTAAGAACTCTAGTCTGGGTTGGGGGAGGGGCGTGTGCAGCTTACCTCACATGACTGAATGCAGTGGACCAGGATAGGGTCTGGGTGCCATTGACGCCGCCCAGTACACACGATGCTCTGAAGGGGGAGATGAAAGAACAGAAAACAAAAACAGAGAGCCCTGGTCAGTAAGAGAAGGGGCAGACCCTGAGCTCCCCGTGCCAGTCCAACCCCATTTCCTGAGGAGGGAGACCCTGGCTGTGCCCCATTGAGACAGCTGAGGCCGGGGCCGGCTGGTCTTTCCTCCAGAGCTGCTAATCCTGCCAGCTGGTACCAGGGTGGAGCACTCATCCTCTTCATCCTCCTTCACTCCTCTCTCCCGAGATATCAGAATTTCCAGAGAGCTGTAGGTATAATTTTAAGAAAGCATCCTCTATGTTGTAATGAGTTTAATTTGGCTCTAGGCATAAGATTGTTTCCATTTGTTTTGAAGTTTTCAATAACATTACAAGAAATTGTGAGCTGCCTGGGTTGACCAGGGAGCACCGAGGATTTTTAAGGACTGAGAAAAGGCTGAGGGTTGAACTAAAAACGGATCTCAAGAATCCTAGACGGTAAGATGTGAGTGTCGAGCAAAGACTGGAGGAGACGCTGCACGATCGGTAGCTCTTGTTAGCACACTTATCCCATCCTCATGGGAAATGAAAGAAGGTCTACGCGTTGGTCAAGCAGGGTTAACGTGACACCACGGGCTCAAAATGGCATGTGCGTCAAGCCGGAGAGCGCAAGACCACGTTCGGGTTAAACACTGGTGATTGTCTCGGTCCCAATGGTCATTTCCAGATGTGCATTTAAACAAACAGTCATCTACTCTTGCTTGAATGATGCTTGTCACTGAGCTTTTTCCTTTTAATTTTTGTATTTTAAAATTTCGAAAGATGTACTTCAGGAGAAGAGAAAGTCCCACAGGAGGCTTCAGGGAGAAAAGGAGATTGTCTCTGGAGCCTGCTATCAACCCAGTCATTTGTCGACTTTCATACGCACGTTTTAATTCAGTGCGCGAGGAATATGGTGCAATCAGAAGAAAAATAATACACTGTCGGATATGAGCTTTACACAGGATAGTACTTCCGGTAACTGGAAATCATACATTCTAGAATGCTAAGACTGTGCAATAATCAGATTGGAGACATTTGCATATATTAATATGTAGGTACATGTATATGAACCTCATAGTTATGAGAATGGGAGTCTGCAAGATTTTCCTGGAGTTAATCACTATAAACTGAAACTCTTCTTTCATCACTTCTCTAAAGAGGGGATAAATACCATATATCCTAATAAATTCCAATACTCAAAATTCCACATTGTAATAGCATAGAAAGTGACTTGGTTTTAAGTTTTCATTGCACTGGAAAAAAAAAAAAAGATTATCAAATCTATACAGAATTATACAACTACATAAGGTAAACACAATAGGGGTGTTCGGCCTACTAAAAACTGAGGTATTCTGCACAAAAGGCCACTTAAGAAGACCATTTGCATATAAACAATGGCTCAGCTACCTGGAAAGGATCCTTGTTTATCTTTTAAAACCAGTATCAGTGGAACTCTATTTAGCTAGCGATGGTCTTGACTACTATTATTTAAAATATCCACGTTTTATGCTTTCTTGTTGTCACCAGATAATGGTAATAGCATGTAACAGGAAGTTTCACCCTAGAGATGTAAATACATAGCAATCTTATTCCTTCTCAGGGCACCACATTCCCTAAGGATCCCCTTTCCCCATCCCTATCAGTCAGACTCTCAAATGTATACAGGCCTCCAGCACTCTGAGCCAGATTCCCCAGTCAGCAAGAGGGGTCTGAATATTCACAAATCTAGCTGGTGCCCTTGAAGAGGTCAATTCTTCCACATAAGGGGATATTTAACCTTGGCACTCTCACAGGGTGTCCATGGCCAGAACTCTCCAGAACATTTTAACTGACTGTACCAGCTTCTCTTATGCCCTCTAAACCTTCTACCTCATCCACGTCTTTTATAAACGTAGGAGTATGGGTTTGCTAACACTTTAGAAATTCTAAGGCTATATTGCAAAGGGCAGGGGGAGAAAGAAAGGAAAAGAGTCTGTCTTTACTTGAGATTTTTTTCGCTCTTTTGTCCTATCATCTCCAAATGTTTTCTATCTTTGTATATTTATATAATTTTATTACCATGTTATACAGATTCCCAGGATATAAAAGGTAGAAGGGTGCACAATCTCCCTTCTACTCCTGACCCCCAGCCACCCAAGTTCCTCCATTTGATTTTCTGTATTTTGTATCATTGCGGAGATAGTCTATGCCTAGGCACACATATACATATGGAACTATTGCCACGTACGAATGATAAAATACCGTAATTTTATTGTGTACTTTGGTCTGCTGTTGTTTGCTTGTTTGTCTTTATTTCACTTCACAGTGTTCCTTGGGGTTCTGTCCATTTTATGTTATCTGGAGTGTTGCATTCTATTGATTGCATAGTATTTCATTGCATGTATGAACCCCCATTTACTTACCCAGACCGATATTGATGGATATTTGGGTTATTCAGTCTTGTGCTCCAACAAACAATGCTATGCATAAAACATTTCATATATGGGCAACTATATCTGTAGAATAAATTCATGATAGTAGAACTGAGAATATTCATCTCAATGATTCTTTAATGTTCTGTCATTCAGACATGAAATGGATTCAAACTGGCATCCTTCCTTAATCTCTAGAAAATTGCAAAAGCTTCTAGTAACTGGGTGATATGCCTTCCTAGATTGTGAAATCCTTGAGAATAGCGATTGTTTCCCACTCATATATCTTATCTCAGTGACTTAGAGATGAAGTTTTATAAGCCTTTGTCAACCACTAAATATGATGTTGGAGCTCCAGAATTCTCCACAATCTTCTGGCCTCTGAACGACATTCATCCCATAAGAAAAGACACGCTTATGTCATTAATTGAACTACTACTTATAGATCAAAACCAGAGAATTTCAAATGTGTTTCAAGCCCGAAATTTTAGGGGCATATTTGTGGTGGTGAGGTAAAAGAGGGGAGTGAAACAGGGAAAAAAACCAATGGGAAGGGCTAGCTACTGGTGACATTAGTTAAATTAATTCAACAAGGAGGCCATTAGACTGAGGTGGCTCTGATCCATGGTGGCCCATGTAAGCAACCCAACATCTAAGCCTGTGAATGTTTCAAGGTTATGAAACTGAAAACTATGGACAACCAGTCACAAAGACTCAACGAGGTTTTAAGCTATAGCCAGTCAATAATTTCCTTACTTTCCTTCTGTTTTTTTTTTTTTTCTTTTCTTTTTTTTTTTTTTTCTCTACCGTAGAGTCCGTCCTGAGCTCCTCTTGTTGGAGCACTCCTAAACACTTTTGGTTTGATGCTGCCTGACTCAAACAGATTTTTGGTCAAATAAGCCCTTAAAATTTTTAATATGCTTCAACTTATTTTTTAAGAATTCACTATAGCTTTCTTATTTTCTGGAATATTTTTGACAAATTATTATAGTGTATATTATATTTGAAAAACTATAGGAAATAATTGAAAGAACAACCTTATATCCTCTTTCCAGCTTTATCAAATCTTAACAATTTGATGGCATCTGCTTCCAGGATTTAAGTCACTAGAGATTCAATTAATGTTCCCTCACTCTCCTTCCTTCCTCCCTACTGGTAACAACTATTCTGAATTTTAAAATTATTATTTCTATACAGTTTTATGTAACTATTGTTATTATACTACTAATAAGCCATTTTGCAGGTGAATTGATTGTGAACAAAGATTTGTTTTGAAGTCTCCAAAAGGAAAACGTTTATGAGAATACCAGTTTAAAGATTTCCTCTTGGTTGGGCCATTTACAAATTTTTTAAAAGTAAAAAGGGAAAAAGGGAAGAACAAAACAAAGGTGGGAGGGGGGAAGAGAGAGAGACAGAAAGAGAGAGAAGAAAGGGAGGAGAGGAAGGGGAAGGTCATAAGGCAATTGAAGGCTATTGCTTGGTTAAATGTTTCACTAAAGGTCACAAGACTGATGGTTAGCCAACACTAAGGTCTAACACAGAATTGCTCAATTGTTTTTTTTTAAATCAGGAATAGTTACTTGACAGAATGGGCTGCTAATCACAACAGACCACAAAGTTCTGCTGCTGCCCAGGTTTGTGACAATTTCCTTCTTACTACATGTGTATGCAACCCTAAATAAAATACAGCCCTGTTTTTGCGTATGTATTTGGACAGTCGCACATTACCCTGCAGTTTGCTTTTCAGTTCTTCTTCCCCCATCTTCCAAGACTGTCTTGGACTCGATGCCTCGAGACTTACTCAAACCAAAAGCAGACACTTCCATACTTGAAACTGAAGAAAAAGAAGGTTTTTTCATGACTCATGTCTGAGGGATTTGTTCTCCCACTGATGTGTGTGTGTGGCAAGTGTCACTGGGGCTGTTACACAACTGCGCTCATCAAGAGGACACTCTGAGGGAAGAGAGCAAGGATGAGGAGACAAGACGACAGATGAGAGGGTGAGACCAGCTAGTGGGACACTATGGCTCCTGGGGGGCACTGTCTTCTTTTTCTCTTCCTGCTTCTCTCTTCCTCTTAAAACGTTTTGTTTTTGCCTAAGGAATTACTAATCCTCTGGGGACCAATTTGGGAAAACAAAGTCAGAAATTACAAGATTTGTTTTGACTGAGCGATTCCAGTGAAGAGCTGGGCGGGGCAGGGGGTGGGGGGGAGGGCTTCCCTGCTGTGCTGAGCATCTTACAAACCTCCCATTTGGAGCCACAGGAAAATCTCATTAGTTTGGACTTCACTAATTCCTAATTGTAATATACTAAAAAAAGAAAAGAAAAGCATTGTTCAGTCTGTGAAAAACGAATTTATGAAGCAAACTAATAGAGGAAATGAGATGTTATGACGGATGCTTTTGTACTTCAGAACGGAACGCTTTCAAGTATAATTACGTGCAAACAATTGCCACATTATGTATTAAAAAAAAAATCACCTCCCCATGAAATCAGAGTCTTGGAGGACCACGTCTTTCCAACATAAGTCAAAAATGTTAATTTTCCCATTTAAGTGGTAAATCTCAAAATATAATAAAAATTCCCTCAACACAGTGGTTAAGGAAAGCAATAAAAATTCAACTTTACATAGGCCTTTGGAAAAATCAAAACGTTTGCCTTGGGAAAGAGCTCTGTGGAGGCAGGAGCTACTCTCTTCTATGGGCTCTGGTTTTGGCACCCTGTTTTGAGCAAGGGACTAAATGAGTCATCCGCTGAGGAGATCTGGGGATGAAAATAAGACATCGTTCCTACCCTCAAGAATCTTCCAGTTTAGAGGTAGAAGGACAGAAAAGAAGAAAAAGGAAGGGAAAAACGAAGCAGAGGAAATACAGGGATGAGAAAAGCACAGAGTTCTCCCAACAGAAGTCCAATGGGAGCTCCTCCCATGCCCTCAGCTCAGGCTCCCCAGATCATCAGGTGTCTGGGTACTGCCAGAGAGTTGTGGGAGGCTGTGGGGCAAAAGCTCTTGCTTCTGGGAGTGAGCAATGCTACCGACTGAGCATGTGGCTGTCTTCTGTATCCCAACTGCCAGATTCCATTGCTCAGTCACATAGACTGGCAGGCCTTTATTTGAGTGCCAAGAAACCCTTTTGTTTGGTGTCCTATCTTTCTGCCAGGTATTTCGTGGCAGATGTCATCACCATAGAAATGTCTAGATCTCTGTGTACAGTAGGTGAAGGAGAAAGACACCATTACAAAAACAAAAGGCCCAGCACGTCCACCTGAGCATTTCAGATCCTTACCTCTTGTCTCCCACAGCCAATATGCCCTTGAGTCATTAGAAATAACAGTCATTTTCATCTGGACTCTAAGTCTCACAACCGAAGCGGTTAGACGTTGCCACTTTAGTCAGTGTTCAAATAGGAAACACTGAATGGCCATTAATTCCCTTCCCAGCCCCATTTGTAAAAAGAAACACATGATCTACATGTTTCTGTCTACACTCGTGGGTGCACACCAGTGAGCAGAGTATACAACCCAGAGGATTTTATGTTTTCTCTTTCATAGAGATAACTGGTGATCTCTGTTCAGAGAGGAAGGAAACTTCCAAAGGTAAGATTTGTACTAAATGAACCGAAATTTCATTTTTACTCACTTCAGAACTATAGGCTAAAAACCGGGTAAGACATCTCAGAAGTGTTCTTTTTAATTTTCACAACAGCCCTGCAAGATAGAGAATATTATCCTGGCCCTTGCTGCTGAAGAGGCAGAGGCCACCAAAGGGTAAGTATTTGAATTCAGGGGGGACCTCACTTTTCTTTATGCCAGTCGCTACTTCAAGTTGTTTTTCATCAAAACCCCAGGTTACCTAAGTTCTCTGAAATTCTTTCTTTAATAGAAAGTATATTATTCTAGAAGTCAGGTATCATTTGCAGGGATAAGAACCTGCAGAATCCCAGGGGAAGGCAAATAAGGTTTGTGGACATCTCAGAAGTATACTTGTTGGTTCTTTAGAAACAATCTCTTTCACAATAGGGAAAAGTAGAATTATAGAAAACTGTCTCTCTAAATTATTTTTGTTAGAATATGTGCTGCCGAAGAGAGCACTAAATTATTTTTGTTAGAGAAGGAAGAAAGGAAATAAGAGAAGTGTAGGAATGAGGGGGTTCTTATAATTGAGAAGAGTGTCTTCTTTTCTATTTGATGAACAAACTAATCCAAATACACTGCAGGGGGAAGAAACAACTATGGCAAATAGGGTGATTCAGGAGAGATGACATTGGACTTGGGATGAGAGAAGTTGATTGCATTTCTTTCTCCACTTCCAACGTCAAGCTTGAACAGATCATCCAACGTCAACTTTATTGGTCAAAACGAGGATAATTAAATCCTGCTTTCCTGGTGTATTGGTTTGTGATAATATTAAAATGAAATTGTAAATACATAAAAATATATATTTTATATATATACAACTTTGAAAACAGTAAAATGTTATCCAACTGTAAGATACCGTTTTTATTACAAAGAATGAAGTCATTGGAAGCAGACTAGAGAAAATGATGCAACTGAATTCATTTGCTCTGTAGTCTTGCCAGATATAAAGGTATTTGAAGTATGGGAGATAGGGATTCGCACGAAATAAGGAGATCACCATTTACCAAACAAAGGAGCCAGGCTCCAAACAGACGTGCTTATATTTGAAATATTGCTGTTGCCAGCATTTTATTTGGTAATAGCAGTGTCTTTCAAAGCATTACAGTGGAATGCTGGGTGTGCTTTGTGGCATCACTAGCCTCTCTGAAGGGTGGAACCCAGCTCTGTCTCTCTTACAAACTGCCCAAGTGATTCTTAAAGACACCAAAATTTAAAATCGAGCGTAATACGCAACAACCCCCAAGATAAATCAATGTAAGTTATAAGGATTTTAATGAAGAGTTTCATTTAACACAACTGCTTTGGCTTATAAGGCATTTCCTCTTATTTATGAGGACAAGGTTAGATTTCCCGCTGCTCAGGAGCTGCTGGATGCCATGGAATAGCAGACGTCATGAAATCATTTATGGCTGGTGCATAATCTTATCTCTGAGGACCTGGGAACACAAGAGTAACCTCATCGCCATTCCTGTTGCTTCCACTGACTCCTTTCTCTTGTTTTCTGTTATGATAAAATTTTGATTTCCTAAAAACAAAGCATCCCATGTAAGCTTTTTTTTTTTTTTTTTTTTTTTTTTTTTTTTTTTTTTTTGGTAAGCAAGGCTCCTCTATTTCATTATATCTATGGAATTGTTGAGAGAGTCATAGATGACAGCTTCTTTGGACACTCTATGATAATTAATGTTAACCACTGAATTAACACTGGGCTTTCTTTGGGCATAAAGAATCTCGATTTGGGGGGCACCTGGGTGGCTCAGTGGGTTAGGCCTCTGCCTTCGGCTCGGGTCATGATCTCAGGGTCCTGGGATCGAGCCCCGCATCGGGCTCTCTGCTCAGCAGTGAGCCTGCTTCCCCCTCTCTCTGCCTACTTGTGATCTCTCTCTCTCTCTCTCTGTCAAATAAATAAATAAAATCTTCAAAAAAAAAAAAAAGGAATCTCGATTTGGGTTATGTTATCAATTATGTATTCAACTTTTAAAATTCTGACCTTTGGATGTTTTCTCAGGAACAAATTACTCTTGCAAAGTAAGGATGAGGCTCATTTTGTGAGTTCTTACATTTCTTCCTTCATGTTAGGAGAAGAAGCTAATTACTTCCCTTTGTTTTCACACAGAAATAGGACACAAGTCTCAAAAGCTCCAATGAAGTGAGAGTGCCTCTACAATTATGCAAATTAGGATCAGGATAACTGTATCCCCAAATCACAAAGAAGGGCAGTATCATTGATGATGGGAAGAGCAGACAGACGTGAGGGAAAGCATCCTGTCTCTAGGAAGAATGGCAACTAATCAAGAAACAGAGTTCTTCATCAAGGACAGAGTTAATTTCTATCCATGTTTCTCATCTGATACTCATGCTAACCTTATGAAATAGCTATTATGTCTATCCTACAGACAAAGGGATGGAGGTACAGAATAGTAAAATTGCCTAAAATTATCCACCTGATGAAAAACAGAGATTATGAGTTAAAACTCAGGTTTTTTAAGAATACATTTTTGATTCTAAGGTCTACAACATTTCTGTGATGGTATCAGCCTCAAAATCATGCCTGAGTAACCTGTTCCAAAACCTGGATTTACTGACTAGACCAGGGCCATGACACATGCAATGATACAGACAATAACACTTAATGTTTGGCTTAAGGAGAAAAAGGTACTCTGCATTTTCTTTCTGGGGTGGGCAACTTGAAAGTGACAAGGATGTGATTACACAGTCATGCAGAGCTGCCAAAATAGCCCAGTTTGTCTAGGAAGCGGACATTCACTTCGAAAGTAGAAAATGCAACAATTTCTTTGCTTGCTCAATCAATTTTTATAAGACACCAATGAGGTTCCCAGTACTGGAAAAGTCACTAGGAATATAAATGTAAAGAAAAAACTATGGAATAAGGGTAAATAAATAATAATGACTCCCCTGAAGAACAGTTAAGAAAAAGGAGGCTTTCAGAAAATAGAAAATATCGTTTTCTAGTTTGGAAACAGTCAACACCTCCGGTATCGGTACCCCTGCTATCTTCATGGAGACAACTGAACTTCTCTTCTTTGAATGCGCCACTTGGAAAACAGAAATGGGAGACCCCCAAACACTGGAAGGCCTGCACTCTGGCCTCCCCAAAACCCCACCAATGGTTCCCACTGGATGCCTTTACAGGGAAATGGGTGGAGAAGAGTTCCTTAAACAGGTTATGTCTCAAGAGGAAGAAAAGGGTCTGAAATATCCTAAGCCTTTCCCCCTTTGGCTTCTAATGGAGAAAGAGAAGTCTTTTCCCAGGGGAAGAAGAATTTAAGGGACTGGGCGCCTGGGTGGCTCAGTGGGTTAAGCTGCTGCCTTCGGCTCAGGTCATGATCTCAGGGTCCTGGGATCGAGTCCCGCATCGGGCTCTCTGCTCGGCAGGGAGCCTGCTTCCCTCCCTCTCTCTGCCTGCCTCTCTGTCTACTTGTGATCTCTCTCTATCAAATAAATAAATAAAATCTTTAAAAAAAAAAAAGAATTTAAGGGACTGAAGGAGAAGGTCTAGACCATCTGGCACTCCATGAAACAGGAGACAGGAGCTCTTCCAGGACTCTTCCTCCGGGTGCTGTAATTCCAGCTAGAAGTGGGACATAAAGTCTAGAAAGGCCAGGGGTGGGAGAACCAGGCAAGGTGTTTCTCTGGCTCTCTCCTTCCTACCCCAATCCAGTTTTCACCCTGCCCTCAGGCTCCTGGTTTGCTCTACCCTGCTCAGTGTCCTCCTTCAGTTCTTTGTCCTAGGAGGGGCATGGCCTGCTCTGTGGGATCTCACCCACCTGCCTCTCCCCTGTCTCATCCTTCCAGTACCCATCTTTCCTCTCCCTTACAACCACACATACCCGTGGTTTCAGCCACAGAGAACTTCTTACCATTCCTAACCCTCTAGAACATTCCTCATGATCATTGTTTATGACCCAGAAGAAAAGCCTCCTGGTCCTTGGATTCTTCTTGAAGCTCCTGAGCAGAAGAATTGGTTGCTTCCTCCTGGGTGTTCCCACAGCACTTCTACCACAACCAAACCACTTCCCGTGTTGCATTCTTATAAATGTTTTCATGGCCAGATTGTAAGTCTCATAACTAGAAGGACTATCATTTTCTCGTCTCCATATTCCCAGCACTTAGCCCCATTCCAGGGCACACAGTAAGTCCCAACAACTGTTTGTTCAATGAAGAACGGACTGAATTAATAGGGGTACGCTACTCCCCTATCCCCCTCTCCTGAATCATACTTGGAGTAGTTTTTTTTTTTTTTTTTTTTTGATCCTCCTGCTTTGACACAAATCCCTGCTAATACAGCACAATTAACCTGTGAGAAAAAAGAAGCAATCTGAGGATGGTTTCCAAATGAAAAGTCGGACATCTCTAGACTCCATCTCTAGGTGACCCTATAAGAACAGTCTTCCAAGGATTTTCTTTGTTAGAGAGTCTAATAAAGCAACCGAGCTCCCAGGCTCTGTGTTATCCCAACCCTCTCCACTCTAAGGAGAAATAACTAACTTGGCACACGATCTTCTCCATCCAGATCTTGTACAAACTTCTCTTCCTCATTTTCATGTATTTATTCTCAAATATTCATTGAGCACTTTCTGCCTCCTAGGAACAGTTAAAGCATCAGGGGACATAGTAGCGAATGGAACAGACAATATTCCCTCCATGGGCTTTTAATTCTAGCAGCAGAAAGGGGTACAAAATAAGATAAATAAGGAAAATATATAGCATGCCTGGTAATGGTAAGTCCTCAGGAGAAAAAAAATAAAAAAGGGACAAGGGGACAAAGGTTTTAGGGGAGTTAACATTTTAGATAAATAGTCAAACAGGGCCCCTGACATTTGAGTAAAATTCTGAAGAAAGCCAAGGAGCAAGACATGGGGAAGCCTCGGAGAAGAGCATTCTAAGCAGAGGGAACCACAGAGCAAAGGTACTGTGGTGGGAATGTGTGTGGCTTTCTAAGAATCAGCCATGAAACCATTGTGTCAAGATCAGAGTGGGCCAAAGAAAGCCTATAAGGGATGAAGTCAGAAAGGTAAACATGATCATTGGAGGAAAGGAGGCCACGGAACTGAGACCCCAGGTTTTGGATGTGTCAGGGGTATGGAAATTGAAATCAGTGAATCCTGCAGGAGTATCAGCTAATACAACATGACCCAGGAGCCAAAGTGTTTAAGAAATAAATGGGGGGAAGTGACCCAGGAGTTAGAAGATGTCAAAAGATGATGTTTGCTCTGTTGGCATTAGATTCAAATGTGGGGAACTCCAGGGAGGAGACAGGGAGAATGGTTTGGAAGTGGCACTGAGGAGACAGGAGAGCAGGTGCCCCTCTCCTGGGCCCAGGGGAGAAAGCAGGGAGGGGAACCCTCAGGGTTTCAATGGAGAATACAAACCAAAGGATAGCCCAGAGAAGAGGCTGTCAAGGTAGTGGGTCCTGCCCACAACTGACTGATTTCCAGGGGGCCCGGGGAGAAGATCTCAGGGTTCAGAAAGAGTAGGCAGGAAAGGCAGCTCTTTCTTACTCAATTTGGTCATTCTTTCCCTGTTTTCAGTTTTGTCTTCATCTTTTCCAAATTATCTTTCCCTCTTCATTCTTCTTTCAACTTCCTTCATTTCTTTGTGTTCTTCTAAGTTCTCCTGTCCTATTTTTCATTAGTAGTAATCTTCTTTTTCCATTTCCTTCCTGAATTACCATTCTTTATGGCTCTAAGTCTTCTTTCTAGATTATCTTTTTAAGTGTCCTTTGGATAGGGGCCATTTTTTTAAAAATCAAGTTTCCTCTTTTCTCTTCCTGGTATTTAATTCTTCTCTCTGGGAATGATTCATGTGGTCGTTTGCTTTAAGGATACTTTGAAAGCCTCGGAAATTACTCCAGGGAATATGCTGTCAGTTGAGAATTTCTCAGTAGTCTTCATCCTTAACACATAAAAAATGTCCCTTTCCTCACCTGGACTTTGACAGGTTCCATCCAGTGCTCCAGAGTGTCAGCAGTGATGTTCTCAGGCAGAATTACAGGATCACTAGGGGGAATTACGCACGTCGGGGAACACACTGCACCTGAAAGAACAGAAATTTACAGCAGAGACTTGAGCTTCTTAGATCTCTGTCTTTTTATCCTGGAATAAATAACTTTGATTTTTTTTTTTTAAGAGCAATTACTGTCTACATTTTGGGTCACCACATTATCATGGTTATAGGCAGGGCTGATATTCATGTACTATGCACCTGTAAGGATAATTCTACACTCATTTCTAAAGATCCACTACCCCAAGTTACCTTCCCTTGACATGATGCCCACTCCTATTTCTGGTGCAGCATGGCCCCTCCTCTGGATACTGAATCCCTGCATGATCCAGCCATTAAAAGTTTAACTCCTGGTCCTGCAGACCACCAAGACCCTACTCTAGGACTCTGGCCAGCCAAAGACTAAGCTGATTGACTGATGCCTTTTAAGTACCTTCAATATGATTCCTGCTTATATGATCTCTGGAAGACTTATAATCATAGCAGTTGCTACCTAAGAATTTACCGGCTGGAGAAAAAAAAAAATGGCCCAGAAATTATGAAGGCAGATTTATAATGTCTATTGTTTCACTGAAGTTCATTATGCTGGCAGCCAAGAAACCTATGTGATTAAAAGAGGAAGCAACAGGAAATTAGAAGCAGACTTTGGTCATGTGTTAGCCTCCTGAAGGAAAATCTTGCTCTGTTGCCTTGTATGTGGGGCCCAAGTGTCTTCTAAAACTCTATCCAAAGATGACATACTCCCAGGGTTCTCTGTTTCCTCATCTACAGATTTGTTCATCTCCAAGCTTCTTTTTGGCTCTCACTGTCTCTACTTCTATGTTTTTTTTGCAAACTTGTAAAATAATTCAAAATGCTACATGACTCCTAAGAGTTTTATATATGTGAGTGAGTGACATTTTAACGCATAAATTAGAGAGTGGGGAGATGAGACTTTGCTCATGAAACACCACTCAAGAGGCCCTGTCCCAGCACCCCACTACTCCATGCCTGGTCGTGAGATATCTTGGGGCAAAGAACAACCTAAAGATGGTAGAGAACCATCTCTGAAACTAACGAACTTTCTTATTCACTCAAATTATGCCTACTGGCATTATACAGTTAGAATGGCATGAAATTACTCCTGACCTGAGAAGCCTGGGTATCTCAGTCAGCTGAGCATCCAACTGTTGATTTTTGGCTCAGAGTCATGAGATCAAGCCCCATGTTGGGCTCCATGCTCGGTACAGAGTCTGCCTGAGATTCTCTGCCTCCCCTCACTCCCTGCCCCTCCTTCTGCTTATGTGTGTCCTCTCTCTCTCTCTTGCTCTCTAAAATAAATAAATAAATAAAATCTTAAAAAAATATTATTCCTTGCTTATGCAGTTCAGAACTCAGGGTTAATCTTACAAAGTTTTCCATAAATAGCATCTCTTTTCTGTGATGCTTAGGTCCAGCCAGGGCCAAGTTGAATTAACATCACTATAAGTCAGCTCCGACCACAGAGACCCTTAGTTGCCATTACTTGATTAAGAATTTGCCTGTATGGCACCTGGGTGGCTCAGTGGGTTAAGCCTCTGCTTTCGGCTCAGGTCATGATCTCAGGATCCTGGGATAGAGTCCTGCATCGGGCTCTCTGCTCGGCAGGGAGCCTGCTTCCTCTCTCTCTCCCTGCCTGCCTCTCTGCCTCCTTGTGATCTCTCTGTGTCAAATAAATAAATAAATTAAATATTTTAAAAAAAAAAAAGAATTTGCCTGTAGGTTCTGGAGCCTGGTCCCCTGTAGGGAAAGAGTGGTTGAAGAGCAACATGAGCAAATGCAATCTCAAATCATTCCTTTCAGGAACTGTCTGCTCCAGTAACAACTGCCGGAAGAACGGAGAAGGGGCCCAGCACATGCATGGTGCTTGGCTACACATTCCAACCCTTCCTCTTGGACTAAACTCAACTCCTGCCACAAATAACTCCACCTCCTGCCTGCAGCGAGTGGGGAACATGACCAGACATTCCACAAAGAGCTCAGCAGCCACACCAATGTCACATGCATGTGGAAGGGTAAAAAGAAGGAGTTTGACATAAATTTTATTTTTTACTGAACCCCCTAAAAGTCAACTTGCATTTCCATCTACTCCTCAGAGAGAACAATGGCTTGGACTCAAACTCCAGCCAGGCCTAATAAAAGGATTATTTGAAAGCAGAATTTACAATCTCTTCCCAAACTTACCAATTCCATATCCCTGTTCACACTTGTACTCCACAAAATTCAGCTCCGAGGGGGGTGGTGGGCATTCCCCTTGCAGGTTCTCACACAACTTGAACTCCTCAGTCCATAGTCCCTCCTTAGTGCAGAGGATGGGACGCTAGAATATCAAAGGTAAACATGTCCATGCTTGTTTTGTTAACTTCATTTAGAGCAGGGAAAAAAAGTGGTCTGATGAAATGGTAGTGTTCTCCAACTCTTAGAACCTGGACTAAAAGATACTTTTGAAATAATAAACCATGTTGTTACTGACCAAAAAAAAAAAAAAAAAAAAAAAGTCAAGACAATCTTTTGATGTTTGGATGTGAAGAAATCATGAACAATTTTGTCATTAATGAAATTTATTAACAATGTGTTGGATATACGGATTCTGTGAGCTGTTAACTGTAGCCCACATATTTGGAGATATTTTTGGAATTTTTTTCACAGATGGTGTTGTTTTGCATGGATTCATCCATACTAGCACACAAACGCTGCTTGTAACAAATGTCAGACTTTTTTTCCAAGGGGGTATGATCCAGTGAAACCAATTCATAATTTTTCCAAAGGTATTTTTACTTTCTGCTTAAATAGACACATCATAGTTGCTTTTGATCTCACCAAAATTTTATTCCCTTTCTCCATATGTGTGCTGGTTTGTGTGACTCTTGGCTCCACATCCCCAATAATCACAAAGGATACTGTACGCAGTTCACAGAGAGAACAGTGTTAACTCACAAAACCCAAGAAAGCAAGATTTTAGAAACTGTAGATAATTCTCCCTTCATCTGGGGCCAACTCCTTGAGGCCTTAAACAATCAGTGCAAACGGATGTGTTTGATTTCTCAGGAGTCTCATTTCATGGCATGTTCTTTTCACATCTGTCCAGCAGTGCTTACCTTGGAGTGCTGGACACTGAGACAGACATGTGCCAGGAGAGCAGTCAAGGTCATTGATCTCTGCCTAGGAAGTTGGCTTAACTTCCTGTCTCATGTGTGTGTGTGTGGTGCTTGAAAAGAGTCAAAACTAAAATTGATTTTAATCACATAACCACGATAAGACTGTGGTTTTCATTTGAGACCTCTCACGCCAAAATACTAGGGAGAATGGTAGTCAAATAGTGTTTTCAGCTTTGCCTTTGCCGAGAAATTTGTGTTTCTGTTCAGGACTCTGTTCTATTGAAAAATACGACAACAGCTTTCAGAGCCAGGTTAGGTCAGTGGCCATCCATGGAAGATAATCACATTGCCAAATAAAAAGCCCGTCATTTTTTGGAATTTACCCAGGTATTCAACCCTTCAGGTTTTTCCTTTTCCTTTTATCCAAGAGGAAGTTTTAAACTATTCCAAAAATGGGGTTATCTTCTGAATTTTCTATCGGATAATATCAACACAGCTGCTTAGAATCCCAACTTAGTAAGCCCCTGCCTATTGGGATTCGCTCTGATCATTTCTAGTCAACATTCTTGGATTGGTCATCAAGATTAGAGCACAGTCTGATCCAAAACCAAGTTCAAGTCATCTTACCCTTCCACTTTCTTGGTTACAGTTGAGCATGCACTGGCTGTTGAGCTGAAAGCCGTTGGTACATTCATACATGCCTTCAAAGACAGGAGAAGGGGGCTCACACACCACTGGGACGCAGCTGCCTTGCTCCCAGATTCCACCCTCCAGGCACTGTATCTTCAGGAAATTGCTGATGAGACATGAAACAAAATAGCCCATTAGACTCCCACAAGGAGGTCATGGGAGAAGACTGGGTTCTCAGTGATATGGGATAAGGATTAGCAAACAGGTAGGAACAGTTGGTTCTGGTTAACCAGAGGTCCTACCTCACCAGTCTAACTTCTAAGTCATGGATGTAAAAATCATAGTGTACACTTAGCAGTGATAGCAACAGCTATCGTATGGTATTGGCCTACCTTGGAGACATGGCAGGTTCCGTTCCAGACCACCATGATGGGAGATCTCGCAATAACGAGAATCAAATGAATTTTTTGGCCCCCAGTGCATATAAAACTTATGTTTGCACTATACTGTAGTCTATTAAGTGTGCAATAGCATGAAAGTATGCAAAACAATGAAAGCTTAATCACATCTAGATTTTTTTTTAAACCGAGAGACACGTGACTCTTCCTTTTACTCAAACACTTAGAGAACATTGTAGTGTTATTAAACGGACTAATTCCAGTTTTGTTGTTTCTCAAGGAATATAGCAGCCCATGGAAAGGAAGGGAGGTGGGAGAACAACAGTCGGTCCGTGAAGCAGTCAGAACACATACATTTGTTGATTAAGTTTGCTGTCATATGGTTATGGTTCATGGTGCCCCCAAACAATTACAATAATAACATCAAAGAATACTGATCACAGATCACCATAACAAATACAGTAATAATGAAAAAGTCTGAGATATTATGAGAATTAACAAAATATGACACAAAGACTTGAGGTGAGTAAATGCTGTTGGAAAGATGGTACCAATAGATTTGCTCAGTGCTGGGTTGCCACAGACCTTAAATTTGTTAAAAAAAAAAAAACAAAAACAAACAAAAAAAAAACCTGAAATATCTTCAAAGCACAATAAAGCGAAACACAATAAAACAAAGGATACCTGTAATATTTGATATCTGACTCTCAACAGAGCTTGATAAATATCAGTGCAGAGTCTAGATTGTTTACAGTTGGGTTTTATTTAAGCCTTTCATCTCAGAGAAGCCTCACACCTAAGTGCACTGGGAAATGCTAGGTGGGATGAAGGAAAGAAAAAGTTATCACACACTCGGGAGACTACTCAGAAGTGATGTGGGGATCATCAGTGTTCATATGGTAATGTAATTGAGGAAGTTGCCAATATTCCTCAGTTCTCCAGAGAGGGGAGAAGGTGCAGCATAGAGATTTTCTTTTAAAAGAGAGACTCTTAGCCTGAACTTTAGAAGGGCAAGAACCTCAGTAGAGATTACTACGGCCATTTTGTTTGTTTCCAAGTCCACCTTTTCCTTGGACAGCTTTCATGGCTTTTGTCAGATTCTCAAAGTAGGCATGACTCAACACTGTCCTGAAAGAACTGCTTTTCCTTCTCGTGCACGAACATGGCCTCCAACCAGAGAAGCTGCCTTGAGGTAGACAGACGTCAACAGAATTAGGTCTTGGTACTGTGAATTCCATTCCATTCCCCTTCTGATTCACTGCCAATTTGAAGGCGCTTTCCATGTTTCTGTTGTAATGCATCCACTTCTGATTCAGAGCAATCCTGGTTACCAGCTTGTGATTCTAAAACAGAAATAATTCCTTGGCCATGGACTCAACCATATGGTGGCCTTGAATTATTATTTTCCAGGGCCATGATGCTCTTTTTAAACTTCAATATGCCCACAACTTTTCATGACTGTCACATCATTATACAATGCCTCCTGTGTACTTCTCCAGTATTCCAACGTTATACTGACTTAAATATTTATCACATCATTTTATAAATGTGCACATGTCTCTCTTTCCCAGTAAGGTGGAAACTTGCTGAAGGCAAGGATTGTGCCTTATTCTTGTTCTTAATTCCTGTTTTTAATTCCTCATAATAATCCCTAAATAATATCTGGCTTACATCTGGCATTAGTTAAGTATCTTTCAAGTAGAATAATCGAACCAAAATTCACAGTGTGTTAGGCATATTGCATAGCACATTACACATGGTAACAAACTGAATGATCAGAATAGTCCTGATGAAATAGTATTATTATTCCTAACAGAAACATACTCAGAAATGTGAAATAATTTGCCCTAGGTCCTATAGCACAGACTGCGTTTGATTTCAAATAATTTAAATAGGGGCACCTGGGTGGCTTAGTCAGTTAAGCATCTGCCTTTAGCTCAGGTCACAATCTCAGAGTCCTGGGATCAAGCCCAGTGTCAGGCTCCCTGTTCAGGGCGGAGTCTACTTCTCTCTTTCCTGCTCCCCCTGCTTGTGCACTCTCTCTTTCTCAAATAAATAATATCTTTCAAAATATCAACTAATTTAAATAAATTTTAATAGTTTAACATAATTTGAACAGTCTCCACTTAGAAATAAGTGAAGGAGTGTTAGTTTTTATCGAGGCAAAATTATTATATAACATTATTTTCAGATATGCAACATGACAATTTGATACTTATATACATACAAAGTGATCACCACAATAACTCCAGTTACCATTTTCAGCACGCATTTGACCTCCTTCACCCATTTCATCTATTCCCAACTCTCTTCCCCTCTGATAACATCTATCTGTTCTCTGTACCCATGAGTTTTATTTGTTCTTTTGTTTTGGGTTTTTTAATTCCACATGTAAGTAAAATATGTGGCATTTGTCTTTCCCTGACTTATTTCTCTTAACTTAATATCCTTAAGATCTATCCATGTTGTCACAAATGGCAAAATTTCCTTCTTTTTAATGGCTGAGTAGTATTCCACTATGGAATAAGTATATACACTACATTTTCTTTATCCATTCATCCACTGATAGGAACTTGGTTGTTTCCATATCTTGGCTATTGTAAATAATAGTGCAATTAACATAGGGGTGCATATATCCTTTCATATTAATGTTTTTATTTTTATTTTTTGGATAAAAAATGGAGTAACTGGATCATACTGTAGTTCTATTCTTTGTTATTTGAGGATCTTCCATACTGTTTTCCATGGTGGCAACACTAATTTACATCCACATATATATACAAAGGTTCCTTTTTCTCCACATCCTCTTCAACACTATTATTTCTTCTCTTTTGGTTAAGAGCCATTCTAACAGGTTTCAAAGAATATCTCCCTGTGGTTTGGATTTGCATTTACCTGACAATTAGTGACTTTGAACATCTTTTCACATGTCTGTTGGCCATCTGTATGTCTTCTTTGGAAAAATGTCTATTTAAATCCTCTGCCCATTGTTTAATGGGGTTGTTTGGCTTTTTTGCTATTGAGTTGTATGAGTTCTTTATATATTTTGGATATTAACCCCTTATTGGTTATATGATTTGCAAGCATTATCTCCTATTCAGTAGGTTGCCATTTCATTTTCTTGATGGTTTCCTTTGCTGTGAAGCTTTTTAGTTTCATATAGTCCCAATTGTTAATTTTTGTGGCCTTTGATTTTGGAACCAAATCCAAAAATCCAAAGCCAAGACCAATGCTGAAGAATTTATCTCCTATGTTTTCTTCTAAGAGTTTAATGGTTTCAGGTCTTACATTCACATCTTTGATCCACGGGGGGTCAATTTTTGTGTAGGATGTAAGACAGCGGTCTAGTTTCACTGTTTCACATGTGGCTGACCAGTTTTTCCCAACACCATTTATTGTCCCTTCCCCCTTGAATATTCTTGGCTCCTTTGTTGTAAATTAATTGACCATATATTTGTGGGTTTATTGCTGGGATCTCTATTCTGTTTCATTGATAGAAATGTCTGTTTCTATAACAATGCCATATTTTTTTTTACTATAGCTTTGTAGTATAGGTTGAAATCAGGGAGTGTGACACCTCCAGCTTTACTTCTTTCTCAAGATTTCTTCAGCTATTCAGAGTCTTTTGGCCCCATACAAATTTTAGAACTGTTTCTTCTAGTTCTGTGAAAAACACCATTGGGATTTTAATAGGGATTGCAGTGAATCTGTAGATTCAATTAACAATATTTATTAACAATATTCATTCTCCAATCCAAGAGTATGGAATGTCTTTCCATATATTTTTGTCTTCTTCAATTCCTTTCATCAATGTCTTTGAGTTTCAGTATACAGGTGTTTTACCTCCTTGATTAAAATTATTCCTAGGCATTTTATTCCTTTTGATGCAATTTTACATGGGGTTGTTTTATTAATTTCTGTAGTAGTTTGTTATTAGTATATAGAAACAATTTTATTGATTTCACTTATTAGTTCTTCACTGAACTATTAAATACAATTTTGCTGAATTCATTTATTAGTTCTAATGATTTTTTTGGTGAAATCTTTAGGGTTTTATCTATATAGTATATCATCTGCTGATTGTGACAGTGTTACTTCTTTCCAATTTGGATGTTTTTTATTTCTTTTTCTTGCCTAATTGCTGTGGCTAGGACTTCCAATACTATGTTGAATAAAAGCGGCAAGAGTGGACATCTTTATCATGTTCCTAATCTTAGAGGAAAAGCTTTCAGCTTTTTACTCTTTAGTATGATGCTAAACAGTTATTGAGATTCATACTTTTATTCCCAGGAATATTTCAGGGTAGAAGTTTGATTTTATGACTAGAATTCTTAAGCATCATGGCTTATGAACATATATCTATGATCTGTTAATAATAAATACTATTTTTGAGTTATAGGATGTTTGGCAAAATATCTATATACATTATTTCACTGAATCCGCCAAATGGCAGTTAAGGTAAATATATTATTAACCATGTATAGAAGGGAACTGAGCATGAGAGAAATTTAAAGCTAGCTCAAAGATCCACAGTAAAAAGTATATTAGGACCAGGGCCTAGGTGAGTAGCTGCCAAAGCCTGTGGTCCTTCCACTGTGTCCAATTTAACTGTTCTTTTCATTCTCTACAGCCCACTTTGAATATTAATAACATCTCTATCATATTCAATATCCCAGATGTCCTTTATCCTGATACCATATTTATAAGTCTGGCAAAAAAAAAAAAGAAGATGATTCATTTTAAATTTCTGTATTGAGTAATAAATTACATATAGAATATTACACAAATCTTAGTATACAGCTCAAATAATTTTTACATGTGAATACACCTGGGTAATCATGCAGATCAAGATATAGAGCATTTCCAGTGCCCCAGAATTTCCCTGGTGTTCCTTACAGTTAAACCTTCCCACAGCCTTGCAATACACACTATTCTGTCTTTCATCAGCATAGATTATGTTTGCCTGTTCTTGAAATTTATATAAATAAAATCACACACTATGTACTATTAAGTATATGCCTTCTTTCCCTAAAGGAAGATGCCACTTAAAAATATCTTCTCAAATCTATTTTCAATGAAAGGTTTGTAGTTCTTTTGATTATACTAAACTCCTTTTTGTCTCTCTTATAGATTGAATATTCTACTCTTCTTTCACATTACAGAGTTTATATCCTCCCAGGGACTCTCTTCTTTCTACTACCTCCCACAGATGAAATCCTTCCCCTACCTCTGCTGAACTGACATCCTCCAGCTGGAGAGAGCAGGCAATACTACTGACACCAGGGGAGAGGCAAGGCTGTAAAACCTTGCATGTCAGCATGGTTATAAAGGAAAACCCTTGCTTGGCCAAAACGATAATATTTTGACTTCATGTAGTATTTTTCTCTGAATTGCTTGGAACTCTTCAACATGGAAATAGCCCTCCCTTTTCTTGCCCAGCATGAAGAGCTATTCAAGAATGCCAATTTCATATATTTCCTTGCCAGTTTAATAACCTCAGTGGTGAAGGTAGATATATCAAACTTGCACAGGGAAGAGTGAGTTGTCCATTGTAGGTGGTAGCTAAACAATAGCACAGGCCCTGTGATGCAAACCACCAGCAATATCAGTGAAACAGAGAGAGGGAGAATGCTGGAAGGCAGAAAGGAAAGCAGCACAGCTCCCACTGATACCTATGAATTCCACAGGAGACACTACAGGCAGGAATGAGAGGAGGTTGGGAGGCAGACCTCATTCCCTAGGACATGGCATTTCCTTTCTATAGGAGTCCCTATGCCTCCTCAACTTCATGGATTCGCCTTCCCAGTTTCTTCTCCCTTGTATGGGGATGGCCTCCTATGGCCATCTCTCCATACAACTCTTACAGCTTCTACATGGCACTCTTATCAGATGATCCACTTCAAGTTCTACCCTCAGACTGCTCACAACCCATTTGATTGGTCAGTTCCTCAAGGCCCAATAGCAAGCCTTGTGTCACTGGTGCCATGTCAATGCCTGTGAATCCCTGTTGATGGCACTAACCTTAAGATCCCATGTTATAGAGCCTAGCACTTGAGTGCCAGGGGCAGGTTCTGGCCGTAAGAGACTGTGATTGTGGCAAGAATTCAGTGTCCTGGATTCCTTTTGGTTTCCACAAAGGACCCTTGAAGGGGACTAAAGCCTATAGCAATGGCAAGACTTCAACCTCCAGGGATGCCACAGCTCTCCCTCTTCTAAGTTTAGAGTGTCCTCTGAGCCTTTTAAAATCATTAATGAAGAAAACTGGTTTATTTACTGTGGTTCAACTCCTTCACATAAGGTGTTATGAATCAAGAATTAAGAGGCACTTTGAAACCATGACGTGAATAGGTTTGCATTTCAAAGAATGATGGCATTGACTACTACTTCAATGCACAGAGGCAGACCCTCACCAGGCCAGGGATTCCAAGCTTCTTTGCTAGTCCTGTCCAAACGTCCTTCACAGGAAACACTCTACTCACTATTAGCTGTCTATATTTTCTTCATTCCAGTGAAGTAAAAGAGGCTAAACTATCACATTAGGAACCATGAAGTGACTTGTGCAATGCCACCTTGAAAGCAATTCACTGGCAAAAGAAAGAACAGAATGCAGAGTTTTCAAATCATAATATAACACCCCAATCCTCAGACCGATGGTTTCCAAATGACATTTGTAGACCAATCATGAAGGAGACATTTAAAAAAACCAATTCTGACACTCTTACTAAATCAAGTGTCCTGGGACTGCCCTACACTCTGTATTTTTTTAACTGGCCAGCAGTTTTTATATGGAGCCGGGTTGGCAAACCACTAAAATCTGTGCTACCTATCTACAGAAAAAAATTAATCTTAGGTGTAGAAATCAGAGAGCAAAATCACATACCTAACATCCCTGGTTAAAAAGGCCATCTGCTTAGCAAAGACCAAACAGGAACAGTTACAGCAAGACAACTTACTCTGTAAATGGCATCATGGGAGGAGTTGGGGCTAGGGGAAGGTCTGTATTTATTTTCCTTCAAACTACTCCAGACAAATCACCATAACTTCCAAGTTAGAAGATGCTTTTTCCAATTTCCAGAACTCGTGGTAACCACCTAGTGCTGAAAATCCAGCTGTGCTCTTTCTGCTTCTTACACCATTGCCAGAAATAAAGATCTTGTAATCAAGACTTGGCTGAAAATTTGATTGATGTTGCTTGAGGCACACATGAGTCTACCCTACCCCATTTTTCTATCACCACTGCAGGGTTTTCACAAAAGTAATATTTATTTTTCACTGGAGAAAATAAAAATATGATTGTTGAGTCCAAGAGAGTTCTCATGTCTTTACCAATCAAGGGAATCTGGTGTCTCCAATGGGTAGTCCCTCAAGAAAAATAACAATAACAGAAAAACAATAAAATATTGAGCACTTAAGGTCTGGAATTGTGCAGAAGAATATATATCTCTATCATTTTATTCTTAACCCCCTCATGTAAGAAGGACTATTATTATGTGAGTTCTTCATTACCTTATCTTTGCACATGCTCTTCCTTAACCACCCCCATAGCATCATCTACCCTGTTGCTCAAATTTGAAACTTAAAAAACATCCTTGATTCTATTCTTTCAATCTTATCTTTTTCCCATCCCCCCCCATCTGATCTGATTCAATCCATCAGCAAGTCTTCTCAGCTTTTCCTCCCAAATATCTCCAGAATCTATTCCCATACCTCTTGCCTCTCCATTGTCATGAGTGCTATTCCAAGTTCCCGCCTCTCACCTCCTAACTGGATACCCCATTTCTCTGGATCACTTCCTATCCAGTTGGCAAACACCAGTCAGAGAGATATTTTGTAAAATAAATAAATACATTACATCATGCCATTTTCTTGCTTAGAACATTTCAAATTGCCTCTTCTTGTACGGAAAAAAAAAAATCCAAACTTTCTCACTTCTCAGTCACAAGGTCGTGTGTAATCTGGTCCCACTTTCTCTGACCTCATCTACCCCATTCACTTTCTTTAATGTACTTTGTCCACATTGGATTTAGAATCCCGAGCACAACCAAGTTCTTTCCTGCCAAAGGACTTTGGTGCTATTCTTTCTGCTTGTGTTTTTCTTTTTGTTCTTCTGACTGGCTCTTCTTCCTATCTAAAAATAATTTTTGCCACCCCAGAGCAACCTTATTTTATACTTTTATTATTTTTGGTTTTTAATCAAAGTACCTGTGTCTTTCAAGGAATGCATACTCTAATTATATTGGGGTGTTTTTTTTTTGGTTTTAGTAATTTATTTCCTGTCTCCCCGACTGGAATGTAAACTCGGTGAGAATAAGACCTTATTTACTATTATATCTTCACTCTCCAGCACAATATATGGTATATAAATGTTTATTTTATAAATGAGACAAGTAAGGTTTAGAAAAGTAGGATAACTTGCCTAGGGTTATCTAACTTGTTAATGGAAGAAAAAGGATCGGTACCATGATCCATCTGATGCCAATGTCTAAATCACAGTATGCAAGCAACATTATTCCTAGAAATGGAACTGCAGATAAAGTATCTCCTGTTACCTCATACATTTATACTGCATGTCACAAAATACTACCACATAGAACACCCCTAAAAAGGGGGTGTAAAAGCAAGGAGTAACCGCATTATTTCCATAACATAGATTCGGAAACGGAAGCATTCATTGACTAAGTGTTTCGTGTGGCACACGGTCAGCTTTTGAGTTGAAATTTGAAGCCTCTTTACTCAGAAGTTTAGCCCCTTACCACTTACAGTGTGGTTCCCAGAACAGCAGCACTAGAATCTCCCAGGAGCTTGTCAGCAATGCATAATCTCAGATCCCACCTGAGACAGACTCAATCAGAATCTGCACTTAAACAAGATCCCCAAGTGATTCCTTTGCACATTCAAGTTTGAGAAGCACTACTCTAGGCTCTGTTAGAAGACAAAGTCCTCTACCCCACCCCTGGGCAAACCATCAGCCCTTCCAAAATCAGGGAGTGTGACACCCTCTTAACAAACTGCAGACCTGGTTTCTCAAGCCAATATCCTCAATGAAGAGCAGGCAGACTTTGGTCATGGTCAGTCCACAGCCCATCAGCGAGTCCAACCTCTGCACAGCAGGCCCTCGATGTTTAGCTTCAGTCCACTCCACTGGACAAGAATTAGTTTTAGTAGGACCATCCCACCAGACACATTGGCTTTGGTTTTCCATTTTTTCCCTGACTCAAAAAAAAAAAAAAAAAATGCCCCTTACAAAGCTCTTCTTCCATGTAAAATGGAGCCTCTCTGTCAGAATGAGCAGTGTGCTAAGTCCTGAAAGTACATAGAGAGTTCTACTTCAAAGCCCCACCCCTCACTTCTGTCTTTGGACTTCCTGCTACTAAGACTTAGGTCTCCAAGTTGGCAGATGCAATAATGTCTTGTTCCAGGTCTGAACACCTAATTCAAGTTTGGGGCTCCTTCTCCACTTTTGTTGCCTTGCCTTAGTTGTCTAACCCTCAGCCTCTCTCATTTTGAGTTCAGTAGCTCCCACTTAATCTCTTTTGCATGAGTCGCTGGGCCTCTCATATAATTCTCCATAGAGCTAACAGGGTTTATCATCTACCAAACCAGGTTACCCCCAGATTTTAAAATATTCTGAAGTTTTTGCAACACATGCAATTTAAACCCAAACATATACAATGGTAATTAACATTATTGCAGAATTCTAAAATTCATTCCCTTCAGTGTGTATTTGAGGACCCAGTGGTTACAATGAAATGCAGGAGTGAACTGATTCCAAGACAAATACTATTAAACAGGAATCTCTTGCCTCATCCATCTCTCATCATTCAGTTATTTGTCCATTCATATATCCAGTCAACAAATATTCACTGAGCATCTACTACATGCCTATGCATTACATTAGGTCATATGGTTTTAGAAACAAATATTAATACCATAAGAGAACCAGAATACTGACCTATAGGAGCCCAAAGAGGGAGCCCCCAGTACTTCTCTGGGACATGAAGGACATCAGGAAAGAAACACTAAGAGATGGGTTCAATTAGGCAGGGACGGAGAAGAAGGGCATACCCGCCAGAAGATTAATGCATGCACGAACCCAGAGGAGTAAAAGGTAGAATCTGTTTGAAATCTTGGCCAAGTGTAAATGGGAAAAGTATATATGTGCCCACCCTAATTTTTTTTTCTTTTTAGATTTTTTATTATTTATTTATTTGACAGACAGAGATCACAAGTAGGCAGAGAGGCGGGCAGAGAGAGAGAGAGAGGAGGAGGAAGCAGGCTCCCCACTGAGCAGAGAGCCCGATGCGGGGCTCAATCCCAGGACACTGGGATCATGACCCGAGCTGAAAGCAAGGGCTTTAACCCACTGAGCCACCCAGGCGCCCCCCAACCCTAATTTTTGAAATATGTTCAGCTTTATCTTGCTTTATCTTGTGGGGAGGAAAAGAGCTTGGGGGAAGGCAGCTGGGACAAAATTCTGGCAAAAAGGGGCCACAAAATGTATGAATTCAATTTCAGAGGACAGGTTCTCTCATTGCAAGAAATCCTTTGCCTATCTTCACCAAATTTTCATGTACAAATTCCTCCAGGTATTGTTACATCTCTGTTCCTGGTCAGTCCAACTCACAGACAGGCTTGATAAAAAGTGCTCACAGTGTAAACACATATCTACGTCCTCACCTTGGAATTAACTATTCAATCACTGCATGTCCCTGGCTGCTTTCAGAAAGCAAAGCTCTTTCCATGCCTCCTTGTCTAGAAGTCACAGCAACAGTAAAACCCAAACCTGTTAAGGAGTTATCAGAACCTAAGGACTTTGTGGATTTTCCATGGGGGAATCCCATGTCTGCAGTACGCCTAATAGCTCACCTTTTTAATGTGGGCTAGAATGAAAAGGCTGGTTAACATTCTCCTTGAAACTTTCCTTGACTAAAGAGAAAGAGTCAGAGGTCCCAGTGACCTTCAGCAGGCTTTTAGTGGCTGTAGTGGGTGATTCCCATCAGGAATACAGTGGCGAAGAGCAGATGATTTGGAATCAGGACACGAATGCTTGAACTCCAGATGTGGCTCTAAATACATCTCCGGCTTTTAAAAAAATTACTCAGCTTTCTTTTCTCAGTTTTCCTATCTGAAAAATGGGGTTGATAATAGCATCCTTACAGGCTTATTAGAAGATTACATAAGTTAGTGCATATAAAGTATGTAATAAAATGAATAGCACATACAATTCTCAATGAGCAGCAGAAATTATTAGCTCCAGTAACAGATCTACCCAGTCACACTCCTCTGTCCATCCCTCTGCTCTCTCTCCCTCTCTCTCGCTCTCTCTCCCTGTGTGTGTGATATGAGTGTTCAGTGTTAACATTCTACTGAGTCTTCCCACCCTGCTCGGTTCTTCAGATTTTTGTCCCACCTAGAGTCCTTCAGGAGATGGTTTATAAATCAGTTTGGCCTGACCTGACTCCACCACTAGACAGCAAAGGCAAGGTCACAATGAAAATGGTCACTCACCGGGCCAAAGAAGGGATTAGCAGGAGCCTGAGACAGAGAATGGGGTAGGGGGTGGGGGGAAAAAGCAAAGAAAAGGCATCAGGGAGAGAAAGTATGGGTTGAAGAAAGTCCTACTGCTGTGTGTGTATGTGTGTGTGTGTGTGTGTGTGTGTGTGTGTGTAAAATCCACTGCCATCTCATATAATATTTTGAAAATTACTCTTCCTGATTAATAGAGAAATCAGCAGTCAATAAAATATCAAAAGAGGAAGGACAGTTTTACAATCAGATGTTCTCTAGCTTAAGATTGAAGGTCACAGGGAAATTTATGAGTTCAGCAAATGCTGTGTTTGAAGTAAAGGCCTGCATGCCAATTGCTGGAGCCCTGTGAAGCCTGCGGCAGGGAGCTGGCCTGCACCCAGGTGTGCACTGGAGTGGCCAAGGCTCGAAGAGGTTTAGTCACTTCGATGCCAAAAGGGGCTGTAATCAATTAGCCTAAAGCTCACATTATCCTACAATGGCAAGAGAATTGAGGATTCCAAGAATAAACTTTGAATGTATTTACTGTAAGCACTAATTGTAAAGCCAGACAATGTCTTAATGGAAAGAAAACAAAGTTCTATTTCTCACAGATGCATGAGTGTATACAGAGATTATAGTATGTCCCTTAACTGGCAAATCATAGGTAGCATGTGTGTCTCTGTCTGTGCATACGCATAGATTTAACAGCTGTTCATATGTGTATATGCACAATGTTATGAGGCAGAGTTTGAAAATTATGTAGATTATTTTACTGACTTTAGAAATTGCAAATTTGGGCTATTTAAAGAGGGTTAGCATTTGTTTAAACTACACATTTCCATTTCATTAGCCAAGTCTTTCTTTCCCTTTCTATGATACAATAAAATCAGCTGGACCTCAGAAGTTCAAGGTACAATTCAAAAAGATCAAGAGTGTAAAAATCTAAGTGACGTCTCCAGGACATGCCCTTCCATTCTCCTCCCCAGTCTGACCTTATGTGCCTGCCCCAATTTTTGAAGTATGTCCAGCTCTATCTTGCTGACTATTTCATTTCCGTGTCTTTCCCCCCCACAGCACCGTTTTCCCTCTGATGGTCTACTGTAGCATTTAGATAACTCACTGACTTGAAAGTAGGATGAGAGGGTTCTGATTGGGGGAGGGAACGGCAAATATATTTTTTAAATTTCATGAACTTCCTGTTTTCGTAAGTGTGTGTGAGTGTGTGTGTTTTGTAGGCAGAGGAAGGGTACTCCCCCACTGGCCCTGGTTACCAAAGACCTGTACGTCCTACTTGGAATGCCAGCTTTAGTCTTTCTGTACCTATGTTGTTTTTCAGGTGTATAGGCCATCAATAATGGTTGGGAGATAATAGCCACTGATTAAAAACGTAGCTGAGTGTTTTCCTTGTTAAAGAACTTTACCTGCTAAACACACCAAAAGCAATGGTCATTTTGCAAGGGTCATTAACCTGATGATGATAATGGCAATGATAAAATACCAGGAACTGCCGACCTAAAGCTTCATATGACTAAGAAATGTGTTTACTTCTTTACATCTATTATCCAATTCAATCCTTATAAAAAGCTATAAGTACTTCTATTTCCTAATATCCTTTTTGTAAATAAAAACAGTGATGTTCAGTATAGATCAGTAACTTGCCCAAGGTCTAAGAACTAGTAAGCAGCAGAGTTAAGATTCAAACTTGGATCTCATTAATCCCAGAACCTGTGTGCATTACCACTAAGCCAAGAGATGAATATTGGACTAAGGAAAGCCTTCCTAGCATTTTGACTAAATTTTCTTCTTTAGGGAAGTTTCAACTTAAACTTAATCTTTAAACTCAATTTTTAAACTCAATTTTAGAGATCTTAAAAATGTATCCATATTTGGCCTTCAAGGAAGACCAGGATCCAATCAATACTCTTGGGTGTGAATAGAGAACAATTCACCAAAACCTATCTGGAGGAAGAAGATAAAACTTTGACTGTTCACTCAGACCCGAGTTCTCCAAGTAGTACCTTAAGTAGCACCCACTAAGATTGTGCCTGTGCAGTAATAGATTACTGCTTCTCTGTTTTTTTTTTTTTTTTTTTTTCTGGTGGCAATAAATTGTTATGTATCACTTCTCTCAATGGTGTTCTGCAAAAGTGTTAACTCCTCTCATTGATTCTACTGAGATAGAAAATAAAATACAGACCTCTAGAGCTGGAAATCACTCAAGATTTCCCCTTATTTTACAGATGTGCAGGGAAAAAAGTCCAGAGAGATGTAGTAATTTGCTCAATACTGAAAGTCTTGTGAGCCAAGAACATGAACTTTGGAGTCAGAATGGTTGAACACCACAAATCGGCTGAGTGATTGTGGGGAGGTTACTAATGATACTCTGGGTCTTAGTTTCCTCATCTGTCTAATAATATACTGAAACATATTATTATTATAGTATATCAAGATATGCATTACTATATCATAATATACCATATTATACTATAATCTTATTATATCATCAACCCAACAGAACAGAGCCAAGGCCTAAACTTTTTAACTCTCTGCCATACCAAACAACCTTTGTGTGTAGAGATGGGTCAAGTCCACATGTATTGTCCACGGCCATCCCAAGCCCTCCCCCCGACAGAGGAGACAAACTCCTATTAAAGAGGTTTACCAATACTAAATAGTCCTATTGTGAGGCCTATTTTTTATAGTCTTGACCTACATTTGTGTTTATAGAACTTAAGTAGATCTGTGTTCTTTGGAAAAGCTGATACCGTGAGTGACTCTCAGAAAGTATGGCTGTTTACAATCACTCTAAAAAAGATCTGACTACCGCAGCACCTTTCAAATGGCATCTTGATGAATGACTTACAGAGGGAGAGGCTAAGTTAGAAGGTTGGAATAATTTGTAAGTTAAATTAATTATGAGCCCTAATGAGGTTAATCTAACCTTCCCACATAAAGATAACACCTAATGAGAAAAAGGAAACCTTGGGAATGAAAGATAAAGGAGAATATAATACGGTCTTTTTGATAAACTGTAAGTCAAACACATTTACTTTAGCTTCCTGGGAAGTCAAGTTAATGAAACAACAAAAGGGTGATGAACAATTATGTGTATGTGGAAGGAAATTGTAGGGAAGGAAAAGAAAGCAGCTTAAAGGGCGCCTGGGTGGCTCAGTGGGTTGAGCCGCTGCCTTCGGCTCAGGTCATGATCTCGGGGTCCTGGGATCGAGCCCCACATCGGGCTCTCTGCTCAGCAGGGAGCCTGCTTCCTCCTCTCTCTCTCTCTGCCTGCCTCTCTACCTACTTGTGATCTCTGTCTGTCAAATAAATAAATAAAATCTTAAAAAAAAAAAAAAAAGAAAGCAGCTTAAAGGAGCCTGTGGATTTGTTGTAAAATTTCAGTAAGAAAGAACTCATGAAACTACTACAATTTCTTTGGAGTTACAATTGTTTGTATTCTTTTGATTAACTCCAAATATAAATAAGCCCCAAAGAGACATGTAAAAATCTGGCATGCAAAAGTGCTATTATACTAATTTTGAAAGAAGAAAACATTATTCTGGATATTTTTAGACAAGTCAAAATCCCATGACTGATACTGTTCTTACAGAAACAAAGGTTCCCCTAGACTTGTGCTTCTTGATTTTGGCTGCTTATTAGAGAGACTTGGGAAGCTTTGCAAAATGCAAAATGCCTGTGTCCCACTTGCAGAGATTCTGATGTAATTGGTTTGGGGCATGAGCTGAATATTAAGATTTTTTAAATCTTGCCAAATGATACTAATGTGCAGCCAGGTATGAGAACTGCTGTTCTCGTGAGCTTGTTGAGAAGTCTAATCCATCTGTGTGACTATTAACTTGTATAGAGTTGTGCTAATCAAGTTTACATGTGTGCTGAACAGATAAAAGTAAACAGTCTTTGGAGAAGACAATTCCTTCCTTGTTACTGAGACAATTGCTAGAAAAAAAAAAAAAACATACACATATATTTTTAGAGTTCTTCTACTCTAAAGCCCTTAAAATAGAGATCTCCACTCCCTCATAGGAAACTGTCCCCTTTCCTTCACCATTGGTTAGTATCAACTTTAATATCAAATTCCATAATATTTTTCTAACATTTATTTTCATCCATTCATAAAGTATTTACTGGTACCTACCAATAAATGTCATAGCCATTGGGTACATGAAGCTAAACAAATATTTCTGGTCTCTTGGAGAATATAGACAAGTAACCAGACCATTTCTACTTAGCAAGGTAGATGCTGTTGTCAAGGAAGCTCTGTGTGCAATGTAGCCCTGGGAAGGGCAGTGCTTATAGACTGGGGAGATTTGATAGTCTTCCTAGATAAAACTGTAAGAGTCAGAGTCAGCAAAGGCAAAGGTCACTGTTGGGGAGAGCTCTGGCCAAGAGGCATGTTAGCCATGGCTTAGATAAGGAAGTAAAATCAATCCAATGGTATGAGAGCCTACAGAAGGAGAAGGAAAATCAGGGAGTAAAAAAGAGCAGTTGAAGGGAAGTGGTCTCCCAGGGAAGCGAGTAGGCAATGAGCCTTACAGAAGTAAGCAATGTCCACATGGAAACTATTTTAAGATTTTTAAATTTTCCTAGTGAAATGGCTGGCCATTCTATTTTATGTAGGGGAAAACTGTAATTGGAATTCTGTTTTTTTGAAGGTCAGTTATGCTGGAAAGTGGTGAAGGTATTGAAGGGAAAAAAACTAGAGTCAGAAAGACCAGTTCAAGAGTGAAAAAGGATGGAGGCATATTACAGAGAAGTGGCAACAGAGATGGGGAGAAATGGTCATACCTGAGAGTCAGTAAGACAACACTTGATGGAAGTTGATGACTGGCTTGATTGGGGGTAAAGGACACTGAAGAATCTCAAGTTATGTGCAGGTTCTTGGTCTGACCAATCACACAGAACACAGAAGATGTTGATATTTGAAATAGATTATAACAGGCTCTGTTTTAGATAATAAGAGTTTAAAATGCAGATATGATATCCAGGTGGCTATATCCACAATCAGTTGTTCTAATGGTCCTTATGGCCCAGAAGGGAAGAGATTAGAGTAGGAGGTGTGGATTTAGGAACCATTGGCATGTGGATGATGTATGAAATTATAGGGTAAATGAGCTTCTTCCCAGACAAGTGTGTAGAACAAGAGAGAAAAGTGAGCTCAGAGAAATGCCAACATTGAAGAAATGGGCAGAGGGGAGAAAGCTAGACAATAAAATTGAGAAGCGATAGAGAAGAAGGAGGAAAATCAGGGAGTGAAAAAAAACAAAATCAAGGAAGAAGTTTCAAGCAGAGTGTAGCCAGCTATGTTATAATAAAAAAGCCTGACTCCATTTTTAATGTTTGTGACAGTTTTCAAGCCCCAGCATCTCCCACATCTGAGCAAGCCTATTGGAAAGCTGGATGCTTCCTCCTTTGGCCTCAGCAGAAAGTTCAAACCAACAGGTTCTGTTCACATGACATAAGCCCTAGTCCCCAAGCACCATAAAACCCCAGGCCCTCTCCTTTCCCTGGTTTCTCCAGTAGTTTGAAGGTCAACCTGAGATCCTCCCATTCACTTTCCAGAAGACCTCATTATGTGAGTAATAACCCTTTTCAGAGTCTCTTAGTCTATATGTGATATCATTAGTTTCAACATCCACACCAAATTATGGATAGCTTCAACACCCACACCTATCTCTCGTAGTGACCACAACCTAAACCAAATATTCTCAAGTAACCTGAGAACCAAGAAGAATCACTGCACTTGACAGCAGAAAGATCCATGGCAGGCACAGCTCTAGTGAAGAGACAGGAGTAAAAACATGAATGTCAAAGGGTGAAGGAGAGAAAAGATAGCAAGCTAGAGAGAGTGAATACAAATAACTCTTGGAAGTTTCACTGTGAAAGGAGAGAGAAAGATTGAGTGGTAGCTGGGGGCAGGGGCAGGGGATCAAGGAAAGGTTCTGCTCGTTTGAGTTGCAACATGGGAGAAACCTGAGCATAATGAAAGAGAAGGAATAGGCAAGAGGAAGAGAGATGTCTCAGATGTAGGAAAGAAGGTAAATGGATGGAGAGAAATCCCAAGAAAGGAGATGGGGTCCAGAGCAAAGGTGGCAAACTTCATTTTGGACAGCAGGAAGGGGGAGAGTGTGTTTGGGGTATAGATTAGCTTGCCCACCGCTGGGTAGACTCTTAACTTTGGGGAATGAGGTGACATGCTGGAAGTTTGGGAAGAGGTGTTAGGACTGGAGGAGAAAAGGTGTGAGGTGGTCTTTGAGAATAAAAACAGTTCTGTCCTCAAAACATAGAAAGATCTGTGTATAAGGTGGAAAGGTCATGTACCTTTCTTCATGCCATCTTGGGTATGCTGGTCTCTCCTGGGTTCACCTATTTAGAGAGAGCTGCCTAGTTTTCCTTTGATTACTCTCTGCCTTGACAAATTGCTATAATCTGCTCTTAATTGCTCACTTCATTTTTTGGTTTCTAAACGGTTTATCAATTTGTCTCAGAAAAATCAAGAAATTGAGCAAATATAAATAAGCAGAAAAAGAAAAGATATTCCCTATAAGCCTACTACCTAGAGATTACGACTACTAATATCCTAAGCATTTCTAGCTATCATAAAAGTGATAAAAATATTCTTTTAATTTGAAAAGTAGAGACTATAACATTGATAACAGCTACTTTCTTGCTTTTATCCACTTAACACTGTATTGTGAATGTTTTCCCGTCTTTAATATTCTTCCAAACATCTTTGATGGTAGTGGGCTATTTCATGATATGGCTATAGCACTGGGTAGCTATACTATATAATGGATATTTTTTTTGTTTTATTGATTTTTTTTTTTTTTTTTTTTTTTGGCTCCACCAATATCCATTTACCCTCCTTCTCAGTTTCCCTCTGGGGAATCCACTGGACTTGGGTGATGCCGACTCCAGCCAGGACTTCAAGGTCAGAGTTCTTGACCCAGGCCTAAGCCATTGCATTTCCCCGACTAGATCCAGGGTGGGCAGTGCCACTTTCACATCCTGGGAAGAAGTGGCCAGGAATCTAGGGGTGAGGTGTAGCTGTCTCCTCTGTTATGCTTCAAGGGAAAATAAAACAGATGAAAGAGGGAGCACAGAGGCTGTGTGCTCCTGATGTCGGAGCCTAGATCCTCTTCGCATGTGTCTCCTCAGACCAGCACAGAGCGTTGCACATGATGAACTTGCCAGCTGCAGCTATGCCCTCCCGGCCACCTCTGAGTTGAATGGAACAAAACTTAGATGGGCTGATCCGAAGAGAAAAGTCAGATCCAGTACTCGTCTTTCTTTTCTCTTGAAACAACATTTGATAGACTTGAGAAGAGCAGGAAGGGAATGTACTTGCTGACATTTTTGTAGCTGTTTCCTTGTTTTAAAAAGAAATGAACAGGGGTGCCTGGGTGGCTTGGTGGGTTAAGCCTCTGCCTTCGGCTCAGGTCATGATCCCAGGGTCCTGGGATCAAGTTCCGCATCGGGCTCTCTGCTCAGCAGGGAGCCTGCTTTCCTTCCTCTCTCTCTGCCTGCCTCTCTGCCTACTTGTGATCTCTGTCTGTCAAATAAATAATTAAAATCTTAAAAAAAGTAAATAAATAAAAAGAAATGAACAAAAAGCAATACGTGGTACTTATATTGAACATCATAGGTGATAAAATCCTTCTAGAACATTTACCTCCTTTCAGCCTCAAAATAACACTGTTGGATAGAAATTCCTACCCCTCACATTATGGATGCAAAAATTGAGACATGTGGATATTGAGTCGTTTGTTCAGTCATGCAGACAACAAGCCACGAATCTGACCCTCAAGCGGGTTTTTTCCACTCCTCGAAGAACTGCATAAAATTAGCATGTGCCCGTTCCGTCTGGATTGATCTCCCTGCCCACTTTTCTCAATTTCTTCTTCTCCTGCTTGCATGTCCTAGAAAGACATTTAGAGCCCTATTTGTATAACTCTGGGCTCTTCCCACCAAGCGAGGAACAAGGCTGACATAGTTCGCTGGGTAAACAGAAGCCGCAAGTGACAGTGATTTACGCCTGACTTGCAAACTTCGGATGACCAATCTGCCGCCTGCTATGTAAACAGGTGTAAACTAAGATTTAAATCAGTTTACACAGTGTGGTAAATAATTTAATCTTTCCTCAGCATAGTGTCTGTGAATGTAAATGTTTATGCCAAAACCGATGCCGCTGTTGCAAGCTCCCAGCTTCTCAACCGGAAAAGCTGTGCCAACAAATGGCCTCTGTGTGCCCCTGCCGGGGCTGGGGCAGTTGCCCACGTCCGAGGCGCAGGGTAAGGCAAAGAGTCTACAGTTCTGAGTGTGGGGGGGAGACTCGTTCCCATCACACAGCTCAGCCGTGGGCTGAAATCATCCCTCCTCCCTCAGTTCTTCCTGGTCCTGAGACGTTCCTCTCCCTCTCCATTATTCTTTGCTGCCCTGTTCTGCAGACACCTGAGTCAGCTGCAAGTCTGTGTAAAGGAAGGCAAGAAATGAGGGGTGGGGGAAGCCCCAAAACAGCTGGCTTTAGAGGAGTTGTAATCCCATTAGCGCTTGAAGATGGCCTGGGTCCTCATTGCCTGTCAATGGGTACCTATGCAAATTGATCAAGATCCTACGAAAATCCCATGCAAATGTGTTTTCGGTTGTCAAAAACTGTTGACTATATCTGCTAGAGTCCACTGAACCAGAGTGCTGCCTCTTATGAATTTTTCACCAGTATTATTCATATTCTTATCAGCCTGGTTCTCGCCTGACTTGCTCCCTTCCCTCCCACATAGAAGCCTGGACTTTCTCTGGAGAGCAAGGTGCCGGGCAAAGCCAGACTCAATCCACCCCATAGTGAGATGGTGGGGTGAAGGGCACGTGCGAGCCAGAGAGCCAGAGCGCAAGTTTCCTGATGTTCTTCTGTCCCCTTAGAGAATTTTAACTTGTAAGCAAAGCTGGTGTGTCTTGGCATCATTGGTAATGCCACAGCTGGGATCTTGTTAGTTCAAAAAACAAAAACAAAAACCATCTTTAAAAACAAACAAACAAACAAAAAACCCTACTACGGGCAGACTTTTAATTAAGTCCTGTAAGAAACGAACTGACTTTTGTCCTATACAGACATAATTTATGATAGGGAAAGAATAGCTACTATTTTACTGAGAACAAGGAGTTTGTTTTTCTGAAAGATTTTTGTTTGTTTTTTGTTCAGAAAAACCTTTTTCTGAAACCGTATATTGAGCAATTGGCACAAGGCAGACTCTGGGTTGGATGTGATTATCTCATTTCATCTTCCACTCAAGCCTCTGATGTGGGTATTATCCTCAACTTACACAGGAGACTGAGACCCAAAGAGTTAAGTAACTTGCCTGAGGTTACTCAGCTGATAAAAAGGGAAGATGACTGGGATTTGAAGCCCAGCATGACTCTCTTCAAAGCCTTTCCTTTTGTTCTTTCTGATCAGAAGAAAGGCACCCCTGGCTTCCGGGTCTAGGAGTATGAACACAGGAAGTCCAGCAGGGAGAAAGCAGAGAGACTACAATAATATTAATGGCTCATATATTTTATGTGTTAAAATTAAATTTACCAGGGGCGCCTGGGTGGCTCAGTGGGTTAAAGCCTCTGCCTTCAGCTCAGGTCATGATCCCAGGGTCCTGGAATCAAGCCCCGAATCGGGCTCTCTGCTTAGCAGGGAGCCTGCTTCCTCCTCTCTCTCTCTCTGCCTGCCTCTCTGCCAACTTGTGATCTCTCTGTCAAATAAATAAATAAAATCTTTAAAAATAAATAAATAAATAAATAAATAAATTTATCAGACCTTATATTTTATTAATTGATTAATATATCTAGTCCTTACACCAAGCCCTGTCAGGTAGATATTACTGTTACTATCCTCATTTTACAGATGAGAAAGACTAAGGCAGAGAAGGAAACCATCCCAGCATCACACAGGTAATAAATGGCTGGACTGGGACCAGCGCAGGTGGTGTCTCCCAGAGCCACCATCGCAAGTTCCCAACCGACCCAATGAGGGTGTTCCTCTCACGGCTGGATTCAGGTGACAACACCTGAGAAGCTCTCAACACTTACTTTCAAGGACAACGATAATTAGGGCAGAGATTCTTTTGAAATCACCGAGGTGAGGCTGTGGGATATCCTATGGGAAGGAATAGCCTTCCAGAAAGCACACCTGGTCAACCTGCCTATGTGACTGCGGAATGTGCCATGCAGGTGAAGAGAGATTATACTGAAAAACAAACCAATACAAGAAGCAATGGACCACCCAGAAGGTCTTAATATTATTTCCAAAGCAACAGTCTGGGAGAGGATTTACAGATGAGAGTGTGAGGGTAGAGAGAAGCACAGAGACCCAGGAACAAGCCAGCTCACCTCCTGACTTTGCTGTCCGCACTCGGCACGGCGTAGTAGCCCGGCTTGCATCGGTACCTACACACGGAGCCCACGTCATGGCTGCGCTGGGGACAGGGGGGCAGGAGCACACTGGCATTTGGGATAACGGGAGGAGCGTCACACTCCAACTTGCAGTAGGCTTCGGGGAGGGACCAGAGCCCATCTTCAAGACAGGTCAGCCACGGGTTCAGTCCTGAGCCCAGGAAAGAGAAGTACAGGAGGCTCAAAGCAGAGTCCAGAAATCAATGTGTAGCTGATAAAAACAAAACCCTATAAACCCGTAAGCGTTCTCACGAAGTCACATAATTCTTGGCGGAGCAGATTCTCTGACTCTTAGGTCCAGGGCTCGTCCCATCTCTTTTTACCCGCCAAGCAACCACTGAGATCTCTTACACAGAACAGAGATCGGATGACTATTCCCTGACCTCCCTTTCATTCCCTAAATCAAAGAATGGCTACCCAAACAAATCATGACCTCACTTCCTAACTACAAATTGTAAAAATAGAGTAGTGACCGTGTCATGCAAACCATGATAATAACAACAGAGGATATATTTATAGTGCTTTTTATATGCCCCGCACTGTTTGAAGCATTTTACAATACCCACATACACCTCGAACAACACATTATCTCTTATTTTGCAGATGAGGAAACTGAGTTCAGGCAACTTGGCCAAGCTAATAGGGGGCAGATGCAGGGTTTGAACTTGGGCAGTTGGGATGCAGAGTTCTGTACTAAAACACTACACTATGCCTCAGGGTAATTCGCGGTTATTCCAAAGGAAGTCCAGGAACCTCCCACAGCTGCATCACCTCAGACTTACTAAGTCAGACTCTATCAACATTAGGCTCAGGAAGTTGCATTTGGAACAAGCCTCCTAGGTCACTAAGAGATTCACACTAGAGTCTGAGAAGAGGACAAGAGCAAGGTGTGGGGTCAGAGCAGGTTCTACCCTATCTTTATCTCTTACTATCAGTACAGCCAGGGACAACTCCCAGAACTCTGTTCTCATCTATAAAAGAGAACTAAAAGCACCCAACTCACAGGAAGGTTGTAAATAGTAAATTAAAAATATATATATATGCCTGATATATTTTTCTTATGATCAGGCCACTGTGAGTCACCTTGATTCCAGAGGATGTACAATCAAATAAAAACAGGGAAGTCTACATGTCTTTCATTCATGAGCTCTAAGCCAGGCATCCTTGCATGTCATCAGGATAAAAATGGTGTGTCCCTTTGGTGTTTTGGTGGTGTTCTCAGAAAAGGGTGGCACAGCAGAGCCAATGGGAAGAGTACTGGGGTCAAGAAAAAATCCCTAAAGTACCCCCAACGAAAGGAGAGGGGCTGGAGAGAACTTGCACTTGGTTCCCAGTTGGCTGACAATACCTTGAAGCTTGGCCGGTGGGACACAGGAGATTGAACAGCGTTTCAGAAAGTCTGTTCCCTCTGAGCAGGAGAAGGTTGCGTAGTTCACCAAAGATGGGTCGGGAACACCACAATCAAGGGGCATGCAGCTCACAGTCTGGTCCCAGTGGCCAGAGGAACATGTGAGCAGAATTTCCTTCTAGAAACAGAGAATTTTTTTCCATCAAGTTCACATGAAAAGGCTTATCAATGTAGTTTCCAGGCTTTGTAGGAGTCCTGCTGATTATTTGTGCAAACATTCAAAATAAGTAAAACGATTTTGCCTTACTCCCTCCTTAGGACCTATTGGCTTGATATACTGTCTTCAATACCCAGGTAGGCTGCTGCTGACCATCCCTGTTAGTGTAAGAGAACCATGAACGGGAGACACTCCTCCAGGCCAACTCTCAGCTGCCTCCCATGTGCTCTTGGATCACTCTATGCCCTTCTCCACCAGGCTCTGTGCCTCTGTGGGTTTCATGCCTCTGGCTGTGCTCGGGCCTAGCACCTGGGATGCGCTGGCTGGAGACTACAGGACCTGGAGGGCAAGAGAGGTCTGGGCACTTATTCTTCCTATTCCCTCCCTAGAATGTTACTGCTGGTTGGCTTTGTCCTTCGGCAGCCCTCTCTATCCTCTCCTGCACTTTCTTCCTGTGGCTTCTGCCCCCTGCTCCCTACAATCAACTCTTCAGGCCTACGGGTGATGTCACCCTTGACCCTGGGATTCTGCACCATCTCCTTGTAATTTCCCTGTATCCTGCCTCCAGCTTCATAAGTAGTCCCTGTACTAAATTCCCTCAAATTACCCATGTTGGATCATGTCACCTATTTCCTGCTGGGAGCCTGGATGATAATGGTCCTGAACATAATTACCTCCACAGAGAATGGTGCACAGTATCTAAGAACAGCTGAGAATCAATATGTACAAGGCACCTTCCAAATCTTGTAGTGAAATTGGAAAGATTCCAGCCCTTTCCCTGAGCCTGTCATTTTTGTGGGGTAGCCCTAGAGTTCCTCAACACTAAATAAATGAAGGGACATTTATTGAGCACCTAGAAGGACCAAGTTCTGTCTAGATTTGGATAAACAAGACATCCTCCAGGAGCTAATCATCTACCAGCAGAGCAAATCACAGGTTGAAACAATGGCTTGAAAAGCAAAGGTGGGGGGCGCCTGGGTGGCTCAGTGGGTTGGGCCGCTGCCTTCGGCTCAGGTCATGATCCCAGGTCCTGGGTTCGAGCCCCGCATCGGGCTTTCTGCTCAGCAGGGAGCCTGCTTCCTCCTCTCTCTCTGCCTGCCTCTCTGCTTACTTGTGATTTCTCTCTGTCAAATAAATAAATAAAATCTTTAAAAAAAAAAAAAAGAAAAAAGAAAACCAAAGGTGGAAGAACGGAAAGAAGGAGAAAGAGAGGAAAGGAGGAAAGGAAATACGGAAGGAAAATGCAAGAGATATATATTGCTATTTATTCTAGCCTACTCCTGTCTATAATGATTTGCGAGAATATAATACAAAGAATGGAAACGATAAAACAAAAGTACAAAATGGGGACCAAGAAGAAAGAAAACATGAAAATGTCGAAAGAGCCAGCCCTATCATAGGCAGGTGCTTGCTCTGGGAGATGGCACAATGCGTGCTGGAGGAACTGGCCCTCCACCTACCGGAGTAGGTGACACGGGACCTGGCCTGTGAAGGACAAGCAGGACCGCCCAGCTGCCAAGGGCATGGGGAGAAGAACATGTCTGGAGTGAGGGGGACAGAGTGAGCTGGAACTGAAGAGCTGGAAGCTCATGGCTTGTTTGGGAAAGAGCACAGCCATCCCTCCAGCCAATGGGTTACCACAGGTCGAACAGAGTGCGGGGAGATTCTGTGGCTCAGCAGTCCTCCTGCCCAGAGACCACAGTGGCAGTGAAGCCCAAGGTCAAATGACTGGTGAAAGCACCTGTCACCCCCGACACCCACTCCTGGCCAGCTGCTCCTCCCTCTTCCCAGTGTTTCCCTGTTGCCTGCCAGAAGGACCCAAGTCAAAGCCAGACACATTTTTCTCTTTAGTTTCAGTTCTTATGTCAACAAAAAGCAAATATCCCCACTGTCTCGTGATCACGAGCCGGGATTGTATAATTTCCTTGGGGAAATTATACACCCAGCACTCGCTGGCCTCAGGTGACAAGAGCAAAGTCAGCTGGAGGGCGTGTTGGCTGACTCCACCATATGGCTGGGAGACGGTGAGCTCCTACCTTCCTCTTCCCCACCCAGACTGCCCCCACGCTTACCACAGCGTGCAAGCCTGGCTCGAACCACAGTGATGGCTTACAGAATCTGTCTCAAACTCGGCATATATTGCCTGGCTTTTCTCCTGGCTCCATTAAGTGTTATCCATCTTATCTTAACTGTGCTCCTAATTGTAACGCATTGCCAACACTCCCTTTTCTTCTCTCCCTCTCCTTACCTGTCACACAAATGTATTCAGTCCCTAGTTTTTTGGTCATTCTTTCTTTCTCTTCTGTAATGCGAGTTAAGCTTGGTGAAGAACAGGGGACAAGAACGCTGCCTTTCTGACCAAAGCACCATAGACTAATGAGTTGGTGTCTCCAGGACTATCAAAACTGTTTATCTCTGTGCAGAACCTAAACCACCTGAAACCAACAACTGTACATTCGAGTTCAGATCATCTCCAAGCAAGTGAAATTCCTCTAAGGATCTACTACCTGCTAAGTCTTCAACTGGTACAAAATGCAAATGATTCCAATCTTCTGCAGCACTGATGCCGGCCTATCAGTCATGCATCCATTCTCTCCTCATCATACCACATCTTTCTTGTTCTTTCCTCAAGCACCATTATGTTTTCCCTAATGTATCCTTTCTCTGTCTTATATGATGGTCATGTTTTCAAATGGCTGATTTCAAGTTTAAAGTTCCTCTGTGGAGTATTGAAAGTTCTCCAAAGGAAGGATGGAAAACAGAATTCTTAGTTGAGAATACATTATCATGCTCATAGTAATGGCAGCTGAACAGAGAGCTACATGTCTGTCATTTAGCTGGAAACTTTCCAGTTATTTCCCAACAGTCATCATTGTGACTCAATAACATAAATACGTCTGTCCTCATTATTTCACAAATATGGAAGAACACTTAAAGAGATTAGTTTCTTTTCTTTGTTTTTACCTAAAATTATACAACTAATAGACAATGGAGCCAAAATTTCATTCTGTGTTTGTCACCTGAGCCATGCTCTTAACCAATATATTCTACTACCTCCAAATGTTGGAAATGGTGCTATGGTAGTTTGGAGAAATGCGGAAAATTAGGCCACAGCTAGAGTCACATTATAATCCCCACTTCAGCAGAAGTTTGTTACTCTAATCAGACTCTTTCTCCAGCCTTCTTAGAAGGAGGGCTAGGGGTCAAACCGTGAGCCACACACAAGCTGATTACAACCTATCTTGCTTACAAATTGTGGGCAAGTCTAAACTGTGGAGTACGCATCTTGAAGGCAAAAGCGGGACTGTCATTTCCGACAGCGAAAGGAGAAGGAGAACGGGATAGGCATCCCTACCTGCTGTCTGCATGAGAGAAACTGACAGCCTAGTTAATGGGAACTGCACCTTCCCTTTCTGTGAAGCTATGCTCTCCTTGCTTGTTAGAGGCCCCATCTTTCCTTCCAAGTGATTTAAAAATCTGCCCTTTCCCCACTCAGCGAGGGAGAAGAGCATAAGTACCTTCCCTCCCCAGGAGCTTGGTCTTGATGACCACAGGTTTCCAACTCACCTGCACCGGCCTGAGGTATTTCCCACTGCTGCCCTGAAGTGCAAATCCCCTTTGACAGGTAATCGCACACTTCATGTGACCTGGGCCACCAGAGGTACAGTTCACCATCTCCGTGTGATCAAGCAGCAATGGCGCACAGCTGCCCTGCTCCCCACAGGGCCGATGGACACAGCTGGGGGCAACAGAAACAAAGACATCTTAGACTGACTCCAGACAAGCAGGCAGCAGCAAAGACTTGGCAACTTCCTCTGGAAAGTGCCTCTAAGCCAAAGAGAATGATTTTTCTCCAAAACCTACAATGAGCTCATCACCTCCTTCTATAGGACCTGGAACCGTGCGACATGAAATAAATAAGAACAATATCAGCTAACAAAAAGTGAATGACTAATTGACTTTCCATGACTTTTTTAGGAGGACAAATGGTGACAGGAAAAGGTGAGGAATGTGTTCCAAGAGCTCTGGATGGCATCAGAAATGGCTGGATCAGAAAGCAATCCTCAAAATGTTTAACGACCAGTATTTCTGGGTCCCAAACAATCAGAGTAGACCCAGGTCAGGAGTGAATTCTTGGGGCCCCTGGTTGTGTCAGGCACTAAACTTTTTTTAGTTGTTTGATCCCAGAGGGCCCTGGGTGAAGGGTTTGGGTATCTGAGATGGCAGAAAAGGTAACATTTATTTACTGGTTGCTATGGAGATATTTTTGACAACTGGAGCCATGGCACTCCCCACCAATGAAAATCAGCATGGGCTAATCAGAAATTGACCCCACGACAGGAAGAGGAAACTCACACATACTAAATCCCTGCCACTTGCCTGACGTTGAGCTAGGTGCTTCCAGGACATCATCCCAGCAGAGGAGGACCACGGCCTGGACCTCTAGGGTCCATCAGCCAGGAGTGGGAGAGAGAGAGTTAAACTCTTCAGGTTCAGGTCTAAACCACAACAGCAACAAAGATCAATAGAGCAAAAAAAAGCATTACCCTCTTCCCAAGGCAGAACCATAGAGATGAAAAATTAGGGCACTGACCACATGCTGTCTGACTTTGAATCCTGGATCTACCATTTACTACCTGCGCGCTATGGCTGAGTTATTCATTCCCCAGTGTTTCAGCTCCTTCCCCCATAAGAAGAGGATAATAGTGGTACATATCCCACAGGGTTATTATTATTCTGGGCTAATTCCCTCTACTGCAAATGGCCAAAGTCCCACCTTCAGGGGCTTGTTTTCTGTTTACCATCTATACTTTTTGGTTTTCCCATTTCTATACCTATGTTCAATTTGTTGAGATTTCTAAAATGCCTTTCTTCTCCAAGAAGCCCCTCCAAATATCTTCCTCCTTGGAACCTCCCAGGGAAATTTTTAAAAACAATTTCCTTCTAACGCTTCTGTTATTCTACCCTATATTATAGTCGTGTGCATCTGCTTGCTCTTTCATTTATTCATCCTTTGATCTACAAGGTGATTAGTATCTGAGTATGTCCGAAGTGCTGACACTCCCAACTACATTATGAACCTCTTGAAGACAATTACAGACTCTTGTCCACTTTTACATTCACCATAAACCTTGCTGTAGTAAACACAAGAAAAGTCTGAATTAAATTTGCTCATATAGCAAAGTAAGTCAACAGGTATTAAGATGGGTAATTTGGGGGCGCCTGGGTGGCTCAGTGGGTTAAGCCGCTGCCTTCGGCTCAGGTCATGATCTCGGAGTCCTGGGATCGAGTCCCGCATCAGGCTCTCTGCTCAGCAGGGAGCCTGCTTCCTCCTGTCTCTCTGCCTGCCTCTCTGCCTGCTTGTGATCTCTCTCTGTCAAATAAATAAATAAAATCTTTAAAAAAAAAAAAAAGATGGGTAATTTGTTAATTCTAAAGCGACAGATGGGAATCTGAAACACAAAAATATTATCATCCAACAGTAATTCAACCACCTTGCCCTACTCATTCATTCCCAAATAACATCTACTGAGCACTTATTGTTGGCAAGGTATTGGTTTGAGTACTGGGGGTATGATAAGTATCATGCCCCATCATAATCTTGTGGGGGAAACCAATGAGATATTTTCTTATATATTTACTTGCTCATGATGCTGTAGCCAGTGGTGGTAAATATTAGCCAAAATGGCTACTGTGAGGCTCATCATCATAATTTGCCCTATTTGTCCTAGAATTGTAGCGGTCAACAACTTTATTAAAAAGCTGGGCAACAATATAAGAAAGTGAAAAATAAAATGTCATTGAATATGCACATATCCCCTTGACATAATTGATATGATTTTAAAAGTACTCATCTAAAAAGGATGGATTTGATCGGAATATGCTAAAGTTGCTGCTTCTTATCTTGTACCCATAGGATTTAAGTCATTTAAGTCATATGTCAGTGACATTCTCATTCTGTGCTTATCAGCTATAGGATAGAGGTGTTGGAGTTGAGTAGTTTGAAAAAAGCTTTTTTTACTCTTTTGACTTCTGATTATTCCCTTCAATGGTGAGGAATGCTTCCAATTCACTCTATGGAGACTGGTAGAGGGAGGAATATATGAATTGGGGGTAGGGGTTATTAATTGTTAATTCAAACTCCCCAAATCCAATGTTGATAACTGGGTATATAATATAGGAAATGAATCTTTGTCCTGAGTCTTTACTGAGCCTTTCTGGATAAGGGGCCCGAAACCAAACCATCCTTCATGGGATGAGATCAGTACACCTCATTAGTGATGCCTAAAGAACTCCAAGTTTCCGAGATGCTGCCTTCCTTCATGTCCGCAAAAAGTCATATTTCTTCAGCGTGGTATGCAGATAGTACTAGAAGACAGAGTCATTAACAAGTTCTCATTCGTGTCAGCTTGTTGCCAAGAAATTAATGTGAAATAGCACGTGCTGTTTTCTGGTGACTCCATCCAATTAATTAATCCATGTCATCATTGAGGACAAATACATGCTGAGATAAGACACAGAACAAACACTCTACAGGAGCCTCCCTCCATCAAGATGGGGTTCCATTAACTGCTGTTGCTATGACAACCGGTATAAGAAGCCCTTCCGACATTGGCGGCAGAGGAGGAAGAGTGAGACAGGGGAGTGTGTTAGAGGGGGGATGTGGCATGAAAGAAGACCAAGGCAAAATAAAAAAAAAAAAGGCACCAACCCCAGACCTGTTTATGAAGTGAGAAAAGGTTTTAGGGCAGCTGCTGCAAATTCTTTCACTAGCTTACATTTCCATTTGCTTCCTTTTTTAAGGAATTTGCTTTATGAAGACAGCGTTTGTCAGGTTATTAGCTTCTGATGGCATCTGGTACCAATTGTAGAATTCTCTCCCCTGCACCCCAACCCCCCTTTTGTGTTTCTCTTCCACTACAAACACCACTTTTTGGAGGGCTGTTGTGTCCTCCATTTTCCTGCCCTCCCCAAACATTCTTCTTCCTACCCGGAGCTCTGCTCCGCAAGCTCCCGTAGCAGATCGATAATGCTAATAGTAAGAACAATGAGTCTGAAAACTTCTCTACAAGCTCTTTTCTTATGTTCGTTAGACAAATGGTAATGAAGTGGCAGCCGGTCTTACAATGCCCCAGAGAGGTGGGAAGTTAGGTATTTATCTTGGTTTGACATACAAGGAAACCAAAGCTGCTTGGAGACTGGCTGGAGGCCACACAGCGAGTCAGAGGAAAATCCTTGGGCTGGAGCTCAGAGCCCTCACTCTCGGGCCAGCCTAGACCACGAGGCCACCTCCCTGGGGAGATGAGGTTGTTCTCCCTTTGCTTTCTTCTCAGTTCAGGAGCTAGCAGTATGGGCCAGGAAGAGCCAAGAAGCTCCTCACCTCAGCAGGGCAGTTAGGGGGAAATATAGAACATTTGATAGTCTATCTTCATTTCAGGCGGTTTTCTTTGAAATGATAGCAAATCAAATTGTCAATATTTGTCCAGCTGCCACTGTCTGCAAGATGCCCTGCTTAGTGTGTTTCCTCACTTGGCAACAGCTCCTCAGTCTTCCACCCACTTTTTTTCTGGATCTTTCTCCATATCCCATTGCAACGTATTCTCAGGTAAGGATATGATGAATCCAGTCAGATGCCATTCACAGGCTTTTGAAGAGTAACAAGAGACAAAATTTTAAACCAAAGGAATGAGTTTTTCATGATGGAATTTTAAGTCAATAGGCCCTTAAAAATCACTCTGTAGATGGCCATTTACCCATAATTCTAGCTCTGTTCATTGTCTCTCCACTTCTCTGATAAGCCTTTACTCTCTCTTCTGGTCCTCACTCCCCAAGGTCATTATGTTGGAGGGTTTAAAAAAAAATGTTTTCAATGAGGAATCCCTGTACCAAATGTTATATTAACCCCAGGCTATTCTCCTCTCGTATGTAACCTGCTCATGGGTACCCAGGCCACAACCCTAATACCATCCTACCATAATGATGTTTGTGTTTCCTTTTGTTGGTTGGGTCTGTGAGTGACACCTGTACTTGGCAAACCTCTGTCGGCACAGTTCCATAAAAGAGTGGTCTTCATGAGGCAGCATTTCTCGATCACAGTTGTACACTAGACTCACTTAAGCAGCTTTTTAAAAGTATAGATACTCAGGCCTTGCTCCCTGGAGATCTTGATTCTGATGGCTTGTGGTGAAATTTCAGCATCTATGACTTTACAGGTGTCAAAGTATTTGGTGCTCACCACAAGTGAATCCCAGCACCATCAAGGTATGGTATGTGTAACCTGAAAAATAGGTCAATAAATTCCATAGACCAAGACTATAAAATAATAAGGCTGATTCCAGGAGAACCTGGTCCCACTGCTTGATTATCACATGTCAATGTATAAGTCATATTAAGTCATATTATCAATGTATTAAGTCATATTAAGTCAATGTATTAAATCATATTATGATGTAAAAGGCATAAGAGAGCTCAAAAGTATGCAACATTTTTCCTATTCTGAAGAAGCTTTCACCAGAGCTGCAAAGAGAATAATGAAATCATGTGTTACTGATTATAAGCCCAAGGCTATTTCAGAGACAGTTTTAACACTGGGTATGATTTGACCTCAGTGAATGAGCAGAATTTGGAAAGGCAAAAAATATATATTGGAAAGTAACCTCTGATACTTTACAAACAGAACACAGGTAAGGTGGCACTCCCAACACTTCGACAGAATCACCATTTCCTCCCCACCACTGAGAGCTAAAGACACACACATTATGTGTGTAGGTCTCTTAAGTTATGATTAACAAATTTAGAGAATCTAAAGTGAAAGGAGCCCACATCCATATTTGAAGACAGAGTTCCCTGCCTTACAGGGGTTGCTGAAGAGCAGGGTAAGGCTGACCCCAGAAAGTAGACATCACTCTCTGCAGAGGGGACAGACAGACCCACTTGTCATGAGCTATCTCCCAGGGCATCCCTTTTTCGTTTTCCATTTCTTGAAGCCACTAGAAAGAATTTGGTCTAGTTCCCAGCCAAGATCCACATTGGGGAAGCTGGGTAGCTCCTGACGAATGGGTAAAGTCCTGGCTGTTTGGCCCACAGCTTCCGCATAGCTTTGGGTCCAAGGATCCCCTGGGGTTCTGAGCCATCCGAAGGAATTTCAGGAGACTACAGCACTATTCAAGATGCAAACAGAATTCACAGTGAAGGGGTACCTGGGTGGTTCAGCCAGTTGAGCATCCAACCCTTGATTCTGGCTCAGGTCATGATCTCAAGGTCATGAGATTGAGCCCCATGCTGACCCCTGTGCTGAGCCCTGAGTTGGGATCCATGCTCAGCATGCAGTCTGCTTGAAATTCTTTCTCCCTCTCCTTCTACCCCTCCTCTCTGCTCATGTGTGCTAAATAAATAAATAAACAAATACATAAAATCTTAAAAAAAAAAAAAAAGGAATCCATAGTGAAACCCTACTTCTCCCATGTGAGGGCTAATGGAAGATTATATGCTAAGGACCACATTTTATTGAACATGAATAATTCTGGGAGAGGGGAGGAGTGGAGGTGACCTTTAACAATGATCTTAGAGGAACCACAGTTTTTAAAAGTAAAATGGACCTTAAAGATAATTCAACCCAAATTCCTCATTTTAGAGGTGGGGAAATTAGCCCAAAAGAAATGATGGGATATTCCAGAACACTAAGACTACAATATAGTAACCAAGAAACATTTAATTAGGTTTTGGCTCAAAGTCAAAATCAGGATGACATCAGCTCATAGACTTTTCTCAAATCAACATCCCACCCTCCCTTAGGCAGCCAGAAAAAGCTGACCACAACTTGATATCTGGAATCTAGGTTAGTTTAGGAGAAATTGTCTGGCATTTGTACCAAACATTTTGACAAACGGCATGGTATAATAAAGAAACTAGAAGATCAAAGCCAATGTGACCTGGGTTCAGGTCTTGGCTTGTCCCTGCTTACATCTATGACCTTGGGTAAGTCTCTTAACTATTCTGGCCCTCTGTCTGCAAATTTGTAAAATGATGGGTTTGAACTAGGTTCTCTTAAATGTCCCTTCCAGTTCTAACATGATATTTAATTTCCCAGATGAGGTGATGGTGGTATTGAGGTGAGAGTACAGGATACCCATGAGTGGACAGCGGGATGTGGTGGAGAACCCCAAAAAAAGTCTCTCACGGTCTTTCTTGCCCAGTGTAAGTTTTTGCTTAATGTCCCAACTTTTCAGTTGCTTAGTTAAACAAAATATTGGAATTCATTTATCCAAGAAGTGCCACCATTGACTAAATAGCAATCCCAGTGGTTTCTGCAGAAACAGCTCTTTTAAGGTTAAATAGTAAAGAGGGGACGACTGGGTGGCACAGTTGGTTGAGCGGCTGCCTTCGGCTCAGGTCATGGTCCCAGCGTCCTGGGATCGAGTCCCACATCAGGCTCCTTGCTCGTCAGGGAGCCTGCTTCTCCCTCTGCCTCTGTCTGCCTGTGCTCGCTCTCTCTCCCTCTCTCTCTCTGACAAATAAATAAATAAAATCTTTAAAAAATAAATAAATAAATAAATAAATAGTAAAGAGGATCAGATTTCTGGCCATTCCCCTTCTGTGTTTTATTGATTCTTATTGAAATAAGAGGGTGTGGAATGTATGCTCTGGATTTGGCAGTAGATGGAAGTAGAATGTACAGAACGTAGAGTGGACTGGAAGAAACGGAGTTCTCATTAATCTTGCCACCGCCAACGGCAAAACCAAATAATAATAATAGCATCCATCCTTAGAGAGCTTTGCTGTCTCTCCAAACCAATACAAAAAGATATGGTCTCTACTCTGGTTCCCCTTTCTACCTCCTCCTCACTCTGGCACCATCTTTGCTTTGTAGGACAGGAACCGGATTAAATGTCAAGTATATTTCCATCAGCTCAACGGTGCTGGTACTTTGAGGGGTTTTACTGAAGCATCATACCAACCAGGAAGGGAAAAGTAATTCAAGCTCTTTTCCTCTGAAAATTCTCATCTGAGAGAAACAGGAATCTCAGTAGTACTTCTGTTTCTTCCTTCATGACAGAGAAATGATGACTTATTGCACGAAGCAGACTTCTTCCATTCCTGCCTGTTGAGAACTCGGAGGTTCCCCTGCCTCTCTATTGAAGGTTCTGCTCCTTTCCTGCCCCTTGGGAGAGGACCATCTCTTCCTAGAATGTGACCTATTTGTAAGCTCGGGACTGGACTCTGGTGGCCCCAGTACTGGGTAATTTGCTCCACTCATTTCTAATTCTGGGCACAGTTTTTACCACGCCTGGCTGTAACACTAGAAGTCCTATCCAAATGCCCCCTGTCCTTCTAAAAAGAAACAGATTTGCATCACACAGCCAAAAGCGCTCCCTTTCAAATCCCTGCCTCACCAAGGTTCAGAACCCATGAATTTCATGTAGATTATAAAATATGCAGAATACCAAAGGAGGAGTCAAAACAATTGCTGGCTAATTGGCAGAGGATATGCTTCCTAGCATTGCATCGGGGAAGCAGAATCACCCAGCAGAAAAAACAACAGGGGCGTCTGCCTGCCTCAGTCAGAGGAGCACGCAACTCTTGGTCCCTTGGTCTCGGAGTTGTGAGCTTGAGTCCCATGTTGGGTGTAGAGATTACTTAAAAATTAAAAAAAAAAATCTCAAAAAAAAAAAAAAGAAATAACAACAAGTGTGCATGCGTGTGTGTGTGTGTAAATTATAAAAACATAAAATATATACATATAAATATTTTTTTCCAGTTTGCAAAGGCAGTAACCATCTCCATGTGGGACACTTCCTAATAAGGAGTGATCGCAGGAGCCCCCAAGGGATTGTACTGCTGACTCTTGCCCTACCTACTGTTCATCCCTAGATACCTAGTTAAACTGTTCATCTGGGAGTGACACTTCCCCAGCCACATTCACAGGCCTGGCCTGAGGAATCATGAGATGCATGTAGCTCAGTGAGGGAACAGTCCAGTTCTGTGAATGAAGTTTAGTGGGCAGGAGTTTCCATCTGTGTCATTCCTCGAACAGCTCCTACAGGGCAGGAGGAAGGAGTAGCATGACTTCTCTGTGGCTCTGTGGAAGCTATGTAAACTCGGGTCTTCATGATTTGCAAGCTAGCACCTTGAATGAGTCTCAGATTCACACACAGAAGTTAAATAGGTGTTCTGAAACCAGTTCCAGTATCCGTGTGAGTGGGGTGCGGGTTCCCACACTTACAACCAAGCAATTCTGGGGCACCAGCAGGGTGTCTGAGCATTTAACTCAATCCGGACACTACCTGTCCAGAGAGAGCGTCAGGTTCCGCAGGTTAAGAGAGCCCTGCTACCAGACCGTCCCTCTCCCCAACTCAGGCACCAGCCACAAACCCAAGTGGCTACCTATACTTCTGACTGACTGGCTATAAATCAGAGGTTCTCAGTACCTCCTCCTTGGGTTTGATTAATTTGCTAGAGCTGCTCAGAGAACTCAGAGAAACATTTTACTTGCGGGTTACCAGTTGATTACAAAATAATAAATAGATCTCTGAAACAGCTGGGTGGAAGAGATGCCCAGGGCGAGGTACGGCAAAACGAACATGGAGCTTCCTTGCCCTCTCCAGGTGTGCTACCCTCCCCAATCGCCATGTGCTCACCAACCCAGAAACCCTCTGAATGCAGCCTTTAGGGTTTTTAGGGAGGCTTCAATACATGGGTTTGATTGACTGATTCAACCTTCAGCTCCTACCCGTTCCCTGGTTAGCAGGTAGGACTCAAAGTTCCAACCTTCTAATCATGTGTTTGGCTCTACTGACAACCAGTCCAGTTCTTAAGTGCTTTCCAAAAGTCACCTCATTCACATAACAAAAGACACCTTTATCACTCTCAACACTTAGGAAATTCCAAGGGTTTGGGAGCTATGAGCCATGAACCGCAGACTAAGACCAAATATCACAATATTGCAGAAGTAGAACATAAAATACCATGTGCCGGACTGCTTTGGGAATCTCCCTCTCCCCTTTGGCTTCCTTTCCCCATGAAGTTTCTGGACTCCCCAACAGAAGCTTCACATTGTTCCCATCATCTCAAAATCTGGGGATTTGTCAGTCCTTGGTTGACATCAGATTTGGAATATTCCTCCCTTCTGTTCTGTTGTTCCCTCCGGCTCTCCCAACCCTTGCAATGTCCATGGCTCATCTGCTTATGGTGAAATGAAGGCCCAAAGAAGGGAGGGAAGGTACTGTCCTGAAATCATGTGGTGAGACTGACGATGTAGCCAACAACAGGAGACAAGGGTCTGGACATTGGGCTTCCTGCCACTCCAATCCCCAGACTTTCTCCACGGTTATGGCTACATAGAACCAGACTGGGCCTGAGAGGCATTCCAGCCGGAACTTACGGTCAAATCCATCAACAGTGTCTGTCTACTTGGCAGGCTGGCAAAATGACAGAATCCTGGAAATACTGGTTTGTTTTTATTTTCTGTGGTCTCTCCACCAGCTGCTATGAATACAGAACATAAAGACAAGGCCAGCCCTGAACGAAATTGAGAAGCAGGTGACATTTTAAACTCATCTCTCTTTTCAGTACCACTTTTTCTGTTTCTGGGACTCCCCAAAACTTCCAGATGCCTAAACTAGGTTGCATTTCAGCTGGGCCCTGGTCTATTTTTGAATTGTCAAGGTCCCTAAGAGAATAGTTGTGCTATAAAGTGTTGATAACAACTTAGGATATTTCAACTTCTAGTAGTTATTTACTGTTTCAGAGACCTTTGGAGATCACCAAGACTTGAAGAAAATCATTCCTAATGGTGGAATTTCAGACATCATGATAAGATGCCGAGGAGCCATTGTTTCAGTTACTGTTTTGAAACCAGCCTATTCCTTAGAGGAAGATTCCAACTCCCAGTGTTCATAATTTGTTTGTTCCTATTTCTAGCTTTGGAACAAAAGCAGCCACCTAACCAGTTCTCAGAATGCCTCCCACTAAGAATCATCTCGGACAAGGTAATATTTTAATAAAAGCTATTTCTAGAATAGTCTAGTCATGCACCAATAAACCCCTCAATGAGACCAAGTCTGTGACCTTTTCATTTTTCCTCTATAACCCCTCAAGAACAAATAGTGGAACAGACTCAAACAGCTAACTGTGCCTCCCAAATCAGACCTGTTGTTCACCAAGCCATCTGTCTGTCATTGGTCAGAAGAATCAAGAATCCTCTCCAACGACTCTCCTCCTTCCCTCTTATTTTATGGATGAATCATTCTGGGAAAAGGAAGTTAGGCAAGGAACCTAGGGAACAATTGAGTAGCTATAATTCTTCCTTTGATTAAGAAACAAAAACAGATTCAATGTTAATTTGCTAAACTGCTTTGGGGAAGAAGATAATCAAATGAGTAGAGAAGTGCAATACATATTTCATTTCTATAGTGCCTTTTCCAGCAAAGAGAGAACACTTCCCATCATCCTGGAGTATTAAAAGCAAACCCTCTGTTAAAAACAAAAGAAGAGGGGCACCTGGGTGGCTCAGTCGTTAAGCGTCTGCCTTCGGCTCGGGTCATGATCCCAGGGTTCTGGGATTGAGCCCCGCATCAGGCTCCCGGCTTGGTGGGAAGCCTGCTTCTCCCTCTCTCAATCCCCCTGCTTATGTTCCCTCTCTCGCTGTGTCTCTCTGTCAAATAAATAAATACAATATTAAAAAAAAAAAAAGAAGAAGAAGAGGAGCCAAACAAATGTTTTAACCTATAGCCCCTAGAAAAAGAAAAGAAGGAGTCCTTCACTTTGTGAGGCTATCAAAAGGGAGGTGATCTGAGTGTTGTGCAAAGAAATGAGCAGGGGAAGGAGAGGCCTGGCATGGTATAGGGGCCCAATCCAGGCAGACAAGGAAGGGAATGGGTTGGCATTTCAAATCTTAGCTCCAAATAATCAAAGCACAATAGGAATTGGTAAAGCAGCAGCAATGAGGGTTCCAGGGAATAATGAAGCATGAAGCAGAATGACGGCTAATAGAGATGGAATGATCCTATTACGAAGAGCAGACTCACAAACTGATTACAGTGGGGATGGAATGCCAAGACACTGAGCTGTGCTCTGGCTACGTGCCCCTGGACTAGGATTTGGAGGCTTTATAATCTAGCCCCAGCTCTACCCCTAATCTACAGTATAACCAAGAAGAAATATTTTGACACCTGGGTCCCACCATCTCCCAAACGGAAAACATGGCCACGTGCTCCCTGAAATTCCCTGGGGATTTTAAAGTCATAAAAGAGAAGTTCTATGGAAAAGCTCTCCTTTCTAATGCATCCCTCCACCCCCAACCCAAATCCCATGTCTATAGTGAATTCTCCAAGGACAATGGAGGGTGACCAAAAGCCTTCTGAACTTGGCTCATGGATGCAAGCTCTAACTTCTTGGTCAACAGATCCACCTTTTTGAGAAGAACTTTCTATGGCTAAAGAGATGTTTTTGTCACAGCACAGGAGTGCCATTGAAAGGGGTGGGTTGGAAAGAGACAAGGCAGCTAGGGTAAGTCGGCTTAAGAAACAGCATTAGCCTGGCATCTTACCAAAGTTCATAATTTGGGGATGGGAAACTCTGAGTTATTTGGTGATAGCCATGATTTTTCTCCCTGGATTATTTAGTTTTGCAGTCCCTGCTTCAGGAAACACAATCTGAAGGATAGAGGCGCCCAGAGACACCAGAGTTGACTAAGCTAGTACACATGACCATAAATTTGCTGGTGCCACTGCATCCTGAGGCATTCCCAACCAAACCAGATACACATTATTCTTTGATTACTCAGTTTTAAAATAACCTAATTCTCGTCTTTACACAAGCATGGTCCACAAAAGATGGCAAGTATGTTAATCATGTACATATACATTTTTATGTTAAGTATATGAGAGTCAGAAGCTGAACTCCAATGGATATCCACTATAGCAGTCTAGTAGTAAAGGTTTTCAATGCAAAAGGTAAATTCAAAGAGTTGTTGCTTTGCATATTGAATCATTCAAGAGCACAGTGTGTGTGTTCATTCTGTTTTCTTGATTCAGACTTTATTTGTACATGCTTGGTTTGCTTTAAGTAAAGATAAAAATGCAGATTGATGCAGAAAAAGAAAAAGAAAGAGGAGAAAATCTGGGGATGACACTGCTCTTCACAAAAATATTTTTTTTTACTTAAAAAATAATATGCTTTTGAATGGCACAATCATTTAAAAACCTAAATCATTTTAAAATGTTGTTCTATAATTCATTACATATTAACTTTTTCTAAAAGATTGTCTTGCATAAAGGGAATACATATACACACACACACATATAGCCACATTTTACTACACAAAAATTGCTAAAATGATTAACTCTCAATTATCCAACATCAAGAAAAGAATCAGAATACAGATTTTCTAAACAAGAGTCACATTTTTTATTTTTATATTTTTATATGATTTTATGATTTTCCAGGAAATAGATATTACTGATTAAATTTCACTTTAATATTAATATTATATAATATATCATTTATATAAATATAAATATATAATTAATATAAATGATATATAATATATTTATATTATATATTATTTATATATTATATTATATAATATTATATAATATACAATAATATAATATATAATTTAATTATATAATATAATATATATAAATAATATATAACTAATAATAATAATAATTCTAGTTGAGCCATGGAGAAGGTAGCTCTAAAGGTGGCTCAGGCTTGGGATAAGGGAAAATGGACTAGGGATAGAATACGGATGGATATGGATCATTGCTAAAACGGATATGGTATAACTAGATAATGAAGAGTTGAGGGGACATTCTCCAGTAAAAGAGCTGCTTAGATAATCCACCTACCAAGACCAGGGAATTTCTAGGAGAAGACCTCTCTCTTAGAATCACTGTTCTTCCTTCATGCATTTTTTTTTTTCCCCCAAATATAATTTGAGGGAGGGCAGCAGGGTTTCTTGGACGGTAGTAGACATGGATGTATTTCTGAAACAGTTTCTAGTCTTATAATAGAAAGTTCCCTTACTAAAAACAAATTTCTTGGATTCTAGTCTTAGTTCTGCTAATCTCAAATAAGGTGAATTTGTATACCCTGAGTCTCAGTTTCCCTAACTGAAAAATGATTCCTGGCACACTCATTGTAGGCACTTAATAAATATTTTTGAATGATGAGTAGCCCATCTTTTTCTATACACAGATATACATGCACATACACACACATGCACACACCCCATATAGAATAACTGGTTTTATAAATCCATTTACATTAAACTTTTCAGAAACTTTCTTCTACTTGAAGTAAAATACAGCAACGCATACACGATGTGTACACTTACACTCTCACACACAAATCCATCATATTAGACCTAAACTGTTACATAAATCTACTCTTTGTTATCCACAGTGAGAAAGAGGATCAAAGCCTGACTATAAATAGTTAACAAGACTGAGAGTGAGAACAAGAGAGAGAAGAAAGAACTTAGGTTTCTACATGGATATTCATTTGAAATGATTAATATCCCATTCAATGGTAGATTGGAATACTTGGCGTTGATAAGCTATAGTTTAAGGTAAACCTCAGAACCCACTACAATTTTATATTTATGAATATCTATTACTTGTTTTCCATCTCAATCAGAATGTGTATTTATACTGAATAAGTTAATGAGGTATTTATACTTCATGTTTGCCTTGGACTTAAAATAAGTTCAAAACATTAAAAAAAGAAAATATGCATTTCTAGTTAGGTCAAATCTACTTAGAAGTTATACTGAAAAGTGGTCTGAGGATTAAAGCCAGGACCTTAAACGAAATCTAGCTGGAACATAAAAGGCAAAGAGCAAAAAGGGATTTCTTCTGGGTTCTTTGACAAGATCTTTCCTGTCACCTTGCCATCCTAGAGATGCCCCATGTAAATATTGCTCTTTGTCCAGTTAGAGTGATGTCATGTGTTCACAGTAGACGTAACTGGAGAGACTTCCAGGAAGAAGGGGCATCTCTTCTTGATTCCCATGTGTTATCCTCTCCTGGCCTCTGCAGCTCTTGACGTCTGACAGGGCTTCAGGCCAGTGGTGTTTACCCCATAAGGACTTTCAGGGACACCCCGCACATCTCAGCAAGTTCTACCAGCACTCTAACTGGAGCAAGTCTCAAAGGTGCCCCAGGGATTGCCTTCCTAGAAAGTTTCACCAGTGTCCAGTGGATGACCTCCCAAAAGTGTCAGCAGCACCCCAATGGCAGCTTTCCAGAAGTTCCAACAGGGCCTGAGCAGGCAGCTTCCTCATGAGCCTTGATAAGTCCCCCAGTGGGTGGTTTCCTGCTTGCTGGTCCCAGTCAGTGAAACCTCAGCAAAATTTCTGTGCCATTCACTGTGCCATCTCCGAGCCCACTCTGATGAGAACCAAATCACAGGCTTAGGAGGGGAGCCTTCTCCACATTTGTTCCTTCTTTCGATACTCTTCCCTCACTTCCAAATGGAATGACTGCTCCCTTTATCCACCATTCTTCTATTCATTAGGGTTCTCCTTACCCTTAAGTAGTTAATCTTTCGTAGTTCCCCTAAGTAGTTTCTAGTTATTTATATTACCCTCTCCCTTTTCTAATTACTGTGTCCTCACTGGAACCCAAGTGGCATAGAATGGAACTGTAAGTGGTACCAGGAGATGGAGTCACAAAGGGAGGATCTGGGGATCAGTTTGGTTGTGCCTTCAGGCTTGAGTACAATATGGAGCTCCTTGTCAATGGGAAATGGGATGCTAGTGGTTTATAACATGCAGTGGGATAAATAACAAGCATTACCTTTGGTCAATGGTGATGAAGAGCCAACTGCAAATACGTACCCTAAGAACCCAAGTGGCTGCTGACTTAATGGAAGCTGTTCTCTACTCCACTGCCAAGTATATCAGAGCAGCGACAGGGAAGAAAGCACACTGAAGCCGGGAAGAGAAACCCTTCCTCCTGCAGTGTCTCTCCCTTTCTGATAAAACTGAGCATTGCATCAGCCGGCAAATAATAAATATTAATAAAATCCTGTTCTAGCATTACATATGCACATGCTGAGAGTGCCTGGAGAGCTGAGAAGCAAGAGACTGATCAGTGGCACACCTTGGAAAAAGAGGAATGGAGAAAAAGAAAGATGAGGAATGGTGTGAAAGCGGCCATGGGCGGTGCTCCTGCCTGGTGCTAGAATGTGCTATGTACTCCACATGCACGCTTCTCGGTTAATCTCACAAGAATGCTATGAGGTAATTTCCCCCGGTTTCCCACTTAAATTCCAACAGTACAGAAAAAAATATGAAAACTCTTATCAATATCAAAAACCAAGACTGATAGCTGGAATCTGTGAAGATTTCCTCCTGATTTCAAAATGTATTGGGAGTTGAACTGAGAAACATTATTGGAAGCCAAAGCATGCATTTTTTTTTCCTGGGGGAAAAAAAAAGCAAATAAGGAATAAAGCCGTGCTAAAAGGAGAGAGGGAAAGGGCCATTCTTTCTTCATTCTCTGGCTTCTCTTGAGACCGACCTACTGGTCACAGGTCTGTTTTTTATCCTTTAATCCTCATCAGTACCACCCTTTCATTACTGACTCCAAGACTTTAGGTCAGGAAGTATGAGGGTCTTGATCCAGTGGGGTGGGAGAGAGTGGGGGGTGAGGGAGAACCACTGGCAAAGGCCGTGGAATCCTAGAAGATAAATGTTCCAAAGGTAAAAATACTACAGGGTCCTAAAGATACTAGAAGCTTGAGGGCCATGAAATAAACTTTCAGAATAAACAGTACCATGTAGCGATATGCCTTGGGCTCACTGGCAACGACAATGGCAAAATGTTAAAAATAAATGAAAGGCAAGTATTTACCAGATAAATATAAACAGAAGGAAAGCAGGGATGGAAATTTAAATTCCAGACTAGGTAGAATAGAAGGCCAAAAGCATTTAATGGAGCAAAAGGGTTGGCACAAGTTTTGATCCTAATGAAGATAAAAGAGTTGCAAGCAGTTATGCACCTAATTCTGTAACATCACATTATAAAAAGGCAGAACTCTTTGAAATACAAAGAAAAGTTACGGAAGCCCAGTTGTTTGGGAGATGACAGTGCAACCTGTTACAGAGAGGATGGATAGGAACATCAATAAGAAAGTGTAAATGTTGAAAAGACAGGAGTGGCCGGAAGTTTCAACCATTGTAATCAGCCCATGCCTGGGAGGAGATGATGTTCATCCTCAGAAGATTCAATGCTGGTAGATCTGATGCATCTGTCACCCAGTAGGGGGAGAGAAGTTACGATCAATGTTTCCATTACAGTATGCTCATGTAACTAGAAGAACAAAATTGTGTTGTAGAAGAAACCACACACCCATCGCCAATTCTTGCTAACTATTAGTAAATTCTTCTAGACTTGACTGTGTGAATTTCCAAAGTAGTTAAGAGTCCTGATTATCTGGAAGCTAATCCACTCAATTAGGCAAAGTAATCTATCAGTGCCTGGAGTGTATCTTGGACACACTCCAGATCCCATTGCATTAATCACAGAAGTGGTTCCCACTTCCCCAAGCCAAAGCCCTCAACACAATCCTGGCATGGCTGGGGGTCTGCCTGATTGTCCAGCTCATGGGATGCTGTGGCAGGTTATGCAGGACCTTTCCCTAAATGGCTAGAGCTAGAGAGCAGGAGTGAACTGAGCTCTAATTGAGTACCAGTGGCCCGAACCAGGAACACTAAACTTGGTTTTCAAGGCTAATGGTTCATAATCAGTAGACTAAGCCAAAAGGGTCATAAACTGGTAGCCATCATAGCTGAACAAGAAACAAGATGGAGAGAGAGATCAAAGCTAAAGGCCCAAGGTAAGGATCATATACATCACTGCAGACCCAGACAGGTTTATTGGCCTTCAGCTGAGATTCTGTTGGGCTGGTTTAAAGATGCAGAGCTGTAGGAGGGACAGGCCATTGGTCATTAATGGTTAAATACAGAATGGATAATACATCCTCTACTGCCAGGCATCTGTCAGCTCTCCATTGCCCATTTTAGTATTAATGGAATTCAGGTCATAAGGGGTAAGAATGAGGCAGCCAGGAATCCCTCTCACTATGCCCAGAATTTGAGGGTTTCATATTATGATCTATCCACATCTACAACTGGGATTGATATAAAGATAAAAAAAAAACTTCTATTTTTTGAGAGTACACGAGAGCAGAGATTTTAAATCTGTTCACAAAGAACATACATGAAATCTATTAGGTTCGCTGTGTATCAAAATTTACTATATTGTACTGATTTGCTGGCTGAGAAGGGAAGCCAATTTGCATGGCTCCTGTCAGTCACATGTGGTTTGGAAATGCTTGTGCATTCCAGATACACTCTGTGTAAACTGGAGAATCATATCCTATTTCTACTGGTTTGCATGCATGCATATAAAACTTGTTTTTCCCACAGTGCCAAATGAAAATAAGTGAACGAGCAGCAGTGATCACAATTGATCAACTTTGTCAGAACTTCACAGCTGTGATGGTGAGGGGAATTCTTGTCCCTCAGGTCTAGAGAGGCTACGACTTCTACTTTTTCTGGTTTTCTTAATCAGTTCTGTTCCATCCAGCATTCAGAGATAAAGTCTGTTACTAACATTCAATGCATTTTCTGACACCTACTATGTGCCAGGCCCTCTGCTAAGTACTAAAAGATACCACATGGAATTTCCACTAGAGAGAGCTCAGAGCTTAGTGGAAAGAAACAACAAGTAAACAAACAGTTACCATCCAATGCAATAGCTGTTTCTGCAGTGTGTGGGTTAGGTACAATGCCCTATGGAAACAGGCAAGGAGTATGCCAAGATTTTATAGAAGAAGGTGAATCCTGATGGTGAAGTGTGAGTTGAAGCAAAAAAGAGCTGGAAGGCATTCAAAAAAGTAGGAACATAATGTGCAAAGACATGAAACTCATCAAGAACACATGTTTCAGGGACCTGAAAGAAGTCTGTATGGCTCGAGGCCAGAGGTAGAGCCAGCAGAGAAAAATCATTTGAGAAAACCTAAGAGAGAGGCAATAATTCTAGTAAACAATGTTATTTTAATAGTCCACATTCCTGTGTTAATATTTGAAGATGTTTGCTCAATAAGAATACTTAAGAGTTGCAGACAAATTAACTCATGTTACAATGTCCAACATCCAGACTCTATTCCTTATTGCTTTTCTCTTTCTAGCATTTACAACACCTGACACACAGTGAGTTCCCAATTAACAAACACTTATTATTGTATGTGGTGGATGGCCTCTAACACTGCTTCTAGGGATGCATGTTCTCGTGCAAATACTTCCCCTTGAGTTGGGCTGGACTTATTGACTCATATCTAATGAAAAGAATTTGCCAAAAGTAATGGATTGTCACTTCCAACATTATGTTATAAAAAGGCTGTAGGAAGAGATTATGCTGAGTGAAATAAGTCAAGCAGAGAGAGTCAATTATCATATGGTTTCACTTATTTGTGGAGCATAACAAATAGCATGGAGGACAAGGGGAGATGGAGAGGAGAAGGGAGTTGAGGGAAATTGGAAGGGGAGGTGAACCATGAGAGACTATGGACTCTGAAAAACGATCTGAGAATTTTGAAGGGGTGGGGGGTGGGAGGTTGGGGGCACCAGGTGGTGGGTATTGTAGAGGGCACGGATTGCATGGAGCACTGGGTGTGGTGCAAAAATAATGAATACTGTTATGCTGAAAAAAATTAAAAAATTAAAAAAAAATTTTTTAATTGATGGCAATAAAAAAAAAAAAGGCTGTAACTTTTTTATGGTCTCCTATAGCTTTTGGGTGGTCTCCTATGTACTCACCCTCTCTGGCTCTTTTTCTCTCTTGGATCATTAGCTGCTGTATCATTGGATACTCGGGCAGCTTATGGAGAAGCCCATGTGGTAAGGAACCGAACCACGTCTATGTGAGCACGCCTATTGCTAGTACCAGTACGAGTGAACCGGGATGCAGATCTTCTGAGGCCTGCCAACCACCACATGGGTGAGCTTGAAAGTGAAATTTCCAGCTCCACTTGAGCCTTCGTTATGGTAGCTTTGGTCAACAGCTTGATGGCAACCTCATAAAAGACTCTAAGCCAGAAGCACCCAGCTGAGTTGCATCCAAACTCCTCTCTCATGGAAATTGTGATAAGCCACTAAATTTGGCTAATTTGCTATGCAGCAAAAGATAACTGATATACTACATACACTCTACCGTCTACTCCTAGTCCCTAATAAAGCCGGGCTTCTGGTATACCTAGTTTGGGCATGCTGGTATCAGAGCTTCTATCTGGTGATTGAGCACTGCCTGGAAACTTTTGTGACTGGGATTCCAACCGCCTTGACACCTCACTTCTTGAGAGAACGAACTCGGTTACCTATAGTCCCATTCCACTGATTAGACCACTCATAGAATGAGTCCATTCCGGCTATAGCACAGACCACTGTATGACCTGCTCCCTCCTGCTTCTGGGCCACCCTTGGGCACACCAACACTATAAAGTATAGTCCCTCTACTAATTGAGGCAGAGAGCTCAGAAGACAGCTATCTAGATGACAACAATCACAGATGTCCACAGAAAGACCTATGTAGATAATATATTCCTGATTTCCATATGTAACTCTAACTGATTATATGACATGCCTTGAAAACTAATTGTGAAACTTGCTGTATACACTGTCCAGGTGGGAACAAGTTGAAAAATATACATTGCTTGGGAACATTGAGTTTTTGGCAGAGAATTTTTGGCAGTTTATATAACCATGTTGATTTGAAGGCAGTGGTTTTATATGTAAAAAAGATTTTAAGACCTTGTAAAGATGTTAAATATTTACATAAAAAATTATGCTCAGCTAAGAAAAGAGCAAAATATAAAACCCAAGTGTGCCTTCTATGAGTTGTTCTCTACTTATTTCTTGTGTCTTTTTAGTAGTTTTTAGACCCATTTTGTAGTTAGTGATTAAGCACCCACTGAAAACAAAATGCTATATATGAAAATGATAGTAGTATATCACAACCACAAAAAAAGGGGGCGGGGAGAAAGGGGACTCTGTACCTCTGTCCCTGATGATTTTGTCCCTCATGCTCTGGGCTGCATGTATCGAGATTTGGAGGACTTATGTGGGAGGATGTCCTTAGAGCCACCGCCGAGATGCCCACCAATGGGGATGAGAAATTCAGCAGCACTGAGGTGGTCTGGTGGGAAAGGACATTCAGGTGATGGGTCACATTGATAACCAGTGGGTTTTGCTGGCACGACAGCTCATGGGTCCCTGAAGAGAAATAAGGAGATGAATAATACTGTGAGCCATTCATACAGCACCATGTTCCCATATCTAGTATTCCTTTTATCTTCTCAATAGCTGTGTCCTATAGTCAAGGTCACAAACAATATCCAAGACAGATGCCAAGCTGACTCCGGGGTTTACTGGATCATCCTGCAGGGGCCCCGAAGCGATCACTGTCAGACTCACCAAGAGAGTGGTTGTTCCCACTGACATCAGTCAGGTGAACAGTCACTGTCGGCCGCTGATGTTCTCTGAGTACTGGGCCATCAGACGCCAAGAAGATGAAAATTGCCGAGGCCATTCCTGGTCTACTGAAACACACCTGGGTGTAAGCACATATATGTGTGAGTCATCATTCCCACTGGGCTCTCAAGGCATGTGTCACACTATTTTTACACTTCTCAGTTCCCCACTTTTAAAGTAGGAACTCCCTTCTCCTTTACTTATGAGAAAAATACGGAGTAGGCACAGAAGGACAGCCGAGGTCACACCAGAAATCAAAATTGGATGAAAAAAGGTAACTTTCAGCTACTGAGCATCTCATCTTTTTTTGACATATTTTTTTTATAACCTCAACTGTTCCTTTTTTTGCTTGGACCCATGTCTTTAAATTTCTCAAGATCACTGAAAGAGAGGATTGCTAGAGACAATAAATCACTGCATAGCCAGTCAATCTTATCTCCAAAGTAGGAGAAGTGGGCAGGAGTCACCGAGCTAACATTCTACTGTGAACCGGCATAGTTCAGAACATAGCTCATCTTTCCCCATCCTCCTGTCTTACCCCTAAACATTTTATCTGAACCTCTCATTTAGCATGCAGACTACAACATGAGAGGCAACTTCGGTGTCCATTGTTTCTGAAACTAGAAGCTTCCCCACTGTTTATTCTCATGCATTTCTGCTGGTGCCTACCCTAACCATGGGTGAAAAATAAGCCAACACTCAGGGACAGGAAATTCAGTTATTTATAAGGAATAATCCTAGATGCTTAGGCTGATTAACAATAAAGCAGTCTTTCAAAGCAAACTATGGGATTTTTTGTTTTTTTAAAAAGATTTTATTTATTTATTTGACAGAGAGAGAGAGAGATCACAAGTAGGCAGAGAGGCAGGCAGAGAGAGGGGGAAGCAGGCTCACTGCTGAGCAGAGAGCCCTATGCGGGGCTCGATCCCAGGACCCTGAGCCGAAGGCAGAGGCTTAACCCACTGAGCCACCCAGGCGCCCCAAAATATGGGAGTTTTGTCCCTGGAAAATCTTTAATACAAAAGAAGACATCTTCAAGATTGGGAAATGACCTGGAGAGCTTATTTCCCACACTGAAATTATTTGATGTAGTAATTCTAGTTTTGTTTTACGTCCTTTAGCTCAATATTACTCTTCATTTCCACTGAGAGTAAATCTCTACGTTACCTGATATTACATGGTGGCTACATTATGAGATTCTGGAACTAAACCTCACAAAATTCTCTGTGCCTTTCTGTGGCTTTTTATCTGGTTCTGAGGGTGATAACGCTCCAGGAAAACTATCCTCAGGGTTAAAGAAGGGTATATCTAGTGGCAGGGACCTTTTCTAAAACTGGGGAGGACAAGGATAAAACATGTTTTCCATTTTACCAAGAATTCTTCCTTGTGTGGAGGCTGATTTTTCCTAAATCTTGGTGGTGTGTTTATGGAGTGTCCGTTTGCCCTGCTGGCTTAATTAGGGTGATTTTATGAGTTGCAGTGGTCAATGCAACACAGCTCTCCCTTCTTCCTCTCCTCCTTTGAGGGAAAGACCAGCCACACTCTCTTTTTACAGTGTCTTTTCCCCCCTTGTTTCATTTCCCCTCTTTGAAGTAATAAATATTCCTGTATAACTTAAGAAATAGCCAGTCTCATAGGTTATGGCTTGCAATACGAGGTCCTTTGTCCCTGACTGGATGAGGGCTAGACATGAAACATACCATAAGGTAACCAAGAGTCTAACTCAAACCCTCAACTGCAGCAGCAAAGGACATCAAAGTCCCTTGGGACCAAAGAGGTCCCACAACCTCTTCCTTTTCCTATACCACAAAAGAGACTTGAGTACTGAAAGAAAGTTCTGGGTTGTTTCCTGAGCCAGGAACAGGAGTCCAAACAAGTACATGGTGGCTTTACCCCAGTAGGCCTCAGACTTGAAGAGTGGGGTGGGTTCAACAGGGAACAGGAACGCTCAGTCTTCCCACCTTCTCTTGGGCCCCCAAATGGACACCATCCACCTGAAACTAATTAGGAGGGGTTGGTCTTATGATGGTGTGGATTTCTCTGTCTTGAGGGCCTGTGCCCCAAAACTCCAGCTCACTTTGCATCTCCTGGCAACGTGCCTCCTTGCTCTAAGGGTCTTTGAACCAAATCCCTTTGAACCTTACAGCCTGCTCCTGGTGGCAGCGTCTCTGTGCCATGATCTGTGGGAAAGGCTAGGCCAGGATTTCTAGGCCATGACTTAAGCAGGAAACCACAGGTAAGACTCACAAAAGAAGAACAGGCCCAGGAATGTTGGGCTACACAAAGCAAAAGGAGATAAGGGTTTGGTCAAGGTACAGGATGCCGAGTCTGTGGCATTTCCTCTCACAGTGACACAGATGTAACCGAATGTGGTTCTCAGCTAAATACCAGATATGCCCACAACAGCAACCAGATGCAAAGAACATATGAACTCTCATCTGACTTTTGGAGCCTCTAAAGCAGAGACTAGATTGAACTCACACATGTGTGCATAGGCATTCTGAGCCAGGGTGAAAAGAACCAAGTAAGTTCACTGTTCTGGAGAAAGGGTTGGCCAGGCAGAAACCTCAATGTGACTCTTAGCTCCATCCCTACTAACTGGTTACAGCAGAGCAATCCATCCTTCCCCTCTGAGCCTAGGGTCCTTCTTTTGCACATCTGAAATGCAGACTACTACCTACTTCATGAAGCTATGATGAGGATTAAATGAAATCATGTGAAAGCTGTCCTATAGGACAGTGCCCATCATCTAGTAAGAATTCAACGCTCAGAAATTAATTCACAAAATAATTCCTATTTCCAAAGAGAAATATTTTTTCATTTCATTTACACTTCTGGAAGACAAAGATAAAGAATAAAATTTAAAAATGAAACACAAACTGTATATTTTGGTGTCTAGAGAATTATGTTTTTCTAAAACCTGTAGGCTAAAGAATTTCATCTATGCTATTTTAAATCAGCATTTGTAGAAATCTGAATTGGTAAACCAGGTTCTACTTCTAGAGCCATTGGTAATATCCAGGCTTTTGGTATAGAATCTAGCTCTAGTTTATTAATGGAATCTATGAAAAATATATTTTATATACACAACTCTTTTAATAGATTTTTTAGAAAATTCAGTTCAATATGTGTTTATCAAAAAAACCTACTTTTGCTATACATATATAGACAAAAAAAACTTCTCAACTTGACAGTATAATTAGAATGCTGAGTGTATTCCTTATTTAAGCAAAGGTGATTATTTTTATTGAGGTATAATTAACATAGAGTGTTGTATTAGTTTCCAGTGTACAACTGGATTTTATAATTCTATGCATTAGTCAGGGCTCAGCACGTAAGTATAGTCACTGTCTGTCACCAGACAACATTTCAACAATCTTACTGACTATATCCCCTATGCTGTACCTTTCATCTCTGTGACTTACTTTGTAACTGGAAGTTTGTCCTTCTTACTTTATTTCTTTATCCACTTCACCCGTCTCCTCACTCACCTCCTCTCTGGCAACCATCGGTTTGTTCTTTGTATTTAAGAGTCTGGCTTTTTAGTCTGTCTCTTTTTTTTTTCTTTGCTTGTTCATTGGTTTTGTTTCTTATTTTCCACATATGGTGTTTGTCTTTCTCTGACTGGCTTATCTCACTTAGCATTAAACCCTCCAGCTCCATCCATGTTGTTGCAAATGGCAAGCTTTCATTCTTTATTATGACTGAGTAATATTCCATTGTATATCTCTAAATCAATCAATCAATCTATCATCTCTCACATCTTCTTTATCCATTCATTTATTGATGGACACTTGGGTTGCTTCCATGTCTTGGCTACTATAAATAATGCTGCTGTAAACATAGGGGTGCATATATTTTTTGCATTAGTGTTTTCATTTCCTTTGGGTAAATACCCAGCAGTGGAATTACTGGATTATATGAGGTTCCTATTTTTAATTTTGAGGAACCTCCATACTGTTTTCCACAGTGTCTGCATCAATTTGCATTCCCACCAACAGTGCACGAAGTTTCCTTTTTCTCCACATCCTCACCAACACTTGTTCTTTCTTGTCTTTTTGAATCTAGTCATTCTAACAGGTGTGAGGTTATACCTCATTGTGGTTTTGATTTGCCTTTCCCTGATGATGAGTGACATTGAGCATCAAAGATGTATCTTTAAAAGTTTCTCTCCTACAGCTAAATCACAGATATGTTAACATAATATTATAGCCCACACTATTTTCACTATATACAAAACATACAATGAACTTTAAGTTCCTGGATGTAAAAGATAATTATCCACTGGAATGGAGACTTTAGCAACATGACGTGCTACTTATTTGACCCCATGCCACTTTTGCCAGTACAGTGTGACATTTCTCTCATCAACACCCCAAATGCATTGTGTGAATAGCTTCCCCTTCAGGAAAAGAGCATCAAATGCACCCCCTGGGGAACTACTCAGATCTGAAATGAGCAGCAGCCATCCCTCAAGAGAAAAATCCAAGATACTTAGAGGTCAAAGGGGTCATTAGCTTCATATGTTTATTATTTGTTTTAACAAGAAGATTACATTCATGTGTTACACTAGCAATACAGAATTAATTAGAACTTGGCTCTTATGAAGAAAAACTATAGCTAGATGTTAGAAGGAGACAGAATCTTTCAGAAGAGCAAGTATTTCTCAGGACTGAGGAACGGTCTCAAGATAGAGGATCCAGTGAAATTAGTGAACCTATTGCAAAATACTCTGAAACAGAGAAACACAGATTGGAGAAATAGGTAGACAGACAGACAGATAGGTAGATACTGACTGATGTACAGATGTGGAAAACAAGTCCACCACACAAAATGGCTTTTTTTGTCTAAAGCCTGAACATTAACTACTGGATGGGACGACTGGCTACTGGTGAGGGGTAAGACTGAAAGAATGATTCCCTCGTGAAGAACTGTTTGGGCTTAAGAAATCCCTCTTCAATCTGCCTACTGGGTACAGACACACTCACTCAATATACTCCCAAGCCAAGTATTTCAACTTCCAGGTCATCCTTTCTGGTGGTCACTGGATAACAGATCCTGAAACTATACCACAAACTTGAAAAGAATCTTTTCTGAGGTTTTTAAATGCTTTTGGTTAGTTACTGGGTTGTTATTTTTTTCTGTGCCTTTCCAGTTTCACTCATCTATGGCATCTCCTGATTCTAGAGAGAAAGAGAAGGCCCTTGAAGACAAGAAAGAGGGCAGACACTGCATTCTCTTTGTATAGCACTTGACAGTGTGCCAAGGATGATCTCATGTCTTGCTGGAGCCTCCATAAAATTCCTTGGGTTTTTATTCCTATCTGGGATTTATACCTATAATATCCCCAGGACACAAAGGTTATATTATAGAAGTGGAAAGTAGGTTCTGAGGAGCTTAAGTGACTTCTTCTAGCAAAATACTAGAGAAGTAGGAATTTGGGTTTTCCAACTTCAAGTTGTGTATTCTTTCGACTACCCAGTGGATCTTAATTTGGGGTGAGCAGGAAGTCACAGATTCCCTAGAAATTTTGTTGATACTCATAACCTCTATTTCCCCAAAAATGAAGTCACATAAACACTTAGGCATAAAAGCTTCATACAGTTGCTAGGCGCTAAGTGAACCCTTTAAAAGCATTTGTAGTCCATTTAGGGGTCAGCAGAAATCAGATTAAGAATGCTTACACTATTAGGGTCAGTTGATTGAGCATCTCACTCTTGATTTCAGCTCAGGTCATGATCATGGGGGTCCTGGGATTGAGCCCCATGTCCAGTTCTGTGCTCAGAGGAGAGTCTGTTTGAGGATTCTCTCTCCCTCTCCCTCTGCCTCCCCCGACCTCAAATAAATAAATAAAGAATGCTTGCACTATTGGTTGAGCCATATGCTTTTTTTGTAGGTGAAAAATTATCAAATGTTTCATATGGCCTACCCAATAATAGATTGTTATCTATGTAGACTTCACAAATTGACAATAAACTTCACAAGTTTATTAATTAATTCTCAAAGTTTCAGGGGATCTTTTTTAAAAGCTTATTTTTTTTAAAAAAAAATTTTATTTATTTATTTGACAGATAGAGATCACAAGCAGGCAGGGGGGAGGGGGGGGAAGCAGGTTCCCTGATGAGCAGAGAGCCCGATGTGGGGCTTGATCCCAGGACCCTGAGCCACCCAGGCACCCCAAGATTCAGGGGATCTTACCTGACATTCAAAACTAATGGAGGAAGGAAGGCTCTGAGGCAACTAGCCTCTTGCTACTGAGCTGTCTCAGTAGTTTCCATACGTGAGGATGTGAGTCAAAATGGGGAAGGAGTTTTGAACCTGGTCTTACTTCCTGTCTCCCTTGGTATTAATCAAAACCCAGGTGATATCCTATGTTATATTCCTTCATAGGACAAGTAAGGCTGTACACACCATGAGTTTATGTGATTCTCTTTTCAGAAGAGTGAAGTCAAGTTGTCATTTTGTGAAATGGAGATGAAACCACTATTATGACCCCCACCATCCACGGGGAGACATTTGAAAATATATGACCCAGCAAGTCAGTGGAAGGGCTCAGATCAGAATCAGCTTGTTGTCTCAATTCCTTCTAACAGCATTTCCTCATCTGTGATTTTAGACACCAGGGCTAAGTCTGCAGAGGCTCTGTGTTAGAAGAGCTTGTGGGAGTCAGAAGGGAGCTTAGAAAGAGGCCAACCAAATCTGTAGCAGATACTGCAGTGTGGGGGTCCACCGTGTGATCTGGGAGACACTGTGAGACTACTTCCTTCATGACTAAGCACTCACCCCACAGAAAAGTCTCCTTCTGAGGAGACTTTGCCCTCTGAGGAAGGAAGACTCCAGAAGCTTATGCTACTTCTCTGGAGAAACCTAGGTCCAGTGACCTTTAGATAAGAGTGAGTGGTGTACAAGGTAGGAGAACTCTATCCCAGCTCCCTTTGGGATGTTGACGCCTTCACATGGCTGTCTCACAGCCCTTCTCTCTCTGTACTCCCCTGGTTCTTTCATTCCTTCACAGGTGTTGATCTTAGGGAAAGTCCTTGATAAACTTCAGCATGCAAATCTTCACCTCAGAATCTGAATCCTGGGGACACTCCATACAAGACAAACTCTGAGACTGAGGAAGGGTATTATGGAATATATATGGAGAATGCTTTCTGGGGAACAAGAATGCATAAGTGAGGGGATGCAGGGGCACACTGTAGAGCCAGGCAAGCTTCTCCCACCTCTGGTTGAAAAGCATTGCTATCCCAATTATTCATGAAACAGACTCGGCTAAGATGTCACGTCTAGAGCCTGCAAAAGCTTCTGTGCAAAATAAATAAAAAGTTAGATTAGTAAGAATCAGACAGGAAAGTGGAAAATGAGTGCTTTCCCTCTAGGGATAAACTGTTGAGCCACTGGGAGATGGAATTCCTCTTTCAATGCTCTAGATTTGTTTTTGGTGGAAATGAAAGTCATATATACATAGTCATTTTTGCCTTTTCAGGTTTCCCAGGGAATGTAGGGATCCACATAGGTTAATTTTCTAAACAGAAGATTTTCATTTGGAAGGCAAGAACTCTTTTTAGAAATTTCAGTGATGTGTACAGAAATAATGCCAATACCTATTATAAAGGCTCCTGTCCTCTTAACCAGGGGATCCTGTACTTAACTGAATTTTCACTTGGTAAATTGGAGGCATCACTTTGAACATCAGTTATTTTCCTGAGTGCTAAAATAACAATCCTCGGGGCGCCTGGGTGGCTCAGTGGGTTAAGCCACTGCCTTCGGCTCAGGTCATGATCTCGGGGTCCTGGGATCGAGCCCCGCATCGGGCTCTCTGCTCAACAGGGAGCCTGCTTCCCTCTTTCTCTCTCTCCCTCTGCCTGCCTCTCTGCCTGCTTGTGATCTCTCTCTGTCAAATAAATAAATAAAATCTTTAAAAAAAAATAAAAAAAATAAAATAAAATAACAATCCTCTAAGGCAGTACTCTTCAAACTTGAATGTACATACAGATCGCCTGAGGGTCTTGTTAAAATGCCAATTCTGATTTAGCAGAGCTGAGATTCTGCATTCCTACCTAGCTCTCAGGTAATGCAGATGCTTTTGGATGCCAACCATATTTTGAGTAGCCAAGCTCTAAAGGCATCAGTAGATATACTTATCTTTGCCCTTAGCATTTGATAGCCTAGGACTGCAGTTCTTTTACTACTCATATTTATTATCCCATTCTTCTTTTAAATTCACCATCAAGCTGAAATTAGAATACATAACTGAAAGGAATCATCTAGTCCAAATGCCTCACTTTAAAGCTAAGAAAAATTGATGTCCAAGAAGGTTATATGATTTATATAAGGTCATTTGACTGCTCAATGGTAAAAATAGGGCTTATAATACTGTTCCTCTGAATATAGGTCTTCTTCCAGTTTCTATATCTCCTACCAATTTGCTGCTCTTTTTCTACAGCAGACTGAAAATTCAGATCATTGATATTATTAAAATCCTAGGTAAAGTAAACAGACTTTCACGAAACGTCCTGTCAACTTTCCTATGAACAAAGTCAAAGAATCCAAAGTAATGATGGGACTTGGTACCTTCTATCTACAAGGTTTTTCTTTTTTGCTGAATTACGAAATCTGTTCACTTTTCCGGATGGTTGAAGTCAACTCTGAATAAAGGATTAGTATCTGTCTGATTATATAAAAAAAAGAATCACAAGTTTTCCCAAATTTAGCAAAAACAAAACCAAACAAGATGCTCATTTAAATATGAATATCAGAGATACAATAAATATTTTTGCTGAGTATAAGTAGGCCTTGAATATAGCACAAGACTTACTTATACTAAAAGATTCTTTACTGTTTATTTGAAGTACTTTTTTTTCTGCAATTCAAAGTTGGCAAGATATGAGAATGCACAATTTTTTTCAAAATGAAGAGATAAAAGAAGAAGAGCAAAGAAATTTAAAAAAGGAATGGAAGAAGGGATTTTGTAGGTGTTTGTATATAAAGAAAAACAGAGAAGACCTGGTAAGAGTGGTGGACACTTTTGGAAGCTAATGGAGGGTACATATTTCTATGTACAGATGGGACCTTAATTTCTTAATGAATAAAGTTTCCTTCTTTAAGTGCTTCCTAATAAAATGTAGGGCCAAGAGAAGAAGAAGAAGAAAAACCTCTAATAACGACAGAGTTGGCACAATAAAAGTTGCTATCCTCTGAAAAATCAGTGGTAGAAACAAACAAACAAAAAGTTACTAAAAGTTCCTGATTTTAAAAAGAATTTATGAGGTTTTACAAAATACTTAGGGCAGACTGACGACGAAAGCCCTATATGTCAACATTTATTGGCCACAATCAAAGCAGTACCTAGAGGGAAAAATTATGGAACAGTGAAAAAAAATTATCCGATGTTTGACACAAGAAGCTAGAAAGGAACATCAGTGTGAATCCAGAGAAACAGGAAAAAAGAAAATAATAAAAATAAAGATAGAAATCAGTGAATTGGAGAACCAAGACTAGAATGAAGAGAAAAATGAACAAAAGTAAAAATTGTTCTTTGAAGAAACCCAGGCGTGAGTAATCAAGAAAAACAGGAGAAATCAGAAGGCATAAAAACACACATTATAAATATAGTGGCAACTATAGCTGAACTAGAGATGAGACAGAGTAAAAATACATTATGAACAGCTATCAGCACTAAGTTTGAATATGTGGAAGAAATTAGTAAATTTATGGAAATATCAAATAGTCCAAAATTGGGAAGGAGAAATTAAACATATTAATAAAAATCAAAGAAAGTTAAATGACAAACATAAATGTTTCCTCAGGCAAACCCCAAATCCAGTTGGTTTTACAGGTGGATCTTGCCAAATTTCGAAGGAACAGATAACCCTTATTTTATACTGGTGGTTTCAGAACATATAAGAGGGAAACTGCCCAATCAACTTTATGAGGCTTGTGTAATCTGAATATTCAAAAAAGAAATATACAAACTAAGTCCATAAATAAATATAAATGCCAAAATCCAAAGCAAAAGATTAACCAATAAAATCCAAAAGCATATTTAAAATGTAATATATAACAAGCAGGTTCATGCCACAAAGGCAAAAATGACTTGATATCTAAAAAAAGAAAGTTATCAGTATGATTTCAACATAATGATGAATCAAAGGAGAAAAATCATATGATCATACCAACTGATACAAATCAAGTGTTTGATTAAGTTCAGTTCACATATACCAGTATGTTTTCCAAAAGGCAGAAGAAGTGATCCAAGGCTTGTTCTAAAATTTATATGGAAAAAGAAATGTTCATGAATAATGAATAGCTAATTCAATTTTTAAAATGAAAAAAAAAAAGTGGAAGAAGGTAAGAACATGTCCTACCAGATATATTTAGGTAGTAGAAGTCATAGCACTAAAAACAGTGTATTTCTGGTGTAGGGAACATGAAAATAGGTCAAAGACATAGAGCAGAGTGTTAAAAAAAAAAAACCAGTTTCAAGTCTACTTAAGAAATTAGTATATAATCAACATGGCACTGTGAATCATCAGAGCAATGATGTAAAGTTTTAAATGGTTGAGATTAGAAATTGACTTATCATATTTAAGGGAAAAAAAGAAACCTACTGCATTCTAAATACAAAAACAAATTTCAATTCTGTTAAACAGTAAACTTCAAAAGGCAAAACTACAAAACAAACATAAGAAAGTAAAAAATATTTTTGTAATCTAAGAAAAAGCTAAAAAATTTGCCTATGTTACAATTAAATAAAAGAGGAATACTAAATGCTTGATAATTATTTTTGATAAGGGGATCCTCCACCTCACTCATAATCAAATCAAAAAAATGCATAATATAACAATGAGATATCACTTCATTCCCACGAGATTTACTAATTTTAGGTAATTCGATAATATGTTCATGCAAGGATGTGTTGAAATGGGTGCACCATTCTCATTTGTCTTGAGACAATTAAGTTTAATTTCAATTCCATATCTATATGTATGTCTCTATCTTTGGGTATACTTCGGGGCCATCTTGTTCTATTGATTTGTCTATTCATTGATATTTTAACCATTATAATTTTGTGACATATTTCGATACTTGGCAGAGTCAGGCCCCTTCATCACTAAACTTTGGCAGAATTTCCATTAAAAACATTAAAATCAACTTCATAATTCTTTAAAAGTTTTTTATTAAAATTTTTGCCCGGATTATGTGAAGAATTGACCCCCATATGATATTGAGTCCTTCTATACAGGACCAGTCTGTGCCTCTTCATTTATTCAAGCCTTCATGGTGTCTTCATATAGAGCTTTCATTCTTCTTTCTTAACATTTATTCCTAGATATCTTTCTACCTTGACTGCTATTATAAATGAACTCTTTTCTTTAATCATATATTCTCATTGATCGTTGTTTAAAATGAAGGGGTTTATTTGCTTTTATCTTAATTTTGTACTAAACCATGATATTAAATGAGGTAATTTTCAACTTGTTTCCTCTTTTCAGACTTCAACTCAATTTATGAGAAAATAATTTGAGTATTACTTCTCTCACATTTTATGTTTCATTTCTTTTGTATCTCAGAAAGTATAGAATTCAAAGTCTAGCATTGGCTATTCCCAGAGAAAGTAAAATAACAGTGGTGATATAGGAGTTTTTTCTCCTCTTCTCTGTTATTGCCTTTATACTTTCACCATGACTTTAATTTGACCTTTTACTATTTAAGATGGACACTGAGATTATTGATTTTATACCTCTTATTTTCCAAATATAGATATTTAAAGCTATAAATAATTTGGAAGTACTATTTTAATCTTTCTCATAAATTCTGAAATGTTGTTTCATTATCATTCAGATGAAAATGTTTTGTAATTTCCCCCATACAACCCTCTTGGACCTATGGGTCATTTAGAAATATACTGCTTGATTACGAAGAATTGGAGATTTCCTAGACATACTGTTATTCATTTCTTATTTAATTCTGTTAAGGTCAGAGAAGGTACTCTGTATGATTGTAATCATCACAAATTTATTAAGACTTGTTTATGGTCTAGTATATAACCTATTTGGTGAATGTACCATAATGCATTCTGCATATGTAGTATTTCTACAAATGTTAAAGTAGGTCAAGGTACTTGAGAATGATCTTCAGATCTTGTATATTTGTCCTGATCTTTTGTGTCTACTTACTATCTCAATGACTTAGAGATGATAAAAATCTCCAATTAGGAGTATGAATTTGACTATTTGTCTATTAGTTCTATCAATGTTTAATTCATTTCCTTTGAGTCTCTGTTCTTAGGTGCTTCTATTTTATTACAATTAATATTGTTCAATATTTTTGGTAAATCAACTTGCTTATCATTACTAAACATCCCTCTATATCTCCAGTAATATTCTATTTTATCAGATATTAGCATAGCATAATAATTTGCTTATGCTTCGAGTTTACATGGTATATAATTTCTCCTTTTCACTTTCATTCTGTATGCCTTTATATTTAAAGTGTGTTTTCATAAATGGTATATAATTGATTCTTTCCATCTTATGTATGCTGACAATCTCTGCCTTTTACATGGCATTTTTTTAGAAAACTTTGCATTTAATGTAATCAACAATACAGTTGATTTTAAGTCTACTATCTTGGTATTTGTTTTTATTAATTATTTCTTAGCTCCTCTTTTCCTACCTTCATATATAACTTGAGTGAACCAAGTTATTTTATTACTCTATTAATCTTCTCTTTTAACTTGCTACCAATAGCTATTTGTGTATATGTGTATTTTTTAATGACTGTTCTGGAAATTATAATATGTCTAACTTATTACAATCTACATTCAAATAATATTACTATCTCATAAGGTAAGGATCTTACAGCAGTATTACTCCACTTACCACTTGTGCCTTATATTTTTTCTTCACAGGAGAATTCAGTCAAGCTGTCATTGAGGTTGCTCAACTTCCCTTTTTACCCACTCATGCTTCCTTCCCTTCTTTTTCATAGATGTTGATGTCCAGCCCACTCCTTAATAAACATCCTACATACTAAGCCCCATCTTAATTTTAGTATATGTGCTGCCAAAGTGAGAACCCAAGTTCCATTTCAGAATCTACTTCCCAGAGAATCCAACCTACCACAAACAAAAAAATAACCAAATCTCCCCTATCTTTGAAAAATTCCTTTTGACGTGGTTTCAATTAAACCTACAGTTCATCATTTATACAGTTTTACAGGAAGAGTTAATTTGTGGCCTCTGTCTACCCCCCGTTTCGATCTAACCCAGCCCACAGTCCTACTTACCTACCTTTGTGCCATGTCATAAGTAGTACAGTAGTCCTCCCTATACACAGATTCCACAAACCACAGATGCCTAAAACCACAATAGTACCAAACCTCATATATATATATATATACTATGCATTTTCCTATACATACATACCTACAATAATAATTAATTTATAAATTAGGCACACTACTAGATTAACAACAAGTAGTAATAAAATAGAACAATTATAACAATGTGTTGTAATAAAAATTATGTAAACAACTCTCCCTCAAAATATCATTGTACTTCATCTTGTGATGATGTGATATAATAAAATGCCTACATGATGAGATGAAGTGAGGTGAATGACCCAACCATTGTGATGTGCACTAGGCTACTATTGATCTTATGACAATTTGTCAGAGGAGGGTCATCTGCTCTTCAACCACAGATGACCACAGTAACTAAAACTGCGAAAGTGAAACCACAGATAAGGGGATATTATCAATATGTTCCCAAATTGCCAAGGCTAAGACCTAACATCCCATCATTGATTCAAGCAATCACCAAACATTTTGAACATTATAACAAAGAGGCTCTGTGCTCAGGGCTTGACATACAACCATAACTGTGCATGTCTTCTGCCCACAAGGTCCTTAGATAGAGGCCATCAGATGGAGAGGGAGAAACAAGAACAACAAAGTATACAAATACTGTGATAGAAGACTCTATTGAGGCATATATGAAGAAGTTATCAGTTATACTAAGAGGGCCTTAGGAAAGAAGTTCAGAAAAGGCTACACTTTATAAAAGAAATAATCCTGATTGCTTCTTTGCCTTTTGGCTAAGATCAAATGTAGTATCTGTTACTATCAGTATAAAAGAAATAATATTTGATTCCAATCTTAGAAGATGAATATGTGTATCTTGGAGAGATAAAAGGGAGAAAGCATTTATAGAGAAAGAAAAGTACAAGTTCCCTACCTGAAAGGTTATGGAGATGTGAAAACCTTGGAGTATTCCAGCACAGAAAGCAATTTGTTATGCCTAAAATGATTAGGACCTGGAATGTGTGTGTGTGTGTGTGTGTGTGTAGAGGAGTGGTATGGAAGATGGGATAAATGGCAGAATTCAATGAGATAATGTTTATCTATATCTCCCTATGTCCAGTCACCAGGTCTCTTTGAGCCTATTTTGTATTTTACTGTGTCTGTAGCATATGACATGACATTCTATCTTTTAGAATATTTGTGTAAACATGCCCACTGCAGTGTATGTCCCTTAAGAGTAAATATGGTGACTCATTCAGCTTTGGACCCCTCTCTAGTACGATATTTTGTTCATTTTAGGCAATGTTTACTGAGTAGAATTAAAATTGTGGAAACAAGTCAAATGTCTATCACTATCTATAGTATTGAATGGACACATGATACAGAGCAGAGGTCAGCATGCTATTATCCATGGGCCAGATCTGACCCACTGCCTGGTTTTGTATGGTCTGTGAGCTAAGAATGTTTTTTGTATTTTCAAATGGTTGAAAATTGTAAGAAAAACAATGTGAATAATGTGAAAATCTCAATGAGATACCACCTCACACCAGTCAGAATGGCTAAAATTAACAAGTCAGGAAATGACAGATGCTGGCGAGGATGTGGAGAAAGGGGAACCCTCCTACACTGTTGGTGGGAATGCAAGCTGGTGCAACCACTCTGGAAAACAGCATGGAGGTTCCTCAAAAAGTTGAAAATAGAACTACCCTATGACACAGCAATTGCACCACTGGGTATTTACTCTAAAGATACAAACGTAGTGATCCGAAGGGGCACGTGCACCCGAATGTTTATAGCAACAATGTCCACAATAGCCAAACTATGGAAAGAACCTAGATGTCCATCAACAAATGAATAGATAAATAAGATGGGGTATATATATACAATGGACTACTATGCAGCCATCAAAAGAAATTAAATCCTGCCATTTGCGATGACACGGATGGAACTAGAGGGTATTATGCTGAGCGAAATAAGTCAATCGGAGAAAGACAACTATCATATGATCTCCCTGATATGAGGAAGTGGAGATGCAACATGGGGGGTTTGGGGGGTAGGAAAAGAATAAATGAAACAAGATGGGATCGGGAGGGAGTCAAACCATAAGAGACTCTTAATCTCACGAAACTAGCTGAGGGTTGCTGGGGGGAGGGGAGCGGGAGAGGATGGTGGGGTTATGGACATTGGGGAGGGTATGTGCTAGGGTGAATGCTGTGAAGTGTGCAGACTTGGCGATTCACAGATCTGTACACCTGGGGCTAATAATACATTATATGTTTACTAAAAAATTTTTAAATTAAAAAAAATAATGTGAAAATGTTATGAATTAAAATTTTAGTGCTCATAGTATAATATCATTAGAATACAGCTATGCTTGATCATTTACATACCGTGTATGGCTGCCTTCATTCTACAACAGCAGTGTTAAGTAGATGTAACAGAAACTGTAGGGCCTGCAAACCCTAAAATAATTATTTTTCTCTTTATAGAAAAATGTTCCCCACTCCTTGTATAGAGGAAGGACTGTGGGTTTTGGAATAAGCTAAAACTTGAATTTGAAACTTATCTGTATCTCTACTATCTATGTTATCTCAAATGTTTAACATCTCTGAGTTTTCAGATAATCATTTTTAGAATAAGAAAAAAATTCATCCTCTCTGATAGAGAGCTTGTATGATAATTAATAAGTTACCTGGAACAGAGCAAATCTTAATACATGTGTTTCTCCACACACTCTCCCCCACCAAGAGTCTGGTGTCACAGACTTTTATCTTTGAAATCCAATCAGTCAAATATGCAATGCATTTTCTGTTGGAAATTTGTATATAGTGTTTGGCTAGTTGAACCCAAACAAAGAAAAGAAGGAAATTATGGGAAACAGGCTTTAGTTTTACATGGTAGCAAAGGTTTCCAGCAGCGGTCCATAATTTATAACTGATGTTTTCAATGTTGTATTTAAAATACTCTAAGCACCTGAAATTTCTGCTAGAATTTCTAATCAGTCCAGCCTGAATGAGGCCATTCCAAAATTTGGGACATTTGAGAACAGCCATGGACATAAACCTGAGCATATGATTGCACATATGTTGGTGGGCTCCCTGTGAACCCAAACAACAGCTATTCATTGAGTGTCTGCTTCTCAGATTGCTTCATTTGTTGTCTATGTTGCTGAGATTCAGAGCACTTTCTGGGAGAAACCATGCCTCCTGTTTCTTTCTCTGTCCTCCACTGGACCCTAGAGTTACAATATGCGCTTAATAAATCCTAGGAATTAGATCCATAGATACACCCATCTTTGAAGAATTTAGAAGTCCAACAAAAGAAGACAAGAAGGCTTTCCTACCAATTCCATACATGTTTTAATTTGCTTTCTTGCTTATGTCATACTCTCATATTTATCCCAGTGTTCAGTTCTGGGTTTGACATATCACAGGTGCATAATGAATGCTGACTGAACAAGGCAACACGGTATAAAGGAATAAACATGGGATTAGAGTCAAGAAGCGTGAGTTTGACTTTCAGGTTTACCATTTTATTCTTAAGTGATGTAGAAAAAGCACTTTGAGACTGGTTCTTATTTTTCTCATCTATAAAACAGGAGAACACCTACGTTAGCCAAACTCAGAGGCTATTGTAGGAATAAAATTAAAAAGTACATGAGAATGTACTTTGTAAACTATAAATGGTTTTTATTTTTTCTATTTTTTTAAATGATTTTATTTACTTATTTGACAGAGAGAGTACAAGCAGAAGGGAGCAACAGGTAGAGGGAGAGGGAGAAGCAGACTCCTGGCTGAGCAGGGAGCCCGATGCAGGGCTTGATCCCAGGACTGTGAGATTATGATCTGAACTGAAGGCAGACCCTTAACCGACTAAGCCACCCAAGCACCCTTATAAATGGATTTTAAAATGTGCTTATTATGGAGCACCTGGCTGGCTCAGTTGGTTAAGCATCCAGCTCTTGGTTTTGGCTCAGGTCATGACCTCAGGGTCCTGGGATCAAGCCCCATGTGGGGCTCCTCAGCAGGGAGTCTGCTTGAGGATTTCTCTCCCTCTCCCTCTAACATTCCCCACCCTGAAATAAATAAATAAATCTTTAAAAAAATAAAATAAATTAAATGTGCCTTACAATTTATTATTGTAAATAATAAAAATCTTTTACGTCATGTAAGGAAAGTTCATGCATCTGGTCAATGGGATCAAGATTAGATAAAAACCAAGGAAAACTAAGAGAGACAAGTTACTTCAGTAAAGGACTGAGGACTAAAGTGAGAAATCTTTTGGGCAAGTAGCAGTTTAGCAAATGAAGGATTTTGGAAAGATATTTTCAAGGCTAATGTTTTTCAGTATAGTTGTTTCCCACTTGTGCAATAAATTTGTCTCTGATCCATTTCATAACAAATCATGTGTGTATATCAAACCAAGATTAAATAAACTAAATAAAATAATAATAAAGAGTCAGAAATCCTACAGTCTTCAAAAACTAGGGGAAACCCCAATGAGCTTATTTTAGAAATCACTCCCTAATTTTTTTTGTATTATGTGGATTTGTGAAAATAATTTTATTAATAGGTTTGATATATTAACTAAACTTCTAATTATATTAGTGATTTTTTTCTTATACAAGGACTAGTACCCCTAGATCACTTGCAGTAATAGTATACACACCTAAAATATATATGGTAGCTAACTGATATACAATAAAAGAATTCCAGTTGGAGACTTCTGCTTCTAGCTGTGAGGAAGTAGCTTATAATAGAACAAACATTTCTGACAAGAATAATTATAAAATATGAATAAAGTAAAAAGGAAAATGTTTGGAAACATGTGAAAACAACCACAGAAGTCAGAACTGAAGGGACTTGAAAAGCAAGAAACCACATTGAATGGAACCTCACATTCTGTGACACTTTCACCACTGAGGTATTTTTCAAATTCTCAGCTCTGCAGAATAGGAGTATAAAAAACTAGGCAGAAATTAGTGGGTGAGAGGCTAAAAAGCTAAGCAGTTTTTAGCAGACACATACTGCTGAGGAAATAGAAATTATACTTCAGAGAATATCAGATGGAGGGCCTAATCCAAGCTTTTAGTTACCCTTGAAAGGCCAGGCCTTAGAAAAAAAAGGGAAAAATGAAATAAATCAGGGATCACTAATACAGAAGCATAAACTCAAGTCTTCTTTTTTTTTTTAACATTTTATTTATTTATTTGAGAGAGAGAGAGACAGTGAGAGAGAGCATGAGCGAGGAGAAGGTCAGAGGGAGAAGCAGACTCCCCGTGGAGCTGGGAGCCTGATGTGGGACTCGATCCTGGGACTCCAGGATCATGACCTGAGCCGAAGGCAGTCGCTTAACCAACTGAGCCACCCAGGCGCCCAACTCAAGTCTTCTTAATCACTGATTAGATTAAGGTATTCTTTCCCAAATCTTATTACATATTTTTTTTAAAAAGTAAATGATCTTGAAAGAAAGATATCATTAGCCACATCTCCACAATCTCCTCAATAATTTAGTTAAAACATTATTCAGTATGAAAGTAGATGAGACTAAGAAGATGAGAATGAAAACAAAGAGAATAAACTATCAACATAAACAGACCTCAGGTCACCAAGACATTGATTTTATCAGACACACACTTTATGATTATAGTGATTAATATATTTTTAAAAGTAAACTATAGGATAAAGAATTTCAGACAAAATGAGAATCTATAGAAAAAGTTTTTAAAAAGTTTAATTCTAGAATTAAAAATACAAAAACCTGAAATTAATAATTTAATAAACAGTTAAACAGCTGTTGGAGTAAAAGTTATGATTAGTGAAACAGAAGAAATGTCAGTATAAAATAACCAGACTTCAGCATGAAGAAAAAGGTAAAGAAAAGTAGAGGAAAAGAAAAAGGATACAATATACACACAGCAAAAAGGTCTAATGAATGGATATCTGGTATCCAAGAAAAAAAAGAAAGCGTAAATGGGCAAGTAAAGACATTAAGTCACAGATTCAAAAAGCGTGACAAAGCCTTAGTCACATATATATGAAGAAAAAACAGATCTTGGAACATCAGAGTAAAAGTGTTGAAGACAAAACATAAAGAGAAAGTAGTAAAAGCACCAGAGAATAAAAGACATTGCCTTCAAAATAATATATATCAGGCGTATAGCTGACTCTCCAAAGAAAGTTTGAAAGTGAGAAGACACTGGAATAACATCATTAGGCTGATGAGTGAAAACAACTGGTCACGGAGAATTATATACCAAGCAAAGATATCCTTTGAAAATGAATGTCAAATTAAGATATTTTCAGCCACACAAAATCTAAAAGAATTCATTGCCAGCACACTCACATAAAAAGAAATAATAAATGGGATTTCTTCAAGCTAAATAAAAATGAGGGAAGCACAGAAATTAGAAAGGCCTGAAGAGCATTGGACAGGGTAAATATTTGCTATTTTTAAATCATATTAACTTTAAAAAGCCAGAAAGAGGTAAAAATGGAGGTAGAGTATTCTAAGGTAGTCATTTGCTTATGAAATTATGAAAAGTCTAACTCACAGCACACTACCAACCAGTTAAAGATACATGCAATCTCTAGAATAACCACTTAGAGAATAAAATGAAAGTATGACTAACAAGTTAATGGAGCAGAAAATCAAATAAAAATACTTGTTTAATATTAAAAATAAGAAATAGAAAGCATAAAGGACATAGAGATCAAGTGGATAACAAATAGTATGTTGCAGATTTAAAACCAAACATCATTAATTGCATGCAATGTAATTAGTCTAAATATTCCATTGGAAAATTTTGCCTGAAAAACAATGGTATATTGATGCTAAAAAATCATGCTAAATATTATTACACAGAAAGATAAAAAGTAATATGATGGAAAAATATACAATATTCAAACATAAACAAAAGGTATGGCAGGCAAAGTTTATAGTTAAAGCAGGAATATTCTCAGAGATAAAAAGAATCATTTCTTAATGTTAAAAGAGATAATCAACCAGGAAGATATATAAATTTCAAAATTATATACCAATAGTCCTCATTTTATTTATGTGCAAGTTCCCATATGCACCATTATCAATTATCATAATTTAATTATGTAATACTAGAGTCCCAATGATATGATTTAAATTTCAGCTATCATTATATTAATTGTAAGTACAGTAAGTTGACAGTCCTTCAATCCACAAATCACTATGATTAGTGACCACTCACTTCTTTTAAAGTCTGTCATTAATGGGTCACTGTTACCTGTTACGCAGTTCATGCAGAGATAGAAAAGTGTGTAGTTGTGTTGCCTCCTTGTTTCTCAGTGATAAACCTACATGACATTTTACAGAAACGGATAATTAAGGGGGGAATTGGCCAATAAGAATGAAAGTGTAGAAAAGAAACAAAAAGTGATAATGCGGAGAAGAAATGTCAATTAAAGGTAAATAGAGTTATAGAAGAAAAAGCTGATGGGTGGGAATGTCAATTCTGTTGCCCATTTGAGGAACTCTAGATATGCAGATGGAGGGATTTAGTGAAAGTAAAATTATCAACATAAATGAGAAAACTGGTTGTGACAAATAGGATGAAGATGTCCCAGAGGAAGGGATGCCAAGAAACAATTCACATTAAAAGAACTCTCAAAGATAGTTCATAACACTGAACGTTCAAAAGATAAAATGTGGGAAGCTGATCCAAACTTAGAAAGGAATATGACAATTCAAAAAGGCATTAAAAAAAAACAAAACCTGCTAGCTTTGTAATGTTAAGTCATAAAATGAAAAAGAAAAAGTCAAGTGCTTCTCAAACTACTCTTGGTGACATTTTTACAATGAAAGGAAACCCTTTAATTCTCTATGTTTTCAACGTGTTATATTATAATGTACTAAATAAATATCAGTTTTACTATTTAAAAACTTTTCCTTCACATGAGTTTAACATTGTGGCAAAAATTCTGAGTTCATGTAACAAATTATAATTTTTCCTCATTGATTATTAAGTTTGCTTTGCATAATTTCAGTTTGCATGATCATTTTGTGGTTCCAAAGTGAGAATTGTGTGTATATTTAATAATATAGCCTCAAAATGTATAAATCAAAAACTGATAAAAAAAAAAAAAAAAAGAAGCAGAAAGGGGTGCCTGGGTGGCTCAGTGGGTTAAGCCTCTGCCTTTGGCTCAGGTCATGATCTCAGGGTCCTGGGATCGAGCCCCGCATCAGGCTCTCTGCTCAGCAGTGAGCCTGCTTCCCCCTCTTTCTGCCTACTTGTGATCTCTCTCTCTCTCTCTGTGTCAAATAAATAAATAAAATCTTTAAAAAAAAAAGAAGCAGAAAAACTCAAGATTACAGTGGGAGTTTCTAAAAGTATCACCCATAAACTGATAGAAACAGTGCACAGAATATCAAGAAAATATATGTATATATACTATATATGTACACATATAGTGTGTATATATATATATATATATAGGATATATATATATATTAATGACATAGAGACTTTCAACATGATGATGGGTGAATTTAATTTATCTTAAATGTATAGAATGCTCTATCCAATAATTTCAGAGTACATATGGCTTTCAAAGTACATGGAATATTTGCTAGTATTGACCATATGCCAGTCCATAATTCAAGGCTCAATAAATTACAAAGGATTGAAACCATACAGGATATACTCTTTGACCATGGAAGAAAGACTGTAGCTAAGAACCAAAAACAAAAAGATAACCAGAAAACCCACCAATGTTTAGAAGTTAAACAGCATACTTGTATATAATTCAGTGGTCAAAAAAAAAAAAAAAGAAATCAAATGAAAATTAGAAAAATATGTTTGAACCAAGTGATAACAGAAATAAGATATGCAAAACTTTTAGGATGTCGCCACAGTCACACTTAGAAGGAATAATATGGCCTTAATGCATATATTAACAAAAGAAAAGAAGCCAAAAAAATAATTATCTGTGCATCATCTCAAGTTAGTAGGAAAAAAAGAGCAAATTAAATACAAACATAAAGGAAATAATGAAAATAAGAGCACACAAGTATTTTCTTTTTTTTTTTTTTTCATTTTTTTCCTTCCTTTTAGGTTTATACAAATACATTCCTTTTATCTATATATACCTACAGATACATACATATGCACACTCATAGACTATATATATTTTCTTTGGCTGGTTCTATAAGAAGATTAATAAAACTTTAGCAAGATTGACTAAAAAATAAATAAATAAAAAAAGAAGCCAAAATCTAGCAGTATCATGAGTGAAAAAAAAATTTCTAGAGGTGGAAACATTACAAAGAAAATAAGAGAACATTACAGGAAACTTAATGCCAATAAATTCAAAGTTTTGGGGAAAAATGCACAAACTAATTGAAAAATCCGACTTACCAAAACTGACCTAAGTAGAAATAGAAAACCTAAATTCTTCTACATTCCTTTTAAAATTTTAACTCATTGAAATAAGTCAAGCAGAGAGAGTCAATTATCATATGGTTTCAGTTATTTGTGGAGCATAACAAATAGCATGGAGGACAAGGGGAGATGGAGAGGAGAAGGGAGTTGAAGGAAATTGGAAGGGGAGGTGAACCATGAGAGACTATGGACTCTGAAAAACGATCTGAGAATTTTGAAGGGGTGGGGCGTGGGAGGTTGGGGGCACCAGGTGGTGGGTGTTGTAGAGGGCACGGATTGCATGGAGCACTGGGTGTGGTGCAAAAATAATGAATACTGTTATGCTGAAAAAATAAAAAAATTTAAAAAAAATTTTAACTCATAATTTAAATTTTTTCTCAAAGAAAAAACAGGGTCAGATAGCTTTACTGATGAATATTTCCAAAATTAACACCAACCTTACACAACATATTCCATAGATCTAGTGGGGAACGAAACTTATTTTAGAAGTCAAATCTAGCCTTCATCATATAAAATCTGATAAAACAGTAAAATAAAATCTAAAAAATAAGAGCCAACCTCTCATGAACAAAGATGAGAAAACACTTAAAATATTCAAAAACATAACCTAAAACTATTGACAAAGGATTACACATCACCTCCCAATTGTTATTTTTTTCCAGGTATGTAAGCTTAGTTTAACATTTAGAAGTTTATCAAAGTAAGTCAAGGCTTTGGCAGAACAGAAGACAACATAATGTGATCAACTCAATAGATGTAGAAAAGGCATTTGGTAAAATTCAACTCCCTTCTCTCAGAAAACTATAAAATGTTAGGAGAAATTAAGGAAGACTTAAGGAAGAAGTTGAAGGAATATATTAGAAGACTCAATATTTTAAAGAATATTTTAATATTTTAAGTTGACCTAAAGATTTAATGAAATCCCAATCAAAATTACACCAGGGTTTCTTTCCCTATGTGGAAATGGAAGCTGATTCCAAAGTTTATACAAAAATTGAAAGGACCAAGAACAGCTAATGCAATCTGGGATCAAAGGCATGTGTTGTGATGAGCACTGGGTGTTATATGCAAATAATGAATCGTGGAACACTACATCAAAAACTAATGAATGGTGTACTGTATGGTGACTAACATAACATACTAATAAAAAAAGGAACAAAGTTTTAGGACTTGTATTATCCAATTTTAAGATTCACCAAAAATTTACCATAATTAAGAGTATAGTATTGAAGCAAGAACATACAGACCAGTAAAACAAAACATTGACTCAATAAATGCACAAAATACATATTGCTAGTTGACTTATGACAAAGGTACACAGTACAACATAGAAGGAAAGAGAAAATATGAGTTTGAATAAGAGTAGTTCTAGATGTACTGAAGATCAAAAGAGGAAAAATTCTTGATCTCTACCTCACACCTTATATAAAAATTCCAGATGGTTTGTAGACCTGCATACAAAAGATAAAATAATAACAGGTCTAAAAGATAATACAGTAAAGTATATCTTTGTGCCAGGCAAAGTTTTCTTAATACCGTATGTGAAAAGCAGTTAACCATAAAGGGAAAGAAAGATCAACTGGAATTTTTTAAAATTTAGAAATTCTATTCATCTAAAGATAATACAAAAAAATAAGAAAAAGTAAGCCATGGTATTGGAAGAAACTAAATAACATATAACCAAAAAAGGATTACATTCAGAAACTTGTAAAGAAATCACATAAATGGGGGCAGCTGGGTGGCTCAGTGGGTTAAAGCCTCTGTCTTCAGCTCAGGTCATGATCCCAGGGTCCTGGGATTGAGCCTCGAATCGGGCTCTCTGCTCAGCAGGGAGCCTGCTTCTCTCTTTCTCTGCCTGCCTCTCTGCCTACTTGTGATCTCTGTCTGTCAAATAAATAAATAAAATTTTTAAAAAAAATCACATAAATGAAGAAGAAAATGACAGACAACCCAACACAAAATTGGGCAAAAGATTTGTATATGCCCTCCAGGAAAAAAGGAAAAGAAAAGGGATGAACAAAGGGCCAGTATAATTTAAAAGACTCCCAAACTTATTAGTTGATATGAAAATGCAATGGACACAATGGAGGAGACACTTTTATATGCCCAACAGAATGGCTAGAATTAAGACTCGAAATACCAAGTATTGGTGAAAATGTGAAATAGTTGGAAGACTCATGAGCCTCTGGTGGGAGTTTAAATTAGTACAACAACTATGGAAGCTTATTGGAATTACCTAGTAAAGCTTATAATCTGCTTACCAATGATCTAGCAGTTCCAATTATATCCAACTGTTTATATACATTCACCAAAAGGAATGCACAGAAATGTTTATAGTAGAACTATGCATAATACCGTAGAGAAAACCTGGAAATAACCCAAATGTCCATCAGTATGGATAAATAAATTGTGGCATATTCACACACTAGAATGCTACACAGCCATGGAAATGAACTCTACTGCCACACACAGTAGCATTCTCACAAACAGAATGTTGAATAAGAAAGAATGACACACAAAATTACACACTCAAGTGTTTCACATAACGTTCAAAAAAAGAAAAAAACGCAATCTCTGTGACAGAACTAAGAAGAGTAGATGCCTCTGTGCTACCATAACCGAGAAGGGCAAGGAGAGTGTTTTCGGGGAGATCATTGCTCCATTTCTTGATATGTGTGATGGGCAGAGAGGATGTTCACTCTAAAAATGTACTGATCTGTGCATTTCTGATGTTTGCACTTTTCTGTGTGTGTGTTACACTTTGGTAAGTCAATTTTTTTTACAAAAAAAAAGAAGTCCAAAATTCAAAAAGAGGTGAAAATAAATCAAAATATTAAAAACATTCAGAAAAACAGAAGGAAATTTCCAGACAAGCCATTCCAGCCTATCATTTTACACACACACACACACTCTCTCTCTCTCTCTCTCTCTCTCTCTCTCTATCCGTAGCCTTCACAAAGAACCATTTGGGTCACTTACTTTGAGCCAAACCTCATCCTCTCTCTCCAGGCTACCTTCCGTCTGCTCACTTCTTTTATTCTGAGGTCTATTTCCATTGGTGACACAGGGAAACCAGCCAGTAAGGGGAGGGTGCTCTGGTGACTCTGGATGATAGGATGTGCAAATCTGAAATGCAATTTTAACCAAAAGTTAAATGTGCAGGGTGCGAGATCAGTGAAGACAAAGAAATTCTGTAGCTCAAAACCAAGGTCTTCCTCTCTCTGAGTACTTAGTGGTTACTGGCAGAGAACTTTTCTCAGTATGGAAGAATGTTCTCTGCCAGACAGGATATAACTTACCTGGATAGAAAAACACACATGGTAACTCTCAGCCCACCCTCAACCCAGAGATCTTGCCCAAAGAACAGTCCCGGCACATTTCAGGGTGACTGCTCAGAGAATTAGCCACAGAATGCTGTCCAGGATGCTGTATCTTTCCCAGGCAGGATCCACCATTCTGGGAGTGAGGCTACTGAGTCAGGGAGCCACCGAGCATTCGGCTGGGTTTAGAAGCCAGGGAACAAACCCCAGAAAATTTCTCCCACTCTACATTAGGAAGACAGACAAGCTAGGCTACAAGCCACTTGAGAGAGCTGTTCCTAAGTATCAGAATTTTCCAACCCCCCTGGTTTCCTGTCCTTGGGCACCAAGAACTCTTGAGAAAGATGCCCGATTTCACTGAAGAAGCATGGTAGACACAGCTACATGTCCTCCCCCCGCCATCCATTTCCCCTTACTTTCTTATTAACAAACTCCAATTTTGTTCAAGGTGGCAGTGAACCAAGTGATACATGCTCATCTCCTCAGACTCCTTTACAACCAAGGGAGATGAAGTGACCTGGATATGACCAATAAGATGTTGCTGGGAGTCTGTAGTATTAAACTTCTGGAAAAGCTGCCATGATTTTCCAAATGAAATGGGAAAGACTCGGCTAGCATACACCTATTTCCCTGTGAACTTCCCCCATCTTCCTGCCTGGAATGCTGACTTCATGCCTGGAGGAGTCATCTTATGAGGAGGAGGAAGGAAGCTGCAAGCCAAGGACGGAAAGAGTTAGAATCTAGAAGATGCCTAGGTCCTTGAGGAGTTTCTTGAACTGGACCACCAGCCGTGGCTGGTTTCTCAGTTTCTTGGGGGTGTCTGCTTAAGTATAAAATTCAGTGATTTCATCCTGGCCTAAAATACTTAGAAAACTTAATCTCACTTCTGTTGAAAGGAAGGTATATTGCTTATTGCTATGATAAATGGAAGAGTTTAGTTGGCAATGGATGCATCTGGAATAGTACCCAAAAGCCAAAGCCCTTAATATTTTTTTCAGTATTCAACTATAATTCATAGAAGTCAGTCCTTAAAGTCCTCAGAGGATCTCCTATTTATTTAGGTGGAGATTTCATGGGAAGTTGTATGCCTACGAATTTGTTTTTGTACTAATTGTAGAATTTTTTTAAATTGAATTATACTTTGATCTTTAATATATTTTAAATTCCATTTGATCCTTGTAATAAACCATTGAGTCAGATGGTTTTTATTACTATGATCCATTTTACATATGAAAACACTGGAGCCCAGAGAGGTTAAGTGACCTGTCAAATCTCACTTAGTAATAATAATAGTAGGAGTAGTAGCAATACCACCGAATTCAGTATTGTAATCCAAGCAATCTGGCTCTTTACTACTTCTTTTTCTTGATTTAAAATAAATCCTCCCATACACAAAGCTCAAGTGTAATTTCTGATATTTATAAATCTGAGGTTAATTCTGAGGTACTCTGTATCCCTTAGAGTGAGCTAACTGCACAGCCAAAGGCTCCTGGATGAAACCTAGTGCGGGGAAGTGGGGTGAGGGGTCTGGGGGAGGAAGATAAGACTTAACTGCCAGCCTAGAAGTGTTTCATTGAACATTACCTTATTCTGAGTTCAGGAGGGACTAAATTTGATGTCAAAGACAGGAGAGAAATGTAAGCCCCCATAAAGCATCTCAGAGAGAGAGTCACTTGACAATTCTGCTCAGCCTTAACCAATTCTTCTGGCTTGATTTACCATGGAATGAGGTTCTCCAGTTACCAAGGAAGCAGGACACTTCTTATCTTCGTGAGAGGAGTAAGCTTGGGTGGCCCACTGATCCAGGTATCCTTTGGGAGTATAGAGGCCACAGTCTATGATGCTGGTTTCCTTCTCAAAAGGTTCACATATCCCATCTCCCTCATATATGTAACATAGGCTTGGCTCCCCTGCCAAGAAATATGGTATAACATTTGAAAAAGTATTGTGACTATGTCATGTAAAAATCATTACATTTTTTTCTCTAGTCCAGGAAAGAGAATCCTGTTACTGCTGGCTAGTCTAATGCCTACCCCAAACATGCAGACAAGACAGACAGACAGACACAGACACAGACACACACACACACACACACACACACACACACGCACACACACACCCCTAAAGAAGGAGGATTCTTTTCATGGGAAGGGGGGTAGAATCCATCTGTGTAATAAAAGGTATAGAAAGGGGTGGATTTTGTGAATAAAGAATAGGGAGAGGGGCACCTGGGTGGCTCAATGGGTTAAAGCCTCTGCCTTCAGCTCAGGTCATGATCCCAGGGTCCTGGGATCGAGCCCCGCATCGGGCTCTCTGCTCAGCAGGGAGCCTGCTTCCCTTCCTCTCTCTCTGCCTGCCTCTCTGTCTACTTGTAATCTCTATCTGTCAAATAAATAAATAAAATCTTAAAAGGAAAAAAAAAGAATAGGGAGAAAAAAAGTAAGCTGGAGGTAGAAAGAAATGTTAAGGCACCACGAAGCAAGATCCTGAGGGAAGAAGAAGCTAAAAGAGCAGTAAGTAGAAGAAGAGAAGTTACAAAAATGGTATGATGTGTCATGCACCTGGACCCCCTTCATGGTTTTTGAAATATCAAAGTAGTTGAGGGATTTATTTTCGATTACTCTTTGTAGCTGAATTCTTTCTTCTACTAACTGTGCCACTGCTTGGACACAAACACTGGGTTTTTGAGGCTTACGTACATCTTCTCCCCTTTTGACTTGCAACAACTGTGTGGGGTGGGCATTTTTTGTTTGTGTCACACGTGGGAAACATGTTGCCAAAAGTCTCTCGATACATAAGCATCGGAGCTTGGATTTGAGCTAGGCCACAGGAGGCGGGTTCAGCGGGGTCTCCATCAAGCTGAGGAGACCATTTTCAAAAGCAAACACATGAGAAGTGAGGCTGTGTGCAAACCTGTGGGACTATTGGGACATGAGTTTGTGTCTCCTGGTTGAGGCCCATCCTCACCCAGGATAACTCTGCCTGAGTGAACAGTACCAGCTACAGGGACATGACTAGCTTTCTTCAAGTGTAGAAATCTAAGGCGCAGTCCAAAAGCCACCTACTAAGTTCTCCTGCCTTTTCTACCAAAACAGTAGAACAATGAACATTAGTAACATGATTCTAATCTCCTCTTTCAACTTAAGACAATAGGACATGAAAATAATATCAAGATTTGAAAATCAATCAACATATCGGTATACATTAAGTACCATCATTACTAAAATTTACTGTTACTATACCATTCTTGTTATTTTTCATTCTTCACAATACCACAGGGATGTGGAAGTGATTTTTCAGTGACTTATCAGCACATATCTACTAATTATTTTCCTTCATAACTACTTCCAGTCTAAGACCCCTCTCTGTGGTAAATCTGTCTCTGTTTGCCAGGAATAAACCAATGTTCCTAGGATTTGGTTCTAAGCCTACTTTGGGTTTTAAACTCCTGCTTCCCATCAAACCCCTGGCCTTCCCAAATCACTCCCCCAAAGTCAATACACATGTATTTGGAATGACTTCCTCTCTCTCGTAATATACACATATATGTATACTTACATGTATATGTGTTCATGTACATAAATGTTTATTTTATGCATCTTTGCATGTATTTTATGTATATATGTACATATATATTTTTATAATGTATTTTATAATGTGTATGTATATATTTTGTTTCTCTACAACACAATGAATGTTTCTTCTTGCTTCTATTATTTTTTTTTTTACCATGGACTTAAAATTTTTGCCTGTTTTTTCAAGTCCATCTAAAAATAACAGAGCACTTCTGGGGCACCTGGGTGGCTCAGTGGGTTAAGCCTCTGCCTTCAGCCCAGGTCATGATCTCAGGGTCCTGGGATCAGGCCCCCATCAGGCTCTCTGCTTGGTGGGGAAACTTGTTTCCCCCTCCTTCTGCCTGCCTCTCTGCCTACTTGTGATCTCTCTCTCTCTCTGTCCAATAAATAAATAAAATCTTTTTTAAAATTTTTTTAATTTTTTTAAATTTCTTTTCAGCATAACAGAATTCATTGTTTTTGCACCACACCCAGTGCTCCATGCGATCCGTGCCCTCTCCAATACCCACCACCTGGTTCCCCCAACCTCCCACCCCCCGCCCCTTCAAACCCCTCAGATTGTTTTTCAGAGTTCATAGTCTCTCATGGTTCACCTCCCCTTCCAATTTCCCCCAACTCCCTTCTCCTCTCTAACTCCCCTTGTCCTCCATGCTATTTGTTATGCTCCACAAATAAGTGAAACCATATGATAATTGACTCTCTCTGCTTGACTTATTTCACTCAGCATAATCTCTTCCAGTCCTGTCCATGTTGCTACAAAAGTTGGGTATTCATCCTTTCTGATGGAGGCATCATACTCCATAGTGTATATGGACCACATCTTCCTTATCCATTCGTCCGTTGAAGGGCATCTTGGTTCTTTCCACAGTTTGGCGACCGTGGCCATTGCTGCTATAAACATTGGGGTACAGATGGCCCTTCTTTTCTCTACATCTGTATCTTTGGGGTAAATACCCAGTAGTGCAATTGCAGGGTCATAGGGAAGCTCTATTTTTAATTTCTTGAGGAATCTCCACACTGTTTTCCAAAGTGGCTGCACCAACTTGCATTCCCACTAACAGTGTAAGAGGGCTCCCCTTTCTCCACATCCTCTCCAACACATGTTGTTTCCTGTCTTGCTAATTTTGGCCATTCTAACTGGTATAAGGTGGTATCTCAATGTGGTTTTAATTTGAATCTCCCTGATGGCTAGTGATGATGATTTCAAGCTTTACTACAAAGCTGTGATCACCAAGACAGCATGGTACTGGCATAAAAACAGACACATAGACCAGTGGAACAGAGTAGAGAGCCCAGATATGAACCCTCAACTCTATGGTCAAATAATCTTCGACAAAGCAGGAAAAAATATACAGTGGAAAAAAGACAGTCTCTTCAATAAATGGTGCTGGAAAAACTGGACAGCTATATGTAGAAGAATGAAACTCGACCATTCTCTTACACCGTACACAAAGATAAACTCAAAATGGATAAAAGACCTCAACATGAGACAGGAATCCATCAGAATCCTGGAGGAGAACATAGGCAGTAACCTCTTCAATATCAGCCACAGCCACTTCTTTCAAGATATGTCTCCAAAGGCAAAGGAAACAAAAGTGAAGATGAACTTTTGGGACTTCATCAAGATCAAAAGCTTCTGCACAGCAAAGGAAACAGTCAACAAAACAAAGAGGCAACCCACGGAATGGGAGAAGATATTTGCAAATGACAGTACAGACAAAAGTTTGATATCCAGGATCTATAAAGAACTCCTCAAACTCAACACACACAAAACAGACAATCATATTAAAAAATGGGCAGAAGATATGAACAGATACTTCTCCAATGAAGACATACAAATGGCTATCAGACACATGAAAAAATGTTCATCATCACTAGCCATCAGGGAGATTCAAATAAATAAAATCTTTTAAAAAAATAAATAAAAATAACAGAGCACTTTTAAAACATTTCACAATCGTTCCTTCAGATCTAATATTTTTTAAGATTTTATTTATTTATTTGACGGAGAGAGAGAGAGATTACAAGTAGGCAGAGAAGCAGGCAGAGAGAGAGGGGAAAGCAGGCTCCCTGGTGAGCAGAGAGCTGGATGCAGGGCTCGATCCCAGGACCCTGAGACCATGACCTGAGCTGAAGGCAGAGGCCTAACGTTCTGAGCCACCCAGGTGCCCCAGACCTAATTTTTTTAAAAAATAAATTTATTTATTTATTTATTTATTTATTTATTTATTTATTTATTTATTTTAGAGAGAGAGAGCATGCATGAGTCAGAGGAGGGGTAAGGGGACAGGCAGAGAGAGAGAGAGAGAGAGAGAGAGAAGCAGACTCCCCGCTGAGCACAGAGCCTGACATGGGGCGTGATCTCACAGCCCTAAGATCATGACCTGAGCCAAAATCAAGAGTTGGACGCTGAACCAACTGAGCCACCCAGGTGCCCCTGTAACCTAATCTTTTGAGAAATAATGGAATATATGCTTAGCATACTGCAAGCTTATTATACAAGGAAACAGAAGTCTAACTGTGGATTAGATCATTTTAGCCTTGCCCTGTAAAATTAAAATAATTTAGTCATAGTTTTACTGGATTTGGAGGCTGAGAAATTTAATATGATATTTTAGATCCAAATTTAATGAAATCAAATGTGTTAGAAACAAAGCAAGGTGGGCTCTTAAGTTAAATGAGGCTTGAGCTGTACTGGAGAAGACACAGCATTTGGAGATATACTGTGTGCGTGTGTGTGTGTGTGTGTGTGTGTGTGTGTGTGTGTGTATTCAACATGAGCCTATTATGTTGCAAAAAACAAAACAAAACAAAACAAAAACACCATGCAAACAGACATGGTATTAAAATACTTGTGTACAGAAGAGGGGAGGTAATCGGTTCATTGTATTCTGCATAGCCAGACCACATCTGGAGTATTGAATTCCTTTCTGGGTATTGACCACATGAAACATGCCAAGTCAGGGTAAATAGGAAAAGGGTCTGGAAACCTAATCACATGAGGGGATGTTTGGATTGGAAAGGAGAATAACAGGGAGGCATTTCAAATATCTGAATAGTAGTCAAATAAAACAGGGAAAAAATTATCCTCTGCAGTTCCATAGCAAGGAAAAAGCACTTGAGGAAGCATTGGGAACCTGAGGTCCAGTGTTGGCCTTGCAGACCCTTGCTGTGTGCCTGTGGATAGTCACATGGTGCTCTGAGCCTCAGTTTCCAAACCAGAAAAGGGGAGAAGAATCTTCTAACAGATAAAGCCATTCTTAAACAGAATGGTGCCTGCCAAGGTGTGTCCTTTGCTGCTGAAGTAGGTAAGCAGGAGTGAGAGGCCTCTCTCTCTCAAGGATTGGCAGGAAGGATTTCCATATGGAAGGAAGCTGGATTCCCTATCACTTCAGACTGTACATGCGAAGGGATCAGGTTATCTACAGACTCATGGTGCACAGCAGGTAGCTGAATATGTTTTATTAGATGGATAGAAGGAAGACTACTAAGATTCTATAATTTTACGATTCTTCTCTAGATGGCAGGGACATTTGAGTGTTCTATACAGTATATAATACCTTAATAAATTATACATAATTATAATCATATCCTTCTTTACCTTGAGATTTAGAGGCATGAAAATATTTTTCAATGCAGTGCTCTTTAAAATAACTTTGGTGAATGGTTATGTTCCACAAAAACACTGCATACATTGGGATGGGAATTTAAAAAAATAACCTACATGTTAGAAGCCCACTGATAATGTCTTTAACCAGAATTGGGAGAAGCATTCTGGACAGCCTTCCTGTGTGGCCAGAACCTAGAGTCAAAGCCACCTAGTGATAATTTATTACTAGTGATTTTCTAGGATTAAGCAGTGTTAGGACCCTCTGTCATCTGTCATAATCTTATCTATTAGACACAGCCACCAAGAGATACTTTGTACTCCCTTTGGCTTAGAATGTCTCCTATGCTGATGCAGAGCCTCTATGATTGTACTGCTTGGCTGATGCTTTGATGTTAGACATGAGGACCCAAGAGCAATTGGTAACATTAATCAAGGAGGTTAATGTACAAGTGGTTACACATGTAGATTCTAGAGCCTTACTTCCTTTATTCAAATCCCATATAAGAGAAAGCAAGTTATTGGAACTCTCTGTGCCTCAGTTTAGTCTCCTCATACTTAATGTAAGGACTAAATGAAATTCTATATGTGAAACAGCTAAAAATGCCTAGCACACAACAGAAACATCAAACGTCACCGTTATTAGCTTCCTGCTGTATGTTACAGGATATCAAAAGCTCAGGGAAGTAAGACACAGAGACGCCTGCAGAAATAGGGCATAAGCCTAGGGGGCGCTCCTCAGCCCACCTGTACAGTGGAAGCCTTCCTCCAGCTGGCAGGTTCTTGAGCAGCCATCTCCGCTCAGAAGGTCCCCATCATCACACTCTTCTCCCAGGCTCCTAGAAGGTAAAAATATACATTCTCATACACATACATGTATAAAATAATTTTTCTTGTTCAGTTACTCTTATTTTAAGTTCTTAAAATTCCCAATTATTTATTAAGGAGTACAAGTTGGGGAAAAGCAGGAGTTAAAAATGTTTTTATGGAAAAAGTAGCTCGTGGCTCAGAAACCTCTAGGAGATCCACGAGGGTCCTGCTAGTGTTTCCGGTGGGCGGCATTAAGATAGAAAACGCCTACCAGCCCTATGATGAGTGAAGTCTTAGAAACGGTTGGTTTGGTGAGGAGGAAACCTGCTGGTCTATATATGGTTCTGTTTTCTATTCATTTTTACCTGATAATTTTTTTTAAGATTTTATTTATTTATTTGACAGAGAGAAACACAGCAAGAGAGGGAACACAAGGAGGGGAAGTGAGAGAGGGAGAAGAAGCAGGTTTCCTGCCGAGGAGGGAGCCTGATTCGGGGCTCGATCCCTGGACGCTGGGATCATGGCCTGAGCCGAAGGCAGACACTTAACCAACTGAGGCACCCACGCGCCGCTTTACCTGATATTTCTTTATGTTTTCATTGTTTTCTTCTATCTATGTGCAGTTGTTGTTAAACTTAGGATTTTGTAGAACTGAAAGCTCCTGTTCTGTATACCAAGAGACTCAGCACCCTGAGTGCTGCCAGGTCAGCCAGGGCAAAGCTGAGGCTCCGTCTTGGTCCTCATTCCCTACTACTACCACCTGGTGGCAGCTATCATGTATTGCAGGGAGACCTGAATACTGGGAGAAGAAAAATGTCATTGTTTTGTTTCGAACCTGGAACACTGACACAGCTGATGACTAATTTGGATCGGGGTGGGAGAGTTAGTTTAGACTGAGGGCTGCAAGAATCATACCATGAGAACAAAAAGGATAACACAAATGTGGCCATTGTAAAATGGATTGAGGGTTGGAGTGCCTGGGTGGCTCAGTTGCCTGTGCATCTGCTTCTTGATTTTTGGCTCAGGGCCTGCTCTCTGGGTCCTGGAGTCTAGCCCTGGGTCCTGGATTGGGCTTTGTGCTCAGCGGGGAGTCTGCTGGAGATTCTCTCCCTCTTCCTTTCCCTCTGACTCTCCCCTCCACTCTCTCTCTCTCTCTTACTCACCCACTCTCTCAAATAAATAAATCTTTTTAAAAAAAAGGATTGAGGGGGTACCATTTTTTTCTTTTTGACTTTGCACCATGTCCACAACAGACACATATTTTAACTCAAGTAGATAAACGGTGCTGGTATGCTAATGTGTTTTCAGACCCAGGACATGACTAACTGTTGTTTAAAGGACACCTCCTCACGAGGACAGAGTAAAGACTAAGTAATTAGATATGAGGATGCTTTAAACGGAACTAAAATCATGCTATAAATGCAATTATATAATGATATTTTAAATGGTAGGACGTAAATGGAGAAAAGATAACAGAGCTATGAAAAACATGATTGAAGAAATTAAGGAAACTTCAAATTCCTTTTTACTTTGAAGACAATCTCGACAGTTAATACAAGCATGTTGTATATCCTCTCATTCTCTGCTATCCAGCAGAAACAGGAGAGCCATACATAACACCTTTGATTTTCTAGTAGTCACATTAGAAAAAACAAAAAGTAGAATTAGTTTTGATACCACATTTCATCTAACCCAATATATCCAAAATACTGCCATTTCAGTAAATAATCAGTATAAAAATTCTTAAATTTTTTTTAAATTTTTTTATTGATTTGTTAGAGAGAGAGAGACAGAGCACGAGCACAGGCAGACAGAGTGGCAGGCTAGAGGCAGAGGGAGAAGCAGGCTCCCTGCCGAGCAAGGAGCCTGATGTGGGACTCGATCCCAGGATGCTGGGATCATGACCTGAGCCGAAGGCAGCCGCTTAACCAACTGAGCCACCCAGGCGTCCCTGTAATCAGTATAAAAACTCTTAATGAGGGGGAGGAGTCAAGATGGCGGAGAAGTAGCAGGCTGAGACTACTTCGGGTAGCGGGAGATCAGCTAAATAGCTTATCTAAAGATTGCAAACACCTACAAATCCAATGGGAGATTGAAGAGAAGAAGAACAGCAATTACAAAAACAGAAAATCAACCACTTTCTGCAAGGTAGGACTGGCGGAAAAGTGAATCCAAAGCGACGGGAAGATAGACCGCGGGGGGAGGGGCCGGCTCCCGGCGAGCGGCGGAGCAACGGAGCAAAATCAGGACTTTTAAAAGTCTGTTCCGCTGAGGGACATCGCTCCAGAGGCTTAACTGGGGTGAAGCCAGGCAGGGTCAGCGCGGCCTCAGCTCCCGCAGGGTCGCAGAAGGATCGGGGGTGTCTGAGTGTCGCAGAGCTTACCGGTATTAGAACGGGGAAGCCGGCTACAGAGACAGAGCCGAGGAGTGACTCTCAGCTCGGGGTTGCCTTGAACCGGTCGCAGGCTTGGTCAGCTCGGAGCGCGGCCGGAGGCCAGGGTGGCGGGAGTCATTGGGCGCTGTTCTCTGAGGGCGCACTGAGGAGTGGGGCCCCGGGCTCTTGGCTCCCCCGGGCCGGAGACCTGGAGGCCGCCATCTTCATTCCCGCCCTCCGGACTCTACGGAAAGCGCTCAGGGAACAAAAGCTCCCGAAAGCAAACCCAGCAAACCCGAGCAGATTACTCAGCACGGCCCCGGGTAAGGGCGGTGCAACTCCGCCTGGGGCAAAGACGCTTGAGAATCACTACAACAGGCCCCTCCCCCAGAAGATCAACGGGAAACCCAGCCAGGACCAAGTTCACCTACCAAGGAGAGCGGCGGAATTCCAGTGGAGAAGAAAGCAAAGCATGGAACTCATGGCTTTCTCCCCATGATTTTTTAGCCTTGCAGTTAATTTAATTTTTTTTCTCTTTTTCAATTTTTTTTCTTTTTCTCTTCTTCTGCTAAATTTTTTTTAACTTTTACCGTTTTCTTTTTTTAACGTTTTTAAAATAGTTTATCTAATATATATATATATTTTTTCCTCTTTTTATATTTTTTCTTTATCGGCTTTCTTTTTTTTAATAGTTTCTTTTTTTTCTTTTCTTTTTTTTTTTCTTTCTTTCTGAACCCCTTTTTATCCCCTTTCTCCCCCCTCACAATTCGGGATCTCTTCTGATTTGGCTAAAGCATATTTTCCTGGGGTTGTTGCCACCCTTTTAGTATTTTACTTGCTCCTTCATAAACTCTTATCTGGACAAAATGACAAGGCGGAAAAATTCACAACAAAAAAAAGAACAAGAGGCAGTGCCAAAGGCTAGGGACCTAATCAATACAGACATTGGTAATATGTCAGATATAGAGTTCAGAATGACGATTCTCAAGGTTCTAGCTGGGCTTGAAAAAGGCATGGAAGATATTAAAGCAACCCTCTCGGGAGATAGAAAAGCCCTTTCTGGAGAAATAAAAGAACTAAAATCTAACCAAGTTGAAATCAAAAAAGCTATTAATGAGGTGCAATCAAAAATGGAGGCTCTCACTGCTAGGATAAATGAGGCAGAAGAAAGAATTAGCGATATAGAAGACCAAATGACAGAGAATAAAGAAGCTGAGCAAAAGAGGGACAAACAGCTACTGGACCACGAGGGGAGAATTCGAGAGATAAGTGACACCATAAGACGAAACAACATTAGAATAATTGGGATTCCAGAAGAAGAGGAAACAGAGAGGGGAGCAGAAGGTATATTGGAGAGAATTATTGGAGAGAATTTCCCCACTATGGCAAAGGGAACAAGCATCAAAATTCAGGAGGTTCAGAGAACCCCCCTGAAAATCAATAAGAATAGGTCCACACCCCGTCACCTAATAGTAAAATTTACAAGTCTTAGTGACAAAGAAAAGATCCTGAAGGCAGCCCGGGAAAAGAAGTCTGTAACGTACAATGGTAAAAATATTAGATTGGCATCAGACTTATCCACAGAGACCTGGCAGGCCAGAAAAAGCTGGCATGATATATTCAGAGTACTAAATGAGAAAAACATGCAGCCAAGAATACTATATCCAGCTAGGCTATCATTGAAAATAGAAGGAGAGATTAAAAGCTTCCAGGACAAACAAAAACTGAAAGAATTTGCAAATACCAAACCAGCTCTACAGGAAATATTGAAAGGGGTCCTCTAAGCAAAGAGAGACCCTCAAAGTAGTAGATCAGAAAGAAACAGAGACAATATACAATAACAGTCACCTTACAGGCAATACGATGGCACTAAATTCATATCTCTCAATACTTACCCTGAATGTGAATGGGCTAAATGCCCCAATCAAAAGACACAGGGTATCAGAATGGATAAAAAAACAAAACCCACCTATATGTTGCCTACAAGAAACTCATCTTTAACCCAAAGACACCTCCAGGTTTAAAGTGAGGGGGTGGAAAAGAATTTACCATGCTAATGGACATCAGAAGAAAGCAGGAGTGGCAATCCTTATATCAGATCAATTAGATTTTAAGCCAAAGACTATAATAAGAGATGAGGAAGGACACTATATCATACTCAAAGGAACTGTCCAACAAGAAGATCTAACAATTTTAAATATCTATGCCCCTAACGTGGGAGCAGCCAACTATATAAACCAATTAATAACAAAATCAAAGAAACACATCGACAAGAATACAATAATAGTAGGGGACTTGAACACTCCCCTCACTGAAATGGACAGATCATCCAAGCAAAAGATCAACAAGGAAATCAAGGCCTTAAATGACACACTGGACCAGATGGACATCACAGATATATTCAGAACATTTCATCCCAAAGCAACAGAATACACATTCTTCTCTAGTGCACATGGAACATTCTCCAGAATAGATCACATTCTTGGTCCTAAATCAAGTCTCAACCGGTATCAAAAGATTGGGATCATTCCCTGCCTATTTTCAGACCACAATGCTCTAAAGCTAGAACTCAATAACAAGAGGAAATTCGGAAAGAACCCAAATACATGGAGACTAAACAGCATCCTTCTAAAGAATGAATGGGTCAACCAGGAAATTAAAGAAGAATTGAAAAAATTTATGGAAACAAATGATAATGAAAACACAACGGTTCAGAATCTGTGGGACACAACAAAGGCAGTCCTGAGAGGAAAATATATAGCGGTACAAGCCTTTCTCAAGAAACAAGAAAGGTCTCAGGTACACAACCTAACCCTACACCTAAAGGAGGTGGAGAAAGAACAAGAAAGAAACCCTAAACCCAGCAGGAGAAGAGAAATCATAAAGATCAGAGCAGAAATCAATGAAATAGAAACCAAAAAAACAATAGAACAAATCAACGAAACGAGGAGCTGGTTCTTTGAAAGAATTAATAAGATTGATAAACCCCTGGCCAGACTTATCAAAAAGAAAAGAGAAAGGACCCAAATAAATAAAATCATGAATGAAAGAGGAGAGATCACAACGAACACCAAAGAAATACAGACAATTATAAGAACATACTATGAGCAACTCTACGCCAACAAATTTGACAATCTGGAAGAAATGGATGCATTCCTAGAGACATATAAACTACCACAACTGAACCAGGAAGAAATAGAAAGCCTGAACAGACCCATAACCAGTAAGGAGATTGAAACAGTCATCAAAAATCTCCAAACAAACAAAAGCCCAGGGCCAGATGGCATCCCGGGGGAATTCTACCAAACATTTAAAGAAGAACTAATTCCTATTCTCCTGAAACTGTTCCAAAAAGTAGAAATAGAAGGAAAACTTCCAAACTCATTTTATGAGGCCAGCATCACCTTGATCCCAAAACCAGACAAGGATCCCAACAAAAAAGAGAACTACAGACCAATATCCTTGATGAACACAGATGCAAAAATTCTCACCAAAATACTAGCCAGTAGGATTCAACAGTACATTAAAAGGATTATTCACCACGACCAAGTGGGATTTATTCCAGGGCTGCAAGGTTGGTTCAACATCCGCAAATCAATCAATGTGATACAACGCATTAATAAAAGAAAGAACAAGAACCATATGATACTCTCCATAGATGCTGAAAAAGCATTTGACAAAGTACAGCATCCCTTCCTGATCAAAACTCTTCAAAGTGTAGGGATAGAGGGCACATACCTCAATATTCTCAAAGCCATCTATGAAAAACCCACCGCAAATATCATTCTCAATGGAGAAAAACTGAAAGCTTTTCCGCTAAGGTCAGGAACACGGCAGGGATGTCCGTTATCACCACTGCTATTCAACATAGTACTAGAAGTCCTAGCCTCAGCAATCAGACAACAAAAGGAAATTAAAGGCATCCAAATCGGCAAAGAAGAAGTCAAACTATCACTCTTTGCAGATGATATGATACTATATGTGGAAAACCCAAAAGACTCCACTCCAAAACTGCTAGAACTTGTACAGGAATTCAGTAAAGTGTCAGGATATAAAATCAATGCACAGAAATCAGTTGCATTTCTCTACACCAACAACAAGACAGAAGAAAGAGAAATTAAAGAGTCCATCCCATTTACAATTGCACCCAAAACTATAAGATACCTAGGAATAAACCTAACCAAAGAGACTAAGAATCTATACTCAGAAAACGATAAAGTACTCATGAAAGAAATTGAGGAAGACACAAAGAAATGGAAAAATGTTCCATGCTCCTGGATTGGAAGAATAAATATTGTGAAAATGTCTATGCTACCTAAAGCAATCTACACATTTAATGCAATTCCTATCAAAGTACCATCCATTTTTTTCAAAGAAATGGAACAAATAATCCTAAAATGTATATGGAACCAGAAAAGACCTCGAATAGCCAAAGGAATATTGAAAAAGAAAGCCAAAGTCGGTGGCATCACAATTCCGGACTTCAAACTCTATTACAAAGCTGTCATCATCAAGACAGCATGGTACTGGCACAAAAACAGACACATAGATCAATGGAACAGAATAGAGAGCCCAGAAATAGACCCTCAACTCTATGGTCAACTCATCTTCGACAAAGCAGGAGAGAATGTCCAATGGAACAAAGAGAGCCTCTTCAATAAATGGTGTTGGGAAAATTGGACAGCCACATGCAGAAAAATGAAATTGGATCATTTCCTTACACCACACACGAAAATAGACTCAAAATGGATGAAGGATCTCAATGTGAGAAAGGAATCCATCAAAATCCTCGAGGAGAACACAGGCAGCAACCTCTTCGTCCTCAGCCACAGCAACATCTTCCTTGGAACATCACCAAAGGCAAGGGAAGCAAGGGCAAAAATGAACTTTTGGGATTTTATCAAGATCAAAAGCTTTTGCACAGCAAAGGAAACAGTGAACAAAACCAAAAGACAACTGACAGAATGGGAGAAGATATTTGCAAATGACATATCAGATAAAGGGCTAGTGTCCAAAATCTATAAAGAACTTAGCAAACTCAACACCCAAAGAACAAATAATCCAATCAAGAAATGGGCAGAGGACATGAACAGACATTTCTGCAAAGAAGACATCCAGATGGCCAACAGACACATGAAAAAGTGCTCCATATCACTCGGCATCAGGGAAATACAAATCAAAACCACCATGAGATATCATCTCACACCAGTCAGAATGGCTAAAATTAACAAGTCAGGAAATGACAGATGCTGGCGAGGATGCGGAGAAAGGGGAACCCTCCTACACTGTTGGTGGGAATGCAAGCTGGTGCAACCACTCTGGAAAACAGCATGGAGGTTCCTCAAAATGTTGAAAATAGAACTACCCTATGACCCTGCAATTGCACTGCTGGGTATTTACCCTAAAGATACAAACGTAGTGATCCGAAGGGGCACGTGCACCCGAATGTTCATAGCAGCAATGTCTACAATAGCCAAACTATGGAAAGAACCTAGATGTCCATCAACAGACGAACGGATAAAGAAGATGTGGTATATATACACAATGGAATACTATGCAGCCATCAAAAGAAATGAAATCTTGCCATTTGCGACGACGTGGATGGAACTAGAGGGTATCATGCTTAGCGAAATAAGTCAATCGGAGAAAGATAACTATCATATGATCTCCCTGATATGAGGGAGAGGAGATGCAACATGGGGGGTTGAGGGGGTAGGAGAAGAGTAAATGAAACAAGATGGGATTGGGAGGGAGACAAACCATAAGTGACTCTTAATCTCACAAAACAAACTGAGGGTTGATGAGGGGAGGGGGTTGGGAGAGGGGGGTGGGGTTATGGATATTGGGGAGGGTATGTGCTATGGTGAGTGTTGTGAAGTGTGTAAACCTGGCGATTCGCAGACCTGTACCCCTGGGGTTAAAAATATATGTTTATAAAGCTGTAAAAAAAAAAAAAAAAAGAAAAAAGAAAGGATGAATACCCAACTTTTGTAGCAACATGGACGGGACTGGAAGAGATTATGCTGAGTGAAATAAGTCAAGCAGAGAGAGTCAATTATCATATGGTTTCACTTATTTGTGGAGCATAACAAATAGCATGGAGGACAAGGGGAGATGGAGAGGAGAAGGGAGTTGAGGGAAATTGGAAGGGGAGGTGAACCATGAGAGACTATGGACTCTGAAAAACGATCTGAGAATTTTGAAGGGGTGGGGGGTGGGAGGTTGGGGGCACCAGGTGGTGGGTATTGTAGAGGGCACGGATTGCATAGAGCACTGGGTGTGGTGCAAAAATAATGAATATTGTTATGCTGAAAAAAAAAAACTCTTAATGAAGCATATTGCATTCTTTCTTACGCATCCTATGTCTTCAAAATCTGCTGCGTATTTTTCATATCTGAGTTCAAACACATGACCTGCATTTGGATTCACCTACCCAAGTTGTTCCAAGTGTACTTAAAAGTTTTCTGATAACTGAATGAATTTTTTAAATTACTTAAAATGAAATAAAATTCCATTTCTTAGCTGCATTTGCCACATGGCAGAGGCTCAGCAGCACACATGTCTGAGGTGTCCCTCCTCGGACAGACTGAGATGTTCACTTCCAAACGAATGCGGCTCATAAGCTCAGGGCCTGCCCTCTCCTTGTTTTGGCAGTCTGACTGCAGGGTTCTCCAACGTGACAAAAACATCTATTAACATTAGAGTCTCAGGATGACTTCTGGGAGATCTGTGATTCCCTTAGATTGAATCTATACACTTCTCAGATTTAAAGCAGTGGGTTAAACAACTTGTGTCTCTCCTTGTGTGTATAGTGGAGGGCCTCCAGTGGTGACAAAGCTACAATTCAGAGACAACTTCTCACTGGAAGGCAGAACAAAGTGTGACTCTTTACAGAGAGGGAGGACAGACAGAAGTGTAAACGAGCGTTTGGATGAGGGATCTTGTGAGGCCCAGGAGCAAAGTAGCTGCTGCTTCAGGTGAAGCTGTTTGGAGGCACAGGAAAGAATGTATAAGAGCAAGTTGGGAAGATGGCTCTTCGCCCTGTGTGCCCCAGACCCCCAGGCAGATGTGGCGTCCGGGGGCCTCAAGGTGGCCTCCATCAGAGAACTGCTGGATGAGAGGCTACAACATAGGACAGAGTGTTTTGCTTGAGGAGGGCTCTGGCTGCGGAGTAGTGGTAACCAAGCTCCTCAAACAGCTTAGGGGGCAGGTGGCAGGCTTGGAGGCAGTCGGAGCAAGACAGCATTCTGTGCCTATGTGAGGCATCCCCCACTGAGATGGAGGAAGGGAGATGGAAAGCTGAGACTCAGTGAGGCAGAAGGTGGCAGCCAGCTAGCAAGGTCTGGGTGTTAGTAAGGTTTGGCTTATACCAAATGTTAAAGATCTTAAAGATCAAAATAAGAAGCAGTGTTTATTGATTGCTAAATGATGGGAGGGGATCCCCAGAAAGGCTACAGAAGTTTTCCTATGAGGGCCTCAGGATACCATGTCTTTTCACCTAGTCTGGGAAATTAAAAATAGGCCATCTTATTAAGATGCAGAATTAAAGACAAATCACAGTGCCTGGTCACCCAGCCTCCTACACCCCCAGCTCTATATAACTAACATATTAGGATTAATGAGCATTCAGTACAGGTGCCCATAGGGCAACTGGCGGGACATGGGAATCTTCAGTGCTAGATTTGGGAAAGTCCTAGATACACCAGAGTGAATTAGACACTTAGGCTGATATCACAAATGGGAAACAGAAAGAGGAACATGGTATGTTCAAGAAGCCAAACTAGTGATTTCATCTTTACCTTGGTGGTTTTACAGAATGGATGTAAATTACATTATAGTCAAGTCTTCCAGGGGCCAAATGAGTCAGTGAAGCTCAAAAGGCTATTCCAAACTTTCCTCAGGTCACACAGCTCCTTAGCGTAAGATGGGCCACTGATCCAGAGGGTCCCCTCACATTGTCTGTTAGCATCATCTGACAAGTCACCTTCTCCCCTATAAACTCCTTCTCTCAATCACTGCCCAGCAGATGTCCTCTGAAACCTTAAGTGCTGTCCCCTCCCCGAATCAGCCCCGATATCTCAGTCCTCTGTGGGTGAGTTCTAAGTAAAAGTGAGCTTCTCCTTAACTAAGACGTGGGTGACCTCTCAAGATCACCACCAGGTCCTAGATCTTGTTTTTTTGTTTGTTTGTTTGTTTGTTTGTTTGTTTTTGACAGAGAGAGATCACAAGTAGGCAGAGAGGCAGGCAGAGAGAGAGAGGAAGGGAAGCAGGCTCCCTGCTGAGCAGAGAGCCCGATGCGGGACTCGATCCCAAGACCCCGAGATCATGACCTGAGCCGAAGGCAGCGGCTTAACCCACTGAGCCACCCAGGCGCCCATAGATCTTGTTTAATGCTAGAATCACACAGTGCCCCCAATTTCCAGAACAAGTCAAACTAAAACTCAAGAGGAACCCTCCCGGTCTGAGCCGGGCAAGGCATTCTTGCTCACACAGTCTCAGGCACCCGATACTCACCCCGCCACCTTCCCATCTCCGCAGTAAGGCGCTCCATGGATATGGCTCAGCGGAGGCGAAGCTTCTCCCAGTTCTGTACCAGCTTCAGCTTGAACTTGGTATTGATACTTCTGCCCTGGTGTGACCTCCCTGTGGAAACCAATGAGCCATGACCACTACATCCAGAAAGTGCGATGTTGCCCTGGGTCCTTCGCAGGTGGTTTACAGGGATTTAGAAGATATTTTATGGGGAACATCAAGGTTAAACAAATGTCACATTATGTGAAACAGAGATCAGGGCACAGAGTCCTACCCAGCAGCAGAATGTTTGGAAGCATATTGGCTTCTGTGTTCCAAGTACGGTCTAGTGATTGCCCAACAAATACCGGCTGAGCTACCACCGAATTAAATAATGGTCCTGCCGAGTCTAGGAGGATGACATTTCAAGTATACCTTGATTGGGTTAAAAAAAAAAAGTCAACAAGTAACTATTGGGAAACTAGTCTTCTGTACACTTGAAGTCATCAAAGAAACTGAAGTGGAAAGCTGCGGTGTTTGGACTCAACAAGGCCCTTCCCGGGTCTGTGGATCACAGTTTTCTCATCTCTCAAGAGAATTCTTATCTTAAAGAGACAGAGTCCTTAGAGGCAAAGAAGACCTCTCCCAGAAGGAGGTGAGAACACCTTCCACCATCATTTCGAGGATGCCAGAAATCCTACAGCTAGAAATATGTTAAATTACTCCCCACCTCTAAACCTGCCAAAATGCATAGATGCCAGGAACGGAGTTTTACTGGTTGACATCAGAGATGGAAGGAGTTTATCAAACTCTCTCTAGAACCCAAGTACTCTGATCAGGTGGAGAGCATGAGAGAGTGAACATTTAAGTGAGGTCAGGGGCTCAAGAGAGCTCAAGAATTTCCAGAAGCAAATTCTCCCCTTTTCCTCTTGTCTAGTGCCTGCCCTAATTGGAAAACAATTGCCAAAGTCACGTGAGAATGGGCGTGACTTAGGGGACAAGATCTCAAAAGGTTGTTGGGACTGCCCCAAAGGCCGCTGTCACTCTCCTGCCAAGACTCTTTCTTCTTCAACAGATGCTTCAACTCAGCCACAAAGCCTCCACTCTCACTCTTAATGGTGCGAACAGCAAACGGGAAATATCACGGGGTTTCAAAAACATCTTTAAAAACCTCCGTATTGGCTTTTAGTTACTTTAATAGGAAAGACACCTAAATATTAAAGACTTCTACATTTCCACATCAGCTTTCTTTAGCTGGGAGTGCCAGATATTTCAAAAGCAAAACCAATTTCATTTCCTCATCCATTTCAACAGCTTCCCTTTTTAGGGTGGTTTCTCACACAGTCACACGTGAAAGTCTCACCCTGCAGCTGGAAATGGACTGGCTGGTAGTGTCAACATGTGTTTACCCCTTCTGTGGAGAAAACTCAGCAGCAGGTAGCCCAACCTTCAATGATCTGAATTTATAAGAGGCAGTTTGTCCCTAAGGAAAGGGAACCAAAATAAGACTCGTAAAATTGGATTTTAATCTTGAGTCTGCCATGACTAGCTCTGTTCAGTCAAATTAAGGTTAATTCTTAGTTTTCTCATCCATAAAATGGGATATTATTGACTTTAAAGGTTGTGTGTGGGTGTGTGTACACATGTGTATCTGTGTATGAGGATGTGTGTGGATATCAGGTTAGATGCCAAATGTTATAACAGCTTTCTTAGAGGAGCTCAAAACCCCATTTTTGCTTTAAAAATCTGTCCCATGATCTCGCTTTTCATTTGCATTAGCTTTGTGTCCATTCAATGTCTTCTAGTTCTGGGTGAAAGAGCAAATAGGAAAAGGAAAATGTAGTAAAAGCTCAAAGTGAACAATGCCCTCTACTTTGGTGTAGCTGTGGTAGACTGCAAAATGGCCACAGTTCCTTCTTCCCAGGTTCACGCCCCTCTGCACTGTGACTTTACTGTTCCTCCCATCAAGAGATAGAGCCCATTTTGCCACCTCTTGAATCTGGAATTAGCTGTGTGAGTTGCTTTGGCCAGAGGGACATTATCGTGAGTAATGTCTAAGCGTGTGGGGGGCTTGCCCTCTCTGCTGCTAGAGCCCTCCCACCACCACAAGAACAAGCCCACACAAAGCCTACCAGGGAATGAGAGGTCATAGGGAAAGAGGCCTTCATCTACCTGGCCACTCCAGCCCCTAGTATGCATACGAGCTTGTCTCAGACCATCTACCATGCCAGTCCTGATGAGAGCCAACCCATAGAATCATGAAAAACAGTGTTTGCTGGTTTAACCCACTTTGTTCTGTGATTATTTCCAATGCAGCAAAAACTAATATAACACTTCCAATACAACTTTCATTTTACCCCCGAGTCTCTGAGGAAAATGACAAGGCAGGGGTAATTTGCCTTTGGAGATATTAACCTCCCACTTTAGACCTTGAACTCTTCTGAGCCAATGACCCTACCTTAGTCTGTGTCCCCACCACTGAGCACACAGTACCAGGAACATGGCAGAACTCACTAAGCATAGAAGGAATAGAAGAAAGAGGAAGAGGGGATTTGGAAGAGAGAGAGAGAAAGAGGGAGGAGGAAGAGAGGGATACATGAAACACAAATCAGAAATGAGTCTTGAAATGAAGCAGGATCTGGAGGAACCTTGGCTTCCTTGCTTAGCTATGGAAGAGTTGACTACAGTCCTCAAATGTTAGTGGAGCAGTGGCACATTATCCAAAAGTTACAACAAGGAAGCAGAAATTCAACTGTGTCACCAGATAGAAGTTGACTCTGATCAACTTATTTGTGGCTAATACTCTCAGTACAGCAGAAGCTCCTAGTATAAGAACCTCCTTTTTCCATAATCCTAATGATGGCAATATTAATCAGACCACCTACTTGCCCCTTTCTGGGAAATATTTTTCTTCATCTCAGATATGCCACTTTAGAATAAAATCTTCTCTGAGATTCCGAATATTTCTCCAACTAAAGGCAGGTCAGAATGGAAAAAAGTGGGGGAAAAGGGAAGCAAAACCCATTCCCAAAGCCCCAAGAAGCCCCAGGGTTTAAAAAGCCCTTCTGCCCAACTCACACATCTGTGAACTTCCTGTGAGGATCTGTCACCACCATGGGCAAGCCACTGGCAAATGGCGGCTCACGGAGAACCTGGTACTTCACAGGCCTGCAGCCAGAGCACAAGGGACTGTGGGGCTGGGAAGTCAGCAGAGCTGCATCGATTTCCATCCGCTCATCAAAGGTGTAGACTTTCACCCCCGAGACCTTCCCATCAACATGCAGTTTGATGGTGAGTGGGGTGTCACAGAAAGTGTCTAAGGGGCCCAGATGCACAGAATCCTGGTGTTCCAGCAAGATCTCTGTATCAAAGAGTGCCTGCGAGGAGTCCATGGAGAGGTAGGTGACCCAAAGGGTAAGGGTATCAGCTTGGACCGGATGCTGGAAGAGCAACTCCAGGCTACAGCCTTCCGCAGGGCAGGGGACCGTCATGTTCATATGGTACAGATGGAGCTCAGGACTCCAGGCCTGCAAGCTCGGTTCACAGGGCTGGTCCACGTCTGGAGGCCCTGAGGGAGATGAACAGAAAGACAGACGTGTTAGGAACTGCCCTGAGGTCTGAAAAGGAGTAGCTCTTATGAGCAACCAGAAAGAAGAACGAGGAAGGAGCTTTGAGCTAATGCCTACAGAAGCTGGTCAACTGAATGGGTTAGCTCTTAAGTACTAGAGAGGACAAAGGTGTAACGATGTAAAAACATTCTGTCTTGCTCCATAGCCCCTCCACATGATGCCTTTCATAAGAGGAGTCTAGCAAGGCATCAGGGATAGAGCAGCCCAGACCCCTGGTGGAAACATGAGGCTGATGCGGAAAAGGCAAGTCATGTCCTTCAAGAGTCCTTGAGCAGAGGAGAATTATTTGTACTTAGTTTATTCATAATTTAGGACAAAACACTACTTCTGAAAGCCTGTTTTACTTATGAATAAGACCAATGTTTGTTTTGGTGTGTCATTATATTCTATTTAACTAGGCTCCTCAGAAAACTTTTTCATTCCCTAAGATCACACCTTAGCAGCCCTTCCAACTGATTGCTATCCAAATTTTAAAACCACATGTTGAATTTTCCCTTTTAGTTCAGGTATGTGTGAGCAGTTATGTCACTCATGGAAGTATTTGGAAGTATTTGGTCACACATGGAAGAAATTGCAGGCAGGAAATAGAAGTATGTATTCTTGAATGGGGAAAAATGGCGATGTGGTAGCTAAGTAAAAATGAGATGGTAGAAAGTCAAATATTGGAACTGTACTAAGGTCAGTTCTATGAAAAAATCATCTACCAGGTTGTTTTTCTTCCATATCACATAAGGGGAAATTAAGAAGAAAAGTGCTAAGTTAGGAATCAGCAGAGTGATACTCTAATTGGTGCTGTGCCCTTAGCTGTGTGACCGTGGCAAGTCTTTATGAAGCCTCGATTTCCTAATTTATGAAATAAGCACTATTTAGCCCCTGGCCTACTAGGATAGTGTAGAAGAGCCATACGGTGTTCCCTAGAAACACAAATAGAATTATTTAGTCTTCAGAATTTGGAAAATAAAGAATATTTCAAAGCCCAGAGGAAACAAGTTCAAATGTATGTGTGTGTATATGTGTGTGTGTGTATGTGTTACATCTCACAGATCTTACCATCTTTTGCCTCTATTGTGAATCCATTCATTCATTTATTCATCTATTCAACAAAAATTGACTGTGTACCTCTTTCACACCTAGCACTGATGTGGGTATTGGATATAGAGTGGCAAACAAGAAAGATAAAAGATAAAAGATAAAAGCCCTCCTAATCCTTATGGTAGGTTGATAAATACAAAACTAAATTGATAAAGTGGTAATGGTATCTTTGAAGAAAAACAAAGAAGGATAAAAGACTAGAGAATAAAGGGGTAGGACCAGGGTCTCTTTTAGATTACGAAGCCAAGGAGATTCTCTCCAGAAAGATGACATTTAAGTAGGAAATGTGTCTGGTTCAATTTCCTATTCCGCATAGCATTTTAGAAAGTGGTTGGTATTCATGAAGTGTCATTAAATATATTTAGATCATATCTGCAGATACATGTGTTTGTGCACTCTGCTGGGGATTCAATCACTTTCGTTGTGTATATTTTAAATATGACTTGGGTCTCCATCTTTTCAAAGCAAAGGAAGGCCAGTATTTCTTAGCAGTATTTTCCAATAGCCATCCCCCAAAAACCAGCAGAGTAAAAGCCCTTGGAAGCCACCCCAACACCAGTGTTGTCTCAGAAAGTTTTTATTATGATCTCACGTTAAGACATGAACTGGAGGCCTTCAAAGTTGACCTGGTTTGCCTCAAGACACATTTAGAACCCAGAACTTATTCCTTTCACCTCCACAATATAACTTTAAATTTTGCCAAGAATTAAAAAGAGAGAAGTGCAGGGCCAGGGAGTTGAATGGGCATTAGACCACTGGCACAGGACAATTTGTTTGCCACAGAGATGGCCTTTTATGAAAAGCCAATCTCTACATGAGTCCAGCACAATACCAATGTGAGTTTTATAGTCACTTTCCATTCTTCCTTGAAAACTCTCATTTGAAAAAAGTTCCATAAGGTCAATCAAAATCAAGTACATTGTCTCCCTCCCAATTTCTCCTGGAGGCTCCTGCCATTTGAGTAACTAGGAACTCAAGGAGACATTTCACAGATGCTGTTGACTCTAAAACCAATGTCCTTCTTTTTTTTTTTTTTTTTGGTCAGAGTCAAGACAGCAAACCAGCTCAAGTAGGACTGTGTCCAACTCATCTTACTAAGTAGTTTTTAGGATCTTAAGGAATACAAGAGAAGGAAAAAGATGATAACTAGGTAAACAATGAAGATGGCGGTCATAGAAGACACTAAGCCATTCAACAGAAGTTGTTAAAACTCATCAACAACATTTTTCGGATTGAACTGTGATAACATTCATGCTTTAATTTGTCCTAGAGGCCTTGATATAATATGTGAGTGAGTACTAACTGAGAAGTCGGGTGAGGACCAGGAAAAGGGACAGCTAAAAACATTTGCCCCTCCTAGAGCCTAACTAAGATCACATCCAAAGCACAACCAGTACCAGGGATTAATAGACTCATAAAATAACATAGATGAGAACGATCAGTTTGGAACACCTAGTCCACCCCACCCCCACCCAGACCAGCTTGGGCTGTACATCAATGTTCCTTGCAATGTGTTCTCTATTACTCTCCTGATAGAGATCAGCTTACACTGTTATGTGGCAAGGCTGCTTCATGGCCGGTAGGTGTGCGTAACATGGAACTCCTGAGCTCTCCCCCTGAAGTCAGCCCTTGAACTCAGCTGTCTTCTCCATCCCTCTGTCCTCTACACTGACCTCTGCTTCACCGCAGCCATTGGGCCTCCATGCTAAGCACATGGGGGACACACAAAGATACCAGGCAGTCTTTCCCAGGCCCCTGGAGATATCCAGCAAGTCACACACATAGACACACGTGCGTGTACACACACACAACCTTTTTCTCACCATGCCACCATTCCACCCTTTACCCCTACCCCCATTCTCGGCAGCTACCAAGTATAAACAAAAAAGCTATAGTCCTTTACCCACAGCCTCCTCTGGAGTCCAGTACCCTGAGGAGTCACACACACGCCGGGAAGAAGCTGTGTGCACATACTGATGGAATGTCCCATCTTCAGTGCAGGCACCACACACACTGCCTGGGACCCTGCAAAGAAAAGAGGGAAGGGAGGTGAGGGGAAGTGGTAGGATGAACTGGGATCACAAAATTCAGAAGGCCTCTGGGGTGGGGAGTGGTGATGGGCATTGAGGCCCTAGGGGGTACCTGGGAACACAACGATTTCTCAGCTCATTTCCTTCTTATGTGAACCTCATCTTTTAAAAATTCACAGTGACATGAAAATCTCAGGGTTATGAAGCAGAAGAATTTAACTAAGTCATAAAGGAAGCCTGTGGAGATGAAAGTGGTCAGCTTCCATCCTAGGAACATTCAACACAAAATAATTATAATCTGAATCTTTCAACACAAAAATCCTTACTAGGCTGACTTTCTGTAAGTCAACCAAAGGCCCCTTACGTTCCCCCAACTAAAACAGACAGCAATTTTCAGAGTAAACTTATTAGCTATATGTGGTCTTGTGTTTTAAACTCCCTACTTTAAATCACATACATAAAATAAAAGTCATGTGAAATGTGATGCTCCTTGGCTATGCATCACCTATGGGGAGCACGTCCAAATCTCTTACCATGATCCAAAGTTCTTCACTAGCTAACTCCAGCCTTACTCACTTGAGCTCTTCTATGAACGTATGTTCCCAGCACAATGAACAAATCACCTTTCCTCAAATACAACATTCATGTGAAATACGCTCTTTTCTCTCCTGAAAAATAGACTTTTCAAGGTTCTCTGCTTAGCGAACTCCTCCTCATCCTTCAAAACCCATTCAAATGTAACCTTGGCAGTGGCACTTAGTTTTACTCCTCAGCATGGTGGGCACACTCTCCTCTACATACCCACCACAGCTTCTGGCTCCTGTCTTGGGGCATTGCTCTATGGTGTTGAAAATCCCACTCCCATTCTCTCCTTTGCCTGTGAACAAGTCCACACCAAGCTCTGTTTTTTCTGCCCCCAGCAGTTAGCACAGGGACTGACCTCAGCGGTCCTTCTGTGAGAGCTTGTTTTATGGGCATCCCTGAGACTACTAGTACAGTTTACAAAGAGCCCTTTAACCACTAAATAACAAAGGGAGATGAGGCTCCTCTCTGATACTTAGAATCTTTTCAGGAGCCCAACTGTGAATGATGTATCTGAAAATGAAGACAGCAAGTCAAGTTCCCTCATAGGTAGAGAGAGAAACTGAATAGCTTGTAATATACTAGAAAAATAACATAATTGGTAAATAGAGGTAATAATTACGTTACCAGCTCCCTTTTTTTCCCCAGCTCTCATTTCTAAGCACCTTATCTGCCTAGCATTGTGCCACTAGGTGCTTTTCATAAATGATCTCTAATCCCTACGAGAACTCAGTGTTTACAAATGAGGACACTCAGGCTCAGAGAGATTAAGTCAACTGCCTAAGGTCACAGAAAGTTCCTTCGTTCCTTTGAGCAAGTTCCCCCAAACCGTCAAGTGTCCAGCACTTTGGCAGTGAAAAGGTGCAGATACATCCAACCTCTGACTCTAATCAGCACCCACTTCTGATGCGGACACAACTCCAAACCACATTTCCTTGATGTACTTGGCCTCTCCGGGCTGCCGCTGAGTGCGTGGTTGGGCTCCTCTCTGACATAAGAATTCCAAATACCTACTGGGGAGGAGTAAACATAACTCCAAGTGTGACACAAATCGCTGGGTATGTGACGTGAGTCTCCCCGACACACGTGTTGGGAGGCCTCCGCGCAGTGGCCCACCTCACTGAGAGAAGGAAGCAAATTACAGCCTTTTCTGCCAACAGACTCGCAGCATGCCAGTACTGATGTCTGCTTTATCGTAACGTTTGTACCAGAGGGAGAATTGAGAGATTAAATTGTTTACATGTGTTATATAAACTGATACAAAACTCCAGTCTGCGCATGCCCCCAGAGGACTTACTGTTCAGCCAGTCCGACCAAAGCCGCACAGGGTCACCCTTTCAGGAAGAGGATTCTTAAACACATCACATTTGTTGACTCACAGATGGAGCCCATGAGAGCTTGGGTGCTGATGACAATCAGAACTGCTTTGTAGGGTCCTTAAGTTCTAAGTGATGTCATGCACTAAGCATACATTGAGGTATCTAGGACAGGTGCCAAGATCCAGAAGGCTGGGAACACCATTTTGAAAAAGGATTTGCTGTCTTCCTCCCATCCCTGTCTCTTCCTGTCTTCTCTGCCAGGCTTCTAGGAAAGATGGAGAACATGGAAATGTGCTCCAGGGATATCCGGCTCCGTGGCCAGGGCCTGATACCCAGTGGGGAAGGGTGACACCTAGAAAAGGGGCTATCTGCATGCTACATGGGAAGCTTTAAGGTCAGAGAAACAATCTATATGGGTTTCCTGTTTCAGAAATCCCAGCGGATGCCCCACATTCACCTCTATTCAATTGTGGGGTCTTGGGCTAGCCGCCAAGTGCTTCTCCGTGCCTTGGTTTCCTAACTCACATGGTTTGTGCTCACCTCAAGGACCAGATCAGACACCTGCTGGTAAAACACACCGCACAACGCTTCACACAAAGATGGACCAGAGATGAGAGCCCCTGTCATTATTGCAAACACAGGGGCCGGTCTTGAGAGTTGAGAGCCTGCACAGGCCGCCAAGATGGAGTTCTGGCCCTGCTCGGGGAAACCACATTCCCCAACCTCCCACCAACGGTCCGATGTGTTGCTTTTCCTTCCTCTCTCCCTTTTTACAAAACTTTCCCTGGTATTCACACATACCAATATGCAAAGGATAAATAAAAGCTAATTTTAGATATAATGACTCTCTTTTAAAAACACGTATCAGGTGTCTGTGGTGGCAAGCCCAGAGACCAAGATGCAAAAGGCAGTCCTTCCCTAAGGAGTTGTGGTGGAGAGGGGCAAACAGGGAAATACCCAGATAATGACTCCACAAGGCAGCAGCCCCAAGTGGGACAGGCACCGGGCACAGCAGGAGGCGGAGAAGGCATCAGAAACACCACGCAAGCCGGTGAAGGCCCCACGCACACGTGTGGCAGACCCCCGACCCCCAGAACAGCCTGAAGGAAGGTACCTCACCTCCTTTCCACCAACACCACCATGCAAGGAGCAGGCCCCTGCTTGTCCACAATGGCTGACCTGGGCAGATAGCAAAGGCCACCTCTGCTTTGTCAGGTCGTCTTTATCACATTCGTCAACCACTTCATGGCTCCTGGAAGCCTGCCAGCTGTGACATTCCAGAGGAAACACGTGCCCGGCCCCTCGCCAAGGAGTGAGTACACAAGATGAGCCTCTAGCTTACCTGAGCGCCCCGTGAGCTCCACTAAGGAGACGGGGACAGAGCAGGATGGGGCCGGGAGGGGCAGCCCTGAGCAGTGGTGCATGTGTTGATTAATCGTTCCACACCGGGGCTCCCCCCACTCCACGTTCTTCCCCTCGTGCACAGGAAATGCCACAGAGAACACAGAGCGGCTGGCCTGGGGCAAGCGCCTCTCTCTCACCTGTCATACACAACCCCACTGACTGGAGGAAGCCAGTGGATGGTGAGGGAGGTGTGGGTCTGCCCGATGACCATGGGTGGGATGGGAATGGGGGTGGGCTTCCGACTTTGACTCCACTGCTGATACACAAGATCCAAATAGCAGTGCATCCGGGCCACCTGGTTCGGGGTGAAGCTGTTGGTGCAGTCATCATCTGTGGAGACAAAAAAAAAAAAGGAACAAGAGAGATAAAGGTCTTAACTTGGAAAGAGCACTAAGACAGGGGGGAGGTCTGCCTGGCTTGTGCCCTAAGTCACTAGCACCCAACACAATGCCTCACACTCACTGGGTTCCATTAAGACTTGCCAAATGACTAAATGTATTCTGTTCCGGAGAGTATCAAAGCTGCAAGTGGGAAAGAGAAGGCACAGAATAGCACTTGCTTATCCCTAAAGCAGGACCATTACCATGCTGTTGGACAGAGCCAAGGTAAGATTCATGCCCTGAGGCAGAAGATTGCTCCTAGCTGAAGGTTACTTATTCAGGAAACCACAAGATGGCAGTGTTTCAGCATATGGCCTTTTTATTCATGACCGTTTCTGGAGTTGCAGACACATGCTTTACATCCTGTGACTCTACCAAGGTTAGGGGGATTCAGTGGAGATGGTCGAGGAAATAGGGAACCAAAACATCGAGGATGCAGTAGGGATGGGAATGGAGGTCTCAAGCTTATTTCTGGAGCCAGCAACATCTCCCTATTAGACATAATTTTCATAAGGATGGAAAAGGAGTTATCTTAGTTTTAGGGTCACAGGGCTGGGAAAGGACTTATCTTAGTTTTAGGGCCTTTTTAAATGAGAGCACGCTAGTCAGATACTGCCCCCTGATTCTCAGATGTTTTCACAGCTCTGGCTTCTGCATCCCATTGTCTAGTCTCCCTGGCAAGGGCCACTGTGTGCTAGTTGCGGGAGGCAGGGATGCTGGCCCTCATGAATTCAATGCACCTGAATTATACACCAAAATGAGACATGAATGGAAATATATTGATAAGTCACGAGCAGGACCAGCTCACCACTCTTTTCTTCCCTTCAAAGGCATGACCAAGGTCTTGGGAATTTATCCTTATTTTTTTTTTTCTTTTTTTGGATAGTCCTAGAATTTATCACCAAACAAGCCCCTGGGCCTTACTGAAAAAATCATTTCCTTCCTTCTCCTTAGAATAAATCATCAAATCAAATCAGTCCTTACTCGTAGGGATAAATTTGAGTCCATTATCAAGAGACTATGATTAGTACTACTTTTTGCCAGAAATGAGGAAGGTGAAAGAGGACAGGAAGAGACATAATCCAGGATAACAAGACCAAAAAATAGGGTTGTTTCCAGGGCCAGGACAGTAGAACCATTTTTTAAATGAGACTATATATATATATATATATATTTTTTTTTTTTTGTAGACAAGCTGAGAATCAGCCCATGGGGCTAATGCTCAAGGAAGCAAATCTGATACCTTAAATAAAAATAATAAAATAAAGAGGGATCCTGATCTTGAGCTTAAAATTAACCAGGTCCATCTTCTTGACCACCAACTGCAAAAACAAATAGCACAGAGCCACCTTAACCCAGGAACTTCTTTCCCCATCACTATTTGAGTCTACTTCGGAATGAATGCCTAAGAACATGGCTAAGAACAAAAATAACCAAGTTCTAAGGAACAAAGGAATCTCAAGAGAGCTTTTGGTTTTGTCCCCTTTCTAAACTGTCCAAGATAAAAGTGCATTCTTCTTTCCATCTTTCGCAGAGGAGAATCCAGTCCACAAGACCTCTTAATATCTTTATATTTCTTTAAGTTCTTCAAAGTCATGAGAAAAAAGAATATGCTGTGATAAGTATCTCTGGCATAAATGACCAACCACTTCACAGTCCTCGCCACCTCCCACACCTCCACAGCCCACCCCAGCCACAAAGGGCTCCCATGTAATCATAATAGAAAATATTCCCATCAAGACTGGTGTGGTACCTGTATAGCTCATGTAGTTGCTGAATGGAGCCCCAGGGAAGTGGGTGAAGCCACAGGTGTCATTGACAGGCTCTGGGTCCTGGCACAGCTTACTCTTGGGAGTAGGGGCAGTGTCTGCACAGAGGTCTCCTGTATCCATGGACGGCACTGTCTCCCTACAGGGGTCATCACAGGATTCCCTCTCACTGACCCCTTTGAAGACATGGTAGAGTCCCAGGACATGCCCCACTTCATGGATCATAATGTTGGTATGGCCAGGCATGCCATAATAGGCTGGGTTGAGGACAACGCCACCTGCAATGGAAGGTTTGGAAAACATCTCTAAGCATGTAATGAATAGCAACCCCCGATCCTTAATTATGGCTTCTGGTAAACACCGTGTTCTATTTCAGCTTCTAAGGGAACACTTTAGAACTTCTAGTGGTGTTCAGTCCCTGCTCTTCCCTTTGGTCACAAACACCCTCTAAGCTAATCAATAAACATGTCTTTAACCCCTAGCATAGATGAGCACTGTACTGGAAGGCAGGATTAGCACTAAAGATGACATGACATGGTAGAGGGCCAGGATTCTCAGGGCTGACTACACATTAATATCACCTAGTGGAGTTAAAAAACACACATGTCTTAAAGACCTAAACATAAGACCTGAAACTATAAAAATCCTAGAGGAGAGCACAGACAGTAATATCTCTGACATTGGTTGTAGCAACATTTTTCTAGATATGTCTCCTGTGGCGAGGGAAAGAAAAGCATAAATAAACAATTGAGACTGTATCTATTAAAGCTTCTGCAGTGAAGGAAACAATCAATAAAACTAAAAGGCAACCAACTGAATAGGAAAATATTTACAAATGACACATCTGATAAAGGGCTAATATATCCAAAATATATGAAGAACTCATACAACTCAACACCCCCCAAAATAAATAATCCTATTTAAAAAATAGGCAGAATAAATGAACAGACATTTGTCAAAGAAGACATCCAGATGACCAACAGACACATGAAAAGATGTTCAACATCACTCATCATCAGGGGAACACTAGGAGGGGATATCATCTCATACCTGTCAGAATAGCTACAATCTAAAACACAGGAAACAAGTATTGAGGAAGGTGTGGAGAAATGGGAACCCTCTTGCACTGTTGGTGGGAATGTAAATCAGTGCAGCCATTCTGGAGAACAGTTACGGAGATTTCTCAAAAATTTAAAAAGAAAACTATTCTACTATCCAGTAATCGCCACTGGGTACTTACCCCTAACCTACAAAAATACTAATTCAAAGGGATACATACACCCTGATGTCTATAGCAGCATTATCTACCATAGCCAAATTATGGAAGCAGTCCAAGTGTCCATTGATAGATGAATGGATAAAGAAGAATGGAATATATATACACAATGGAAGAGTATGTGTGCGTGTATATATATATATATATACAGACATACACACACACATATGCATACACACATGTATACACAATGGAATATATATACACAATGGAAGAATGTGTGTGTGTGTGTATATATATACAGACATATACACACACATTCATACACACACATATACACAATGGAATATATATATACAATGGAAGAGTATGTGTGTGTATACACATGCACACACACACACACACACATACACACACACACAGGAACATTATTCAGCCATTAAAAAGAATGAAATCTTGCCATTTGCAACAACATGAATGGAGCTAGAGAATATCATGCTAAGCGAAATATGTCAGTCAGAGAAAGGCAAATACCATATGATTTCACTCATATGTGAAACTTAAGAAACAAAACAAATGAGCAAAGGACAAAAAAGAGAGAGATAAGCCAAGAAACAGACTCCTAACTACAGAAAACAAAATGATGGTTACCAGAGGAGAGGTGGGTGGGAGAGTGGCCAAAATAGGCGATGGCGATTAAAGAGTATGCTTGTTGTGATGAACACTAGGTGATGTATGGAATTGTTGAATCACTGTACTGTATACCTGACACTAATGTAACACTATATGTTAACTATACTGGGATTAAAGTAAAAGAAAAAATTAAAAATCCACTACACTGATAGAAATGTAAATTAGTAAAATTATGGAAAAGAGAAAGGATATTCCCCAATCTATGTTTAATTATAATTAATTCATTAAAAAAATAAACTTATATGTAGAAGCAAAAACAAACAAACAAAACCCCACAGATGTCCAAACGCTAGCCCAGATGAAATGAATCCAAATATTCAAAGATGAGGATACGTACCTCAGTATCTTTTTAAAAGATTTTATTTATTTATTCATTCATTCATTCATTCATTTGACAGAGAGAGGGGACACAAGCAGGGGGATTGGCAGACAGAGTGAGAAGCAGGCTTCCCACTGAGCAGAGAGCCTGATGTGGGGCTGTATCCCAGAACCCTGGGATCATGACCTGAGCCAAAGGCAGACACTTAACCAACTGAGCCACACAGGCATCCTGCCTCAGTATTTTTTTAAACGTCTCCAGTTGAGTTCCATTGTCTGGGTGAAAGCATATAGGGTTTAGAGCCAGGGAAGTCTGGGTCTGAACCCTGACTCTTCACATATCTGAGTTCTGAACACCTATTTGACCTTCTAGAACCTCAGTTTTATTGTCTATAAAGTGAAGATGATGACACCTACTTCTTGGTTTTTGTAGGTTTGGGTTTTCTAAAGCATTTGCCACACCATACGAGTTTAGTAATGACAGTTATGTGTGCTGCTTGTGATTTCATGATCCCTACTCACAAGAAGCCAACAACCATTGAGACAAAAGACAAGTCCAACCAAACAATCATGCAATCCAGAATGTCAGGACTGCAGAATGTCAGGACTGCAGAACTGCAGGAATATGACCCATCCTCACTTCCCCAAAATCTCCCCAAACACCAGGGGAGGTGTTTCAGAGAAAAGTTCATTGGATCCAATCTGGGCTTGGATTAAAGCAGTAGTATCATTGTAACTTTACAAAAGGAAAGGCTAAAGACTTCTAAGTGCCCCAATTTCTATGTATCTAGCTTCCCAATCCCCACTTTCCAATCCCCACTTCCTTCCTCTCCCCATGTTTGAAACCAATTGACCTTCTTTCTTTGTCTCCAAAAATTGGTAGGATCAGGCCTCATTCTCATCTTGAAGACCTGAAACAGGTCATGTCAAGAGCTCTAGAGCAACCCTCTCTGGTTGTATTTCCAGGCTGCACCTGCCCCTCTATCCCAGATCTGATCCCAATTCCCAAGACTTGCTTCATTCATCCTACCTGAGCCCTTTCTCTCTCTCAATATCCTAGTGAGTACAGCAGCCCCCCAAAAGAACAGCCCTGCCTCTCTTTCTCAGGATCATATTCCAGGGATTGTGTCTCATTCCTGAATTCTATGTGATGCCCTACAGACAACTACATACATGGCTTTATGGGTAGAGCAGAATCACAGGGTATCTGGTGCCACACCCACTGGTTTTTGCAATAAGTGACTCAGTCTGCCCATGTAGTTACTACCTCGCTGCAAAATGGCAGTTTCGAAATTCAAGTTTGAGCTTCTTCCCTTCTACTCAGACAAGTTGACATTAACCAAGCCATGCCAAGACCCATCCTGAAATAATACTGTCTACTCTCACATGTAAAACAGAGCCAGACCTTGTCTCCTTTGTGTATCTATCACTTCCAGTAAAAGTTCTTGTTCTCCAACATTAACCCTTTTTCCTTTTATAAAATTATCTTCTGTATATTTCTCTCATTTATGCATCATTATGTCAGCATAATGTTAATTTGAAAACAGATCTATTTCAGTAACAACCAGAATGCCCCATATCTGAATAAAGCCACCAAAATACAGCATTTCCACATTTCAAGATGCCAACCCCTTGATGTTTACATCAACTGCAGTACTATTCATCATCAAAGTTCATACGCCATTATGCTCTCTGCTCTCCTTCACTCACATCAGCAAAGGTACTCTAAGTGCACGGTGTTGTGTGTAAGCACCTTCACTACCTTACATCTTCCTCCACCAGACCCCTTCCCCCTACATGCACTTAACCTCTTTCCCTCTTCCTTTCCCTTCCCCAGATCTAAGCAAGGTTTAGATTTTTTTTTAAAAAATCAGACATAAATAGGACTTTGAAAGGCTACAATTCACCTATAAATGATCCACATGGAGTAGATAGTTCTTCCTAAATCATGCGGTATCCCATGGTTAAGCAGGGTTGAGAAAAAAGCAGCATGGCACACCCACCTCCTGCAGATTTACAGGTGCCTGAGAATTGTCCTGCTAAAGGCCCTGAGAAGCCCTGCAGCAATTCTGTATAACCCTTTACTTCCCAAACTCATTTGAACAGAATCTGTTTGGTGTAGAATACCTTTTGACATATAGAGCACAATTCATGGAACACTACCAAAGACAAAGAAAACTCCCAATCAATAGTTATTTTCTACCCATACGTATGGCCAGTCCACTCCAAGTCCTCTTGGGATATTCACCAGTGATAGGAGAAAGGGGTTATAGGGGCACCTGGGTAGCTGAGTTGGTTAAGCATCTGCATTTGGCTCTGGGTCATGATCTCAGGGTCCTAGGATCAAGGCCTGAGTCAGTTGGGCTCCCTGCTCAGTGAGGAGCCTGCTTCTCCTTCTTCTTCGGCTGCTCCCCCTGCTTGTATGCTCTCTCTTGCTCTCTCTCTCAAATAAATAAATAAAAAATTTTACTAAAATATTAATAAGAAGAAAGAAAGGTTATACCTGAACAGAAATAAGACTCCAAGAAGAAGGCATGGCAAAAATAGGAAAGAGGGATGACTGGGAGTGTGGTCTTGGGGACACTGGAGGAGGATATGTGGGTGGCCATTATAATAGTGGGTGTCTCATCAATCTCCAGAAGTTTTTGCCTCCACCCCAAAAGAGATATATACAAATCTAGAATATTTTCCTTTCAATAAACCAACTTATTTATAAGGAAAGGAAGAAACATAAAAATGCAAATCCTCAACGCACCCAGCAAATCTCCTCCACACAATGACAGGTGGCCAGTGTTTTCCTCCATAGCACTTGTAATGTACATTCTCCAAACAGGAGAATATAAATTTAGCCACACAACATTTAAATTTTAATTAAAAACATAAACCTTTTAACTCACTTGCTGTTACATTTTTTAATTCCAGAAATATGGGACTTTTGCCCCCAAATCACTGTATGGAACGCAGAATACTAAGCTTAGTTGCTATGTGTGTATTAGATAGAATATTGTATATTCTAATTTACAATTAAGTGCTCTGTACACCAATACATGTTGAGGGAAAAGCCCAAGGTCCTCTTACAGTAATTCTGCTCGCTAGAGCCCAAGTAATTACGAAATTGCATTAGACCGGAACTTAAGGAACCTGGAACATGGTCCTTATACTAACTAGCTGTATGACCTTGGCTCTGCTCTTTCCCTAGGTTACCTGCAAAATGAGGACATTAGCCAGGCTTGTCACTAAGAGTCCCTCTTTGTCTCACCCTGTGGTGCTAAGAGCTCACATCCAGAACCATGTGAGATAATCAGAATACCAGGTGAAGAAAAACTTGTATTATCATGGATCTTCACCTTGTAGCTTGTGTTCCAAGACTCCCACCTCTCAGGAGCCTCAGGGGAAGGGAAACACTGGCATAAGCAGCCACAGACATTCTACCCTCAGATCTGCTAGATTTTCAAGTGATCCCAATTCACTGCCTCCTGGTCCTCATGTCCTCCCCTTCATCTCCCTTGTGCATGGGGCCCCACACGGCTCTTCTAATCACCCTTCACTCCAACTAAAATAAACTTGTGAAATTATTAAGGGATTGGGTTTTAATCACACACATACACTCATGTGGGTAGGAGAGGGGAAGCATTAATTTCATGGTTTAGTTTACAAAAGTTCTTTCACGTTTTGATAAAAATCCCTCCCAACACACACACACACAGAGAGGCAGTCACACCAAAGCCTGGGTGAAGCGTAAAGACTTGTTGCCAAAAATCTAAAAAGAAGAATGTGAGAACTTCTTTTCATTAAGAAGAAACAAGACCTGAGAGATAATAAGTAAAAAACGGAGTCCCCAGACTAACAACCCCCTCTTGCCATCTCTGTTATATGTGTCTGACCAAGGAGGGTCTGAGGAGCTGTGGATTCCCACCTGCTGAGGGAAATGTGCAATTCTTTTCCAGGAGCAACTCAACAGGAATAGTAAGAAGATAGTACAAAATGTTACTTCCTGTTCCTATTCTATGTTAAAGTTTTTAAAAAGCAGCAACATCTTCTGACACTGATACCTATGCCCACAGGTTCCTCCAACTCCATCACTAGCGTGAGTCAGGCTCTGAGTGGTTCCAAGTGGGTCCGTAGAGCACTTCACAGAAGCCTCACACACAAGACCTTTGTACTGACCTGGGCTCCTCCTTTGGCTATGGACACTCACTGGAAATGTATGGATCCTTATCTTTGGGAATATTCCTTAAAAGCTCTCAAAGCTATTTCCCCATCTGTTTCATGGTAATATGAGAGTTCTTACCTCAAAGGGTTGTTAGGGAGATTGAAATAGTGATATAGACAAATAAGCATTTAGCTTATTTTCTGGAACAAAGTAATCCCAAATGTATATTCCATCATTTCTCAATATCACCATAATTAGATAATGTAGCCTGGCCACACAGGCTCATTTGCCCCCACCTCTTGTTGGCTTCCTCCTAACCATCTTCATTCATCAAGAAAATGGGAAGGCAAGGTCTGGCCACAAACAGGGCAGACTTTCCAGAGTAAAACCGAGCATCGCCAGGCAAGGGAGACAAACATCTCCACACAAGGAGCTCTGATTTGACCCTAGGTTGCTCGAACTTTGTTTCCATATTGTTCTGTTCCTGAGACCCATGGGCACCCAGTAGACAGACAAGATTTGGACAAAGTTACAAACAGACAAGTGTCCATTCAATCCGTAGACAAACCACTGATATTCAAAAATTATCTGTGATAGCTTAAAATTAATGATTGTGTATGGAAAGGAAATCTTGTAAGATTGGACAGTTAGTGTAATTCTTCATACACCTTGCAGGTAGGTCAGATGTAATGCCAATAATCTTGTCCTTCCTACCTCCTTAGTTATAGAGAATATAATGATCATTTCTTATACTCAAAACCACTATCCCTTTTTGTTTCTCCTCATCTTAGAGGACAAAACTAAGACACAAATAAGGGATAAAATGTGGTATTAAATGGGGGAATGGGATTCTCTTATCTTCAGTTGAATTGCTTTCTTTGTGCTCTCTGCTTTTACTTAAGACACTGAAACAGGAATTAAAAGAGACATGTCAGTGTGTTTTCAACAATATCTTCATTCCTCAGTCTTCACTCTAAGATACTATCAGACTCTATCTTCAGTCACCTCCCCAACACCTGTCCTACAAGGCTGCCTTGGAACTGATGACAAAACCCAGGAGTGCCTACTCAGGGGAAACTCTGAAGCAATTGTGTGAATGGAGGGCAACATTTTGGAAATCCTCACATTTTATCCCGGGGGCTCCCGGCCCTTTACCCCATTGCCAATTCAGGAAGCCAGACTCTTCTGTATTCATCCATTACCTCACTAGGAGGTGTAAGATTCAGTGAAAAGTAAAAAAAAAAAAAAAAAAAAAAAAGCCCTTTCCTGACTGTGAGACTTCCAATGTCTATGCCATTTGGGCCCTGATGGGATGCAGGGTATAGCTAGCAAGGTATGTGAGTGGAGGAGAGTGATCTCTGCCTCACATTACCCAAGCCACCATCACATCTTAGCCTGGAACAAATTCTTCTAAGCTGGAGGAAGAGAAAAGAGATAAAAGAGAGATAATGAGAATATACAGATGGTGATGGGTCCAGATAAAGTGCATTGTATTCTGTATTTCAATATCCCAGTAAAAGGACTCAAAACAGGTACATGTGATCTGACAGCAAGGGGACCTTGCCTTATTCCAGGAATGGATTCCTGAGTAAGAGCCCTAATTCTAGAGAAAAATGGCTAGGAGCAAAGACTGGCAGACAACCTGAGATCACCTGAAGGAATCATGATGGAAACCATGGCAATTTCATGTGACCAGCATCCCTGACAAAATGCATCCTTTCCCTATAACCTTGGCTTTCATAAGCCATCTCTAGAGTCAGCTACAGCCCCAGGCAAAAAGAAGTGAACTGACTAAGCGTAAGTATCTACCACCCAGCTAAGCAGGGGCTCAAAATAGAGATTACGTTCAATTATAGAATAAATAAATGTTACATTTCTTGCACACCTTAATGGATATACTGAGACTTGAAGTTACTTCATGCCACTGCCACTAACTTGTACATAGAATATAATATGAATGGGACTCCCTGGATGTAGCAACTGGTGGCCACATGTGGCACAGCTAGCTGTTGCTTAATGGAGTGACGGGGGAGCACAAATAGGTCTTAGAAGACCTTTCAGCCTTGAATATAAGGGACAAGCTAAAACAATTAGACAGGGTTGTTGTGTGGTCTAGGGGATGGTGTAGGGGAAAAAAAAGAGAGAAGTTGCTGATTAAAAGATGACATCTCAGTAGGAGAGAGCCAAAGTCCCAAGGTGATGCTGCTTTCCCAAGTTCCAAGGGGCTTTTCCCAGCTTTAATACAAGACCGCCAGAGTGGCATATAGTAAAGAGAATGATTCCCAAAGCTACTTCTATTTTAAAAAAACAAAACAAAACAAACAAACAAACAAAAAACCCCGCAGGCAGTTTGAGGAAAGGACATGGGTTGAAATGACTTTGAAATAGTTCTGTAAAATTTTTAGGGCCAAATGTTATTTGGCCATAAAACAAGGAGGTTGAGGTCTGCAGGTGCCTACATGATTACTTCCAGTTACTGGCTAAACTACACTTCCCCAAACACACCCTCCACAATGAAGGGACAAAGCCATCAAAGTACACATAGGGGTTCAAGGAAGAAGCACTCTGGGGCAGGGCAAGGGAGGAAAGTGCAGAGGTAGACTAAAAAGACAAAGGAGAGAAAGAAATGGAGAAGATTTAAAAAAAAAAAAAAAAGAAGAGATCACAGGAGCTAGAAAGAGCAGCAAGCTTTTAATAAAACCAGCCCAGAATCTATTCATCTCGAAATCTTGGATTGGCTCCTTAGTTTTACAGCCTGTGGTCTCATAGGAGGAAGTCCTTGTTCTGGACAACACTGAACCAAGACAAGAATGCCTACAGGGTGAAGAGTTTACAGTGTGATGTAATTTTCTGTCTTCTTCTATACTCTCTCAGCCACTCCTACTGCCAAGCACTCAGGGCTCTCCAGCCACCACCATACCATGGGAGAAAAGTAATCTGATTAATTAAAGCTGGAAGATGTTATCACTGAGGCATCTGAGACAGTATGTTAATCCTTTCTTGCTACACACACACACACACACACACACACACACACACACACACACACACCAGACTTTTAGGCACCACAGAGTACGAACGGGGAAGATATTTTTTAAATTTATTTATTAATTCATCATTTATTAAACATCTATTCTATATCAGGCTCTGTTCTGGGCTCCAAGGATTCAATGATTACCAGGACATGTTTTAAAAGAGGACACCTTTGGGGCAACTGGATGGCTTCATTGGCTAAGCATCGACTCGTTATTTTAGCTCAGGTCATGATCTCAGGGCCATGAGATTGAGCCACATGTTGGGCTCTGGGCTGAATGTGGAGCCTCCTTGGGACTCCCTCTCTCCCTCTCCCTGTGCCCCTTCTCCCCCTACCCCCCTGCTCACATGCTGTCTCTAAAAGAATAAAAATTTACAAACAAACAAACAAACAATAAATAATAAGAAGATCTTTCAAGTTGTCATATAAAAGGTGATTATTCACTCCCCCTATTTACAAATGCATGAACTTACCTTTGGAGCATCCCCAATTTCAGGGTATGAAATTCATATCATGGAGCAATTTTGTCTAAAGTTTTCAATATCCAGGAGTGTTCCCTGTGTTCAAAATCCCAGGACACCAGAATAACCCCATTTGCTGAATCTATAATAGCTACCCACTAGCTGTTCATCATGTAGCTTGTCTTGTGGATGCTTCTATAATTCCTCATATTTACATGTGCTCTCCAGCTTATATATCTTGTTCACTCCTTATTTCCTGGGAGAATCATCCTGCTTTGGCATTGAAAAGAGAAGAACGGTGGACTGGGGACAAAATCTGTGTCACTCTAGTCCAGCCATCTAATGACTGCTTGCACTAGAGTGCCCCTGGTTACCTCCAGCAGATCCTTCCACCTATCCCACTCTGGAGTCTGAACCTGCAGGCCACAGGAACAATCTCGCTGCAATGACCAAAGACTTCCCACGTGTCAAATCTGTGGCTATTACTCACCACTTGCTGCCTTACCCACCTTGTGCATGAATGTGTCACAATTGATACAACACCCCAATTGTCAACGTCCAATAGTTTGGTTGGGAGGAAGCTGAGGTTTTCCCTGGGGGACTCCTACCAAAGTTCTGGCTGGGAGAGAAATATCTCTGAGTGAATTTTGCTGCTTTTACCTGCCCCTGCTCCCTACAGTGCTATTACTTTGCTTTCCCCCAGATATCTGTCACAGCTGTATCACCCTGTGCTGCTAGCTCTCTTCTCCCATCCACTGAGTCCCAAAGGAGCCAGTATCTTTCCTGGGTTCTAAAAATCTCCAGGTTGAAGGTAAGGTGGTACACGGAGGGCACAACTGAGAAGATTAACCACAGACTCATGGTATTTGGAGCTTCTACTGCTTTTGCTGCTGCTACTCATGGAGCTATAATTATTGAGGCCCTCCTATGTGCTGGTTCTCTTCCTTGTGCTTATTATCCCCATTTTATATATGGGAGAATAAGGTTCAGAGAGGTGATTTGCTCAAGTTTCCATTTGTTCTTATCCAAGGGAAGCCCTAACCCACTCTATCACTCAAAGACATTTTTTCCTATAATGGTCACATTATCTGGACCGCTTGTTTAAACCCCCATTATGAGCCAGGTTAAAGTTCCCTCCCACACAGTTCTTGGGTCTCCTGGACATTGGGGCATGTTGCTAATGATCCAGTCGGGATCTCTGAGTGTTCTTTGGTGGTACAGATGTTCCCTAGAACAAGTAGAAAGCTGATTGGCCCAGAAAACTCTGAAGTTTCTAATTTTTGTGCCCAACCTTGACAGACTCTCCTCTCTAACCTAGCCAAAAGGACTTGTACTGACTTTATCTCTCTGCAGCAGCTGCATTTGTGGGCCACTGGGGACTTTCTCAAACTTCTCTCTCCTTAGGTTTCTGGTATACCCTTGAATCTTGCTCCTTCTCCTGCTTCTGTGAAAATCCCTGGATAGCCGGATAGATATAGAGACCCCAAACTCAACATATCTAAACCTACCCAACTCCCCATTTGCTCCTCCTTTTCCTGTACCTTCTACCTTGGCACCACCATCAATTCAGTCAATCAAACAGAACTCCATTTTTTCCCATATACTTATTTATGAGAACAAATTTCTCAGCACTCAGAGCTATGGAAGGAAAAAAGAAAAGCAATATAACTGGTGCTAAATCTTGTTTCAATGTAGCAATAATTACATTCATCCACCAAGACAAGAATTAATTTGGGGAAGAAAAGCCACACTTATTAAAATATGCATTCCTCATTTTGTTTACTAGTTATTAGTCAACATTTTAAAGAGGATATTGATCAATTTTGGACAAGCAAATGTTTGAAAAGATAACTCACAGAGAATAAATCTTTTAGCAATTTATAATTTATGAACAGTATCAATGTTAATATCCTGATGTTGATATCATACCATTTTTTGCTGATGTTGCCAATGGAAGACAACGGGTAAAGGATATGTAGGATCTTTATGTACTGTCTCTTAGAGCTACATGTGGATATACAATTATGTCAAAATAAAAAGTTTAAAAATGATCACAAAGGAGTTTTTTATTAATTTTATTTTTTATAAACATATAATATATTTTTATCCCCAGGGGTACAGGTCTGTGAATCACCAGGTTTACACACTTCACAGCACTCACCATAGCACATACCCTCCCCAGTGTCCATAATCCCACCCCCCTCCCAACCCCCTTCCCCCCATCAACCCTCAGTTTGTTTTGTGAGATTAAGAGTCACTTATGGTTTGTCTCCCTCCCAATTCCATCTTGTTTCATTTACTCTTCTCCCACCCCCTTAACCCCCCATATTGCATTTCCTCTCCCTCATATCAGGGAGATCATATGATAGTTGTCTTTCTCCAATTGACTTATTTCGCTAAGCATGATACCCTCTAGTTCCATCCACGTCGTCGCAAATGGCAAGATTTCATTTCTTTTGATGGCTGCATAGTATTCCATTGTGTATATATACCACATCTTCTTTATCCGTTCGTCTGTTGATGGACATCTAGGTTCTTTCCATAGTTTGGCTATTGTAGACATTGCTGCTATAAACATTCGGGTGCACATGCCCCTTCGGATCACCACGTTTGTATCTTTAGGGTAAATACCCAGCAGTGCAATTGCTGGGTCATAGGGTAGTTCTATTTTCAACATTTTGGGGAACCTCCATGCTGTTTTCCAGAGTGGTTGCACCAGCTTGCATTCCCACCAACAGTGTAGGAGGGTTCCCCTTTCTCCGCATCCTCGCCAGCATCTGTCATTTCCTGACTTGTTAATTTTAGCCATTCTGACTGGTGTGAGATGATATCTCATGGTGGTTTTGATTTGTATTTCCCTGATGCCGAGTGATAGGGAGCACTTTTTCATGTGTCTGTTGGCCATCTGGATGTCTTCTTTGCAGAAATGTCTGTTCATGTCCTCTGCCCATTTCTTGATTGGATTATTTGTTCTTTGGGTGTTGAGTTTGCTAAGTTCTTTATAGATTTTGGACACTAGCCCTTTATCTGATATGTCATTTGCAAATATCTTCTCCCATTCTGTCAGTTGTCTTTTGGTTTTGTTCACTGTTTCCTTTGCTGTGCAAAAGCTTTTGATCTTGACAAAATCCCAAAAGTTCATTTTTGCCCTTGCTTCCCTTGCCTTTGGTGATGTTCCTAGGAAGATATTGCTGCGGCTGAGGTCGAAGAGGTTGCTGCCTGTATTCTCCTCAAGGATTTTGATGGATTCCTTTCTCACATTGAGATCCTTCATCCATTTTGAGTCTATTTTCGTGTGTGGTGTAAGGAAATGATCCAATTTCATTTTTCTGCATGTGGCTGTCCAATTTTCCCAACACCATTTATTGAAGAGGCTGTCTTTTTTCCATTGGACATTCTTTCCTGCTTTGTCGAAGATGAGTTGACCATAGAGTTGAGGGTCCATTTCTGGGCTCTCTATTCTGTTCCATTGATCTATGTGTCTGTTTTTGTGCCAGTACCATGCTGTCTTGATGATGACAGCTTTGTAATAGAGCTTGAAGTCTGGAATTGTGATGCCACCGACTTTGGCTTTCTTTTTCAATATTCCTTTGGCTATTCGAGGTCTTTTCTGGTTCCATATACATTTTAGGATTATTTGTTCCATTTCTTTGAAAAAAATGGATGGTACTTTGATAGGAATTGCATTAAATGTGTAGATTGCTTTAGGTAGCATAGACATTTTCACAATATTTATTCTTCCAATCCAGGAGCATGGAACATTTTTCCATTTCTTTGTGTCTTTTTCAGCATCTAGGGAAAGTATCATATGGTTCTTGTTCTTTCTTTTATTAATGTGTTGTATCACATTGATTGATTTGTGGATGTTGAACCAACCTTGTAGCCCTGGAATAAATCCCACTTGATCATGGTGAATAATCCTTTTAATGTACTGTTGAATCCTATTGGCTAGTATTTTGGTGAGAATTTTTGCATCTGTGTTCATCAAGGATATTGGTCTGTAGTTCTCTTTTTTGATGGGATCCTTGTCTGGTTTTGGGATCAAGGTGATGCTGGCCTCAGAAAATGAGTGTGGAAGTTTTCCTTCCATTCTATTTTTTGGAACAGTTTCAGGAGAATAGGAATTAGTTCTTCTTTAAATGTTTGGTAGAATTCCCCCGGGAAGCCATCTGGCCCTGGGCTTTTGTTTGTTTGGAGATTTTTGATGACTGTTTCAATCTCCTTACTGGTTATGGGTCTGTTGAGGCTTTCTATTTCTTCCTGGTTCATTTGTGGTAGTTTATATGTCTCTAGGAATGCATCCATTTCTTCCAGATTGTCAAATTTGTTGGCGTAGAGTTGCTCATAGTATGTTCTTATAATTGTCTGTATTTCTTTGGTGTTCGTTGTGATCTCTCCTCTTTCATTCATGATTTTATTGATTTGGGTACTTTCTCTTTTCTTTTTGATAAGTCTGGCCAGGGGTTTATCGATCTCATTAATTCTTTTTTTTTTAAAGATTTTATTTATTTATTTGACAGAGAGAGATCACAAGCAGGCAGAGAGGCAGGTAGAGAGAGAGGAGGAAGCAGGCTCCCTGCTGAGCAGAGAGCCCGATGCGGGGCTCAATCCCAGGACCCTGAGATCATGACCTGAGCCGAAGGCAGCGGCTTAACCCACTGAGCCACCCAGGCGCCCCTCGATCTTATTAATTCTTTCAAAGAACCAGCTCCTAGTTTCGTTGATTTGTTCTATTGTTTTTTTTTGGTTTCTATTTCATTGATTTCTGCTCTGATCTTTATGATTTCTCTTCTCCTGCTGGGTTTAGGGTTTCTTTCTTGTTCTTTCTCCAGCTCCTTTAGGTGTAGGGTTAGGTTGTGTACCTGAGACCTTTCTTGTTTCTTGAGAAAGGCTTGTACCGCTATATATTTTCCTCTCAGGACTGCCTTTGTTGTGTCCCACAGATTTTGAACCGTTGTGTTTTCATTATCATTTGTTTCCATGAATTTTTTCAATTCTTCTTGAATTTCCTGGTTGACCCATTCATTCTTTAGAAGGATGCTGTTTAGCCTCCATGTATTTGGGTTCTTTCCAAATTTCCTCTTGTGATTGAGTTCTAGCTTCAGAGCATTGTGGTCTGAAAATAGGCAGGGAATGATTCCAATCTTTTGATACCGGTTGAGACGTGATTTAGGACCGAGAATGTGATCTATTCTGGAGAATGTTCCATGTGCACTAGAGAAGAATGTGTATTCTGTTGCTTTGGGATGAAATGTTCTGAATATATCTGTGATGTCCATCTGGTCCAGTGTGTCATTTAAGGCCTTGATTTCCTTGTTGATCTTTTGCTTGGATGATCTGTCCATTTCAGTGAGGGGAGTGTTCAAGTCCCCTACTATTATTGTATTCTTGTCAATGTGTTTCTTTGATTTTGTTTATTAATTGGTTTATATAGTTGGCTGCTCCCACGTTAGGGGCATAGATATTAAAATTGTTAGATCTTCTTGTTGGACAGTTCCTTTGAGTATGATATAGTGTCCTTCCTCATCTCTTATTATAGTCTTTGGCTTAAAATCTAATTGATCTGATATAAGGATTGCCACTCCTGCTTTCTTCTGATGTCCATTAGCATGGTAAATTCTTTTCCACCCCCTCACTTTAAACCTGGAGGTGTCTTCGGGTTTAAGATGAGTTTCTTGTAGGCAACATATAGATGGGTTTTGTTTTTTTATCCATTCTGATACCCTGTGTCTTTTGATTGGGGCATTTAGCCCATTCACATTCAGGGTAAGTATTGAGAGATATGAATTTAGTGCCATTGTATTGCCTGTAAGGTGACTGTTATTGTATATTGTCTCTGTTTCTTTCTGATCTACTACTTTGAGGGTCTCTCTTTGCTTAGAGAACCCCTTTCAATATTTCCTGTAGAGCTGGTTTGGTATTTGCAAGTTCTTTCAGTTTTTGTTTGTCCTGGAAGCTTTTAATCTCTCTTTCTATTTTCAATGATAGCCTAGCTGGATATAGTATTCTTGGCTGCATGTTTTTCTCGTTTATTACTCTGAATATATCATGCCAGCTCTTTCTGGCCTGCCAGGTCTCTGTGGATAAGTCTGCTGCCAATCTAATATTTTTACCATTGTACGTTACAGACTTCTTTTCCTGGGCTGCTTTTAGGATCTTCTCTTTGTCACTAAGACTTGTAAATTTTACTATTAGGTGACGGGGTGTGGACCTATTCTTATTGATCTTGAGGGGGCTTCTCTGAACCTCCTGGATTTTGATGCTTGTTCCCTTTGCCATAGTGGGGAAATTCTCTCCAATAATTCTCTCCAATATACCTTCTGCTCCCCTCTCTGTTTCCTCTTCTTCTGGAATCCCAATTATTCTAATGTTGTTTCGTCTTATGGTGTCACTTATCTCTCGAATTCTCCCCTCGTGGTCCAGTAGCTGTTTGTCCCTCTTTTGCTCAGCTTCTTTATTCTCTGTCATTTGGTCTTCTATATTGCTAATTCTTTCTTCTGCCTCATTTATCCTAGCAGTGAGAGCCTCCATTTTTGATTGCACCTCATTAATAGCTTTTTTTGATTTCAACTTGGTTAGATTTTAGTTCTTTTATTTCTCCAGAAAGGGCTTTTCTATCTCCCGAGAGGGTTGCTTTAATATCTTCCATGCCTTTTTCGAGCCCGGCTAGAACCTTGAGAATCGTCATTCTGAACTCTAGATCTGACATATTACCAATGTCTGTATTGATTAGGTCCCTAGCCTTTGGCACTGCCTCTTGTTCTTTTTTTTTTTGTGGTGAATTTTTCCGCCTTGTCATTTTGTCCAGATAAGAGTATATGAAGGAGCAAGTAAAATACTAAAAGGGTGGCAACAACTCCAGGAAAATATGCTTTAGCCAAATCAGAAGAGATCCCACATTGTGAGGGGGGAGAAAGGGGATAAAAAGAGGTTCAGAAAGAAAAAAAAGAAAAAAAAAGAAAAAAAAGAAACAATTAAAAAAAGAAAACCAATAAAGAAAAAATATAAAAAGGAAAAAAATATATATATATTAGATAAACTAGTTAAAAAACGTTAAAAAAGAAAGGGTAAAAGTTAAAAAAATTTAGCAGAAGAAGAAAAAAAATTGAAAAAGAAAAAAAAATTAAATTAACTGCAAGGCTAAAGAATCATGGGGAGAAAGCCATGAGTTCCGTGCTTTGCTTTCTCCTTCTCTGGAATTCCGATGCTCTCCTTGGTATTGAAACTGTACTCCTTGGTAGGTGAACTTGGTCCTGGCTGGGTTTCTAGTTGATCTTCTGAGGGAGGGGCCTGTTGTAGTGATTCTCAAGCGTCTTTGCCCCAGGCGGAGTTGCACCGCCCTTACCCGGGGCCGGGCTGAGTAATCCGCTCGGGTTTGCTTTCGGGAGCTTTTATTCCCTGAGCGCTTTCCGTAGAGTTCTGGAGGACGGGAATGAAGATGGCGGCCTCCCAGTCTCCAGCCCGGAGGAGCCGAGAGCCCGGGGCCCCACTCCTCAGTGCGCCCTCAGAGAACAGCACCCAATTACTCCCGTCACCCTGGCCTCTGGCCGCACTCCGAGCTGACCGAGCCTGCGACCGGTTCAAGGTAACCCCGAGCTTAGAGCTTACTCCTCGGCTCTGTAGCCGGCTTCCCTGTTCTAATAACTGTAAGCTCTGCCACACTCAGACACCCCTGATCCTTCTGTGACCCTGCGGGACCTGAGGCCACGCTGACCCTGCATGGGCTTCACCCCGGTTAAGCCTCTGGAGCGATGTCCCTCAGCGGAACAGACTTTTAAAAGTCCCGATTTTGTGCTCCGTTGTTCCGCCACTCGCCGGGAGCCGGGCCCTCCCCCCATGGTCTATCTTCCCGTCGCTTTGGATTCACTTCTCCGCCAGTCCTACCTTGCAGACAGTGGTTGATTTTCTGTTTCTAGAGTTGCTGTTCTTCTTCTCTTCGATCTCCCGTTGGATTTGTAGGTGTTTGCAATCTTTAGATAAGCTATCTAGCTGATCTCCCGCTACCTGAAGTAGTCTCAGCCTGCTACTTCTCCACCATCTTGACTCCTCCCCGACAAAGGAGTTGTTTTATTTAATATATGTTTTCAGCAAAGAAAAGGATGACTAAATTTATTTTAAAATATGCATATGTTACATTACTATAAAGTTCTACGGGAGAAATGGAATGGAAACACAAAGTCAAACAGTAAAAAGTGCAATGAATAATTTCCCAATGTTAAAAAAAAAAGTGCACGGCATGAATTTTTCAATAATGACGATTAACAAATCATTATGTTGCTGAAAATTCATTTAGGAGAGTATATTTAAAATTTATCTTTAATTGTAGATAATTTAAAATAATATGGCCGGAAATATATTCTCTGCCACAGTTTTCGATGTTGCTCTTTGAACATATGAAGAGGTTCAGAGTTTTTCAAGTGTTTTTAGGGTGTACAAGAGGGCAAAAATAAGTTTGGAAAACACTGCTCTGGCCATTCCAAGTACATTCTACTTCTAAGCATGCCCAGGTTTTATCAGCCTGAAACCTGGCATCTATCAGTTCTTTCCCTCTGGAATGCTGTTTAATGGTCTGACAAGCCAACTCCTGCTTATCTTTCAACTCTCCTCTCCAGCCTCTGACCCTCTGGGAATTCTTCCCTGATGCTTTGAACACAATTAGGCACTTTCTCTTCATGCTCCTACCTACCTCAAAGCAGTATCATCACACAGTGTGGAAATATATATCTACATGACTGCCTTGCAGTTATGTTGTACAAACCTTTAGGGTGATCTCATTTTATTATTGTATCTCCATTATTGCCACAAACAGATTCAACCACCATTCTCTGAATGAATGATTATGAGTATGGTCTTGATAGCTTAGGAAAAAGCTGGTTTACCACAAATTTAAGTCTTCTGCCTTTAAAGATGTATTTTCAGTTTAAGTGTTGTGGACTAAGGCTAAAGATGTTCAAACTACCAAACCTTAGAGCTCAAGGGGAGCTCATTCATTCATTTACTTATTTAAAAAATTCTACCCTGCATTACCATAGTATTAAAAGTACAAAGTCATGCTAAAAGTCAGAAATGGTGTGGATGGACAAGCACAATCATGAATTACATCCTTCTTTCCATGTACTCACTTAGGCCATTGGTAGTCGGAAATTGGATTCAATCTTCAAACCTTCAGGCTGGTATACTTACCTGCTGGGTCACTCAGCTGACCCTCAAAATGCAGGGGTTCTTGAATGTTGACACAAATAGATAATCTTAAGCTTGAGTCTTAAAAAGACTATTTAGAAAATCCTAAATGTATTCCTCTATCATGTTATGCCAGCTGTCTGTACTACTCTACATCTGATTTAGGTCAATATGGTTCCCTTGTTCCATCACAGTTACGACTGAACAGGAAGAAATAAATAAGATCACGAGCAATTTCATAGTGAGCCAGATCTTTCAGCTGTTCAGTCTAGCCTGCTGCTTTTGAAAAGCATATTAAGGAACATTTTATGGGAGAACAGTTATTCCTAAGAGGTTTAAGAATAAAATAGAAATATACCTATTCTCTTTTGCAATTCATTATGAGTCAGTGACTCATGAGATAATTTAAACATTTCTTGAAACCATTTACATTTAATACCTTCACTCATTTATTCATTCATCCCTTCATTTGGTATTTGCAGAACACCTACCAGATGTGAAGTATTCTGCTTATGCATAAAGGTCACAGTTCTTACTCAGATTTCACTAGTTTCTACACACACTCGTGTGTGTGTGTGTGTGTGCATGTGTGTTGCAGTTCTACATAATTTTATCACATGCAGACCTTTGTGTAACTACTGCCTCAATCAAGATACTGAGCTGTTTCGTCACCATTGAGATCTCTTTCTTGCTATCCTCCATATCACAGCCATACTATATCTCTCCCCTCACACCCCAATCCTGACCCCGGCAACCACTCGGTTGTTCTTTATAATTACCTCATTGAGAATCCTACATAAATCATACAGTGTGTAACTTGTGAGTTTGGTTTTTTTTTTCCCCCCAGCATAAACCCTTGAGATTCTAAGTTGTCATATGCATTCATACTTTGTTCCTTTTTAGTTCTGGGTAGTATTCCATTGTATGGATGTAACACAGTTTGGTTAAGCAGCTAGCATGGAAGGACACCTCTGTCATTTTCAGTTCTTAGCCTCTTAAAAATAAAAAGCTGCTATGAAAACTGACATACAGGTTTTTGAATGGACCTTGGAGATAAACATCCAAAAGTCCAGTTCCTGGATCATCAAGTAAGTATAGGCTAAGTTTTATAAGAAACTGCCCAAGTATTGTCCAGAGTGGCTGTGCTATTTTACTTTCCCAAGATCAATGTATGACAGATCTGGTTTCTCTGCTTCCCTACCAGCATTTAGTATCGTCACTGTTTTTTTTTTTTTAATCTTTTTATTTATTTATTTTTATTTTAGCTCTTCTAAAAAGTGTGTTGTAATACCTCATGGTCATTTTAATTTGCATTTCCCTAATGGCTAGTGATACTGAACATCTTTTCATGTGAATATTTTCTTTGGTAAGATGTCTGCTCATGTCTTTGCCCATTTTCTAACTGGAATATTTGTCTAACTATTGAATTTTAAAATTCTTTATAGATTCCAGATACAGATCCTTTAGGAGATGTGTGGTCTGCAAATATTTCCTCCAGGTCTGCCACTTCTTTGTTCATCTTAACAAAGTGTTTCTCAGAGAAAATGTTTTAAATTTTGGTTAAGTCCAATTTATAAGTTTTTATTTTTATGAACTATGCTATGAGTGTCATATATATGCACTCTTCATCTAGGCCTGCCCTTAAGATTTTCTCTTATGTTTTCTTTTAAAAGTTCTATAGGTGTATTTGGGGGGGTCTTTTTTAAATTTAAATTCAATAATTAACATATAATGTATTACTAATTTCAGTAGCATTCAGTGATTCATCAGCCTTATATAACATCCAGTGGTCATTACATCATGGGTCCTACTTATTGTCCATAACCCAGTTACCCCACGCCCCATGCCCCTCCCCTCCAGTAATTCTCAGTTTGTTTCCTATGATTTACAGTCTCTTATGGTTTGTCTCCTTCTCTGATTTTGTCCTGTTTTATTTTTCTTGGGCTTGTTTCTTTTAGTAATTAGCCTCATGCTGTATGTATTGTTCTTTGATGTGGCTGTTGGAGATGTTCTCAGTCTAGCACACTCCTTTTATCCATTATATATTTCACAGAGTTAGTGCTACTATTTGGGTTGCTTCATTCTCCTGTCAAAGTTATGCCCACTTCTGTGCACAAACTTGAGCACAGGGGCTGGAATCTGAGTGGAAGAGTGACAGTTTGAGTCCTTATCAATCTGAGGTGAAGGCATGTTGACTTGGCATTGAGCAGGTAGCAGGCCATGCACGCTTACTTGGGCAGGAGGGTGGCTAGACTGTGGATTTGGAATCCATAGGCTGATGACATTTTGTGTGATGGGGATTTGACTGTTTTTGTTCCTGTCATGAATTCCTTTAACTTTTGTTTCTCTGGGGAACTTGACCTCATCTTCTATTCTGAATAAAAGCCTTGCTAGATAGAGTATTCTTGGCTGTAGGTTTTTTTCTTTTAGCGCTTTGAATATATCATGCCACTCTCTGCTGAAAAATCCCTATAGCCCTATGGGGTTTCCCTTGTATGTAACTAATTTCCTTTCTCTTAATGCTTTCAAAATTCTTTCTCTCTCTCTTTTTTTTTAATTAAATTTTTAAATTTTTAATAAACATATAATGTATTTTTATCCCCAGGGGTACAGGTCTGTGAATCTCCAGGTTTACACACTTCACAGCATTCACCATAGCACATACCCTCCCTGATGTAAAATTCTCTCTCTCTTTATCACTACTTTTGGCCATCTTATTTACTTTGTAAAAATATGGAATGCATCACAAATTTTTGTGTCATCTTTGCACAGGGGCCATGCTACTCTTCTCTGTATCATTCCAATTTTAGTATATGTGCTGCCAAAGCGAGAATTGAGCTTATTTTTATATTCAAATCTCTGATTTATGTTAATTTTTTTACAAGGTACAAGACTCATATTGAAATTCATTTTCTTTTGCTTATGGATGTCCAATTGCTATAACACCATTTGCTGAAAATACTTTTGGCTATTAATGTCTACAGTATATATAAAAATATTACTCCTTTCATTTCTCATAGTGGCTATATACTCTTTCTCATTTTCATTTCTTGATCAGTTTTTCTTTGCCACCCCCCTCCAAAATTTAACTCTGTTAACTTTTTTCTAATTAATGTTTATTTTCTATTTTATTTCTTCTCTTACTTTTATTACTTCTTTTTGTCACCATTTTGTTGATTTAATATGTTATTCCTTGCTGGTTTCTTGGGATGGATACCTAGCTCAGACATTTCCTTTTCTAATATACAAAACTATAGATTTCACTCTACTTACAGCCTCTTATATATACCATAAATTTTGATAGGCCCTATTGTCATAATTATTTCACTTAAAAATATGTTCCTATTTCCATTGCAATTTATTCCTTGAGCCATGAGGTAATTAGAAGTGTATAGCATAGTTTCCAAATATTTGTGGATTTCCTAGGGGTTTTTTTGTTGTTTTTGTTGTTATTGACTTCTACCTTATTTCGAATGATATGAGAAAGCAAAGACTTCATGATTACAAGCTTTGTAGTTCACTTTTAGGCCCAGAACTCTCAGTAAATTTTCCATGGTACATGAGAATAAGGCATATTCTTTGCTGTTTAAGTATGCTATATTAATTTTGTTAATTAAGTCATGTTAAATATTTTTCAAGTATTTTAGATCTCTTAGATATTTGTTTAGTTATTATTTTCTGAGAAAATAGTTTTTAAAATAACAAATATAATTGTGGATTTTTCTGTCTTCTTTTTATTTTCGTCAAATTTTGCTTTACATATTTTAGGGCATGTTATTGGGTGCATAAAATTTATCACAGTTACATTTTCCAATTATAAAATATGCCTATTTATCTCTCATAATATGTACTATCTTAAAGTTTGCTTTATCTGATATAAGAAAGCTACACTGACTTCTTTGGATTAGTATTTTCATTGTATTTTATATATATATACATCTTCTGATTCTTATAATTTCAGTTTTTTCCTCATATTTAAGATGTGTCTCTTACAAGCACCATATGGTTGGGTTTGTTTTCAGTCTGATAATTTTTGGCTTTAAAGTGGTATGTTTAGTCCATTTGCTTTTAATGGAATTAATACTTTAGATCATAATCAGTATCTTAGTTTTTGTTTCTATTTGTTCTGTTATTTATTCCTATTTTCTTTCCTTTTGTTGCCTTAACTGGATCATTTCATTTCCTGCTCTGTAAGCTTACAAAAGATCATTTATTGTTTAATGGTCACCCTAAAGACTACAACATGTGTTTTTGACTTATTACTGTCTCAAATTACTAAAATCAGCACTTTTTCTAGATATAGGAAAGGAAAGGACCTTGAATTCTTTAACTTCACTTACTTTCTCTTCTGCTTTTTATACAATTGTTGTCAAATTTTAATTCTACATATATTTTAAACCAAAAAGACATTATTGTTATGACTTTTAATATTTTTATCCTTCCTAGTATCATTCATTTCCTTTTGCATGTCTCTACTTCTCATCTTCCCATTTCCTTTTTGCTTGCATAACTTCCTTCAGTATTATTTTATTGCTATAATAGACCTAGTTTGTGACTTTCTTTCTATTTTATCCTTCCTGGGGTTTGTAAAACATTTTTTGAATCTGTTGTTTCATATTTTCTATTACTTTACAAGTCACAGCCATTATCTCCTTGATATTTCTTTTGCCCTAATATCTTTCCCATCTTCTTCTAGAACTCTGATTTACATTAGGGGGGCACCTGGGTGGCTCAGTGGGTTAAAGCCTCTGCCTTCAGCTCAGGTCATGATCCCAGGGTCCTGGGATCGGGCCCCTCATCAGGCTCTCTGCTCAGCAGGGAGCCTGCTTCCTCCTCTCTCTCTGCCTGCCTCTCTGACTATTTGTGACCCCTTTCTCTCTCTCTCTCTCCCTGTCAAATAAATAAAAAATATCTTTAGAAAAAAAGAACTCTGATTTCATTGGGAAATTTTCATCAGGTCTCAAAAGTCTCAAGTTATTTTCTATATTTTTCCAACACTTTTTCTCTCTGAGCTTCAACACAAATGTTTTCTATAATTTTCTAGCCCCTTAATTCTTTCTCCTGCTCATAAACTTATCTATTAATTTCCTAATCTCAGTCTGTATTTTTTGTTCCAAAATTTCCATTTAATACCTTATTACAAATTCCAGTTCTCAGGAGATATTCTTCATTTTTAATATACATTGTCTAGCATATTAATCATAATTATCTTAAAACCAATATCCTATGACTCCAATATATGGTCAGTCTGTGAGTTTGTATTTATTAATGATTGCTTTCTTCTTTGTTTAGCTAAGTTTACCATAATTTGGCCCTGCTTTTTGACATAACTGATAATTTTTTACTGGTTGCTGGACATTGTGCATGACAACTTGCAGAGGCTCTTCATGATGCTTTCTTCCTCCAGAGGAAGGAAGAAAATATCCAATTTTCTTTTGTTAGGCAGTTAAATATAGGCCACTGACTTTCTTTCACAAAGGGATTTAAGAGTGTTTCAGGCTAGATTTCAGGCTTTGTGTAATCTGGACTATCTCTGTTTGCTGTCACACAAGAGGGTCTCACGGCCCCTCCTCCGTGGTAGGCCTCAATTCCAACTTTTTCTTCCCTCTACTATGAGACTTCTGAAACCATTGTTTGACTTTTTAATCTCTTAGAAGTTATTTTATACTTGTTTTCTTGGCTGCTGTCCCTGAGAATGCATGGGTTAGTAGTTAGCAAATATCTTAAAAGAAAATTATGAGCATAATATCAGGCTTTTTTTGGGGATTTCTATTTCTATGGGAGTCTTGGATGACTTGAATGGCCTGACCTTTAATTTTTGTCTCCCTAGTAGTGAGACTTCAGCAGACTTTAGACTGCTCTCTGCTCTGCGTCTATTCTTTTCACTGAGAATTTGGCAATTTCCCTGAATGGAAAAAAACAACAGAGTTATACATAGAACTCACTTCAGTGCATTTTTCTTCTCACTGACATTGGGCCCTCAAATCCTTGTTGTCTTAGCTACTGTCTGATGTCTTCAAATAGCTTCCCCCCACCCTTGGTATTTTTATCCATTTTTATAGTTAAATGAATCTTATCAATGGCCCAGTTCCAACAAAGTTAGAAAACATTCAGTGGTCTGCTCTCACCCCAGTGGTTCTCACTGAAGGCCAAGACTTGTCTTCATAATGGCCAGGCAGATAGATCATTTCTAAAGGTTTTCAAACACAGATTCAGTTCCCAGTGATAGACCTGGGACTTATGAAAACCATAGCTGGGTAAACCTTGCTGTCAGAACCCCTTCATATATACACCAAAAAATGTTACCATTGGCAAATCAGATATGCACTAATTGGGGAAACTTGTCTACAGTGTTATATGCTCCTCTGCTACCATTGCTTTTGATGAGGATAAGTCAAGACACTCAAACTCACTATTAAATGGTTTATTCTTCTAGCCTACCAGGAAGGCTGAAATAACACATTTGCTTTCATCTAGAAAGCAACACTAACCTCACAAATTTCTGATTTCTCATGTACTCTAAGCTGAAAATACAAAATTAAGTGACAAAAGGGCTTCAGAGCCTTAAAACTGTATCAGATGCTGTAGAGTCATTGTAACCCAGCATACTAGCAAAGCATTCATTTGGATCACCACATGTTTAATTTTTTTATTGTGTCCTCCTTTACTTGGGATATGGAGCCTTTCTAAATGTTGACCTGATTCATTCCAGAGATTTTCAAACTCTGGTTTCCTCCTGAACAGCAATAATATTTTTTCATCTATTGCTAACCTACTGCTCATCTTCCTTCTTCCCCAATCCATGATACTAGTTGTCTTTCGGAGACTTGCTCATATTTTCTTTAATTATCAATTAAACATGTTCTGGAAGCCACTTCACAATGACCTCATTATACATGGATTTGACATATATAGCATTATGTGATCTTCCTTCAATTTATATCTCTCTGCTTCATATTTGATTACTAAGAAGATTCACTTTGCATAACCTTTAAAAAATCATTTATAAAGTGATTTTTAATCTCTATAATCACTCTTTCCACAAGAAGATTCCTCCCTATTATGCTAGTTCAGTTTTAAAATACATTTTGGTAGAATCCTATTCAAGACTCTTTGAAAGTAAATATAAATTATATTGAATAATTACTCTTATCCACATTAACTGACTTAATGACTTAGTGGTTAACAATAGCAATAACACATTATTAAAGAAATTTTCTTTCTTAGGAATGTAGAGGTTCCACTCAGTATTAAGGTATCACCCTTTTCCTAGGTAAGGAGGCAAGCCCCACCTGCCTGAATGCGCCAGGATTTCCTCAGGAGCCCAATCCTGGATCATGGATCCTGAGGAGCCATGTATGAAGCCCACAGGTCTTCTGTCACATTGATTACCGTAAACTGGGTTTCACAGTCTAGCCATCTTCTTTACTAATTTTCCCCTTGAGGCTCTCCAAGACATAAAATAGATCTTATTACACATCAGCAATTTATTTACAACTAAATCATATATTTGTCTAGAACATCCTGAGTCTTTGCCATTCTAATACCTCCTCTTGTCTATATTGAAACATTTGACAGATTCTTCCAAAAGCCATTCTCAGTCTGAGTAAATTTATTTTTCTCTTTCTTTCTTTTTTCCTCAAACTCATGTCACATAATCATTTGGGGCCTGCTCCATTTGTCTACCATATTTGGTCTTCACTTCACTTACCCAGGTGACTGATGGCTTCCTTGTCCCACGGCCACGTGGCAGCACCGGCAAGGTCTTCCCGCACTGAGCTAGCAAAGTAGACATTGAGGAAGTGAGTACTGTTGAGCTGCAGTGCCTCCTTCAGCTCCTTCACACTCATGTATGCCCTGGAAAGTACACAAAACAGAAATGTCACACCAAAGGATCAGTACATAGAAAGCAGGACCATACCTAATCATACTGACATTCCCAGCCAGCACTGCCCTTTAGAGGGGCAGAAAGACGGAGACCAGGCTGTCACAAAGATAACAAAAAAGGTACTAGTACGCATTTGGGATATTTATTCCAAGATAAATAATATCTTACCTTTTTAGCACTATATTATTTATATGAATATTCAGTGTTTAATGTCATACTCAATTCCCATTCTACATCTATATTATTTCTTCAAGATAAATCCAATGATATGCCTAATTATTTGCCCTGAGTATTAATCCCAGGCCATGGTGAAGAAGGCCTTCCACTTTTCAGTTCCTGGTTCCTTCTATCACACTGCATGAACATTATTATGATCAGAAGACCAACTGAATCTCTATTTCAGTATATGCTTGTTTCAGGCATTATTTTTTAAAAAAAAGGTGGCTAGGAAACAAAGTAAAAAGAGGAAAAAACAGATAAGTTATAGGTAGAAGAGGATATCATAAAGTTACTACAAGAACTTTTAACTGTGTGTGTGTGTATATATATATATATACATATATGTATATATGTATATATCTTTCTTTATAGTGCCTTAATCCATAGAAACTACTCCAACTCCACTACCTTATGCTCTTTACTGAGTATCTCTACTGGTGGACTTCAACGTACTAGGCAGTATTATGTTTGCACTTATGCACAGAATTAAAGGTCTATTAAAACACATGCCATATGGCCCATAAAAAAAAGGGAAACAAGCATTTTGTCTCTTTATAAGCTCATATATAGTCAAAGACCTTCATCTTCCTGGCATCAGTGAAACTTTAAATTTACCATAAGCAGACAGACTCACTCAACATTCTCACTGAAGAACTATTTTAAGAATGAACAACTAAAGCAGAGCTCAGTGGCCCTTTGGATTCACTGGATGTGACCATAGTCTGCCGCTCAAAAAGAGGAATATTCCTATAAAAGCTTCAACTGGGCAGACAGCTCCCTCAACGTTAGCTGGAAATTTCCTTTATAGATCATGCTTCATTGTTACTGTTCTGATAGACTAGCAGAAATCCAGAAGCTCATGTTAGGACAGCATGACCCTTCCTCTCTTGCTAGCTCTGCCTCCCAACCACACTGTTGACGCAATCTGTTTAATCCACATGTAGGATATACTGGCAAGGAGTACCCAAGAAATAGAGATCCCAAGGAAGATTGTTTTTGTATTCTTTGGAACAGAAGCAAAAAGGGGAATACAAGTTAAGAAACAAAAAAGATTCTGCTTTAGAACCAAAGATACTTGGGAGAAAAGAGATTTAAAAATACTTCTTCATATTGACTTATAATATCTTGGAAAAATAGTTCTAAGCTCCAAGAAATCATCCAAATTCCATGAGGTGATGTCAGATGTCAATAGAGGGATATTCCTTCTGCTGCTTTCCTGGAGACACAATGTTTTCTGGACTGTTGCCTGGTTTTCCCTGGATATTAGTCACATTCTCTTTCCCTTTTTCCTTTATTAAAAATAATTACAATTTCCTCTATTGACAAATTGATGGTTTGGAGCTGTGATGACATCAAATAATTCTTCAACATGGAGATGTAGTCCAGGAGAATGGAGAAGAGAGAGGGCAAATGGGAAAAGAGAGAAGAAAAGGAAAGGACGGGAAATGAAAGGAATAGAAAGGACAAATAAGGGCAGAGAGAATCAGAGACTGAATCTACACACAAGTCAGGATACCAAGGAAGACAAGTCACACCCTTTCTCTATTCCTATTCCAGATTTCCCATTAAAATTGGGAGTTGGTAACTTGACAGTTTTTTCTCTTTTCTCCTCCCTCACTTTCCCCAAATCCCCCAGTTTCTGGCATAGTTTATTTGGGCTATCTGTGTGTCACTGGCTCCTCCATCTGCCATTTACCAGTCTTGGCTGCCATCCTTCTGTCCTCCCTCCACCCAGCAGCTCCACTAATTTCCCTTGAGCACCCTCCAAGAGGCCTCCTCCTCCACCACCAACCTCATTAGCTGGTTCTACTCATCTCCCTTTTTCTTCTTTGCCCAACCCTCTCGCCAGCCATAAATTACCCTTCCAGATGAGAGTGTTTATATCATGCTGGTGGCAAACTGGGTGTGGTTGCTCTGACTGCTGCACTCCACAGAGATACATGTAGACAGAAGTCAGCAAGTATAAGGAGGAGAACACATTTTTAAAAACTAGGGACAGTTAAAAACAGTCATTAATTAAACTGATAGAAGGAAACCTTATTTTGTTAGAAACAAAGACTTTTTTCTCTAATCTGAAAAGGGTAAAACTTAGATATCAGTGTGTCTCCTTTATATGTAGAATGCCCTGCCTAATACAAAATGTACACCTGTTCACAAGCTGATTGGACCTAACAAAGATAAACTTCTTACTAATGTGACCAGAGCCTGGCTTAGACATTGAGTGTGGAAAATGGACATTACTCTTAAATTCAGAGCTTTAGAAATGATTCATGAGGGCACAGACTTGACATCCAAAATAACTTAATAATCAAGGAAGGGGAAATAACATATGCAAATATCACAAAAAGCCAAGTGTCTCGAACTAACCAGAACTATGTATGAAAAGGAAGAGGAACTGCACTAATCTGCTTATTTTCTGCTAGGATCTCCCTTTGCTCATACTCTCCATACTCTAGACTGAAGAAGTCCTCACCATGAATTTCTCCCTGAGGACCCAGGCTGACCAAAGTGAAGTTGTATTTTGATTTTTATAAAAACTGTCTCAGAAACAAGCTCTGCTTGAGACTGACATATGAAGTTGTTCCACCCAATGCTCAAGTCTGTTATTTCTGACATGGCCCCTGGAAGAATGCAGACTTGCCTCACCATTTTATGACTATGGCCTACTGGGATTAACCACTACCTATATCCATCACCTGTGTTTCTTTGTCCCCCAGACTTAGTGCATTCATTTTGACCTATACCATGCTCCCTGACTGCTGACCCCCAGCCATGCTCCAGTGTCTAAGTGCACATGCAAGCCCTAACTTTTGCTTAGTTTCAGACTAAGTAAAAGTGAAAAAAATATTTTAAAATGACTATTTGTGCTCTAGCTTTATAGTCAGCTGAGTAAGTAACTCCTTTATAGATGGATAGAAATAATCGCAAGAATGGAGCCAGAAAGAAGCAAAAGATCATAAACTGTCGGAAGGACATTGAACCAGTATCAAAAATTGGCACGCTGAAAAACAAGACATAAAGGATGCTTGGGTGCCCAGAGATCTCAGAGAAAGTCCTCTCCTGAGGAAAACCCTGACTGTACTCTACAGGTGCAAGGCAGTCTCCATGACAACAAAACCAGATGCCCCCTAGAGCCCTCAGGCAATTAGCCTTATGGAAACAATTAGCCAAAATTGGAATACTTTGGTTTGGTTAAATCAAAACCTTTCTGTTGTTACTGTATACCATGGTTCTCTACCCAACATGCACAGAAGGGGTCTATCTGCTACTCGATCTACTATCTACTTTGCCAACCATGCTTCCTCCTCCTTGTGAATATCACCTTTGACCTGCTCTCCCAACCCTTTCACTATGCTCACACCATGGAGCTTGTCAGTTTGCAGAGTACCAACCAGCTCTCTCCCTGTACCCAGTACAACTTTAAAAACTTAGTTTTTCTCCTTCTCTCAAATTCCTCCTGCTCTTAGGTGCCTGGCACTCTACTATATCCCCTTACACTTTACTCCTCTTTTTATTTTCCCACCTCCTGGTTAGTTCCTACACCTCAAGCGTTCAGTGCCTTGCCCACAGTCTTCTCCTTCCCTACCTCCTATCATCCATTACTTAGGAAATTTCAACATCTGTGTGAAACATCACTGAAGATGGTCTGCTTTTAAAATTTCTTACCTCCAGTTGTCCCCATACCTCATATTCATGGTCACCCTTACTCATAGTGGTTTTTATTCTTGATCTCCTATAGATCTTTAATTCTACTTGTGTATACTTTACTTGTTTATGGTCACCTCCTCTCCAGGAAGGATTTGAGATCACCATTCTTCTCTTGCTCCTCCTCTCCCACCAACCTCAATCTCTTATTCCCCTGACTCTTAGTAAATGATCATGCTTCCTTGCTCAATGATGAAATTGAAGACATTCATCAGAGACTCTAACACACACATATACAAACACATACACACACATTCACTTCCTTACCTATTTTTGTGCCCTTATCTCTGGTCCCACAGGATGAGGTTTCTAAGAAAATCATAGCTTCCTTCTCCCTTTCCAAATCAAACTTCTTGAAAGAATAATTTTTCTGACCTATTCATTTCTTTTTTCCATGTATCCCCTAATCCCATTATAACCTGGCTTTCATGGGTATCAGTTTATCAAAACTGCTTTTGTTAAAATTGTCAGTGACCTCCAAACTGTCCCTCCCCACAAAATGAAAAAAAAAAATTCAGTTACCTTCTTATGAGAATTCTTTATTGCATTTTAACATTTAGTTACTTCCTGCTTCTTAGTTTTCTACTTCTTCTGCTTTTTTTTTTTTTTTTTTTGCAATGTTCTTTTTTGGTTGTATTCTTGCTTTTGAGTTCACTCTCAAAAGGATTCCTCTTTCCCATTCTAATCCTTAAAAGTTATTCCCCAGAATTCTGTGTTCTTGTTTCTGATACATTCTTTTGTCATGCTCCTTGTTCACTATTGGGAACTCTGCTACTCTTAAACTTTGAAGCACGATCAGTCCTTGGATATATGCGTATGTATGTATGTATAGAACTATAGATTAGATTCTTTCTCTTTTATGTCAAGACATCTCCCCCTAGATCACACACAGACATCTTGAGGTCAAAATGTCAATGTATTGGGTGGTTCTATCTGAGCACAAAAGAAATTTCAGTGAACCTGAAATAGTGGTCTAACCAATGAATACATGGACATCTTTTCCACAGACAGATAACACAGGAAGGATTGAGTTTTGGCTAAACACAGAGAAGTATGTATTTGTGTTCATGGAAAGATAGAAGGCAAAGACAAGGGAAAGACTGCAATGGCATTTTGTTCCCTACTTAATTTTATGGACTGGATTTTAACCTGCTCTAGAAAAAACAAAAAACAAAAAAAAAACACTCTTTTCATAAAATTAGTGTAAACCAGGACACACAAGCAATGTTTTAAGGCCTAATGACAAAATGAAGCACCAGTTGAGGACAGGGGACACTCTCTCCATTTCTGTGAAGAATTAAACGATGTCAGCACCATTCTAGCATTGAGAGTTTTACAATCTTGGGTGGCAATAGAAGCCAGCTCTCTCAGGAAGCCAGCTTTTCCCTAGAGAAACAGCGAGGACAAGAGCATCAGTTGGAAATGCTGCATGTCAGTAGAGAAGATAAACACCATTGCCAGTGTTCAATGGCAAACAGCAGGAGAACCACAGAAACTGGTAGCCATGAATTTTTAAGGCCTACCCTTCTGGAGACTCCCAAAAATACCAGGGAAAGGGGACAATGTATGAGGGTAAAATTTTGGTTATATATTGTACTAATATAATTTGATTGTTAATGGCAATATGAGCTCATTCATCCCCACAGGTCTGTGAAGACTGGGTTTATCTCTGACACTAAATGCACAGTCTTTTTCCCCACAGCTACTTCCCCAGTGTCTCTCTCTGAATTGGTGCTACTCCTATTTCCCTCTCCGTGACACAAGATTCCTCCCTTATTCCCCGTTCCCCTCTCTTCCACTCTCCTCAATATTATCAACCACCTCCTAACTAGCCTAGGGGAAGACACCATGATGATTATTGTTTCTCTTCTGAATGCCATAAGAGAGACTAGATATCCTCATAACTAGGACATCATCAACTAAGAATATATATTTTTTTCAAATTCAAAGAGGAAAACCTTACGAAAACTTACTATACCCAAAACATTAACTCAGTTTTGCTAATTCATATGGGAAGGAGTAATACTACTAGAAGAAAAATGGAATTTTCCTTTAGAAATGTTTAAGTGTTAGGTGCCTGAGTGGTTCAATCAGTTAAGTGTCCAACTCTTGATTTTGGCTCAGGTCCTGATAATGTCATGGGGTGGAGCCCTGGGTCACACTTGGAGCTCAGCAGGGAGTCTGCTTGAGATTCTACCACCTACCCTGGCTCTGTTTGTTCCTCCCCCTACTCACTCTTCCTGTGTGTGTATGTTTCTGTGTGTGTGTGTGTGTGTGTGTGTGTGTCAAATAAATAAATAAATATTTAAAAATGCTTAAGTGTTGTAAGACCTTGAGGCTGCAATAAAAGAAGTAATTAGCGGTCACAGGGTCTGCGGTCTAGTGTTATAATATCTTTGCTTGTAGGCAGAATTATGTTCCCAAAAATGTCCATGCCCTACTCTCTGGAGGCTGGGCTTATGTTAATTTACATGGCAAAAGGGACTTTGCAGAGGTGATTAAAAAAATACTAACTTTATGATGAGAAGATTTTTCTGTGTAATTTGAGTGGGCCCGATCTAATTACATAACTCCTTAGAAGCAGAGAGCTTTTCCTGCATGTGATCCTAGAAAGAGATGTGGCAATGGCAGCAGAGTCAGACAAATGCTACCTTGCTGGTTTTGAAGATGAAGGAAAGCACCTGCAAGCCAAAGAATGCATGTGGCCCACAAAAGCTGGAGAAGGCAAACAAGCTGCTTCTCACCTAGAGCCTTCAGAAAGCTATGCAGCCCTAACAACACCTTGATGTTAGTCTGTTGAGAACTATGTCAAACTTCTGACCCACAGGATTGTAAGATAATATCTTTGTGTTGTTTTCATAAGCTTGTTGAAGCAAGAACAGAAAATAAATACAATTTCTATTACTTAAATATAATATCTTTGGAAAAGAAAACACATGGAGATTGAACATACAATGGTGGTAACAAAAGAAAGAATTTGAGGGGAGGAGTCAAGTTGGCGGAGAAGTAGCAGCTGAGACTACTTCAGGTAGCAGGAGATCAGCTAGATAGCTTATCTAAAGATTGCAAACACCTACAAATCCAACGGGAGATCGAAGAGAAGAAGAACAGCAATTCTAGAAACAGAAAATCAACCACTATCTGAAAGGTAGGACTGGCGGAGAAGTGAATCCAAAGCGACGGGAAGATAGACCGCGGGGGGAGGGGCCGGCTCCCGGCGAGTGGCGGAGCAACAGAGCACAAAATCGGGACTTTTAAAAGTCTGTTCCGCTGAGGGACACCACTCCAGAGGCTTAACCGGGGTGAAGCCCATGCAGGGTCAGCGTGGCCTCAGGTCCCGCAGGGTCACAGAAGGATCGGGGGTGTCTGAGTGTCGCAGAGCTTACAGTTATTAGAACAGGGAAGCCGGCTACAGAGACAGAGCCGAGGAGTGACTCTCAGCTCAGGGTTGCCTTGAACCGGTCACAGGCTCGGTCAGCTTGGAGCGCGGCCGAAGGCCAGGGTGGCGGGAGTCATTGGGTGCTGTTCTCTGGGGGCGCACTGAGGAGTGGGGCCCCGGGCTCTCGGCTCCTCCAGGCTGGAGACTGGGAGGCCGCCATCTTCATTCCCGTCCTCCGGAAATCTACGGAAAGCGCTCAGGGAACAAAAGCTCCCGAAAGCAAACCCGATCGGATTACTCAGCCCGGCCCCGGGTAAGGGCGGTGCAACTCCGCCTGGGGCAAAGACGCTTGAGAATCACTACAACAGGCCCCTCCCTCAGAAGATCAACTAGAAACCCAGCCAGGACCAAGTTCACCTACCAAGGAGTACAGTTTCAATACCAAGGAGAGCATCGGAATTCCAGAGAAGGAGAAAGCAAAGCACGGAACTCATGGCTTTCTCCCCATGATTCTTTAGCCTTGCAGTTAATTTAATTTTTTTTTCTTTTTCAATTTTTTTTCTTCTTCTGCTAAATTTTTTTAACTTTTACCCTTTCTTTTTTAACGTTTTTTAACTAGTTTATCTAATATATATATATATATATATATATATATTTCCTTTTTATATTTTTTCTTTATTGGTTTTTTTTAATTGTTTCTTTTTTTTCTTTTTTTTTCTTTTTTTTCTTTCTGAACCTCTTTTTAACCCTTTCTCCCCCCTCACAATGTGGGATCTCTTCTGATTTGGCTAAAGCATATTTTCCTGGGGTTGTTGCCACCCTTTTAGTATTTTACTTGCTCCTTCATATACTCTTATCTGGACAAAATGACAAGGCGGAAAAATTCACCACAAAAAAAAAAAGAACAAGAGGCAGTACCAAAGGCTAGGGACCTAATCAATACAGACATTGGTAATATGTCAGATCTAGAGTTCAGAATGACGATTCTCAAGGTTCTAGCCGGGCTCGAAAAAGGCATGGAAGATATTAAAGCAACCCTCTCGGGAGATAGAAAAGCCCTTTCTGGAGAAATAAAAGAACTAAAATCTAACCAAGTTGAAATCAAAAAAGCTATTAATGAGGTGCAATCAAAAATGGAGGCTCTCACTGCTAGGATAAATGAGGCAGAAGAAAGAATTAGCGATATAGAAGACCAAATGACAGAGAATAAAGAAGCTGAGCAAAAGAGGGACAAACAGCTACTGGACCACGAAGGGAGAATTCGAGAGATAAGTGACACCATAAGACGAAACAACATTAGAATAATTGGGATTCCGAAGAAGAGGAAACAGAGAGGGGAGCAGAAGGTATATTGGAGAGAATTATTGGAGAGAATTTCCCCACTATGGCAAAGGGAACAAGCATCAAAATCCAGGAGGTTCAGAGAAGCCCCCTCAAGATCAATAAGAATAGGTCCACACCCCGTCACCTAATAGTAAAATTTACAAGTCTTAGTGACAAAGAGAAGATCCTAAAAGCAGCCCAGGAAAAGAAGTCTGTAACGTACAATGGTAAAAATATTAGATTGGCAGCAGACTTATCCACAGAGACCTGGCAGGCCAGAAAGAGCTGGCATGATATATTCAGAGTAATAAACGAGAAAAACATGCAGCCAAGAATACTATATCCAGCTAGGCTATCATTGAAAATAGAAGGAGAGATTAAAAGCTTCCAGGACAAACAAAAACTGAAAGAATTTGCAAATACCAAACCAGCTCTACAGGAAATATTGAAAGGGGTCCTCTAAGCAAAGAGAGACCCTAAAAGTAGTAGATCAGAAAGAAACAGAGACAATATACAATAACAGTCACCTTACAGGCAATACAATGGCACTAAATTCATATCTCTCAATACTTACCCTGAATGTTAATGGGCTAAATGCCCCAATCAAAAGACACAGGGTATCAGAATGGATAAAAAAACAAAACCCATCTATATGTTGCCTACAAGAAACTCATCTTAAACCCGAAGACACCTCCAGGTTTAAAGTGAGGGGGTGGAAAAGAATTTACCATGCTAATGGACATCAGAAGAAAGCAGGAGTGGCAATCCTTATATCAGATCAATTAGATTTTAAGCCAAAGACTATAATAAGAGATGAGGAAGGACACTATATCATACTCAAAGGAACTGTCCAACAAGAAGATCTAACAATTTTAAATATCTATGCCCCTAACGTGGGAGCAGCCAACTATATAAACCAATTAATAAACAAAATCAAAGAAACACATCGACAATAATACAATAATAGTAGGGGACTTGAACACTCCCCTCACTGAAATGGACAGATCATCCAAGCAAAAGATCAACAAGGAAATCAAGGCCTTAAATGACACACTGGACCAGATGGACATCACAGATATATTCAGAACTTTTCATCCCAAAGCAACAGAATACACATTCTTCTCTTGTGCACATGGAACATTCTCCAGAATAGATCACATTCTCGGTCCTAAATCACGTCTCAACCGGTATCAAAAGATTGGAATCATTCCCTGCATATTTTCAGACCACAATGCTCTGAAGCTAGAACTCAATCACAAGAGGAAATTTGGAAAGAACCCAAATACATGGAGACTAAACAGCATCCTTCTAAAGAATGAATGGGTCAACCAGGAAATTAAAGAAGAATTGAAAAAATTCATGGAAACAAATGATAATGAAAACACAACGGTTCAAAATCTGTGGGACACAACAAAGGCAGTCCTGAGAGGAAAATATATAGCGGTACAAGCCTTTCTCAAGAAACAAGAAAGGTCTCAGGTACACAACCTAACCCTACACCTAAAGGAGCTGGAGAAAGAACAAGAAAGAAACCCTAAACCCAGCAGGAGAAGAGAAATCATAAAGATCAGAGCAGAAATCAATGAAATAGAAACAAACAAAAAAAAAAAACCAATAGAACAAATCAACGAAACTAGGAGCTGGTTCTTTGAAAGAATTAATAAGATTTAGGGGCGCCTGGGTGGCTCAGTGGGTTAAGCCGCTGCCTTTGGCTCAGGTCATAATCTCAGGGTCCTGGGATTGAGCCCCGCATCGGGCTCTCTGCTCAGCAGGGAGCCTGCTTCCTCCTCTCTCTCTACCTGCCTCTCTGCCTGCTTGTGATCTCTCTCTGTCAAATAAATAAATAAAATCTTTAAAAAAAAAAAGAATTAATAAGATCGATAAACCCCTGGCCAGACTTATCAAAAAGAAAAGAGAAAGGACCCAAATCAATAAAATCATGAATGAAAGAGGAGAGATCACAACGAACACCAAAGAAATACAGACAATTATAAGAACATACTATGAGCAACTCTACGCCAACAAATTTGACAATCTGGAAGAAATGGATACATTCCTAAAGACATATAAACTACCACAACTGAACCAGGAAGAAATAGAAAGCCTCAACAGACCCATAACCAGTAAGGAGATTGAAGCAGTCATCAAAAATCTCCAAACAAACAAAAGCCCAGGGCCAGATGGCTTCCCGGGGGAATTCTACCAAACATTTAAAGAAGAACTAATTCCTATTCTCCTGAAACTGTTCCAAAAAATAGAAATGGAAGGAAAACTTCCACACTCATTTTATGAGGCCAGCATCACCTTGATCCCAAAACCAGACAAGGATCCCATCAAAACAGAGAACTACAGACCAATATCCTTGATGAACACAGATGCAAAAATTCTCGCCAAAATACTAGCCAATAGGATTCAACAGTACATTAAAAGGATTATTCACCACGACCAAGTGGGATTTATTCCAGGGCTACAAGGTTGGTTCAACATCCGCAAATCAATCAATGTGATACAACACATTAATAAAAGAAAGAACAAGAACCATATGATACTCTCCATAGATGCTGAAAAAGCATTTGACAAAGTACAGCATCCCTTCCTGATCAAAACTCTTCAAAGTGTAGGGATAGAGGGCACATACCTCAATATTCTCAAAGCCATCTATGAAAAACCCACCGCAAATATCATTCTCAATGGAGAAAAACTGAAAGCTTTTCCGCTAAGGTCAGGAACACGGCAGGGATGTCCGTTATCACCACTGCTATTCAACATAGTACTAGAAGTCCTAGCCTCAGCAATCAGACAACAAAAGGAAATTAAAGGCATCCAAATCGGCAAAGAAGAAGTCAAACTATCACTCTTTGCAGATGATATGATACTATATGTGGAAAACCCAAAAGACTCCACTCCAAAACTGCTAGAACTTGTACAGGAATTCAGTAAAGTGTCAGGATATAAAATCAATGCACAGAAATCAGTTGCATTTCTCTACACCAACAACAAGACAGAAGAAAGAGAAATTAAGGAGTCCATCCCATTTACAATTGCACCCAAAACTATAAGATACCTAGGAATAAACCTAACCAAAGAGACTAAGAATCTATACTCAGAAAACGATAAAGTACTCATGAAAGAAATTGAGGAAGACACAAAGAAATGGAAAAATGTTCCATGCTCCTGGATTGGAAGAATAAATATTGTGAAAATGTCTATGCTACCTAAAGCAATCTACACATTTAATGCAATTCCTATCAAAGTACCATCCATTTTTTTCAAAGAAATGGAACAAATAATCCTAAAATGTATATGGAACCAGAAAAGACCTCGAATAGCCAAAGGAATATTGAAAAAGAAAGCCAAAGTCGGTGGCATCACAATTCCGGACTTCAAGCTCTATTACAAAGCTGTCATCATCAAGACAGCATGGTACTGGCACAAAAACAGACACATAGATCAATGGAACAGAATAGAGAGCCCAGAAATGGACCCTCAACTCTATGGTCAACTCATCTTCGACAACGCAGGAAAGAATGTCCAATGGAAAAAAGACAGCCTCTTCAATAAATGGTGTTGGGAAAATTGGACAGCCACATGCAGAAAAATGAAATTGGATCATTTCCTTACACCACACACGAAAATAGACTCAAAATGGATGAAGGATCTCAATGTGAGAAAGGAATCCATCAAAATCCTCGAGGAGAACACAGGCAGCAACCTCTTCGACCTCAGCCACAGCAACATCTTCCTAGGAACATCGCCAAAGGCAAGGGAAGCAAGGGCAAAAATGAACTTTTGGGATTTTATCAAGATCAAAAGCTTTTGCACAGCAAAGGAAACAGTGAACAAAACCAAAAGACAACTGACAGAATGGGAGAAGATATTTGCAAATGACATATCAGATAAAGGGCTAGTGTCCAAAATCTATAAAGAACTTAGCAAACTCAACACCCAAAGAACAAATAATCCAATCAAGAAATGGGCAGAGGACATGAACAGACATTTCTGCAAAGACGACATCCAGATGGCCAACAGACACATGAAAAAGTGCTCCACATCACTCGGCATCAGGGAAATACAAATCAAAACCACCATGAGATATCACCTCACACCAGTCAGAATGGCTAAAATTAACAAGTCAGGAAATGACAGATGCTGGCGATGATGCGGAGAAAGGGGAACCCTCCTACACTGTTGGTGGGAATGCAAGCTGGTGCAACCACTCTGGAAAACAGCATGGAGGTTCCCCAAAATGTTGAAAATAGAACTACCCTATGACCCAGCAATTGCACTGCTGGGTATTTACCCTAAAGATACAAACGTGGTGATCCGAAGGGGCACGTGCACCCGAATGTTTATAGCAGCAATGTCTACAATAGCCAAACTATGGAAAGAACCTAGATGTCCATCAACAGACGAACAGATAAAGAAGATGTGGTATATATACACAATGGAATACTATGCAGCCATCAAAAGAAATGAAATCTTGCCATTTGCGATGACGTGGATGGAACTAGAGGGTATCATCCTTAGCGAAATAAGTCAATTGGAGAAAGACAACTATCATATGATCTCCCTGATATGAGGGAGAGGAGATGCAACATGGGGGGTTAAGGGGGTATGAGAAGAGTAAATGAAACAAGATGGAATTGGGAGGGAGACAAACCATAAGTGACTCTTAATCTCACAAAACAAACTGAGGGTTGATGGGGGGAGGGAAGTTGGGAGGGGGGGTGGGATTATGGACATTGGGGAGGGTATGTGCTATGGTGAGTGCTGTGAAGTGTGTAAACCTGGCGATTCACAGACCTGTACCCCTGGGGATAAAAATATATTATATGTTTATAAAAAATAAAATTAGAAAAAAAAAAGAAAGAATTTGTTTTAAGAGAATGTGGAACAAGGGGAATCCTCTTACACTGTTGGTGGGAATGCAAGTTGGTACAGCCACTTTGGAGAACAGTGTGGAGATTCCTTAAGAAATTAAAAATAGAACTTCCCTATGACCCTGCAATTGCACTACTGGGTATTTACCCAAAAGATACAGATGTAGTGAAAAGAAGGGCCATCTGTACCCTAATGTTCATAGCAGCAATGGCCACGGTCGCCAAACTGTGGAAAGAACCAAGATGCCCTTCAACGGACGAATGGATAAGGAAGATGTGGTCTATATATACTATGGAGTATTATGCCTCCATCAGAAAGGATGAATATCCAACTTTTTTAGCAACATGGACGGGACTGGAAGAGATTATGCTGAGAGAGTCAATTATCATATGGTTTCACTTATTTGTGGAGCATAACAAATAACATGGAGGACATAGGGAGATGGATGGCGGAAGGGAGTTGAGGGAAATTGGAAGGGGCGGTGAACCATGAGAGACTATGGACTCTGAAAAACAACCTCAGCGTTTTGAAGGGGTGGCGGGTGGGAGGTTGGGGGAGCCAGGTGGCAGGTATTAAGGAGGGCACGTATTGCATGGGGCACTGGGTGTGGTGCAAAAGCAATGAATTCTGTTACGCTGAAAAGAAATTAAAAATAAATAAATAAATAAAAAAAGACCCTTTCCTGTGATTCCAGAATATGGGCTCAAGGGGAGGAAAGAGTCCATTTCAGTTCTTGGCAGTAGCTTGCCTTCCTTAATAAGGGAGACATACCCTGATAATGATGTGTAAGATGAAAGTGAAAATACTCAGATAACTTGCTAGGTCCAGATAAGGCAAGAGAAGAGCATAATAGAGGAGGTACTCAGTAGAATTAAGAGAAAATTACCAAACCAATGGTCAGAGGTAGCCAGTGTGTCCCTATCCTGAGGAACACAGGCTCCCAAGCCAGGATGACATGGTCTTAAGTCCCACCTCTTCCACTGACTGGACACGTGGCATTGGCAAGGCACCAAGCATTGCTACAGCTCAGTGTCCTCATCTGTAGAATGAGAATAATGAAATATCTACTGCATAAAAATAATTGGGAGGAAAAAATGAAATAACATTTATAAAACCACACATAAGCATTCAATGAACCTTATATTAGTAATAACTATACTTATGGCCTCGGATGACTACAGAGCTGGCAACACAGTTCAAACATCATATTACAAGAAAGCAAGTATCTACTCAAAGACTTGATGGGGAATGGGTTATGTCTCAGGAGGGGCAGACTTGGCTTATAAGAAAAAAATAAAATTAAATGGAGGCAACACCACAGTGCAAAAAAGAAGCAAACACAACTTAAATCTAAAACCTGAAGTAAGCCCACCATGAAAAGCTTGGAGTGAAAATAAAATAACGATGAATCTTTTCTAGGCACAACTGTGGTGGGCCTTGTCAGGCAGGGGATAGTTTTAATTCCTCCCCAAACAGTTTCCAAAACTGACACAAAATAAAAATAGAGCAATGATCCAGAACTTCAGATGAGACAGTCTCTGCCAAAAGGCTGATTTGGCTAATAACAACTGCAACCCTTCTGGTACTTTCCTTGACTTCCTGATAATATCTCTCAAAAAGCTTGGGAAACAACAGAGAGATCTAATAGTTTGATTTTAATTCCTACTAATAGAAAAGAACTAGCTGGTGACATGGGGTGGATAAAAGAAACTACTACTTTTGCAACAGCTGAGGCTGGTAAGAACAAGGACTTGAGCTTCAGGGAAACAGAGTTCCAAAAGGGAGGAATGATTCCTTAACCTAAGATTCTCAAGGGGGGAAATGGCCCTTTGGGAGTAGAAATCTATAAACTTTGAAAATGCACTGATTTCTAGATTGTCTCAATAAAGGTGAAAGGAGCTATGAAACATCAAAAGGGACCAAGTTTGATAAAAGAACTATCTGCTAAGCTAAAATTTTAAAAGAACACATGCAGATTTTGGGAAGAGGAACGGCATAAAACTATTTTAAAAAATGGGTCAAAACAGATAAAGCTGAGGACAACCATAAACATGAAAACCCTGCAAAGAATGATAAATTTTTTCATTTCCATTTTCCAGAATATCAAGAAAAACAGAAAGAGAGCATGAAGACACAGAAGGGGAAAAAAGCTGAACTCGTCAACATCTGTGTTACCGCCAAGAAAAATAATTGTGAAAATACACATCTATTCAATAATTCAGTAACCTGGCAATCATTTATTTGCCCTAATAATAAAAGTGATCAAAGTTAATTTGAGTCCCAACTTTATAACAGATGCTTCATGTATATTTTCTCCTGGAAAGCTCACAACAATCCTGTAAGTTTAGTGTATTTATTTCACTTTATATAGAAGACCCTCAAGTTTACAGAATTAAAGTCACTTGTCCCAAACCACACAGCTTGTAAGTTTGGGAGGCAAGTTTTAAACTCAAGTTCCTCTAACTCCAAAGCACACATCCTTTCTTCTATTCTTAAATTGGTTTCCCTAGCATCTGTGAGTCACTGTGTTGGGCCTTGGCAATAAAAAGATACATAATATATGATGGTTGTTTTCAAGAAAACAGGCTTGCATAATTGTACTGCAAGGTGACAGACAGTGTACCCAATACTACACTCATCATGATGAGTACTGGGTAATGTCTAGAATTGTTGAATCACTATATTGTACACCTGGAACTAACGTAACACTGCACGCTAGCTAAACTGGGATAAAATTTTTTTTTTTAATTACACGGAAGGACAGAGGATGAAGAGAAAAATCAGCTAGGAGAACCGGGCATTCATCAGGCACTGTAAACGTCGTGGCGGGCGTCATGAATTGGTTTCTGCAGATTACTCTCCCCCGCTTCCAGTGCGTTCCTGTTCTGGAGAACAGTAAAGCTGAATTCTGCATTTTTCTAATCCTCTTATATCTAGGGATCTGGATGTGATTTCGAGTCTACCAGTCATGTTCTAGTTGGAAGACGGCAGTGAAATGAAGACCTTACTGCCTTTTCTTTCTCTGCCTGGAAGCATGGCTGGGTGAAAGTGTTCAAGTACGTGGCCTCCCACCTTAAGGTGTGGGGGAGCAGGCTGTGGCCAAAGGCTTGTTCCGGGTGCGCATCTAGTGGGCACAGCATGACGGCCATGCTAACTTCCTGATCTCCCAACAGCAGCCACATGGTGTGCTCCTGAATCCAGCACTTCGACAGGGACCCTAGGATTCCCCCACCTTCCTGTCTGTGGCAAGTGGGGGCAGGGAGCAGCTCCACCAGCAGGCCTGTTCTGCAGTGCTGTTCTGAGAGATATTCCTGGATGCCCAAACTGGATCCTACAACTCCAGCCCTTATAAAAATTTTATAAGCAACAAAATTCCCATATTGAATCCATTTTTATTTAAAATGGCAACAATGTTTTGTGGGGTTTTTTTTTTCTTTTCCAACTAAATACTGACTGATTCAGAGATGATATTCCAGCTGTGTTTTCCACATTTGATTTTGGTTCTCAAGGTAGAAAAGTCAGGAAAATTATAGTCATACACACACACACACACACACACACACACACACACACACACACACACATATATATATATGACCAAAAGAAACTAGAAATCCTAACTGATGGACAAAATAGTGCAAGAATTGTTTTTGGATGAATTAGGCTCTGGAATCATAAGACTTGTACCCTAAAATCCCCCAAAAGACTTGTTTGGGTAGTTATATAACAATAAATCTTTGTGGGTAATGGAGAGGTGTAAGATGGCCAAAGACTGAAAGGTATTTCAAGTTCCTTTAGAAGAAGAAGGAAATAGATTTGGAAACTACAGATCAGTGAGCTCAGTGTCAACTTCCAGATATATTTCCAATGTGTTATTAAATAGGCAAATTTTTACTGCTTAGGTAAGAAAAAGGTGAGTATGGAAACTACCATGGGCTTAGGGGGAAAAAAATCATGTACAGATAATCACACTTCTTTTGCTGTTGCTTTAGGTGTTTTACTGGATTTACTAGAGCAGATGATTTCTTAGAGAAATGCACCTTGATTTAATAGGATATGTGATATGTTGCTCAGGAGGTCTTTATAAGGGAGAAATATGTACAGTTATACGTTCATAACAACCTACACTAAATTTAGGGACTGCCTGAAGGGAAGTTTTTAATATGTGGGCCAAGGTGTCTGTATTTTCCCCTATTTCATTGGATTATATAATCAGTGTCTTGTAAGAATTCATATAATGTAAGTTTCTCAAGTTTACAAATGACATTAACCGAAGAGAGAGATCAAATGCCGAGTGGCAGAATAAAGATCCAAATAGGTCTCGCAGAGCAATAATTATAGGGGTAAACTCAAAAGGTAAAATTCAAAAGTTTCCAATGTAAATCCAAAGTTTAACACAAAGAATGCAATGGCTAAAATATAGCATTAGGGACTCTGGGTTTGGCACCAAGTACTAGGAAAAAAAAAAAAAAAACTATAGATTTCATTTGTCAACAATGTTCCATCATTCCCCAAGGGAAAATGTATAGGCCCCAAAGATTCAGTGGTAGGCACAGAGACAGTTCACTGCCATGAACAGACCTGTGCTTGGTTAGTTCATCCTTCTCCAAAGACACGGGAACCTTAGACATGTCCAGAAGAGGGAGACTAAAAAGGTGGGAGATCTGACAGCAATCCCATGTGAAGAACGGCAGAAGAATTGGGGCATATTTAGTCTAGATGGTAGGGGTGGGAGGGCAGCTGGAAAATTGGTTAAAGGACCTTGTTCTGTATAGCTTCAAAAGAAAGGATGAGGGCCAAAGAGTAAAATTAAGAAGATGTATCTTTTGCCTCAATATACTTTAAAAACATAATACATTTTGTTTAAAAAAAAAAATTCCCTGTCACCAGAAGTATCCAAGCAAAAGCTAAAGGATCACCCTACACGGATATTGAAGAGGTAAGTCTTATATTAAACAGAATATAAAATCAAACTAGCCCGTACAACTCCAAATTGTCACCATGTTGAAGATCTAATGCATTCTCGTTGTTTCAATGATTATCTTAATACAACTGATTTCTACATCTACATCTCCTTCTTTTCAATTTTCTCACACCTTTTAAAAAGATTTTACTTATTTTTACTTGGGAGAGCGAGTGGAAGAGCATGAGTGGGGGGAGGGGCAGAAGGAAAGGGAGAAGCAGACTCCCCTGCTGAGCAGGGTGCCTGATGCTGGCCTTGATCCCAGGACCCCAGAATCATGACCTGAGTGGAAGGCAGACACTTTACTGACTGAGCCACCCAAGTGCCCTGATTTTCTCACACTTTTGGCTGTTTCTACCAGGATAGCCCCTGTTGTAAGCTGAATTGTGTGTCCCCAAAAGACACTGAAATCCTAACCAGTTTCTGTGAATGTGACTTTATTGGGAAATATGGTCTTTGCAGATGATCAAATTAAGATGAGATCATTAGGGTGGACCTTTATCCAATATGATTGTGTCCTTATAAAAAGCAGAAATCTGGACGTAGAGGGAACATGTGAAGAGAAAGGGAAAATGCAGCTTATAAACCAAGCAAAGCCTGGGGCTACCAGAAGCTGGGAGAAAGGCCCAGAATAGATTCTCCCTCACAGCCCTCAGAAGGAACCCACCTTGCTAACACCTTGCTCTCAGACCTCCAGCCTCCAGAACTGTTGTGAGACGATACGTTTCTGCTTTTTAAGCCACACGGTGTGGGATACTCTGTAATGGCAGCCCAAGGAAACTAACACAGCCCTCATCACTGCAAATGTACAGGCTATCTACCACACTGATTGAATCCTCCCACCTGCCCCAGATGACCCAGCACTAATTTAATTTTCTCTTCTGTTCATGCTATCAGAATTCCACTAGGTGCCATACTCCCTGCCGCTGTTGCTGTCTGAATGGAATAGATCCTTTTTACTTTATTTGCCATGTACTAAAATGTCTTGTTTTTCTCCTCTAATATCCAACTCCCATCCCCCTGCACAACATCAAAGCTTACTCTCTGCTTACTCTTGGCTCCCTGTGGCCTACACAAGAGTCCTTTAAAATCCTTTAAATTGCCATTCAAAGCCCCGTAATCTGACCACAGCCTACCTCTAGCTTATACTAGCACCACTTCCTCATTGACTGAACTACATTGATGGACCTGCTGATGCCACACTTGCTTCTGATTTGTCTTTTTCATCTCCCTGCTTTGATTCTATGGTTCTCCCCTTACATATATGATTATCAAAATTGTAACTGACATCCAAGTCCCCTTTCCTATTTCACTTCTGTGAAGCCCACACTGGCTACCCCAGCCTGAAATGAGCCCCTATCTCTGAATCTCTACCTCATCCAGTCTAGTCTATAACACACAACAGCAATTATAATATGTAAGCCTGCTTTGGCAGTACCTGTGAACAGCAGAAATCCTACTTCTCTAGGTATTTAACTTAAGAAGGAATTTGTATGAGTTTCAAATACGCACAAAATAGAAAATATAATAGCAACATAAAAAAGTAGAAGAACATGATAATATAACATGGCACTATGTGATGCTAATAGAATAGTATAATAGTCAACAAGAGTATAATAACAAAGATCATGTAGATGTCCATTAACATGGATCTGAGAAGATAAATCAAAAGTATATAATATTCATATCATGAATGCATCAAAAAGGATCTAAATCTATAGAGATCTGTATCGAGAAGTGACTCCAATCTAGTATTGATTGAAGAAGCAAGCTGTGCACAAGAAGTTTAATATATTCTATTTACTTAAAACCACATACATGTCAGTCTAGATATGTAGAAGGGGATGAAATAGGTAGTGAGGTTTGAACTAATTTTCTCTTCTTTGTGTTCTTCTGTATTGAGAGTGTATACATATATAGACATATGGCATATATACATATATATAATTCTTTTTTAATGAGTAATGTTTTATTAAATAAAATGTTAAAGGAAGTACAAATTTCCTCAGCACACGTTGAGAGGGAGATGTAAAATTTACATGAGATTTCCCAAAGTTACTGCCTGGGTACAGTTTAGTCTAGGGGTGGGGAAGAAAATGGTGGGACTCTCAACAATGTATCATTAATTTAACAATAAGATATTTAAAAACATTGATAATATCACATATTTACACTGTTATAGTTCTCTTAAGAAAAAGTTGGCATTTATAAAATAAAATATTGTTTGTTTCAATATTATAGAGCATTCTTTATTTTGTTATCTAGACAAAGTTCCCAGAAGTCAAGTATAATGTCTTTCTCAGCGTGAGAGCAACTTAGTGTATCACCTCGCATTTTCTCAAGTGCTTGTTTAAGATTAGCTGAATTAGTTGAATATGTCAATGGTAGAGATGGATTATAATTAGAAGATGAACCAAAGAACACTCTATTCTTCCCCCCTCAAAAGTTTGCCAATACTGCCCGCTGCAGACCCTTCTAAACTTGCAAGAGTAACATACAGGACCTGCTGCCTCCAGTAACAGCAAGAGACAAAACCATGCCCAAAGACAAAGCCCAAAGACAAAAACATGCTCTCTTTAACAACTCTTTGCTGGTGACTGAAGACAGAGCAGTTCCTTGGCAAAAATAGTGTGTAACAATAAGCTCTTTGGGTCTGGGTAGGAATGGGCCATGCTTTCACAGTCATTACACAGGCTTTAAAAATAGGAAGCTGTTCCTGAGAGGAGTGGTCCTTGTGGATAACTGGAGCAGACCTGATACATTCCAATTGATGGTAAAAATTCATGAAGTCATCCAGAATTTTAGTGATTCTTCTGTGTTTCTTTTCTCTTTTCCTAAAGCTCCTTCTTCTGTTGCTTTAGAACATTTTAAAAGTCTTCCTTCAAATCCTATTTTCAAGCAGATCATTCTTTCTGTACTATGTCATACACGTTTATGCATGCACACACACACCACCACCATGGAAGTCTGTTCTTTCTGAGCACACACCTCACCAAACTGAATTCTTAACTTTCTGTTCTGTTGAATAGTGGGGAAGGTGAATGAATCCTATACTAATAGGATTATTATGATCGAAAATCCTTTACACTTTGGCTTTGGAAAGCGGGATGACACACGCGTTAATTCAGACAGCCTCTACTGAACACCACCTAAACCTCAGGCTCAGTGCCAGACAACCAGTACAATGCCAAAGAAGCCCAGATCGCACTGCCACCCCCACGGAGTTTGTGGCCTGATGGCAGAAATGACAAAGAAATGGGTCATTGCACTGTGACTCAGCAGGGACTCTTGCAGAGAAAGCAAAAGGTGTGGTGAGAGTCTACAGAGAGGGACAGCTGACCAGGACCTGAGACGCTAGTTCGGTCTTCCCAGAACTGGCATTTATAGCTAGGCCTGGCAGACAAGAAGGAGATATCCTGGGCAGGGTGGGGAGCACAGGAGGAAGAAGGCGCTGCTGATCCAAGGCCACATGGACTGGGAAAGGAAAGGGAAGAAGTTCACAAGAGCTGGAGGAAAGTAGAAACATGGATGCTGAACGGAGTAACAGCAACCAGATCCTGAGTGGGTTGCAACCCACGGTAAGAAGTTTAGGGCTCCTTAATAAAGCGAGGAAGGAACATCATTAGATTTGCCTTTTGGAAAGATTTATCTTGAAAAAGTGTGGAGAACAGATTCAAGGAAGGCAAAACTAGAGGCAGGGAAGCCTCTGGGAAGGCTGTGAATGCATTTGAAAGATATTTAGGGATAGAGCCAACAGAAATTGGTGATTAATTGGACAAGGTAGGGTGACAAATGAGAAGATTCCAATATGATTTCCGCATTTGAAAATTGAGTAACTGGGTAGTGCCATTCACTGAAGAGCATTAGGAAATGGGAGGTGGAACAAGTCTGGGTGGCAGTTTGAAGTCATCTGTGATAATCAAATTAGAGATGCTTATTAGACAGGCGTGTATGGTGCTTTAGATCTGAGCAATATATGAATTCCAAAAGCATTAACATATACATGTTAATGAAAAGTCTGGAATGAATGAGGTAGTGCTTTACTGACTTCCTAATAGATATACTCAACATAACATAACATGTGCTTAGGGAATCAGGGGAGAGAGAGAGAGAGAGTTCATTTTCAAAACCGTATCCAGAATTGTGCAATCTGAAAGTCTAGGTGGAGATAATATTATTTTTGCTTTGTTTAAAAATATAAGTGTTTACATTTGAATTACGGATGACAGGACCCTGAAGGCATAATCTTTCCTGAGGGTCTCAAAAGCCTCAGTCTGGCCCAGGAAAAGGTGTACAGAGTGAGAAGAGAAGTCGTAAGACCAGACCCTGAGAAGCAGTTACTTTAAGGAAGAGGCAGAATAAAAGAAATTGGTAAGGAGGTCTGAGAGTCAGGGACGAAGCTCCAGGAGAGCTGCTATCTCCAAAGCCAAAGGAAAAGATCAACCCAAACATTCCTGAAGATTGAAGAGAAAAACAGAAAAGTTTCCACCAGAAGTATAAACAAACAAAAAAACTTAGTAACTTAGACAAAAGCAATTTCAGAAAATTATAGAAGCAGAAACCCGACTGCCATGGGTTGGGAAGCTGAGTGGGTCTTAAGGAAGAAGAGATAATGGGCAAGACTCTCAGCAGTGAAGAAAGAGTGTGAGGATGTAGAGAAGGAGAGAACGTTTCTATGATGGGAAACAGAGCATTGTTGATTTAGTTTAATGGGAAGATGCCAGTAAGGAGAGAGAAAATGAAGAAAGAAATAGTTAATAGAATTAAATACAGAACCCAACAGGAGAGATCCACCTTCCACAGGGGTGTTGTGGATACTGTCAGCCCCCCACCTGAGCAGGGACCCCCCCAACCCTCTAGCTCTTGTGAGGACTGGCTCTTAATAGCCTAGACAGAGAATTCCCCTTAGTCAAATAGGAGCTGCCTCACAGGAGATGATGCTTGCCTCCTCCCAGGGGCGGCTCCCAGACAATGACTGACTGACAGAAGAGTGCAAAAAGCCCACTCTTTGCCTGGAGATGGGTCAAAATCCATGGCGTGGTTCATGTTCCAGAGCTCCCTGTGACATTGGGCTGAGGTTAGACACTAGCTGAAGCCATAAGCTTGCTTAGCCACGTGCCCTGCCTTATCCTGTTTCCCTCACCCTTTCTTCCAAAAGAGACCCTCTGTAAATCACAAATACCGAAATCCCTGTCAGAGGCACCACTTCCTGGGAATTTCCTCAAGACAAAGAGGAACATATGCCCATCGGATAGAAAAGGAGGAGGGGAGGGAGGTAAAAATACAAATGGTTTTGAGGGTTGATGGCATTACACTGAGAGACCACTCCTCACTGTGGAGGAACAGGAGACCAATTACTAGGGAGATAAAGTGGGATTAGTTAGATGGGGTCTGTGAACAAACACTCCCATCTTCCCCTTCTTTCAAATCTAGTTAGTTATAATTCCTACTTAGATGTAACTAAGGAGAAGGAAAAAGAGGAACATTTCTGTGGCTACTAATGATTTCAAAGTTGGTGATTCTTCTCTAGATGTGGAAGTTTAAAATGTTATATAAGAATAAATTCTGTCAGTGGAACCTGGGTGGCTCAGTCGGTTAAGTGTCTGCCTTCGGCTCGGCTCATGATCCCAGAGTCCTGGGATAAACTCCCATTTCAGGCTCTCTGCTTGGTGGGGAGCCTGCTTTTCCCTCTCCTTCTGTTTGCTACTCTGCCTACTTGTGCTCTCTATCTCTCCATCAAATAAATAAAAATCTTTTTAAAAAGAATAAATTCTGTTAATTGTAAATTGGACTTAAAGATGTTCTCCTTTCATATTTCAACATTCTTTGTAAAACTGCATCTGCAAGGTCACCAAAAACCTCCCAGTGGCTCTATCCAGTGAACACCATTCTGTCACTTTCTTGACCTCTTTGAGGCAGGTGACATCACTTAAGACTTATCTTAAGACTCCTCTTCACTTGTTTTTGGTAAGTCAACACTCACCTAGTTTACCCCCAAATCTATGGACCGGACTCTCCTTCTCATACTTTAAAGGTTCCTTCTTTCTCTCCCTCTCTCCTAGGCACTGTTTCCCCTGGGCCCATCCTTTGTTTTTTTTACTTCTTACTCTCTCTATCCTCCTAGGGTGAACACATTCACTCCTGTAGCTTTTTCCACAGTGATAACTCCAAAATGTATCTCTAGCTTAGATCTGTCTACTCAGTTCCAGGTACATACATCAGATTGTCTAATGAATATCATCCCCTAAATGTCCCTCAGAGACCTCACAGTCAACAAGTCTAAAACTCAACTTATCTTCCCTATAAATGTCCACTTCTTGCATTTCCCTATCATGGAGACAGGTCTCACCATTACTCCATATCCAACACGGAACCCAAGAGGGAGTTAACCTAAACTCTTCCCCAATTTCACATCTAATCAATCACCAACTACAGTAAGTTCTAATCTCTCTCACTCACTGTCCATGTCATTGTTTGAAGCCAGTATAGTTTCTCTTGTGGTTTTATGAGCAAAATATTTACTGGCTAACTACCTTCCTCCATATTCCCCCACTTTCTTCATGAAAATATGAGCAAGCCATTCCCCTGCTTAAAACACTCCAATGGTGTCCAGTGTATTTGAGACAAAAGCCTTAAAAAGATGCCTTAATATCTCAATATCTTTTCAAAGCCTTCCATGATCTGGCCCATTGCTCCTGTCTGGCTTCATCTCTGGCCATTATTTCTCTTATATTATTTTTCCAAATTCCCAAAGTACTCATATCTCTGCACCTATTTTATGTTCTCTCTCAGTTTCATGAAATTGCACATATATTTCTTCTGCCTGGAGCGCTGTTTTTCTGTGTATTTTTTTGCTAATAACTACCCATTATCAAAAACTAGTATAAATATCACCTCTTCCAGGAAGCTTTCCCTAGTATCCATCCCAAATGCTGAGTCCAGGTACTACCTGAGCACACTACCTGGCCCACCAGCATACCGCTAATGGCATTATGTTGGTGACTGGTGGAAAGCTGAAACTTCATCGAAGATCCTTCTGATTCCAGAGCTCTTTCTCTAGCTATGGTCCAGTAGTGATTCTAATGATGGCTGAAATATTTCTCAATTCCTTCCCTGAAAGGAGTTAAAATAAACTCCATTGTGGGATATACACATTGTAATGCAGAAAACAGCCACTTCTATATCATATTTGACTTCTTTTGATGAAACAATTAAGAGCAAAGGGTAGCTAGATAATAAAATAAACATTTAAAAAAATATCCTGTCATTCACAGACTCGGGGACAAGTGTTATTGGTTGTAAGGAGGTAAAGAAGAGGACGTTCTAAATGCAGCAAAGAATTCTGGGCCCCTCTCATGGTACTCATGATTTCCCCACAAGTGGCATGAATCTACAGCTGAGTCATCATGTGTCAAGATACAGAGGGCTCCTAATTCTACCTTCTCACTCAGTAAGTTCTCATAAGACCACAGAATCCAGACAGATGTCAGTAAACATGCCTCCTGATGAAGGGCCTTCTGAAGGGAGAATTTTTCTTTCTTTCTTTTTTGTTTGTTTTGTTTTTATTTGTTTGTTTGTTTTGCATTATCATGTGTAAACTTTGATTTCAGAAAGCTGCCATACCATTGCAACCTCTGCAGTTGTCCGTCTGTCCATCTGACTGAGGAAAGAAAATTCTGTATACATACACGGAGGCAGTCTCCTTTTCCCTCCCTTCCCTACTCCCCAGTCCCAGCTTGTCCCTCACCCTTTCCTCTCTTCTGAGAGCTGAGGGCCCGGAAAGACACACCTTTTCAGCCACTCTGTTGTGCTGCCTTTTCCAGATAGACAGGTCCAATATATTATCTAAAGAGCACACTCTCTCCTCACTCTCTCTCTCTCTCTCCCACCATGGACATTAATGCTTTGAAGCCATCTGAGGATCATTTGTTGGCGCAGTGATCACATTCAGACTGGCCTACAATGACTCACACTCTTGTGGTCTCCCTGTGTTTACCACGGATATTCTCTTCCAGCTGGATTTCCCTTTCCCCAGGAAACCTAGAGCTAAGCGATTTCTCCATTTTTTCCCCTCCACTCCAGCATCTCTATATGACCCTTTCACCACCAATGTCTTCTTAAAAGGGCAAGTGTGTGTGAATGTGTATGTGTGTGTGTACTCCAGACACCGAATCTGCAAATATGGACTATAGGACAAATCCAGTCTGTGGCTAGTTTTTGTATGGGCCATGAACTAATAACAGTTTTTACATTTTTAAAGAGTTATTTTAAAAAAAAAAAAGGAAAGAAAGAAAGAAGAAAATGCAAGAAAGACCATGCACGACCTGAAGGCGTAAAATATTTACTATCTTGCCATTTAACAGAAAAAGTTTGTCGGTTCCTATTCTGTACTAAAATATGTTTCTAAAGCATGATTCTGAATTCAGACAGACACCTCAGAGCCCAGCTCTGGCACATACCAATTCTGTGACCCTGGACATAGGATTTTCCCCCCATCTTCTCATCTGTAACATAAAGTAATAATTAAAGTCTGTACCAAAGCACTGGAGCATAGTGGCAACTCATAAGAAGAGCAGAACAAACAGTAGCTATTTTTTTCTATTGTTATTTTTTGATCCAGTGAGTTCTATTACATTTTTTATACTCATATAAGAAAAGCTGACACATGAGAAAGGCAACACATTTTCAGACCAATATGTGAACCCTCTCTTAACAATCTTGTGGCTGGATCCCTTCACTCTCAAAAAGGTCATAGCCCTGGTCCTATGACGATTAGAGGTAAGACGATATTTCCCATATATGGCTCCAAAAGTCTTGATGGGAGCTCAGAGCTACATTTTCTATTCCTTTTCACCTAAGCAGAAACCTCAGAGTAACCCTTTCTCCCCATATTCATTCTCACCCCTAATATCCACTTAGTCACTGAGACTTATCTAATTTACCTATTAATTATTTTCAATTTTAACCCCTTTAGTCTAATGTCACTATTATGGGCCCTCATTATCTCTTGTCCAAACTACAGAAGAGGTCTTTTGTTTTCTGGGCTACAGTTTTACCTTCCCCAAGCTGTTTACCCCCATGGTTACTAGACTTACCCATCTAAGCCATGAATCTGTCCAAACTCTCACCTTGCTTACAACCACCTTATCTTTCGTCAATGTCTGGTTCACGTTCCAACATCAAACCACTTACTGTCCTCTACCTACACCCAACCATGCTGTTTAGTGCATCTCTCCTTTTGCTTGTGTTATTCCTTCTTTTTAAATTATAGAAGTATGACATGCATGTCATAGATAATTTAGAACGCAAAAAACAATTACAAGAAAATTAAATAGTACCAAAATTCTAATTCCTCAGAGATAACTACTATTGATCTTTTGATGTATTTGTTTCCATTGTTTTTGTATGCATATAACACACAATAACTTACCAAATCAGGAACATATTATCTCTTTGAATCTTGGGCTTCTGATATTACACGATTATGTTTTCTAACCAAAAAAATTTATTTTGTCCAACTAGATATGCAATCAAGTATCCTTAACAATCATTGTTATTTAAGCTGTAACAAACCATAGAAAACTCACAATTTGTGCCTTTCTCAGCCATTTACTCTTTGGGGCAAAACTTTTCCATCTCACTCAGAGACATTTCTATAAGAGAAAGAACAGCTTGGGCACTGCCCAGAAAAGTGGATCATTATCTTTCACTGGAATATGGAATAAAAAAGAAATTCTAGGAGCATGAATCTTTCTGCCTCACCATTTTATCTATGTTTATTTATAGAGACAAGTAGCAATCTGGTTATAGAGTCAAGTGGCCTTTCTAGGAGTAATGGAGATATTTGAGCTGACTTTGATGCAAAACATACCAACTTACATACACATACCAACTTAGACCTTCCTGACTTCTGTCATTGCTCCTGCAAAGACTTGTATGAGTCTCAGTAACACCTCCATTACCAAGAAACCCTTAGAACCAACCTGATAATTCTGACTTAGATAGACTGTTTCAAGAGAAACAAAGGCTCCTTAAGTAGATTCATGAAACAATTCCATAATAAAAGAGAGAGAGAGAGAGAGAATGTATTCCCTGCTTTATTCTAAATGCCGATTATTTAATATTCTGAGACCTCCTACACTAAATAAAACTATATTCTATTTAAATTCCTAGGGGACGGCATGAGTAGTAATAAAAATTGTAGCTCTGAATTAAGATAGTCCAGGTTAACTTGGGTTTTGCCAATTTCTTATTGTATGATTTGAGGCATTATATAATATCACTAAGCCTGGATTTAATGATTTGAAAAATGATTGCAATTATTTAAAAAATGAACATAAAATAATCCAGAAAGTGAGGATAATAATAATACATGCCTCCTAAAACTGCCACACAGGTTAAATTAAATAATGTATGTAAAGTGCATGGCAAAATACCAAGTACATAGAAACCAAATGTTATTCCACTCAGCATCCCTTGAACACATTTGAAAATGGCACACTTTTTATTGTTTTTCAAATAATGCCTATTTTTTAGTTGTTTTTTTATTTTTTATTTTTTATTTTATTTTTTAATTTCTTTTCAGCGCAACAAAATTCATTGCTTTTGTACCACACCCAGTGCTCCATGCAATCCGTGTCCTCTCTAGTACCCACTATCTGGTTCCCCCAACCTCCCACCCCCCACCCTTCAAAACCCTCAGGTTATTTTTCAGAGTCCATAGTCTCTCATGGTTCACCTCCCCTCCAGTTTCCCTCAACTGCCTTCTCCTCTCCATCTCCCTATGTCCTCCATGTTATTTGTTATGCTCCACAAATAAGTGAAACCATATGATAATTGACTCTCTCTGCTTGACTTATTTCACTCAGCATAATCTCTTCCGGTCCCGTCCATGTTGCTACAAAAGTTGGATATTCATCCTTTCTGATGGAGGCATAATACTCCATAGTGTATATGGACCACATCTTCCTTATCCATTCGTCCGTTGAAGGGCATCTTGGTTCTTTCCACAGTTTGGCAACTGTGCCATTGCTGCTATGAACATTGGGGTACAGATGGCCCTTCTTTTCACTACATCTGTATCTTTTGGGTAAATACCCAGTAGTGCAATTACAGGGTCAAAGGGAAGCTCTATTTTTAATTTCTTAAGGAATCTCCACACTGTTCTCCAAAGTGGCTGCACCAACTTGCATTCCCACCTATTTAAAAACCAATGGGGCATATTTTCACAAACTGATCTAAACCCAGAATCAGGCTTGTTTTCAAAAGTTGTGGAAAGGTGGAAGGAAGCGGGGAAAATGGAACAAAGACAGACCTTATAACTCTTTACTGTTTGAAAATTCACCAGAAGAATGTATTATTTTGGAGGAGAAATTCAATTATTAAAGGTTCAAAGGGCAAATTAGACCTTAGACTATTCACCCTACACCATGCAGTCCTTTTAAGTGGTATAACAAAAGCAGCCTCACAATTAAAAGGCCAGCACACACAAGGTAACATATCAGGCCCTGCAGGTGAACATAACTGGGGCAACACTTCTCCGTGTAAGAAAAGTCTCCCTTGGCAGAGTTTGGGCTACTTTGCCTCTATTCTTCTACCTCTACTCCAATATTTGAAACCAAAAGAGGGGTCAACCAACAATAACTAGCAAAGAAAATAGAGACATAGAGGAAGGACCAAGTGAGTTCATTCTACTTTTTTCTACCTGGTATTTCTCCGAAAGACACTCCTGACAAGTTTAAAAAGGAGGATGTATGGATCATCTGTTTAGCCTCATCCTTTATTTATTTATTTATTTATTTTTTAAAGATTTTATTTGTTTATTTGACAGAGAGAGATCACAAGCAGGCAGAGAGGCAGGCAGAGAGACAGGAGGAAGCAGGCTCCCTGCTGAGCAGAGAGCCCGATGCGGGACTCGATCCCAGGACTCCGAGATCATGACCTGAGCCGAAGGCAGCGGCTTAACCCACTGAGCCACCCAGGCGCCCCTCATCCTTTATTTAAAAAGCAAAAAGTCAGCATTTCCAACTCCAGGATCTATTAACAAAGTATATCCCCCCAGACATGCTCATGCTCACACACATCCGCACGCGCGCGCACACACACACACACACAATTTCTTAAAACCCGAGTTTATTTTTAGGCCAGAGAGATTGGGCATTCCAGATCAGGGCCTTGTGCTCCTGAGCAGACACTCTAAAAAAAGCTTCACTGCCAGATATAAAAAGGCCGCTGTATAATTTATTAGAGGAACTTTCACAAGACTCTGATTACTTTTTAACCAGAAAGTGAAAAAAAAAAATCCAAGAATCCTGATCAGATCCAGTATTGCACTTGGCACACGGGAATTTGTAGGGGCTAGGAATTCTCAGCAACCCCCAGCTCTCCAGCCTGTTCATCCATGGCACGCCACGAAGGAGAGTTCGATTAGCTGGCATTAAGTCTCCTCTCTTCCCTAAGACTGTGCAATTCTGTTTCCCTAAATAATAGAGGAGATTGGGCCAAAGAAAACTCAAAACAATACACTCGTTTAATAGCTCTAATGGCTCTGCTGAGGCCTGCCAATGAAAACGCTGGCTAAATTGTTCCAGAGAGAGTCTTCTACCGGAGCTTAACAAAACCTGCCAACTCTCTACCCACCACCCCCTCCTCATGGCCACTCAATTTTTGTTTCTTTCTCTTATTTTTTTCAAGTTGGCCTTTTTCAAGAGGAGTATGTAAAATACCCAAAGAATGTTCTCTTTTCAATATGTATTATGTTTGGGATACAGATTCATGTTTACTTTTCATGGGTATGGTGAGCATATTTTCAAACCCAAATCAAGATGTGGTTTTATAGGATAAGGACACTTTACAAAACAGTAGAACAGAATATTTGAAATCATGACTATCCTGAAATATCCAAGTAGGGTCAACCTTCATCATTAAGCAACTAAATATGTCAGATGTTGTGTGTTGCATTTTGTTTCAAAAATTGTATTTTGGGAACGGGCCATTTCTTAGCACTGTACAAGGCACTTGGGATGACACAGACATAATTTAACTAAAAAGAAAAGGTCTCCACCCTTGACAATAACCAACAAATAATCTCTACCCCTTCCTTTCCAAGGAAAGGGGTCAGGGTGACCTTTTTGGGCAGACCTAAATAAGAGACTGTCTGTTGGGAGAAAAAAAAAATGAAAAAATGACAAAGAAGAAAAATTCAGATCAGAATTTTTTTTTAGATTTTATTTATTTATTTGACAGACAGAGATCACAAGTAGGCAGAGAGAGAAAGAGGAGGAAGCAGGCTCTCTGCTGAGCAGAGAGCCCGATGTGGGGCTCGATCCCAGAACCCTAGGATCATGACCCGAGCCGAAGGCAGAGGCCTTAACTCACTGAGCCACCCAGGCGCCCCAGATCAGAATCTTTTAAAAAGAAGTGAAAGACTAGTCACAGAGAAGAGAGAATAACAATATTCCTAACAAGGCAAGGCCACCAACAACGGAATAAAGAGAAACTGCTGTACACCAAGACCAGTCTTGTCCACTTTTGCATAAGAAAAGCATTAAAACCAGATAGATGAAATTAGATCCCATGTCCTCTCACCTTCATATATGAAGAGGAAGTCATCAAATTCTTTCAAACTCCTTCAAAAGAGTATAATGCTGATTGTTTCTATTTCCTTGGTGTTAGTCGTGATCTCTCCCTTTTCATTCATCATTTTATTAATTTGGGTCTTCTCTCTTTTCTTTTGGATTAGTTTGGCCAATGGTTTATCGATCCTATTGATTCTTTCAAAAAAACAGCTTCTAGTTTTGCTGATGTGTTCTACTGTATCTCTAGTTTCTATCTCTTTGATCTCTGCTCTAATCCTGATTATTTCCCTTCTTGTGTGTGGGGCTGGCTTAATTAGTTGTTGATTCTCCAGTTCTTTAAGGTATAAAGAGAGCTGGTATACTCTGGATTTTTCAGTTTTTTTGAGGGAGGCTTGGATGGCTATGTATTTCCCCCTTAGGACTGCCTTTGTTGTATCCCATAGGTTTTGGACTGAAGTGTTTTCATTCTCATTGGTTTTCATGAATTATTTAAGTTCTTCTTTGATTTCCTGGTTGATCCAAACATTCTTAAGCAGGGTGGTCTTTCACTTCCAAGTGTTTGAATTCCTTCCAAACTTTTTCTTGTGGCTGAGTTCCAGTTTCAAAGCACTGTGGTCTGAGAATATGCAGGGAATAATCTCAGTCTTTTGGTATCAGTTAAGCCCTGATTTGTGACCAGCATGTGTTCTATTCTGGACAAAGTTCCATGTTTGCTCGAGAAGAATGAGTATTCTCTTGTTTTAGGGTGGAATGTTCTGTATATATCTATGAGGTCCATCTGGTCCAATGTGTCACTCAATGCCCTTGTTTCTTTATTGATTTTCTGCTTGGATGACCTGTCTATTACTGAGAGTGGCATGTTAAGATCCCCTACTATTAATGTATTCATATCAATATGACTCTTGATCTTGGTTAATAGTTGTCTTATGTAGTTGGCTGCTCCCATATTGGGGCCATAAATATTTATAATTATTGGATCTTCTTGGTGGATAGACCCTTTAAGAATGATGTAGTGTCCTTCTTTATCTCTGACTACAGTCTTTAGTTTAAAATCTAATTCATCTGATATGAGAATTGTTACCCCAGCTTTCTTTTGAGGCCCATTGGCATGAAAGATGTTTCTCCATCCCTTCACTTTCAGTCTGGATGTATCCTTGGGTTTCAAATGGGTCTCTTGTAGACAACATAAGGACAGCTCCTGTCATTTTAACCAATCTGCAACCCTGTGCTGTTTGATGGGAGCATTTAGGCCATTCACATTGAGAGTGATTATTGAAAGATACATTTTTATTGACATCATGTTTCCTGTGAAGTCCTTGTTTCTATAGATTGTCTCTGTAAATTTCTGTTCTATGACACTCTTCAGTTCTTCTTTTATAGAACCTCCCTTAATATTTCTTGTATTGCCAGCTTGGTAGTCACATACTCTTTTAAACCTTGCTGGTCTTGGAAGCTCTTTAGCTCTCCATCCATTTTGAATGTCAGCCTTGCTGGATAAAGTATTCTTGGCTGCATGTTCTTCTCATTTAGTGCCCTGAATATGTCTTGTCAGCCCTTTCTGGCTTGCCAGGTTTCTGTGGACAGGTCTGATGTTATTCTGATGGACATTCCTCTGTATGTAAGGAATCTCTTCTCCCTAGCTGCTCCCAAGAGCTCTTGTCTAAAATTATGATTCATCAGTCTCACAATCAAGTGTCTAGAGGTCTTTCTAGATTTGTTGATCTTGGGAGGTGAACTTTCTGCCCCTAGGACATGAACACTGGTTCCATTCCCCAGATTTGGAAAATTTTCATGGAGAATTTGTTCAACTATATCTTCTAGTCTTCTTTCTTTCTCCTCCCCGTCAGGGATCCCAATAATTCTGACATTAGAACATTTCATGGCATTATTTATTTCCCTAATTCTGTTTTCATGGCTTCTAAGCTCTTTGTTTCAGGCCTCCTCCTGATCCTTTTTCTCTATCAGTATGTCCTCTAGAGCAATCATCAGAAATTATTGTCAACAGTTATATGCCAATAAGTTAAGCAACCTAGACTAAATGGATGCATTCCTGGAAACCTATAAACTTCCAATACTGAATCAGGAAGAAACTGACAACCTGAATAGATCAATATCTAGTAACGAGATTGAAGCAGTGATCAAAAACCTCCCAAAAAACAAGATCCCAGGACCTGATGGATTCCCTGGAGAATTCTATCAAACATTCAAAGAAGAAATAATACCTATTCTCCTGAAGCCATTTCAAAAAATAGAAACAGAAGGAAAACTTCCAAACTCTTTTTATGAAGCCAGCATTACCCTAATCCCCAAACAAGGCAAAGACCCCACCAAAAAGGAGAATTTTAGACCAATATACGTGATGAATATGGATGCTAAGATTCTCAAAAAGATCCTAGCTAATAGGATCCAACAGTACATTAAAAAGATTATCCACCATGACCAGGTGGGATTTATTCATGAAATGCAAGGGTGGTTCAACATTCACAAATCAATCAATGTGACAGAACAAATCAATGAGAGAAGAGAGAAGAACCACATGGTCCTCTCAATTGATGCAGAAAAAGCGTTTGACAAGATACAGCATCTGTTCCTATTTAAAACTCTTCAAAGTATAAGGATAGAGGGAACATTCCTCAACTTCATAAAATCTATCTATGAAAAACCCACAGCGAATATCATTCTCAATGAGGAAAAGCTGACAGCCTTCCCTCTGGGATCAGGAACACGACAAGGATGCCCACTCACCACTGTTGTTCAACATAGTACTAGAAGTCCTAGCAACAGCAATTGGACAATAAAAAGAAATAAAAGGTATTCAAATAGGCAATGAAGAAGTCAAACTCTCTCTTTGCAGATGGCATGACACTTTTATATGGAAAACCCGAAGACTCTACCCCCAAACTACTAGAACTCATACAGCAATTCAGTAATGTGGCAGGATACAAAATCAATGACAGAAATCAGTTGCTTTCTTATACACTAACAATAAAAATACAGAAAGGGAAATTAGAGAATCGATTCCATTTACTATAGCACCAAGAACCATAAGAATGGTTAGGAGTAAACCTAACCAAAGAGGTAAAGGATCTGTACTCTAGGAACTACAGAACACTCGTGAAAGAAATTAAAGAAGACACAAAAAAAAAATGGAAGAGCATTCCATTTCTGTCTCCCATGAAGAACGTGTGTTTTTTTAGGATGCACTCAACAATTAGTTTCTAGGTCTTTGTGTGTCAAAATCTGTCACATAATTTACCAAAAATTTCCAAACCTTTCTGCGCATCACAATCACCACTGAGATTCATTAAAATAGTTGAGTAAAGTCCAGGTATCAGAATTTTTAAAAAGCTAATGATTCTAATGTACAACAAAACTTGTGAGGCCACAATCTACAAAATTTTAAAAACAAAAACTATTTTGAGAAAATGATCCTAAATAGAAGTTTCACTTAAAAGTTAAAAATCCATCCACCACTTCTATCAACTTTCCCACCTGTAGCCATGTTAAAAGCATATTGGTTTGCCCAACATTCCCCCTCTGACCTTCTATCCAATTGGCTACCCTAAGTGACTAACAAATACAGTGGACCTTGAACAACACAGATTTGAACTGTGCAGGTCCACCTCTATGTGGATCTTTTATAGTACAGAACTGTAAATACATTTTCTCTTTCTTAAAATTTTCTTAATAATGTTTTCTTTTCTCTAGCTTACTTCATGACAATAATACAGTATATAATACATATAACGTAAAAAAAAAAAAAAAAAACGTGTTAACTGACTATCCATGTTATCAGTAAGGTTAATTTAGAGTTTACCCAAGTTCCAATACTGACAAAAGCTTCTGGTCAACAATCAGTTATTAGCAGTCACATTTTTGGAAAGGCCAAAGTTATACGTGGGTTTTTGACTGCATGGGGAGTGGTGCCTCTAACCCCCCATTGTTCAAGGAACAAATGTGAAGCCAATCTTCTGAGAAAGCGTTTGTTCAGATAGATTTGCTAGCTACTTAAATTTAGAGTTTTCCCAAGTTCTAATACTGAATTCTTGTCCTGGCTGGCTAGATTAGTAGTTGCATAATTTTAGTTTGAGCCATTTAAATCTTCAAGCCTCGTTTTCCCTGATCAAAATATGGAAATGAAGAAATGGGCAAAAATCTATAATTATTAAAAAATCTATAATTATCCCTGCAAAATGAGGAAGTGCCAATAAAAGTTCTTCATTAATTTACATCACAGTCGCTTTACTGTTGTGTTTGTTAACAGTGTCCCTTTCATTTTCCCTATAGCAGAGTACATCAGTAGGAAGCCATTTTACGGAGGTGCCACAGAGGGAGGAAAGAGCATTGAGGCAAAGCTGTTTCATGTTATTTACTCTGATTCCCTGGTTTCAGAATTGATGACAAACTTCATTTGGCATTCCTAGATCTGTGGGTTCTGGGTCTCCAGGATTCATTCCTGGTAATGTCAGGTTAACTCAGGGCATTTGGCAGCACTGTATGAGGTGCTATGAGTAACATCAGTTTTGCAACCACATTTGTCATATAATTGAATTATTATATAATGAAAACTATGTACCACACAATAAAATGTTCATTCTCCTACTGTGGTACAGTATACTTAAGCATAAAACAGCCACAAGGGAAGATTGGAAATGACATGGAAAGGTCAGCCTTAAAATTATTTTAATTCATTTAGAAAAAAACAACAACAACAACAATAAAAAGAACAAACCCAGGAAGAATTAATTTCCAAACCAAAGGGACCAAGGAAAGTTGAGTGGAAAACAGGAAATTAAGGGAGAAGAAAACAAATACTGGGACAGGGGAATAGAAAGAGAGTGGGTCATAGAGATGAAACTATTGTCACAATTTCTCATGATCCATTACAGAAGGTTGCCACTGAGAGTCATTAAGATTTGCTATTATTCTAAGATGACTGTCCAAACTTTAGAATTCATGGCATCAGTATGTCTTCGTGGTACCCTGAATGTTTGAGAGTGGCTATAGGGCAATGTTTCCAAACACTGGATTGTGATCCATTATTAAGTTATAAAATAAATTTAGTTGGTTGCTAACCAACATGTATTTAAAAAATGAAGAAAAGGGAAAATGTCAGCATGCATTATACACTGTTAGCAGTAAGTATTGTATTTGGAAACTTTGGGCTTGCACATGACATTAATATGCACACACTCATTCTGGGTTGCCGTGCGTAATGTTTTTGTAACTGGATGTCAGGATAAAAAAAAAAGTGAAAGCTTCTGCTAGAGGGGTGGATTTTTCTGCTTTTTAAATCATATTCTGTCTTATTAGAGAGCTCCTGTTCTGCTTCCTGTCCTCTGACATGTCAGAACTCCCCAAAATTTAGTCCTCGACCTTAGCTCCATTGTAGTTTTATGCTACCCCTTGGGAATTTTAACTACACCTGCCAATTCTAAGAAGATCTATATGAAATCTCTTAAATTCACCTCCTTCCAAACTACAAAAAACAAGCTTCAGTTACCGACTGGATCGTGCCTGTCACTCCCAGCATTAATGAATCTAAAGTAAAATCACCTGGCTCCAAGTCACAATACCATTATCTACTGACTGTGTCACTTAGGGCAAATTATCTAATCTCTGAAGGCTTCAATTTCTTTATCTGTCAAATGTGGATAATAGCATTTTCTTATGTTAAATACAATCATGTATGTTAAGAGTAATAGCTCTTGGGATCCATTAGGTGTTTCATAATACCTAATATCTCCCTACTCCCTCAAACCAAACTCCTCATCAGATTTCCAAATTTTTGCAAGACTCAACATTTCTCTAAGACTTGAATCGTTAGAATAATTCTTGATTTCTTGCTCTCCATTCATCCCCTATCACTTACCAAGTCCTGTTGATCCTATCGAGTCCAACCTGCTCGCAAATCTCGGCAACGCTCATCTTCTTCAGAGCTGGTGTCACCTGATTCCCAGATGGAACCTCATCTGTAACTCCTGGTTTGGGCTCAGGGCAGGAAAGTTTACCAGCAAACCACCCATCTCAAAGTTGAGCATTATTTAGTTACTCTCATGATGTATTCCTGCAGCTACATGTTAGGCAAGTACCCTCCAGCAAGTGATCCATTTCTGTGTGCTTTCATGTCCTCTCTGTGAAAACAGAGATCTAGGTTTTCTTAACCCATTTACTTATTATAAAGATTAGATACAAAGCACTACAAACCAGCGCCTGGCATAGCGTAAGTGTCCAGTGTTTTCTTCTTTTACTCTTCCTCCTTCTTCTTCGCCTCCACCCCCATCTTCACCTTGTTGTGTTTATGGTTGTTACTTTGAGATTCTTACTCTCCTATACCTTGTTTCTAACTTATTCAGTCCATGAAGTTCTCCATAGATGAGTCGTTTTCAAACTTCATTCTAAGAGCTCCAGGACCCTGTGAGGCTGTTCGGGGACTGCTGCAGAAGAAAACAGCTGAGATGTGTGCAGACAGGTCACAAACAGAGAAGCTCTGTTTGTCCCCTTTGGGGGCTGTTTATTAAATTGATTTCATTAAGCAAAATAGTCCCATTGCGAAAATAAAATTTGAATAATCCTGAGAGCACCTTCAGTATCCTCTGACCTCACTGTCTCACCCCCACCCCACCCATCTTGTTAGTCATTCATCCTGATATTTGGTTCTCTGATTCCTTTTATATACAGGCAACTCCCTACCTCCACCAAATTTCAAAGTTGAATCAGCCCCAGTACTTGGTTCTTCTTTCTAGGTTCCTAAGAGCTGATTTAAAAAACAAATACACACAACCACAAAGATTGGTGTAACTACTAATTCTTGGTCTTCAATCTCAGTTAAATGCTCATGCCTGCCTAGCAATCCAGCATGTCTCAGCGAAGTTCCTTCCTCCATTAACTTCACTACTGAAAATCTTTACTCCATCCCTCAACCATCTATCAAGCTAAATCCCACTCAACCTTGGAAGATCTGCTTCCCAACTTCATGAGAAAATAGATGCCACATGGCAACACTTCATTTAATTTGCTCTTTCCCAACAACAAACGCGACTCCCATCTTCTCTCCACTTCTACTGTCGCTGCCTTCTTGTAGTTCAGGGATTTGTGATTTCTTCTGAGAATTACCAAAATAATCTCCATGACGTCCCTATCCAATTCAATTTCCATGTTTCTACAAAACGTTAATCTTGTCACATTATCCATTTAAATAATCTTTAGTGGTTCCCCAAAGCTTAGCACATGAAGTTCTTCATTATCTACTCCTTGCCTAATCCCTGCAATCAAGAGCCTTTCCCCCAGTATATTCTTTACTTCAGCTTCACAATCCTTGATTGCCATGTCACGTGTATTCTCTTATACAAACTTCTTATTTTGCTTAGAATATCTTTATTTTAAAAATAAACATTTTATTTAAATATATAAAATGTATTTAGGTAGATAAGGGTAGAAATAAATATATTAATACATGTATTAATAACCTTTACCTAAATAAATCTTTCTTATCACTCCAAGTTCACCACTTAGGGAAACTTTCTCTAACCTTCTTGTTTGATGCAGATAACCCATGGTGTTAATTATTGATCACAGTAGACTGTAAGCTTTTTTTTTAAGACTTTATTTATTTGAGGGTGCTTGGGTGGCTCAGTGGGTTAAGCCTCTGCCTTCAGCTCAGGTCATGATCTCAGGGTCCTGGGATCGAGCCCTGCATCGGGCTCTCTGCTCAGCAGGGAGCCTGTTCCTCCTGCCCCTGTCCCCCCACCTCCTCTCTGCCTACTTGTGATCTCTGTCAAATAAATAAATAAAATCTTTTTTTTAAAAAGACTTTATTTATTTTAGAGACGCACAAGCAAGAGCAAGGGGAGGGGCAGAGGGAGAAACAGGCTCCCCACTGAGCAGGGAGCCTGCTGTAGGACTTGATCCCAGGACTCTGAGATCATGACCTAAGCCTAAGGCAGACACTTAACTGACTGAGCCACCCAGGAGTCCCAGACTGTAAGCTTTTGAAGGCAGGTCCTACCTGCCATTTAACTTTGTGTCTGCCAAGTGCTTAGCACAGTGGTTGGCATGTTTGATGTTCAATAATGTTTTAAGAATCTTATAGCATACATTTTCCAGGAAGCTTTTGCTCTCTTTCTTCCCAGTCTTTTTTGGATGATATACCCAAGTGCTTCTAAATATAATTGACATACTCTGTCATAATACCAGTCATATTGCATAATAATTATTGCATTTGTCTTCATATCTCAGTGTTCTCATCAATGCCTGGCACACAGCAGATGTTCAATAAATGCTTAATTAAAGAATATATTAGTGAGAATTGATACATGAATGAAAGTCTTCCTCATAAGACCCAGTTTCTGACATATGTCCCACTTCTGTTTATTGAACTTGCACCCATGTCATTGTCTTTAGACTCATTTCCTTTATTACCTGCTGAGTAGCCTAAATCCACACAGAATTGGACCCCAGCCTTAGTCATATATAGGTCCCTTTCTGGTCTGAAATTCTAAAATCCATCTTGATATCAGAGATGCTGACAGTATCATCAGATACCAATTGCCCCCCTACCTACCTGCATGACTGGACTTCCAAGGACTCATACATATACACTGAAATTTTCATCATCCCTGTGATCACCCACTCGAACGTCCAATTATTTAATATTTTGATCTGTCATTAAATGACAAAGTTACATTTCTTCTTGAAAGAGGATAAATTCTTATTTGGTTGAAATTATGAAAATGATGCTCTACTTCCATAATTTCAGGCATTATCAGCTGATGGAACAGCTTTCTGATGGACTAATTTTCTCGTAGAGACTCTGAATTCATATTTCTTGTGTGTCTGCCTGCTCAAAAGGAGGCTGACCCCGATACTGTGTGTAACTTTCTGTTAATATCAGAGGGAGTTATTAGAGTAAATGTCTCCCTCTGGGAATATACTATAAACCACAACAGATGGGGGTCAGGTTGTTCTGTTTACAACAATTCTTGATTGCTTTTCCATTGCTGGGGAAGACCTTAAGTTTTATGGGTAGCATAAATCGCAACTATAGTCTAGGATTCCATATTCCGCTCTTAACATAAAAGACCTGTCAAATGCAATACATCTTGAGAAGAGCAGAACCAGAAAGAAAAACTGAATTTTATCTGTAAGCAAGCTCTTTAAAAACTGGAGACCGCAAATCCTTTTTTAATACTGAGAGACAGTTTCAATTCCAGATGATAAACCAAATGAAAAGGCAAATACAAGATTATCTTTTTAAAAGAAAGCTTAAAAACCAGCCCACAGAGGCACCTTGTATCTACTTCAGTTTTGCTTGTGTTTATCAACCAGAGATCAATCTGTACTGGTACATGTTCAAGAGATAGCATTCATTCAAAGAAAGTATCCAATAGTAATCAAATAATGGCATTATAAAACATACAAACACTTACAAAAGGATTTTGTTTCCTAATTTTTTTTTTACATCATGCTCTATTCATCAATAAGATTGACCTCAAGTGGGCCCTTATGCTGTCCAGATCACACTACATTTCCCTTGTCTATTTATTCTCTTAGTCACCTAATAACTATTTCATATCTTTTCTCTGCTGAAATGTCCAACACCTTCTTTTTCACATCTTCACTCTCAGTTAATGACCTTAATGCCTCTTTCACAAGGAAACAGAACCAAGACCATTCAGACAGGCTCCTGCCATCGTATCTAATCTACCTATCCCACCAGACTTTCTGCTCTACAAAAATAATACATATGTCTAGGTTCTCTTAAAAATAACATCAAAATAAAATTCGATTTATACATCCCAGCCAGATTAAATCAAAACCTGGAGGCAGGGGAGAGTGTTTCAGAGTGGGTCTAGAGGCCTGTGTCTAGTCCTTCTTCCTTGGACAATTCACTGAATGTCTCTCCTCCTAAAAGGGTTAGACTCAGAGATTTCTAGGCTCCCAACCACTTCTCAGATTCTTCTCTAGTACTTGCATTCTTTCAGAAAATCGCCTTTATTGAAAGCATTTTGCAGGTAACAAATTGTTGACTTACTCCAACTATTTGTTTTCAGAATACCTGGGGGTTTTTTTAATCTTTTTTTAAAGTTTTTACTTTAATTTACTTTGATTCCGGTATAGTTAACTTAAGATGTTATGTTAATTTCAGGTGTAAAGTATAGTGATTCAACAATTTCTTACATCATCCAGTGCTCCTCAGGACAAGTGTACTCCTTAATCCCCACCACCTGTTTCACACATCCCTGCTTGCCCCCCACCTCCCTTCTGGTAACCATCGGTTTGTTCTCTGTAGTTAAGAGTCTGTTTCTTGGTTTGTCTCTCTCTCTCTCTCTTTCTCTCTCTTTTGCTTCCCTTTGCTCATTTGTTTTGTTTATTCAATTCCACATATGCAGAATTCTTGGTTATTTGACAGCATTTTGGATTTGACACCAAACCAGTGGATACCTATAGACATAGTTGTAGACCGAATTTATACAGCTGAAAGTAATTGAGTAATTAACAAGAAAATGCACCCTTCTGGTAGCCGAATCCCTAAGAAAACAGGGCCTTTCCTTCTCTTGTGGCCCAACAGCACAAGTCTGCATGCACAAGCCTGATCACTAAATAAATAGGAAGAAATAAAGAAAGTTCCTCAGACATAGGAGGGAAAGCAGGTGTGATCTGAAGGCTACCCATGCATTACATCTTATTACCAAAAAAAAAAAAAAAAACAAAACAAACAAACAAACAAACAAAAAACAGAACATTTTCTTTTCTGACCACCTAGCCCAGAAATGTAGTGAGATTGCTCATCACCCTCCACTGTCTGCACAGGAAGCTTCCAGCTGTCCCTCTTAAACCTCATTGTAATTATATGCATTCTTCTTTTTCCATCCCTCAAATGCACTCACTTTTGATCTCCATGTGAAATCAATTCGGTAGAAAACCAATGATAGGAATTTCCAAAACACTGTCTAAGTTTTAATTTTCTAAATCCAATGATACATCTGATAAAGGGTTAATATCCAAAATATATAAAGAAACAATAAAACTCAATACCCAAAAAAAAGTCCAATTTAAAAATGGGCAGACAAAGATACCTAGGAATAAACCTAACCAAAGAGACTAAGAATCTATACACAGAAAACTATAAAGTACTCATGAAAGAATTTGAGGAAGACACAAAGAAATGGAAAAATGTTCCATGCTCCTGGATTGGAAGAATAAATATTGTGAAAATGTCTATGCTACCTAAAGCAATCTACACATTTAATGCAATTCCTATCAAAGTACCATCCATTTTTTTTCAAAGAAATGGAACAAATAATCCTAAAATTTATATGGAACCAGAAAAGACCTCGAATAGCCAAAGGAATATTGAAAAAGAAAGCCAAAGTTGGTGGCATCACAATTCCGGACTTCAAGCTCTATTACAAAGCTGTCATCATCAAGACAGCATGGTACTGGCACAAAAACAGACACATAGATCAATGGAACAGAATAGAGAGCCCAGAAATGGACCCTCAACTCTATGGTCAACTCATCTTCGACAACGCAGGAAAGAATGTCCAATGGAAAAAAGACAGCCTCTTCAATAAATGGTGTTGGGAAAATTGGACAGCCACATGCAGAAAAATGAAATTGGATCATTTCCTTACACCACACACGAAAATAGACTCAAAATGGATGAAGGATCTCAATGTGAGAAAGGAATCCATCAAAATCCTCGAGGAGAACACAGGCAGCAACCTCTTCGACCTCAGCCGCAGCAACATCTTCCTAGGAACATCACCAAAAGCAAGGGAAGCAAGGGCAAAAATGAACTATTGGGATTTCATCAAGATCAAAAGCTTTTGCACAGCAAAGGAAACAGTGAACAAAACCAAAAGACAACTGACAGAATGGGAGAAGATATTTGCAAATGACATATCAGATAAAGGGCTAGTGTCCAAAATCTATAAAGAACTTAGCAAACTCAACACCCAAAGAACAAATAATCCAATCAAGAAATGGGCAGAGGACATGAACAGACATTTCTGCAAAGAAGACATCCAGATGGCCAACAGACACATGAAAAAGTGCTCCATATCACTCGGCATCAGGGAAATACAAATCAAAACCACCATGAGATATCACCTCACACCAGTCAGAATGGCTAAAATTAACAAGTCAGGAAATGACAGATGCTGGCGAGGATGCGGAGAAAGGGGAACCCTCCTACACTGTTGGTGGGAATGCAAGCTGGTGCAACCACTCTGGAAAACAGCATGGAGGTTCCTCAAAATGTTGAAAATAGAACTACCCTATGACCCAGCAATTGCACTACTGGGTATTTACCCTAAAGATACAAACGTAGTGATCCGAAGGGGCACGTGCACCCGAATGTTTATAGCAGCAATGTCTACAATAGCCAAACTATGGAAAGAACCTAGATGTCCATCAACAGACGAATGGATAAAGATGATGTGGGATATATACACAATGGGATACTATGCAGCCATCAAAAGAAATGAAATCTTGCCATTTGCGACGACGTGGATGGAACTAGAGGGTATCATGCTTAGCGAAATAAGTCAATTGGAGAAAGACAACTATCATATGATCTCCCTGATATGAGGGAGAGGAGATGCAACATGGGGGGTTAAGGGGGTAGGAGAAGAGTAAATGAAACAAGATGGGATTGGGAGGGAGACAAACCATAAGTGACTCTTAATCTCACAAAACAAACTGAGGGTTGATGGGGGGAGGGGGTTGGGAGAAGGGGTGGGGTTATGGATATTGGGGAGGGTATGTGCTATGGTGAGTGCTGTGAAGTGTGTAAACCTGGCGATTCGCAGACCTGTACCCCTGGGGATAAAAATATATGTTTATAAAAAATAAAATTAAAAAAAATGGGCAGACAATACGAATAGACATTTTTCCAATTACATCTTAAATGGCCACTATCATAAATCCTTTTATAAAATAAATAACCATCCTCATAATTTATCAGTCTGCTTTTCTAAAATAGGGACACAGATACACATTACAGCGCATTCAGACATATCTAACCCAAAGGGTAGAAACCGGGCATATTTTTTAGTCATCTCAGCAACAGAAAAGTTTCTGTTTGAGAAACAGAAAATCTCAAAATAAATTAACATAATTTTATGAATATAAGGTTTAGGAGAAAAAGCTAGTGTTACACAAGTGCATATAGGACAATACTATTTATTAAAGTTCAAAACCAGGCAAACTAAATCTATAATTTAGGAATACATGCATAGATGATAAAACTATAAAGAAAAGTAAAGAAATTATTATTGTAAAAATTAGAATAGCAGGGAAAGGAGGGAGGAGGTGTTATTAGGGATGGAACGGTGAGCACAGGGCTTTTTTTTTTTTTTTAAAGATTTTATTTATTTATTTGACAGATGGAGATCACAAGTAGGCAGAGGGGCAGGCAGAGAGAGAGGGGGGAGCAGGCTCCCTGCTGAGCAGAGAGCCTGATGCGGGGCTTGATCCCAGGACCTTGGGATCATGACCTGAGCTGAAGACAGAGGCTAAACCCACTGAGCCACCCAGGGCCCCCAGCACAGGGCTTTTTAAAGGTGCTAATGATCTGTATCTCACATGTGTGGTAACTCTGTAATTATTCTTTAAATCAAATACATATGTTTTATATACTCTTCTTCATACATAACTTTTTTGTAATAAAGAATAAACGAACATCAACTCTGTTTTTGAAATAAATCTGACTTTTTATACTTTTCAGTTTGGGAAAATAATGAGATAAGAACATAGAAAGGAGACTCACAGTCCAACAACTATGGAGTGTATCACTAATGGATTGGTTTAGTATTCTTATACAACTGATGGTTGATTGTGTATATGAGAGTGCATTTCATAGGGGTTGGGGACTATTCATTTATCTCCATCAATTCATTGCTTCAATCAACATTTATTTAACACCTATTACATCTGAGGCACAGTATTAGGCAGTAGAGATACAAAGATGAACAAGACATGAGCTCTGTTCTGGAAGAGTGTACAATCTAGTGCTAGAAGACTAGCACCTTTCTAATCCACCAAAATGATAGCCCTTCCCTTCCTCCTCCACTCTTCCTAGTTGGAAATTCTGATGCCTTTTGTCTTATTCTCTAGTTTCTAAGCCAACTGTCTAGCAGGAGTTCTATCAGCAGCTTCAGGATCCATCACTTGGTGGAGTGAGGAATTGATCACGTTATCAGACTCAGTGTCCATCAGAGCAGAGTTAACTCTGGGCTTCTGACTCCTAGGATCTTAACTACGTCCGCTAGACAGTTTCCCTTCCTAGAACCATCCCTGAACTCCTCTGCCTGGTGGGATGCCCACTCACCAGAGCCCTATATTGATTTGAGTGATTTTTTTTCAGCACCTGGATCCCAGATGCCTTCCCTGTATGGTATCCTGAAAGGCTCTGTATCCTCAGCTGCAGTGTCCACTAACTGGGCTACCTATTGCTGATGCCCACCCACTTGTGTCCACCAAACAGTCTCCTGCCTGATTTCATGGGTCTCATCCTGGAACTTGGTTAAGTCCTCCAGTCCCAGTCTTGCCAAAGTGCTCACTCTTTCTGCCTTTCTCCTGAGCATTCACTAGGCTTTGTTGCTAAACTGCCTAAAATCACAACAACGATGTAGTAAATATAATAGGGGTACCTACAAAGTGATACAAAAGCACAGAGGAAGGACTAGGTGGGGATGGGAGTAAAGGAAACAACTAAGTTGAATCTTAGTAACACGTGTACCAGATGAAAGAACAAAGTCACTTTCCAGCAAGGAGGAAAAACTTCTTCAAAGGCATAAATATGGGGAAAGGCCTGACATGTTTGGTAAACAATGAGAAGTTTTATGCATTCAAGGAATGACCACAGATGAGAATAGAACAGTAGATAAGAGGAAAATGAAGAAAGATCTTAAAGTCTTACCAACAAAAATGTGTCCTATTTGGTATACATTTAATTTGTCACAATAATGATGAAGTAACTGACCTGAACCAAAGTAATGCATTGTGTTACATGGGGATTATGTGGGCTCACTCACTCTCATAATTTATAAAACTGAACATTCAAGGAACTCTGAGCGTTTTTAGTATGACTTCAGTCATCCACACATTTCCTTGGACAGGTGACAGAAGCAGGTACAGCACAGTGATTTTTGATGGACTTTTTTTAAGTTCACAAAGTGAAGGGAGGAGCCCAGGAGATGCTCAGCAAAGTATTGATGAATATATTTAAATTGAATCAAATGGAAATCTGATGCTTGAAGAAATCTCCCCAGAGCTCTGTACACTCAATGCTATTTCTTTGAGAGTGAGGACAGCTCTCTCTCTATCACCTTGTAGAAAAGGCAGCTGTTCAGGGAGGGAGGTCTTCAACAGGGACAGTCCCAGGTGAAGTGTGAACTGGCAGTTTTTCTAGAACAACCATAATGAGTGTTGGCTTTAACTCCTCCTGGCATTGCTGGAGCTTACTCTATTCATTTCAATGGTCTTCTGGCTGCCAGAACCTCTTTACTGCCCAGTGATTGTCACGGTCAACAATGAATGATCAGAGACATACATGGACTTGTTCACCTCTCTAAATAAGAGACACACTGACTCAACTGGCCAAGAGGACTTTGTTCAAGCAGAATGAAAAAGGGTAAAACATCAGGGCAGAGAGTGGAAATCAAGATGGAAGTTCCTGAGATAGGTGTAAAATGGTTATAATAATAATAAAGGGAACAAAATATCTCAAGCTATTAATTTGGTCAACAACTTCTATCACTATACACCATTTTTATTGCTCTTGGACTTAGGTGGGCATAGCTGCAGCTGCTAAGAGAAGATGATTTTGAAAATTCTATTATAATGGACAAAGTACACCATCACGTCCTCCCAAGTCTCTGTACTTCGGCTGCATTCAACATCAAAACCTCAACCTCAGAAGGAATCTTGTATTCTTATGGCTTACCATCATGTTTGTATGTTAGTATGTTAGTAATGGCACTTGCTTCAACACACATTGGTAGCAATAGAAAAAAAAGGGGAAATGATTGATAAGTGACCTCTGGGTACAATCCTTGGCTTAAGGTCATCATTCTAGGGCCCAATAGATCTTTAGAGAGCACCCTTGGCCTCCTTAGATCAGTTTGTATATATATATACTTCCAATAAACTTCTTTAGCACAATTTTACTGAGCACCTACCATGTTCCTGACGCAAGATTATACAAGCGAAACTGTGTGAGATTCTGGTTGTTTCATCTATGAAATTCGTCTCTCAGAATGATAATTAAAAATACAGTAAATTCAGAATACTTACCTCAGCGCCTGACAAAAAAATCAAGGCTTAATAGTGACTTCATCCAATTTTAGCAATACAAAGATAAATTGGCATACTTTTCTTCCCTCAAGCAACTCACAATGTAGACTGTGCCTAAGATCACCCCAGTGTCCTGGAAATACTATAAACTGGAGATAAGCTAAAGCTACTTAACCCTTCATGGGCTTTGTGGGCAGAACCGATTCAGGATTACCTCAATTCTCTGTGTTCTGGGATGATAACCCCATGGAACTTTCTCCTGTATGAATTCTAGATCCTAATTCTACCATCTGATTTAGCTGTTAAACTAAAAGAAAACCATAGGGTATTTTATAATTTAAATATAATTGATTAATGAGGCCATCAGGAAGGTGCTGTCAAGTGACAAGGAACACGAACAAGATTTCTGGTTTAAGACACTTCATAATTTTTAGAAAGTATTCTTTCTTCCCCCACTTTATTTTGTTGAAAGTATTCTTAATTATTACTTTTAAAAGATTTTTATTTATTTATTTGACAGACAGAGATCACAAGTAAGCAGAGAGGCAGGCAGAGAGAGAGAGGTGAGGAAGCAGGCTCCCTGCTGAGCAGAGAGCCTGATGTGGGGCTCAATCCCAGGACCCTGGGATCATGACCTGAGCCGAAGGCAGAGGCTTTAACCCACTGAGTCACCCAGGCGCCCCATTAATTACTACTTTTAAAAGAAAATCAGAGAGTAATGTTTCCTGGCCTGAGATGGGGTTGTATCCACTAGAGGCAGTTACTGCAAGAAACAAGCCATAGATCCCCATATTGAGTCCTCACAGACAGAGCAAGTCAGTCACAGGAATCACCTTTGTCAGAGAAAAATCACTGCCATCCACTGGTCTTCCCTGGAGTTTTGAATGGAATTTTAATCTTTACTCCTATGAAACTGGCTTTGCGGAAAAACAACCGCCATTGTTTTCTTTCTCTTTCTCTTTTTAATTTCTCAGATTGTATTTTAATGTAAGACCTGCTGTGCAAAATTACTTAGAAAAGTGAAGTTTGATTGGGAAGTACAGATGAAAACTGTTAAGAGGGTTGATCATTCCAGACACTGGGTTGGGGAGCAAGGGTGCCAGAGAGACGACTGTGAGAAGAGCAATTTTACCTCCAGGTAGAATGCCCCACTTTGTCCATTACTGTACCCAAAGCCTCATTTGGTTTCGTAGGTGAGCCCATTACATTCTTCCCAATTTCAGGCTTGTTATCTTCTATTACAATGAATGCTTGCTGGGTTTAAAAACAAAATGACTGTTCAATCTGGAGACATCTCAGAAAGGCCCCAGGTAGTTTTCAGATCAATGACCTATCAGTTGTCCTCAACCTCAGAAGAATAGATTCCATTATTAGCATATTCATGAAGTGACTTTTCCCCCTCATATGAATATATTAATGATATCTTCTTCTAGTCTTTCAACAACTCCTTGTACTTTGGGGATTTCTGTTCCCTTGTCACTCCTGAAGTAAGAGCTACTTTGCTTCCCCACCAACTTTTCTCCCACTTAATACCCCTCCGTGGCATCTTTTATCTCTTTGCTGGTATCTCTATATCTGAAGGCAAAGCATGTCTTTAGTGTACAGTGGGATATTATTATGCCTTTATTAGGAAAATGTGGAAAAGGATGAATTAAGTAATATCTATCTTGAGAAAATGTACATGAATTTTCAGTGCAAATAAAAGTTTATTTTACTTTTTTTACTCAAGTCCTTATAAGAGTATTTGCTCATAGAGTAAATTTCTATAAATTGAGTCTCACTTGAAACATTTTTCCACTGACTTCTATTAAGAAATCTGACAGTACCAGACAGTAACCTGACATCTTGAGAACTGAGTAAATATGTTCCGAAGAGCCACTCCTTTACCAAAAGAGGTTTTAACAGAAATAGAGCAATAAAAGTCTTCCAGGAACATATGCTTAGCATGTGCCTTTGTGATGACTGTCAGGAAGCATTTTCATGGAATGAACTGAACTGGCTCTCAGTATCTATTACTGTATGTACATGGTCCTTTCTGGGAATGGTAATAAAGTCTCAAAGTGTTTTTGGTTTATTTCTCTCTTTTAAGATAAGCAACTTCACACAGGTTTTTATGCTTTGCAAAACCATCTGCTTAGATTGAATCAACTCTATTATATTGGGCATAATTGAGTGGATCAGGAATTAGGGTATTAATTGAAAACCACCAATAAAAATATTCCATATTAGATTATGACCCATTGGCCCAAATAGATCTTCTCTGTTCAAAGAAGGTGAAGGTAGAGGAGGAGGATCAAATAAAATTTCTCGAGCCAATTTTGGTACCAATGGAGCAACACTTACATTCTTACACTAGCCTCCATTACTTGAGGTCACCAGACTATCTGATAGAGCTAAACTCAAATAGCCCTCATGGTCAATTCATTTTTTCATTAAGCTCTTAAAATTGCTTAATTAAAGTCACTGTACTGGAGTATGACAGATATCATCAATGATGATTTCCAATCATCCTTGACACCTGGTATTCATACCTTTGTATAACCCCTCCCCTTGAGTGTGGATTGAGCTTCATGACTCATTTCTAATAAATAGAGACAGAGTGATGGGATGTGCTTCCAAGATTAGGCTATAAAAAGTCTGCAGCTTCCATCTTGGGTTTTCTCTCAACTCCTCTGCTCTAAGGAAAGCCATGTGGTAGAGCAGTCTTATGGAGAGGCCCACATATGAGGAACTGAGACCCCTTGCCAACAACCATATGAGTGAGCATAAAAATAGATGTAGTCAAGTGTCAAATGACTACATCCCAGCCTAATATCTTGATTGTAGCCTCTTGAGACACCCTGAGCTAGAAGCACCCACAAAGCCACTCCCTGATTCCCGACCTTCAGAAACTGTGAGACAATAAACATTTGTCATTTTAAGCTTTTATGTTTTAGAGTAATTTGTCAGTCAGAAAGAGATATTATTTGGAGGGAAATATTTATACAGGGACTGGCAAAATAGAGCCTGTAGGCCACTGGCTGTTTTTGTAAATGTAGTTTTATTAGGACACAGTCATACCCATTCATTTACACATTGTCTGTGACTGCTTTCACACCACAATAGTGTTGAGGGGTTGAGAAAAAGACTGTATGGTCTGCAAAGCCTAATCTGTTTACTACTTGCCTTTTGTAGAAAAAATGTGCTAATCCCAGGATTTATAGCATGAATTTGATTTGAAATGACCAAATAATACTGACTTGGAAGTTAAACAACAAGTACTGATATAATTCTTCTTTTTGAAGATTAATATCACTATTGCTGTAACAGGTAGGTGGTCTGTCTAACATCATATAAAAAAATAGCAAAGCTGAAAAAGAGATCCAAGTTTCCTAGTTCCCATTCCAGTGGTCCCATCAACACACCATAAAACCCTCCTTCAGATAAGCCACCAAAACAGCATGTTGTTTTATCATGAGCTTCCTATATTACTTTATAAATTACTACAGGTCACACTGCATAACTGCCTAATCGCACAGTAGCATTCACTAATGTGTCTCAAAAATCTTAGCAAATGACATTACTTGATATAGCTAAGCTAATTCAAATGTATATGAAAAAGGAAAAGGGCAGATTATAGAAAGACTCACTGAAAATAGTTACTCAGTTTAATTTCATTAAAGTTGACCCTTGAACAACACGAGTTTGAACTTCACAGGTCCATTCACATGCAGTTTTTTTTCGGTAAATACAGTGCAATACTGTAAAGGTATTTTCTCTTCCTTTTTATTTTCTTAATAACATTTTCTTTTCTCTAGCTTAATTAGTGTAAGAAAACAGTATATGATACACAAAATATACTAAATATAACTTATAATATAATAATCTTATAATGTTAACTTAGTCAATAGTAGACTATTAGTAGTTAAGTTGTCAGGAAGTCAAAAGTTACACATGGATTTTCAATGTGGGGGGGAGGGACTCCTAATCCCCATGATGTTCAAGGGTCAACTATATTTTTACTCTTGCCAAGGGACTGTGCAGTTGAAAGTGGTAAGATAAAGATGTATATTTACTGTCAAAAATTACCTGCTGAATTTATGTATAAATACTTTCATGAGAGAAAGCAAATGAGCACCACCAATTTGACTTTCTTGTGTTCATTCACTGATAATGAAATACAGCATCCTTTCCCACTGAACCTTGTCGTGTCTCACAGTCCTTTTCATTACCATGCTACAGGAACTTACCAACATTCAATTAAAGTTGGCACCTGCATTAAAACTCATGTGCCTTCTCTGACATGGACAACATTGTAGCCCCTATACAGAAAATGTTGATAAAAGTTAGTTTCAAACATCTTTTATTATTATTATTATTTGACAGAGAGAGAGATATCACAAGTAGGCAGAGAGAGGAAGGGAAACAGGCTTCCTGTCTAGCAGAAAGCCCGATGTGGGGTTCTATTCCAGGACCCTGGGATCATGACCTGAGCCGAAGGCAGATGCTTTAACCCATTGAGCCACCCAGGTGCCCCCAAACATCTTTTAAGATAATCAGTGACTGAGGGAACTTAATTACTATCTATTTAATGCTAAGACAACTACAAGACATACATGTGAAGAACAGAGCTTATGGTACAATGTATATGAGGATGGATTTGTAACTGTGGTCTAAACATACATCAGGGTCCAGCTTAATGGCTACTTTATCCTACCATAATCATTATTACTATACAAAGAAGGTATTTGTTGAATTAATGAATGCATGGGATCAAAAAATCTCAAACAGCTAAATATATCCCTTATTCACCTCAGTAAATCACAGATAAGTAGTACTTTGGACATCATGCATGTTTTACAAATATTTTTGAATAAATGAATAAACAAATGCACGAATACTTATGATAAATGTCTTGATCTCATTGTTCAGTTTTGCTCAGTATGTTCTTCACAACATGATAGATGGGTATAATGACAAGAGTTCACTTAATGAAATATCAATTAATATGCACCAAACAAGAGTGGCTTATGCCACAGGGCAGAATTCTTTCTTACTTCCTGATGCATTTGAGTGCTGACTGAAATAAGGTGAAATATACCAAAATAACCTGGTTATTTTGGTATGGTTAGTAATAAACATGGGGTCGTTGTGGCCCATCTCTGATGATACAGCATGGATCTGGTGACCTCTGAGGGTCTAGGTGACTCATTTTGAAAAGCTGTTTTGAGGGGCACCTGAGTGGCTCAGTGGGTTAAGCCTCTGCCTTCAGCTCAGGTCATAATCTCAGGGTCCTGGGATCGAGCCCTGCATTGGGCTCTCTGCTCAGCAGGGAGCCTGCAGAGAGCCTGCTTCTCTCTCTCTGCCTGCCTTTCTGCCTACTTGTGATTTTTCTCTCTCTGTCAAATAAATAAATAAAATCTTTAAAAACAAATTAAAAAAAGAAAAGCTGTTTTGACAAAATGAGTCTCAGAATATAAACCATGAGCAAAGGCCACCAAATAGAGTCCATGGGAGCCGAGGAGTACAAGTTTTGCTTGATATTAAAATATCTCAAATTCCAAAATGGAGGAACTGAAAATAAGAGTTTACATAAATTAGCACTTACTGGGATCGGAAAAATCTTGGGATTATCTGTCATGATATAGCTTAGCTACATTTCTTGGATTTGATCTGGCCCACACCAAACATGGTTCTCACAGGGGCAAAACCATTATTTTTAAGTCTTAACTGTCTATAAAAGGAAGAATGATGAGAGCATTTTTAAGATCAGTTCAGATCTTCAGACAAGTCATCATAACCAGTAAGATGTTCTGATTTCCTAAGAAGGATTGCCTCTTCATTCTTCCATGGAGTTAACTTTGAGTTGAAGGCTTTTTCATACTTCTATGGAGTTTACGCAGAAATGTACCTAATCATTGTCTTAAAACCCCATTTAGACACACTGTGAAGATTCTAGATGCCTGCAAAGGACCTTGCATGAAACTTGACAGAGAAAATCAAGAAACTAACATAATGTCAAAGGGTTTATTTAGTTTCTGGACAGCCTTTGAAGTTTTCATATGTAATAACAGAGGTCATTCAGTAGGCTTCACTGAAGTCTGACCTAACAATGGAGCCTGCTGTGGTGTAATACATGGCCCAGTTAATATAACTTCCATACCTTTAGGGAAATGGTTAAGGCAGACCCCCCCCGATCTGATCTCCATATGACTCTCATTAAGGCTTGGTAAATTAAGAATTTCAAGTTCATAATGGAAGAAAAGAAGGACAAGGTGCTTCTATATTCTTTCCTCCCTCCACTCATCCCTGTCTTTTCCTTCACCATCAACCTCTTTACCTCCTTTGCCCCACCCCCCACCACCTGCTATGGAAAAATGATATGGATTTCTTAGCCCATCCATCATTGGAATTTTCCTTTACTTCCCAACCTCTCTTATAGCAACTGAAATGAGGGATGGGCACATGGCTCTTTGTTCCTTTAAAATTGGGACTTGCATGCTGCTCTCCATGCAAACTACAAAGAGAAGCTGCTTGGTCACCAAGACAGCAGATTCCCAGAGTGCACAGCCATGGACACCACAGAGTCAGCTCATTCTTCTTTCCTGGGAGTCACATTACCCATAATGAGAGGCAGCTCTGAGCTTTATTCTCATTCTGAACTTACTTCATATCTTCTTTTCATCATCCTTCTCATTTTTTTCCTTCTCCAACATCATCTGCTTTATCAGTGACTTTATCATATGAAACCAGTAGACCTGGTTAGCAAATGGCCAACTTGGAAAGAGAGTCTGCTAAAGTGGTCTCAAACTTCTCCTTCTGAACTCTAAAATACTGTTTTGAGATTATGGAGAGAATCAGAGGCATGGAGTGAAATGGGGAAGTGAGAGGATTAAATGTAGAGTCCTCTACCTCTTACCTAGCAGCCTAAAGAAGCAACTGGGAGTCAGACAACTTCTCCTTGGATTATTCAATCAATCCATTGGTTTTGTGACTTAAGGCAAGCTTCTTTATCCATAACATAACATAACATGGTTGAATTAAATGACCTCCAAGATCCAGTTATGATGTTCCATGACCATGAATATGAGTAGGCTCATATGTCTTTCAGAATTTACATCAGCTCTACCCTTAGAGGTTCACCAAAGCTATTTTCAAAATCACTTTTGTTCACAATTCATGAAAAAAGGAGATGGGGTAAGACTTATAAATCTCCTTCCCATTTCAGCACATGAAGACTGACTGAAAAGAGGCTACTATGAATGACTGCCACCTTCCTCAAGCCCCTGTCAGCAATTCCCTCCCTTTCCTTCACCCAGAAGAGAAAGGCTACCAAGAAAAGCCCTTGTCAAATCCCTGCCTGCTTGCCAACAACTTGTGAATCTGTCTCTACTCTCACCACCTTCCCTTCACTCTCAGAAAAGGATATGTGTCCTTTCTTCAGTTCATGGCTGCCACTGTTGTCTGGGCTCTGAACCCCTTCTTCTCCTACCTCCACAGAAGGGTTATTCTCTGATTATTCATCTTCAGATCTGTTCCAGGATAAAATTATTCCAACCATTCTCTAAAGGATGGAAATTGAGGTCATAAAATTACCATTGCTTGTCCTTAGAATGGCCGATCCAGTAATGATTCTTCAAGAGAATATTAGATTATTGCATAAAGGCATTGTAGAGATGGTTACTCATCACACTATAGAGTTTTCTCTATGGATTGTCTTCAGGAGAAATTTCTGTTCAGTATGATTACCTACACCAGCTGTTTTCTTGAGTGGCTGTTTGTTTTTATCTTATAGAGTGAGCCATGTAGCTTACCCTTTCTTACTTCTTGTACCAATTCTGGGAAGTTCAGAGCTGAATCTGTGGTCTAACTCTAGCATTCTAATATATATGCACTCATTTTGTGTACTAAATTCACCACTGACTTTATCTTTTCTTATCTGTCCTCATTTTCCCTTCTCTCTTTTTTTATCCATGTGTTTCTTATTTTAAATTGTTGTATCATATGAAAATATAAATTACACATCAAGTCCTGTCTACAGTAAAGCATGGTATAACTAACCCCTAAACAGAAAAATAAACATTTCTTCTAGAGACCTCCTTTTTAGAAATATGTATACAAAATGCACAAGGATTTCTCTTGCCATGGAAATAAAGGCCAAATACACAAGAAAGCAGAACTTAGAAAAGTATTTGAATAAGACTTAGAAAAGGATTCCTTAGACTTAAGTTTTAGTACCGGCCACCATAGATTCTTGAAATCATGTGATCCACTTAAATTAATTACATAAGGATGCTGTGACAGCTCCCCCAAGAGTTCTAAAGATAGGACAGACCACTATGTATAGGCCATCTTCACTTTCTGTCCTTTTCAAAACTACCTGTGATAGATGAGGTCCCTAAAAAAGAAAGAAAATGTGATTTTATCTAATTTCTGACCAAGGATCTATGATTATGCAGAAAAGTCCCTGAGTGGCAAAATTAGAGGTGGCAATTTTTCCCATTATATTAAAACCTATGGAAAAGGAATAGGCCAAACTACTGGACAGAAGAGTAGATAAAATTACAAAATGTATTTAATGGAAAGTATTTTGCTCCACATGAAGTCAATCTGAATAATTGTCCTTCTAATTAGACTATGAATTCCCCATAACACTGCCCTACTTTCAGTTAATGGTTAAGCCATTGAATAAATGGCAATTACTATTACAGTTAGTATCCTAAATCTCCTTATACTATACGATAGATACCAGTTCTCTGTTCACCTTAATCCCTTGCCTAATATACTCTCTCTTCTGGTCTCTACTACCCCTCTTTAAAGAACAACTTCAAATCCCATCTCCCCACTCCTCAATGAGTCCTTCCAGTTGGGAAGAGCTGAACAAAAAAATGCTTAGAATGACTTTCTGATGACAGTATACAGAGTTAATTGTGGGATTAGAGAAGAGAAATACTAAAAGTAGAAGGACAAATTGTCTAGTTTCTGTAGAAACTCAGACATAGGTGCCCAATGATAATTAAAGATAGCACTTGACTTTATTCTACTCAGTATTTGCAATTATATTATTGTATGTCTCTCCCTCCCACTTGAACTTTTTGAGGATAAGGATTATATCCCTAGTGCCCACCACATAAAACATAGTAGACATTCAATAGATGTTTGTTAGAAACTAAATGAATTAATGAATGAGTAGATGAATGAATAGAATGTGTGAGATGCAAAAGAGGACCCTGTGACTTTTTGAAAATTTATACTGGCTCCTTGATCAAGTTGGGAGAAATTAAAAATCCATACTTGATGATAAACAGGCGTTTTACCATCCTGCTCATCACTACTCTCCTACCCAAACTTTGGATGTGCTCCAGGTTATTGATGTTCCTTGTAAAACCTGCTGCCCAGAACTGAGCACAAGCTTCAGACAGAGAGTGATCAGAACTGTGTCTAAAGGGAACATCTCTTCCAGCCATCGAGAACTTTATCCCTTTTCAAAAGAGTCCAAAATTATTGGCATATTTTTAATGGCCACATCATGCTTTTGCTTCATATGAAGCTTATGCTCATGATTATTTTCACATTGATTGCTGCAAATACAAGTATCCACCAGCTTGGTTTCTGCATTTTTTTACAGCCTAAAATTTAAATTCATCCCTGTAAATTTTAATCATGTGGTACTGACCCCAGCATTTAATGTTTTAAATTTTTATATGAAATAATTTTCAATCACTAATTTTGTCATACTCCTAAATACTATGACCCACCCCCCAAATTTGTAGCATTCATTCAGTAGATAATTCTGAGAAACTACTGGGTAATGAACATAGAGGGCAGACATAGGCTTTCTTGAACATAAATCTTATTGAAAGCATAGTAGAGAGAAGATGCTCATTGTGCTCAGCTTTGCATTTTTTGTACTTAGGTGAGAAAGAAGCCTATGAGAAAAGATAGGGCACAGATTATGTCTGGGTCAGGGTGATTAATGTCTCTGCTTCCTGGCTCATGAAGACCTCTATTTCTAGATAAGGCATGATCTTGCTCCTGTAAATTCCACACTGACATGAATGCTTCTTTCCCATTTCTTTTTCAATCTTCTGCCCAATATCTCCTTGAGGATGTTCACCATCTCTTCAAACTCACTGATGAACCCATTACAATGTGTTACCAAACTTTTATGAGGTACTTTTAATTTACAAAGCACTTTCAGTAGTATTATCTCATTTGAACTTCACAATATCCCACAATAGACAATTAGGCACTTCTCTATACCTTCTCCATTGATATCATTCCACTGCTTAAACCTTCCTGCAGCTTCTCAACTCATCAAAAGTAAGATCTAAAATCCACCAATGTCATATACTTGTTAATTTCTGTCTAACTGATTCTACTCCAGCCATAGTGGCTCTGTGCTATATGATTTTACTGGAAATAATCTTCCAGATTCCATGTGGCTCACTCCATACTTCCTCCAGATATCTGTTCAAGTGGCACATTTTCGGTAAGACCTTCTTTGCTTCTACAGCAAGCCCTCTCCATTTCCCTTATTCTGCTGAATCTTTTTCCACATGACTCATCACCATTTGTCATATCATGTGTTCACTTGTTATTTGTAGACTATGTGTTTTCACACATGAAATTATAAGCTCCAAGAACAAGGGGATTTGTTTCCTTCACCACAATATCCACAGTGCCCAAGAGAGTACATGGGTTAGACTAGGTACTCAATTAACATTTGTTGAATAGCAATAAGTATGAATATAAATATAAATGAACAAATGATTAATTATGTGACTAGGCTAGGGTGTCTGGGTGGCTCAGTCAGTTAAAGTGTCCGACTCTTGATTTCTGCTAAGGTCATGATCTCAGGGTCATGAGATCAAGCCCCATGTCAGGCCCCACACTGAGTGTGGAGCCTGCTTAAGATTCTCTCTCTCCCTCTTCCTTTGTTCCTTCCCTTCCTTCTCTTAAAAAAATACATGTGACTAGGCTAGAGCTAGAGCTAAAATCCTATTCTGCTCATTTCTGGTTTCCTAGTTCTTTCCACTATGCCACAATAATTTTCCCAATAATTTCAGCCTGTTGTCCTTGCCTGGCTAGACTACTATAAGAGTTTAGAGAGCCATATTCCTGCCTCTAATCTTCCTGGATCATAACACTGATTCTGCATGCTACTTCCAGATTAGTTTTCTGAAGAATTACTTTCATTTCCGGTTATAAAGAGTTCAGAAGCCCTGATCATCCCAACTGGAAACAACTAGAACTTCTTAATAAAATACAAAAATAAATTTTAAATGCATTACAAAGCTTAAAGGAAATTAAGCTATCCTCAGAGCCCACATATAAAGTAAAAATAAGAATCTAGGAAAGTAAACATTCTCTGAAGGCAAAGGCTTCTCTGAGGTTCTGCTCATTCCTAGTGTCCTTGAATTTCAGCTTGATGGCCTTGTGAAGATCTTGGATAGGAAACAAAATTGAGGGTTTATTCAAGGTGGGAGTTTTATGGGCGAGCCCCACATAACACCAAGACTCAAGGACTGTACCATCAACAAAGCAGAGCACCAAAAAAATTTTTAAACCCCCTTCATCAAGGGGGATAGCAAGGAAACTTAGACTCCCTGATCTTGATCAAATATGGAATGTGAAAATCTCCCCTGGGAAGTAACCACCATCAACCCTCACAGGTTTTCTCCCCAAACTCATAATGCTCTATGGTTTAAAAAAACCTCGTGCCATCTTCTTGGCAGAGGCAAAATGGTGGAGGAGTAACAGACTGAAATTATATCAGATCCCAGGGGGTTAGCTAGATAGGTATCAAACCATTTCGAACACCTACAAACTCAACAGGAGATAGAAGAGAAGAGCAGCAATTCAAGGAACAGAAAATCAACCACTTCCTGAAAGGAAGTGATAGACTGCAGGGGGAGGGGCTGGCTTCTGGCAAGTGGCAGAGCAGTGGAGCACAAATCAGAACTTTTAGAAGTCTGCTCCACTGGGTGACATCGCTCCAGAGGCTAAGCAGGGGTGGAGCCCTTGTGGGGACAGTGTGGTCTCAGAACCTGCAGTGTCACAGAAAGATTGGGGTGTTTGACTGTAGCAGAACTGCTAGGTATTGAAGTGGGGAAGCCAACTTCAGAGACAGAGCTGAAGAGTGAGCTTTCAATTCGGAGTTACCTTAAACCATGATCCAAGGCACAGTCAGGCCACTGCTCTTCAAGCAGGGACCCCACAAGTAGCAGATCCAGGGAGACTTACCTTTCTGCTCCAGGAGGTGCAGCATGACAGGAATTTGCTGGGTTTGGAGACTCCAGGCAGGGCCATGCACCAGAGATAGAAACACCCGGTCACAGGCTGGGTGAGCTTGGAGCATGGGTGGAGACCAGAGAGACAGGAGTGATTGACTGCTTGTCTCTGGGGCCACACTGAGGAGTGGGACCCTGAGCTCTTGGCTCCTCTGGGCCAGAGATTGGGAGACCACCATTTTCATTCCCATCCTCCAAAGCTCTACAGAAAGCATTCAGGAAACAAAAGCTCCCAGAACAAATCTAACAGATTACTTAACCTAGTCCCTGGCAAGGGTGGTGCAATTCTGCCTTGGGCAAAGACATTTGAGAATCACTACAACAGGCCCCTTCCCCAGAAGATCAGCAAGAACATCCAGCCAAGACCAAGCTCACTGATCAGGAAAACAGCTGAACTCCAGAGCTAGGGGAAAGCAACACATAGAGTTCATGGCTTTTTCCAAATGATCCTTTAGTCTTGCAAAGTTAAATTTTTTTTATTTTTTTCTTATTCTATTTTTTAAACTTTTCTTCTTTCCTTTTTTAACTAGTTTATCTTAACAATACCTTTCTTTAAAATTTTTTTAAACCTTCATTTTTTATACTAATATTTTATCTTTTAATTGTATTTAACCTTATTCCCTAATCTAGCACATGGCTTGTTCTAGTCTCCAGCCTGAGCACATTCCCTCCTCCATTTTTTTTCTTTTTCCAACCAACTTATCTTATCAATTCCTTTTTTAGAATTTTTTAAAATTTTCATCCTTATGGTCATATTCCATCCCTTCATCGTGTTTACCCTTATTTTTTTGTGTGTGTATATATATATATATATGAGTTTTCCTTTCTTTTAAAATTTGGGAAGGAGTTTCTTCTAACAGACCAAAATACATACAAAATCAAGTGGGTGGTTCTGTTTTATTCACCAGTCTAATATATATTACATATATATATAATTTTTATATATATACATAATTTTTATTTTTCTATTTTTATTTCTTTTTTCCCTCTTTCTTCTCCCCCTGGTTTTGGATCTCTTCTGATTTGGTTAGCATACATTTTTCTGGGATCTTTGCCACCCATTTAGTGTTTTATTCTCTCATTCATATATTCTTTTTTTTTTAAGATTTTTATTTATTTATTTGACAGACAGAGATCACAACCATGCAGAGAGGCAGGCAGAAAGAGAAGGAGGGGAAGAAGGCTCTCTGCTGAGCAGAGAGCCTGATGTGGGGTTCAATCCCAGGACCCTGGGATCATGACCTGAGCTGAAGGCAGAAGCTTTAACCCACTGAGCCACCCAAGTGCCCCTCTCATTCATATATTCTTATCTGGATAAAATGACAAGGTGGAAAAACTCACCACAAAAAAAAAAAAAAAAGAAAGAAAGAAAGAAAAAGAGGCAGTACCAACAGTTAGGGACCTTATCAATACAGACATTGGTAATATGTCAGATCTAGCATTCAGAATGACAATTCTCAACATGCTAACTGGGCTCAAAAAAAGGCATGGAAGATATTAGAGAAACCTTTTCTGGAGAAACAAAATCCGTTCTGGAGAAATAAAAGAACTAAAATCTAACCAAGTTGAAATCAGAAAAGCTATTAATGAGGTGCCATAAAAAATGGAGGCTCTTACTGCTGGATAAATGAGGCAAAAGAGAGAATTAGTGATATAGAAGAACAAATGATGGAGAATAGAGAAGCTGAGCAAAAGAGAGACAATTAATTAATGGACCACGAAGGGAGAATTCGAGAGATAAGTGATACCATAAGACGAAACAATAGTAGAATAATTGGGATTCCAGAAGAAGAAGAAAGAGAGAGAGGGGCAGAAGGTATAGTGGAGCAAATTATAGTAGAGAATTTCCCTAATATGGCAAAGGGAACAAGCATCAAAATCCAGGAGGCAGAGAGAACCCCCCTCAAAATCAATAAAAATAGGTCCATACACCTATCATCTAATAGTAAAACTTACAAGTCTTACTGACAAAGAGAATATCCTGAGAGCAGCTTGGGACAATAAGTCTGTAACATACAATGGTAGAAATATTAGATTGGCAGCAAATTTATCCACAAAGACCTGACAGGCCAGAAAGAACTGGCATGATATATTCAGAGCACTAAATGAGAAAAATATGCAGCCAAGAATACTATATCCAGCTAGGCTATCATTGAGTATAGAAGGAGAGACAAAAAGCTTCCAGGACAAACAAAAACTAAAAGAATTTGCAAACACCAAACCATCCCTGCAGGAAATATTGAAAGGGGTCCTCTAAGCAAAGAGAGAGCCTAAAAGCAGTAGATCAGAAAGGAACAGAAAAAATAGACAGTAACAGTAACCTTATAGGCAATACATTGGCACTAAATTCATATCTTTCAATAGTTACCTTGAATGTGAATAGGCTAAATGCCCTAATCAAAAGACATAGGGAGTGCTCGCTTCGGCAGCACATATACAAAAGACATAGGGTATCAGAATGGATAAAAAGCCAAAACCCATCAATATGCTATCTATAATAAACTCTATAATAAACTTTTGACCCAAAGACACCTCCAGATTTAAAGTGAGGGGTGGAAAACAATTTACCATGCTAAGGGACATCAAAAGAAAGCTGAGGACTCAAAGACATCTCCACATTTAAAGTGAGGGGTGGAAAACAATTTACCATGCTAAGGGACATCAAAAGAAAGCTGAGGACTCAAAGACATCTCCACATTTAACGTGAGGGGTGGAAAACAATTTACCATGCTTATGAACATTAAAAGAAAGGACTATACCAATCCTTATATCAGATAAATTAGATTTTAAGCCAAAGACCATAATAAGAAATGAGAAAGGACACTATATCATACTTAAACTGTCTGTCCAACAAGAAGATCTAACAATTTTAAATATATGCCCCTAACATGGGGGCAGCCAACTATATCAACCAATTAATAACAAAATCAAGGAAACACATCAAAAATAATACAATAAAAAAATAAAAAATAAATAAAAAAAAATAATACAATAATAGTAGAGGATTTAACCCCCTCACTGAAATGGACTGATCATCCAAGCAAAAGATCAACAAGGAAATAAAGGCCTTAAATGACACACTGGAACAGATGGACATCACGGATATATTCAGAACATTCCATCCCAAAGCAACAGCATACACATTCTTCTCTAGTGCACATGGAACATTCTCCAGAATAGATCACATCCTGGGTCACAAATCAGGTATCAACAGGTACCAAAAGAATAGGATCATTCCCTGCATATTTTCAGATCACAATGCTCTAAGGCTAGAACTCAACCACAAGAGGAAAGTTGGAAAGAACTCAAATACATGTAGGCTAAAGAGCATCCTACTAAAGAATGAATGGGTCAACCAGGAAATTAAAGAAAATTTTAAAAAATTCATGGAAACAAATGAAAATGAAAACACAACTGTTCAAAATCTGTGGGCCACAGCAAAAGCAAGTAAATAAATCCAAATAAATAAAACCAAATAAATAAAATCATGAATGAAAGAGGAGAGATCACAACCAACACCAAAGAAATACAAACAATTATAAGAACATACTATAAGCAACTATACACCAGCAAATTTGAGAATCTGGAAGAAATGGATGCATTCCTACAGATGTATAAACTAGCAAAACTGAACCAGGAAGACACAGAAAACCTCAACAGACCCATAACCAGTAAAGAGATTGAAGCAGTCATTAAAAATCCCCCAATAAACAAGAGCCCAGGGGAAGATGGCTTCCCAGGGGAATTCTAACAAATATTTATTTTTTATTTATTTATTTATTTGACAGGCAGAGATCACAAGTAGGCAGAGAGGAAGGGAGAGAGAGAGAGAGAAAGAGGGAGATTAATGGTACAGGGCTCAATTCCAGGATCCTGAGATCATGACCTGAGCTGAAGGCAGAGGTTTAACCCACTGAGCCACCCATGCACCCCTCTACCAAACATTTAAAGAAGAATTAATACCTATTCTCCTGAAACTGTTCTAAAAAATAGAAATAGAAGGAAAACTTCTAAACTCAGTTTATGAGGCCAGCATGACCTTGACCCAAAACCAGAAAAAGACCCTGCCAAAAAGGAGAATTACAGACCAATATCCTTGATGTACACAGATGTGAAAATTCTCACCAAAATACTAGCCAATAGGAGCCAACAGTACATTAAAAGGATTATTCACTACAACCAAGTGGGATTTATTCCTGGGCTGTAAGGTTGGTTCAACATCCGCAAATCAATCAATGTGATACAACACACTAATAAAAGAAAGAACAAGAACCATATGATACTCTCAATAGATGCTGAAAAAGCATTTAACAAAGTACAGCATCCTTTCTTGATCAAAACTCTTCAAAGTATAGGCATAGAGGGTATGTACCTCAATATCATCAAAGCCATCTATGAAAAACCCACAGTGAACATCATTCTCAAGAGGGAAAAACTGAGAGCTTTTCCCCTAGGGTCAGGAACATGGCAGGGATGTCCACTATCACCACTGGTAATCAACATAGTACTAGAATTCCTAGCCTCAGCAATAAGACAACAAGAAGAAATAAAAGGCATCCAAATCCCAAAGAAGAAGTCAAACTCACACTCTTTGAAGATGATGTGATACTTTATGTGGAAAACCCAAAAGACTCCACTCCAAAACTGCTAGGACTCATAGAGGAATTCAGTAAAGTGTCAGGATATAAAATCAATGCACAGAAATCAGTTGCATTTCCATACACCAACAGCAAGACAGAAGAAACAGAAATTAAGAAGTCGATCCCATTTATAATTGCACCCAAAACCGTGAGAAACCTAGGAATAAACCTAGCCAAAGAGGCAAAGAATCTGTACTCAGGAAACTATAAAGTACTCATGAAAGAAATTGAGGAAGACACAAAGAAATGGAAAAACATTCCATGCTCATGGATAGGAAGAACAAATAGTGTGAAAATGTCTATGATACCTAAAGCAATCTACACATTTAATGCAATCCCATTCAAAATACCATTAATTTTTTTTTCAAATAAATGGGACAAATAATCCTTAAATTTATATGGAACCAGAAAGACCCTGAATAGCCAGATGAATGTTGAAAAAGAAAGCCAAAGTTGGTGGCATCACAATTCCAGACTTCAAGCTCTATTACAAAGCTGTAATCATCAAAACAGTATGGTACTGGCACAAAAACAGATCAATGGAACAGAACAGAGAGCCCAGAAATGGACCCTAAACTCTATGGTCAACTAATCTTCAACAAAGCAGGAAAGAATGTCCAATGGATAAAAGAGCCTCTTCAACAAATGGTGTCGGCAAAATTGGACAGCCATATGCAGAAGAATGAAACTGGACCATTTCCTTACACCACACACAAAAATACACTCAAAATGGATGAAAGACCTCAAGGTGAGACAGGAATCCATCAAAATCCTTGAGGACAACACAGGCAGCAACCTCTTCGACCTCAGCTGCAGCAACTTCTTCCTATAAACATCACCAAAGGCAAGGGAAGCAAGGGTAAAAATGAACCACTGGGACTTCATCAAGATCAAAACTTTTGCACAGTGAAGGAAACAGTCAACAAAACCAAGAGACAACCAACAGAATGGGAGAAGATATTTGCAAATGACATATCAGATAAAGGGCTAGTATCTAAAATCTACAAAGAACTTATCAAACTCAACCCCCAAAGAACAAATAACCCAATCAAGAAATGGGCAGAAGACATGAACATCAGACATTTCTGCAAAGAAGACATCCAGATGGCCAACAGACACATGAAAAAGTGCTCAACATCTCATGGGATCAGGGAAATATAAATCAAAACCACAGTTAGATACCACCTCACACCAGTCAGAATAGCTAAAATTCACAAGTCTGGAAACGACAGATGTTGGCGAGGATATGGAGAAAGGGGAACCCTCCTACACTGTTGGTGGGAATGCAAGCTGATGCAGCCACTCTGGAAAACAGTATGGAAGTTTCTTAGAAAGTTGAAAATCAAGCTACCCTTGACCCAGCAATTGCACTACTGGGTATTTACTCTAAAGATACAAATGTAGGGATCTGAAGGGGCACATGCACCCAAATGTTTATGCAGAAATGTCCACAGTAGCCAAACTACAGAAAGAACCAAGATGTCCATCAGCAGATGAAAGGATAAAAAAGATGTGGGATATATATATATATATATATATATATATATATATATATATATGAATACTATGCAGCCATCAAAAGAAATGAAATCATGGGGCGCCTGGGTGGCTCAGTGGGTTAAAACCTCTGCCTTTGGCTCAGGTCATGATCCCAGGGTCCTGGGATAGAGCCCCACATCGGGCTCTCTGCTCCGAGGGGAGCCTGTTTTCTCCTCTCTCTCTACCTGCCTTTCTGCCTGCTTGTGATCTCTGTCTTTCAAATAAATAAATAAAATCTTTAAAAAAATGAAATCTTGCCATTTGCAATGATGTGGATGGAACTAGACGGTATTATGCTGAGTAAAATAAGTCAATCAGAGAAAGACAATTGTCATATGATCTCCCTGATATGAGGAATTTGAGGGGAAGAGTGAGGGGTTTGGAGGGTAGGGAAGGAAAAAAAATGAAACAAGATGGGATCAGGAGGGAAACAAACATAAGAGAGTCTTAATCTTACAAAACAAACTGGAGGTTGCTGGGTGAGGGGAGGTGTGGAAAGGGTGGCTGGGTAATGGACACTGGGGAAGGTATGTGATATGGTGAGTGCTGTGAACTGTGTAAGCCTGATGATTCACAAACCTGTACCCTGGGGCAAATAATAAAAATAATTAATTAAAAAAACCCTCAAGTGAAACGGAGAGAGGTAATTATCATATGGTTTCACTTATTTGTGGAGCATAAGGAATAACAGGGAGGACATGGAGAGATGGAGAGGAGAAGGGAGTTGGGGGAGATTGAAGGGGGAGACGAACCATGAAAGACTGTGGACTCTGAAAAACAATCTGAGGGTTTTGGAGGGGTGGGAGGTGGGAGATTGGGTGAGCCTGGTGGTTGGTCTTATGAAGGACACATATTGCATCGAGCACTGGGTGTGGTGCATAAACAATGCATTCTGGAACACTGAAAAGAAATTTAAAAAATAAATAAAAATTTTTAAAAAACCTCATGCTAATCATATGAATTTAAAGTAGTTTCATGTTAGTAGTGCCCCCATGCATTGGTAGAAGAAAAAAGAGTATCTTCAATCCAGGCCTGAAAGAAATATGACAAAGTTTTAAGGAACATGGGTTCACAATAAAAAATCATAAACACAAAGGAAATAAGGCTCCATGAACAAGACCCAGCAGAAATTACAGAATCAGACTAGCAGATATAAACTATAAAAGAAGTATGCTTAATATGTTTTTAATTAAATATTTTATATTAAGATAATTGCATGTTCATGTGAACTTGTAAGAAATATTACAGTGTAATACTAAATATCTGTCACCCAGTTTCTGCGAATGATAATATCTTATAAAACAATATACCATATACAACCAGGATATTCACTTTATGAACCCACCAATCTTACTCAGATTTTCCCAGTTTTACTCATATTAATTTATGTTTATATTTAGTTCTATGCAATTTTATCACATGTATAAATTCATGTATCCATCACTTTAATGTTTTTTTTTTTAAATAAAAGAGAATATCCATAGTATGAATAAGTAACAGAAACTGATTTTTTAAATGACTAAGCAGATACTAAGAAGAACTAAAGAGAACTTAGGAAGATGAAAAGTATACTAATAAAAATTAAAAATTTATTGGCGGGTTTTAACAGCAAGTTAGCCAAACCTGAAGAAAGGGCCAATGGGTCAATAAATCCAAGAATAGTTGCTCAAAATGCAACACAGAGAAGCAAAGATTAAAAATTTGAAAAGATGTGAAAATAGAACTACCCTATGACCCAGCAATTGCACTGCTGGGTATTTACCCTAAAGATACAAACGTAGTGATCCGAAGGGGCACGTGCACCCGAATGTTTATAGCAGCAATGTCTACAATAGCCAAACTATGGAAAGAACCTAGATGTCCATCAACAGATGAATGGATAAAGAGGATGTGGTATATATACACAATGGAATACTATGCAGCCATCAAAAGAAATGAAATCTTGCCATTTGCGACGACGTGGATGGAACTAGAGGGTATCATGCTTAGCGAAATAAGTCAATCGGAGAAAGACAACTATCATACGATCTCCCTGATATGAGGGAGAGGAGATGCAACATGGGGGGTTAAGGGAGTAGGAGAAGAGTAAATGAAACAAGATGGGATTGGGAGGAAGACAAACCATAAGTGACTCTTAATGTCACAAAACAATCTGAGGGTTGATGGGGGCAGGGGGGTTGGGAGAGGGGGGGTGGGGTTATGGACACTGGGGAGGGTATGTGCTGTGGTGAGTGCTGTGAAGTGTGTAAACCTGGCGATTCACAGACCTGTACCCCTGGGGATAAAAATATATTATATGTTTATAAAAAATAAAATAAAAAAAAATTGAAAAGATGTTAAAAGACATGGAGTACAGAGTGAAAAGAAATAATATATATTTAATAGGAAATGCAGAAGGAGGTAATAGAGAAATTATTAAATGGATGTATTTGAAGAAATATGACTAATAATTTCCCATAATTGATGGCATGAGTGCTTAGATTCAGAAATGACAGTAAATCTCAAATTCAATAGTAAAGAAAAATCTACATCAAATAAATCACAGTGAAATATATGACAATACTGAACACTGAAGGCAAAGATCTCAGAAACATCCTAAGAGAAAAGGCAGAATAAATACAAATGAATAGCAATGGATAGCTAACTTTTCAACAGCAGTAATGGAAACCAGGAGACTCATATAATATCTTGATTAAAAAAATAGCCAATCTAAAATTATATACTTAGCAAAGTTATCTTTTAAAGAAGTTTGATAAAATAAAGATATTTTCACAGAAATGAAAATTAACAAAGATATGACTACCAAACATTTAATAAAGGAAATCCCAAAAACTGTTGGATGAGGCAACTGATCTCAGAAGGAAGATCTAAAATTCAAGAGAGATGGTAGCTATTTAAAAAAAAAAAATATATATATATATATATATATATATATATATATATATATTAGATACATATATATATATATAAACATATTTATCTAGCTATTGATCAGTTAATCAATGGATTAATCAATATCTCTATACACAATGCAAGGCTCCCATTAGCTACTATTCAAATCCCTTAGCCCATCTAAGGGCTTCTCAATATAAATTCCAATTGTCTCTCTTTCCTACTCTTCCCCAGGAAATTTCTCCTCCTTTCAAGATGTTCATTTTTTTTCTTTTAGATTTATTTATTTATTATTTGAGAGAAAGAACTGGGTGAAGAGAAAGGAGAGAGAATCTCAAGCAGACTCCCAACTGAGCACAGAGCAGGACACAGGGCTTGATCCCACGACCCTGAGATCAAGACCTGAGCCAAAATCAAGAGTCAGATATCTAACTGACTAAGCCACTGAGGCAACCCTCAAGATGTTCTTTTTACAGTGGCCAAAATATCTTTGCATATGACTATCTGTATATTGGTTCATATGTTTTTACCTTACAAACTCTTTCTCCTGCATTTCAGTAGTCATCGTTTAAGGGATCCACTTCTTACATAATGTTTTTCCTAAGAATAAGCCCACGGTGGTTTCTGTTTCCTTTCCCTCATCTTTTCAAGTGTGCATTCTCTGAGATGACCATGGTAAAATTAAAATAACCAAATACGGGCACCTGGGTGACTCAGTGGGTTAAAGCCTCTGCCTTCATGATCCCAGGGTCCTGGAATTGAGCCCCGCATCAGGCTCTCTGCTCAGCAGGGAGCCTGCTTCCCCCCACCCCACGCCTGCCTCTCTACCTACTTATGATCTCTGTCAAATAAATAAACAAAATCTTTAAAAAATAAAATAAAATAACCAAATATTTATTGTACACTCACTACGAACAATGTACATTGCTAAGTATGTAAGACTTCTTCCTGACACACAATATAGAATGGTGGTTTGTAACACCAGCTCTGAAGTCAGACTTTAATCCCTGTTCTGCCCTTACATGATGATAATGAGTTAATCATCTAAAGTTCAGTTTTCTTTACAAGAAAAGGAGATAATAAAAATATCTAATTCTTCTACCTATTGTGAGCATTGAATAAGATAATTCATACAAAAAAGGTTCATTTGTAAGATAAATAGATGATACATAGATAGACAGGCAGACTGTGTAGTAAGATATAGATATGTTACTATGAACTAGGTAGTTAACCAGGATTATCCTGACATATTAGAGTTTTGATTTCTAAATCATAGAATCTTAGAAATAAAACTGGCATTAAAATTCCATGGGAATTACATTTCTAGGAATACCTACATCTCGGGTCTAAGAAAAGGAAAAGTACCAGAAATTATGGCTGCAGGCATTTCATCTTCAAGAAATGAACATGCAAAACCAGCTCACTCTACCCAGACAGTTGGCACCAGCTGGGAGAGGACTGCTGCCTCGAAACCCTGAGGAACATTGTCTGCTGTCCTGCTCTTTTGCCCACAATTGCTTGAACTGAAGGCTGGACAGAAACCTATGACTTCTGGTGTCACATGCAAGGACAAGTTGTGCCCACTCACACTGACCGTTTCCAGAATTTGAACCACAATACTGCAAAAGACTGAGACCATTAGCAATGGGATATGAATCTGAAGAGTTAATGAGATAAAGCAGAAGCCACAGCAAGCTGAGTCTGGTTTTAAACTAACACAATAAGGGTACAGGAACTCTTATTAATCTAGCAAACTGGTAACAAGATATGCATGATGCAAATGCACTAAGATTTAGAGTAGCCTACAGCCTTTGCCTGACAGCCTGAACCTGCCCCAGCCCCAGCAGCCTGACTCCATTTCCAGCCCATATGTCACTGTACAGTAAATCTTTTTTTTTCTTTTCTTTTTTTTTAGTTTACATGAGTAAGCCTCTATTGTTTACAACCACAAAAGCCCAACTAGAAGTTTAGCAAGAATCTTGGCTAATCTGTGACATCAATTCAAATAGGCTTTATCTGATCAGAGGGTCTGAAGAGGGATCCCCTCCTTATGAGAGGGGAATACATTCCAAGACCCCCAGTGGATGCCTGAAACTGGGGATAGAACCAAGCCCTAGGCATCCTATGTTTTGTCCTATATATACATATCTCCAGTAAAGCTTAATCTCTAAATTAGGCACTGTAAGATATCATCAACTAACAATTAAATAGAACAATATAACAACACATGTAAAAGTTACATGAATGTGGTCTCACTCAAAATATCTTACTGTACTATACTCACCCTTCTGGTGATGACGTGAGATGATAAAATGCCTACATGATGAGACAAAGGGATGTGAACAACATGGGCATTGTGACGTAACATTTGGTTATTACTGACCTTCTGATGATATGTCAGAAGGAGGGTCATCTGCTTCTAGACCACAGGTGGCTGCAGATGACCGAAACCACAGAAAACAATGCTGTAAATAGAGGGCAACTGCTGTATCCCTTCTGAATGGCCTATTCTTTCCTTCAGTCACTGTCTCCCTGCTAATCAAGATTCATCTTACTTCCTGGCTATTGTAGTTAACTGCTTCTCCCATCGTCAAGACTTACTCCATGTTTCATACTCTCAGAACCATCTGGGAGCACTGCTACTCAAGTAATGAGATAATGAATAAAATGGCTTACAGCCTTTTTCCTCCTCAGCTAGCATTTTCACACTTTCACGGGTATCTTTAGTTATTTTTACTTACTTCTGAATATGGCAGTTCTACCACAGTAATGAGACCAGTAGGAGGGATTACTCAAGTGTGTATTCTGAATTCCCTTCTTTTTTTTAATACAGAGTAGCATACTGTACCATACCCAAACTCTTGCCCAACACTGCCATTTCCCCCATGCCATTGACTTTTCATTTATATACAGGCTAATTCATTTTAAAAATATGAACTGAGTACTTTCTGTGTTACAAGAACTATGAACAAAGAGCCTAAAGTCTTGTGCAAGAGACAGACAACAATGGGTAATGACAATATATTATAATGAATATGTACTTAGGCAGGAGTTGGCAAACTTTTCCCGTAAAGGGCCAAATACTAAATATTTTTGATTTGTGGGCCACATAGTCTGTTGTAACTACACAATTCAGCCACATGAAAGCAGCCATAAAAAACAGTAAATAAGTAGATAGGGCTGCATTCTAACAAAATTTCTCTCACAAAAACAGATGATAGGCTAATTTGGCCCACAGGTCATAGTTTGCCAACCATCATTCTGCGGTGAGAACATTCTTTTATTCAACAATTATTTATTGAACACTTCTTAATCTAGTCCTTTTGCTATTCTATGTGCTAGGGTAAAACAGTAACCCAAACATATAAAACCCGTTCCCTGATGGAACTTAGAGAAGTGGAGAAGATGGATGTTAATCAAATATATATATGATAAATTCTAAAAAGAGAAATAAGACAGGAAAGAAACTATGAAGAGTCAGAGGAGTGTGCGAAATTTTGGATGAGGTCACCATGGACGGCTCTGTAGAAGGTGGCTTTGGAAAAAGCCTGGAAGGAAATGGGAAAACTAGCCATGGAGAAATAAATCTACAGGAAGTACCTTCTAGCAGAGTGAAAAGCCACTGAACAGCTCATGTGGTAGGAGTCTGTCTGTCAAGTCCAGGGACAATGAGAAGGCCTGTGTGGCTGGAATAGAGTAAACAAAGGGAGCAGGGTAGGAGGTGAGGCCAGAAGTAACTGTGCCAGATCAGCTAGGGTACTGTCGGTTACAGTAGTAATACTGGCTTTGACTCGGAATGAGCTGGGAAGCTGCTGGAGAATTCTAGGCAAAGGAATGATTGGATCTGAGTTATACTAATAGGATTACTCTGGCAGCTATGTTCAAAACAGACTGGGAATGGGGAGGCATGAGCAAAAGGGGTGAGACCAATTAGGAGACTATTGCAATAATACAAGTGAGAGAGGAGGGGGCCAGAACAGGGTGGTGGCAGGAGGGGGAACGAGAAGGGATACAAATGAGACAGCTAATTGTTATTTGAGGACAAGGAATGGTCCCAAGAAGGAGGAAGTGACATTCTTAGACTTGAGGGGTCAGTAGGACCTATCCAAGTATCAAGCTAGGGGAGTCAGACCCACGGCTGCAGAGGTCTTGGTGAGACATGGGAGATGTGGCTGGTGTCCAGGGAATTGATGAAACAGCAGCATCCCCCAGGGGATGGCACTCCAATGAAACACATCCTCCGAGAAACTCCCAGTGCCCACACTGACCATATGCTCCACCCTCTCCCCAACCTACTTCCACGGGTTAGGGGGAACACCCACCAAGAAGATTTAACTTTCCTCCGGTTGCTTAAGTAACATCCAAACAGGGTTCCCAGAGGAAACGAAAAAGAAAACATTTGTAAGTGTGCAGTGTTCTTTGAGATTCCAAGGTTTAAATTCTAGGAAGGGATCCCTCAGTGAAATTATCTGAGACAGACTGGCATCTGACCAGGATGCCAGGGCCAGCACCCCAACTCCTAGGAAAACACCAGAATATCTTAAACAACTGACTGTAGTTGGAGATAAGGGTCTCTCCTAAAAATTTTCTAAGAGGAAATATTTTCAACCCAGACATCCCACATGGCTCTCTCACAAGTCTGTCTATTTGGCTAGGAAATCAGCACAAAAAGGAGAAAAACAACCTCTCCCCTACTTACCTGGAGAGAAAAATTCATTGAGACAGGTGGACAGAAAAATTGTGGACTTTACCCTGAAATAGGATACCTACTGGGACTAGGGAGAAATGGGCCTATAGGAAAACAAACGAGACATTTCTATTTGTAGGTAAGCTTTTTAAGTTTACCAGAAGTATTTTATTTCTTTCCTCTTATTGCCTTTGTTGTGTGAAATGGGTAAGGGAAGGTGAGACTCATCTCTTGAGAGTTTACCCTGCTTGTACATTTTGAAGGGGAGAGATTGAGAGGTTTCTTTGTTTCATGTTAAAGTTTCTCCCCCATTTCTTTTCTCTCTGCCCTCTTTTACCCCTTATGCTTATTTTTCTTGGGCTTTTTTTTTTTTTTCCTTTTGGCTACAGGGAACTTGACTTAAACCATTCGTAGTTTCCACCAGAAGTCTTGTGAATCCCAACTTCAAAAGAAACCTATAATGAAGCCTGGCTGATGTTTAACAGACCTGCCACTGCACGGGCCCAGCCCAACCGTTCCTTTGGCTCAACAGCCACAGAGGGTGGGTGAGCAAAGTGCAGCTAATCCTAAGCCTCCCAGTCTGGGTAGTGCCGATTTCTCTACCAGTTCTCCCTGACAGCACGTGCATCAGCCCTCCAGCCCCTGGATACAAATCCTGCGCTGTGCAAGTACAGACACCACTCTCAGATATGCCCCTGCAGGGCACCTCCCAGCTCACTCTCTGGAGGATCCTTCTAGAGCCAAGTGGGCCATGTCCTAGCACTGCCATGTCAAGCAGTCCTTCTGCTCTCAAACTCCCCAGTACAAAACTCAGGGAATTTGGCAGAAAAGAGAAAGTGAGTCACCAACACCCAGAGACCTTAGCCTACCAGAGGCTTCAAAAAACAAATGTGCAAGCATCCCATTATCTGCTTCACAGCATGATCTGACACGAGACGATAGATTACTTCCTTAACCTATGCTCAGCTATTTGTTTTTATTTGGTGATTTTTCTCCTGATGATAATAATACTATGAGATCTGACATACAGAATCCAAAATGGAGAAGCAAGCACACTGTTCCTAATTTAATTGGACACTAAGCTCAACACTGATGTGAAAAGGAGCGAAAAAACAAAGGATAAGAAGTAGGTTCGGAAGCAAGAGCCCTTCTTCACCTCTGAGACATAATTTTAGAGAGAAAAATAACAGAAACAAGTCATGGCCCAAAAAAGCTGAAATATGCAAAGGTCAGGGAAGCTGAATGTCCCTTAAGGCATGGAGATTCCCTTGGCTTGGCTTCCTAGGATACGCCATAGGGAGTGGTCAACATTTGTGATTTTATTAAGCAGACTCTCAACCTTCTTCCTGCCTTCAGCTCTTGTAGATGCTCTCCCAGGGTGGCTACTATGTACAAAGAGACATCTGGCCATGTAGCCTTCCCTACCCATAAGCCAAGTTCCTCTAATTTGATAATTCTATTCAACTGGCTGGGTAATGTATCTATAATTCATATCTCCTTCTGACCAGCCCAAGTCTGATAAATATTCTTCCTTTGATAAGCCCATCTGGGTTACAGATGTTTGATATTGGAATCCTCAGGCTCTCTGCTCCTCTCAGAGCCTTTAGGGGAGGGAATTTGGGCTAGATTTCTTGCTGAGGGTGGGGAAATATTGAGTGGGGTTTGAAAAATGAGGAGGATTTTTCATATGATGATCATTGCACTTGCATGTTAGTAATCTATCTGTAGGTGTGTCCTCCATTTCCCAACCATCCCCCACTAACCTATAAGGTCCTGAGAAGACTCTGTTTGTGGCACTCTGTTTGCTCAAAAACTGTCTAGCATGGCATTTGTTAAAGTTGGATTCCTTCAGAGTCACAGTATAATGGAATTATGAGCTTGAGCTCTGTGATCTAACTGTAATAACAGAACACTATATATGAATAGTAAAGACAACTACTAGCTCAACCAAGTCACACACTCTTATAGATATCCAGAGATCTATGTCTCTATGAATCCATAGTCCTTCCAAACAACCCAAGCCATAGCCCAGAAAAGCAGTCTGCTTCCATATTCTGCTTTCAGTGCATTGGCCTGGATTTAATTTTGATAAAATAAATCCAGGGAATTCTGACAAAATTACTAAAACCCTCTACTAAGTTGTTAGCACCTGCTCTTTATATATTCTTTATATTTGTCCCTCTGCTTAGCTCACTGTGTCCAGCACATCAATAATCGTTTTTCAAAATATGGTTCTTGCCAATAAGAGTTGTGAAAAACATTCAATATTTTTAATAAAAAATAGCATAAGGAGGGCGCCTGGGTGGCTCAGTTGGTTGAGCGACTGCCTTAGGCTCAGGTCATGATCCCGGACTTCCAGGATCGAGTCCCACATCAGGCTCCCAGCTCCTTGGGGAGTCTGCTTCTCCCTCTGACCTTCTCCTCTCTCATGCTCTCTCAAATAAATAAATAAAATTTTTAAAAAAATAGCATAAGGAATACAAGGCAGAGGATAGAAGGGAAAAAGTCTATATATGAAATAAATATAAGGGAGTTGGAAAACAGAAAAGTTCTCCTCTCCACTATGCAGATTTCTTCCTCCAAAAGAAGATATTCAGAGTTAATTATCCTTTTTTAGATCATGATAAGTAGAGATCCAAAAGCATGTTTCCTATTGTGAACAAGTGCTAGATATTTCAGGAAATCCACCCGCATGAAAGACAGATAGAAAGGGCAGGGACAGGGGGAAGGAAAAATAAAAGTCGACTGCAGATGAGTCAGATATCATGCACAGGGTGGGGGAAATCAGAATATATCTTATTTTTAGCCTCAAAGAATTTTATATCCTTAAAATAAAAATAGATTAATATAGAAAGTCCAAAGAAAGAAGGTCGTAAAAATATGATTGTTAAAATTAAAAATTCAGTAGAAGAGTTGGAAGATAAACTCAAGGAAATAAAAGAAAGGAAGGAAGGAAGGAAGGAAGGAAGGAAGGAAGGAAGGAAGGAGAGATAAAACATATGAAAGAGGGCACCTGGGTGGCTCAGTGGGTTAAAGCCTCTGCCTTTGGCTCAGGTCATGATTCCAGGGTCCTGGGATTGAGTCCTGCATCGGGCTCTCCACTCAGCAGGGAGCCTGCTTCCTCCAATCTCTCTCTCTCTCTCTCTCTGCCTGCCTCTCTGCCTACTTGTGATCTCTGTCAAATAAATAAGTAAAATCTTTTTTAAAAAATATGAGAGAAAAAAGAGAATAAGTTCAGGAGGTCCATCCTCAGGAGCTTGCTGGAGGGGAGGGAGGTGGGAGGGATGGGGTAGCTGGGTGATGGAGATTGGGGAGGTTATGTGCTATGGAGAGTGCTGTGAATTGTGTAAGACTGATGAACCACATACCTGTACCCCTGAAACAAATAATACATTATATGTTAATTTAAAAAAAGAAGTATCAAAGTAATAATTCAAGGCAGTTTGCCAAAGTTAAGGGCATGAGTATCTAAATCAAAAGGACAATTGAGTGCTCAACAAAGGAAAAATAAAAGGCCAACCCTAAAAAAAATTATCATAAAATCCCTAAAGTAACAAGGATAAGATTCTAAACAATTTTTACAAGGAAATAAAACTTTCACCTCTAAAAAGACACACAATTATCAAAAGAGGAGCTACAGCCAACTAATGAATTTTTTCAAAAAGTCTGAGAGAAAATGTTTTCCAACCCAGAATTTTACACCATGGCAAACTATCAATTTTGTGTAAAGGCAAAACAAAAACATTTTGAGAAATGTTTTTCAGAAAAAGTTACCTAAAACATTCTTTCTTAGAAAGTTACTCAAGGATATCTTCTGGTAAAATAAGGTTATAAATTAAATGTCTAGTAGGTTAAGGTAATAAAAAGAGAGATAATCATGCAGTTCAGGACACAGTGGCTCCAACCAAAAAGCAGAATTTCTGGGATGACAACTGTGCAGTAGACTAGATACTGGTCAAAATGGGAAGAGAAGGGTCATCTGGGTGGCTCAATCAGTTAAGTGTCAACTCTTGATTTTGACTTAGGTCATGATTTCAGGGTCCTGAGCTCAAGCCCCACACTGGGCTCCTGCTAAGCATGGAGCCTGCTTAAGAGTCTCTCTCTCCCTCTCCCCCTGCCTCTTAACCCACCCCAAACACGCACATGCACTCTCTCTTGCTCTCTATCAAATACAAAGAAAAAAGATTAGAAGAGGAAGAAAAAATAGAATGAACTAGAAGGAAGAGCTCCAGAGAATGAAAAAAAAAGACACAATCTATAGATGAACTGATAAGATAAAAACAATTGAGGATATCAAAAATGATAGAAGGAAGAAAGGAAGAAAGAAGGGAAGGAGGGAGGGAAGAAACAGAGACTCAAGGGGTAGGGTGGGGGGAGGAGGGGAAGCTGTGCCAGGAAGGAAATATAATAGTAGAATCATAGTTTGTTCTGAAGGAAAAAAAAAATCAAAGCTATGATGTTGTAAATATATATAAATGATTTAACTAAAGACGGTCATATAACTATATTGAAAAGATGGAGGAGAGAAGAAGGAAACATTATAAAAGTCAAAGTCTCCTCTTCATCATAAGAGCAACCCACTGCATAATGTTTAAAATCAATGGATCGAGTAATATAAATACAATATTTGAAGACATGGAGGTAATTGCCAAAAGAGACAGGTAAAATAATCAAATATGGGAGCAAGGCTAGCGGGTGGAGAAGGATGGGAAAAGTTAGGCCGGGGACTGCCATTCTTCCTCATGTCTTTTGGCACAGCTTGATATGTGTAACCATGAGCATTTATTACTATGATTTAAATATTTTTAACTATCAAAAAAGTATAAAGAATTTGTTTTTATTCCACAAAGTGAATTTTGTACGTCGGGGTAGGCAGGTTGGAAACATGTCTGGGTCTAGGGCTAGAAAGGGATAAGTTGCCATGGCAACTCTGTGTCAGTAAAGGGAATAAGTTATAAACACCTAGTTAAGGGTGGTATTTGGAGATATTTGGGTATTTGGAGACATACAGAACCACTCTAAGAAGAATTATGCCTGGGCACCTGGAACAACTGCTCTCTCAGTCATGGCAGTAGGCTGTTGTAATCAGCAAGGAGAAAAATAAGAAGAAGCCAGATTTCCCTGTCTCCCCAGAGAGCTGGCAACCCCCGTTGTTAGTGAGGTTGGGCTTCTGCTTAAGGTTATCAAAATCTAAAACCCAAACCCAAACAGAATCTTTCTTATGTGAATATTTCTGGGAATGCTATCACTTCCACCTATTATTATTATATAAACAAATGGCTTTCCATCTGCCAGGTCTAATAATGACGATAATGTTAGTTTAGGACAATTTTTTTTACACATCAGTCACCAAGCATTTTTCTATCCCTTATGTCATCTGATTCACAGGATAACCCAAGGATACAAGTAATGCAATTTATTACTGCAATCACACTCTTTTTAGACAAGACATCTGAATTTCAGAAAGTGAATTGCACAGTTTATAGTTAAGTAGCAAGGGCTCTCAAATTCAACTGTGTCCTGATTCCAAATTTTACACTTAGTCTTTGACATCACATGCCTGAACTACAAGCCGATCTATTAATTAGCGTTAACTGACTGCCCACACACAGGGATACCACGAATTACTATACAAATTGTGGCCAACAAATATAAAGGCAGCCATCCAGGTATTGGGTGGGAGCTGAGATCCAGTCTTCCCCCCTCCTGCCAACACTACACCTTAGCTCAGATGTGAGCCTTTTTATAATCTGTACAAAGGTACCAGTTATGTCATGAGGAAGCCTTGCCTGCATACACATATTAACAAGTTTACCACCCACCTCTCTTCTTTCTTACCTTCCTCCAACACTCCACAACCCCTGCATTGACAGTAGTGGAAATCCTCTTACTGGTTTCTGTCTCACAATAGAAGACACATCAGATTCATTAATTCGTTACAATAAACATGAGACAAATGACTATATGTTGGGGCTATTCCTGGCACTAAGTATGTAGTGCTTAACAAGGGCCCTGATCTCATGGAATGACATTTCTGCCAGGAGAAAGACAAACTAAAGTACAAGAAAACATTAGAAAGGATGAGTGTTACACAAAGTATCAAAATTAGCTGACATAATAGTGATTGAGTAGCTTAATTCGGGGAAATCAGGAAAGGCCTTTTCACGAGGTGACATTTCAGTTGATATTGAAATGACAAGAGAAAACCCACCAAAAGAAGATCAAGGGAAAGAGTTTTCCAAGAAAATGAAACTGCAATTGCAAAGCCCCATTGGCAAGATCAAGCCTGATCTCCTCATCTGAACAGGAGAGAGGCAGGGTGACTGTGCAGCGAGGGTGTGAGAGTGGAAGAAGTGGGGAGGTAGGCAGGGGTCTGCTTACAGCACACTGCAAGCCAGGTGGGGGACGTGGATTTGATTCTAAGGACAGTGGGGAGGATGAAAGTAAGAAGGGGAGTAACAGGGATTTTTTATTTACCTTTTACAAAGGATCTTCCTGGATGATTTGTGGGGAATGGAATCTAATGGGGCAAAGAGGAAGACTGTGGTCACCTTAAGGAGACAGGGGATTAGCTGTAGAATGCCTTATGTTCCTGAAGTTGCTGAACTGCCCAAAATTCACCAGAGACCAAGCGCACATGAGGCCTCCTCACGGATTTGTGTAACTTTGCTGGGAAACTCTGACTATAGGAAGGACAATTGGTGCTGACTGGCTTCTGCCAGTGTTTACCTCATTTGCTCTCTGCAGAGTCACTGGCTTCCTCTGGTGGACTAAGCTGTGTGGCTCTCCTGTGCCTCAAGCCCCTGGGGCCTATGTCTTCAAGTGCACATCATACCATGTTTGCTCCACAAAAAATGAGTTCTGGGAGGTCTGTCCCTTGTCTTTGCCATCCCTGTGTCCCTAAATATTTAACACCTAGGACTTCACAAAGGCTCAATAATGTATGGTGGGAAGGATAAATGTTTTATTTGGGGGCTGTGTGAACCCTCTATGTGAACCCTCTTTTCTCTCCAGAAACCAAGAGCATCAAATGATGTGAGAAATGCATCCTGTAGGTAGGACACCCCAAGCCCCAGTCCCTTACCTCCTGGGTGAGTCGGGGTCGAAGCAGGTCTTGTGCACATCAGCCACCTCGGGGTCGCAGCAGTCCCCATCGTCAAAGTCGTTCAGCATGTTGTTGCACTCCACGTGGCAGAGCCCATCCCTGCGGTTCCAGGAGTAGCACCGGCCGTGCAGGCGGCAGTCGCCCCCGTCGTAGCCCGTGAGCGGGTGCTCACACTCAGGGTCACAGTGGTCATTGCCGATTTTGCTGGGCTCACAGTTCACGAGCACAACCCGGTGGCGCAGGGTGGAGTTGTGGACCTGGTGGACACTCAGCTGCCAAGTAATGTTGTAGCGGCTGAAGGCGTCACTCAGTGCCTTGTGCTGCCGGCGGATCTGCTCCTCGCTCACGATGGGGTTCAGGCCCTCATCATCACAGATGTTCACCACCTGGTAGCGGATTGCCTTCTCTCCCTGGAGGGGCTGGTGCCCATTGTAGTGGGAGATCAGCTCCACATTGTCACAAACCGTCCGCCCACAGAGCGGGGGCTGCAAAGGTGACAGAATCTCAGGCTGAGGCTCAAAGCCCTGCAGAACCTCACGCTGTGGGTACTCCCCATCCCTAAAGGGGGCCCACTGTTCTTCCAAGGGCTCAAAACTGGCAGTCAGGATCAGGGTGGTCAGTTCCTCCACTCCCGTTGGATGCTGAGGACTATGTTGGAGGTGGCTTTGTGGGAGGGCGGTCGACCAGAAGACCAGTGTACCCAGGTGTCCACGAAAATAGTGGCCATGCTCAGAACTATCCCCCCCCAGAAGCAAAGAACGACAAGACGCCATGAAGGGACTGTTCAGGGGACCAGACTGCTCTGGACTACTAGCCACCCGAGTGCCATCCACATACAGGGCCATACGCTGTCCATCATAAGTGGCTGCCACGTGTGTCCATGTGCCTGGTTGGTAGCGACTATGGCCAGTCACAATGGTGGCTTTCTTCACACGGTCGGTGCGAAGGGAGAAGAAGAAACGAGCGTCTCGCCTTCCCATGTCCTTCCCTGAGCGGATCCCTAGGGCCCAGCCCTTGTCATTGACAGTGTGGGAGCAGTTATCAAACACACCTGGGAAAGAAGGAAGAATCGAGGGGAGAAATACCAGATATAAAAGGGATGGAGAAAGGGAGAAGAAAACCCATATAAATAGCAAGAATGTAGGTTTTCAGTGGAGAAAAAATAAGTGATACAGATTCCCCACCAGATATACTTCTTTGGTACCCCAGATCAGCCCATTCTGGCAACATCTATGCCCAAAAGGAATCTGATTTGAGATTCCATCCAATCTAACTCATTCTGGTATTTTTTGATAATCAAAATGAAAGCTATAAAGGGGATATCTAAAGCAAGTGACAACCATCTTCTGAAGTTTGTCACAGAAGTTCCTCACGCTGAGTCTATGTCTTCCTCCCTTCCTCAGAAGCCATGGGGGCAATCACGGTTTTTAGAAAAGACAATAATCTCCTATTCCCTCAAAAGGTCCTTTTTCTTCATTTGAATATTGAAATAATGATTCTCGTTGGGGAAAACAAGGAGTTGGTCAATAGACAAGTCCCTCAGAGAAGACTGTAACAGATACCATTCTCAGCCCACCATTTCCTCTAGTGCAAGGATGCCCGTCTACAGCAAACAGCTGTTCCCCAGAGTAAGCAAAATGGTACTGCCCCATCACCCTATAAGAAAAAATAGTCAAGTCAGTTAGAAGAATAGTGGTTCTATCAATGATGCCCACCACAGTACAAAGGTGAGACTCTACCAACTCACACTGCTTTACCATCTTACTCAGTGGGCACAAGACTATTATGTCCAACTGAATAAACAAAGGGGGTCTACTTGTAGATAGCTAGACCATTAACATGTTGCCAGCAGGAAAAAGGAGTCAGATATAACACAACCACAGATAAAATAGGAATCCCAAAGGCGATTTGGATGCCTCAAATGTTCCCAGAAACCCACCTGTAGTTATGAACCCACCATCCCCTCCAACACCTCTTCTAATAGTATATAGGTAGTCGCAGGAGCAGATTTTCCTTGTAAGTTACATAGAGGCACTACATTCACACTGGAAATGCTTAGTAAACACTGCTTTAAAAAAAAAAATTTTTTTTAATTTATTTGACAGACAGAGATCACAAGTAGGCAGAGAGGCAAGTGGGACGTGGAGAGGGAAATAGGCTTCCTGCTGAGCAGAGACCCCGATGCAGGGCTCGATCCAAGGACCTTGAGATCATGACCTGAGCCGAAGGCAGAGGCTTAACCCACTGAGCCACCCATATGCCCCAGCACTGCTTTAAATAGTGAATAAATGATGGAGAATTCTGCTACTTCTGAATTACATATCTGGGCCTAACACCAAAAGTCGTTATCCCCCAGCCTGTAACATAAGAATTGTATTTATGCCCCTGAGTTCCTACATAATCCACTCAAACAGTAGTTCTCTATGGAGAATACGGACTTAAAAGCCATGAGGTTTCCTGTTGTGATTGCAGTCAAGTATTTTAAAAGTCGCTACTTTTTCATAAATGACAGAGTATTTTTTCTTCTGCCTCTAGCATAGATCAGTAAACTGTGATTAAAAAATAATAATAATAAAACAGGGGCACCTGGGTGGCTCAGTTGGTTAAGTAGCTACCTTTGGCTCAGGTCATGATCCCAGGTTCCTGGGATCGAGACCCATGTTGGGATCTCTGCTCAGTGGGGAGTCTGCTTCCCCCTCTGCCTGTCACTCCCCCAGCTTGTGCTCTCTTTCTCTCTGTCAAATAAATCAATAAAATATTAAAAAAAAACAATTTTTTAACAAAAGCAACTCTAGCAGTCAGAATTTGAAGTATTGGTGAGGACTAGGTATAATGCAATTGTGATGTTCCAGTTTTATTTGTTTAGGTGGGGGCGGGGTGCGGTGGTTGTTTTTACACTGAGGTCTGTCTGGTAAAGGAGCATAAGTACTCCCGCTTTAACAAATTCTTGTACAGAGTAGACTTTCAAAAGGGAAGACAAATCTAAAGATGAATAGTCAGTTCCCTGGTTCAGAGTTTCAATTTGGTTATCTTATTTTGGGATAAGTACATTTAGTCTTAATTATATCCATCTGCTGACCTATGAGCAAATGTGCTACAATATTTAATACCAGGACCATGAAGTTACTCAGCTCCCAAGTAGTAAATATCCGCTAGTTTTTAAAAGGAAGAATTGGGGAAACTATTTTATATTTGTTGCATATAAATATGTGTATGTACAGATCTTTCTTGGCTTACAATGGGGTTACATCTTGACTAACCTATCATAAGTTGAAAATGTATTGAATATAGCTAGCCTACTGAACAATGCAGGTTAGCTTAGCCTACCTTACATGTCTCCGAACACCTACAGTAGCGTACAGTTGTGCAAAATCACCCAAGAGACTATTTTATTATAAAGTGTTGAGTAACTCATGTAACTTACTAAATACTGTACTAAACATGAAACAAAGAATGGCTATATGGATACAGAATGGCTGGAAGGGTATTAGTTATCTTCCTTTGATCATATGACTCACTGCAGCTATGTCACTGCTGTCCAGCATCACAAGAGAGTATTGGGACTATATACTGGTCCAATATTGGACCATATAAGAAAAGATCCAAATTCAGAATTCCAAGTACAGTTTCTACTGAATGTGTATCACTTTCACACCATCATAAATTCAAAAGATCATAAGATGAACCAGTATAAGTCAGGATCTGTCTATATGTGATTTGAATTACAAATGATTAGGCTTCACATATAAATTACCACATTAATTAGCTTGCTATCTACCAGACATCTAGTTGCAATTTTGAACAGTTTTGTTTACTGTTATTAGAATTTCTGGTTAGCATCAATAAAATAATTATTTCTACTTATTTATCTCATAGGAAGCTATAAAATTATTGATAGTGTGTCTAAAATGATGTTTTTAACTTCTTGAGACAATACAGAGAAGATGTAATTTTATCATACTAGTTTAGTTTGGATTAATCTTTAAGTTTTAGTAATTATATTAGAAAGGATTTAATAGACAGAAGAACTATAAATGGTCATTTTAGTTGGGAGTTATAACAAGTATGATAGAAGTATCACTTTTTAAATGATTACCAAAGAAATTTTTCTTTGTTTTCTAATTTAATAAGATGTCCCAAGTAGCATAGGAGAAACCTCACTAAGTGCTTAGACAACTGCATTTTATTTGTTGTCTTACCATTGTTCATCTATAGGAAGAGAACAGTTTTTGAAGCACTGTCGTGCACTCATTTCCAAGAAAGAAAAAAAGAATTTTCTAACCCAATTATTGTGGGCTGAATATTTGTATCCCCCTATAAGTTCATATGCTGGAACCTTAATTTCTATTGTGATGTATTTGGAGGTGGAGCCTGTATGAGGTAATTGGGTCATAAGAATGGAGCCCCACCATGGGGATTAGTGTCCTTTTAAGGAGAGGAAGAGAGCCAACTCTTCTTGCTCCCTGCCATGATGATACAAGAAAAGGGTCATCTGCAAATCAGGAAGAAGATTCTCACCAGACATTGGATCTCTGGCATCTTACATTTCCCAGCCTCTAGAACTGTGAGGAAAAACTTGCTTTTGTTTAAGCCACCGAGTCATGGTATATTTGTTCCAGCAGCCTAAACTAAGACACCAATGTTATCACCTAGCTGCGGATCAGAATGACAAGTGAAACTTTTACAAATACAGGTTCTTGTGACCATGTTGAGAGCTGCTGACCCGCCATATTTACAAAAGAAATCGCTCTTTTTACTACTGCCCAGTGGATGGAAATGCAGAAAACAGAATTTGGGAGTCATTGTGTTTTCCAATCAGTGAAGAAGAATTAGAAAGACTGTCATCAATGGTAAGTTAAATCAGACATGAAAGTGGAAAGCTCATCTGAAATTGCTTCCTACCATTTGTTTAAAAATTACATCTGATCAGGCATTTTAGTACAATCTATGTAACCATCATACATACTTGTCCATTAATTTAGCAAACTAATGGAATAAGAAGTACTTAAAAGAAATAAGGTCCACTGAATAGTGCACAGATATGATGCTATTAGGAAATGTCACCAATTGATTGTCCAGGAACTGATATTAATTGGGGCTTTTTATTATCAGTAATAAAACTCATATTTAAGACCACTAAAATGAAAATAAATATCCTCCACTCCCATTGAAAGATCTATTATTCCAAAAGAGGAAACTGGGGCACTGAAGTATGGTGTGCCTTACCTCCCTCTCCCTTCTAATCGTCACCATCAGCACCAACCTCTTTCATGAAATCTTGAGTTCAACCTTGTGAAGATTTTCAAATGTTCTGAAAACAAAGTAAGTAAATATTTCTCTCCTGCTGCATCTTCTATAGTCCGTACTAATAATCATCCATTCCTCCAATCTGGAGGCTGTGGATTGAAAACTATGATTCTCCTCTCTCGAGACGGAATAAACCAATATAGGGAGGCTGAAATTGCATCCTCTGCTCAAACATAGATATGAATCCAACACTGAACCCATAACCTGATGCTCCATGCTTCAACCCTAGCTGGTGGAAAGAGGATCGTGCTTGGTCCCCCTAATAAACGCTAGGACTGCCACCCTACTAAACCACAAAGGGTTCACATTTCATCACACTGTCTTGTTCCTTGAGGGAAATGAAATTTCACTTGGAATTAGTCACTTCAGTTCATCACATTTACTGAACATTCATCCCAGACATAGAAAAGTAGTTTCAGGGGCACCTGGATGGCTCAGTGGGTTAAGCCTCTGCCTTCAGCTCAGGTCATGATCCTAGGGTCCTGGGATCAAGCCCTGCATCAGGCTCTCTGCTCAGCAGGAAGCCTGCTTCCCCCTCTGCCTCTGCCTGCCTCTCTGCCTACTTGTGATCTCTCTCTCTCTCTCACTCTGTGTGTCAAATAAATAAATAAAATATTTTTTTTAAATGTAGTTTCAGCTTTGGAAGAAAAAGCAGTCTTTGCCCTTGAGGAGTTATACTCTCATGGGTGAGTGGAAACATTGAGATGATTTCATATATCAAAACTTAAGTTCAAGGAATACATAGGTAAGTGAAAACAGAGCCTAATCTCAACCCATATAATTTGGAGAGAATTTCCTAAGGGGAAAAGACCCAAACCTACTCTTGAAGAGTGAGTAAGAGTTGGCCAGGCAAAAGAATTATGGATCACTCCACACAGTGGGGACAGCAAGATGGCAGGCAACACGGGTGGAAACAGGTCAAAGTAGGTCTTGCATAACACAGTAAGGGGCTTGGACTGAATAAGTTAGGGAATAGCTGGAGGTTTTCCTACTGTTGCCAAATGCCTCTGATATCCTGAGAGCACACAAAGGAACTGCAGCATGAAACATCCCATGGCTGGCCTTGCCCTGCACACTTGGTCCAACTGCAATTAAGGAACGTTCCAAAGCTTGCAGATGGACAACTGTGGCACAAGAAATACAGGAACACTACAAGAGTTCCGTGTAGTTAGTCCACCCACGTACTTGCACAGTAGATATTTATGAAGCAGTACTAGCTGTCAGTCTCAGTATTTATGCTAGGGTTTTCTAGTGATCAAATGGCTATTTGACATCATGGAAGTTCAGTACAATCCAGAAAATAAGCCTTAAATAAGTAACTACAATGAGATATGCTGACAGTGAGAAGCAAAAATAGCTATGTGAACAGCCAAAGAACCCCTTTATTAAAACATGGAGATAATATGGCAGAAATTCTCCCTAAAGTTATTAACCGCCAGCTTTCTAGCACTGACCTAGCTTGTTAATAATTTGATGCTACCCAAATCTACCCATGAAACTAGGGCTACCTTGATCACAGTCAAAATGCCTGAAAAATTTAGGGAGACCCAAAGCCAAGGAACTCCAAGATGTAAGTTCAAACATTCCCAGATCAAATGTCCTGACATTTCACCCAGAAACGTTTACTGTAAAATTCCTTATATCAAATACCCATTACAGCTGAATCTTCTAAACTGGGATGTGGTATTCTTTTTGTGAAGATTTTTTTCCCTTACTCCTTAGCATGGAAAGATATCTCCCATTTATATTGTACCTGAGCTTTCCAAAGCAATCTTGTGTAACTATCATTTAAATGGTAAAGCCATCCTGTGAGCTAGGCAGGATAATTACCACCAGTCTCACTGAACAGATGAAGATACTGAGGGTCTGAGAGGTCGGGTATTTGGCCAGGTGCAGACAGTACACTACAGCTGAAATGTCATGATTCAGAGTCCAGGACAGATTTCTTTGCTGGGGAAACCACAGAACATGGTGGTTTCAAGCATGAGTCAGTGGATGTTTCAGTCCCCAGTCTGCTACTTAAAAAATGTGACCTCGGGAAAATTATATCACCTTTCTCGGCCTCAGTTTACTTATTTGCACATTGTACCTGTAAAATAAAATCTGTCCTTCACTGCTCTTCTCTTCCGCATCCTTCAACCACAAACTGGGATCACAGACCTACATCCTGAGGTTGCTGGGATAATTAAATAAAAGAATATATGTGAAAGATCAAGGCACAGTGCCTAACTTATACAAAGTGATGAACAAATATTAATTATGATAAGGAAGAGTTTGATGATGAGACATCAAAGGGAAGAAGAAATCAGGCATAAAGCCAATGTTATGCTGTAAATATTTAACAACTGGTCCTCTGAAGAAAAAAAAAAGTCCTGATTTGTAGCATTTGCCAATTTTTGTAGTACATTTATTCCTACAATGGCCAATCTTAAGTTACCAATATGATGTCACTGAACATGGACTGGGAAGAGATGTGTACAATTGGTTCTGGTAAGCTTGTCTGACCAGTTCCACCATGATAAAGACTGAAAAAGAAAACAGATTCAAGCTGCCAAGTGTCTCCTTTTCCTTCTGACTATTAAAGTGGCTGTGTGTGCTTTGCTGCTGAGCTGCTTTAGAATTTAAGAGGACTAAATGTCCCTTTATTTTTTTAAAATATTTTATTTATTTATTTGACTGAGATCACAAGTAGGCAGAGAGGCAGGCAGAGGGGTTGGGGGGAAGCAGGCTCCCCACAGAGCAGAGAGCCTGATGCAGGGCTTGATTCCAGGGCTCTGTGATCATGACCTGAGCTGAAGGCAGAGGCTTTAACCCACTGAGCCACCCAGGCTCCCCTAAATGTCACTTTAGACTTACTAGAAAGATATAGTAATCAAGACGGTGTGGTATTGGTGAAAGTGTAGATAAACAGATCAGTGAAACAGGACAGAGAGCCCAGATATAGACCCACATAAATAGATATAACTGATTTTTGACCAGGAGCAAAAGCAATACAATAGAGCAAAGATAGTCTCTTCAACAAATGGTGCTGGGTCAATGACATCTACATGCAAAACAATAAAGCTAGGCACAGACCTTACACTATTCACCAAAATTAACTCAAAATGGATTACAGACCTAACTGCAAGGTGTAAAACTACAAAAATCCTAGATGATAACATTGGAAAAAATTTAGATGACCTTGGGTTTGGTGATGACATCTTTAGCTCTAAGACCACGACACAATCCATGAAAGATGTAATTTATAAGTTAGACTTGATTAAAAATAAAAACGATTGCTCTGCTAAAGACAGTGTCAAGACTACTAGAAGACAAGCCACAGACAGGGAGAAAATACTTGCAAAAAACACATCTAATAAAAGACTATAATCCAGAATACACAAAGAACTCTTAAAGCTTAAGAGTAAGAAAAGAAACAACCATTTTAAAAATGAGCCAAAGGCTATAAGAGATAACTCATCAAAGGTATACAAATGGTAATGAGAAGGCATATGAGAAGGTACTCCACATCGTATGTCATCAGGGAAATGCAACTTAAGACAAGAAGATACCACTACACATGTTTAGAACAGCCAAAATCCTGAACACTAACACCAAATGCTAGCAAAGATTTGAAATAACAGGAACTCTCATACCTTGCAGGTAAGAATGCAAGATGGTACCATTTGGTGGTTACTTGAAAAACTAAATGTATTCTTACCATGTGATCAAACAATCACACTCCTGGATATTTACCCAAAGGAGGTGAAAACTCAGTATACATAAGAATCTGCACACAGATATTCATAGTAGCTTCATTCATAATTGCCAAATTTGAAAGCAACCAAAATGTCCTTGATTAGGTGAATGGATAAATTAACTGTGGTACATCTAGACAATGGGATATTATTCAGCACTAAAAAGAAATGAGCTACCTAGCCATGAAAAAACATGGAGGAAACATAAGTATATATGTTACTAAGTCAAAGAAGCCAATCTAAAAAGACTACATATGGTATGGTTCCAACCAAACAGCATTCTGAAACTATGAAGAAGATAAAAAAATTAGTGATTGCCAGGAGTGAGGGGAGAGAGGTGAGTAGGTAGAGTACAGAGGATTTGGGGGGCAATGAAAATAATCTGCATGATATTATAATGCATATAATGATATATGTCATTTTGCTTTGGTCCAAACCCAAAGAATGTACAACACCAAGAGTGACCCCTAAGAAAACTATGGATTTGGGTAATTATCATGTGTCAGTGTAGGCTCGTTCTTGGTAAAAAATAAAATGTACCATTCCGGTGAGACGGGGCAGGAGATATATGGGAAATCTTGTACCTTCCTCTAAATTCTACTGTATACCTAAAACTTCTCTTAAAAAATTAAGTCTTTCTTAAAAAAAAAAAAGTAAAAGGTAAATATGGCCTCCACTTTGGATTTTGAGGCTTAAAATGGCTATCCACTTTAAGCACCCAGGGACCAACAGTGCTGGTTAAATAAAATTTGTCCAACACAAACCTGCTGTTCAGCCCCTTCAACCATAAAATGGGATCACAGTGCAACCTGCACAGGTCATCCACACATTCTCAGGACGGACACCAGACCAACTTTCTTAACTCCATTAAGTAGGAGCAAGATAGACTTGATTTAAAAGAAAAATTTCCAAATCCCCATTTAAGAGACTTCTCTTTCTTCTCAGTCTAGCAGAGTAGAGACTGACAAAACCAAGGCAGCCTAAGCCAACACACTATATGTAGTGAAACCCTCAGCTTGTGCAACATTGAGATTTTACAACTTTGGATGTATATGTGATAAAAGCAAAAGTGTTATAACTGTTGTTTATTCATCAAAGTCACATTCTTGAGAGGAACAGAGGGACCAAATCATCAATATTATTTATGAAATCACTCAACACCAAAATGAGCTATGAAAGCCCATGGGTTGGGAAAATGAGATTGAATGATGTAACTTGAAAAATGGTGATGGGACTGAAGCCAAACATTTGGACCATGTCATTTTAAGACTTTAAGAATCCCTCTTCCAGTTCTTGCTTGGAACTGGCTTCCATTATGTATCAATGTTGACTAAATTTAAAATTGTTCAAACACCTTACCTTGTCTAATAATCTAAGTTTTGAGAAAAAGGAAAGTGAATTGAAGGGGTATATCCTATTCATTATATTCCTGTTTCTAACTCCAAAACTCATATTTATAGACCCTGGGTTTCTTAACAGAGCCATATAATCGTATGGGTTTTCAGGAATCATTTGCTTCTAGTTCTCTATTATTAAAGGCATGGGAATTAATAGAGTCAAATGCTGTCAAGGAGAAAAGCCTTCTTCAAACTGGGATGCAGTCTGAATAATTATGAGACATTCTAATAGTAGTAAATATCAAAGCTAAAGAGTTACAGACAACCATTTAATTAGGCACATTTTTTAGTGTGGCCTCTGTAGAGAAATAATCCTGCTTCTTTCCACTTCTTGGGTTCTTTCTTTGGATTCAGGAGATCTGTTGCTCATCAGAAGAAGAAATAAAGGGACCTAAACTACCTTTTATTAAATGTCTATTATACTCTAGATGCTGGACATGTGCTACCTCTATTAAACCATGCCACAAACGTATGTGTTGATTTTTAACATCCTCATTTACAGACCAAAACCTAAGGGTCATAGAAGTTAAGCAAGTCATCCATAGTCTTACATCTAGTAAGGGCCAGACACAAGGGCCAAAACCAGGGCTGTTTGACCAAAAACTTCATGCTTTTTCCACTGCACTAAAGTATTTTGAATACTGGGGCACCTGGGTGGCTCAGTCAGTTAAGCATCTATCTTCAGCTCAGGACATGGTCCCAGGGTCCTAAGACCCAGCCCCATGTCAGGCTGCCTGCTCATTGGAGAGTATGCTTCTCCTTCTCCCTCTGTGTTTTTTTTTTCTCTCTCTCTCAATCTCTCAAATAAATAAATCCTAAAAGATAAAAAATAAAATATTTGGAATACTAAAAAAATAAGTGTTTAGTTATTGATTTGAAGAAAGAAGACTACGGGCCGGTGAATGTGGCATTAACAAATAAATATGCAGACCGCTCCTTGAAGGTGATTGGGATCTGACTCTTCAAAACCTGTGGAGGCTAACAGCCACCCCCCAGAAATGGTTTGAAGGACAGAACTGACTGGCCGGCTAGTTTATATGTCCATGTTGTCCAAGGGATAGGCTGACTTCCTAAACATTTGGTAAAATTTCCAGGTGGTCCCACAGGGTTTTCTGTGACACATACCACTCAGGAAAGCTAGGACACAAACCACTCATCCCAAAGTTGGACAGCAAGTGAAGGCTGAAGAAGTTGGAAGGAAAGCCAGTGTCAAGAACACTCAATCGGTATTCCCCTCCAAGCCAGTGGTTTCTACCTCCACTTTCTTTTCTTGGTTTCCCCAATAGGTGGGCACCTGGTGGAGGAAACCCTCTATTAGAAGAAAATGTAATAAAACAGAGGAGTGGGTGGTCTAGGTTGGAGCTGCCCCACCTCTCAACAAATCCAGTCAAACTGCTTTGCGTGCTCTCTGGTGGAGAAGGATCTACCAGAAATCTTCCCTCTCCCCTTCTGGGATCTTCTTTCCATTGGTTTTGACAGAAGGGAGTCCCTGACCAAGAGACCAGATAGAGAGAGTTATGTTTCACCAGAACTCCTGGCATCATAATTATGAGGCAAGTATCATCCACTCCAGGAGTTATGAAAGTCAATATAAAGTGAGAAAAAAAAATGAATCTTCTGAAAATGGTCAGGAATCAACCAGTCTTTGTCATTCTTATTTTATGGTTAATGAAGACAGGGGAAAAGGAGCATCTCATACCCTTTCCCTTAAAACAGAGGGGTATCTGTGTTTCAGGAACAGTGTGTGAATTTATTTTAGAGTTTTGAAATAAATGGAAAAGTTGAAAAAAATGGAAAATATATATATATTACTTTTCCATTTACATATATATATGTGTGTGTGTATGTATATATATATTCCAATATATATATTACATTTCCATACACATACACACATATCCCTGTCCTGTCTGAGCAGCTATGATGGCCCAATGCTGAGAAGGATGCACAGCGATTCACTCTCTTACACCTCCCCAATCACATCCTGCTCTCCAATCAACATCAACATCAACATTCTAGCCCCATTGAGAATGTCATCTCACTCCCTTTGACTGAAATGCCTTTCATGTGCCTGTTCCTCAGAAGTCAGCCACAGGTCCCTCTTGTCTGGGAAGCCTTCCTTGACTGCACCCATCAGAGCGCTCCTTGCTGAGCCTCATGGTACTGCTGTGACTTTCCTTATCCTGTCAAGCAATATAAGAACGGCATGAGGACAAAAGGCTGTTTCAGACACCTGTGCATTTCCCACTGGGTCAAGACAGGAATGGGTTTTGGTTCCTGCACTGCACCAACTCTCTTCCAGAGTCAAACTGAGTTGTGAGTCTTGACTCAGAGGAGAAACATTCCCCACCACTCCAGGGAGGCGGGGGGAAGGGGGGGCAAGGTGGTGCTGCCCAAGAGCCCTGCAGTTGCATCTAGCCTCGAGGAATGATGTAGGGGCGACCAAGCATTCTGTGCACTGTGTCATCATGAGTGCTTAGACCTTCCCATAAAGATAGACGTGCTTGCCCCCAGCCCTCACACAAAAAGCTGTTTCCTCCTAGGTCCTACATAGCTGGATTATAGCACATGTGGTAAAACCTACTGAGAGTTTTTCTTGGGCAAAGCCCCATTGTGGAGAGAGCCCCGTCCATGGCAGATCCCCAGGGAAGAGACCCTTTAACTACAACATAAGCCAAGGTGGTAGAAAATAAAGATAAGGTCCAGACAGAAATACTGCCTTTGGCACTGAGGTGACTTTAGAACCTCACTTCCAGGAAAGCCCCATGGCAGAGTCCTTTCTGCACTTCTGAGAGAACCAAAGTCAGGAGTGAGAGTCCTGCTTCTCCAAGAAGGCCCATCAGCTTCTAGGAAGGTAAGGTTCTGCTTAAAAAAACAGAGGAGTCATGCACAGTGTCATCAGCTCTGGTAACTAAAAAAACATGCTGGATGGTGCAAGCTTGTTTTTATGAGAAAAATGAGCAAAAAACAGAGCCAGGTTAGGTCATGACCATAAATCAACCTGATACAAGGCAAGGTCTTTTCTCAGGATGTTATGCCCGTGCCCTCCCCACACACACAGATCTATCTACTGCCTTCTGCAGAATTACTTACCCAACACCCTGCCCCCCAGAGAGGCCCTGAGGGGAACTGAAAGGACCAGGGAGAAGGAGGAGATAGGCCATCCGTCAAAGACCACACAAACGGGCAGACAGCGGGGCCATGTCAGCAGGAAGAGGAGAAAGTGAAAAGAGGTGCTTTTCAGCTGCTACAGATAACTTTCCTTCCAGACAGGATTAGGCTCAGCTTTTTATCTAGGAGTCCAAGCTTTTATAAATCAGAGCACAGAATGGGAAAGTCCTCCTGGGAATGTTTCACTCACATCTTCCCAGCAAATTTTTCAAGCTCTCCTCCTAGTCCACTATTCCCTTTAGTCACGCTCTCACTGTGCTCAAAGATGATCAAAACCGGGATGGGGGACTTCCCCAGCTCTCCAGAAGCCACTCAGGCTGGGGTAAGGGACAATGTGGCAGCTTGGCAGAGAGAGGAGAGAACAGGAAAACAATGAGGTGGTCGGAGACAAGAATCCAAAGGCATTTACAACCTCAGAATCTATGGCTCGTACAGGACAACCACAGAAAGTAGTTAGCAAGGTTCCTGATGCAAACCGTCAATACATGGTAGCTACTTTTAGAGTTATTTTTGTTCCTGATGGAGGGGTGGGAGATGCAGGAGCTAAATCCAAACACCACCAGCTTTGACCTTTCATCAGTAGTGTCCGCCCAGAGTTCAGGCTGAAAGTACCCACAGACCTCCTAAAAGGCCAACTCGAGTCCAGATCTGTTCAGATTCTACTGTGGGTAAGAACACCCCAGAGCCCTGAATAAATACAGACTCTTGAGTCAGTAGGATTCAGGTGGCACCTGGAATTCTGCGTCTCCAGCAAGCTTCCAGGTGAAGCCCATGCTGCTGGCCTTCAGATCATACTCTGAGTATCGGGCCTCTAAACGAGAGCAGATCAAGATCTGGGTCTTTGAGAATGGGCATCTGCTGGCAGGCGGTGGGGGACGGAGTTCCACTAGTGACTTAAATACATAAATCTCCTGCACTCCCACCGTTATTCCACCATTTCCTGCAGACATACCACACGCGCATGCACGCACACTCGCGCACACACAGACACAAGCGGGAACCTCGTGACCGACACAAGTCTGCCTCGTGACCATGCGTGTCACTTTCCTCTGCTCACATACCACCTGCACAATAATATTAGGTGACAACGGGGCACCTGGGTGGCTCAGTGGATTAAAGCCTCTGCCTTTGGCTCGGGTCATGATCCCAGGGTCTTGGGATCGAGCTCCCTGCTCAGCAGGGAGCCTGCTTCCCTCTCCCTCTCTCTGCCTGCCTCTCTGCCTACTTGTGATCTCTGTCTGTCAAATAAATAAATAAAATCTTTTAAAAAATAACATTAGGTGACAATAAGAGACAGAGGTGTCATTAGGTGACAATAAGAGACAGAGGCATGGGGGGGGGTGTAAAGACATGAGTAGGAAACTCAAAAAAGAAGAAATGAGAATTTTCAATGTTCAGCCTCAAAGACATGCAAATTAAAACAAAACAGAAATTCTTGTCCCTCAGGTTAGTAAAGATAACAATGATAGTCTCTAAAATCGGTGATACGATAGAAAAGCAAGCAAGAGGAGAAAGTGCACTGCTGGGCTGAGAGAAAACTGGTAAACCATTCTGGAGAACAATGTAGCAACCATTTGCCAAAAACATTCATATCCTCCAACCGCGTCATTTCATTTCTGGGAATCACAATAAGGAAATTAAGAGGTATATTATTCTACCTCCCCAATGGTATTATTTTTAACAGAAAAACAGTACAGACCAACCAAACAATATAATACTACTCTGCCTTCAAAAAAAAAAAAAAACATTTGGGCCATGGTGGGCCAATTGGATGAAGGGGGTCAAAAGGTATAAACCCCAGTTAGAAGTTGAATAAGTCCTAGAAAGTCAAGCACAACAGGATGATGATAGTTTACACGACTGTATGGCATATTTGAAAATAGCTAAGACAGTAGATCTTAAAAATTCTCATCATGAGGGAAAAAAATTCTTTTTTCCCTTTTTCTTTTTTTTATATCTATATGAGGTGATGGAAGTCAACTAAATTTGCTGCAGTCATCACTCTATAATGAATGTAAGTCATCATTTATATCTCATCAATTTCTCATCAATTATATCTGAGAAAGATACTTATATCTAATGAAAAATAAATGAGTAAATAGAGAAATAAAATTTTTAAAAAATAAAACTGCTTGAGGTAAAACTCAACAAACCTCCAAGACGGCAACATACAAAGATTCTGAATTCTCCTCCTCTCACAGACACATGAGCTCCGCAGCTACGTGTGAAACAATTTCTTCCTTAGAAAACCTAAGGTCTGGCTGAGTGACGACTCCATAGCCAGCAAACGAGCGGGTAGGAGAGGCTGGGACACAGTCTCACCATAAACCCCACAAGCAGCGCTGCAAGCCACAGCCAGGAGGGAACTCAGGTTTTGTCTGAGGAATACAGTGTCCCACCCCTCACTGTGCAGCCCAACTTTTAAGACATAAACTTGAGAGACAAGCCCCCAAAACATCCAACTTTGAACATCAGTGGAGCCCATGTCCCAACAAGACAAGACGAGCGATCTGAGAGCCCACCCACAAAGAGCAGGTCCACTCTGACTAACCTGCCCAGGGCCCAGCTCAGAGGCAGACCACAGCACCCAGACTTCAGCGAAAGAGCCTCATCTGCGATATTACAGTGCTGGCCAGAGGGGCAGGCGTCCGATGTACCACACATCTCAGCTAGCCAGAATGCGTTCCAGCGAGGCAAACTGGTGGGCGCCATCTTGGCCCAGTCCCCTTACTGCACCCCAAGCACCATTAGCTCCCAGGAAGGAGATTTATCCATGTCTGGTGCCCTGATTTTAGCAGCTGCTGCCTAGGGGATGCCTGCTGATCACCTGGCTCTCAGCCAGGGGAGCTTGTGTTCCCTGGTCCCATGGGCGCATAATACTTGGTGTCACCCAGAAACACATACCCCTGTCTGGTAGCCCGATTTCTGCTGTTGGCAGGGAACACCTCCACATCATCTGGCTTTGGTGGCCAGTGACTTTATGCTCATGAGTCCCAGAGGTCCCCACAGTCCCAATGGACCAAGGATCCTTAAGCAGCTACTGCTCCTAGGACGAAGCAAAAGGCAGCAGACCCAGGAGCTCCATCTTAGCTAGCCATCACGAGTGGCCTGAGGGGAAGGCTTCTAATTATACAAGCATCTTGGGGCTGACTGGCATCCTTTCCAGAGACCCCTGAACGGCAGGCACTATCCTCAGGCTCCCCCTGCCATGCTCCAGGGTACCGGTGTCTGGAGGGAAGCTTTACATGCATCCGGGGCCCTGGTTTTTCTTCAGGGATGGGGAGGGGTCACATTCCTGGAATCCACAGGACCGTGACCATCGAAGAGACAGTCTTTAGCAGGTGGTGTCCAGCCCAGGGCACTGCACAGACAGCAGACAAGACACACTCCCCAATCTCCCTGGGAAGGAGGCCCCTTTACTTTCCTTGGAGCTTTGGCCAAAGGGTCAAGCCTCAGGTTCTGACACACATCTAGTGACCTACAGAGCTACTCTCAAGGAACATAGGCTGTGGACACCATCCCGGCACGCCTTCTGCCTTGCTCCAGATCACTGGGATCACCCAGGAAAGAGCTTGTACACACATCTGGAGCCCCAGTTTCCGTGACTGCCAGCCAGGATTGTGAGGTGTTGTGCCAATGCCATCCAGGACATCAGTACATTTTGGCACGTTTAATTATTTTTTCCCCCACATAAGGAAATAAATAAACAATCGAAGTGTAAGAAGTGTTGAAATATTCCTTACATCAACTTTTTCCCACCGAACAAAGAAACCAATGTCCTAATTAGTAATTTTAGGCACACGGATTTTCTTTTGGGGGGGAGTGGATGTCATTTCAGCCATTTTTAATAACCTTCGAGAACAAAGACTATGAAATTCCCTGAGCATTCATGTACCCTGCTGGTCCTGTGACTGTGGAATTCTGTAAACAGCCCATCAAAGCCCAAACAAGGTGTAATGAGTATCTGTGATGGGAGAGCTTTGGGTCGGGGCTCCCTTTCCTCAGCAGAAGTGGAGAGAGCTGCCTGCAGGTTTTTCTTCCTCCTATCCTGATCTCCCACCTCAACGAAAACAGGAAAGCGGGTCTTTGGAATTCCAGCAACACAACAAAGACTAAAACCCCCAAATGCAGAAGGTGGAGGTGGGTTGTGCAGAGGCTAAGGGAGTGGTAGGAAGTCCTACCCCTTAGACAACCCGGCGTATCTCGACTCTCTTAATCCTTGAGAAGACCCTTTAGTACCCGGTGCAGGCCAGTCCTGGGAGAGACAGAGACACAGTGGCCCCCACAGCTGGGAGCTGCAGCCCCCCTTCTGCAACCTTATCCCCTTTCTATCAAGGTCCCTCTGAGAGCTCTTAAAATTCTAGCTGAGCAGCTCCCGACACCAATTTCCTGTTTTTCCCCTTTCCTCCGCCAAATAAATAATTTTGAGATCTCTCTCCAAAATTTGCTTTGGCATTTCACTTGCCAGGTACAGTTTACAGAATCAATGCTGCCCTAGAAGCAGTGTTTAAATAGTGTTAAATATATACTTGATGATTCAGAGGCATTGCGGGAGTCTTTATTTAGAGGAAGCTTGGAGCAGATCCTCACGCCATGAAAATAAGCTCCCAAGTTAGGTTAGCTGGTTGCCTATCGGGTTTTCATCAAGTTAGACATCATAGTACTCTCAAAGCGTTAGGATATGTCCAACGTGTCTCAGATTCGCTCAGTGACCATGTACTGCCTGTGTTGACTTAATAACATCTGAACAGTTTTGCCTCTGCCCTGTGGTCACAAATAACCCACGGAGACTCTGGAAGCTTTCTAGGAAGCCCGTTGTACTCAGGGACCACGCAAACCCAAATACTCTGCCAGTCAGAAACTAAAGCCCCTTTTCCACCAGTTTCCAAGCCGAAGAAACCAGAAGATACAGAGTGTGTGTTTTCAAATTAAACCCAGGTGAGTCTGCAGAGCCCAAAGAGAACACTTAAAGCTGACCTATGAGTCAAGCCCCGCTGTGACCCAGCTTTGGCTGCCTGGCCTCTGCGTGAGAAAGAGAAAGAACAAGTTAAAATACGTGATGAATTGACGTTCTGGGTTAAATGAGGACTAACGTCATCTTTTGTCCTTTTCTTATTGAAAGTCTTACTAAACTGTTTTCTTCTGCTTTCCAGCGAGAGATTTAAATTAACCAAGGGCAACCTGGAAGAGCTGAAGTGACACCAAATTGGGATCCAAGAAGCTTGGAACGTGATCCCATCCTACTGCTGTGTGATGTCTGGAAAGTGCCTTTCCCTCGACGGCCTCACACTCCCATCTGTGAAGGAGAGGCTGGGCTGGTTTGTCACCAGGCCCATGTTGTTCTGATTGTCCGTGCCTGGGATCTCTAGGCCCATCATGAAGGACTGCAAAGTTCTCCTCTTTCTCATCCTTTCTCACTGTCAGACATCCTGCAATGGGGGCCACAGAAGGTGGAAAGGCTGGACCTGAACCCACACCTCAATGGGCAGGTTTTGTTCCTACTAGAGCCTACTAGATCCTTTGGAACTCATCTCGCAGTCATGTGCCTCTGCCCCTTAAAAAGTGGAACAACTAAAATATGTGGTTAGTTGAGGATACTGATTTGTTGGAATCCAGTCCCTTGAGGTTTCTCGACAAATAATCCCAGGCTGAGTAGTGTCAGAGAGCTAGACATGTGTATCTGTGCACGGAAGCTCAGAAGAAAAGAGAATTTTCATCCCTGAGTCAAGCAGACTGACTCAGGGATGAAATCGGGCAGAAGAGACCTTGGGGGAGAGGGGCATGAGCCCGCCCTGGCCCGATCGGCCGGTAGTGCCTTGAAGGCAGGGCTTTGAGTCCTTCTCGTGCCACCACATCACCACAGAAGGATGACAACAGCAATCAGCATTGACTGAGCACACACGCTGCCCCAGGCACAGCTCCTGGCACACGATGGGCACCAACTTATTTAATCACCACAACAATTCTGTGAAACAGAAATGGTCATGAGGCCAATTTTACAAACGAGGAGACTTTAGCTTGCCAGGTTCCCACAGCAAGGGAAGGGCTGGAGCCCAGAACACCTGGCTCTGGATCCTGACTTCCTCACCACTAACTGAAGGATCGAATTTAGATGGAGGAAGAGAGGGAGGGAGGACACTTCAGGTGAGGAGACAGCTCGTGCTGAGGCCAGAAGCTGGTAACGGGTGGGTCATGTGGGGAGGAAAGCCTTCCCTTCCTCGGGCGTGTGGTTGCCACTGGAGAGCGAGGAGAGGTCAGGTTCTAGGTGTGGAAAGGGGCCAGATCATTCCCCATCCACTCATTCAGTTCAAAGTGCCTGCTCCATTCATTCCAGGCCCCACCTTGGGTGCTAGGGTGACACACACATGATCGAGATCCGGCGAAGCTCCCAGAAGCCTGCCTGCATCAGATGGCTCCCACTGCTGAGCCGTGTATCTGGAACCGGAGATGGACATGGGAGCCATCACAGTGCTGGACTAGAGAAAAGGAAGGCTGTCTAGGAGGAGGTGGGGCCAGGAGGAGGGATGGCGACGAGTGCCAGGAGCCGCAAGGTAAGCAGGTGCCTTCCTCTTTCCTGCTCAGCTCTCTGCAGCTCAGCAGCATATGGCCCATCTCGCCTCAGTTCCCAGACCTTGCCCTGGGCAGAAAACCAGAGAGGGTGGGGCCACCCGCTTGCGCCCCTCCTCCGCCAGTCACTGGCTAAGGTCAGGCCAGCGACACTCTGCATGCTGTCCAAAGGGGAAGTAAGACCACCACACCCAGAGGGGGTTCGTGCCCAAGATTACCTCCAGCCACAGGATGCATGCCACAGGCTACATTATAAGGATTATAAGGTTATTCCATTGTGCAATTATGTCATATTATTAATGTGCCTTGAAACAAACAATGTCTAAAATAGATTTTTGCTGTGGTTAGGGTTTACTGTTATTCTGCATAAAGTTGGAACTTATTTCAAAAATAGTTCTTGAAGACCTACTTTGTGTTCAATAAAGATCTGTTGAATACATAAATTAGTGAATAGATTAAAAATAATTGAGTACTGCCTGTGTTTTAAGTAAAAAGAATTTCACCCGCTAAAAAAGACCTTTGTGACCACTCCAGATTTTGAGAGAACCAGAGAAGGGGCAAAGGCTAGAAAGACCTGGAACCCACGGAAAGCTCCAGGTCCCTTGCTGGCCTCTCCCACAGATTAATAAAATGGCCCTCTCTAGGTACACTCTCCCTTCCTTTCCCTAATATGAACAGAAGCACAGAACAAAAGTTCTAAGGAGAGAATGAGAAAGAGATCATATGTACAAACCAAAAGAAGCAAATAAATAGAATAGATAATTTCTGAAAATTTAGAAAGAATCATAGTTAAACCAAGTTGTAATCCCATCCAATTTTTCTGGGAGACTAGATCCCTGTCAAAATTTATCGAGGGTCAATAGGTTTGGAGAGCTGAGGAAGTTGAAGTGGAGGAGAAGAGTAATCACTCCTTCTAGTTAGGGTTGAGTTCATTTCTCAGCCATCTTCCAAATCAATAGGCCTGAAGAGATTACCACACCTTCAGTTGCCTACCTCCAAACAGAGTAATTTACTCCACAATTTGTAAGACTAAATCTTGCCCTTTGTCTATTCACCCATTCATTCGTCCTCTCACCAAATATCTGTTGGGTGAGTCTTATTTATTCACAATGCATCAGCTGCTACGGCTGCAGCAATGTGTAAAGGCCAGCCCGTGACCTCAAGAAGCTTCCAGCCCAGTGGGGAGCTAGCCGAGAAGAGAAATGGCACAGGGGTAGGGCTAGGCATGTTCACTGAACCTCAGCCCCCTGCACAGGGCCTGGCACACAGTGAGAACTCCGCACGTGCCTGTTGGGTAAAGAAAAAGTGGGATGGGATTTACGGTAAATGAATCTGAGTGTCTGCAAGGCTGCACCGGGTAGAGAGCGAATCTACACCAGAGAGACCAAGGAAGACTTCCTGGAAGGGATCATCTGAACTAAAAAGACAGGGACTGACTAAGAGGAAGTCAGATGAATGTGGGTCTATGGGAGGGGTTTCCTATTGGGAGAAAAAGTGCAAAGGCCGGGAAAGAGTGGTAGATCTGTGTCACAGCTCATAGTTTGGTGTTGCTAGAAATTCAGTGTGTGAATGTGTGTGTGTGTGTGTGTGTGTGTGTGTGTGTGTGTGTGAGAGAGAGAGAGAGAGAGAGAGGGAGAGGAAGCAATGACCGTGCACGTGTGAGTGTGTATATACACAGGTGCACACGTGTGTGTGTGTGCGCACGCGCACGTGTACGGGTGTGGGTGCGCGAATGGGAGTACTGTCCTGGAGAGCATCAGTAGGGTCCCACGTAGCAAACTAAAGGAGCAAAACTTTATCCTGAGCACACAATGGGGTTATCCAAGGCTTTAGGCTGGAAAGTGACTTGGACAGCTTTGGAGTTGAGAAAACTCCCTTTGGTGCAATGAGCTGAAGAATGAATTGGTCTCTCAAGTGAGAGACATGCAGAATTACTGAGGCAGAAAGAAAGGCAGCAGCTGTGGGATGACTAGGACAGGTCCAAAAGATACTGTCAAACTCAAGCAGCCATGATCTGGTGACAGATTCCTGGTATTACAAGATATATATTGAGGGAGGTGGGGGCAAGGTGGGGGGTCTCTGTGGGAGACAGGGACTCTGAGTCCTGGCCTGTGCGGATGGAGCCCTTTGCTGAAAGCAACTAAAAAACCCAGGAGGCATGGATTGAGATGGAAGGTTTCCGCTGAGATAGGCGGGGCCTTTCGTTTGTTACCTCTCCATGGAAGGCAGAGACAGCCCCACGCAGTGGATGAGAGCGTGTCCTCTCCGAACAGAGCACTTGGATTTGAACTTGCGGCTGTGTGACCTTGGGCAGCATCCTGTTCTGCTCTGTGCTCCAGCTCCCCCACCTATCTCCCCGACTGGTTCTGAGGGGCACGCGCATTCTTGCTTGTGCAGGGACCACGGTCAGGGCTAGCACTAAACACTACATGGGTTATTTGTCAGATGAGAATGTCTTTGGTAATGTCCTAGAATGACCAAGCTTCACGCGCACACTTTACATTTCTGTGACTTCAACTTCCACGATTTTCCTGTGCGTCCATGCTGTCTCCTGCCTTACTTTACCAGCACTTTATTACAAGGCCTTGAGACTCGGATCTCTCTTACCTTGAAATAAAATGTCTGAGCCTGTGTCTGCTTCCGACCTCCATCCCCTCCCCTCAGAGCTGAGGGTCTGTGCAGAGCACACAAGACCCTGTGTCTTCACTCTCTGACCATTCATGCGTATCTCCACTCACTGTAATGCGGCACCCCCCACCTCAGGCCCCCAGTTCTTGAGCGAAGCTGCTCTCTCTCAACCCACCAGGAATGTCCTCACTGCTGGATCCAGAGAGCCCACCTCAGGCCTTGCTGGCTTGCTGGTGACCCCAGTGCCATCTACACATCCAAAGTCCTATCCTTTCCTCTTTTTCCCAGTTCTGCTGCTGCCCACACCTCCTTCTCTCCCTCTGGTTACCAGGTCTCCCTCCCTAGCCTCGAGGAGCCCTCAGACTCATTGAGGCAAAGTGGGCCCCTGCCAGTGGCTGGGCTGTGATGACTGGTTACAGGTCTGCTCCCACAAGCCAGCGAGCCCTTTCCAGGTACAGTCCCCTGTTGTCCCCATTTTTGATTTTCCAGCACATGGTTAAATGCCTGAGACTTCACCTGCTAGGAGCTCAGTATGTTGGATGAGCGAATAAATTAGTGGAGGAATGAACAAACAGAACCCAACTACTTCACTTCTTCGCCAAATGAAACATACAGCAATTATTTGTACGAAAATTAGGAAATGCTGAGTCACCACATGAATGATGATTCACTAACTGATTGGCTTCTTCCCCTCCGTGGCTCCATGACTTCTTCTCCTCTGATTAGTAACTGGACTTCTAATCCAGAAATGAGCTATAATTACTGGTCTTAATAGCCCCAGTGGTCACCACGGCAACTGCAAATGTTCAAGATTTGGGGTTTCAGTAACCCTCTGTGTGTATTTGGGCTGAAGCACTTTTCTTCCCCACTCATTGCTGACTCATAAAGAGAACTGGGATGTTTTTGTTTGCCCACTGTGGCTTTATTTCCTGGATGTTCTCTTTTTCAAAAAACTCAAAGAGTAGGGTTGTTTTAAAGTAGGTAGTGAACATGGGAAAAGAGGATGCTGTTATTACTTGGACAGAAACTTAGCATAACATATGCTTTCTGGAAGGTGCTAGGGCCATGGTGTATATGATGTGAGCATAAGGGATCTGATGAGTCCCCAGGATAACCCAATTCCATGTACTGGAGTGCAGAAGCATGAAATTTACGCACTTGTTTATGGCATCAGAAACTGAAGCTAAGGGATGTTCAGGGTATACAGAACTAAGAATCAGAATCAAAACAAAGGTGCAGCCTCTCTCTCTGATTTATTTGGCCTCCTTGAGGCATAGACTAGGATGGGAGCAAGAAGGAGCCAGGCACCCATACTCCCGGCACCCATATTCTGAATGACTCAGACGGGCAGCCCAAAGGAACAATAAAGAAGAGCATGGAGGAGGGAAGAAGGACAAAACATTGCAGGTGATAGGCAGTGGTCGAATTTATTTGGACTGCTAAAGGCGATTTTCTGGTTTCCAGCCCTGGCCCTGACACTCCTGAACATTTCCAACCCAACAAGCTGGGCTCCACCCAAGAACAATGCCAAGAACCCCCATGGGTTCTGTGTCATCTTTGAGGACCAGGCGAGGACACCCAGCAAACAGCGGATGGGGAGGAAGCAGCCAAAGGCACCACCCTGGTTGGTCAGAGTCCTTCCCCACAGCATTGCCTCCCTGAGGTGGTGAGACGGTCAAGAAGAGAGGCAGTAACTGAAGGCTGGGGGTGAGGACAGGAAGGGCAATGACACATGTCAGGCACCAAAGCTGGAGTGTGACTGGGAGGATGACCATATGGTCATGCTCACAGGAAACTCCTCTGTGCTACCAGCCGGAGGTGACTCCTCTTCCCCCATCACTCCACAGACACCTGGATGACTCCTAAGTTCCAGATCTAACCCTTGCCAGTCAGACCCCAGGCTCACAGGGAAACAACAATGCCCCCAGAGCTGGAACCCAGGAGAAGGTTCGGGGCATTGGTAAGGGAGCCGTATGGGTTTTATGTTCCCTCCTCCTCTCTGTTTCTCTTCTCTTTGCTTCCTGGACGTGCTGCCTCATCACAGTCTGATGCACTGTGACTTCTGAGGGCGCAAATGTTCCCCATATGCACGTCACTTAGGGCACTTAGGTAAGCAGAAATAATGCAATTCTGGCCAAAGGGGGACTCCTCCAATGCAGACCTGGGGTCAGGGAAGAAAGGGCCATTTTAGGGTGTCTTCGAGAAGCTGGAGAAGGAAGCTTGATGACAGCATCCTTCTCAACCATTAGGAGCTCCGTGTGATGGAAGAGACTTCAGCACCGTGGCCCAGGTGTCTCTATTCCCTGCACGTTTCTCAGAGACCCCAGGGGGTACCAGACGGAAGCAATGGCGGAGCCCTAGTGCTCAGTGAAGTTGCAGAAGCCCCCGTCACTTGGAGGGCAGGAAACATAGAGTCAAGCCTTCATGCGTGGCCGGGGCTTGCAAAGTGGTGTAGCCACTTCAGAAAACCATCTGGCAGTGCCTCAAAATGTTAAACACAGAGTGACCCGGCAATTCCACTCCTAGGATATAGACCTGAAAGAAATGATAACCCAAGTCCACTCATGCACAGTGCTCACAGCAGCTGTATTCACAGGGGCCAAAAAGCAGAGGCTCCCACAAGGTCCATCGATTGAAGAATGAATAAACGAGATGTGATTCTGGAAATCTATGGAATGTTACTCAGCAATAAAAAGGCATGAAGCTCTATTAATCATGATGAACCAACCTCCAGTGAAAGAAGCCAGATTCAAACAGGAAATGCCCGGAAGGAGCCAGTCTATTGAGGCCGAGAAGAGACTGGTAGTTGTCTCTGACCATAGTAGAGGCGGGAAGGTGAGGAGGTTAATGGGGAGTGACTACTAATGGCTACGGCACCTCTTTGGGGTCAAAATTCTAATTCTAAAATCAGATTGGTAAATGTTTCACAATTCTTAAAAAACAAAAACCATTCATTGTAGAGTTGAAACACGAACTGGATGGTGTGTGAGTTTTATCTCAATGCTATTTTTTTTTTTTTTTAAGAAAATACATAAAACTCCCCGCGGAATGCTCAGACCAAGAAAGTAAGCAGCACTTGTTTCCTGCGGGAAATCTCTGGGAAGTTTTGTTTTTACTTGACCAGAAGGCGTTTCTCCACCACGGCCAAGGCCACCGCCTCTCTGTCGGTATTATTCTGGGCAGTGCCAGGCTAGGAAGCGAGGCAACAGAGGGCTGTGGATGAAGGACCTCATACAGGAAGTGGCCTCCAGACTGCGGGTCAGCAAAGGATGGCCGCAGGCAAAGTCTGGCCTGCCACCTGGGCTTGTAAACCAAGTTTTCCTGAAACACAGACGCGTTCCTCTACTTAGATACAGTCCACAGCTGCTCGCACACTCTGGCACCACAAGAGCCAAATGACAGACTGTAGGGCCTGCAAGACCTAAGCCATTTACTACTGTCCCTTTGCAGAAAAAGTGCGCTGACCCCTGCTCCAGGCTCCCAAGTCCAGGGTCTTCCTACATCAATATGGTCTACATGGTGGCCAGATCCCCCGTAAGTCGGTCGGAAGTGCAGACTCCCAGGCTGCCACAGACCCAAGGAATCAGAGTCTGCACTTGAGTTTGTTAGTTAGGTCAGTGCAAACAGCAGGTGCCAAGACAGGATTCCCATGCAGGGATTTCGTGAGGGGGGACAACTCTAGGCCAGAAGAGGGTGTGAACCTGGGAAGGCTGGGAGAGCCATCAGCCCATGCTGCCAGTCCGACCTCAAAGGAAGGAAAGAGGGAAGGGAGGTTCGGCGGAAGCACTGGAGACCACCGTTCAGCCGAAGGAATGTTCTGCAAGCCCTTGGAGATTCTTCAAGGCAGAGCTGGCTGTCAGAGAAGTCCCGCTCTCTGGAACGGGCTCGCTTTATCCCCATCACACCGAAGTGGCCGCAGGGCAAACGCAGTGATGAACTCAGAACACACCTCCAGGGGGGTCTGGCTAGTGAAACGGCCAGCAACTGGAGGTCGGTGAGGCTTATCCTCAGCACATCCACTGCGAGGCATGTGCCCACGGCAGCCCTTACATTTTAAGAAGAATCCCAAGTGATCTCTATCGATATTTAAGTTGAGAAGCAAGGCTCCAGAGCACAATTTGGCAAACTGTTTCTACAAAGGGCCAGACAGTAAATACTTTAGGCTTTGTGGGCTCACCCCAACTCTGCCGGTGAGCATGAAAGCCGCCACCGAGAGAGAACACACGGTGCAGCCGAGTTCCAATAAAACTTTATTTATAAAACAGTCTTCCGCTTTGGGCCACATGTGGCCCGCAGGCTATAGTGTAACAACCTGGGCTCCAGAGTTGTGGGGTTTAAGCTTTTTTAAAGTAACTAAACCCTTTCTTCATAGAAATGGATAGGAAAGGGGCTGCTCCCTTTGAAGGCAGGAGGGGAGCCCTGCACTGGGCAATTCTGCTCAGAAGCCCCCACGGCAACTCTGCCGGCAGCTAAAGCAGATTTGAAAGCCGCTGCCCTGTTCCCCACAAAGAGTCTCGAGATTCAGAAAGGTCCTCTCATCATTCTTCTCATCCCTAACAGGCATCCAGCAAGCTAAATTTCTGCTTTATGGGTCCTACAAACAAAACTGAGAGTCTAGCCCTATGCTAGATATTCAGGGACGACAGACGTGAATCAGACAAGCATTAGGCTCCTGGGGAACTCTCGGTAGATGGAAATGAGATGCATACCCAGCTGATAAGGCGGCAAGCAACATGCACCTCAGGAAACCACGCGTGATGAGCTACGGAAGCAGTGTAGCAGCGACCCCCTCACCGAGGGAATGAGGAAGGCTGCCTGGTCAAGGGCTCAGCAGGGAGCTGCGAAAGGAGGGGCCAAGTGACAGCCCGTTTCACTTCTGACAGGGACGTCGCCCCTGCACCCCACTTTCCGGAGGGGTCTATGGTCACAAGATAAAAACCCCTCGTATGCAGATGCTAACTTACAACCATCAGGGTCTGTGGCTTGTCTACACGAGCACACTCACGTATCTCATCCTCACTGTGAGGGAAAACCCGGCCCCAGAAACGGACAACGCCCTTCACATCCAGGATTCAGACACACAAAGGGTAGGGGAGCTACAGCTTTGCCGCCCATCTGGGCCCCGGGGAAGGAGCAGGGCTATATGTGGAGGAAAATCGGTAATTGCTCAGGGTCCCATGAGGGCAAACTTTGACCATGGTTGCGATAGAGGACAAGGCAGCTGAGGAGGAAGGTCACAGAATCGTCACCTCCCAAGGAGCTCTGGGAAAGGCAGCTCTTCCCCTGTTGCTAAGACTGGATAAAGGGGGAGGCAGCACCCACCGTCCTTCTTTTAAATTCTCTTCACATCTACGCTTACACTTCTGGATCTGGGAGTCTGTCTTCTGTGAAGCTCTGTGTCCGCCTGAACGAAACTTCTTACCATCAGTACGCGGCTCCCTTATTGGAGAAAGGATGTCTCAGAATCCCGTAAACTCGCATTTCTTAGATGTCATTCAAAACATACCCCCAAAAGCCATCACAGTGCCCTAAACAAGGGAGTTTTAATCCAGGGTCGGTAGACACTGGCCATCCAGAAATCCGAAAAGCTCTAAAAGCTTTGTAAACTACGCGAACATGTACATTTCTCTGGGAGTCAGCATAGCCCTCAACAGATTCTCCAAAGGGTTTATGATGCCCCCCCCCCCCCGAAAAAAGCTTTAGTGCCATTGTCTAATTTATCCAAAATCATACGGCCCAGGCTGAAAAGAACATGCGATTTTTTAAAAGAGAGTTCTTTTAGGCATCTGATTCTACAGTGTTCTCAATCATCTTGAAACCCTCTTGGTGAAAAATCCTATTTACCTTCATTCCTATTTCACAGATTACCTAATCAAATTCCTAAGGAATTAAAGTTACTATCTCATCTAAGGAAAAACTATAGGTTCCTGGGCAGAACCGAAGCTAAGCAGGTTAATACCCATACCCACGGCTCTCAGTGACGCCTATCTCCCGCTGTTAATACCCTGTCATAACTAAGTACCACCCACCAAGCCCTGTGTTGGGCACTTGACATACATGACTTATTTAAACGTCTTAGCCACTCTGGAAGACACAATCTCATTTCTCAACTTGAGGAACCCAAGGCTCAGAGACGTTCAACAAATGACCAAAGATCAGAGCCCTGATAAGCGTCAGAGATGGAATCGGGCCAGGTCGGCCTGACTCCTCCGTTCTGCACTGGGATCTGCTCCGAAACTTGGATCCTCACAAGAGAAACACGGGTCTTCTAGTGAGGGACAGTTTCTTAGACATCTGTGTACTCCCCCACAGGGCCTTGCCAGGCTTTGTGCGGCAAGGCCCTTGGTAAATACGGACTCCGGCTCTAATCCCACCACGGACGTACTGACTCAGTCCTGTGACTTGGAGCTACAGGTGGTTACTCAGCTGGGCAACTGCAGGGAACATTTGCAATCAATTACGGGTGCGGAGGAACCTTTTAGAAGTTTCTCTTCTGTGTATGCCGGGGTTGAAGGAGGGGAAAGGAAGTTGAGAAGGAGGGAAAGGAACAGGGTGGTTTCAGGGTTGGGTGCTGGAGCTTAAGGATTTCACATCAGGATGGGACAGAATTTGGCTTCTGTCCGCTGCTGAGTGAGTTCCAACAGCCCAACCAAATGGGCCTGTGGCCTCAGGCTACTCCTCCGTGGCGCCACGTCCTAAATGGCCAGGTCCCTGAATAGTGAGTTTTATCCAGACCCCCTACGCTGGAGCAGTAGCACACAGTCCTTTCCTACCTCCCGTTGCCCTGCTCCAGAGCACAGGCCATAGGCAACTCTGGAAGGCCTTACCTTGGGGGGGTGGGGGGTCTTAGGAGGGTGGGGAGACAGCACCATCATGCCCCCTCTAGGGGCCAGAGGCAACCTCAGCACCTGAAGTCTGTGAGGCCTGCATTGTCCTCGGCCCTGAATAAAAGGATTCCAGCAATCCATTCTGGAGTCCAGCTTCCTATTTTGGAAGAATGTGGGAGCTTGGGGTGGAGGGAGGAGGTAACTCGAGTTGATTTTGTTTTCTTTACTAGTTGTTGCAAGTGCAAGTTAATCACAACCCCACAAAAATGCCACTTTAGCCCTTTCACATAGGCCTTGCAAAAAGATTTGCGTAAAGCCAACCTTAAGGGGTGCCTACCAACACCACTCTGGGAGGGGATGATAAAATACCGCCCAGAGGCCAGGGCAGGGACGGCAATCCAAGAAACCCGACGCATTCCCCACGACGTGGCTTCCAAAGAGCCGCCTACTCTCTTGTGCATGAGGCAACACTGCCACCTAGTGCCCTGTGTGGGAAGTATTCCCTGAGGCCCCACATGGCGAGGGTGGGGGGGGTGTGCTCCTTCACAGGGGCTGGTGTGGTTGAACTGCTTGACATCTCTACTGAACGGGGAAAACGCCCCAAGTTTGGGAGATTGAGAACTGGGATGCTGGGTGTAAGTAGTAGAAGCTGAGGTCCAGAGTCTTCAGGAAAGAGGATGGGAGTCAAGTCTGGGAGGAGAGCGCCTCAGAGGAGAGGCCGACCTTCAAAGACTGAATTGTGGTTACCTCCCAGGAACTCCATCCAGTTGTTATTCTGCGCAGGTGAAGACTCACCCACCCAGGAACAGGCAATGACCAGCTAGAGAACCAGCTCCGGGTAAGAAAGGAAAGATGGTCTGGTCTGTTGATAGGAGTGAGTAAATTCATGCAAATCAGAGACCTTGCACTACCTTTGGCCGCCTCACTACCCTCAGCCATGGGGCCCATAGGGGAAGTGTAAGCAGCTAAACACGGTGAACAAAGAGGCTGCTAAAATCCTGGAGAATGAAGGCCTTGTTCCCAGCCCCCATCTTTCCCAGAATTTTATCCTAAATCTTTCCTGAATATGTTCTGATGTGCACAAGTCTAAAGAAAGAGTGTGGAAGGTGGAGAGGAGCTAGACCTGGGTATTCCCTGCCCTCAGCCTTCCTGGTGTGGACCTCAAGGGGAAATACCAGTACACCACAGGGGCTGCTTTGATTTGAAGAGAAAGAAGCCTCAGAGGCTAGACTGTCTGCAAAAAGGCTTCCTGCCCAATTTTACATGCTTCCGGAGGGTCCCGAGGGGCACTTTGGAAACGGCTCTGAGTGTGTGTGCTGTGGCAAGGTGGGGGGCGGGTGGCTGTCTGCGGACAGGTGGGTGAGGGAGGGAACTGTACGGGCGGCAGGTGGGGAGGTGCGAGGAGCCATGCCAGAACTGGAATCAGGTCTTGCCACCACTCTCCGGGCCGTGAGACAGGACGTGGAAGGGACAGGGCAGAGGACAGGTACCCACTGTCCTGAATCTGTTTCCTCGGGTTTGGGTTTTAATAAGCGAAAGCAATAGCCTCTGAGAGCCTCGCTCATATATTCCTGTTGGATCCCTCTCTAAGTTTTCACAGCCAGGGAACTGATCCCAGGTCCCTCTGTTGCTACTGCCGGAGGAGGGGTAAGCGGAGTCGTGGGTCTCGGTCTAGACGGCAAGCACACAGTTTCCCTGGCAGATGGGTACTAGGAAGCGAGATTAGGCAGCAAGAAGATGTCATCTGGGAAAAGCTGCGAAGCTGCCAACTCTGATCAGATAATCATCTCATTATTTCTTCCATTTGGCCCCAGAATAAGGATTTCCTTCTACTTTTTCTCTGCCCCCACCTTCTTATAGCCCAGCCCCTTCTCTCTCCCCTCCTCTCACCCCCTCTCCCACCCAAAAATAAAATAAAGCAAAACCACAAGACTCTAGAGGGCTCAGTGTCTGGGAATCCCAGCTTCCAAAGGAGAAATCACAGCCAATGAGGGGGAGACAACGTGTCCAGAAGGGATGTTCCAGCAACACCCCATTGAAAGAGGCTCCCTCCTTCCAGATTTCTTTCTCCAGTCTGAAACTTATTTGCAGGCATCCAGCAACCTGAGAAGTTTTTAATTTGGGAAGTTGTCAAGCACTTCGGGAGCTCTGGGGTTCCATTCCTGTTCTGCCTCTGGCACACCTCTCGTTGATTTGGTTTCCCCACCAATGTAAATGGGACTGGCAAGCATCAGACGGCGTCATAGATAATCCAAATTAATGAGACTAAAATGGATCTACCATGTGCCTAGCCTTGTGTGAGGTTCTTCCATGGGGGGATCCAAAGAGATAATGACACAGAAAATGAAGACCTGTTATGTCTAGCCATCATTCCTTGCTTGAAACCAACACCACCCCCACCAAACACACACCCCCAGTAAGGAAAAGGAGATAGTCATTCCTAACGCCACTCTTTTCTTTGTCCTTCTGGGTGACTTTCCATGAAAGCCAAGATCTAGGCATAGTGGAAAACACATAGGCAATGTTCTGAGATATTACCTCTGATCAAAACCACAGTTACGCATGGTTCCTTTTTAGGTCCCTCATCCAAGAGCCAGTGCTAGACAACAGGGTCCCGGCTTGCACGAGCCAACCTCTTCCAGCAGCCCCTGCTGTTCTTAGACTGGATGCATGTTAGGACAAGCATCCAGTCTTGTCCTGGACCCAGCGGGACTCCAGGACCCCGACTCGATAGGCTTTCTGCTATAGTTCCAGGGCTGCTCAAAGAAAAGGGACCCGCCAGAGTGTGGGGCTCCGCACCTGGTGGCGGGGTTCTCCCTCCGCCCGGCCCCACCCCCACGGCTCACAGCGCAGGTCGTGGTCCTGACCCGTAGCTGCGAAGTTGCCTGGCTCTCTCGGTCTGGACTAGAAGAAACGGAGCGTGACACTTCTTTCCCATTGACAACGAACCAGAGATCTTCCCCTTTAAAGACGGGGTAAGGAGCGAGCTGGAGGTCTCCTAAGTGCACGAGCGAAGTATAGAACCACACGAGATCGATACTCATTGGGACAAATGCTCTTGTGGTTACAGAGTCATTATTATAGATGATGTCTAGAGTCCTGCTGTGCTGATGGATAAAGGCCCTTCCCCCTCTCTCCCTGGCCAGCCCCTCCTGGCTTTCCCGCCCCTGCGCCCTTCCTCTCCTTGTCCCTTGGGTCTAACCCAGGCAAACATAAAGCCAGCCACTCCCCCAGGGACCTCGGAAAGCCCAGGCACCACCGTTACCTGCAATGATGGCTGGGTTGTTCTGTCCTCCCTCTGGTTTCACCCAGGCTTCCACTGTGAACGCCTCCCGGGGAATCTCAGCCAGCACTTCTGGTCGCAGCAGCAGCCGCCCCCGCCTCCCCGAGAAGTATAAGACAGGCAGTCCTCCGTGGGGGTTAAGGGTCTCTGCTTCCCAGTGGGGGTCCCCTCCACCCTTCTGGATGCTGTCCTGGGTCAGACTGGTCCTGACCCCGTGCACAAGGGGGTGCTTAGGCCAAGGTTGGAAATGCCGGGGAGAGACACCCGGGTCTCCCCGCACGCCCCCCGCCTGCCCCTTCACCACCTGGCGACGATGCCTGGTCTTGACCCGGCCCTTCCTTCGGCTGTCTGGCTGGGGTTCCTTTGGGCCCACGAAGGTGGTGGTAACGGTGGCAGCCGTAGCTGAGTGCTCCCGAGTCTCAGCCTCACCTGGAATGGCCTTGGATCCTCCATCGCCGAGATAAGTGTCCCGGTCTCCCCGCAGCTCCGACCACCCAGTAGGACCATGCCAGACCCACGGGGTGGCCGGCCGCTCAGCTTCACCCCTCAGCCCCACACTTCCATCCAGGCTTGTGGCCAGACCCCTCGGGGCATCTGGCTTACTGTGTCCTGCATGGCGGGTTCCCTGACCCCCCACAGGGTAGGGCCTCAGGTGGTCCCCAGGCCAGCTGGGGTAGACCCCAAAGAGGTGATGCTGGGGAGTAGTTCTGGGTCTTCGCAGCTTGGCCCCCAGCCAACAGCGTTCTCCTTCCGACAGCACCTGGTTCAGGTGTCCCCTCTGAGCCAGGGCTCTCTTGCGTGTCCAGCCCGGCTCAGAGCTGGCAGTACTGAACGCGCAGCCGGCCAGAATCACCAGGCTGGTTCTCAGGATCTTAAGACACATCATACCTCCCCCAGCTCTCTCTCTATACAGAACCAGAAGTCAACTTCTGGGTACCACACGGGAGTGATGGGGAGAAGAGCAAGAGACGGCCAGCAGTGGATTCGCAGTCACCGGGGAAACTGTTTTGTTCACAGACCAAACTTTTAGGAGCAGCCCCGAAAGAGTGCCTCTTCTGGCTACCAGCGACCAGTGCTGTGCCTCCCTCTCCCTTCTCCCTTGACCTGGCTCTCCTGACTCTAGTTTAGTCCTTGCAGAACGAAGAAGTTCATTTCTCCGGGTTCCCTGGAACCTCCTCCTAGGGAGCTCAGGTTTCTTCCTTTCTTCTTCTTTTTTTTTTTTTTTTCTTTTTTCTTTTGGGTCCCTTCTTCAATAGCCCCTCCTCCTGCTGATCCTAGAGGAGGGACACACAGACGGGAGCCACGCCCTCTCACACACACACTCCCTCACAAACTCACACCGCTCCCTACCTGAAGTCATGAAAAAGACACTAATCTTCTCATTTTCATTTCTTTCTCCTTCTTCCTTCCCTAAGAGTTCCGTTCTTTCTGTAGCTCTTAACCTAAGCTACATCCACCTTCAAACAAATCCCTAGAGCAACGTGCACAGAATTTGATGCTTCTTTCTAAAACTGCAGAAGGAACCTGGGGACACAAAAATCCAAGCTGGTACTTAGCTTCTGCTCTCCAGAGGTCCTCCTCAGCCAGAGCCCCCAGCCAGCCGCCAGTTTGCCCGTGCAGGTCAATGTTCCCCTCAGCTTGCTGCTTGGGCTTGTGCTGTGTTGAAGGCTTTTTAATCCCCTTCCAACTTGTTGGTATGTTGCAAGTCTCCGTAAAGTTCTCCTTGGGGATGCCAGTCTGGTGTCCTAATAACCTTATGAGTCTGAGAGCCCTTGACTTCACCTTCTGGGAGTCTTGTGTGTCCCTGGGCAGATGGGAAAGAGAGCGAGAAGAGCATGGACTTCAGGGGACCTGTTCTCTCCGGTGCCTCCTGCTCTCCTCTCTCCCTCTCTCTCTCTCTGCCTGTAATTATCTTCTTGTTTGTTTCATTTAAAGACAATGATGATGTCAAGCTAATAAGTTTGGTGCATCACTCCACCTACTCCCTGTCCCCTCCTTCCTCCTGAAAACCTCCCTGCCTCACCGAGGCACAGGGGACAGACGCTACTCTTGGTTTCCCCAGTAAACATCTCGGGCTTTCTCTCTCAGCAGCTGCAGCCTACACAATCAATAGCAATCAATACTGTCTTAGAGCACTCTTTTCGGTGTGTATTCTCTCTCTCTCTCTCTCCCTCTCTCTCTCAGACACACACACACACTCGCACATGTGTCGTGAACAGATCTGCTCACTGTCTAATAACAGCCCCCCCGACCAGCCATTCAGGGACCACTTGCTTCTCTTTCTTTTGTTTTGTCACAAGCCTCCTGTATTTTTTTCCTTATGTCAATCATTTGGGATTCAAAAGAACAATACCCCAAATTCACTTTATATTGGACATCGGGAAAAAGAACAAATCAATTAGCCTGCCATAAGCAGCATTACATGGGAATGCCATGAATTCTCACTACGTAGATCTTCTTCCCTCTGAAGTTTCTCACTCTGAAGTTACTAAAAGTCACCATATGCTGAGTGAGCAAATAAACAAATGAGATGCTCAAAATAAGTAATTTACAAGAAATGAACAGCTAGACCCAAGCAACTATTTTTTTTTAATTGACTTGAAATGAATGGAGAGGATGGGGAAGTAAATACTGTGACTCCAGCCTCTGTACTAATGTTTGCCTAGAGGGAGGCTATCTGAGTCCCACCCCTTAAACACATGGACATGTACACCACACACACACACACACACGCACACACACACACTGAGAGCATGGTTCTGAATTCTGAACATGGTGGTGGGGGGCAGTGAGGATATTTGACCACAGGTGGATACAAATCAGGTAGAGAAATATATTGGGTCCTTCCTTCACTAAGAAAAGTTACTTACAGTTCTAAAATCCCTGCCTATATTACCCACACATAAAACACACAGCCCACACACTTTGGAGTAAGATCGCAGTGCCTCTTTTGCCTTGAGACTTCTCGTCTTCTAAACTCCTCTAGCCCTGCTAATAATGGACTTGTTTGCGTCCAGCATGCTGTGCCCTAATTACCCACCCCCTGGCATACCCAGTCTCCCTGCGCAGCAGCCACTGGAGCCTCAAAGCAAGTCCCCAAAGACGAGATCAATTCAGGCACGTGGATTTACTAAACAGAAATCCCTTGATCCTAGACTGTCCTTTTCCCTTTTCTTGTTTTCCTATCTCCCTTCACTCCTTCTGACTTAGTCCTTTTCTTTCTCTTTTTCTTTTTCTTTTTTTTTCCCCCCTGAGGTAGCTCGAAAGAGTTTGGGGCTTTGGAAGGGAGTAGAGGGAGATGTAGAGAAAGACAGAAAAGCAGAGGAAAGGGGGGTGGGGAGAGAGAGGGAGAAGGGGAGAGGGAACGAGGGAGGGAGAGAGAGAGAAAGAAAGAGAGAAAGAAACACTAGGAAAGAAAAGAAGGAAAGAGAGGAACCTTAGTGTAAATGAAGAAAAGATCCTCAGGTAAGAAAAGCAGAAAACTTGCCCCCTCCTTCATGCCACCCCCATGACCCTCAGAAAAAGGTTCCATACCATTCATTTCAGGAAGGAGGGATAACACAGCAAGGAAGAATTCCGCCTGCTTTTCTGCCCCTGTTAATGTGTGAATGATCTTGCGGTCCCTATAGGTCTCTCCTGGCTCTCAGCAGCTAGTAATCCATTCATAAGGTTTCAAGAAGCTATACAAAACTCAAGCTTCCAGTTTAGTTTCTCTCTCTCCCCTTCATTCCTTTGCTCACCACTCTCCTTCAGCTCTTGGCAGTCCAAAGTTTAAAAAAAAAAATGTTGAACCATTTCTGTGTTTTCCTCCTGTTGTAACTTTTGCTGTGACATCATAACCCTGCCCACCAACACCCCACCTCTCGCTCTCCTTTCCATCCCACCCCTCATCAGCCCCAGACCCCCCAAAGCACCCCCCCATGGAGAAGAAGGGCTCCTGTCAGTTCCAACATGTGAAAACACAAAGCTACTAGAAGGTGCCCCTCTCTCCCCTCCCCTCCGCCCCCCTCCCCTCTCCCCCTCCCTGCCTTACCCACCGCTCAGCCACGGCTCTCTCAAGGCTTGGAACAATGATCCCATCTGTTTGACATGTGCGGAAAGGTGGGCTGGATTCAAATAATCTGTCAAGTGGATCAGATAAAAAAAACCCAGCAGCCCCCTCCTCAATTCCATCACACATACGCACGCACATCATACCCCAGCAAAAGTGGGAGAGAAGTCGGCCGAGCACAGCACCCACCCTTGATGCCAGGGAGACACCACACATGCCAAAGGCAACGCACATTTATATATACATAAATTCTGTGGCTTATTTGTTTATGACAAACACCGGCACCCCGAGCCCCTCTCCTCTTCCCCAAGTCCTGCCACTCCGCAAGTGCACAGATTGGAAAGCTGGTAGAATCTGTTTTGAAATATCCAACGAGAGGGTTTTTCCCCCTTTTTTTCACTCCCAAGCACTATCTGTGGCGATCAGACTCGAGCAGGGTTGCCAGCAAATGCAGGAGGCCCCTTCTAGGGTACAGGCTTTCAAACCAGCGAAGCCAGAGGGAATGGATTTAAGGACACACAGCAGGAGCTGGCTGAATTTATTTTATTTTGACGGGGGTAGCTGGGGGAGGAATATCATTTCTGAAATGCCCAAGCAATGAAGGGAGAGGATATGGATTTCTTAAACAGTTTTTGCAAGAGGAGCGGTGTCTTGTTCTGCAGGTAAATCTATAAGGCGAGAAATTGGAGCTTAAAGATAAACAAGGACGGAGAGAGAGGGAAGGGGAAGGAGACAAGAGAAGGGAGAGGGGCAGGGGATGGGGACCTGGGGACGGGGAGAGAGGGGAAGAAGGGGAGAAGGACAGAGGGGCGAAGGGAAAGGAGAAGGAAGGGAAGAGAGAGGAGGGAGGAAAGAGGAGGGTAAGGGGAGGAAGGGGGAGGGGAGGGATGAGGAAGAAAGAGTGAAATAGAAGGAGGAGGGGTGGGGGTGAAGGGAAAAGAGAAGAGTCTGGAAGGAGGAAGGACTGAAGAAGAAAAGCAGGGAAGCGAGGAGGGAAGAATGAGACCGAGAGGAAGGAAAAGAGAGGAAGAAGTGGTGAGGCACATAAAATATGGAGACCAGGAAGGCAGTTAGATCCATGATGCTTTAACATAAAGAGATCAGAGGGGCAGGTGAGGAGAGCCACTGCAGAATGAGGCAGGGGTTGGGTTTTCTGCACAGAAAACAAAGGATACACAGTGGAGGGGCTCACTCCAGTGATCAGACACTTTTCAAAAAAGCAGATTGCCAGGGTTCAACATTGTCTCTTTAAGTAAACCCCTATTTCCTCCTCCTTCCCTGCCTACACCCTTCCTCCAACACCCACCTCCACCTTCCTTCATTCACTTCTTGTTGCCAGCATGATCTTCCCCTGGAGAATTCTCCAGTAAAATTCAGACACGGATCCCCCTTCCCCCGCCAAAAAAAAACAAAAAAAACAAAAACCGCCACCCTTAACACTCAGTAGCCCCCTTTTTTTTTTTCCCCCGCTCTGTCCACAGAGGGCCCTGACTCCTCTTATCTAAAGACTGAGCTGTTTGTGACCATCTGCACTTTGTTTAAACCCAGATGATACTACGTTTCCCTCAAGCCCAGGACCTCAGGGCTGTTTCGCTTGTACTTGCTGCCATAGTGGGGCTGGTCAGTTTCCATTAGCATTGTCATCAGGATTAGGAAGAGTCTTGGGAGCACAGCGAGGAGTCAGTGCAAGTCTGTGTTCACCTGCAGCACACAGCACTAGTGGGGGAGAAAGAGAGGTGGGGGGCTGGGGAAGAGATCCCTTAATATGGTCACTGATCCTCTCTGACTTTCTGATTCCAAAATCTGATCCCTTGAGGGAAAAGCTCAGCTGGGAGCCGGCCAGGGAGCATAGTAATAAAAGCCTCCTAGAACACAACCAAATGCAGGATCTATATATAGGAGCCGGATCTGTTTTCGCTACTTGCAGTCGAAAATGACACCCGGAAACAAACATTTCAGCAATATGTTTATTGGAATCGCATTCAGCTAGTGCTGGAAAGAGTGAGCTTCTCTGAAGGATTTCGCTCGAAGCCTCGGGGTTGTTGCTCTCTGTGCCCCTGGCTCCCGGCGCTCTGAGCTGGGAGTCAGTGGCTCTAACATTCATGGGGTCACTTGAGATGCCTTCAGGGTGACCTAGCACAGCCCCCTCTTTTACGGGTGAGGAAACAAGGGAGAAGTCACACAGATGACAGCAGGGCCAGTACAGCATCCAGGTCTCCTGAATCCCCAGGCCAGGTTTTCCCTCCTCTGGTATGTACCTGTCTTGCTGTCTTGGTATCCACGGGGCCAGCTGGATGGGAGGAGGGTACCAAAGGCTGACCTCTCCAGATACCCATCCAGACAAAAATGCCCTGGAAGTATATGTTGATCATATGTGTTCTGTAACTCAGAATCACATAGCACTCAGAAGGAAATGCAAATCTGCATTTCCAACTCCTCCCTGTGTGTTTTGAGCCAAGAGAGGCCCTATCTTTTTGTCAAACTATTTGGCGCTCTGTGTGTTAGATAATCATATCTTTTTCCACAGCACCATTACTATTATAAATTATTATCATTGGTAGTGGTAGCGTTTTGCAAAATACCTTTCAATCCAAATACATCAAAGCATTTCATCCACAGGTTAGGCTTTCCCACCCCTTGCGGGCTGCACGGTGGAGGCGACATGTCAGAGATCTATTTCCCCTGGTGTCAGTCCTTACTGGGAAAGTGTTTCTTGTAACATTTTGAGCCTTGGGACCAGCTTGCGGAGTCCTTTGGCTGGGGAGGGTTTCACAGTGATGTTGGATCCTACTCTGCTCTTCAAAGGCAAAGAAGTTCTACAGGGTTTATGCTTCAACCAGCATTGCCTTTCCAAGTGGAGTCTGCTCAAAAGACAATCTCATAACAAGAAAAACAAGAAGACTATATACTTACTTCTCTGATCTACCACACATCTGCGTGCTTTTTTTCTTCCTGTCTCTAACGATACAAATGCAAGGCAAGTGTTATGTCCATTTTACAGATAAACACACTGAGGCTGAAAGCTAAGGAACTTACCCACGGACCTACAGACACTAAGAACACAGCCAGGGCACATCTGAAATGGGTTATGCTAAAGTGGAAGAAACCAGACTCAAAACGCCATGTCCTGTGTGATATCACTTATATGACATTCTGGAAAAGGCAAAATTATAGAGACAGAGAAAATTGGTGGGGGGGGGGTCATTTAGCTGGTAATTGGGGGAGAAAAGTTGAATACGAAAAGCACAAAGGGACTCTGGGGTGATGGGACTGTTCTCTATCTTGATTGTGGCGATGGTGCATGAGTATACATTTGCCAAACCTCAAAGAAACATAGACTAAAAAAGGTGATTGCAGATAAATTATACCTTGGTAAACCCGCGGTAGTGGGAGGGGGGAATGGAGCCAGGGGTAGGGCCAGGGTCTTTTGACTCTGAATATAGTGTTCTTCTGTCTATATCCTGCAGGTGTCCAAAGACCAAAGGAGAGTGTGACAGTGCTTGGTCATGGTACCTAAACTCTCCACCGATCCTCTCGCCTGGCTCCTCAGGAGACCCTATGGAACCAGACTGAAGGGAGCAGAGCTGGCTTGCGGTCCCAGCTCCGTCCACCCAGATGACCCTAACACATCAAACAACCAACCACCAAATGATCACTGGCCAACAACTAGCAGCCTGCTCCACCATTCAGTAACTGCTGGACCTTGGGCAGGTTAATGAACTTCTCAGAGCTGTCTGTAGAATGGGGAGATTGGAATAGAAGACCTCTAGGTTTTCTTAGCGGTCACACTTGAGATTTTCTCATTTTTAGCCTGACACTTTTCTAATTGTTTAGAAAATTGTTTCTAATTGTTAATAATTAATAATAATAATAATAATGGGGCACCCAGGTAGTTCAGTTGGCTAAGCATCCAACTCTTGCTATCAGTCAGGTCATAAGCTCAGGGGTGTGAGATCAAGCCCCAAATCGGGGCTCTGCACTCAGCAGAGAGTCTGCTTGAAGATTCAGTCCCATTGCCCCTCCCCTTGCTCGTGCTCACAAGCCTGTGCTCGCTTGCTCCCTCTCTCTCTTGCAAATAAATAGATCTTTTAAAAAATAATTTAAAAAAATTTTTAAATAAAAAAATAACCAGCCAGTGCTGGTTAAATATCTTCCCACAAATATCTCAGAGACTCAAGCATACATTAGCAATGGACACCCACAACATTTATTTTAATCCTTAAAGAAAGCCATATATTCAAATATAACACCACTTGTCACACTGATAATGCCGCAACAGGGAGTGTTTGAGCTCTGGTATTACAGTGACAAAGGTGTCCTATACAATGGGCCACTGTCCTATGTTTAGCAAATCAAACATCAGAACACATGGTATTCATATGAAAACATTTAAATCTGAGCAGTTTTTAAATGTGCTACTGTGCTAGAATCTTAAAATTTGGTAATTCCCTCAAGATGGTACTAATAATATTATTAATAATAATAACTGACATTTATTTCTTCTAAAATGGCAGGCACTGTTCTGGTCACTTTCTATATATATATTAGTTGATTAAATCCTCACAACAGTTCTGTGAGGTAGGTTCTTTTCTTACCCCCACTTTCAAATGAAGACTAATAAATTAACATTTATTAAACACCTACCACGTGTTCCATGTAGCATCTACTAGTCCGTGTAAACTAAGTGGTGCACGTAAAATACCTCATTTCACCCAGGAAGTCACTATGAGATAGCTCCACCATCACCCTCCTTTTTAGATGGGAAAACCGAGGCACAGAGAGTTGAAGCCACTTATCAGAGCTTAGTCACCTTGAAAACAACTGCCTATCTCTGGAGGCCTTGCTCTTACTCGTGATTCTGTACAGCCTCTTTATACCAACGATGATTTGGCTCCCCAGCGCAAGAACCGATTTTTTTCTGATGAGGACATCCCACTGGTTTCTCTGGAGTAGAAGACAGATCTTCCTCGGGTCTTTTCCCACAGCCTCCCCTGGTGGAGGGTCCAGGACCTCCAAGAGATGTGGTCCCCACTGATAGCAGCAGCCAGGTGCAGGCTCTGTTCTGACAATGCTGAGGTACCTCTCACAGGTCCCCATGGACTCCTGTGGTCACCATCCATGCCCCCACATCCATCATGTCCCCAGTGAAATCTAAGGGACCTGTAACCAACCAGTTATAAGTGGAAAGCCAGTCACTTCTCCAAGTCATTAACTCCATCTGGGAGGAATCATGCAAGACAGATAAATGTTGGGTTGTCTATTTATTATAATGAATGCAAACTTTTAATACTAATAACAGCTATTAGTTGACGGTCTATTAACCATCACAGTATATTTCCTGTGTTAAGGTCTGCTCTGATAGAGAGCTCTAGGTTTTAGGCCAGATTCTAAATTCTGAATGGTACTTGTGCTATTTAACTGCTGAAATGTGGTCCATGTGTAAATATTTCAAAATAAATATGCTCCCCAGATGTCTTCAAGAAAGGGAGCAGGCCTATGGGAGAGGAAATGTACCCTTCCTAAATGCTCACCCGGCCCAGCCTTTCCATATAGATCACAGCCACAACTGGAGGCAGAAACGCGAACCAAGGCAGTTTGAGCCCCTAAGCTTGTCAGATGCCCATCCCCCCGCCCCCACAAGTCGTTCAACACAGACCCTGTCTGGTAGGTGCCAAGAAAAGTTCAAGTTTCTTTTCTGTAGGCTAACCTCGAGATGATGTCCTATAGTTGAGAGGGTAGGCTCTGTAGGTGACAAACATGGATTCTGGTCTGGGCTCTGCATGGTCTGGGGCAGATTTCAGGGTCACCAGTGAGAATAACAGTGTGCCTGCACTCCAGGTAAGAGGCCATAATAAGGCACATTTCTCAGCACCTATCCATCACAGAGTAAGTGCGTAATAAACACTGTTATTACTGAAGAAGTCAGCTCCTTCCCATGTTCTACCCTACAAGCTTCTGATTTTAAACTTTCAGTCACCCCTAAAGATCCATTTGGATGTCACTTCATCCTATTCTCAGAGGATCAGCCTTTCCTGTGTCCTCTCAGCTCCTCATTTGCCGAAATCTGTCATTCTCAATCCTGCCTGTCCCACAGGTCTCATTTTGATTGTAAACATTTTGAGATTTGAAAGCTCAAACATGGTATGACCCACTTTCCATAATTACAAAAAAAAAATCAATGCTCTATCTATAATATAAAAAAATAAGGTATAATGAAATCAAATGAATTTCAACATATATGTATTTCTGATTTAATTACCTTAAAAGATAAATGAAATAAACAAATGCTTGGACCTACTTCTCATGAATAAGTATGGATTTGAGAGAAATAACAAAATACTCCACAAACATTACAGGTATTTTTCTGTATATTGACATTTTGAATCAGGGCTATCAAAGCATATTTGTACAAGTTCACAGAGTCAGCATGACTACTAGAGTTCCAAATACAGAAGGACAGACGCGCGTGTATGTGCCTCAAATGCTGTACACAGCATCGCCATCAATGGCATGTTTCCAAAATGGGGAACAACCCTAGGTAAAGTGTGCAAACAAATCAGAGGCAGTCTTTCTTCGATAACATGGAAGTTGCATTCCTGGGAAAGTATATTTAAAGTACAAAAAAAAAAAAAAAAACTTCTGTGATTAAGCACTTGTGTTTAAAATAAAGTTAACTTCTAGACATGGTTCATTATAAATGGGTTTTTCATCTACGTGAATGTTCAGCCAGAATTCAAAAGTCCAGCAGGATGAGGATTCATTTTGTGGAACTATCCATGCCCTACAGGACAGTCTAATGTCCCCAGCACCTGCCCCACTGAACCCCAACAGCAACCTTCCATCACTGTGACCCCAAAACCACCCTTACTATTTCCCAAAATGTCCCTAGGGGGCAGCACTTCCCCCATTGAGAACCACTCATCTAAACCAAGGCCAAAACATTATGCAAACAAATCTGGTCGAGCCTTATATATGCATTTGCTGGTAACACCCTGCCAGGATCCACAAAGGAGAAAGTCATGTGGGGGCTTCTAACTGCATTTTTTTTATGGTATTTGGTGAGAAAGCTGACGTATCTATTCCTCAGTAGGGGTTTGAACTGTGTGCGTCTGGAGTACACACACAGATGCACCCAACGCATTCTACCAAGTGATCACTTTTCAAAAAATCATCTAGTGAGCATCCCCCTGTTCGTGCATCAGTCCACTCTGTTCCATTAAGTTCCCTCTGCTTAAAATAAATAAATAGAAAACAATAAAAATTTTAAAAAGCACAAAAATAAAAAAATAGAAAACAGGATTGTGAATCTGAAAACTCAAATCATGGGTTCTGGTCCTTGGGCCCCATTGCCACAGCATGCCCCTCAAATCATTGCTGGAAGATGTTGGTTACAGAGGCCATGGCCGTCACTGGCTCTGAGCAGCTCTTGGGCTACAGCAGGGAGGTCTCAGAAGCCATGTTGGGGATGCAGTAGTCTCCATGTGATGCATGGAGGTGTGGTCCATGTAATGCCACCCGTCCGTTCTGCCTGTGGGACTCTGAGTCCTCACCTTCTTGCGGCTAAACTGAGGAGGTCAGTTTATGGAGCCATATGGTGAAGAGCCTCGTTTTAACTCAACAGCTTGGCCTCCTCTTGCCCTCTGAACTAAGTCTTCAGGGAAGACACAGTTACATCATTGTGGCTTTACCTAACCTTTCAGGAAGCATGCTAAGTGCTGGCCATCACACTAGTTTCTGGGGACACACTGGCAATTAGATACAAGCCCTGGCCAACCTTGCCTCACAGACCTGCTAGAAATTCCCGACCATGAACACTCTGTACCGCATGGCTAGCAGCACTGTCGTGGGGTCTGAGTGAACTGCTACCAGACACAAAGTTTAAAGCACCCAACATTCATGTAGTCATCAGGAGGATTTTTGAATGGAGTCTTCAATGAAAACTAGGAGTTTTCCAAGTGCAGGGCATTTCTAGAGAGAATGGTGCATACACGATGCCCCATTCACACTTTATTCAAGCCCCCAGGATAGCATTCATTGCTAACTCCTATACACCCATGGCTTTCTGTCTTTCTTTCCAATGACCCTGCAAGGAAATCTAGGGTGGTACCGGTGTGTCTTATTACCCAAGTATTTCCAGAGGTTCAAAAAAAAACCAGGCTCGGCTGAGAAACCATAGGAAATGTTGATCACTGGGGAGAAAGAATTCCCAGAGAGAATCAAATGGTCCTTCCCTTTCCTCCACGTGCTGCTGAAGAGCAAGGAACCTGTGCCAGCAGACTAAGACCAGAAAGGACCTACAGAGGTAGAAATAGTACCCACACTTCTCAAAGATACAATTCTTTTTAAAGGATTTTATGTATTTACTTGACAGAGACAGAGCGAGAGAGGGAACACAAGCAAGAGGAGTGGCAGAGGGAGAAGCAGGCTCCCCGCTGAGCAAGGAGCCCCATGTGGGGCTCGATCGCAGGACTCTGGGAACATGACCTGAACCAAAGGCAGATGTTTAACGAGGGAGCCACCCAGGCGCCTCTCAAAGATGCAATTTTTAAAAAAGAATACTTAAATAGCAAAGGGCTACCTGTTCCTCATGTCTCCTTCCAGCATTAGACAAAGCTGAAAGAAAAGCATAGCCAGATACAAGAAAGGAAATAATTAACAAAATGAAAAGATAATCTACAGTATGGGAGATAATTTTTATAAGCTATATATCTGATAAGGGGTTAATATCCAAAATATATAAGGAACCCACACAACTCAATAGCAAAAACAAACAAAAATCCTCAAAAAGTTGGCAAAAGGACCTGAATAAACATTTTTCTAAGGACTTACAAACGGCCAACAGGTATATGAATTGTCCCTCATCATTAGGAAAATGCAAACCAAAGCCACAGTGAGCTATCTCACACCTCACACCTGTTAGGATGGCTCTTACCAAAATGACAAGAGAGAACGAGTGCTGGTGAGGATGTGGAGAAGAGGGAACCCCACACACTGTTGGGGGGGAAGGCAAGCTGGTGCAGCCACAGTGGAAAAGAGTATGGCGCATCCTCAAAAAATTAAAAACAGAACTATCCTGGGATCCAGCAAAGGAAGTGAAATCAGTTATCTCGAAGAGGCGTACACACCCCATGTCCATTGCAGCGTTGTTCACAACAGCCAAGATAGGGATGCAGCGCAAGGGTCCCCAGATAGATGAATGACTGAAGATGATGTGACCCGTATACACAATGGAATATAATACAGCCACGAAAGGCAAAGAAATCCTGCCATTCTCAACGGCATGAATAAACCTGGAGGATATTGAGCTCGGTGAGAATAGTCAGGCAGACAAGGACAAATACGGTCTCATTTCAAGGTACGTGTGTAATCTAAAAGTGTCACACTCATTGAACCAGAGGTTGGAGTAGTGGTTGCCGGGGGCTGGGGGGAGAGGAAGTGGGAAGACATTTATCAAAGAGTATGAACATCCAGTTTTAAGACGAGTAAGTTCTGGGGATCTGATATAGAGCATTGTGATTATAGCTGATAATAGTGTAGACTTGAAATTGACTAAGAGAGCAAGTGCTTTGACCATTAAAAAAAAAAAAAAAGTTATGGGGTGCCTGGGTGGCTCAGTCGGTTAAGCACCTGACTCTTGGTTTTTGGCTCAGGTTGTGACCTTAGGGTGGTGAGATCAAGCCTCAAGTCAGGCTCTGCTCTCAGCACAGAGTCTACCTGGGATTCTTTCTCTTTCTCCCTCTGCCCCTGCCACTCCCACCCCCACACTCGCACTCTCTCTCTCTCAAATAAATCTTAAAGGAAAAAAGGTACTATGTGAGGTAATGAATGTGTTAATTAACTTGATAAGCATATCACATATGTATACCAAATGACCACATTGGGCACCCTAAATATATACCATTTTTGTTATTTATGCTTCAATAAAGCTGGCAAAAACATGTTAGGCCCGCCACCACCGCAGTGTTCTGGGACTGCCTGTCTGGCTTGAGTTCTCCCTAAAGTCAGAGCAAAACCTGAGCAGAGTCACAGCAGAATGAAGGGCAAGAGATCAGGTGTCCAAAGACGTCTCTGCGGGCCTGCAGGAAGAGTGCTTTCCCAGAGCAGCGGCACCCCTCCCGAGTGCCCAGATCTGACCATGTGTCCAACACGCCAGAGCTTGCTGGGGACACCCCACCCTGTGCTCAGCTGGAGTCGAAACCCACACCCTGAACACTCCTCTCCCCTCCTGTCCTCCCTCCACCCCAGACCATGAGCTGCTGGAGTGCCCAGGCTTCTTCTTGTTCAGCCCCATGTGTCCACAGTCCAGCACGGAGCATGGACAGCAAGCTGGGGTCATGTCGATGTTTGTAGAACCGATGGAAATGGAGGCTGCGTGTTTGAGGAACTTGCTGTGCTGGGGGTGGCAGCATCTAGGGCTCCCCCTGGGCCAGGCCACTGTGACCCAAGGCTCTGCTCCCCCTTCTACCTGCCCCTAGCAACCCCCTCCCTGGCTGGGAGCCACCCCACTCAAGGAGCCCAGCCGGTGCCCCGCACTCTGACTAGCTGAGGCAGCCAGAGGAGGAGGCCAGTGCGGCTCTGGGGCTTTGCAGCCCTGCTATCAGGGTGGCCCTCGTTGCCTGGTAGACAGGCACAGGGGCATGGGAACGGAAGGTGTGGCAAGAGGCCGGCCTGTGCAGCAGGGAAACAGCAGGCCTCTATGTAGCACCCGTGAAACCCACATCCCAATTCCACTGTCCCCACGTGAGCCTCAGGCCTCACCAAGGTACAAGCTGCAGGTGAAAGGGGAAGGATTCAGACACGACTGAAGTCTCTTAGGGAACCTGAGAGATAGTCCAGAAAGGCCGCATGAACAGCATTAACTGTAACCCAAACCGCTCAAGCCTGTGAGGCCGAGCAAAGCCAGACTGTAAGACTTCCCTAACCAGAGTCCCCAGGACATCTTTTCCGAGTCTGCTTTTCAAAGCCCCGGAGCTCAGAGCTGGCAGCAGGGTCTGCGGGTGGCTCGGACGTGCGAAGTGGTCTAAGGATAAGACGAAGTGGCAGTGGACGGGGCAGGGGAGGGAGAAAAGCTGGGACTGGTCCAAACAGGAGTGGAGAAGCATTGCAAGTTTCATTTTGTCCCTCATCTCCACAAGTAACCCTGAGAGCTTGTTCAGAAGAAACCCCAGCCTGGTTTGGCTTCGGGAAAGCATGGGCTCTGACTTCAGGCAGAGGTGGTCCCCAAGGACACCGACTGTCCTCACCTCAGTGTCTTGATTTTCGCTTCTGCAAAACGGGAAAAATAACCATGACTGCCCACCCACCCCCCCGCCCCAGGTTATGAGGTTAAATGAAAAGCTGGTGATAAAGGGCGTCAGTGCACTTGACACCCACCCTGCTCAAGGCCGGGGAGACGGCGGGTCCCAGGCGTGGCTCCAGCTCTACGGGGAGCAAGAGCACAAGTTGGCAGGAGAGACCTGGAAAAGGGAATCGGGTCACTCGGGAACGTGTGTCCGTGGAGTAAAACGCGAGGATGAGAGGCTGACGAACAGCCAGACCCAACCAGGCCCGCCGCGCTCTGAGTCCCTATGTGGGATGATGAAGAAGCACGATTGGGGCCCAGCCTTCCTCCAAGCACCAGGCTCCTCGAGAAAAGAAAGAGATATGGCAGGCCCGGGCTGAGTGGTCAGATTTAAGACAGGGAACTCGAGGAGGAAGAAGGCGTCCATCGCACGTGCCCCTCAGCCAGCAGGTGCTGGAGGAATGGGTGGGCGGGCAGGCGGGCAGCCAAAGCTGGAGGGCCGGGGGCTGAAGGTCCTGCTGTGGGTCTAGGCAGCAGCGCCGGCGTCCTGGGGGGTCTCAGCACCAACCTGATCCCAGGACGAGGCTGCTCCTCCTGTGCTGTGCAGGCCACACTCTCAGAGACGGACGGTGGGCAGAGTCACGGAGCCCGTCTGTCCAGCATCCCAGGTGCAGCTTCCACAGGAAAACTGAAAGGTTGTTCCTTCCACAGCCGGGAAGGTGCCATACTTCAGTCTTCCCTCAATTATTTTTATTCATTGATTTGTCTGTGTCAGAGAAAGAAGCGGTCTGCTTGTCCCATAGACACATGTAAAAACACACGTGCACGCACACACACACACACACACACACATACACACACACGCCTTCTCTACTTTCACGGGACAGTCTTCTCTCTTTTGTCAGCAAAAAAAAAAAGGAAAGAAGGAAGGAAGGAAAGAAAGAAAAACCTGGCTTCTTAAGCATTGACCCTGAATGAAGACACAAAGATGAGAGAACACAGGACGTGGCACGTGGACAAGGTGCAGGGCATGCTCCAGTTCTGCGCACCAGGGTCTGGGGTTCCAGGCACATGTGTAGGAGTGCAAGTCAGAGTAAGGAATGAACTGAGCATCGCCTGCATTCAGAGAGCCACATAAAGTATAAACTTGAAGTAAAGGCGTGAGAGTAACTCAGATCCGAAGAGAATCAATGGCAAAGCAGCAGACACGGAGGTGCAAGATGGTACAGCACAGGTGATGTTCGGATCCCTTCATCTTCCGATACCTGAGCCTCGTCCACCGCTCCAGAGGGGGCGGGCAGTGCGCCCCCACAGCGTCAGCAATCAGGGGCAAAGCTGAATCAGTACCAAGTGCGCTCAGAGCCGAGGAACAAGGAGAGCACAAAATTATTTTTACAGTTTGCTATCCCCTCATTATCAACCAAGACTCGGAGATTCTATTAAAAAAAAAAAAAGTCCCTTTAGGAAAAAAAAATCTACTAGAAAAATAATCTGCTATACCCCAATGGGGCCATGGATGGAAGAAATTAAATGCATGGAGTAGGGTTAACGAGATCCAAGGCTGTCTCCACTATTAAATACATGCCTTCTCTTCTCAACGCCTCAGTTCCCGTCTACAAAATCAGAATGGTAACTGTACCTCACTCGGGGCATTGTAGGCAGATTAAATGAGATGATGTATGAACAGAGCTTAGCAAGTCAAGGTAGACGTCATATCTGTTAGTCATATCTGTTAGTGTTAGTCCCACCTGATGTTGATCCGTGCCCCCAATTCTTTCCTCTGTCCTCTATCTGCCTTTGCAGCGCCTTCTCACAGTGGTTCTGGGCTTGGCCAGTGGGGTGTTAGTGAAGGTGACCAAGCGAGGTGTGAAAAGCTCCTGCACACTTGGATGTGTGTGCCGCCGTTGCTCAGCTGTGGCCCCGAGAACGTGCTGAGGCTACCCTGCTAGAGGGGAACCACGAAGCAGGGCAGGTGATCCCCGTCACCCTGGCTGAGGCCATTCTCGATCAACCCAGGCTAGCCGGCCCCCACACAGGTAACCTGGATCAGCAAGGCCAACCCACAGCTAACCTCAGAAGCATGAACTAGTTTAGCCACGATCAGCCAGATCAAATGAACCAAACCCCACAACCCAGGAGCCAAATACATCTCTATACCATCATGGGCCGTTGTGTGCGTGTTGTTAGGCTCTCGTTTGTATGATAATGTAGCATCATCGTGGCAATAGACAACCCATGCACTATTATAATTAACATGGTTACTGTCATTATTGTTACAATCATGACTTTTCAGAGGAGCACAAAAAGGCTCACCCATATCTTACTTAGCTGCCACAGGCAAAACATCTTTCTCACAACCTGCTAGTCTTTCCAGAGAAAGAAAAGAAAGTATTAGACAAATGAGCAGGTGGCCACTGCTTCCGAAGTTTCTGCCTTGTTTTCCTGACAGGTTGTTGCTAATGATGCTATTATTTTTCTTGTGAGCAGAAATGCCCATGACAGTGTGACCTCACAGGATGCTATGATGAATTGCTAATTAGTTTAATTAGTGAAGAGCCCTTTTTCCATCAACTTAGATTCTAGCCTTCTATGTTCCCACAGGGACTTCGCGGTATGAGGTCCTAAGAAAACGCCTGTCAAGAGACCTTCAAAATGAAAGGCAAGAGATGAAATGTGTCCTCGGGGCTTCTAGCCTTCACTTTCAAATAATAGCAGGCAGCACTTCCTCTGGGCCAGGCGCTATACTAAGCATTTTATGTGCAATATCTCATTCATTGCTCACAAAAACCCAAAGAGCAAGAGCCGTTCTTATCTCCAATGTACTTAAGAAAATGGAGGCTCAGGGACAGTCGCATCACAGGTCACAGGGCTAGTGAGGGGCACAGCTGGGACTAAAATCTAGGTCTGTCCTCTCCCATTCTCATCACTGTACCACGTACTGCTTCCCTGGCCCCCAGGACGCCCTCCTCCTCAGGCTGGGTGCTCTTCTGCTCTCTCCATCCTCCCTACCCCACTGGGTTCTCAGAAGAAACCCTGACACTAGCTGCTAGGTCTCACATGCCTTTGGACCACTGTGTTCCTTTCCCCAAGTCATTTGTGTGCTATGTCTGTTCTTAGTAGCATTTGTTTAACTGTGAGTGAGAGCAAACCCTAAAGAACCATAGGCTAAGCCAAATGGGACATGTTTAATTTACCTGTTATGAAAATGAAATCCTGAGGCCAGCACAATAGTAATAATAAGTAACTATTATTAATTATTGTAGCATTATTAGTGATCATACTTTAGTAGTAGTAGTAGTAATAGTTAGTAGTAATTATATTAATAATAACTAACAAGTATGGGCTCTCCCGTCTTCAGAAATCTGGGTTCTTTCTCTCTTGTTCCACAATACCAACATACACTTCTGCCTCATAGCCCAATATGACTACTTGAGCTCCAAGTATCACATCTATATTCCATCCAGCAGTGTGGAGGAAAACTGAAGAAGGATGGTCCTTTCTTCTAAGAACATATTTTTTTCTTTTATCTTTATCTCTTTTTCACTTCATTCCTCATTTTTCTCTACCCTGGGGCAAACAGTCTCCTTCCTCTCCACTTTCTGGTTTTTATCACAATCTTCTCCATTCTCCCTCTGATCTCGAGAATGGAAACAGGAGCATAAGCAACATGGTAAAGACCAATTTTGCGTTCCAATAAGCGAGATATTTAGCAGTTTGCATGAGATTTAGTTGTAAATGGAGCAAAATATGAACTAATTCCACTTCAACTGTTTGTTTATACTCCTTCTTATCCTTACCTTCTTTTTCTTTTTTTTTTAATTATTTATTTATTTGAGAGAGAGAGAAAGACACGAGCAACAGGAAAAGCAGAGGGAGATGGAGAGAGAGGGACTCTCCAGCAGATTCCCTACTGAGCGTGGAGGCTGAGGCAGGGCTCATCTCAAAACCCTGAGAACATGACCTGAGCCGAAATCAAGGGTCAGATGCTCAACCAACTGAGCCACACAGGCACCCCCTTATCCCTCCTTCTTTCCAAATCCCCCCAAAACCCCATCTCTCTGTGTCTGCAGTTGAATCTCATGCAAAAAAGTTTCAGGCATTGCAGGTGACCAGTCTGAGATGGTGCCAATGAGAAGGCAGCTCTGAATCTGGGAGCTCTTGCTACTCCCAGAGATAAATGATATGTGTGTGGGTTGCTTCTCTTGGGCACACACTTCTCTGCTCAGATTCAGGTATGCCACAGCTCAGGCTGGAATAGGCTTTCCTGCAGTTGACAATCCTAAGTAAAATAACCTCCTTCTAATCATTATCTGTTCTATCTGTTGAACTCATCAAATATCTTCAAATGTTTTATTATTCTTATTTTCCCTATTCTAAAGGCAACCTGACACTTGTTCTTCCCCCATTTTAAGCAGCCAGACTGGTTCCTCCAATCTGGGCAGGTTTGAACCACCATCTTGCTGAGGCTGTGGGAAGCTCCATGAATCATGGAGATTGGGAGGGAAGTTAAAACTGGAAGAGAACCTGTAACCCTGGGGCTGATAATACATTATGTGTTAATTAAAAAAAAAAAAAAAAAGGAAAAGAAAACTGGAAGAGAAGCTGGGGAGCCTGCATAGCTCAGTTTGTTAAGCATCTGCCTTTGGTTCAGGTCATGATCCTGGGATCCTGGGATCAAGCCCTGCATCAGGTTCCCTGCTCCATGGGGAGTCTGCTTGTCTGTCCCTCTCCCTTTACTCTCCCCACCGACCCCAGACATACTCTCTCACTCAAATAAATAAATAAATGTTAAAAGAAATAAAAGACTAGAAGAGAAGCGAGTGAGTAGTCTAGGCCTAGGGAACACCCAGAAGTCATCGACCAACCTAGACCCCAACATTAGAAGCCAGGCAAAACAGGTGGGGAGCTAACGATGATCAAATACACCAAGGCCAGAGGGCAGAAATGCAAGGAGGTGCCAGAGCTGAAATGGGCAATTCATCTCTCCTCTGCTGGTTTCCACAGCCACAGTTCTCTAGACCAATAAGGCGACAGAAAGGCAATGCAAGTCCTACATGCAATTTAAAATTTTCCAGTAGCTACCTTTTTAAAAAGTAAAAAGAAAAAGGTGAATTAAAATTTAGTAATATATTCTCTGTAATCAAATATACCCAAATACCCTAATACCCAAAATAATGTCATTTCAAAATGTACCTCAGTATTTTTAAAAAACTGATTCATGTGACTTTTTACATACTAAGTCTTCAAAATCTGGCATATATTTTATTTTTTCAATTTTTATTTATTTTTTTAATTTCTTTTCAGTGTTCCAGAATTCATTGTTTATGTACCACACTGAGTGCTCCAGGCAATACATGCCCTCCACAATACCCACCACCAGGCTCACCCAACCTCCCATCCCCTGCCCCTCTAAAACCCTCAGATTGCATATATTTTACACTGATGGCAAATCTCTCTTTGGACTGGCTACATTTCAAGAGCTCAGTAGCCACATGTGGCCAATGGCCGCTATGCCGGACAGCACACATCCAGACCCTCTGCCCCGAGTGGGGTCCCGGAACCAGCACCATCAGTCTCCTCTGGGAGCTTGTGAGAGCCGCTGAATCTCGGGCAGTTCCATGGAACTAGAATGTGGATTCTAACCAGATCTTCAGGTGATAGGTACTTTCGAGTTCAAAAAATGCTACTGCAGGCAAAGGCAGCAGTCCTTTAGAAGAAAATGTCATGTGGTGAGAGCTTCCTGAGGTATCAGCATCACCACAGAAGTGGCAGAGGGGGGTGTAAAATTTCCTCACTCCTCTGGTTGGTGGCTCAGACAAAAATAACTAACTAGCATCACAGTTGACTAATGAATTGCTCCAAGTGCAGCGGTTTGAAGACTCCTCTCACTGTCTCTTCAGCCGCTGAAGACCATGGTGTCCAGTAACCTGGGCTCAGCCTCATAAAAGGCTTAAACACCCTAGCTCTTTGAGCAAGTTAGAAAGGATGGACAGAGTCAGAGGGAATATGTAGAAAAGAATCACTGTCACCTCCAAAATAACCTCTCCGTGGCCTGCCATGGCAGCTAAAATCCTTACCATTTGAATTAGACCTTTGGACTGCAGCCTTCCCTTGGGAAGCCCAAGAAAACCTGCACAGCTCATCTTTGGGAAGGAGTACCCCACAGAGGTCTACCTACACCATAGTGAGAATTAGCTTGCAGCACACAGGCAGGAGGAGAGGAGCAGGAAGCCGATCCTTGGGCAGGAAGAGGAAAAGTTCTGAGGTATTAAATGTGCAACTACTGACCCCAAGGGAGGACGGAGGGCACGTAAAGGGACAGCAGTGAGTCATCAGAAGCAAAGCCCACAAACCTTCACCTTGCTTCAGTTTGCTTCATTGTGAACCACCCACATGATTGCCATGAAAAAAATCCATGTTAATCCCATCAGTTCTGAGGTCACTGGGCAAGCAGAGAAGCTTCTAGTCCCTCAGGCGCAAGAGGTGGTGGGGTTGGGGGAGACACGATGTTGAGGGGGGGGGGGTGTTCAGTACGTGTGTGTGGAATCCAGTGATAATGCTGGCTCTGGGGCCCAGAGATGGAGACAGACACAGACGCAGAAGGGGATCTAGGGAACACAGAGCAGAAAGAGTCAGGCAAGGCCACAAAGAAGACATGACGTGGGTGTGTGAGTGTCCTGCAGGCATGGCAGCAGCAGGAATCACGCTCCTGCTATGTTTGGAGGAGGAGGGGGAGGCGGTGGGGACCCACAGCCAGGTGGGCACAGGAAGGCGGGTTGCCCTTCGGGCCCTTGGCCATCGTTAAAGGTGAGTACTCGGGAAGGGCAACAACGTAAGACTTCCCCTAGCACACATTTGTTAGCAGTGGCCGGGAGGAGAATCAAACAAACACCCCTGCGAGTAAATCAGTCACTGTTTGAGCAGGTGCCCTTTTCCGAATGAAATTGCGTGTGTTATTTTTAATATCTCTTGTCCATCTGCTCTGGTTGTTTCCTCTGGCCCAAATTGGAAGGATCGCGCATTACCTGGACGGAGATTTGACCATGCAGTCACCTTCGCAGAGCTGCAGGGACGTGCTTGGCTTCTCTAATACACAAACCCCAGGAAGTATAAATAGAAATGTTGCCTTTATTTGTAGACTTAATGCTTATGGGGAAGCTGGCTCAGAGGCATAAAAGCTTACCTCTTCCAATTCACTGAACTTTGGGCCCATAATTCTTGCAGTTCAGAAAATTAAATAGAGGTCAGCAATTTATGTCCAAGGTACCAGAGGTGGAGAGCCAAGGCAGGGCCATTACACCTGGCAAATGTGCTTCTGCGCTTTCAATTTTCTCGTGTTGTTTCTGCCGGGGTCTTCCACAACCAAACTGCTGCTGGCTTATGGACTGAAAAACCTCAGAGTGAGAGACAGCTTTTCTTCAGCACCTCTGCCAAATGTCAGGGCTGGTTGAGAGCCCAGGAAGGCGTCGGCCGGGACGTCTCTGGGGAGCCCAGGTCCCGAGATACAGACGGGCCACCATTAGCATCGACTTCTGTCAGTGCCCAGATGCACCCAAGGGCCGGCTCAGGTCCAGTAGGAGTTCCCTAAAGTACTCAAGACTACCCACTCAATTTTATACTTGTAGTTTTTTTTATGACAGCCACACTCTAGTTGGAAATAATGGCCTGGGAATTAGTATAAAGAGAAACACTGACGCCTAAAACCTCTGATCGATGTCAGATATTGGTCAGTTGTTAGTGACCTTAGCACGTCCTTATAAAGGAGCTCCCAGAAGAGCTAGAAAGGAAAGCTCCTTGGTCTCCCTGTGAAGGCAGAACAGTGACCAGTGCGCTTGAGAACATTGATTGGAACTCTAGATTTTGTAGGACAACTTGGGAAAGGCAAATACTACTTGAAGAGACATCCTTTGTGCCATATCCCCAGCACCTAGGGCAGGTTCTCAGTAAATACTGATGGACTCCAAGACTACAATTCCAGGCTTACAGCTGTCTTTACACCATGCTTATGGACATCTTAAACATCCTAATACCCAGACAGAGCCTTTTTTTAGATTCCATCCTCATTCAGAAAGTCATGTATCTGGCAGCCTTGGCCTTTGACACAATACACTGAAAACCAATGATGGTAAACCTTGAACTTCCCACAGGGTCAAGTTGGACTAACTTACATCAACAGTAATGCAGAGCTTCTGGAACCAGGCAGGATCCAAGTTGGACCTGGTCTGCCTGCCTGCTGCTAGGAGCCATGTTGTTGCAAACACTCCTGTTTACATCAAAAGCGCTCCATATTTGCTTGGCAAATAATCTAATACAAATTAGAACATTCAGTTCCAGTTTGGCCTGGTAGCCTCATGTAGTCAGAGCTAAAACCTCAGTTGCCTTTTATGAACTACCAAAGTGGCCGAAGGTACTGGGCCTGATGAGACTTTCATGTGGTCACAGAATTGATTCTCCCAGTTGGAAGCAAGAAGTAGAGATGCAAGAAACCAGAAAGACAAAAAGTAGGAAAAGAGCTTCCTTAGCCCAAGAAAGTTCTGGATTCCAGCTCTTAAGGCCCCGTTTCTTACCCCAGTCCAACCCCAGTATCCGAGAGAAGTCCATGAAATAAACACCCCTAATACAGACTCATGCGTTTTTCCGTCTCTTAGAATTTACAAAGAAATTAAGACCCAGAGATTTGAAGTGACTTATCCAAGACCACAAAGCTATTTGGTAGAAGTTTTTGTTTCTCTGTCTCAGTCTCTTCCTACCACAGGACAATTTGAGGGGGGAAAAGGAGACTCTCCTACAGCGCTCTAAAGATGTAGCTGGGTCTTACGCTTCATAGATCCCACAGCTGCCTTGAGACAGAGTTCAATACGCGAGGAAAGAGAAAGGTTTCACTTCCCTTGGTCGAAGTTACAATTCCTCGGTCTGGCCATGCTGAGTCACTGGCCATGCCAAATCATCTTGTCTCCCAGGACTGCGGGCAGTAGCGGGGACCTGGGGCCTACCGAGCAATGTTCTAAGAGTAGGTAACTCACCGGCCCCTGAGTTGGGCAGAACTGTGAGCCTCATTTTCTTGTGCAGTGCACATGACATGCCCACTTGCACAAATGGAAGAGAGAAATTTCCAGAATATGTATGAAGTAATGTTGAGATTTTTAGCCAGTTCCTGTGTATCAAGCATTGGAATCTCTCCAGGCCATTGGTATTACTTCTCCTGGCATTAAAGAAGGAATGAGAGAAGAAAAACTCTAAAGAAATATGGCACAGATGGCAAAAATCAGAAAAAAAAAAAGAAAGAAAAGAAAACTTGGCCTCAAGAGAAAGTAACTAGCGACATGGATGTGAACATGCTGATCAAAAAGGCAAGTGGCTATCTTGCAGGGTTTAAAAAAAAAAAAAAAATTCTGGTGATGGATCACCATGCCGGCAAATGTTCCACGGTACTGAAAACAGAGCTAGCCACAAAATCATTCTTTCTCCAGGTTTTCTGTTTGGGTTGGAGGATGCAACATCAAGGGCACATTTAGAGATGTGTGCGGTGAAGGAAGGCAGAGCTCTAGCTCCTACAGCAGTTCTCCAGGCTGAGAGCTGCTCTCCTTCCCTCGTCCCAACACCAGCCCCCTCTGCTCTCCCCAGGATGGAAGACAATGCCTGACATCCCAGGCACTTCTAAGCACAGACCTGGGGGAGCTCAGCAGAGCAGATCCAGAGAGTCCGCTGACTGCCTGCCTGCCCTTGTTACGTGCAGGCTGGAAGGAGAGCCTCACAATGGGGTTTTGCCCCTGGGGAGCTGTGACCTGGCACATGGACGAAGCTGACTTCTGATCATTCTCACTGATCAGAGAGATCAGTCTCTGGCTCTTTCTGAGACTTTCAGGGGCAGTCTCAGAAGGAAAGGGGCCCCTGGCCCCACTCTCACTTTTCCCACCTGATTTTCCCACCAAAAACACACTCCATCAGATTAGCCTTCATCCCAACTCCAAATCACACACTAGGGAACACTTAAACATATGTCTCTTTCTTTAATCCTCTGAAGCATGTCAACAAATATAGACAGAGTGCCTACTATGTGCAGACTTGCATGCTAGGTTCTCTTGGGGGCTATAAGAGATGCACAGCATGTGTCTGGCCCTCGAGGAACCCTCCTGTAAGCAGAATGAGTTCCTATAGCGGTAACTGAAGGCAGGGGACAGTTAACTGCAGGAGATCAGAAAGGATAGATCAAGGATGCCTTCCTGAGTACTTGAAGGATAAGGGAGGATGGGAGAAGGGCTCTTCAGGAAGCAGGCACAGCAGCAGACAGGTGCTGAGAGGTGGGAAAGCCTGGGGAAGCCCTGCCTGGCTAAGCATGGTAACATTGAAGAAGTTATGGGCTATCAGCCAGAAAAGGTGGGTTAGGGCTAAAAGCAGGAGTCTCGAGTGTCAGAGACTGAGAAATCTGGACTGGAAGGAAGGGAAATGGGTGCTGTAGGCTAAGTCAAGTCAAGCAGATGAAACCAAGAAATAGCTGCATCCAAAGGTCCATTGGAACGGACAAATTGTTCATTTCATTTTCACTTAGTGTTTGGGGCCACTGTGCCTCTGACAGTACTGTAAATGGAAAGAAAACCACAGTCTGGGTCAGATAGATCTGTATTCAAGTAGTGATTCTATGATGATTTAGCTCTGGACCTTTGGGCTAGTCTTTGCGGCTGGGGTGAACTAGCTCACCTCCTTAGGTAGAAGAAGCATCGTATGTCCTCTTCTTCCAAGTCAAATTGAATCTGCCTCTGGATCTGCACTAGCAGGAAAGAAATGTATTCCCTGCAATATTTGGGGGTGAGGGATGAACATGGAGAACATGGGAATGTTCAAGAATCTCCAAAGACTTGTGTGTCCAGAGAACATGGCGAAGGGCCTCTGGTCTTTAGTCTGTCTTGGGCACCCTGAGTTCTTTAAGTCTGAGCCCTGAGGGTCCATTTGAAGGTGGAAGCCTCCATTTCCTCCATACCAAGCCTGTCACGATGATCTTTCATTATAGATCCCCAGACAGGGCAGTACAGGGTGACCGATGAGATTTGCAGGAAGCAAGCCTTTCAGTACTAAAATCCAGAAAACTAGGATGAGTTGGGCACCCTGCCTGACGCTCAGTGTCTAAACCGATGGGTGTTCACATGCTGACCCACGAGAGCCCTCGTCCACCCAGAGCTCTGTCAGTGCGCACGACCCTATCATCTCTCAAACCCAGTTCTGCTTCTTTAAACCAAAGCCTCAACCTGAGTAAGGCATTTCTTCTGAATACCTGTCAGCTTCTTTTTTGGCTTCAAAACAAAAAAATCATCAATTCCAGAAGCATGGGAGTCCAGAAGCCTGAACACACAGGCCTGATGATTCTATCCCTAGGTAAGAGGAGGAAGGTGTGGGGATAAAAGCAAAGGAACAAATTACTCATTTGTTCTTCAAAGGGATTAGTCCATCATCCAGTCTCAAAAAGTATATGGAGCATATACTCTGTGCCAGGCATTGGGCTGGATGCTTGGCATATGGTGGGGCAGAGACACACAAGAGCCCTCCCCTCACTGAACTTGCATTTTATCGTTATTCTGAACCAAGAAGCAGAAATAAATACCTCAAAAAATTATCTAGCAGCACACCTGATCTAGATAAGCCTTATCCCTAAAGTGTTTATTCTGGTACCTATACCATCCAGTTGTCACTAGGGCACCAAATGCAACAGATAATGCATGGGAAATGCTCACCATGGAGCTGCCTGGCGGGACACTGCTCAGGAGAGCTGCAGTGGCGGGCTGGGCCGCCTCAACTTGCTACCTGGAGCTACAAACTGCTTCTCTTGATTCTTCCTTCACTTTCTGCTACAGCCTTGCTGCATTTCTGAAGTCTTTAGATTATGAGCTCCACGGCCAGATTCTCTTTCAGGTTACATCTGATAATTTCCAATTCAAATGAGGAGACGCTAGGGCTCTTAAGATATGTAATGTGTTTAGGTCGCATAGTTAGGCAGAAAGTGAGCATTCGAACCCACATCTTCCAGCTCCAAACCTGTGCTCACGCACCATGTCACGCTGTCCTCCTGGCAGCTCCTCTTCCCTCGGTCCCCTGGTCTGGAGCTCTCCTGTTAGAGGTTGGGGTGACAGCAGCAGAGGCTGGAGATCAAAGGGAGGGTGACTGTATTAGTCGGGGATGGTCACTGCTGCAACAGTGACCCCCCAAAATCTCTGTATCATAACTCAGTAGAAGTTTATTTCTCCTAGAGTCTCTCCAATAAGGATTCATACAATCATTCAGAGCTTTCTCTGAATCTTCTAGGGCTTCTATGTCTGCTGCATACAACCTACTGATGGGAAAAGAAAAAGGGCCCAAAGGATTATACCGGGGATTCTTAATGGGCTAAGTTCAGAAGTGGACCCACATTCTATCGGCCAAATCTCAGTCACATGGCCACACCTAACAGCAAGGGATGCTGGGAAATGTAGTGAAGGTGTGCATCCCTGAGGAAAAGGCAGTGGGGTTTAGTGAACATCCAGAAGTCCTTGCCAGGGTGAGCCATTGGATTTTAATGGCAGCAATGTCCTAGAGACTATCAGCTCTTGGAACACTCCATCCACAAAATGGAAGTCTCCAGAGACAGGTTCCTTTGCAGGATTGCTGTGAGGACTAGAGATGCACACAGAGCTCCCGGGCCACAGTTGCTGAAGAGACACAGCAAGGTGGGGTGACACTGATATGACCTCAAGCTCCTGTTACCAGTTCCAGGTCACTGGCCAAGTCTGATGTTCTTTGTATGCATGGAACTACTTCTCAAAAGTATGGATGTTGGTAGCCCATTTCTGCTCATGAGAATAATAAGGAAGGTTATTCGAAATGAGTGCTGTCTCAAAATCCTAAGATAAATGGGCACGATTTGCATTCAGAGAAAGGGATCGTGAACACACAACAAACATATTGTTGGGAGAAGAGCAGAGGAGTGCTAAGTGAGTGCCTAGAGAGAGACCATACTTCCCTTCCAGTAGCTGCCTGGGTGTACCCTCAGTGGGCCTCTACCACGTGACCCATTTCTGGAAAACTGCCAAGAGCTAGGATTTTTGAAATTTTAATGTTATTTTAAAGATTAAGGCAGTGGTTCTCAAACCTGGCTATATATCAGGATCACTTGAGGAAATTTTCAAAAATACAGAAGGAAGAAGTCCCCAAAATCTGAATTGCTTTAAATTTCCCAGATTCTGAGGCAGTCAGATTGGCAGTGTTCCATTAACCTCATTACTATCTTTGAATAGTACATTACTATCTTTGAATAATATCTTAATGTATTCAAAGAAATCCTGAACATCTTTTTAACATACCTATTTATCTACTTTATAATTTGTTAAATAAAGCAGACCACCACCCTCCTTTATAATACTTTTCTGAGTGTTGAACTGTATAAGCAAAGGCACTATAATGTTAAGTACAGACACTTTACATTTGACAGATAAATGCTTGAATGCAGACATGGGGTGGGACAGAACCAAAACAGTTCTACTAGGTTGAGCAATTAACATTCACTCACTCAGCCAATGAGCTGACAAATTATTGAGCCATTTGCCAGGTACTGTGCTAGGTTCTAAGAATATAAACACGAATAGGAAATAGTTCTTATATTTCAAGAACACAAAGAAAAATAAAAAAGCAATGCCCAGGCTTGCTTCCTATAAGTAACCAGCACAATGGCTCCTGAAATTGTAAGCTTGTAACATTTTATTGGGAGAAAATGCAGCTCCATAAGAAAGGACCATAGTTCTGCTCTCTTAACCACATTTCACTCCCCTGGAGTTCATTTGTTTATTTCACGGTGAATAGCCTCATTATTCACTGCAAAGAATAGAATATAATGCCATATCAAAGGCCACCTCCTCCAGGAAGCCTCTCCCAATCACTAGAGCCAAAACTAATAGTTTCCTATGTGTTTTACTTACTTTGGGTCATACCTTATCCTTGCATACGTATTTTAATGTGATGACAATGTAATGTTGACTTGTTGTTATGCTGTTTTCTTTAAAATATTTTCAGGGAAAAAAATCCACTTAAGTATGCTAGACATACAGTTCTCTTTCCCCAGACCTGAGTACCAACACATGAGATGCCTGCACACTCAGCTACCGCATGTTCTGCACCATATTGCAAATGCTGGCCACAGGGAAAGGGTGCTACCATGCTACCTTGAACTTAGCGCCTCCTGCAGGGGTCTGGCTTTGCCAACATATCCTTCATCTCTGCCACTTGTTTTATGTTTATAGATCAACAGTTTTGACACATAATGACTGAGAAAATGTCTGCAAACTATAGCACCAGAACAAAGTACACAAAGAGTAACATGATGTATGTTGAAAGGTAAATTTGGGGGCAGCTTGAGAACTCTTCAGGGAAATGGCCATGGATAAGAAAACAGGGTCAAAGTCAGAAGACAATTAAAGATTCATGGGAGTTCTTTGACATAATGAGGGGCCTAAAACATCCCTGTCGTCTGAGAGGGCTGCCAGAAAATGCATGAATGGACCCAAAGGAACGCTGCAGATCACAACTTCAGAGAATTGGGAGGGGAGAGAGGAGCCACTTGCCAATGGACAAAAGGGAGAATGGGATTCCACAGGATGGTGCTATAAATCACCCATACAGCTCTGACTCCATTAGAGCTCCCGTTTCCAAGAGGGCATGGACCTTGTCAAAACAGGATAGGCAGGATTATCTTATTTTTCCTACAGAACTGTAAACTCTCTCAACACAAGATTCTATGGCTCATTCATACTTGACTTCCTAGGGAATCTACGATGGAGTCATGCCACGAAAATGAATGAATGAATGAATTTCTCAATGAAACTGTACACTCATTTTCTCAGACATATCACTCAGAAAAATAAGCAACACCTCACAAGTTCTGAGCACAGGTCATTTTTGTCAGCAATTTTCTAAGTGTCAAGACATCCTTGAAGGAGACCTGTCAGACAAAGAATGTTGAGCTGGTGATGAATTAGGCTCAGGATGGAGCCAGAGGCTCAAGCTCTTCACAGTCTGACTTTCAGGGAGCAGAGAGAACCTGATAGTCTCTCGGTTCCCATTTAGGCCTCACATTCAGTTTAATGAATAAGAAGAATTAGGGGAAATGTAGGGCTCCTCCCAGTCAGAGAACAGACTGTTCTGGAAGTTCTGAGGAGATGGTGGGGGTCAGGGTGGAGGAAGGAGGTGGGAGTTGCTGCCAGTTAATACACATCAGATGGGTTGAGACTTCCCAAAAAGACATTAGGACTCACCAACCCTTTCCACAGCTCCGCAAGCAAGAAATCGTGTGTAATTGGTTTAGATGAGGTGTCTTGGAAAACCAGGCTGGAGAGCACGCTACCCACGGAGAAGTAAGCACACACTCACAGACAGTTACATCCTGAAGTCATGCACATCCAGGGTGTCGGGGAAATTCAGCATGATGGCAAGGGATTCTTCATGTCAAGGCAGGACGTTGCTGTATTTGCTCCTAAGAGGCTGCCTCCCCATGTTCACATTTGCTCTCCCTAGTCTAGGGGCGAGGCTGATGTGAGATAGGAGACATCCTGTACCAAGAAACCCGGAGAAGAGATTCAAAAACTCTTCCTTCCTCACCTGGGCAATGTAGGGGAGTTACAAAGAAAGCACCACACCACAAGACCCCTGACAGGGCGTTTTCCCCACCTTCCAAGAGGAAGGAAGCAGAGGAATGGCGGTGAGTCTAGTCTGGTCCAGGTTTCTTATGTTTGATTTACCTCTCACAGAGAGACAGAGCAGAGGAGAGAGACCAACACGGGCCATCTTTGCTGGAAACTGTGTGATTTTAGTAGGGTATAAAGTGATAGAGTGAAATGTTATTACTATAACAACTGACATCACAACTGCTCTTTGGAGAGCAACTATCTTTACTCAGTAAATACCCTGATAAGCAGCTTAGGACAGAGAGTGAGACATTGAGCAAAATAAATAGATAGATGGCTGTTGTACATGAGATGAAAGGAATTTGGTTTCCGGCTGAAAGATGGAAGGGTGGAAGGAAATATGGCACAGAATGAGCCTCCGTCTGTACTTGGAATGACAGTGTTTGTGAAGCCCCTGAGTGGCCGAGCACCCAGAGACATTTTTAACAGTGAGGACAGATTCCGGTTCAATTTCAAGTTTGTACTGCTACAATTTAAAGTCCTCTTTTTATATCCCCAGACTCCTTATTAAAATCAACTAATCACAAAAATTGCTTTGATAAGTAGAAACTACGGCATTGAAGAGGAGGCTTACATTTCATATCTAGGTTGACATTTTGTGAATTGAATTTTGTGTTTAGGCTGATATTACGTGAAACAGTAACAGCATAAAGGGGACAATGAGATGACCCATAAATGGAGGAAGCAAGAGTTTAGAGCCAGTGCTAAAGAGGAGAGAGTAATTCCCGTAGAAATTCACAGTAATCCTGGGGAAGCTTTTACCTTACATGACATGTGAAATTAGAGATTTGATCCAATCTCATCTAGATCTCAAGAAGAGAGGACCCAGCTGACATCAAGGTTACAGACTAATAACAAAAGTCTGCACAGGCTGGGGTTCTCTTGTTCAAGTCTACTCACCATTTTGTAAACTCTAGGTCTCACCTTCACTTCCATCAAGGTCTCCCCAAATCTTTCTAGAATTGCGTCAGGTGCATGTTGCCCACGTATGTAAGAATAAGGACTACCTGCCTTCCCTCAGTGACCCTCACTTCTTCTCCTTCCCTGTTTGTCCTGTGGGAGTACCTTTCCACTGGCTGCTGGCCTACATCTTACTACAGGTGTTGCTTCCAGTTGCCATCCACCCCTCCCCTGACTAAGCTGCACTCCAGTGAAGTCAATCATCTCTCCAAAGTGTGGTGATCTCACATGTTTTGATTATCTATTTCTGTGTAATGAGCCACCCCAAAACTTAGTAGCTCAAAAAAATAACAGCATATTATTTCTCATGATCCTGTGTATGGATTGTTTCTTCTGCTTCAGTTGATTGGGGGGGCACTAGGATAACCGGATGATCAAAAATGGCCTCATTCCCAATGGCTGGATATTAATGCTGGATGTAGGCTGGAAGCCCAGTTAGGGCTATTGACTGGGGGCTTTTGTTTCCCTCCAATTTGTCTCACCACATGGTTTCTTGGGATTGCTCATGGTATGGTGGCTGAGTTCTAAGAAAGGGGATAGAAAAAGCTAAAGATCTTTTAAGGTCTGGCCTCATAGCACCATCTCTATCACGTCCTATTGGTAAAGTCCAAGAGGAGGGAAAATAGGCTCCACTTCTTGTTGGGAAGAATAGAATGGCAAAGGGAAGAAGAAAGTTGTAGTCACCTTTAATCTACCACTCCCCCCACACTTGCACTTGCTCTCTCTCTCTCTCTCTCACGCACACACACACACACTCCTTATATTAAATCCCAGAGTACCCTCTACTTCCATCCTCATGCAGAGTCTGTATGAGAACCCCTTGGTCTATTCTATCGGCAGCTCCCTAATCCTTAGAAACAGGTCCAGGAGAGTCTGGTAACAGGACCAGTTTTCTGAATTAATCGTTCCCCAACAAGCAGTCTCCTCCCCAAACTCCCTTGCCTTTCAGTCACTCACCCTTCCTCCTATCATGGGGCTGGTGTGTTCTTTTGAAGCTTTCATTTCATTGGCTTACTCAAAAAACTAAGTTCACCTTAATCAGAAAGATATGAATGTGCCATCTCTGATAAGAGGCTAACTGTGAAATGTCTCTACTACTTATCCAGCATTGGCATGGAGATGACAAGATCTTCAAAGTGTCATGATAGCTGTAAATTACTGGAAGCTCCCCAACTGCAACTCAGTGCAGCAATTCTGCTCTCTGAAAGCCTCTGCCCCCTCCTGCCCTGGGTAGGATTTGTGTGACATTTCTCCAGGAAGCTCCCAATTGACTTAATGCCTTAGGAGAGGGGAAAACAATCTTAACTTGATGATGGCAAAGGCCTCCAGGATCTTATAGGTCCTCTTTAGCATATGAAAGTTCTTTTGAAAGCCTCCCTTTCCCCCCCCCACCCCCAATTCCCAAGTGTATAATCAGCCACACCTCACAAGCCAGTGTAACCCCTCTTTCTGCCCACCGGTGTTGTTGCCGTCCTTCAATAAAACCACCTTTTTGCACCAAAGACATCTCAAGAATTCTTTCTTGGTGGCAACTCCCAACTTCACTCCACCAAAACTCGCCTATGTTCTGAAACTACATCAAGCCTGCCTTTCCCTCCCACTGTCCCATTCTCACCACCATTGAATCTATATTTCCTTCTGACTCCCTTGATGGATATTCTCAAGGGAATTCCAGATCTTCTGAAATCTGCTTTCTCAAATTTCATTTCTTATTTGCTCTGCAATTCTAGCACTTCTCAATCTGTGGCCCCTTCCCTTGACAGGGGCTGGCCACCCTTCAATCCTTAAATGCTTTCTTCGTGTTCACAAGTCCTGAAGGCCCCTGACTTCCTCATTTCCTGTGGCAAATCGTTCTGAGGTGACCTGACCAGTTAATGTGATTTCCTTATGTGCCTCACTCACCGACCTACAGAGAAGCGAAACCTCTGGCTCAGCCTGGCTTCCAGTCATCTGTTTCAAATTGCATCGGTCCCCATATTAGCCACAGGCTTCGGTTTCACAGCCTGGGATGAGCCGTCTAGGGAGACTGGCTTCCCCGCCTTCCCCAACACCTCCACCCTGAGAGGAGCTGTCATGGATATCCCTTCACATTGATAGTTTTCTTTTTAATATTTATAAACAAGAAAGTATTTTTCTCTCCCCCACTTGAAATGTATATATTCATTCATTAAAAGGCATTGACATTGCTGAGGTAATGGCCTGCCGGCAGATTTACAACAGGAACTATCTCACTGCCTGCAGGCCTGTGCATTTTAATATAATTAAAAGGCTTCTGTTTGGAATCTTAGCTAATTAATATTCATGCTTTCCTCCTTCCACCTGCCATTCCCAATTTGCTGTCTTTTAGGAGATTGATCGTGGCCCAATTAATCCCACCACCAGTCAAAGCAAGCAGGCAGGGGAAGAAAGGGAAAAAATGTCATTGCTGTGTTGGCTTCTTAATGAGAAAAAAGCATTTTAATTAATGGAAATAGTCTCTTGGTTTAGGAGGAAAGTTGAGGAAGAGTCTCTACAAACCTGGGAATTTGGTAGGAATGGAAGAGTTGATCAGGGATTGTAGATAAAGTGCTCACGCTGGAGTGAGTTCAATTTATTATTCTTTTTTTTTTTTTTTTTTTTTGACAGAGAGAAATCACAACTAGGCAGAGAAGCAGGCAGAGAGAGAGGAGGAAGCAGGCTCCCCACGGAGCAGAGAGCCTGATGCGGGGCTCGATCCCAGGATCCTGGGATCATGACCCGAGCCGAAGGCAGAGGCTTTAACCCACTGAGCCACCCAGGCGCCCCTCAATTTATTATTCTTTAAGAGCTTTCACAAGTTTTCTGTGCCAGAAATCACAGAACAGAAACTTGAAGAAGCAGGTAATGGATTTTTTCCTTTCTTTCTTTCTTTCTTTCTTTCTTTCTTTCTTTCTTTCTTTCTTTCTTTTTCTTTCTTTCTTTCTCTTTCTTTCTTTCTTTCTCTCTTCCTTTCTTTCTTTCTTAAAGATTTTATGTATTTATTTGACAGAGAGAGAGATAGACAGTGAGAGAGGGAACATGAGCAGGGGGCATGGGAAAGGGAGAAGCAGGCTTCTTGCGGGGCTCAGTCCCAGGACCCTGGGATCATGACCTGAGGCAAAGGCAGATGCTTAACAACAGACTCACCCAGGAGCCCCAGATTTTTTTTTTCCTTAAGTAAAATGAAGTGAAAATGGTGATGAAAGTTGTCACTATTCAGTACCTGAGAAAACCATCCACACAAATAAAAGTGGTTCACTTTCTGGGACCTTTGAGAGCCAATCAGATTCCTACACATAGTCACATGATCACTTGCTTTTCTTTGCTTCTGCCAGCCTTTAACACCAAAGCTTACAAATGGAAACTGTTTTGCCTTTAAAAAAAAAAATAGGGGTACCTGGGTGGCTCTGTCAGTTAAGCACTAACTCTTGATCTCAGCTCAGGTCTTGATCTAAGGGTCATGAGTTCAAGCCCTGTATTGGGCTCCATGCTGGATGTGGAGCCTGCTTAAAAAAAAAAAAGACTAGAGAAGGGGCCATGAAAAGTGATGAGGATAAGGGTATTAATGATTAAACTTTCCTCAGATCCCTGAAAGCAGACAGAGGGGAGAAATAAGCTTTCTCTACTTGACTTCAAAGCATAGACGTGGGAATCTTGGCAGCATTGTGAGGACATGTTCAATAGCCATGGACCAGAGCTTGAGGGACACATGAAGAAAGAGATGGCTCTAGGGCTCTGCCTTCCCCACTCAGTCGCTCTTCCCAGTCCTGAGCGCCTCAAGCGCATGTGCTCTAGTGAAGAGAGTGAGCCCAAGGAAAAGTCTCTCAAGAAGAGTGCCTCACACTCAAGCTGGCTGACATTGGCCAGTGGCTTCTTCATATGAGTCTCAACCATAAAATGGGACAATGATGTCACTTTCAGAGGACTGTTGTGAGGACTTAGTGAGAAAAAGGCTTGAAAGTGCCCTGTGTGAGGCTCAGTAAAGAGTCATTCTGGGGGCGCCTGGGTGGCTCAGTGGGTTAAAGCCTCTGCCTTCGGCTCAGCTCATGATCCCAGGGTCTTGGGATCGAGCCCTGTGCCGGGCTCTCTGCTCAGCAGGGAGCCTGCTTCCTTTTCTCTCTCTCTGCCTGCCTCTCTGCCTACTTGTGATCTCTGTCTGTCAAATAAATAAATAAAATCTTAAATTAAAAAAAAGTCATTCCGGTTGTGTATGGAACAAAGTGCTGAAGTGACAGCTACTCCATGTTAGCGTGAAGACCACTTTCCCAGAAGGAATGAAGGAAGACAGGGAGAAGAGGAACACATTCTCTTGGCCACACAAATGTTTAAAAAGTGCCAAAAGCCACAGTGGAGTTCATCACATTGAAGCTGGTCTCATCGGTACACTGGGCATTAAGAACGGAACAAAGAGAGGTTAGGGAAACAAGACAAAAATAAACCAAAAGCACTGGGTTTATGCAACAGGTACATGTAGTTTGTACTCTTGATGAGTCACCAGTCTGAGAAATCTGTTCAGGTTCAGCAGGAGATCCACGAACAGGCTACAGCTTAATTTTCCTTTCATCACAGTTGCTCCCATAGTGAGCTTGTGGCTTTTTACCTTTTCAAAAAATGTCTGAGCAATCACATCCTTCTGGATAAGATCACGTAGGGACTGTATTGCTGACCCATCCAACCAGAATGCCCTCTTACAGTTCCCAGCTATCAAACTCCCACTCATGCTTCAGGGCAGCTAAAGTGTCCCCTCCTCTGAAAAGCCATCCTCATTAACCTAGTCAGAACTAATCATCTCTCTGGCGCTAAGTGGCTCAGTTGGTTAAGCAACTGCCTTCAGCTCAGGTCATGATCCCGGAGTCCTGGAATCGAGTCCCACGTCGGGCTCCCAGCTCTATGGGGAGTCTGCTTCTCCCTCTGACCTTCTACCCTCTGGTGCTCTCTTCCACTGTCTCTCTTTCAAATAAATAAATAAAATCTTAAAAAAAAAAAAAGAACTAATCACCTCTTACTTGGGATCCCCAAAGAATATTCCTGCTCCATTCACATTTGCCACTAAAGTCTATCTCAATTAATGATGAGGATGTTTGCTAACAGTCATAGAAGACATTCCAGGTACCAAACACTGTGCTCAGTGTTTTATGACCACTAGCTCTGTTAATCTTTGAAGGTGTATTTTTTTTATTCTCCCCATTTTATTGATGAGGAAACTAAAGTTTAGTGAATATCACGACTACTTTGCCCCTGGTCACAGAGCTGCTGAAACAAGTTTAGGACCAATGCAGTCAGACTCCAAAGACCCCAGGTTCTTATTCATGGTTGTCTCTTTAGCAATGCTTAATATACATTAAGAGCTCAACAAAGATTCACACACAGAATAAGGATCATTTTGATGGGATATGGAAGCACAACCGATCCAGGAGGCCAGTCTGAAATGGGCAAAACCTACTACAGACATGCATCAGAGGAAGCTTTCTGCAGTCTGTCGTCATTGCCACCATATTCCCACAGAGCCTTCTCTTTGGTCCTAGCCACACCTAAGACTTTATACAAAGTCCAAACATTCCTTGAAATAGATTGAAACTGGGAAGGAGGTTGTGAAAAAACAAGTTTCAGTCTTATATTTTGTCCAAATGTTATTTTTGGCAGTGAAACAGAGGTTGAGCCTAAATGACTGGAAGCTTGAGGGGGTTTCCCTACTGAGGTTTTGACTTATGCCAAATCCATAAGGTGAAGAGAAAGACTCCAGAGGCTGACCCAGGTTAAGGTATGAAGGATCAAGGCATATCTTGTGGTTTAAGACAGTCATCCATAAAACTGTGGTAATAAACCTTTCTTGCCCATTCATGTGGAGATCCACATGTGTGAGAGCCCTTGGTGCAAGTATGCCATGCTTGTTGGAGAGAGTTGTTAACAGCTGTGTCTCCTCCCAGATGTGCTCATTTCGGTTGCCTGTCTTTAACTGAGCCTTGGGAAGATGCTTGAAATGCACCGTCTTCCTACTCCTATGCTCCCAGCAGGAAGTGGACAGCTATATATCAGAAAATACAGTATGCAAATGAGAAGGGAGTAATGTAAAGGTTTCTATAGATCTTTCAGCAAAGAACTATGAAGGCAAAATAGCTCGTAGAGTTCACCTTTCTCCTTTTGGAGATGAGAAAATTGAGGTCAGAGTTAGGGAGTTTGTGGAATGAGGGATTGGCCAACTGGACCAACATAACATGGCAGATTCACAGAAGAGGCAGGATGGGAACTCAGCTCTTCCAGCTTCTACTGATAGATTGCTGTGATTTCTTTTCTCAAAACATAGGTTGTGTTTTCTATTTCAATAAATGTTTCATTCAGTAAGAAGTTAAGGGGGAGAACTTGTGAGGTTAAGAGAGAAGAGGTATATCTTCCCTTTGAAACAGATGAAGAGCCAGGGAAACACTTTGTTGCTGGTAGTAAAAAAAAAAGGGGGGGGGGGCGCCTGGGTGGCTCAGTGGGAGCCGCTGCCTTCTGCTCAGGTCATGATCTCAGGGTCCTGGGATCGAGCCCCACGTCGGGCTCTCTGCTCAGCGGGGAGCCTGCTTCCTCCTCTCTCTCTGCCTGCCTCTCTGCCTGCTTGTGATCTCTCTGTCAAATAAATAAATAAAATCTTAAAAAAAAAAAGATGGGGGGTAAGAAGAAATTTCATTTGAAAATTTAGAAAAATATGAGCAAATAACGATTTATCCAACAAGCTAAAGAATATGGGAAAAAATAAGTAAGATCATTCACAATTCATGGAAGGATCCTCTCATGCTTAAATCTTGAAATTGCAAAAGTTCCTTAGCCTCCTGAGAAAGATCTGGTGATACTGAGTTGCTCTTATTCATTTGTACAGAGACTGAAATGTCAAGGTTCCATTATGTTTTAATAGGGTTTTTTAAACTATTTTGACCAATTTTACTGAAGAATTTCCATAAACTAAAATGCCCGTTTTAAATGTATAGTTTAATGAGTTTGACAAATATAAATATGAGTGTGTGCATTTACATATATATATATATATATATATATATATATATATATATATCAGTATAATAAGCACTATAATAAAAACATAGACTATTTCCATTTCCCTAACAATATCCTTCATATTCCTTTGTAGCCTTTATATTCAAGTCCTCTACTCCTTGTTCCATCCAACCAATGACCTATTTTCTACTCCTTTATATTGGTTTTATCTATTCTTCAACTTCTTTTGAATGGAATGATAGCATAAGTACTATTTTATATCTGTCTTCTTTCACTTAACATGTTTTCGAGAGTCCTCTATGTTATTGCACATATTAGTAGTAGTTCATTTCTTTTTTGTTGTGAGTGGTGTTCACTGTATGGACATATCACAGTTTATCACCCAATGATAGATATTTGGGTTATTCCCAGTTTGAGACTTACGATTTGAGACTTAGGATTTGGGTTGCTATGAACATTCATGTGCCTCTCTTCATGTGGACATTTTTTCTTTTCTCTTGAAATGGGATTATTGAGTCATATGATAAGTATATGTTAAACTTCACAAGAAATTGCCAAATTGTTTTCCAAATTGTTTGTAACATTCTGCATTCCCATCAACAGTGTATGAAAGCTCCAGTCGCTCTACAGTCTCCCCAACACTTAATGTGGTCATTTTTTACAATTTCAGTCCTAGAAGAGTTGTAGTGTTATGTCATTGTGGTTTTAATCAGTTTTCTTGATGAGAAATAATATTGAGTATATTTTCTTGTGATATTGGCCATGTATGTACCTTCTCTTGCAAAGTGATACAGAATATTTTGCTTCTTTCAATTGAGCCACCTTTATTCTTCCTATCAAGTTATAAGTGTTCTTTATATATCCTGGATACAAGTCCTTTCCTGATATAGATACTGTGAGCATTTTCTTCCAATCTGTGGCTTTTATTTTACTTTCACCTTTTAAAGAAAAGATTTAAATTTTAATTTTTTTAATTTTAAATGTTCATAATTTATGTTTTATGCTTTATATATCAAAAAATTATCTGAAGGTCATGGAGATGTTTCTCCTATTTTTCTCTGGAGGTTTTAAGTTTTATCTCTTAATATCAAGGTCTATGATCCATTTCAAGTACATTAATGTTTATTATATAAAATATATATGCAGAAAAAGCATTTGACAAAATACAACATCCATTCCTGATTAAAACTCTTCAGAGTATAGGTATAGAGGGAACATTCCTCAATATCATAAAAACTATCTATGAAAAGCCACAGTGAATATCATTATCAATGGGGAAAACCTGAAAGTTTTTCCCTTAAGATCAGGAACATGACGGTGATGCCCATTCTCACCACTATTGTTCAACATAGTGCTAGAAGTCCTAGCCTCAGCAATCACACAACAAAAAGAAATAAAAGGCATCCAAATTGGCAAAGAAGAAGTCAAACTCTCCCTCTTAGCAGATGACATGATACTTTATGTGAAAACCCAAAAGACTTCACCCCCAAATTACTAGGACTCATACAGCAATTAAGCAATGTGGCAGGATACAAAATCAATGCACAGAAATTAGTTGCTTTTCTATATGCTAACAATGTAACTGTAGAAAGAGAAATTAAGGAACTTATTCATTCACAATAGCAACAGAACCCATAAGATACCTAGGAATAAACCTAACTAAAGAGGTAAGGGATCTATACTCTAGAAACTACAGAACACTTATTAAAGAAACTGAGGAATACACAAAAAGATGGAAAAATATTCCATGCTCATGGATTGGAAGAATAAACATTGTTAAAATACCTATCCTGCCCAGAGCAATTTATACTTTCAATGCTATCCCTATTAAAATACTATTGACATTTTCAAAGAGCTGGAACAAACAATCCTAAAATTTGTATGGAACCAGAAAAGACATTGAATGGCCAAGGGAATGATGAAAAAGAAAAACAAAACTGGGGGCATCACGTTGCCTGATTTCAACCTATATTACAAAGGTATGATCACTAAGACAGCATGGTATTGGCACAAAAGCAGACACATAGACCAATGGAACAGAATAGAGACTTCAGAAATGGACCCTCAGCTCTATGGTCAACTAATTCCTGATTTGACAAATCAGAAAAAAATGTCCAAAGGAAAAAAAGACAGTCTCTTCAATAAGTGGTTCTGGGGAAAATTGGACAGCTACATAATAGAAGAATGAAACTGAGCCATTCCCTTACACCATACACAAAGATAAACTCTAATGGATGAAATACCTCAGTGTGAGACAGGAATCCATCAAAATCCTAGAGGAGGGGCACCTGGGTGGCTCAGTGGGTTAAGCCACTGCCTTTGGCTCAGGTCATGATCCCAGGGTCCTAGGATTGAGCCTCACATTGGGCTCTCTGCTCAGTGGGGAGACCACTTCCCCTCCCCTCTCTCTGCCTACCTCTCTGCTTACTTGTGATCTCTCTCTCTGTCAAATAGATAAATAAAATCTTTTTAAAAATTTAAAAAAAAATCCTAGAGGAGAACATAGGCAGTAACCTCTTCGACATCAGCCACAGTAACTTTTTTCAAGACAAAGAGAAGTGAAACAAAAGCAGAAATGAACTTTTGGGACTTCATCAATATAAAAAAGTTTTGGCACAGCAAAAGAAACAGTCGACAAAACTAAGAGGCAGCCCATGGAATGGGAGAAGATACTTGCAAATGACATTACAGATAAAGGGCTGATATCCAAGATCTATAAAGAACTCCTCAAACTCAACACTCAAAAGACTGATAACTCAGTCAAAAAATAGGCAGAGAATATGAACACACACTTCTCCAAAGAAGACATACAAATGGCTAACAGACACATGAAAAAATGCTCAACATCACTAGCCATCAGTGAAATACAAATACAAATCAAAATCACAATGAGATACCACCTTACACCAATCAGAATGGCAAATAGTAACAAAACAGGAAACAACAAATGTTGGTGAGGATGTGAAGAAAGGGGAACACTCTTACACTGTTGGTGGAAATGCAAGGTGGTATAGCCACTTTGGAAAACAGTATGGAGGCTCCTCAAGATGTTAAGAATAGAGCTACCCTATAACCCAGCAATCACACTACTCGGTATTTACCCCGAAGATATAGATATAGTGAAAAGAAGGGACACATGCACCCCAGTGTTCACAGCAGCAATGTCCACAATAGCCAAACTGTGAATGGATAAAGAAGATGTGGTACACATATATAATGGAATATTATTCAGCCCTCAAATGATGAATACTGATCATTTGCATCAACATGGATGGAACTGGAGGGGATTATGCTAAGTGAAATAAGTCAAGCAGAAAAAGACAATTATCATATGGTTTCACTTATATGTGGAACATAAGTAATATCACAGAGGACCACAGGGGAAGGGAAGGAAATCCAAAGGGAAAGAAAACAAAGAGGGAAATGAATCATGAGAGACTATGGACCCTGGAAAACAATCTGAAGGTTTCAGAGGGGAAGAGGGTGGGAGGAGGGGTAACAGGGTGATGGGTATTGAGGAGGGCACATGTTGTGTTGAGCACTGGGTGTTATACTTAACTAATGAATCATTGAACACTGCATCAAAAACTAATTATGTACTATACAGTGGCTAACAACAATGGCTAATAAAAAATAGGAAAATAAATAATAAAAAATAAAGTATATATATATTTATTATATTTATATATATTATATAAAGTATATAAATGCTGACTTTTTTCCATGTGAATATTAGTTCCAGCATAATTTGTTGAAAAGATCGTCCTTTCTCCTGTTGAACTTCCTTGGTTCCTTTGTCAAAAGCAATTGACTATATATGTCGCAAATCTTCATCTGGACCATTTTGTTTCATGAACTGTCCTTACATGAATATCACACTGTCTTGAATTCTGTAGTTGTGTAGTAACAACTGAAATTATGTAGTGCAAGTCTTTACCTACTTCATTTTACTTTTTCAAAAAATTTTTGGCTATTCTAGGCCTTTTACATTTCCATATAAATTGTAGAAGGACTATGTCAACTTACACAGAAGAGAACCATGATTGGGACTGCACTGAATCTGCAGATGAAAGTAGGGGAGATGTGATTTACATACAAATGCTGAGACTTTTAATTCATAAGCATGATATACCTCTCAACTTTTTAATTTCTCTCATCAATCCTTCATAGTTTTCATTCACAAATATTGAAGATAATTTGTTAAATTATTCTTAAGTATTTTATGATTTCATGGTTTTTTGTTACTACAGTAGTGGTATTGCTTTTTGAGTCCATTTTTCTAATTATTTGTAGCTCGTATGAATAAACACAACTGGTTTTGTTATCAATCTTGTATCCTGTGACCTTGTTAAATTTACTTATTTGTTCTAATAACTTTTTATTTTCCATATTACTTAGGGCTTTCTATAATACCATTGTAATGGTTTACTAGGTCTGTTATAACAAATGCCACACACTGGGTAACTTAAACAACAGAAATAAATCTCTCACAGTTCTGGAGATTAAGGTATCAGCAGATTTGTTTTCTTCAGGAGACTCTCTCCTTGGTTTAAAGATGGAAACTTTCTGCTATGTCTTCGCATGTTGCTTTCTTTACGTATGCAAGCTCCTGGTGTCTCTTTGTGTCCAAATTTCCTCTTCTTAAAGGACACTGGTCTGACTGGATTGCAGTCCACCTTAATGGTCTCATTTTAACTTAATCACTCTTTAAAGGCCCTGTCTCCAAATACAGTCACAGGGCTGGGAGCTGAGGGCTTCAATACACAAATTTTGAGGGACACACTCAGCCCATAACAACCATCAGGTTATCCACAAATAAAATACATTTTCTTCCTCCAGCCCATAGTAACCATAATGTTATCCAGAAATAAGAACATTTTCTTCCTCCTTTCTAACTGTGTGCCTTCTATTTCTTTTTCCTGCCTTATAATACCAGCCACGACCATCAATAACATGTTAGATAGAAGTGGTGAGAACAAACTTTCTTGACTTGTTCCCAGTCTTAGGTGGAAAAGTATTTACTTGCTCCCCAATTAAGTATAACATTCACTGAAGGTTTTTGTATATGTCCCATTAAGTCAAGTTGAGAAAATGTACTTCTATTCCTAGTTTGTTGGGGGGTTTTGATCATGAACAGGGGTTGCATTTTTTTCAATTGCTTTTTCTGTATCATAAACCTGGTAACACACCTTGTTCTGAATTTTATTTTTTCTGATATCAATATAGCAGGTGGAATGGTCATTTGATTAGTGTCTTTAAGGTATATCTTTTTCCATCCTTTTACATTTAACCTATTTGTGACTTTATATTTAATGTTGACTTTCTGTAGATAACATAAGAAGAACAAGAACAATTAGTTCTTGTCATTTTATCCATTCTGACAACGTCAGCCCTTTAACTGAAGTGTTTAGAGTTCACATCTAATATGATTGTTGATATGGTTAGGCATTAACTGACTATCTTGATAGTGTTTTCTATTTGTCCCATTAATTCTTTCTTTTTTCCCCCTATTATTCTGCCTTCTTTTGGATTAAATATCTTTTCTGATTAGATTTTATTACTATTATTGGCTTATTAGCCACACCTCTATGCTTTTTAGTTTTTGGTTTGTGCATATGCATGTGTGCTGCTTCTTGGGTTTAAAACATACATTTTTAACTTACCACGGTCTATACCTTCAAATGCTATCACACCCCTTATGTCAGTATGCTTCCATTTCCTCCTTCCCATCCTTTGTGCTATTATGTATTTTACTTCTGCACGTATTATAAACCTCAAAATATAATATTATTTTTTGCTTTACTTGATTATCTTTTTTTAGTTTTTATTTAAATTTCGTTTAGTTAACATACAGTGTGATATTCGTTTCAGGTGTACAATATAGTGATTCAACATTTCATATAATACTCAGTATTCATCTCAGCAAGTGCATTCCTTAATCCCCATCACCTATTTCACCCATCTCCCCACCCACCTCCCCTCTGGTGACCACCTGTTTGTTCTCTATAGTTAAGAGTCTCTTTTGTGGTTTGCCTCTCTTTTTTCTCCCATGACTGTTTATAGCAGTGTTACCAACAATAGTCAAATTATGGAAAGAGCCCAGATCCATCGACTGATGGATGGCTATAGATGTGGTATATATGCACAATGGAATACTATTCAGTCATAAAAAAGAATGAAATCTTGCCATTAGCGATGACACAGAGCTAGAGAGTATACGCTAAGTGAAATAATGAGAGAAAGACAACTACCGTATGATTTCACTCATATATGGAATTTAAGAAACAAACAAATGACCCTAGTTGATTATCTTTTAAAGAAATCTTAAAATAAATATATCTGCTAAATTCATCCATATATTTGCAATTTGTAGGGCTCTTTATTTCTGCATATAGTTCTAAATTTATGCCTCAAGAATATCTTTTTAACAAACTTTATAGTTCAGTTCTTCTGGATACAAGTTGTTTTAAATTTTGTTTGTCTGAAGAGTTATTATTTCACCTCCATTTTTAAGCATTTTCATTCTAGTTTGATAGGTACTGTTGTTCACTGTTCTTATTCTGTTTTTGGTTTGGGTTTTGATTTTAGCACTTTCATGATGCTGTTCCATTATCTTCTTGTTCATACAATTTCAGATGAAAAAAATTATGGTAGTTGTTATCTTCATTCCTCTATCCATAACATGTTATTTTTCCCCTCCACCCGCTTTTTAAGATTTTCTACTTATCACTGGTTTCTACCAATTTGGTCATATAATATGTCTTAATGAGGTTTTCTTTGTGTTCAGCATGTATAAAACTCCTTAAGCATTTCAGATCTGTGGGCTTACAGTTTTCAACAAATTTAGAGTATCTTAAGCCATTATTTATTTAAATATTTTCTCTCCTCCCCTATCCTTCTAGGACACCAGTCACATATACGCTAGAGTACTTGAAATTTTTCTGAAATTACTGAGGCTCTCTCTGTTCAGTTTTTAGTTTTGTTTTTTTTTTAATCTTAATGCTTCAGTTAGAATAGTTTTTATCCTTTTATCCTATGTCTTTCCTAATTCCTTTCTCCTCAATTCATTAAATCAAATGACCAAAAACTCCACTAATAATATAACACAGCATTATGTATTTTAACAATTCACTGTTTTCTCCTTCTGCAATGTCTAATCTGCTATAAATTCCACCAAGTGATTTTTCATTTTAGGTGTTTTGTTTTTCAAAACTAAAGTTTCTATTTTTCATTTTTCTCATCATTGTTTCAATTTTTCTTTAACTAGTTATGTATATGTATAATAACTATTTAAATTTTTAATTTATTAATTCAATCATCTCTGTCATTTCCAGATGTGTTTCTTTCAACTTATTTTTTTTACTGAGTATGGATCATACTTTCCCATTTTCACATGATTGTAGTTTTTTAACAAATGCTGAACTTTGTTATTTTTATGTTGTTGAATGCCGGATTTTGTTGCCTTCCTTTAAAGAGCATTTTACTTTATTTTGACAGAATTACATTACTTAAAGATCAGCTGGATCTTTTGACAATTGTTTTTAAGCTTTGAGTAGTCTTTACTCCATGGCTAGTTCAGTCCCATTATTAAGGCATGACCCCTCTAGGGTCTCCACCAAATGGCCCAAGTTCTCAACAAGGACTCTCTGCTCTGGCTGCTCAGAATATGAATATCTTCCAGCCCAGATTTTGGGGGTATTTCTCCCTATATGTGCATAGAGAAGTCTTCAAAAACAGACCCAAGGGAATCCCTATGAATTTTCTGAAACTTTCTGTGCCACCTCTTCCTTTCCAATAGTCTGTCCTGATAGTTCCAGTAACCTCAGTCTTCCTAATCTCTAATATATACTTCTGCAACTCAGCAATTCTGCAATGCTGTTTTTGGGTTTCCCCTCTTAGAACCCAGGTAAAGAAAGGGCCTCCAGTCATAAAGTTGGGCAATCTTAGGTCCAACTCAGTTGTTTCTCTACTTTCAGAAGTGAAGCCACAGCCCAACTACCTGTTTTCCAATATCTGAAACTGTTGCCTTATGTATTCTGCCCAATTTTTTAAGATATTTATGGTGGGAAGGGAAGTCTGGACCCAGTGATTCCATCATGGCCAGAAGGAGACATTTGTTCTCAATATGTTTTTGTTTGCACAAAAATATTGATTACTTAAATCTAGGGACAAAATAGCCTAAAAGTGGTTGAAATGAATGAAAACATAATGAAATGAATAAATAGAATGAAAATGTTGTACATGTCAATGAACGCTGTGTTATATTACTAGTGGGGTTTTTGGTCATTTGATTTAATGAATTGAGGAGGAAGGAATTAGGAAAGACAGGTCATTGAAAAGCCATTTCACAATCAGAAGGACTATTTTATACAAATTGTCACATTCCTGACTATTCCTTAGGTTGCTCCCTATATCAGACAGGCTAGGTCATTATGTAGTTGCAAGAGAGCTTCCAATAGCAGTTATTTAAGGTAACAGTTTTGTTTTTCACTCAAGCTACCCATCCATTCTGGATAGGTCCATGTCATCTTCATTCCACAACCTAGCATTAGGAGTGACATCCATCTGGGACATACACACCTTTTATGAAAGAGGGAAAAGATATATAGCCCTCTATAAGAAAGCCCTTACAACTTCTGCTTTGAAATGTCACAGTTCTGACATTGCATTGACCAAAGCAAATCACAAGGCCATGCATTACTTCAACAAGTCAAGGATAGAAAATTCTTCAATAGGGAAGGCACCATAGGGAAAATTAAGACATTTTATGAATATTAATACAACCTACTATACTCCTACACACAACATCTTTGTCTTGGATTAGCTCCTAGAAAATAGCTAGACAGCATCAGAAAATGTAGCTAAGCACTTAAATGTGGCTTCCATCCTGGAAATGCACAAAGTCTAGGCTTAAATGACTACTGTGAGCTATTAAAAGAGTAAAGGGAATCTATATCTGCTAATATGTGAAGATCTCCAAAACTATGTTAAGCGAACAAAGATAAGATACAAACTATTGTTTATCATATACTTTCATTTGTGTAAAGAGGAGCATATTTTACAATCTGCATGTGTGTGTATGCATGGCAACATTCTAAAAGAATGCACAGGAAACAGATGCTTCTAAAGTAATATGCAGGAAAATGTTTCTCTGAAACAGAACATAGGAGTCTAGACTGGGAAAGCTATTCCTTTCACATAACATTTGTGCTACTTAATTTTTTTCAATGTCTTTATTATTTCCCTAATGACTCCTTAAAAATTCCCTCTTCCATGTACACTAAAGATTTTATCAGTCAACCAATTTCCCCAGCAATGTTCCAGAGCATCATAAATGGTAATGCAGAATGACCATAATAGAGATCAGAGATCAAAAATTAACTCTCACTCCTTCACAATTTCCAGAGATCAGCCTAGATCAAAAATTAGCACTCACTCCTTCACAATTTCCAGAGATCAGCCTAATGAAAAAAAGGAAAATATGAAATAAAACTTGCAAGTTACCTCCTTACATCCTGACACTGATACTGTGGGTTTTCAGCCCATGCAGATGAAAGAGATTTAGTTCATGATCTTAAAAATCATAATTTAATGCTTATTTGTGCAATTCTTTCTTGCCGTGTTTTTCTTCCTCAACAACTGCCACTGATGAGGTACTCCCGCTCCTCCTCTGGAAAGACTTTCTGCAGCATTTGCCTCCCTAGCATGGATATAATGTTCCAGAATGCTTGTGCCTAAACCTTACAATGAACAGACATGACTTTTACAAGACTTCCTCACTTTACTATTGGAAGAGGGGACTCTGCTCAAGAACAAGGTCAACTTCATGCTGGAATAATGAATATACTGATGAAAAAGCTTTTGTTCTTATTGTGAGAGCCAGGAAGTTTTAAAAATTTTTTACAATACTAAGCATCTCTTGAAATCCTTCCTTCTATATTCATGTGGGAAAGAGAAGAACAACCACCAACAATGCCTATGTCCTAGTCCTTGGATGTGTGAAAATGTCGTGTTACATGACAAATTATGGAAATAAATTATGTTAAATTATTTTAAGGCTGCAAATGGAAGTAAGATTGCTGATCAGTTGCGAAAATGGGGAAATTACACTGGATTATCCAGATGGACCCAATGGAAAGTAAGAGTTCTCAAAGCGGAACTGGAAAGCAGAAGAGGAGTTAGTTTCAGAGTGATGTGATGGAAGAAAGACCCAATTCACCATTGCTAGCTTTGAAGATGGAAGAAGACTACCAGCCAAGGCATGTGGACAGCCTCCAGAAGCTAGAAAAGACAAGGAAATTGATTCTCCCCCTGGAGCTTCCAGAAGGAATGCGCCCTGCTAAGACCAGTATAGCTCAGTGAAACCTTCATCAGATTTCTGACCTACAGAACTGTAAGGTAATGAATGTGTGTTGTTTTAAGCCACTAAGTTTGTGGTCATTTGTTGTAGCCACAATAGTAAACTAATGCAGTATGTTTATTCATCAGTGTTTATGATATAGAGCACAGGGATCTCATATTCAGGACATAAACCAGTTTTATTGACAAGCCTGGAAGAGAAACCTGAGACACAGACTCCACAGGCACACGATTAAGTCAAATCACTTTTCCTCAAAAAGACTGGAAGATGAGAAGTCCTCTGAATAAGGGTGCCTGGCTGGTTCAGTCAGTTAAGCATCTGCCTTTGGCTCAGGTCATGATCCCAGGGTCCTGGGATTGAGTCCTGCATGGGGCCTGTTTCTCCCTCTCCCTCTGCCTGCTGCTCTGCCTACGTGTGCTCTCTGTCAAATAAATAAATAAAAATCTTAAAAAAACAAAAGTCCTCTCAATAATGAAGCCACACAATTAACTTCAGACCCATGAACGGATCATGCTTCAACTGGATGCAAAATAAGTTGCGTGTAAGAAAAACAATGTAGTTATGCCATGCACAAACCTTCTATAGGGCTTAGCTATAGAGGCTGCACTGTAGTCCTACTACTTTACCCACCCTACATGAAACATACTAGGGATTTATTCATTTTTTTTTTAACCTGGAAGGTTGACAGATGCAGTATCTATTTCATCAAGGGTGAAAAAGGGCAGAGGTGGAGACTACTAAGAATGATACACACAACATTATTTAGCATAACTCAATAACAAAAAAATTTTTCCAAGAAAAAGAAAGATCCATAATTGATTATATCAATTGTATTAACCATTTCAGGGAAAGAGTAAGCGCATAAGAATGGCTGAGAATTCAACCAATCTAGCTCTCTCCTTCTAGCTATATGATAGTTGCTTGTACCATATCAAATACCACTTCCACGAATATCAGTTAAATGTAAAGAAATGCAGACAAGAATCTTGTCTGAGGTGTCATCACTTTGTCCTAATGCTCTAAACCATTCTTCTGAAAGAATGGTGTGGACAGCTAGTGTGTCTTGAATTAGATGTTAGAAGCAAAGTGGATAATAACACTCACACTTTTTTGTGGTTACTTAATAGGTCATCCCTACATTTAACTGTTAAGTGTTAGTCCTGCTTACTTTTTTTAAATAGCTACATCCAGACTTAAAAGATAACTTATACCAGAAGTTATTTGTTATGCCAGTCTATGTTCATCACTTTTTCACTCACTTATTACACAAAAGGTTGTCTTTTATTAGCAACTGTGAAGCTGCACACAGTGCATTAAATTTATAAATGAGATGTTGGCGTCACTATCACAAAAGGTTCAGAGGAAAGCTGAAGAGTATGGCATTACCATGGTGACCTGCTGCGATGGTGAGCTCCCCAGGGGGCAATGGGCCACAGAAAAACCATTAGGAAGCTCTCCTTCAGGGACATGTTGTTGTTTCTTACTTAACCACTTAAAGAATGATCTGAGCCACAAAGTCAAGGAAGCAATCACTCTTCTCTATTACAAAGAATGAAATGGGAGTCTCCGGGCTCTTCCACAACCATTTGTACGTAACCTTGAGAAAGGCTTCCCCATGTCTGGTTGGAAAATTACATTAGCAAGAGAGAAAAGGTTTTACAAATGCCAAGGGGTACAACAGTTCATTATTAGCTTGTTTGCTCCCATTTTAAGTTCCTGTAGTTTTGTGTTTCATCCATTTAGAAAGAGAGGAGGCTCTGTTTTCGGGAGGGTTAGAGAGGAGTGGCCTGAGGGACGAAGATGGAGAAGGAAGGGAGAGTGCAGCTTCACACAGAAGATTTCTGTAGCAACAACAGATTTTCTTACAAAGCTCTGTCATTCCTTGTTTGTTTGTAATTGCCATTCAAACTAAAAGAGACAAGCAAGAGAATCACAAAATTATATATAAGAAGATATTTATCAGAACCACATTAAAACTACCTTTTAAGAGATGATAGAAAAGACTATGAGAAAAGACTTTTCCATCAACTCTGGGAATTTGCTTTGTTGCTATTTCAGTGCTTTTAGCTTTTGGATTCGGTCTTACGAGTGGCTACTTATTTATTTCCTTTGTATTTTATAATATACGTGTGTATGCTGTCTGAGGCATTGAACATTTTATGATTATGAGTACAGTTGACAAGAGCCAGTTAATGCTAGCCCAGCAGCCTTCTAAGTACTAATATACTATAATAGAAAACCAATTTGTTCAGACTTTTAGCAAAGTAAAGCACATTTTTGTCAATATTTTAAGTGAGCTGGTACAGGATGATTCCTCAAGGACATTAGCCAATTAACATTGCTGACGTCAACGGTAACCATGGTTTAGATTTATGCTATCACGTATATAGGTTAGGGGAAATTGGTATTGAGTCATTATCAAAAGTGAACCCCAGCAAGAACTGGTTATATTTGATTTATTGCATGGCTACAGAATGTACCTCTAATCTAAGCCAGAAATTTTCCAAATTCATGCTGCTGGTCAAAAGAAATCTGAGATAAATAGGCATAAATTGCAATTACTAATGTAAGACAGTTTAAAGCTCATAAATCAGGCATGAACTAAGTCAGCTGGTTATGTCTATATGAATACATAGTTAGAGGTATACATTTCCTTTAGAAATCAACTTACGGTAAAAAGAAGTTTTGGAAAAAAGTACATAAGGAAAGTGAATTTTTTTTTCATTTTTTCTCCTTTCAGATCTAAAGTCACTTTTTTCTTCTGTTTAGGAATGTAAAATTATAGTATTTTGGTTTGTCTCTCATATCAGTTTTTTCTTATTTTTGAAACACTAATACCTGGAAATGAAAAAAACACATAGGAAATTTCTCTAATGGGGAGGGGACTGGAGGAGAAAAATCTGGCAAATTATCCTATTTTTACTAACAAAACCTCACAACTTTCTGTATATATATACATATTTCTAAATGTGAAATTTTTCCAAGGTGTCACTTTTCCTTTGACTCAAGTCTCAGTTATCCATGTGTATCCAAACACCTACTTATTTATCTTAGAATTCTTGTTTCTAATTAAATTTCAAAGGGGCAAACATTTCAAACCTAGAGCAGGGTGTTCTCATCTATTATTGAAAGAACATGGTGATCTCCAAATACATCCATACATACACACAGAGAGACACATCATGGACTCAGACCCATGGAAAGGTTGCAAGTGTTTGCTCAGTTACCATGAGCTAGGAGAGGGACAGTAACTACTTACAGACTTCAAAGGTTATCATCCACAAAATAAATTAAAGCATGGGTTGGCTGACTTTCCAGAAATGATAGATTGTGACAGGGCCAAAGTTGGATAATTCTCCTCCTAACAGTGGGTCTTTCCAGCCTCAGAACTCCTTTTTGTGAATTGGAGATAGGAGCAGTATGAAAGAGAGCTGATGGAAGGAGCTGTCCACCATTGTCTCCCCTTTCCAGTTGGAAGCAAGATCTGGGCTCAAAGTCAAACTTGAGCGATCACAAATATTCCACAGAACTAGAGATCAGAACATTCAAAACAATCCTGTCCTTTTACACGCTAAGATTTATTTGAATATACATCTCCTTACCCAAGGATAAGCTCAAAACAACTAGCCTAAAATGTGTGTGTCTTGCAGAGTTTTGTGTCCTCAGAGTAAGTATGAAGCAGAATCCTGAATATGCAAAGATTAAGATATTATCTATTCTAGGATCATGGCACGACTAGCCAAATACTCTGAAATTCTAATCAATTAAACTGAACCATTCTTTATTATCAATTTACTATTCTTTAAATATAAGGATTAATAAGACATAATTGAAGTTGATTTGGTACATAATTAGTTCCCCAAAATATGTGGTCCCAAAGTGATGGCTGTGAACTAGAAATCAAAAGAAATTCATTGTCCACCCTAGCAAGAAACAAGTTTTTCACTCAGCCAAGCAGTCACTTGTTCATTCATACAGTCATATCACCGGTAAGTCACCCAATGTGCCAGGGAAGACTTCCTAGCTTGATTGCCAGCTAGCGAAAGGTAATTTTAATTAGCATAAGACTCTTTAGGAGACAGCTGGTCTGAGAGCACAGCCACCATTACCATGAGCTACCCAACAAGCTCAAGAGTGAGATGACCCTGGAGGAGCTGCAAATGTGGCAGGAGGAGGAGCTTAACACAAGTCCATTCTCTGCGCTCACACAGTGAGTAAGAAATAACATGTAAGGGCTCATGAACTGTGGAAATAAAAAGGAGCTCCTGCTCTGTATGAAGGCCACTGACAAGCACTGCAACACAGGGCTGGAGAATGCGAAGGTGATGTAGACCAAAGTCCCCACGAGCAGCAAAGGTAAGAAGTCCAAGGCAGACAACGAGGACCCCTATGTCTCCAAGATGCTCCTGTGAAGAGACTCAATCATCCTGGTCCTACAGAACCCACTCACTGACGGCAAGTAGGGGGCTCCACCCTGCTGTCAGAAATCACTTCACCATCCTGCAAAGTCCTGTCCTTAGTGACGGAAGTAATACAGTCCTGTGTCTTTTCTTTCTAAATACACAAATAAATAAAATTTTGAAGGAAGAAAAGATGGAAGGGGAGGGAAAAGGGAGGGAGGGAGAGAGGGAAAGAAGGAAAATGAATATACCAGCTTAAAAGACCAAAATGTGGAAAGGACAGCCTTAGAGGTGCCTGGTACTGGGGACTTGAGTGATACTTCCTGGTATTTCTTCTTGTGATTCTTCTCTCTGCTTCTCTCTGTGTGCTGGCTTCTTTCTGAACAGCATTTCCAACAGGCATGAAGGCTGGCTACCTGTAGCTTCAGACTTCTATCCTTACAATCTCAGAAACCAAAGTTTCAAGCTCTGGTTAGAAAAACCCCAGGAAAAATCTCCTTGTCCTGGCTTGTAACAGGTACTCTCCCTGGGATGAATCTGTGGTCAACATCTTACAAGCAGTTAGAAACTCCCAGAGTAGAACATTGCAAGAAGGAAGCGGAAGAGAAGATTATTATCTCCAAGAGAAAAGAAGGCTCCTGTGCAAACACAACAGAAAATGTCCAAGCCTTCTTTCCTCTTGCAGACAATAATCTTGAAATGTTGTGTGGAAATCTATAGGGACTGGAGGGTTGTGGACAACGGCAGAACTTATGCCCCATCTAAAGGAAGCAGACCCCACTCAGGTCCATATCAATGTTGCCTTGTAGGAATGTGGGTGCCATACTGTAAGATCTTTTTTCTTTTTTTTTTAAAGATTTTATTTATTTATTATTCATTTGACAGAAAGAGACACAGAGAGAAAGGGAACACAAGCAGGGGGAGTGGGAGAAGAAGAAGCAGGAGCCTGTTGAGGGGCTCAATCTCAGGACCCTGGGATCATGACCTGAGCCAGATGCAACGACTGAGCCACACAGGCGCCCCAAGATCTTTCTTTTTCAAGAAGAGCCAGAAAGTCTGATTTTTATGTGAAATCTCTCAGTGTTGTCAGTGTTGGCTCATTATTTTTAAAAACATCATGTGGGCCAAACAAAATACAATGTTGAAAGGGATTCCCCCTTGGGGCCTCAGTTTGATATATCTGCTCTAGAAAGTAAAACTAGAACTAGTGGATCAAAGTTCTTAAGAGTCAAGTATTTAGTCTTTATAACTTACATATAGTTTATAACAAGAACTCTTCAATCATGATGTAGTAGATGTTTTATGAGGTAGTAAGCACACACTAAATAGAAGTTGATGACCATTATTAAGGAATATTGTATAAATGAATCCTGTATTAGGTGGTCTGATAATAAAAGGCTACAGATTGACTCTGAAATCTTTAAAATAAGATCAGGAAATATTCTTTGAAAGAGATTCTAAAGTAGAAGACAACGTCTGAAGACTACATAACCTACTTTGGATTTAAACACACTGTTGAGACAGTGGAGAAGACCAACATAACACAATATCTCTAACTGTAGGCAAGAAAGACCACACTGACAATACATATATAATACATGTCCTGGCAATGGGATAGGATTTTAATGGAGATAAATCCAAATCTCTTTCTGAGTAGCTCCAAGAAGAAAAGGGCGGGGGTGGGGGGAATGGCTTCCTAGACCTGTGACATGTTTTAGAATGTTTGGACTGAGGAGAGTGTGTTTTTGGGAGATAGGTATTCTGGATTCTTATCCTTGGTCTGTTACTCTTGAGTCATATGACCATGGACAAGTAACATTCCCCACTCTCCAAACAACTTGACTGATTTGCCATCATTTCAAATTCAATATTGCTAAAATTATACTCTCACATTTTTTTCTTCTTCAGCTCCCTTTCTTGATTTCCTCATGTCAAGGGAAGCAGCAAAATCTGATCTTTTCCCAGAATCCAGTGGCCTATCATTTGCCCACTGTCATGAAGGGAGGTCTCTGAGATGACATCATGAGCCATGAGCTAAAGAAGAAATTCAAGTTCTTGGTATACTGAACAAGGTAAGGAATTTTCACTTGAAACCAAAAACAATGAGGTACCCACAATAAGGAGGCAGGTCAATGGCTGAGCCACAGGACTAGTAAAAATGTACTATGGACATTATAAACAACAAACAAAAGCTCAGAAACTACCTCTACAGAGTCTGGATAAGTTCCAAGACAGGGTCCACCTCTTCGCATTTTTGTCTGTAGGATTTTGAGCAAGGAAGAAGCTTCCATCTTCTAGTGGTAGCCGTGTCCCTCAAACTTCAACATAAAGTATGTATCTAACAAACTCAGTGACAACTTCAGATACATTTTTTAAAAGATTTATTTCTTTTATGAGGGGGTGAGGGGCAGAGGGAGAGAGAGAAAACCCAAGCAGACTCCCCACTGAGCACAGAGCCCAATGCTGGGCTTGATCTCACAATCCTGAGATCATGACCCAAGCTAAAACCAAGAGTTGGTGCTTAACCAACTGAGCCACTCAGGCACCCCTTTAGATATGTTCTTAAGAGAGAAAAGATGATCCTTATTAAAAAGCAGCTATGTGACTCCTAACAATGCCAGTGCATAGCCTGGATACATTTAATTATTTTTTAAGGTGACTGTGGAAAAATTAGTTGAAGGGGATAATGAATGGTCAGTGTAACATTTGTTTAAAAGTGGTACACATAAAATTTATCTTCAAAATTTACTGCAAGATTCATTCTGCTAAAACATAACAAAGATGCCACAAGACTAAAATGCTTAGTTAGTCTGAGAGGTTGTACTTTTCTCCTAGTATGTAGAGAAGCTAAATAAAACAAAACAAAACTTCTTCAGACAATTAAGGTCACACAAACAGTTGATGACAAGCTCTTACTAGTAAAATGTTTCTGCCTTTCTCGGTAGGATTGCCCAGCTACCATATACATGATTTGACTAATAACTAATTAATAATACACAATGCCTGCATTTTAACTGAGAGGCAGTTTAGCAGAATGGATAATAGCCTGACCTCCTGGAGCCAGGCTGCCAGGGTTGAAATCCCAGTTCCACCACCTACTAGCTGGTAAGTCTCTTAACTTCTGTATGGTGTCCTCCTCTATAAAATAGTAACCTACATGGGGAGTGAGAATTACATAATATATATAAGACAGGGCCTCACACATGGTTAGTACTAGGTAACTGTGAGTTATTATTATCTCTTGCTCATAGAGTGTCCTATAGCTATTGTCCTGTCCATGTCCTGTCTCCATGTGTCCTGTAGATATTTGTTGGGCTCCTTCCTCTGTCCCAGACACTGTACCGGGCACTACATCAGGCACTGGAATATGTGTAGCATTTTCTAAACTAGCAGCAGGTTTTCATCGGTGAGGCCATGTATTCTCAAGTACAAAAACTAAGCAGTAAAGTGGAAGGAGGTACAAGCCTCCTCTTATCTAATTAAATGCATAAATTAGATACTACACTAAGTATATTTCAGAATCTGTTTACAAAATTTGTCGTTAGACAGTGACCAACTCAGGTGGCTTTTTGCAACATCTATGTTAAATTTGCATCTGGCTTAAATTTCTGTATTAGATGATGCTTCTAATTTGTGTTTTGGGTTAAGGCCCAGCTCCCAATGTGTGGACAGAGAGTTACAAATGAGGAGGTCGTGTTATCAGAAGGCGGGGAGGGGCGGTGGAGAGGGGGTAGGAGGGGAACAGAGTTTCGATGTGAGTGTGGTGTGCCAGTTCTCATATGTCTAGAGCCCAGGCCAAAATCTGCCCTCAGTTATGCATGCACAGCTTTCATTGACGTCAGTAAGAACTGTGCTCATGTAACAGAAGGCAGAAATTTGGCTCTTTGATTTTAATAGAATTAAATGCCAAAAGTTTTGCTGATGCAGGTTGCAAATTTAAACCCCAAAGGGTCAGGAAAATGCAACAGAACATTGTTCTGTTGGCAATCTCATCTTTTGCACAGGCCATGTAATTAAGCAAGACCTGAATTTCTCAAGCCTGACTTGGAAGCCCCTGATACTATTGTGCCTATGAGCTGTGTGTGGCCTCCAATTGCAGTAAGACCTTTAAGTATGATTCCAAGATTTCATCTGTGGCTTCAGATAAAAGGCGAACACATAGCCCAAATTCATTGTCAGTTGCAAGATTCCATTCCCGGTCTCAGTTTTAACAATGCTGAAATCAGTTGGTGGTGCCAAACAGACTCCACTCCCCACCTTAGATGACTGGAGAGCTATGTAATGAAATTTGGGGACTTAGCATTCTTGGAGTATTCAGTTTACGTTTCGGTCTAATTTATGTTCAGACGTATCCATAGCTTTGTCTTAATATTTGTGTGGTTTTTAAAATTTAATTTTATGCAGTGATGTTAACAATGGGATGTCCCAGACCTGAGCATCTGGTAGTAAGCTTCTGAGTGGTAAGACATAATTCAAGAGAAATTATCACCGCTCCCCTCCCCACCACACTGCAAAAAAATTAAGAGTGGAGATGTTTTTGGTTCCTTTAACTAACTACTCAGGGTTCTGTTTTCTGCTTTGGGTCCAGAGAAGTAGCCTTTCTCTTGAATGGTTATTGAGAACTTAAATGGATATATGCCTAAGTGTGTCTCCCATCCTATGAGTTTCCTTGTGGATGATGTGACCTAGCAAAGCCTTCTTGGCCACTTAACACTTCTCATTCCCCCCTTTTCAGGGGAGTAGGTTATACGAATGGTAAATCTGGGAATAAAAACAGAATATAAGCTCTTTGGGATCTTCCTGGCTGCAGACAGCGTATATTCTGTCCTACTCCCATGCTACAGATTTTGCCCCTGAGAAGGGAGGCAGCATTATCTCTGACTGAGGTTGAAGTCTTATATTCAGGAGATTGATATTCATGAATCTATCATACATAAACCACACTCTCCAACACCTTCAGAAGCAACAGAGCTGCCATCTTGACATTTTAATGAAGGGGCATTAGTGGACAAGTACCAAGAAGTTACTAGCTAATGTCTGAAAATGATCAATGAAAAACTAACAGACTAAGAGTATTAGAAGTAAGGAAGCAAATGTGAAGGGGGAAAGAAGAATTTGAAAGTGGCTGCCCTTGAAAATCAGATTGGGAGAAGTGACATGGGGTAGGGCAATGGGCCACTATCCTTCCTCACTGTCCTTCAACATTCAACTTCATTTTGACATTTGGTAAACAGTTCCTGATTCCACACTCACTGTGTCTCGGAACAATAACATATCAGAGTAGGAAAGACTTCAATAGATCTTCTCCGGTGTTTTTCAAATTCAGAGTCCCAATTGGTTAGTGTGTCATGGAATCAATTTGTTGGATTATAACAAATATTTTTAAATTGATGCAATGCAGTGAAATAAATGCAACAGATCAGAGGGCATTGGGATCTGGATCACAATATAAAATATATTTTTATTGTTGATTATAATAAAAAATGTTTGGAATGTATTCAGTTTTTCCAACTTCCTACTTAATCCTCAATGAGTTTCCTTAACTGTAATACCCATTTTATAGACCAAGCCAAGCAGTTCTAAATGACAGTATGCATATGAAAATGTTTGGAAATGATAAAGCTAAAACCACATTTAAGGTATTGTTTTGATTACATCATCATCATCATCATATTATTATTATTATTATTGTCATTGAAGAGATGTCCAAGTTAGCTGACTTCTAATTCTGCAGCACGTCAACATGAAAGCAGCCATAGCACCAGCCTATGCCACACTCTTCTAAGAAGCTACCAATACCATGTAGTATATGAGCCAGAGCCCCAGATCAGTCAGAGGTAGTACTGACCTGATAGCATATTTAGGCTGCACAGAAGGGTAATGGTTACAACAGATCTTGAAATTGTACATACTGGGATCCAAAATTAGCTCTGCCCCTGATGAACTACACAGTTGAGACAAATTATTTAACTTCCCTGAGTCTTGGGATAGCATCATCATCATCAATGTCATCAAAACAATTACTTTTGTTTTATATTCTGGAAACACAGAGAAGAAATGTTCACTCTCACTAGAAAAACTGCAGGGCCAATGAAGAGACATAGGAGCTGCTTGAACTGAGAGACAGCAGGGAAAGGAGGAGAAAGAGCAGATCCCAGCCAGCTCTGCAGTCACTAAAGCATGACCTGTACAAGATGCCAGTGAGACCCACCCTGTGGGACTCTACCGCCCATACTGGCAGTAACAGTAACTACTGACTCTACTAGTTTTACAGACATTGCTCATTCTCAAGTCTTATATCTTGCTATTTCCAATCCCACTGGCATTGTGACTCAGGATTCATGCTCCATGTCCAAGCACATCCTGTGGGCATCCACCCACACACTAGTCCAGAACAGAAGAGTCTGGGGTCTGCTACATTTGACAAGTGCTATATGTAAGGGACGGAAGACTTTGGCTCATGTTCCAGTTCTGCCACATTCTCATGTGACCTTTGCTAAATCATTCCATCTCTCTGATCTTACTTTCTTGCTTCAATAAGATCAGATGAAACCAAGCAGAAAATCAAGACTCAAAGTGCAGTGAATAAAAATTTGGGAAATTTGCATTTCCCAAAACAGAATAATATTAATGGAAGCAAAATACATCACCACTGCAACATTTTTTACTTTAGAAATGATTTTAGGGGTGTCTGGGTGGCTCAGTGGGTTTAGTGTCTGCCTTCGAGTCAGGTCATGATCTAAGGGTCCTGGGATCCAGCCCTGAGTCAGGATTCCTGCTCAGCAGGGAGTCTGCTTCTCTCTCTCCCTCTGCCCCTACCTAACCCCCAACTTGTGCTCTCTCTCTCTCTCAAGTAATAAATAAAAATTTTTCTAAAAAAGAAATGTTTTTAAGTAAATAAAAAATAATACTGCTCTTTTGTTATGTTGATCTTTACTCTTTAAAAAGAAACAACCTTGATTTTTCCCGAAATACACTTCTTATCAATTCAAATAACTTCCTTTGATATTCATTACCTGTCACAATCTAGTTCGACCAACATTTTTTACTTCATTTTCCATCATTCCCCCTACTCTGTTCATCCCATGCTGAGGCTACACTCTAGCCTTGGCTTTTTCCAAACACGTCAGACATGTTCATAACTCCATGTTTCTGTTCATGCAAATGTCTTCCTCTCTTCCCTAACTCCATGCTTGCATTCATTTTTAGCCCAGTCACCTTATCTGTGAAGGTAGCTTCCAACTCCTCCCCAAGCAAAATTAACCTTTCTACTTCAGGATTCCCATAGCATTTAATCCACAGAGATAGTGTAGGGCATACCGTAGGCTATCCTCACAGTTCTATTTCTACCACCACCCCCACTAGACCATCAGACCCCTGGGGGCAGGGACTATCTACCCATGTTTGAATATTTAGCCTTTCCATAGTGTCTGGCACTTAACTTAGCACATAGTAAATGTCTGATCAAAGAAAAAAATTATCTTAAAATTTCCAAGATTCATGGCCTTTGATAAGGTTATGAAAGAGATTCTCATTCTTTCTCCTTCCACCTGCAAAGCCAGTAGGGGCCCAGCTCTTGTGAGTCACAGGCAGAGTCAGCACTTGGCATCAGGCTGGGGAGACCAGGACATGGTCAACACACATTTTGCAGTAAGTAAGACAGTCTCTAATTTGGCCTAAGAAACATAGTAACAAAAACAAAAATCCCTATTTGGGGGATGTTGGGAATCTTGGGGTTGGGGTAGACTATGGGACTCCTATCACAGCTGTGGAATGACCATAAGGTAGAAGAGTCAAGTGGTTTGGGTCCTTTGACCCTTCCCATCCTCCATCAAAGTGCAGGGACCTCACTAAGAAATACTGAGCCATGACAGAGCCAGCTAATTCCTGATGCCCATACTGGCTACTTGGAGCACCAATCACTTCAGACAAACATAAACCCAAGAAATCTGCATGGACTAATGGAGTCTTTCTGCATCCCTGGGGGGAGAAGATGAGCACACACATGAAATGTTTGGAAGAAAATGCACAGCAATATATAACCTGATATGAGGGAGAGGAGATGCAACATGGGGGGCCGAGGGGGTAGGAGAAGAGTAAATGAAACAAGATGGGATTGGGAGGGAGACAAACCATAAGTGACTCTTAATCTCACAAAACAAACTGAGGGTTGATGGGGGGAGGGGGTTGGGAGAGGGGGTGGGGTTATGGATATCGGGGAGGGTATGTGCTATGGTGAGTGTTGTGAAGTGTGTAAACCTGGCGATTCGCAGACCTATACCCCTGGGGATAAAAATATATGTTTATAAAGCTGTAAAAAAAAAAAAAAGAAAGAAAGAAAGGATGAATCCCCAAGTTTTGTAGCAACATGGACGGGACTGGAAGAGATTATGCTGAGTGAAATAAGTCAAGCAGAGAGAGTCAATTATCATATGGTTTCACTTATTTGTGGAGCATAACAAATAGCATGGGGGACAAGGGGAGATGGAGAGGAGAAGGGAGTTGAGGGAAATTGGAAGGGGAGGTGAACCATGAGAGACTATGGACTCTGAAAAACGATCTGAGAATTTTGAAGGGGTGGGGGGTGGGAGGTTGGGGGCACCAGGTGGTGGGTATTGTAGAGGGCACGGATTGCATGGAGCACTGGGTGTGGTGCAAAAATAATGAATACTGTTATGCTGAAAAAAATAAAAAAATTAAAAAAATATATATATATAACCAAGGACCAAAGTATGCCAAACAGACAACAGGTCTCCTAATTTATGATTCTATATCTGTATCACACAAACATAAACTGGTATGGTTTTACAGACCAGCAGAAAAGACAACAACTTTTGTGGCAGAGTTTCAACATAACAGGAAAATCCTTCCTACTTCCCCCAGCCCCCTTCCCTATCCCAAAACACTTCCTTTATCAGGCTAAGGATAACTGAAGATCCAACATTAAACATCTATAATTACTTTGAATTGCTATTTCTTATTTTTATTAAATGCCCCTAGAAAGAATAATACATTCACCATAGGGTAGCAGTTTGTCAAATCCTTTCAGACATAGAAGATGGACCAGACAGATCCTTGGGCCTCCAGAGAAGAAAGGCCAATTATGAATGGAAAAAAGGAACCAAAGAAAAAAGAAAGGGCACCTAAAAAAAAAAAAACTTTGCCTTTTTCCCAACTTCCACTGGTACTTACTCTTAAGTACTACAGCCTAAGCAGCACGTGTTCTGACAACAGGGACCCTCTTTTCCTAGAGTCTGGTCTAGCTAGGACAGAATGAGATCAAGACAAAGGCACTCCTGTCTGAAATATTGTCACAAACTCAAGTTAGCCAATTTGTCAAATATTTATTGGGTATCCACTATCTGCTAGGCACTTTGATATGATCTGGAGACAAATATAGCTAACTAAAAATTAGTCCTAGCTCTTAAAGAATTAATAGTTCAGTGAGGACACAGATACATTAGCTAATTAGTTCCATATCATGCCATAAGCGTTATGATCAATATAAAGTTCAAATTCTAGCGGGTCACCGGTGGGCCTGAGGTTTGGCCAATTGTTCAAGCCTTTCATTTCTTTGCACTTAAGAAAAATAAAAGACGTAAGGAGACTTGGCATACCTAGACTACAAAGCAAATAAACCTAGCATGATAGCATGATCCTGGCCTCAGGCAGAGCAGACAAGTCAAAAAGCTCACCCCAAGTCTGTAGGGGATGCCCTACCCCTAAAGATGTCCAACACCCATGGTTTTCAGGCATTTACCTACCAACCTACCATACCTACCAACTATGACATGTCGCGAGCCTCTCCAAAGAGCCAAGAGCACCAATATGGTAATGTCTCCAAGAATGTTGTTTCTGGATGAGAGCCACTGTTTATGAAGAATGCAGAAAAGATATTTGTCTCAAGGCCCTGGAGATTGAAGCCCTTGGGAAGCATCTTTAGAACCCCATGCGTTCGGGTGAGGAGGGTGTTAAACCAGCCTTTAACACCCAACCACTGCTGGTCTTGAAATCAATAAGCTTGGCCACGACATGCAACTGTTTAATGATAGAGAATAGAACAGAATAGAAAATATCAGAGCTTATCACACACAGTAATGGTAAGTGTTATTTTGTAAAAACTGTTTCAATTCCATTCATGAGAGTGGAGGTTTACTTGTGTATGTGCTGGACACATACTGAGTCATGATGTAAAATGTGGGTGGTGATCCATAGTTTGAGAAACACCACCCTAGACAGCGTGAGACCCAACCCCACTATCCGGATGAGGGTACTGAGATCCAGAGATATGAAAATACTTGCTAGAGTTCTACAGTTTGTTAGTGACAATATGGAAACTAGAACCCAGTATCCTGACTCCCACCTCAGTGCTCCCCTGTCCCCTACCACAATGTACATGGGGTCTTGATGGGGAGGGCAGCGGTGGTAGTAGGTGAAGGAAGGCCAAAAGGGGAGATAGGATGGAAGAGTTTAACCTTCAAGTCTCCTTTTACCAACTAGACACGAGCTGCACTGTGCTTCTGTCATGCCATGTTTGAGCAACCATGTTCCAGCCACAAAAGAATAGAAATAATTGGTAGTATTTACCAAGTGCTTTCTATGGGCCTTGAACCAGACGAGTTACTTTTCATATCAACCATATATAGATAGTTTTATCATCCCAGTCATTCAGGTGAGGAACAAACTCTGAGATCTGGAATATTGGTCCAAAATCATGCAGCATCTTGGTGGCAGAGCCAACACTCATACCTAAATCTAATTTCAAAGTGATTCCTTCAAACTCTCTACACCAAAACCATGTTGCCAGATATATTTCAACCCTATTTCCCATATTTGAACCACTTCCCCCCTCCATATGTATTTCTAAGTTAATTTTGTATATTATATAAACTAATACATACACCTGTGTGTGTATCTGTAGAGATATAAAATCTCCAACCCCCATTACATTCTACATTTTGATTCATATATTAAAGGGTAAAGTTAAAGCATCCCTAAGAAATAATAGCCTGGGATGCAACCAACTCTACTATTCATTCTTATTTTAAAAAACAGAAAAGATGTCTCTAAAAATTTAGTTTTTCTGGAGAATGAGAAAGACCTGGGCCTATTTTCTATGCACATAGGACATCTGGAGAAGGAACAGGATCATACAGAGAGGAAATAACAGAATAGTAACATGAGGGTTTAATACCTTCAAAAACAGCTTTACAGGGGCACCTGGGTGGCTCAGTCGGTTATTTCATTTCATTTCATTTCAGCTCAGGTCATGATCCCGGGGTCATGAGATCGAGCTCCATGTTAGGCTCCATGCTGGACATGGAACATGCTTAAGGTTCTCTCTCCTGCTCCCTCTGCCCCACTGCTCCCCGACCCGCCCCTGACCACGCATGCCCTCACTCTCTCTCTCTTTCCCTCAAAACAAAGATATTTTTGCTGCTCACCCTTATAACAGGATGGAAAAGCAGCCTTCTCTCCATTCTTCCTGTTCACCCACCTAAAATCCCTGATAGGATTCCCACATCAACTGCCTTGCTTGAGTTGGATTTAGACATGTTCTCTTAATACCAGCATTTCAGTCCAGAGCATGGACACCATCATTGGCCCAACTACTCTTCTTTTGACCCACCTCCCCATCACCTTCATTGTCTTTCTTGGGTTAGTTATGCACCTATCTGACCCCTACTTGATTTTCCAAAACCCTTTTGGAACAGGAACTACATTTTATTTATCTTTGGCTCTAGAGGGTTCCAGCAAGTACCTTGAATATACTCACACTCAATAAGTGTGCTTGTTTGAGTTAAAACAAGGAGTTCCTGGGGGAACCATCCCAATCTAACCAACCTGACTGACAGTGCATGGAACTGGCTGTGTTTATGCTGTGACTACTGACCCCAGCCCTGGCCACTCCTTGGCTTGCCCACCCCATTATGTCTCAGTGTGCTTTGTCCAAAACCAGGGTTGCAGGGACTGTTGTAAGTAATGAACATCTAAAATAAGAATAAAAGTTTCCAGGTTATTTAGTTCCTCTAGGACTTCTCATAATTGGATTGCTAGTCATGGTTTAGAACTTTTGCTTTGAAAATTCACCAACTTGCTTTCCAATTAGATTCTGACTACCTGGCCACAGTAGCCAAGGTCCATGTGGACACCAGCAGAGGAGAGCAGCTGGGCATCACCTCTTCCAGGAGTAAAGACTTCTTGGCAACAAGGTAGCCTTGAGGGTAGATATGGAGATTTTGAGGTTGCTGGCTTTCTGATTGCTGCTGGAGTTAGAGCATGTTTTCAAAGAAATACATATTAGATTATGGCTTTAAGATGGACTTTGATCAAGATGGTCTTGGCCAGAAAACCATACACTGTTTACATTGAGGGCCATGTGTTTAGAATTGCTCGTTTTGCTGATTCTCAATGATTCTCTACCTCTATATTTTCTAAGGCATGTCTTTAAATGGTTGATACCAAATTATCTGGGGTGAGATTTTTTAGATCTTTCCTCCTTAGGGTCTGGGAAAGGTATTTTGGCCATTTCCTCATGGTCTTTGATCTCATCCTTCTCTAGACTTGATTCCATTTCAAGTATTACTTATTTCTTCCATCTATCCTCCTCACATTCCATATTAACCCCTTTTCTTTTACCCATAAACATGATCAAACTGTGTAAAGCCCCTTTCTTCAAACGCCGTCAATGGCTCTTAAAGTACAGTTTCCTTATCCTGACATGCAAAGCCAACTACAGTCTAGTCCCAATGTGTCTTCCCACTCTCCTCTCCCACTGCTGCTACCCTTACTGATAGAATACCCAAAATGGACTATTCACTCATTTCAAACCATACTCTGTGCTTTTCTACTTCTAGACTTTTTTTTTTTAAAGATTTTATTTATTTATTTGTCAGAGAGAGAGAGAGAGCGCGAGCACAGGCAGACAGAGTGGCAGGCAGAGGCAGAGGGAGAAGCAGGCTCTCCACAGAACAAGGAGCCCGATGTGGGACTCAATTCCAGGACGCTGGGATCATGACCTGAGCCGAAGGCAGCTGCTTAACCAACTGAGCCACCCAGGCGTCCCTCTACTTCTAGACTTTTGCTAGTGATGGTTCCTCCATTTGAAAGCTTTCCATTTGCTCTCCATCCAGGAGAATTAAGATATTACTCAAATGCCACCTTCTTCATGAAGTCTTTCCTGATTCCCTAAATTCGATATGATCTAAGTTTCAAATCCCAATAGCCCTTGATACAAGAACTTCTCCTATGGCATATACCTCATTTTACCTTGTACCATGGAAATGTCTGTACTATTTAAATATTTCTGCTAGACTGTGCATTCCTTGAGGGCGAGGACTATCTGCTATTACATCTCAGTGACTTTCACACATATTACCAGAGTACACCTGCTTTCTTTCATTTAAAAAAGTATTTCTTGAGTCTATATCTACTATATGCTAGGCATTAAGATAATATCAAACAGCAATCTATTTTTGCTTTCATTTCCCTTGCCTCAGGAGACCTATCTAGAAAGAACTTGCTATGGCTGCTGTCAAAGAGGTTACTGCCTGTACTCTCCTCTAAGATTTTTATGGTTTCAGGTCTCACTTTTAGGTCTTTGATCCATTTTGGTTTTGTTTTGTTTTGTTTTTAAAGATTTTATTTATTTATTTGAGAGAGAGACAGTGAGAGAGAGCATGAGTGAGGAGAAGGTCAGAGAGAGAAGCAGACTCCCCATGGAGCTGGGAGCCCGATGAGGGACTTGATCCCGGGACTCCCAGGATCATGACCTGAGCCGAAGGCAGTCGTCCAACCAACTGAGCCACCCAGGAATCCCCTTTGATCCATTTTGAATTTATTTTTGTATATCATGTAAGAAAGTGGTCTAGTTTGAGAGTGCCTGGGTGGCTCAGTCAGTTAGGCATCCAACTCTGGGTTTCAGCTCAGGTTGTGATCTCAGGGTCATGGGATTGAGCTCTGTGTCAGGCTCCATCCTCAGTAGGGAGTCTATTTGAGATTCGTTGTCTCTCCCTATCGATTTGCTGTTCCCCTACTCACTCTCTCTTTCTCTCATTCTCTCTCTAAAAATAAATAAATAAATAAATAAATAAATAAATAAATAAAATCTTTTCTTAAAAAGAAGTGGTCCACTTTCATTCTTTCATATGTTGCCATCCAGTTTTCCCAAAACCATTTGCTGAAGAGACTTTTTCCCCATTGGATATTCTTTCCTGCTTTGTCAAAGATTAATTGATCATATAGTTGTGGGTTCATTTCTAGGTTCTCTTTTCTGTTCCATTGATCTATTTTCCTGCAACTGTTTCAATCACTACAGCTTTGTAATATAACTTGAAGTCTGGAATTGTGATGACTCCAGCTTTGCTTTGCCTTTCAGTTTTGCTTTGGCTATTCAGGTCTTTTGTGTTTCCACACAAATTCTAGGATTGTTTGTTCTAGCTATGTGAAAAATCCTGTTGGTGTTCTGATTGCATTACATGTGTAGGTCCTTTGGGTAGTATAGACATTTTAACAGTATTTGTTCTTCCAATCCATGAACATTGTCTTTCTTTTCTTTTTTTCAAGATTTTTTATTTTATTTATTTATTTAAGAGAGAGAGAAAAGAGAGATAGAGATCGGGGAGGGGGACAAAGGGAGAAGGAGAGAATCTCAAGCAGACTGCACACTGAGCACAAAGCCCAATACAGCATTCAATCTCAGGACCTGTGCTGACATCAAGAGTCGGATGCTTAACTGATTGAGCCAACCAAGCTCTCCTGTCTTTCAATTTCTTTGTGTCATCATCAATTTCTTTCATCAGTGTTTTATAGTTTTCAGAGTACAGATCTTTACCTCTTTGGTTAGGTTAATTCCCAGTTAACTTATTGACAAAATAAAAAGTTTCTGCATAGCAAAAAAGCAACAAAACTAAAAGGCAAGCTACAGAATAGAAAATATTTGCAAATGACATCTGATAAAGGGTTAGTATCCAAATCTATAAAGAACTTATAGAACTCAATATGCAAGAAATAAGTAATCCAATTAAAAATAGGCAGAAGACATGAAAAGACATTTTTCCAAGAAGGCAGATGGCCAACAGACACATGAAAAGATGGTCAATACCACTGATTATCAGGGAAATATAAATCAAAAATACAATGAAATATCACCTCACATCTGTCAGAATGGCTAAAATTAACAACACAGGAAACAACAGGTGTTGGCGAAGATGCAGAGAAAGGGGAACTCTCTTACACTGTTGGTGGAAATGCAAACTGGTACATACTCTGAAAAAGAATATGGAGTTTCCTCAAAAAGTTAAAAATAGAACTACCCTATAATCCAGCAATTACACTACTAGGCATTTACCCAAAGGATAAAAAAATACTGATTCAAAGGGACACAGGCACCCTGATATTTAGCAAGCATTATCAACAATAGCCAAAATTATGGAAATAGCCCCAGTGTCCATCAACTGATAAATGGATAAGGAAGATGTGGTATATATATGTAGAATGTAATATTAATTAGCCATTAAAAAAATGAAATCTTGCTATTTCTAATAGCATGGATGGAACTAGAGAGTATTATGCTAAGTGAAATAAGCCAGAGAATGACAAACACCATATGATTTCACTCACATGTGGAATTTAAGAAACAAAACAAATGTGCAAGAAGAAAAAAAAGAGAGAGGCAAACCAAGAAACAGATTCCTATTTTTTTATTTGAGAGAGAGTAAGCATGGGCAGGCACACACACATGCAAGCATAAGCAAGGGGAGGGGCCAAGGTGGGTGGGGAGACAGAGAGAATCTCAGGCTGACTCTGCGCTGAGCACAGAGCCTAATGCAGGGCTCAGCCTCACCACCCAGAGATCATGACCTGAGCCAAAACCAAGAGTTAGAGGCTTAAATGACTGAGCCACCCAGGCACCCCAAAACAGATTCTCAGCTATAGAGAACAAACTGATGGTCACCAGAGTGGAGGTGGGTGGGGGTGATGGGTGAAACAGGTGATGAAGACTGAGGAGGGCACTTGTGATGAGCACTGGCTATTGTATGGAAATGTTGAATCACTATATTGTATACCTGAAACAAATTTTACACTGTATGTTAACTGGAATTTAAATAAAAAACTTAAAAGAAAGATTATACCAATGATCAACCTAGACAAAAATCTCTGTTCTCATGGAACTTGTATTTATGTATTACAATGGGGAAAGACAAGATAATAAACAATACATGATTTTAGGTGTCAGAAATGGTGAGTGCTTTGAAGAAAAATGTGGTAAAAATGATTTTTTTTTCTCTTCTTTTGAGTATAGTTGACACACCATGTTACGTTAGTTTCAGGTATACAACATCGTGATTCAATAAGCCTATACATTTTGCTATGTTCCATAAAGGTAACTACCATCTGTCACCGTACAATGTTATTACAATACTATTGACTATATTCCTCATGCTGTACCTTTCATCCTGTGACTTACTCATCCCATGATAGGAAGGCTATATAATTATACGAAAATACTTTCCTGAGAAGGTAACATATAACAAGAAACTGAAGGTTGTAGGAGAGTGAACCACATGGCTTCTAAACACAGGGAAGAGAAAGTGGAAAGATCTGAAAAATATATGCCTTGAGCATGAGAAGTAGCAAGGAGGCCAGCATGGCTGGAATGGAGTGAGACAGAAGGAATGGCATGAGGTCACAGAGATAATGGGGAGTCATATCATTTAGAGCCTCATAAACCGTTATAAGGACTTCAGGCTTTTATTCTGAGTAAAATGGATGTGAGTGAAGAGTTCTGAGTAGACAACTGTTGTAATCTCTCTTTTATTCTTATAAGGTCATTCTAGCCGCTCTGCTGAACTGAGATTGCGGTGGCAAAAGGACCAAAGCAAGGAGTCTGGTTAGGAGGCAATGCGATTGTCCAAGAGTGAGAGAGCTGTGACGCAGACCAGGGAGGTAGCAGTGGAGGTGGGCCAATTCTGGATACACTTTGTAGGTAGAACCAATAGGATTGGCTGAAAGACAAAATTCAGTGTGGGAAAGAAAGTGAAGCAGGCTCCAGTGTTTGAACCTGAGCAGCTGCAAGAGTGGAGTTGCCATTTGCTGTGAGGTAAGTTTAGATTGTGTGTCCTTTACTGAGAACTGAGTGGGAGGTCTGGAAGCCGTCACCTTAGTCCTCATGGACCAGCTGCAGCCCAAACCATCCAGTTTTCAGCCCGTGGCCTCCGGCAAGTTTCTTCCCCACTGCCAGGCTTTCTGCTCCTGGAGCAACCACAGGCCCCTCAAAGAGCTCTGGATCTCAGCTGGTGGGTGGGTTTCTGCATTTGCTACTTGTTTATCTCTTAGCTTCCTATTGTCCTCTTTCTCTAACCCATAAAACAGAACATTAATACAAAATAATTCTTTGTACTGTGTTTTTTTTAATGTTCAGATCATTGGTGTGGCTTCTGATTGAGTCCTGACTAATACAGTTAGGGAAAGGAAAAAGAACCAGCCCAGGAGCAGTCAGTAAAGGACTCAAGGGCAGACAGACAGGGCCTGGAATCCAAGTGAAGAAAACACTGTAAGAAAGCAGAAAGGAGGGGTGCTTAAGTGGCTCAGTCCAGACCTGGCTCAGGTCCAGATCCCAGAGTTCCAGGATCGAGCCCTGTGTTGGGCTGTCCACTCAGTGGGGAGACTGCATCTCCCTCTGACCCTCCTCCCTCTCATGCTCACTCTCTCTTTCAAATAAATAAGTAAACTCTAAAATAAATAAATAAATTAATAAAGCAGAAATGATCTTTTATGCCAAATGGTGCTGATTATCAAGTACCAGGAGGACAGAGAACTGACTATGGAACTCAACAACATGGAGGACACTTGGGAACCTTGAAAATAGTATATGTAAGTTTTACCTTTCCACACTTTCTCCCCAATTCATGATACAACACCAGTGCCCCGATTTCCCTTGGGAAACCGTCCATTCTCCTCTCTCATCATATGGTTTGAGTAGGCTTAACTTCAGAGCTTGGCACGCCATGTAAGCTTTGCCACAGTACTGAACCCCTTGGTTACTGTGATTGGTTCAGGGATAAATATGTAACCCAAGGTGGTCCAATGAGATTTATACCCAAGATACACCAAGACCTGAGCTTCCAGGAAATAGAAATCCTTTCCCCACTGAACATGAAGCTGAAAAGACAGGTGATAAACCTAGAAATGCTGTGATCTTTCCACCCAAACCATACAGCCTGCCTGAAAATGAGGCCAACACAGAGAAAACAGAACCAAGAAAAACCAACTTTCATGCTATTCATGTGAGCCATTGGATCATGTTAGGCTGAAACCACCCCTGGGCTTTTAAGTTCCTTGAGGTGATAAACTCCTTTTTTTCTGTTCATGACAACTGGATTTTAGTTTTCTTCACTTATGACCAAAAGAAGTGATGAGCAAAATAATAACATTTAACCAGTGATTATAGGCTAGAAAACAACTGATGAGTGAAGGGTCTTGCCCAAAGTCTTTGTGACCAAGCTAAATCCACACACCAGGTCTTCTCACTCTAAACAAGAATCCTTTTTCATTATATTAAACTCCACCATAATGAATGTAGCATCACTCATGACTGTCATTATTCAACTTCAGGAAGGGAAAGATTTGGACTAGATTTCAGTGTGATTGGAAGATTTTTCTAAATTGTGTTGAGTTCTTTCCCCTCTGTGGCATGAGAATTTCTCATAGCGAAGAAAGGAGAATTTCAAAGTATCATAGTAGCAAGGCCTGTTGGCCAAGGGAACTACTAAAAAACTCTTTATTTTGAAATTAACTGAAAATATGTAGAAAATATTTTAAAATACATTTTTTTAAAGAAATCTATCTTTTTATGAACATCCATTTTTGTCTTGGGTCAGAGCAATATAAATCACAGCCTCAATTTTCCCTTTACCCCCAAATGCTATACCTGATTCGCTCCCATAATTAACTCAACTGAAGACAATAAGCTAATTTGAGAACTGGTTCCCCTCAGCAGCGGGTAGCTGAGGAAGTCAGCTTCCTCAGCGAGTCACAGATGTGTGTTAGACCACTGTCTGTCTTCTGGAAACCTTGCCCTGACCACACCAGGAGATGTCCCTAGTTAGATATAAATTTAGAGAGATGCCTGTTAGGTGGACAGACGACTCTGTCTCAAAGCTGCCACGTGGCACTGTCCCAGAGCTGTGTCTGAGCCCCTGGCACAGGAGGGCGGCACAATGGCCCTGTTGCCGAAAAGGCGCTTTGTCTGTGTCTGTGTCTGTGTCTGTGTGTTTTTAAAATCTCAGAGCTTAAATCAACCAATGAAATATTCATGGGGATCTAAAGCGGTGGGCAAGCTAACGGCTTTCTTATGGGAATATCAATATTCCTGGAGCCAGTCTCAATCCAATATTCAGAAAGCTTCTCTTCCCCCTTTGTCACTTTCAGTTCAGACTTATTTTCAGAAAGCCTCCACCCTCTCACAGTCCTGCTGCATTAACAGGATGAGCAGTGGTAGGTGGGCCAAGGGCGGAGGGAGATAACACGGAAGAAGCCACTGTGTGGTGTAGGTACAGGGAGGGGCCAAGAAGGCCGTGCTTTCCTGCACGCAGTCCCAGGTACGTCTTGGAGAGACCATTTAGTGCGGTTCCTCTGGGAAGCTGGAGAATGTGTGCATAGTCGGGTGACTGCCTTTAGTGTTTTCGTCTGGTCTATGATTCCAGGTGTGTAAGTAGGATTTTCCTTCCTGGCGACAGCCAGAGGGAGGGGTGGAGAGAGGGAGAAGGGGAGGTCCTTAACCAGTGTCATGGAAGGATATTACTGCTGGAGAAAGAAAGTATTTTCCTTCACCCATTCTCTGTGTCATGTGGGTGTCCCTCCTGAGGCACAACTATGCAGATAGAGCTGGCCCAGCACACAGTTCGTGTGCTACATGATGACTTGTGCCTGTCCCCTTCCCCACCTGGCCCTCCAGGCCTGCCCACCTCCACTCCCCAGCAACCACACGACCGCCCTTAAGGTGGGGTGGAATTCTATATTCTCCTTTTCCCTTCTTGGCCTCTCAGTTCAGACTGCCAAAAATGGGGCCAGTTAGGATGGTGGTTTCCTGATGTGGGTACCTGTCCCTCAAGACTGGACTAAAGCCTGCCAACTCATTCCAGGTCTGCCTGCCCAAACACCATGGAGCAGCATTCTCCCCCGGCTGGCCTGTGTTACTGAGACTTCTCTAGCGCTGCCCTTTCGGGTGCCCCAGTTGCTGGGGAGGCAGAGAGACTTCTTGGAGACTGGTGCCCAGAGCAGTACTGCCAAGCCAAGCTGGGAACTAAGGAGGCCCAGTTACAGGCGTGGTAGAAAGAAGTAGGTAGGAACAGCAGGACTGTGGGGGGAGAAGGCTGCTCCCCACACATACCCTCTCCCCCACCAGCTGGCTTCTCTCCAGCAAGAGTAAGTGAGCAGCAGTGTTCCACATTAGGCCTCAAAGGTTGTCAGTCAGCTGGAAACCCTACCCTGTGGCCAGAAGAAGGTGGAGAGGGGCCCCTAGCCACGAGCACTCCCCTGTGTATTTCTCTTCTGAAGGCGAATTCTTCAAATCCAAGCTTCGGAAAATAAATTTGTTTAGACTTTCTGTGCTTTAAGGGTGGTGTGCTGTAAACTTGGGGAATAAAGCAATAGGAGTCAATTTTACGAATCAAGTTGCTATATTTTACCTTGCATGCAGGGGTTTCCTGACCACAATGCTTGGAAAAGGGAAACTCCTAGATGCAGTGCAGAAAGCAAGGTATTTCGATTCTCTCTAGAGAAGCCTGAACCTTATTAGGTACTAAATAACACAGGGTGACCAGCAAGAAAAAGGGGACGGAGAGGCCATAGAGGATAGTTCGTTATTCACTACATTTCGGAGTCAGCCCACTAGACCGTTACCCAGCAAACACCGACAGAAATCCCTGAGGGTCCTCACAGCCTGCTTACCTTGTGCTACAGCACCCCCACTGGCAATAGCTAAGTCAGGGGGCGCTATCTGTTTGGGACGCCTGCTTGTTATTCTTGTAGGCACAGACTCAGTGATGCAACTACCTTGCAATTGCATAGGTCAAAGCATCTCTACCTTCCCTAGCCCCCACCCTCCATTCACCAGAACCTTCACAAGAAACAGCCAAAGCCCAAGCCAGCCCAAAGGGATGGTTCAAAACGCTGTTGCTGTATGCTCTCACAGAATCCGGCTCGGCGCTTCCATTTACTTGCTGTGTGGCGCTGGAGAGATTACTCTGCCTCTTCATGCCTCAGCTTCCTCATCTTCAAAGTGGAGATAATAACAGTCGCTGTGATAACTGAATGATAAAATACATGTGAAGATTTCTAGAACACAAAGTATTGCTAAAGATGTGTTAGCGGGCACTATGACTATAATAATTACTGATGCCCCCTCCATGTTTGTTTGTTGGTTTTTTTTAAAGATTTTATCCATTTATTTGACAGAGATCACAAGTAGGCAGAGAGGCAGGCAGGGAGAGAGAGAGAGAGAGGAGGAAGCAGGCTCCCTGACAGGCAGAGAGCCTGACGTGGGGCTCGATCCCAGGACCCTGGGATCATGACCTGAGCTGAAAGCAGAGGCTTTTAACCCACTGAGCCACCCAGGCAACGCCCCCTCCATGTTTGTTGAGTGGAATTCTTGTCAAGTTCCTGGGGAGAAAATGTCCTCATTGGTTGATGAATGTGGAGACACTGATGCAGCCAGTCCGCCCCCAAGGCCCTGTTACTTAGACCCCGTGTCCATCCAGCTTGATTCAACCGCACCAAATGTATAGCAAAGTTTAACTCTATGATATAAAGAGGTGACTAAGGTATCAGAGCATCTGGGTGGTTTATTCAGTTAAGCATCCAACTCTTGATCGCAGCTCAGGTCTTGATTTCAGGGTTATGAGTTTGAGCCCTGCATTGGGCAACATGTGGGGCATGGAACCTACTTTAAAAAAAGAAAAAGAAAAGAAAAAAATCTGTAAGTGGATGGAGAAGCTTCATCAGGGATGCAACAAGGCTGCCCCCTATCTTTGAACACAGGTTGACAGACTGAGTGTGAGAAGCCTACCCATGTCTTATTGGCCACTCTATCATGCCTAACTAATTGTTCAAGAATATTGTAGCATCATACTGATAGCTTAGATGAGGGCCCTATCCATACATTCTCAAACTGAGGTCCACACATTCTAATGAAGGTAAAAACAAATCCACTATCCAAACTATATCCGGCATTTGATGTGACACAAATAACACCATTAGGTTACAATCATTGCTGTGTAATGCACCCTGCTGAACATTTTATGCTCTTTCATTTACTCCCCATAATATCCCTACTGGTGGGGCAATTCCACTTTCCCAACCATCTTACTGATGAGACAACATAAACTCAGAGAGGTTAAGTAACTTGTCCAGAGCATAGAGCTAAGTGGCAGAGCCAGGGACCAAATCAAAGCTTACCAGACTCCTGAGCCTGGGAACTTAACTATTAACCTTTACACCTACTTACATTTGAACCATTAGTAAAAGGAATCTATGATATCAGTATATAGTCCATTGGAATGGTCTTTGAAATCAATATGGATTCTTTTTTTTTTTTTAAGACTGTATTTATTTATTTGACAGAGAGAGAGCGTGCATAATCAGGGGGAGCAGCAAGGAGAGGGAGTGGGAGAAGCAGGCTCCCCAAGTAGCAGGAAGTCTGATGCAGGCCTCGATCCCAGGACTCCAGGATCATGACCTGAGCTGAAGGCAGATACTTAACAAACTGAACAACCCATGTGCCCCTGAAATCAATATGGATTATTTATTTTTTTAAGATTTTATTTATTTATTTGACAGAGATCACAAGTAGACAGAGAGGCAGGCGGAGGGGGGGAGGAAGCAGGCTCCCCGCTGAGCAGAGAACCCAATGCGGGGCTCGATCCCAGGACCCTGGGATCATGACCTGAGCCAAAGTCAGAGGCTTTAACCCCCTGAGCCACCCAGATGCCCCTCAATATGGATTCTTAAGAAAGGTTTCTCAATCTCTTTTTGTTGAAAATTAAGTGTCTTTGATCACTCATGGCCTGCAGTCTGGCGTGTGTTTCTTTCTTTATAGCCTTTTCAAAAGTAGAATCCACAAAAAATATTTGGACACAGATCCCAGTCAAGGCTAGCATGCCAGCAGGTCCCAGATATGCTGCATTGGGCATTACCGATATGTTATAACAAATAAGTATTGAATTAGCATTATTGTCTTATATCTTGAAGAGCAGATAACCAGGCCAACAATCTGTTAAAAGTTTGAATTTTTTTCTCATGCTCTCTACCCTCTTATTTCAGGCATAGGTCAATATCAAAATCCTCATGGCAGTTTTGTTTTCTTTCTGTCTTTTTTTCTTTTTTTTTTCAAAAATGGGTTGGGCCCCCTTAGTGGGGCGATAAAAATAACTTTGCAGGTCTAAGCCAGTCTACTTTATTTTAATTAAACAGAAGAATATAGATACAGGAGTAGTGATAGTTAATAGTGTTACACATAACTTTTTTAGGTATGTATGTTTGTAATGAATCACAATATAAAATGCATTTCTTACTGTAGGTCACAAAAAAAAGATGCCTGAAAGTCAGGATTCTAAGATTTTAGACAGACACTGCCCAACTCTTCACTCCCCAAAGGGAAGCACTGGTATGCACCAAGGTCATGAGAAGAAAGTACAACAGGTCCATGATCCTGAGAGGAAGTGGTAGTAGAGGGGTAGATTTTGATGAGAGAAATAGAGGAATCAAAACCTGTCTACCTCATGCAGAACTGATATCTTGTCTCAAGAGCAGTTAGATGGGACTGAGAGAGCTTCTCCTTGGAGTTGCCCTTGAAGGGCTAAACAAGATAAGGATAGTGTCCAGGGGAAAAGAAACATGGCAATTACTTGAAGTTGACCACGGCCCATGTAAAAGTTCTTGTCAAACCATTGGAGGGTTTTGAAGTTCCTGGTCCCTCACCAACATGGCAACAGGGCTGAGAGGACCTGACTCCAGCTTTCCTCAGCAAATATTCCAAGTACCAAAAGAAGGGCATAGACACACTGGTTTCACATCAGAATCTTTTATAAAAATACAAATTCTTGAATTTCCATCTTCTTATACAGAATTATAATCCCCAAGGAAGAACCCAGAAATCTGTCATTATTAAAATCTTCCCAGATGAGGGACGCCTGGGTGGCTCAGTTGGTTAAGCAGCTGCCTTCGGCTCAGGTCATGATCCTAGCGTCCTGGGATCGAGTCCCACATTGGGCTCCTTGCTCGGCCGGGAGCCTGCTTCTCCCTCTGCCTCTGCCTGCCATTCTGTCTGCCTATGCTCGCTCGCTCTCTCTCCCTCTCTGACAAATAAATAAAATCTAAAAAATAAATAAATAAATAAAATCTTCCCAGATGGTGTTGATATAATCATCCCAACCAAGTTTTCCAAACTGACAACTGGGCCAAGAGACCAAGTAAGATAAAAGTCCCCTTGAAGTAAAGGTTCAGGGACCTTACTGGCTTTGCAGTGTACCAATGGGAACAAAGGTCAAGCAATCATACTGGTAGGTAGGAGTTCTTCAGTCTAGATAGGAGTGAAGGACAGGTCAATTCTCACATGGGAGAATGCCTAGAGTCCCACTTAGGACCATACATATGGGAGCACTAGCTCACTGATTCTGGGTACCTAAGAACAGTAGCCTGTCTATGGCTCTGCTTCCATGTGGTTTGAAGGTACCTGAGGTTCCAGACACCTGCTGTGACCAGTACAGAGCCCTTGGATCCCATACATTAGTTCTGGAAAACTTCAAGGATTCTTTGATTTCTAAGAGTTCTTTGTCCCAAGCATATATTGTCCAACAAGAATTACCAGAAGTCAGTGCAAGGAACAGGGCTAAAGATTAAGACTCCATGGTAGGGGAACACTTCCCTGTCTTTCTTCTAAACAAAATCTCTAAAGATCCCTGTTATTAAATTCACAAGGAATGTGAACTCCTTCCAAAGGTTAGTGTTCAGGTAATTCCAAAAGGCATGCATCTCAAGCTTGGATGAGGAATAGAATTTCCTAGTGGAGTTCCATTCTCCCCAAGGTAGAAGAGTATTTCTTTTCCCATCTGCTAAGGGCTATATGCCTGGGAAGTGTTAAAGTGGGGAGGGCAGAAAACAGGCCTCCTTCCAGAATAGTAACACAGATGCCCATTCTGGTTAGCCTGGGCACAGAAGCCACATAGTGCCAGTAAAATGTCCCCACATTGGCATCCAGAACACACAGGGCTTTTCCACTAAAAACAATCAGTGAAATTCATCAGAACTACCACATTTCTGATTTCCAGTTCTCATCTTCCATACCTAAGTGGCTGTGCTGGTTTCTCACTTAATGTTGCTATTGGAATGGAAATGTCTCATACATACCTGCCATAGGTATAAGTGACTACCATTTCCACCCTGACGTCCACCCCAAATGCCACTTTTTGGACCTCCTCAGACAAAGCTGATGGCCTTCATACTCTATTCCTAATGACCTAACCCACCCCGACTCCTTTGTCAAGTCCTATCACAATACAGCACATCACCTAGAAGCAAGGTCACTGGTTTTAGGAGACAATGAAAGTCACCACCTGTTTACCTTATGGTGGGGACTTGAGTGCTCTTGGATGCTCAGAACCACAGATATAGCAGAAAACAAATGATATTCAGTAAATAAACACTGGGAATCCCCTGTGTTGTGGGCCTTATTTCAGGTGCTGAGACACAGCAAACAAGATAAGCAAGGTCCCTGCTCATAAAAATGTATAATCTAGACACTAAACACAGTGCTTGTGGATATTTTTTGAACCACATCTTACATCACTAGAGGACTAGATGTTGGTAAGACTAAGATAAAGGCCTTCTTAAGAATGTGTTTTCAATATTTTCCCTTTAACCCTTTTAAAAGGATGTTAGCCTGGTCAACAGAAGAGATACTGAGGGGGATGAGAAATGACCAAAGCTTTATAAAATGGTTTTTTTCTCCAAAACTCACAAAGGCCTTTTAAAGTCATAGCACCAAATAACTACAGTAACTCAGAAAATTCAAATACCTTAATAATATTCAAAAATTGAACTCTCTGCAAGCCCACTAATTTCTCCTGATTTCTGTTTCCCATTTCCATTACAAGTACAAGTTAGGTGTCACAACAGAGATAATTCAGCTGCTTCTCTTTTAACATTTTACCACCTCAATTTTTTGGACTTTCAAAATGAAGTGGACAAATGGTCATGACTCTTTCTCTCCCCCTTAAGCTGATTCTCTATTCCATTTTCCAAAAAGCAAAGTAGAAGAGCAAACTAAAATTACTAATCTCTCTTAGGAAGAATGTAAGATGTTGGGTTATTTTCTTGGCTCAGCCAAGATATTGCCAGATGACCTTTTTCAATCATTTAACTTGCCTGGTGAGATTTTCAGAAAGTAAATATGTCTGGCAATTTTTTTTCCGCAGCTCCCATCCTGGAAGATCCATAATGACAGGAACTTCTCTAGCCAAGGCTATTCCTGGGTATCAGGAGGATAAAGTAACAGCACACAGGGTTCTTCCTGCTTACTGAAAAAAGTAACCATCTCTCCCCAGTGTAGACCTTCCTCCTGTAAGGATGCACTGAGGCCAGTAACAACTGATGCTGGGCCAAGAGTGAAGAATCTAGGCTTTTTATTTTCAGTAACACTCCATTAAAAACTCCTCACCTATACTAGGCTTTTGGTTCTTTGTGAGCCAAGTCATACCCACACATACACACACGTAATCATTCATTCATTCAACAAATATTTATTGAGCACCTACTCTGTGCCAGCCAAGAGTTAATGACAATGTAGCTTTCTCACAATGGGAAACCTATACACATGTTTTATACGAACCATGTGCCCCAGGAATAGCTTTATGGCATAGCATCCATGCACTGCTTTATTATGTAAATTCATTCTGTTTTATTTTTCAATATGGAAAATGCGGAAAAGTAGAAGAAAAAGGAATTTCTCTTTAAACCAAAGAGGACTACCACATTTACATTTATTTTCTTTCCCTTTCCTGTGTATTTAGTTTGTACTGTAGTTGTCTAAACTATATGTGTTTATACTGCACATACAATTTTCTATCTTGATTTTTCCACTTAACTATACAATATAGGACTTCCAAATGTAAAATCCTAGGTCTTGGAATAGGATTCTGAGGAGGTGGTGAAGTAAGAAGCACCATGGATCTGTCTCTTGACCTAGACAATAATTGCACTACCAGAATCTGCTTGATATAACTACTTTGGAACTTTGGAGTCAGTTGAAGGCTTGCAACTTCCAGAGGAAGGCTTGGACAGTAAATTATGGTTAATTTTGGTCACTGTTAGCTCTTAGCACAGTTGCACTTTCCATCCCCCACTCTTAGCTCCATAGAAGCAGCTATGTGTGTGTTTCTGGAGCAATCTGTACACAGCTTGCAGAAGCTAAGATGGGCAATAAAGACCCTGTCCTGCTAATTGCAGGAATCTGTGCTCTCAATACTGATTGCTCCTTCTAATCACGAAGATACAGATGAAGAGGTGGTTAGCCATTGTTATTGTACTTCTGCCCATGTGGCAAGTCCTGCCCCTCTGGCTAAAATGATTTCCAGGAGACTTAAAGGGCTGATGCTTTCTCCCCACTCTTCATTTTTCTCTTTTTTCCCATTCACGATCCAGACGTTAAAGACAAGAATATTCAAAAGCAACTGAATATATAAGGAAAATTAGAGAGTGATCATACACACCCAGGGAAAGGTGCAGACTCAGAAAAGACCTGAGATGACCCTAAGTTTACACCTCAGAATTATCCTTGGCACAGAGATAGTGTAAGGTATTTTCTTAAAAGCAATGAACAAAACCAAAAACCAAAAGCAGCAAATCCTATGAAAGGAGAATATGATCTCCAGAGTTAACAAGATTATTAGATTCAAACATCCAATTTTCAAAAACAACAACAACAAAAATATAAGACATACAAAGAAATAGGAAAGAACAGCACATACAAAAAAAAAAAAAAAATCAACAGAAACTGTCCCTGAAAAACATGTGGGCAAATTTACTAGATAAAGACTAAAACAACTATCTTAAAGAAGCTCAAAGAACAAACAGATAATGTGGAAGAAGTCAAAAAATGGAGTAGAAATATCAATAGATAGAAAGCCTAAAAAGAAGCCAAAAAGTAATCTGGGGGTGCCTGGGAGGCTAAGATAATGATCCCAGGGTCCCAGGATCAAGCCCCACGTTGGGCTCCCCACTGAGTAGAGAGTCCGCTTTTCCCTCTCCCTTTGCCCGTCCCCCATTTGTGCTTTCCTCTCTTGCTCAATCTCTCTCTCTCAAATAAACAAAACTTTTGTTTAAAAAAAAAAGTAATTCTGGAGGTAAAAAGTACAATAACTAAAATTTAAAACTCACTAGAAGGTTTTAAAAAGCATGTTTGAGCATCCAGAAAAAAGAATCTGCAAATTTGAAGATAAGGCAGTGGAAATCATTGAGTCTGAGGAACAAAATGAAAAAGGATTGAAGAAAAATAAGCAGAGTTTAGGGAACCTGTGGGACACCATCAAGTGAATCAACATATGCATAGTGGAACCCCAGAAGAAGAAGAAGAGAAAAGAACAGAGCAAATATTTGAAGAAATAGTGGCTAAAAACTTCCCAATTTTGATGAAAGACATAATATATATAAATATAAAAATCAAAGCTCAAAAAAACAAGGAGGATGAACAGAGACAAACATGAAGATACTTTATAATAAAACTTTCAAAAGACAATGACAAAGAGAAAATCTTGAAATCAGCAAGAAAGTGACATATCACATTGACATACCTCAATAAAATTATCAACAGATTTCCCTCAGAATCTTTGGAGGCCAGAAGACTCCAAAAAAGGGGGAGGGAGGTGGGGGAAAAAAACCTGTCCACCAAGAATCCTATGTCCAGCAAAACTGTACTTCAAAAGTGAAGGAAAAATTAAGACATCCCCAAATAACTAGTAGAGAACTGAAAGAATAAAAGCAGTAAAATCGATTCTATTTATAGAAATCAGTCAAGGGATTCATTCGATAAAAGGATATAAAGTATACCATCATATACATAAAATGTGGAAGGGTGTTAAAATTTAAGGCTTTTAGAATGGATTTAAACTTAAGTGACCATCAACCTAATATAGACTTCTATATGCATGTTATATATGAACCTAATAGTAACCATAAATCTGAAAAACAATCTGAGGGTTTTGAAGGGGCGGGGGGTGGGAGGTTGGGGGAGCCAGGTGGTGGGTATTGGAGAGGGCACGGATTGCATGGAGCACTGGGTGTGGTGCAAAAACAATGAATACTGTTATGCTGAAAATAAATTTAAAAAATTAAATTAAAAAATTTTTTTTAAAAACTATAAAAGATACACAAAAAATAAAGAGAAAAGAAATCAAGCTTATAACTAAAGAAAGCCATGAAACCACAAAAGACAACAAAAGAAGAAAGAAACAGAGAACTACAAAAGCAACCATAAAACAAGTAACAAAATGGCAATAATACATACCTATCAATAATTACTTTGAATATAAATTATATAAATGCCCCAATCAAAGGGCACAAAGTAACTGAATGAATTAAAAAGCAAAAACCATCTCTCTGCTACCTAGAGGAGACCTACTTCAGACATAAAGATACATATGGACTGAAAGTGAAGGGATAGAAAAACATGTAATGGAAGTGAAAAGAAAGCTGTGGTAGCAACACTTATAAAGTCAAACAAAAAGACTTTAAAACAAAGGCTGCAACAAGAGACAAAGAAGGGCACTACAGAATGACAAAGATTATATGATCTAACAAAAGAATATAATCGGAGGGAGGACAAAGCATGAGAGACTGTGGACTCTGAAAACAAACTGAGGGTTTTTAGAGGGGAGAGGGTACAGGGGTTGGGTGAGCCTGGTGGTGAGTATTAAGGAGGGCACTGATTGCATGGAGCACTGGTGTGGTGCATAAACAATGAATCTTGGAACACTGAAAATAAAATAAAATAAAAAGAATATAACAAATTGTAAAGATTTATGTACCCTAGCTGGGAGTACTTAAATACATAAAGCAACTATTACCAGACATAAAGGAAGAAATTGACAGTAATACAATAATAGTAGAGGACTTTAGCACCCCACTTCCATCAATGGATAGATCACCCAGACAGAAAATCAACAAGGAAATAGTGCTTTTGAATGATACATTGGACCAGATGGACCTAACAGATATATTCAGAACACTCCATCCAAAAATAGCAATATACACATTCCTTTCAAGTGCATAGGGAACATTCTCAAGAGTAGATCACATGTTAGGTCAGAAAATAAGTATCAATAAATTTAAAAAGATTGAAATCATATCAGATCTTTTTGACCACAACAATATGAAACTAGAACTCAATCACAAGAAAAAAATCTGGAAAGAACACAAATACATGGAGGCTAAATAACATGATGCTAAGCAATGAAAGGGTCAACCAAGAAATCAAAAAGGAAATAAAAGAAAATATGAAGACAAATGAAAATGAAAACACAATGATCCAAAATCTGAGATGAGCAAAAACTGTTGTAAGGAATGAGTATGATAATGCATGCCTACCTCAAGAAGTAAGAAAAATCTCAAACAACCTAACCTTACACAAAAGGAGGTAGAAGAAAAAAAAAGAAAAGAACAAAGAAAGCACAAAGCCAGTAGAAGGAAGGAAATAATAAAGATTAGAGCAAAAACAAATAAGAGACTAAAAAACAATAGAACAGATCAATGAAGCCAGGATATGATTCTTTGAAAAGATAAACAAGATTGATAAATCTTTAGCCAGATTCATCAAGAAGAAAAGAGAGAAGACTCAAGTAATCAGAAATAAAAGAGGAAAAACAACTGACACTACATAAATGCAAAGGATTATAAGAAAATATTACAAAAAATTATATGCCACAAATTGAACAACCTATAAGAAATAGATAAATCCAGGGTGCCTGGGTGGCTCAGTGGGTTAAAGCCTCTGCCTTCGGCTCAGGTCATGATCTCAGGGTCCTGGGATCGAGCCCCACATCGGGCTCTCTGCTCAGCAGGGAGCCTGCTTCCCTTCCTCTCTCTCTCTGCCTGCCTCTCTGCCTACTTGTGATCTCTGTCTGTCAAATAAATAAAAATAAAATCTTAAAAAATAAAAAAATAATAAAAATAAATCATTCACAAGAGAACCCAGAAATGGACCCTCAACTCTATGGTCAATTAATATTTGACAAAGCAGGAAAGAATATTCAATGGAAAAAAAGACAGTCTCTTCAACAAATGGTATTGGGAAAATTGGACAGCCACATGCAGAAGAATGATACTGGACCATTTCCTTTCACCACACACAAAAATAGACTCAAAATGGATGAAAGACCTAAATATGAGACAGGAATTCATCAAAATCCTAGAGGAGAACACAGTAGCAACCTCTTCGACCTTGGCTGCAGCAACTTGTTGGTAGACAACATCTCCAAAGGCCAGGGAAGCAAAAACAAAAATAAACTATTGGGACTTCATCAAGATAAAAAGCTTTTGCACAGCAAAGGAATCAGTCGACAAAACCAAAACATAGCTGACAGAATGAGAGAAGATATTTGCAAATGACATATCAGATAAAGGGCTAATATCGAGAATCTATAAAGAATCTATCAAACTCAACACCCAAAGAATAAATAATCTAATCAAGAAATGGGCAGAAGACATGAACAGACATTTCTACAAAGAAGATATAAGAATGGCCAACAGACACATGAAAAAGTGCTCAACATCACTCAGCATCAGGGACATACAAATCAAAACCACAATGAGTTATCACCTCAAACCAGTCAGAATGACTAAAATTAACAAGTCGGGAAACAATTGATGTTGGCAAGGATGCATAGAAAGGGGAACACTTTCTATTGGTGGGAATGCAAGCTGGTGCAGCCACTCTGGAAAACAGTATGGAAGTTCCTCAAAAAGTTGAAAATAGGGCTACCCTACAACCCAGCAATTGCAATACTGGGTATTTACACCAAAGATGCAAATGCAGTAATCCAAAGGGGCACCTGCACCCCAATGTTTATTGCAATAATGTCCACAATAGCCAAATTATGGAAAGAGCCCAGATGTCCATTGACAGATGAATGGATAAAAAAGATGTGGTATGTACACACACACACACACAAACACACACACACACACAATGGAATATGACCCAGCCATCAAAAAAAATCAAATCTTGCCATTTGCAACAACATGGATGGAACTAAAGAGTATTATGCTAAGCAAAATAAGTCAATCAGAGAAAGACAACCTCACTGATATGTGGAATTTAAGCCACAAGGCAGAGGATCATAGGGGAAAAGAGGAAAAAATGAAACAAGATGAAACCAGAGAAGGAGACAAAGCACAAGAGACTCTTTAATCACAGGAAACAAACTGAGGGTTACTGGACAGGAAGGGGTGAAGGGATGGGGTAACTGGGTGACAGACATTGGGGAGGATATGTTTTGTAATGAGCACTGTATATTATATAAGATTGATGAATAACAGACCTGTACCCTTGAAACAAATAATACATTATATGTTCATTTAAAAAAAATAATAATTCACCACAACCAAGTGGGATTTACTCCAGGGATGCAAAGGTGGTTCAGTATTTGCAAATCTATCAACATGATATATCACATCAATAAAATAAAGGATAAAAACCATAGGGTCATGACAATAAGTGCAGAAAATGCACTGCTTTAACAAAGTATAATATCTATTCATGATAAAAACTCTCAACAAGTAGGTTTAGCAGGAACATGCCTCAACATAATAAAGACCAAAGCAGAAAAACCCTCAGCTAACATCATATGCAATGGTGAAAAACAGTAAAACCATATGAAACTGAAAAAAAAAACTGTCATGTCTAAAGTGGACAAAGAGCTTTTTCTTAAAAAAAAAAAAAAAAACAACTCAAAAATCAATGGTGAAAAACAGAGCACTTTTTCCTCTAAGACCAGGAACAAGACAAGGTGTCCACTTTCACCACTTTTATTCGACATAGTACTGGAAGTCCTAGCCACAGCAATCAGACAAAAAAAAGAAAGAGAAGTCATCCAAACTGATAGGGAAGAAGTAAATTTTTCATTATTTACAGATGACACGATACTGTATATAGAAAATTAGAAACTACTCTACCAAAAGACAACTAAAACTAATTAATTTAGTAAAGTTATAGGATACAAAATTAATATGCAGAAGTCTGTTGCATTTCTATACACTAATAATGAAATAGCAGAAAGAAAAATTAAGAAAACAATCCCACTTATAGTTACACCAAAAAGAATAAAATATCTAGGAATCAACATAACCAAGGAGTAAAAGACCTATACTCTGATAACTATAAAACAATGATGAGAGAAACTGAAGATGACACAAACAAATGGAAAGATATTCTATACTTATCGACTGGGAAAACCAACATTGTTAAAATGTCCACACTACCCAAAACAAACTAAAGATTTAATGCAATCCCTAACAAATTACCAACATCATTCTTCACAGATCTAGAACAGTCTTAAAATTTATATGGAACCACAAAAGACCCTGAAGAGCCAAAGCAAACTTGAAAAAGAAGAACAAAGCTGGAAGTATCACAATCCCAGATTTCAAGTTATACTACAAAACTGTAGTAATCAAAATAGTACAGTACTGGTACAAAAATAACCACATAAATCAATGAAACAGAACAGAATGCCCAGAAATTAACCCACACCTTTATAGTCAATTAACCTATGACAAAAGAGGCAAGAATATACAATGGGGAAAAATCAGTCTCTTCAACAAATAGTGTTAGGAAAACTGCAGTTACATGCGAAAGAATGAAACTGGACCACTTTCTCACACCATACCTAAAAATAAACTCTAAATAGATTAAAGACCTAAATGTGAAACCTGAAACCATAAAAATCCTAGAATAAAACATAGGTAGTAATTTCTTTGACATTGGTGAGAGAAACATTTTTCTAGCTCTGCTTCCTCAGGCAAGGAAAACAAAAGCAAAATTAAACTATTGGGACTAGATCAAAATAAAAATCTTTTGTACAGCAATGGAAACATCAACAAAATAAAAAAGCAACCTACTGAATGGGAGAAGAGATTTGCAAATGATATATCCAATAAGGGGTTAATATCCAAAATATATAAAGAACTTCTACAACTCAACACCAAAAAAAAACCAAATAAACTAATTTAAAAATGGACAGAGGACCCAAAAAGACATTTTTCTGAAGAAGACATATAGATGGTCAACAGACACATGAAAAGATGCTCAACATCACTAATCATCAGGTAAATGCAAATTAAAGCCACAAGGAGATATCATCCTATAGCTGTCAGATGGCCAAAGTTAAGAAAAAAAATTATAGAAACTAACAAATGTTGGCAAGGATATGGAGAAAAAGAAACTCTCATGCACTGTTGGTGGGAATGCAAACTGGTGCAGCCATGGTGGGAAACAGTATGGAGTTTCCTCAAAAATTAAAAATAGAAATATGAGAGGCACCTGGGTGGTTCAGTTGTTAAGATCTGACTCTTGATCTTGGCTCAGGTTTCAATCTCACAACTGTGAGTTCAACCCCACATTGGGTTCTGCACTGGGTGCGGATCCTACTTCGGTGTTGTTTTTTTTTTTTTAATAGTTTTTTTCTTTCTGGTTTAAATTCAATTAGCCAAGATAGAATACATCATTAGATTCAGATGTAGTGTTCAATAATTCATCAGCTGCATATAATACACAGTGCTTATCACATCATTTTCCCTCTTTTTATTTTATTTTTTATAAACATATATATTTTAATCCCCAGGGGTACAGGTCTGTGAATCGCCAGGTTTACACACTTCACAGCACTCACCACAGCACATACCCTCCCCAATGTCCATAACCCCACCCCCCCAACCCCCCTCCCCCCATCAAACCTCAGTTTGTTCTGTGAGATTAAGAGTCACTTATGGTTTGTCTCCCTCCCAATCCCATCTTGTTTCATTTACTCTTCTCCTACCCTCTTAACCCCCTTGTTGCATCTCCTCTCCCTCATATCAGGGAGATCATATGATAGTTGTTTTTCTCCGATTGACTTATTGCACTAAGCATGATACCCTCTAGTTCCATCCACGTCGTAGCAAATGGCAAGATTTCATTTCTTTTGATGGCTGCATAGTATTCCATTGTGTATATATCCCACATCATCTTTATCCATTCGTCTGTTGATGGACATCTAGGTTCTTTCCATAGTTTGGCTATTGTAGACATTGCTGCTATAAACATTCGAGTGCACGTGCCCCTTCGGATCACTACGTTTGTATCTTTAGGGTAAATACCCAGTAGTGCAATTGCTGGGTCATAGGGTAGTTCTATTTTCAACATTTTGAGGAACCTCCATGCTGTTTTCCAGAGTGGTTGCACCAGCTTGCATTCCCACCAACAGTGTAGAAGGGTTCCCCTTTCTTCGCATCCTCGCCAGCATCTGTCATTTCCTGACTTGTTAATTTTAGCCATTCTGACTGGTGTGAGGTGATATCTCATTGTGGTTTTGATTTGTATTTCCCTGATGCCGAGTGATGTGGAGCACTTTTTCATGTGTCTGTTGGCCATCTGGATGTCTTCTTTGCAGAAATGTCTGTTCATGTCTTCTGCCCATTTCTTGATTGGATTATTTGTTCTTTGGGTGTTGAGTTTGCTAAGTTCTTTATAGATTTTGGACACTAGCACTTTATCTGATATGTCGTTTGCAAATATCTTCTCCCATTCTGTCAGTTGTCTTTTGGTTTTGTTAACTGTTTCCTTTGCTGTGCAAAAGCTTTTGATCTTGATAAAATCCCAATAGTTCATTTTTGCCCTTGCTTCCCTTGCCTTTGGCGATGTTCCTAGGAAGATGTTGCTGCGGCTGAGGTCGAAGAGGTTGCTGCCTGTGTTCTCCTCAAGGATTTTGATGGATTCCTTTCTCACATTGAGGTCCTTCATCCATTTTGAGTCTATTTTCATGTGTGGTGTAAGGAAATGATCCTTTCATTTTTCTGCATGTGGCCGTCCAATTTTCCCAACACCATTTATTGAAGAGGCTGTCTTTTTCCCATTGGACATTCCTTCCTGCTTTGTCAAAGATTAGTTGACCATAGAGTTGAGGGTCTATTTCTGGGCTCTCTATTCTGTTCCATTGATCTATGTGTCTGTTTTTGTGCCAGTACCATGTGTCTTGATGATGACAGCTTTGTAATAGAGCTTGAAGTCCGGAATTGTGATGCCACCAACTTTGGCTTTCTTTTTCAATATTCCTTTGGCTATTCGAGGTCTTTTCTGGTTCTATATAAATTCTAGGATTGTTTGTTCCATTTATTTGAAAAAAAAAATGGATGGTACTTTGATAGGAATTGCATTAAATGTGTAGATTGCTTTAGGTAGCATAGACATTTTCACAATATTTATTCTTCCAATCCAGGAGCATGGAACATTTTTCCATTTCTTTGTGTCTTCCTCAATTTCTTTCATGAGTACTTTATAGTTTTCTGCGTATAGATTCTTAGCCTCTTTGGTTAGGTTTATTCCTAGGTATCTTATAGTTTTGGGTGCAATTGTAAATGGGATGGACTCCTTAATTTCTCTTTCTTCTGTCTTGTTGGTGGTGTAGAAAAATGCAACTGATTTCTGTGCATTGATTTTATATCCTGACACTTTACTGAATTCCTGTACAAGTTCTAGCAGTTTTGGAGTGGAGTCTTTTGGGTTTTCACATATAGTATCATATCATCTGCGAAGAGTGATAGTTTGACTTCTTCGTTGCCGATTTGGATGCCTTTAATTTCCTTTTGTTGTCTGATTGCTGAGGCTAGGACTTCTAGTACTATGTTGAATAGCAGTGGTGATAACGGACATCCCTTCCGTGTTCCTGACCTTAGCGGAAAAGCTTTCAGTTTTTCTCCATTGAGAATGATATTTGCGGTGGGTTTTTCATAGATGGCTTTGATAATATTGAGGTATGTGCCCTCTATCCCCACACATCGAAGAGTTTTGATCAGGAAGGGATGCTGTACTTTGTCAAATGCTTTTTCAGCATCTATGGAGAGTATCATATGGTTCTTGTTCTTTCTTTTATTAATGTGTTGTATCACATTGATTGATTGATTTGCAGATGTTGAACCAACCTTGCAGCCCTGGAATAAATCTCACTTGGTCGTGGTGAATAATCCTTTTAATGTACTGTTGAATCCTACTGGCTAGTATTTTGGTGAGAATTTTTGCATCTGTGTTCATCAAGGATATTGGTCTGTAGTTCTCTTTTTTGATGGGATCCTTGTCTGGTTTTGGAATCAAGGTGATGCTGGCCCCATAAAATGAGTTTGGAAGTTTTCCTTCTATTTCTAATTTTTTGAACAGTTTCAGGAGAATAGGAATTAGTTCTTCTTTAAATGTTTGGTAGGATTCCCCCGGGAAGCCGTCTGGCCCTGGGCTTTTGTTTGGAGATTTTTGATGACTGTTTCAATCTCCTTACTGGTTATGGGTCTGTTCCGGCTTTCTATTTCTTCCTGGTTCAGTTGTGGTAGTTTATTTGTCTCTAGGAATGCATCCATTTCTTCCAGATTGTCAACTTTGTTGGCGTAGAGTTGCTCATAGTATGTTCTTATAATTGTCTGTATTTCTTTGGTGTTCGTTGTGATCTCTCCTCTTTCATTCATGATTTTATTGATTTGGGTCCTTTCTCTTTTCTTTTTGATAAGTCTGGCCAGGGGTTTATCAATCTTATTAATTCTTTCAAAGAACCAGCTCCTAGTTTCGTTGATTTGTTCTATTGTTTTTTTTGTTTGTTTCTATTTCATTGATTTCTGCTCTGATCTTTATGATTTCTCTTCTCCTGCTGGGTTTAGGGTTTCTTTCTTGTTCTTTCTCCAGCTCCTTTAGGTGTAGGGTTAGGTTGTGTACCTGAGACCTTTCTTGTTTCTTCAGAAAGGCTTGTACCGCTATACATTTTCCTCTCAGGACTGCCTTTGTTGTGTCCCACAGATTTTGAACCGTTGTGTTTTCATTATCATTTGTTTCCATGAATTTTTTCAATTCTTCTTGAATTTCCTGGTTGACCCATTCATTCTTTAGAAGGATGCTGTTTAGTCTCCATGTATTTGGGTTCTTTCCAAATTTCCTCTTGTGATTGAGTTCTAGCTTCCGAGCATTGTGGTCTGAAAATATGCAGGGAATGATCCCAATCTTTTGATACCAGTTGAGACCTGATTTAGGACCCAGGATGTGATCTATTCTGGAGAATGTTCCATGTGCACTAGAGAAGAATGTGTATTCTGTTGCTTTGGGATGAAATATTCTGAATATATCTGTGATGTCCATCTGGTCCAGTGTGTCATTTAAGGCCTTGATTTCCTTGTTGATCTTTTGCTTGGATGATCTGTCCATTTCAGTGAGGGGAGTGTTCAAGTCCCCTACTATTATGGTATAATTGTCGAAGTGTTTCTTTGATTTTGTTATTAATTGGTTTATATAGTTGGCTGCTCCCACGTTAGGGGCATAGATATTTAAAACTGTTAGATCTTCTTGTTGGACAGTTCCTTTGAGTATGATATAGTGTCCTTCCTCATCTCTTATTATAGTCTTTGGCTTAAAATCTAATTGATCTGATATAAGGATTGCCACTCCTGCTTTCTTCTGATGTCCATTAGCATGGTAAATTCTTTTCCACCCCCTCACTTTAAATCTGGAGGTGTCTTTGGGTTTTTTTTTTTTTCTCTTTAAGATTTTTTATTTATTTATTTGACAGAGAGAGATCACAAGTAGACAGAGAGGCAGGCAGAGAGAGAGAGAGAGGGAAGCAGGCTTCTTGCCGAGCAGAGAGCCCGATGTGGGACTCGATCCCAGGACCCTGAGATCATGACCTGAGCCGAAGGCAGCGGCTTAACCCACTGAGCCACCCAGGCGCCCCTGTCTTTGGGTTTAAAATGAGTTTCTTGTAGGCAACATATAGATGGGTTTTGTTTTTTTATCCATTCTGATACCCTGTGTCTTTTGATTGGGGCATTAAGCCCATTAAGATTCAGGGTAACTATTGAGAGATATGAATTTAGTGCCATTGTATTGCCTGTAAGGTGACTGTTATTGTATATTGTCTCTGTTCCTTTCTGATCTACTACTTTTAGGGTCTCTCTTTGCTTAGAGGACCCCTTTCAATATTACCTGTAGAGCTGGTTTGGTGTTTGCAAATTCTTTCAGTTTTTGTTTGTCCTGGAAGCTTTTACTCTCTCCTTCTATTTTTCAATGATAACCTAGCTGGATATAGTATTCTTGGCTGCATGTTTTTCTCGTTTAGTGCTCTGAATATATCATGCCAGCTCTTTCTGGCCTGCCAGGTCTCTGTGGATAAGTCTGCTGCCAATCTAATATTTTTACCATTGTACGTTACAGACCTCTTTTCCCGGGCTGCTTTCAGGATTTTCTCTTTGTCACTAAGATTTGTAAATTATACTATTAGGTGACGGGGTGTGGACCTATTCTTATTGATTTTGAGGAGGGTACTCTGAACCTCCTGGATTTTGATGCTTGTTCCCTTTGCCATATTGGGGAAATTCTCTCCAATAATTCTCTCCAATATACCTTCTGCTCCCCTCTCTGTTTCCTCTTCTTCTGGAATCCCAATTATTCTAATGTTGTTTCGTCTTATGGTGTCACTTATCTCTCGAATTCTCCCCTCGTGGTCCAGTAGCTGTTTGTCCCTCTTTTGCTCAGCTTCTTTATTCTCTGTCATTTGGTCTTCTATATCGCTAATTCTTTCTTCTGCCTCATTTATCCTAGCAGTGAGAGCCTCCATTTTTGATTGCACCTCATTAATAGCTTTTTTGATTTCAACTTGGTTAGATTTTAGTTCTTTTATTTCTCCAGAAAGGGCTTTTCTATCTCCCGAGAGGGTTGCTTTAATATCTTCCATGCCTTTTTCGAGCCCGGCTAGAACCTTGAGAATCGTCATTCTGAACTCTAGATCTGACATATTACCAATGTCTGTATTGATTAGGTCCCTAGCCTTTGGTACTGCCTCTTGTTCTTTTTTTTGTGGTGAATTTTTCTGCCTTGTCATTTTGTCCAGATAGGAGTATATGAAGGAGCAAGTAAAATACTAAAAGGGTGGCAACACCCCAGGAAAATATGCTTTAACCAAATCAGGAGAAATCCCAAATTGTGAGGGGGGGGAGAAAGGGGATAAAAAGAGGTTCAGAAAGAAAAAAAAAAAAGAAGACAAACCATAAATGACTCTTAATCTCACAAAACAAACTGAGGGTTGATGGGGGGAGGGGGGTTGGGAGAGGGGGGGTGAGGTTATGGACATTGGGGAGGGTATGTGCTATGGTGAGTGCTGTGAAGTGTGTAAACCTGGCGAGTCACAGACCTGTACCCCTGGGGATAAAAATATATTACATGTTTATAAAAAATAAAATAAAAAAAAAAGAAAAGACACAATTTAAAAAAAAACGAATAAAGAAAAAATATAAAAAAGAAAAAAATATATATATATTAGATAAACTAGTTAAAAAACGTTAAAAATAGAAAAGGGTAAAAGTTAAAAAAAATTTGGCAGAAGAAGAGAAAAAAATTGAAAAAGAAAAAAAATTAAATTAACTGCAAGTCTAAAGAATCATGGGGAGAAAGCCATGAGTTCCGTGCTTTGCTTTCTCCTCCTCTGGAATTCCGATGCTCTCCTTGGTATTGAAACTGCACTCCTTGGTAGGTGAACTTGGTCCTGGCTGGGTTTCTCGTTAATCTTCTGGGGGAGGGGCCTGTTGTAGTGATTCTCAAGCGTCTTTGCCCCAGGCGGAGTTGCACCGCCCTCACCCGGGGCCGGTCTGAGTAATCCGATCGGGTTTGCTTTTGGGAGCTTTTGTTCCCTGAGCGCTTTCCGTAGAGTTCCGGAAGGCAGGAATGCAGATGGCGGCCTCCCGGTCTCCAGCCCGGAGGAGCCAAGAGCCCGGGGCCCCACTCCTCAGTGCGCCCTCAGAGAACAGCGCCCAATTACTCCTGTCACTCTGGCCTCCGGCCGCGCTCCGAGCTGACCGAGCCTGCGACCGGTTCAAGGTAACCCCGAGTTTAGAGCTCACTCCTCGGCTCTGTCTCTGTAGCTGGCTTCCCCGTTCTAATACCGGTAAGCTCTGCGACACTCAGACACCCCCGATCCTTCTGTGACCCTGCGGGACCTGAGGCCATGCTGACCCCGCCTGGGCTTCACCCCAGTTAAGCCTCTGGAGCGATGTCCCTCAGCAGAACAGACTTTTAAAAGTCCCGATTTTGTGCTCCGTTGCTCCATTGCTCCGCCACTCGCCGGGAGCCGGCCCCTCCCCCCGCGGTCTATCTTCCAGTCGCTTTGGATTCACTTCTCCGCCAGTCCTACCTTTCAGAAAGTGGTTGATTTTCTGTTTCTAGAATTGCTGTTCTTCTTCTCTTCGATCTCCCGTTGGATTTGTAGGTGTTTGCAATATTTAAATAAGCTATCTAGCTGATCTCCCGCTACCTGAAGTAGTCTCAGCCTGCTACTTCTCTGCCATCTTGACTCCTCCCCCTCATTTTCCCTCTTTAATGCCTATCACCCAGTTGCCCCATACCCACAGCCACCTCTCCTTAAGCAACCCTCAATTTGTTTCCCAGAATTAAGAGTCTCTCATGGTTTGTCTCTCTCTCTGATTTCTTCCCATTCTGTTTTCCCTCCCTTGCCTTGTGATCCTCTGCACTAGTTCTTATATTTCACATATAAGTGAAACCATATGATAATTGCCTTTCTCTGATTGACTTATTTTACTTAGCATCATACCTCCAGTTCCACCCACCTTAAAAAAAATAGAAATATGATTCAGTAATTCTACTACTGGGTATTTATCCAAAGAAAATGAAAACAGTAACTTGAATAGATATATACACCTCTACGTTTATTGTAGAATTATTTACAATAGCTAAGATATGGAAACAACCCAAGTGTCCACTCATAGATGAATCGATAAAGACACACATACACACACACACACACACAGTGTGCAAGCCCACACATAATGGAATATTATTCAACCATAAGAATGAGATCTTGCCATTTGTAACAATATGGATGGATCTAGAGGCTATAATGCTAATGATTAAGTCAGATAGGGAAAGATAAACACCATATGATTTCATTTGTGGAATTTAAGAAACAGAACAAATGAACAAAGAAAAAAGAGAAACAAACAAAAAATAGATTTAAATACAGAGAACAAACTAGTGGTTGTCAGGGGAGATGGTCAGTGGCAGGATGGGTGAAACAGATAAAGGTGATTAAGAATACAGTTGCCTTGACGAGCACTGAGAGATGTATAGAATTACTGAATCATTATATTGTACTCCTGAAAGTAATATCATACTGTAGGTTAACTATACTTCAATTAAAAAATTTTTAATTAGTGTAAAAAAGAATCGTCACTGCATAAATCATAATAAGGCTAGTTTTTCTAGAAAATCTGTGGTGTGAATCACTATCTTGGACTTTTTTGAAAATATAAATACAGAGCATATTTATAATAAATTGAGCTTACATTGCTGCCTCCAAATATGATGTGACAAAGTACTGATTTGAGCACTATTTATATTTCAAAATTTCACATATAAACTCATTATTTTGCTATGAAAGTTATATCAGTTTTAAATGGGTAGGGAGATATACCTTTGTTTTTGCATATCTCTTATTATCTTCTCTCACATAAAATTTTTGTGATTATAGGGGCGCCTGGGTGGCTCAGTGGGTTAAGCCGCTGCCTTCGGCTCAGGTCATGATCTCAGGGTCCTGGGATCGAGTCCCGCGTCGGGCTCTCTGCTCCGCAGGGAGCCTGCTTCTTCCTCTCTCTCTGCCTGCCTCTCTACCTACTTGTGATCTCTGTCTGTCAGATAAATAAAATCTTAAAAAAAAAAATTTTGTGATTATATCAATAATGAAAGTTAACCAAAAATAGGATTTAAAGTACAAAAAATTTTTCTAATTATTGTTTATTGTGGTAAAATACACACAACATAAAATTCACTATTTTAAAATGTACAGTCCAGTGGCATTAAGTACGTTCATATTGTTGTACAACTATCACAACCTTCCACCTCCAGAATTTTTTTCATCTTACAAACTGAAACTCTGTATCCATTAAACAATAATTTCCCCATTCCTTCCATCCCTCAGCCCCTAACAACCATAATTCTGTTTTCTGTCTCTATGATTTTGTCTACTCTAAGTACTTCATATAAATGGAATCATACAGTTTAAAAAAAAAAGTATTTTCTCTGACCACAATAGGCTGAAGTTAGAAATCAATAACAGAAGCAAAACTGGAAAATTCATAAATCTGTGGAAATTAAACAGCACACTCTTAAATAGAAAATGAAGCAAAAAAAAATTGCAAGGGAAATTAGAAAACACTAGAGATGAATGAAAATGAAAACAACATGCCAGAACATGTGACCCAGTGAAAGCAGTAATAAGGGGGAAATTTAAAACAGCAAAAGCTTATATTAAAAAAAGAAAGATCTCAAATCAACAAACAAACTCTACAACCTAAAGAACTAGAAAAGGAAGAACAAACTAAACCCAGAAGGAGCTAGCAAAAGGAGGGAAATAATAAAAATTAAAGCAGAGATAATGAAATAGAGAACAGAAAAAAACAACAGAGAAAAGCAATGAAACCAAAAGTTGGTTCTTTGAAAAAATCAACATAATTGACAGACCCTTATCTAGATGGACTAAGGAAAAAGGAGAGAAGACTGAAATTACTAAAATCAGAAATGAAAGTGGTGACATTACTACTGATTCCACAGAAATAAAAGGGATTGTAAAAGAATGCAATGAACATGGGTATGCCAACAAACTGGATAACCTAAATGACATGGATAAATTCCTAGAAACATAAAACCTATCAAGATTAAATCAGGAAGGGGCTCCCGGCTAGCTCATTCAGAGCAGTTTGCAACTCTTGATCTTGGGGTTGTAAGTTCAAACCCTACCTTGGGTGTAGAGATATCTTACATAAGTAAAACTTTTTTTAAAAGACTAAATTATGAAGAAATAGAAAATATAAATAGACCTATACCTAAGAAGTATTTTGAATAGGTAATCAAAATTCTCCCAAAGAGGAAAAGCCCTGAATCTAAGAAGCTCTGGTCTTCACTGATGAATTCTACCAAACTTTTTTTTTTTAAAGTAAGCTCTATGCCCATCAACATGGGGCTTGAACTCATGTCCCTGAGACCAAGATTTGCATACTCTATCAACTGAGCCAGGCAGGCATGCACCAAACATTTAAAGAACTAACATGAATTCCTATCAAACTTTTACAAAACTTGAAGATGAGTGAACACCTTCTAATGCATTCTGTGAATGCATTAGAAGGTGTTCTGTGAAACCAGCATTACCCTGATACCAAAGCCACACAAGGACACTGCAAGAAAAGAAAACTACAGACCAATATCCTTTATCAACACTGACATAAAAATCCTCCAAAAAATACTAGCAAACCAAATCAGCAGCATGGCCAGGTGGGATTTATTCCTGCATGCAAGATGCTTCAACGCAAATCACATGATGATCTTAATTGATGCAGAAAAACACACTTGACAAAATTCAACACCCTTTCATGAAAAAAAAAATTCATCAGACTACAAATAGAAGGAAACTCAATATAATAAAAGTTAGAAATGAGAAATCTATAGCAAACATACTCAGTGATGAAAGACTTAAAAGCATTTCCTCTAAGATCAAAAACAAGACAAGGAAGCCCATTTTTATCATTTCTATTCAACAGAGTAATGGAAGTTCTAGCTGGAGTTATTAGGCAAGAAAAAGAAATAAAAGGCATCTGAATCAGAAAGGAAGACATAAAATTATTTCTGTTTGCAAATAATATAACACATATATAAAACTTCTAAAACTCCACAAAAAATGTTAAAACTAATAAAAGAATTCAGTACAGTAGCAGGAAGAAGGTCAACACATAAAATCAGTTGCACTTCTACACATGAAGAATAAACAATCTAGAAAGGAAATTGCAAATAATTCCATTTACAATAACATTAAAAATAATAAAATACTTAGAAATTCTTTAAAGAGATAAAAGAACTGTACAATGAAAACTACAAAACATTGCTGAAAGAAATTAGAGAAGACAGATAAATGAAAAAAAATACCTTTCACATGGAGTAGAAGACTTAACATTGTGCCCATGTCAATACTGCCCAGAGCAATCTACAGATCCAATACAATCCCTATCAAAAATCCCAAAAACATTTTTTTTTTGCAAAAATAGAAAAACTCATGCTAAAATTCATATAGAACCTCAAGGGACCCTAAATAGTCAAAACAATCTTGAAAAAGAAGAACAAAACTAGAGAGCTCATACACCCTGATTTCAAAATGAGCAAAGGACTTGAAGAGGCATTTCCCCTGAGGAAATAAATAAATGGCCAATTAAGCATATGAAAAGATGCTCACATCACTAATCTTTAAGGAAATGCAAATCCAAACTACAATGAAATGAAATGAAATGGAAATGAAATGAAACCTTACACTCATGGGGATGGCTAACAAAGTAACAAGAGCTGACAAGGTCGAGAAGAAACTGGAATTCTTGTACACTGTTGATAGGAATGTAAAATGATACAACCTCTGTGGTAAACAGTATGGTGGTTCCTCAAAAAGTTTAAAATAGAATTACCACATGGTTCAGCAACTCCATTTCTGCACATGTACTCCAAAGTATCAAAAGTAGGATCTCAAAGAGATATTTGTATACCCATGTTCATAGCAGTGTTACTCACAATAACTGAAAAAGGACAGCAACCCAAATGTCCATTGATAGATGAATAGATAGGCAAAATATGGCATATACATACAAAGGGATACTGTTCAGCCTTTAAAAAGAAAAAATTTCCAACATTTGCTACAATATTGGATGAACCTTGAAGACATGACAAGAAGGGAAATAAGTCGGTAACAAAAAAAGACCAATATTACATGATTCCATTTTTATGATATCCTTAGCACGGTCAATATTATAGAGGCCAGGAAGTGGAATGGTGGTTGCCAGGGGGACTTGGGGGGAGAGAGGAATGGGAAGGTACTGTTTAATAGGTATGGACCTCCAAGATGTTTCAAGATGTTGAAACTTTCAAGTTTCAAGAGTTTTACAAGCTAAAGAGTAACAGAGGTTGATGGTGGGGTGGTTATGGTTGTAAAACAGTATGGATGTATACAGTGTCACTTAACTATGCACCTAAAAATAGTTAAGATTGTCAACTTTATGTTATGCATATTTTGCCACAGGGAAAAAAGGGGGAGGGGAGTAGAGGAAAAAAATCCTAGGGATTTAAACCCTAGGTACTTCCAGAACCGACAGGTACTTCCAGAACCATGATGGGTCACCAAATAGTTCCTATTCCTATGGCTTCTTTCACAGTCCAGGTTTGAAAACTATCAAATTGTCTGGTAGTAGCTTCCTCGCACTTTTATACAATGCAAATCAAAAGGGTTGGCAATTTAAACTTTTATGTGAGGTGATAATAGCAATTAGGGAGTTTGTAATAAGTGAGCATTTGGTAGAAACTAGATGTCCTCATTTCCCTCTATTCCCTGGAGTCTCCTGCCGAGCATCCCTTCTAATCCCACTGGATACCAATATATCCTGCTGGACTCCGTAATCTCCAAGTGGGCACTGCCATGACTACCACTAATCCCACAATGGCTGATAAAGTATGACAGAGACAGTAGTACTCACCAAATATTCCAGCAAATTTCCCACATTTTCCAGCCCTTCTGCTGCGAGGCAGCTGTACGACTAGTGCTGGTCAATGGATCATAGACAGAAAGGATGTGTATCACTTCCAGGTCAGAACACAGAAAATCCAACATGGAACCTTCCATGAATCTCTCCTCTAACAACAAAAAAAGGTCATGTGTTCCAGATAGCACAACAACAAAATAGTAAAGCCTTTGTCAGTCTGAGTTCCCAATGACTGAGGTAATGGAACACTCACCAACTGTCATTCAACACACAAAATGAGCAAGAAATAAACCACTGTGCTCACCAAAAAATTGCTAGAACTGATGGAAATTCAGTAAAGCCACAGGATACAAAATCAATGTACAGAAATCTGTTGCATTTCTATACACCAATAATGAAGCAGCAAAAAAGGGGCTCCTGGGTGGCTCAGTGGGTTAAGCCGCTGCCTTCAGCTCGGGTCATGATCTCAGGGTCCTGGGATCGGGCCCCGCATCGGGCTCTCTGCTCGGCAGGGAGCCTGCTTCCCTCTCTCTCTCTGTCTCTGCCTGCCTCTCTGAGTACTTGTGATCTCTCTCTGTCAAATAAATAAATAAAATCTTTTAAAAAAAAAAGAAGCAGCAAAAAGGGAAATCAAGGAATCAATCCCATTTACAATTGCACAAAAAGCCATAAGATACCTAGGAATAAATCAAACCAAAGAGGTAGAAGAGCTATACTCTGAAAACTATAGAACACTTGTGAAAGAAACTGAAGATGACACAAAGAAATAGAAAAACATCCCATGCTCATGGATTAGAAGAACAAATATTGTTAAATGTCTATACTACCCAAAAGCAATCTACACATTTAATGTAATCCCTATCAAAATATCAACGGCATCTTTCACAGAGGTAGAACAAACTATCCTAAAATGTTTATGGAACCACAAAAGACCCCTAATAGCCAAAACAATCCTGAAAAAGAAAATCAGTGCTGGAGGCATCACCATTCCAGACTTAAAGTTATATTACAATACCGTAATCACCAAGACAGTATGATACTGGTGCAAGAACAGACATGTAGATCAATGGAATAGAACAGAAAACTCAGAAATGGATGCACAATGATATGGTAAACTCATCTTTGACAAAGCAGGAAAGAACATCCAATAGAAAAAAAGACAGTCTCTTCAACAAATAGCATTGGGAAAACTGGACAGCTACATGAAGAATGAAGCTGGACCACTTTCTTACACCACACACAAAAATAAATTCAAAATGGATGAAAGACCTAAATGTGAAACGAGAAAAAAATCAAAATCCTAGAGGAGAACACAGGTAGTGACATCTTACTAGACACATCTCCAAAAGCAAAGGAAACAAAAGCAAAAATGAACTATTGGGACCTCATCAAGATAAAAAGCTTCTACACAGCAAAGGAAATAATCAACAAAACTAAAAGGCAACCTACAGAATGGGAGAAGATATTTGCAAATGACATATCTGATAAAGGGTTAGTATCCAAATGTATAAAGAACTTATCAAACTTAACACCCAAAACACAAATAATCCAGTTAAGAAATGGACAGAATAGACATGAATATACATTTTCCCAAAGAAGACATACAGATGGCCAAATGAAAAGGTGCTCAACATCTCTCATCATCAGGGAAATACAAATCAAAACTACAATGAGATATCACCTCATACCTGTCAGAATGGCTAAAACTAACAACGCAGGAAACTAATAACACAGGTGTTGGTAAGGATGTAGAGAACGGGGGACCGTCTTACAGGGTTGGTGGGAATGCCAACTAGTGCAGCCACACTGGGAAACAGTATGGAGGTTCCTCAAAAAGTTAAAAATATAATTACCCTATGAAGCAGCAATTGCACTACTGGGTCTTTACCCAAAGGATACAAAAATACTGATTCGAAGGGATACATGCACCCTAATGTTTATAAGGCATTATCAACAACAGCCAAATTATGGAAAGAGTCCAAATGTCCATTGACTGATGAATGGATAAAGAAGATGTAATATTACTCAACCGTAAAGAAAGAATGAAATCTCGCCATTTGCAATGATGAGGATGGAGCTAATGTATACTATGCTAAGTGAAATAGTCAGAGAAAGACAAATACCATGATTTCACTCATATGTGAAATTTAAGAAACAAAACAAATGAATGGGGTGCCTGGGTGGTGCAGCTGGTTAACGTCCGATTCTTGGTTTTCAGTTCAGGTGGTGATCTCAGGGTCATGAGATCAAGCCCCATGTCAGGCTGGGCACAGAGCCGACTTAAGACTCTCTCTCCCTCTCCCTCTGCCCCTTCCCCCCACCACTCTCTCTCTAAAATAAATAAAAGAAAAAGTTTTAAGAAGGAATGAAACAGAAAAACATAGAGGGAAAAAGAGAGGGGCAAAGCAAGAAACAAACTCTTAACTATAGAGAACAAACTGGGGGTTACTGGAAAGGAAGTAGGCAGGGGAATGGATGGGTTAAATGGGTGATGGGTATTAAGGAGAACACTTGTGATAAGCACTGGGTATTGTATGTAAGTGATAAATCACAAAATTCTATTATTGAAACTAATATTACACTACATGTTAACTATGTGGAATCTAGATAAAAACTTGAAATAAAAATAAACTTCTAATCAGAGAAATTTAAAAAAAAGAAAGAAACTATTGTGTTATCAAGCTACTGGGATTCCACACTTATGTTACCACATCATAACCTGGACTATCCTTATCACTGGACATAGTTGTTAATGAAATAATCCTTTTAGTTTTTATCTATATCCAACTGTCTCTGTAGAAATCAGACATGAGACAAATAGGAGTAATACACATTTTACTCTTTTCAGAATTGCCCCTAATGGATTTATCTCCAGAAACACTACATGCAAATAACCTTCTAGCTATCTATTCTACCAATTCATCAAAAATCATAAATCCATAATGCATACAGCTTAAGCTTATTCTGAATGATTCACCTGCTTGTCACCCTAATCCTAAGCATGGCACACATTCAAAAGTGGGTAAAAACATAATGTGATTAGAAAATGAGCCAAAGACCTGAAGAGACATCTCATCAGAGGAAAATAAAACAAATGGCAAAGAGCATATGAAAAGATGTTCAAAGTTGTATGTCATTAGGGAACTGAAAATTAAAACCTCAAGGAGATACCACTAAGCACCTCTTAGAATGGCCAAAATCCAAAACACAGACATCAAATGCAAAGAAGTGGAGCAACAGGAACTCTCATTTATTGCTGATGGGAATGCAAAATGGTACAGACAGTTTGGTAATTCCTTACAAAACTAAACATACTCTTACCATATGGTCCAGCAAACATGCTGCTTGGTATTTACCAAAAGGATTGAAACCTTATGTCCATACAGAAACCTACACACAGATGTTTATAGCAGTTTTATTCATAGTCATCAAAACTTGGAAGTAATTTAGATATCCTTCAGTAAGTGAATGAATAAATACATTGTGGCACATCCAGACAATGGAATATTATTCAGTGCTAAAAAGAAATGAGCAATTAGCCATGAAACCACATGGAGGAAACTTAAATGCACATTACTAAGTGAAAGAAGCCAATCTGAAAAGGCTAAATACTATGTGATTCCAACCATATAAATTCTGGAAAAGGCAAAACTGTGGAGGCAGTAGAAATATCAGGGGCTAGGTGGAAGGGAGGGATGAATAGGCAGAGCACAAAGGATTGGGGGCAATGAAACTATTTTGTCTGATATTACAATGGTGGATACATGTCATTACACATTTGTCCACACTCATACAATGTTAACACCAGGAGTAAGCCCTAATGTAAACTATGGACTTTGCATGGTGATGATAGGTCAGCTGTAGCTAATGTGCTGCTCTGGTAAGGGATGTTGATAGTGGGAACAGCTGTATATAGTTGGAGCAGGGGGCTTAATGGGAAGTCCCTATGCCTTCTGCTCAATTTTGCTATGAACTTGAAATGCTCTAGAAAATAAAGCCTATTAAAAATTTAAAAACACCCCCCAAAATGAGGCAAATCCAGAGAGCAAAAGAAAAAAGCCTTATTCTTTTTCTCCCCCAAAAATAATTTTAAAAATTCCAATACAAGTATATTTACTAATACAGTGTTATATCAGTTTCAGGTGTACACATAGTAATTCAACAATTCTATACATTTTTCAGTGGTCATCACGTAAGTGGACTCTTAATCCTCATTACTTATTTCATCCTTCCCCCCGCCACACTTATGGTAACCATCAGTCTGTTCTCTATAGTTATGGGTCTGTTTCTTGGTTTGTCTCTTCTGAAAAAAATCTCTTAGTAACCACATTGGTGAGAGTAGTACTAGGTATTATTGTTCCAAGCCTGTGGTGTGTGTAAAAAACACACACACAAGCAAACAAAACAAACCTAAAGTACCAAGTATCAAAATGAACTCATTAGGTATTTTATCTTTAAAAATACATAGATATTTTAATAATACAGGGATATTTCTCATTCTGTTCACTAAAGAGGCCTGGAAACACAGTAGCAATGAGCATACTTTGTGTCTGGATTGAGCTTCTAAAATGCCATTTCCTACTAAAAGAAACCAGGGATTCTTGAAGAGATGGCAGATTCCAGGTCCAAAGCAGAAAAGGTACCAAGAGGAACATAGAATATCTTGCCATTAGGTAGCAAGGAAGCCATCCAAGACTACTATGGTCCTGAAAAAAGCTTCAAGTGCCAATGCAAGATGTTTCACTATCAAAATATGGGATGAATTGAGCTGCAATAATTATTACAACTGCTTGAAACCCATCAGGTAAGTTGACTACATGCGTGAATACATGGAAACATGAATTCATGATAATTAAAATAAAAAAGCATCTTTGGAGGATGACAGGAAACATTATCTTCCCAACTAATAAATAAAGGAAAGAATGAAGCATTTACCTTATTACACCTTTCCTATCTGAATTGTACTACTCATGAAACAAATAGCTAAGGAAAAGTATCTTCTTATGGGTACATTCCAACTAATAAAAGAAAAGAATATTCTGCATCTCAACATGAATTGTTGGATCTAGGCCCTGAGTATCAATATCTGCTAAAGGAACAAAGAAAAAAACCAGATGTTATATACTACCTGATGTATCATCACCCAGCATCTTGCCAAAGGGATTGAGCCTGACTTGGAAGCCTCCCAATGCAGCTGCCATTTTGCAGGAAACACAGAGAACTTGCTGGACTGCATCAAGAGTGTGCAGTCAGCAACAACCACATGGCAAGAAACTTTGGGTCAAATGCTCTGGTTTTTCACCAGATTAACTATATGGAAGTGAAAAGTTTGGAGGGGAAAACTACAGGTTTAAATAGATTTTTTTTTAAGGACATATCAAAGTTTTTTAAAATGGGCAAAACTAAGCTCTAGTATTTAGAGATGTCACTTTGGTAGTAACAACCCCCATGGTTGTTACCTGTTACAGCTGTCATGAGGTTGGGTATTTACCTAAAGAATACAAAATTTGGTAAAAAGAATACCTAAGTTAGGTAAATACCCAATATTCCCACCAATAATACAAGGGCTTGTTGACAGGCAAGTTGAGGGCTTCTGACATGACTGACAAAGTTCTTTCTTTATATGGATGATGGGTAAATAGGTACCTGCCCTATAACAATCCATTAAGTCCTGTATTTGTTTTGTATGGCTTTCTGTATTTGTGTTTTATTTTATAATTTTATTTTTTTAATCCCCATCACACATTTTACCCCTCCCCTACCTCCCCTCTGCTAACCATCAGTTTATTCTCTATGGTTAAGAGCCTGTTTCTTGGTTTGTCTCTCGCTTTTTTTTTTATTTTTTGCTTGTTTGTTTCTTAAATCCCACATGTGAGTGAGATCATGTGGTATTTGTCTTCCTCTGACTGATTTATTTCACCTAGTATAATACTCTCTAGTTCCATCCATGTAGTTGTAAATGGCAAGCTTTCATTCTTTCTTATGACTGGGTATTATTCCATTGTATGTATACACTGCGTCTTCTTTTTTTTTTAAGATTTTATTTATTTATTTGACAGACAGAGATCACAAGCAGGCAGAGAGGCAGGCAGAGAAAGAGAGGGGGAAGCAGGCTCCCCGCTGAGCAGAGAGCCCGATGTGGGGCTCGATCCCAGGACTCTGGGATCATGACCTGAGCCGAAGGCAGAAGCTTAACCCACTGAGCCACCCAGGTGCCCCTACACTGCGTCTTCTTTATCCATTCATCAGTCAATGGATACCTGGGTTGCTTCCATACTTTAGCTATTTTGTAAGTAATGCTGCTATAAACATAGAGGTGCATTTATTCCTTTGAATTAGTATTTTTGTATTCTTTAGGTAAATACCCAATAGTATAATTATTGGATCATAGGATAGTACTATTTTTAACTCTTTGAGGAATCTCTGTACTGTTTTCCAGAGTAGCTGCACCAGATTGCATTCCCACCAACAGTGCGTAAGTGTTCATTTTTCTCCACATCTTCATCAACCCTGTTGTTTCTTGGGTTGTTGATTTTAGCTATTCTGACAGGTGTGAGGTAATATCCCATTGTGGATTTGATTTGCATTTCCCTGATGATGAGTGATGTTGAGGATCTTTTCACATGGCTATTGGCCATCTTTATGTTTTCTTTGGAAAATTTATTTTATAATTTTTTAAAAGCTTTAATTAAACACACACACACACACACACACACACACACACACACACACACAAATGCACTGAGGTATCTGGAGAAGGCTTTCCAGAGGTAGGAAATCTTGAATTGGCTCTTCAAAGGCAGGACAAATGAAAGTTGGGAATAAAAGTCTAGTAAGTCCCCACAAACCCCTCTTGAGCTCCTCATTCTTTTGGAGGAACACCTCAGATACCTCTAGCCCAAACCAAGCAAGCTCAGGACCACCGATAATCCTCCTTTTCCTAAGCTTTGCCCACTTTTCAGTGCTCCACATGGGTTCTTATTGTGCCCGGTTACAAACACTTCTCTTCCCATGCTTAGGCATAAACCTGACCCAAAGAGACACATTCACCAGCTATGGCCAACTATCCTTAAAAGCTGGAGGAGACAAACTCTGGATCCTAGAATCAATAGCCCCTCACATCCTGAGGGTGTGCTGTTTGACCCAATAAGCCCTTGGGGACTTGGAACTAAACCATGAGGCCAGCTCTGGCTTTTTCAACACCCTGCCCCCCACCCAAAAAAAATCATTGACCCAGCGCAGTGGTGTCCAGATTAGAAATTAGATCCTGCAGTGATTAGAGGAGACGCCACTTGAGGAAGGCTGGCGCAAAGCTGATAAGCACAAAGTATTTTTGGAATTGTTGTGTTGTTTTAAAAATGGTTGTGTTTTTATTTCACATTTTTTGTTGCTTCTGGTCCATTTTCATTGGGTTGAATATTTGTCTGGATTTTCTGTTTCATTGCCGGTAGGAACAAGAAGTCTTCCTTCAGAAAAAAAAGCACTCTTTTTCTCAGTTCAGCTCGATTTCTCTTCTCTCAGAGCGTTCAGTGGAGCTTGAACCCAGCCCCACTTCTTTTGACTGGTATCTCCCAACCTGATCACTTCTCTCTCCCTCTAATCTAGAATGTGTCCCTTTGGTTTGCCTTTCCAGCTTTCGGGTCTAGAAAGAACAGGTGAAAAGCGTGAATGAATGCTAAGACATCTTCATTAGGAAACTAAAGAGACAGTTTGATACAGCTGTCCATTGAAGGGAGGGCAGAAGTGAGAATTCTCACCCCTTATCCACCAGGGCTTCTGGTGAGCAGAGAAGGTAGACAGAAACCCATGCCCACATGGGGCAACAAGAGAAGTCAGCACAAGTTGTCACTTCTCAGTGTCCTTGAGCTGTGGCTGTGGGAGTGAGCCTCATTCAGCATCCTTCCTCACCTCTGCCTTAGCAATCCAGGCCTTCCTGCTCCCGGCTGGAGTGGGGTGCTGCCCATATATATTTTCATGAGAGCGTGAATTTCAGTTAGCATTCATATTTGGGAATTTAACTACACTGAAAGTTGTGTTTCCTGTCAGAGAAATTCCATCATGTTTTCTGGACAGGATTTTGGAGGGCAAAGTCCCTTCCTGGAGCCCAGAAGGCACTCCTGCAAGTGGCTGGCAACTTCCCCTGAGGAGAAGTGCATCAGGGCCACAGGACTGACTGCAGGGAGTCCAGAGCACCTGTATCCAGAGGTGGGCTGGATCCAGGCCTCTGACGCAGGCAGGATCACAGGAACTGGGGGACACCCCATGCCCGGGAGGTAAGAGCAGAGTCTCGCCATTAAACGGTCCAAGACCTCTGGCCCAGGGGATGTTCTCACTAGCAGTCACACTCGGGCCAGTTCCCAAGAAATCCCATAGTCAGCTTTTCTTTCCTTTGCTAGTGGGAGCTGTTCTCTAGCTCCTGGAGGAAAGTACGCAACTGCTAGCAACCGCGAGCAAACGAACAAACATAATCCTTCAAGACAGCACTTTCCAAGGTGACACCCACAGTGAGGGCCCCGCCAAAAATCTGCTGTACCCACCTCTCCCCATGATGCAGTTAGTCCTGGACCATTCAACATTTATCATCACAAATATGTTCACAGGGGAGCCAGAGGAAGGCATGAGTTCTAGCATGTGCCTGTGGGCCACGCCCAAGAGATGAACACTTCCACTAGGAAAAATAAAAGAGAAAAGGAGAGGGAGAGAAAAGGGAAGGAGGAACTAGTGCATTTGGCGGATTCCACGGGGAGTTCAGAAACGACTTTTTTTTTTTTCCTGATAGAAAAGTACTTTTTCAACAGTTAGACTTTTTAAAAGCCACAAGATGTTGAGGAAAGAGAAGTACTTTCTGATCAAAAAGACCTGGTGTTTATCAAGGAAATTAGAGCAGAAAGAAACCCTTGTGAGACCAACACTGTTCCTTCCTTGTGCTGATAAGCAAACCACTGAGCATATGCAGTCTTTGAAAGTATTTGGAGGTGGAATGGTTAGAATCGGTTAGACACAGGGTTTGAAGTAACAGACCTGGACTTGAATCCTCACTGTTCCACCTGCCAACCATCATAAGTTATTAACTCTTCTACACTTCACTTTATCATCTGTAATACAGAATAATAATTGTTCCTGCCTTATGGGACTGGTGCGTTTAAATGAGACAATATGTTTAAGTTGCCAAGCAAAGTACCTAACAGATAGTATACATTCCATAAATATTGTTAATATTATTAAGGTAAAGCTTTTTAATAGATATATGTCCCAAAGTACCCATGAAGAGCAAGGGATCAACATTCCTCATATATCCCCCGCTCCAGGAACCTCTCCCTCTTGAGGAAGGTGATAGCTGGAAGCAGGAGGGGATAAGGAAGCAGGCACCCAAGTGATCAGTGAACTAACAGACTGCACAATCAGTTTGCCTCTTCCTGTGAATGATGGCAAATGGGAAAGAACAAGAGAACCCAGAAAGTGCCCCATGCAGATTAGACCTCCTAATTCTTTCCAAACCCACGTGGCCTACAAGAGGGTTGGAGCTGGACTAGGTACGTGAGCCTCCATGGCTGCCTTCCATGGTGCTGAGCGAGGAGGACAGGAGGGATGGAACTGTACCTCTGAAGTGTGTCCGCAAGGAACTGGCAATGAGAATTTGCTCAGCTGACAGAACTAGCTCCCTTCCAGCAGCATCCCTCACTAGTGTGGGATAGACCCATCACTGGGTCTGCAGGGACTAATAAGCAGATTTGCTTTGCTTTTCCTAGTGCTGGATAAACACCCACATATTTTTCCTGCATCAAAAAACCCCCTTTATCCAATGGAAAAACTCAGCCTGAAGCTCTTTATAAAGGGTCATTTGAAAGTGGAATGTGATGGCCAGGGGATGTCCAGGATGGGCAAAACTTACTGTCTCGTGTTAAACATCACCTTCCTTTCTGTTGCTTACTCAGATATTCCAAAAGTGGGCTCAGCAAAGCTGGAAAGCTATTTGAAATCCACAAACCTTGAGCTAAATGGAGTTTTAGGATACTGTGACCTTTCAGGTTGTCCCCATTTATTACAATTTGTCCACTTTATAATGGTCGGCCCTGATCTCACGTCCCCTGCTGCCACCTACCCTCCCAGCCCATGCCTCTTGGGTCTCACAATGCTGTCCTTCACATACTTATCACTGGGCAGAGAGCACCTTAATTAAATTGGCACTTTCAGCACCTAGCACAGTGCCTGCTACATTGAACTTAAGATATATAAAAATCATCATCAAATACTCATCAGATAGATTCTTGAGACACTAACCACATGTCTACATCTCAGCTGTGAGGCACAAATGAGAAACTGATTTGTGCCAAAGCACCTACACCTCTCCCCCCAAAACGAGGGACTTTGTAAAGTAGACTAAAGTAAGGGAGTATAATTTAGGACCGTTTGTGGAATAGAGTGAAGATAACTGGGCCAAGTGAGAACTGAACCCAGCACCATGCTCAGCAATGAGAGTTAAAAACTCAAGAGCTAACAACTGAGAAAGGCAAGGAAGAGAAAAACTCCGTAGCCTGTTTGGATTTACTCTAGAATCATGGCCTCCAACACAGTCTCAGAGAATTTCACAGTGGAATCTCCAATTGGAATTTCCCTTAGCTCTGGAAACATTCTTCCTCACTTGGTATTCCAAGGGATTTCTGGCTTTCAGGATGTCCAATCCTCTTCTACCCAGATTTGACTGGTGACAAACACACAGGAAAATGCCTTGACTGGTTTCAAAGCCCACAGCAGGTCATACTGATGTTTTCTGGACCTAGAAAGCCTTCACACCCTCTCCAGTGCACAGCTTGATTCACTCTAGGCTCACTCCCTCCAGACTTCCCTGATTTCTTCAGCCCTCATTGCATCCCTTCTCTTTTACTCCCTAAAACACTTAAGTGTCATCCTCTTGATCACACCACTTGGAACTTATTCTCATTTTCCCTCAGATAATATACTCTTACTTAATACAATAACTTACTTGACCCAGGAAGGCCTGAATGTACCTGGGTGTAATACTCACAGATTACAAGTGGAAGGGCCCTCACCAGATAGACAATGGTATTTGGAATTTTGCCACTAAAATCAGACAGAGTTGAAAATGGTGGACATCATCCAGTCAGGCCAGCCTTTCACTTGGTACAAGAATCCTCTTGGCATCACTCTTGGCGGATGTCCATTCAGCCTTCACAGGAATTCTAACCATTACAGGAATTTCATTTCCTTTGCAGGAACTCATTCCCATATTAAACACCACCAGAGTTTTGTGGGGGTTTGTTTGTTTGTTTGTTTGTTTTTAGACAGAGGGAGAGAGTGAGCATGAACAGGGAGAGTGGTGGAGGAAGAGGGAGAGAGAGAATTTCAAGCAGACACCTCGTTGAGCATGGACCCCAAAGAGGACTCTATCCCAGGACCCTAAGATCATGACCTGAGCCAAAATCAAAAGTTGGACACCCAATCAACTGAGCCACCCGGGCACCACACCACCAAGGTTTTTACAGGGAAAATAATTCAAGTTTAAAGAATTTGTGAAGGTAATGTTCGGCAGAGATAACATGTTAAATATGCATTTAACATATGCATTTAAATATGCATTAAAATTCTGCATGTTCTCTAATGTGTTAAAAAAAAAACTAAGATAGTTAAAAAGTAACTAACTTATAGACACCAAGAAAACATGGAGCACTCTGATAAAACTGTGATAAAAGTTGTGATTGGACACCTTATAAAAGAGACAATACATGTGCCCGATAAAAACATGAGAAATCTATTCAATCCAATAAGTAATCAAAGAAATGCTGTCACTAGTCAACTTGGACAACCAACCACTTTAGAAAACAAAAATAGCCAGTATTGGGAGATTTGTGAAATAAGTCCTCTTATTCACATCCTGCTGAGAACTGGAAGCTGTTGCCACCCTCCGGAAGACACTCTGCATATGTGCTATGACTCTCCATACCCTTCGGCAGTAATTCCGCCTTTCAACATTCATCCCAAGAAAATAACCAAGGAAGCAAAGTTTTGTATACAGGAATATCCATCCAAGTGACATTTACGTCAGCTAAAAATTGGAAACAACCTAGATGTCTTCAAAAAAGAAGAAAATAGATCAGGGTACATCCATGTGATAAATGCTACCAACAAAAAACACCACGTTTTTGGAAATTATTTAATGATATGGAAAATGGCCCAAATGCAATTTTAAGTGAAAAGCCACATTAATAAAGCTGCAAACACAGAGGGATCCTACCTTTGTTTTAAAATATAAATAAGATACAAACCTGTACCCCTGGGGTTAATAATACATTATATGTTAATTTAAAATTTTTTTAAATAAAAAATAAAAAAATATAAATAAGAATAATTAAAATTGAAAATAACTAATACCCCACCACCCAGAGCTAACTACCACATATGGACAATGGGACCAGAAACAGCTTATATTTTCTTTTCTTTTCTTTTTTTTTTTTTTTTTTTGCATAATCTTAATTTTCTATGGTAATTTCAACTACTTTTATAACAAGGAAAATATTTATGTAATTTGTAATGTTTCCTAGTGAATTACTTAAGAAGAAATTTTTCATACTCAGTTGGCTAAGAAAGCATTGAACAGATGACTGCATGAAGAACAATGTCCAGCATCTGGGGTCTTATCTGGGCAGCAAGCTGGTGACAGCCGGGAAAGACTTTGGGAGAAACAGGGAGAACCTACACACACCTCTTTTCACCTTTGTATTTCCAACACCTAGTGTGGCATGCCACACAGGACCAGCTACATAATTGATGGGGCCCGGTTCAAAATCAAACTTCAGGACATCAAACTTCCTTGTGGAAGAAACATTACAAATTTGAAGATGACAGCAATGGCACATTAAGCCATGGAGCCAAGGGTGGGGTTCTGTGGTAACTGCACAGATCCCATGTCCATGAAGCTGCCCCTGACCCCACATATTGTAGGTGCTCACTTAGTATTCGTTGAAGGAAAAGAGAAGAGGGATAGGTAGAAAGATCCCAAACACAAATGTCCCAATTTGTGGACAAACCTACACTCAGGAACTTTGAAATCCTGGAAGGGTATGAGGTCACAGATAGAAGAGAACACTCTTCCAGAAGGTTACCAGACAATCTACATTCAGATGATACTGTCATGTTGTTGTCAAACCTGTTTGATCTCGGTCCACAGTCTCAGTGTTTGATCTGGACATATGATTACTCTATCTATAGATGAAATAAATATTGTCTCTTTTGTCTGTTCGAATAAGATACCCAGCTCTAGCAATTACATCCTCCGTCTCTGCTTTCCCCCTCAACCCACTTTTCCTCCTAGAACCCTGAGAACTTGGCAACAGAACTCTCACTCCCCATCCTTTCCTTCCTGCACCCCCTCCACACCCATGCTCAGCGCTCCCTCTGCCTGTAATGCCAGCCAAACAGACACTGAACACGAGAAGGTGTCTGCAGAGGATGTGAATAACCCTCATCCTAATCTCCGTGGTCTTCCTGTGCAGGCCTGGCCAAAGCCCAGCAGAACTGGAGTTGCCAGCTCATGGAAGCAGTTGCAAGCCTAAAAGGAGACGAGGCAGTCAGGGGTCGTCCCTTACCAAAGAAAAATGAGACAATTTGTTACCATTTATTAGACTGGGGAAACTGAGCCTCTGTGGGGGAACCCAACCCTTGGACAGGGAGAATGCTGAAGTGGGATGTTTGCCTTCAGCTGCCAGGGCCACACCTCTGTCCTCTGACACCAAAGGAATATGAGAACTCTGATACTCCCATGCACGCAGCAGCAGAAACCAAACTTAAGTTAGCAAATGTCTAGCATCTGTCAGCAGGCATGCTACAGTAATAGGAAATGACATCCCCTAACATGTACGGAGTGTTTTGCTCCTTAATCTCTGTCACATGTCACAGCCATTTTGGTCCTCAGAAGGACTCATGATATAAGGTAAGACAGGCACTAGGATCCCACTGACGGCTTAGGAAGCGGAGACACCAAGAGATTAAGGGACCCTGCACGAGGTCAGATTTCTAGCAAACAGTGGGCTCGGGACACAAGCCCGTGTTTCCCAAATTTGTTCTCACGGCTCCTTCTACACTGCTCTGCTTGAGGAGGGGCGGCAGAGGCACTTTATAATTCAGACCAGGCCAACAGAGGCAGGGTACGCATGCCGGAATGATGAGGGGTAGACAATGCAGCAAACTCTCGCATGAGTTTTTGGACATTTTACATTAATAAGTAAGATATAAATAATTTGCCATTTGTCTTGCAACTTAGCAGCTACTCAGCTTCTAATGAATCACATAAAAGCAGGAAGCCTGAACAAAAGTGCAGTGACCAATTTCCATGTCAGTTTAGAATGAGAAGAGGTTTGGTTTGGTTTGGTTAATTTGAATATTTCTGATGGCCTGAGGAGTCTTTTCAAACCAGATAGTAAAGCCAGACCTTGAAAAGCGAGTTCAGTTCAAGCCCAAAGGTGCTGCTGAACACACTCTCTGCACGCCACGGGCAGAAGGAAGCCTCACCCTGGTTCCGGGCCCAGCTCTGTCTCCTGCATCCCTGACTTTCTCAGGCACGTTCCTGGCCTCCTCATCCAAGGCCCCACTCTGCAGGAAAAGGCTCCATTTATAGCAGTTACTGCACTGGAATGTGTTTTCGTGGCTCTTTTCCCCTTACACCGGGAGCCCTGGAGAGCAAGTCAGTCCCAAGTCACCTTCACATTTCAAAAGCCTGGGAGGTGATCTGCAACACAGCAGGCCCCGTGCGAATCTGTCAGATTGATGAGCAAATGAGTGCATTACCCAGTTCCCCTAACACCTCAAGCACTTGACCTCTTCCCAGGTTCCTATCTCCCATTTATGTGAGGCTACAGGCCTACCTTTCCTACCTGAGTCACGGCATTGTACAAAGATTAAATGCATATTTGTTTATTGCCAGGCCCTCTCTCACACACATGTCCCAAACACACACTAAAATGTAGAGAACCTACAGGAGGCACCCGGGTGGCTCAGTCGGTTAAGTGTCTGCCTTCTCTGCTTGGAGCGTGATCTCAGAGTTCTGGGATCAAGTCCCGAATCAGGCTCCCCGCTCAGCAGGGAGTCTGCCTCTCCCTCTCCCTCTGCTCCTCCTCCCACTCATGCTCTCTCTCTCTCTCTCTTGCTCTCTCTCAAGTAAATAAGCAAAATCTAAAAAAAAAAAAAAAAAGCAAGAAGAAGAAGATGTGATGATGAAGAAGAAAACATCAAGATAGGAGCCCTGGGACTCTTGTTAATAGTTGTGTCCCCAATATCTGCACTAGTGCTTCAGGACTCAACTCACATTGGTGGAAGGGAGAAAGATGGAACAGAAGGCACTGAGCACTGTGGAGACCCTGTGGCCTCTGACCATCAGAGAGCACACTCTAACTGCTGAGAGACTTATCTCTGTCCCTTCATCAACCAGCTTCCTCTGGCACCCACTACATGAGGAGGATCACACTCACCTTCCTCTTTCTCAGAAGAGGACAGTTTTGTCTTTTCTCAATCTTTCTGTAATGCCACGGGCAGGGGGTGGGTGGCAGCCAGTCAACAAGGCAGGAGCAGACAGGAGAGCTGGTGCAGGAGCTGGGAGCAGGCAGCCGGGCCCCTGCCCACCCTGAAGCTGGAGAAGGCACATGGGGGCCTCCATGGCCCTCCCAGAGCCAAATTGCTAGCTAAGCACAGGCGCTTCCTGAGGATTAATGAGGCTAGGAAAGGAATAACACTTCACACCATGAACCTTCATCTTCACCTTCACCTTCACCATAAATCCTCAGGGGCTGCATGGCCCCGTGGCCACTCCTGCTATACTGAGGTAAGAATGCATTTCTTCAAAGCCTATGGGCAACAATACCACTGGTACCAAGAGGTCTTTCCACAGACTAGATACCTCAGCCTGGGGGTGGCCCTTTATTCAGTTTGCCACGTTCCTTCTCCCTCTTGCTGCTACCTGTCTTTTCTTGTGTCCTTTGCTCTTCAGACATTAAAAGATGCCACATCAACTGAAAACACTGGAATGTGAGAAAGAGAAGCTCAAACAACTTGCGGGAGCCACAGCCTGAGAGCAGGTGCTGGCTCTGAAGGTGGGCTCTGTGAGCAGTCAGACAGGAGAGGATCAGGGCACAGACTAAGACTGCCAAAGTGCAGGAGTCCTCCAGCGACTTCTTTGACATTGAAATCCCCAACAATCAATCCAGTGGAGGAAGCCTTTAAGCCATGTTTTAGGCCAACACCGCTTTGCTACAAAGAAATCGTCTAAAATAGCCTATCGGAGCCATGGGCAAGGGAACTCAACACAGGCATTACTGAGGGAAGGAAGGAAAGTCAGGAATCACGGGAGCAGCAGGGTGGAAGAAGAGGAGGAAAGTGAGACAGAACTGGGGTTGGGAGGGACATCAGGTCCTTGGCCACTGGACAAGAAGGGCAGTAGTTGGAAAGTAAGTATCAATGACTTTACCAGACTGATAATTTTTTTTTTAGAACAAGCCCAGCTAGAGGATAACAAAGATAAACAGAAGCCAGAGAGAAGGCAAAGCAGGGAGAAAAGAAATGAAGGCCAAGGGGCTTAGCAGGAGGAACAGAAGCATTATTTTTGGCAGTCACGGGATGCCAAAGACACTGGGGCTCCCCCAAACCTTGGGTTACCCTTTGCTAAAATACATCACCACTCCATAACCCAATTTCTCTATGAAAAACAACTGTCGCAAGTAGCTTGCCTCTGAAAGTCCCTCTGGGGGATAAAGAGTTAATATGGGAGCCTCTGAAGGAGACTTTGGAGAACAAAGTTCTATTCTAAGTGTGAGGGATTCCTATTATAAGACACTCTGTAGACTGACAGATCTAAATGGCCTCTACATCATATAACCATAATCCTCCTCAGTGTACAAAAGTCCAAAAATAAAGACCAGATGTCTTCAAGTTGCTGACGTTGGTTGAGCTGGTTCCACTGGCTCATGGTGATTGCTAAACCAAGCTTTCCCTGGACGCAAAGCTGAGGATTTCCATCATTGTATTATTGGTTTTGTGTTTTGTTTTTTTTTTTTTCTGGGCCACAATTTTCCTGTTCACGTACATGGGCACCCTTCTGGCCTCCTTGGGTCTGGAATGGAGTTTTCCACTCCTTAGAGGACGCATCTGCAGAAGCTCAATTGAAACCATTCAGTCCTTGTGCTCTCTCTGCAGCCTCTTCTGGCATCAAAGAGCCGGTTTCTCATTAGCAGCTGGTTAGAACAGCGAGGCCTCCACCAGCGACTTGCTCAAATTCTGGTTCCCCCAGAAAACCTCTGTGAAGATTCTGCCCCAGGCCAGCTCTCCCAATCACCCCCGCCACCCCCCCCCCAAAGCCCCAGCGCTTTGTGTACGTCCATTGGGGGTAGTTCCCCGTCCTCTAGCCAGCCACTCACTCTGTCTCTTTCTCGTAAGTTTGCAAACAGTGTGATGTGGTGCGGAAAGCTTCCTGGTTCTTATTCTCATGGCTTGTTCATATATATTTGCCCTGTCAGATCATACGCGTCTCAGCCATGAGAACTATGTTTTGTAACTCCTTCTTTATTCTCCCCCCGGACTCTCACAGATGTCAGTACATCAAGAGGTTTTAACGAAGAGTTTGTTGAAAGGATAATTCTAAAAAGGGAGAAACAAAAGAAAAAGTGAATTGTGAGACCAAAGACAAGTAAGTGTGTGCGTGTGTGTGTGTGTGTGTGTGAGAGAGAGAGAGAGAGAGAGAGAGAGAGAGAGAATTCATTTATATATTCACTCATGTCATAAACCACTGCTGACGGGCTCCCCGCATGGTGCTGCCAGCCTCAGCAGCCAGTTCTGAGCGAGGAGCACTTGTGTGCCTGTGGGTCCAGGTGATGAGCTGGCTCTGAGTGGAGCAGGTGCCATAGGAAAGGCTGGAAAAACTCCACAACTCCACACGGAGCATCTTTGTTCCATACCATTGAGACAGCAGAGCTTCCAGAAATCCTCTGCAGCATCTAGCCCTGGCTCTGGAGAGAGGCTTTAGAGCAGACAAGAGTATATTATGACAAATCTTGTTTGGAACTATTTATGTAAAACACTTTTTGGAAGTAACTTTGTAAAAAAAAAAAAAAAAAAAAAAAAAAAAAAAAACATGAGTACTGAGCAGTTAAAAATTAAAAAAAAAAGGGACGCCTGGGTGGCTCAGTGGGTTAAGCCGCTGCCTTCGGCTCAGGTCATGATCCCGGCGTCCTGGGATCGAGTCCCGCATCGGGCTCCTTGTTCTGTGGGGAGCCTGCTTCTCCCTCTGCCTCTGCCTGCCACTCTGTCTGCCTGTGCTCGCTCGCTCTCTCTCTCTGACAAATAAATAAATAAAATCTTTAAAAAAAATTAAAAAAAAAAAAAGGTACAAAAGTAAAGTCCTCATGCTCCCAAAACACCTCTTTGGCACTTCCTTTGATGGAATTTGTTAGGGCCGTGTGCTTCCTGTTGCTTGTGTGTTTGGAGGGTTCATTTCATAGCTGAAAGGCAATCGTGTGTTTGGGTATGTTTCTTGTGATGAAAGGTATGTGTGTGCTGTGAGAATATGTTTGATTGAAGCTCAGAGTACAAAAACCAGAAAGGAATGTCAGATATATTTTAGAACCCAATAGCTTTCTTCATGATGTGTGACTCTTTTATCTCAAGCCTGGAGGAAAACACAGTATGACTGACATATGCTAATGAGGGCAGCTAAATCTTTCACATCACTCTCTACATATAATGGAATACTACTCCACTATTAAAAAACAAAGAATGAGGGATGCCTGGGTGGCTCAGTTGGCTAAGCAGCTGCCTTCAGCTCAGGTCATGATCCCGGTGTCCTGGGATCGAGTCCCACATCGGGCTCCTTGCTCTGCAGGGAGCCTGCTTCTCCCTCTGCCCCTGCCTGCCATTCTGTCTGCCTGTGCTCGCTCTCTCTCCCAGTCTCTCTCTCTGATAAATAAATGATAAAAAAAAAAAAAAGAATGAAATCTTGCCATTTGCAACAACACGGATGCATCTAGAGAGTATGATGCTAAGTCGGGCACAGAAAGATAAATACCATATGATTTTACTCAAATGCGGAATTTACAAAACAAAACAAATGAACACCCCCCCCCAAAAAAAAGATAAACCAAAAAATAGACTCAACTCTAGAGAACAAACTGGGGGTCACCAGAGGGCAGGTGCATGGGGGATGGGTGAACTAGGCAAAGGGGATGAAGAAGACACTTGTCATGATGAGCGCTGAGTATAGAATTGTCAAATCACTATGTTGTACACCTGAAACTAATATAACACTACGTTAACTATACTGAAATTATTTTTTTTTTTAATTTTCATTCCATGGAATATTTTAAGAAACCCCAAATTGCAAGTTACTACTAAATCAAAAGCACTGATTTCAAGCAAAAGATTTTAGGTAATAAACAGACTGATTTCTAACAGTTGTTCACTTTTTTAAAAATAGAAATTGCTTCCTATCTAATCTTAGTTGTAAAACCCCAACTGCTTATTGCTTTCCTTTTCTTTTTTTTTTTTAAAGATTTTATTTATTTGACAGACAGAGATCACAAGTAGGCAGAGAGGCAGGCAGAGAGAGAGGAGGAAGCAGACTCCCCGCTGAGTAGAGAGCCCGATGCGGGGCTCGATCCCAGGACCCTGAGATCATGACCTGAGCCGAAGGCAGAGGCTTTAACCCACTGAGCCACCCCGGCGCCCTTATTGCTTTCCTTTTCAAAGCATTGAAAATTATTTAGAGATGGGCTCTAATTTCACTCTTCCTATAACACAGGGTTAGTTGGGAGTATACAGTATCTACCCCATGACACATTAAGGACAGTTAAGGTCACATGCTACTCCCAGGATAGGATGAGACTAGTGCTCATGTCCCTCTCCCCACCGAAAGCATCTTTTAAATTTGAATCTGAACTAGAGTTTTACTTTGAACCTGAAGTACTTGGAGAGTTGAGTTGATTATAAGCTTCCATTCATAGCACACTCATCATTATCTGTACGTGCAGGGCCTCTCTATTTTATTATTCTGCTTTTATACCTGATCATTCACATTTCCCTCACTTTCTCTCTCTTTCTATCTCCTCCCCTACCTTAAAGGCACCCACATTAATGTGTTCAATTCAGATAAGAGATAGATATAGACATGCATGTACATATATGTGTGTTTCTATATGTAAATGTTATATATGTGCATGTATGTGGAGGGGTTATCTTTGAAAAGTATACAGTGTGTGGTGTGTGCATAGTATCTCAGCTGGTACTTTGCCATAAGTTTCATGACATTTCTTTTATGCTTGGCTTTCAAGCCTCCATTCTCTGCCTCCATGAGTAGTGCTTTAGTGAATATCCTTGCAAATGCCCCTCCTCCCATGAGTGTATGGGAATTCCTCTATGGTATATACTCAGGTCTGGGGTTCCTGGGTCATAAGTTATACCCACAAACAGCACTCTAGCTAGATACTGCCCAACTGTTCTCCAGAAAGATGACACCAATGTACGCTTCACCAGTAGTACATATAAGCTCTAGTGTCTCAGATCCCCACCAATCCTGTCCATTTTTGAGACCTATGTCAGGGCTTTTGAGCTCCCTGCTGAGCTTCTCCCTCTCCCTCTGCACTCCCCCTGCGTGTGCTCTCTCTCTCTCCCTCTCAAATAAATAAATAAAATCTTTTAAAAAATTCCTTTTCTAATATAGATGTTGATCCCTTATTATTGTTTTTTTTAATGCAGATAACTTCTCTCAGTCTATTATGAGTCTATTAACATGAACTATAGTGCTTGCATTGAAGAGAAATCCTCTAATTTGGTTGTAGTGAAATGCACCAACTGTCTGCCTTATGAATTGTGCTTTGGTGGTCTTATTTACAAAGGCCTTCCTCACTCCAAACCCACAAAGATTTTTTTTTCCACTAGCTTTATATAGTTCCACTCACATTTAGGTCTTTCATTCTTCTGGAAGATTAATTTTTAGTGTCATATAGAAATCCGTCTTAATTTTTCTGCATAGAGTAACCTCATTTACTTAGCACCATATATTAAACAAACCAATGACATACACATTTGTGGTGCCACATCTATCATATACCACGCTTCCAAATAAACATGGGTCTCTTTTTAATTCTTTGTTCTATTACATGGGTTTATTTTCCTATTCTTTTTCTCATACTGCATTGTTTTTAACTACTGTGATTTAATATGTTTCTGTATCTGGTAAAGCAAATTCTCCTCTTTTACTCTTCTTCTGAGATTTGACTTAGCAATTGATGGGCATTTATTAATCCATACAGATTGTAAAATAAACTCAACGTCATTTCTGTTATCTTGAAAGACCATGAACTTTTTTTCCACTTCCTACTATGGGCCTATGGCATGAGACTAGCCCTTTATAGCATGACCCTTTATAAACCAATTAGCAGAAACACACCTGAAAGCAATTTAAAAGTCAATAATAATAAGCAGAATGTAGTAAATGCTCAAACAACATCATAAGGACTTGATCTTTCCAGTCATCTCTTGACTCTACTCTCTCCTGAGTTGGGTTCCATATCAGACATTTCTCTGGTAGTAGGTCCCCAGCTGCAACTTACCTTTCTAGCAACCCAAGCAGAAAGAAAATGCTTCTTCTCTTGGAGCTTCATAACTTCTGGATGGGGCTTTCATGCCCTGGTCTGAAACACACTCGGTCCTAAAACAGCTGATGTGACCAGAGTTTTGAAGGCTCTGCTTGGCCCCGCCTCTGTCCTTTGCCTGCCCATCACTGGACCAACCCCATCAGACACACATGGACTAATAGGGAAGGAGTACCATAAAGAGAAACTGAAATGCTATCAGAAGAAAGGAGAATGGATGAAGACAGACAAAACCTACAACTGTTAACTATCCACTTGTAAAAATCCACCACACACACTTACTTTTGTGTGACTCCTACCAGAGGATGAGTTCCTGACGGGTAGGCCTCGTAGCCCTTCATCTCTGGAGACCCAGCACCTAGTCAAGTGCCTTCATATAGTGGACACTCAACAAACATTTATTGAATTTGAGTGAGTGGGTGAGTGAGTGAATGAATGAGTGAATGAATAAGTGAAAGGATGCCTGGAGTAGCAGTCGGGCTAGGTTGCTTGAGATTGCATCTTAAGTGCAGAGAAGAGGAAACAACAGTAACTGCATCAGACTCTGTTAAATTGGGATTTTAAAAGCTAAGACACCAGCCTCAGAAATGAGTCATCATTCCTCTGTCACATGGATATAAAACCTAACAGTTAACTCCACCAACTTTCCCATGACCTGGCATCTCTTATAAGAAAATGCCTAAGGTAGTAGCTAGGAGTTTGAGAGTCCAACAGACCTGATTCCTATCCTAGCTCTGACACTTATTATGAAAACTTGGCTCATTTAACCATTTTCAGCCACGATTACTTCCTCTGCACAATGGGGACCACTATGCACTTTTTAGAGTTAGAATATCCTAGAAGATCTTTATGAAGCTCAAGCCAGTGTCTAGCACTGGGCTATAAGAAAATCATTGCTTGTTGGTTTATAATCTTTATAACCTAGGGGGTTCCCTCAGTGGGATATCAAACTGGCCCTAAACACAGAGGCCAAGGGAAGACAGACGAAGGAGGCAGACCATTCCAGATTAGTAGGTGCAGTTTTAATAAGCAGGGGAACTGACATACAAGATACCCAACCATGAAAAGCATCATCTTTGAAGATTTTTAAATTATGGAGATGCCTAGACCCCAGCCCTTTTGAACAAGACCTGCTTGCTGATTTAGTCTTAACAGGTGAGGTCTGGCTCCACACAGTGATGCTACTTCTTCGGCTTCCTTTCCTACTACTCTTCCCCTGGGTCGCTTCGCTCCAAACAAATTGACATCCTTGCTGTTTGTATTAGTTATCTCTTGCTGTGTAACAAATTACTCCAAAATTTCATGTCTGAAAAAATATCTATCCTTTCACAGTTTCTGTGGGTCAGGTACCCAGGCACGGCCAAGTTTGTATAGTTTCTGACATAGGATAGCAACTCAATAATCATTTGTTGGATGGAACAATGTGTGGCACTATCAGAATATTGTGCTTACAAAACCTTGATCTCATTTGGAAACTGCCTTAGAAAAACACAGCCAGTCGCTCCCAACCACCTCTGCATCTAAGAGCTGTATCTATTCTTATCCCGTCCAGCTGCTTCCCAGGGAAACTTTTACTGTAGTTTGTACATGGCAAAAAGAACAATCTTCGTTCAGGCTCTCCGAAGCAGACCTTGAGGGATGCTTGTGTGGCTTGGTCAGTTAATCACCTGCCTTTGGCTCAGGTCCTGGGATCAAGTCCCGTATCAGACTCCTTGCTCCGTCGGGAGCCTACTTCTCCCTCTGCCTGCTGCACACACACACAGGCACTCTCTTTTTCTCTCTCTGGCCAATAAAATCTAAAAAAAAAAAAGGAAGAAGACCCTGAAATGAGGTTTCACATGGAAGAAACTTATTAAGGAAGTTTTCCAAGGAGATGTTAAGGAAGTAGGGTAAGTCACTTAAAAGATAGGGAATCTGTAGTAACCAAGCAAGAGCAGGACCAGGAAAAATCCCAGCCTCAGTCTAGTCCCACAGGGAGATCAGGAGTACAAATTACAGTGTCAGAGATTGCCCTCCTCAAGACCAGATATCTGGGCTTTCATATGCCACAAAATCCACCACTGGCTAAGTGGTGTGCAGTTCTGGAAAGCCAAGGACAGTCCTCTGGTGGAGGTGGAGGTGGAGGTATGAGTCATTAGAAGCAAAACACATAGGCCACAATGAACCAGTAGAAGGAATCTGAGCTCTGGAAAGAATGCTGTCCTATCCACCACGAGAAACAGCCTCTGGCTCCTTTGAATCCAGCTATGAGTCCAATTTAGGGCAAGAGAGAAGTGTTGTCTAATCACATCTAATCCTACCAAACAAACAAAAAGAAAAAAAAACCTATGAAGTAGCTATAATTATTATTCCTACCTTAACCAAAGCTTAAAGAAATTAAGGGACTTCCCCAAAGATCATATAGCTATTAAGTATCTGAGCCAGGATTCAAACTCTGGTTTATCTGTCTCAGAATTCATGCTTCTGATTCTATTCTATAATTAAAAATGCATTTATTCTTCCAATTTCACTACCATGATAGAGAAGATACAAAAGTTAAATAGGTAACTAATTAATAGAAACGAGAATGTTTGCCCAAGGGTTCTGACCTCCTTGGTGTCTCTAGCATTGTAGATAGTTAATGAATTTCCATTTAGAAGTAATTTTAACAGGGGTACCTGGGTGGCTAAGTCAGTTAAGCATCCAACTCGATCTCAGCTCAGGTGTTGATCTCAGGTCGTAAGTTCAAGCCCTGTGTTGGGCTTTAAGCTGAGTGGGGAGCTTACTTTAAAATAATAATAACAATAATTATAACACAGAGACCTGTTTCATACAACAGTCCTCAAATAGTTATAGGTTGGGCACACACAAATCGAAGTCCTTTCCAAGACCTTGAAAAGATGACAAAAATATAAACTTTATGTACGTTCTCAAGTGATCCAATAAGATGTTTGCCATGCTGGAAGAACTCCTTATTGTTCAGTGTAGGTGTGGGTAAAACCAACACTAAAGTTTTTTTTATGATTTCATTTATTTATTTGGGGGGTGGGGGGAGAATGAGCAGGCAGAATGGCAGAGGGAGAGGTAGAAGCAGATTCCCCCCCACACACCTGAGCAGGGACCCCAAAGTGGGACTCAATCGCAGGACTCCGGGATCATGACCTGAGCTGAAGGCAGTCACTTAACCAACTGACCCACCCAGGCACCCCCAACACTAAAGTTGTTAGCCTCATTTCTCCTTTCAGGCAAACTCCAGTCAATCTGCAATGGCCATTCCAGGGTATGTGTTGTGGGTTTCAAGAGAGGATGAGAATTTGGTTTTACCAGCAGTGATGACAGAAACAATATATGGAGATCACCAAATTCAGGCAAAAAGGCCCTTGCTGCAGAGAACAAATAACCCCATCTGGGTTCATATGATGCTGTGTTGGGCAAACACCTGCCTTTGACACATGGTCTTTTCTGTGGGGTCACTGCAACATACCTGAAGCCCTCTGATTATGCACAGGCAAAAGGTCTGGAGACCAGGTGAGTTGTGTGAGATGGTAATACCAATCAACAGGGATTTAAAAACCTTCAGTTTTAGGACTTGGTTTGTTCGTTTGTTCATTTGCTATCCAAATGAACTGGCCTCTCAATTCCATTCTTTCTTGCAACCAATAGGTTGGATTTTTAGGTGACGTTTAAGGTTGGACTTTAACTGTGTGATCACATAACAGAATGAAACCAACCCAGCCCCATGATTCCTTCTGCCCTTTATGAAAGGACATATGTAGAAAAGTGCATACCACTCAATGAAGTTTCAAAGCCTGAACATGTTTAGTCACCATCCTAGGAATGCCCCCCCCTTACGCTCTCTTCTGCTCACCACACATCCCCTAGGAGTAGAAACTCTCCTGACTTTCCAACATCATTGATTAGTTGAGTTTCTTTTGTACTTTATGAAGCTGAAATTGCACAGTGTGTATTCTTTTGTGCTTGGCTTCTTTTACTCAACACTGTTGGTTGAGATTTACCCATGTTATTGCATTTCATTGTAGATCATTTATTCCAATTGCTGTATATTATTTCATTGTGTAAAAAAAATACCATAATTTATTTATCCCTTTTATTGTCAATGGACATTTGTGTAGCTTCCAGGATTTGGCTTTTATGAATAATGCTGCTATGAACATTCTTCTACAAGTCTTTCTGTGTCTTTCTGTTGGATACACACCTAGAAATGCAAGTGCTGGGTCACAGTCTGGGCCTATATTCAGTTTCAGTAGAGACACCAAATACTATTCTGAAAGAGGATTTTCACCTGTGACTTTCTCCTGTGTATTTTTCACCTGTGATTTTCACCTTCCAACACTGGCCTCCATTAACATGGAACTTGATAGAACTAACCAGTTAGGGACGGCCCAACAGCAGTCCTCCCCCAACTAAGAATGCACATCCATGAAGGGCATGGATTCCCTGGCATTCTTAAAAGTACTTTAAGCCCTGTAGATGCTCTGAAAACTTGATCTTCTCCCAGTGGCGGGGGGGGGGGGTGGGGGGGGGCAATTTGGAGGCAATTCCATACGGTTGGTGATACAGATTCCTATGAAAGAAGGGTTTCTTGCTGTTGGAGGTGGTGGGAGTCGAGGGGTAGTTTCATAAAGCCCAAAGCAATTACAAAACAGCTTTTGCAAAAGAGATGGAAGTTGGATCAGAGTGTTTCTGCTCTCCACACACAACACAGCAAAAGTCCCGGGAGGTCCACTGGAACAGAGATCGGTTGGAACCCTTTACAATCCCAATGAGAGGCCATTCTAATGATCTCCGAGGTGGGGTATAAATCACAGCTGCGTGGAGCTTTGAAAATCTATCTTTTGTTGCTCATCTGTGTGCTCTGAAAGGGTGGGTGGGGGATGCACTGAAGGCATGCAACACTCCACAAATCGACAAACTAGTTCCAGACGATGGTTCCTGCCCTTGCCAATGCTGTGGTTCAGTGTTTTAATAAGCTCATTGGGATTTATTCTTGTTACTGTACTTTACTCATTAGCTCCTTGAAGTTATTGTTGGGTACCTCAGCGTGGAGGCCCCAGACCTCAGCATTCTTCTCAAGGGCTCACCACCGCAGAAGGGAGAGGGGAGGCCGGGGCACACATGGCCTCAGCAAGGTGCTGCGTGGTTCTCCTTCCCACAAAGGAGAGGTGGAGCACTGAGGTGGGAGCCAGCAAGCACACACAGCACCCAACGAGGCAGGCTTCCAGAGGAGTCTAGACAAGAGCTCCTTAGCACCTCGAGTTCCAATGCTGTAGGAAGTCCTGGGCTTTAGATTAAACCCCTCCCAAACCTCTTTCGTTATAGCTTTGACTGGTATTCCTATGGACGTGAGGTTAAAAGGCATTGGGAAAACACTCTTTGACAGGTCAAAGTTGCAGAGTTCTAAGGATATCATTATTCCCTTTGACGTTAAGCTGATAAAAGCTGACCTACTACAGGACTTACTATTTAGTTCCATGCTGTCGGGTTTTCTAAATGTCACCATGATAGTGTATTTGGGAGTTTTGTTCTTCAAAGAGGTTTACTCAGAGAGAGAGGGAAGAAGAGGAATAATAAGTTTTTTATTTTTATAAAATAATAACACCAAATTGGAGCTTTATAAGAATTGCTATCCACTTAACACTTTCTGATCCCCACCCTTTACCATAGGGACATTTTATTATGCTTATTACACTATTATTACATTATGCTAATTGAATTAGCCCCTTCCCTGGCTCCTCAGTGCCTTCCGAAAACAATTTAAACTACTTGCTCTCCCTGTCAAGGCCCTTTGCCACTCAGTTTCTGGTTGCATTTCCCCTCTTATTCCAACCTCCTCTCTTATGTAATTCCTACATCTGAATTAGGTATATTTTTGTTTTGTCTCTTCTGCTCTATTCATTTTATTCCACCATCTTGGCTGTAGGAAGACCAAATCAGGGACGCCTGGGTGGCTCAGTTGGTTGGACGACTGCCTTCGGCTCAAGTCATGATCCTGGAGTCCCGGGATCAAGTCCCACATGGGGCTCCCAGCTCCACGGGGAGTCTGCTTCTCTCTCTGACCTTCTCCTCACTCATGCTCTCTCTCACTGTCTCTCTCTCAAATAAATAAATAAAATCTTTAAAAAAAAAAAAAAGACCAAATCATTCCCTAAATGCCACCTCCCTGTGTCCTTGTACTTCCCATCTCTTCCTATGACTCTCATCTTCCAGAATTTCTACTCTATCTCCCTTTCTGTTGGCTATTCATCATGGAAAGAGAATGGAAGTGTTTCCTTAAAACTCTGATGTTGCAGAAAGGTATGCTGTGTATACCAATCAGAACCTGGAGGAACTCGTCATAATTCTATAGCACAGCCTTCCTCAAAGTCTTGTCCACCTTATTTTCTCATTTTTCCACACATTGTGCCTGAAAGTTATGGGGATCATTCATGATTACCCACATATGTGAACAGAGAGAGGTACAGTTCAAGTAACTTGACCAGCTCGCCAACAGGGACATTAGAGATCATCTTTCTGATACTTTTGCACTGAACTCTTTGTTTTTGACAAATATATTTATGCATTTTATGCATTCTTATACTTGCAAAGCCATAAGGTATACATTGTATGTATGTATTACATATACACTGTATACATACATACATTGTACTATACTGTTTACAAAGTACTTTCAGAAAAACCTCAGTATTTGATCCTCAGAAAAGCCCTGTGATTAGATGGAACAACAATAGTAGGTTTGTTTTATGGAGAAAAAGATTAAGACAGAGAGTTAAGTGGGTTGCCCTGAGTTTCTGGCTTCTAGCTGGTATTTTTCCATTATATTACATTCTCATAAAATTTGAGGGGTGCGAAAAGGCTTTCCTACATGAGTATGTTGTTTTTCAAAAACTTTCCATAACAACTGATATTATGCCATTATAGATGTGTTCATTCCTTTAAAGTATTACATCCCCAGGTATAAAACATAAAGCCATAATCTTGAGGATTAGTTCTAGCATAGCTGACTGTCATCTCTGATAGCTGCAAACAAAGAAACTAAAGATTCAGATATAAGTTGCCTGAAGTCCCAAACTAGATGCTTGTTGAAATGCTGGGGGTTGGAGGGCACGGGGAGGAGATCCTTGAAGAATAAGGTGTTTGTCCTGTCTTCATGGCTTGCTCATTTGAAATCTTGAGCAAATTACCTTTGAACATCAGTTTTCCCATCAGTACAAAAAAGACAGTAATCATACCAAGATGAATAAAAGCCCAGTAAGCTGGTGCATGGACAACTGCTAGTTTTGAAAATGTCAGTTCCCGTCACCAAGATGAGCTAAACCACCATGGACTCCTTCAAAGACTATACCTTTATAGTTAAGATGATCTATGCAATTAAAAACATCACCCTTGGAAATAAAATTCAAAGAAGTTCCAAGGGATCCATCATGGTGACAAGCCACCTTTCTGATACCATGTTAAGTCCCTAAACCACAGAGCTTTTCACTCTTCCATGATTGGAACAAAATGTGTTTCAAGGACTCAAGTCAGGATGAAACCAAACCTGGGAAGTTCAAAGCTGCCCTATGAGATCAGTTCTAGAACTAAGAAGCAAAGCAGACCTACTTAAAGAGCTTTCAGAGGTCTCTAAGCAACCCTGGGGGAATGGCAAAGCCAATCTGGCCAAAGGCACAACCAAGATAATTTCTGAGATAATCTTTCATCCTTTTACTCAATCATCTTTTTCATTTGTAAATTTAACAAGTATTTATTGAAAGCCAACTATGAGCTAAATACTCAGTAAGCTTGGAGGCTTTATAAGTGAGCTAAAAGACCAGGTTCTTCCCTCAGGAAGCCTACTGTCTAGTTTCCATGCACATGGGAAATACCTATCCCAATAAAATAGCACTAGAGTACTTACTCGAGACCTCTCACAGCCCTGTCCTGACACCTTAAAGCAATGAAAACATTCACTGAAATCTTCCAACTGTATGATTCCATTTCCTTTCCACCAACTGCCCTTGTCCTGCCCACCATACTCAATACTCCTTTGACTTTGCTTTTGGGTACGAAACTCCTTTTGTCACATCTGTGACTGGGATCAATTTCCTAGTCAATGGAAAAATCCCTCCTGACTCCAAAGGAATACACACATCATTCTACCTAGCTAACCTCACCCTTGTGCTCCAGCTAAATTGGACTTTTTAGTTTCTCAAATGCGCCATTCTCATTCTTGCCTCAAGTCATCTGCACCCTCTATACCTGTGTCTAAAAAGCACTCTCCAAGACCACTCCCCTGTACTTACACACACACACACAAACACACACACACACATGCACAAACTACCTTCAAACCAAGGCTAAGTCCTACTCACCTTTCAGACCTCAGTTTAAATTTCCACAAAGAGATCATCCTGACGCCATTGGCTGAGCTTAGCGCTTCTGTTCCATGCTTGTGCATCTCCTGTATTCCCCCTGTGGGTCCATGGGTGCATATTTCATGACCTTCTTCACATTGACACATACTTGTTTACTATTTTTCTTAAGCTCTGTTAGGACATAAAGTGTATCCCCCAGCACCTAGCACAGTGCCTACAAAGGTAGACAGTTAATACATATTTTTGTATGACTAAATGAATCTCAACTACCCCTGTACCACAGAAAACCTTAAATATGTCTACTCAGTCACCTGAGTTTATCTCAAATGTTTTTCCTACTTAAGAAAGTTCATTCCTTTACGCTGTAGGCTTCTCAGAGCATAACCTTTTTGTTTTCCTCCTGGTGTGATTTTCCTCCTATGTATGTCCATGGCCCCATATAAATATTAAAAGCATGAACAAATGTTCTGCAGTTGGAATATGGCGAGTGAATGACTCAGTAAGAAGTGTCCTTCTATTGCAATGATTAAATAAGACACAGAATATTACATGTTGTCAGAAGAGGATGAAGTCAACAAAATCTAGATTAATGTGGATGTTACTGGCTTGTCTATATCCAGAATAGATGAGGAATCTGGCATTGTCCCTGGTCCATGGAAAAAAAAATTAGACAAGTTCTGAAACTAATGTTTTTTTATCTTTCCACACCCCAAACAGCATTTCTTCACTACTGTGGATTGGGAAAAAGGTAGGATTATATGGAACACATGGAGTACTGAAGAAAAGAGAACACACAACACTAAAAACTCAACCCTCATAAACATAAAACTTGTGTCCTGCCAACATCAAATACAGTTTTTCCAAGATACAAATTTCATGGGTAATTCAGGGAACCAAAGGGACATTTGATCAGTTGGAAAAAGCTGGTTCTGGATCCAAATTCTTTCCTCAAATCTTCATATCCAACCCCTCCCCCCACCCCCATGACCATTTGGTGATCCCATGGTGTTAAATTCAGCCTTCAGATTCCTTCACACAAGCTATCTTTACAAGCTTTAATGAGAAGCGAAAAAATAGCAGAAACCAAAGAAACATGTGAGTTCTTTTACCTCTGACTCCTGAATGGGTTGAGTATCCTTCCTCTTTATAAAATTCTGCCCAGGGGCGCCTGGGTGCCTCAGTGGGTTAAAGCTTCTGCCTTCGGCTCAGGTCATGATCCCAGGGTCCTGGGATCAAGCCCCTCATTGGGCTCTCTGCTGAGCGGGGAGACTGCTTCCTCCTCTCTCTCTCTGCCTGCCTCCCTGCTTGCTTGTGATCTCTGTCAAATAAATAAATAAATAATCTTGAAAAAAAATTATTAAAATTCTGCCCCAAAATGGTGCTGCATTCATATATGTGCAAGCAAAATGAGGTGGAGGAGGAGGGGCAAGAGGGAGTTGGGGGGCTGTGGATCAGGTCATGGAGACAAAGAGTTCTTTCAAAAAAAAAGAAAGAACCCTGTATTAAAAAAAAAAAAAAGCTAGATCTGAGAGTCTGTAAAATGACATTCAACTGGAAGCCCTTTCTTTAAACATAAACAGATGCATAATGTCCACCCACCCTTCGGTGGAATAATGCCTAAGTACCTAAAGGCAGAATGTGGCTGAATATCCAGTGAGAAACTATGATTTAAAAAATCATATTGTCTACAATAAATCATGGAACACTACATCCAAAAAAAAGAAAGAAAGAAAGAAAAGAAAAAAGAAAAACTGTCACACCTCAATAAACAGATGATGCAAATGAATAAATAAATACATCATATTGGGGGCACCTGGGTGGCTCAGTGGGTTAAAGCCTCTGCCTTCGGCTCAGGTCATGATCCCAGGGTCCTGGGATCGGGCCCCGCATTGGGCTCTCTGCTCAGCGGGAAACCTGCTTCTCCCTCTCTCTCTCTGCCTGCCTCTCTGCCTACTTGTGATTTCTGTCAAACAAACAAACAAACAAACAAATAAATAAATAAATAAATAAATAAATAAATCGTATTGTCTACAGAGCTACAGTTGAGATAATCAAATTCATTCTTTCATTCAATAACATCAAGAATATCTACTTTATGTGCAGATACTGTGCTAAGTGCCAGGGTATTCACATAGGTAAGAGGTACAGGCCCTGGAGAAGCTTATATTTTAGTGGAGAAGACAAGATAACAAAGAGGTACAATAACACTCTGAAGAAAGAAGGGAAGAAGAAGGGAGGAGAGAGGTGATGAGATAGTAGTATGGAAGAGAAAGCGCCTGAATCTACCTGGGGAATTCTAAAATGACTTTAGTGGATGACACTAACATGAATAATTAATAGCGGCATTAGCAACAATCATTATTGTTATTTTTATTGCTGTACCCTCGTGAACCTGGGGATGACACATAATGATATGAATAATATGGGTCAAGTACATTAAAATAATCCCTCTTTCGGTTAGAAAGAGGCAGTGAAAAATCGTGTTAGATGATTTTCAGTGTTGAACCGGATGTCACTGGACAACAGAAACCCTGAAAAACTGAAAGGAAGTCGAACTAAGTTAATAATTAACTCTCCCGGAGACTGAGTGATATTTTAAGAGACATTTAAAATAATAAAATATTAGAATTCGAAGGGACCTAAACAAAGGTCTAGCTTAACACCAGAATTCCTTTATGGTATATATTTGTCTACCCTTTTGTCTGTTCAACTAGTCTGCAAGCTCTTTGAGGATTGGGCCTGTGTTCTCATTTATTTTGTGTCATAATACCAAGCAAGAAGCAGGAGCTAAATAAGGTTTTCTGCAGGAAGAAACTAAGAGGCCATTCACTCAAGGCCTGTATTTTAAAAGATAAAGAAACTGAGTCCCAGAGTTATGAAGAATTAAAAGACCAAAAAAAACCCTATTATTCGTAAAGACAGAGCTAGAAACCCTGTCTCTTAAGCGCAGGCCAGCTTATTATCCATAATATTATCCATAATTGTACCCATTTACAATTAATCCCTAGTCAATAGGCTATGTAGAGAGAATGTTTTGATCACAGGGTTTCCAAAGATCTGCAATCTTCTCAGAGCTTTCCCCTGCATAACTTCCCCTCCTAGATGCCAGAAAAACTGACAGCATAAATTTGGAAACCCATTTTCAACATATTGCTGATTACCGAAACCCTAAGCCTTCTGACATTGTCCCCAGATCCCATAGATCCCTAAACCAGTAGGCAGTCCCACAGAGTCTGTGAAAGTAGCCTAATTTTCCATGTCTTTTTTTTCACTGTAGGTCCCTAGCAGGATTCTATTTTAAGACAGAAATGTTTTTTTCACTACCCCTCAAATCATACCAAAGTAGATAGTTTTCTACTAAATCAGTTCTGCATAGCAAAAAGCACCACTGGTTTATCTGTTCTTTCAAGCAGTGGAGGGTCTTTCTCTTGGCCTGATATTGTCCTTATTCCTGTATATTTCGTACTATGATGTTGATGGTGGTGATGGTGACGATTTTATTTTCTATTTTTCTTTGGTATCACTGATTGAATTTTACCCTAAGGATTATAGGTAAAAGTAGAGGAATTAAACTTTCCAAGAGTTTTCATTTATAAATAAATAAAGCAAAAAGTTCGGTAATGATAACAGTGCTCCCAAAACATCTTTTTTTTTTTAAGATTTTATTTATTTATTTGACAGAGAGAGATCACAAGTAGACGGAGAGGAAGGCAGAGAGAGAGAGAGAGAGAAGCAGGCTTCTTGCTGAGCAGAGAGCCCAATGTGGGACTCAATCCCAGGACCCTGAGATCATGACCTGAGCCGAAGGCAGCGGCTTAACCCACTGAGCCACCCAGGTGCCCCCCAAAACATCTTGACAGACAGTCCTTCATCTAATTCACTGGGGGAGAGTTTTTATTCTTATTTTACAAGTAAGAAAACTAAGCCTCCGGCAATTACCCACACTTACATAGTTAATGAATGATAGAACTGAGGCTTCCATTCAAGACTTTGGACTCTAATCTACCTGGAATTTTTTCCAACACAAGATAGGGTAATGAGTAGTCAGCAAAATCCAGCAGGTAAAAGTTAAATTTCCTTTATGAGAAAAACAATTTCCTTTGTGAGGGAAATTATAAAGAACTCGAACAAAATGGGTTAAGTTTTCGTGCCAAGCTCACATAATTAAAGCTGTATTCTTAACGTCAAACCCATTGTCTATACAGGGCCACCATGTTGACCCTAGAGTTGGACCATTTTCACTGCCGAGCAGTAGGAGAATGGTTTGATTCCAGCTGTTTTGATAGGTTTGGGAAAAAAAAATCAGAAGATATGAGCCATCCCTTGTTAGGCTCCAGCATTCATCTGTCAGGGTTAAATCTGATATTGACTCACAAGCTCAAATCGGATAAGATTCTGAAAACTTGGCATTCGCAGTATGGCTGCACCTTGTAGAGCCTTCTTCTGGCTGTAGAGGTGGACAGTCCTGAAGGCAAAAGGAGAGCACAAAGTGCTAAACTGTATTGAATTTGAGTTGTTTTTTTTTTAATTGTTTAAACCCATTTTTTTTATTTTTAAATTTTTATTTTTTTTTCAGCGTAACAGTATTCATTATTTTTGCACCACACCCAGTGCTCAATGCAATCCGTGCCCTCTACAATACCCACCACCTGGTGCCCCCAACCTCCCACCCCCCACCCCTTCAAAATTCTCAGATCGTTTTTCAGAGTCCATAGTCTCTCATGGTTCACCTCCCCTTCCAATTTCCCTCAACTCCCTTTTCCTCTCCATCTCCCCTTGTCCTCCATGCTATTTGTTATGCTCCACAAATAAGTGAAACCATATGATAATTGACTCTCTCTGCTTGACTTATTTCACTCAGCATAATCTCTTCCAGTCCCGTCCATGTTGCTACAAAACTTGGGGATTCATCCTTTCTTTCTTTCTTTTTTTTTTTTTTTTACAGCTTTATAAACATATATTTTTATCCCCAGGGGTACAGGTATGCGAATCACCAGGTTTACACACTTCACAACACTCACCATAGCACATACCCTCCCCAATATCCATAACCCCACCCCCTCTCCCAACCCCTTCCCCCCATCAACCCTCAGTTTGTTTTGTGAGATTAAGAGTCACTTATGGTTTGTCTCCCTCCCAATCCCATCTTGTTTCATTTACTCTTCTCCTACCCCCTCGACCCCCCATGTTGCATCTCCTCTCCCTCATATCAGGGAGATCATATGATAGTTGTCTTTCTCCGATTGACTTATTTCGCTAAGCATGATACCCTCTAGTTCCATCCACGTCGTCGCAAATGGCAAGATTTCATTTCTTTTGATGGCTGCATAGTATTCCATTGTGTATATATACCACATCTTCTTTATCCATTCGTCTGTAGATGGACATCTAGGTTCTTTCCATAGTTTGGCTATTGTAGACATTGCTGCTATAAACATTCGGGTGCATGTGCCCCTTCGGATCACTGCGTTTGTATCTTTAGGGTAAATACCCAGCAGTGCAATTGCTGGGTCATAGGGTAGTTCTATTTTCAACATTTTGAGGAACCTCCATGCTGTTTTCCAGAGTGGTTGCACCAGCTTGCATTCCCACCAACAGTGTAGGAGGGTTCCCCTTTCTTCGCATCCTCGCCAGCATCTGTCATTTCCTGACTTGTTAATTTTAGCCATTCTGACTGGTGTGAGGTGATATCTCATGGTGGTTTTGATTTGTATTTCCCTGATGCCGAGTGATGTGGAGCACTTTTTCATGTGTCTGTTGGCCATCTGGATGTCTTCTTTGCAGAAATGTCTGTTCATGTCCTCTGCCCATTTCTTGATTGGATTATTTGTTCTTTGGGTGTTGAGTTTGCTAAGTTCTTTATAGATTTTGGACACTAGCCCTTTATCTGATATGTCATTTGCAAATATCTTCTCCCATTCTGTCAGTTGTCTTTTGGTTTTGTTAACTGTTTCCTTTGCTGTGCAAAAGCTTTTGATCTTGATAAAATCCCAATAGTTCATTTTTGCCCTTGCTTCCCTTGCCTTTGGTGATGTTCCTAGGAAGATGTTGCTGCGGCTGAGGTCGAAGAAGTTGCTGCCTGTGTTCTCCTCGAGGATTTTGATGGATTCCTTTCTCACATTGAGATCCTTCATCCATTTTGAGTCTATTTTCGTGTGTGGTGTAAGGAAATGATCCAATTTCATTTTTCTGCATGTGGCTGTCCAATTTTCCCAACACCATTTATTGAAGAGGCTCTCTTTGTTCCATTGGACATTCTTTCCTGCTTTGTCGAAGATGAGTTGACCATAGAGTTGAGGGTCTATTTCTGGGCTCTCTATTCTGTTCCATTGATCTATGTGTCTGTTTTTGTGCCAGTACCATGCTGTCTTGATGATGACAGCTTTGTAATAGAGCTTGAAGTCCGGAATTGTGATGCCACCAACTTTGGCTTTCTTTTTCAATATTCCTTTGGCTATTCGAGGTCTTTTCTGGTTCTATATAAATTCTAGGATTGTTTGTTCCATTTATTTGAAAAAAAAAATGGATGGTACTTTGATAGGAATTGCATTAAATGTGTAGATTGCTTTAGGTAGCATAGACATTTTCACAATATTTATTCTTCCAATCCAGGAGCATGGAACATTTTTCCATTTCTTTGTGTCTTCCTCAATTTCTTTCATGAGTACTTTATAGTTTTCTGCGTATAGATTCTTAGCCTCTTTGGTTAGGTTTATTCCTAGGTATCTTATAGATTTGGGTGCAATTGTAAATGGGATGGACTCCTTAATTTCTCTTTCTTCTGTCTTGTTGGTGGTGTAGAGAAGTGCAACTGATTTCTGTGCATTGATTTTATATCCTGACACTTTACTGAATTCCTGTACAAGTTCTAGCAGTTTTGGAGTGGAGTCTTTTGGGTTTTCCACATAAAGTATCATATCATCTGCGAAGAGTGATAGTTTGACTTCTTCGTTGCCGATTTGGATGCCTTTAATTTCCTTTTGTTGTCTGATTGCTGAGGCTAGGACTTCTAGTACTATGTTGAATAGCAGTGGTGATAACGGACATCCCTTCCGTGTTCCTGACCTTAGCGGAAAAGCTTTCAGTTTTTCTCCATTGAGAATGATATTTGCGGTGGGTTTTTCATAGATGGCTTTGATAATATTGAGGTATGTGCCCTCTATCCCCACACATCGAAGAGTTTTGATCAGGAAGGGATGCTGTACTTTGTCAAATGCTTTTTCAGCATCTATGGAGAGTATCATATGGTTCTTGTTCTTTCTTTTATTAATGTGTTGTATCACATTGATTGATTTGCAGATGTTGAACCAACCTTGCAGCCCTGGAATAAATCTCACTTGGTCGTGGTGAATAATCCTTTTAATGTACTGTTGAATCCTACTGGCTAGTATTTTGGTGAGAATTTTTGCATCTGTGTTCATCAAGGATATTGGTCTGTAGTTCTCTTTTTTGATGGGATCCTTGTCTGGTTTTGGAATCAAGGTGATGCTGGCCCCATAAAATGAGTTTGGAAGTTTTCCTTCTATTTCTAATTTTTTGAACAGTTTCAGGAGAATAGGAATTAGTTCTTCTTTAAATGTTTGGTAGGATTCCCCCGGGAAGCCGTCTGGCCCTGGGGTTTTGTTTGGAGATTTTTGATGACTGTTTCAATCTCCTTACTGGTTATGGGTCTGTTCCGGCTTTCTATTTCTTCCTGGTTCAGTTGTGGTAGTTTATTTGTCTCTAGGAATGCATCCATTTCTTCCAGATTGTCAACTTTGTTGGCGTAGAGTTGCTCATAGTATGTTCTTATAATTGTCTGTATTTCTTTGGTGTTCGTTGTGATCTCTCCTCTTTCATTCATGATTTTATTGATTTGGGTCCTTTCTCTTTTCTTTTTGATAAGTCTGGCCAGGGGTTTATCAATCTTATTAATTCTTTCAAAGAACCAGCTCCTAGTTTCGTTGATTTGTTCTATTGTTTTTTTTGTTTGTTTCTATTTCATTGATTTCTGCTCTGATCTTTATGATTTCTCTTCTCCTGCTGGGTTTAGGGTTTCTTTCTTGTTCTTTCTCCAGCTCCTTTAGGTGTAGGGTTAGGTTGTGTACCTGAGACCTTTCTTGTTTCTTCAGAAAGGCTTGTACCGCTATACATTTTCCTCTCAGGACTGCCTTTGTTGTGTCCCACAGATTTTGAACCGTTGTGTTTTCATTATCATTTGTTTCCATGAATTTTTTCAATTCTTCTTGAATTTCCTGGTTGACCCATTCATTCTTTAGAAGGATGCTGTTTAGTCTCCATGTATTTGGGTTCTTTCCAAATTTCCTCTTGTGATTGAGTTCTAGCTTCCGAGCATTGTGGTCTGAAAATATGCAGGGAATGATCCCAATCTTTTGATACCAGTTGAGACCTGATTTAGGACCCAGGATGTGATCTATTCTGGAGAATGTTCCATGTGCACTAGAGAAGAATGTGTATTCTGTTGCTTTGGGATGAAATATTCTGAATATATCTGTGATGTCCATCTGGTCCAGTGTGTCATTTAAGGCCTTGATTTCCTTGTTGATCTTTTGCTTGGATGATCTGTCCATTTCAGTGAGGGGAGTGTTCAAGTCCCCTACTATTATGGTATAATTGTCGAAGTGTTTCTTTGATTTTGTTATTAATTGGTTTATATAGTTGGCTGCTCCCACGTTAGGGGCATAGATATTTAAAACTGTTAGATCTTCTTGTTGGACAGTTCCTTTGAGTATGATATAGTGTCCTTCCTCATCTCTTATTATAGTCTTTGGCTTAAAATCTAATTGATCTGATATAAGGATTGCCACTCCTGCTTTCTTCTGATGTCCATTAGCATGGTAAATTCTTTTCCACCCCCTCACTTTAAATCTGGAGGTGTCTTTGGGTTTTTTTTTTTTTCTCTTTAAGATTTTTTATTTATTTATTTGACAGAGAGAGATCACAAGTAGACAGAGAGGCAGGCAGAGAGAGAGAGAGAGGGAAGCAGGCTTCTTGCCGAGCAGAGAGCCCGATGTGGGACTCGATCCCAGGACCCTGAGATCATGACCTGAGCCGAAGGCAGCGGCTTAACCCACTGAGCCACCCAGGCGCCCCTGTCTTTGGGTTTAAAATGAGTTTCTTGTAGGCAACATATAGATGGGTTTTGTTTTTTTATCCATTCTGATACCCTGTGTCTTTTGATTGGGGCATTAAGCCCATTAAGATTCAGGGTAACTATTGAGAGATATGAATTTAGTGCCATTGTATTGCCTGTAAGGTGACTGTTATTGTATATTGTCTCTGTTCCTTTCTGATCTACTACTTTTAGGGTCTCTCTTTGCTTAGAGGACCCCTTTCAATATTTCCTGTAGAGCTGGTTTGGTGTTTGCAAATTCTTTCAGTTTTTGTTTGTCCTGGAAGCTTTTAATCTCTCCTTCTATTTTTCAATGATAACCCAGCTGGATATAGTATTCTTGGCTGCATGTTTTTCTCGTTTAGTGCTCTGAATATATCATGCCAGCTCTTTCTGGCCTGCCAGGTCTCTGTGGATAAGTCTTCTGCCAATCTAATATTTTTACCATTGTACGTTACAGACCTCTTTTCCCAGGCTGCTTTCAGGATTTTCTCTTTGTCACTAAAATTTGTAAATTATACTATTAGGTGACAGGTTGTGGACCTATTCTTATTGATTTTGAGGAGGGTACTCTGAACCTCCTGGATTTTGATGCTTGTTCCCTTTGCCATATTGGGGAAATTCTCTCCAATAATTCTCTCCAATATACCTTCTGCTCCTCTCTTTCTTCTTCTTCTTCTGGAATCCCAATTATTCTAATGTTGTTTCGTCTTATGGTGTCACTTATCTCTCGAATTCTCCCCTCGTGGTCCAGTAGCTGTTTGTCCCTCTTTTGCTCAGCTTCTTTATTCTCTGTCATTTGGTCTTCTATATCGCTAATTCTTTCTTCTGCCTCATTTATCCTAGCAGTGAGAGCCTCCATTTTTTATTGCACCTCATTAATAGCTTTTTTGATTTCAACTTGGTTAGATTTTAGTTCTTTTATTTCTCCAGAAAGGGCTTTTATATTTCCCGAGAGGGTTTCTCTAATATCTCCCATACCTTTTTCGAGCCCGGCTAGAACCTTGAGAATCGTCATTCTGAACTCTAGATCTGACATATTACCAATGTCTGTATTGATTAGGTCCCTAGCCTTTGGTACTGCCTCTTGTTCTTTTTTTTGTGGTGAATTTTTCCGCCTTGTCATTTTGTCCAGATAGGAGTATATGAAGGAGCAAGTAAAATACTAAAAGGGTGGCAACACCCCAGGAAAATATGCTTTAGCCAAATCAGAAGAGATCCCGAATTGTGAGGGGGGAGAAAGGGGATAAAAAGGGGTTCAGAAAGAAAGAAGAAAAAAAAAGAAAAAGAAACTATTAAAAAAAAGAAAGCCGGTAAAGAAAAAATATAAAAAGAGGAAAAAATATATATATATATTAGATAAACTATTTAAAAAATGTTAAAAAAAGAAAACGGTAAAAGCTAAAAAAAATTTAGCAGAAGAAGAGAAAAAGAAAAGAAAATTGAAAAAGAAAAAAAATTAAATTAACTGCAAGGCTAAAAAATCATGGGGAGAAAGCCATGAGTTCCGTGCTTTGCTTTCTTCTCCTCTGGAATTCCGCCGCTCTCCTTGGTAGGTGAACTTGTTCCTGGCTGGGTTTCCCGTTGATCTTCTGGGGGAGGGGCCTGTTGTAGTGATTCTCAAGCGTCTTTGCCCCAGGCGGAGTTGCACCGCCCTTACCTGGGGCCGCGCTGAGCAATCCACTCTGGTTTGCTTTAGGGAGCTTTTGTTCCCTGAGCGCTTTCCGTAGAGTCCGGAGGACGGGAATGAAGATGGCGGCCTCCTGGTCTCCGGCCCGGAGGAGCCAAGAGCCCGGGGCCCCACTCCTCAGTGCGCCCTCAGAGAACAGCGCCCAATGACTCCCGCCACCCTGGCCTCCGGCCGCCACCCTGGCCTCCGGCCGCATCCGAGCTGACCGAGCCTGCGACCAGTTCAAGGCAACCCCGAGCTGAGAGTCACTCCTCGGCTCTGTCTCTGCAGCCGGCTTCCCCGTTCTAATACCAGTAAGCTCTGCGACACTCAGACACCCCCGATCCTTCTGCGACCCTGCGGGACCTGAGGCCGCGCTGACCCTGCCTGGGCTTCACCCCAGTTAAGCCTCTGGAGCGATGTCCCTCCGCGGAACAGACTTTAAAAGTCCTGATTTTGCTCCGTTGCTCCGCCGCTCGCCGGGAGCCGGCCCCTCCCCCCGCGGTCTATCTTCCCGTCGCTTTGGATTCACTTCTCCGCCAGTCCTACCTTGCAGAAAGTGGTTGATTTTCTGTTTCTGGAATTGCTGTTCTTCTTCTCTTCAGTCTCCCATTGGATTAGTAGGTGTTTGCAATCTTTAGATAAGCTATTTAGCTGATCTCCCGCTACCTGAAGTAGTCTCAGCCTGCTACTTCTCTGCCATCTTGACTCCTCCCCTGTTTCGAATTTGAGTTTTTATAACATTTTCAACTCTTGATTCTTCCTTAGTTATGAGACACTGAGTTATATTTGAATTGTAAGCTTACTCCACTGGTACCGGCCACTGAGCCATTTGTGAGCAAACAATCTGATATTCTCACTCAATAGGCAGGCACTCTGACAGGTATCTTGACCCAAGAAAACTTACTTTTTCTTTGACTTGTTAGAGATCCCAACTCATCTCTTCAGAGAATTACTTATTTTCTAGGATCACTCTGACCTCAAACACTCAATTACCCAGAAAAGAAGCAATAATTGGCATTTTTAAAAAAATGACCAAATCCACAGATGGCTTAAATGAACATTCTGGGAGTCACTTGAACCACTCACTATTCTCCAAGGAGCATTAATAGCATAATTCCCAACTGTTGTAATTTAATTCATTATATACCACTGAATACCAGGTATATGCAAAGCACTGCACTAAGTGTAATGGAGTCTGAGGATTAAGGGGAAGAAAAAAAAAATGGCTCCTGCTCTCAAGGAGTTCACTATGTAACAGTAAAAGTGCCATAAGAAATACCACAGTGCTCCAATAGTCGATTGGTGCTCCTATCTGCTACCAACAGATTGCCTCCAGCCGACTGCAAATACCATCCTACTGATCTAGACTGAATTAGCACTGGCGTTAATATCTGCTGCAACGAGGAGCATCAAGAATCTTCTGGCTGGGTCAGATTCTAACTCAGAATCAATGTTCCCTTTTTTCAATCTGTTCTTCCTTCTGCTTTGGCCTGGCTTCTTAGACCTGACCCTTCCTGAGCAACTCTTCTCTCTACCTGCCAAACACTTGGGCTGTCAGACTTGCTTTGCCTTACCCTGGGGGAATCTGTATTCTCCTGATTTCTGACCTTCTGCCCAGCTTTATTCCACTGCCAGATTGTAACATATGACACACATATCCATGACACTGTCAGACTGATCATCTGGCTTCTGACTCCTGACTCTCCACCCTAGATCTGCTTCACTCTTTGGAGTAGTTCTGTCAAAGCTTTTTCAACCCACTCCTATTCCCTGTTCCATATCAAATACGTTGACAACACAGGTACATTGATAGGCTCTCAGGGATGCAGAATAAAGTTACCGAGTAATAAATCTGATCCAGTTGCTTGAACAGAGATAATGGAACTAAATTATTTCTGTCAGGAAAATAATTGAATTAGAAGAACCTTTTGAAAATGGGATTCATGCTTTGAGCTGAACCACAGAAAAGATCAAAATCACCAAATTTAATACCCAGACAAGAAAAAATATGTGTTATTATGTAGAAGCAACTACTATCTGAGAGTTTTATCTCAAGGTCCCAATATGTCATAAAATTGTATATCTAAGAGCTAAGAAGGACTTCAGAGATTGTCTAGTTAAACCATGTACTCCATTAAAAAACCTGTAGGTCACATCATAAGGGAGCTCTGCAACCTCATTTATCCAACCCGCATTTATTGATCATCTACCATGGGCCAGTTTGGTTGCTAGAGCAGGAGCTATGAGAATGAAACAAAGAACTGGGCCTCAAGAAGCTCCCCACCAGGTGGGAGGGGTAATCATGCAGCAGACAGCTATCATACAGTGTGATAAGTACTATGACAGAAACAAGAACAGGGTTCTCTGGGGATTTACAGAAGCAAAGAAGGGAACCTCATCAGGATAATTCAGAGTAGGAAGGGGGATTAGAAATGGCTTTCCAATAGAGAAGACTCTTGGGATGAGCTGGAATGAGCCGAGTCACACAGTGTGAACAGGTATACAAGGCAGGGACAACAGCATGTGCGAGGGTAAGAAAGCATAATGAAGGAAAGTTAGGAAAGGCAAATAAGGGCCGGATAATACAAAGATTTATCTGTTCCAACAAGAAGACTGGATGGTACCCTGGGGGCAGTGGGGAGCCACTGAAGGATAGTGGGGGGTACATAATATTTGCATTTTAGGAAAAATTACTTTAGCAGTAAGGATGTGAAGGATGGGCTAAAGGAGCATGAGACTATAGTAGCAGAAAAAGTAAACTGTTGCCTCTGATATAAGGAACACATTGGGACTATGTGAGCTCAATCCCAGACCCAAGTCAAAATGCTGAGAAATAAATAAGAAAAGGAAGGAGTAGTACCTGTCTAGCAAAGGCACAAACAAGATGGGTCACAGCCTCTGATCAGACCCCAGTTAACTTCTCACTCCCCTTTCAAGTCTATAGAAGTTACCAGGAATGCAGAAACTATGTTATTCATGGGACCAAGGTATCCTTCAAGTCTTCAGTACACTCATACCCAACCCTGTATGAACTTTCCGTCTTCCACTTTGCCCCTCCATGCCTGCCAGACCATTGCTGGTCAGTTTCCCCAGGTCTGCAAGAGAAAGAGAAATTCTGTAGTGTGCTGGAGGACCTGGGAATACCAGATCTTGCACTGGGTCCCCTTTCTCTACTTGCACCATTGAACTGGAGTTTACTGAGTGACGGGACAATTATAGCAATCCGGATTAGAAATGACAAGGGAGGCGATTCACAGACCTGTACCCCTGGGGATAAAAATATATGTTTATAAAAAATAAAATTAAAAAAAAAAAGAAATGACAAGGGACTAGACCAAAGTGGAGGAGGTGTGACAATGACAGGGAACAGATTAGAGTGACATTTTATTTTAATTTATTTTATTTTATAGATTTTTATTTATTTATTTGACAGAAAGAGAGAGATCACAAGTAGGCAAAGAGGCAGGCAGAGAGAGAGAGGGGAGAAGTCTCCCCATCGAGCTGAGGGCTCAATGCAGGTCTCGATCACAGGACCCCGAGATCATGACCTGAGCCGAAGGCAGAAGTCCAACCCAATAAGCCACCCAGGCGCCCCTAGAGTGACATTTCAAAGAAAGAATTGGCAAGACCCATAAATAATAGAGCGTAAAGAAGAAGGCTGAATGCTTAGGTGTCTCTGAATTAGTTCTCTGCCTAATACCTCCCCTGAATGGAAATAGCAGTGACAGAGAGGCTTTCCAGACAGTGAATTATTTTAAAGAAAAAGAGAAATTTCTTCTTCCTGAGAGTTATAGATTCTTTGTTGGTTTTTAAAATAGGTCACATTGATCATCTTCCATTTGATATGGCTTAATTGAGGCTTATTTGCCTTTAAGAAAAAGAAATAGATATTTTCACACAGTCCCTTCTGTCTTTGGGTTTTATACCCCATGTTAAAACATTCATAGTATGTACGGACAGGATCTGACCCTATAAAAACAGTTTATAGGCATGGAATTTCTTGTTACATGAATATATAATCCACTAATGATTACCCTTTGCTTTTTGTTTTATGCTAAATCCAGGGACTTAGTATTAGGGCAGCAAATGCATAAAAAATATCTCCAACCAACTGAGCTCCTTCCAGCCTTCAATATTAATCTGGGCACAAGGTGAGCCTAATGATTTCTACCCAAGAATCTGTTACAAAGAAGCAATCCTGTAAATCCTCTCCTGAAGCACTTGATTAATCCCAGGCAGACTGTGATGGAAAATTCTGTGCTGGGTTCCAGAGGTCACACAAAGAAATGCATATGTGTCAACCCTGGAAAAGCATCATCTGCATTCCAGCAGTAAACTGTTTTGGAAATGTCGTCCCTCAGAGGAGTTCATGCCAGACCCAATTAAAGTCATGGTAATAAAGAGTGGAAAGATGACACAAATGGCAAGAAATAATCCTAAGTGTTAGAACTGCAAGAGATGGTACACATGCTCTAGTCTAACTCCCTCCTTTGTATTTGAGGATTAGTGGCATTAATAGGTCTCTCCCAATCTCCCAACCACAGGTTCAGTTCTCTGCCTAGCACGTATTCTCACTTCATGGAATCCCCAAGTTGTATGAAGCAATGCATTCTGGCTGAGATTCAGATATGCTAGCATGTGGAACTAGGCGCCCTCCTGTCCAGAGGTCATCTATGTACACCAGGCTATTAAGAGTAACTGTCATGGAATGTTTGTGGACACTCAGATAAGGATCTAGCTGCATCCTTTTACTGGTATGGGACCCAGGATCCCCATGGGAAAGAACTTGAACTGTGTCCATAATTTAGGTCTAGACAAATACAGACATTTCTGATAGATTGGGGAGGTCCCAAGGGAAGCTTTGCTCCAAAGAAGGACAACCAGGTCACAGAAGGAAAAGTTATTGTAAGTGTGGAGGAGTCTTGGGAGGGACAGACTTAGTATCAGGGCCTGAGTATAAGAAAGCGAGCAGTTATTCTGGGTACAATATAAGGATGTCCTTAAAACACTCTCCAGCTTCCCCAACCAGCCCCCTGGGGAGGTCTATATAGCCAAGGCAGAAGGGAACTACCTAAAAACTAATACTTAAAAAAATCAGTTGGGGCGCCTGGGTGGCTCAGTGGGTTAAGCCGCTGCCTTCGGCTCAGGTCATGATCTCAGGGTCCTGGGATCGAGTCCCGCATCGGGCTCTCTGCTCAGCGAGAAGCCTGCTTCCCTCTCTCTCTCTCCCTGCCTGCCTCTCCGTCTACTTGTGATCTCTCTCTGTCAAATAAATAAATAAAATCTTAAAAAAAAAAAAAAATCAGTCATTCAAAGGCATCTGCATTTCTGAAAAGAAAACAACCTCTGCAGAGGGTTGGATGATGGAAGTGAAAGATCTTAACACTAGAGAGCCATGCGGCTGAGCAAGTGACCCCTACAGTGGAGGGAACAAGTTTCCTCACCAGCAAAAGACTCTGAGAACAAAGATGGGGAGAGATGGAGAGAAGCTTTCACCGGACAGCAGCAGAAAGAACCAACACGTCAAGAGAAGCAGAGGTTGAGAATGACATCATCAACTCTGCCAACACATCCAGGGTCTCACACAGCCAGCATGGCAGAGCTGTCCCAATCACCTCAAGGTGGCTGGCAACACTGGCACAGGCAGCAATGAGACACACCCAACAAAACGGGGGTCACATCCCAATCAAAATTCCACTGGCATTTTTCAAAGAGCTGGAACAAACAATCCTAAAATTTGTACGGAACCAGAAGAGACCCCGAATTGCTAAGGAAATGTTAAAAAAGAAAAACAAAACTGGGGGTATCACATTGCCTGATTTCAAGCTTTACTACAAAGCTGTGATCACCAAGACAGCATGGTACTGCCACAAAAACAGACACATAGACCAATAGAACAGAGTAGAGAGCCCAGATATGGACCCGCAACTTTATGGTCAAATAATCTTCGACAAAGGAGGAAAAAATTTAAAAAGTATAATAAATAAATAAATAAATAAATAAGGGGAAAAGACAGTCTCTTCAATAAATGGTGCTGGGAAAATTGGACAGCTACATGTAGAAGAATGAAACTCAACCATTCTCTTACACCGTACACAAAGATAAACTTGAAATGGATGAAAAGCCTCAATGTGAGACAGGAATCCATCAAAATCCTAGAGGAGCAGTAACCTCTGAAACTGGCCACAGCAACTTCTTTCAAGACATGTCTCCAAAGGCAAAGGAAACAAATGCAAAAATGAACTTTTGGGACTTCATCAAGATCAAAAGCTTCTGCACAGTAAAGAAAACAGTCAACAAAACAAAGAGACAACCCATGGAATGGGAGAAGATATTCACAAATGACACTACAGAAGGGCTGATATCCAAGATCTATAAAGAACTCCTCAAACTCAACACATGCAAAACAGATAATCCTGTCAAAAAATGCGCAGAAGACATGAACAGACACTTCTCCAAAGAAGACATACAAATGGCTAACAGACACAAGAAAAATGTTCATCATCATTAGCCATCAGGGAGATTCAAATGAAAACCACATTGAGATACCACCTTACACCAATTAGAATGGCCAAAATCAACAAGACAGTAAATAAAAAGTGTTGGAGAGGATGTGGAGAAAGGGGAACCCTCTTACACTGTTGGTGGGAATTCAAGTTGGTGTAGCCACTTTGGAAAACAATGTGGAGATTGCTTAAGAAATTAAAAATAGAGCTTCCCCATGACCTTGCAATTGCACTACTGGGTATTTACCCCAAAGATACAGATGTAGTGAAAAGAAGGGCCATCTGTACCCCAATGTTCATAGCAGCAATGATCACAGTCACCAAACTATGGAAAGAACCAAGATGCCCTTCAACAGACAAATGGATAAAGAGATATGGTCCATATATACTATGGAGTATTATGCCTCCACAGAAGGGATGAATACCCAACTCTTGTATCAACATGGACAGGACTGGAAGAGATTATGCTGAGTGAAATAAGTCAAGCAGAGAGAGTCATATCATATGGTTTCACTTACTTGTGGAGCATAAGGAATAACACAAAGGACACTGGGAAAAGGGAGTTGGCGAAAAATGGAAGGGGAGATGAACCATGAGAGACTGTGGACTCTGAGAAACAAACTGAAGGTTTTGGAGGGGAGGGGGTGAGGGGTTGGGTGAGCCTGGTGGTGGGTATTAAGGAGGGCACGTATTGCATAGAGCACTGGGTGTGGTACATAAACAATGAATTTTGGAACACCAGAAAAAAATTTAATTAAAAAAAAAAAACAATATAGAAGCCATGAGGAGTACAGCAGCAGCACCCCATCAACCCATCAAGATCAGCCATGACGCAACCTGGGAAGGTAGCAACATGTTTTAACCAAATCACAGCATAGAGCAGGGCAGAGGGACAGGAGCTAGAACAGATAAACTACAGAATTACAGGCTCTTCTCACTGCTATATTCTATACACTTAACACTTGCAAACACCGCAAATACTTATGCTGCTGGTTGAATCCTCTAGGAGGAAGACTTTTGAGATAGCAAAGCATATGCAGGTCCTCCTCAGATTATAGCTATGGGAACAGATGAAAGCAGTAGTGAACAAAGAGAGAAACTGATCTGTGATAATTCACAACAAAATCCTCAGCCAGTTCCATCAGAGCTCTGGAATTGTCCCAAATTGAGGCAAAGGGTGGGCCTTTATACTCCTGTATCAAATGTATGGGAATAGACACCTTGAGTGAGGGGACATTCCGCAGAGGATAGTGCCTGGTGACAAACTTCACTAAGAGTGAAGTTGTCAGTTGACTACAAGCTGCTGTCAGCTCCCAAGAATTTAGGAAACAAGTGTTTTAGTCCTCAAGGAAGGATCAAGACTCTCCTGGCACCCAGATAGCAGGTACCACCATTTGTTGCATAAATGAAAGGTACAGCTTCAATGATATGAGACCGCACCACTTTTTAGAGGATTCCTGAAGCCATAGGAAATAGGATAAGGTTGAAATCCAACCATTTGACAGATGGGTATTATTGACCAGCAGATTTAAGGACAAAGTGTTCAAGTATAACCAGTAAGAGTCTATAAAAAAATGGGGTCTTAGAGCACCCAGGCTCCATTAAGTCTCTGAAAGGTTAATGGAGTCATTTTATTCTAAACTTCCAACTCTAGTCACTAGCTCTCTGGTTGCCAGCAGAGCCTGAATGCTAGTTTGCTTACACCACTCAATGAAAAAAAAAATGTGTTATGGATTCGTGGACCTATGAATCATCTCTTCTCCACCTCAGAACTCTATCCAATAATGGAACTCTTAACCAAATAGAGATCAAAATATCAACTTCTTAATGGCCTGGAAAGCCTTCAAAGATCCTCAAAGCAGGAGTCCCAGTAATTATGCTGGAGAATACAGCTTATACCTGATGCAAGTTGGGACCCTATTTTCTATCTTCAATATATACCTTGGAATTCTCACACACAGTTGTGCCTGGGGTCCTACAGAGCAGAACCTGGGGACCCGCCCTCATCTGGATGAAAAGCCTACATGCCTGACTCATACAGTAGTCACCAGCCTGATAAATAAAGAGTTTTATGTTGACTTGCCCCTTTGAAAACATGGCCTCAAAAATGTCCCAGATTCTAAGAAAGCAGATTGGTCTCTTCCATAAGAAGTAAGCAGGTCAAGAGAAGGGTGGGAGTGAGGGGTGGGGGCAGTGTTGTTAGAAATGCCCCTTTGTACAAAGGTGGGACATGGGATGGAAACCATGAACATTTTTCCCTAAATCACATGACAGTTGTTTGTCAAGCCCCTTCCTTATCATCTCCATGATGAGAAGTACACTGCTCACTAGGAAACCTATTCTAGTTTTAACCAGCCCCCACTGTTAAAAAATTCTTCATTATTCTGAGTTAAAAACTGGTTCCATTTCATATCTATTCACTGGTTCTAAATCTGGGATACCCAGGAATATCTGTGTTCCCTAAACGACGTGGAATACTATCAGACAGACTCTCCATCCCTAGGCTACCTAAGCACATTGGACACATCTCCATGATAATATTTATCCAATTTTGTTGTTAATAGATGGGATCCTAAAAATGTACTTTTCTAGACCTCCCACGATGGGCTGATTCAGCAGGTCTAAAGGAGAGCCTAAGACTCTATTCTATTTAACAGGCAACCAGGTCACTCAAATACCCTGCTTTTAGAAACACAGCATTAGACTACAAGGTTGTTATGGGTAAAATAAGAGATCTTATCATATTTATTTCCGTAACCCTGACACTTCATAGAGGTTTTGAATAAACCTTTACTGAACAAATTTAAAAATTAAACATAAAAACAATGAATAAAGAGTTTTAACAATAGCTATCATTAACAAACTACCTATAAGTCTTCTCCCTTTCAGAATAAATGTATCTACTTTTCTTCACAACGGACCCTTCATAATTATGTCACTCTCCTCTGAAACATTACAGTTGTCAATATTCCTGTTAAAATGTGGTGTCTAAAGTCTAACCCATCTTCCACATGCGGCTGGTTCAGGGAACAATTATGTCCCTTGATCAGAACACAAGAATGTTTGGAAGACAGAGTAAGATTGCAATTATTTCTTTCGACAGCTAAATGACACTATTGGCCTATATTGTACTTACATTCAACTAAATCTTCTACAAACTACCCCCTGTCTTGAATAGAAGCAGTTGATTTTTTTAAATTAATTGTAGCACTTTCCTCCTACTCCTATTAAATTTCATCTTATTATTTTCAGCTCATTGTTCCAATCTGTCAAAGAGCTTAAATCTTGAGTCTATCATCCATATTGGCTATTCCTTCCAGCTTTGTGTGAATATTTAGTAAGAAACTTTCTGTCTTTATCTCCAATTCAATAATTAAAATGTTAAACATGACAGCGAGAGGGCCAAAGCCAGAGACTTGACGTATACCATTGCAGATCTCTCTTCAAATGACACAAACCCCTTAGACATTTGTGGAGTGTAGCTATTGCACCCACTATAAACCCACCCAACTGTGCTTCATTTGGTCCTTACTCCCTCTTGTCAATAACAGTGTCACAGGAGGTCTTGATGCTCTAGAAAGAGATTGAACTAGGAGACTTGAATTTATTCCATGCTCCACCTGCCATAAACTTATTATGTGACATGTAGACAACCTTTTGGTCCTCCATTTCACTTACGAATGAGAAATTTCAACCAGGTGATTGCTAAGATCCCTACCAGCTCCACCATTCCACAACCCCTGGCATCTTGATGAAATACAATACTTCCACCACTAGTAAACCCCTCAGAGAGTAAAATAAGTTGTTTGGGCATGACTTGTTATTAGTGAACTTCTTCTACTGGTTCGCAGTGATACTCTTCTAAACTCCTAAAGCTATTTGTTTAATAATCCATTCTAAAATGTTTCAGGCCAGTTCCACCCATGCTGATGCCAAAAGTTAGATATTCATCTTTTCCAATGCCTGAGTGATACCCCATTATATTTATGGACCACATCTTCTTTATCCATTCATCTGTTGAAGGGCATCTCAGCTCTTTCCAGTTTGGAGATTGTGGCCATTGTTTCTATGAACACTGGGGTGCATGTGCCCCTTCTTTTTACTACATCTATATCTTCAGGTAAATACCCAGGAGTGCAATTGCAGGGTCATAGGGTAGCTCTATTTTTAACTTTTTGAGGAACCTCCACACTATTTTCCAAAGTGGCTGCACCAGCTTGCATTCTGTAAGAGGGTTCCCCTTTCTCCAAAGTCTCTCCGACACTTCTTGTTTCTTGCCATGTCAATTTTCCCCATTTTAACTGGTGTAAGGTGGTATCTCAATGTGGTTTTCATTTGAATTTCCCTGATGGCTAATGATGATGAACATTTTTTCATGTGTCTGTTAGCTATTTGTATGTCTTCTTTGGAGAAGTGTCTGTTCATGTCTTCTGCCCATTTTTTGACTTGACTATTTGGTTTTTGGGTGTTGAGTTTGAGAAGTTCTTTATAGATCTTGGATACCAACACTTTATCTGTAGTGTCATTCGCAAATATCTTCTCCCATTCCGTGGGTTGCCTCTTAGTTTTGTTGACTGTTTCCTTTGCTGTGCAAAAGCTTTTGATCTTAATGAGGACCCAAAATTTCATTTTTCATTTTGTTTCCCTTGCCTTTGGAGATGTGTCTTGAAAGAAGGTGCTGTGACTGATGTTAAAGAGGTTACTGCCTATGTTCTCTAGGACATTGATGGATTCCTGTCTCACGCTGAGGTCTTTCATCCATTTATTTTTTTAATTTAATTTAATTTTTTCAGTGTTCCAAGACTCATTATTTATGTACCACACCCAGTGCTCTATGCAATATGTGGCCCCCTTAATACCCACCACCAGGCTTTTTCATCCATTTAGAGTTTATCTTTGTGTATGGTGTAAGCGAATGGTCGAATTTCATTCATCATTTGCATCAACATGAATGGAACTGGAGGAGATTATGTTAATTGAATTAAGTCAAATAGAGAAAGTCAATTATCATATGGTTTCACTTATATGTGGAACATAAGGAATAGCATGGAGAACATTAGGAGAAGGAAGGGAAAAATGAAGGAGGGAAAATCAGAGGGGCAGATGAACCATGAGAGACTATGGACTCCAGGAAACAGACTGAGGGTTTCAGAGGGGAGAAGGGTGAGGGGATGGGTGAGCCCAATGATGGGTATTAAGGAGGGTAATAAGGAGGGCACAGATTGCATGGAGCACTGGGTGTTATACACAAACAATGAATCATGGGACACTACTTCAAAAACTAATGATATACTGTATGGTGACTAACGTAATAAACAATAATAATAATAATAATAATAATAAATAAATAAAATGTTTCGGGCCTTGCTCCCTTAACAGGCAAATGGAAATCAAGAGCTGAGCTAAGATACAGAATTTGCACTGAGGTATAGAATTTGTACTGAGATACAGAATTCTTGGAGCTGTCATAGGGTTAGGGAACCACTTACCTATCAAGCCTTGAAAATGGGCATGGACAGATGCAGCCTTTTATGCAAATCAACATCAAAATCTCTCATCTGTAATTTCTGAAATTTATATTTTCCATTATAAAAGCTGAGATATTTACCTCCATCAAGGTTTTGGCCATGCTCTGGTTTACCATTATTTCTCAAAGATCACTAGGAGCAATTACATATACACATTTCTGAGTTCGTGGTTTATCTCCTCCTGGTCTAAAGCCATGAATATATTTAAAGCAGTTGGATGCTCTCTTTTACTTTAACTCAACTCAGTCCTTAATTCATTATTCTTTCAGTTTTTTAATTCCTGTTTTTAAATAGACAAGATGTTAAATAAACAAGAATGTCTGTGTTATCAACTGTTAACATTGCCTCATCTACCTTTAAATAATGGAAAAATCTTTTGGTATTTTTCTTGCTCCCAAATTCCATTTTTTTAACCCTCAATTTTCCTTTTTTCCGTCCTTCATGATATGATGATTTTTTGTAAGGTGACTTTAAAACGTGCATAAGAAGAAAGGCTGGACTTTGGTAGAAGACAAGTTGAAAAGCAGAAAAGCCATTAAGTAAAAGGAGGAACTCTGAGTTAGTGAATTAAGATCAAGCAGCTGTTTGAGGCCATTTCCAAGTCCTCAGAAAAGCACTTGGGAGATTAAACAGCACAGACGCTTTGAGATTTAGAGGGCAGACCAATAAAGGAATGTGGCTACCAGAAATTAAATTCATTTAGTGCTCATAGAATAATAGGCATTTAAAAAGCAATTAAGCCCTTTCTTCTGAAAAACAACCAATTTAATGTTTTATTTTATCTTTGCTCTGAGATTTATTTATGAGAACAAAAAAGTAATTAATCAAATTATGTATTGTTTTCCAATAAAGATACCTTAATATAAAATTAAAACCACAAGATTGAACAATGTAGTGTTATATCCCTGACTCTCTGTTACTCATATCTAAAGAAGGACTACACAGTGAGTCTAATCTACTTTCAACAAGCTCTATTAATGCTCTGTTGTAACTATGCCAAAAAAGGGGGGGGAGCATAATTTCTAGAAGTTCATTTTCTAAAGAGTTAGTCTAGCCCCCTGTGAATTATTTTAGTTGTGACACTGTCACAAATAAAGCTAAATATAGGATATAGAATTCAAATTTGGTTATCAATAAATTAGATTATAATGAAATAAATGAAGAGAAGACATCAAAACTTAAAAAGCTTTCTTTTTTTTTCTTCTTGAAGCACCATGTTCCAGTCATCTAAGGGAAATCCTAGGTGATATATTTTCCCATTCCAATCCCAGTTGCCAGAAATTGGGGATAGTTTCAGCATGATAACACATTTTTTAACTTTCAAAGTGACCTCAAATTAATTTTCTGTAGCATATAACTGTATAGGAAGTAGAGAGCTATAACTTATTTTAAAATCTCCAGATTTCAAATCTGTCCCCCAACCCAAAAGGAACAGTATTAAAGACAGCTTGAGAAATACCTTAAGGACTAGCTTATACTGATTTTTATACTGATTTTTCTAACATTAATCCCAAAGTAGGATAAATGACTTTGTTAATTAATCAAAAAAAAAAAAACTTATGTTACACAAACAATCTATAAGTTCATCCTTCAGCAATAATCATTAAAAAAGTATTTCAAACTTACCCACAAGGAGCTGGAATTCAAGTAACCAATGTTCTCATAAAGTAGAAGCTTCCTAATCAACACAAGGGATTTCTTCCTCCCAGACAACTATTTTAGGCATTTGTATTGATTATGTGGTGGTCCCAAAAAAGATATGTCACTGACCTAGGAATAGAGGGGAACTTTCTCAACTTGATAAAGAATATCTACCAGGATACCTGGGTAGCTCAGTCGGTTAAGTTTCTGCCTTCAACTCAGGTCATGATCCCAGAGTCCTGGGATCTATGCCTGAGTCAAGTTCCTTGTTCATTGAGGAGCCTGCTTCTCCCTCTGCCTGCCACTCCCCCTGCTTGGGCTTGCTCTCTCTTTCTCTCTCCCTTCTCTCTAACAAATAAAATTGTTTCTATATTTTAAAAAAGATATCTACCCAAAAAATACAGCTAACATCATACTTAGTGGTGATAATCTTGAAGCTTTCTCACTAAGATCAGGAACAAAACAAGGATATCCTTCCTCACAGTGCTTTTCAACATCATACTGGATGTTCCACTTAATGCAATAAGATAAGAAAAAGAAATAAGCAACACACAAAGTAGGAAGGAAAAAAGAAAACTATCTTTGTTCATAGATGACATGATCATCTATGTAAAAATCCAAAAGAACCAACAACTAACAAGAAAAACACAAACTCCTGGAACCAATAAAAGATTATAGCAAGGTGGCACTAAATGCCAAGGAGGACATGAAGCAACAGGAACTCTCATTCACACTGATGTGGATGCAAAATAATACAGTCACTTTGGAAGACAGTTTGGTGGTTTCTTATAAAACTAAAGATACTCTTACTATACTATCTAGAAATTGTGCTCCTTGGTATTTACCCAAAGGAACCAAAAACTTAGGTCCACACAAAAACCTATACATAGATGTTAAAGCAGCTTTATTCGTAACTGCCAAAACTTGGAAGAAACCAAGATTCCCTGTAGTAAGTGAATGGATTAACAACAAACAAACAAACTGCAGCATATCCAGAAAATGGGATGTTATTCAGCACTAAAAAAAAAAAAAAAGAAAGAAAAGAAAAGAAAAAGAAAAAGAATTATCAAGCCATGAAAAGACATGGAGGAAACTTGCATGCATAATAATAAAAGAAAGAAGCCAGTCTTTAAAAGGCTCTATACTTGCATGATACCAACCATATGAAATTTTGGAAAAGGCAAAACTATGGAGACAGGGGCGCCTGGGTGGCTCAGTGGATTAAAGCCTCTGCCTTCGGCTCAGGTCATGATCCCAGGGTCCTGGGATCGAGCCCCACATCGGGCTCTCTGCTCAGCGGGGAGCCTGCTTCCTCCTCTCTCTCTGCCTGCCTCTCTGCCTACTTGTGATCTCTGTCTGTCAAATAAATAAATAAAATCTTAAAAAAAAAAAAAAAACTATGGAGACAATAAAAAGATCAGTGGTTGCCAGGAGTTGGGGGAAGAAAGAGATGAACAGTGGAGCACAGAGGATTTTTAGGGCAATGAAACCATTCTGTATTACCATAGTGGTGGTTACATCATTATAAATTAGTCCAAACCCATACAATGTATACCACCAAGAATGAATTCCCATGCAAACCATGGACTTTCAATGATAATTATGTGTCAATATAGACTCCCCAGTTATAACAAATGTGCCACTCTGGTAAGAGATGTTGGTAATGTAGGTGTTAGGGAATATAAAGGAAATCTCAGTATCTGCTCAATTTTGCTCTGAACTTAAAACCACTCTAGAACATAAAATCTGAAAAACAACCTGAGGGTTTTGAAGGGGCGGGGGGTGGGAGGTTGGGGGAACCAGGTGATGGGTATTGGGGAGGGCACGTATTGCATGGAGCACTGGGTGTGGTGCAAAAACAATGAATACTGTTACGCTGAAAAGAAATAAAAAAAATAAAAATAAAAATAAAGATATTTTTTAAAATCTCTTTTAAAAATTAATTAAATGCTAACTATGTATATGTATATTTCTACTTCCTAAGCCATAGAACTTGTGAATATATTTTATTTGAGAAAAGGGGATCTTTGGAGATATAATTAAGCAAGGATCTTGAGGTGAGATAATGCTAGATTATCCACGTGGGCCTTAAATTCAATGACAGTTGTCCTTAATAAGAAATAGATGAGGAGAGGCTGTAGACATAGAGGAAAAGACCAGGCAAAGACAGAGGTAGAGATTAGAGCTATGTTGCTGCAAACCAAAATAAACCTGAAGCCATAAGCTGAAAGAGACAAGGAAGGATTTTTCCCCAGAAAGATCATAACCCTCCCAAACCCTAAATTTCAGAATTCCGGCCTCCAGAACTGTTAAGGGGTAAATCTCTGTTGTTTAAAACTACCAAGTTTGTGATAATGTTTTGCACCAGTCCCATGAAGCCTCATACACCAGTTTATGCACCAGTTTAGTAGAATAATTGGTTTCTTGGATTCAGCAAGTTTCAAAGACTCAAGTCTCACTTTCTTTTCTACCCGCTACAATCCCCTTTCTCCATCTTCAAAGCCACCTGTGCCTAGCCAAGTCTTTCTTTTTTTTTTTTTTTTTTTTTTTTTTTACAATTCATATCCAACTTTTATTATTGGCAAAGCTGAGAATCTCACATCTGCCTCCCCCAATACCATGGCCATGGCGGTTGTGGTAGGCAGCTTCTAAAATGGCTGCTGATGGTCCCCATCTCTTGGTCTTCATACCCTGTGAAAAGCCCTCACCTTGAGTGTGGGCAACACTCAGTGACCTATGTCTAAGGGATGGAATATGGCCAAGATGTCATTTACAAGATTAGGCAACAAAGCACTGTGGCTTCCATCTTGCTCTCACTTTCTTGCTTGCTCATTTTCTCATTGTAACAAGGCGAGGCACCAGTTGAGAGTTGTCCTGTGGAGAGACCCATGGGGCAAAGAACTGAGGGATGCCTCCGTCCAAGATACAGAGGAGGACTGAGATCTGCCGACAACCACCTGAGTGAGCCACACTCACAACCTGAGTAAGCTTGAAAGCGAATCCTTCCCTAGCCAAGACTTCAAATGAGACCACAGCCCCAGCCAACAGCTTGACGGCCGCCTCGTGAGGGTTCTGAGCCCAGGGCCCAGCTGAGTTGCACCAGGAATCCTGACACAGAGGCTATGAGATAATAACATATGTATGTTGTTTGTTTCTACCCACTAAGTTTTAGGGTAACGTGTTACATTGCAAGAGACAATTAATACAATGAAGATAGAAGAAAAGATAAGTTTGGGAGGCTCTGGGCCTCTGGGATGATGGTGGGCCAGGGATGAGTTTAATGGGAATGAGTTCTTGAACCAGAAGAGCTGATGTTTGGAGGGTTGTGGCTGTGGATATCCCAGTCCCCATCCCATAAAATGATTAGATCTTCTTTTAGATGAAGAAGCACTGAGCTAACCAGAGTGAAAAACTCAGTTGTAATATACCATCCTCCTCCTCCTTCTGAAGCTCTGTAGTTCTGAAGGCATGGAAATAGAGAAGGAGCAGTAGATAGCTCCAGACTGGCTCAGAAGCACCACGCAGAGTTGCGTCAAGGAAACAGAGTCTGTGCTTCTAGGACACTGCTCTTTCCAATGCACTAAGATTTCCCGAAGGATGGGGAGTTGTCATCTAACCCAATAAGTACCACCAAGGGGGCTAAGAGGGTGAATACCTGAGGACAAGAAAATATCAAGGTCTATTGAAGCGACCAAACTGTGGAAGATTATATTCCAAAATGGCTGCAACAATATCTCCATCCTACATAGTCTTCTCATGACGTGACTTTGCCTCTCCCCCATCCAGATGAAGAGTCCCTTTCCCTTGAACCTAAGCAGACCTTAGTGACTCGCTCAATCAGTACAGTATGGCAGGAGCGATGCCATGTGACCTCCAAAGCTGAGACCACCAAGTGAGTACTGATGGGCAACCCCCAAACCATGAGAGACAGCAAGAATATGTGCTCCCTGCCCTGGACTGGGCATGGCCTTGGGGTCAGGAGAAACTGCTCTATCTTAGCTGTGTGACCTCAGGTAAGTTGTTGAAACTCTCTGAACCCAAGTTTCTGTATCTATAATTGACAATAAGAATACCAACTTCAGGGGCACCTGGGTGGCTCAGTTGGTTTAGTGTCTGACTTCAGGTCATGATCTCAGTGTCCTGGGATGGAGCCTGCATTGGGACTCTGAGCTCAGTGGAGAGTCTGCTTATCTTTCTCCCTTTGCCCCTCTCCCCTCTTGTGCTCTCTCTCTCAAACAAACAAATAAATCAAATCTTTAAAAAAAAAAAAAGGATACAGACTTCATAGATTATGATGAGAAATGTCAGCAAACCACTTGGTCTAGTGTCCGGCACCTTAAATGCCCATTAGACTACTGTCTATCATCTATCTTTATGTTTAGGGATCATCTTCATGATTATAATAACATCTTTGTCTTATTTAGGTTATCCATAGGTATATGACAAACCTCATACTTAGTGATATAGCCAAGTCTTTCTTATATCACATCACTCTACCTGCTTCAATCACTACATTTCCTTGCCTGACTCTTCTACCTCCCTTTTTCACTTATAAGTACACTTATAATTACATTGGGCCCACCCCAATAATCTAGTATCTCAGGGTCCTTAACTGAATTACATCTGCAAAGCACCTTGTACCATGTAAGGTAACATACTTACAGGTTCAAGGATTTGGATGGAGACGTCTTGGGCAGGAAACATTAATCTGCCTACTACGCATTGCTAAGTATGTGCCCATGGGTAAATGTATCACAAAATTAAATGACAAGAATTGTCCCAAACCACAAAATAAAAAATGAGAGAGAGAGAGAGAGAAAGAACCAACAATGACAAAGCCCACATGGCATCAACATTTGCACAGAGGAAGCAGAAGAAAATAGCAGGATGTCTCATGCATCTGAGAACATGAAAACTCCAATTCCCCAACAGATACTCACTGGAAGAAGCAATAGGCCAATTTGAGATCAGTAACTGAACTGAAGAGTTTCAAGATTCAGGATGAATGCAAGATGTGCACCATAAAGTCTGAAAGAGCTAGATCAGTCTAGGCTACATGAAATAATGAAATTAACAAACTAAAATATTCATCCAGGATAAAGTCCTACAGTAAGGAGAAATCCCTAAGAGTCTATACAAATACAGCTGTAGAGAGAAAATGGGTGGAGGTCTAGGGAAAGATGTTCTCAGACAGTGTGAGGCCACTTATCAATCCCTTTGTGAAAACAGAAGAAAAAGTTCTTGAGTCATGAAATTTGAAAAGCTGTCTTAGCAGATCCCACCATCCTGGTGATGAAAGAAAAACTCATTTCACCCTAAAATGAGGTACAAACAAGGATCATGATCAAGTCCTTTAAGAAGTTACAATTTTTGAAAAAGATTAAGATTTCATTCATTTTTACAGCTAATATGCAATGACATGGATAGAGCTAGAGAGTATTATGCTAAGCAAAATAAGCCAGTCAGAGAAAGACAAATACCATATGATTTCACTCATATGTGGAATTTAAGAAACAAAACAAATGAACACAGGGAAAAAAGAGAGAGAGGCATACCAAGAAACATATTCTTAACTACAGAGAACAAACTGACAGTTACCAGAGGGGAGGGGGATGAAGGGATGCATTAAATAGATAATGGGGATTAAGGAGTGCATTTGCTGTGATGAGCACCAGGTGTTGTATGGAATTGTTGAATCACTATATGGTACACCTGAAAATTATATTACACTGTATATTAAGTGGAAAATAAAAACTTTTTTAAAAAGCGAAGTGCCAAATAACAACCTTTCAGACAACAAAAGCACTCCAAAATGTCATCTGTACAAAACAGATGAAAACTGTAACCTAATATTTCAAAATGACCTAGAAATCAATTAAGAAAATTACAAAAGTGTCAAAAGAACATATATAATAATTAAAAAGAGAATATGGAACTCAGAATGATAAATTAGACAATATACAGTTTCAATAATTATAGGTAAATTAGAAGGAAAAATGATGGCTAAATAAAATAGATAACATATTAAGATAAATAGAAGTTGAAGAAAATGAAATTCTGGGGCACTTGGGTGGCTCAGTGGGTTAAAGCCTCTGCCTTCGGCTCAGGTCATGATCCCAGGGTCCTGGGATCGAGCCCCGCATCGGGTTCTCTGCTCAGTGGGAACCTGCTTCCTCTCTCTCTCTGCCCGCCTCTCTGCCTGCTTGTGATCTGTCTGTCAATAAATAAATAAAAATCTTTTAAAAAAATGAAATTCTTAAACTAAAAAATAAAGAAGTTAGAAACTTCATATGAAGTAAGAGAAGCCAAATTTGCCATCCCATATGAAAAAAGTTAAAAAAAAAAAAAGACTAAATACACGAAACAATAGTTATCAAGACATTAGGTAATAAAGGGTAGTGATCCCTGAAAAATAGGAAACAGAATGAGCCCTACTATTGCTCCAGTGTACTACCTAACAACCATTTCTAGGCCACACTGCAAGCTGAAGATTTGAGGAAGATCCCAGAGCCTAATAGAGTTGTGTAGATAGAGCTGGAAAACAAAGCAGCCAGAGTTCACAGGACAAGGTACTTGACAAAAGAGAAGAAAAAAGAGAATTCACAGAGAGAGAGATTGAGATTTGGAGATCTGCAGAGGGTCCCCCTTGAGTTTTCAGCTAAAAACTGATCAACCCACTCATATAAGAATACTACCCAAGCAGAGAAAAAGCCACCAGACTAGTTCCTATTCCCACCAACCAGAGTGCAGAATTTAACACATGGCATTGGGTATAGTACTCAAGAGAATTTTGCCTTTTGCCATGGTATCAGGGGAAAATTAGCCCTATACTAAATGTGGCTCTGTCTCACCAAAAAATAATAAATAAATAAATAAATAAATAAATAAATAAATAAATAAAATCAGGACCATAAAAGATGAAACCATTTCCAAAAAATTAAATTGGTATCACAGAACAAGACTCAATCATATTTACAATACAAAAATACCTAGCACCTAAGAAGGTAAAATTCACAATGCCTGCCATCCAATCAAAATTACCAGCCATCAAAAGACGATATGACCCGTAATGAGGAGGGAAAAAATCAAACAAACTGACCCTGAAATAACACAAAATTAATAGACATTAAAAGAAGACATTAAAGATGGGTTGCCTGGGTGGCTCAGTCATTATGCCTCTGCCTTTGCCTCAGGTCATGATCCCAGCATCCTGGGATCAAGCCCCATATCAGGATCCCTGCTCAGTGGGGAGCCTGCTTCTCCCTCTCCAGCTCCCCCATGGCTTGTGTTCCTTCTCTCGCTATCTCTGCCATAGTAAAGAAAATCTTAGGGAAAAAAAAAAAAAGACATTAAAAGACATTTGGAGGGAAGGAGAATGCTAGAAAATCTTATGCCTCCATTTTACTGATATTCCTCCCAGTCTCTCACCTTTTATTTGGAAAGATATTTGTACAGAATATAAAATTCTAGGTTGAAAAGTTTCTTCTCTCTGTTCTTTAAAGATATTGCTCCATTGTCATTGACTTGCATTATTTCCAGTGAGACTCTTCCTCTGTATATAATGTGCCATTTTGATTTGGTCACTTTTTTTTTTCTTTACATAGAGAGAGATAGTGAAAGAGGGAATAGAGAGAGAGAGGGATTACAAGCAGGGGGAGTGAGAGAGGGAGAAGCAGGCTTTCTTCTGACCAGGGAGACTGATGGAGAGCTCAATCCCAGGACCCTAGGATCATGACCTGAGCCAAAGGCAGACATAATAACATATGAGTCAAGATAACAACTGAGTCACCCCAACGTGCTTTAATCACTTTTTTAAAAGAATTATTTATTTATTTGAGAGAGAGAGAGAGAGACATTAAAAGAAGTATTATCTAGTGGTTTCCTGGGGTCAGATCATACTGGCTCAGGAGAGCCAATTTTTTCAATTATTCTCAATTACTGGGAATTTTACAAGCTACTTGTTAAACACAGCCATCATTTAAAATGAAATGACTTACAATTAAATAATTTATATTTAAAGCAAATATAATAAATGCTAAAACTTAACATCTAATCATTTTTAATACATTTTAGTATAATCTACATGCAGAGATTAAGGTTATTATATTTGTATGATGAAGATACCATAATAGTGTGCTACTATTGAGTATCTCTTCCCAACTCTACTTTCAGTGATGACATGTTGGTAGCCTGAAATCAGCCACAATGGGATCACTGAAAGCACACAAATTGGCAAATGTGAAATATCAGGGCTGTGTTATTTTCTTTTCCCAGAGAACTACTGTTAAACATGTATCAGCCCAGCATAAATTACAGATGTATTCCCTATGTTTAAGAAGCTTGAAGAAATATGGAACATGTTAAGTAGAGACACAGAGAACTTAAAAAAAAAAACAAAAAACATGTAACTTCTAGGGATGAAAATACATGAGATTAAAAGTAATGAACCATGAGAGACTATGGACTCTGAAAAACAATCTGAGGGTTTTGAAGGGGCAGGGGATGGGAGGTTGGGGGAATCAGGTGGTGGGTATTAGAGAGGGCACAGATTGCATGGAGCACTGGGTGTGGTGCAAAAACAATGAATACTGTTACGCTGAAAAGAAATAAAAATAAAATAAAATAAAAAAATAAAAATAAATTAAAAAAAATTTTTAAGTATATTGGATAAATATAAAAGTAAATTAGACTTTGAAGAGGAAAAGATTAGTGACCTGGAGAACAAAGCAATAGAAACTATAAAGTAAAACACAGAAAAGAGATTTTTTAAATACATAAATACATCATCAGTGAGCTCTAGGAAATTTCATGCAACCTAATATATGTATAATTCAAGTCCCAAAATGACATAAAATGGAGAAGCAAAAAAATTTTTGAAAAAAGTTGTGGCTGAAAAATTATACACTTTTGATAAAAACTGAAACTCATAGGTCAGAGGAGTTCAAAGACCCCCCAAGTACATGAAACATTAAGAAAATGACAGAAAGGGGGATGCCTGGATGGCTCAAATTGTTAAGTAGCTGCCTTTGGCTTAAGTCATGCACTCCAGGGCCTGGGATCAAGTCCCACATCAGGCTCCTGGCTCAGCAAGGAGTGGGCTTCTCCCTCTGCCTCTCCCCCTGCTTGTGCTCTCTCTGTCTCTCTCGTTCTCTCTCTCTGAAATGAATGAATAAAATCTTTTTTTAAAAATGACAGCAAGGGACATCATAATCAATTGCCTAAATCCAGTGATAAAGACAAAATCTTAAAAGTGATCCAAGAGGGGCACCTGTGTGGCTCACTCAGTTGGGCAGCTGCCTCTTGGTTTTGTCTTGAATGGTGATCACAGGGTGGTGGAGTCAAGTCTTGTATCAGTCTCCATACTCAGCAGGGGGTCTACTTTGGGATTCCCTCTCTCCCTCTGCCTCTCCCCTACTCTCTCTCTCTCTCTCTCTCTCTCAATTAAACAAATAATTCTTTTAGAAAAGTGGTCAAAGAAAAATGGCACATTATATAGAGAGGGATGGTTTCAAATGGTCTCACTGGAAATAATGCAAGACAGAGGAAAATGGAGCAGTATCTTTAAAGAATAGAGAGAAGAAACCTTTCAACCTAGTTTTTTTTTTTTAGATTTTATTTATTTATTTGACAGAGATCACAAGTAGGCAGAGAGGCAGGCAGAGAGAGAGGAAGGGAAGCAGGCTCCCTGCTGAGCAGAGAGTCCGATGCAGGGTTTGATCCCAGGACCCTGGGATCATGACCTGAGCCGAAGGCAGAGGCTTTAACCCACTGAGCCACCCAGGCGCCCCTCAACCTAGAATTTTATACTCTGTATAAATATATATATATATTTTTTAAGATTTTATTTATGTATTTGACAGACAGAGATCATAAGTAGGCAGAGAGGCAGGCGGGGGGGGGGGGGGGTGGAGAAGCAGGCTCCCTGCTGAGCAGAGAACCTGATGTGGGGCTCAATCCCAGGACCCTGAGATCATGACCTGAGCCGAAGGCAGAGGCTTTAACCCACTGAGCCACCCAGGCGCCCCTCTGTACAAATATCTTTCCGAATAAAAGGTGAGAGACTGGGAAGAATATCAGTAAAATGGAGGCATAAGAATTTTGAGCATTCTCCTTCCCTCCAAAAAAAAAAAAATCAATTTGAACAACAAGTGAAAATACCTTCATAGGAGCTAAGGATTCCAGGAGGTTTATAGCAAATGAAGCACAGAAATAAGAAAAGATCCATTGAGAAGGGTAGGAAAGGTAGATTCACATTACTCCCATCACCTCTCCCCTATGCCCAGTGCAAAGAGACACACGCCTAATGAGGGAGAATGAAGTGAAGTGACTAGACTTCAATAGGCCAAACCCTTCAGGCCTGGATTCCAAATAGAGTCCATAGACTCTGGATCCCAGTCCACCCCAGCAGTAGGCCAGTTCCCACAGACCCAAGCTCCCAACCCATCTTGTGCCAAATGGGTTCCCACAAACCCAAATTCCAGGGTGATACACCCCAACTCTAGGCCCCCGGTTATAGGCTCACTGCAAGGGCCTCAGGCTCTAGGCTTGCCGTAGTACCAGGCCAGCCCCCAGACCAGCTCCATTAAAACCAGGCTCCCAACCTTTCCCATGACCAGGCAGACTCCTTCAGACCAAGACAATGGGCCCAACACAAAGGTCCCTGGCACCTGGTTGGCCCCTGTGGACCCAAGATCCAGTTGTATTCACACATATCCAAGTCCCAGACCTATCACCATGGATTCAAGCAGCAGGCCCACTCCAGTGAACCCAGGTCCAGGCCCAACCCTGGAAACCAGGTGCCAGGTTGGTCTCTGTGGACCCAAGCACCGGGCTTGCTCACTTTCTGACCCAGGCAGCAGACCTGAAAGCCCAAGGACTCAAAAAGCCTGTAGGCAGCACCAGGTGACCCACCCAGAATCCCTGGAGGGGCTGACGAGTGAAGGACTTTGCTTGTCAAAGCTAGTCTGTAAAAACTGGGAGAGGTACCTATGTCCTGAAATGCATGAGCACCAATTCAAGGCCATAACGATCATAAAAAATCAGGGAAACATGACACCAACAAAGAACAAATGAAACTCCAGAGACAGACTCTAAATCTGTGGTCTGTAGTAAGGTTCTTACAGTATACCTAAAGTGTATAGAATCACTTGGAGGTAAACAGTTATAATTTAAAGATGCATAATACAAACTCTAAAACAATCTCCAAAATAAACAGAAAGAAAGGAAAACAAATTATGGATAAGAAACCAACAAAGATTAAACAGAATTTTGAAAAATAATCCAAAAGATAACAGAAAAAGAAAACAGAAACCACGCTAAACAAATAGGAAATAAATAATAAGATGGTATAATTCAAATCCAGTCACCTCAATTATCCCAATAATTGTAAATGGTATAAACACTGCAATGTAAAGGCAGATATCATCAAACTGGATTAAAAAGCAAGAACCAAATATTTGATACTTACAAGAAATCCATTTTATTTGTTTGTTTATTTATTTATATAGAGGTGGGGATAGAAAGAGAGAGAGAATCTTATGTAGGCTCCATACCCAGTGCAGAGCTCAATCTCAGAACCCTGAGATCATTACCTGAGCCAAAATCAAGTGTCTGATGCTTAACTGACTGAGCCACCCAGAGGCCACTTTTTATTTTATTTATTCATTTATTATTAATTTTTTTGAGAGAGAGAGAGAATGGAGAAATCCATTTTAAATACAAAGACATCAACAGGGGTGCCTGGGTGGCCCAGTCGTTAAGTGTCTGCCTTTTGATCAGGTCATGATCCCAGGGTCCTGGGATCGAGCCCTGCATCAGGCTCCCTGCTACAAGGGAAGCCTGTTTCTCTCTCTCCCACTCCCCCTGCTTGTTTACCTCTCTTGCTGTGTCTCTGACAAATAAATAAATGAAATCTTTAAACATAAATAAATAAAGACAACCAACAAGTTAGAAGTAAATGAGTGAAAAGAAATTACAATACACCATGCTAATACTATTCAAAAGAAAGATGGGATGGTTATATCAGTTATCAGACAAAGTTGACATCAGAGCAATGAATAATACCAGGGATAAATATTAAAGAGAGAAACTTATCAAAAGAACACAACAACACTAAAAACTTATATGACTAATAACAGAGTTTCAAAATAAACATAATGAAACCAATAAAACTATACGGAAATGGTCAAGTCATTAATTATACAAGGAGATTTCAACACCCTCTATTAATAATTTATTGAACAAGTAGACAGAAAATCAATGAGTATACAGGAAACTTAAATGACATTTAATCCAAGCTGACCTAAACTGAAATATTCCAACAAACAACAGAATATACATTCTGTTGTGCACATGAACACTTACTTGTATAAAACCTATCCTGAGCTGTTAAACTAGTCTCAATAAACCTAAAGGGGTTCAAGGTATCTTCTCAAACAACAAGGGGACAAAATTAGAAGAAATCAAACAGGGACCCTATATAACAGAAACTAAATAACCTATGAGAAAAGAAGAAATCAAAAGGGGAGATAAGTATTTTCAACTGTGTAAAATTTTTATTTTTACCTCACAAACCTCAAAATTTGTGATTTACAGCCAACCATTGTTCAGAGGGAAACTTATAGTTAATAAATGCCTTTATTAGAAAGTAATACAGGTTTCAAATAAATGACAGCTTACATCTTAAGGAACTGGAAAAAGAGAGTAAATTAAACCCTCATGTGCAGAAATAAATAAATAAAGGTTAGAGTGAAAACCAATGAAATAGAATAAAAACAATAGAGAAAACTGATTAAATGAGAAACAATATTTTTTTAGAAAATAAATAAAACAGTAAACTTCTAGCCAGACTGATGAAAAAAAAGGACAGGAAAAAAATTGTCACTATCAGGAATGAGAAAGGTGTTATCACCACAACATTATAGATATTAAAATAATAATAAGGATATAGTACATATAACTTTATGCCAATAAATTTGACAATTTAGGTGAAATGAATTAATTTCTTCAAAAACACAAAAACTCAAAGCTCACTCGAGAAAAAATAGGGACCCTTGAGTGGCTCAGTCAGTTAAGCATCTGCCTTTGGTTCAGGTCATGATCCCAGGGTCCTGGAATTGAGTCCCGCAGATCTTGCTCAGGTTCTTGCTCAGTGAGGAGCCTGCTTCTCCCTCTGCCTGCCACTCCCTCTGCTGTGCACTCTCTCCTGCCCCGCCCCATCAAATAAATAAATAAAATCTTAAAAAAAAAAAGGAAGAAGTAAACTGAACACTCCTACAGCTGTTTTAAAGATTGAATTTACCCGCTGCTTATTGCAATATTACTTACAATAGCCAAGCTATGGAAGCAGCCCGAGTGTCCAATGATAAAGATATGGATAAAGATGGGATACACACACACACACACACACACACACACACACACACACAGACAATGGAATGCTATTCAGCCATAAAAAAAGAAATTTTGCCATTTGCAACATCATGAATGGAGCTAAAGAGTATAATAACTAAAATAAATCAATGAGAGAAGAACAAATACCATATGATTTCACTCATATGTGGAATTTAAGAAATAAAACAAAGGAGCAAAGGCAAAAAAAAGAGAGAGAGAAAAAACAAAAAAAATGATTTTTTTAATAGATTCTTAACTATAGAGAACAAACAGATGATTATGAAAGGGGAGGTGTGTATGAGAATGGGTGAAATAGGTGAAAGGAATTAAGAGTACACTTATCTTAATGTGCACTGAGTTATATATGGAAGTATTAAATCACTACGTTGTACACCTGAAACTAATGTAACACTGTATGCTAACTACACCAAAATTAAAGTTTTTAAAAGGTGAATTTAGTGTTTAAAACCTTTCCATAATGAATACTCCAGCTCACATGGCTACACTTGCTACCAAACACTGAAGGAAGAAATACTACCAATTTTATATAAACTCTTCCAGAAAATTGAAGAAGAAAGAACTTATTCAATAAGTTCCAGATTACACTGATTCCAAACCTAAACAAAGGCATTACAATAAAAGTGAATTATAGACAAATATCTATCACAGACATAGATGCACAAATTCAAAGTAAAGTGTTAGCAAGTTGAATCTTACAATATACAAAAAGGATATTACATCATGACCCACATAGTAAGCCTTATTTAACATTTGAAAATCAATTACTATAACTTTCCATATTAACACTCTAAAATATAAAAGTCACACATTATCTTGATAGAAGCAGATAAAGTATTTAACAAAAAAACAAAAGTGATTCTTGATTAAAAACTCTCAACAGGGGTGCCTGGGTGGTTCAGTGGGTTAAAGCCTCTGCCTTCGGCTCAGGTCATGATCTCAGGGTCCTGGGATCAAGCCCTGCATCAGGCTCTTTGCTCGATGGGGAGCCTGCTTCCTCCTCTCTCTCTCTGCCTGCCTCTCTGCCTACTTGTGATCTCTGTCTGTCAAGTAAATAAATAAAATCTTAAAAAAAAAAAAAACTCAACAAACTGAAAATAGAAATTTTCTCAACCTGATAAAAGGCGGCTATGAAAAGCCAAAAGCCAACATAATCCTAAATAGTGAAAACCTAAATGGTCCTCCTTAAAATCAGGAAAACGATAAGGATGTACATTACTGTTGTTGTTGTTATTGTCCTCATTGTCCTCAGGTACCTCCCTTATTTTTTTAATCAAGTTAATTAACATATACTATATTAATAGTTTCAGTGGTAAAAGTTAGTGATTTATCAGTTGTACATTCCCATTTCTACTCAAAACATTGGAAGTTCTGGCCACTACAATTTGACAAGAAAAAGAAATAAAACATATCCATACTGGAAAGAAAAAAGTCAAATGCATTTATTCACAGACAGCTACAATAAAATGCAAACATTTCTAAATACCAAATATATATATTATAAGAAGAAAGATTTTTTTAAAAAAGAAACCACATAGTGGAAACCTATGCTTATAAAAGATCAGTATAACAAACAGAAAATGGAAAGATAAGTCATAATTTTTTAAATAATTACTTATAAATAAAGAATACCATGGAGTGGACAGAGAAATTTAGAACTTCTCAGAAATTCTCTTGTTTTATAGATTTAATTTTAGACTCATACATATTTTACATGGCTGTTAAAAATTAAATTTAAAATATCATTCCAAAAAATTTTAAAATAAAATGAAACTAAAGAACCTAAATGTGTATCCATCTGGTCACTAACCACATAGAGACAACCAAAGTAACTTCAAAAATAGACTCCAAATCATATTGTTGGTGGAAGGGCTGGTATTATTATTCTGAGACTCTCATGTGTGTATTGTGGGATAAAGCAAATGAGTGACTATGTGATATTCTATCATTTCTTTTGTAAACCAAGCATTCTCAGAATACTTAGAGAGAGAATTGGAATACTTACAGCTGCATAACTTAAGGTATCTAATTATTGTCATTCAGTGTCAAAGAAATCCAAAGATTGGAGAGTCTAAGAAAACTTGGGAACATTGAGTTACTTTTGGCTTCTAGGTAAATATAAATTTACCATCCTTGAAAGTTTTCTATGAGTAGAATAATAGTATAAATAAGGTCATTACATAAAACATTCATTGATAAGTTAAACTCCATTTCTTTTGGCTGCATAAAACATTTTTAACAGAAACAGTTTCAGTCAAGCTAAAATAGTATGGTAAAAGGAAAGAGTCAAGAGGCCTGGGTTCAAGCCCTGAATCAGTTAAGGCTGATTCTGAACTGAGGGTAGTGAACTGGATAATCTCCATGGTCTCTTGAAGTTTTCAAATTCTGTCATGGTTCCATCAGCAGCCTACCTTTTCCATTCACTTTCATTAGTAAAGAGACTTTCATCAGAAAATGTCCAATCTCACTTGAAAGGTGTACAGTGTATAAATACATATACTCCTTTAAAGTGAGATTGGATATATACATGAAATATATATATATACATGAAATATATATATATATACATGAAATAATACATATATATCTATATCTATAGATAGGTATATATCTATCTAGATATATCTATAGATATATCTATATATATCTTCATATATCTTTATATCATATATATATATATATATATATGAAACTAATGACATCCCAAGCCTCTACAACCAAACCCCAGCAGAACATTGGCACCAATATGTTTATCTGGAAGAAAAAGTAGCAGAGACTATATCATTAGGAGTATAACTACAATAAAAATCTCAAGATTGGAAAGCCTGAACAATACCAATTTACCACAAGAGTCCACAAATTGAAGGCCGCACTGCCAGACATGGAATTCCTAAAAGGATTATCTCCAATGATGGGCCACAATCATCCTCAAAGGAATTTCTACATTTTGCCAAAACATGAGATTCTGAACACTTCACAGTCAGTCCACATTACCACAGTGCCAAGCCCTCTGCAAGGGGTTAGTGGTGAAGAGCTGAAAGACTGAAACTATAAAACACATTCATTAGACTAGGCTGAGACTAATGATAAAGGCCCCTGCCTCAGACTATTTGGAGTAAGGAATGCACTGTGGGCAACTTCCAGTTCCCGTCCGCAGTGATTATAGTCTCAGCATCTTCCCTCAGTACTATTGTCTATGCATGGAATGTAGGGCCTACGGCAGTGAGTCTACTCCTCACACAAATATTGTAAAACTGAGTAAAAATAGATACAATAAACAACTCACACCATGCTCTGGTCTAACCACTTAGTCTGTGTGAAACTTTATCCCTTGGAAGTTATGGTTGACACCAAACACTGAAATAGGAGATATTCTTTCTGGAGATGGTATGTTTAAAAGGATTCCATAGCCCCACAGGGAACATTCTAAAAAAGATCAATATTCTTCCTTAATTAGCTCAGCAAGTACCTTATCAGCACAATCCTGTCTTCATCAAGGCTTTTTTTGTGACAAGTAACAGGAGTCACTCAAGCTATCTTAAGGGAAAATTAGAGTCTACCACATAGTTTATGGGGCATATCAAGGAAGTCAAGAGCAAGTAATGCAGTTGGTCCTCATGAGTGCTGTGATAGGAACCAGAGAGATACTAGGAGTCAAATAAGATCCTCATCTCTATCTTCCTCATACCTCTTGTTTCTTCTCTCCCTGTTTATAGCATAAGATGGCTACCTGTGGTAGGTAGTCTCCAAAATGACCCTCAGTGATCCTTATGTGATCCCCTACACCCAAATATGGGCTGTACCCTGTAACTCACTTCTAATATAGAATAAAACAAAAATGATGGTATGTCACTTCTAAGACTAGATTAAAGAAAAGATGCCTTCCATCCTGAAAACTTTCATTCTTTGTTCATTATGATTAAAGCTGCTCTGTTATTATCTGATCTATAAAGAGATCCCCATGGAAAGAAACTGAGGGAGTCCTCCAAACAGCCACTGAGAAACTGAGACCCTCTATCCAATAGTCCATGAGGAACTAAATTTTGTCAATAACTACGTAAGTGACAGTGATCTTAAAAAAATTCTAGAGTGAGAGGCAAGATGGCAGAGGAGTAGCAGACTGAAATGAAATCAGATCCCAGGAGTTCAGCTAGATAGGTATCAAACCATTCCAAACACCTATGAACTCAACAGGAGATAGAAGAGAAGAGCAGCAATTCTAGGAACAGAAAATCAACCACTTTCTGAAAGGTAGGGCATGCAGAGAAGTGAATCGGAAGCAATGGGAATATAGACTGCGGGGGGGGGGGGGGGCATCTCCCGGCAAGTGGTGGAGCAGTGAAACACACAATCAGAAATTTTAGAAGTCTGCTCCACTGAGGGACATCACTCCAAAGGCTAAGTGGGGGTGGAGCCCTCATGGGGACAGTGTGGTCTCAGGTCCTGTGGAGTCACAGAAAGATTGGGGGTGTCTGAGTGTGGCAGAGCTGCCAGGTGTCAGAGCAGGGAAGCCGACTACAGAGACAAACCTGAGGACTGAGCTTTCAAATCGGGATTACCTTAAACCATGATCCAAGGCACAATTGGGCCACTGCTCTTCAAGCAGGGACCCCACAAGTGGCAGATCCAGGGAGACTCACCTTCGTCCTCCAGGAGGAGCAGTGCAGTAGGAATCCACTGGGTTTAGAGACTCCAACTGGGGCCACGCACCAGAGAGAGAAACACTCAGTCACAGGCCGGGTGAGCTCAGAGTGTGGCCGGAGACCACGGAGATAGGAATGACTGACCACTTATCTCTGAGGGTGCACTGAGGAGTGGGGCCCCAAGCTCTCACCTCCTCCAGAGATTGTGAGGCCACCATTTTCATTCTCATTCTCCAAAGCAGTACAGAAAGCATTCAAGGAACGAAAGCTCTGAAAGCGAACCTGAGCAGATTACTGAGCCCAGTCCATGGCAAGTGGAGCAATTCCACGTTGGGCAAAGACATCTGAGAATCACTGCAACAGACCTCTTCCACAGAAGACCAGCAAGAACATCCACCAAGACCAAGCTCATTATTGAGGAGAACAGCAGAACTCCAGAGCTAGGAGAAAGCAACACACAGAATTCATGGAGTTTTCCCCCATGATCCTTTAGTCTTGCAAAGTTAATTTTTTTTATTTTTTTTATTATTCTATTTTCTTAACCTTTCCTTTTTTAACCTTTTTAACTAGTTTATATTAACAATACTTTCTTTAGAAAAAATCTTTTTAAACCTTCATTGTTATAGTCATATTTTATCCCTTCATTGTATTTAACCTTATTTTGTGTGTGTGTGTGTGTGTGTGTGTGTGTGTGTGTGTGTGTGTGTATTTTTTTTCTTTAAAAATTTGGGATACGATTTCTTCTAATAGATCAAAATATACCCTAATCTAGCACATGACTTTGTTCTAATCTCCAGCCTGAGCACATTCCCTCTTTTTTATTTTTTCTTTTTCCAACTAACTAATCAATTCCTTTTTTAGAATTTTTTGTATAAAGTTTCATCTTTACAGTCATATTCCATCCCTTCATTGTGTTTACCCTTATTTTGCATATATATGTTTTTCTTTAAATTAAAATTTTAATTAAAATTAAAATTAAAATTTTCTTTAAATTAAAAATTTGGGAGGGGGGGGCGCCTGGGTGGCTCAGTGGGTTAAAGCCTCTGCCTTTGGCTCAGGTCATGATCCCAGGGTCCTGGGATTGAGCCCTGCATTGGGCTCTCTGCTCAGCAGGAAGCCTGCTTCCTCCTCTCTCTCTCTGCCTGCCTCTCTGCCTACTTGTGATCTCTGTCTGTCAAATAAATAAATAAAATATTTTTAAAAAAATTGGGGAGGTAGTTAATTCTAAGAGACCAAAATACACCCAAAATCAAGTGGGTGGCTCTGTTCTATTCATGAGTCTAATGTAAATATAATTTTTTTAACTTTGTTTTTTCCCCTTTTCTTCTCCCCCCAGTTTTAGATCTCTTCTGATTTGGTTAGTGTACATTTTTCTGGGGTCTTTGCCACCAAAGTATTTTATTAGTATTTTATTCTCTCGTTCATATATTCTTATCTGGATAAAATGACAAGGCAGAAAAACTCACCGCAACCCCCACTCAAAAAAAAAGAGGCAGTACTGATGGCTAGGGACCTAATCAATGTGGACATTGGTAATATGTCAGAACTAGAGTTCACAATGACAATTCTCCAGGTGCTAGCTGGGTTGGAAAAAGACATGGAAGATATTAGAGAAAACTTTCTGGAGAAATAAAATCCCTTTCTGGAGAAATAAAAGAAATTAATCAACTTGAAATCAAAAAAGCTATTAATGAGGTGCCATCAAAAATGGAGGCTCTTACTGCTAGGATAAATGAAGCAAAAGAGAGAATTAGTGATATAGAAGACCAAATGATGGAGAATAAAGAAGCTGAGCAAGAGAGAGACAAGAAACTACTGGACCATGAAGGGAAAACTTGAGAGATAAGTGATACCATAAGATGAAACAATAGTAGAATAATTGGGATTCCAGAAGAAAAAGAAAAAGATAGAGGGGCAGAAGGTATATTGGAATGAATTATAGTAGAGAATTTCCCTAATGTGGCAAAGGGAACAAACATCAAAATTCAGGAGACACAGAGAACCCCCCTCAAAATCAATAAAAATAGGTCCACACCCCCATAATCTAATAGCAAAACTTACAAGTCTTACTGACAAAGAGAAAATCCTAAAACAGCTCAGGCCAAGAAGTCTGTAACATACAATGGTAGAAATATTTGACTGGCAGCAAACTTATCCACAAAGACCTAACAGGCCGGAAAGAACTGGCATGATATATTCAGAGCACTAAATGAGAAAAATATGCAGCCAAGAATACTATATCTAGCTAGGCTATCATTGAAAATAGAAAGAGAGATAAAAATCTTCCAGGATAAACAAAAACTAAAAGATTAAGAGTCACTTATGGTTTGTCTCCCTCCCAATCCCATCTTGTTTCATTTACTCTTCTCCTACCCCCTCAACCCCCCATGTTGCATCTCCTCTCCCTCATATCAGGGAGATCATATGATAGTTGTCTTTCTCCGATTGACTTATTTCGCTAAGCATGATACCCTCTAGTTCCATCCACGTCGTCGCAAATGGCAAGATTTCATTTCTTTTGATGGCTGCATAGTATTCCATTGTGTATATATACCACATCTTCTTTATCCATTCGTCTGTAGATGGACATCTAGGTTCTTTCCATAGTTTGGCTATTGTAGACATTGCTGCTATAAACATTCGAGTGCACGTGCCCCTTCGGATCACTACGTTTGTATCTTTAGGGTAAATACCCAGCAGTGCAATTGCAGGGTCATAGGGTAGTTCTATTTTCAACATTTTGAGGAACCTCCATGCTGTTTTCCAGAGTGGTTGCACCAGCTTGCATTCCCACCAACAGTGTAGGAGGGTTCCCCTTTCTCCGCATCCTCACCAGCATCGTCATTTCCTGACTTGTTAATTTTAGCCATTCTGACTGGTGTGAGGTGATATCTCATGGTGGTTTTGATTTGTATTTCCCTGATGCCGAGTGATGTGGAGCACTTTTTCATGTGTCTGTTGGCCATCTGGAAAAACAAACTGAGGGTTGATGGGGGGAGGGGGTTGGGAGAGGGGGGGAGGGGTTATGGATATTGGGGAGGGTATGTGCTATGGTGAGTGTTGTGAAGTGTGTAAACCTGGCGATTCGCAGACCTGTACCCCTGGGGATAAAAATATATGTTTATAAAGCTGTAAAAAAAAAAAAAAAAAAAGAAAAAAGAAAGGATGAATACCCAAGTTTTGTAGCAACATGGACGGGACTGGAAGAGATTATGCTGAGTGAAATAAGTCAAGCAGAGAGAGTCAATTATCATATGGTTTCACTTATTTGTGGAGCATAACAAATAGCATGGAGGACAAGGGGAGATGGAGAGGAGAAGGGAGTTGAGGGAAATTGGAAGGGGAGGTGAACCATGAGAGACTATGGACTCTGAAAAACGATCTGAGAATTTTGAAGGGGTGGGGGGTGGGAGGTTGGGGGCACCAGGTGGTGGGTATTGTAGAGGGCACGGATTGCATGGAGCACTGGGTGTGGTGCAAAAATAATGAATACTGTTATGCTGAAAAAAAATTTTTAAAAAAATTAATTAAAAAAACTAAAACTAAAAGAATTTGCAAACACCAGACCAGCCCTACAGGAAATATTGAAAGGGGTCCTCTAAGCAAAGAGAGGGCCTAAAAGCAGTAGATCAGAAAGGAACAGACAATAGACAGTAAGTCACCTTATAGGCAATACATTGGCACTAAATTCATATCTTTCAATAGGTTACCCTGAATGTAAATGGGCTAAATGCCCCAATCAAAAGACACAGGGTATCAGAAAGGATAAAAAAAAAACCACCACCACCCCCAAAAAAACCATCAATATGCTGTCTACAAGAAACTCATTTTAGACCCAAAGACAGCTCCAAATTTAAAGTGAGGTGGTGGAAAAAAAATTTACCATGCTAAGGGATATCAAAAGAAAGTTGGGGTGGTAATCTTTATATAAGATCAATTAGATTTTAAGCCAAAGACTATAATAAGAGATGAGGAAGGACACTATATCATACTTAAACTGTCTGTCCAACAAGAAGATCTAAGAATTTTAAATATCTATGTCCCTAACATGGAAGCATCCAACTATATCAACCAATTAATAACAAAATCAAGGAAACACATCAAAATAATACAATAATAGTAGGGGACTTTAACACTCCCCTCACTGAAATGGACAGATCATCTAAGCAAAAGATCAACAAGGAAATAAAGGCCTTAAATGACACACTGGGCCAGAAAGACATCACAGATATATTCAGAATATTCCATCCCAAACCAACAGAATACACATTCTTCTCTAGTGCACATGGAACATTTTCCAGAAAAGATCATATCCTGGGTCACAAATCAGGTCTCAACTGGTACCAAAAGACTGGAATCATTCCCTGCATATTTTCAGACCACGATGCTCTGAAGTTAGAACTCAATCACAAGAGGAAAGTTGGGAAAAACTCAAATACATGGAGGCTAAAGAGCACCATACTAAAGAATGAATGGGTCAACCAGAAAGTTAAAGAAGAATTTAAAAAATTAATGGAAATAAATGAAAATGAAAACATGACTGTTCAATATCTGTGGGACACAACAAAGGCAGTCCTGAGAGGAAAGTATATAGCGATACAAGTCTTTCTCAAGAAACAAGAAAGGTCTCAAGTACACAACCTAACCCTACACCTAAAGGAGCTGGAGAAAGAACAGCAAAGAAAGCCTAAACCCAGCAGGAGAAGAGAAATCATAATGATCAGAGCAGAAATCAATGAAACAGAAATCAAAAATACAGTAGAAGAAATCAACAAAACTAGGAGCTGGTTCTTTGAAAGAATTAATAAGACAGATAAACCCCTAGCTAGACTTACCAAAAGAAAAGAGAAAGGACCCAAATAAATAATGAATGAAAGAGGAGAGATCACAACCAATACCAAAGAAATATGAACAAATTATAAGAACATATTATGAGGGGGTGCCTGGGTGGCTCAGAGGGTTAAGCTGCTGCCTTCGGCTCAGGTCATGATCTCAGGGTCCTGGGATCAAGTCCCACATCGGGCTCTCTGCTCAGCAGGGAGCCTGCTTCCCTCTCTCTCTCTCTCTCTCTCTCTGCCTGCCTCTCTGTCTACTTGTGATCTCTCTCTGTCAAATAAATAAATAAAATCTTAAAAAAAAAAATAAGAACATATTATGAGCAACTATATACCAGCAAATTTGACAATCTGGAAGAAATGGATGCATTCCCAGAGACACAAAAACTACCAAAACTGAACCAAGAAGAAATAGAAAACCTGAACAGACCCATAACCAGTAAGGAGATTGAAGCAGTCATCAAAAATCTTCCAACAAGCTCTTGTTGGGGCCCAGGGCCAGACAGCTTCCCAGGGGAATTTTACCAAACATTTAAAGAAGAATTCATACCTATTCTCCTGAAACTGGTCCAAAAAATAGAAATGGAAGGAAAACTTGCAAATTCATTTTATGAGGCCAGCATGACCTTGACCCAAAACCAGACAAAGACCCCACCAAAAAGGAGAATTACTGACCAATATCCTTGATGAGCACAGATGTGAAAATTCTCACCAAAGTACTAGCCAAGAGAAGCCAACAGTACATTAAAAGGATTATTCACCATGACCTAGTGGAGTTTATTCCTGGGCTGCAAGGTTGGTTCAACATCCATAAATCAATTTGATACAATACATTAATAAAAGAAAGAACAAGAACCATATGATACTCTCAATAGATGCTGAAAAAGCATTTGACAAAGTACAGTATCCTTTCTTGATCAAAACTCTTCAAAGTGTAGAGATAGAGGGCACATACCTCAATATCATCAAAGCCATCTATGAAAAACCCACAGTGAATATCATTCTCAAGGGGGAAAACCTGAGAGTTTTTCCCCTAAGTCAGGAACACGGCAGGGATGTGAATTTTCACGACTGGTGAAATGAAAGTTCATGAAAGTTCAGCATAGTACTAGAAGTCCTAGCCTCAGCAATCAGACAACAAAAAGAAATAAAAAGCATCCGAGTCAGCAAAGAAGAAGTCAAACTCTCATTCTTTGCAAATGACATGATACTTTATGGGAAAACCCAAGACTCCACTCCAAAACTGCTAGAACTCATACAGGAATTCAGTAAAGTGTCAGGGTATAAAACCAATGCACAGAAATCAGTTGCATTTACATACACCAACAGCAAGACAGAAGAAAGAGAAATTAAGGAGTTGATCCATTTACAATTGCACGCAAAACCATAAGATACCTAGGAATAAACCTAACCAAAGAGGCAAAGAATCATACAGAAAACTACAAAGCACTCATGAAAGAAATTGAGAAAGACACAAAAAATGGAAAAACGTTCCATGCTCATTGATTGGAAGAACAAATATTATGAAAATGTCTATGCTACCTAAAGCAATCTACACATTTAATGCAATCCCTATCAAAATACCATCCTTTTTTTTTTCAAATAAATGGAACAAATAATCCTAAAATTTATATGGAACCAGAAAAGACCCCGAATAGCCAGATGAATGTTGAAAAAGAAAGCCAAAGTTGGTGGCATCCGAATTCCCAACTTCAAGCTCTATTACAAAACTGTCATCATCAAGTCAGTATGGTACTGGCACAAAAACAGACACATAGATCAATGGAATAGAACAGATAGCCCAGAAACGGGCCTTCAACTCTATGGTCAACTAATCTTCGACAAAGCAGGAAAGAATATCCAATAGAGGGGCGCCTGGGTGGCTCAGTGGGTTAAAGCCTCTGCCTTCGGCTCAGGTCATGATCCCAGGGTCCTGGGATCGAGCCCCGTGTCGGGCTCTCTGCTTGGCGGGGAGCCTGCTTCCTCCTCTCTCTCTGCTTGCCTCTCTGCCTACTTGTGATTTCTCTCTGTCAAATAAATAAATAAAATCTTTAAAAAAATAAAAAAGAATATCCAATAGAAAAAAGACAGTCTTGGGTGGCTCAGTGGGTTAAGCCTCTGCCTTAACCCACTGTCATGATCTCACAGTCTTGGGATCGAGCTCCACATCAGGCTCACTGCTCAGTGGGAAGCCTGTTTCTCCCTCTCTCTCTGCCTGCCTCTCTGTCTACTTGTGATCTCTCTCTCTATCAAATAAATAAATAAAATCTTTAAAAAAATTCAGTCTCTTCAACAAATGGTGTTGGCAAAACTGGACAGCCACATGCAGAAGAATGAAACTGGACCATTTCCTTACACCACACACAAAAATACACTCAAAATGGATGAAAGACCTCAAGGTGAGACAGGAATCCATCAAAATCCTTGAGGACAACACAGGCAGCAACCTCTCAACCTCAGCTGCAGCAGCTTCTTCCTAGAAACATCACCAAAGGCAAGGGAAGTGACAGCAAAAATGAACTACTGGGACTTCATCAAGATCAAAAGCTTTTGCACAGCAAAGGAACTATCAACAAAACCAAAAGACAACTGACAGAATGGGAGAAGATATTCACAAATGACATATCAGATAAAGAGCTAGTATCCAAAATCTATAAAGAACTTATCAAACTCAACACCCAAAGAACAAATAACCCAATCAAGAAATGGGCAGAAGACATGAACAGACATTTCTCCTAAGAAGACATCCAGATGGCCAACAGACACATGAAAAAGTGCTCAACATCACTCAGCATCAGGGAAATACAAATCAAAACCACAGTGAGATACCATCTGACACCAGTCGGAATGGCTAAAATTAACAAGTCAGGAAACGACAGATGTTGGCAAGGATGCAGAGAAAGGAACCCTCCTACACTGTGGTGGGAATGCAAGCTGGTGCAGATAATCTGGAAAACAGTATGGAGGTTCCTCAAAAAGTTGAAAATAGAGCTACCCTACAACCCAGCAATTGCACTACTGGGTATTTTCCTTAAAGATACAAATGTAGTGATCCAAAGGGGCATGTGCACCTGAATGTTTATAGCAGCAATGTCCACAATACCCAAACTATGCAAAGAACCTAGATGTCCATCAACAGATGAATGGATAATGAAGATGTAGTATATATATATATATATATATATATATATATATATATATATACACACACACACACACACACACACACACACACACACACACACATACACACATACAGTGGAATACTATGCAGCCATCAAAAGAAATGAAATCTTGCCTTTTGCAACCATGTGGGTGGAACTAGAGGGTATTATGCTGAGAGAAATAAGTCCATCAGAAAAAGACAATCATCATATGATCTCCCTGATATGAGGAATTTGAGATGCAGAGTGGGGGGTTTGGGGCATAGTGAAGGAAAAAATGAAACAAGATGGGATCTGGATGGAGACAAACTGTAAGAGACTCTTAATCTCACAAAACAAACTGAGCGTTGCTGGGGGCAGGGAAGATGTGGAGAGGGTAGTTGGGTTATGGACATCGGGGAGGGTATATGTTATGGTGAGTGCTGTGACGTGTGTAAGCCTGATGAGTTACAGACCTGTACCCCTGGGGCAAATAATACATTATATGTTAATAAAAATAATTAATTAAAAAAATGGATTCTAGCTCAGGTGAGCTTCCAGATAAGATTGTGGCTTCAGCCAAAACCCTAATGGAAGCCTTGTGAGAGATCTCGAGGCAAAGACATCTTGCTAACCCACATCTAAATTCCTGACCCACAAAAAATTACATAATTAGTGTTTATTGTTAAAAGTCCTTAAATTGGGGCGCCTGGGTGGCTCAGTGGGTTAAGCCGCTGCCTTCGGCTCAGGTCATGATCTCAGGGTCCTGGGATCGAGTCCCGCGTCGGGCTCTCTGCTCAGCGGGGAGCCTGCTCCCTCCTCTCTCTCCGCCTGCCTCTCTCTCTACTTGTGATCTCTCTCTGTCAAATAAATAAATAAAAATCTTTTAAAAAAAAAAAGTCCTTAAATTTAGGGGTAACAACTTATATGTAAATAATTAATAGATATTAGTACCATAACATACCTAAAAATATAGAATGGCTTTAGAATCAAACAGTGGTATGGAGACCAAAAAGATTTTAAGGAACATGCTTAAAGAAAGACTAAACTGTCTTAAACATGCTTTTAGTAGAAATCTGGACTTTAGGGGCACCTGGGTGGCTCAGTCATTGAACATCTGCCTTCGGCTTGGGGCATGATCCCGGGATCTGGGATTGAGCCCCACATCAGGCTCCCTGCTTGGCGGAAAGCCTGCTTCTCCCTCTCCCACTTCCCCTGCTTGTGTTCCCTCTCTTTCTGTCTCTCTCTCTGTCAAATAAATAAATAAAATCTTTTTTTTTTTTTTTAAGAAATCTGGACTTTAGAGATGTTGCTAGTGAAGGCTGATAAAAAAAAAAAAGTTAGAAGTTGGAAACTAGAAGAAGGAAGATCCTTGTCACATAGGGGCAGAAAGTTTAGCAACACTGTCATCTGCAGTTATGTGGAAAGCATAAAATGTTCCTAATAAAATAGATAATCTGGTTAAGGAGATTTCCAAATAGAAGACCGGAGGTGCCAAATGGTGTGTCTTCTTGCTGCTTAAAGTAAAATGCAGGAGGAGAGACATAAATGAAGAGGACTTTCAAAAAAAGAAGCCAAGAATTGATGTTTGTGTAAATTCTCAGCCACTTCAGATGCCAAACACCATAAAATTAAGAAATGGCTTCTATGCAAGGAGCAAATCAGGAGCACTACTGCAAGAATACAGTTGAAAGATAATGCTGAGGGTATAAGTATGAAGCCTTTTGTTCAGACCTCAGATGAAACAACAGTGGTGACTAATAGTAATATTCAGTCACTTTTTAAAAGTCCCTTTAAAGAGATCAATGTGTGTCTTCCAGAGTCTCTTAGAAAACAGGTCTTCTAAAAAGCTTGCACATGCATTGTCCCTCATCTATAACAGAAGTTGAGTATGAAGACAGGCTATTCCCAAAGAGATTTATGAGTATGGCATTGTCTAATGAAATCAACTCCAGTGACATTCACAGGGAGCCGACAATGTTTCTGGAGAGAATTATGTCAGCAGAAATACTACCAGCTTGTACGAAAAGGAACAGAGACAGCACAAAATGGAAGGAAAAAAAAAGAGTTTGATTCCCCAAAGTTTTACCCCAAAGTAGAGGCTGAGAAAACTACTCAGCTAAAATACATGTTACCTTTAATACAAGAAGAAGAACGATTTAATACAAGAAGAACAATTCATAGGGTGCAACCAAGAGACCTCAGAACAGAGCCAAGAGCCATAGAGAATTATTCTCTGGACTTGAGACAAAGTCAAGGAATTTCTAACATTTTCTTGTCCAGCTTTCAGAATTGTTATAAACTAGTGACTCTTTGTGACTTTCATTTCTCCATGCCTTTTGGAACAAGAATGTCTATACCAGTGATTCTATGCATGTCCCACAATTATGTTAGTGTGTACTGTGGGCAGATAATTTGTCTCTTTAGTCTTACATGTTTACTGACAGAGAGGAACTGAGAGCAAGGAACTGTACTTAAGAAACTATTCCTAGGGGTGCCTGGGTGGCTCACTGGGTTAATCCTCTGCCTTTGGCTCAGGTCATGATCCCAGTAGGGATCACATAGGGCTCTCTGCTTGGCAGGGAGCCTGCTTCCTCCTCTCTCTCCCTCTGCTTGCCTCTCTGCCTACTTGTGATCTCTGTCAAATAAATAAATAAAATCTTAAAAAAAAAAGAAAGAAAGAAAGAAAGAAACTATTCCTAATGTGCCTCATCCAACCTGGATCGGATTTAGATAATGAGATTCTAGACTTTCAACTGATGCTGTAATACTCTGTAATACTCATACTCTGAGGTGTGGGTGAATGTATTTTGTACATAAGAGGGACAGGAACCCTTGGGAGAATTAGAGTGTAGACTATGGTAGGCAGCCTCAAGAGGACCTGTAATATCTGCCTCCTAATATTTACATCCTTGCATAATCATCTACTCTTGAATGTGGAATGGACCTAATCACTTCCTTCTAATGGATAGATCATGACAGAAGTGATGCTATATCCCTTCCAAGATTAGGTTACAAAGCGATTTTGTGTACTCTTTCTCTTGCACTTTCCTGTTCTCTGATGAAAGCCGGCTTCCCCATGGAGAGGCCTATAAAGCAAGGAAATTACAGAATCCTCTGACCAACAACCAGCAAGGAACTGAGAGTGTCTGTCCAACAGCCCATGAGGAACGAATCCTAACAACAACCATGTGAATGAGAATGGAAGTAGATCCTACTCCAGTCATGCCTTCAGATGAGACCACAACTCTAACCAACCAAAGTGTTTAGCACTCTAATTGGAGCCTTGTGAGATATCAATGAGGCAGAGGTACACATCTAAGTCATTCCTAGATTTCCAACCCATAAAAACTGTGAGATAATCAATATTTCTTGTTTAAAGCTGTTAACTTTTGGGGCACCTGAGCACCTCAGTCAGTTGAGCATCTGACTGTTGATCTCAGCTCAGGTCTTAATATCAGGGTCATGAGTTCAAGCCCCACAGTGGGCTTCACACTGGGTATGGAGCCTACTAAAAAAAAGATGGATGGATGGATGGATGGAAGGAAGGAAAGAGAGAAAGAAAGAAAGAAAGAAAGAGAATTTAAAAATAAATTAAGCTATTAACTTTGGCAGTTCATTATACAGCAATAAATAACTAATACAATGGCCCAGCCCTGCAGCCCTACACCTATTACTCTGGCATGACCAACTGATAGATGTCCCAGTGTCTGAGTTCTAAACACCCAAGAGGGTTATTCTGATTGGCCCAGACTGGCTTGGGTGTCTCCCAGTGGTACAAACAGCTATGGCCATGGAAGGAACAAAATTGTTTACCACAATTATAGCCACAAGGTCCTGGTCCTGTGAATAGAGATCAGTTCTTAGTGAAGAGGAAGTAGGCTGGAAAAATGTCTCTCTTAAAAGGAGATCCTCATCTACTGGAAAGATGAAACAATGGAGTAAACAAAGACTAGCCAGGATAATAATTGATTAACTATGGGCCCTCTGTTATTATCTCCATGAAAACAAAGTCTAGGGCTGTGCCTAGTGTGACTCTAAGATAACAAGGATGTTCTGTTTCTAGAATTACTGTTTGCTAGTTGTTCTTTTTTTTAATCCATTAAGCTAGTTGTTGAGCAAAGTGCTGAGAAAAAAAAATCAATTGATTGGACTCATTTGTTGACAGAATAAGAAAAAGGAAGCAAGCAGGTATCATACAAGAGCAAACAAATGCTCCTCTTTGATGGAAGGGAAAGAAATTCTCTAAAACGTTACTCCTCTGCAGGGCATGACTGCCCCAGTGAATCATCTTAAAAGCATATGTCTTGTTATGATTGAGAAAAAATACTGTTGGAAGAAGGAGGATTATTAAGGGCTAAAGAGCTTTCTGAAACCAGGAACATCATGGTTGGATGGTGTCAGAAAAGAGCTTCTCATTCCTTTTCCTCATAATGAAGTTTTCTGCCTGCTGAAGAGTATAAATTACCAAAATGCTGGTCCCAAGAGCAAAAAGATATGAAGGAAAACATCAAAGATAAGAACTGACGTACAAAAAGGGGAGGAGAAAACCTAGAAATAGATCAGAGGTGGGCTTTAAGTCTAGGAACAATAGAGAATATAATCTGATGACTTTTTTTTTAAAGATTTTATTTATTTACTTGTCAGAGAGAGATCACAAGTAGACAGAGAGGCAGGCAGAGAGAGAGAGAGAGAGAGAGGGAAGCAGGCTCCCTGCTGAGCAGAGAGCCCAATGCGGGACTTGATCCCAGGACCCTGAGATCATGACCTGAGCCGAAGGCAGCGGCTTAACCCACTGAGCCACCCAGGTGCCCCTAATCTGATGACTTTTATAGCATTAACTTATACCTAGGATTTTGAAAGTGAAATTTTAAAATTACAGATAGAAGTTCAAGGAGTGGTGCTTCCTATCTGTTACCAAGGTAGACTGGAATCTATTAAAGCTTCCTTGGCTTTGTGCATCAGAATGTACCAAAGCTGTACAGAGAGCAATTATAATCATTAGCTGCATAATCCCACCCCATCTCTCCCATCACACCCAAAACTTTTTTACTAGTAATGTTAGCAACAGCTCCCACTTATTGAGTCTTGACCAAATCTTAGGCACTGAAGTAATCACCTTTAGTAAATAACTTAATTCTCACAAGAATCCTAGAATGTGGATACTATTAAGCTCCTCATTCAGTGGATGAAGAAAGTCATCTTAACCTGACAAAGATTTACAAAACTTGCCCAGGCATGCATAGCTGGAAAATGAAAAACTGAAATTCAACCTAACTTCAGAGTCCATGGCCACTATGTGAGATAACCTTCCACTTCATACATGGAGCACCTACGTCACTACACTAAGAGCTCTGCTTATATTATCTCATTAGATTTTCACAACAGCCTATAAGGTAGAGTTGATTATCCCATTCTATGAATCTAAGTAAACACACTGATCACCAGGCTATTGTCCATTGACCCTCCAGCTAAAATCAACCACTATTTAAGTCACTAACATGTGCAAAGTGAATACTTAATAAAAACAAGCTTTCTAGACAATGTGTTTTATGATGAGCATGACTGGTGAACAATGTACAAATATCACAGAGGGAACACCTAGTTTCATAAAATACTGAACTCGGCAAACTATTTCTCCTTTTCTCATTTTAGAGGTCAAAGAGGGTCCCTTCCTGCTGTATACCCACTTACATAGCCCCCAAACAAAAAGCAATGAGTGTTTCCGGCATAAGCAAGGCAGATGCAGCAGCTGGGATGGGGTGGAAGATGATAACCAGCATACAGATTGTTGTGCTTATGTTGTTCTGTGTTGACATCTGATATGGCTATTCTTGTCTGTGTTTACATGTCCCATTCATCTGGTTCAACCAGACAGAGTTTTATTAATATTATTGATGGTTGCCATAACAACAAGCATGTGAATATACTTTAGCTATGATATAGTGACAAGTATTTGGTTGATCACAGTCCGTAAATTCGTCAGAGGGATGATCTTGAGGGGTGAAAGGAGATGGAACAGGACATCACCCGATGGACACTTGCTTTGATCTCATTGGGGAAATTTACATAGTGATTTCTCCTGAAAAATTCCTTTCCAGAGGCTTCCTCTGGAACTTTGGAGTTATTTGACCCTTGGAGAAAATCCAGTAACTCAACCAAAGACTCTTCCTAGACTATAAATAGTATTCAGAATTTGTGTCCTCCATTTCCATTACCCTCCCTCTCCCAATCATCTCAGTCCCTCCAGCATGCAGGACATTAAAAGAACAAAGTCAAATACTAGAAATTGGGTGATCTTCCATTGTTGCTTTTAGGTCTGGCTTCTTAGGTAACATTCCTTTGGACTACAGATGCTTGTCAAAATATATGCTGGATATTGTGATGGGGGAGAATATGGGGCAAAATGGTTTATATGGAAAACACATAAAACTACCTCTGCCACAAAGGGATTTGTGGTCTTGTTTAAAGGATAGGTTGACTAAAGGGGATCCTGAGGTGTGGGACTTTTAAAACCAGGAAAGTCCAAGGCAAATGAAGACAAGTCAGCCCCTCTATGAAGTGCGTCTGGGAAATACATAGACCTCATTTCTCCCAACTCTAAAAATGAATTTAAAATTTTGGGGCGCCTGGGTGGCTCAGTGGGTTAAGCCGCTGCCTTCGGCTCAGGTCATGATCTCAGGGTCCTGGGATCGAGCCCCGCATCGGGCTCTCTGCTCAGCAGGGAGCCTGCTTCCTCCTCTCTCTCTACCTGCCTCTCTGCCTGCTTGTGATCTCTCTCTGTCAAATAAATAAATAAAATCTTAAAAAAAAATTTTAACTCGGTTTCTTTCATTTACAGTAATCCATGTTCAGCAGAAGAAAAAAATTGCATGAAATCTTTCCAAACAAGCACAAAGATGCCAGCCATGCCTGATCCTAGAGCATTCACTCCAGAGAGACAGAGAACTGGATCCCCTTGGTGAAAGACGTCAACATCCATGACCTCAAAATTTAGCTTCTCCCTGTGGGGCATGTGATCTCTGCATCCACAGGAGTACCATTTAACGAAATGACTCCCTGAAGGTGTCTAAGTGATTCCCAGGATGTCACTTACACACCGGAAGAATCTGGTTTGACCAATTTCAAACAACAGATCTTAAAACTCCCACCAAACAGCTGCATGTTTAGGATAAGACATGATCAGTAAAATAATTTGATAACAAAGAGTTACAACTTAAACACAGCACAGAAGGATACTAGACTGAGGTGATCCATTTAATGTATTGGTTGAGAACTTGAGAAATGGTAAGGAGAACAGACAGTAAAGACATCTTAATGGTGATTTCATATCATCACCCCTCTTCTAGTAAGAGAAGAGTAGTCACTGGGCTTAGGATCATCCATTATTCATCTTCTCTAGAGAAACAAGAGTGCTATGGACAGGTTGGTATAGGGGAAGTGTGTACTCAAAGCTTCCCCCTCTGACAATTTAGAACATACTTGGGAGAAAGAAGGAGCAGAGTCTTTCCCAGGATAGTAGCAAGAACAACACTATCCACCCACCTTGGCTCAACTCAATCAGTAAAGAAGAGGATACTGTACCCAAAATGCCGTCAGAGTTCATGAGCTTTGTATGAATGAGGATGAGGACATAGGTTTGATATTATGAGGCGACCTAGATGATCCATCATTTTCCTTTATGTGCCCAGAAGGCTTTGGGCATCTTATGAATTAAACTGTGTCCCCCACAAAAAGGTATGTTGAAGTACCTGTGAATATGGAAATTAGGTCTTTTCAGATAGAATCAAGTTAGGAAGAGACCACATTGAATTAGGGTAGGCCCTAATGTAATGACTGGTATCCTTATAAGAAAAGGAAATTTGGACACAAAGACACATAAGAACAACACAAGATGATAAAGACAGAGGTTGGAGTGATGCAGCTGCAAGCCAAGGAACACCAGGAATTACCGGCAACTAACAGAGGCTAAGAGAAAGGCATGAAACAGACTCTCCCTTAGACAAAACCCCTTGGACTCCTGGATCCTGGAATTTTGGCCTCCAAACTGTGAAAGAATAATTTCTGTCATATTAAGCCTCCCAGTTTGATTTGTTACACAACACTAGGACACTAATGCAGGGATCAAGGGTCTGTCCTTGGCAAAACAGCGAAGTAGGTACCTCTGAAAACTGGAATTCTTGCCTGACTTACTGTACACACTTCATTCCATCTTGCTTACCTTCTCTCTACCCTCCACACCTGTGCTAGGGACATAATACTAAACTTCAGATCATCTATGGCTTCCCACAGCTTACATAAGATAGAAGACTTTGTCTTAAAGCTTTGCCAGATGTGAACACTGTCCATCTTTATAGCCCTCTCTCTTGCCTCACTTATTGTCCTTGTAGTCCCTTATAATGACCCTTCTTTTTCATGTCTTGGTGATTTCATACAGATGTGTTCTTTGCCACCATGAAGACTCAACTCAAATACTACCTAAGAAGCCTTCCTGAACCTCTGCAGGTGAAGAATTTGTCTATCTTTGTTCTTTGGCATAGATCCTCAAAAACCTGTGGAATTTTCTGAGTGACAGGAGTGTCTGTTATGCTAATGATGCTATTGATGGTAGCCCTTTGGGTAACTTCAGGACAGGGACTCCTCACCAGAAAAATGTTGGGACTTTTTGTAGCTAGACCTCCAGGGAGGGAAGTATGAGTGGAGGCTGAATTCAGTCACATGGCCAATGATTTAATCAGTCATGCCTCTGTAATGAAACCCCAATAAAAACTCTGGGCACCCAAGCTCATGGAGCTTTCTGACTGGTGAATACATTGATGTACTGGGAGGGTGATACACCCTGACTTGATCTGAGCTCCCTCCCAGAATTCACCCAGTGTGCATCCTTTATAACAAAACTGGACTCCTAAGTATAGCACTTTCATGAGTTCTTTGAGTTGTTCTAGCAAATTGTCAAAACTGAACAAGTTATGAAAAATCCCAAATTTATAGCCAGTTGGTTAGCAGAGCAGGCGACCTGGGGACACCCAAAGTGAAGCTTGCTTTAGTAAGAGCAGTCTTGTGGAATATCGACCCTTTAATTTGTGAAGTCTAACATCAACTCCGAGTGGTTAGCATCAGAACTGTACTGTAGTACACCTAGTTGGGTTTTAAAACAGAACAACCCCGTTTTACTCCTCTCCACCTTTCTCCAGCTGGGTGTTCGAGGCTGTATTATTTTTGCAGGTCCACAAGGAATCCTCCTCCACAATCAATCTATATTGTTTGAGTTGGAAGAATCCCATTTCTTTAGCTCCAGATTAAGGATTTGACCCAGACCTGGCCAATACAAGGATTCCATTTTCCCTGGTTGCTTAGAATGGGCATATGATCCAAGTCAGCACAAATGAGATCATCTTCACAGAAAAGTACCTTCTTTCCTTCTTTCCTAAGTGAATAATATGCAAGAACACAGATGCCTGATCCATCCCTGCAACATTTAGAAAGAATGATGTCTACACAAAAGAAAAAAAGACTGGAAAGACTGTCCTGACAAGAGTTTCTGAGACCCTGAATTGAGCTGTGTTTGAAACCAGAAATGCCTCCTGGACTTCCTAATTACGTTAATCAGTGAATTCTCTCTTTTATTCAAGCTGGTTTGAGCTTTCTATCACTTGCTACCAAAAGAATCCTGACAATAGCCCATCCTTCCAAAGCACATCCATGACTCTCATTTCTACCATCACACTCGTCACCAGTATGAGTTTGTTTGCCTATCCAGCCACTGGACGGGGAGCTCCAGAGGAAAGATGACTATGTCCAGTCTTTGATGTCTGCAATTCCTATCTCAACGCCTAGAATAGCAGTGTCCAATACACAGTTTTTGAATGAATGTTGGGTAACTAACCATCTCGTTACAGATGCTCATTCCCGCCTCCCCGCCATCCCTCTGTCCCTTTCACCTTCACCTCAGCATCGTCTCATTCACATGGTAATTGATGGGGAAAGAACTAGTGTAAAAGTTTAAAGAATTAAATCGGGGTCCTAGCTCTGCTTTGTAACCTTAGCTGATTTTCTCTCTCTCCAGCCTCATATGTAAAGTGACCAATATCTGAAGATCCTCCAAAAGAAAACCTACTGTGACTCCAATATCTGCTAAATTATGCATTAAAAACTAAGGCAGTCCTGTTAAGAGCTAAGCTGTGAGTTTTCCCTGGAATCACTCCATTTTAATAGATGATTCCTAACGCCTGAGAAACCTAAAAGAGTAAAAGAAGCAAGGCTACAAAGGTGGGATGCTAAGCTACAGAGAGAAATGTGTGATAAGTCTGCCCAGCCCAGGGACCCCATACATCTCATCTTCCTTGGGATTTGCTATGGGAACTGCTACTGGAAAGATCTAGGATGAGACCAACTGCAGAAGATTGAATCTGACAAAGTCTATTCAATATGTACACTACCCCACTCCCAGCTTAAATCATTAGAACTAGACCATAGGGCGCCTGGTGGCTGAGTCAGTTAAGTGTCTGCCTTCGGTTCAGGTCATGATCTCAGGGGCTGGGATCAAGTCCTGCATCAGGCTCCCTGCTCAGCAGGGAGTCTGCTTCTCCCTCTCTCTCTGCCCCTCACAGAGGGGCTCTCTCTCTCTCTCTCTCTAATAAATAAAAACTTAAAAAAAAAAAAAGAAGAAGAACTAGACCATAAACAAGAACTTGCCTAAAGCCCACTGGTTAGATAAGCGGCTGTGTCCATGGCATTGACACTGTCACCCCAAGCCCAAAAGGAAAGGATCTATTGCAAGAAAAAGATGGAGGGAACCCAACAAAGAAAACAGGCTAAACTATGTCTCTCAAGTCTTACCGAACAGGAGTGAGACCCAGATCCAAGTCTACTAGGAGACTGTCACAGCCTCTAGCTTCTAATGGACAATGTTTCTTTTCCTGAGGATATTTACTGCAATGTCTTTATTTTAGGGCAAATTTCCCTCAAGGGTAAAAGCTATAGAAGAATATCAAGTGAAGAACTATTGAAAAGGACATATGTAATAAATCCGATGTCCCCCCCCAACCTGCCCAACCTGACATAGTCCTAAACATGGCAGTTAGCCCACAGTCCTAACAGTGGGCTCTGACTGGACAGAGTCCACTTTTGTGCCAACAAACCCAGAGGACATGCCTAGAAGAGAAGTCAGTGGAGGCAGAGAAAATCAGCTCCATCATTCAGGCCCCGGATTACTCCTGCTACCATCCCAGGGCTTGAGAGAGGGCGGCCACTGAAAATGGGAAAATAAAATAGAAGAAGGGAGATGTTCAAATTATTTAGACCAGACCACTACACAATTTTCATGCTTTCCTTCTGAATGACCGCACATGGTCCCTCAGGGATTCCAGAAGATGTAGCTACATAGACAAGTCAAACGTGGGGCTGCTGATGAGAAAGTGAGTTTTTTTTTTTTAATATTTTATTTATTTGACAGACAGAGATTACAGGTAGGCAGAGAGGCAGACAGAGAGAGAGGAAGGGAAGCAGGCTCCCTGCTGAGCAGACAGCCCAATGCAGGGCTCGATCCCAGGACCCCGGGATCAGGACCTGAGCCGAAGGCAGAGGCTTTAACCCACTGAGCCACCCAGGCACCCAAGAAAGTGAGTTCTTAACACTCCAGGGAGAAACACTACCAAGCCCCCAACCCAGGCCCACTGAATGCTACTCCATGTGTTTCTAAAAACATTAATTCCTTGGTTTAAGACCTTAATTTCTATTATAATGCATGTCCTCCCAGGAAGATAATATTTTAAGACAGTATCAGCTTATAAAGTGAATGAGTTTCTATTCTTTACTAAAGTAATTTTGATGAGTAAGGAAGCCTGGAAGGAAAGAGAGGAAGGAGGAAAAGAAGAAAGAGGAAAAGAGTGGTCATGAGGGAGCCTCAGCACAAAAGGGAAGGCTGAGATGACTGCCTTCATAACTTTGCAAAAAGTTGTCCTAGGAAGGTGGAATTAAAATTCTTTTTTTTTTTTAAGATTTTTAAAATTTATTTATTTGACAGAGATCAGAGAGAGATAGAGAGAGGAGGAAGCAGGCTCCCTGCTGAGCAGAGAGCCCTAAGTGGGGCTCGATCCCAAGACGCTGGGATCATGACCTGAGCCGAAGGCAGAGGCTTAACCCACTGAGCCACCCAGATGCCCCTGGAATTGAAATTCTTAAATATTACCCATTGACAGAATGTACATTGAGCACCCATGAGTCATCCCTACGGAGGACCCCACAGCTCCTAGAAATAAATCTTGCGTTAGAAAAGCAGGAAGTACCCTGTCCATCTTCAAAAGTTCCCAGAATATTTCTGAACTGTCTGTTCCTTCTTCCACACGAGCATGATCTGGGATTATTCCAGGGAGAATTAAGCATTTCCCTATAATTAAGCATTTCCTGCTCGACACAGGCTGTGGAAAGCTACAGGTCGTCTCTCCACATGCTTAGGCTACTCCCATTGCATCCTTCATACTGCAGTTCCTAAAGAAAGAACCTCAAGAAAGAAGCACAGTAGCAGAGTTCTTAACTGTAGGGACTGCCAACTTTCCCTTGGGTGAGAGCACCCTCTGGTGGTGAAAGTGTGATTTGTGGCCTAACCACTCCATCCCCTGAGGTATGCTGTCTCCTAACTGCGCTCAACCTTAAATCCTTCCAGATGGAAGCGTATTTCAGGATCTCTCTTGGTAGCATAATTACCCATCAAAATCAAAATTACAAGATCTTGGCCCAGGGCCTACTCTATTACTCCTAGCATGTAACTTTGGCCTAGTTACTGTCACCCATCTCACTTCCTTTATTAGAGGTAGGAGAACATTGCCAAGTTAGGATCAAATGAAAATGCCTACTACTCTGAAAAGTACATTAAAATAAGAGATACCATTATGGCTAACCAGATATATACAGATCTAAGATCCAACAGAAAGTTCTTAATATTATACCCATATTCTGATAGCTGCTTAGCATATATGACCCTTATAAATCTCTTACACCAGTGTCTTCCTTCTGGATCCGTGCTTTTTACCTTTATCTAATTCCCTTACAATGTGATTCAGTGCTACTACAATCTGCCCCTGCTGCCTCCAGTTTCTCCTTCAAACCATCTTGCCAAGTGCTGTGCTATTAATCCCAACAGCCGTGTTCATCAAGTCACTTCCCAGCTTTGGAACCAAGGACAACTTTCCATAAACTTGCAAGAGCCAAAGACCTTGCACAGCATGGCCAGAGGCAGCCTGATGTTCCTCTACTTCCTTCCACCTGGCTTCCCTAATATGATTGGCTTTTTGCCCCCTGCTTTGCTGCAGGCTAGCAGGTAATCCCTGGTGAGGGGCATAGGACTTTAAACCTTTGCCTTTGGCTACTTCTACTATCCATTCTACTTTGCTCCTTCTCCTATACACTGCAGCCCACCCAAACCAATCTACTTAAATTCTCCAAACACAGTGCTTTATCACATCTCCACGGATACGGAGTTTGCATGTGGGTTTCTTCTGCCTCAAGCAAATTCACCACACTTCTGGGTAGTCCCCATTCATCCTCCAACACTCAACGTCAGAACCAATTCCTAGAAGCCTCCATTCACTCCTCACCTCCAAAGTTGGGTTAAGATGTATCTCCCCTGTGGACCCCTGCGGTTGTGATGATCAGGGCACTCATCACGCTGTACTGTAATTGTCTTTTATTTGTCTTTCTTCCCCTATTGCCTGGCATAATATTCAGAATTCAATAGGCACTCAGTACAGTTTGGCAAAGAGAGGATGGCTTCTGTTACCAAATTCAAAGGCCACTTTTTTTTTTTTTTTTTCTAATCTTACCTGATCAGATTAGAACAGCATGGGCTGGCTGAGTACTCCACTTTCTTCCCTTGGCTTTCACAACAGCAAACCCTCCTGGTTTTCTCCCAGCCCTGGTTGCTCTGCTGGAATTCTACATGCAGTGTTCAGGGCTCTAACTTGGATCTCCATTCTTCCCCGGGGTTTATGTTCTCCCCAGGTGACCTCTCCCAGTCTCATGGATTTAAATGCTGTCCAGACATTGATGACTTAAGATGAGCCTGGGTCTCTAGCTTTTACCCTTCCAAGCCACTCTAGACTTTCAACTACCTATTAGATAGCTTTGGTAAATTCACATCACCTATGGATCTTAAACTCAGCATGGTCAAACAGAACTCTTGATTTCCAATCCCTCATTCCCACCTTATCTCTAACTTTCCCATTTCAGTAGCTGGCCCCAGAATCCACCAAGGTGTTCAAGGCAGCACTCAACAAATTATCCTTAATCCTCTATCTTTCCCTCACTTCTTAATTCATCACCAAACTCTATCAATCCTACCTCCAAAAGTGCCAAATCCTGTCACTCTCACTCCATCACAATGGCCTTCTTCTAAGCCTCCACCCTCTGTGTTATAGAATCCTAATGAGCCTCTTTCTATCCACTCTTTCTCCCCTCCCATCAGATTTCCACATAGCACCCAGAGAGGATTTAAGGAGGCTGGTTAGAAGGCTGTAACAGAGATGGTGTGAATTCTGGTGACCTGATTAAGACAGTGGCTTCTAGCAGTTATTTCGTATCTTTGAAACTGGAGGAGATACATTTATACTATGTAAAATCCTACTTCTCACCCCACTTTTACCCAACAGCTTTAGCATTCAGTAATGTATCTTCTTTACATTAATTATTTCTCTGATGGTTGCCAATGGTGATTATCTAATACCATCATGCCTTCTACATTATTAGTTGATGTTTTACTATAAGGAAGAACTTTCTCTTCTCTTCTCCGCATTTATTCACTCATTCATGTATATTGATGTGGACTCATGAGTTCCTTTTTCATTCAATAGGTTATAATCCGTAACTATCATAGCTTATTTTAATGCTCAGCTTGTTCTAGATTTGGCCTGTGGGAGCCCCTCAAGCTGGTTTCTGTGTCTTTGCCAAGTTCCCATCATTTGGGGGGCTTTTTTTTTCTTTCTGACACAAGATATTCTAGGCTCATCTTAGGTTTTGCCCCAAACCTGGCATCCACCATTTTTCAAGCAGAGAGTGGCATGTGGAATCCAAGATCTGGGCTCCAGATGGGCTCAACTCTACTGGGGTACTGCTGTTCCCAGTCTCTTTCAGTGGACAGAACTAGAAAAGACATATACATGTACACATACATATATACACATACATATACTTTCATATGCATACACATACATGCATATACTCACACATACATAAAATGCACACACACACATTTATACCTGTTTTATACAGCCATAATTTCATATCAATACCTTCAATTCTAACACATGGTCCATTTCATTCTAGCTTTGTCCCTTTCCATACCTGTTTCTTTCATCTCTGACAACAAGAAATACATTCTACCCAAGTCCTGTTTTGTAACTTACCTCCTGACACTGCGGGTGTGCGGCTCCATGTGGGCCAGGGCCCCAACCACCCCTTGTGCCTGACTCCCCGCCAGCCTCTTTTGTGCTATTCTCACACACATCACCATATTTTAATTCTCTGCAAAGGGCTTATCTTCAGTGTCCCCTTACTAGACTGTCAGAGCATCCACAGCACCTAATTTAATGCCTGATGTCCAGTGTGTCCCCAGTAAATATTTGTTGAACGAACAAATGAGCTCAAATGCATGGATCCTGAACTAAATATCAAATAAATATCAAATCATGGTGGGGGAAAGGAGGAGGTGGCAAATCATGGATAAACAGCACTCAGCTGTCCCTGAAGTCTAAATTCCACAAGAGTAAGCAGCCATTGTACTTTCATCGGTCCTTCTTTATGGAAAGATCATCAAAGATGACAAGTGAGACTCTTTATATATCAGAGCAGCTGAAATAAAAAAGGATGGATGTATTTTAGAAAGCAGGGTTTTCAAAAACTGGGCATCACCAATCTTCAGAGAGAGAACTTCTAAAGTCAATCAAGAATAATATGCAAGGGGCGCCTGGGTAGCTCAGCTGGTTGAATGTCTGACTCTTGGTTTCAGCTCAGGTCATGATCTTATGGGTCATGGGATGGAGCCCTGCATTGGGCTTCACACTCAGTGGGCAGTCTGCTTGAAGAGTCTCTCCCCCTACCCCTACCCCCTCTCTCAAATCGATACATAAATCTTTTTTTTTTTTTTTAAAGAACTATATTCAGAGAGGATGATGAGAGGAACTTCCCCAGGACAGAAGATATCTGGACCAAAAAAAAAAAAAAAAAAAAAAAAAAAGGTCAGAGAAAAGAAAAGAAAAGAAAAGGGGGTAAAAATAAAAAAGAACAAACAGAAAACTGAAAGTGGAGTTGGTAACCAACCAATGAGACCTCTCAGCCACCTCAGAAAACAAGGACACGGGGCACCAGGCTGGCTCAGTCAACACAGCATACCCTTGATCTTGGGGCTGTGAGTTCAAGGCCCATGTTGGGTATAGGGATTACTTAAAAGTTTTTTTGAATCTTAGAAAAAAAGGAGAAGAAAACAAGGACACAAATGCACCCGATCAATGAAAGCAAAAGGAACATTCATGAACAGTGGTGAAGTTAAAATTTCATGGATAGTTAAAACCATGACTTTTTGATGATAGGATCTTGGTTATCAAAGCTGCTTTTATCTTCTTACCAAAAGGAATGTGGGGGTCATCCTTGAGGATTATACAAACTGCAAGAAATTTCAAGAACATATAGATAATAAGGAATATATTGGGGTCCAATTACAGCATACAGAAACACGTATTCCATATGAGGCCGAGCACTCAGCTACTTAACAGCTTTGGGACCACAGTATTGTGGAATCCTTGCAGGTGCCTCTAACGTACCCATCTTCCAGGTTGTGGCACACCGCGTTTACTGAGATTATTTCTATGTATACAAACAGTACTGGCTTTTGCATCTCTGGATATAACTTCTGGATGAGAACTTTGCTTGAATATTAAACCACCTGCAAGATTCTCAAAGTACCTGGCAGAGACTTCTGCAACTCTACAGAGTGCCAGCAATTATAAGGAACCATCAGAAAGTTGTGAGCTGTTGACAATCATGTTTGGATCTCAGTGACATGCTAGAAAATGCTTAACAGCTATTTGTGGGGAGGTAGGAACACTGATTTATAGCATTGGCCAATCTCTGGGTGTAAATACTCTTTCCATGATCAATTTCAAGACAAAAATCTCAATGTCCCTGAACAAGGATTTGGGAGGAGATGCATAGAATCGTCTCCTGTGAGCTGGTACAAGACAACTCCAGTCAACCTCCATCCATCCTACCCCTGTTTATAAACATATTTTTATTCTTTGTCTTTGTTCATACAAATATTATACTTCAAAATCGTTAGCGTATAACAGGAATGGTGGTTAAGGTTTTTTTCTCTTTGTTTGGAGGTTTTTTATTTATTTATTTTAGAGAAAGTCCAAGTACATGCAAACAGGAGGTAAGGGAGCATATAAAAGGGCCTGTGTAACAAAATCATTTTCATGTTGGGATGCTGGGATGCTGTTACCAAATTCCTGAAGAGAATAAGCATTTAAACTAAAGTAAAAAACACCTCTTATGCAGATGAATCACGAACCTTCTAATAATGACAGTACCCTCATTTTCACAGTACCTTATAGGTTTGAAAGGGCTTTTAAATGCATTGTGCCTTCTGGTGGACTATTTTATTGAAGTGTAGTTGACATACAATATTATATTAGTTTCAGGTATATGACCTAGTGATTCAGCACTTAGATTACAAGGTGATGACCACAATAACCCTAACGACCATCTATAACCACACGAAGTTGTTATATATTAACTCTATTCCCTGTTACATTGTATCTCCATATCTTTTTTACAACTGCAAATTTGTACCTTTTAATCCCCTTCCCCTATTTTTACCCATCATCACACCTCTCTCCCCTCTGACAACCACCAGACTCTTCTCTGTAGCTATGAGTCTGTTTCTGTTGTTCATTTGTTTTGCTTTTTATTTGTTTTGTTATTTATTTGTCTTTCTCTGACTTATTTTTCTTAGCCTAATGCCCTCTGGGTCCATCCACATTGTTGTAAATGGCAAGATCTCATTCCTGTCTATGGCTGAGTAATATCCGTGTGTGTGTGTGTGTGTGTATTCATATATTCCATGTCTCCTTTATCCATTCATCTATCAATGGCCAGTGCAAGGCTCAAACTCACGACCCCAAGATCACTTCCTGAGCCAAAACCAAAAGTCCGATGCTTAACCTGCTGAGCCACCCAGATGCTCAGGAGTATGATCTTGAATCTAAGGTACAACATAGGATTTTATCTGGCTCTGGAAGGGCAAGTGGGCTTAGACAAAGAAGAGGCAGGGAAGTACCCTGAGGTGACCTGGAGCAGAAGGTAGAAGTGAAAGCATGCAACAGGTACGTGGGCAATAGGAAGTTAAGCTGCAGAGCAGACACTAAGGCTGATTTTTCAACTGACAATGAAAATATAAAGAACAGATGTCTTCTAAGTAGTGCCTATTCCTCTGCCTGATACAGTATGAAAATCTGAAGTCTGGGTGTATACAATGGCCCCAAAGCTTAATGCATCCTGGTTCCTTTGTGGACTTGTGAACAGTCATTAGAAAAATATAAACAAACTACAGAACGTGTCCAAAAGTTGGGAGCTCTTCCTAATAAACAACACAGAAGGAAGGGAGTATGGAAATGGCATCCAATTCTACAGTCCACTTAAGGAGAGAGCCCTAAGGAAGAAATGCTCCCTGGTAGCAAAGAGGACAACGCTGTGATAACAATGATGATGGTGGCGAGAGCAGTGCGGACAGAGGTTAGTGACATCCCGGGAACCAGGCTTTACCTACATTACTTCATTTTATCCCCACAGAAACTTCATGACATTTATTATTAGACAGGACTTCTGGTAACAAATAATGTAAAATTGACTTGAAATCACTTAGCATCAAAGGGGATTAACCATCTGGCCGAGCTAGAAAGTCCTGGGGTAGATATTCCAGGCTTCAGAAATGGCCAAATCCAAAGAACCAAATGATATTATCAGGATTCTGTCAGTGTTTTCATTTTTCAGCTCATTTTACTCTGACCATTGGCCTCGTTTGCAGCCAGACAGTCTTGGCATACCTGGGGAACCTGACAGTTGGGAGCTCCAAGCCCACCATTCACACTTAGAGGTTGAAAGGAAAAGAAATTTTCTCTTTTGTTCACTCCCTCCCTCTTGCTTCCCCTGCTCTCTCCTTCTCCTTTACTCCATCATGAAAGGCTCTGGATGGCCTTGCTGCATCATGTGCACACACAACACCCAGACCAAATGCTCCCAGGACCAGGTTTAAGATCTGCGGCCATCTCTTTCCACCACAGGTAATGGGACTGACAGATCTGTGGGCACCATAAGAGATAGGAGGGCAGGGGTGCCTGGGTGGCTCAGTGGGTTAAGCCTCTGCCTTCAGCTCAGGTCATGATCCCAGGGTCCTGGGATCGAGCCCCACATTGGGCTCTCTGCTCAGCAGGGAGCCTGCTTCCCCCTCGCTCTCTCTGTGCTGCTCTGCCTACTTGTGATCTCTCTCTCTGTGTCAAAGAAATAAATAAAATCTGTAAAAAAAGAGAGAGAGAGAGCGAGAGAGAGAGAGATAGGAGGGCAGATCCCAGTGCAAAGCAAGCTGTGAGGCAAATGCCCACCACAGGTTAACTCCCATTATCCCTACTTGGCATTGAGAAAACTGAGGCTCTGGATGGTTGAGTTTAAAGCCAGGTTTAGGAGTAACACTGCCTATTGTCTGACTGACAGCTGTTAATCTGAGAAACTTTTGAAAAGGACTGGACCTGAGCTCCATCCAGATCATTAATCCAGAATCCAGGGGGTAAGAACTGGGGAGCATATTTTTTTTAATATTCTTGGGTGATTTCAGTGTGCAGCCAGTTTAAGAACTCCTGGTCTAAGCACCAGGTCCCTTTAGTAACAAAGCCCAGGTTGCACACAGCACTCCCATCCGCCACATTTATCATCAAACATCTGAGACTGAACTGACACTTTACCTGCCTCCCCCCTCATCTTTGTGTCCTCCCACGCCCCACCTTCACACCTGTAGTCCCTCGTACCTTGCTTGGCACAGCAGGCATTCAATAAATCATCTGTTAAACTACAGCTCCCCAGATTTTCATACAAACACTCCTAAAGGGCTCAGAGGGGAAAACATCTTCACAATGTGATCGTGACAATAATGATGGGAAGGAGGAAAAAGCAAAAGGAAGAGTAATCCATTGTCCGTATTTTCTGAGTCAAAAAAGAAACAGAAAAAATAAGGATCTCAGTAGGTAAGATTATCATGTAACATAAATTATTTCTCCACATTTAGATACCCTTCAAGCCAGTTCCTCAGTGTTCATTCTGCCAGGTTCCTTTAATTATGACATCCTATTCCCTGGTTAAAGACTATTTAAGCTTGTCAGCACCTTTCTGGAATATTAACTATTTTATTCTTTAAAAAGCTAGACTTCATTAAGTCACAATCCTTTATGGAAAAGCAGTACATTCTAATGACTTCTTGATCTCTCATTTTATTTGACTACACTACACTAAACAATGGGTTTATTCCGATCAAAAGTTTAAGATTAATTTTCCTGCAGTCAAGCAACTGCACGTTGGTTAAAAACTTCTGTCAGAGCTCTGCTAACATAATAGCTATTGGTTCTGTGTTCCTTTTGGTAAATTCTGTTTCTTTCTCACAAAACAGATTGATGCTTTCAGACTTGCATTTTCCCCCTTGTCAGTCTCCTGGCCTCTGTGTTTCATCTCTATTTCAGTGTAGAGCGATGTGCAGGGTAACTCTAATTTTCCCCACTTGGCTGTCTCTTTTCCTAGAGCCTCTCCATTTTCAGCTGCCCTGGGATTTCCCTTTACACCGCACCTGCCCTGACTCCGGACTCTACCCCGGCGTGCGCCAAACCCATAAATGTTTATAGGACTGTTTGCAGCAGACCGTGGGCACCAGCCACGAACACCTGTTGTTTCCTCACCTTTCTCCTGACCTCCAGTGCCCAACTCATGCTGGGCTCAGGCATTCCTTCCATCCAGAGGGTTCCTGGGGTTTGCATATCTGCATAACCATCTAATAATCAGTCTGCCAGTGGGTTTATTTCCAAATAAATACTGGACACTAAAGTGTGTTTCAGGCAACTCAGCTGAGCCTTTAGGCTAAAGAAGCATTTGCCTAAAAGTACCCTTTCTGTGAAATTCCAAGGCTTATTGGCAATCATAGCCCCTTAGATAATTTTTTTTTCCACTGTTCTTGTTTGTTCATTTTTATCGTCAGTAACCACTAAGGAAAAAGGAAGGTCTGATTAGGGAAAGATTGTATGTTTCCTCCAAGGAAGAATCTAGAATTTTCTTTAGGACCCTGATGTTCATTGCATTCACTGCTCCTACCCCCATGGACTGCCACTGCCACCACAACAGGACGGTAGTCTTGCTGGATCTAGGAGTTTCCTTGCTTAATTCTTCCTGGACTCAAGCATTCCCTTCATCGGATGGCTGTATGTGTCAGTAGCACTTGAGTTCAATAGACTCCAAAGGGCCCACATGGGAATGTAGCTGCTATTTGCAATACTGCTCTCACGGGAAAATGTGTACACATAATAAACCTGCAGCAACAGCAACATGTCTCCTTCCCTCTACCCCGACTCGGGCCCTACCCCGAACCCTATGGAAGGTACTAGATGTCCAGAAGCAAGAGGAAACAGCAGCTCATCTACTCACCACTCCTAACCACACTTGTCTTCTTTGTGGGTTTTGTTTTGTTTTGTTTTGTTTTGTTTTTTTGAGCAAGAGAGGGAGATTATGAGAGTAAGAGAGAGAGAGAGAAAGAGCACAGAGGTGGAGGGAGGGGCAGAGGGAGAAGGAGAGAAGGCATCTCTAGCAAGCTCCACACCCAGTGCAGAGTCTGACATGAGGGCTTGATCTCACGACCCTGAGATCATGACCTGAGCTGAAATCAAGAGTCAGATGCTGAACCAACTGAGCCACCCAGGCACCCCTATATTTGCAGAATTTTAAATATCTTGCTCAACGGAAGACTGGCAGATGCCCCTATCTGCATCCACTTTAAAGCTTCTGTGATACCACATTTCATATAATGGTGAAAATTTACATCCATCACTCACAAAATATTGAGAATGGAAAAAAGGAAAATACTAATGTTATTACAAGAATAGTTTTGACCTTATGGAGATCCTGAAAGGAACTCAAGGACCCATAGAAGTTCAGAGACCACACTTTAATGAGTACTCCTGACCCATGGTAAATCCCACCCAGCCCAGCCCTGAGACCCCATACCCCAATCTAACCCCAGAAGATCATCATGAGATAGGAGTTTGAAGAGTATTCATATAGTTGACCCTTGAACAACAGAGGGGTTAGGAACACTGGCCCCCTGTGCGATTGAAATTCCACATATAGCTTTTGGTTCCCCAAAAACCTAACTACTATAACTACTAATAGCTTTACTATTAAAGTCTTACTGATAACATGAACAGTCGAATAGCACATATTTTGCATGTTATATCTATTATATGCTATATTCTTACAGTAAAATAAGCTGGAGGAAAGAAAATCCTATTATGATTATCATAAGGAAGAGAAAATACATTTAGACTACTGGACTGTATTAACTGAAAAAAATGTGAACATGCGGATATGGCTTTAAATCCTCGTGTTTTCATTGAACCAGTGAGGATGCATTTAGCAACAAGTAGCTAAAAACCAACTAAAAGTGGCTTAAGGGATAAGAATATTCATTATGTGTCATAAGTCCTAAGAAGGATGGTGCTCGGATGGGCTGCTTCCGCACGTCTTCCCATATCTCATTCTGCCATCTTCATTATGTCACTTCTGCTCTTTGCTTTCTCCCTTAACATCTGTTTGATGACATCAAGTGTCCCCGTGAATCAAAGCCTCACACCAGGGCACCCAGAGGCAGGGAAAGTGCAAAGTGTTCTTTTAAAAACAAGAATAAGCTGGGACGCCTGGGTGGCTCAGTTGGTTAAGCCGCTGCCTTCGGCTCAGGTCATGATCCCAGCGTCCTGGGATCGAGTCCCACATTGGGCTCCTTGTTCTGTGGGGAGCCTGCTTCTCCCTCTGCCTCTGCCTGCCACTCTGCCTGTGCTCGCTCTCTCTCTCTCTCTCTCTGACAAATAAATAAATAAAATCTTTAAATAAATAAATAAATAAAATAAATAAAATAAAAACAAGAATAAGCTTTCCAGAAGCCTCACAGTGCATAGCCTCTCGTTTCATCGGCCAAAACTGTCTTTCATTCTCCTTCCTAAACCAATTCATTGGCAAGGGGAAGGACATCACCAGGACTGAATCAGACCAACTAAAAATCACCCCTGTGGCTGAAGAGGGACACTGCTCCCCACTGGTGAAAAATATTGGGGTTCACTTTGCAAAAGAAAGGAGAGAATAGCTACCAGTTGGGTGACAAATAGCTTCTTTCTGCCTTCTATCTAGCCGAGTTATCCTGGAGAGGTTACTGAACATTTCCCAGCCTCAGATTCCTTATCTCCTAAGTACAAATAATGTAGTACCCACCATCCAGGTTTTCGTGAGAATTAAATAGGACTGTTCATGAACAGCCACTTAGCACAGTGCCTGACACAAAATAAGTATCCAATAAATGTTAGCTATTAATGTGCCACTTAATTCTCAATAAATTTTCTAATTAGATATTCTTTCGGATATCTGAGCTGACCTTCCCTCCTCTTCCAGCAACTAATAGTGTCCTCTATAATAATCGATCACATGATTGAAAGGCCTTCTTCTTTATGGTTTAATCACCAAGCTGCTTCTTCCCTACTGTCCCTTTGCCATTTATCCAACTTAAAGAGAACAAAAATAGACCCAGTGCTAAATTAGCAGACTGACAAACACGGAGGATAATAGGAAAATTACTATATAATCCTGGCTATAACACAGCTTACTCCAACTGCAACATCCAAAGATAATATTTGCTTTTTCACAATAAACTACCATAGACTTGTATCTGGCCAATAGCACACGGTGACCCTCAAGTCTTGCTTTTGCTTTCTTCCTGACATGTATTATTTCCTTCTGGTTGATGTGGGCCAAGTGTTTTCATTCTGTGCCACACGCCACAAAAGACTTCTTCCTGAGAACTGCCTCAGATGCCTATGAAACAGGACATCGGAAAGAAAAATCTCTCAAATACAAGGTTTCTTCGGCTTGGTAGTGCACTATCTTTGCATTTACAGAGAACTCTCAGGAACGGTGGTATGTGTGCGTGTTCTAGGGCGGTTAGAAAAGGTATGACTAGACTGTCTTGCAGGAGATGAGTGAAATATACATAAGTCATCTGAGCCTTTCAGAGGCTGTGTGTGGCTCAGGTGTTTCGTGAGGATTTCTAAGCAATTCCTCAAGATCATTGTAATACAGTCCTCTTTGTAGACAAGGCTGCCCAGGACAAGAGAGTGAGTGCTGGCCTGGGAAGTGTCTGTGCAACCTCCAGCAATGTCTGCATCCTTCCTGAGCCCCAGCCTCCTCCCTCTCCGCCCTGAGCTCTGGAGCTCTGGTACTCCAAGCGGGGCTGATATTGCCTAACCATTACCTTCTGGGATGTGAAAATCCTTTCACAACACTGTGCTCATGCGGGGTCCACTCCAGTGAGGGACTTGGGTGCTCTCCAAACATGCACAGCAGCTCCTACCCTTGGCAGACAGCATGTGACCTGTGTCCCTGTGACACCCTTGCTTGATCCTTGGCTGTGTGGTCTGCTTTTGTGTAACAAGAGCAATGTCTGGGGTCTATTGAAGATGCGCTTCACCTATATGGAAGTGCAATAGTAAAAATCCATTAAAAAAAAAAAACGTGAAGTAGGGGCGCCTGGGTGGCTCTGCTGATTATTATTATTTTTTTTTTTTTTTTTTTACAGAGAAAGAGAGAGATTACAAGTAGGCAGAGAAGCAGGCAGAGAGAGAGGGGGAAGCAGGCTCCCTGCTGTGCAGAGAGCCTGATGTGGGGCTCGATCCCAGGACCCTGAGATCACGACCTGAGCCGAAGGCAGAGGCTTAACCCACTGAGCCACCCAGGCGCCCCGGCTCTGCTGATTATGATGGGACTCTTGATTTCAGCTCAGGTCGTGATCTCAGGGCTGTGAGGTTGAGCCCCACTTCGGCCCCCATGCTGAGCAAGGAGTCTGCCTGAGATTCTCTCCCTCTGCCCCTGCTCATGCTCGCGCGCTCACTCTCTCTCTAAAATAAACACATTAAAGAAATCTTTTTTTTTTTTAAGGTACTTTCTCTCTGCCTCTCAGAGACTCTCTCTGTCTCTGAAAAAACACTTTAAGAAAAGATCTCAGTGTTTTGATGATCAAATGGCATAGGGTGCCAGAGATGGCTTAGAAACCCTCTCACCACACACATTCTTCATTTTCCATGTAAGAAAACACTGCTGCAGCAGGCTGGAGACGGAGTAGGGCTGGAACGGGCACGGGGTCTGCTTGTCCCAGAGACAGAGGAATTTTCACTAAACCCTGCTACTTCTTCTAAATATACCACAGTGGCAATATCAGGGGGTAGGCACTCATCTAAACATAAAATACAAAAGTTATATTCATAAGGCTTTACACCTCTCACTTACAAGCAATGGACACCTCTTCTTTTTTAATTTTTTAAATTTTAATTCTAGTTCATTAACATTCAGTGTTCAATTAGCTTCAGGTGTGTAATATGGAGACGCAACCACACTTTACTTCTTCTTTCATTTGAGCTTCAGCACACAGGAAGCAGACACTTAGAGGTTAAGTGACTTGCCCGGGGTCACTCACCCAGTTGGTTAAGAGAGCCAGTGCTCACGGAGGCCAACTCCTCCAACCCTGGTCTTGTATGTTTCCTGGACTTAGCCCTGCCTTCCATCAAACAAGCTGATCCCAAGGAATGAAGCAGATCTTTCCACTGCCTCTGGCTGCTGAATGATCAACCTGAAAAGGACTGGTCCAATTGGCAATATTCTCCAAGCTATTCACCAGTTCTAATCTACTAATATTAACACTAGAATTAAGTTTACTTTTAGGAAACTCCTGAATAGGAAACCAACCAGAAACCAGATGTTCTGATTTTTTTTTTGAGGGGGGGGCCTCTAAAATGGCTCACTGCTACACACTTAACCATGTTAACGCACAATTATATCAATGGGCAGTTCACGTAGACACATTCCGAAATAAGCTAGCTCTTGATCCAAAGGTTTCTTTTTGTCACATAATATTGATAATTTCTTACATTTACAATGAGGAGCCGCAGCACAGCGGTCAAGCAGGAGGGCTCCAGGGGTCACGTCCCAGCTCAAATCATGCCTCTTTTACTAGCTCTGCAACCTTGTCACCATCTCCTCATTCACATCATAAAGATAAAATTGCAGTGCATACATCGTAAAGCTGTTAAGAGAATTCAATGTGGTAATACCTACAAAGAATGTAAATTGTACCGAGCACATGGTAAAGGCTCGGTATATGTCAGGTATGATCATTATTTATATAAATATATATATAAATATATTTTTATATATTTATATAATATATATAATATTTATATATAAAATATATAAATAAATATAAATACATATTATTTATATATAAAATTTATATAATTTATATAATATATATAAATAAATATAAATATATATTATCTATACATAAAATTTATATAATACATAATATATATATCCTCATTTTATAAACAAAAAAACAGAGACACAGGAAAGTTAGCAATTTTCCTAAAGCTACAATGTCTTAAAAGGCCTTCTGGGAATTTATTTGCTAAAAACTTACTAAAGGTTCATTGGTGTCAGGCTGAGAGCAAACATAAGAGTAGGGGAGACGAGAGGAGGAATCACAGGCTGGCTGGGTGGGCGGGGCTCTCTGAAGGGCCATGGAAGACCATCCCGAGTTAAAGGTTGCCAACTTCACACTTCCGCTACATTTAGTGAGTGACTAGTCTGTGCCACCTGCTTACCTCAAGTGGTTTGGCTTTCCCTCAAAGTGTGACAATGGCAGAAGAATCAGATCAAATAGAAAGAAAGACACATTTTAGGTCACATATTAAGACAGCCTCTGAGCAGAAAGGCCTGCTGTGTCTAGGTCTGTTCCATGTGACATAATAAATCTGTTTAAATTCCAGGAGTATCAGTTATGAGGACATAAATTCCTTTTCTTATGACGTCTGTAAGTCAGAAATACTCATGGCTGATACTGAGTTTAAAAAAAAAATCACGGAATGGGAGAAGATATTTGCAAATGACAGTACAGACAAAAGCCTGATATCCAGGATCTATAAAGAATTCCTCAAACTCAACACACACAAAACAGATAATCATATCCAAAAATGGGCAGAAGATATGAACAGACATTTCTCCAATGAAGACATACAAATGGCTCAGACACATGAAAAAATGTTCATCATCACTACCCATCAGGGAGATTCAAATTAAAACCACATTGAGATATCACATGACACCACTTAGAATGGCCAAAATTAGCAAGACAGGAAACAACATGTGTTGGAGGGGATGCGGAGAAAGGGGAACCCTCTTACACTGTTGGTGGGAATGCAAGTTGGTGCAGCCACTTTGGGAAACAGTGTGGAGATTCCTCAAGGAATTAAAAATAGAGCTTCCCTATGGCCCTGCAATTGCACTACTGGGTATTTACCCCAAAGATACAGATGTAGTGAAGAGAAGGGCCATCTGTACCCCAATGTTTATAGCAGCAATGGCCATGGTCGCCAAACTGTGGAAAGAACCAAGATGCCCTTCAACGGATGAATGGATAAGGAAGATGTGGTCCATATACACTATGGAGTATGATGCCTCCATCAGAAAGGATGAATACCCAACTTTTGTAGCAACATGGACGGGACTGGAAGAGATTATGCTGAGTGAAATAAGTCAAGCAGAGAGAGTCAATTATCATATGGTTTGACTTATTTGTGGAGCATAACAAATAGCATGGAGGAAAGGGGAGTTAGAGAGGAGAAGGGAGTTGGGGGAATTTGGAAGGGGAGGTGAACCATGAGAGACTATGGACTCTGAAAAACAATCTGAGGGGTTTGAAGGGGCGGGGGGTGGGAGGTTGGGGGAACCAGGTGGTGGGTATTGGAGAGGGTACGGATTGCATGGAGCACTGGGTGTGGTGCAAAAACAAGGAATACTGCTATGCTGAAAAAAAAAATCAACTAAATTATCTACGGTAATGGTGTCGTTTTAACATCCAGTCTATCTTGGATTAGTCGATAACTTGTTCAATGAGTCAAATCTGTCACTGGTTTATTTAAAACAATATCAAAGTACTCTAGAGGTTTCTAAACCCTTATTCTCAATTTCTGTTCTTGTCTCTTCACAGAGCAGTGAGAGTGTGTGGACTGGCACATATTACATTATCATAGCATTGCATAAATATAAGGACATTTATTGTCAACTTCATGAGAAATTCAAAAGTCGTCCCAGAATTAACCTGAAGGCTCTGTGCCATTTAAAAAAAGACCCAGATTTTTTATTATTATTATTATTATTATCCCATTTTGTCATCCAGAGGATACTGGTTTCTATCTTCAAGCTTGTAATCTCGTGGCCAGAAGCTTCCAGAGCCCCAGATATCACCTCCTCACTCAACATTCTCCAAAGCAGGAAGGGAAGAATGAGGGCAAATGGATTTTCTCCTCATGTGGCTCTCCTTCCCTCAGGAGTATCTTGTCTAGAAGTTCCCCTAAGGTTCCCCTAGCTCATCCAAAACTGTCCCTATACCAAATGTGCAAAGGAGGATGGGATGGCTATGACTCAGTGAGGCCAATGGAGAGCCAATCGATGCCTTGGGGTTTGACAACCACCTGTACAAAATCAGAGGCTTCAGCAATGAAACACAAGGAATGGACAGATGTTAGGCAAGAAAGGGAGAGTCTGCCACAGAAGTCTTAGCTTTTCCCAGACCACATAAGGCTTAAAACAGTCTACCCTCAGGGAAAATGTGGCATTCTGCAAGGATGATAAAGGATACACATTCGAATTTTTTAACATTATACACACTTTTTTTAAAAGATTTTATTTGAGAGAGAGAGAGAGAGAAAGCACAAACAGGGGGAGGGGCAGAGAGAGAAGCAGGCTCCCCACTGAGCAGAGAGCTTCATGGGGGGCTTGATCCCAGGACCCTGAGCTCATAACCTAAGTCAAAGGCAGATGCTCAACTGACTGAGACCCCCCCATGCATCCCAATATTATACAGACTTCTAATCCAAGAAACTTCTGGAATTCGGAAAGGATCAGAAGATGGATCTCCCATTCATGACCTCCTGAGCAGGGCTTTTAACCTCATAAGCCTCCTTTCCCTTGTTTGTAAAATGGGTTTATAAGAAGGCTTTCCTCAGGGGTATGTTCTGAGGATTTTAAAGTTAATAGAAAGCACTTAAAACTGGTCTTGGCATATGGCAAGCCATAAATAAATCCTACCTTATTATTATTGCTAAGTGGTTATGGGGACTAAGTCGGAGTTTCTACATAATCCAGGGTTAGAAAATCATGAGAGCTTGAGAATTTGGAGATACCTAGAGCAGCTTCTGGGACTCATTTCACAAATATGCACAAGGAAAGAATGGGCAGGTACAGAGAGATGCTGCAGGCCATGCAGGTGACTTCGGAAAGAAGGACGTTAAGGCACTCACTCTGAACCAACAGATAACCAGTGGACCCAGACCTGCCTCACGTCCAGCCAAACCCAAGCAGCTAGCGGTATCAACTCAGGGACCTTACACAATCTTGCTCACATTTGTCCCTGTAGGGGCTAGTTTGATGAAGCCAAGAGCCCTGGAGCTACAGAGCTGTATCCCTAGAGGTGGTGCTGAGGGTGTGATGCTGTGCTATCTGCTTGCCAAGGAGTGACTCCAGGAAGCGAGAGACTCGGGAATGACCCAGAGGACCTTTCCCAAACTGTTGACAGGAGCAGCTGGGAGTCACCATGGCCAGCACGGAGTCACCGCCTGCAACAGGACAGGGGCTGGGGGCCGCTGGCACGTGCTGTCACTGAGGGTCATGAGACACAAAAGGAGGTGCTGTCAATAGCAATTTCAAAAAGACAATGCTGGGGACTGCCAATGGAAGTGACATCCATGATTCAAAGCAGCAGACCCTAGGTGGGAACTGGAAGATCTCCTCGCTCAGAAGTTCTGACTCTCCTCGCCATCAGTGCAGGGGATCAAAGTGCTGGTCACTGAACAGCAAGCTGTAGAGGCAACAGCGTGGGCTCAGAGTCAAAAGACCTGGACTCGAGTTCCGAATTTTCCATTCTGTGACCTTGGGTAAGTCCCTTATTTGTCCAAGCTTCAGAGAATTTAATAAGCCAATATATATGTAAATGCTTTACAACAACAACAACAAAAATGCTTTATAGCATTAAAGAGTACCGGGAAAATAAAAAACACTGTTTTATTATTTTTTCAGTATATTCCTCAATGAATAGTAAGATCTGCACAATGGAGCCTAGAGGGGAGATAGCCCCAGAACGTCTGAGTAGGGGCCCAAGTCAGCTCTGGAGTCCCCCAACAGCAACCTTAGTTGCAAAACTGAGGTTTGGAGAATGAGAGACTCATTAATGTATTGGATCAGAATCAAATCTGTGATCTCAACTCGGGCCTCTGCAAAGACATGGTACAACTTTTCAGTTGTTTTAATGTACTTGAAATCCCACTTTGTGTCAAATGAAAAACCACCTGAACGTTTCCTGAAGAGGGTTTTTTAGGGAAAATTTAACCATCACACTTGGTTAATCATCACACTTGATTGAACTTCCATCAGTGCAGCCCCTTCCAAAGTTCCTTGAGAAAACCAGAAGGCAGCGACATTTCAGCAGCTAGGAGAGAAGGACACATTACAAGCAGGGATCACAGCTGCTGAGTTGTCAGGACGTCCTTCGGCTGGGTGCAGACGAGTGCTCTCCACCCCTGCCCCTGTCCCACGGATTCCCTGCGCACATCAGGGCGGTGGCACCACCTCCTTGCCTCCCTTGCCTTGGGCACCATCTTCTGTTTTGGGAACTACTGCTCTTCGGACAGACGCCATCTGCCTATCCACTCTGAGTTTCCACGGCACTGAAGTGTGGGATTCAAAACTATTCAATCTACTGTCAACAAAGTCTTCTTTAAAAAAAAAAAAAAAAAAAGATTTAAGTAGGGGAGAAGTCAAGAAGTAAAGGAATCCAAACACTATCTAAAATCAAACAGAGAAACAGCATTCTTTTGGTCTTGTTTTTTAAATAGAGCTTTCCATCCCCCATGTGTTTATTCTATAATTAGAAAGTATGTTGTAGAAAGGGTGTTATGATCACCCTCTAAAAATCTTGTTTTTGTAACACTGAATTTACCATATGATATTAATTTGGGGAAAGAAAAACACAGGAAAGCAGCCACAGCACAAAGAGTTCGCAATGCAGTGCTATGGAGTTTCAGAGTCAAAAGGAATAGCTAAAAAAAATAATAATGTCTATTAGTGTTTTCAGGCATGAAAGTGATGAAATTGTCTAATTTGAGTCCACATTGACTCTTGCCTAAACTATGGCAAGAGACTGAATTGATTATCCTGCTTCCCAATTTTTCCCTCCTCTGATTCATTCTCCAGAAATCATTGTCCTGAATCCCAAGTCTGATCATGCCCTCGCTCTGGTCAGAACCATTTAGTAGACCCTTATCACCTACAGAACTGAAGACTGCCTCAAATCTGGTATCGCACAGTCCCTCTAGAGTCATTCTCTACAGAAGTGGTACTGCGCCCGGGGGCGGGGGGTGTCTGAAAATGCTGGGGCATTCTCTCCAGGGATGGAGCTGACATTACCGGCTTTAGAGGCTGGTCCTAGGAATACACACTCCCTGAGGTGACAAAGAACCATGTACCCCAAAATACTAATGGCAAACCCATTGAAAAGCTCAGCACCTACCTTTTTAAGATTTCCTATTAATTTTCTGCTCCTTCCTCTGTCATATCCAACACTCTGACCCCCTTCCCTAGTCCCACTTCCAACCTCAATGGCTGTGCTCAGACAAGTCTGAAATGTCCTTCCCAGTTCGCCCATCTTTACTACCCCCAACCCTTCAAAACCCAGAATAAACCATTTCTATTGTCCAAACAGCATTAACTTCTCGCACTTCTGTGCTCCTTAATCACTCTGCTTATACCTCTGCTTTAACACTCATATTCTTCCTTTAATTAGTGCTGTTTTCATTACTCTTATCTCTACTACCAAATCATACATTCTTTGAGGACAGGAATTGCCTTATTTATATATATTTTTTATTTATTTAGTTGACAGACAGAGACCACAAGTAGGCAGAGAGAGAGAGGAGGAAGCAGGCTCCCCACCGAGCAGAGAGCCTGATGCAGGTCTCGATCCCAGGACCCTGAGATCATGACCTGAGCTGAAGGCATAGGCTTTAACCCACTGAGCCACCCAGGTACCCCGCCTTATTTATTTTTATACACCTTTAACACTGAGCACTCACTTAGTGCCTGGTGCTTGGTAGATGTGTTGAATTTAATTGAATTAAACTCATTCTTTTTAAATACTTTTTCTATCAAATATATGTGGAAACATTCTAAATTTTTGTTAAACTACTAGCGGATTTAATATGTAAAGTTTTACTTTATTATATTAGTTCTTCATGGGCAAAACTCTGAATAAATTGCAAAAATGGTTGGCTTCCTGCCCCTGTAACTTAGACAGGGTTAAATCCTTTCAAAAGAAATAGGAGTTAGTCTTCCAAAAGTCACAAGGAAAAGGAAAATGTAATTTTTTGGTGTTACCCAGTGAGATCTTTGTGTACACATAGCTCCCCAAATGACTAAACTTTACAAATTTCACTTGACTTTAATTCAACTTTAAAAAAAAATTTTCTTTTAAGTCACCTTTGGACTGGGATGAAACGTGGAAAATTCCAACTCAAAATAAAAATTTTTTTCCCCCTATGAAGCTGTGAGCAAATGAAAACAAGGTTTGGTGGGAGCCTTTTACCACCTCTACCATAGGACGGGTCACTGCCAGCGCCATACCTGTTGATGAGACATTTGGCAAAAGGCCTGTTGCAGAAATACAGTCTGTGACTTTATTTTGCTGGAGATTTCATCCGTGAAGATTTTCTTTTCCAGTTACAAAGTTCTCCCAAGAGGGACATAGCTGCTTTTTGGAAACCTGTGAAGTGTTGGCAAGTCTTGCCCTGTTTACCATGGAAACTTGTACTTGGATAGAATTACAGTGTATGACCTGGTACAAGCACAGACGGATGTTTGATGCCTGCTGTTTTCTCTTCGTGTTGATTTGGAAATTTTAAATCATGGGACCAGATCCAATAACTTTGATCCTTCCAGTTCATTTGTTCATCATGGCATATGGTCATACCTGCGCAGACTTGAAAATACACTGGCAGATGACAGAACATATGTTACAATTAAACTTTATGGGTTTGGTTCTGATTAATCTGCATAGGGTTGTCTGAAAAGGGAGTAGACTATCGGTAAGCACGGATGATTTAATGTCTGCTTATCTGTTGTTTTTTCTTTAGGAGTTCGAAAATATCATATGGCTTGGAAATTGTACTGACGAGTTATTTTTTTTTTTTTAAATAAGAAAGAAAAAAAGTAACTAAACCCGCCTGCAAGCAGATATTATCTCTTTCCTCTAAATAACTGTTTAAAGCATCTGGCCCAGGATTGTGTAAGAGGTTTGTTTTCATGTCTGTGGGAAACAGTTAGCAGTCTCGCACAGGACCTCTTTGCTTCTTGCCTGGATTGTGACAATAGTTTCTAACTTGATCCCAGACCACAGTTCTCACACCCAACCCTCAATCCATTTGCCACAGTCTTACCGGCACTGTCATTCAAAAAACAGAGCGGATCACCCCGACCCAATGGTTAAAACCCTTTAAACAATTTAGGAGAGCTTTCAGCAGAAAGTGCCAAATTAGCATGGCATGCAACATCCTATCCTAACCTTTCCTCTCACCTCACACGACCCTCCTCTGGACCAGTTGTCACTTGCCCAGGTGTCACCCAGTGGTGCCTCTCTGCCTCTGAACCAGCTGCTCCCACGCACACGATGTCATCTCTGAATTCCCGGCCTTTGCTTGACTTGACTCTACTCGCCTTTCACCCCACAGGCCGTTTTCTCTAGAAACCAACTGAAATTTTCTCCTCTAGAAAAGGTGACCTCCGTAAGCATTCCAGGAGTACTGTGCATATCTGTAGGATGGCAGCTGTCACAGTACCACGTGGAAGTAGACTCATGGGGATTCCAAAAGACCTAACAACATTTTATCCAGAGCCTAACAAATATCCCAGTACGTGGAAAGTACTCAATAAAAACTGATCATATTACGATTGAACGAAAGGATGAAGGAAGGAAGAAAAGTTCACATTTATACTTGCTCGTCCAGTTACACTTTAGGACACTGAGAATTCTTGATTTTTCCATTTTGAAAGGATCCCAATGATGGGGAATTATTTTTTTTTCCCTTTCTACCATTTTGAGAAAACAAAGTAGATTTAAGAACCAAGCTGAACTAAAAGAAAAGGTACACAAGGGAAGAACTGAAGACTGCTCTTTTCACGGTCAGCACAGCCACGGCTCACGGTCCCAGAAGAACCTGAAACACGCAGCGGCTCTAAAGTAGCAGTTGCTGACAATCGGACCAGTGCGTTTGCTCCTCGTCCACCTGCCAGCTCCCACAGGCTCAGAGAAGGTCTTCCCCTCATTGCTTTCCAAGGAACACCATTAAGTATGCTCTGATGGGAGATGAAGAAGAACTGCATTCAGCAGTCCAGTAAGATTGACAGCAAGGCCTGAACCGATACAGATGCTGCCAGCAGCGGCAACACCGCAGAGAATTCCTATCTAATGTATGACATGGAAGGTCCTCCGCGGTTCCTTGTGTTATACCCTAGGAAGCCAAGTACAAATTGTGCAAAGTGAGGAAAGTCTTTTAGGGCATGAAACGAGTCCCTCATCTGCTGACCCAGGATGATGCTTCACAAGGTCAATGAAACCACTCGGGTTGATTTGGACACTGGCAAAATTACTGATTTCATCAAGTTTGACACTGGTGCCCTGTGTAGAGCGATGAGAGCTGCCAACACGGAAAGAATCACTACAGTGATCGGCAATGAGGGATCTGGTTCTTTTTTTAAGATTTTTTTTTATTTCTTTGACAGACAGAGACCACAAGTAGGCAGAGAGGCAGGCAGGGAGAGAGGAGGAAGCAGGCTCCCCGCCAGGCAGAGAGCCTGATATGGGGCTTGATCCCAGGACCCTGGGATCATGACCTGAGCCGAAGGCAGAGGCTTTAACCCACTGAGCCACCCAGGCGCCCCTGGTTCTTTTTTTGTTTTAAAACAACAACATGGGGCCCCTGGGTGGCTCAGTGGGTTAAAGCCTCTGCCTTCGGCTCAGGTCATGATCTCAGGATCCTGGGATCAAGCCCCGCGTCGGGGCTTCCCCCCTCTCTGCCTGCCTCTCTGTCTGCTTGTGATCTCTCTCTCTATGTCAAATAAATACATAAAATCTTTAAAAAAGAGATATTAAAAACAACAACATTTATTAACTTATTTTAGAGAGAGAGAGAGAGAGTGCGTGAGCAGAGAGGGGGGAAAGGGAGAGAGAGAATCTCAAGCAGACTACTGCTGAACATGGAGCCTGATGCGGGGCTCAATTTTAGAACCCTGAGATCATGACCTGAGCCAAAATCAAGAGTTGGCCACTTGACCGAATGAGCCACACAGGCGCCCCCATCCTGGTTCTTTTGATGTGGTTCATATGAAAGATGCCATGACAGCTTTGCCTCTCAGCTCTCCAACATTCTGATTATTGGCAAAGGCAACAAACCAAGGATCTCTTCCCTGAGGAAAAGGGATCCACCTCACATTGCTGAAGGAGAGACAAGAGACTGGCAGCCAAACAGAACAGTAGGTGAAATGATCTCTAGGTGATGTGAACTGAAAGGTCTTTGTACTTAATTAAAGATAATACGGCACAAATAGACCCATAAATACAGAACAAACGGATGGCTACCAAAGAAGAGGTGTTGGGGGAGGGGAGTGGGCAAAATGAGTGAAAGAAAGTGAAAGCTACAGGCTTCCGGTATGGAATAAGTCATGGGGATGAAAGGCACAGCATAGGGAATACAGTCAATGGTATTTTAATAGTGTTGTATGTGTGACAGATGATAGCTACACTTATGAGCACAGTGTAACATACAGCCTTGCTGAATCACTCTGTTACACACCTGAAACGAATGTAACATTGTGTGTCAACTACATTTCCATTTTTTTAAAAAGATAGCATGGCATGATTAAAAAGAAACAAAGAATTGAAGAATGGCACAAACCATTTAACAACAGAGTATTGATGATTTATACAATCATCATCCAAATGATTTTGTGACCTTTGCTCCTTGTACATTACATTGACCAAAGCAGAACATCTAATATAAAAATGCCAACCTTGGTTTGGAACCAATAAGTTGCCTCCATTTATCCCAAAGATATTGGTATTTTTTCAGGATAAAATCATTTTAAATTCACTTGAATACAAAAGGAATTAACATAAAATTCTTTAGCAGTTTTGGGAAAAAAGTATGTTATTAATTTGAACCAGTAATAGGGTTTACACCTCCTTCTCATATTTAAAACAATCTGCTTCCAGGATTTGTGACTTTTCCACTTGTTTTCTTTTATTCCTACATATGTGCTGACAGTTCAAAGAACCCAGTCTTTAGTTCTAGTGCCATTAAATCCAGCTCCAGTCCAGAACTCACACTTTGTAACTTTGTAACTTCTTCCAGCCAGGCATCAAGGAATAAAAAGCAGTGTTTAAAATCAGTCTTCAATGTAGGGGGGAAAAATCTAGAGTGTGATACGAAGTACAGCAGACATTCTAGCCCCCAGACTACATCTCTCCCCACCTCCTGCCCTCACTGGTCAATGTCTGACACCACTTTAACAAACAGAAACACCAATTAAGAGAGAATAGCCTTAAGATGTTGAAGAGATTACCTGCTAACTTAAATTCATATTACCGACTATGTTTCCCTTTTGCCTTCTTTGCTGGGAAGCTCAGAGCCCAATTTATTATCCAGGTGTAATACAATGGTTCTATCCTCTGCTTCAGTTAGATGCATCATTCCTTCTACTATATTTTATGGACTACACGTTTGTGTCCCTCCCCCAAACTCATATTTTAAAACTCTAACGCCCCCAGTGTAGTTATATTTGGAGTTGGGAACCTCTGAAGAAATAATTAAAGTCAAGGCAGGTCATTAGGGTGGGGCCCTGAGCTAATGGGATTAGTGTCCTTACAGGAGAGTCACCAGAGGGCTAGCCTGCTCTCTTTTCTTTCCCCCTTCCCTCCTCCCCTCCCTCCCTGCACACACACTAAGGAAAGGCCATGTGAGGACACAGCAAGGAGGCACCCAAAAAGAGAGCTCTCACCAGAAACCAAACAAGCTTGATCACGGACCTTTAGCTTCCAGAACTCTGAGAAAATACATTTCTGTTGTTTAAGCCATCCAACCTACACTATTTTGTCATGGCAGCCCTGCTTACACAGAGGATTCCCTCCTTATTGGACTCTTGACTGCTTGCCCAGCAACTAGTCCCTAAGATCTGCTTGCTGTAAACTCCGCTGTGCAGCATCTCCCATCGTCCAGCCCCAGTCTCAAAATTTTGAAAAATTATTCCATACACTTAATGAACTTAAAACACATAACAACAGCACAATAATTTGGGGGCTACACTCAACCTTTACTTATAACTTTATATTCAACCTTGTCTATTGCTTTTTAAAGGGTACCCTCTGTAATTTCATAAAAACTGGAGCACCTGGGTGGCTCAGTCAGTTAAGCACCCAACTCTTGGTTTTGGTTCAGGTCATGATCTCGCAATCATGAGACTGAGCCCCACATCAGGCTCTATGCTCAGTACAGAGTCTGTTTCAGATTCTCTCTCCCTCTTGCATTCTCTCTCTCAAATAAATAAATAAAATCCTTTTTAAAAAAAAAAGGCAATGACAACTTTTTTCCTTCTTATATTTAATGTCCAGTTCTATAATTGCTGTTTCTATAAAACTGTCAAAATTGACAAGTGTGGTGCTATAGCTTGATTTCATGGGACAGTGTATCCTTATCAAACACTGAAAAACAAAACCACTTCTACCTCATTTGCTTTGTTTTCATGTTTTTCTCTTTTTTCTAATCTGTAATATCATCCACAATCCAGCCCCACCGCTCCATACTCAGGCCTGTCCCTCCTACCATGGTCAGCAAATAAGTTCAGTATTGCCCATTTTTTGCTGTCAGTTTAGTTTATACAAACTCTTTTCTTCTCATAAGACATACTCCAGATAGCTATCTTATAAGACTTCCAAACTGTAAGATCTTCTAGGAGAAATACAGATGCTTAGAGCTACAGAAAGACTAGTATTGTTCAAAGAATACTTTTTGTATCAAGGAAAAAAAATCACTGATTAAGATAACAAGAGTTTCTGAGTGCCTCAGTGAGTTAAGCATCTGACTCTTGATTTCGGCTCAGGTCATAATATCAGGGTCATGGAATTGAGCCCAGTGTTGAGCTCCAGACTCAGCAGGAAGCCTGCTTGAGATTTTCTCTCACTGTCTGTCCCTTCCCCTGCTCAGGCTCTCACTCTCTGAAATAAATAAATAACTCTTAACAAAACAAGAATTTCCAATGCAGCTCACATGCCTTAAAACTGCCTATAAGCTATGTACAGAAGAATGAAACTCGACCATTCTCTTACACCATACACAAAGATAAACTCAAAATGGATAAAAGACCTCAACGTGAGGCAGGAATCTATCAAATCCTAGAGGAGAACATAGGCAGTAACCTTTTTGACATCGGCCACAGCAACTTCTTTCAAGATAGGTCTCCAAAGGCAAAGGAAACAAAAGCAAAAATGAACTTTTGGGACTTCATCAAGATCAAAACTTCTATACAGCAAAGAAAACAGTCAACAAAACAAAGAGGCAACCCACGGAATGGGAGAAGATATTCGCAAATGACACTACAGACAAAGGGCTGATATCCAAGATCTATAAAAAACTCCTCAAACTCCAAACCATAAGGGACTCTTGATCTCACAAAACAAACTGAGGGTTGCCAGGGGAAGGGGGTTAGGGAGAGGGATGGTGAGTGCTGTGAATTGTGTAAACCTGGCAATTCACAGACCTGTACCCCTGGGGCTAATAATACATTATATGTTAATAAAAAATAAAAAAATTTTAAAAAAAAGAACTCCTCAAACTCAACACACACAAAACAGATAATCATGTCAAAAAAAATGGGCAGAAGACACAAACTGACACTTCTCCAAAGAAGACATACAAATGGCTAACAGACACATGAAAAATGTTCATCATCATTAGCCATCAGGGAGATTCAAATCAAAACCACATTGAGATACCACCTTACACCAGTTAGAATGGCCAGATTCAACAAGACAGTAAACAAAAAGTGTTAGAGAGGATGTGGAGAAAGGGGAACCCTCTTACACTGTTGGTGGGAATGCAAGTTGGTGCAGCCACTCTGGAAAACAGTGTGGAGATTCCTTAAGAAATTAAAAATAGAGGGCCAGCTGTGCGGCTCAGTGGGTTAAAGCCTCTGCCTTCGGCTCAGGTCATGATCCCAGGGTCCTGGGATTGAGCCCCACATCAGGCTCTCCACTCAGCGGGGAGCCTGCTTCCTCCTCTCTCTCTGCCTGCCTCTCTGCCTATGTGATCTCTGTCAGATAAATAAATAAAATCTTAAAAAACAAAAAGAAATTAAAAATACAGCTACTCTATGACCTTGCAATTGTACTACTGGGTATTAAACCCCAAAGATACAGATGTATTGAAAAGAAGGGCCATCTGTACCCCAATGTTTATAGCTCCAATGGCCACAGTCGCCAAACTGTGGAAAGAGCCAAGATGCCCTTCAATAGACGAATGGATAAAGAAGATGTGGTCCATACATACTGTGGAGTATTATGCCTCCATCAGAAAGGACGAATACCTAACTTTTCTATCAATGTGGATGGGACTGGAAGAGATTATGCTCAGTGAAATAAATCAAGCAAATAGAGTCAATTATATGGTTTCACTTACTTGTGGAGCATAAGGAAAAACATAGAGGACATTGGGAGATGGAGAGGAGAAGTGAGTTAGGGGGAATTGAAGGGGGAGACAAACCATGAGAGACTGTGGATTCTGAGAAACAAACTGAGGATTTTGGAAGGGAGGGGGTGAGGGGTTGGGTGAGCCTGGTGGTGGGCATTTTGGAGGGTACGTATTGCTGGGAGCACTGGGTGTGGTACATAAACAATGAATCTTGGAACACTGAAAAAAAATAAAAATTACAATATTAAAAAAAAGCTGTCTATAAAAATTATGTGAGCCAAAATATTCTGAATTTGCCTTTAATGAAATATTATATAGCTGAAAATACTTGAGATAAATCTATTATGACTTTTTTTTTAGATATAGAAGTAAAGAAATGACACATTTATTTTTTCAAAACTGTATTTAGTCATTTTGACAAAAACAACTAAAAAGTGGATGAATCTTGTAGATTCCTATGTGGACAGACTTCAGTGAGATACATTAGTAAAACAGGAAAAATAATAAACTGAAGTTAAGGGGCGCCTGGGTGGCTCAGTGGGTTAAGCCTCTGCCTTCAGCTCGGGTCATGATCTCAGGGTCCTGGGATCGAGCCCCACATCGGGCTCTCTGTTCAGCGGGGAGCCTGCTTCCTCCTCTCTCTCTGCCTGCTTCTCTGACTACTTGTGATCTCTCCCTCTGTTAAATAAATAAAATCTTTAAAAAATAAATAAATAAATAAATAAATAAATAAATAAACTGAAGTTAAATGTGATTTGAAAGTACTTTATAAGCAACTAAGAAAAATTCTTAAAGAGCTCCTATCAAAATTAGCCTCTTGGACATTTAGAAATTAAATAAAGTTAAATGATGACTCAAGATGCAACAGTGTCCAAATATACAATGACCATTTCCATTTAGCTGTAAAGCATGAGTTCAAGTGTGCTTCTATACATGGTTCTGGAAAAGACCCTTGGTCAGGAAAGTGAGTACCAGTTCTCACTTCTTTGAAAATTAAAGTACTTAGTGTTTCCTAGAAATGCCCCAAAAGAGCTTAGCAGGCCTGACATTCAAGGTGTTTCATGGTATCCCCGATATATGACTTTTCCAGTTTTCTATTCCCAGTCCTATCATAGACTCTATTCTCAAGTCAAATCAAATTCCTCCTTGACCATACTATCAAATGTTTTCCACCCCGCCCATGCTCTATTCTTTTACTATCCCCTTGTCTCTTAGAATGAAAGCCTCATGAGAGCAAAGATTTTCCTTGTTTTGTGCTGTATCCCCAAAGTCTAGGACAGTATTTGTCACAAAGGGAGTACTCTGTAAATATTAAAGGAATGAGGGGGACCTGAGTGGCTTAGTCAGTTAAGCATCTGCCTTCAGCTCTGGTCATGATCCCAGGACTGCATGGGGCTCCCTGCTCAGCAGGGAGCCTGCCTCTCCCTCTCCCACTCCCCCTGCTTGTATTTCCTCTCTTGCTGTGTCTCTCTCAAATAAATAAATAAAATCTTTTTTAAAAATATTAAAGGAATGAATGAATAAATGAGTGAAATCGTTCCCATAAACATCAGTTTCACTGTGTATTTGTGCCTTGGCATATAGTTTCCTCCATCCTGAAGGCTGATATTCTCCTTCTATACATCTTCATGGTCCAACTGAAATTTTATAGCATCTAGGCCCACGTGAGAGTTGCCAATGCACACACTTCAGCCCTCTCCATGGAGTGGAAGAAAGTTATGGGATCAGCCTTCAAAATTTTCTTGTCACATACACAGACAACACAAGCGTGCACACATAACCTGCATGCATGAGCACACACGCGCGCGCACACACACACAGTATCACTCAGAATTTATTCCATTAATGAATAGTGCTATTGCATGAGGTGCCATGCAAGTTCTAAATGTGATTTCACCTTAGCTAGAAATTAACCAGAAGAGTAGACCTATCATTGGATTCGTGCTATGGAATGGCAAGAGAAACGTATCAATTACTGGTGTTTGATCCACATAGAAACAGCCAGAACGGCAAACTCTGATGCCAATCACCACGATTAGTTAATAAACTTGGATTTAATTTTGTCATGTTAAGCTCAGTTGTCCCTTGTCTGGCTCCTGGGACATAGCCAGGCCTCCCTATGGCATTCTGATAGGAGTTGGGGAAAAGAGATGGAAAAAAGATAAAACAGAACCTCCTCAAACCTACATAAATCTGAAAGAGCCTCCTGTCCCTGGGCTTATGTCAGGGTGACCTCTCTGCTGCCCTAGTTGGGGAATCTGACATGAGTGGGTTAGAGATTTATGAAGGCAGGAGAGGTGCTTTTGTTCATCCCTTGAACTGATAGGGGTTACTTAGTACCAAGCCAGTCACATCCTCATGTTTTCAACCGCCAAATTCCACTTTCTTGTCCCTCTCCTTGCACACACTCAGTCTCGACCAGCCAATTCAGTAGTTTAAGTTCTTTCCAATACACTTTAATAAGAATTCTCATGACATGTGATGACAGTGAGTCCTCTGACCATAAAAAATAACAGCGTTTAATCTCATGCTTTTTTTCTCTGCATTACTCTTATGCTCACTCTTGGCCTTGAAACACAGAAGTATGCCCTTTTTATTTCAACTTGCTCTTTAATATCTCTTGCTGGACCTAGAAGTGAACGAAATCATTGGATGATAGTACAGCTGGTGTCTTTATTTTGTTTCTTTGACCAGTGTGAATGGGGGGCTACAAACTGGCCAGTGATTTCCAAGGTTGATTTTTTCATACTTAGGTTGTAAATAAAATTCTTAAAACTAAATTAATATGGTCTTACCTTTAAATTTTTGAAATAAATACTGGGCAATAGCATTTCTTGACACAAAACATAGCAAAATTTGCTGTGTCTCCTAATAGGCTGGGAACTATTGTTTTCAGAAAAAGACCTAGTCCATTTCATGAATATAGTCCACTTACAAAGTTTAGATCAAGGTTTTTGGGTTTTTTTGTTTTTTTTTTTTAGGATTTTACTTATTTATTTGAGAAAGAGCATGAGCATAGGGAGGGGCAGAGGGAGAGGGAAATAGACTCTGAAGCAGAGCCCTATGTGGGGCTCAATCCCATGACCTGAGCTGAAACTGAGTTGGGTGATTAATCAACTGAGCCACGCACATGCCCCAAAGTTTAGATGTTTTGTGATGGTAATAAATTAATTCATATTTGGGTACCTGCGCGGTTCAGTCAGTTAAACATCTGCCTTCAGCTCAGGTCATGGATCCCAGGGTCCTGGGATCAAGTCCCGTGTTGGGCTATATGCTCAGCTGGGAGTCTGCTTCTCCCTCTGCCTCTCCACCACCTCCTTGTTAGTGAGCTTATGTTAGCTCGCTCCCCACCCCCCATCTTGCAAAAATAAATAAATAAAATCTTTAAAAAAAAAAAAAAAACTCGGGACTCCTGGGTAGCTCAGTGGGTTGGGCCTCTAGGCCTTCGTCTCAGGTCATGATCTCAGGATCCTGGGATCGAGCCCCACATCGGGCTCTCTGCTCGTTGGGGAGCCTGCTTCCTCCTCTCCTCTCTCTGCCTGCCTCTCTGCCTACTTGCGATCTTCTGTCAAATAAATAAATAAAATATTAAAAAAATAAAAATTAAAAAATAAACTCATATTTGCTACTTGCAAACTCTTTGAAATTTAAAATATTCACCCTTCTTTGAGCCCTTAAAATTAGAATCCTGATGTGTGGGAAGGTCACACAGACAACTGTTAGGAAGTGCACCAACCACTACCTCCAGGTAGGCTTTGCCAACATTAGAAAACAGCGCAAGAGTCATCCCACAGGTCCAAATAGAGAGATGCATGTTCGCGGACACTAACCCAGCCCATTGATGCTTGTGAGAGTCAGACGTGAGTTATGGCTTGCTCATAAGACCATCTTTAAACATAATATGAAACACTCTACACAAATTGGAGCATAAATCAGAAACAAGAGGAAGCCGTAAGGAAAGGTTAATCATGCAGCCTCAATCCCAACGGCAGGTGCAAAGAGCTAGAAAGTATTTTTTTCAGTACCAGTGCATGTAACACAAGTAACACTAATACTGATTCACTTAATAATATTTAGACCTTATTACTCAGTATTTGTTTAATACCTATTATGTGCCAAGAACTGCTTAAAGTCCCTTAACACATCAGTCATAGAAAACTCACAGCAGGGACAAATGCATGGCTCAGTCAATTTAGCATCTGCCTTTGGCACAGGTCATGATCCCAGGCTCCTGGGATCCAGCCTTGTGGGCTCCCTGCTCAGCGGGGAGCCTGCTTCCCCCTCTCCCTCTGCTGCTTCCCCTGCTCATGCTCTCTCTCTCTCTCTCTCTCAAATACATGAATAAAATATTTTTAAAAAAGAAAAAAGGAACCTCACGGAAGGTCGTGGGTGGTAGGCTACTATTACTGTTTTTAGTTAAACATCATGCACATGAAGAAACAGACACCCATAGAATAGGCTACTTGCCCCAAATCACACAAACAGTGAGGGGCTAAGCGGTGGAGCCAGGATTCAAAGCCAGGGATTAACGGCTCCAAGATCCACACTGTTAACACTATTAACCACTATACTGCCTGCCTAAGGTACAAACCAGGTCTACAAACTCTACTGAAAGATATCTTGAAGTCACAGAACGTTCGAGAAGCACCACACAAGGAGGAGGAAAATGATCCCAATCCAGGGTGTTGTGTTGCTGCAAACTTCAAAGGGGCAACGGACGAGTCTGATCAGTACAGGCAGCTGTTGCCACGACAGGTAGAACACCTGCATGATCACTAAAGGAGATATTCAACGACAGCCTAAATAGGAAGCCACTAAAAGCCATCCAGAAAAAAACTGTGCATTTGTTATGAAAAAATCAAATTCCTAAGAAATGTGACAAACACTGCAGTGTGAATTTTCCTCAGTTATATTCAAGGGGGAGTTGGATATACCCTTCTTGGCATATCAGCTACAAAGAGGGACGCAAGAAAGGAAATGAAAAATATCAGTTATGTCAACGAGGCACCACTGAACTAACGTCACAACATCATGAAGGACTGGCGGTGTTTTTAGAAACATGACAACTCCTTCAAAGTTACTCATTTCTTAAGCTTAATGGACGATAGGAGCGCCCGGGTGGGTCAGTCAGTCGAGGGTCCCAATCTGGATTTTGGTTCATGGTCATGATCTCAGGGGTCATGGGATTGAACCCCGAGTCGGGCTCCTTGCTCAGCCAGGAGTCTGCTGGAGATTCTCTCTCTCTCTCCCTCTGCCTCTGCCCCTCCCTCCCTGCTTGCTCTATGAATGAATGAATGAATGAATGAATGAATCTTTTAAAAAAAATTAATGGACTACATCCATGACCAGCACAAAAACTCCTTCAGACAATGTGAGGAGCTATAATCAGTGAGAAGAGATTAGAGCTCCATTGCTAATTAGTCGTTTTCTTTGTGGTTTTGTTTACTAACATCATCACTTCCTGTCTATTCCTCTTTCTTCTCATGCATTACCATACGTGCTAATGACACAAGGTTTTTAGAAGACAGGCACCCCGCCTGAATCAGGTATGCCTAGATGAGGTAGTTAGACCTACTTGGATTGGTGAATCCTACCATGCGTTAGCATCGACATGGGAGAAACAACCAAAATTTCAGAAATGACCTCAAGGAGCCAGTTTTAGGGGATCATGACTTAAAAACCAATGCTTGAAGCCTAATGCAGACTCAAAATTATGGATATTATTTTTTTTAAAGATTTTATTTATTTACTTGACAGACAGAGATCACAAGTAGGCAGAGAGGCAGGCAGAAAGAGAGGAGGAAGCAGGCTTCCCGCTGAGCAGAGAGCCCCATGTGGGGCTCGATCCCAGGACCCTGGGATCATGACCTGAGCCGAAGGCAGAGGCTTTAACCCACTGAGCCACCCAGGTGCCCCAAAATTATGGATATTATTAAATAATTAAGTTCAACTATTTCAGCAACAGGAAATGCCACAGCCATCATTATAGTTCACACTGAAAATAACAACACCCAAATGTCCATGTTAGCATCCAAGATTATAAATGAAAGGGATTGCCGGCTTTATGAGATATAGTCAGATGGTACAGTCAATGGAATGATCACATAAAATACAGCATTTCTCATCTATTCAATTCTTAGGAAATCAAATGAACAAACACAGAGCCTTAACTAAAAATCCTGTTTTGTAGGAATGCCTGGGTAGATCATTCAGTTAAGTAGTCTGCCTTCGGCTCAGGCTGTAATTTCAAGGTCCTGAGATTGAGTCCCACACCAGGACCCTTGCTCAGAGGGTGAGCCTGCCTCTCCCAATGCCAGTAGCTCCCCTTGTACTCTCTCTCTCTGGCAAATAAATAAAATCTTTTTAAATAAATAAATGAATACCCTATTTTGTATATAAGATCTACAAATAGTTCACTAATATTGACTTACTTTTATACAGGAAAATACAAAATCAAAAATTAAATTAAACCTCCAAATGGAAAGTAAATGTGATAAACATATATAATCATCTAGAACCAATATTAAGACACTTGAAGATAAGCAGAACATGTAACCATAACCTCAAATAACACCTTTGTTAAACGGCACATGAGTTGCTAGTGAAAATTACAGTTAAGCTTCTTATTTTTAACAAATCTACACACTTGAAGCTTCAGCACTGCAGTGTTCTAGCATTTAGTCCCTTACTCACGCTAGTGATTATATAAACTAATAAAAATGTAAAACAATAAATATCTTATTATTAGAATCCACTAAGATAATATGCCATCATTCTGACATTTATTTCTTTATAAAAGTAATTAAAAAGTAATAATAATGCTGAATTATGTGATACTACAATTAGGACATCTGGGATATTGCATTCAGATTAAACTGCCTGAGCTAAAAACATTATGTTATAAAATCTGAGGAAATAAAAGTATTTCATTTGTTCATTTGTTCATTTATTCAACTTATTCAACTAGTATTATTAAGTACCTATAAAACAGTGTAACATACCCACTTTTGATAAATATTGATATATTATTTCTTATATAGTCTAAATTCAATAAATATTCTTCTTAGATACATTTAATGAACACAGTTATAAAACTTTTTTTTAAGATTTGATTTATTTATTTGACAGAGAGAGAGAGAGAGCACAGAAGGGGGAACAGCAGGCAGAGGGAGAGGGAGAAACAGGCTCGCCGAGCAGGGAGCCCAATGTGGGGCTCAATCCTAGCACCCTGGGATCATGACCTGAGCTGAAGGCAGACACGTAATGACTGAGCCACCCAGGCACCCTCAGTAATAAAACTCTTGAGAAAATCTCACATAGTTTTCTCAAAATGTTGTCCCTGAGACCAATTTTTATTTGAGGAAAATACACGTTAAAAAAGTGGGGGACCACATCAACAACTTTCTTACTCCCAAATGTTCCAAAGGAAAAAACTGCTGTACTGTACTTGAACCTTTTCTGTGTAAGATTTCTTTTTCAAAATAGATTTTTTTAATATTGAAAAGAGACAGGCTAGAAATTGCATCCTTTGAGGCTTTTGAAGGGTTCCACTGCGGAATTAAGCCTTATGTCTCTAAGTCTTTTTGCTTTGCCTTCCGCTTGATAAATCCTTTTCCACTTTTGAGTCTTTGCACTTGAATTCCTTCTGCCAGAAAACCCTCACACTGAATGTGCCCACGGCTTTGTTCCTCACTGCGTTCATGTCTCTGCCCAAAGAGCATGTCCCCGGCAGTAGGCTCCTCCAGCACTCTGCATCCTTTTCCCGGCTGCAATAGACTATTATGTGAATCTGCTCTGAGTCCTTGTAATGGAAATAAGAAAAAGAAATTCCTGTGTAATAGACTCAGTGTTAAGATGGCTCCGTGACATGGATCCTGAAATAAATCGTAGCATTACTCATCCTCACGCATCAATAAAGAATCTGTTTCCAGACATAATGACATTTACTGATTTGGAAACTATTTTCACCTTAATATGAAAGAATGTTACTTTTGTTAGAAATTTCTTGGAGGTCTGATAACATCTGCTGATTGAATCTGAAAGTCGAGGAAAATGGAATGTTCCCTCCCAGGCACTGCGTATGTGGCTTCTAAACTTAGACAGACGTGGCTTCAAATCTCAGGTCTTCAACTAACTAGCAATGTGAGCATACCCCTGAAAATACTCTCATTAAAAGCACCAAAAAAAAAACCCAAAAATCCAATAGGCATATTCCAGTTCTTGTGCTATTGGACCACTGAATCATTTGGTGCAGATAACAACTCCTTTTTTTCAAGAAATTTTGTTTTCTTTCTATATTTTTGGCTGTTCTTTATCAGTCATCTTTATAGGTTCTTCCCTTTCTTTGTCTTCCAAATATTGATGTCTCTCGGAGTTCTGAAGTAGGCACTCTCCTCTCCACACTCTTCATTCCTTCTTGGTGCTCTCATCCTCTCCTGTGCTATAGCACTACTGCAGACAGTTGTCTCTCAAGGTCAATCCAGGCATATAACTATCTATCAATATCACCATATAAATTTCCCTGAAACACTTCAAATGGATCGTGTCCAAGCAAGAACTTGGCACGTGCTGCACACCTAGCCCATCATCTCCAGTACCTTATTCTAATGAAGGCACCATAATCCACCAGTCACACATTTCATAAAATATCACCCTTTACTCTCCTCTCACTTTCTCCTTCCCTTTTCTAATCATTCACCAAATCTTCCCTGTGTGTTTCTCAAATTGGCCCATCCCATGTCCCTTCAACTCCAATGTCATCACCCTATTTTGGGGAGAAAAAAATCATTCCTGACCTGGATGACCTCTAGAGAACAGAGGCATAAACCTATATAACACTACAATGAAAGCTAGTTAGTGAACAACTTTGGATATTTGGAGTAAATGAGCATTTTACCCTAGTGATTTCTTTTTTTTTTTTTTTTAAGGGAGGGGGAGCAGAGGAAGATGGAGAGAGAGAGACTCTTAACCAGTCTCCACACCCAGTATGGAGCCCAATATGGAACTCAATCTCACAACCCTGAGCTCATAATCTGAGCCCAAATCAAAAGAGTTGGCCACTTAACCAACTGAGCCATCCAGGTGCCCCTACTCTAGTGATTTCTGACTCTCAGAGAAGGTGAGGGTCACATCCCTTTTTCTTGTCAGTCAAAGACTATGGGCCTTCATAAGGATGTTTCATTAATTAATGTTAAAGCAGAAAATAGAAGCATTTAATATTTGGGGGCTATGATAGCCAAGTGACCCTATACAAGTTGAATAAAAAATCTAGCCCATTTGATTCTATGTTATCTAAGGTTGGTTAGACTGAGAATATTAACAGTTAAGATTTAATAAGAGATTTAGGGAAAAACCCATTTATTATAAAATACTAATTAATTGTTATACCTTCATATTCATAAATGTGTACTGCCTTTACCTCTTATGACAGACCTGAAAGCATCAAAATAACAATTTATGAATACCCCACTTGGTGTAAAGTATAGATGTTTCAGAAAAAGTTGGTATTTAAGTAGTTACTTAAATAATTACTACTCTTGCAGCTTGTGCGAAGCCTGTTATGAGGCTTGATCTCTCAATCCTAAGATCAAGACCTGTGCTGAAGTCAATCAGTCAGGTGCTTAACCTACTAAGCCACCAATGTGCCCAACTACTCTTACAACTTAATTTTAAAAAAAAAAAGACAACCCACGGGCGCCCAGGTGGCTCAGTGGGTTAAAGCCTCTGCCTTTGGCTCAGGTCATGATCCCAGGGTCCTGGGATTGAGCCCCAAATCGGGCTCCCTGCTCAAGCAGGGAGCCTGCTTCCCCCTCTCTCTTTGCCTGCTGCTCTGCCTACTTGCGATCTGTCAGATAAATAAATTAAATTTAAAAAAAAAAAACAAAAGACAACCCAATTAAAAAATAGGCAAAGGATCTGAATAGATAGTTCTCCAATGAAAACATATAAATGGCCAAAGAGTCCACGAAAATATGTTTAACATCATTAGTTACTAGAGAAACACAAATCAAAACCACTCTGAGATACCACTTCACACCCACCCACTAGGGTAGCTATCATCAAAGTAACGAACAATAACAAGTATTGGTGAGGATATGGAGAAACCTGAACCTTCATATATTGGTGGTGGGAATGTTAAATCGTTCAGCTGCTTTGGAAAACAGTTTGGCAGTTCCTCAAAATATTACCATACGAAACTGCACCACACCAGCAACTCCACTTCACCTCCATACACTTTTGTGTATATAGGTATATACATAAAAAAATGAAGGGGCACCTGGGTGGCTCAGTGGGTTAAATCCTCTGCCTTCAGCTCGGGTCATGATCCCAGGGTCCTGGGATCGAGCCCCACATCCGGCTCTCCGCTTGGTGGGGAGTCTGCTTCCCCCTCTCTCTCTCTGCCTGCCTCTCTGCCTACTTGTGATATCTCTCTCTGTCAAATAAATAATAAAATCTTTAAAAAAAAAAAATGAAAACAGACGTCTACACAAAAAAACTTGAACACTAACGTTCACAACAGCACTATTCATTATAGCTGAGAAGTGGAAACTACCCAAATGTCTATCAACAGATGACGGGAGAAATAAAATACGGTAAATCCATATAAAGGAATATTATTCAGGCAGCAAAACAGAATGGATCCCTAGAGCATGCTACAACATGTGTGAACCTTGAAAAGACTATGCTAAGTGAAAGAAACCAGATACAGGTCAGTCTAACTTTAAAACCTGCATAAACAGTGCCCGGGGAGGAACATCCCATTCTACTTGACTTGATAAATTCAATCAGCAAATGTCATGGGACCGCCAAGAGATTTTTAACAGAGGTGATATTCTTTAATATTAAGGTGTAGTTAGGGCACCTGGGTGGCTCAGCAGGTTAAAACCCTCTGCCTTCGGCTCAGGTCATGATCCCAGGGTCCTGGGATCGAGCCCCACATGGGGCTCTCTGCTCAGCGGGGAGCCTGCTTCCCTCCTCTCTCTGCCTGCCTGTCTACTTGTGATCTCTCTCTGTCAAATAAATAAATTTTAAAAATATATATATTAAGGTGTAGTCTCCAAACCAGTAAATCCCATTATGTCTGGAAACAGAATGTTTATTGATGTGCAAGGATGAGCGATGTTGTAGTTTGTTTCAGGATCCGTGTGATGGAGCCATCTTAACACTGAGTCTATTACACGTAAGTTTCTTTTTGTTATTTCAAAAGCAAGGGTCCAAAGTAGATTCACGCACATTTTCTTTCCTAAAAATAAAATACCAAATGTATTTACAACATACTGTAATTTTTTTTAAAAAATCTATTCAGATGATTTGAATAACTGTGTAACAATCTCCCTGATTTTTTAAAACCTACTCTCCTAAATTCACTGAATTTCTGTAACCCTTAAGTTATAAAGAGATTTCAGGCAGAAGTTTTTGAAGGTTAATTAAATACAAAGCCTTTGTAGATTTATTAATTTTTTAAAATCATTCAGTGTTCAGAGATTCAGGTATGAAGCTACTGACTACCTTATTCGCCATAAGAGACAAGTGTACGTCTCATCTTTTCTTAGAACAAAGCCTGTCTTTGTCATCCCTTATTATGCCACATTTCATTACAATGAAGGAAACAATCACTAAAATAGAAAAGTAAAAAACCTCCCAGACTTCCCAATAACCTTAAAAAAAAAAAAAAAAAAAGTCATGGCGAACATAGTATTCTGGAACTGAGATGCTCGGTTACATGAGAAGCAGATCCATAACTGGAGAAGCCAGGTCAGTCCACAAATCCCATCTAAGAAATAGATAACATTCCTAAAGCCAAGACCAAATGCCTAAATTTTTTTTTTAAGATTTTATTTCTTTATTTCACAGAGAGAGAGAGATCACAAGTAGGCAGAGAGGCAGGCAGAGAGAGAGAGGAGGAAGCAGGCTCCCCACTGAGTAGAGAGCCTGATGCGGGACTCGATCCCAGGACCCTAAGATCATGACCTGGGCCGAAGGCAGAGGCTTAACCCACTCAGCCACCCAGGTTCCCCCAAATGCCTAAATGTTTTAAAGGTAAAATACATTCAGTGCCAAGGTCACCTGTTTCCCCATTGTACCTCTGATGTAAGACTGAAGTCACTATTTCAATGCATTTTACTTCAATAAATATTTCTTGATCATCTGTACACCTCACCTCTTTTCTTCACCTCCTACCTAATGAGCAAAAAGAGAAAGAAGTACCTTAATGTCAAACCACACAGCTCATGATTCCACAGATTAAGGTTGAAAGCCCAAGTGTACAAATTCTTGAGAAAGATTGTATTAGCCAAGTTTCTTCTCATTACAAAAGTTAGACACCCGGGGCACCTGGGTGGCTCAGTGGGTTAAGCCGCTGCCTTCGGCTCAGGTCATGATCTCAGGGTCCTGGGATCGAGCCCCGCATCGGGCTCTCTGCTCAGCAGGGAGCCTGCTTCCTCCTCTCTCTCTGCCTGCCTCTCTGCCTGCTTGTGATCTCTCTCTGTCAAATAAATAAATAAAATCTTTAAAAAAAAAAAAAAAGTTAGACACCCAACTCAAATTAACCTAAATTGAAACAAAAAATTTTTAATTTTTTCAAATAAGTAGGCTCCATGTCCAACATGGGGCTTGAACTTGCAACCCTGAGCTCAATAGTCATATTCACTACTGACTGAGCCAGCCGGGCATCCCAAAACAAAAATGTTTTAAAAGAATACATTGGCTTGTGTACCAGAAAAATCTAGAAATAGTAGTTCTAGGCAAAATTTGACCTGAAAGTCCAAAACACATCATCAGGCATTTTTATTTGATTCTGCTTCCCTCTACAAATTGGTCTTCCCTTCTAACCACAATCTTCCTCCCTCTGATTGGGGAAAAAATGGACCCTGGCACCACCAAACTCACAATATCCTAGTACCATTACAGCAAAGGAAAGAAACAGTCTTCTCCAACCTCCCCTAACACAGAAGTCTCAATTTGGCTTATGAGTTTCATCAACATACCAAACCCTCTAAGTTGGGGTATAAAACATAGTGGCTGAAAGTTCTTACAGGACCTCACAGAATAAGAAATAATGGTTTCCTCAAAAAAGTTAGATGCTGGGTAAACAAGTAAGATTAATGCATTACATTTCTTTGTGTCTTCCTCAATCTCTTTCATAAGTGTTCTATAGTTTTCAGAGTACAGATCCTTTACCTCTACAGTTAGGTTTATTCTTATGTATCTTATGGTTTTTGGTGCAATTGTAAATGGGATTGATTCCTTGATTTCTCTTTCTTCTGCCTCATTCTTAGTGAATAGAAATGCAAATGACTTCTGTACATTGATTTGATATCCTGTGGATTGGAAGAACAAATACTGTTCAGATGTCTATGCTACTCAAAGCAATCTACACATTCAATGCAATCCCTATCAAAATACCATCAACACTTTTCACAGAACTGGAACAAATAATCCTAAAACTTGTATGGATCCAGAAAAGCCCCTGAATAGCCAAAGGAAGATTGAAAAAGAAAATAAAAGTTGGAGGCATCACAATCCCAGACTTCAAGCTGCATTTCAAAGCTGTAATCATCACAACAGTATGGTACTGGCACAAAAAAACAGATGCATAGGGGCGCCTGGGTGGCTCAGTGGGTTAAGCCACTGCCTTCGGCTCAGGTCGTGATCTCAGGTTTCCTGGGATCGAGTCCCGCATCGGGCTCTCTGCTCAGCAGGGAGCCTGCTTCCCTCTCTCTCTCTCTGCCTGCCTCTCTGCCTACTTGTGATCTATCTCTGTCAAATAAACAAATAAAATCTCTAAAAAAAAACAAAAAAAAAAAACAAAACAAAACAAAAAAAAAACAGATGCATAGATCATCGAAACAGAAGAGAGAACCCAGAAATAGATCCTCAACTCTATGGTCAACTAATCTCCAACAAAGCAGAAAAGAATATCCAGTGGGGAAAAGACAGTCTCTTCAATAAATGGTGTTGGGAAAATTGGACAATCATATGCAGAAGAATGAAACTGGACCACTTTTTTACACCATACACAAAAATAACCTCAAAATAGATGAAAGACCTAAATGTAACATAGGAATCCACCAAAATCCTAGAGGAAAACACAAGCAGCAACCTCTTCAACCTCTGCCACAGCAACTTCTTGCTAGACACTTCCCCAAAGGCAAGAGAAATAAAAGCAAAAGTGACCTATTGGAACTTCATCAAGATAAAAAGCTTTTGCAAAGGCAAGAGTCAACAAAACTAAAGGCAACCATGGAATGAGAGAAGATATTTGCAAATGTCTTATCAGGTAAAGGGCTAGTACCCAAGATCTATAAAGAATTTATCAAACTCAACACCCAAAAAAACAAAAAAAACCCAGTCAAGAAATGGGCAAAAGATATGAACAGACATTTCTCCAAAAGACATACAAATAGCCAACAGAAACATGAAAAAATGTTCCACATCACTTGCCATCAGGGAAATACAAATCAAAACCACAATGAGCTACCACCTCAAACCGGTCAGAAGGGCTAAAATTAACAACTCAGGAAACAACAGATGTTAGAGAGGATGTGAAGAAAGGGGAACCCTCCTACACTGTTGGTGGAAATGCAAGCTGGTGCAACCACTCTGGAAAACAGTGTGGAGGTTCCTCAAGACATTAAAAATAGAACTACCCAGGGCACCTGTGTGGCTCAGATGGCTAAGCGTCTACCTTCGGCTCAGGTCATGATCCCGGGGGATCCATCGGGCTCCCTGCTCAGAGGGGAGTCTGCTTCTCCCCCTTCCTCTACTGCTCCCCCTGCTTGTGCTCTTTCACTTTCTCTCTCTCTCATATGGATAAGTAAAATCTTAAAAAAAAAAATAGAGCTACCCTACAACTCAGCAATTGCACTTCTAGGTATTTACCCAAAGGATGCTAACATAATGATTCAAAAGGGTGCATGCACCCCAATGTTTATACCAGCAATGTCCAAAATAGCCAAACTATGGAAAGAGCCCTGATGTCCAATGATAGATGAATGGATAAAGAAGATGTGGTTTATATATACAATGGAATATTACTCAGCCACCAGAAAGGATGTAATCTTGCCATTTGCAACAACATGGATGGAACTGGAAGGTACTACACTAAGCAAAATAAGTCAGTCAGAGAAAGACAAATACCATATGTGGAATTTAAGAAATAAAACACAGGAACATAGGGGAAGGGAAGGAAAAATAAAATAAGAAAAACAGAGAGGGAGGCAAGCCATAAGAGACTCTTAACTATAGGGAACAAAGGCAGGGCTGCTGGAGGGGAGGTAGGTGGAGAGATGGGGTAACTGGATGATGGGCATTAAGGAGGGCACTTGAAGTAATGAGCACTGGGTGCTGTATGCAACTGATGAACTCCTGAATTCTGCCTCTGAAACTAAGATTACAGTTATGTTAATAAAAAATTTTTTTTTTTATTAAAGATTTTATTTATTTATTTGACAGACAGAGATCACAAGTAGGCAGAGAGGCAGGCAGAGAGAGAGGAAGGGAAGCAGGCTCCCTGCTGAGCAGAGAGCCCGATGCGGGACTCGATCCCAGGACCCTGAGATCATGACCTGAGCCTAAGGCAGCGGCTTAACCCACTGAGCCACCCAGGCGCCCCTAAAAAAAATTTTTAAAAAAAGGACATGATAGGGTCACCTGGGTGGCTCAGTGGGTTAAGCCTCTGCCTTCAGCTCAGGTCATGATCCCAGGATCCTGGGATGAAGCCCCACATCGGGCTCTCTGCTCAGCAGGGAGCCTGCTTCCTCCTCTCTCTCTCTCTCTGCCTACTTGTGATCTTTATCAAATAAATAAATAAAATCTTAAAAAAAAAAGGACATGATCATAAAAGAAAAAGATTAATACATTACAGAGAGTAAGAAGTGGAGGCACAAGTCTATTAAATAACCAAATACGTCATTTAAAACCATCTCACAAAATAAACACTCCACATTCAGATGACCCCACTGTTGAATTCTACAAATATTCCAGGAAGAAAGAATACCAATCTTACATAAACCACTGCCATAAAATAAAGAAAAAACGTAACAGCTTGTTTTATGAGGTTAGTGTAACTCTGATAAAAAGCCTAAGAGCACATTTAAAAAGAAAAAAAAAAAAAAACTATAAACCAGGGGCGCCTGGGTGGGTCGGTGGGTTGGGCCTCTGCCTTCGGCTCGGGTCATGATCCTGGGGTCCTGGGATTGAGCCCTGCATCGGGCTTTCTGCTTGGCAGGAAGCCTGCTTCCCTCTCTCTGCCTGCCTCTCTGCCTACTTGTGATCTCTGTCTGTCTAATAAATAAATAAAATCTTAAAAAAAAACAAACTACAAACCAGTATGTTTCATGAACACAGATTTTAAAATTCTCATCAAGTATTAGCTAATGGAATTCAACAACACAGAACAAAGATAACATACCATAACCAAGTAGAGTTTGTCTTAGGAATGCAAAGTTGGATCAACATGAGAAAATCAATCAATGTATTTCAGTACATTTACAGATTAAGAAAGAGAAAAAACATAATCATCTCAATAGAACACAGAAAAAAAATTTGAAAAAACTCAATATTATTCCTGCTAAAAATCACAGAAACTAGGAATCAAAAATAATCTTCTTGATCTGATAAAGGACAACCACCAAAATCCAATAGGGATACACTGAATGCTTTCCTTGGAAGATTAAGAATTAGACAACAATATCTGCTCTCATCACTTTTACTCAACATTGTATTCAAAGTCCTAGATAGCACAATAAAATGTTTTTGTTCCTTATACGAAAGGAGTTGTGGGTTTGGGATTGATGTGCTGGTTCCCGTTATTTGATATTCTATACTCCTGAATCCGTCGACTCCCCCATGTGATCCACAAAACTGTGGATTAGGACAGCTATTCACTAAAACAATTTTCAGTAGAGATGAGATGGGATTATTTTGGAAACACATATGATCCTACATACTTATCTAGAAGGGGGGCGGGCAGAGAAATAATGCTTCCAAGAACAGACTGACTTTACCGAATCATGATAATTTGCCTGCAATTGTCTCCTTTTTTTATGAAGCACACTCATATCATTGCCTTTGGTTACTGGGGAACAATAATGACTGTTCAAATTCTCCTTCCATTTCTCCTTCTCAATCTTTTTTAAGCCTCAAATCTCCACTATATTTGAAAAGTAACAGTTCATTATCAAAAACGGTCTTGGTTTTTTATTGTAAAATGTTGTCTGCGTTTTATAACAAATTTACTTATGGCTGTGTTTATTGCTGTTTGTTGTGAACATAAAGTTTATGGTATAGCACATGAACTGTATATGTTACTCCATTCAAAGCAACTGTTTGTTAACAACCACATTAGTTATCTGGTGACTGGGAAGATGTTGTAAGCATTTTATATCCTAATATGGTAGTTTGTTATGTGTCTGTAAACAATGGCCCAAAATAGGTTACAAGAAGATAGATATCTTGTACAGTCTGGTCTTAACACTGAATAGATACCTAGATACACAGATGAAGATAGAGAGAAGGACAGAGAGATAGAATCTGAGATAAAGACACAGAGATAGATAGAGATCCAGAGATGGATGAAGGGATGGGCAGATAGAGACAGAGACGCAGACAGGGACAGAGATAGGGACACAGAGATACAGATGGAGACACAAAGGAAGAGACAAAGGTATAGGCAGAGATAGAGAGAGAGACATCCTGGGCAGATGGTTGGCACTGCTGGTGGACTGGTAAGTCCCTGAACCTAGAGCAAGCCAGAAGATGCCAGGCACTGCCAGGCACTCCCACCAGCACTAAGGAGAATTCCAAGAGCCTCTCTGTACCAACTTCCTGTCCACCCAGAAAGAACTTTCCTTCTTGCTGATATTATAACGTGCCTGGTGATTCTCATCTGCTTCAGTGCCTTGACACAGCCCTGAGGGCACTCCCTGTCAGTGGTTGAGATGGTCCTCACCTTCTTCTGTCATATACATGTACGAACTGCACACCAAAAAGCAGTTCATCCACTAGCCCTGAAGTGTTTTTTTCTGAATCCTCATTGTTGTGAACCACGAGCTGACCATGTCCACTGCTGTCCCCAGTAAACAAGGGAACCCCTCCAAAACTGTCACCAGGGTACCTATCACCAAGGGCCTCTTTGGCCATGATGACTACTCTACTCTTCTATGGGAAAAAAACATACAGTAGCCTCCACTGACTGCAGATGATGAACAACAGGCTAACACCCTCAGTTCCCTGCAACCCCTAAGTAACTCCCCCTTCCGAATAACTCCTTCCACTGCCAACAATGCTCCGTGCCAACTACCAGCCCCTTACTGAGCTAAAAGCACCTTAATCAGGGTTATTTGCCTATGGTCTGCTGACCAGCCGTACCCTTCTAGGTTTAGCTATCTTTAGGTCATTTTCTGCAGTACCCAAGAGAAGATACTGGTTCTCAATGGTTCAGGCCCCACCTAAGCCATAAAGTGAAGGGAAGGGGTACTTCAGATTTGAGATTCCAAATCCCAGGCTGTGACCCCACTCCAAATAACCTCCTCTGTGTAGAGAGTGACTCCAGGGGAGGGTAAATAAAAAAGAGACAGATGGTTCAGAAACAGGATAATAAATAATCTTTTAATGTTTAAAAAAAAAAAAAAAGGAGGCATTCTACCAGAAGAAAATCGAACCAGGAATACATTCATTAAGGTATGTCTGTTAAACTTTACTGACTACCAAGATAAAAAGCTTTTGCACAGCAAAGGAAACTATCAACAATACAAAAAGACAATATACTTAATGAGAGAAGATAGCTGCAAATAATGTATCCAATAAGCAGTTAGTATCTGAAATATACAAAAGACCGTATCCAATTCAACACCAAAAAGAAAAAAAAAAAAAAGAACAATCTAATTTAAAAATGGGCAGAGAGGGGCATCTGGGTGGCTCAGTCGTTACGTGTCTGCCTTCAGCTCAGGTCATGATCCCAGGGTCTTGGGATCAAGCCCCGCATTGGATTCCCTGCTCAGCAAAAAGCCTGCTTCTCCCTCTCCCACTCCCCTACTTGTGTTCCTTCTCTTGCTGTCTCTCCCTCTGTCAAATAAATAAAATCTTAAAAAAAAAGGGGGGGGGGGGTCAGAGGATCTCAATAGACATTATTCCAAAGAAGACATGCAGATGGCCAACAGATAATGGAAAGATGCTCACCATCATTCATCATCAGGGAAATACAAGTTAAAACCACAATAAGCGATTACCTTATACATGTCAGAATGGCTAGAATCAAACAGACAAGAAATAACAAGTGTTGGTGAGGATGTGGGGAAAAAAAGAACACTTACACACTGTTGGCAGGAATGTAAATTAGGGCGGCCACTGCAGAAAACAGTGTGGAGTTTCCTCAAAAAATTAAAAACAGGGGTGCCTGGGTGGCTCAGTGGGTTAAACCTCTGCCTTCGGCTCAGGTCATGATCTCAGGGTCCTGGGATCGAGCCCCACATCGGACTCTCTGCTCGGCGGGGAGCCTGCTTCCTCCTTTCTCTCTCTGCCTGCCTCTCTGCCTACTTGTGATCTCTCTCTATCAAATAAATAAATAAAATCTTTAAAAAAAATTAAAAACAGAAATATCACTATTCAGTAATTCCACTGGTAGGTATTTAGCCAAAGACAACAAAAACACTAATTTGAAAAGATATCTATACCCTTATGCTTACTGCAGCATTATTTACAACAGCCAAGATATAGAAGCAACCCAGAGGCCCATCAATAGATGAATGGATAATGAAGAGATGGCATATACATTCAATGAAATATTACTCAGCCATAAAAAATGAGATTTTGCATTTGTAACATGGATGGACCTAAAGGGTATGACACTAAGTGGAATAAGCCAGAGAGAGACAAATACCATGAGTTCACTTATATATGGAATGTAAAAAACAAATGAATACACAAACAAATGAAAACCAGAAAGAAACCCATAAATACAGAGAACAAGCTGATGGCTACTGGAGAGGAGGAGAGCAAGGAGGATGGACAAAATGGATAAAGGGGAGAGGGAGGTAAAGATTTCCAGTAACAGAATGAATAAGTCATGGGGATAAAAGGCACGCATAAGGAATATATTGTAATAGCACTGTATGGCGTGAGATGGTAGCTACACTTGGGAGCATAGCATAATGTACAAATCTGTGGAATCATCATGCTGCACATCTAAAATGTGTGTCAATTATATTTTGGTTTAAAAAAATGAAAGGTATGCCTGTACTGTTTGCACTTGGAGGAAGATTAGGGAGCAGAAAGCAAAAAAATACAAAATCTAAAACTGCAAACTATTTTGACTGAATGACTGCATTTTTGTTTCATATGCCCATGTTGTTTAAAAAAAAAAAAAAGGCTTCAACAGCAAAAGGATTTACCTACAAGAAAAAACTTGTTTAAGATAAATTCCATTTTTTTAGATGCTGAATTCAGTCAAATGCCAATTTTTCCCTCTTTTGAGTTCATATTCCTCACACTAAAAGAGAGGGCTATGTCACCATATATACATATCCCTAAAACACACACATTTCCCCCCCCATCATCTCTATTTCAAATTTCATTTCAAGTCTCCCTAACAATGGAGCAATGTTTGCAGTCCAATGGCCAACCCCCTCTTGAGTCCTGAAATAACCACCCACAGGCTGACAGCAAAGGGTCAGAAAAAGACACTTAACATACAGCCTTTCTTCAGCTCTCTCTTTCTATCACTAGCACTCTCGCCCCACCTTCTAATCATCTTATCTAGATGAATTTCTCCTCTGCCGAACCACACCAAACGTGAGCTTATTCTACAAGTCCGAGAGGAAAGAGGATTAGTGTAAAAAGTCTGGTCTTAGACTCCAAAGTCCATTTCTGGCAAACCCAAATGCATATTTGGTCAAGTAGAAAGTGAACCAGAAAAACTTGGTTAGAACCACAAAGGTATAAATGAGTCACTGAGATATTTTATGGTGTGCTTTATTTGGAGAGCGGCCATTCCGGAAAAGGTCAGCAGGATGGCTTCTCCCCACAAGACACTGGACTTTAGATGATCAGTACTGTTAGGAGCAATTTACTGTTCTTTCTTCTTTGTAGTAAAATTGCACAAATGCAGGAGGGGAAACGAAACAAAACAGGGAGTTCCTTCCTATTACAGCCCTTGGGTAGTTCTTTCTCAAAATTATCTCCAGTAGAAGTCTGTTATTTTCCAGAATCTCCATGCATTTATATATGTGTATGTGCTTTAATAGTAATCTAATTCTGTTGTTTGACACAAATGGAGGACTGTGGTTTATTCTGTATTTTTTAAAAACATTTTATTTATTTATTTGAGAGAGAGAGAGACAGTGAGAGAGAGCATGAGCGAGGAGAAGGTCAAAGGGAGAAGCAGACTCCCTGTGGAACTGGGAGCCTGATGCGGGACTCGATCCCGGGACTCCAGGATCATGACCTGAGCTGAAGGCAGTCGCTTAACCAACTGAGCCACCCAGGCGCCCTATTCTGTATTTTTTAACAATATATCTATCTCATTTTTAAAGAGCTGCATATTTCCCTACTGTATAGTTAGGTTGTTCCCAAATTTTTTGTCATTATAAATCATGCTACAACATACATGCTATGCTACAACTTACATGCTATACTACAATTTACACCTCTTTTCCTACTTGAGAATTTATATCCATTTAGATAAATTCCTAAAAGTAGAATATCTGCATAAGAAATTTTCTGTTTGGTTAATTTTAATAGATATTGCTAAATTGTCCTTTCCAGGGTTATTTGCACATATCTGTCCTCAAGATAACAGTGGATGGAAGTACCTCTTTCCCATGCAAACCAAAACTATAATATGATATCTCTATCATATTGTTCGGTGTTCGTGAGGATGTGAAGAAAAGGATGTTCGGTGTTCGTGAGGATGTGAAGAAAAGGAAACATTCTTGCACTGTTGGTGGGAATACAAACTGGTATAGCCACTCTGGAAAAGAGTATAGAGGTTCCTCAGAAAGTTAAAAATAGAATTACCCTACGATCCTCAATTGCACTACCAAGTATTTATGCAAAGGATACAAAAATACTAATTCAAAGGGATACACACACCCCAGTGTTTAGAGCAGCGTTATCTACAGTAGCCAAACAATGGGAACAGCCCAAGTGTCCATCAATTAATGAATGGATAAAAAAAATGTGATATAGTTATACAATGGAATATTACTCAACCATAAAAACAAATGAAACCTTGCCATTTGCAATGACGTGGCTGGAGCCAGAGATTATTATGCTAAGCAAAATAAGTCAGTCAGAGAAAGACTAATAACATATGCTTTCACTTACGTGTGGAATTTAAGAAACAAAACAAACGAGCAAAGGGAAAAGAGAGAAAGAAAAGAAAGAAAGAAAGAAAGAAAGAAAGAAAGAAAGAAAGAAAGAAAAAGAAAAGAAAAGGAAAGAAAAGAAGGAGAGAGGCAAACCAAGAAAAGACTCTTAACTATAGGGCGCCTGGGTGGCTCAGTGGGTTAAGCCACTGCCTTCAGCTCAGGTCATGATCTCAAAGTCCTGGGATCGAGTCCCGCATCAGGCTCTCTGCTCAGCAGGGAGCCTGCTTCCCTCTCTCTCTCTCTGCCTGCCTCTCCATCTACTTGTGATCTCTCTCTGTCAAATAAATAAATAAAATCTTAAAAAAAAAAAAAAAAAGACTCTTAACTATAAAGAACTGTTGGTTACCAGAGGTGGCAAAGAGGATGGGTGGAACAGGTGATGGGGATTAAGAAGTGTACATGTTGTGATGAGCACAGGGTGTTGTGTGGAAGGGTTAAATCAGTATATTGTAGACCTGAGACTAATGTTACACTGCATTAACTAACTGGAATTTAAATAAAAACTTTTAAAAAGAGAGAAAAAATTTCCTTGCCCATAGCCTCATTAATGTTATATTACCCAATTTTTAATCCTTTCCAATAATCTGGGAAGTTAAAAATAATCCCTTTTGTATTCTTTTGTTTCAATATGCATTTCCTTGTTTAAAAATGAAGTTGAGCACTTTGATATGCTTTTGCATTTCTTTGCATATATTTTTCTGTAAAGTACCTAGTTATATTATTTGCTAATTATTTTTTCTGTGTGTAACTTGCATTTTTCCTATTAGTTTATAAGAATACTTCTGTAGGGGCACCTGGGTGGCTCAGTGGGTTAAGCCTCTGCCTTCGGCTCAGGTCATGATCCCAGGGTCTTGGGATCGAGCCCCAAGTTGGGCTCTCTGCTCAGTGGGGAGCCTGCTCTCCCCTCTCTCTGTCTGCCCCTCTACCTGCTTGGGGGTCTCTGTCTGTTAAATAAATAAAATCTTAAAAAAAAAAAAAAAGAATACTGTATTAAGAAAGCTAGTATTTTGCCTGAAACATCACATATATTTTTACAATTTGCCAATTGTCTTTTGACTGTTTATAACAGTTATTGCTATACAGAATGCCTTTTTGTTAAGTAGGCTCCACGAACAGCGTGGAGCCTAACATGGGGCCTGAACTCACAACCCTGAGATCAAGACCTGAACTAAGATCAAGAGCCAGTTGCTTAGGTGGCGCCTGGGTGACTCAGTTGGTTAAGGGTCCAACTCTTGATTTTGGCTCAAGTCATGATCTCAGGGTGCTAAGATAGAGCCGTGTGTCAGGCCACTCACTAGGCATGGAGCCTGCTTAGGACTCTCTCCCTCCCTCTGAGCTCCCCACCCACTCACTCACCCACTCTCTCTCTTTAAAAAAAAAGTCAGATGCTTAACCAACTGACTGAGTCACCCAGCCACCCCAGAAAGCTTCTTTTCCTTTGGTATATAGACATTTATGAGTATTTTCTTTTACCTTTGTGTTTTTATATCTTCATTAGAAAATTCTTTCTTACACCAAAATTACTAATTTTTTAAAGATCTACATCTTCCTGGGTGACTGGGTGGCTCAGTCAGTTAAGCACCTACCTTTGGCTCAGGACGTGATCCCAGGGTGCTGGGATTGAGTCCCACATTGGGCTCTACTCCGCAGGGAGTCTGCCTCTCCCTATCCCTCTGCACCTCTCCACTGCTCATGCTCTCTCACAATCTCTCAAAAAAAAAAAAAAAAAAAAAAATATATATATATATATATATATATGTATACACACACACACATTTTCCTTTACTTTATTTTTTCCCACTTATTTCTGACAACTTAGAAGCTGACAGACTCAGCTATGTTTTTCCCCAAATGGAAAGTTCCAATACCAAATTAATAATCTCTGTTTTCTCACTGATTTGAAATGTCACCTTTACCACATAAAATCCCCATACTGTTTTAAGTCTATATGTAGGCTCTTCTCTCTGCCACAGTCAGCCTAGGATACGCAGAACTCTACAAGTTACAGATGTGCCACGTTGGTCCATGAGGCAGCTTAGTCAGGACTGAGGCAGCCCAAGTCTTAAACTGGTGGTTCTGCATGCGGCCTTGTTCTGAGTTCCCAGTGCACCATGAAAATATTTTCAATTCCTATGTGTACCCAAACATGAAGAAGTCTGTGAACCACTAGCATTTTCAGGGGTGTAAGATGAAACGACCTCCACAAAAGGCTCAAACCCATGCTCCATCTTTACTGGTTGTGTGACCTTGGGTGAATTATCAATTCACCTTGTTTAAAATAGAATTAAAACAGTTTGCTATTATTGTCTATTAGGAATGGATGCTGAATTTTACCAAATGCCTCTCAGCATCTAAAAGACAATACTCTGTGGGGGCACCCGGGTGGCTGGTTGAGCATCCAACTCAATCTCAGCTCAAGTCTTGATCTCATGGTTGTGAATTCAAGCCCTGCATTGGGCTCCATGATAGGTGTGGAGCCTACTTTAAAGGGGCCCTTGGGTGGCTCAGTGGATTAAGCCTCTGCCTTCACCTCTGGTCATGGTCTCAGGGTCCTAGGATCGAGCCCCGCATCTGGATATCTGCTCAGCAGGGAACCTGCTTCCCCTCTCTCTCTCTGCCTGTCTCTCTGCCTACTTGTGATCTCTGTCTGTCAAATAAATAAATAAATAAAAATAAAAAAGAAGAAGAAGATAGCACTACATTTTTAATCCTTTCACCTATTAATGTTTGAATTAAATCAGCAGGTTTCTTAATAATCAGCCAAATGGTCATTCCTGGCAGGAACTTTGCTTAGTATATATTATTCTTTTAAATCACTAGTGGATGCTATTAGAATTTTTTTTAAGTTTTGACATCCAAAAGTTTTATTTGTCAATGATTTTCTTTTCTTACTGTACCACCTTTATCAAGTTTGAAATAAGTGCTTTCTGGCACGATAGAGAATATTCAAAAGCTTTCTCAGTATACCAGAATAAATGAAATAACATTGGGATTATTTATTCTCTGGAGGTTTGAAAGATACCACATGTGAAGATCTCTGACCTTGGTACTCAGTATGTAACTCTTTGACAACTTCCTCTATTTCTTCTAAGAAAAGCAGTCTGTTTACATTTTATATCTTCTCTCTCATCAATTTTGCTCATTTATGTTTTCCTAAAAAAAGAAAAACATCTATTTTGAACAGATTTTCAAATTTATTTGTTCAGACTTGATCAAGGAAGTCTATGATAGTTCTTTCAATTTCCTCTAATTGTGATTTTTCCATTCCTGTATACAGTGAAGTTGCATATTCAATTGTATAAATTTATAAGCTAACATTGACTCTAAACCCTCAATAAATCTACTGAGGTTACAAAACCATAACTTTATAACTGAGCAGAATAAACCCAAAAAACTCTGGAATTTTCCAGGTATCCCCTTTAATCTTTCAGGATCTGATAATTATCTCAGTGAACAAAAATTTACTGAGTCTCTACCCAATATTGCTGTAGGCAATTAATGCATACAGAATGTGGTTTAAACACCCAAATGTAATGGGAACTTTACCTGTAGCACTCCAGTAATCACACTCATGTATATTACTTTGAGAGAGATTTTCAAACAATTTCGAACAATTTTTAAATAGGGCAAAAAAAAAAAAATGTTGAATGACTGGATTTAGCTTGCTGTTGACATCTTCAGATCCCTACATACTACAAAGACACATACTACTTGGCAGAGCTCAACGTCAACAATTTGCCCAAAACAAGTCCTGTAAAATCTCAGTATCTAACCTACTGACATCCTCAAATGCCTTTTCCCCTTCCTTGCATGTAAAGCACAACTTTTCTTAAATAACATGTTCGATTACATAAAATTACTTTGTATGTGAAAAATTCAATGCAACAGACTATATACATAAATACTATACTCTTATAACTTGCTGAATGCCTGTCCTTATAAGGTTCACCCCTTCTACTACATTTTCTATCCCATTTGTTGCCATTTCTACTTCAGGGACACCAATGTTAAATAAGTTGGACCTCCTTTGCCTTTCCTCTTCAGATTTACCCTTCCCCCTGTCCTGTGATAATGAAGATGGACCTGATAAACATTTCTCCTTCATTGGCTAGCACAGTGCCAGGAGAAGGCACTGGAAAGACACTGAGGAAGAAAGAGGTGTCCCTTCCAGGTTCCAGTGTGCTCCTGAAGGCAGGCCCCTGCAGTACAGGTGACTTCTGCAGCACACACAGTTTCTGAGCAGCAGGTACCAAGAGCTCTGAGAGACCAGAAGCCCATGGCACCTCCCCCTGATAAACTTCCCTAGAATCTTCTCTGCCAGCCCAGCAGCTCCTGGTGCACAACTCCACAGCCTCAGTGAACTTCCCCTTCCAGTGCACCACAGCACATCCTCTTCACAAGATCTGGATCTCAGACCTGGGTGAAAGGGAAGGAGGTTTTCCAGAGTTTGGATAACATATCTTCCTTGACTAACAATATACCTGATTCCTAGGGGTGGTAGGTGTTAACCTATATCCACTACTTATGAATTTAGCATTCCTTTTTACTCCTTATTAATTGTTATGGGCTGAATTGTGTTCTATCAAAGGAGTATTGTTAAGTCTTAACTCCCAATATCTCAGAATGTGAATATATTTGAAAATAATGGCCTTTAGAAAGGTAATTAATTAAAATGAGGTCTTTAGATTATGTTGAGTGAAATAAGTCAAGCAGAGAGAGTCAATTATCATATGGTTTCACTTATTTGTGGAGCATAACAAATAGCATGGAGGACAAGGGGAGATGGAGAGGAGAAGGGAGTTGAGGGAAATTGGAAGGGGAGGTGAACCATGAGAGACTATGGACTCTGAAAAACGATCTGAGAATTTTGAAGGGGTGGGGGGTGGGAGGTTGGGGGCACCAGGTGGTGGGTATTGTAGAGGGCACGGATTGCATGGAGCACTGGGTGTGGTGCAAAAATAATGCATACTGTTATGCTGAAAAAATTTAAAAAAATTTTTAAAAAAAAATGAGGTCTTTAGGGTGGGCCTAAATCAAATATGACTAGTGTCCCTATAAGAAGAGGAAATGTGGACACAGACACAGAAGGAAGACCATGTGAAGATGGGGCGGGGGTGGGGGGAAGAGACAGCCATCCCTAATCCAGGGAGGATGGCCTTGGAATAAATTAACCCTGCTGATCTCTCCATAAATTGTGAAAAAAAAAAAATTTCTTTGGTGAAGCCACCCAGTCTGTGGTACTTGTTATATGGTAGCCCTTGGTTACTATACACTAATCAATTGCCCATTATTCCAACCTCTTGTTATGGTTAATAATTCATTATATTATACTTTTCCAGTTACAATTACTATCTAGTTTTTGTCTCCATTCATAGTTTTCTTAAACATTCTTAATTCTTTATTCTTTATAATTAACTTTTTATTTATACCTAATTTTGCAAATTTTCTCAAACCTGTCTTCCATACACCTCATTGTCTTTTTCTGCTTTTTAATACTACTTCCACTCCTGGAATACTTTTTTTTTCCTTTCCATTTCTTTCTTGTAGGCTTCCAAATCACTTTTCATCTCTTTATGTTGTCTTTTTTTTTTTAAGATTTTATTTATTTATTTGACAGAGAGAGATCACAAGTAGATGGAGAGGCAGGCAGAGAGAGAGAGAGGGAAGCAGGCTCCCTGCTGAGCAGAGAGCCCGACGTGGGCCTCGATCCCAGGACCCTGAGATCACGACCTGAGCCGAAGGCAGCGGCTTAACCCACTGAGCCACCCAGGCGCCCTCTTTATGTTGTCTTAATAATTATTTCTTTAAAGTCGGTATTTCTTCCTGTGCTCTTGTTTTGTAAACACCTCTCTAAAAATCTCCTAAGGGGCACCTAGCTGGTTTAGTCAGTGGAGCCTGCAACTCTTGATCTCAGGGTCATAAGTCCGAGCCCTACACTAAGTGTAGAGATTACTTAAAAATATATTTTTTTCAAATCTCCTTGATATCTCAAACAGGTGTTTATTTGAAATATTCAACTACTGCTTAACGTATCTTTTTCTGATGTGAACTCACCATCTACCTTGAGTGCCTTTGGCTCCTTTCCTCCTTTCCCTGTTGTACTTCAGTTTAAGCCCAGTGCTGCCTCACTTTTAAGCCATTCTTTCTATGCCTGCTATTTGCTGAAAGAAAAACCAGGGAAGTAAGTTGGCACAATAGACAAGTTCAATAACTACATGTTTTTCTCAGATATCTGTCCATGCTGCTGGGTACTCCAGACCACATCTCCATGCTCTCACTGTGCCTCATTCCAAATAAATGGGATGATTTCCGTATGATACCATCATTTACTAATTCAGCTCAGTGATGGGTTGACACAAAGCTGACTGTCACTCACTTTCACTCCTCCACCATGTCACAGCAACACTCTTCATGAGATGGCTTTGCTTTCAAGTTCCTTAATTCTGCCTCCCCTGCCACTTGATCAGTGTAGAATGAAGTTGAGGTCTCTTCCTAAGCCTGTCTACATCTAAGACTTTGCTATTCCAATTAAAAGATTGCTGTCTGTACTATTCAAGTCTGAACCACCTACGCTGGGGAACCCTGAACACTGCTCAAAATACAGAGATATCTATCGCTGTGACATTTTCCCTTTGGCTTGATTTGACTCCTTTGCCAGTTATTCTTTAATCTCAGGGTGTGATTGCTATTTCCACCAGTTGTTTGCTACTGTTTATTTAAACTTTGTATTACTTTGGTTATTTCAGAGACAAGAATGGAGCAGAATTGCCTTTACTCTATCATTGCTTAACCATAACTCCCTCATAATTAGCATTTGAACTGTCATGGACGCTTCAAATGTTCTAATCATGGTTGAGCAAAAGAGAAAGGTGACCGTCCTATCTCCTCAGTGCCATGTGCTGCCTCTGATACAGCACTGGGACTGGATTTAGTCCCAAAACCCTTCTCAGTCTAGCTTTCCAGGAACCACTATCAACTAATGAAAGTTGGCACATGACAAGAAAATTGTTTGCCAGAGAGGTACCTACCTGGCTCAGTTGGTAGAGCATGCAACTCTTTTTTTTTTCTTTTTAAAGATTTATTTATTTATTTGAGAGAGAGAGAATGCAGGCATGTGCATACAAGGGGGGAGGGGCAAAGGAAGAGGGAGGAAATCCTCAAGTAGATTCCCCACTGAGTATGGAGCCTGAGGTAGGACTCTTCATCCCAGGACCCTGAGATCATCCTGAGCTGAAATCAAGATGCAGATGCTTAACCAACTGAGCCACCCAGGCACCTGGAGCACTGACTCTTGAACTCAGGGTTGTGAATCTGAGCCCCACAATGGGTGTAGTGATTATTTTTAAAACTTTTTAATCTTTAAAAAAAAATCATTTGCTATTCTGTGTCTACATTTGTGATCTTGCATAAATAAAAAATTTATTTGTGAAACCCCTCCCTTATAACCTCTAATAGTATCATTTGTCCAGGAAATTTTAGGGAAATTTTTCCAATGACATCACTGGTAGATCATCTTTGCTGATGCCTGGACTCCCAAAAATTCACACTGATTCCTAGTCTTTACTTCCAACATGATCCACAGTCAAAACACATTTTAAATCCTCTGAATGAAAGGCACAGACACATATCAGAGAAATCTAAGAGAAGAACATTATACCAGATGTTAACCCTAAAGCATCTTTCCACCTGTGAGCCACAATCTAGTTTAAGTTCTACTTGAGCACACTCTTCAAAGACTCTTAAGGTTTTCGCTGAAATTTATAATCTGCAAATGGATGGAATAAATTACTAAAACAAACCAAATTTCCTATTCATTCTGGACTGTCTACAACTAGTTAAACTTTTAGCTTTGAACTTATAGCCTTTGCTCTCTGAAAAATACACATATTTTTGGACATTGTAATTTGGGTGATAACCCAAAAACTTGGCCATTTACTTTCTTTGTAAACACAATTTTTAAATTGTTTTAATAGGGTATTAAATCTGACATTTCTTGTTTTCAGTTTCTTTTTTTTTATACAACAGATGTCATATATACATCATAAAACAAGGTGCTTGACTACTTCTTCATTCATTCCTTCATATGTTCAACAGAAACTCCTGAGTGCTTACTAGGCCCTCTTTTAAAACCTACTGATACAGGAATATACAAAACAGACAAAAATGCCTGCTTTGTTGCTGCTTACACTGCAGTGGACATCAAAGACACTTCTTTGCTCACTTAACACAAAATCCATTGGGAGGTTGCTAATAAGGATTTTTGCGGGGGGGGCGGGGGCGTGGAGGGAAGACTGTTGTTAGTGTTATACATTTCCTTCTCCCCATGGAAGAGAACAAAATTTCCCTGGTCACCTCAACCCCGCTGAAGTTTCAAAAGGACCATCTGAAGAGCTAATACACACTTTCTGGTATCTGATAGACATAGGGGAAGCTAGATGATCCATGGATGAACAAAGAAGCGAAAATAAGTATAGCTAAGAGCTTCCCACAGGAGAATAAGTTTGTACAACAGTAAGCTACATATCTGTTGAGAGCAGGGCTAAGGGTCTGTTTCCCAACGATCAAGCACAGACCCTGTAGAATGGAGTTGCCTGATAGTCAAGTTAGTCAGCTGACCTTGACTCCCACCAAAACTTCTGGCCAAGAGCAGGTCAGTCTCAACAAGAAAATGAAGGCAACCCACGGATGCAGAAGTGGAGTGGAGGGAAGAAACTGGCCACGAGGAAGCAGCGTCCCTCATGCCAGGAACCTCACGGTAGGGACACAATCACTAAACTGAAAGAAGTACCACAGGGAAAAAAGGACAAGCCTTGGATTCTACTATGCTCAGGTGGTATCACTACCACCTTGCAACTTTACCAGACCAGAAGAACTCTTCTGTCCCTTACTTCTCCCTCTATTCTAACATTAAAGGGCCCCCAAATAGCAATGATTAAGTGTAGAATGCAGTGAAACCAGAAAAGACAAAAGTTAGGTCAAAACCCCTCCCTACCTCACCTTTTCAGTCCTCTAAGACCGAGGCAGACCTAAACTGGGGGAGAAGAGATTTTTAAATGAATGAAATTTTGGATTTTGATACTTGTCTGTGATGTACTTTTAATTATTTATTGAGACAGAAAAACCTTGGGACCTTACTAAGTTTCTATCCCAAGGGCTAGAAATAACTAATCCAAAGAACAAGTGAAAAATGAAGGGCTTTCTGCCTCAGTCTATTCAGTTCATTTAATAAGTTTAGTTTCATTTAAGTTTAGCTTTTCATAAGTTAGAAATTCACAGTTAGGAAAACTTCTGAATTAGATTTACTGGGAGAACAGGGTAACACAGCTGTGGATTCTTTGATGTGAAAAGTAAAGTGAAATGATGCCTCCTTGACCAGTTTCTAATTATCTATGGCAACAGAAGATTAGAGGTTCACAGAAAAATAATAATTTTTGCTACACTATTCAGTATCTTCCCCAAGTTTTCCCAAATACCTCTAATACCTTCTATTGTCTAATCTCAGAACAAGGAGATTACGGCCTGTGAATTACAGAGCTCCTAGATGAGTAATTTTTTGTCCTAAAGCTGATTCTGAGTATGAAACCTATAAAAAGTTCAACTGTGATCAAATAAAGTTTCAACCACCTTTGCCAGAGGATACAAAGTTCATCCAGAATAAGAGATAAATGAGTCAGAGATTAAAGATAGTAGCTGTTTTCCTATCAGTTTGCTCTGGTAGCATGGATCCAGCAATATTGAAGACATGTCCTCATATCCTCAATTTACCACAGAAACAATCTTTCTGAACACATGATGGACAACTGTGAAGCCTAAAAACAGAGAAAGGACACATGTAAGTTCTACCTCTAAAGAAAATAAACTAATAATTCTAGAGATTATAGGCTGGTCACCTTAACTTTGATACCTGAAAAGACCAAACTCATCAAGCATTTCATTTATAAAATACTAAAAGATCACAAGGTGAATAGTAAGCAGGACTTTGGGAAGGATAAATCAGTCAGACCTATGTGGTATCAGCTCATGACAGACTGCCAGGCATTACTGATGGAATGAGAAGAGAAAAAGACTTTAATCCTGGTTTTAAAAGACATACTCATATATAAAGTTGGGAAATATTTTCAAAGTACATCACTATATGAACTCTCAACTTATTAGAAGGCAGAACAGATGGGAATTTCATTCTCCACTTTGTTTCCATCCCCCACCCACCAGCATCTCTCCACTCTGAATTCATAAATCTGTATATTAAAAGTCTATAATACCTGTAGCCATCTATAAATGGCTTTGCAGATGAATTTCTTTTATGCTACCTTCCTCCAAAAAGAATCAAAAGCTAGGGGATTTTGCTACTCCTCAAAAAATGAAAGAGGTTCAAGGGATGCAGAAAAAGTAAGCTAGCTGGGTACAACCAAGATAGGCTGAACAAAAATAAAGGAATGCATGGGATCTGATTTTTTTTCATACCAAGGAAATGGAAACCAGTTCAATCCATGTAGATAGACTCATAAGAAGATAGGAATTGAGTGCAGGATTCCATTGACTTTAAGATAGTTTTGACCTGAAACCAAAGGGTATACTCCCACAGGAACCAAAGAAGCCTTAAGGAGTTACTCAAATTATGAGAAACTTCCATAAAATCTCAGAACTTTCCACAAATGTTGCCTCAACTGAAACACTGCTTTGCTGTGATAACATAACAAGCTCAACCTTTTCCACCAGTGGAAGCCATTCTTTTCCAAAGTCCATTTCATTAATCGGGAAAGAGGAAATATGGCTTCAGATGTTCCTTGCTCCAACGGTTCTACCAACAACTCATGACAGCTTTTTACCACTCTTGTTACCATTAGTTACAGGTCATACACCCATTCCTGATGACTTTGATCATCCCTACCCAATCCCATTGTTATTCTTACTGACTTAACACCTAGTTCCCTGGCTACAAAATTCCTTGATTCCAATGCATCCACTAACACTTCACTTCGGTTATAAGACAGCACAGCCACACTTCGGATTTTATTTGTAAAATGGCTCCAAACTCATAAAATCTGGGTTTCCTCTATACATTTTCATTCCCTCACTTGTATTGAACTTTTTTAAAGAGAGATTGAGAGCAGTGTGGAAGCAGGGCGGGGGACGGGGCGGGGGGTGCAGAGGGAGAGGGAGAGAGAATCTTAAGCAGGCTCCATGCCCAGCACAGAGCCCCATGTGTGGCTCCATCTCACGACCCTGAGATCATGACCTGAACCAAAATCAAGAGTCAGACGCCCAACTGGCTAAGCCACTCAGGCACCCCGGAACTCTCTTAACCTTCATTACGATCCCAGAACTTTGGATTATAGAGAAAACAAAACGAACTCTAAATATAAACTTTCATATTTACAGGCCATATGAATTTACAAGAGTTATTCCATAAACCTCAGGCTATTTCTTAGTATAGCAACACACTGGCATTGCCTGATACAACTCAACTCACATTCAATTCACCATTAGAAAATCCATCACAATATACAAAATGATAAAAATTGGCTATAACACTGTAAGCTAAAAATAAGAAGATCACATGACATTTCCAAGGGGAATTTCCACTAGCTGCACTGTCAGTCAAAATGGATTAAGAAACATTCTTGAACTATAAATCACATTTTCCACAATCTAAATAAAATATCATAAAAATGCCAAAAAAGGGAGGAAAAGGCTTTGCCTCTCTCTCATTATGTGTCTCCAACTCTGAGATACAAGGAATAGAATAACGAGCAAAACAAATGACTATATTTCAATTATATCAGCCAAAGCCATAATAAAAAATAGCCATGTTTTTTATTCTTCTATTTATTATTTCTTTTCTTTTTATATCTATTCAAGGACTACCATCTCTAGTGCTCAGTGCAGTAGAAAGCAGACAGGGTATCAGGAGGTATATTATATCCAATCATTTTTAGTTGCCTATGTATGTTTAAATAAAAACCCTATTGGAGACACAATTTTTCATCCCACATTATACCAGGGAAAAAAATTTCATCTTATGCCTTGGTAAATCATAGAACCCAACTGTTAAACCTAGATCTAACACCAGTGCCTACTTATGATCTCTCTCTCTCTCTCTATCAAATAAATAAAATAAAATAAAATCTTAAAAAGAAATAGTTAACTGTACATACCAACCTTCCCATTATAAAATAAAAGTTTAATCTATTTTTTAAAGATTATATTCCCACTTGTCACCAATGAGTAACTGGAATTTCAAATTAATAAAAATACCAATGACCATATCACACAAGAAATGAAATACTTAGGAATAAATCTAACAAAATATTAATTGGTTCTATATATTGAAAATTATAAATCATCATTAAAAATCAAGGAAGATCTAAATAAATGGACAGATATACCACAGGAAAGGACTAGAAGAATCAATTTTTTAAAAGATTTATTTTTTTATTTTGGAGAGAGAGTGTACAAGCTGGAGGGGGGAAGGGAGAGGGAGAGAGAATCCCAAGCAGACTCCACTCCCACCATGGAGCCCAATGCAGGGCCTGATCTCACAACCCCAAGGTCATTACGTGAGCCAAAATCAAGAGACACTCAACTGACTGTGCCACCAAGGTGCCCCTAGAAGATTCAATATTGTTAAGATACCAATTCTCTCCAATTTGATCTGTAGGTACAGTGCAATCCTAGTAGACAACCTAGCAAGCTATGTGGTAGATATTAACATGCTTCTTCTAAAAGTTGTATGGAAAAGCAAAGGAACTAGAATTGCCAAAACAATTCTGAAAATGTGAGCAAAGTTGGAGGAGTCAAAATCATAATGAAACAAGTCAGTGTGGTGTTGGCAAAAAGAATATATTTATTATGATAAACTGATAGATGTTGGAGACATGAAGTCCAGTTTCCTCACCTTCCCAGACATATGAGGAAAGCCAAGAGAAACTCTTTCATTGCCCTGCCAGTCTCTGTGGCCACATGAGCGAGCCCAAGAGAGACCAGCAGAGCAATCCAGTAGAGACCAGGCAAAATTGCCCACCCACAGAATTTTGAACTAATAAATGATTGTGTTTTAATTTTGGAAGGTGGTATCTTTACATAGCAATAAATAACTGCTATGCCACAGTAACTCCAATGCCAACTGGCAGTAGCACAATCATGCTGGAGGGAAAGCCAACACGAAAAAAAATGGTGGCAATCTTAGCAAACTGCTTAAATATTTTACTTTTGCTTGTTGTGATGAGCATTGGGTGTTGTACGTAAATGAAGAATCACTGAATTGTACTCCAGAAACCAATACTGCACTGTATGTTAACTAACTAAGCTTTAAATTAAAAAAAAAATTTTTTTTAATAAATAAATAAATATTTTACTTTTGCAGATTTTATAAAAGTATATAATCATGTGATCATGTGAACACATTGTCCAGAACCTTGGAAGGGACATGGATAAGTGCAAACCCTTGGAAGGGACATGGTAAGTGCAAACCCTTGCAAGGGACATGGGTAAGTGCAAACATAAGCATCATTCAAGGTAAATTCATCTCTGGTAAGCATGATGCTTCATTTTGAAATACTAACATCCTTTTTAGGGCCATAGAGAATAAAGGAATGCCTGGTATAACCTCACTATATAGCCTTATTCTAGATGTCTTGCTCATAGAATAACAGTATTTAATGTTTATTATGTGTCATACACTAAACTAAGCATTTAATTAAGATCATTTAATTCAGTCATCACAATAACCTCATAAGGTAGGGACTATAACAACACTCTTCAGATACAGAAACCGAAGATCACAGTGGTTGTTAACTGCCCAGAGTTACATGGTTATTAAATGTCAAGTTTGTATAAAGTCTGCGCTCTCGGTACCTAAGCTCTGTAACACAAGAAAGATTTAAAAAATAAAATTAAATGGAAGGAGAATATTTTATTTTTAGTTTTCATATATTTTTCCTATGACTAGCAGGGGATTTTCTAATATGTTTTCTAGCTATGAAGAAAAACCATCTATGCTTATATTCATTTTAGAGATAACCACCTTACTGATCTCTCCCATAATCTTAAATTGATGCTCTAGGGTTATACCAGTAGATAAACATATCATCTGGAAACAGAGATCAGTCCATGCATTCAATTCTATAGAAACAAATGGAAAATACATTAGAAATAGTATAACTAATAGAGTTCATAGAAGTGAATACACAATACAAAATTTTTAACATAGTTTTCCTTAAAGCCAATAAAAAAACAGTGAGAAAACATAACAGGGACATGTAATACTTAGAACAGAAATTAAATATATTGTACCTAGGAAAAATAGTGAAACATGCAATCCTGCTTGCAAAAATTTCAAATATTTAATCAGCCACATTTTTTAAAACTATGAATAAATAAACTTACATAATAATTTCTTATATGTGAAGTCTGAATACTACAGAGTTGCCAGTTTTTTTCCAAATGTTTGTATTAGTTTGACTCTAACACAATAAAAGCCTCAAAGTTGTTCCTTTATCAGTTTTTCTATTTGAAATTTTTAGAGGTGATACATTCACAGGGTTCAGCAAATCGAAGATATCACATGATGGATCGAAGAAACTATATATAAAAGCTAAAACTGGGGGCGCCTGGGTGGCTCAGTGGGTTAAGGCTCAGGTCATGATCTCAGGGTCCTGGGATCGAGCCCCGCATCGGGCTCTCTGCTCATCAGGGAGCCTGCTTCCCTTCCTCTCTCTCCGCCTGTCTTTCTGCCTACTTGTGATCTCTCTCTGTCAAATAAATAAATAAAATCTTAAAAAAAATAAAAAAAATAAAAAAAAATAAAAGCTAAAACTGTAAATAAAACTCTTAAAAGAAATCATGGGGAAAAACTTTCATTATATTGAATTTGGTAATAATTTCTCGAATATGACAGCAAAAGCACAGGCAACATAAGTAAAAATAAACTGGACTACTTCAAAATTAAAAACTGTGCACCAAAACACAGTACAGTAAAAAGGCAACCTATGATATGGGAGCAATATTTGCAAATCATATATCTGATGAAGGATTAAGCTTCAGAACACATAAAGAACTCCTACAACTCAATCACAACAACAAAAAGCCTGATTGAAAAATGGCAAAGGACTTGAATAAACATTTCTCCAAAGAAGATATGTAAATGGCTAACATGCACATGAAAAGATGTCCAACAGTACTAATCACTGGATAAATGCAAACAAAACCCCCAAGTTAATACCATCTCACACTCATTATGATGGCTACTGTCAAAAAAGAAGATAGCAAGTGCTGATAAGGGCATGGAGAAATTACAAACCCTGTGTTCAGTCAGTACATAAAATGGCAGAACCATTATGGAAAATAGTATGGTGTTTCATCAAAAAATTCAAAGTAGAATTACCATATGATTCAGCTATTTCATTTCTGCATATTTGCCCCAAAGCATTGAAAATAACGTCTTGAGGGGCTCCCGGGTGGCTCAGTGGGTTAAGCCTCTGCCTTCGGCTCAAGTCATGATCTCGGGGTCCTGGGATCAAGCCCCACATCAGGCTCTCTGCTCAGAGGGGAGCCTGCTTCCCCCTTTTTCTCTGCCTGCCTCTCTGCCTACTTGTAATCTCTGTCAAATAAATAAATAAAATCTTTAAAAAAAAAAAAAAGGAGGGACGCCTGGGTGGCTCAGTTGGTTAAGCAGCTGCCTTCGGCTCAGGTCATGATCCCAGCGTCCTGGGATCGAGTCCCACATCGGGCTCCTTGCTCATCAGGGAGCCTGCTTCTCCCTCTGCCTCTGCCTGCCATTCTGTCTGCCTGTGCTTGCTCTCTCTCCCTCTCTCTCCCTGACAAATAAATAAATAAAAATCTTTAAAAAAAAAAAAAGGAAAAGGAAAATAAAGTCTTGGAAAGATATTCATATACACACATGTTCAAAGCAGCATTATTCACAATAGTCAAGAAGTAGACACAACCCAAGTGTCCACTGATGGATGGACAAAATGCAATACATGCATACAATGGAATGTTATTCAGCTTTTAAAAAGAAAAGTGTGACATATTCTTCAATTGAAATGAACCTGGAGGACATTGTTCTAAATGCAAAAGCTAGTCATGAAAGACAGTGCATGATTCCTCTTACATAAGGTATGCAGAGTACTCAAATTCACAGAAACAGAACGTGGAATAGTGGTTGCTGGGGGCTGGGAGGAGGGGAAAATGGGGAGTTTAAGATTATGATTTCACTTATGAAAGCATCTTTGAAATGACAAAACTATAGAGGTGATGTACAGATTGGCAGTTGTCAAATGCTGGGTAATAGGATAAAGGAGGGAGATACTGGTGGCTATAAAAGGATAACATAAGCCATTTCTTGGATGAAAATACTTTGTATCTTCACTGTAGGTGATGATCACACAAATCTACACGTGTAATAAAACTGCACAGAACTAATTACACACACAGAGAGAAACACAACCATGAGAGCGTATAAAACTGATGAAACCTGAATAAGATCAATAGATTATATTAGTATCAATTTCTTGATTATGGTATACTACTACAGATAAGTAATATGTATGATTCTTGGACCAGCAGCATTACCTGAAACTTGTTAAAAATAAAACCTCGGGGGCACCTGGGTGGCTCAGTGGGTTAAGCTTCTGCCTTCGGCTCAGGTCGTGATCTCAGGATCCTGGGATCGAGCCCCACATCAGGCTCTCTGCTCAGAGGGGAGCCTGCTTTCTCCTCTCTTTCTGCCTGCTTCTCTGCCTACTTGTGATCTCTGCCTACTTGTGATTAATAAATAAATAAAATCTTTGAAAAATAAAAAATAAGAAATAAAATTAAAAAGGAAAAGAAATAAAAACATGGGCTGGACTCCAGACCTACTGAATTAAACCCCATGCAGACCAGACAGAATTACCACTCAGAGATCAAGGTTTCCAAGCTGGAAGCAGTAATTGCATGTGACTTCAGGGTTGTTAAACTTGGGGAAGAGATGGGGCACCTGGGTGGCTCAGTGTCCAACTCTTGATTTCAGCTTAAGTCATGATCTCAGTGTTGTGGGATCAAGCTTCACATCAGGTTCCATGCTGGGTGTGGAGGCTGCTTAAGATTCTCTCTCTCCCTCTGCCTTCCCCCCAAACAAAAACCTTGGGAAAGAGATGACTATTACTCATGAAAAAGAATAACAGTGCTATGAGACTACATAGGAAATCCTACTTAGGAACCAGCAAAAGCACTAGAGGTTTTTGGAGACAATGGAGCTGCAGATCAGCTTGAAGAAGTATGACACTCACAAGGACAAACATTTCTTGGGCACCATCAGGCTTTAAGTTCACTCCCCTCCCTAAGTTCTCCATGTGTGTCTTAGGAGACCAGAAGCACTGTGAGGACACTAAGGTTGTATCAACAAGAATATCCCCCACATGGACATTGAGGTGCTGAAGGAACTCAACAAGAATAAGAAGCTGGTCAAGAGGTATGATGAATTTTGGTCTTAGAATTTTTGATCAAACAGATCCCACAAATCCCAGGCCCAGGCCTGAAGAAGGCTAGCAAGTTCCCTTCCTTGCCGACCCACAATGAGAACATGATGGCCAAAGTCGATAAAGTGAATACCATGATCAAGTTCCAGATGAAGAAGGTGCTGTGTCTGGCAGTGGTCCCTCAGCCACATGAAGATGGCAGATGATGAGCTTGTATACGACGTCCACTGAGCTCTCTATTTCCTTGTGTCACTGTTGAAGAAGAACTGGCCGAACCTCTGTGTGTTACACATCAAGAAAGAGCACCCTGGGCAAGCTCCAGCAGCCATACGTACTGAGGCACAGCTTACAAAACCCTAGTGCCAAAAAAAAAAAAAAAAAAAGGACAAATAATGTGTAGAAAAACTGTACAGCAGTAAGGATGGACTCCATTTGTTGGCTCACCCAGCACTGTCTCCATTCTGACCTTCTACTCAGGAATGCCCCTTTGACACTGTCTGGCCAATAAGATATAAATGGGAATCTGCTGTAGCGTTCCTAGGAAAGCCTTTTTTCTTTTTTCTTTTTTTTTTTAATTTAAAGATTTTATTTTTAAGTAATGTCTACACCCAATATGGGCTCAAACTAACAACTCTGAGATCATGAGATGCGTGGTCTACAAACTGAGCCAGCCAGATGCCCTGGAAAACATTCTTTTCCTTTCTTTCTTTCTTTTTTGAGAGAAAGTGAGTGAAAGTAGGGGTGGGGAGGGCAGAGAAGAGAAAGAGAAATAGAGAGAATGCCAAGCAGTTTCAGCCCCCAGCACGGAGCCCAGGACTCCATCCCACAACCTGGAGATGACGATCTGAGCCAAAATCCAGAGTCGGATACTTAACCATCTGAGCCACCCAGGCACCCCACATGTTTTCTTTTTTTCTCTCTCTTTTTTTAAAAGATTTTATTTATTTATGTACTTATTTGAGAGAGAGAGAGAGAGCACACACACGAGTGCAAGACTAGGGGAGGAGCGGAGGGAGAGGGATAAGCAGACTCCACACTGCGGTGTAAAATCCTGAGATCATGACCTGAGCCAAAATCAAGAGTCAGATGCACAAGGGACTGAGTCCATCACCCACCCCCATGTTTTCTTGATCCAGATGTTGCCCCTTCCTTTTTTAGATCCATATCTAGGGAAAACTATCCTAATGGAATAATCAGATAAATGTATACACATTTAGCTCATGATGCTCACCATTGTGTATTTATTGGAAATAATGTTCAATGATAAGATAATAAATAAAAAGTAATAAGGAATTTCTGTTTTCATAGGATGGAATTTTTGTGGCCATTATGGGTAATGACTATGGATGACATGGAAATACTTAAAATATTGGCGAAAAATCAAAGTGAGAAGCTATATACATTTTTCATAAACAATTTTATACATGCATATTCACATATATACACCCTCTAAAACTTAATTTAACTTGTAAATAAGTATATATTATGACTCTTTTGAGGTAGGAATAACGATTATTCCTTAAGCATTATTTAAACGACTAGAGTTTCAGTTCTTCTCTCTTACATAAAGCACACTGATGATTTCTGATGTGTAGCCAGGACTGAGAATCTCCAATACACTCTTATAGGTGTGTGTGTGTGTGTGTGTGTGTGTATAAGATTTATTTTTAAATATAAGAACACTCCAAATGTTTGGGGTTTTTTTAAGATTTTATTTATTTATTTATCTGACAGACAGAGATCACAAGTAGGCAGAGAGGCAGGCAGAGAGAGAGAGGGAAGCAGGCTCCCTGCTGAGCAGAGAACCTGACACGGGGCTCGATCCCAGGACCCTGGGATCATGACCTGAGCCGAAGGGAGAGGCCTTAACCCACTGAGCTACCCAGGCGCCCTGAGAACACTCCAAATGTTAAGACAGCTATAACTGGGTATAAATGCCCCATTACAAGGCATTTTATATTTTGTGCACTTTTATAATTTTCTACCCTGTAATCATTATTTTTAATATAAATTTTTATTTTTAAATGTTTTTAGTACAAAAAATATTTTTAACTGTTTAAAAGGGAAGAAAATAATCCAAGTCCAAGCTAGACCTACACAGAGCTGGAGAAGCAGCTCAAACAACAAAACAAACTACCTGAGGGGTCTTGAACACCTGCCTTCCAACGGTGACACTGCCTGTTTACCAAGTTCCACTTGCAGATGAACATCTGCATGCCTGTTTGCTTACTCTTCCATTGGTCCCAACAGTGATATTAGGTTAATTTCCTGAGCCTTTCCAAAGACTACAAGTGTATGTGTACACACATATATTAAGTTTCTTCTATTCACATGTAACTTTTTCCCAGTATGAGATAAATCCTTTCGCTGACCCATGTTTTTGCCTTTGGGAGCCTCTATTTTAAGATTCACAGAAAGCAGAGAAAAAAAAATACATTGGGAAAGAGGAGTTAGCTTTTCAAGGAGTGGTAAAATGATCTATGTTCTTTCCGTGCACCACCTCTCAGCTCCATTTCCATTTAGAAGATAAAATATAGCAGGAGAAACCGGACCCTTGACATTTTGCCAGCTGTTTTTCAAACAGTTTATGATTCTCAACTTCAAATTAAATGTTTTTATTTTAGAATAAGAATTTAAAACCATTCAAATGCCTCATTAGTTTCCACTGCAGAGTTGGTGATAATGATTAATCATGGTATCAACAGCTGTTACTCCCAAGGCAAAACTCCATCCATACCCAATTCATTTAATGACCACAGGAGTATGCCCTTTGTTTTCCTTAACTACCCTTCCTGAGAGTCTCACCATTTATTCCAAAGATTCGAACCCCAGAGGAGTGAAGTTCATGGTGTACTTTTTGCCATTGACAGAATCAGAATATATATTGGATAGAATACATAATTTCTAAAATGAGCTTTGTGGATGAATTTATTAAAACACTGAGTTATGAGATGACTTGTGGGAAATCAAGGTAAGTCCATCATTACTGAACACAGAGCACAAACCAGAATTTCAAAAGGGAGGAAGAGATGATAAGAAACTACTATGCATGCCGAACAGACTTTGGATTCTATGCTGATTTATATAGCTCTCTTGAGCCACATAATTCAACTGGCTGTTTACTGGACTCTTCTGTTCTTTCTGGAAAGACGACTCTTGAGTTTTGGAATGTCTATATGGCCAAAACTACCTAGCTTCTGAGGAAGGGTAAATTCAATTTGTTTAACAGACATATTACTTTAAGAAATAAGTACAATTTTCCAACCTTTCAAGTCAGATACATAATCGATGTCACGTGAAGTCCAAACAGTTGCTTCTGTTTCCACAGCACAAGTCATGGGGACCACCAAGATTGTCTGAAGGCCATTTTTCAGAAATCTCTCAGAAGCCCAGCTACCCAACACTTGGCTGAGGTTTCTGATCTGACAAGCCTTAACATTTACCAAGGGGTTTATGAGACCAGCTCACCAATCTTCCAGTGAGCTAAATTCAGTATGTCACCCACCCCTGATACGCTTACTTTCTTCCTAGTGTAAGGGCCTATTCAGCCAGAGCAGCCCCACCCCGGTTGAACTGCCATTTTGCTGTAAAGCTTAAACTGACCCCCCCACTCCCCCCACACCCCGGCCCAGGGGAACTTATTTTAAAAAGCAAGTCCGGGAAACCAGTCCCAGGTAACAAAGTCCAAGTACAAGGGTGGGTCAGTCCAGGTGGAGGTATTCAGTCAGTGGGGGCGCATACTGTCTCCTAGCTACCAAGGAGTAGGGGCCCCCGCCCTTTGGGAGCCTTTTAGCGCCAATCCTAACCAAGGTGTGATAGGCTGGTTCAAATGTCTACTAGGGTAAATTGTAATTCAGTTGGTCACCTAGCATCACTGTGGAGTTTCCTTTGTGTGTTATAATTTCATTGGCCACCTGTGTGTGGCCAGGCCCAACCACATGGCCTTTGCTCTATAAAAGTTAGTCTGGAAAGCAGGAAGGGGTCGTCCTCTCTGTAGGGGCAGCCCCAACCGTTCTGTTAGATGGTCGGTATGATTCCTGATGCTTGGCGCGAAATAAAGCTTTGCTTGACCTTCGCTTTGTATCAGTCTCGCTCCTTTAATCACGGACCCATTATTGGGGTTCCCCAATTTTGGGGGGACCCAACACTAGGAAGCATCTCTGGTAATCTCTGCATTCCTCTACTGCTCAGAGCTTCCTCCTTGCTGATCCCATTCCCACTGCCATCCTTTCTCCCAAACCTTTCACCTGTGCCCGCAGAAACCTACATGCCATGGAAATTTTGTTTACATTACCAACAGTTAATATTCCTCATGGACATTTCTTTTCTTGAACCCTTCATCCTTCTCTTGAATTCTTCACAAATCAGTGTTTCTCATACTCCAGTAACCCCCAAATTGTGTGTCGAATCAGTGTTCTCCTTACTTTTCAATGCTATTTGAAGATATTCTTTCCTTTTTTAAAGATTATTTATTTATTTATTTATTTATTTATTTGACAGAGAGAGAGAGAGAGATCACAAGTAGGCAGAGAGGCAGGCACAGAGAGAGGGGGAAGTAGGCTCCCCACTGAGCAGAGAGCCTGACACAGGGCTCAATCCCACCACCCTGAGATCGTGACCCAAGCTGAAGGCAGAGGCCCAACCCACTGAGCCACCCAGGTGCCCCGAAGACATTCTTTCTTCCTCCTAAGGTAACACACTCTACTTTTCCTGTAAGTGATGAAGAAATACTGGTATGTGTTCATAAGAAAAGGTATACTACAAAGTTCAGGAGAATGGTATAGCCTTCTTTTGAACATATTTACCATTTTTTATCATTCTATTAAGTTGTAAATTATATGTTTCTGTATTTTTTAAAAGATTTTTATTTATTTATTCATTTGAGAGAGAGAGAGTGAGGGCAAGAGAGAGGGCAAGAACACGAGCAGGGGGAGAAGCAGACTCTCTTTCTGTATTTTTTAATAGTTACACTAGACATTACAACATGCATCCTTCATTCACCGAAGTCTGATAATCAATAACTTTAACTCCCAGGACAATGCAAAGGCCTGAGAATCCTTTACTACACATACCCTTATTCCAATTTACATGTTCAACATTGTCATGTATTTTATTTCTCTAGATATCTAAATCCTGAACACCACAAGTTTTATTGTCGTTTTATACAGCGTTCATTTAAATAGACCACTTTTGTTGCTCTTCATTTCCTTCTATACCTCTGACATACATCTAGGGTCTTTTTCATGAATATCTATTAGATAGGGTCAATATCAGGAATATCTATAAGAATTCCCTTTTGTGTGATTAGTTAGTTTCTGTTTATCTAAAGATTTCTATGTATATTTTTTCTTATAGCCAAAGAATTCTTTCACTTTGTAGAGACTTCTAGGTTGGCTGTCATATTTTTCATCACCTTGTAGATATCAATCATCTGCTTTCTGCTTTCCATTGCTCCTTTTGAGATCTGTAAACCTAACTCCTTTAGTTAATCTGATTCTTTTCTCTAGCTGCTTTAGAAGATTTTCTATTTAATTTCTTTTATACAAATACTTGAAAAGATAATACCTGAGATTTTCTATAACTATAAAAAACATCAATATACAGAAATCCAGTGAATCCCATGCTGGATAACAAAAAAAAAAGAAATATACATGTAGACATTTTATAAAGAAATTGCAAAATGTCACTTTTAAATTTTATTTATTTGAGAGAAAGAGAGAGAGCACAGTGGGAAGGGGCAGCGGGAGAGAGAGTGAGAGTCTTAAGCAGACTCCACACTGAGGGCGGAGCCTGACAGGGCTTGATCTTAGGACCCTGAGATCATGACCAGAGCCAAAACCAAGGGTAGGACTCTTAACCGACTGTGCCACCCAGGCATTTTCTCCATTTTACACTTATGATAGAACTCCTAGTCAGAGCCCTAAACTTAGCTTTTGATATATAAAGGATGTGTTTCTTTAGAAATCTCTTCACACAGTTAATAAATTCTGGCCATCGTACTAGTATTTAACCAAAGACTCCAAAAAAAGTGAGTTGTAAAACTTTAAGCTCCTTGACTCCTTTGTTCTAGATAGAATCTGACTTGAGCTTGAACGGAACAACTTTTGGGCAACAAGATTTACAACAGATGAGAATACATCCCAGAATACTTCAAATGTAGTGATCCAAAAAATTTAATAATTGCCAATGAGATGTGAAAAACAAATAGGTTTATTTTATCATTTATTTTATCTAAGCCCATGTCGCTCATGGGTACCCATCCAAGTGAGCAGTACAAGAAGAGGATAAAGCAGCCAGTTTAAAGTAGTCTATTCTCTTCTGATTTAAAATATTCTCTGCTGGGGCACCTGGGTGGCACAGTCAGTTAAGCATCTAACTTTTCATTTTGGCTCAGGTCTGATCTAAGGTTCATGGGATCAAGCCCCACATTGGGCTCTGCACTCAGCACAGAGGCTGCTTGAGTTTTCCTCTCCCTCTCCCTCCAGCCCTCCTGTCATGTGCACTCCCTCTCTTAACTAATTTAAAAAAATAATAAAAATAAAATATTCTCTTTCCATTTAAAATATCTCCTTTCCCCTTTTCCTGTTCCTCCTCCCAAAATGGAAGCTCGGGATTTGGTGGAAAGCTTAGATGTCCTCAATCAGTGTAGGTCAGGGCAAGGAATGGGCTTCAGAGGTTGCCACACTGAAATAAGACAACCACTCCAGAGTGAAATCTACAAAATGAATAGCCAGGTAGAGCGCTAAGATCCCAAAGGATCCAGAAGTTCCTATGTGCCCTCTGGAAAGATGCAGAATGTAGTTGATTAGTGAATTTGCCAAGGGATTGCTACAGGAGAGGCAGAGCAAAAACTGTAGTCGAGAACCTCTGGGCAGATGGCTCCAAGAGTAGTCACATGGAAGTCTTACTAGCCAGATCTCAGATGGTCAGAAGCACTAGCAAAGGTTGAGGAAAGGCCTACTCACATGGAAGCCAGCCAAAGTGCCCACCAATAATCCCCAGATCGAGAGAGCAGACCAGGAGTTTCATCAAAAGCAGAGCTCAGCCGCAGAGGTCACTAAAGAGCCAATGCAAAGCTATTCCCTACCCCATCACCAAACAGTTTTCCAGTCAACCACATCCAGACCCTATTTTGGGGAAGAACTGTGGTAAGGAAATCAGAGACTGAGCTTTTATCCCAAAGGCACAGTTTCAAAGAAAAGAGACTCTTATCCTGAAAAGAATGAGATATTTCTAATTGGCAAGTACAAATTTAATTTTCTATCATTCATTGGAATGTGAGTTGATGAAAATATTCAGATCACTTATAGAAAAATTTAAAAAAATGAGTTTTATAAAACTTAAACAGTGGCATATAAATTTCAACACCATTCCATATTTTTCAAATTTATTAAGACTTGAAAAATATTTTCTTACTTTTTTAACATTTTATTTATTCATATGAGAGAGAGAGAAAAAGAGGGCATGAGTGGGGTGAGGGGGAAGGAGAAGCAGACCCCCTGCTGAGTAGGACCCCAAGATCATGACCTGAGCTAGTCAGATACTTAACTGACTGAGCACCCAAATGCCTCACAAAATATTTTCTAACAATTTCTTTCATTTCCCCCCCAAAGCTACTGTTTTTCCTTTTTCATCCAGTTTTGTGCATTTATAATTTTTTTTAATTAAGGAGGCTCCATGCCCAATGTGGGGCTTGATCTTACAACCCCAAGATCAAGAGTCACATACTCTACTGAAAGAGCCAGCCAGGTGCCCCTATATTTACATTTCCACTCTTTCTTGATAAAGTTCAACTGGTAGGTCTATTATGTAATAAGGTTTGTTTTTAAGGAACTAGTTCCTAGATCATATATTTATTCTGTTTTTTTCTTATTCATTAATTAGTACTTCTCTCTTCATTTGTTCTATTTTCCTTAGGTTTATTTCATTGTTCTTTTCCCAAGATCTGAGTTCAATATTAATTTAATTGTTTCTTTTTGATAATGAAAATACTTAAGTGTATGAATTTTCTTCAAAGTCCAACTTTTTTTTAAGATTTTACTTTTAAGTAATCTCTACACTCAACATGGGGTTCCAACTCAAAACCCTGAGATCAAGAGTTGCGTGCTCTACCAACTAAGCCAGCCAGGTCCCCCTTCTGAGTTCAACTTTTTAACATGAAGTGTATGAAGAAACATTTCATTTCCAGACACTTGAATCTTATTCGCACCTACATTTATAAAGAACAATATCAAAAACTTTTTGCATCATGAGCAAAGAACATGGTTTGTATTACTTTGAATTAATTCAGGTTTCTTTTTGACCTACTATATGGACAAAATCTATAAATATTTTAAAAATGAGAAGAAAGTGCATCACCTGTTTGCTAGATATAGAGCTGAAGAAATGCATATCAATTAATTTTATTAATCCAACTTTTATTTCCCTGTAGCCTCACATATTTTTTGTCCACTTTATCATTCAAGGATTAAGACAGATTATAACATTTTCCATTACTATAATATTTTCTATGTATTTTCTTCACACTCTTGAAAAGAACATTTTGGTTTATATATTTTAGCTATATATTCATGTTGGATTATATCCTTAAAGAACACAAGTGATATTTTTCTCTAAATTCAACTGTTTCTGAGGGCACCTGCTGGCTCAGTCAGGAAAACATTGGAATCTATTTTTTTTTTCTTTTTAAAATTTCACTTATATATTTGAGAGACACAGAGCAAGAAAGAGCATGAGCCGGGTGAGGGGCAGAGGGAGAAGCAGACTCCCTGCTGAGCAGGGAGCCTGATGCAGGGCTCAATCCTGAGACTCCACAGGACTTCAGGAACTCCAGGACCATCACCTGAGCCGAAGGCAAATGCTTAACTGACTCAGCCACCCAGGCACCCAGAGCATGGGATCTTGATCTCAGGGTTATGAGATCAATCCCCACATTGGGCAGAGACTACTTAAAAAAAAAAAAAAAATCTTTTTTTTAAATAATTCAATTTTTTTCTGTCATTATAAGTTTTTATTGCATTTTTTGCATGCCCTTTTTTGCATTTCTTTGCACAATTTTTTTTTAAGTAAGCTGTAGGCCCAAAGTGGGGCTTGAACTTAAAATCCCAAGATCAAGGGACTCCTGGGTGGCTCAGTTGGTTAGGCGGCTGCCTTCGGCTCAGGTCATGGTCCCAGCATCCTGGGATTGAGTCCCACATCAGGCTCCTTGCTTGGCAGGGAACCTTTTCTCTGCCTCTGCCTGCCTCTCAGCCTACTTGTGATCTCTCTCTCTCTCTGACAAATAAATAAATAAAATCTTTAAAAAAAAAAAAATCCCAAGATCAAGGATCACATGCTTACTAACTGAACTAGTCAGGTGCCCTGTTTGTATATTCATTTTTAATTTTTGAGTCATTTTTCAAAATTATGGCCCCCACAGACAGCATATATGTGTGTATACATCTTTTTACTCGATCTGAGCATCTTTTCCTTTATTAGATAACTTTACCCCTTTTAAGTTATACATGTATGAATGTTTCAGTGTAGACAGTAGGTCCTAATTCTTTTTTTTTTTTTTTTTTTTTTTTTAAAGATTTTATTTATCTACCTGACAGAGAGAAATCACAAGTAGGCAGAGAGGCAGGCAGAGAGAGAGGAGGAAGCAAGCTCCCTGCTGAGCAGAAAGCCCGATGTGGGGCTCGAACCCAGGACCTGGGATCATGACCCGAGCCGAAGGCAGCGGCCCAACCCACTGAGCCACCCAGGCGCCCCTTTTTTTTTTTTTTTTAAAGAACTCTCTACATCCAACATGGGCCTTGAACTCACGACCCCATAATCAAGAACACACACTCTTCTGACTGAGGCAGCCAGGCACTGCAAGTAGGTCCTAATTCTGTATTATTCCACAACTTTTGTTTTTCATACTTCTTTCATTATGCAGTTTCTATTTACCTTGTTTGCTCCCAATCCCATCCTTTATTAAAGAAATTTGGAAGTTACAATTTGTTTTTTGTTTTCTTTTTTTCTTTAACCAATGATAATGTCTATGATTTTCAATAAATTCTTAAACATACATATATTTCAATCAATTAACTTTAGAACTAAACAGTACAGATTTGACACTCCTCAATTTTTGGTCATGCTCTACAATTTTTATATTGTTCTATTATTGCCAAATTATTATTTTCGCATCATAGAGCTTTTGTTTCAATGATCCTAACAACTGCAATCTGTTCTGTGCTTTAAAAAAGAAACATGTCTAATTTACTGGACTTAATGTTGACAACTCACTATTTATAGCACATCTTCTCTAGTTATGCATGATTACTTGTTTGGTCTTATCCTAGATTACAAATTCAAGTAATGTTTTTCAAATATTGCATTTTAATGACTTTCTGTTACTGCTGCACATTAAAGACAACTCGGCAAGATATACAATCCTAGGGTTACATCTTTCAGTCAATTACCAATCAAATGAAATATTTTTGAGTACTTACATTGTGCCAGGTACTAGGAAAACAAAAATGATCCCTGCCCTTATAGGAATGACTTTGAAAAAGTAATTTCAAAGGCGTTAAATATACAAAAAGTGGTATGCAGGAGCCTAAAGGAATATAAAATAGAGTAATTTAACCAAGTTTAGATTAAACCTACATTGAAGGGAGAGGGAAATAAATATTCTTGAAGAAATGAGATTTAAGTTGAGACTGAAGGATAGTTAAGAGTCAGCAGGTAAAAGATGAGAGAGAGAAAAATGGTAGAAAAACCAGGGATGATCCAGTGTGCACAAAAGGCTTCATGTGGGGAGAGAGAGTAGTCCTCCCAGATGAAGTGATAAGGACTAAGTTTATCTGTAGACAATTTTTTAAACTTTTAATTCATTCATTTATTTTTAAGCAGGGTGGAGAGGCAGAGGGAGATGGAGAGAGAGAATCATAAGCAGGCTCCACAGCCAGCACAGACCTGACACAGGGCTCAATCTTACCATCCTGAGATCATGACCTGAGCCGAAATCAAGAGTGAGAGGTTTAACCAATTGGGGCCACCCAGGTGCACCTGTAGAGAAATTAAAACAAAAAATAAAACCTACGAAAAGTCTACGTTTTATCAGCAGTATGAGTCAGCAATTCTAAACAGTATCAGTGATAAAAGATTTCCCAGATTCTCAGTTTCAGCTAGGACACGTAAAGAGTTTGGAAGTTGTCACTCTGTACTTAGTACAAGAAAAAGTTGGGCAAACTGAAAATCAGTGACTTTTCTTGGACTCCTTAGAGAACTAAGGTTGCAGGACAAATCAGCACCCCGAATTCTGGAGAAACTGGCTCATTCAGGGACTGAAATCCGCCTAGGTGAAGCCGAAACTGTTGGAGCCGTTAGCTGCTAGAAGTATTGACATGGTTACACGGACAAGCTGCCGGGCTGTATGTGGGCCAGCATGAGAGTGAGAAAATCCTGGGAGCAGCAGTCTTCAGGAGACTATCATGTTTTCACACATTTTTACCTCCAGTAGCCCCACCAGTTTCTCAAAGTGAAGACCCAGGAAAGATCTTCTTGTGGTTGTGGAAGGATGTGCGGGGAAGAAAGGAAGATTATTGTATAGTCCAGAGCTTTCTCCCTAACGCAGCAGGCTACTCGCCAAGAGAAAAGACCATGGAACCTGGGATCCCATCTACAACAAAGGCAATTGTGTGACTCCAGCCCCATCCACCCTTCCTACCTCTTCCAAAAGGGGAAAAAAGCTAAGAAAAACTCGGGAAGGTCCTAACCTAGAGATGCGCTAAAAGCCCACTGAAAGGCTGAGGTTTAATCCCAAGATGACAGGATGTTCCCCTTTGCTGCACATCACACACACCCACAGGCCTCCCATGTAATAACAGTGCATGACAGCTGGAAGAGTGGCAAGGTGCAGACTCTCTCCCATGAGGAGGTCTCCAGGAAGCCCGAACAGAACAGGGGAGGCTCCAAACAAGGCACTAAAAGAGCTATGTCAGGGCTGACACCACATCCCGTTTCCAGATGCTGTTATCCTAAGAATGGGAGCTAGGCAAGCCTGTCCTTTCTCACCACTCTTATTAACATTTGTCTCTGTCAGTTCAGGCTGTTATAACTAACGACCATAGGCTGGATGGTTTATAGAAGAAACATTTATCTTTCATAGTTCTGAAGGCTGGGAAGTCTGAGAACAGGCTATCAGCATGGTAAGATTCTTGGTAAGGACCCTCTTCCTGGTTATATCCTTACATAGCCTTTCCTTGGTGCATACAAGCAGAAAAGAGATGCTGTGCCTTTTCTTCTTTTATAAGGACATTAATCTTATCATAAGGGCCCCACCCTCATAAGCGAATGTGCTTATTACTTCCCAAAGACCTCACCTCCAAATACAATCTCACTGGGGATTAGTGTTTCAACATATGAATCTGGGGAAGACACAAATATTCAAGTCATAGCAATATTATATTGGAAGTCCTGGCTACTACAATAAAACAAGAAATGGAAATAAAATGCATGCAGACTGGAAAGGAAGAAATAAAATGATTTTTGTTTGCAAATGACATGATTGCCTACGTAGAAAATCCAAAAAACCCCCAAATTTCTGGAACTGCAGGCATACCTCAGAGATGTTTCAGATTCAGTCCCAAGCCATTGCAGTAAGGTAAATATGACAATAAAACAAGTCAAATGATTTGTTTTTCATTTCCCAGTGCATATGAAGTGATGTTTGCACCGAACTATAGTTAAGTATGCAATAGCATTATGTCTAAAAGAACAATGTACATGCATTAATTAAAACTGACAGCCATGGGGCGCCTGGGTGGCTCAGTGAGTTAAGCCGCTGCCTTCGGCTCAGGTCATGATCTCAGGGTCCTGGGATCGAGTCCCGCATCGGGCTCTCTGCTCAGCGGAGAACCTGCTTCCTCCTCTCTCTCTCTCTCTCTGCCTACCTCTCTGCCTACTTGTGATCTCTCTCTGTGAAATAAATAAATAAAATCTTTAAAAAAAAAAAAAAAAAAACCTGACAGCCACCCAGCATCTCAAGTGTCTGACTCTTGATTTTGGCTCAGGTTGTGATCTCAGGGTGGTAAGATCAGGCCCCACACTGGGCTCCACACTCAGTGCAGAGTCTGCTTGTCCTTCTCTCTTCCACTCTGACCTGTTATTTATTTAAATAAGTAAGACCTCAGGGCACCTGGGTGGCACAATCGGTTAAGTGTCTGCCTTTGGTTCAGGTCATGATCCCAGGGTCCTGGGATTGAGTCCCACATTGGGCTCCTTGCTCAGCAGGGAGCCTGCTTCTCCCTCTGCCTGCTGCTCCCCCTGCTTGTGCTCTCATTCTCGGACAAATTAATAAATAAAATCTTTAAAAATAAAAAAAAATTAAAAGACTCAATATTGTTAAGATATTAATTCTTAGAATATAATCTATAGATTCAATGCAATTCCAACCTAAATCTCTTCAAGCTATTTGGTAGATAGTGACAAAATAATCACTGAACACATAATGATGTGCTGTATGTTGGCTAATGTAATTTAAATTTAAAAAGATAAAGTTTACATAGAAAAACAAAAGATCTAGAATCACCAACATAATACTGAAAAACAAAGTTGGAGAACTCACAATACCTGATTTCAAGGCTTAAAGTAAAACTACAGTAATCAAGACGATATGGTATCTGTTAAAAAAAAAAAAAAAGACACATAGAGCAATAGAATAGAACAAAGAGCCCCGAAACCAGAAATACACCGATACAATATTGTCAACTGATCTTGACAACAGAATGTTAAAGAAAAATTATTCATGACACTCGTTAAAGACAGCAAGACATTATCTGAGGGGGACTATTGCATCGGGATTTGCAGAGAGGAGAGAGCTCAGTCTGAATTCTGATTACAGTAAGAACAAGAGGAGATTTATAGCCAAGGAGCAGGTGGGAGACAGAGGACGGAAACTTACGAAAAGGAAACATCAAGGAAAAGGAGGATTCTTGCTAAAGGCAGGTCATGGTGATAAGATACTGAGGTGGGAGATGAGAATTTGATGAGCTATCAAGAGTGATTACTACTAAGAATGGAGATTCGCTCCAAACTGATATGATTCTTGCTAAAACTGAACTGAGCAGGCCAAGTACAAGCCTAGTAGAATAAAGGGCCAAGAGGAGCCTAACTAAGGTTCGGTTAAGGAAAGAGTTTTGTCAGAAGTAAAGACAACTGAATGAAAAAAATAAATAAATAAATAAGTCTTTCAACAAATGCTACTGCAGGGGTGCCTGGGTGGCTCAGTGGGTTAAAGCCTCTGCCTTTGGCTCAGGTCATGATCTCAGAGTCCTGGGATCAAGCCCCACGTGCTCTCTGCTCAGCGGGGAGCCTGCTTCCTCCTCTCTCTCTGCCTGCCTCTCTGCCTACTTGTAATCTCTGCCTGTCAAATGAATAAATAAAATCTTTAAAAAAAAAAATGCTACTGCAATAACTGTATGTCCATATGCAAAAAGGGTGGGGGAGGAACTGGATTCAGAACTTACATTTTTCACAAAAATTAATTCAAGATAAATCATAAACTTAAATGAGAAATACAAAACCAGAAAACTCCTACAAGATAACACAGGAAAAAAATCTCAGTGACCTTAGATTTGGCAATGGATTTTTACAACACAAAAGCATCATCCATTTAAAAACTGATAAACTGGATTCTATTAAGAAGTTTTTTAAAAATTTCCTGAAGAACAGCTGTATGTTGCGGTGCCTGGGTGGCTCAGTGGGTTAAACCTCTGCCTTCAGCTCAGGTCATGATCTCGGGGTCCTCGGATAGAGCCCCGTATCAGCCTCTCTGCTCAGTAGGGAGCGTGCTTCCCCCCTCTCTTTTTCTCTGCCTACTTGTGATCTCTCTCTTTCTCAAATAAATAAGTAAATAAAATCTTTTAAAAAATAAAAATAAAAGAACTGTATGTCAACCAAAACCTACACATGAACAAATAAATTCATATGATGGTGCTATAAAATGACCAATAAAACAATCAAATCTTTGGAAAATCTGATTAATAAATCCAAGAAAATAAGCATATAAAGAGAAAAGCATTGAACATGAGAAAGATATAACCACAGGTACACTGATTTTTAAAATTTAAGAGAATACCTTTGTAATTTTCTAATATTAAATGTCTGAAAATAAAAACGAGGGGCACCTGGGTGCCTTAGTTGCTTAAGTGTCTGCCTTCAGCTTGGGTCATGATTCCAGGGTCCTGGGATTGAGCCCTGAATCTGGCTCCCTGCTTAGCAGGGAATCTGCTTCTCCTTCTTCCTCTGTCTCTATCCCCCAGCTTGGGCTCTCTCTCTTTTTCAAATAAAAAAATAAAATCTTTAAAAAAAGAAAAGAAAAATGAAACAGGTAGTTCCCTTCAAAGAAAAATCAGTCAAAATTAAGAGAGGAAGAGAGTTCATTAAATATATCATCATAGATAGATAGATTATCATAAAATAAACAGAAAAATTAACCATAAAACTTACTCCTCTATGACCAAAAGCACCCAGGCCTAGAGAGTTTTATGGGCAATTTCAGTCCAACAAAAAGACATAATTATTCCTATGTCATTTAAACTCCCCCAGAGAATAAAGTACAATGAATGACTTATGTTTTATCCTAAGAGGTTTCTGCAACCATGATACAAAAACATGCCAAGGATACCACAAAATAGAAAAGAAAGACAACCTTAGGTATGGCTATAAATACAAAATCCTAAAAAGAAAGCCAACATTACTTATGGCTATAAATACAAAATCCTAAAAAAAAAAAGACAAGTAAATTGAATTTACCAATGAGGTGTTAAAAGATAACACCTCATGACCAAGTAAGATTTATTCCAGGAACACAAGGATGGTTCCACATTAGGAAATCCATTATTGTGGCTTAATACATTAATAAAGAGTTGTTTGGTTATTTTGGTTACATGGGTATTTTGATAGATGCCAAAAGATATTTGATATAAATATAATATCCATTCTTATAGATATTAATATACATTATCAAAACTTACACAGGGGAGAGCAGGAACACAAAATGAATAATATCTATAGGAGTGAAATTATAAAAGTTCACTGTGAAACTTCAGGTTTTGATGTATTTCTATAGTTTTATTTTTTCCCCAATGAACTTGTATTACTTTTTGTAACAATAATGACAAAAATAACCTTGCATGAAGCACTGAACTACAAGTTACACAGAAAATAATGCGAAAGTTTTTTTAGGCAGTTGTAGTTTACATTAAATACTAATAAAGACATAATAATGTTCAGAGAATGAAGAGAAAAAATATGTAACAGAATATAGAAAAAAAAAAACTATTTTAAAAAATACATGAGGGGCGCCTGGGTGGCTCAGAGGGTTAAAGCCTCTGCCTTCAGCTCAGGTCATGATCCCAGGGTCCTGGGATCGAGCCCCACATCGGGCTCTTTCCTTGGTGGGGAGCCTGCTTCCTCCTCTCTCTCTCTCTGCCTGCCTCTCTGCCTACTTGTGATCTCTCTCTCTGTCCAATAAATAAATAAAATCTTAAAAAAAAAAAAAATACATGAGCAGGGCGCCTGGGTGGTGCAGTTCCTTGTGTCCAACTCTTGGTTTCAGCTCAGATGGTGATCTCAGGGTCCCTGGACCGAGCCCCACATGGAGCTCTGCCCACAGGATGGAGTCTGCTTAAGATTCTCTCTCCCTTTGCCACCCCCCAAAATAAATAAATTAAAAAACCATGTAAAAAAATACAGAGAGACCACGAGCCATTTTAAACAGCTTTAACAATTACGAGACCTCTATTGGCTATAAAATACTACAAAAACAAAATAAAATTGCTGGTTTCTGAAAGACACTGTTAAGAGACTCAAAAGATAAGCCTCAGACTGAGAAAAAAATATTTGTAAAACACATATATAAGAAAGGACTTATATCGAAAATATATAACTCTCAACATGCAACAAGAAAAGGACTCAATTTTTTAAATGGGCAAGAGATCTGGACACCACACCAAAGAAATAAACAGATGGTAAACGAGGACAAGAAAGGATGTTCAACACAATTTGCCTTTGGGGAAGTACAAATTAAGACCACAATGCCATTCCACCGCACACCTATACCACGGCTAAAATCCAAAACGCTGACAACATCAAATGCTGTTAAGAATGTGGAGCCACAGGAACACTTATTCTTTGCTGATGGGAATGCAAAATGGTGAAACCATTTTGGAAGACAATTTGGAAATTTCTTATAAAGCTAAACATTCTATTATATGATCTAACAACTGTGCTCCCAGGTGTTTACCCAACTAATCTGAAAAACTTTGTCAACACTAAACCCTACCCAAGAATATTTATAGCACCTTGTTCATAATTGCCAAAACTGGAAGCAAACAAGATCTCCTTCAATAGGTGAATAAACTACGCTACATCCCTATAATGGAATATTATTTAAAGATAAAAATAAATGAGCGATCAAATCATGAAAAGACATGGAGGAACGTTAATGTATATTGCTAAGTGAAAGAAGCCATTTTGAAAAAGCCGCATGCTGTATGATTTCAACTGTATGACATTCTCGAAGAAATTATGGAGACAGTAAGATGATCAGTAGTTGCCACAGATTCAGAGATGAGGAGAAGGGCTAAATGGATGAAGTACAAAGGATTATTTTCCCGGCAATGAAGCTGTTCTCTATGATATTATAACTACGGATATCTAACACTATGTATTTGACAAAATTCATGGAACTTCATAGCATAAAGAGTGAATCTTAATGTATGAAAATTTAAAGGAATCATTTAGAAGGGGGAGAGATCCTAGAATAAAATGTGTGTGTGTATACACACGTACAGGTACACACACACACACACACACACACACACACACACATTTTTTTTTTTTTTTTAAGAGAAATCAATCGGTAGGGAGAGTGCATGCATACACCTGTAGGTGCTCGGAGGCAGTAAGAGAGAGAATCCTAAGCAGGCTCCATGGCCAGCTCAGAGCCACACAGGGCTTGATCTCATGACCCCAAGATCACAACCTGAACTGAAATCAAGAGTCGGACACTCAACCAAATGAGCCACCCAGGCACCCCAGATTTTGACAAAATAATCTAATTGTATTACAAGTTAACAAACAGCCTCACTAATGGAGGGAATGGTGTTGATTTACGTAACTTTGGAAATGAGTAGTCTGCAAGATTAAAGTCAAAAGAAACTATCCACAGCACCATACTCTAATTGATAATATTAATTCCCATTGGGGGTTAATTTTTTTTTTCCCAGGGGAGAACACGAACAGTCCCCCTCTACCATAAATCATGCAGTTGAGTTTCCCACATTTGGGGAAATCACTGGGGTCGGCACATCCTGACTGCAATGGACGAGCCTCACCCTGGGAAAACCACTTTTGTGACCATGATATCTCCGTCACCAGGTAAGTATGGGGGGGGGTAATTTTTGATACTGCTACTTATATATTAGAATCAATGCATTGGAATTGAAGTAAATGTAGGTGACGGGGGCGGAGAGCCAGTTTTCTCACTGTTGAAATGGGAGTTTACAAATAAGCAAGGGAAGGAGATCCACGTAATAATGGACTAGGGTTGGAGAGAATGAACTTATGTTTAGCTTACTGAATAGTTACGTATAGGAATATTTACAGATATATGTATATACACTGGTTAGTATACATACACTTGATCTGTCAGCGGGGTAATGACACCCCAGTATCAAAAAGTACACCTAGTATTCAGATCTTGGATCTTAATACTATTCTCTAATAAAAGGAACCAGGGTGCCTGGGAGAAACAGCTCAATCTAGAACTGGGGGAGGAAATATCTGAGATGAACCTGGCCTATCTTTCAGTGCGAGAAAACAAGAAGTTCTAAAAACAAAGAAACAAAAATCACAATGATGAGGGTATGTATAAAGGAACACAGGAGCCAACTGAAAGAGCTCCCAATGACCAAAGGTGGTACAATTTAAGCAACAACATAAAATAGTAATGGATTATAACCCAAAGTATAAAATAAATATCCATGACCAAAATGGATATTAAAAAAACTGACCGACTGACTGAATAGATGGTGGAGAGGAGACAAATCTCCTGTGTAGAAGAATTCCAAATAATTTATGTAGATACTCTGTCTTATGGAAGTGAAGCAGAGATCTGTACTCCTTAAGTATGAGCTCTGTAAAGTGACTTAGTTTCCACAGACTATAGTAATGGAAAGAGAGGTGATGAGAGGAAGAAACTTACAGTGGAGATACTTGACAAACAGCTACTCAGCCAAAGTTGCTAGAAAGTATTTTTTTAAAGATTTACTTATTTATTTGGGGGCGAGAAAGAGGTGGGGGGAGAGGCAGAGTGAGAGAAACTCAAGCAACCACCTGCTAAGCATGAGGCCAAAGGCAGGACTCCATCCCACAACCCATGAGATCATGACCTGAGCCGAAATCCCACGCCAGATGCTCAACTAACTGAGCCATCCAGGCGCCCCTAGAAAGTATTTGTAACATAATGTAATGGAAAAGGTAATTTTTCTCTGTTGTTTTGCTCCCCAACATCTGCAAACTCAATCTAATCATGAAAAAAACATCAGACAAATCCCAAGTGAGGAACAGTCTACATAATATCTGGCCCCTACTCCTCAAAACTGTCAAAGTTATCAAAATTCTTTGATGGAAAATGGAAAATCTGAGAAATCATCACATCCAAGAAGAGCCTAAGGAGACACGATGCTTAAATGTAATGTGCCGTGGATAGAGTCCTGCAACAGAAGTGCATTAGGTAAAAACTAAGGAATCTGAATAAGGGGCTGCTGGGTGGCTCAGTGGGTTAAGCCTCTGCCTTCAGCTTGGGTTATGATCTCAGGGTCCTGGGATCAAGTCCCGCATCAGGCTCTACTCAGCAGGGAGCCTGTTTCCCCCTCTCTCTGTGCCTACCTCTCTGCCTACTTGTGATCTCTGTCCGTGAAATGAATAAATAAAATCTTAAAAAAAAAAAAAGAAATCTGAATAAGCATGCACTTCAATTAATAATAATGTATCAAATAAGCTGATACCCCAAAAGGACCTACCCATCCCAGGGTGTAGGATGTGGCCCAGCCCTCCCACAGAATTTCACCCACATTCTACTTGCCTGATATGTAGGGAATCCCAAGCCTTAAAATTTAGGGTTGTCATCAACTGAGAATACCCCCAAATGATCCCCCAAATACTCCCTGTGGCAGAGGCACATGGAAATCCTCTCTGGAGGAAGGGGACAATTCCCCAGCCTGAAGGTATTGCTACAGATACTTGTTAAAGTATGTGTAGAGCTGCTTTTAGGCAACAAATAGAATGAGCAATGGAAACTTGATCAAGGCTAAAGGGCCCAGAGTGACCACCTGGCTGAAAAGTGGCCCATCAGGTGATACTTTGAGGTGCAGTATCTACAGGCCCTAACTGACCAATGGGCTACTTAAAACCAGGCACAGTTACCAAAAAAAGGTAAAATTCCATACTCCCCATACCTCCTCACCTTCCCCCTTTACAAACAACCCCCACCCACAGCCTCCTTGCAGACAGTCTCTCTTTTGCTGTCCTGCCCCACCCCCTTGCAGTAAGCCCCATGTTTCTATCGCCTTTGTTCTGCCTCAGGTGAATCCTCTCACCACTTGAGCTTTTGGCTCAGGACAAAGGGCAAGAACAAACAAGAAAACAGACCAGCAAAGAGGTAAACAAAATTTCAGTTAACAGCGTGAGTCAACACAGACTATAAAAGTTATCCTTACAGGGCACCTGGGTGGCTCAGTGGGCTAAGCCTCTGCCTTCGGCTAACGTCATGATCTCAGGGCCCTGAGATTGAGCCCCGCATCAGGCTCTCTGCTCCACGGGGAGCCTGCTTCCCCCTCTCTCTCTGCCTGCCTCTCTGCCTATTTGTGATTTCTGTCAAATAAATAGAATATTTTTTAAAAAAGTTATGCTTACAAAGCTTAAAATGATATTAAAAAAAAAAAAAGGAAATCCCACTTCTGGTCAGTGTAGTAAACAGCGACCAATTTACTCTCCTGCCTGAACAACCAAAGGTTTCAAATAAATGAAACTATGGTTGTAAAGACACTAGACGTCAGACTGCAAAGGACAGTAACCCTAAAAGACCGTCAAGAGAAAACGTTTTCTCCAAAACTGTCCCAGCTCGTTTCCCTGGAAGTTACCAGGTCTGCTCTGCAGAGCCTGCTGGACTCTGTGAGTTGAAACGATGGAAAGGAGGGTTGTGAAAAATGAAATGGCTAAAGTGGGCCAGAGTACCAGGGATTGCATAGAGAGAAAACTTAAAAGTTTATCTGCAGGGATATAAAATAAAATTAAAAATATATATATATATATATCAGTGTTGGTTCATTAATTATAACAAAAGTACCATACAACGTAAGATGTTAATAACAGGGAAAGCTGCGTGTAGAGTACATGGGAATTCTCTACTTCTACTTATAATTTTTCTAAATTTTTCTAAAACTAATAATAATAAAGTTCTAAATAATAAAGTTTACTAAAAGCATCGAGCAGGGGCGCCTGGGTGGCTCAGTGGGTTGAAGCCTCTGCCTTTGGCTCAGGTCATGATCCCAGGGTCCTGGGGTAGAGCCCCGCATCGGGCTCTCTGCTTAGCGGGGAGCCTGCCTCCCTTCCCCCCTCTCTGCCTGCCTCTCTGCCTACTTGTGATCTCTGTCAAATAAATAAATAAAATCTTTTTTTAAATTTTTAAAAATTAAAAAATAAAAGCACCGAGCAGACCCACGGACCTGTCTCTGGCTTCTCCAGAGTTTGGACGGCACCGACCCGGGACGCCCCTTCTTCCCGCCTCCAACCTCTTCTCCAGGCGCAGCCTCCAGAATCCCCTTCTCCGCGATCCTCTGCCCCCCGCGAGCAGCCAGCAGAGTATCTTGAGCTTCGCCTCGTCGCCATAGACCACGAGCTCCCGGGTTCATCGGAAGGGTCCCACCGCCTGCTCCCCAGCACCTGCGGGCCTCGCGCCCACCTGTCTCAGGGCTTCCACTCGACCGCAGCGACGAGGTGGCTCCCGAGGGCGTGGGTCACACCCTGCAGGCCGGAGCAAGCGCGGTCCCGGGGCAGGACCAGAACAGACCCTCTGGACCCGCGGGCCCTGGGCCCTCGACTTCCGGAAGGCCACTTCCAGCACGAGCAGGTGCTGCTCATCAGGAAGATGCCCCGCACCTGACTCCTCTTCCACCTGCGCGGGCGGGTTTCTCCTCCAGAGGACCCCCTCCGGCACGGCTAGGAGCCCCCAGAGCCCAGCAGCCTCAGGGGGGACCCCGCTGGCCTCTCCACCCCTCCCCCCGCCAGAGCCAGGGCTTCTGCCTGAGCCTCTCCCTGTGTGACCACCCTGCACCTTCTCCCCCACGGTGGGCCAAATGGAAACAAGCTTTTTGCAGGGGAAAAATGAAACACAAATACAACTTCATCCTCTCTGGGTGGAGACTCACACACTGCCACCCCCACCGCACCATTAGCACACAACTGGAGAGAGGACGTTTCTTTTAACAAATTCAATCAAAACTTTAAAAAATTTTTAAAGAAATGACTGGAGCAAGCAGAGCAAAGAGGACATGGCAGGAGGCTAGAGAGCTAGGAAGAAGGACCTTCTGGCTTTGAAAGAACTTGAGCTTTACCTAGGAGTGGGAAGACACTAGTTTTCAACCAGATGTGCATTTGTAGCAGATTTGAAATTCATACGGGATGGTGCATTGCAAAAATAAAACTTGATTTTCTGTCACACAACTAGGTTAAAAGTCTTCCCTTGGCAGAAATAAACATTTTTAAGCATAATAATTGCTCTGGGGGAAAAATTTAATTATTTTCCAATTAACTCGGCTTCTTTGAGTAAATATTTAGTATTTCTTTCCCCTCTTCCTTTCCTGCCCTTCTCCTTTGTTAAGAGGGAACAAAATTTCTAGGTGACTTATGTGATGTCTGGTATTAGACATGTGTGGTCCAGATACCTTCCTTAGGTACTTTGGGCTCTTGTTTTGTGTAAATCTCTTTTCATACTGCATCTTCAAGTTATGCATCTACTGAAGCATCACTGTTCTGGTCTGGCAGTTGGTATGAGAAAGCAGCACTTCCTGCTGTAACCTGAGGAAGTATTATGTAGTGGTTAGAAGCCTGACTCCTGGAACCAGATTGCAAAATTCAAATTCTAGTTCTGGGGCACCTGGGTGGCTCAGTGGATTAAGTGTCTGCCTTTAGCTTGGGGAGCTCAGACCTCCATTCCAGGGGGCCGGGATCATGACCCAAGAGAAAGTGAGAGAATGGGCAAGGAGAGCAGCAGAGGCAGAGGGAGAAGCAAACTGCCCATTCTCTCACTTTCTCTCTCAAATAAATAAAATCTTTTTTTTTTAAATTCTAGTTCTGGGACTCCTGGGTGGCTCAGTTGGTTGAGCTGCTGCCTTCAGCTCAGATCATGATCCCAGGGTGATGGGATCGAGTCCTGCATCGGGCTCCTTGCTCTGCGGGGAGCCTGCTTCTCTAGCTACCTCTGCCTGCCTCTCTGCCTGCTTGTGTGTATTCTCTCTCTCTATCTCTGGCAAATAAGTGAAAAAATCTTTAAAAAAAAAATTCTAGTTCTGCCATTTACTAGCTTAATTTCTCTGTGCTGAAATTTCTTCTTCTATAAATGCAGATGTGAATAACACCATATAGGGTTGTTTCTCTGGTGAGGAGAGAGTATGTTAATATATGTAAAGAACTCAAAACAATACCCAGCATATAGTGGTGCCATGTTAGCTACTGTTATTAATGGCCACAGCATCCAATGCTATATTTTTAATAAGCCATTTATTTTTAGATAACTTTAGATATACAAGTTTTAAAAAAAAATAATAGAGGGACAGCTGGGTAGTTCACTCAGTTAAGTGCCTGTCTTCGGCTCAGGTTATGATCCCCAAGTCCTGGGATCATCAACCCCAAATTGGGCTCCCTGTTCAGGGGCGAATCTGCTTCTCCCTCTCCCTTTGCCCCTCCCCACTCATGCTGGTTCTCTCGTGCTCTCTCGCTCTCTCTCTCAAATAAATAAAATCTTTTAAAAAATAACAGAATTCCTTTGTGCCCTTCACTCAATTCCCTCTTAACAGATTTAACCACAGTACATTTAAGAAAACTAAAAGATTAATCTCATTATTATTAAATTAATTCCAAACTTTATTTTGATTTTGCCAGTTTTTTAAGTAATACCCTTGGGGTACCTGTCTGGCTCAGTCAGTGGAGTGAGAGACTCTTGATCTCAGGGTTGTAAGTTCAAGTCCCACACTGGGTGTAAAGATTCCTTAAAAATAAAATCCTTTTTAAAAAAAAGATTTAAATTAAATGAATGCCCTTTTTCTATTCCAGGATCCAATCCAAGATATCACATTGTGTTAAATCCATTACATTTCTAAAATATCACAGAGAAACTTCTGCTTCTAGCCATACCAGACTACCAAATATAATCCAAATATGGACAGAATCCTGTGTCCAGGCATGAACAACAGTCAGTACATGACTGAACATTGCAAAAATAGACACATCTTTTTTTAAAGATTTTATTTATTTATTTGACAGACAGAGATCACAAGTGGGCAGAGAGGCAGGCAGAGAGAGAGAAAGGAAAGCAGGCTTCCCGCTGAGCAGAGAGCCCGATGAGGGGCTCGATCTGAGGACCCTGGGATCATGACCTGAGCCAAAGGCAGAGGCTTTAACCCACTGAGCCACCCAGGTGCCCCAAAATAGACACCTCTAAAGGGGGTCCCACAATCACCTCAGATGTTTGTCAGGAGACACTTTTGCTCAGTGAGAAGAAGAAGTGGAGGCCTGGCAGAACAGTGGTCTTGTTCAGCTGAGGAAACAGACAAAAGTTAGAGATTCCAAAGTGGCTCAGATTTGTGCAGCAAAGTATCTGAGACGAGGGAGCCCAGATGTCGGGACTCACTATGGGGCCAGGGCCATGGGCTAGGGGTTCATGAATACAGGACAAGACTGCTCAAGGCCTAGCAAGGGTTACCTGCCACAGAGCTGAGAGCCAAACCACAACCCTACATTGAAGACCCCACCCAGCTTTCTCAGAAGCATCCCTGGAACTTCAGAAGGTTCCTATTTCAAAGAACCATGATCCAGAGTAAGGGACACATCCTAGGACTAAACTCAAAACCGATGCCTGACAAGACCAAAAGGATCTACCAGTCATTCAAATGATTGCAAAATAAAATTCAGTATTCCTTATAGAGGAAAAAGTGATAATCCAGGCTGTCAACAGCATGGCATCCACAATCTATTATAATAGATACACGTGGGGGCACCTGGGTGGATCAGACAGTTAAGTGTCTGACTCTTGATCTCAATTCTGGTCTTGATCTCAGGGTAGTGAGTTCAAGTTCTACACTGGGCTCCACACTGGGCATGGAGCCTACTTAAAAAAAAAAAAAATGTTCGTATAATAACTATTTGTATGTTCATAAATATATAAGTACAAAGGACAGGAATTTTAAAAAACAGAAACTACTTTGTTACAAGGTTCATACATTTTATATAAAGTATCACATAATATTCACTGCAAGATGACTATGATTGGCATGCATATTATAATTCTGATGGCAACCCTAAAAAATAATGTATAAAATATAGCTGAAAAGCCAACAGAGAAATGATTACACTAGAACACTAAATTAGTATTCTCTTAACCCAAAAGAAGTCAGGAAAGGAGAAAGAGAAAAACAAAATAATAACATTGGCAAATTGAAAACAAGTGACGAAAAGAATAGACCTGAATCCATCCATATCCATGACTTTTTGAAATGGAAAACAAAAACATAACTAGATAAAAAAGGAAATGATGAAAAAAGATACGTCAATACGTTTATTGACTGAAAGAGTCGTGTTAATGTTAGACTTAACGGACTTTATTGACTGAAAGAGTCGTGTTAATGTTAGACTTAATGGACTCAAGACAAGAAGAATGATCAGAGGGCTCCTGGGTGGCTCAGTGGGTTAAGCCGCTGCCTTCGGCTCAGGTCATGATCTCAGGGTCCTGGGATCGAGGCCCGCATCGGGCTCTCTGCTCAGCAGGGAGCCTGCTTCCCTCTCTCTCTCTCTCGCTGCCTGCCTCTCCGTCTACTTGTGATCTCTCTCTGTCAAATAAATAAATAAAATCTTTAAAAAAAAAAAAAAAGAATGATCAGAGATAGAGACATTTATAATGATAAATGAAGAAGACATAGCAAACCTAAAGTGTAGGTGGCTAATAACTGAGCTTAAAAATAGATGAAGCGGGGGGAGGAGTCAAGATGGCGGAGAAGTAGCAGGCTGAGACTACTTCGGGTAGCGGGAGATCAGCTAAATAGCTTATCTAAAGATTGCAAACACCTACAAATCCAACGGGAGATTGAAGAGAAGAAGAACAGCAATTCCAGAAACAGAAAATCAACCACTTTCTGCAAGGTAGGACTGGCGGAGAAGTGAATCCAAAGCAATGGGAAGATAGACCGCGGGGGGAGGGGCCGGCTCCCGGCGAGCGGCGGAGCAACGGAGCAAAATCAGGACTTTTAAAAGTCTGTTCTGCTGAGGGACATCGCTCCAGAGGCTTAACTGGGGTGAAGCCCAGGCGGGGTAAGCGCGGCCTCAGGTCCCGCAGGGTCGCAGAAGGATCGGGGGTGTCTGAGTGTCGCAGAGCTTACCGGTATTAGAACGGGGAAGCCGGCTACAGAGACAGAGCCGAGGAGTGACTCTCAGCTCGGGGTTGCCTTGAACCGGTCGCAGGCTCGGTCAGCTCAGAGCGCGGCCGGAGGCCAGGGTGACGAGAGTCATTTGGCACTGTTCTCTGAGGGCGCACTGAGGAGTGGGGCCCCGGGCTCTCGGCTCCTCCGGGCCGGAGACCGGGAGGCCGCCATCTTTATTCCCGTCCTCCGGACTCTACGGAAAGCGCTCAGGGAACAAAAGCTCCCGAAAGCGAACCCGAGCGGATGACTCAGCGCGGCCCCGGGTAAGGGCGGTGCAACTCCGCCTGGGGCAAAGACGCTTGAGAATCACTACAACGGGCCCCTCCCCCAGAAGATCTACGGGAAACCCAGCCAGGACCAAGTTCACCTACCAAGGAGAACGGCGGAATTCCAGAGGAGAAGAAAGCAAAGCACGGAACTCATGGCTTTCTCCCCATGATTTTTTAGCCTTGCAGTTAATTTAATTTTTTTTTCTTTTTCAATTTTTTTTCTTTTTCTCTTCTTCTGCTAAATTTTTTTTAACTTTTACCGTTTTCTTTTTTTTAACGTTTTTTAAATAGTTTATCTAATATATATATATTTTTTCCTCTTTTTATATTTTTTTCTTTATCGGCTTTCTTTTTTTTAATAGTTTTTTTTTTTCTTTCTTTCTGAACCCCTTTTTATCCCCTTTCTCCCCCCTCACAATTCAGGATCTCTTCTGATTTGGCTAAAGCATATTTTCCTGGGGTTGTTGCCACCCTTTTAGTATTTTACTTGCTCCTTCATAAACTCTTATCTGGACAAAATGACAAGGCGGAAAAATTCACAACAAAAAAAGAACAAGAGGCAATACCAAAGGCTAGGGACCTAATCAATACAGACATTGGTAATATGTCAGATATAGAGTTCAGAATGATGATACTCAAGGTTCTAGCCGGACTTGAAAAAGGCATGGAAGATATTAAAGCAACCCTCTCGGGAGATATAAAAGCCCTTTCTGGAGAAATAAAAGAACTAAAATCTAACCAAGTTGAAATCAAAAAAGCTATTAATGAGGTGCAATCAAAAATGGAGGCTCTCACTGCTAGGATAAATGAGGCAGAAGAAAGAATTAGCGATATAGAAGACCAAATGACAGAGAATAAAGAAGCTGAGCAAAAGAGGGAAAAACAGCTACTGGACCACGAGGGGAGAATTCGAGAGATAAGTGACACCATAAGACGAAACAACATTAGAATAATTGGGATTCCAGAAGAAGAGGAAACAGAGAGGGGAGCAGAAGGTATATTGGAGAGAATTATTGGAGAGAATTTCCACAATATGGCAAAGGGAACAAGCATCAAAATCCAGGAGGTTCAGAGAACCCCCCTCAAAATCAATAAGAATAGGTCTACACCCCGTCACCTAATAGTAAAATTGACAAGTCTTAGTGACAAAGAAAAGATCCTGAAAGCAGCCCGGGAAAAGAAGTCTGTAACGTACAATGGTAAAAATATTAGATTGGCAGCAGACTTATCCACAGAGACCTGGCAGGCCAGAAAGAGCTGGCATGATATATTCAGAGTACTAAATGAGAAAAACATGCAGCCAAGAATACTATATCCAGCTAGGCTATCATTGAAAATAGACGGAGAGATTAAAAGCTTCCAGGACAAACAAAAACTGAAAGAATTTGCAAATACCAAACCAGCTCTACAGGAAATATTGAAAGGGGTCCTCTAAGCAAAGAGAGACCCTCAAAGTAGTAGATCAGAAAGAAACAGAGACAATATACAATAACAGTCACCTTACAGGCAATTCAATGGCACTAAATTCATATCTCTCAATACTTACCCTGAATGTTAATGGGCTAAATGCCCCAATCAAAAGACACAGGGTATCAGAATGGATAAAAAAACAAAAACCATCTATATGTTGCCTACAAGAAACTCATCTTACACCCGAAGACACCTCCAGGTTTAAAGTGAGGGGGTGGAAAAGAATTTACCATGCTAATGGACATCAGAAGAAAGCAGGAGTGGCAATCCTTATATCAGATCAATTAGATTTTAAGCCAAAGATTATAATAAGAGATGAGGAAGGACACTATATCATACTCAAAGGAACTGTCCAACAAGAAGATCTAACAATTTTAAATATCTATGCCCCTAACGTGGGAGCAGCCAACTATATAAACCAATTAATAACAAAATCAAAGAAACACATCGACAAGAATACAATAATAGTAGGGGATTTTAACACTCCCCTCACTGAAATGGACAGATCATCCAAGCAAAAGATCAACAAGGAAATCAAGGCCTTAAATGACACACTGGACCAGATGGACATCACAGATATATTCAGAACATTTCATCCCAAAGCAACAGAATACACATTCTTCTCTAGTGCACATGGAACGTTCTCCAGAATAGATCACATTCTTGGTCCTAAATCAAGTCTCAACCGGTATCAAAAGATTGGGATCATTCCCTGCATATTTTCAGACCACAATGCTCTAAAGCTAGAACTCAATAACAAGAGGAAATTTGGAAAGAACCCAAATACATGGAGACTAAACAGCATCCTTCTAAAGAATGAATGGGTCAACCAGGAAATCAAAGAAGAATTGAAAAAAATTATGGAAACAAATGATAATGAAAACACAACAGTTCAGAATCTGTGGGACACAACAAAGGCAGTCCTGAGAGGAAAATATATAGCGGTACAAGCCTTTCTCAAGAAACAAGAAAGGTCTCAGGTACACAACCTAACCCTACACCTAAAGGAGCTGGAGAAAGAACAAGAAAGAAACCCTAAACCCAGCAGGAGAAGAGAAATCATAAAGATCAGAGCAGAAATCAATGAAATAGAAACCAAAAAAACAATAGAACAAATCAACGAAACTAGGAGCTGGTTCTTTGAAAGAATTAATAAGATTGATAAACCCCTGGCCAGACTTATCAAAAAGAAAAGAGAGAGGACCCAAATAAATAAAATCATGAATGAAAGAGGAGAGATCACAACGAACACCAAAGAAATACAGACAATTATAAGAACATACTATGAGCAACTCTACGCCAACAAATTTGACAATCTGGAAGAAATGGATGCATTCCTAGAGACATATAAACTACCACAACTGAACCAGGAAGAAATAGAAAGCCTGAACAGACCCATAACCAGTAAGGAGATTGAAACAGTCATCAAAAATCTCCAAACAAACAAAAGCCCAGGGCCAGACGGCTTCCCGGGGGAATTCTACCAAACATTTAAAGAAGAACTAATTCCTATTCTCCTGAAACTGTTCCAAAAAATAGCAATAGAAGGAAAACTTCCAAACTCATTTTATGAGGCCAGCATCACCTTGATCCCAAAACCAGACAAGGATCCCAACAAAAAAGAGAACTACAGACCAATATCCTTGATGAACACAGATGCAAAAATTCTCGCCAAAATACTAGCCAATAGGATTCAACAGTATGTTAAAAGGATTATTCACCACGACCAAGTTGGATTTATTCCAGGGCTGCAAGGTTGGTTCAACATCCGCAAATCAATCAATGTGATACAACACATTAATAAAAGAAAGAACAAGAACCATATGATACTCTCCATAGATGCTGAAAAAGCATTTGACAAAGTACAGCATCCCTTCCTGATCAAAACTCTTCAAAGTGTAGGGAGAGACGGCACATACCTCAATATTATCAAAGCCATCTATGAAAAACCCACCGCAAATATCATTCTCAATGGAGAAAAACTGAAAGCTTTTCCGCTAAGGTCAGGAACACGGCAGGGATGTCCGTTATCACCACTGCTATTCAACATAGTACTAGAAGTCCTAGCCTCAGCAATCAGACAACAAAAGGAAATTAAAGGCATCCAAATCGGCAAAGAAGAAGTCAAACTATCACTCTTCGCAGATGATATGATACTCTATGTGGAAAACCCAAAAGACTCCACTCCAAAACTGCTAGAACTTGTACAGGAATTCAGTAAAGTGTCAGGATATAAAATCAATGCACAGAAATCAGTTGCACTTCTCTACACCAACAACAAGACAGAAGAAAGAGAAATTAAGGAGTCCATCCCATTTACAATTGCACCCAAAACTATAAGATACCTAGGAATAAACCTAACCAAAGAGACTAAGAATCTATACTCAGAAAACTATAAAGTACTCATGAAAGAAATTGAGGAAGACACAAAGAAATGGAAAAATGTTCCATGCTCCTGGATTGGAAGAATAAATATTGTGAAAATGTCTATGCTACCTAAAGCAATCTACACATTTAATGCAATTCCTATCAAAGTACCATCCATTTTTTTCAAAGAAATGGAACAAATAATCCTAAAATTTATATGGAACCAGAAAAGACCTCGAATAGCCAAAGGAATATTGAAAAAGAAAGCCAAAGTTGGTGGCATCACAATTCCGGACTTCAAGCTCTATTACAAAGCTGTCATCATCAAGACAGCATGGTACTGGCACAAAAACAGACACATAGATCAATGGAACAGAATAGAGAGCCCAGAAATGGACCCTCAACTCTATGGTCAACTCATCTTCGACAAAGCAGGAAAGAATGTCCAATGGAACAAAGACAGCCTCTTCAATAAATGGTGTTGGGAAAATTGGACAGCCACATGCAGAAAAATGAAATTGGATCATTTCCTTACACCACACACGAAAATAGACTCAAAATGGATAAAGGATCTCAATGTGAGAAAGGAATCCATCAAAATCCTCGAGGAAAACACAGGCAGCAACCTCTTCGACCTCAGCCGCAGCAACATCTTCCTAGGAACATCACCAAAGGCAAGGGAAGCAAGGGCAAAAATGAACTTTTGGGATTTTATCAAGATCAAAAGCTTTTGCACAGCAAAGGAAATAGTGAACAAAACCAAAAGACAACTGACAGAATGGGAGAAGATATTTGCAAACGACATATCAGATAAAGGGCTAGTGTCCAAAATCTATAAAGAACTTAGCAAACTCAACACCCAAAGAACAAATAATCCAATCAAGAAATGGGCAGAGGACATGAACAGACATTTCTGCAAAGAAGACATCCAGATGGCCAACAGACACATGAAAAAGTGCTCCATATCACTCGGCATCAGGGAAATACAAATCAAAACCACCATGAGATATCACCTCACACCAGTCAGAATGGCTAAAATTAACAAGTCAGGAAATGACAGATGCTGGCGAGGATGCGGAGAAAGGGGAACCCTCCTACACTGTTGGTGGAAATGCAAGCTGGTGCAACCACTCTGGAAAACAGCATGGAGGTTCCTCAAAATGTTGAAAATAGAACTACCCTATGACCCTGCAATTGCACTGCTGGGTATTTACCCTAAAGATACAAACATAGTGATCCGAAGGGGCACGTGCACCCGAATGTTTATAGCAGCAATGTCTACAATAGCCAAACTATGGAAAGAACCTAGATGTCCATCAACAGACGAATGGATAAAGAAGATGTGGTATATATACACAATGGAATACTATGCAGCCATCAAAAGAAATGAAATCTTGCCATTTGCGACGACGTGGATGGAACTAGAGGGTATCATGCTTAGCGAAATAAGTCAATCGGAGAAAGACAACTATCATATGATCTCCTTGATATGAGGGAGAGGAGATGCAACATGGGGGGTCGAGGGGGTAGGAGAAGAGTAAATGAAACAAGATGGGATTGGGAGGGAGACAAACCATAAGTGACTCTTAATCTCACAAAACAAACTGAGGGTTGATGGGGGGAGGGTGTTGGGAGAGGGGGTGGGGTTATGGATATCGGGGAGGGTGTGTGCTATGGTGAGTGTTGTGAAGTGTGTAAACCTGGCGATTCGCAGACCTGTACCCCTGGGGATAAAAATATATGTTTATAAAGCTGTAAAAAAAAAAAAAAGAAAGAAAGAAAGGATGAATACCCAAGTTTTGTAGCAACATGGACGGGACTGGAAGAGATTATGCTGAGTGAAATAAGTCAAGCAGAGAGAGTCAATTATTATATGGTTTCACTTATTTGTGGAACATAACAAATAGCATGGAGGACAAGGGGAGTTGGAGAGGAGAAGGGAGTTGAGGGAAATTGGAAGGGGAGGTGAACCATGAGAGACTATGGACTCTGAAAAACGATCTGAGAATTTTGAAGGGGTGGGGGGTGGGAGGTTGGGGGCACCAGGTGGTGGGTATTGTAGAGGGCACGAATTGCATGGAGCACTGGGTGTGGTGCAAAAATAATGAATACTGTTATGCTGAAAAAAAAATAAAAAAAAAAATTAAAAAAAAAATAGATGAAGCAAATCTGACTAAAGAGACAAATAGACAAATCTACAATCAGAAGTAGAAATATCAATTTCCCCTTTAATAACTAAATAAAAATCTAGAAGGATGTGGGAGATCTAAAAATAATTATTGAACACTTTAACTTTACTCACCTTTGGAGAATAATTTATTCAGTAATAGCAGGATTCACATCCTTCCCACGTGCACCTAAAGCATTAAGCGAGATAGACCTTCTGCTGGATGGGACACAAAAGAGCTCAGTATATTATAAGCTTGCAATTTATAGAATATGCTCTCTAAACACAACCACATTAAATCAGAAAGTCAATAACAATTAGAAATTTTTATTTTTATTTTTTTAAAGATTTTTATTTATTTATTTGACAGAGAGAAATCACAAGTAGGCAGAGAGGCAGGCAGAGAGAGAGGAGGAAGCAGGCTCCCTGCTGAGCAGAAAGCCCGATGTGGGGCTTGAACCCAGGACCTGGGATCATGACCTGAGCCGAAGGCAGCAGCTTAACCCACTGAGCCACCCAGGCGCCCACAATTAGAAATTTTTAAAAGCCTCAAGGATTTACAGGTTAAACAACAAATTTTTAAAAAATTTTTTTAATTTATCCTACAGAGAGAGAGAGAAAGCACAAGCAGGGGGTCAAGCAGCTTCTATCTTCTTCTATCTCTTCTTCTATCCCTTCACCCAGAGGGAGAGGGTGAAGCAGGCTCCCCAAGGAGTGGGGAACCCAATTCGGACTCCATCCCAGGACCCTGGGAGCATCACCTGAGCCAAAGGTAAACGCTTAACCATCTGAGCTGCCCAGGTACCCCAACCAATTTCTAAATAGCCAGAAAGGAAACCATATGAAAAATTAGTAAGTACTTGAAACTAGTAGTAAACATACATCAAATGTTTTGGATAGAGCTAAAGAGTACTTAGAGGAAGTTTATCAATCTATCTTTGTTGGGGAGGGTCATCAAAAAGATGTGACCACTGACTGACCCATCACCTGGGCCTGGGCACTCAAATGGAGGCTCCTAACTCCTTCCCCTGTCCCTGAAATATGGGTTCCACTTGTCTTTCCTGCTCCCAGAGGCTGCTCCAAGGACAGAGGCTTGAGATGGTGACATGCTGAAAACACCTGCATTGCATATGTGACTGAAAGAGTTAGGGCCTCTTTATTAACTTAAGATTCGGAGAGCAGGTAGGGAGATCCATTCATCTCTCTACTGCCCAGTATAAACCTCATAGCTAAGTTCCCTTTGCTTCTTGAAACTGCGACGTACCACTCATTCTTCCGTCTCTCCCTGCCCTCCAACATGGGGGTCAGTTTCAGATTACACCTGGGAAGCTCCCAGGAGGGTTATGAACCAAGAATCTGTAACTTTGCTAATTCTTTATTCTACCATTCAAATTTCTTGAGTCCCTGTAGTCAATTTTTGTTTTAATTATTATTTTATCTTTTAATTACTCTTTCAACTTTTCAACTTCAATTTCAAACAGAATTCGCATTTCGTTTTTCTTTTACATTCTATTGACTGATATTCTCTATTTCATGCAACATTGTTGTCGTGCCCTCCTTCTTTCATCATGCTTTCCTTCAATACATATTTTGCCACTTTGAAGTGTTTTTCTATTACATCTGACATCTAGTAGGTCTCATAGGCAGTTTCTGTTGCAGGCCGGTATCACAATTTCCTGTTTCTTTGCATGCCTCAAAATTTCTGTTGGAAGATGGACATTTTTTAAAATTTTTTTCTTTTTTTTTTTAAGATTTTATTTATTTACTTGACAGAGATCACAAGTAGGCAGAGAGGCAGGCGGGGGCAGGGTTGGGGGGAAGCAGGCTCTCCCCCTCCCCCCGCCCCACCGAGCAGAGAGCCCGATGAGGGGTCTGATCCCAGGATTTGGGACCATGACCTGAGTGAAAGGCAGAGGCTTTAACCCACTGAGCCACCCGGGCTCCCCTAAATTGTTTCTAATTTATTTTTTTAAGTAAACGCTAGCCCCAACATGGGGATCAAACCCATGACGCCAAGATCAAGAGTCACATGCTCTACCAACTGAGCCCTCCAGACGCCCTGCAAATGGACATTTTTGGTAATACATTTTAGCAACTCTCATACTGGTCCTCCTGCCCCCTTTCCAGGCCTGTTATTGTTATCTTCTTGTTCGATTGTGTAAAGAAAACACTGTTTTCTTACTACTCACAAAATACTCCTGTATTGTCGGTACTACCTTCCTTCCAGTCATCAACTATGTGGGAGTTTTTCCCACACGGAGCAATTCTGCAACACCAGCTGGGCACCCTACAGTTCAAGTCAGCACTGACATTATCTACCTACTGTAGCATCAGATGCCACAGGTTAAGGGCTCCGTCTCCCAAGACTGACCACACACATGCCACTCCAGACACCAATCACCAAGTCCAGGTTATTATCTGTACGTCTGACCAATAGGCTATAAGTCAGAGGTTCTCACAACTCCCACCTCGGGTTCAATTAATTCACTAGAGCAGCTCACAGAACTGGGGAAACCATTTACTTACTAGACTGACAGTTGATTGTAGAAGGATACTAAAGGATATGAATGAATAGCTAGATGAAGATACATAGGGTGGGGTCTCGAAGGGTCCTGATCTCAGGAGCTTTTGTATCCATGGAGTTTGGGGTACGCCATCTTTCTGACATATGGATGCATTCTTTTTCACCAACCTGCTCTCTGAACCTCATTCTTTAACATTTTCATGGAGACTTTCTTACAAAGGCACAGCTGATTAAATCATTGGCCATTAAAAGATGTAACCCCCTGTTCTCTCCCCTTGGAGGCTGGAGGGTGAGGCTTAAAATTTCACCCTCTAGGGCACCTGGGTGGCTCAGTCAGTTAAGCGTCTGCCTTCGGCCCAGGTCATGATCCCAGGGTCCCAGGATTGAGTCCCACATTGGGCTCCTTGCTCTGCGGGAAACCTGCTTCTCCGTCTCCCTCTGCCTGCTACTCCCCCTGCCTGTGCGCCTTCTCTCTTTCTCTCTATCAAATAAATAACGCCCCCCCTCAAAAAAGTTTCAACCCTCTAATCACACTGGTGGATTCCCCTGACAACAGCTCCTACCCTTAGGTTACCTAGGGGCTTTCCAACATCACCTCATTAATATAAACTCAAGTCTGATTGAAAGGGTTTGTTATGAATAACAACAACAACAACAACAACAACAAAATTCACTATTCTAAAACTGTTTCAGGAACCAAAGACAAAAAACTAATAATCATAACACAAGATCCCCTGACTGCTCTAACCTCTTGGGAAATAACAAGGGTCTTGTGAGCTATGAGCCAGGAGCCACAGATGAAGACAAAATACATACTTCTTTTTATATCTCAGAGTATCACAAACCACACCCTGGGTGGTTTGTTTGTTTGTTTGTTTGTTTTTTTAAAGATTTTATTTATTTATTTGACAGAGAGATCACAAGCAGGCATAGAGGCAGGCAGAGAGAGAGGAGGAAGCAGGCTCCCTGCTGAGCAGAGAGCCCGATGCGGGGCTCGATCCCAGGACTCTGAGATCATGACCTGAGCCGAAGGCAGCGGCTTAACCCACTGAGCCACCCAGGCGCCCCTGTTTGTTTTTTTAGCACATATTCCTGACAGCAAAATGAACCATACCTATCAGAACAGTTATATTGGGTATAACATTTATAGGACAGATCTAGCAATAGAACCAATACAAATATGCCCAACATTTGGGGAGGCCAGGGATAGATTTAAAGAAATATCTAGGGGCACTCGGTGGCTCAGTCGTTAAGCATCTGCCTTCGGCTCAGGTCATGACCCTGGGGTTCTGGGATCAGGCTCCCTGCCTGGCGGGAAGCCTGCTTCTCCCTCTCCCACTCCCCCTGCTTGTGTTCCCTTTCCTCCGTGTCTCTCTGTGTCAAATAAATAAATAAAATCTTAAAAAAAAAAAAAGAAGAAGAAGAAAAGAAACATTTATTTTTTCCTACAAAGCTATTATAAACATTTTCATATTCTTGTACTAGTTGATTTCCGCCCCTAAACCTGTGCAGAACTGTTTAGCATGGATACCCACTGATGGGTTCCTAGGTCTAATTCCTTTCTTCTTCTGGCCATTTTCCATAGATATTACAATCTGAGTAGGCTTTGACTCAATCTCCCAATACATTTGACCATCAGTCAGTATTAACTGAGGTAGTTACATCTTCCCAACAATAGCCACATTATACCCTATTGCCACATGGTCATAGTGTGATTTGGGTTCATTACCAAACAAATCAGTAAGAGGTACTTACTTTGCGTTCCCAGCAGAATCTACCCTTGCCCATCTAACAGATATTTTTTTTAAAGATTTTATTTATTTATTTGTTAGAGTAAGAGAGAGAGAGAGAGAGTGAGTACAGGCAGGCAGTATGGCAGGCAGAGGCAGAGGAAGAAGCAGGCTCCCCACAGAGCAAGGAGCCCGATGCGGGACTCGATCCCAGGACACTGAGATTATGACCTGAGCTTAACTGACTGAGCTATCCAGGTGTCCCTCCTGAATCCCTTTTAAATAAGGTTTTCCTTATTCAGCTTCACATGGGTTAATTCAATTTAATTAAGAAAAAGTCAATCACCCTCATCTCATAGGCTTACACTGAGATGGGTTTTCGTATGTAAATACAGTGGGGACCACCTTCCTCCAACAGTAGGATATATGTAGTAATTCAAATAGTTCCTACAGTTGTGAAACCGACCTCTGTGTCCGGAGCTCATGAAGCTCAAACATGAAGTCGATGTTTGGATATAAAAAAGGAAGATAGTTTGTCACTGTGCCAGGCAAAGGAGACCGGAGCAGGCTGATGCCTCTAAGACCGAAAGCTAGCCTAAGCTAAAAGGCTGAAGGATCTTCTAGGACAATACAGGATTTGGGTAGTTTTTTTTGCTTTTTGGGTTTTTTTTAAGGTTTTATTTATTTGGCAGAAAGTGCACTGGGGAAAGAGACATAGGGAGAAGGAGAAGCAGGCTCCCCACTGAGCAAGGAACCCTGGGATCATGACCTGAGCCAAAGGCAGACGCTTAACCAACTGAGCCACCCAGGTGCCCCTGGGGAGTTTTGATAGGATCTGGTACATACTGCCGACCAGGCTCCTTGTGTCTTTGAGATGGTCTCCTGACTGGCACGGCCACCAGCCATCTGAGTCTCCTTACTAAGTATTAACATTAATACCAAGTACCTGGAACAAAGGATTCTACAGAAAAGCAAGTGAAGGGGTGGGGGCTTCAAGAATGGGGCAGAGAAAAATTCATTCATTTTAAAGTTGAGCTTTCCTGAAGCATTAGTGTGTCCATCTTAATATGCACCCATTTTTACATTTTCTATAGCAGTTTCCCTATCCCTTATGAGGGAGCAGAAGGCAAGCTGAGGACAAAGCACAGGCTGACTTAACACCCGGAACCCCTCTCTCCCAGGATATGCGTGACATTCCTCCAGGAAACTTCCAGCTCTCTTAATGCTTTGCTAGAGAGAAAACAACCTTAGCCTGATAATAGCAAGGCCTCCAGTATCCGGAGGATCTTCTTTAACATGTCAAAGTCCTTTTGATAACCTCCCTTTTTCTTTATCTCCCCCAACCCCAGAGTACAGAATCAGCCATTCCTCACACCCCCCAAGTGCAGCAGCTCTCCCCATGCTTTAACAAAATCACCTCATTGTACCAAAGACATCTTAAGAATTCTTTCTTGGCGGTCGCCTCTTGACCTCACCAACATTCCAAAACTACGTCATCCCTACTAATTATCCTGCAGGATATGTTTTATTTCAACCTGTTTGGGGGCATGAGCCGTCATGACACATCCATGTAAATTACAGGTGCCCCTAGAGAACTTCCATAAGCCTGGAGGTCCTAAGATTTGCACAGGTGCACCCATTAAACCCCAGGCTAGGATCCCTTTCCCCACAGCCACTCCAGCTTCTCTCTGTATTAAATTAGTCAAGAGGACCTTTTGGATCAGTGTATAGGCCCTTTCCCAAAGCTATGTCCTAGTGTTATCCAGCATTATTTTTTGAGTCTGCCTGACCTGCTCTGCTAATGCTTCATTATATCTCCAGGGTGATTCCTATCCTTCGCTTTTTTCCAAGAAGAGAACACCCTCTAGTCTGCGAATTCTAGTTAATCCTTTCCCCCTGACTGTTGCTTTTTTTTTTTTCTGCTTTTCATTAAAAGCAAATTCTCCTTGTCCCAGGATACCTAGACTGGCATCTATCTCCCCTAAGGCTCTTTTCTAACTTGTGGGCCATTGTTGAATATACCACGTAGGTTGTTGCCATTATGTACTAATGGCTGGGTGTGGTTAGCATACAAATTTTCTGTCCCAAAATGTTGGGCACCCCATGCAAGGGTTAAATGAGTGGTAGTCAGGGGCGCCTGGGTGGCTCAGTGGGTTAAGCCTCTGCCTTCGGCTCAGGTCATGATCTCAGGGTCCTGGCATCTAGTCCCATATCGGGCTCTCTGCTCAGCAGGGAGCCTGCTTCCCCCCCCCCCTCTGCCTGCCTCTCTGCTTACTTGTGATCTCTCTCTGTCAAATAAATAAATAAAATCTTAAAAAAAAATGAGTGGTAGTCAAAACCATATGTAATTTAGTGAGTATGCCCTAAGGCCTTCCATTGCCTTCAGGTGTCAGGGTGGGGCCCTTCCTTCGGGGATCTCAGATGGCCACTGTTTTCATCTCCTCAGGAGCCCATTGTTTCCCTCTATTCTAATTAATAGCTTTCCAACCCCCCAAATAAGGATGATTGTGTGTGTGTGTGTGTGCATAACACACTGTAGCATGTTGGGCACAACCATTACATTGTTTCCTTTATAACCAGAAACCCTTGCAAGCATTTGATCCTGGGGGTTTATAGTTCCACAGCATCAGTGTGCTGGGAGCAACAGACCACATAGCTTAAGGTCTCCACAGGAAGCGGTTCTCTGAAATTCTCTGCCAAATGATGTCCTTTGTAGTAGATGTTGCCTGAAAATACTAGTCAAAAGATGCGAGCCCACTATTAGAGTTCAATGTAATAGTCATTAACAGTTGCTCTAGTTCATCAATAGACTGTACAACCATAATGTCTCCCAGACTCAGGTTTGTAGACTTTTCATCTGACCTGGTCAGGTTCCAAAAGCAGGGGTAGCCTCAAACATAGCTTCGATTTTCAGGACATTTGGTATAATCATGCTAAGAGATAATACTATTTTCTTGCCCTGAGCCTCTCTCTCAAGGCATTAATACAATGCTGGATTTCGCTCATTTCATAACCCACTTATGCATTCTTTGATGCTCAGCTATTATTTCTCCTTCTGCCCACTTGTCATGTATTTGTACCCTAATTTTTCTACCTTTAGAAGGGCGTTCAGCCACGGTGCTGGTCCAGGTTGCTAGCAGCAACCCTAGTCAAGCAAGCACACCTCTCCCTTGATTTGTTCAATAATTAGCGAGATCATTTTAGGGAAGTCTAGTCCCCACTCCACTCCTCAATGCACACATACACACAGTGTTGAACCTCTCATACTGCTCCTGAAGGAGGTACAGCCTACAATCACAATCACCTGCATTCTTCCTTTCTCTCCCTGCCCACATTCAGCTGTTAAACACTAATTTCTGGCCAATTACTCTATTATTATTTGATTTTTTTTTTTTTTTGGTCTGTCCATGAGCTTAAATTATTCTGCAAAGTAATCCAATAAAATTGTGTCTCTTTTATTTATTGTTTTGAGAGAGAGAGCGAGAGAGAAAGAGAGAGAGAGAGCACACACATCGTGACTGTGGAGGGGAGGGGCAGAGAAAGAGGGAGAGAGAGAATCTCAAGCAGGCTCCACACTCAATGCAAAGCCTGATGCACAAATCAGTCTCAGGACCCTGAGTCATAATCAAGAGTCCAGTGTTGAACCAACTGAGCCACCCAGGTGTCCCAAATCGTGCCTCCTTTAAAGGCATAGTTTCTGAAGTTAGTGTTCCATATATTTTTCTGTCTCCAAGAGAATTCCTCCCACCTGTCCAATTGTTCTGTTCTCTCTAGCCCACAAGCCTAGTCTGCATCCTCATTAAATGCACGAATCTCTTTCCAGTTGCCTTTCACCACAACCTCCACTGTTGAAGCCCTTAGGCTTGAACTTCTGCAAGCCCTGTTAAGAATGCAGTCAGCTCCTTTGGAAACAGATTGGGAGCTTCCAGCTCCTCCTGAGGAGGAGATGAGGAACAAGTTTCTCTTCCCAGGCAACACTTCTGAGCTGGGGTTAGGAACAGTGCATGTTTCTCTCAAAGTGCCAGCTTTGCTGTGGGTGCAGAGTGCTCAGTGAAGTGGGGAAAGCAGCAGCCTGAGATCCCCTTGGCTTGCCTCTCCGGACATGGAACCACTGCTCCCCAGGTGTGACAAGTAACTATTGGATGCCAGTCCTTTCAGCATGCTGTGACGGAGGCCCAGGATTACACCTGACTCACCCAGTGGCCTCTACCCCCCAAGTCAGCAGTCCTTTAACTCACAGCGGGATCATAGACACCCACACACATTCCCTTGATATTAATAGAACATCTTAGTTCATTCTCTTTCTGCCTACTGCCATCAGGATGTCCACATTTAAAAATCATTCCCTCCTCACAACCAAAAATGCTTCAGTTAACTTAATGTAGGCTGGAAGAAGTTCCTGCCTTTTTCCTTTGGAAAGTATGAAATAATCATATCTTCACTGACATGCAAAGCTTTTACTTACCAGACTGAGGGATCACCTTTCTTCCAGACTTTATTGTATTTATCCATCCCTAAAAGATAAGACTTTCTGAGATTTATTATAATAAAAACAATTGGGTGCCTGGGTGGCTCAGTGGGTTAAGCCGCTGCCTTCGGCTCAGGTCATGATCTCAGGGTCCTGGGATCGAGTCCCGCATCGGGTTCTCTGCTCGGCAGAGATCCTGCTTCCCTCTCTCTCTCTCTCTGCCTGCCTCTCCATCTACTTGTGATCTCTCTCTGTCAAATAAATAAATAAAAAATCTTAAAAAAAAAAAATAAAAACAATTTAACAATTTGAAGGGCAGAATATGCCATCCCAAAATGTGCTATTTGGGCAGAAGGATTATTTTGAACTGATTATTTTGAAGAAACTGTCGGCCCAGGAGAGCTCTGAAAACTGGAATTACCCTTTTGTAAGAGAAAGCTACATTATAAAGGTAATTTACATAAGAAAGGGGGTCTGTACCAGGAAGAGAGCTATTACTAGAGAGCTATTACCTGCCTGGCAGGACAATCTTTGTTTACCAAACACTTTTTCTCAACTTCCTGTGACTCACCCTCCTGTCTTTGAAGCCACAAACCCCTAAATCTTCCCTTGGCTCATGATGGTATATAAAGCCCCAATCCTTTAGTCCCCCTTTTGAGTCTCATATCTTTCAGGGGCTCCCATTCAGTAATTAAAACATAACTTAAAAACAAATTTTTTCCCCTGTTACTCTGTCTCCTTACCCCAGGCTCCTAAACTTTGGGCCATCCTCAGCCTCACCAGTATACATTCCCTTGAGGATAAAATAGCTTATTCTCGGGCGCCTGGGTGGCTCAGTGGGTTAGGCCTCTGCCTTCGGCTCAGGTCATGATCCCTGGGTCCTAGGATCGAGCCCCACATCGGGCTCTCTGCTCAGCAGGGAGCCTGCTTCCCTTCCTCTCTCTCTCTCTGCCTGCCTCTCTGCCTACTTGTGATCTCTCTCTGTCAAATAAAAAAATAAATAAATTTAAAAAAAAATAAAAATAAAAACTGCCAGTTACTTTACCATCCAAAGATGGGTTTATTTGGGAATAAAAGAAAATACAATCTGGAACAAACAAGCTGTAGCAACACCTCACTCAAGATTTATTCCAGGGAATAAAAGAGAGGCACCTTTCTCTCTCTCTCTCTCTCTCTCTCTCTCTCTCTCTCTTTTTAAAGATTTGACTTATTTATTTGAGAGAGAGAGAACATGAGAGAGGAAAGGGTAGGAGGGAGAAACATACTCCCTGTTGAGCAGGGAGCTGCGTGAAGGACTCAAACCAGGGACTCCATGACCATAACCTAAGGCAAAGGCAGTATCTTAACCAACTGAGCCACCCGGGGCACTCACTCAATGCACCTTTTTTTTTTTTTTTTTTTTTTAAAGGAGAAAAGGGGTTAAGTTGGGAAGGCTGTTATAAATGAGAAATCCATTGGGATAAAATGGGAGCTCAAAGTGTGGCGGCTTCTCATTGACTGAGCTGTCGCAGGGGAAGGGGAGCCGGGGAGGAAAGCATCTCTTCTTCTGGCTGGAGTAGTAGGGTAGTATGCGTGTGCAAGGTCAAGTCTGTGAATGGTCAGGTCTTAAAATCAGGTTTTCTCCTCCTGTTGGGTCTGCAGCTGACTGTGAGTGGTGGGGCTGAAAACTCCTGATGCCTTTTTAGTAAAGTTTTCATGATTATATTTGACATCACCCATTCACCCCATGTCCCCACAGCAAGCTCTTTCTAGCTTTGTTTACTTTCTCTTCTGCCTAAGTCTGGAGTGTCGTTCGTACACCTTGTGGTCAAAACGTTCCCCATGTTGCAATAATCAGCCTCCCCCGCTTGCAGTAGTTGGTTTCTTTCTCTTGCAATAACACTTTTTTTTTTTTTTTTTTTTTTTTTTTTAAGTAGGCTAGTGATGCCTGGGTGGCTCAGTTGGTTGAGCATCCGATTCTTGATTTTGGCTCAGGTTGTGAGATCGAGCCGCACATAGGGCTCCGTGCTCAGCACTGCGTCTACTTGTTCCTCTCCCTTCGTCTTTGCCGCTCCCCCTCTACCCCTACTCCCGTGCACTCTTTCTCTAAAATAATTAAGTAAAATCCTTTTCTTCCTTTTTTTTAAGTAAAATTTTTTAAAAGCTAAATAAATAAATAAAATGGGTCAGATGCCCGATATGGGGCTTAAACTCAAGACCCTGAGATCAAGAATTATGTGCTTTACCAACTGAGCTGGCCAGGCACCCCACAATAATACTTTTGAATACAGTCTCACCTTCATTAAATTCACATTTGATTTTTATTCCAGTCTTATCACTAATTTCTCCTGATATTGCCTATCCTGTGACATCCTGAACCTAAGGGTTTTATATTTTATGGTTAACTTTGAGTTAACGCTCAGGATGGAATAGTGAGAATGGATTGTTGGTGTCCCAGCTAAGATTAATATAGAGTAGCTTAATTCATCCACAGACACTTAACCCACTGTGCCATCCAGGTGCCCCAAGTGGTCTTGTTTTAAGTCTTTAAGTTTGTGGGTATTAGCAGTAGTAGATTGTAGCAGCAGTAGATTAATAATACATTGAACATATGAAGGAAAGAATGAACAAATGAATAAATGAACAAATGAATAATGTTCACTTAATAATGAAACCCTGGAGATTGTGTTCCTTCCTAAGTAGGAGGAAGGCAAACCAGGACTTCCGATCTGAGATGATATATAGTATATGAGCTGACAAGGATAAAAATATGACTTTGAGTGTATTTTTAAAACTTTAGTTGCTATGGGGGTGTTTGGAAATGTATCAAATGTATCGCCCACCAAAAATATGGAGTCGTGATACTGAGAGAATATTAGTGAGTTCTCTGTGAGTCATGCATTTACCTTAGACTAAAAAATATCTTCATGATGTTGTGAAAAGTCAAAATCACGTAGGAAGTTGCAGTAGTCTTTAAGGCAAATTTAAAATGTGACAGCATCTTTTTTTTTAATGACAGCATCTTAATTTAATATCCGCTTAGTAAAAATATATGTACCTTGTCCTCAATATACCAGGCCCTTTGCCAGATGCTAGGAATAGATCAGAAATGAGAGTCATTGTAATCAAGAACCCAACAATCTAGTTGAAAGATAGACAATTTCAATGTTAAGAGCAATGACTAGTAAGGGATTTATTGCCTGTATAAATAGTTGGGGTTAGTGCTGATATCAGAACTAGATTTCAAGACTGAAATGCTGTGATCAGAATTTACTTTCTCTCCATGTATTAATACTGCATTCTCCTATACTGGTCTCTTTCTTGGATTCCACATGATAACAAGATGGTACTAACATGGTGCCAACAGTTTCATTCTCTATGACCTCTTTGACTTCAGAGCCATCAAGAAAGAAAAACAAGCTCTCCTTCCCAGATGTCCCAGCAAAATCTCTCCTCTTTCTTCAGTAATTCATCCATTCCTGAACCAATCATACTTATTGGAGGGAAGGGAGAGGCGCTAAGAATGTGACTCGCTGACTGGCTTAAGTCTGGTTTATATGTTAAGCTTGGAGTTTTGGGGTTTAGGTTCTCTCCAGAATCACAAGGATTGAAAATGAGAATGGACACAGCTCTCCCCATGTCACCAGAGGTAAGGTAAACAGATAATGGTATTCAAAACACAATCACTGTAGATTACAGACTATCTATGTTTTGTCATTCTTAGTTACTACAAAAATCTACCCACAGTTTATGGTTTGCCTTTTTATATTGGCCTTTTTACTTTAATTTTTGAAATATAGGAGTTAAATTTGTATTGTTCTTGTTGTTAAATTCGTCCATCTTTTTCTCTGTGAGTCTCTGTGAATCTCTGTCATTACTTCAGGACCTTTAGCCAATTCTCACCACACTACTGGTTATGTTTTCTTTTCTCACGGGGAAAAAATGGAAACAAACCATGAGTTGAAGGGAAGGAAAAATGCTTCTCTACTCCCAAGGTCTTCCAGCTGGACTGAACATTATAAAATTTACATGAGACAGATTAACAGGAGGGAAAAAAAAAGTTTTAATAGGTGTACCCAGAGGCCCAGTAATGAAATCAAGCCCTAAAGAAATGACCAAGGCAAGCAGTTTTTATACTTTTTAAGTCAGAAAAACAATTAATTGAATTGACAGGATTAAAACCAAAACAAAACCCTTTACTTAGGAAGTTTTGCTTAGTAAGAAATTCTAAACAGAATTTGGGCTGGGGTGGTAAATTAGTAGAGTGACAAGAGTTGGGGTCCTTGGTTGGCTCAGTTGGTAGAGCATGTGACCCTTGATCTTTTTTTTTTTTTTAAAGATTTTATTTATTTATTTGACAGACAGAGATCACGAGTAGGCAGAGAGGCAGGCAGAGAGAGAGAAGAGGAAGCAGGGTCCCCGCTGAGCAGAGAGCCCGATGTGGGGCTCGATCCCAGGACCCTGAGATCATGACCTGAGCCGAAGGCAGAGGCTTTAACCCACTGAGCCACCCAGGCGCCCCGTGACCCTTGATCTTGAGGTTATAAATTCAACCCCCATATTAGGTATAGAGATTATTAAAAATAAAATCTTTTTAAAAAAGCTTCTAAAAAACATAATAATAAGAGTTATTTATACAACTTTCTGAGTTCTCAGTTTCCTATCTCTGGTAAGAAGGACGTCTCTTCACCTCCTGGTACAGGGAGAGTACCTTTCACGTGGGAAATTTATTTCCTGCATTCAGAGCAATGGAGAAAGGTCTGAGTGTCCTTTTGGCATAACTTATCTCTTAAGTAACTTTTTTTTTTTTTTAAGATTTTATTTATTTATTTGACAGACAGAGGTCACAAGTAGGCAGGAGGCAGGCAGAGAGAGAGAGGAAGGGAAGCAGGCTCCCTGCCGAGCAGAGAGCCCGATGCGGGGCTTGATCCCAGGACCCTGAGACCATGACCTGAGCCGAAGGCAGAGGCTTTAACCCACTGAGCCACCCAGGTGCCCCTCTTAAGTTACTTTATTTAAAATAATCAATATGTCAAAGTGACATATTTGGGGGCAGCCTGCCCTCGGCCCCTACAGAGTCTTAATATTATTCTCAAGAAAGTCTCACCAAATGCACCACTAAAACAAGGACATATCATTTTGTATAGTTTCTATGAATAAAATCTCAATTCAAATTGTAACAGCTGACTGTTAAAAATGGCTCCTGGCTTCCTGTATTAGTTTTCTAGGGCTGCTATAACAAAATACTACAGACTGGGTGGGTTAAACAACAGGTGTTTGTTTTCGCATTGTTATGGGAGCTGGAAGTCTGGGATCAAGGTGTTGGCTGGGTTGGTTTCTCCTCAGGCCTACCTCTTTGGCAGGCAGACGGCAACCTTCTTGCTGTGTCATACGGTCTTTCTCTGTGCATGCCCCAGGTATCCCTCTATTGTCCAAATTTCCTCTGCTTACAAAAATACTGGTCAGATTGAATTACAGCCTGTCTTAAAGACCTTAATTTTGACTTACTCACCTCTTTAAAGACCCTATCTCCAAAGGTAGTCACATTCAGAGGGACTGGGGGTTAAGGTCTGCAGTATATGAATGTGGGGTTTAGCCTGTAACACCACCTACCTTTCTTTCTTTCTTTCTTTCAAGATTTTACTTATTAATTTCTTTTATTTTTATTTTTATTTTTTTAAAGATTTTATTTATTTATCTGACCAACAGAGATCACAAGTAGGCAGAGAGGCAGGCAGAGAGAGAGGAGGAAGCAGGCTCCCTGCTGAGCAGAGAGCCCGATGCAGGGCTCCATCCCAGGACCCTGGGATCATGGCCTGAGCCAAAGGCAGAGGCTTTAACCCACTGAGCCACCCAGGCGCCCCAGTTTCTTTTCTTTTTTTTTTTTTTTTTACGATTATTTATTTATTTATTTGACAAAGAGAGATCACAAGTAGGCAGAGAGGCAGGCAGAGCAAGAGGGGGAAGCAGGCCCCCTGCTGAGCAGAGAGCCCCATGTGGGGCTTGATCCCAGGACCCTGTGATCATGACCTGAGCTGAAGGCAGAGTCTTAACCCACTGAACCACCCAGGTGCCACTTACCTATTCATTTCTTTAAAAGATTTTACCTATTCATTTGAGGGAGAGAGAGAGAGCATGGGGACAGGTGAGGGACAGAGGGAGAAGGAGAAGCAGGCTCCCTACTGAGCAGGGAGCCCAACATGGGGCTCAATTTCAGGAGTCCAAGATCATGACCCAAGTCAAAGGCACACACTTAACCAACTGAGCCACTCAGGTGCCCCAACACCACCTTTCTGACTTTATATTTTCTCTCTCTTTCTCTCCCTTACCCCCACACCTCCCACAGGCTGTTCTAGCGCTTTGGTTTTTTGTGTTTTTTAAAGATTTTTGTTTATTTAATAGAGAGATAGAGAGATCACAAGTAGGCAGAGAGGCAGGCAGAGAGAGAGAGGGGGAAGCAGGCTCCCTGCCGAGCAGACAGCCCAATGCGGGGCTCGATCCCAGGACTCTGGGATCACGACCAGAGCCGAAAGCAGAGGCTTAACCCACTGAGCCACCCAGGCACCCCCACATTGGTTTTTGAGCTTCAACTACCAAGCATTCCCCCTACAAAGGCCCTTTGCATATGTATGATAATCTCTGCCTAGAATGATCCTCCCCTACAGTTCCTTTGGCCCACTTCCTTTTTTCATTCAGGTCAAACATTAGTCTTAGAGATGGTTTTGACCAATTTAATCAAAATATCACTTCCAACAGTGAACTTTGTTTCACAGAGTCTATCTACTGACTTAATATATTAGCAAATAAAGCTTAGGAGGAGGGAAACTCCTGTAACTACCATGTCTCTAGAACTTGATACAGTTGTTGATACATGGGAAGTATCCAATAAATGTTTGTTAAATGAATAAATGTTTTTCCTGAAGAAGAGGAAGACTGACCCACTGAATCTTCTACAAATGAGTAAATAATTTATGATTTGGTTCTCAGGAACCAAAAATCATTACTATTTCACTTTTATTAAGTAAAACATGGGGCTTAAACTCACAGCCCTGAGATCAAGAGATCACGTACTCTTCTGACAGCCAGCCAAGGGCCCATGGAACAAAAATAATTTAAAAAAATGGGGCACCTGGGTGGCTCAGTGGGTTAAAGCCTCTGCTTTCAGCTCAGGTCATGATCCCAGGGGCCTGGGATCAAGCCCTGCATTGGGCTCTCTGCTCAGTGGAGAGCCTGCTTCCTTTTCTCTCTCTGCCTGCTTGTGATCGGTATGTCAAATACATAAATAAAATCTTTAAAAAAAAAAAAAAAACTGGGGCGCCTGGGTGGCTCAGTGGGTTAAGCCGCTGCCTTCGGCTCAGGTCATGATACCAGGTCCTGGGTTCGAGCCCCACATCAGGCTTTCTGCTCAGCAGGGAGCCTGCTTCCTCCTCTCTCTCTGCCTGCCTCTCTGCTTACTTGTGATTTCTCTCTGTCAAATAAATAAATAAAATCTTTAAAAAAAAAAAAAAACCTAAAACAAAAACGCGGGCACCTGGGTGGCTCAGTTGGTTAAGCATCTGCCTTGGGCTCTAGTTATGATCCCAGAGTCCTGGGATCAAGCCTGGCATTGGCTCCCTACTCAGTGGAGAGCCTGCTTCTTCTCTCCCTCTGCTGCTCCCCTTGCTTGTGCTTTCTTTCTCTCTCTCTCTCTCTCTCTCTCTCTCTCTCTGTCAAATAAATAAATAAAATCTTTAAAAAAATGAAGATGAGGGGCGCCTGGGTGGCTCAGTGGGTTAAAGCCTCTGCCTTCGGCTCGGGTCATGATCTCAGGGTCCTGGGATTGAGCCCCACATCGGGCTTTCTGCTCAGCGGGGAGCCTGCTTCCCTTCCCCTCTCTCTGCCTACTTGTGATCTCTGTCAAATAAATAAAATCTTTAAAAAAAATTAAAAAAAATATGAAGACGAAACAAGTGGAACTATTTGGTAGAAAACATAATAATTGATAGTTTAGGGGTGCCTGGGTGGCTCAGTGGGTTAAAGCCTCTGCCTTCGACTCAGGTCATGATCCCAGGGTCCTGGGATCGAGCCCCACATCGGACTCTCTGCTCAGCAGGGAGCCTGCTTCCCCCTCTCTCCCTCTCTGCCTGCCTCTCTGCCTACTTGTGATCTCTGTCAAATAAATAAAATCTTTAAAAAGAAAATAAAAATAAATAATTGATAGGCTAATAGCACATGAACGCACATAAATGCAAATTAGTGAAATAAGATTGAGAAACTCTACTAGAAAATTAAAAAATGAAAAAATATAAATATATAAATTATATAAATATGTAAATTATAGATATATACAAAAACATGAACTTTACATATATAAATAAATATAAAAATATATATATAATGTGTGAATATTAATAGATACACAAATTTTAACTATCTGTATGTTTATGTATATGTGTTTGTGTGTATTACTAAAGGGTAGAGTGAAGAGAAACAAAAGTGCCAAATCCAATTAATTGAAATCTCAAAAGGAAAGAAAAAGGAGGGACTATATGATGAAATAATATGTTGTGAAGATTCATTTCCCAGAATAAAGGAAAAAAAAAATAACTCGGATTGAAAAGGCCCTTACAGGGGCAAAAAAAAGAGATATGCATAAAGGACATGATCTTAAGTTTCACTGCTAAAAGAGAATGAGGGCTGGAGGTGGGGAATGACACAGTCTTACTCCTAAGCCTGCATCCCACTCCACTATGATCCAAATGTTATAGCATACTGATTTCATAAAGATGTGGTAAAGGGGCGCCTGGGTGGCTCAGTGGGTTAAAGCCTCTGCCTTCGGCTCAGGTCATGATCCCAGGGTCCTGGGATCGAGCCCCGAATCAGGCTCTCTGCTCCGTGGAGAGCTTGCTTCCTCCTCTCTCTCTGCCTGCCTCTCTGCCTACTTGTGATCTCTGTCTGTCAAATAAATAAATAAAATGTTTAAAAAAAAAAAATAAAGATGTGGTAAAGATTATATTAGGCTCAATATGAAAGCTCAGAAATATTACTTGATCATTATTATTTTATATTTGAAACTTTAGTTTATTTGAAATATATGTTTTTGCATGCCACAAACTGAGGTTTAATTTATAATTTTTCTAAATGGAGCATGCCTCTAGCACTATTTATTAAATAATGATAGCACTGCCTCTTTGTCTAATATGTATGTGTCTAGTTTTTTAAATTTTTTCAGTGCTTGCTAGGAATTAAAGACCATGATAAAATTCCTGTGAATTAGCTGGAGTAATTTGCACGAGTTGGGACAAAAAAACAGCCCTCACATTTCAGTGACTCTTCCTAGTTCAGGGGGAACTTTGGGAATGATTCCTCCTGCCCCGTTGGGTGGTTCTTTCCCCAACCTCAGGCTTTCTTTCACGTGCAGTCATGAATTAGTATTCAGCCGAAGATTTAAACATACTTTTTTTTTTTTTAATTTTTAAAAGATTTTATTTATTTGACAGACAGAGGTCACAAGTAGGCAGAGAGAGAAAGAGAGGGGGAAGCAGGCTCCCCGCTGAGCAGAGAGCTGGACCTGGGGCTCCATCCCAGGACCCTGAGATCAGGACCTGAGCCGAAAGCAGAGGCTCAACCCATTGAGCCACCCAGGCACCCCTAAAGATACTCTTTAGGTCTCTGGAACTCTGTCTCTGTATAGCTCTTTCCTTTCTGCAGCTCTGCCCTAAAAACTCTAGCCACTGCATTTTTAGCCACTTCTCAGACTTCCAGTTACGTTTCCTCAATCAAGAGAGACCATCTGGCACTTCCTGGGTCCCCTTTCCCAGTGGCGTGGACTGGAGATGTTTTTCAAGCACTCAGCTGGAGTAATTCTAGGGCTCGCCTCATTTCTTCACCCTTTTTTGCAGGGTTCACGGTTCTGTGTTACCCACTATCCAATGTCTAAAAGTACAGTTTCACACAGTGAGCCTGTTTTTTCAGTGGTTTCATGTGGGAGGGAAAACTTAGTCCTTGTTACTCCATATTGGTCAAGAGTGGAGGTCCCGTGGGCACCTGTGTGGCTCAGTCCTTAAGCATCTGCCTTCGGATCCCAGGGTCCTGGGATCAAGGCATCAGGCTCACTGCTGAGTGGGGAATCTGCTTCTTCCTCTCTCACTCCTTCTGCTTGTGTTCCCCCTCTCTCTGTCTCTCTCTATGTCAAATAAATAAATAAAATCTTCTTTAAAAAAAAAAAAAGAAGTAGAGGTCCCTTGGATTCTTTTTGTTATTTTGTAAGTTGGAGATCATTCTCAAGCAGTCTTTTTCGAGGAATGTGTAAGGGATTAGATCGTATTCCCTAGAAGCAGAGCCTGAGATGGGAATTCTTAGGAGAGTGATTTAATGAGGGTTTTCCCTGGGGAGGAGGGGAGCAAGGGAAGCAGGTTAGGGCTTGGGGAGGAAGCTGGGCCAGAATGATGTTTCATGTGGCGACTAATCGCAGTCTAGTTCTCCAGGGGGCCAAGGCTCACTAACCACACTGCAAGGTTGGTCCCAAGGAAGCTGGAGTTTTGGATAGCCTTGTGTCAGTGCTTGGCTGTTCGCTATTGGCCTGGGAGGTGGGTGGAAGGAGAGAAGCAGGTTAGAAAGCAGACTCCCAGCTCCAGCCACCCATGGGCAATGACAAGGCCTTAGTGGACTGTACTCAGCAACCAGGTGACTGGGCCAGGCAAAAGGAATTGGGATATAGGTGGGAACCATTTTAAGCACTTTTATGTATGAAGATAACTTTGTTCTGCCCTCAAACTTGACTCATAGTTTGGTTTTAAAATTTTAGGCTTAAAAAAGTTTTCCCTCAGAACAGTGTAGGCATTTTTTCTATTAACATCTAGTGTTGCTTATAATACATCTGCCTTTGTCAGCCTGGCTGCCACAACCATCTCCATAGACTGGGTGTCTTAAACAACATTTATTTCTCACAGCTCTGAAGACTTCGAAGTCCAAGATCCAGACGCTGGTAGATTTCCTATCTGGAGAGCACTCACTTCATGGCTTGGAGATGGTCGTCTCCTTGTATATTCACATGGCAGTGAGGAGAGATAAAGGCAGCAAGTCCTCGTGTCTCTTATAAGGGCACTAATCTCATTTACTAAGACTCTCCCCTCCTGACCTAATCAGCCCCCAAGAGCCACCTCCTAGTAGCATCATATTGGGGGTTAGGATTTCAATATAAGAATCTTAGAAAGAGGGGCGACTGGGTGGCTCAATGGATTAAAGCCTCTGCCTTCGGCTTGGGTCATGGTCCCAGGGTCCTGGAATCGAGCCCTGTTTCAGGCTCTCTGCTCAGTGGGGAGCCTACATCCCCCCTCTCTCTCTGCCTGCCTCTCTGCCTACTTGTGATCTCTCTCTCTCTCTCTGTCAAATAAATAAATAAATAAATAATCTTAAAGAAAAAAAGGAAAAAATATCTTCAAATAGCATTGAAGAGTAAGGAGAACACTGATTTGACACACAATTTGGGGGTTACTGGAGAATGAGAAACACAGGGGGCCTGCTTCCCTTCCTCTCTCTCTGCCTGCCTCTCTGCCTACTTGTGATCTGTCTGTCAAATAAATAAATAAAATCTTTAAAACAAACAAACAAACAAAAAACATTTCTTTCTCTATTTTCTCCCTTTAATTTTCCTTTATCTATTCTTCAAACCTCTGAAAATTTCATTTTTAACATTTTCATCTTTTTTGAAATTTGATGGACTTCATTATTTAGAGCAGTTTTAAGTTTGCAGAAATATTAAGCAAAGAGTACACATAAATTCCATATCTGCCCTCCTGCCAGCAGTTTCTCCTATTATTAACATAATGCATTAGTATGCTACATTTGTCATAATTGATGAAGTGGATATTGAAACAGTATTATTAACTAAAGACTGCAGGTTTTTTTGTTTGTTTGTTTGTTTTTAAAGATTTTATTTATTTATTTGACAGACAAAGAGAAATCACAAGTAGGCAGAGAGCCAGGCAGAAGAAGATGAGGAAGCAGGCTCTTTGCTGAGCAGAGAGCCCGATGTGGGGCTCGATCCCAGGACCCTGAGACCACGACCTGAGCCGAAGGCAGAGGCTCAACCCACTGAGCCACTCAGGCGCCCCAAGACTGTAGTGTTTTAGAGATGTTATTTATTCATTTGGGAAAGAGTGAGAGAGATAAAGAAGGGAGGGGCAGAGGGAGAGGGAGAAGCGGACTCCCCACTGAACAGGGAGCCTCCTGGGATCATGACCTGAGCAGAAGGCAGACTCTTCACCAAATGAGCCACCCAGGTGGCAGATGAAAAGCCCTGCCAAAGATGTCATACCCTAATCCCTGGAACATGCCAATATGTTATGTTACGAGACAAAGATATTTCGTAGATGTAATTGGCTGACTGTTAGAGACATTTTTCCCGGATTGTTTGGGTGGGTCCAATGTAATCCCATAGGCCCTTTAAAAGTGGAACAGGGGGTGCCTGGGTGGTTCAGTTGGTCAAGCAACTGCCTTCAGCTCAGGTCATGATCCCAGAGTCCCAGGATCGAGTCCCACATAAGGCTCCCAGCTACATGGGAGTCAGCTTCTCCCTCTCACCTTCTCCTCGCTCATGCTCTTGCTCACTGTCTCTCTGTCAAATAAATAAATAAAATCTTTAAAAATAAATAAATAAAAGTGGAGCAGGAAGGCAGAAGAATCAGAGAGATGCAGTGTGAGAAGGTCTTGACTCACTGTTGCTGGTGAGAGGGGTAAGGGCCCACCGGCCAAGGAATGCAGGTGCATAGAAGCTGAGAACAGACTTCAATCCTATGACCCACAAAATTAAATTCTGCCAACAATCTGAAGGAGCACAGGGGCAGATTATCCCCCAGAGCCTTCAGAAAGGAAAGCAGCTCCCCTGAGACCTTGATTTGAATCTTGTGAGATTCAACAGTGAAACCAGCAAGCCTAGATTCTGTTGTTTTGAGCTATTACATTTGTGGTAATTTGTTATGGTAACAATGGAAAGTAATACACTTCTGTTGACACTGCAGTTGATATCAATACAGAATTCAATTTTTAGGATGGGATTCAGCTTGTAATTTCTTCTGATGTATTATTAACACTGATTATATCTTGGTATAAATCAAGTATTTGAGAAGGAGGTCGTATCAAACAGTGAAGGAAGAAAGAAGGAGGCGTGGTATATGATACTCAATTTTTACTTGTGACTTTGGTGTAATGACTCAGAACTAACATACGCTCTTCTATCTGTCAAACTACTGTTGGACAGAGATTACCCAGATTGGGCAACCCTCAGTCCTTGAACACTGGGTGGAGTGCTAGAATTTTGGCCAGCAACTTTACTGCTTTGACCTCATTTTTCCCAACTGGAGATGAGATAATACCAGTTTCTATTATCTCACAATGAATTGTAAGTGCAAAGGCAGTTTATGAACTGGTTTAATGGTAGATATCTGCCTGAGGCTCTGGGTGGGAGGACTTAGGCTGAGGTAAGAAATACTTGTTGTTATCTGAATAGAGCAAATTAAAAATGTAAGAATTACCATGTGGACTCAGGAAATAAGAGGAAATAGGTCAGAATGAATCCTTGTTTTATTTGACCTCACCTTTAAAGGTTAACAATAGGGGCACCTGGGTGGCTCAGTGGGTTGAGGCCTCTGCCTTCTGCTCAGGTCATGATCTCAGGGTCCTGGGATCGAGCCCTGCATTGGGCTCTCTGCTCAGTGGGGAGCCTGCTCCCCCCACCCACTGCTACTTTTGATCTGTCTGTCAAATAAATAAATAAAATTTTTAAAAAATTAAAAAAATAAGGTTAACAATAGGTTCCCACACTAACTTCTCTTGCAACCTGGTATAAATCTAATTACAATGATTATAACCAAATACTATTCACCCTTCATTCTAGGTTGGTTACACAATTTCACAATCCAGAGCTACTTTAGCATTCTTAGTTTTTTTTTTTTAACAGAATTTAGTAGATGATAGGAGCATGTGTTGCAGTGGATATCACAGTATGACTTGCGGGAATGCCCAGGGTACTAGACAGAAAGAAAGTTGCAGTCTAGGAAGGAGGTTTTTTTTCCAAATTCTTTTTTTTTAATTTTTAATTTTTTATTAACATATAATGTATTATTAGCCCCAGGGGTACAGGTCTGTGAATCGCCAGGTTTACACACTTCACAGCACTCACCATAGCACATACCCTTTCCAATGTCCATAACCACCCCCACCCCCGCGCCCTCCCCCGCAGCAATCCTGTTTGTTTTGTGAGATTAAGAGTCTCTTAATGGTTTGGCTCCCTCCCGATCCCATCTTGTTTCATTTATTCTTTCAGGAAGGAGTCTTGATGCAAGTCACAGTGAACAATTTGCTGTTGTTTTTTTTTTTTTTTTTTAAGATTTTATTTATTTATTTGACAGAGAGAGAGATCACAAGTAGGCAGAGAGGCAGGCCGGCGGGGGGGGGGGGGGGGGCGGGCGGGGAGCAGGCTCCCTGCTCAGCAGAGAGCCCTATGCGGGGCTCAATCCCAGGACCCTTGGATCATGACCTGAGCAGAAGGCAGAGGCTTTAACCCACTGAGCCACCCAGGTGCCCCAATAATTTGTTCTTTTAAACAGTGCTTGATTCTAGCTATATATGCTTTCCCAGATTGTTTAGTTATGCTACATTGCATGCATGAGTGGTTAAATCCATGGAGCAAAAGATTCATTATGTTACATGCTTTAATTTCAACACAAAGTGTTTTTTCTTTTTTTTCCTTTTTTGCCCTTTATTACCTGGTCTCCACCTCAAGATGACTCCAATTGTTCTTTTTTGAATTCATTAGAATTCAATAGACCTCCTTTTGTTTTGTTTTATTACTTTCAAGTGGATCTAAACCTACCCATATATTCATAAAATACATACATATTGCCATATATCAGGTGAGCAAATTTTTTTTAAGGATTTTTTTTTTTTTTTTAATTTACTTGAGTGAGAGAGACAGAGCGACAGAGAGCTGGAGCAGGGAGCCCCGATGCGGGGCTTGACCCCAAGATCCTGGGGATCATGACCTGAGCTGAAAGCTCAACTGACTGAGCCACCCAGGCACCCGAACAAATGTTTTTCTAGTCCAAAATGGCTTTTCCCAGTCTCGGGCAATTTTTTTTTTTTTTTTTTGAAACTGACTAACCCTATTCAGTAAGTTGCACTCACATTCACACAGCTCTGCCTATAATCTTTCGTTGTTAGAGTACTTCTGATTGGTCCAGGACATATTTTTACAACTGCCTTGACTAAAATTGCTAGCAGTAGCTTGCCAAAGAGGTGCTTTAATAAAGGAAATGAACTTCTTCTTCCTCTTTTTTTTTTAAGATTTTATTTATTTGACAGACAAAGATCACAAGTAGGCAGAGAAGCAGGCAGAGAGAGGAAGGGAAGCAGGCTCCCTGCTGAGCAGAGAGCCAGATGATGCTCGATGCTCCATGCAGGGCTCGATGCGGGGGCTCAATGCGGGGCTTGATCCCAGGACCCTGGGATCATGACCTGAGCCAAAGGCAGATGCTTTAACCCACTGAGCCACCCAGGTGCCCCAGGAAATGAACTTCTTTTAATATGTTGACTGACTTACCAAGGTATCAGTGCTATTAGCTTATCTTCCCTAAAAAATGCTTACAATTTTACGCAGAAGACTGGAAGAACAGAATAAAAGCTGACAATGCCATTCTAGCAACGAAAACAGTGTGATACATGTTTTCGGAAAAAAAGTTGTTTGCGAACAGTAACTCTTAAGAAATTATAGTTCTCCATAGGTAACTGTCTATCTCTGGTTTTATTTTTTATTTCATTTAAAGATTTTATTTGTTCACTTGACAGAGAGAGAGAGAGATCACAAGCAGACAGAGAGGCAGGCAGAGCAGAAAGCCCAATGCGGGGCTCGATTCCAGGACCCTGAGATCATGACCCGAGCCGAAGGCAGAGGCCTCAACCCACTGAGCCACCCTGGCGCCCCTATCTCTGGTTTTAATTCATAAATTGGAGCTTTTCATTTTACCAGCAGATGATGGATTATTTTCTTCTAGATGTATTATTATGCTATTGCATTATAGAAACCTTTCTATTTTTCTCCTGTCCATTAACAGTAACAAAAAAATATATTTTCTCCTTTCCCCCGTCAGTTCAGCTTTTTAATACCATGTTTACTTCACATCTCTCTCTTCTCTTTTTTTAAAACAGGCAATCCCATTAAATTAAAAAGAAAAAACTTAACAGGAAACTATTATTCACTAAGAGATTTGCTTGGACAGCAAACAGGGCAAACAGGCGGCAAACTCTTCTGGTGAATCAGGCAGATAAAGCTTTTTAGAAAGGATCTTTTTGAGAGATATGTTAGCAAAGGGCATGACTAGCTGGAGGTAGAAACCAGCAGTCTTACTGCCCTAACAGATTATACTTGGATAAGTTACTTTGTACTGATTGATTGATCGATTTTATTTATTTATTTATTTATTTATTTATTTATTTATTTATTTATTTTTGATTGATTTTGTTTTTAAGTAGTCTCTACGCCCAACGTGGGGTTCAAACTCACAACCCCAAGATCAAGAGTCATATGTTCTTCTGACTCAGCCAGCCAGGCACCCCTGGTTTAGCCCCTTTGGAAATAGTTCTCGAAGTTTAATCTTTTTGGTAATTCCATTCCATCTTAACTCCTTTGGATTTTACTTCGGTAACAGCATTTTCATAAAAGACTTGGATTTTGTCTTGTCATTTTTGTCATTTATAGGGTTAATTAACAATGTGATGGAGTTCTTTCAATTATTAAGGCTTAGTTTTTATTTTACATTACTTTCATTTTCATAATGTTTTCTTGTCTTCTTCTATTTGCTTCTTTTCCTGACGTCTGAATTCCTTGGTGTGTGTGTGTATGTGTGTGTGTTTTGCCATCCTTCCTCTTTTCTCTTCTGCTTTTCCAGAACATTTTGCCTGTAGAAAAGAATAAGGACTGTGTACTTTGAGAACAGTCTTTATAGATTTAACTGATATGAAAGGGAAATTCCATTGCATCACATCTCCTATTCCCTCCATTTCCTTTCTTAAATTTAGATTTTACTGAACCTAGTTTCCAAAGAGGTAATACTAGGCACTGATGATTTTTTTTTCTAGGAGGCTTCTCAGCTAAGAAGTCTCTTCAATAAGCTACTTGGAAGAAAGAGACCACTTTACATCTACAGAACGATCAGTGTTTCTCAAAGCGTTAGGTTCACTTGGGTGCTGTTAAGAATAGATATTCAGGGGCGCCTGGGTGGCTCAGTGGGTTGAGCCTCTGCCTTCGGCTCAGGTCATGATCTTGGGGTCATGGGATCGAGCCCCGCATCGAGCCCCGCATCGGGCTCTCTGCTCAGCAGGGAGCCTGCTTCCCCCTCTCTCTCTGCCTGCTTCTCTGTCTACTTGTGATCTCTATCTATATCGAATAAACAAATAAAATCTTAAAAAAAAAAAAAGAATACATATTCATAGGCCCACCCCAGACTTAGAGTCAGAATCTCAGGAACCTGTAGTTTTATTTTTCATGTGTTGAACTTTCTCCTGTGTCTTAACCTGAATTTTTGGTCACTGCCTGGATTTGTTTATTTGAATATATATATATATATATATATATATATATATAGTCACACACACATGTATTTTTAAAGATCTTATTTATTCATTAGAGAGAAAGAGAGAGAGAGAGCACTAGTTGGGGGCCATGGAGAAGGGAAAAGCAGGCTCCCCCTGAGCAGGGAACCCAGTGCAGGGCTCCATCCCTGGGACCCTGGGATCATGACCTGAGCAGAAGCAGATGCTCCACCCACTGAGTCACTGCGGTGCTCCCTTGAATATATTTTCATCCACTTACTGAACACGTCCAAAACTAAAACATCCACTGGCCACTGACCTTCTCCAATTCTGTCATCATGCTGAAATCCCTGGACTCATCTTTACAGTCATTCTTCTTTGTAGTCCATCATTTAACAAATAGTTTTATTTAAGTAATCTCTATACCCAACATGGGGCTGGAGCTCATGACCCCAAAAACAAGAGTCACACTCTCTTCTGGCTAAGCCAGCCAGGCGCCCCTGTATTCCATCATTTTTTACTTAATCGACTTAATGGCCTTTGTGCCAAGTACTGGGGAAAAGAATAATGAACAAGACAGATCATGGGTCATGCCCTCAGGGATGGTGAAGATTCTTCTATAAAGAGTAACTTAGGGGCGCCTGGGTGGCTCAGTGGGTTAAGCCGCTGCCTTCGGCTCAGGTCATGATCTCAGGGTCCTGGGATCGAGCCCCGCGTCGGGCTCTCTGCTCAGCGGGGAGCCTGCTTCCTCCTCTCTCTCTGCCTGCCTCTCTGCCTACTTGTGATTTCTCTCTGTCAGATAAAAAAATAAAATCTTAAAAAAAAATAGGAAAAAAAAAAGAGTAACTTAATCCTATAGATTCTTTTGTGTTTTTCTCAGAATACTCCCTTTCTTTGTCAGCACACTAATCTAGAATCTCCTCACCTATGTTTGGACTGCCATCATTTTTTCCTAATTAGTTTCTTTGCTCCTAATCTCCAACTCTTCTGAAAGATTAATCTGGTGAAAACTTAATCTTAAAAACAACACTTTGAATATATTTTACCCCCTTGCAATGCTTCCATTGTTTCCAATTGCCTGTAGGTTATTTCCAGAAGTGGATTCAAGGCTTTCACAGTCTGGTCCCCCGATGAATTTTTGCTGAATAAGCTTTCCCCCCTATAAAACAGGTATCTGAATTTGATGTAAACATTCCTCCAATGCCACACACGGCTGGCCCTTAGCAAGTGCTCTTGTTTCTGCTCCTATGGTGTTTCTCTGCTTTACTCATTAAGCACGTAGTATGTGTTCTTTGGTAGTGTTACTTATCTTTGTATTCATTTTTCTAGTTCTTCAATTATTCCTTAAGCTTCTTGAGTGCAGGAACAAAGTTTTATAAACTTCTTTATCTCTTTCTTGCCCAGTGTAGGTCTATGTATACTAAGTACTTGATAAATGTTCATCAGATTCTTTTTTTTTTTAAAGATTTTATTTATTTGACAGAGAGAGAGAGAGAGAGAGATCACAAGTAGGTAGAGAGGCAGGCAGAGAGAGAGAGGGGAGGAAGCAGGCTCCCTGCTGAGCAGAGAGCCCAATGCGGGGGCTCGATCCCGGGACCTGGGATCATGACCTGAGCTGAAGGCAGAGGATTTAACCCACTGAGCCACCCAGGCGCCCCTATTCATCAGATTCTTTACACTTACTTATTAATGCATTCCTTCATCAAGAAATTATTGACTCCCCAATGAGAACCAATATGGTCCTGTCTTTGATAGAGCTTACAATTTAGTTGGAAAAATGGACCATAAGCAAATAATTAAACTAAAAATGAGACCAATTGCTTTATTCGTTAGTCAAGAAATATTTAATAAGCACCTATCATAGGTATATTATATGTTGGGAATACAAAGCTGAAGCTAATAAGCTAGCAGAGGAGAATCACACATAAACCAGGAAAATAACAATGTTATAAGTGCAAAAAAGAAAAAAAAATACCCTAGGAGCACCAAGTGAAGTGTAAATATTTCTGCTGAGGTGTCCTTAAGACTTCATATATCAGGGGCGCCTGGGTGGCTTAGTGGGTTAAGCCGCTGCCTTCGGCTCAGGTCATGATCTCAGGGTCCTGGGATCGAGCCCCGCATCGGGCTCTCTGCTCAGCAGGGAGCCTGCTTCCTCCTCTCTCTCTGCCTGCCTCTCTGCCTGCTTGTGCTCTCTCTCTGTCAAATAAATAAATAAAAAATCTTAAAAATAAAAAAAATAAAAAAAAAAGACTTCATATATCAGATGGGTCTTGAAAGTGAAATTAAGTGTTTAGGTAATGCAATGTTCACACAAGGAGGGTGATTCTTGGAGATCTGATAAGCTCATGCCTATATCATATTCTGATCAGAAACGTGAGCTGGTAATAGTAAGGTAAGCGGTAAAGTCAAAGTTGAGGATGACAGCCTTTTGATGGAACACTGCTCAGAGGAAAGGCTAGGTCTTTTTGCTGGGCCTTCATCTAGGCCCTTCCCTGGTTCTGTCCCTTCAGCATGGATAAAGGTTCCTAGGGAAAGGTCTTCAATTCACAGGACAGAATTAAATCTGGGATCTTTCCCTCTAGGAACCACAGGATGACAGAGCTGGAAGGGGCACCGAAAATTACTCTGTTGTTTCTAATTTTTATCCCCCGGAATCTTGAGGATCCTTAAAATGGAAAATGAAAATCTGTATTCAATTTTTTTTTTAAGATTTTATTTATTTATTTGACAGACAGAGATCACAAATAGGCAGAGAGACAGGCAGAGAGAGAGGAGGAAGCAGGCTCCTGAGCAGAGAGCCAGATGCGGGGCTCGATCCCAAGACCCTGAGATCATGACCTGAGCCGAAGGCAGAGGCTTAACCCTCTGAGCCACCCAGGTGCCCCTGTATTCAATTTTTGATATTCCAAAAAACTACCAGAAATTGCACATTTTTTGGGGGGGGTATTAACTGCCAGGTTTCCTTGTTTTGTGCTAGAAATGTATCAGATCCACATTACATCGAGGTTCTGACTGAGCTGTGTTCAGATTAAATATAATTTGTTTTCCCATTATTGTTATGCTTAATTTGGTAAATAATTTTTCAAGATACAAGACAGCATGGTCGAACCAATTAAATTGGTAACATTTGCTACATTGTTCGGAATCTACAAAGCACCGTTCACCGACTTCATTTTAATTTAGTCCTCACAATACTGTGGAATGTTTTAACAACAGAGCCCAGACTTTTTGACTCTCAGTCCAGTGCTCTTTTCAACAGCTCTGAGCTCCTGGGTTTTCTCCTCCCGTCCTGGTCTGCAGAGCCTTCAAACCGCAGCTCGGAAGCACCTGCCAGTAGGTCACACCACCAGACTCTCGGCGATAAGCGACAGCGACAGCGACCGCTCCCTCTCCACGTTCAGGAATGCGGCTCGCCCCCACGCCGGCGTGGTGCGGTGACTCCGCGCCCGCGACGCTCCGAGCGTGGACCGGAGACCCGGGGCAGCCGCGAGGGTCGAAGCCCAGCGCGCGTGCGCAGTCCTCTCGCCGGCACTCCGCTCTTTGCCCCAGCTCCCAAACCATTGCGCCACCCAATCATTCATTCCCCTCTTTGTAGCCTTTTCACCCGTAGCACAACCTGCCCCGCCCCGTACGTCACGAGCGACAACAGCTGTGGACGAGCGCGGCCGACGTTACTAGGCCGCCACCGGGGGCGCGCAGTGCGCGTCCCGGCGGCCCGCGAAGTTGTCTCCGCCGCCGCTCCCCGCCCCTTCCGCCGCTCGCGTGCGCGCACGGCCGGCCCTCCGCGCGCCCCGGTTGGCTGCGGCGGGCCCCGCGGCGGTGGCGGCCTCGGCAGAGGTAGTGGTTTCCCCTCCGCTTTCTTAGTTTCCTCCGCCCCCTCCCGTCGGACGCTGCTGTGGGCTCGCCTTAAAAAAATCAACTTTATTGTTCCTCAGCCCCACCTCCCGGCGCGGCGCGCGGCCTCAGGATGCACTGAGGCTGAGGGGAGGGAGGCGGCGGCGGGTCGCGGTCGCGGTCCCTCTCCGAGCGCCCGGCCGGAGGTGGGGGGAGTCACGATGTCTGGGAGCCGCCAGGCCGGGTCGGGCTCCGCCGGGGCCAGCCCTGGCTCCTCGGCGGCCTCCTCGGTGACTTCCGCCTCCTCGTCCTTGTCCTCTTCCCCGTCGCCCCCTTCCGCGGCGGTGGCGGCGGCGGCGTCCGGCGGAGCGGCCCAGGCCGCGGGTTCGGGCGGCCTCGGGGGCCCGGCGCGGCCTGTGCTGGTGGCGGCCGCTGTGTCCGGCAGCGGCGGCGGGGCGGTGTCCGCGGGCCTGTCTCGGCTCAGCTGCGCGGCCAGGCCCAGCGCCGGCGTGGGAGGGAGCAGCTCCAGCCTCGGCAGCGGCAGCAGGAAGAGACCTCTGCTCGCCCCCCTGTGCAACGGGCTCATCAATTCCTACGAGGACAAAAGCAACGACTTCGTGTGGTGAGTTTGAAGAGCATCGCCCTCCCCTTCCCTGAATGAGGAGTTTGCCGTGTTTGGGCTGGTGGGGTCCGGTGAGGGGTGGTCTGGTTGGTGCGGTGGCGGTGTCTGCAGACCTTCAGGCTGGTGGTTGATGGGGTGAGAATGGGGGAATGTTGGAGTCCCGAGGCAAGGGTGGTGGGGGGTACCAAAGAGGTCCGTGCTGGTGGCGAGGAAGGGGAGTTGAGGGAGTAATTAAGAAGGGGGCGAGAAAGAAGATCAGATAAGTGGTTGTGCATAAAAGGAGAAAGTTGGCTCTTGAATTTTCTGGGTGGTGAATTAGGCACCCTCTCGGTCCGGATTGCTTGTTGAAGTGAATTAAACTTGTAAAAGGATACAAGGAGAGGATTAAGCTTCCTGGGATGCTGAGGGATGGAGTTGGTCATAATTTGCTTGTTGAAAGTATGGGTAGATGGTGCTCTAGACGTGGGAATGGATACTTTAAGGAGAAGTAGTATTTCATGTCTGTATCCCCTCGCGTGTGTGTGTGTGTGTGTGTGTGTGTGTAACTATCCTCCCACTTCAAAGGGTAGGCCACTTTAAAATCTGCTGTTGAGGCTACTGTAGCCATAAAGTCTGTTTACAAAATATTCCACTTGTCCTTGAATGCCTTGAAAGAGGGAACCACATTTATTAAAACATTATCCATGTCTCAGATGTAACTGACATTTGTGTAACAGTCTATAGTGCACTGGAACTTCTGATTTGAGAAACGCCCAGATATTAGACATTTTGTCATCCTAGTTGGCATCTTCAGTGATACACAGTAGTATTCAGTTCTGGTATTTGGCATGGATGGGTTATCCATATTAAGGGAAAGATGGAGTTTATTGTTTTGCTGAAAGTGTTTTGGGATTTTTATTTTTTATTTTATTTATTTATTTATTTTTTTGTATCCAGAACCCAATCCAAATGGTAGGATTATGAGAAAGGAATTGCTTTTTAGCTAAGTGAGAACTGGTAGGGTTTTTTGCTTTTCCTGTAGAGGAAATGGTTGATGGGATATTAGTAGGAAGTTGGTCTGCACTGTCATTATAGGGGAAGTTGATTTACTTCAGTGTTGAAGATGATGTGACTTGGCATCATTAAAATAGGGCTAGAAGCTGGCACTATAGGAGTTTCTAGTTCTTGCAGTAAAAATATCTTTGTTCATATTTTTGCTTTGGTCTTACATTATTCTGGACTCAGTTAATTAATTTTGCATTGAAACTTGGCTATAATTGTGTTTGTTATTTATAAATAATTTAACCAGCTTATGGGTGGGTCTAAGAGTTGTTGGTGCTCATACCCAATACAGTACCATATGATGAAGTAGAAGCTGATGAAACAAAATGAGTTTTTATTTTATTTTATTTTTTATTATTTTTTTAATTAATTAATTTATTTATTTGACAGACAGAGATCACAAGTAGGCAGAGAGGCAGGCAGAGGGAGAGAGAGGAGAAAGCAGGTTCCCTGCTGAGCAGAGAGCCCGATGCGGGGCTCGATGCCAGGACTCTGGGATCATGACCTGAGCCGAAGGCAGAGGCTTTAACCCACTGAGCCACCCAGGAGCCCCAAAATGAGAGTTTTTAGAATTTGTCTTTTTAGCCACCATTTGCATTTTAATTTTTATTTATTTATTTATTAAAAAGATTTTATTTATTTATTTGACAGAGAACACAAGTAGGCAGAGAGGCAGGCAGAGAGAGAGAGGAGGAAGCAGGCTCTGCACTGAGCAGAGAGCCTGATGCGGGGCTCGATCCCAGGACCCTGGGATCATGACCTGAGCCGAAGGCAGAGGCTTTAACCCACTGAGCCACCCAGGCGCCCCTATTTATTTATTTTTAAAAAATATTTTATTTATTTATTTGACAGAGAGAGAAATCACAAGCAGGCAGAGAGGCAGGTAGAGGGGGAGGGGGAAAGCAGGCTCCCTGCTGTGCAGAGAGCCTGATGCTGGGGGGGCTCAATCCCAGGACCGTGGGATCATGACCTGAGCCGAAGACAGAGGCTTAACCCACTGAGCCACCCAGGTGCCCTGCATTTTAATTTTTTTTTTTTTTTAAAGATTTTATTTGTTTATTTGACAGAGAGAGATCACAAGTAGACAGAGGCAGGCAGGGAAAGAGAGAGAGAGAGAGAGGGAAGCAGGCTCCCTGCTGAGCAGAAAGCCCGATGCGGGACTCGATCCCAGGACCCTGAGATCATGACCTGAGCTGAAGGCAGCGGCTTAACCCACTGAGCCACCCAGGCGCCCCAAATTTTTAATAGGCTAAAAGAAAACAAATATGCCAGCATTCATACAGGTGTACTGAAATGGTGTAGAAGATGTGAGAAATAAGGGAATCAATCATTCATTCAACAGATACTTATTTGGCACACACTGTCTGCCAGGAACCATATGAGTTGCATTACTATTGGCCATTTTATAGGAAATTGGAAAGCCATAGAGTCATATAATCTGCTGAAACTGATTTTTTTCCCTCTCTGAGGAGGGGCTGGTGGTGGTGGTAAGATTATTAAAATTTTTGTCTGTCACCTAATTTTTAACAATTTCAGAAGAGATCGGGTGCGTTCAGGGTGGTATGGCCGTAGACTAATTTTTAACAATTGCAGTGTACTGTCCCAATTCCTAACCTGGAAATGCCCAGTGAAAGTCTGCAGTTAAAAATTGTGAATGTTTCACTCTCTAAAAATCTCATTAGTCCATAATTTCTTTTTCTGGTGAGGTTGAATATTCAGAAGAATTCATTAATGGGACTCTGTTTTCCCAATTCTCAAGCTAGATTTGCTTTGGCCAAGCTTTTGGGGTTGAAGATAGGGATTAGTCAAGGCCCAAGGAATCCTTTTCATTTCTTTCTTTCTTTCTTTCTTTCTTTCTTTTTTTTTTTAAAGATTTTATTTATTTGACAGAGAGAGAGAGACAGCGAGAGAGGGCATATAAGCAGAGGGAGAAGCAGGCTTCCCGAGGAGCAGGGAGCCTGATGTGGAGCTCAATCCCAGGACCTTGGGATCATGATCATGACCTGAACTGAGGGCAGATGCTTGACGACTGAGCCACCTAGGCTCCCCACTTTTCTTCATTTATTTCTAATTGGCTCTGGGTGGTTGGTCTTGTCTTGTACGCTTCAGGGTCACACAGTGAACAGATTACTTTATGCTTTTACACCTAAGTGAAGGTAAAGGAATTATCATGATAATTCCTTATTCATCACATTTTAAAGATTTTATCCTTAAGAATAATTCCAGGAAGTTATTTATAACTTCTAGTTTTGATGTAATACATTCCCATTGAGGCACAAAGAAGTAACTTTGTTTCAGATTGGACAGATATGGGGGAAATGAGAATTCAGATCTCCCAGTTCTCAACTTAGTGCTTTATTTGTATGAAATTAGAAAATTTATAAGCACATGTATTTAGCCTAGTGGTCCTTTTTTTTTTTTTTTTTTTAAGGATTTTATTTATTCATTTGACAGAGAGCAGAAGCAGGGGAGGGACAGAGGGAGAGGGAGAAGCAGGCTCCTTGCTGAGCAGAGTGCCCCCATGGGAGTCCTGAGCCAAGGGCAGATGCTTAACTGACGGAGTAACCCAGGTGCCCCAAAAGATTTTATTTTTAGGTAATCTCTACACCGAATGCAGGCCTGATTTTTACAACCCCAAGATTGTGAATCGAGTGCTCCACCAACTGAGCCAGCCAGGCCCTCCTAGCCTAGTGCCTTGTAAATGTGGTAGGTTGGAGGGAAACAACTGTTTAATAATCTCATGAAAGAAATGTTTTTATCCCTAACCCCTCCATTCTCGTGCCTGTTTGCTTGCCCACATCAAGAGGAGGGACCAGAATTGGAGGGTAGAATGACAGTATAGTTTGGAAAAGCTATCCAGGTGGTAGTGACATGCCCTTTTACCCTTTTTTGAAGAACAATTGACTTAAAGTCAAATGCCTGATTTTCAGTAACACACATTGGCCTCTCTTGACTTAGGTCATATTTGAAAGTAAGTTTATATTTAATTGCTGAATTGATGAACATTTTGGGGATTTATGGTTTTCACTTAACTGTTTGTTTCATACAAAGTATTATCAAGTTGCAGATAATTCTTTTATATATATACATATATTTTTTAAAGATTTTATTTATTTATTTGACAGAGATCATCAGTAGGCAAAGAGGCAGGCAGAGAGAGAGGAAGGGAAGCAGGCTCCCCACTGAGCAGAGAGCCTGCTGCAGAGAGACCCTGGACCGTGGAGCAGAGACCCTGGGACCATGACCCAAGCTGAAGGCAAAGGCTTTAACCCACTGAGCCACCCAGGCACCCCAAGTTGCAGATAATTCTAATGGTGTTTTATAGTTGGAAAATCTGTAGTATAGGGGAGAGTAGTATTTAGTTTGAGGTTGAATAAATCTTTGAAATTCAAAGTCAGTTTTTGTTAGATTTTTCTAATTTTTCTTACGTGTTCATTTAATTAAACTATGAGTCTAAAATGACATTTTTCTTCTAGCACATTAGTACTGCCTCTGCATTAGCTTTTCCAGCTACCTGAAATTACTTTTTCTGTCCCTGCAAGTCTCAGTTATTCTGAGGTGGAAATAAGTATTTTCAAGTAGATAGCCCCTTATGGGAAGATTAATTCTGATCACCTACCTGATACAGAATAGGTAGGATCCACATTAGATAGATCTGCTGTTTCATAAATAGGTGACTGCCTCTCTTGTGTCATCCTATTAATAATAGACTGTCCTGAAGAAGCACAGGATTTAATGTGAAGAGAGACTTTTAGTCATGTAATTATGGTATCATATCCTGGCATTGTTGCTTCTCTTAGCACCATGGCAAGTGTTAACTTTTTTGAATTCACATGTCTCGTAATCCTCAGCATAACATTCTAGGAAGCCATTACCTATTAACCACATTTAGCACTAACGATGAAACCTGTTGATCATTGTTGCTACTGTGTTTTTCAAACTACCAAAAAGTGAGATAAGATAGGAGATGTCGCATAATTTCTCATGATAAAGATAACTTTGTTTGAACTTTTGCTTATTACATACTTATATATGATGTATATCTTACAGGGTATCATGGTGAAAAAAATTTAAAAGTCACTGAATTTTGATATATAATTTTCCTTGTGACAGAAAAGTAAGTGGAAAATTTAGATGGCCTTTTGAAACCACAGTGAGCTTATAAATAGGACTAACTCTAACTTAAAGAGCTTTTAAAGTGTAATATTCAACTACTGAAATAAACTTTAGAATTCATTATGTTATTATTGTAGTAACATCAGGCGAGTACTTCCTTGAATCTGCAAAACTGAAACCTGATGAATCTTTTGCTTTATAATGCGTGCATCATTTGGATAACAATGATGGCAAAAAAGATACTCTGTGGGAAATGATATAAAATCATAGCAGTTTATTATGGTCTTTCTGGCTATCAGATGGTGGATTATCAGCATCCTTGTCAGCCGACTTAGGTGAATCAAGTGGTAGAGCGAATGAAAGAGAAGATTATGAAGCAGGATATGAAAGACTATCAACTTGAGTTCTGGTCTGTAAACTGAGAGGAAGGTACTATGCAGTAGTAGTTCATTATTAAAGAATGTATTGATTAGTAGCTTCCCTTTCCTTTTAGAAACCTTTCCTGATAATAATCTGACATTACTTATTTGGTCATATTCTAAAAATTGCTATTTTTTTAATTTAAAAACTTTTTAAAAAATATTTTTTTAAGTAATCTCTACATCCAATGTGGAGCTCGAATCCACAACCCCAAGATCAAGAGTCATTGCTCTACTGACTGTGCCAGCCAGCTAGATGCCCCTAAAAAAAATTGTTACTGATTAAAGTAACTAAAGCCTTAAACCTTATTGCTCATTTTTTCTCCTTGCACATGTATATTGTTACTGTTGTTTTCTTTTGGTTTTAAATAATTATTTTAGCCTGCAATCCTTTTCTCAAAGCTTCTGTAGCTTGGGAGGAAGGCTTTAACAGTGCAATTAGTCTTTTCTTTCCTGTTAAGGTTTGTATTGTACAAAATAAAATGCTTCTTAAATTCTTGTTTTTATACGTGGTGTCTCTTCATCTTTGTTCTTCACTTTGCCCTCTTTATTTATGTATGTATGTGGCAGGTTCTTGGTAAGTAGGTTCCTACCATCTCAACTAACGTTTCATTGAGAGTAACATGTTTTCTCTTCATATCTTCATATAGAACTTAATTACTCTTTCATTTTTCATAATTAAGTTTCATGAACTGATTTTGTCTCTGTTTCTACATAGAGAGGAAGGTGTGTTGTAATAGGTGGTCTGATTTCTTGTTCATTGTAATTCTGGTATTAACTTATGGAAGTCCATCCGCCTCTCATCCTGGTCTATGTGGTTTGGTGTGGGAGCTCTTCCCCAAATTCAGAGTTGGGACACGTGATACCAGGACCAAGTCATGTATTAGAATTCTCTGGCCTCAGTATTAGTTCGAGGATGGGCATTTTGGCTTTAATAGAGGTAATGAGACAAAGTGGGTTAAGTGAAAATTACAGATAACTATTTTTGGGACTCTTTTTTAGATACTTGAAACTCAATAAATGCCATGTTCACTCCAAAGTGAATGTGCTGTACTAACCTATTGGCTTGGTATACATACTCCTAGTAGAATACATGCTCTACTATAAGATGTTATTATTTGCCAGGCACTATTCTGATGGTTTAACATTAGCTCTTCAATCTTCATGATAATTGTTTGATACAGATACTTTTATCATTTCCATTTTATAGATGAAGAAATGAAGGTAGAGAGGAAGATTTTATTTATTTGAGAGAGAGCAACAGCGGGGGTTGGGGTGGGGAGACAGAGGGAGAGGCAGAAGCAGGCTCCCTGATGAGCAGGAAACCTGACTTGGGGCTCGATCCCAGGACCCCAAGATCATTACCTGAGCCAAAGGCAGGTGCTTAACTGACTGAGCCACCCAGGTGCCCCAGAAGTCATTGTTTTTAATTGCGTAGCTCAATTCAGTGAGTTTTGAAAAATGAATACATTTGTGTAACCAGCATCCTAATTAAGATCTAGAACATTTTCCCCATCACTCTAGAAAGTTCACTTTTGCCAACACCTGATACCCTGCTATCCTCACTTTGGCACCAGGCAACCAGTGATTTTTCTAGTGCTATAATTTTGCTTTTCCTAGGATTTTTTAAAAAAAGATTTTATTTATTTATTAGAGAGAGAACACAGGCAGATGTGGATGAGTGGAGGTGGGTGGGTGCAGGGGAGGGGCATAGGGATAGGGAGAAGTAGACTCCCTGCTGAGCAGGGAGCCTGATGTGGGACTCAATCCTAGGGCCCCAGGATTATGACCTGAGTCAAAACACTTAACCTACTGAGCACTTAACCTACTTAACCTACTGAGTTAAGGCACTTAACTACTGAGCCACCCGGGCATCCCTTTCCTGGGATTTTTTATTAAGGGAGTCATTCAGTAGGTAATCTTTTGTGTCTGTTATTATTTGGCATAATGTTTTTCAGATTTGATATTGAATATTCCACTAATTTTTCTCTTTTAATTGATGAGTAGTATTCCATTACATGGATGTAACATGAGTTTTTTTGTTTCTAGTTTTTGGCAATGTGAAGAAAGTTGTAAACATTTACATTCAGGTATTCATGTGAACATACCTTCATATCTCTTGGGTAAATATTTAGGCATGTATTGGCTGGGTTGTATGGCCAAGTATATGTTTAACTTTATAATACATTACAAAATTGTTATTAAAAGTGGCTGTATCATTATCATTTTGCATTTCATTTTTTAAATAAGGAATTTCTTTTTTAAAAAAGATTTTATTTATTTAAAAGAGTGAGAGCAAGAGAGGGGGATAGAGAGAGAGAGAGAGAGAGAGAGCGAGCATGAGCGAGCAGGGGGAGGGGCAGAGGGAGACTCCCCCCTGAGCAGGGAGTCCAATGCAGGACTCCATCCCAGGACCCTGGGATCATGACCTGAGCAGACGGCAGATGCTTAACCAACTGAGCCACTCAGGCACCCTATCATTTTGCGGTTCTATCAGGAATGTAGAAGAGTCCCAGTTCCATATTCTTGTCAACATTTGGTGTTTCAATTTTTTTTCAAAGTCTCAAATTTTATTCTGCTGGGTGTGTAGTAGTTTTTCACTATAATTTGGATTGCCTTAATGACTGATGACATTGAACATATTTCCATGTGCTTATTTTCTCATGTGCATCTCTTTTATAAAGTGTTCTAATCTTTTGCTCATTTTTCTCTTGTCTTGAATTGTGAGGGTTCTTTATATATGCCAGATACAAGTCTTTTGTCAGTCCTATATATTGTGATGTTTTCTCTCAGTCTGTTGCTTACCTTTTTGTTTTTTAACAGGGTCTTTTGATGTGCAAGTGTTTTAAGTTTGAAGTCTAGTCTATCATTTGTTCCTTTTATGGTTTACGACTTTTCTGTTCTATCCAAGAATTTGTTGCCTAGCGTGAAGTCAAAAGATTTTCTTATATATTTCTTATTTCTTATATATAATATATAATATATATTATAGACTTCATATATTCTTATATTTATTATTATATTTATATTTATTTCTTAGATATTTCTATATATTTCTTATATATTTAGTATATTTCTTTTTTTTTTTTTTTAAGATTTTATTTATTTATTTGACAGAGAGAGATCACAAGTAGACGGAGAGGCAGGCAGAGAGAGAGAGAGAGGGAAGCAGGCTCCCTGCTGAGCAGAGAGCCTGATGCGGGCCTCGAACCCAGGACCCTGAGATCATGACCTGAGCCGAAGGCAGTGGCTTAACCCACTGAGCCACCCAGGCGCCCTATTTAGTATATTTCTTATATATTTCTTATATATATTTATATAAATTTCTTATATATTCTTATGTATTATATATTTCTTTAGTTTTCTCATGGATAGATAAATGATCATTTCATGTTAGTTTTTATATACCGTGTGTGGTGAGGGTTGAAGATTTTTCCTTTCCTCCCTAGATAACCACTGATTGTGGCACCCATTTGTTGAAAAGGCCATCTTTGCTCATGGAATTTTCTTGAAACTTTTCTTAAAAATTAATTAGCCATATGTGTATAAGGTTTTTTCTGGAGTCTTTTCCTCTTGATCTGTATGTTTATCCTTATGCGAATACCACAGTATCCTGATTACTGTATAATTTTAGTAAATCTTGATACCAGATAATGTAACTTTGTTCGTGTATTTCAAAGTCATTTTGGTTATTTAGGTCCTTTGCATTTCCACATGGATTTTAGAATTAACTTACCAATTTCTTTAAACAGCATGCTAGGATTTTAATTTGAGTTACTTTGACTCTACGACTCAATTTGGGAAGATAGAGTATCTTAATGATACTGAATCTTTGAACCATGACAGTAGTATATTTCTTCTATTATTTAGGTCTTTAATTTCTCTTAGTGTTTTATAATTTTGTAGTTTTTCAGTGTTTGGAACTTGCACGTATTTTGTTAAACTTAATCCTAAGTATTTCATGTTTTTGATGATGTAAATACTATTTTAATTTCAATTTCTAATTGTTGATAATATGTAGAAATAAAACTTACTTTTGTATTTTGACCTTGTATCCTGTGATTGTTGAGTTTACTTGTTTTAATGGTTTTTTGATAGATCTATGGAGTTTTCTGAGAATATAATCATGTCATCTGCAAATCAAGACAGTTTTACTTTTTTTTCCAATTTCCAATTTTACTTCCTTTTTTATGCCCCATTCATTAATTTTTTAAAGGGATTGTTTTATATTTTCATGAGTAATACTGGTGTATGGTTTTCTTATAAAAATATATGTATGTGTGTGTACATATATATACTTATATATATGTATGTGTGTGTATATATGTGTATATATATAGTGTGTGTGTGTGTGTGTGTGTATGTGTGTGTGTGTGTGTATGGTTTGGTTTTGGTATCAGGTGTATTAGTGCTAGGTTTGCCATACTGTAATGAGCAGACTGGGTAGCTTAAATAACAGAAATTTGTTTTCTTATAGTTTTAGAGGTTAGTAGTCCAAGGTCAAGGTATCGACAGGTTTGTGTTCCTCCTTGGCTTACAGATGACCACTACTTTCTTGATGCGTCTTCACATGGTCACGTTGTGATCTTTGTGTTGTCTGTATTCTAATTTCTTCTTATAAGGACACGAGTCATTGGACTAGGGCCCAATATGTGATTTCATTTTACCTTAATTACCTCTAAGGCCCAGTTTCCAAATATAGTCAAAATTGGAGTACTGGAGGGCTAGGATTTCAACATATGAATTTGGGGGAAACACCGTTCAGCCCGTCACACAGGGGAATGCTGGTAATCCCCTTCTAAAGGGGGAATGATAAATGTTCTCTCTTTTATTTTCTGAATGAGTTTGTATGGAATTAATATGTTTGTTCCTTAAGTGTTTGGTAGAATTCACCAGTGAAGCCAAAGTTTTTGTGGGAGGGTTTTATTTACTATAGTTTCTTTAATAGATAAAGGGCTATTCTTGTTCTTTATTTCTTGTGTAAGGTTTGGTAGTTTGTCTGCTAAGGGATTTGTCCATTTCGCACAAGTTATTGAACTTACAACATAAAGTTCATAGTATTTTCTTATACTCTTAATGCTTATGGGATTGGAAGGGTTGTTGCTTCTTTCATTCCTGATAGTGGTAATTTGTGTTTTCTCTTTTTTTCTTGAACAGTTTAGAAGGTTATCAGTTTTACTAATCCTTTCAGATTATTTGTTTTGATATTTTGGTTTTCTATATAGTTTGTCCGTTTTCCATTTCACTAATTTTCAGGTTCATTTTTATTATTTCTTTGCTTCTATTTTGAATTTCATCTTTTTTTTTCGTTTCTAAATATGGAAGCTTAGATAATTGATTTGGCCTTCTTTTCTAATCCTCACATTAGTGGTGTCTTTTATTCATTCAGTTCAAATACTTTGTCATTTCCATTGTAATTTCTTGTTTAAACTGTGGGTTATTTAGAAATATGTTGTTTAATTTCTCAGAATTTTCTGGATATTGTGTTATTGATTTTTAATATACTTCAGCTTTGTTCAGGGAATATGATTTGTATGAAGTCAGTCCTTTTTTTCAGAAGAGAGACAGAGAGAGTATAGGCAGGGGGAGAGGCAGAGGGAGAGGGAGAAACAGACTTCCCCTTGAGCAGGGAGCCCAACGTGGGGCTCAATTGATACCAGGACCTGGAGATTGTGACCTGAGCAGAAGGCAGTGGGTTAACTATCTCAGCCACCCGGTTGCCCCTGAATTCAGTCCTTTTAAATTTATTGAGACTTGTTTAATTGTCTACCATAAGCTTTATCTTCATTAATGTTCTATCTATATGCACTTGAAAAAAATTAGTATTTTGCTCTGTGTTGTCTGGAATATTCTATAAATGTCAAATAGGATGGTATTACATTCTATGTGCTCCATTAATTTTCTATATACCTGTTTTACTAATTCCTGAAAGAAGCATGTTAAAATCTTTAACCATTCCGACCATAATTGTGGATTTGGCTGTGTCTTCATTAATTTTGTCAGCTTTTACTTTATGTATTTTGAAGTTTTGAAGTTTTGTTAGATTGATTTATTATTTTAAATGTCTCTCTTTATTCCTGATAATATTTTTGTAAAATCTAATTAGTCTGATGTTAATATAGCCTTTCCACCTTTCTTTTTGTAAGTGTTTACTTGGCATGGTTTTTTTTTTTTTTTTTTTTTTTTTTGGTCCTTCACTTTTTTTTTTTTAAGATTTTATTTATTTATTTGAGAGAGAGACAGTGAGAGAGAACATGAGCGAGGAGAAGGTCAGAGAGAGAAGCAGACTCCCCGTGGAGCTGGGAGCCCGATGCGGGACTTGATCCCGGGACTCCAGGATCATGACCTGAGCCGAAGGCAGTCGTCCAACCAACTGAGCCACCCAGGCATCCCTGTCCTTCACTTTTTTATATCTGTTTTAATTAAAGTAGGTTTCTTGGGGTGCCTGAGTGGTTCAGTTGTTGAGCATCTGTTTTCGGCTTGGGTCATGATCCTGGTGTCCTGGGATCGAGCCTTGCATTGGGCTCCCTGCTCTGTGAGGAGTCTGCTTCTCCTTCATCCACTCCACCTGCTTGTTTTTCCTCTCTTACTGTATCTCTCTGTCAAATAGATAAAATCTCCAAAAAAAAAAAAAAAGGTAAGTTTCTTATAGATAGCTTCCTTTTTAATTTAATAAGATGGTTTGCCTATTAAATGGATTGGTTAGGCTGTGTGTGTGTGTGTGTTGTGTGTGTGTAGTATTTTAAAGATTTATTTACTGGGGTGCCTGGGTGACTCCGTCAGTTAAGCACCTGATGTCTGTTCAGGTCATGATCCTGGGGTCCTGGGATTGAGTTCTGCATTGGGCTCCCTGCTCAGGGGAGAGCTTTTCCCTCTGCCCCTCCCACTGCCCCTCCCCCTGCGTGACCTGTCTCTCTCAAATAAAAAAAATAAAGATTTATTTGAGAGAGAGAGAGAGAGTGAAATTAAGAGTTAGATGCTTAACTGACTGAGCCATCCATGTACCCCTAAACTGTTTATATTTTAACATTGTTATGATGTTTTTGGTTTTATGTGTATGTCTTGCTTGCTCTTGGTTTTCTATTTTTCTTTTCCATTTGGTTTTTGTCTCTTTTTTATCTTTCCTTCTTTTGGATTAATTGGATATTTTTAAGATTTCTATTTTATTTCCACTATTGACTTACTAGTGATAGTTGTGTAGAGTGAGAGTGTGTGTGTGTTTGGCCAGGGAGTTCTTTAGGGTTTACAATACTCATTTTTAGCTTTTCATGCTCTGCCTTCAAATAATGTTACATCATTTCATATACAATGTAAGAATTTTGCAATAGTCTGCTTTCATTCTGTAGACTTTGTATTTGTATTTGTATTTACACGCCCTTGTGGCTGGAAATACAAATTCTCTATTCCTTATATTAAAAAACTAGGGTAGATTTCATACCTCGTAAAATTCACCACTTTATGGTGAATTTTAAAATTTACCATTCAGGGGTGCCTGGGTGGCTCAGTGGGTTGAGCTGCTGCCTTCAGCTCAGGTCATGATCTCGGAGTCCTGGGATCGAGTCCCGCATCGGGCTCTCTGCTCAGCGGGGAGCCTGCTTCCTCCTGTCTCTCTGCCTGCCTCTCTGCCTGCTTGTGATCTCTCTCTGTCAAATAAATAAATAAAATCTTTAAAAAAAAATAAAATAAAATTCACCATTCAAACCAATTCAGTGTTTTTTAGTACATTGCCAGTATTGTGCAACCATCACCACTATCTATTCCAGAAAATGTTCATCACTCCAAGAGGAAACCCTATTCTCATTAAATAGTCACTGCCCTTTTCTTCCTTGGCAATCCCTAATTTGCTCTCTGTCTCTATAGATTTGCCTATTCTGGACATTTCCTGTGAATGGAATCGTACAATATGGGATCTTTTGTGTCTGGCTTATTTCACTTAGCATAATGTTTTTAAGGTTAATCTGTGTTATAGTGTGTATCACTATTTATGGCTGAATAATACTCCATTATAGTGATCGACCATGTTTCTTTTATCCACTCATCAGATGATGGACATTTGGGTTGTTTCCATTTTTTATTTATTATGAATAATGTTCTCATAAACATTTGTGTAGAAGTTTTTGTTTGAATATAATGTTCTCCAGGCTCTGTAGTATTTACCTAGGAGTGTAATTGGCTAAACTCATATGGTAATTGTGTATTTAACCTTTTGGCTGCCAAACTCTTTTCCCCAGAGGCTGCACTATTTTATATTCCTGCCAGTTGCGTACAAGGATTTAAATTTCTCTGCATCCTCACTTTTTTTTCCTTAAGATTTTATTTATTGGACAGAGAGAGAGGCAGTGTGAGAGGGAACACAAGCAAGAGGAGTGTGAGATGGAGAAGCAGGCTTCCCGCTGAGCAGGGAGCCTGATGTGGGGCTCTATCCTGGGACCCTGGGATCATGACCTGAGCCAAAGGCAGACACTTAACGGCTGAGCCACCCAGGCACCTTTTTATTTTTTTAAATTATAGTCAGTGTAGTGAATGTACAATATCTCATTGTGGCTTTGATTTATTTTCCCGTATTGACTAGTGATGTTGAACATCTTTTTATGGACTTATTGGCTATTACTACTTTTTAAAGGTGGTGTTTTGATTCTCAGTAATAAACTTGGGTCAATTAATAGTATACTTCTCTGTAGCCAAAGTAGAGTTCAGACCAAAGACATGGTCCACATTTTCTCTCACATTTTGGTTGAATGTGTTTTCTGTAGAGGTATGTGTTATTTATATTACAGTGTTTGCATTTTTAGTTCAAGAACAGAAGGCAAATTGGGATTATACTTTATATTCAGTACTGTATTTATAAAATAAAAGTTAACCACTAAAACAATTTTTTTAGCTTTTTTTTTTTTTTTTTAAGATTTTATTTATTTATTTGACCGCACAAGTAGGAGCAGCAAGCTGAGGGAGAGGGAGAAGCAGGCTGCCCACTGAGCAGGGAGCCAATGTGGCCTCCATCTCAGGACTCAGATCATGACCTGAGCTGAAGGCAGTCATTTAATTAGCCACATGCCCCTAAAACAATTCTTTTTTAAAGATTTTATTTATTTGAGAGAGATATGGATCACTAACAGGGGGAGAGAGAGAGGGATAAGCAGATTCCTTGCTCAGTGTGGAGCCCAAGGACAAGGATGTGGGGCTCCATCCCGGGACCCTGAGATCATGACCTGAATTGAAATCAGACCCTTAACCAACTAAACCATCCAGGAATCCCTTTAACCACTAAAACACTTTTTAAAGAAAGTTACTTTAGAAATTCCATATAGGGATACAAAGGACCCGTCTTCCATGCAGTTTAGAGATTGCTTTTACAAACCCTGGATAATGGGACAAGGGTGTTATCTAATGACACATATGATCTATAGAACCTCCCTATCCCTCCTTCCTTATAATAGAAATTTCTATCTGTGACCTCTCGTTTAGGGATCTGTGTTTTTCTTTTGTGTGAACTTGATGTCTTCTCATTGATTGACCTGTGATGGGTGCTTTTCTGAAGTGTGACTAAAATTTAGTAATTACATCATCTTGGAATTGGTTTGAAGAGATAGTTTTGGACCAATTATATTTTCTGTCTTAGGAATTTGAAATAAATAAACACCCGAATTGGAATATTTTAATTAACGTCTTTGTAGTATTGGTATTGGAAAGACTGTATATTGTAAGTCGATATCCTTGAGAAGCAGAAAAAAGAAGTTAAGTCACATTAATGGTAGAACACTAGCAAGACCTGTATTCCATACTGCTGTGCTGAAGTCTGTAGATCCACCTTGAATCCAACCCTCTAGATCCTTTGAGGCCTAGTCCTGGTGTTTGCCATGAGATAATTCTCTTAATTGCTGCACCTTTCTTAAATGTACACAGACTTAATTAAAATTCTCCCAATTCCAAGCCTTCGATGATAGTTAGAATTAATGTTCTGTTTAAAGAGGAATGTGTGAATAGAACTAGATCCAGGTCAAGATTGAGAGTGTATTGGGTAATTTTCATGCTGGAGGAATAAGTAGTGACATTTCTTGGCCATATTTGGTTTCCTGATCTAAGCTACCTCTTTTTTGTTTTTTTTTTCCTACCATAAATACCAGAGATTGTTTCCCCTGCTTATCTTTTCATGACTATTACTTGTATTAATCATGGTGTCCTTTCTTAGCTGGCCCATTGTAGTCTCTTATCCTTTCAAAATTTCTGTTCCTGAAGCTAGCACATAGCTATTTTGAGTCTCCCTTGTCTCCTTTTAAAAGATTTTATTTATTTGACAGAGAGAGACATAGCTAGAGAGGGAACACAAGCAGGGGGTGTGGGAGAGGGAGAAGCAGGCTTCCCACTGAGCAGGAAGCTCCGATGTGGGGCTCAATCCCAGGACCCTGGGATCATGACCTGAGTTGAAGACAGACACTTAATGACTGAGCCACCCAGGTACCCTTATTTTTAAAAAAAAAATTACAAGTTTTCATATATTTATTTATTCACTTAAGTAATCTCTATGTGCAGTGTGGGTCTTGAAACTCATGACCTTGAGATCGAGAGTTGAGTGCTCTTCTGACTGAGCTAGCCAGGAGCCCTTTACCCCCTTTTAAAAAAAATTCCCATAGTTTGGCTATTGTAGACATTGCTGCTATAAACATTCGGGTGCACGTGCCCCTTCGGATCACTACGTTTGTATCTTTAGGGTAAATACCCAGATGTCCATCTACAGACGAATGGATAAAGAAGATGTGGTATATATACACAATGGAATACTATGCAGCCATCAAAAGAAATGAAATCTTGCCATTTGCGACGACGTGGATGGAACTAGAGGGTATCATGCTTAGCGAAATAAGTCAAGCGGAGAAAGACAACTATCATATGATCTCCCTGATATGAGGGAGAGGAGATGCAACATAGGGGATTGAGGGGGTAGGAGAAGAGTAAATGAAACAAGATGGGATTGGGAGGGAGACAAACCATAAGTGACTCTTAATCTCACAAAACAAACTGAGGGTTGATGGGGGGAGCGGGTTGGGAGAGGGGGGTGGGGTTATGGATATTGGGGAGGGTATGTGCTATGGTGAGTGCTGTGAAGTGTGTAAACCTGGCGATTCGCAGACCTGTACCCCTGGGGATAAAAATATATGTTTATAAAGCTGTAAAAAAAAAAAAAAAAAAAGAAAGGATGAATACCCAAGTTTTGTAGCAACATGGACTGGAAGAGAAAATGCTGAGTGAAATAAGTCAAGCAGAGAGAGTCAATTATCATATGGTTTCACTTATTTGTGGAGCATAACAAATAGCATGGAGGAAAGGGGAGTTAGAGAGGAGAAGGGAGTTGGGGGAATTTGGAAGGGGAGGTGAACCATGAGAGACTATGGACTCTGAAAAACGATCTGAGAATTTTGAAGGGGTGGGGGGTGGGAGGTTGGGGGCACCAGGTGGTGGGTATTGTAGAGGGCACGGATTGCATGGAGCACTGGGTGTGGTGCAAAAATAATGCATACTGTTATGCTGAAAAAATAAAAAAATTAAAAAAAAATTCCCTTATTAAATTACAAATTACAATGAAATTACAAAGTCTACAAAGTTTGCCTTCTATTCCTTTTCTTCCTTACTTTATCTGACTTTATTTATGGAATATTTGACTTAATACAATGTTAAATATAAGTCTTAATGGAGATAGTTTAGGGAGAAACCATTATACAAAATACCAGATAAATTTACTCTCTACTTTTGAAAAACAACTTAAGTTTATTTTTAAGACATTTTATCTTATCAAATGAAAGTAGGAAGGAGGGGCGCCTGGGTGGCTCAGTGGGTTAAGCCTCTGCCTTTGGCTCGGGTCATGGTCTCAGGGTCCTGGGATTGGGCCCCTGCATTGAGCTCTCTGCTCGGCGGGGGGCCTTCTCTGCCTGCTTCTCTGCCTACTTGTGATCTCTCTCTCTCTCTCTCTCTCTCTCTCTGTCAAATAAATAAATAAATAAAATCTTAAAAAAAAAAAGAAAGTAGGAAGGAGTGTGATGATGGGACAGAGGCTGGAACTGAGCTGCTGCCTGTGAAGATTGTTATCAGTGTTGGTGTAAAAGGTGGATTTGAGGTTTATTTTTTCCTTTTCACCCATTTCCTTGTCTTTCAAGGAAATTCTTTGGGGCCAGTTGAAAATGGAGGATGGCTTGGGGTTGCTTGCATGGCAACTGGTGTAAGGGGGAAGAGGAAGCTAGAGAAATTTCAAGTTTTGGACATTTTGAGATATTGTAAATTATAAGATTACTGAAAAGAATCTAGTAATTGCTAGGGTTTGTCATTTGGTGCCAAAATATCAAAGTGGTTCTTTGGTCTTGTTTATGTGATTTTATTTTATTTTTTTTTATTTTATTTTTTTTAAAGATTTTTTTATTCATTTATTTGACAGAGAGAGATCACAAGCAGGCAGAGAGGCAGGCAGAGAGAGAGAGGAGGAAGCAGGCTCCCTGCGGAGCAGAGAGCCCGATGCGGGGCTCGATCCCAGGACCCCGAGATCATGACCTGAGCCGAAGGCAGCGGCTTAACCCACTGAGCCACCCAGGCGCCCCGTGATTTATTTTTTTAAAGATTTTATTTATTTATTTAAGAGAGAGAGAGACAGGGAGAGAGAGAGCGCATGCGCTTGAGCAGGGCACAGGGAGAGGCACAAGCAAACTCCCTGCTGAGCAGGGAGCCCAACGAGAGATCCCTTCACTCCAGTACCCTGGGATCATGACCTGGGCCGAAGGCAGACACTTAACCTACTGAGCCACCCAGGTATCCCTCTTTAGTCTTGTATAGATAAGATATAACTACTCTTTATTTTTCTGAATGACTTTGGATTGTACCTTGCTCTGATGATCTTGGTAATGTTTTATTTTTAGTACTTAACCTTTGAAAGATTTGAATGCTTGGTTAGTTACAACCAGAACTACCATGAGATAGTTGAAACAGTTTGTTGCAGTGTAATGGAATTAGTGTCTGTACCAAGATATACACGGATTGAACAAGGTACTTATTATTTTATTGAAGTGTTTTGAGATTATACTTTGTACTATTCAATAAGCTTGGAAGCTGTTTTTGAAGTAGACAATGTGTACAAATGTTAGGGAGATTACAAATATGGCCTCCGAGACTCAAACTGATTGTGATATGGCCCTTGCTTAACTGAGATGTGTCCTTTATTAATTCAAAATAGTGGTATTTAAAAAATAATTTTCTGGGGCGCCTGGGTGGCTTAAAAAAAAAAAAAGGCACTGTGATATGTGCCATTTAAAAAAAATAATTTTCTGTATCTGTTTTGTCATGTTGGTTTCTGAATGCAGTTAAATGACATGGATAGACCTTTTGGCAAGCTTAGGTTTTTTTTTTTTGTTTTTTTTTTTAAAGATTTTATTTATTTATTTGACAGAGAGAGATCACAAGTAGGCAGAGAGGCAGGCAGAGAGAGAGGAAGGGAAGCAGGCTCCCTGCTGAGCAGAGAGCCCGATGCGGGACTCCATCCCAGGACCCTGAGATCATGACCTGAGCCGAAGGTAGCGGCCCAACCCACTGAGCCACCCAGGCGCCCGACAAGCTTAGGTTTGTGCAGTATAATATTTGCCTTAAGTTTTCGACGGTGGGTATGGAAATATCTTCACAAGAACTCTTAGATGCTTTGTCTTCTCTTTTTTTTTTCTTTTTGTGTTTTAATTTAGATAATGTCCATTGACCTATCTTCACATTTGCAACTTCTTTCCTTAACTTGTGTTTCATGTATTGATGAGCCCATGGAAGTAATGCTTTGTTTTTGATGGGTTTTTAAAAATTTCTCGGAATTACATTTTACTTTCTCTTATAAGTTCATGTCTTTTGCTGTATTTTCATGTACTGTATTTTTCAGCTCTAAGAGTTATTATATGTGCTGCTGAAGCGAGCACCAGTTCTTAAGAGTTTTAAATGGTTCTTTGTATGTCTTCTGTTTTCCTCATTATACTTTCATGGTCCTATAAATCATTGAGCATATTTGTAATATATGTTTTGAAATCTTTTCTGCTAATTTCAGTGTATATCTTTTTGTTCCTGTTGACTGGGTTTCCTCCCATTTATGGGTCACATTTTCCTGCAATTTCACATGGCTAGTAATTTTTTTAATTGGGTAGTGGACACTATAAACTTGCATTTACTGAATGCTGGGTTTTGTTTTCTTCCTTTCAGAGTTTTGGGCTTTGTACTAGCAGGAAGTGAAGTTCCTTGCAGATCAGTTTGATCCTTTTGAGTATTATATTTTTTAACTAAGTTAAGTTTTTTGTAATTAAACCTTTTATTTTGAGAAAATTGTAAGTTCAGTGTAGTTACAAAGTTTTTTTTTTTTTTGAGGGTGGCTGATGAGCAATTTTTCTAGATCTAGTTTAGCTCCACTACTAATGACTCTTCTGGTGTTCTATTGAATGCCCTGCATTTTATACCTTCCTGGTCATTTTTAACTGATCTTGTAGAACTGATCTTGTAGAGTTTTTGCCCTGGGCACATATGACTAGTATTCAGCAACAGACTTGAGAGCCCTGTGTGGATTTCTAGAATTCTTTCCCTCAAAGATCTCAGTACTGTGCTGTTTAGTGTCCAGTGTCTGAAAGCAGGTTTTCATTTATCCCTCCACCCTCTCTAGTTTTCCAGGTGTATATAGCAATAGGGTGAGTCTGGTTGCAGTTGAATTTTTACAAGTGAAGAGTGAGCTGATTGTGTTTTACATTATCCTTTGCCCCATCTCAGGCTCCCCTCTTGCTTTGTTTTACTTTGTCTTAGTTCTTTGATTCTAAATTGAGCTTTTTTTTCTTCTTTTATACTTTGACATACCTGAAAATTAGATGTTTTATAGAAGATGGGATTTTTAAAAAAATCCCGTTTGCTAGGTTGCAGTTGGATGTAGCTTCATGTAGTCACTTCATGTAGGTGTGTAAACACAGAAAAGGCCTGCCTCAAAACTTGAACATAGATTTCTGCAGACTGGAAGAAAGTCTCTGAGACAATTGTGAATTATCGTTTTCTTCCCTATGAACTAAATATTTGTATGTGGGTGTGAAGGGTGGAGGAGGTTCTGGGATGAGGTATATTAGACATGTTCAGCAACATTCCTAAAGCTGGAGTCAGGTGTAGGTTAGCTGGCTACATGTAAACCTGGTTTAAGATCCCACTACCAATAGCATTTAGTTCTGTCATGGATTCTCTCTCTCTCTTTTTTTTCCTAAAGATTTTATTTATTTATTTGATGGAGAGAGAGAGAGATCACAAGTAGGGAGAGGCAGGCAGAGAGAGAGAGGTGGGGGAAGCAGGCTCCTTGCTGGGCAGAGAGCCCGATGTGGGGCTCGATTCCAGGACCCTGAGATCATGACCTGAGCCAAAGGCAGAGAGGCTTAACCCACTGAGCCACCCAGGAGCCCCTGTCATGGATTCTCTTAATAAATGTTACTTCACCAAAGTAATAGAGAATGTTGTGTGGAAAAATGTAGGTATCGGTGACTTAGTCAGAAATCATTCAGAAAAGGCTTCAAAGAATGAGAATTTTGTAGGACAATTTTAAATCTATGCAGGTGCATTTTTTTAAACAGCAGTGATTATGGTAAGAGTTGTTTAGGTCTAAGAGTATTTTAGGGGCACCTGGGTGGCTCAGTGGTAAAGCCTCTGCCTTCACCTTAGGTTATGATCCCAGGGTCCTGGGATCAAGTCCCGCATTGGGCTCTCTGCTCAGCAGGGAGCCTGCTTCCCTTCCTCTCTCTCTGCCTGCCTCTTTGCCTACTTGTGATCTTTGTCAAATAAATAAATAAAATCTTTAAAAAAAAAGTATTTTAGAGAAGCATAAATAAACATACAAGACTAAACATACCATACAATTTTTGTTGGTACCTGTTGGTACACATAGGAGTTGAAAGCTAATGTATTCATAGAAGCCTGCCCTCGGATGCTTACACATTCTGGAATAGACAAAACTATGGAGACACAAAAAGATCAGTGGTTGTGGGTGAGGAGAGATAGATGAGTAGGCAGAGCAAAGAGGATTTTTAGGGCAGTGAAAAATAATCTTTAGATTATAATGATGAATATATGTCACTGTACTTTTGTTCAAACCCACAGAATGTACAATATGAAGAGTGAACCTTAAGGTAAATTGTGAACTTGGTGATTGTGGTGTGTCAGTGTAAATTCATCCTTGGGGGAAAAATAGTGTACCATTCTGGTGAATGATTTTGATAACGGCAAAATCCATGCATGTGTTTGGTGCAGCAAATAATGTGGGAAACCTCTGTATCTTTGTTTCAGTTTCGTCGTAAATCTAAAACTGCTCTAAAAATAAAATCTGTAAAAAATGGGGGGGGGGGGGTGTAAATGTTGCTTCCACTCTGGGTTTTGAGTCTTAAGACATCTGCCTGAGCACCCAGTGACGAACTGTACCTGTGAAGTACAATCTGTCCCTCCCAGATCTGTTCTTCAGCACCTTAAAACCACAATCTGGGATCACAGAGAAGCCTACAGAGCTCAGCACATCTACACACTCTTAGGAGGCGCCTCCAGCCTTGCTTTCTGAACTCCATTAGGCAGGATTTGTTTCAGAAGAGAAATTACCAAATCTCTACATTGAGGAGACCTCTTTTTTTCTCAATCCAGCAGAGTAAAGGCTGACAAAACCAATACAGTCTAAGCCAACACCGTATGTGGTGAAACTCTGAGCTTGTACGACATAGGGATTTTATAACTTTTTAAAAAATTATTTCACATTCTGTGATAATATTTATGCCCAGGACATTTTTCTTGAAGAAGTAGGTAAATTTTCATTTTATAATTTAAGTGTATCGTGTATCATCAGTAAGGATTGGTTATGTATGCCAGTAACAGAAAACTTGATGAATACTGCCTTAAACAAGTGAGAATTTACTTTGCTCATGTAATGTAATTCCAGGGGTAGGCAGTCCATAGCTGATGCAACTGCCCATGGATGTCATCAAGGAACCAGTATCCTATCTTCCTAGCTTATATTTTTTTTGTTTTTTTTTGGTCAGAAGATGGCTGTTGTGGGGTGTGTGGGTGGCTCAATTGGTTAAGCAGCCCATTCTTTTTTTTTTTAAATTTTTATTTTTTTATAAACATATTATGTATTTTTATTCCCAGGGGTACAGGTCTGTGAATTGCCAGGTTTATACACTTCACAGCACTCACCACAGCACACCCCCCCGCAATGTCCATAACCCCACCACCCTCTCCTCACCCCCCTCCCCCCAGCAACCCTCAGTTTGTTCTTTGAGATTAAGAGTCTCTTATGGTTTGTCTCCCTCCTGATCCCATCTTGTTTCATTTATTCTTTTCCTACCCCCCAAACCCCCAAGTTGCATCTCCACTTCCTCATATCAGGGAGATCATATGATAGTTGTCTTTCTCCAATTGACTTATTTTGCTAGGCATGATACCCTCTAGTTCCATCCACGTCGTCGCAAATGGCAAGATTTCATTTCTTTTGATGGCTGCATAGTATTCCCTCGTGTGTGTGTGTGTGTGTGTGTGTGTGTGTGTGTGTGTGTGTGTGTGTGTGTATACCACATCTTCTTTATCCATTCATCTGTTGATGGACATCTAGGTTCTTTCCATAGTTTGACTATTGTGGACATTGCCGCTGTAAACATTCGGGAGCACGTGCCCCTTCGGATCACTACGTTTGTATCTTTTTTTTTTTTTTTTTAAGATTTTATTTATTTATTTGACAGACAGAGATCACAGGTAGGCAGAGAGGCAGGCAGAGAGAGAGGAGGAAGCAGGCTCCCCGCTGAGCAGAGAGCCCAATGCGGGACTCGATCCCAGGACCCCAAGATCATGAACCGAGCCGAAGGCAGAGGCTTAACCCCCTGAGCCACTCAGGCACCCTATCACTATGTATGTATCTTTAGGGTAAATACCCAGTAGTGCAATTGCTGGGTCATAGGGTAGCTCTGTTTTCAGCTTTTTGGGGAACCTCCATGCTGTTTTCCAGAGCAGTTGCACCAGCTTGCATTCCCACCAACAGTGTAGAAGGGTTCCCCTTTCTCCGCATCCTCGCCAGCATCTGTCATTTCCTGACTTGTTAATTTTAGCCTTTCTGACTGGTGTGAGGTGGTATCTCATTGTGGTTTTGATTTGTATTTCCCTGATGCCGAGTGATGTGGAGCACTTTTTCATGTGTCTGTTGGCCATCGATGTCCTCTTTGCATAAATGTCTGTTCATGTCCTTTGTCCATTTCTTGATTGGATTATTTGTTCTTTGGGTGTTGAGTTTGCTAAGCTCTTTATAGATTTTGGATACTAGCCCTTTATCTGATATGTTGTCTGCAAATATCTTTTCCCATTCTGTCAGTTGTCCTTTGGTTTTGTTGACTGTTTCCTTTGCTGTGCAAAAGCTTTTGATCTTGATGAAATCCCAATAGTTCATTTTTGCCCTTGCTTCCCTTGCCTTTGGCGATGTTCCTAGGAAGAAGTTGCTGCAGCTGAGGTCGAGGAGGTTCTGTCTGTGGTCTCCTCAAGGATTTTGATGGATTCCTTTCTCACATTGAGGTCCTTCATCCATTTTGAGTCTATTTTCGTGTGTGGTGTAAGGAAAGAAATGGTCCAATTTCATTTTTCTGCATGTGGCTGTCCAATTTTCCCAACACCATTTGTTGAAGAGGCTATCTTTTTTCCATTGGACATTCTTTCCTGCTTTGTCGAAGATTAGTTGACCGTAGAGTTGAGGGTCTATTTCTGGGCTCTCTATTCTGTTCCATTGATCTGTGTGTCTGTTTTTGTGCCACTACCATACTGTCTTGATGATGACAGCTTTGTAATAGAGCTTGAAATCCGGAATTGTGATGCCACCACCTCTGGCTTTCTTTTTCAATATTCCTTTGGCTATTCGAGGTCTTTTCTGGTTCCATAAAAATTTTAGGATTAATTGTCCCATTTCTTTGAAAAAAATGGATGGGATTTTGATAGGGATTGCATTACATGTGTAGATTGCTTTAGGTAGCGTAGACATTTTCACAATATTTGTTCTTCCAATCCAGGAGCATGGAACATTTTTCCATTTCTTTGTGTCTTCCTCACTTTCTTTCATGAGTGCTTTATAGTTTTCTGAGTATAGATTCTTTGCCTCTTTGTTTTTTTTGCCTCTTTGGTTTATTCCTAGGTATCTTATGGTTTTGGGTGCAGTTGTAAATGGGATTGACTCCTTAATTTCTCTTTCTTCTGTCTTGTTGTTGGTGTAAAGAAATGCAACTGACTTCTGTGCATTGATTTTATATCGTGACACTTTACTGAATTCCTGTACAAGTTCTAGCAGTTTTGGAGTAGAGTCTTTTGGGTTTTCCACATATAGTATCATATCATAAGCAGCCCATTCTTGATTTCTGCTCATGATCATGACCGTGATCTCATGGTCCTGGGATCAAGTCCCACATCAGGCTCCGCACTCAGCAGGGAGTCAGCTTTGGGATTCTCTTCTACCCCTGATTCTTCAAGAGTGTGCTCACTCTTTCCCTCTCTCTCTCTTCCCCTCTCTCTAAAGTAAATAAATCTTAAAAAAAAAAAAAAAAGAGATGGCTTTTGTACCTCTGGAGACCAGAGTTTTCAGAAGGAAAGAAAGGAAAGATAAAGGGAAATCTCTTTCTAAGTCTTTGTATTTTTCTGGTGGATAGTGGCCTCTCAGAGATTGATAACTAACTCCCTTTTGTTGGCCAGAACTATGTTGGTATGACTTGGTATTGAACTTACCATATCTGGAATTAGTATAGAATGGTGGTTAAGAGCATGGACCTAAATTTGAAAATCAGTTGTGTTACTTCCTAACTATGTATGACTTTAACATGTTTGTGCCTCAGTTTCCCTCTATTAAATGAGTCTGGTAATATGTACCTATCAACACTTTGTTGTGGAAAAGATTAAAGGAGTTAATATATGTCATTATTTTAATGGATACCATTTGTACTATTTTAAGTATTAGTTGTAATTTACCGTCTTCTTTATATAGTAGAGTTATTGGTACTGGAATTGTAAATTTGTCAATCAAGGAACTAGGTTTTTTAGATAGGAAATAAAATAGCATTTGCATTAGGTGTTTTTGAGTATAGGGATGGTTGAAAAAGACAGTCGAACTTTAAGGGCTCTTGTGACTGCATTGCATTATTAAAAGTTATAGGTGAGTTAAAGCATTGGGGCCATTTTAATTTACTCATTTAATTCATCTTAGAACTTGATGACTTTTAGTGCTGTCTTGAGCAAATTGTCATTTTATCCCCAATCCCCTAAAGCACCTTCATCTCTACCGAAATTCTGTTTTATTGATAGAATGTTTGAAAACTTAGCTGTGTATCAATAAATGATTTCATTGATATTGTTACCAGCCTTGCCAATTTATAATCACGCTACTGAAAAAAAAAATCAATGACTTCTCTATTTTCTTTTTAGCCCTATCTGCTTTGATATGATTGAGGAAGCATACATGACGAAATGTGGCCACAGCTTTTGGTAAGATGATTTTATTTAGCAAAATTGTCTTGATTTTTAACTTGTATATAAGTGCAGCCAGTGAGAAGTTAGGTTTTTAAAATAAATTTGGTTATCTTATAACTTCTTTGATATATTTTTATAAGTTCAGCAGCTCAAGGCAGAAAGCCTATGGTTGGTGCATAATTTCTGTGGAATACTTACATTTACCATTGTCCTTATAGGTGGATTTTAAAATTTTTGGGTTGATTAATTATTTTAGAGTTTTAATTACTGTTTTAGGAAATTGAGGGGTACTGCATAATCAGGATGGAGCATGTAGCATCTTTAACTCATTTGTGGGGATAAGTGTGAGACCCAGTAAAGGAGGTTAGAAAGTCAGTGGAAAAGGATATAGGGGATTAAAAAGATCTGTGTTTTCTTTAACATTTTGCTCGGTGTTATTGTTAGTTGCTTAGTCTTGTATATATGTCACATTAATCTGTACGTTAAAAAAATTTTTAGTTGTAAAATACACATAACATAAAATTTACCATCTTAAACATTTTCAAGTTGAGTAATGTTAAGTTTGTTTGCGTTGTTATACAATCTCCAGAATTTTTATCTTGCAAACTGAAACTATATACTTTAAACTTTAAAGTTTTAAACTTTAAACTATATAATTTAAACTATAAACTTTAAGCAACTCTCCCATTTCTTTCTTCCCCCTAGCCTCTGTCAATCACTATCTTACTTTGTTTCTGTGAATTTGACTATTCTAGATACCTCATATAAGTAGCATTAAATAGTATTTGTATTTTTGTGACTGGCTTAATTCACTTAGCATAATGTCTTTAAGTTTCATCCTTGTTGTAGTATGTGTCAAAGTTTCCTTCCTTTTTAAGGATGAATAGTGTTCCATTGTGTGTGTATACCGTGTTTTATTTGTTCATCTATTCATGGGCATTTGGGTTGCCTTCCTAACTGTTAAGAATGGTGCTTTGAACATTGGTGTCTAAATATCTCCTTGAGAGACTGGTTTCAGTTCTTTTGGATATATACCCAGAAGCAGAATTGCTGTATCATATGATAGTTCTGTGTTTAATTTTTTTTTTTTTAAAGATTTTATTTATTTATTTGACAGAGAGAAATCACAAGTAGGCAGAGAGGCAGGCAGAGAGAGAGGAGGAAGCAGGCTCCCCGCTGAGCAGAAAGCCCGATGTGGGGCTTGAACCCAGGACCTGGGATCATGACCTGAGCCGAAGGCAGCGGCTTAACCCACTGAGCCACCCAGGCGCCCCTGTGTTTAATTTTTTGAGGAACCTCCATAAACTTGTCATTTTCTCTTTTTTTTTAAATAGTAGCCATCCTAATGGTTATGTAATCTGTTTGTTTAATTCCTTTTGTTTATTTTTGATTGGGGGTGGTATATTCAGTTTGTTGTCAGTCGTGTCTGTATGTCATTTACACTGTTGATATATACTGGGTGTTATTACCAGTTTGTAAGTATTTTAGTTTGATTTGGAGCATGATGCAGCAGTGATTGGTATATCCAATCTACCAGTCATTTAAAAAGAAGTTCAGAATAAAAATAACTTTCTTGGCCTGTATTATGCTTTTTATTAAAATATGTTATTAAAATAAGCAATATGTATTTTTTTTTTAGATTTTTTATTTATTTATTTGACAGACAGAGATTACAAGTAGTCAGAGAGGCAGGCAGAGAGAGAGAGAGGGAAGCAGGCTCCCTGCTGAGCAGAGATCCCGATGCGGGGCTCGATCCCAGGACTCTGAGATCATGACCTGAGCCGAAGGCAGAGGCTTTAACCCACTGAGCCACCCAGGCGCCCCTGTATTCTTGTTTTAAAAACAAGTTTTATTGTCCAGTAACCTGAGATGTAAATGTCATTGTTTTTACAGTCTTTTTTTTTTGTCTACCTCCTCTGAGGTTATCCTGGTAAGGAGTGATGGTGTGTCCTTCCAGAATTTTTTTTTGCTGGTTTAAAAAAAAAAAAAAAAGACCATCTTGCCTTAAATAATTTAGATTTCCTGGTGTATCATTACATTGACATTGTTATGGTTGATGAATAACTTTCTGCTCCTTATTGCCATGGAAGTTCTTGGTCATGTGTGTCTTGCTTTTAGATTGATACATGTATGGTCTTGGTCTTTTCAGGCTTATTGTTTAACAGTAGTGTTTCCTTTGGTCCATTAATTGATCTAGCACCAAAGCATTCCATAGGAAACCATATACCTTCCTTGGAGACTTAAGTTTCATCTCTGGAAAATTGGGTGATATAGATTAGGCTTTCTCTGCCTTTGGAAGTATTGACTGTTGAACAAGATAATACCTGTTGTGGGTGATTATCCTGGTATTGTAGATTGTTTAGCAGTATCCCTGGCCTCTACCCAGTAGCAGTCCCTTTTCTTACAAGTGTGACAACCAAAAATGTCTCCAGACATCGTTAGATATTGAGTAGGGGACAGAATTGCCTACATTTGAGAAATACTGATATAGAGCTAAAAGAGCAGGGTCTTGAAGTTGGTAAACCAGGATTCTGGTTCTAGCTCTTTTACTTGCCTTTTATTTGTCCAGTCACTCAACCTATCTCTTCCGCTGTCCATCTCTACCTTCTCTTCCTACTCCTTCACCATCTCTTCTTTCATAGTTCTGAAGGTGTGGATGTTTGGTACAAATGATAAAATGAGGATTTAAATTTTCCTAACTGCCCTCCTCAACTTATATAGTCACTGTGGCATTTTTTTTTTTAAAGGATTTTATTTGTTTATTTGACAGAGAGAGATCACAAGTAGACAGAGAGGCAGGCAGAGAGAGAGAGAGAGAGAGAGAGAGAGAGAGAGAAGCAGGCTCCCCGCTGAGCAGAGAGCCCGATGCGGGACTCGATCCCAGGACCCCGAGATCATGACCTGAGCTGAAGGCAGCGGCTTAACCCACTGAACCACCCAGGCGCCCCATCACTATGGCATTTTAAAAGGACACTGAAGAGTCTGGTAAATAAGTACAGTAATCTTCCTTTGCTATGTTCTGAAGTGTAATAAATTACTGATTGACTTTATAATTAAATAGTCCTTGGCCTTTCCAATGAGTCCCGTAATCTTCAAGGTGTCTCGTTAGGTCATCGTTGGAAACCCCACTAGTTTCTTAAATATCTGTTTTTCCTTTCAAATAAAAATAGTTTAAGTTTAGATCCTTGTTATAATTCAAGTGCTGTTGTAACCTGGTGTGTTTTAAAATATGAATGTGTTTTAAAATACCTGCCAGAGAGCAGGTTTTGTAGGATAGAGACCATAAGGTTGTCAGGAGCTAGTCAGCTTGGAGACTGGCAGTCCCATTGTCAGGCTTGTGAAACTGTGAGACATTTTGTACTTTTGTCTATAGCAAAAGCTCGTAATTATTTACCCTGTCCTATCGTGTGAGGCCATTGGAACTTCGGTCATTAATGGTAGCCTCTTGGATCAAACCTTCGCTAACTTGAATGCTGGCTGGTAATCTGGAGCTAAGCAGTGTTAGCATTTCCAGGCTCTGTCCAAATTATTAACACCAAATCAAATTGGACCACATGAACTATTTATCCCTAGTCTTACTTATGAATAAGGTTGGAGACGCTATTCCCACTAGACAGTGAGTCTGCTATTAGCTGTTGTATTTGGCTTCTTTGTGATATTAGAGATAAGGTTTGCTTTTTTCCTTTGCCACCTCCAGCTTGCCCCCTGCACTCTTCTTCTCAGACCTCATGTCTACCAAGTTCTGATTTACTATTTTGTTTCATTACAAATTAATTATAATTAATAGCATCCCTCAGTGTTGTTCATCATCCAGCATATCGGTGGTCAAACCTGGGTATCAGCTTGTCTTTTGGGGTTTTTGATTAATTAATTGTCCTGTACCTTGCTGTTAGTCTTTCTTTATACCCGGTATTATATAGGACTACTGTACTGATTTGTCTTTGCTGTTCTTGTTTAAAGTCTCCTCTTTTTTGAGAATTTTCTGATTATTCACAGCTTTTTATATGTACTCACCCCTGTTTACAGAGAGAGAAAAAGGTATTCATGATAAGGTCTTATTTACCCTAGTGTCTACAATTACTTATAGAAAAATGAGGAGAAACAGAAAGTTCGTGTATTGGGGGTGGGTGAATAGAGGATTTCAGAAAACATTCAAAGAGGTCTTTGGATGGTTAAAGTGGTATGGTGTTCTGTGTATTACAGGCAGTGCCCTAAAAGTTAAAAAAAGAAAGAAAAAGAAAAAGATAGTTATACCTTACAGTAGGACTATACTTTTTTTGGGGGGGAAGAAACAGAATAACCATACATCTATGGAGAAATACTCATTTAAAAAAAGTTACTGAAGTATAGTTGACATAATTGTTATATTAGTTTCAGGTGTGCAACATAGAAATTAGACAATTCTGTACATTACTCAGTGCTCACCACCATAAGTGTAGTTACCAGCTGTCACCATACAGTGTTATGATATTATTGATTATATTCCCTATGCAGTTCTTTTCATCTGTGTGACTTATTTATTTTATAATTGGAGGTTTATCCCTGTTAATCCCTTTTGCCTATTTTGCCCATGTCCCCATCCTCCTCCATTCTGGCAACCACCAGTTTGTTCTTTGTATGTATGAATCTGTTTCTGCTTGTTTGATTGTTCATTGCTTTTGTTCGTAGATTCCACATATAAATGCAATTGTATGGTATTTGTCTTTTTCTGACTTCACTTAGTATAATACCCTTGAGGTCCATTCATGTTGTTGCAAAGGGCAAAATTTCAAAATAGTCATTCTTCATTATTAGATATACACTTAATAAACATAGGCACCCCTTTATGTCTGCACATTCTAGTGCTGAATTACTATTTTAAAGAGTTTTAGTGTGAGTAGCTTTTGAAAACTTCTCAGATAGACCCAAGATATATATCCGTATATCCCCCCATCTTGATCACTAGTCTAGACACCTTCTTTTGGAAATCAAAATTCCACATCTGGAATGGTGATGGTCAAGTAGAGTTATTGTGAAAGGAATAATTGAGAATTTCTAGTGGTGTTTTTTGTGACCCAGAGGACAGCATGTTTCTTTTTTGTCTATAGCTATTTTTTTCATGCATTGAACATTTATTTAGTTCAACTCTAAGAGGACATTGTGCTAGACATTGAGGTTACTGAGATGAATTAAAACAAATCCTTGTTTTGAATGAGCAAATAGAAGAAGGGATTACAGACACATACACAGATAAGTACAAAATAAGATAGTTACTATTTCTCAAACTAGGAAAGGTCTGCTGCGGGGTGTTAGTGAGGTAGTAGATGCTATAAGATAAACTTGATGCATCTTGTCATGTCAGTTTTATACAGTGGTATGTAAGTTGATGCATTTTCATTTTGTAGTATAGATGGATATTACCAATGCAATGGGGAAAAGTCACTTGAACTTTTGTTCCTGAGGACAGTTCCTTCTTCCTGCATCCTCGACTATTTTTTTCTGCTAGGAGGATGGTGTGGTAGTAAACCTACTGACAAGGGATGTGATTAGGTTGCTGAAGGTAGGAGAGAAGGATATTCTGTTGGACTCTGGGATAATTCCTTGTATAGTGACAGTCTCTTTCACTGGGGTAACAGCTTGTTCTTCTTATATTATTGGCTCATTTCTAACTATCATTTCTTTACAAAAGGCATTTGCTAAAACCCAGAATGCCCTTCTGGTTATCTGTCAACTGCTTCTCTCATCTTTAATAATAACCTTCCCAGATTTTCTGCTTCATCACTTGGTTTATTTGAACTTGCAGATTTTTTAAAGGGTTAAGTCTTGTTCTTTGGGGATATTTTCTGGTAATATGAACTCATTTCCATTTTCCCTAGCAGATTATAAGTGTTTCCATGTTTTAATTGCATAACTGCTTTATGCTTTTCCCTTGCAATAAAAATGAAAACGAAAACAATTTGTATATTTTTTCCTTCACTGAAATTTCTACGTAGGAGATTTTCTGTTAGATATAGAACCTATCATGTGGTAATATGGCAATCCTAGCCTTGTCATAGTTGCAAGAGGTGATGTTATTATTTCTGGAACACTGTATAAGTCATTTGTTTTGTTTAGTTTTAAATACCACAAAGTTTTTTTTTTTTTTTTTAAGATTTTATTTATTTATTTGACCGAGATTACAAGTAGACGGAGAGGCAGGCAGAGAGAGAGGGGGAAGCAGGCTCCCCACTGAGCAGAGAGCCCAATGTGGGGCTCGATCCCGGGACTCTGGGATCATGACCTGAGCCGAAGGCAGAGGCTGAACCTACTGAGCCCCAGGCAGCCGGTCATTTGTTTGTGGATGTATTTGAGGACCTGTTTAGTGGCAGCCGTTGACTCTGATGGTCAGGTCCTTGTGCTGTGCCAAAGACCATCACTGCAGTTCTCTGTGATGTCGTTTTTATTTTAACTTACCTTGAAAGTACCAAATGTGAGAAGGGAAAGTAATTGTTAATGAGAGAAATCAGAGAAACCTGATGGTAGTAGGTTTCTGTTTTGATAAGACAGAGTGAAGTAAGTGGGTTATAAAAATTAGCTTCAACTTACAAAGCTGAAGTAAATTTATAGTAATTTGGATACAGAATAAAAGCGGTGCTGTCTCTTTAGGAATCTTTTTTATAAAGCACCCTTGTGATTTCTTAGAAATAATTTTTTTTCTGGTTGTTAGGAGCAGTGCCTTTTTGCTATAAAAACTTGTGGGCATTTTTTTTTAAGAGATTTTTTATTTATTTACTTATTTGAGAGAGAGAGTGAGAGAGAGAGTGTGAGAGGGGAGAGGTCAGAGGGAGAATCTGACCGCCTGCTGAGTAGGAAGCCAGATGTGGGACTTGATTCTGGGACTTCAGGATCATGACCTGAGCCGAAGGCAGTTGCTTAACCAACTGAGCCACCCAGACACCCAAAACTTGTAGACATCTAAAAAGAAAAAGTTTCCTGTAATTTTATGGCCCAGGGACATACACTGTAAACGTTATGATGAATATATATATAGTTTTGTTAATTTATATATATATATATATATATATATAGGGTTTTTTTTTTTATTTGGGGAGAGACAGAGCATGAGTGGGGGTGGAGGGGGAAGGATGATGGTGGTAGTGGTGGGTGGGGGAGGGGCAGCGGGACAATGGTGTCCATGTGTTGGGCTCCCATTCCAGGTTGTGGAGATCATGACCTGAGCTGAAGGCAGACGTCCAACCGACTGAGCCACCCAGGCCCCTCTAGTGAAACAACATTTAAAAGATTTTTTTTTATTAAAAGACGATACATAATTGCAAAACGTCAAATATTATGGAAATATATATTGTGAGGAAGGAAACATTTCTTGTAATCCTCTTTCTTTAGCTATAACCACTAAGAATTATTATTTTTCATGGCATATAGTTACGTATTGTAATGTGATTTTTTGGGGTATTTTTTGGATTGATGTTTACCAAATTATTTAGTCAATTTTGTAGTGTATTGGTCGCTTCTAATTTATTTTGCTATTTATAGATAATCTTGAATGGAGCACCTTTCTATGTATATACCTCTGCTCATTTCCTTAGGGTAAATTCCTAGAAATAAAATCATTACATCAAAGGGGATACACAACCTTAAGGTTTCCATACAACTTGCCTTCTGGAAATGTTGTGGCAGTTGCATTTCCTTCAACAGTACGTGAGGTTCACATGTGCTCCTTAACTCTGATAGTATTTTCTTTAATTTCCATTCTGTTTAGTAAAAAATAGTATATGATTTAAAATCTTTTTTTTAATATTACTGAAGGTGGTGATTTTCTCATTCTTATTGACTAATGCTTGTCTTGTTGATCTTTCTGTTTTTCTCTTTTTTTATTTGAGTGTGCTCTTTTTGTATTAAGGATATCAGCACTCTAAGAACATGAATAGTCCATTTGCTTAACTAAATCATAGGCATTTGCTTTTCTTGGGTGTTGTTATGTAGTATTTTAATTGCATAAACTTAAAAGTTAATACTTTTTTTTAACGTTCTATATCCAGTAGACTTGTTACTCAAGTTCATTTTTAAACATTAACTTTTGTATACTGTTACCTAATAAATGCTCTGTATTTTATTATAATAAAATATAAGCTGAAATAAATTTGATAACAAATTACTTGTTTTAAATGAGAAATAGAAGACTTTATAGGCATTATTTTATGACCAGTTTATTAATCCTTTACTGATTTAATGAACCCTATTTTATTTTTTTCCTGCTAATAGCTACAAGTGTATTCATCAGAGTTTGGAGGATAATAATAGATGTCCCAAGTGTAACTATGTTGTGGATAATATTGACCATCTGTATCCTAATTTCTTGGGTGAGTCTTTGGAATGATTCTTTATTATTTAAAATATTCTATCCCCAAGAGTGTATGCTGGCAGAAATTTATTCAGAAAACATAGTATAGGGGTAAAGCAAGTCTTTCTCTTCTATCCACCTGGGTGTTTTCCCCAGTCTTCATTATTTTGTATTTTCCATACCATGTGTTGTTAGTACTATATGATATTGTTGTTAAGTTTACACAACCCTTAGTTTCTTATATAGATGGTAGAACAGAACGTGAGGTTAAAGGGGATGCCAGAGGTCCAGAATACCTGTCTCTTTATACAATGTGGTACATTCCTGCTGGTTGTGCTTCTGGGGTAGAAGTGAGGGTCAGGGGAAGAAAGTGTTAATGGAGAGAGGGAAGAGGTGGGGAGAAACTTGGGTAATTGGATTTCTGGATAGGGGACGAGAGCCTGTGACCTGGGGAGGCAATTGAAAAGTAAAAACTTGGAGAAGGAACTTAGGAAAAGAAGAAACATTGAGTGGTGTGATACTCTGCAGGATTGGACTTAATGGGCTAGATTGGGTAGAAGGGAAATCAAAGTCCTGCGAAGTAAAACCTTGTGTCCCTGAGCTCAGAAACATGGATTGTTGCTGCTGTGTGGGCTCTAGAATCTTTTCTATCAGTTGTCATAACTTCAGAAAACTTCTTTTGGAATGGTTAAATACAGAAAGGAATCTGATCTTCCGATAATTTTGGTGTTTACTAAAACTTTCAGGCAACATTTTTTAATGAGTCCAAAAGCTGGAGATTCTTTTATGTGGATTTCTTTTCTCTTTTTTTTTTTTTTTTAAAGATTTTATTTATTTGTCAGAGAGAGAGGAGAGCGAGCGAGCACCGGCAGACAGAATGGCAGGCAGAGGCAGAGGGAGAAGCAGGCTCCCCGCCAAACAAGGAGCCCGATGTGGGACTCGATCCCAGGACGCTGGGATCATGACCTGAGCCGAAGGCAGCTGCTTAACCAACTGAGCCACCCAGGCGTCCCTCTTTTTTTATTTTTTATTTTTTATTTTTTAAACTCTGTGAGGAAACGAGAGGTTTTTTTTTTTTTTTTTTTTTTTTTTTAAATTTTGTACAAAGAGAGAGATCACAAGTAGGCAGAGAGGCAGGCAGAGAGAGAGAGGGGGGAAAGCAGGCTCCCTGCTGAGCAGAGAGCCTGATGGGGGGCTCGATCCCAGGACCCTGGGATCATGACCCGAGCCGAAGGCAGTGGCTTTAACCCACTGAGCCACCCAGGCGCCCCTTTTATGTGGATTTCTAACTAGAGGGAGCACTATATACCAGTATGGAAGGACTTTCAAAGTGTAGTACTATTTTAGTCAGAAAGTGATTTCATACATTAAGTATATATTCTCACATATATCTGGTGAATAGTGAAGTCACACTTAACTGATTTTCTGAGCTGGAAATTATCTGGGTGATCATCTAATTTTTAATCTTTTCTTTTTATGGATATTAAATTTTTGTTTTGGGTAATTGGAGTGTAAGTATTTTATGTCCATATTTGAAGTCCTTTAATTATAGGGCAGCTTGTAATGTGATTATGAATGTCAACCTTGGAAATAACATTTTATCCTGATATATCTTTTTCTGTTTTTCTTCCCATCATCCTTCCCCTCTTTACTTGTACAATAATATTCAAATTCAGGATGCCTGGGTGGCTCAGTTAAGTGTCTGCCTTTGGCTCGGGTCATGATCCCGAGTCCCGGCATTGAGCCCCACTTTGGGCTCCCTGCTCAGCGGGGAGGCTGCTTCTCTCTCTCTCTCTCCACCTGCTTGTGTTCCCTCTCTCACTGTGTCTCTCTCTGTAAAGTAAATAAAATATTTAAAAAAAAATATTCAAATTCATAGCTTCCCACATTAGGTAGACAGGGATCCTATGCATTCAGGGTGCCATTGAGATCTATTTCTTTTATTTATTTTTTAACACTTTTTAAAGATTTTTATTAATTATTTGACAGAGAGAGAGAGACAGTGAGAGAGGGAACACAAGCAAGGGGAGTGGGAGGAGGAGAAGCAGGCTTCCTGCAGAGCAGGGCGCCCAATGGGGGCCTTGATCCTGGGACCCTGGAATCATGACCTGAGCTGAAGGCAGATGTTTAACCACTGAGCCACCCAGGTGCCCTTTGAGATCTATTTCTGAATGTGGAATTCCATCTTGTTTTTTCCTTTACTGAAAAAACCCTTCTGAGTTATTTATTTCCATTGCTTTAGCTTGAGTTTCCATGATTTATTTGTATAGCGTCTGTCATTCTTGGTTGGGTTGAGGACCTTGAACCTTTTTTTTTAAAGATTTTATTTATTTATTTGACGTACAGAGATTACAAGTAGGCAGAGAGATAGGCAGAGAGAGAGGAGGAAGCAGGCTCCCTGCTGAGCAGAGAGCCCGATGCGGGGCTCGATCCCAGGACCTGGGATCAAGACCTGAGCCGAAGGCAGAGGCTTAACCCTCTGAGCCACCCAGGCGCCCCAGGACCTTGAACCTTTTGAAGTAATTTCAGATTTCTTCTTGAGCATGGTAAAATAAGTGTATGTTTTACAATTTTGAAGGCTACTAAGTAGCCTTGCACTTTTTTTTGTCGATAGGTTAGAACCCTTCCCATTTATTTATTTATTTATTTATTTAAATATTTCATTTATTTGTCAGAGAGAGAGAGGGACGGAGCACAAGTGGGCAGAATGGCAGGCAGAGGGAGTCTGAAGCAGGACTTGATCCCAGGACCCTGGGATCATGACCTGAGCTTAAAGTCAGATGTTTAACCAACTGAGCCACCCAGGCATCCCAGGACCCTTCCCTTTTAATACTGTACGTTTACCTGAGTCATGGATAAAGGGCTGAGCTATACATTTTCTTTAACAGTGGTCTTCAAAACTTTTTTGCTTGGGTGACTCATAAAAATTCTGAAAATGTTCTTCCTCACGTATTGAACCCCATTTAAAATTATCATCCTCAAGTTTTCTTTATAACTTTAAGTGGTAGTAAAGAATATAACTTTAGGAGTGTTATAAATTAATTATTTAAAAATAAAGCTTTTATCTTTTTTGAAAATGTATCCAGTGAAATATCATAGTGGTTTGATATTTATCATCAATTTGAAAATAGACACCTTTCATTAACAATGGGATATTTTATTTATTCCTTTTCTCTTTGAACTTCTACTTAAATCGATTATCGTCCACATAATTTTATCCTTATATGATGTATTTTCATGTTTGAAATCTGTCGATCTATCTGTAGTGCTTTTCTGTAACAGAAATGTATATAAATAGAAACTATATACATAAAAATTTTTTTTGAACATAATTTAAAAATCTCAAATATTTTTTCTGGATTATTATTGAATTATTAGTAGTATATAATTGGTCAAACATATATTCACGAATTTTATAAAGTATTAGGCATAAATATTTATTGAAAACATGCTGCTTATTAACGTTTGGTGCTTTTCTCAGTTCTGGTATCCTTAGTAGTTATTACTAGGACGAGGAATGAGTTCCATTTGTATTCTTTTTATTATTCGTTTGTTCATTTATTTAGGATCATCATAGTTTTTTAAAAATTGAGATATTATTGATCTATAAATTATGTAATTTTAAGATTTTTCTTTTTAAAGTGTAAGTTTTAAGAAGCTTTGCTTACATGAATAAGGTGATGGGGCTTGAAGGAATTTTGTTAACATTAATGTCGCTCAGTTTTTTGACTTTGTTCTCACGTAAGAAATTAAGATAAAAAGCATTTTTAAATTAATCAGATTTTATTTATTCATTTGAGAGAGAGAGAGAGAGAGCACAAGCAGGCAGAGTGGCAGGCAGAGGGAGAGAGAGAAGCAGGCTCTCTGCCAAGCAAGGGGCCCGATGTGGGACTTGATCACAGGACCCTAAGATCATGACCTGAGCCGAAGGCAGCTGCTCAACTGACTGAGCCACCCAGGCATCCGAAAAAAAGCATTTATTGATTTATCATCAAAAACAGTTTTAATGCTCAGTTAGTTAACAAGTCAAGTCCTTTCTTTAATTTTAATGAAAGCAAAGAATTAGAAGCCAAACACTCAGAGATTTGATTTTTTGGTCATTTATAATCATTTACTTTTTTTGTTAAGATGAGTACTTTGATTTTTCCTTTCCTGCCCTAAACACTATACCACAGACCCTTTTTCTACTGACTTTCCTTCCTCCAGGTCTTCTACCTTCTACTATATTCTATTTCATTACCCTTTATACCCTCACTCTTCCAACACATTCACTATTCTTTCCATCCTGCTTGTTCTTGTTACTAGAAGGTTCTTGCAAGTGAAGTGTTCCTGTCCCTGTTCCCATCTATCCTGCACCCGCCCACCTCCCCCCCCCATTCCTGCAATTGCTCTCCTCTGCTCCTGCCAAGACTTGCTCTCTAGCTCTCCCTATCCCTCTCTCCAGCTACCTGCCCCCATCTCTCTCCCTTGCTCAGTCTCTTTTCTAGCTTTCTCTGTCTATGTGTAAAATTTGTAAATTGAATTTTATCACCCTTCTGAATAACATTATTATTCTTTGAAGGGACAATGTGAATGCTAAGTTTAAAATAACTGTTAAAAAAAAAAGTATAGAACATCCTTACTACTGCCAGGTAGTGTCCTAAGTGCTTTGTGTAAGCTAACTCATTTAATTTTCAGTCCTATGAGATAAGTACTCTTGTCATCAACATCCTCCTTTGGGTGAGGAAACTAAGGTACAGAGAAGTTCGGTTACTTTTATAAACTTTTACAGTAGTATTGGTGGAATTGGGATTTGGTCCTAAGCCATCTGTTCCACAAGCATATATGCTTTAACTACTCTTCTGCTTCTAAAAATATAGTTACTAGAATGGAAGCTTTAGCAGTAGAAATGCATTGTTTCTTCTTAGTACTGTGGCCATTTCAAGGGTCCAGACACTTACAATTATGGATATAGAATATCCTTCAAATTCAGTGATATGTGAGATTTCTCAGGAAAATGCAATTTGATATACACATGTAAAGTATTAAAGTTGAAGTCCCAATTTTTATTCAGATGTTTAATTCTGTAACTGAAACATTGATCTCTTATTTATGAGCTTCTCTTTATTCCCACTACATTGTTCGAGCTCTCCTTTCTCTTTCCTGGGTTAGAATGGTAATTTTGCTTGTGAGATACATACCAGGCTCTTCAGAATCAGGTTCCCATCTATCTTCAATTCCGACCTTAGTTCATAAACTATTATTCATTAACAAAATCACTTTGACCTCGTGTTTCAGCCATATTGATTTAAAGTCAATCTTATCTCCTGGTCTTGTATGTCTTTAACCCCTTCTTTCTCACACTTTTCTCTTAATTCTTTTCCACTTCTTTTTCTGCTTAATGAATCTCTGTGTGGATGTTATGGCCCAATTCTAATGTCACCTTCTGTGTGTAGCCTGCCTATTTACACATGATTGTTCCTTGTCCTGTGTTCTTTTTAAGTCTGCTTCAGTGATAGTACTATCACATTATGTTATACATACTGTGTCATATATATTTGTCTTCCTACTCAGAGTTGCTCAAGTCTTAGATTGCATCTTACTTAGATTGAGTCTTACTTATCTTTGAAGCTTGGATTCTTAGTATGGGCTTGATACTTCTCCGGTTTGTTTGGAAATATTTATAGTTGGATTGTGGTATAGTGGAAAATATTAGATAGTTGGATTTGTATCCCAACTCGGTTTTGTACTCTGTGTCACCATGAGTAAGTTCTTGATGCTCCCTCTAATATTTCCTCATCTCTAAAATGGGGAGAATAACCCACAGGATCATATCTATAAAGTGCTAGCCTAGGGCTAAACTGATTTAGTGCTAGTTTCTTTTTTTCTTTTTCTTTTTTTTTTTAAAGTATTTTATTTATTTATTTGATAGTATAAGCAGGGGGAATAGCAGTGGGAGGGGGAGAAGCAGACACTCTGCTGAGCAGGGAGCCTAATGCAGGGCTCCATCCCAGGATCCGGCATTCATGACCTGAGCTGAAGGCAGACGTTTAACCAACTGAGCCACCCAAGAGCCCCTGGTTTCTTACTCTTTTTTTTTTTTTTTTTTTTAAGATTTTATTTATTTATTTGACAGAGAGAAATCACAAGTAAGCAGAGAGGCAGGCAGAGAGAGAGGAGGAAGCAGGCTCCCTGCTGAGCAGAAAGCCCGATGTGGGGCTCGAACCCAGGACCTGGGATCATGACCTGAGCCGAAGGCAGCGGCTTAACCCACTGAGCCACCCAGGCGCCCCAGTTTCTTACTCTTTATCAGACTTTTTTTTTTGTTGTTATTGTTTGTTTGATGTTATCAGTTCATCCTTAAAGATAGAAAAAAAGGATTTGTAGAATTGGAAATTCAGTGGTTCAGGGATATGATTAAGTTCTTCACATCTTTTTGTTCCTCCATCCTAGCATGTATTGGTTCTTTGACTAGCTACTCTAAGATTGTAGGATGGCTCTGAGTAGTTCCAGCATCATCTCTTAAAGAAGGGAGGGAAAGAACTTCTTTTCTTCCTATCCATTTCTTTCTGAAAGGCAGCATAACCTTCATTGATTAAAACTGGGTCACGTACTTAATCCCATGTCAGTTATTGCAAGGGTATGAATGCTAAGATTGGCTTAAGTTAGTCAAGAATCATAATGTTGGGCTGGGGTGAAACCTAGCTTTTCTGAAAGATGTGGCTTAGAAAAAAAATTATGTTTTTTTTTTTAAAAGGGGGTGGGTGGGATGGTTTTGGATAGTAGGAAGACAAATATATAAGAATATATATAAGAATATATAAGGATAGGATAGGATAAGAATCTCTAGTGACTACCTTAGAGAATCAACCAGGTACCATGTGGAGGACGCAGCAGACCAACACAGCGAGGAATTGTCTCCCCCAGGTGCTGACAGTATCATAATTGAGATGTGTACGAGAAAGTACATATTCCAGAGAATTCTCCTTTAATAATAGTGATAGTAATAACAGCAGTTGTAGCATTAGAATCTGTGGAAAATTGTTTTCTAATTTGAAATAAAGTGAAAGCCTAGCATTTTCTGCTTAGCATTTTTCTAATTTGGGGGCTTTTAAAAGTGAAAATAGAACCCATTTAAACAGAACAATTAGATGATACATTTAACAACAATACAAATTATATGTGCTTTTTGTTTTGTTTCTCTTTTCAGTGAATGAGCTCATTCTCAAACAGAAGCAAAGATTTGAGGAAAAGAGGTTCAAATTGGACCACTCAGTGAGTAGCACCGTATGTTTCAACTCTTATTACTACTTTTTAATAAATTTCAATTTGTTGTTTTTATTGGTTTAATATTAATTAATATTAGAGCTTAGTATGTCATTGATTTTCTTTAAGAAGAAAATTTGTTTAAGATTATTTTGTATAATAAAGAACTTTTGTTATCTGCATCATGTAAAATTTAATGATCATCTTTTGAAAGGTCTTCTGGAATCACATTGAGTCAGAATTGTCTTGTAGTACATGACATTTGGAAGATTATATGGCAGGGGGGAACTACGGTTGGTAATTTGGAAAAACTTTTGGCAGATTCTCAATTTAAGAGAATCAGTCCTAAATTATTGAGGGATGTGAGCCTAAATTAGTACCTTACCAAGTACAAAGTTGAAAATATGGCTAGACAAATAATTAAAATCCAAGCACTTATTTTGAAGGGAGTTACACCTTTAGACATGCTCACTTAACATTTGTTTTGAATATGCTTTCTGTATCTGTTACCCAGATTGATTTTTTTTTTTTAAGATTTTATTTATTTATTTGACAGATAGAGATCACAAGTAGGCAGAGAGGCAGGCAGAGAGAGAAAGGAGGAAGCAGGTTCCCCGCTGAGCAGAGAGCCCCATGTGGGGCTCGATCCCAGGACCCTGAGACCATGACCTGAGCTGAAGGCAGAGGCCTTAACCCACTGAGCCACCCAGGCGCCCCACCCAGATTGATTTAAGAGAGAAATAGTGTGGGACGCCTGGGTGGCTCAGTTGGTTAAGCAGCTGCCTTCGGCTCAGGTCATGATCCCAGCGTCCTGGGATCGAGTCCCACATCGGGCTCCTTGCTTGGCAGCGAGCCTGCTTCTCCCTCTGCCTCTGCCTGCCACTCTGTCTGCCTGTGCTCACTCTCGCTTCTCTCTCTATGACAAATAAATAAATAAAATCTTTAAAAAAAAAAAAAAAAAAAAAGAGAGAAATAGTGTTTAATTATAATTAGAAGGCAATGGGGAACTATTGGCTAGGAAGGAGTAGGTCAGAATATTATAGTATATATATATATATTTTTTTAAGATTTTTATTTATTTATTTGACAGAGGGAGATCACAAGTAGGCAGAGAGGCAGACAGAGAGAGAGAGAGAGAGAGAGAGAGAGAAGCAGTCTCCCCACTGAGCAGAGAGCCCGATGTGGGACTCGCCCAGGACCGGGATCATGACCTGAGCTGAAGGCAGAGGCTTAACCCACTGAGCCACCCAGGCGCCCTATAGTATATTTTTGATATCTATGTAATAAACATAATTAGGAAGTAGCAGTTAAACATTTTAGGGTCTCTAAAACAGTCTTCTTAGGAAGTTACTGTGTTTCTTTGTTTTCAGAATGGCCACAGGTGGCAAATATTTCAGGATTTGTTGGGAACTGATCAAGATAACCTTGATTTGGCCAATGTCAACCTCATGTTGGAATTACTAGTGCAGAAGAAGAAACAACTGGAAGCAGTAAGTGGCAGTTGAACTTTATTTTATTTATTTATTTATTTTTTATTGTGTTATATTATTCACCATAAAATACATCATTAGTTCGTGATGCAGTATTCCAAGATTCATTGTTATGTATAACATCCAGTGCTCCATGCAATATATGCCCTCCTTAATACCCACCACCAGGCTCACCCCCTCCCTCAAACCCCCGTCCCCTCTAAAACCCTCAGTTGGCAGTTGAACTTTAAAAAATTTTAAGTGGTGGTCTTTATTGCATTGAAAAAGATCTAGAAATGTTTAAAAATAGTACGATAGTATCTGTCACTCAGTCCATCCAATTTTATTCAGTAAGAAAGAGCATACACAAGGTATCTCTTCTAACAGTCCCCCCTTTCAAGTAAAAGACAGATTTCTTACAAGTTGTGGTGGCTCATTTATATTCAGAACAACTGAGTGATAAGAAAATCATGACAAAATACAATTTCATTTTATTTTATTAAAACAAATTTTTTTTTTTAGGTTTCATTTATTTATTTGACAGAGAGAGAGATCAAGTAGGCTGAGAGGCAGGCAGAGGGAGAGGAGGAAGCAGGCTCCCTGTTGAGCAGAGAGTCCGATGTGGGGCTCAGTCGCAGGCAGAGGCTGAACCCATTGAGCCACCTGGGCGCCCCTACAGTTTCATTTTATTTTATCTTTTTTTTTTTTCAAAGATTTTATTTATTTGACAGACAGAGCTCACAAGTAGATAGAGAGGCAGGCAGAGAGAGAGAGGAGGAGAGATCCTGTGGAGCAGAGATCCTGATGTGGGGCTCGATCCCAGGACCCTGGGATCATGACCCGAGCCAAAGTCAGAGGCTTAACCCACTGAGCCACCCAGGTGCCCCTACAGTTTCATTTTAATAGGGAACAGTTATATTGGTCATTTGTCTTCTAATGAATATATTCCTTGCTAGATCTTCCCTTATTCACATACGAGATTTGGAAGATAAAATAGAGATTATTTTTACCTACATAAAATCCTTTTAGCAGGTGTTTGTTCGTGGCAGCTGTAGTGTATGGCTTAAATAAAGGCGTTTAGAAAGATAGGAACTGTAACTAAATATATCCTGTTTCATGTAATAAAATAATAAATGTAAAATTGTGTTTATTTCATGTAAATAAATATAAATGATATAAAGTATAAACAATGTAAAATGTTTATAAATAATATAAAATGTGAATTTGCATGTATTAGGAATTGAATATGATCCATTGGAGCAATTTACACCTCAGCATAAGTCGGTATCCCCCTGACCTAGCTGAAACAAAAGTGGGAATCTATTGACAGGGTAAGGGAGTGAGTAGCTGACATGTGAAAAGGAAGTGTTTAACAACCATTAAACCATATGGTTGTTAAACCATATGGAACCATAGCCAGCTTTTCTGGAGACTGTAAGGAAATAAGATCAGGCACTTGAATGTTGGATCATTCTTTGGTGCTTCTCATGTCTGTTTCTTTGGGACAGGTCTGATTTTCTTTTCTTAGGTATTTATAACATAATGTGATCATTTGCACTTTCTTCATCTATATTTATTTATTTATTTATTTATTTATTTATTTATTTTAAAGATTTTATTTATTTATTTGACAGACAGAGATCACAAGTAGGCAGAGAGGCAGGCAGAGAGAGAGAAAGGAGGAAGCAGGCTCCCTGCCGAGCAGAGAGCCCGATGTGGGGCTCAATCCCAGGACCCTGGGATCATGACCCGAGCCAAAGGCAGAGGCTTTAGCCCACTGAGCCACCCAGGCGCCCCTATTTTTTGATAGAAGAAAAGGGACTTTCCTTTACAGTTTCAAAATTCTGTGGGTGGATTACTAATATAATTTAGATCTGGATTTCACTTGATTGAATAGGAATCTTAGTAGAAGAAGGAAGTAGCTTAGGTTGTGCTTACCAAAATGATTCTCCCATTCTAGGTGGGAGGGTGGGCAGGGCTGGTGGAAATTTCTCCCATATTTTTTGGAAACGGGCCTTTATCTTTAATTAATTTATTTATTTTAGTTTTATTTAGGTATAATTGACATATAGCACTGTATAAACTTAAGCTATACAGCATAATGACTTGACATACATGTATTGTGCAGTGATTACCACAATTCTCTTCCTCAGCCCCCCTTCCCCATGCTCACACGTGTGCTCTCTCTCTTAAAGAAATAAATCTTTGTGCGGCGCCTGGGTGGCTCAGTGGGTTAAGCCGCTGCCTTCGGCTCAGGTCATGATCTCAGAGTCCTGGGATCGAGCCCCGCATCGGGCTCTCAGCTCAGCAGGGAGCCTGCTTCCTCCTCTCTCTCTGCCTGCCTCTCTGCCTGCTTGTGATCTCTCTGTCAAATAAATAAAATCTTAAAAAAAAAAAAGAAAAAAGAAATAAATCTTTGTAAAGTAAATTGGGCTCTGAGCTGGGCATGGACCCTGCTTGGGATTCTCTCCCTCTCCCTTTGCTGCTGGCATGCTCCTATGTGTGCTCATGTACTCTCTCTCTCTTTCTCTCTCTCTCTCTCAAAAATAAATAATAAAAAAAATTAAAAGAAGTTTATATAAAAAGTTTCATATTATAGTTATCCTTTTGACATATGCCTCTTTGTTTACTTTTTGAGGTTTATGTTGGTAAATATAGATCTAGTTCATATTAACTTATTAATGGTACCCCATTGCATGAACATATCTGTTCCCCTATGGTAGATATTTATGTTCTTCCTAATTCTTAGCTGTGAGTGTCATTATTACATTTAATATTGTTATACATGTTTCCTTGTGCTCATGTATATACACTTAGTGTTTTAAGGAATGAAATTACTGTTTATAGAATTCACATGCACATTTTAACATATCAGATATTGCCAGGTTGCTCTTTTGTACTATATGAACACCTGGTATTTTCTCATTTTTAGTTATTGCCAGTCTGATAGTAGTCAGATAGTGTGTGTGTGTGTGTGTGTGTGTGTGTTGGATGTTGCTACTTTTCCAAATAGATATTTTGGTAACTGAATTTTAGTTGAATTGCGTTGTGGTCAGACAACATGATTTATATGATTTTAGATTGGATGTTTTTCTTGAATTCATTTTATTTGCTTTGTGGGTTTATCATGGTAAGTTTCTGTTTTGTTTTTTAGTGGTTCCTTTTGTTTTTCGTTTTTTGTTTTGTTTTTAGATTTTATTTATTTGCGAAAGAGAGAATATGAGGGGGCGGGTGGAAGAGCAGAGAGAGAAGCAGATTTCCTGCTGAGCAGGGAGCCTGATGTGGAACTCTCTCCCAGGACCATGAGATTACAACCTGACCTGAAGGCTGATGCTCAACTGACTGAGCCACCCAGGGACCCACTTTTGGGTCTTTAATACAATTGTCGTTACATTGTGCCTTCAAGTCATATCCTTCATCTATCTATATTTACAGGAATCTTATAGTAACATACTTCATTTCCCCTCTCCCGGCCTTTGTGCTATATTTTTTCCTATAGTTTATTTCTATATACTTATAGGGGTTTATTGAAAATAAAATTTTGTCGGGCTGCTGGAAAGATGGCACAGTAGGAGGATCCTGGGTTCACCTGTTCCCGTGTGGCCACCTAGAGAACACCTACATCGACATAAATAACCCAGAAAGCAACCCAAAAACTGGCAGAACACACTCCGCAGCCCTATATAGATAAGAGGCCACAACGAAGCAGATCCACTGTCTCTGATTACTCTTGGCAGGATCCCATCAAAGCAAGGCCACAAGCCTGGCAGTGTGGGCACAGCCCAGACAAGGGTCAGTATCACAGCAAAGTAAGTCCTGCTCCAGGGAGAGGGGAAGATAACTGCACACCAGTCTGACTGTGACCCCAGCAGTGGGCTGAGGGCAGGCAGCTGGTCTGACTGCAGGCCCTGCCCACAAACAAAAGCTTCTCAGGGGGACAACAGAGGGAAAGTGCCTGCAATTTGGCACTTCTTCATCTCTGGCAGATACCTGCGCTGACTCAGCTCAAGCCCAAGGCCATCCTGGACCAGCCCACTAACACCACAGGCACACCATACTCTGCCCACAACGGGCAGAGAGCCATTGCAGGCTGGAGTGAAGGCAAATACAGCCCAACCGCAATGAAAGGGCACCCCTGTAGCAACACACATAGAAGACATCCCGAAGCACTATTTTCTGGTGAAAAAGAGACATTGCACTGCAGGACCTCTTCTTCATAAAGCCACTACTTTTAAGTGCGGGAGGCGTAGCTGACTTTCCTAACACATAGATACAACAATGGACAAAGTGAGGAAAGAGAGGAATATGTCCTAAATGAAAGAGCGGAACAAAATCAGAGCAAGAGACCTAAACAAAATGGAGATAAGTAATATGTCTGATAGAAAATTTAAAGTAATGTGCATAAAGATACTCTCTAGAATTGAGAAAGGAGTGCAGAACCTCCATGAGATCCTCCAACAAGAGATGGGAGACACAAAAAAGAACTAGTTAGAGCTATTGGACTCATTAAATGTAAATAAAAATAGACCACCTGGAATAAATAGCAACCAATAGGAAGTAGAAGAACGGATCAGCCACCTGGAGGACAGTATAATGGAAAGTAATCAAGCTGAGCAGATGAGAGGGGAAAAAAAATACACAAAATGAGAATAGACCTAGGGAAGTCAGAGAGACTGTCAAGCATAACAGTCACTTGATAGGTATCCCAGAAGGAGAAGAATGAGAAAAGGGGGCAGAAGATTTGTCTGAAGAAATAATAGCTAAAAACTTACTGAATCTGGGGAAGGAAAGAGAAATCCAGATTCAGGAGGCACAGAGAGCCCCCAACAAAACCAACCCGAAGAGGTCTGCACTAAGACAGAAAGTAAATAAGATGGCCAAAAATAGTGATAGAATATTTTAAAGGAAGGAAAGAGAAAGGAAAGCATGACATGGAAACCCCATATGGCTATATTTCTTAAAATTAGTTTTAGTTTTGGGGAAAATGGCTAGTTTTTTTTTGTTCCTTAAAGATTTTGTTTATTTCAGAGAGAAAGAGAGAAGGAGAGTGCACATGGGGGAGGGGCAGGAGAAGCAGACTCCCCACTGAGCAGAGAGCCTGATGCCGGGATCCATCCCAGGACCCCGAGATCATGACCTGAGCAAAACACAGAGTCTTAACCAACTGAACCACCCAGGCACCCTGAAAATAGTTTGATTTTAAAAATGCCAGTTAGTAAATAGGAAAACTGATTAAATAGTAGTAATAGGCTAAATGGATGCATTAATTTGCTTTATACTGGTTATACTGTGGTGTTAAAGAAAACTTTGAACTCGTAGTTATATTTTTAAAAGAACAATTATAATTTTCTATTATAGGAATCACATGCAGCCCAACTACAGATCCTTATGGAATTCCTCAAGGTTGCAAGAAGAAATAAGAGAGAGGTATATTATTTTGTATGTTTTACATAATGTCTCATATACTGTTGCTGACTGTTCCCATTTTTCCCCATTTTTGTAAAGGCATTACATGCTAAAAAGTTTATTTAAACACTTAAAAAGTGTTTAAGTTGTAGGCAGTTTTCTAACTCTTTGTTATTTTAACTTCTTTTACCTTAGAACTTGATACTTTAAAAATCCCTTTTTGGAGATGTGCCGAAAAGTTTTCTGTAGGATTGAATACAATGACTTACCTCAAAGCAGCAAAAAATAGAAAATGGAATTATCAAATGACAGCCTACCCTTCACCCTGAAAAGAAGATTTAGGAAACTTTAGATAACATAGTCTCAAGTAGAGAGTGTTTCAAATATTTCTTATGGCAAAAATGCATGCTGGGGGAAAATGCAAGTAAAAATATAGCTACCTACTTAAAACTTGGAAAGCATAAGACATGAAGGATAGTGAAAAGATAATTTTTAATTAATAATCTTATAATCAGAATGTTCTAATTTAACATTCATAAAATTCCTTAGTCATTTTAGACTTCTACAAAATATGGGAAAATCAAAGGTAAAATCCTGTGCTATGGGGACAATGCTGATATAACTTTGAAAGCGTCTTCTATTTAAATTCCTGTCACAATCTTTTACATTTTTATTTTAGGTTGTCTTATTAGGTTTTTAGTCATTTAAAAAATATATAATGTGCTAATAAAAATATATGATGTGCTAAGTTCTAGGCTATCTATTATTTTTGAAAATAAGAAGATGAGAGATGTCTTTATATTGATGAAGTACTGTTAGTGTACATTGTCAGAACCTTTACATTATCTGAGTTTGGTATTTCCCCTTTTTTGATTATTTGTGATATCTATTTTTTTTTAACTTTTTCATACTTTGTTCAAATTGGATTTTTCTGTATTATGATATTGTTAACAGCTAAATATTCTTTACATGGTTTATGACTATTTTTCTCATCCTTAAGCTTTGCTGAGCTAATAATTTTGATTTTAATATGTCCAATGACAAAAAACATTATCTTCACTATAAATTTAAAATTTCTTCCTCTCTGTTGCTTCTTGGCCTTTTGGCTAAGATCAGGTGTAAAATTTATTCCTCTCAATTTTCTTTTTCTTTTTTGGGTACTTTTTCAACTTTGGTATGCATGAGAATCACCTGAAGATCTTGTTAGGCCCCATAATCTGCATTTCTAGCAAGCTTCAGGTGTTGATATTCTTGGTCCTTGGACTACATTTTGAATAGCAAAGCTGAAAATATTGGATGTACAAATAAAATCACTAATTTAATATGTACACTCAACATCTTTTTTTTTGTTGTAGAAAATTCTTTGGAGAAGTGATGGTTTTTCACATTTCATTCATACTTCCTAACTTTAAAACAGAATGAAATTGTTTTGTAGTAGTTCCATATGCTTCTTTCTGCCTTAGACTTTGAACTCATTGGAAGTGAGATTAAGTACATGAGAAATTACCTGATAATGAATGAGTAAATGACTCAATTAAGTGTATAGTTGAAATATGAGGATGTTTGGGGGTTAAGTTAAATGGCTGGTCATTATCTGTGTCCTCTATTATTTAAGGTTTTCATTAGCCCCTGAGGTTTTTCACTGCTTTTGTAGGGATCTATTAATGCTTGCAAAAAAATTGTTAGATTTGAAAATGTCTCAGGTAATAAGGATACAGCATGTAGCTCTAAAAAAAAAACCCTGAAGATTCTGAGATTAATACCTTACTAGCAAGCTGATGAGTTAGCCTGTCACAGTTTCACTTGTGCTGTCTGTTCCATGAGACTTCTGGGCTGGAAATAGAGGACTTTATTATGGCACATCTAGTACAGCTGCTGCATGTTTGCATATTTTCTCTTATCCTCAAGTCCCAAAGGGGCGATGTAGAGATGGGCTCAGGTGAATGCTGCACATATAGTGGATTTATGTAATGACAAAGGAACCCAGAGCTTAGAAATTCGCAGTCTTTTAAAAGGGTCTGCTGGAAAACCTGTTTAGTCTTTGCCCTTCTGGGAGATACCATTTTTATCATATTGATCAGAAAACAAATCTGTCCTTTGTCCTGGAAAAAGTCACCATTTCTGTCTTGCCAGGGTGTTTGCTTTAGAAACATCCTTGAAAAGTAATTTGGAACAAAAGCTATGACAGCATGTTCTGAAATGGGAGAGATCAATAGAGAATTGTTTCCTAGTAAATAACTCTTCATGGTGATAGGAATTTGTCCTTTCTCTGATGTGGTGGCTGATGGCCTTGAGTAATACCTTCTGAGATACTGTGTTTGATCACATAGCTCTTACTATCAGTGTTTCTATATTTTATTCATTAAATATCTGGGTTAATTGTGCTATAGAATTTTACAGCTTAACTTTACTTTTATCCTTGTGATTAAATGATTTGTTTTCCCCCCCTTGAACCATATTTTCTAATGGTAGGCAATTTAACCAAGAAGTGCACTAGTTCTAAGTACTTCTGGATATTGGTGCCTTTTCTGTGCACTGATTATATTGTCATTAATACATTTTGGTTTTCTTTTTTTTAATGTATCCATGATTGAGTGATTTTGAGTATTTTGTATTTAATTATACAAGGGACTGAGGAGCTAGGTTAACAAAAGTTTACAAATTTAAAAGTTTAGTGCTAGGTTAGCAGACTTTAAACATTTATAATTTGTTAAAAATTTAAAAATTATTTTGAATTTTATGAACTTCTTCATAATTGGAGTTAAGTACAGTAGTGCTATGTAATCATAATAAACTTTAGTCTAGGGGTGCTTGGGTGACTCAGTTAAGTGTCTGACTCTGGATTTTAGCTCAGGTGCTGATCTCAGAGTTATGAGATCCAGGTGGGACAGGCTCTTCTGTGGGTATGGAGCCTGCTTGAAATTCTCTTTCCCTCTTCCTCTGTTCCTCCTCAACGCCTTCCTTCCACTTGTGTGGATTTTTTTCTCTCTCTCTCAAATAAATAAAAAAATAAACTTTAGGAAATTAGAAGACTAATACCTCATAATTTAGTACAGACAATAAAGCGACTATATTTTCTTGTATATATTAAATATTTGCATGCTTAATCCTCAAAGTAAATATAGTTGTTAGAGCTCTTATCTCTGTTGTATAATTTTTACTTGAACTTATTCAAGCAAAATATAGGCTGACCAGGAGGCAAACTACAACTTTTGAATTGATTTTTCTAAGATTAGCATTCAGACATTGGAAATTAACTTTGTGATCTTAGACTTAGTTTTTATTAGGGTTATGATGGGTATTGGTGTAGATTTTGATATATATCAATCTAAGAAGTTAAATCTGCTTTTCATATTTAACATACTTATTTACTTCAGTATCACATCTTGCTAGTCCTTTTGGGCTATTAGAATCCTACATTTAATTTTTGAGTTATTTTCCCCTACTGACTTTTTTTCTTTTCTTTTCTTTTCTTTTCCTTCTTTCTTTCTTTCTTTCTTTCTTTTTTTTTTTTTTAAAGATTTTATTTATTTATTTGACAGACAGAGATCACAAGTAGGCAGAGAGGCAGGCAGAGAGAGAGGAGGAAGCAGGCTCCCCACTGAGCAGAGAGCCTGAGCGGGGCTCGATCCCAGGACCCTGGGATCATGACGTGAGCCAAAGGCAGAGGCTTTAACCCACTGAGCCACCCAGGTGCCCCGATGCCTAAGTATTTATAAGTTGGTTTTTTTAACTTCAGTATATTTATTTCTGCAATTTGTAATGTTTGTTCTGTTCTTCTCTGACTCAAGGTTATGGCTCATCCGTATTGTTGTATTTGCCTGTCGTTGGTTAGTTTTGTGTATAGTATTTTATTAAATGAATATACCCCAGTTTTGTGGTTGTTGGACTTTTGGGTTCTTCTCAGTTTTGGCCTATTCACAAACAGTGCTGCTATCTTGTATATGTACCCAGGTGTATGTATGCATATGTAGCTATGGTATGTGTGTAGGAGTGGGATTGATGAGTCATAGGACACATCTTTAGCATATAACAAACTGTTTTCCTGAGTAGCTGTAGTAGTTACTCTTCCTACAGGTGTTGCTTTTGCACTGTATTCTTGCCAATACTTGGTATCACAATAGACTTTCTTAGTTTAGCTAATCTTGAGAGTATGTATTGCTGTTTCTTTGTGGTTTTAATTTGCATTTTCCTAATGACTAATGAGGTTGAACATACTATGTTTTTTGTTTGCCATTTGGATTTTTTTGTGTATGTAAAGTACTTGTTTAAACTTTTTGCATCTTTTCTATTTAGTTGATTTTCTAAGAGTTTGTTGTTTATATAGTCTAGATAAAAATTCTTTGTCTTATCTATCTATATCTTCAGCAAGTATTTTCTTCATCTAATTGGGCTATTTCATTATCTTAATGATGTCCTTGACCAATGAAGTTTCCGTTTTTAGTAGAGTTAAATTTATTGGTCTTTTCTGTTATAATTAGTGCCTTTTGTGTTAGGTAAGGAATTTCCTACTTGAGGTCATGGAGACATTTTGCCATATTAAGTACTTGAAGCTTTATTTTTATCTTTCACATTAAGATTATAATCTGCTTGGGAATTTATTATTGTGTATAATGTGAGGGATAGGCAGCTTTTCATATGGATATCCGGTTGTCCAAGTATCCTTAATTAAAAAGCCCATTGTTTTTCTACTGCTCTCAAGCACCATCTTTGTCATGCATAATGTGTCCATATATGTGAGGGTCCATTTCTAGGCTCTTTTTTCTGCTTCACTGGTGTATTTATCTTTTTGGCAGAACTACAATGTATTAAATATTAGAACTTGAAGTTACTGTTCTTCTTTAGCAAATTCTTGCTATTTATGACTCTTGTTGTTCCTATATAAATTTTAGAACCACCTAGTACATTTTCATGGTAAACCTGCTGTGATTTTTATTAGGATTACTTTGACTCCATAGATCAATTTGGGAGAGCATATCTGTATATAATATTGAGTATTCCGACCCATGAATGTAGTATTTCTCTGTTTATAATTAGGTCCTAAGAATGTCTTTCAAAATTTTGATATTTTTCAGGGTATTATTCTTACATATCTTTGTTTTAGATTTGTTCTTAGGTCTTCATCATTTTTTTAATACTATTATAAACAGTGTGTCTTCAATTTCAGTTTCTTACTGTTTGTTGCTGGTATACAGAAATACCATTGATTTTTATAGATAATTATTTTGTATCCAGCACCCTTGTTAAATTCTCATTAATTCTGATTATTTGTAGATTCTTTTATGTCTTCTGTATACACACCGTCATCTGCAAATAATAACAGTTTAGTTTCTTTCTTTATGATCCTTATATCTTTTATTTATTTTTCTTGTCTTACTCTGCTGGCTAGGACTTCCGGTACAATGATGAATAGAAGTGGTGATAGCGGGGCATCCTAGTCTTGGTGCTGATCTCAAAGTGAAAGCTTTCGACGTGTCACCATTAGGTATGATGTTTTCTGGAGGTTTTTTTGTAGGTACTTTTTATCTTTCAAGGAAGTAAATTTCTATTCCCAGTTTCCTAAGAGGACATTTTTCCTTTTAATCATGAGTGGGGATTGCGTATTCTTCAAAATTTTTGTGCATCTGAGGTGATACTTATTTTTTAAAAATTCTGTTAATGTGAATAATTACATTGGTTTAATATTAAAAGGTAAATCAACGTTGCACCTAGGGTGACCAACCATCCTGATTTGCCCAGGCATATTCTAGTTTTATCACTGAACACTTTGCATTCTAGGAAACCCCACCAGGATGGTTGTTTGCACTACTTGTATTCCTTGTGTAAACCAAACTTGGCCATGTGTTTACCTCTATATTGTTTGGTTTTCTAAATCTTGGCTTAGGATTTTGCATCTATTTTCATTAGTGACATTGTGCTGTAAGTTTTTTCTTACACTGATCTTTTCCAGCTTTGCTATAAAGATTGTTAAAATGATTTGGGGGAATGTACCCTTTTTCTGTTTTTTGGAAGGATTTATATAGTCTAGGAAGGGTATCTGCTGAATGTTTAAAGATTTTACTGAAGAATCTCTTTGGATTTGTTTGCTTGCAGAAAGGTTTAAACTATTGATTCACTTATGTGCTTATCCAGTTATTCTAGAACAAAATAACTGTTACACAACAGTTGTGCTTATTCAGTTTTTGTTAAAAATGTCACCCGTGACATGTTATACTTTTTCAAGGAGTTGTCTGTTTCATCTAAATTTTCCTCATCTTATTGGCATATTGGTTTTGATATTAATTATTATTATGTTTTTTAAAGATTATTTATTTATTTCACAGAGAGAGAGATCACAGTAGGCAGAGAGGCAGGCAGAGAGAGAGAGGAGGAAGCAGGCACTCCGCTGAGCAGAGAGCCTGATGCGGGGCTCGATCCCAGGACCCTGGGATCATGACCTGAGCCGAAGGCAGAGGCTTAACCCACTGAGCCACCCAGATGCCTGGTTTTGTTATTAATTATTTAATATTAACTTTTTACTGATACTTTTCATTCCTGACTCTCCTTACTGCTGCTTTGTCTTTTCCTCTTTTTTTCTTGGTCAGGTCTTGCCAGGGATGTATCAGTTTCAATCAGAACCAACTATTGTCATTGTTTATCGTCTCTGTTTTTTTATCTTTTTCCATTTTACTAATTTATGCTCCTTACAATTTCTAATGTTCTACTTTGGTTTTATTTTATTGTTCCTTTCCTAATTTGTTAACTTGGATATACATATTATTATGCGGACTTCCCCCCCCTCCCGGGCCCCCGCCCATACAAGGATTTAAGGCCTTTGCATCTAATGATTTTAGTATGGTATTCTGTTTGTTATTCTTTAGTTTAAAAGAATTTCTAATTTTCATTATAGTTCTTCTTAGGCCTGTGGGTTAATTAGATGTAAACTTAGCACTTGGACATCGGGATTTTCTTGTCTTTCTGTTGTTGATTTTGTTTTAATTATGTTGTCAGAAAATACTTTGTGCTTTTTTCCTTTGAATATATTTGCACTGTCACCTGGTGGTTAGTTAAATTTTGAAATATTTGTGTTTGAAAAGAATGTGTTTTCTGCAGTTGTATGCTGTCATATAAAGTTTTTAAATGTATCATGAAAATTTTCTGCATTTTTACTGGGTTTTGTTTCCTTGTTAGGTGAATTACTGAATAATTATATTTGGGGTGAGTTTCTTCTAGACAGCAGAGATTTTTTTTATTTACTCTGCCAGATTCAGTCCTAATATTTTACATTTAATGTAATTTAATGTGATAATTATTACATTTAATATAAATGTTATGGCTGGAGCCTACCATTAATTATTTGTTTTATGTTTCTTTTCTCTGTTGTTTTTTTTGTTTTCTTATGTGTTACTTGAATGTTTTTTAGAATTTCATTTTTACTTATTTATAGTGGTTTTGAGTACATTTATAGATTTTTAGGGGTTACTGTAGATATTACATTATATTTATAACTTATCACAGTATTGTTGACTTCTATTTACATTTGCTTTTAAATAAGCCATCTCATTGTGTCACCTGTAGTCCAGTTTTTTCCCTTCTTCCTTCTTTCCTTCCTTTTCTTTTGGTCTTGCTTGTTTTGTGCTTTCTTTTCAACTTAAAAAAAAGTTATGCTCGGAGGACTGAATAAAGCTTATAATTAAGCCTGCCTGACATTACAGAATTTAGGTGTTAAATATGTCTATGTTTATGGGGTAGTGGTATGGTAAGACTTTTTAGTTTGTACTTCATATGGCTAAATGAGCTTGGCTTTTGGTAGTAACTCATAGAATGAATGTATCTGTATATGTATGTATGTGTATATATATTTAAAGACTTCTTTTTTTTTTTTAACAGAAGTTTTCAGTTCATAGCAAAAGTGAGAAGAGGGTGCAGAGATTTCCCGTATACTCCTTGCCTTCACATGTGCAAAACCTCCGCCATTATCAGCATCCCTCATGAGAGGATACATTTGTTATAACTCATGAGCCTGACATGATATACTTTGGGATTCCCTCTTGGTTTTGTACATTCTTTGGGTTTGGAGAACTGTTTAATGACATGTATTCATCATTATAGGGTCATACAGAGTATTCTCAATGCCCTTAAATTCTTCTGTGCTCCACCTATTCATCCTATTCCCTATCTCCAAGCGCTGGCAGTCACTGATTCTTACTGTTTCTTTGGTTTTGCCTTTTCCAGAATATCGTAGAATTGGGAATTATATAGTATGTAGCCTTTCGCATTGGCTTTTTTCACTTAGTAATATGCATTTAAGTTTCATCCATGTCTTTTTATGTTTTTAGAGCTCATTTCTTCTTAGCACTAAATAATATTCCATTGTCTGGATGTAATACTGTTTACCCTTTGCCTACTGAAGGGCACCTGGGTTGCTTCCAAGTTAGTAATTATGAATAAAGCTCCTATACATATGGTTTAGTATAGACACACGTTTATCGAGGAATATAATTACTGAGTCATATGCTAAAATTATGTTTACTTTTAAAAGAAATTGCCAAGTTGTCTTCCAAAGTGGTTGTTCAGTTTTTCTTTCCTGCCAGGAATAAGTGAGAGTTCCTATGGCTGCACATTTTTGTCAGCATTGGATGTTGTCATTGTTCTGGATTTTGGATTCTCTAATAGATATACAGGGGTATCTCATTATTGTTTTCATATATATGTTAAATTTTGCTACTCTCTTTTTTTAACTTTTTTTCTGAAAGTATACCAGTATTCTTTTGTTCAGATTTGAATATATCAGATGATTGAAATAGTCTTGGTAGCTACAATCTATTCTAATTATATAGGCTTATATTTTAAAAATTTTAAAAAATATTTATTTATTGGAAAGAATGCATGCATTCGAGAGAGAGCAGAAGTGGGGGGAGAGGCAGAGGGAGAGGAAGAAGCTGATGCCCCGCTGAACAGGGAGCCCCAACACAGGGCCCAATCCCAGGACCCTGGGATCACGACTTGAACTGAAGGCAGACGCTTAACTGACTGAGCCACCCAGGCATCCCTAATTGTATTAGCTTTTAAAAAACAAAATTTACACACTAAGTTTAATACTTTAGCACATTTTTCTCAAATCATGAGCACAAGTCAGATCACTAAGTACCAGTGACATCTGTGTGCAGCGAAACAAATGTCAATAGAAGGGGGCTTCTTATTTTCAAATTCTTTCACATTTTAGCCTTCTGGGATTCTGAAACTTTTTTTTTTCTTTTTCTTTTTAATTTAGAGAGAGATTGAGTTTGTATGCAAGCAGGGGAAGGGGCAAAGGGTGAGGGAGAGAGAACCTTAAGCAGGCTCCATGCCGAGTATACAGCATGATGCAGGGCTCAGTCTCTGACCCTGAGACCATGACTGGAGCCAAAATCGAGAGTCGGATACTCAATTGGCAGAGCTATTCAGGCGCCCCTGAAACTTTACCTTTTAAATTTAAATGTTTTTAAAATTTTCTCTGGGTTTTGGCACGTCATGCTGTGTTGAGAATGGCCTTGCTATTAATATAGGCTAAGGGTTGAGCTTCAAGCATTTCTCCATTGTATGTATTTATTACTATTTTTAGTAACCCCCAAACTCATGAGGATATGGTTTTGGTTATTATTCCCAAGTAATGATCAGTATTCATTCAGATACTGATAGTTCATTTTTGTAGACTTTTTTCGTATATCCAAACAGTTTTGGACTCCGATTCATGCTTTTATTCTAGATGCTGCTGCTCCCAGTTATGAAACATGTTTGAAGGGTGAATTTAGATTAATTTTTCTTTCCAATTCCATTAAATTGTTTGCCTTTGTCTTTCTTCTCTTTTTTAGTACTATCATGTCTTTCATTGATGCCTGAAACACTTGCTTCCGTTATATTCATCACTCTGCTCTTACACTTCTGGCCACCAGATGTGTGAGTGATTTTTTAAAAATGTATTTATTTAATTTATTTATTTGATGGTTAGAGATCACAAGTAGGCAGAGAGGCAGGCAGAGAGAGGGGGGAAGCAGGCTCCCCGCTGGGCATAGAGCCCAATGCGGGGCTCAATCCCAGGACCCTGAGACCATGACCTGAGCCAAAGGCAGAGGCCCAACTCTCTGAGCCACCCAGGCACCCCTGTGTGAGTGATTTTTACACTAAGTAATTCTTAAGTTCTGTGTGGACACCAAGTGAGTATCCCCCAATTCAGTTCAATTCTGATACTTTTCTACCTGGTGTTTGCCTCAGAGTCTACAGGTTAATGGCTCAGTCTTACAAGGCTGATGCCACTTCAGATGCTAAGTGCAAGTCCACCTTGTCACCTGTTCTTTGGACTGACTATAAATCGGAGGTTCCTGTGACCTCCTCTTTGGGTTTGATAATTTGTTAGAATGGCTTACCAAACTCAGGAAAACAGTTACTTGCTGGGATACCACTTCATTATGAAAGAATATACAGCTCAGGAATAGCTAGATGGAAGAGATCCACAGAGCAAGGTATATGAGAAGGAATGTAGAACTTCCATACACTGTCAAGGTGTGCCACCCTCTCAGCATCTCTACGTGTTCACCAACCTGTACTGTTGCTTCCCTTGGCAACCAGCCCTCATTTGGGGTTCTGCAGGAGCCCTTAGCCCCCAGGCATGTCATTAAGTGGACGGAAACTTAACATTAAGGGTTTTAGGAGCTGTGGACAGGAGCTGAATGAAGACCAATTATATATTTTTTATTATAAATCACAGTTATCATAGTGCCCTAATACTTAGCCAAACACCCTTAGAATCTCATTAAATACAAATGCCTCAAATTTAGTATGTGCTAAGTGATTTCCATTTCTCTAAACTGTAACAATTTTTTTTTGTCTTGATACTTTTCCAGAATTTTTTACCTAGGTACGTTGCGTCATCTTATGTTCTCTATCTTAGGGCAGCATTTGTATCTTACTAGTTTAATCCTTTATTTTTTAGATTTTTTTTTTTAAAAGATTATTTATTTATTTATTTGACAGAGAGAGATCACAAGCAGGCAGAGAGGCAGGCAGAGAGAGAGGAGGAAGCAGGCTCCCCGCTGAGCAGAGAGCCCGATGCGGGGCTTGATCCCAGGACCCCGAGATCATGACCCAAGCCGAAGGCAGCGACCTAACCCGCTGAGCCACCCAGGCGCCCCTATTTTTTAGATTTTATAGTATTTTTATTTTTATATTCCCTGGATTTTTGATTGTCAATAAAATTATTGTTTTCAAAAAAATAAGCTTACCTCATGTAAAGCAACATCCATATATAATAGTAGATGTGTTGTCCAGCATAAGCTTTGGGGTACTAAGAGGGTGGGGCATTATCCTTAGAGAATAGGGCATTAGAGTTTACTATTTTGGGGTTTCAGGTGATATTGGAAATTTTTCTCTGGTGTTTCAAGCTCAAAACTGGAATGAAATTATTAATATGATCTTAATTATGTATTACGTATCACACCAGTGATATTGGCTATCTCTGGATGTTGATATTATAAATGTTGATTTTATCTTTCCTTTAAATGTATTTTTTTTTTTAAGATTTTATTTATTTATTTGACAGAGAGAGATAACAAGTAGGCAGAGAGGCAGGCAGAGAGAGGGGGAAGCAGGCTCCTCGCAGAGCAGAGAGCCCGATGCGGGGCTCGATCCCAGGACCCTGAGATCATGACCTGAGCCGAAGGCAGAGGCTCTAACCCACTGAGCCACCCAGACGCCCCTAAATGTATTTTTTAAAACGGTCATATTAAAGACTCTCAGCATTTGTTTAAATAAGGTTTTGAAGAATGGAGCATTTCAGGGTAATTAATGAAAAAGGTTAATTGGTGACCACGGGATGCTTTTTCTGAGTTAGAGATTAGGATCGCTGGTGTTGAAAATATGCATGAACCAAAAGGCAAAAGACAAGAGGTATCAGTGATGGTAGGAAATGACCGGGATGTTTTGTAGATGGCTAAGATCAGTAGAGTGATTTCACTGCTTGGATTGAGCCAGATCAGAGTGGTTTGGAGTGGAAGACTAATTTTTGGAAATGGACATGGGGTGTGAGAGTTTATCAGTTGATCAGTTTTTATTTAAAAGAGTTCCGAGACAGACTGTGTCTTTGAGGGAGAGCAAGGTTTGGTTAAAGTGGGAATATGGTGTGAAAAATTTTAGGGTGCAGAATAGTTTATTACGCTGGATGTAAGAGTTGAAAGCATTTGACAATGCTAATTACTTTTTTTACACTCTCCCCTCATTGGTCCATGTTTTCTATAATAGTATGCTGTGTTGTCTTTTGGTTTTGTGGCTACCATTTTGTACTTCTTGATAGTTAATGGAGAACTGCTCTTTCTTTCTTTGCCCATCTCTTAAAACATTGGTGTTCTCCCTACCATCTTGCTTTTTATTTATTTATTTATTTATTTCTTATTTCTGCTGACTGTACTGGTGACATGGGATGATTTAATTATCATAGCTTCAGGTTTATTATTCTCCTTTCTCATAGCTTATATGTCTTTAGTGTATTTTTTTATCCTGTTTATTCTCTTTCCTCATGGTTTTCCCTAGGAAAATTCTTTAAGTCCTTCAAGGCTAATTTACTTTCATTTCATTTACTTTCAGATCTAACTTCACTTATCCAGTTGCCTCTCTACTCTTCCCTAGTTTTCCATCTAGGTTAGAAGCAGCCTTACCTTAAATTCTGTACGCATACCATCATCATAATATTTACTATGATATTTCAGTTGTTGGCTTACTTGTTAGTTCTCTTCCCTGGACTGAGTTCCATGAGGGCAAGGTCTGTAGTTTTCTTTTCTTTCTTTCTTTTTTAAAATTAACATAAAATGTATTATTTGTTTCAGAGGTATAGGTCTGTGATTCATCAGTCTTACACAATTCACAGCACAGGCTATAGCACATACCCTCCCCCATGTCCATCACCCAGCCACCCTGTTGCTCCCACTCCCCTTCCCTCCAGCAACCCTCAGTTTCCTGGGATTAAAGAGTTTCTTGGGGCGCCTGGGTGGCTCAGTGGGTTAAGCCGCTGCCTTAGGCTCAGGTCATGATCTCAGAGTCCTGGGATCGAGCCCCGCATCGGGCTCTCTGCTCCGCAGGGAGCCTGCTTCCTCCTCTCTCTCTGCCTGCCTCTCTGCCTACTTGTGATCTCTCTGTCAAATAAATAAATAAAATCTTAAAAAAAAAAAAAAAGTTTCTTATGGTTTCTCTCACTCTCTGGTTTCATCTTATTTCATTTTTCCCTCTCTTCCCCTGTTATCCTCTGTCTTGTTCCTGAAATTCCTCATATCAATGAGATCATATGATAATTGTCTTTCCCTGATTGACTTATTTAGCTTAACATACTACCCTCTAGTTCTATCCACATTGTTTCAAATGGCAAGATTTTGGCATTTTTTTTTGAAGCTGCATAATATTTCATTGTGTGTGTGTGTGTGTGGTCTTTATCCATTCATCTGTTGATGGACATCTGGGCTCTTTCCATAGTTTGGCTAGTGGACATTGCTGCTATAAGTCCTTCTATAACATTGGGGTGCACATTGGGGTACACATGCCCCTAGGACTATAGTTTTTTAAATCCTGTTCTTCCCGCTGCTTAGTAAAATGCTTAGCACTGGTAAATATTTGAATTAAGAAGTTACCAATTGTATTACCAATTATGTATGGATTGTCATAGAAGAGAGGGTGCTAATGTTAATAAACCTTAAAAGTCTGTTTACCCTTTCTAGTCATGAAAGAAATGAAAAGTTAAATAATGAGGTACTGTTTTCAAGAAGTACTATAGCATAATGAGTAACAGCCGGAATTCTGGAGCAAGGGGACTGCCATAATTTGAATACCATTTCTGCCACTTAGATGTTGTATGATCTTGGTCAATTCACCTAACCTTTCTGTGCTTTTCATTTTCCTAATGTGTAATAGTACTTATGTCACATCTTATGATAAATATTACACAAGTATTCATAATTGTTATTTTACACTTTAAAAACTGGTTCAATGTATTTGGTTTAGATTAAGACAGCCACTTATAGATACTGGTGATAGAAATTTAAATTTTTGTAGTGTTTCTGGGAAGCCATTTCACATAGTGAAGCTTTCCTAACTCTATTTTTGGTTGAATAACTTCAGTTTTTAAAAATTTTTATTTTTTTTTTTAAAGATTTTATTTATTTATTTGACAGAGAGATCACAAGTAGGCAGAAAGGCAGACAGAGAAAGAGGAGGAAGCAGGCTTCCTGCTGAGCGGAGAGCCCCATGTGGGGCTCGATCCCAGGATCCTGGGATCATTACCTGGGCCGAAGGCAGAGACTTTAATCCACTGAGCCACCCAGGCACCCCGAATAACTTCATTTTTAATAATCCTTTAATAAAAATTGAAATGCAGGCTTATGTTCCAGAATTACTCAGGCAACAACTTAAATCTCTAGTAAGATGATAGTGGTTAAATACATTGTTGAGGGGCACCTGGGTAGCTCAGTAGGTTAAGTCTCTGCCTTCAGCTTGGGTCATGATCTCAGGGTGCTGGGATCGAGCCCCACATTGGGATCTTTGCTCAGCAGGGAGCCTGCTTCCCTCTCTCTCTCTGCCTGCCTCTCTGCCTATTTGTGATCTCTGTCTGTCAAATAAATAAATAAAATCTTTAAAAAAAATAGATTGTTGGGGCGCCTGGGTGGCTCAGTGGGTTAAGCCGCTGCCTTCGGCTCGGGTCATGATCTCAGAGTCCTGGGATCGAGCCCTGCATCGGGCTCTCTGCTCAGCGGGGAGCCTGCTTCCTCCTCTCTCTCTGCCTGCCTCTCTGCCTGCTTGTGATCTCTCTCTGTCAAATAAATAAAATCTTTAAAAAAAAAATAAAAAAAATAGATTGTTGAATATGATTCAGCAGTTAAAATGTTTGCATTTTAATGTCATAGGAAAATGTTATGATACACGTAGATAAGATATCAAAGACAAAGCATTATCTTATTTTTTTAAGATTTTATTTATTTGACAGAGAGAGCAAGCTTGCTCGAAGGAGAGTGTGTGCAAAAGCAGAGAGGGGTAAAGGGAGGGTGAGAAGCAGACTCCCTGCTGTGTAGGGAGCCAGATATGGGGGGTATAGTTTGAACCCGGGATCTTAGGATCATGACCTGAGCGGAAGGCAGATGCTTAACTGACTGAGCCACTCAGGCGCCCCAGATGAATCATTATCTTTAAACATGTCTTAAAAAATGCTTAAGAGACAAATGTTAAGATGCTAACTTGTGATTGCTTTTGGCTATAACCTCTGTGAAACTAATTTTTATTTTAAAATGGAGTTAATAGCTCACGTGCTGACATTAATTGCAACCAAATGAGGTAATTGGAAAGTCGTTATATGTTTCCTGTTATTTTTAAGTCACACTGTCAATTTTGTTGATCATTTTTATCTGAATAATGAATAAAGTCATTAAGTTTCTCAGTATTTTTTAACATAGAACTTGCAGCTCTTTTTGTCTGCAATTTTTCATCCCTGCAGTCTGTTGTTACTGTCCAATTTTCTAGAAATTATTTTCCAAGTGTAAAGTTATTTTATGATCACGGTGATGCCAGTGTGATTTGGTTTAAGCTTTTTATCCCCCCTCTCTATTTTGTCTGCAGCAACTGGAACAGATCCAGAAGGAGCTGAGTGTTTTGGAAGAGGATATTAAAAGAGTGGAAGTAAGAAATCAGGAATTTCTCACATCTCTAGCAATTTTCAGTTTCATGAAATTGTCACTTTCCCTTTAAATTACTGCATTGAATTTATGGGATTTGTTTCCACTATATAAAATGTAACAGATGTTACTTAAATTTTAATTCAGAGTGCATTTCTGTAGAAAAAGCGTTCTGAACACTTTATGATTAAATGTATTCTAAATTTGTTTTCACTGCTTTATTGCCATAATTATTCTTGGGTAGATTGAAAAAATCATTTAGTTTTCTTGGTATGGTATCATAGTAACTTAACTCCCACAAAACCCTCGATTATCATTAAAATTACAATGTCTTTTTGTAGTAAAAGACATTGTAATTTTAATGAATTTTTTTTTACTTTTACTAAGTAAAAGTAAATAATTTCACTTTTACTTAGTAAAAGTAAATTTTTTTTTTAACTTTTACTAAGTAAATAATTTTTTATGTATCTACTGTGCTAAGGTTAATTTACAAAGAGTTATGAAAACACGTGAATACTCTAGGCATTTATAGTATAATATAATTTACCGAAATCAATAGGAAGATCTCTTGGAGGCTCATAGGCTATTATGTTGTGATATTATTTTCTGAGCTTCATTTAAATTTAGTGTGTGTTTTAGATTGTTCACATGTTGTAACTTTCTTTTGCTGATATGTAGACATGTAAAATGATCTCGAGTTTAATATTTTGTGGAAATTCATTATCCCATGTGGCATTCTTAACTTGTTACTACTATGCTTATGTCCCATGTTGGCTGTGTTACTGAACTGAGCTTGGATTAAACAGACGTAATTCTACCTGATTACGTATCTTTAGTGGGATTTTAAAATTTCTGCTTTCCCATTGATCAGAATAGCACATAAAAAAGGACAGGTTGTTGGTTTGATTCGGAGGTGCATAATTTATGCAATAATGGTTGATTAAGAGACTTCTCCCTCTGAGGTAATGCGTTAGACTTTAAGTCATTATTTTATTTAAAGATTTTATTTATTTATTTGACAGAGAGAGAGATCACAAGCAGGCAGAGAGGCAGGCAGAGAGAGAGGAGGAAGCAGGCTCCCTGCTGAGCAGAGAGCGCTAAGTCATTATTTTAAAATGGTAATATTTGAATCAGGATGACTGTTACTTAATGTTTTCAGAGGATGTTTTTAAAGTAAACAAAATACCCTGTTTGGACTTCAAAGAGCTGAACCTAATGCTTCACGTACCATACTTTCATAGTTATATTTATCAATGGGTTCTCTCTTGGATTAATGATTAGCTTATTGTACAATATAGTACATCTCATTTGAAATATTTACATTTGTCTTTTTCTGCATTTGGTGGCTTCCTTAGTGATTAACAATATTTGTTAAAGAGTTTCTAGTTTTTTAAGAATGTGTACCATAGAAAAAGTTGTCTTTCAACTTTTAGATTATCTTGCTTTTGTGCTCTGAGGAGAGGAACCCTTGAGAAATAGGGATGTTGAGAAAAATGTGACTGATAAAAATCTAGGATTGGAAGGGAACGTAATATATCTCACTTATCTGACTTACATATTTTCTGTTTGGAGTGTCCACTATAACTCAAATAATTGTGTTTTTAGGAAATGAGCGGCTTGTACTCTCCTGTCAGTGAGGATAGCACAGTACCTCAATTTGAAGCTCCTTCTCCATCACACAGGTACAAAGCTTCAAACTTGTAATTACTTAGGATTTATGTTGCAAAATGCACATATGGTACTAGTCCTTGGGAACTTTTCCATGTAATATACAAAACCCCTGAGAAATTGCTTTTGGTCATGATCTAGAAATGAGATTCAGATGGCCCATCTGTTTCCTTAATGCTTTGAATTTTCATGCCATGAACAGCAGAATATTGTAATATTATGAATTCACTGTTGGATTAAAAGTTTGGTGAATTTCTTGAAATAATAGTAGTTTTAAATATCTTGTGAGTTAAAAGCAAATGACCTTAAAAGTCTATAATTTGAGAAGATGAAAAATGGTAGGTAATATTAGGGAGAAATTTGATGAAGTAAATCCTTGGGCTTTTCCCCTAAAAACTTGGGTATTTTCTTCATTACTCTGTGCTCTTAATTTGTGTTCTCTTCTATATGCTCTGTTAGAACAGGGATTGTATTTGTCTTGCTTGTGATTGTTTCCCTGGGTTTTAGAGTAGCAGTAATGACTGGCCTTGTTCATTAAGTATTTGTGAAGTACAGTAAATGTCCATGGTTCTTCTAGCTCTGAAGTTCTAGTTCATGAAATATATATTCTACCTAAAATTGGAATTTGAACTTTCTGCTTGAAGTGTTCAAAGTAAGGGCAGTTTTACATGTCTTTATCTTGTTAATCCATTTAAGATAATGGCTCAGTGGACTCTTTTCAAACAACTAGTTTTATTTTTTTTATTTTTTTTTATTTTATTTATTTATTTTTTAAAGATTTTATTTATTTATTTGACAGAGAGAGATCACAAGTAGACAGAGAGGCAGGCAGAGAGAGAGACAGAGAGGGAAGCAGGCTTCCCGCCGAGCAGAGAGCCCGATGCGGGACTCGATCCCAGGACCCTGAGATCATGACCTGAGCCGAAGGCAGCAGCTTAACCCACTGAGCCACCCAGGCGCCCCAAACAACTAGTTTTAAAATAAGATGTGAATTGTTAGGCAGTTCAGTGCCACTACAAGTGATTACAGCAGCCTTCAAAACCTGTGTTAGTTTAGGAAGGCTGTGGTGGATCTAGCTTGGTTTGGTCTGTGGAGAGAGGTGCACAGGGGACCTTCTAGTTAATGAAGGTTCCTGGGTGTTTGATATTTTCCTCATTAACCATTTTTGGAGAATCCTTGTGAGTTCTAGTGGATTCTAGAGTCATATTAGCCGTGTAATTCAACTTTTTTCCTTTATATATATATATATATATTTTTTTTTTTTTTTAAAGATTTTATTTATTTATTTGACAGAGAGAGATCACAAGTAGGCAGAGAGGCAGGCAGAGAGAGAGGAGGAAGCAGGCTCCCTGCTGAGCAGAGAGCCCGATTCGGGGCTCGATCCCAGGACCCTGAGATCATGACCTGAGCCGAAGGCAGCGGCTTAACCCACTGAGCCACCCAGGCGCCCCTATTTTGTTTTTTTTAAAACACTTGGGAATGACTCAGTCTGTGGGATATTGTTACCTTTAAGTTAATGCTCCCTTTCTGAAATACATGGGATCTTTGTCAGTGGAATACTATGTGAGTGTATGCAGGTAAGCAAAAATTGTCATCTCACAAAATACTCACTCACAGTTCCCATTGTCCTCTCTCTTGTTTAATGGTAGCATTTCTTTCTGTTTGTCCAGGTTTGTTATTCAGTCTCTCACTGGTGGGTTTTAGTAACATGTGATAATATAGTATTATATTAATTTAACTGGCTCTATTTATTGAATGACTCTGATATGGGCTAGGCACTATTGTATTTTTTTTTTTTTTTTAAAGATTTTATTTATTTATTTGACAGAGAGAGATCACAAGTAGACAGAGAGGCAGGCAGAGAGAGAGAGGGAAGCAGGCTTCTTGCTGAGCAGAGAGCCCGATGCGGGACTCGATCCCAGGACCCTGAGATCACGACCTGAGCCGAAGGCAGCGGCTTAACCCACTGAGCCACCCAGGCGCCCGGCACTATTGTATTTGTTGGAATATAGCTGGCATAGTCCCTGCCCTTAATGGAGCTTACCGTTTAGGAGGTGTCTGTGTGAGGCTTGGGGAGATACTAAACAAATAAATATATATGATGTAGTAGTAGTACTATAAAGTACGTAAGTAGTACATTAGGAAGAAAAATTAAACATATTAGGGGTTTGCTAAAAAGATCAGGGCATATTAAGACTGGAAATAGCATGTAGTTCCAGTCAGTTTGCATACTCAGGCTTCTCTGGGAGTTGATATTTAAGCTGACAGATGAATGAAGTGTAAATATTAGAAAGTCAGGGCCCCCAGGATCTATAGGCAGTTGAGTGTCCCACTCTTGGGTTCTGCTCAGGTTGTAATCTCAGGGTCATTAGAGTGAGCCCCTAGTCAGACTGCCCTGAGGGCAGAGTCGGTTGAAGACTCTTTCTCCCTCTCCTTCTGCCCCATTCCCCCAAAACTAAGTAAATCTTTAAAAAAGAAAAATCATGGGAAAGTTTTGAGCAGGATCTGATTTAGATTTTAAAATGTTTATTGGGGTACCCATGTGGGGGATAGAGAAGAGACTCTGTCCCAACCCTCTGCCGCTGGAAGTGTGGTAAAAGTTAGGAAGCAAATACAGTCTGGAAGAGAGGAGATCATGTCTTAGATTAGGATTTTATTGAAGGAAGAGATGAGAAATGGTTGATTATAAAATAAAATAAGCAGGGGTATCTGGGTGGCTCAATTGGTTAAGGGTCTGCCTTGGGCTCAGGTCATAATCCCAGGGTCTTGATATCGAGTCTCTCATTGGGCTCCCTGCTCAGTGGGTGCTCTGTCTGCTCTCTCCCTCTTTCCCTCTGTGTCAAATAAATTCTTTAAAAAAAAAAAGCAGATCTTACAAAAGATTCAGGATTTCATAAAGTCTATGAAAACTTTGTCAGAGAACTGCTAAAATCCTATACAAAGCTGTTGTCAGATAAGGTTCTGGCTGAGTTAACTTAGTTAATAGTTGAAGAAATGAAAACAGGCAAACATAGGACTTAAAGAGTATTTTGATATTTTCGTAGAACAAGTAATTTGAATATCAAGGTTTGAGAGAGATACTTGGGAAAAACAATGTAGCCCTAAAGGACTCTTAGGAAATGACCCTTAAGATTAAGATGTGAAATTAAACATATTATGTTATACTATCAATATTTTCTTTTTCTTTTTTTTCTTTTAATATTTATTTATTTGACAGACAGATCACAAGTAGGCAGACAGGCAGGCAGAGAGAGAGGAGGAAGCAGGCTCCCCGCCGAGCAGAGAGCCGGATGTGGGGCTCAATCCCAGGACCCTGGGATCATGACCTGAGCCGAAGGCAGAGGCTTTAACCCACTGAGCCACCTAGGCGCCCCTATTTTTCTTTATTTTTAAGAAATAGTATGTAGTTCCAGTCATAGTAACTTTGTTCCCCCATAATTATTAACTTGATTATTTAAATGTAAGACAGTTTTGCTTTTTGTTATTTCAGTTATTCTGTAATGAGGACCTCTTTTTATATGTCTGGTCATTGAATTCCTTACGTAGATTCTAAGTTAATGATTAGATCATGTATTGAAATGAGAAGAAAAACAAAAGACATGTAACTGTTTTCTCTAACTCTACTCTCCCTAGGATTCTATCTTCTGTATACCATGATTAGCTCTAATTTTCATATAGTATGTATTCTCTTCCTGCTGTTTAGACCCTCCGTATTACATGGACTCTAGCAATGGCTTTTTTAAAATTTTTTAAAAGATTTTATTTATTTATTTGACAGAGAGAGATCACAAGTAGACAGAGAGGCAGGCAGAGAGAGAGAGAGGGAAGCAGGCTCCCTGCTGAGCAGAGAGCCCGATGCAGGACTCGATCCCAGAGACCTGAAATCATGACCTGAGCCGAAGGCAGCAGCTTAACCCACTGAGCCACCCAGGTGCCCTAGCAATGGCTTTTTAACTATCCTTTTGCAGTGTATTACAAGAAATCTGATCATGTTTCTTTCCTGCTTAAAATCCTTCAGTGGCTTTCCACTGCATGTAAGTTGGTTTAGATTCAGCTCTTTTGCATGGCCTTCCATATCTTTTTTTGTGCTTTGGAATTAAATTTAACTCCTGAAACAGGATGTTAAAATACCTTTACTTATACCTTGTTCCTTTTGCCTGGAAATTTCTGGATTCATCTCTTACATAGTTCTCCCTTCCCAAAGTGACCCTTCCCTCCCCCCACTGCCCAAGAATCCAACCAAGGGGAAACTCTTCTTTGTTCTTTTTTGATACACCATTTCCCTAAAGACTGAAGGGGAGAAAGGAAGGAGGCGATAGAATTAAACACTTAAAACAAAGTGTATTTATTTTGTTCCTGCTTCTGTTGGTGTGTACTAGTTTTGTATATTTCCCATAGTGTACTGTAATTCTGTGACTATTTAGTTTTTCTTATACTCCTTTATTTTTTTTTTATTTTTATTTTTTTTTATTTGACAGATAGAGATCACAGGTAGGCAGCGAGGCAGGCAGAGAGAGAGAGGAGGAAGCGGGCTCCCTGCCGAGCAGAGAGCCCGATGCGGGGCTCAATCCCAGGACCCTAGGATCATGACCTGAGCTGAAGGCAGAGGCTTTAACCCACTGAGCCACCCAGGCGCCCCATACTCCTTTATTTTTATATGAGCATTTATACAGATTAGGACTTAAATTTTTTTTTTTTTTTTTTTTTTTACTTTTTAAGATTTTATTTATTTATTTGACGGACAGAGATCACAAGTAGGCAGAGAGGCAGGCAGAGAGAGAAGGGGAAGCATGCTCCCCACTGAGTAGAGAGCCCGATGTGGAGCTCAATCCCAGGACCCCGGGATTATGACCCGAGCAAAGGCAGAGGCTTTAACCCACTGAGCCACCCAGGCACCCTAAAATATGTTTTTGATTAGAAGAATTTTATTTAATTTTTGTTAGTTTGTTAGATTTTGACTGAAGCATGACCTTTAGTATACTTAATAATTAAACTTATGCAATCTTTAAAAAACAACAGAACAGAAGCTGTCAGCCAGGCTTCATTGGAGTGTGGTTGAGGGGGAGGGAGTTGGTGTGTGATTTTTCCTTCATAAAATCAGTTGAATTTTTTTTTTTTTAACACTTTGAAACCTTCATCCATTACAGATTTCTCTTATCAGAATTAATTTAAGCTGAAGATTGCTGTTTTCAGGGCCTTTTTCATTCTGCTTTAGATTATGAGGGAGGAAGTCTCCACAATTCATAGTGAGCTGTAATTTGTACTTTGCTGTTACGTAACTATATGTGTCAAATTATGAGTGAGTTAGAGAATAGTAGGCAAGCAGGTCTTTTTTACTTTTTGCTAAATGGGATTGGTCCTTTTATCTGGTAGTACAGCTATCAGCATATCTATCTTAATATACTCTTTCAGAGGATTATTAATATATGATATTAATATATTATTAATATGCACAGAGGATATTAATTTTTAACTTTAACTCAAACTTTAAGTATTAAAATGAAACATTTTTGTTCAGATTTCTTCTTGATAAAGATAGTTGATGATTTTTAGGTTAAAACATTCTTGGACCAAAAAATCTAATATCTAAAATTTAGATTTTAATTCTTCTTTAAAACCATGATCAGTAATTTGCTTGTAAATTTTTAAATGCTTCTTATTGATGTGTTTTCTATCTTAGAAATGATTGTGTTAAAATTCTTTGTCTTTAAGCAAGTATTTCAGAATCATCAATTTTCAGTCTCTCACCTCTGTGTTTTCAGAACTTCAAATAACTTATTTGGAGATAATGTATTAGTTTAAACTTAAGGTAGATATGCTTAAGGTAGATATGCTTTAATGTGATCCAGATAGTTACTGGAATTAAATTTGCAGAATAACTTTTGCCTTCCTATGATAAAATAATAAATAAATACAATGGAAATACAGTAAATAAAATTTTCTGACTTAGACTCTCCAATCCTTAAAATCTTCTTACCCATAAGAGAATTCCCTTTTTTTTTTTTTAAGATTTTATTTATTTATTTGTTAGAGCACACACACGCACAAGCAGGAGGAGTAGCAGGCAGAGTGAAGCAGGGTCCCCACTGAGCGCGGAGCCTGGTGTGGGACTAGATCCCCGGACCCTGGGATCATGATCTGAGCTGAAGGCAGATGCTTAACTGACTGAACCACCCAGGCATTTCCCATAAGAAACTTTAGTTGATCATGAATTTAATTAATTTTTTTGAAAGACATATTTATAAGTTTAAAATCTGAATTGTTAAGGTTGTCTGTGGTGTAGAAGAGGGAGGTTTATAAATAAAAAAGAGGTAAAACTTTATGGAAGACACTTTTGCTTTTATTTAATTACTTTTAACAGATGTTTTTGAGACTTACCTTTAATTTGTGTTTCTATTGACAAAGGTCCAGTTGAATCAAAATGTAGTCATAATAGGAAGGAAAAGCAAAGGGTCACTTTATCAATGTTAGAATTATTTATTATTAAGAATATATACAGGGACGCCTGGGTGGCTCAGTCGGGTAAGCCGCTGCCCTCGGCTTAGGTCATGACCCAGGGTGCTGGGATCGAGTCCCGCATCGGGCTCCTTGCTCAGCAGGGAGCCTGCTTCTCTCTCTGCCTCTGCCTGCCACTCTGCCTGCTTGTGTGCTCTCTCTCTCTCTGACAAATAAATAAATAAAATCTTAAAAAAAAAAAAGAATATGTACATAGCGTTGTGAGTTAATACTTTGTGAATTTGTGTATTTTATAATTTGAGTAAACTAATGAAATTCAAGGAATTTGATATTTCATAATGGGTGTGGACTAGATTATGAAATTCTTCTTTAGCTCAATTGTGTCAGTGAACGATTATGTTTACTTATGCAATTATATTTACCTACAGTCATAAAAAGGAAAATAATGTGTGGTGGTGGGTGGTAGTTTTGGATGGCTCTGAAATCAGGACCTCAACCAAAACCAAGAGTCAAATGCTTAACTGACTGTGCCACTCAGGTGCTCCCCCTGCCCCGTTCCTAATTCTTGTATACTATGTCTTTGGCTGGATTATGACCCGGTGTTAATGGATCTTTCTTGAGATATTAATGCTTAAGTTCTTGGTACTTTTGGCATTTATTATTAGTTCAGTTGCTTTATTTTACTTGGGGAGAAAACTTTTTTAAAATATAGGAATTGAAATTTTCTTTCTTTCTTTCTTTCTTTTTTTTTTTTTTTAAATATTTTATTTATTTATTTGACAGAGAGACAGCGAGAGAGGGAACACAAGCAGGGGAAGTGAGAGAGGGAGGAGCAGGTTTCCGGTAGAGCAGGGAGCCTGATGCAGGGCTTGATCCCAGAATCTTGGAATCATGACTTAGCTGAACGCAGAGGCTTAACGACTGAGCCACCCAGGTGCCCCAGGATTGAAAATTTTAAAAAGATTTTATTTATTTATTTAGAAAGCTGACCAGTGGGGGGAGGGGCAGAGGGAAAGGTAGAGGGAGGGAATCTTAAGGAGACTCTGTTCTGAGCGCAGAGCTTAACCCAGGGCTTGATCCCATGACCCAGATGCTTAATCAACTGAGCCACCTAGGCACCCCAGGAATTGAAATGTTTTTGTGGTCAAGTCTAACTCTAATCCTTACAAGTATGTCTGTAATTATATATTTTAAACAAATCTTCCTACATAAACCTAAAGAGTTTTTATTTAGTCTTTATTTCCTTTATTCAAGAGGGAAATTGTAACAATACAGGAAATTCTCCACACACAGGCTGACACTTTTTTCCATATCTCCTCTTTTTTCTTTTTTTAAAGATTTTATTTATTTGTGTGGCAGAGAGAGAGAGACAGACAGACATCACAAGTAGGCAGAGAGGCAGGCAGAGAGAGAGAGGGGGAAGCAGGCTCCCCACTGAGCAGAGAGCCCGATGTGGGGCTCGATCCCAGGAGATCATGCCCTGAGCTGAAGGCAGAGGCTTAACCCACGGAGCTACCCAGGTGCCCCAGATTAGGTGAATCTTAACAAATCTCTGCTATACTTGCATCAAGGACTTTTGAACATAAATGATGTGTTGCTGTGTTTTAATGACGTTTATATATGGTGTGGGAGCCATAGTAGTTGACGGTTTAATTGTTGGGAGTACTGAGGAGTTACTTGCCTTTGTGTAAGTTACTTGCCCTATTGTGCAAAGGAGTTGAAATAAAAGTCATAAGAGATGGAGGACATTGAAAATCTTACAGAATTTTCAACTTGAGCTAAACAAAAAGAAACAAAATGCAGAAAAACTTCCTTGTCAATTAATATAGCACGTACTCTTCATACACCTGCAATTTCTTTCTTTCTTTCTTTTTTAAAAGATTTTATTCATTTATTTTTCTGAGAGAGAGAGAGAGAGACCTAGCTCATAAGCAGGGGAGTGGCAGAGGGAGAAACAGTCTCCCTACTGAGTAAGAAGCCTGATGTGGGGCTCGATCCCAGGATTCTGGGATCACGACCCAAGCCAAATGCAGATGCTTAACAGACTGAGCCACCTAGGTGTCCCACATCTGCAATCTCTCATTAAATTGATAGGTAGTAGAAAATTAGCAAGTTATGAAAACCTTTTCTGAAACTGTGCAGTTTCTTTATTTAGAATGTCTGAAGAGTGGGCGTCTGGGTGGCTCAGTAGGTTAAGCCTCCACCTTCTGCTCAGGTCATGATCTCAGCAGGGGGCCTGTTTCCCCCTCTCTCTGGCTGCCTCTTTGCCTACTTCTGATCTCTGTCAAATAAATAAATAAAATCTTAAAAAAAAAAAAAAGAATGAAGAGTTTATTCTTCAGTCACTCAGCCAGCTTTGGAGGGCATATAAGACATGTTTAACAGTCCCTTCTTATAGGGACTGGATATACAGTTGTGAATATGATAGCCCCTAGAACCCTACTCTCATGGTTACATAGCTTTAGGATGAAAAATATGTTAGGGGCGCCTGGGTGGCTCAGTGGGTTAAAGCCTCTGCCTTCAGCTCAGGTCATGATCCCAGGGTCCTGGGATTGAGCCCTGCATCGGGCTCTCTGCTCAGCAGGAAGCCTGCTTCCTCCTCTCTCTGACTGCCTCTCTGCCTACTTGTAATCTCTGTCTGTCAAATGAATAAATAAAATCTTTAAAAAAAAATAATTTCTGTTTAAAAAAAAAGAAAAAGAAAAATATGTTATGCTGGCAAATGAATTTTTCTGCTTAGAATATGTGAATAAGACTTTGATTCCAAAAATTAAAATAATCAAAAGGCTTTTAACTCTGAAGCTGTGGTATTTATATTTGATTTGTAGGCATTTCAGGATTTTTTTAATTTTTTTTTTTTTTAAAGATTTTATTTATTTATTTGACAGAGAGAGATCACAAGCAGGCAGAGAGGCAGGCAGAGAGAGAGGAGGAAGCAGGCTCCCTGCTGAGCAGAGAGCCCGATGCGGGGCTCGATCCCAGGACCCTGAGATCATGACCTGAGCCGAAGGCAGCGGCTTAACCCACTGAGCCACCCAGGCGCCCCGCATTTCAGGATTTTTTTAAAAGCACCTTTGAGTTCTTGTTATAAAGTATAATTTGTCATCACTTAATGGTGATAACAGTATATTTCAGTTCTGAAATCTAAGGTGTGAATAGGCCAAATTCCAGTGTGTATAAGTTTTAACTAAGACTCTTGTTTGTAATGAAGATTTTTGAACCCTTCCTCCAAATCTCATCATGAGGTTGGTGGTGGATCCCAGAGATTTATTTATTTTTTTATTTTTATTTTTTTTAAAGATTTTATTTATTTAACAGACAGAGATCACAAGCAGGCAGAGAGGCAGGCAGAGAGAGAGGAAGGGAAGCAGGCTCCCCACTGAGCAGAGAGCCCGATGTGGGGCTCGATCCCAGGACCCTGGGATCATGACCTGAGCCGAAGGCAGAGGCTTTAACCCACTGAGCCACCCAGGCGCCCCTGGATCCCAGAGATTTAAATGCAAGTTTGGGGGAATCATACTTTAAAAATATGTAAACATTGGTTTAGTAGGTAGTGAATATGTCTGTATTACTGAGATGTGTCTAAATAAACCTTTAAATCAGATACAATTTTTTTCATTAAAGAAAGCTCAAATATTTAATACTAATGTTTTATATCTTTAGCTTATTTCACCTTTCAGAGAGGATAAAATAAAGATTTCTGTTTTACTCTCAACTATGAGAAGTTATGTATTTTTCTATAATGTCTTAAGAACACCTGAAAACAAAACAAAACAAAATACCTGAAATCAAATTTCTGGACTTGAGAGAGTCAGGGAAGTTGAAATAAAGCTTTGGGTGGGAAGCTGAGTATTGATTGATGTATACCAACCATTTCTTGTTGATTTTATCGATAGACTGTGATTAGATCCTTTTTTTGTCTTGTCAGGTTAGTCATAGAGGAAACTTTCCACCTCTTTGATTATTTTAGGTATACCTTGATTGTGGGAGGTCTGGGATGGGGGAGGTTGGGAAAACAGTCAGAATACCTGGTAACCCTGTTTTAGTTATAAGGGTAACTGAATAAAGCATAAATTTTTTTTTAAAGATTTTATTTACTTATTTGTCAGAGAGAGAGAGAGAGAGTACACAGAAGTAGGCAGAGAGGCAGGCAGAGGCAGAGGGAGAAGCAGGTCCCCTGCCCAGCAAGGAGCCCGATGCGGGGCTTGAGCCCAGACTCCAGGATCATGACCTGAGCCGAAGGCAGCGGCTTAACCAAATGAGCCACCCAGGCACCCTAAAGCATAAAATTTTAAGTGCTAGTACCATTTTTTGTTTCTGCTGTTTATGGTCTTTCACATATGCAAGTTCTAGCATATTTTCCCTGTTCTTCAGCTCCTCTACCTTTGAATTGTAAGTTTTTGGAGTGCTTTTTCCTGCTTTCTTTGCCTTAACAACCTTTTCTAAGGTTATTTCAGATAACTGGGCTTTTGTAACACTAACATTTGTGTTTTCTGTATCATTTGATAATTAAAAATTTCTCCTCTGTGAATTAAAACTAAATTCTGAACTATTTCCCATTACTAGAAAGTGGTAGTAGAATATAAAGTGTTTAAACATTGCACTTAGCCTAACAAACTGCGACTTTCACTAGTTTTGGAGGTGGATCAGTCTCATCAGTCTTATTCTTTAGAGCTTAATCTTTTGTTTTTTTAAATTCTGCCAAGGAGAATTCCAGAGGCAGCAAGCAATAGATTTAGACCTATTCTGTCTTTCAGACATTTTTCGTCATACTTGCTTTTTATATCTGCCAGCAGTAAGTAAACTGTTGTTATAAAGAAAACTTTAAAATAGGTTGCTCTTTTGCTTTTCCTTTTCAACTTTAGGAATAATTTTGGAGTTACAGACATTTTAAAAGGCAGTATAAATATTAGGTTCATATAGTCCCCGTATGCACTGTGTAACTACAACCCTTCCTAACCATGTATAATTAAAAAAGGACAATTAATAAGGGTATTGGGGAGCATTTTTCTGGAGTTCTGAAATACTGTAGTAACATCTGTTTTTTTAAAAACAAACTGAATTTCTTCTTTTTCCTAGAGGCCATGGATAGGTAATCTGGAACCCAGTATTTTTACTACTGAAGTTGCATTTCTCAAGTAAATCCAAGCTGTAAAATATATAGGTTCCTATAACATTTTTTGAAACCTTTGGAGTCAGAAGTGTTTGAGTATTTAGTGTTCTCTCTGTCTACCACCCCCTGCTCCATAATTATTATATGTTACTGATGGAAGAATAAGAGACCGTTACACATAATCAGGCACATTAATATTTTAGCATTGAAACATGATGTTCATAGTGAAATGATAACAGATATGTGCAGGGCAAGTTTTACTTTCAAATAAGTCACAAAAGTGTGTGATTTTTGGAGTTTTAGGAATTGAAGTTTTATGTAATCTTTTTGAGCCCAATATTTTTAAAAGCCGAACTGTGTGTTGCTAAAAAGACCTTTGGAGTCAGCAGTGTTTATTTTCACGAAGTTTGTTGTAAAATATCATGATGAAGTTCTTTCAAATACGAAGATGAGTAATAGTACTATCTCTTTGTAAAGAGTCCGAGAGTATATTAGAAAAGATATCCTGGTAATTTTCAATTAGATTTTGCATCAAAATCAAAACGTTATTACTGTCTTAGAGAACTGTATTTATTTATAAAAGTTATAACTGTCATAGTGATATCTATGTATGAGGTATGGTTTTGTAATACACACGTGCTATCTCATATAACCCTCAGAAAAATGCTGTGCAGTACGGTTTTTTTATCCTCTTCATTGTACATCTGAGGGACTTTTATTCTAGAGATGAAGCAGTTTGCCCAGTATCACACGATTAGTGGCATAACCAGTATTATAATGGAGGCATCCTTACTTTGGAACTCATTAAGCCTTGGGAAGTGAAAGAGTTTTGGAAGTCATCACAGAGTTGAAAATGAAACATTGGAAAGAAGAGAGAAACTTTTGGTTCAAAAATGGGAGGGCAGTGATATTTGAGAAGAGAAAATGTATGTAATTTTGGAAGTCTTCCTTAAAAATTCTGGAATTACACGGCCTGGGTTCAAATTTCAACTCTACAATTATCAGCATTTTGATCTTAGGCAAGTTTATTAACTTTTGTATACCTCAGTTTTCTCATTTGTAAAATAAGGATAATACCTGTCTTCACTGATTAAATGTGATAATACATATTTTTTTTTAAGAAATGAGAATAATGCCTGGCACACAGTAAGCACTCCATAGATGTTAGCTGCTGCTGCTGTTAGTGGACAGATGAGTCACATTGATACTGAACAATTTGTTTGAATAGTTGTATCAAATGTTAAAGGGTTTGGTAAAATCAGAAAGGAAAAACAAACATGAAGACTGATTACTAGTGTCTCTTGAGGTGTCTGCGGAAGTGGGGCCCACAAGAGTTTTCGTTGTTTAGTAAATGAGATTTACCATTAATTTGGAGTGTAATACTTCAGTTCTTATATAAGAAATGATGTGATCACTCTGATGTAGCAGAGGAAAACCTTTGTTAAATAACAGAAAAGATTATGAGAAGAACAAGTGATTTGGTTCTTATGTGTTTATAATATTATGGAGTACTGCCATGGTAGAAAGGAAATAAAATAGTAACATACTTTATCGTTTTAAGAAATTAAAACCATATTTGATTTTAATTAATCATTATTAAAATTTATAATCAAATTATTTTCAGGTTAACATGTTGCTTAGCATGCTTTGTTTTGCGTAACTGATTTAATAATTTTATGTATAATACTGCAAGGGAACAGGTTTTGGCTCTAGCCCCATATAGTTTATTAAATTTATTAAAATTAAGTTTATTCTTCTCTATCCTAAGTTTATATAATGAAAGAACAAATGAATGACAGTGGTTAGTCTGATCTCATGTATGTGCATAGCATTTTTTTGACCATTCAATTTCCTTATTTATTTAAAACCCTCATTAATTTTTTTAATGTTCAGCCTTAAATGATTTTTTAAAGATTTTGTTTATTTATTTGAAAGAGAGAGAGAGCACAAGGTGGAGGGTGGCAAAGGGAGAGGGAAATCAGACTCCCCGCTGAGCAGGGAGCCTGATGCTGGGCTCCATGGGATCAGGACCTGAGCCAGAGTTTCGCATTAAGCTCCTGGTTAACCGACTGAGCCACCCAGGTGCCCCTAATGTTTAGCCTTAAACAATCTTAATATACTGTAGTTTGCTCACAGAATAAAAAATTCTCTATAATTTAATTAGCTAATGTATCTGTCGGTAATTTAAATGTAAACCATCTTTTTCAAATAAACGCCCAGTCAAAAGGTAGTCATCTAGTATTTTTTACCAAGAATGAACCACTATTTTCTCTAGACTACCTGTTCATTATGGATATAGCTTATATGTGAAATTGAATTTCCCTTGTAATTTGGGTTAATGCTGCATAGTTTTCATTTATGTTTTTAGCTAAGCTTCTCATTTTCCCAGTGAAAACATTGGGATTTCTTTTTTTTGTCAACTCATTTTCCCTGTCTTGATTTAAGTGTATTATTCCTGAATCAGCTTTAGTCACTACCCTGAAATTTTTTTCTTGACCTTGCCTTTTTTTTGTTTTTATTAAAGTTTTGTAATGACACTTATTTTAAATAACTGTTTCTCTTTGATGATATTTATTTTCAATAATTGTCTCTCTTTCATATTCATAGTTTGCTGTTCTTTCACTTTTCTCCTAACATTATGTCTGTGATATAGGGGGTTTCCCCCCTCTTCAGTTAGAGAACATCATGTGCCCAAGGAATACAGATAGAGTATGGTGGTTCTGGATCCTAACTGCATGGGTTTGAATCCTAACTCAGCTGTTTGCTAACTTTGTTACCTTGGGCTAAATACATAATCTCTCTATGCCTGATTTGAGAAATGGGAATGATAATAGTATCTACCTTAGAGTTAAGAGGGCAGTGCCTAGTACATAATACAGCTTCTGCCATTGTCGTCATTACCATCTGGTGACTGTGGCTGACTTAGAGTTAAAAAGTGGTATAACGCCAATAATCAAGAGGACCTAGATCGTCCGTGCTTTTTATATTTTCTTCTACTTATGTTATTTTGTACACACACACACATTTTATAGAGAAGAATTAAAGAGGTTTGTTTTTCAGATTTCTTCTGTTGTAGTCCTTGTATGCATCAATAAATTTTTCCTAGTAAGATTCTGATAGAACATAAATTTCAAACTCTATAGTCACTATTAACAAAATACTATTTAGAACCTGTAATTTCAACATCTTTTATAAATTGATGGGTGTTTAAAAAATATGTATTTGACATGTAGTGTAATCTTACTGTAGACACTGATGTATCAATATCATTATTCAGGTTTGCAGTCAAATCTGAATAGTAACGCCATAAAAAATAATATCTAGAAATGCTCTGTTCTCCTGACCTCTAAATATACAGCTACACAATTTTATTAATGTTTATAAAAATGCTAGCGGATTACATTTCATTAGTAAAAAGAACAGAGAGATTTTGGTTTTTTAAACGATTATGTATTTATTTATTTGAGAGAAAGGGGCAGAGGGAGTGAGAGAGGGAGAAGCAGACTTCCTTCCGAGCAAGGAGCCTGACGCCTGAGCCCCTGCTTGACCTGGGGCTTGATTGCAGGACCCTGGGATTATGACCTGAGCCGAAGGCAGACGCTTAACTGACTGAGCCACACAGGCACCCCGAACAGAGGTGTTGAATGCATGTTTTTTCATTTTTAGCCCTGTTAGTCCCTAGATGGAGTACACTAAAAGCACACAATCTAGTCATGCCAGTGCATGACACTGTGCAAGGACAGTGATCACTGGTTATATTTCATCAAAAGCAACCTGTTATAAAATTCTTTAATTTGTAGTGTAAGTGCTTTGAAGTTTCTTTCTAATATAATGGAGCCTTACTGTAGGAACAGTTACACAAGGAATTAGGATCTTTTAATATTTGTTGCATTTTGGGGTGCCTGGGTGGCTCAGTCATTGAGCATCTGCCTTTGGCTCAGGTCATTATCCCAGGGTCCTGGGATCGAGCCCTGCATCGGGCTCCTTGCTCTATGGAAAGTCTGCTTCTCCCTTTCCCACTCCCCCTGCTTGTGTTCCCTCTTTCACTATGTCTCTCTCTCTCTGTCAAATAAATAAATAAATAAATAAATAAAATCTTAAAACAAAAAAGTGTTGCATTTTTCCTTTTTAAGACTATTGTGAGAACAGTTCCATCTGATGTATTGTACTTTTTAAAATGTGGAGGTTGCATGTTATTGACTAATTTTATATTAATAGTAAAGTTTATTGAATGTCTACCATCTTTTTTGGAGTTCCACTAGGAACATACTTATTTAAATTTTACACCTCTCTGAAGTCTCTTCCTTATTTAATAGATGGAGAAACTGAGGCCAAATAAGATTAATCACTTGCCCAGAGTCATTTAGTTGCTCAGGGGTAAAATTCAGACCCACTCTGTGTACCCTTAAGAAAACCTCTCATGTTATAACTTTTGAGGTTATTTGATTACTAAAGTTAAAGAATGATTTTGTGTATAGACAGCTGTCACAATCAATACCTTCACTTGTCTAAATTTCATTAGGGTAGATAATATAAATAGTTTTTTATAGTGGTAATATGAAAGGAGAATTAAAAAAAAGTAAATAACATGGTTAATCATGGTTGATACATGTTTTGCCGTTTTCAGGTGCTAATGGTCTTCACAGGCTTACTTATTTATTTTTTTTTTTTTTAAGATTTTATTTATTTATTTGACAGAGAGAGATCACAAGCAGGCAGAGAGGCAGGCAGAGAGGCCGGCAGAGAGGAGGAAGCAGGCTCCCTGCTGAGCAGAGAGCCCGATGCGGGGCTCGATCCCAGGACCCTGAGATCATGACCTGAGCCGAAGGCAGTGGCTTAACCCACTGAGCCACCCAGGCGCCCCCACAGGCTTACTTAAAGATGAGAAGAATATAGAAGCGGTGAAGATAGAAATAATAGGAAGAAAAAGATAGTTTCAGAGATTTTTCTAGGCTTAGGTAGGAAAATGCACAGAAGTTACAACCAAATAAAAAGAATCAATGCAGAAAGCAGATTATGTTTTTTTGTTTTGTTTTGTATTTTAAAGATTTTATTTATTTATTTGACAGACAGAGATCACAAGTAGGCAGAGAGGCAGGCAGAGAGAGGAGGAAGCAGGCCCCATGCTGAGCAGAGAGCCCCATGCGGGGCTCGATCCCAGGATCCTGGGATCATGACCTGAGCTGAAGGCAGAGGCTTTAACCCACTGAGCCACCCAGGTGCCCCGCAGATTATGTTTTTGATCAGGGAGAGAAAACTAGTATATAGGTTTTGGTTCGTGAAGAAAAAAAAAGGTTATTGGTATTTTACCATTTATTCCATTCCCTTGATAATTTTCCTTCATGTGAGATTATTATCATAGCATTTTGGACCTGGAGATAATCTAGAGATACAGTAGAGATAGTCCCCACTCATCTCACTATGAATATGAGGAAATGGAGTGCTTAGAAAGTAAGTGTCTGGGGACATATAGCTCTTAAGTGGAGTAACAGGATCTCTTCTTAACTGAACTTTGATTGCTTGCTTGTGCTCTTTTCCTAATAACTCTTGAGCCCTTTTTTCCTTAAATAGTGTTCATATCTGAAAATGAAATTAGAGCAGATACATTTCTGTAACACCTGTTTTGTGATTATTCCCTATTGATACTCTTTCATGGTCTGTTTGTTTAAGGTGGTGGGGTGAAGGGTTTGTAAATTGCTTAAATACTGGCTGATTTTTTTGTTTATGGGTTATACATTTATTTGATATCTAATTATTGGCAATAAATATTCTTTTTGCTTAGAAATTAGAAATACTGGACTTAGATATGGTGTATTTTTTAGGTTTACCTTTTCTGTTGCTGGAGTAATATAAACACTGATGTCATGTTTTTCTCTCTTCATTTTGCAGTAGTATTATTGATTCCACAGAATACAGCCAGCCTCCTGGTTTCAGTGGCAGTTCTCAGGTAAATGATATATTTAGCAGTGTATTTTCATGGTACAATGAATATAATCACCTGAGTTTAAAAATTATAGGTTAGTTTACTGGAATGTGACAAACATAACTGATTTGAGTGCTGTGGTATTGATTAGACTTAGATTTTTCTGATGCATAAACAACTCTTTATGTGCTCATCAATGATGAGTCAAAAAAATTTTATTTTTTAAATACCAGTAACATCAGACCTTGTGAGAAAGGAAATACAGTAAGATCAGATTATGAATAACCACACATTGTTTTTCTCAGGGATCTTTATAGTCTATTGATGAAATACTCATTATGTTGAAATGTTAACCTTTTCTGTGGGACGTAAACTACAGATTTGAGAAAATAGACTTCAGCTTCACCTGTTTTCTAATTAATTGATTGTTTTGATACTTTCTCCATCTTTAACTTGGGGATGCTGATATTTGTCAAGTCTAATTTTGAGGCTGGACTTTTTTGTTTGTTTGTTTGTTTTACTTTTTACGTTGAAATAATTTCAGACTTAGAGAAAAGTAACCAAAATGGTAAAAGGAATTCCTTTATATCCTTTATCTAGATTGTCCAGAAGTTAACATTTGATCACATTTGCTTGTTCATTCTCTTTCTCTCTTTTGCTTATGTACATACAAATTTTCTTCTTTGGATTGTTTGAATTAGGTACAGACATAATGATTCTTTACCTCTAAATATTTTAATGTGTATTTTCTTTAAAACAAGACAAGGTAGGAGCATGCCTAACATAGTTTAGAAGTCTATAGTGGCTGGGGATAAGTAATCAAGGTGGAGAAAAGTAGAAATGAGGTAAAACTTAACAGAGGCCACTTGGTGTGTGACTTTCTTAGGCCATTATGATGACTTTGTGTTGTGTGTTTTTTTGAGTGAAGTCAGTGAAACTTGGTTGAATCAGTACTTGTCTCACTTAATTCTTTGCATCAAAAAAAATATATATATATCTATTTAGTATATTTATTATTTAGTATATTTATTTATTCAGTACTTGTCTCACTTAATTCTTTGCATCAAAAATTCTTTGCATTTATTTATTTGAAAGATTTATCCATTTATTGTAGAAAGCAGGGGTGGGGAGGAGAGAATGCAAAAGCAGAAGGGGCAGAGGGAAAGGGAGAGAGAATCTCAGGCAGATCCACGCTGTGTGTGGAGCTGATGTGGGGCTCAGTCGCGCATTCTTGAGATCATAACCCCAGCCAAAACCAAGAGTGGACACTTAACTGACTGAGCCACGTAGGTACCCTTAAGCTGGGAAAATCTTAAGATAGTGCGTTTAGGGGGACAAATAAAAAAAGAGCTCATATAAAATATTTCAATATTTAATTGAAATTGACTTATAATATGTAGTAGATTAAAATAATTTAGACAATTCTTATGCATACTATTAGAACGAGTCTTAATGAAATATATAATTTTCAAGGAAAATTAAAAATGTTGAGATTAAAGCAATTATAGAACAATTTGGATATATCAGTTGCCATAACTATTAATTTAATGTGATTCCATAAAAAAACTCAGTGTGTTTTTTAAGAGTTCAGGGAGTGCGACCAATTGGCTTTATTTTTTTTTTATTATTATTATTTTTTAAAGATTTAATTTATTTATTTGACAGAGAGAGATCACAAGTAGATGGAGAGGCAGGCAGACAGAGAGAGAGAGAGGGAAGCAGGCACCCTGCTGAGCAGAGAGCCCGATGCGGGACTCGATCCCAGGACCCTGAGATCATGACCTGAGCCGAAGGCAGCGGCTTAATCCACTGAGCCACCCAGGCGCCCCCCAATTGGCTTTAAAGTTCATTAGTAGGATGAATGATTCAGAGGTGTAGTAATCACAAGGGCATTTACCCAATAAATTATTAAAATGTATTCTAAGACTGCTATAACAAAAGGAGCACAATAAAATTTAAAATCCAACTGAGGGACGCCTGGGTGGCTCAGTTGGTTAAGCAGCTGCCTTCGGTTCAGGTCATGATCCCAGCATCCTGGGATCGAGTCCCGCATCGGGCTCCTTGCTCGTCAGGGAGCCTGCTTTTCCCTCTGCCTCTGCCTGCCATTCTGTCTGCCTGTGCTCGCTCTCTCTCCCTCTCTCTCTGACAAATAAATAAATAAAAAATCTTAAAAAAAAATAAAATCCAACTGAAAGTTATTGAAGAATGTATTAGCCTGTGGTAAAGGTGGTTATGCAGATCAGTGGGGAAACTGGGGATTAAGTAAATGGTGTTGTGATAGCCAGGAAACCATTTGTGGAAAAACCACTTACTGTGAGAGTCTAAATCAGCTAAATAATCATATAAATAATGATAGGCCTATAAAATTAAGAAAGAAGCCTGTATCTTACATAAGCAGAATTTTAACAATGAACAAAAGACTAGGAAAGGTTTTTTTTTTTTTTTTTTAAGACTAGGAAAGGTATTTTAAGTATGATGGATAATTGATTTCATTGCTTCAAAATAATGAAAGCTTTTTATATCCATTTCATCTTTTTTTTTTTTTTTAAGATTTTATTTATTTATTAGAGAGAGAGAGACAGCTAGAGAGGGGATACAAGCAGGGGGTATGGGAGAGGGAGAAGCAGGCTTCCCACTGAACAGGGAGCCCGATTTGGGCCTTGATGCCAGGACTCTGGGATCGTGACCTGAGCTGAAGGCAGACCCTTAACGACTGAGCCACCCAGGCGCCCCTCATGTAGTCCTTTTGATGAAAGATCCAAGGATAAAAAAATGGAAAAGAAAAAAAAATTGTTAAGAAAAAAAAAAAAGTGAAAATTAAAAAAAAAATGAAAATTCAAGTGGCCAGGTCATATATGAAATAATACCTTCCCAAATAATAAAAAGCAAGATATGAAGTAATAATAAGGTTCCAAAGGAGTCAACTAATAGATATGGCTCAGGAATTTTCAAAATTGGAAATACCCTTTGCTGTGTGTGGTTGTTCATGATGAGTCTGGGAGAGGGAAAGGGAAGGGAAGAGAGTTGGTAGTCTTCTAGGAAGAGCATTTGGCACTGTATGCATAAGATGAAAGCTAAAAATGTGAGGTGATCATTATTTGGATAGAAATTTATTTTAAGAAATGATTCAAAGTATTGTTTAAAGATTATATGCCACATGCACCCCAGTGCTTATAGCAGCAGTGTCCACAAGAGCCAAACTAAGGAAAGAGCTAGATGTTCATCAACAGATGAATGAATAAAGAAGTTTTATATATACACAATGGAATATTATGCAGCCATCAAAAACCCCATGAAATCTTGCCATTTGCAACGACGTGGATAGAACTAGAGGTACTAGAGTATTATGCTAAGCGAAATAAGTTAATCAAAGAAAGATAATTATCGTATGATCTCACTGATATGAGGAATTTGAGAAGCAAGACAGAGGATCATAGGGGAAGAGAGGGAAAAAATGAAACGAGAAGAAACCAGAGAGGGAGACAAACCATAAGAGACTCTTAATCTTAGGAAACAAACTGAGGGTTGCTGGAGGGGAGAGGTATGGGAGAAATAGGTTGGCTGGGTGATGAACGTGGGGGAGGGTATGTGCTATGGTGAGTGCTGTGAATTGTGTAACACTGATGAATCACATCACTGAAGCCCTGAAACAAATAATACATTGTATGTTAATAAAAAGAAATAAAGAGTATATGCCAGTATTATTTATGTAGGTTAAAAATTCTGGGAAAATACTCTTAATCAAGATAGAATACGTAGAGAAACTATGGCACAGCTATAGGATTTTATTACTCTTAATGAAATGTTTTTAAAAAATTTTATTTATTTATTTGACAGAGAGGGAGGGAGTGCACAAGCAGGGGGAATGGCAGGCAGAGGGAGAGAGAGAGAAGCAGGCTCCCACTGAGCAAGGACCCTGACTCGGGGCTTGATCCCAGGATCTTGGAGTCATGACCTGAGCTGAAGGCAGATGCAGCCACCCAGGCACCCCTCTTAAATAAAATGTTTATAGTTGAATTGGAAAAAATATGTCAATAATATAATGTAAGTGAAGCCAGAAATGAGTACTTTATACTTCTGGATTTTTTTTTTTTTAAAGATGTTATTTATTTATTTGACAGAGATCATAAGTAGGCAGAGAGGGAGGCAAGGCTCCCTGCCGAGCAGAGAGCCCGATGTGGGGCTCGATCCCAGGACTCTGAGATCATGACCCGAGCAGAAGGCAGAGGCTTAACCCCCTGAGCCACCCAGGCGCCCCTATACTTCTGGATTTTTATAAGTACCTCTTGATTTTGCTTTGGAATTATTATATATCCTTAGTATAATTAGCAAAATCAGGAAATTAACGTTAAAATTACCTGAGATAACTTATTTAAATTTCAACAGTTTTGACATTAATACCATTAATAAATACTCCTTTTTAGCAAAAACAAAAAACTTCCTTTTTTCAGTATTAATCCACAATCACTTGTTGCTCTTAGTTGTCATGCTTCTCTAATCTTAAATCTCTTATCGTTCCTTAGTCTTACATTAAACTGATATTTTTGAAGAGTATGAGTTATTTATTTTGTAGAATATCCTTCACTTTGAGTTTGTCAGATTTTTTTTAGGACTTGATTCAGACTATCCATTTTAACCAGAAATACTACAGAGGTGATGTTGCAACCCTTTTTGTTAGTTTCTCATATCTGGGTGCATAAGATACCTCTTTGCTCAATATTGATGATGTTAACTCTGATCACTTTATTAAGGTGGTACCTGTCAGATTTCTCTGCTGTAAAATTACCATTTTGTCTCATCTGTGCTATTAATAAATCTTACTTGAAATAGTTATTGATATGGTTATTGCCCAAATGGTAATTATGATAATTTTTCATTCTTTTTTCCACATTTATTAATTAGCATTTCTACTGTAAGAAAGACCTTTCCCTCCTCTTTGTTTATATCCTTATGGATTCTTGGATTCCTAATTCATTCTGTTAATATTTTTAACTTAAATTGTCCCATATTTGGCTGGTTGTAACTCTTTGAAGTAGATTTCCACATTATTTTGACATGTTCCTATCATTTTTTAAGTACCTTTTTGGATTCTTAGACTATAAGATGTTCCAGCATCACCTTGCCTAGTCCTGCAATCAGCGATGGATCCACGAAACCCTATTTTCTTTTCTATGTTATTTAAAAACCAAGATCTGGGTTTTAAGTGTGCTCATTGGTCCTCGAGTGTCCGTGCTTGTCGGCCTTCTCAGTGGACAGAGAGAGCTAGGAGACGTATGTATGTGTATATATAATAGATGTTATCTATACAGATATATATGCATTAATTACATATAATCACTTTCAGTGTTTGATTAATGAAAGGATTCACAGAAGTCAAATAGTTTATACTTCTGGAACAGTTTGATTAAAGGCAGTGGATACCAAGCAGGAACCAGGATACTCCTTGAAAGGGGTCTGGTGATTTCAGGTCCAAGCTTCTTTGTCCTTCTACACTGGGTCACATTGGAACATCTTTGTCTCCAGGTTTAGAGCTACTACTGGCTTGTATTTCAAGTACCTCAGTAATAAGAATCCAAAGTTGGCTTGTGGTTGGGATCTCTTAAATTAATCACACAAGCGGTACATTCTACTTACATGGCCAGCCTGTAGGACTTCACTGAAACCATGTACATATCATAAATTCATTTATTATCACTAAACAGACTAATCAGTTTTGCTCCAAAGCAACTCACTTTTGGTTATAGAATATAATTTATCTTTCTTTAGTGAATACATTCCATAATATAGGCAAGAGTCTAGAGATAACCATGTGGGCAATCCAGACTAGCTGAGATGCATCCATACTGGTCAGTATATAATACATAATATTTATACAATCATATATTTCATATATGTATAAAACATATACATATAAAAAAACTCTATATTTTGGTATCTCTCCTTTAATGGATGAATGGATAGAGAAGATGTGTGTGTGTGTATATATATATACACACACAGTGGTATATTATTCAGCTCCCCCCCAAAAAACCTAGCATTTACTACAACATGGATAGATTTAAAAGTTAAGTGAAATAAGTCAGACATTTGGTAAATGTGGCCATTTTTTATTTAGACGTAATCTAGATCAACACAAGTGATAAATATTTCCTTTTGATTTTTAGTCATATTTATATCCTACATCTAGACCTTATTCTGAATATGTTCATTCTGATGATTGGCCTTGTAGATTATCTATAACCAGTTCATATTCTCAAACATCTTCCCCTTTGCAATTAGTGTATTTGTGTTCATTTGTATTAATGTTATTTGTAAATTTAATAATTATTATGGCAATGAGCTAAGCAACGCATTTTTACGAAGAATTGTGAAACAACCTAATTTTGCATGGATAAGGTAGGAATTGCACTGAAAAAAAAAAAATTCAAGAAAAGCTAAGAGTAAATAGCAAAGTAATTGTGGGCGCCTGGGTGGCTCAGTTGGTTAAGCGACTGCCTTCAGCTCAGGTCATGATCCTGGAGTTCGGGGATTGAGTCCCACATTGGGCTCCCAGCTCCATGGGGAGGCAGCTGCTCCCTCTGACCTTTTCCCCTTTCATGCTCTCTCTCATTCTATCTCTCAAATAAATAAAGAAAATCTTAAAAAAAAAAAAAAGCACAATAACTGTGAAAAAAAAAAGTTGCTATAAAACCTGGAAGGCAACATTTTTTTTTGTTATTTATTTATTTATTTATTTATTTGACAGAGAGAAAGAGAGAGAGATCACAAGTAGGCAGAAAGGCAGGCAGATGGGGGGGGGGAAGCAGGCTCCCTGCTGAGATCATCCCAGGACCCTGAGATCATGACCTGAGCCGAAGGCAGAGGCTTTAACCCAGTGAGATACCCAGGTGCCCTGGCAACAGTGTTTTTAAATGCTTCTTTATTATATTCTTGATTTTTGTTTTTGTAATCATTCTCATGTTTCAGACTAAAATTTTTTCTGTGTTTCCATTGAGCAGATCACTTTTTTAAAAAAATCCATATTCTTGGGGATTCCTGGGTTGCTTAGTTTATTAAGCATCTCTTTGGGCTCAGGTCATGATCCTGGGGTCCTAGGATAGAGTCCCATATTGGGCTCCTTGCTTGGCAGGGAACCTGCTTCTTCCTCTGCCTGCTGCTCCCCCGGTTTGTGTGGCTGTCTCTCTCTCTCTGGCTGACAAAAATAAAATCTGAAAAAAAAAAAAATCCAGATTTTTTCCCCTCAGAATTTATAAAAATTATATTGGTACATAAAAAAATGAATGTATTTCACGAATATGTAAATAGAAGCACAATTACAATAAAAGAAAATCTATGAACTGAGCTCTTAATGTTAATTACTAGAACTGTTCAAATTACCCCTGTGCTTCCAACAAATTATGTCACCTTGCTTCATGTCCAGTACTAATTACTTTTTCTGACATTTCTGTTTTTCAGTATGTTGATTTCTTAAAATAGATTTACTGTACATATGTGTATCCTTATATTATTTAGTTTGGCTGTATGTAGACTTTGTAAAAATGATTAAATATGTAGTTTTTTGAGATCTGTTTTTTCAAAGATTAGTTCCTGATGTCTAGGGATATAGTTGCTTCATCTTCCATTTTGTTAATGTACCACAATTTATCAGTTGTCCAGCCTGTGTGCATTTGATGCTTTTGTAGAGTTTTTGTTTTTGCTGTCAAGGGCATCTTCTTTTTTTTAAAAGATTTTATTTATTTATTTGCAGAGAGAGATCACAAGTAGATGGAGAGGCAGGCAGAGAGAGAGAGGGAAGCAGGCTCCCTGCTGAGCAGAGAGCCCGATGCAGGACTCGATCCCAGGACCCTGAGATCATGACCTGAGCCGAAGGCAGCGGCTTAACCCACTGAGCCACCCAGGCGCCCCATCAAGGGCATCTTTGTTCATATCTCCTGATGTACTGGTACAAGAATTTCCCTAGATTTTGTACCTAGAAAAGGAAGTGAGGGTGACAGGGTAGACACATCAGTAGTTTTTATATTTTGCGATAATATCAAATTGTTTTCAGAGTCTTTTTATTAATATAAAGCTCCTACCACAGAAGTATAGGAGTTCGTTTCTCCACATCCTTGTCAGTAATTAGTACTATTGAACCTGTAAATGGTTGCCACTTTTGTGGATAAGAAAAGAAATTAGTTGTTGGTTTTAATTCTTATTTTTCTGACACTCTAAAGTCAACATGTTATATTTACTGGTCTTTATTTTTTGTGAAACAGCATTTCATATCTTTTTCCATTTTTTAAATATTGGATTTACTTATAAAAGCTTTAATATATGTTCAAGGTAGTAATAACTTGTTTCTTAGGTGTTGTGCATATGGTGAATATCTTCTTGGGAGTTTGTATCTTCTTGTCTCTAATGATAGATTTTGATGAACAGAAGTTCTAAATTTGAGTTACTGAATTTGTAACTTTTATAATTAGTGCCCTTTGGGTTTCATTTAAGAAATTCTGCCCTTTTGAGATTATAAACATATTCAGTGATATAACACATGGCCAATTTTGGAAATGTTCTATGTATGCTTAGGAGGAATATATGTTTCTAATTGGATACAGTGTTTTGTATGTATTCATTAAATTAAGCTTTTAAATTAGGTCATATCATTTTCTTAGTTGAGTTGATGAGGTTAATCTGCTATGTTGTTGGGTTGGTCAATTTCTTTAGGAATTTTTACTTTATATATATATATATTTTTTTAATTTTAAAGATTTTATTTATTTATTTGACAGACAGTAGTAGGCAAGTAGGCAGAGAGGCAGGCAGAGAGAGAGAGGAGGAAGCAGGCTCCCTGCTGAGCAAAGAGCCCGATGGTGGGGCTCCATCCCAGGACCCTGGGATCATTACCTGAGCTGAAGGCAGAGGCTTTAACCCACCGAGCCACCCAGGCGCCCACTTTATATATTTTTGATGCTGTGCTGTTATGTGTGTACTGGGTATATAATTATTAAGTTGAAAGTTTTGCATTTCCAGGGGCTATTTCCATTTCCATTAATCTTTTCTTCTTTTTTTTTTTTCTCCTTTGATTAAATTTGCCTAGTATATTATTTTTCATGTTATTACTTCCAGATTTTTAGTGTCTTTCTATTTTCAGTGTTGGCAGATAGCATACAGTTGTGTTTTAAAATTCCCATCACTAATTTAATTAGTATTTATATTTATTACTCTTTAATGCTTGCTCTTTCTCACTTTTTGTGTTTTTCTCTTAAATTTTTACCCCCTTCTCCCACCATTTTACTGTTTTAAATGTTACCTATTCTGTTACTATGCTTTCAGTAGTTATCTTTGAAATTGATCCAGACTTAACACCTAAACAGAATCTAAACTTATTATCTTTTTAATAAATTTAATTTTTTAGTTGATATACAATGCTGTATTAGTTTTAGATATACAATATAATGATACAACAGTTTTATATATTACTCAGTGCTCATTGTGATAAGTATAATCTTAATCCCCTTCACCTATTTCACACATCTCCCCGCCTACCTCCTCTCTAGTAGTCATCAGTTTGTTCTCTGTGAAGAGTCTGTTTTTTGATTTGTCTTTTTTCTTTGTTCATTTGTTTTGTTCTATTAAATTCCACATGTGAGTGAAATGATATGATACTTGTCTATTTCTGACTTAGTTTACTAAGTATAAACCTGTTATACCCTCCAGATCCATCCATGTTTGTTGCAAATAGCAAATTTCGTTCTTTTTCGTGGCTGAGTAATATCCCCCCGCCCACCCATACACCACATCTTCTTTATCTGTTCATCTATCAGTGGACACTTGGGCTGCTTCCATAGTTTAGCTATTGTAAATAATGCTGCAGTAAACATAGAGTGCTTGCATCTTTTTGAATTAGTATTTTCACATTGTTTGGGTAAATACCCAGGAGTGGAATTACTGGATCATATGGTAGTTCTGCTTTTAATTTTCTGAGGGATCTCCATTCTCTTTTCCACAATGGCTTAACCAGTTTTCATTCCCATCAACAGTGTACATACAAGGGCTCCTTTTTCTCCATATCCTTGTCAACACTTGTTTGTTTGTTTGTTTGTTTGTTTGTTTTGACTTTAGCCATTTTGACAGGTATGAGGTGATATCTCCATTGTGGTTTTGATTAGCATTTCCCTGATCAGTGATATTGAGCAATTTTTCATTAAATTTAATATCTTAATTACTCTCCTGAACAACATTAAGTGCTCCAGAATTGAAACTTTCTTCACTCTTCTGATTTATATGCCGTTTTTTGGTGTATTTATTCTGACTTGTTCTTAAGCACCGTAATTTAGATATTATAATTAATGTTACAAACGGTATTTAAAATTGCTTAATGGTTATAGGTTTTCTTCTTTTCATTTTATGTTCAGGCCTTCTGGTTTGTTTACTGAATTTTTCAAGCATACAGTTTCACACATTTCTTTAGAAATGGCTTTAGGCAATAGTCTTTGTTTTCATTCACATGAAAAAATACTTAGCTCACTTTGTTGCAAGATAGTTTTGTTAGGATCTGAATTTTATCTTATTTATTTATTTATCTATCTATTTTTTAAAAGATTTTATTTATTTATTTGACAGAGAGAGAGAGATCACAAGTAGGCAGAGCAGCAGGCAGAGAGAGAGAGGGGGAAAGCAGGCTCCCTGCTGAGCAGAGAGCCCATCCCAGGACCCTGAGATCATGACCTGAGCTGAAGGCAGAGGCTTAACCCACTGAGCTACCCAGGTGTCCCAGGATCTGAATTTTAGATTTTAGATTGGAATTGTTTTCTTTCGACTTTTTGAGGGTAACCAAGGTTCGCTCCCTTAGCTTCTTTTATTGCTCTTCAGTATTTTCTTTGTTAATTGTTGGTCCTGTCAGATGAGTTATCTTTTCTTGTTTGTTTGATTTTTTTTTTTCAAGATTTATTTATTTAGGGGTGCCTGGGTAGCTCAGTTGGTTAGGCATCTGCCTCCAGCTCGGGTCATGATACCAGGGGCCTGGAATTGAGTTCCACGTTGGGTTCCCTGCTATGCAGAGAGTCTCCTTCTCCTTTTCTCTCTCCCTCTGGATCTCCCCCTGCTTGTGCTTGAGTGTGCTCTTGCTCTTTCTCTCTTTCTCTTATATAAATAGATGGGGTCTTTGGGAAAAAAAAATTATATACTTATGAGAGAGATAGAGACAGAGGGAGAAAGGAAGATTGTCGATGAATTGGGGGAGGGGCAGAAGGAGGAGAACGAGCATCTCAGGCTGACCTCCCATTGAGTGGGGAGCCTGACTGGGGGCTCCATCTCATGACCCCAAGGTCATGACCTCAGCCAAAACAAAATCAAGAGTCAGGGGCTTGCTTAACTGAATGAGCCACCCAGGTGCCCTAATTTGTCTGATTTTGAAATCATTTTGTTTTTGGATAGAAACACAGTTTGCTTCGTTGTGTCTAATTATTGATTTCTCTTATAATATCCTACTTGATAAGAATAATTTCTTTGAATTTTGTCTGTTTTCAGTTCTGAAAAATTGTCAACATGAATTCTTCAGTATTTCTTCTTCGGTCTGTTAAAATTTTCCAGGTCTCTAAGTGCCCGTATTTTCAACCTTATACTTTTATCTTTCTTAACTTCTGTTTCAAATTTTCTCTTTTAATCTTTTATCCTAATAGTTCTGGTTAACTCCTTTAGATTTATCTTTCAGTTCACAAATTCTCTTTTCAGTCTCTCTCAGTTTTAGTTTTTTTATTTGTTATTTGTCTCTAAGTATTGCCCTCTTTGTCTTTCCCCTCCTCTGCACCATTATATTTTCTTTGATACCACTTCTCTGAGTTCAGCTTCTTGTTTGGTTGTGTATCTGTTACATCTTTGGAAGTTGTCTTACTTAATTTCTTGTGATCCAAGCACTGCTTTAAAATAAGATTTTTACCTACCATCCAGTTTCAGCAGGGGTTCACTTTAGAGTGTTTTGTTCAAGGTAGTGCCTTAATATTTCTTACTTAGATACATTTGCAGTTGTTGTATAGTTATGGTGAACTTGTGTCTCTCAAGCTCTCATCATGTGTCTCCTCTGTGTCTGTTTGTGGGCCTCAAGCATCATAGACAATAGCCATTTGTGGAAAGAATTGTCTTATCCTTTCATTTAACATGGTGTAGGCAATATTGAGGATCATAGATTCTTTTTTTATAGATTTCTATGCCAGTATTTTTCAGGTTTGCTGGCTTTATATATATCAGATTTAGTTATTCTGATTTTCTAATGTATATTTTAGATCAGTACATGTGTATTACATATTATTGCCCCTTAATTTAATAATCAGTATTAACTTATATATTCTGACAATCAAGAACTATTTCTGTTATTCAGAGTACAGGGCTGCAATATAAGGATGATGTCAAAGTTTTCTTGTGAACATCATTAAAATTCTCAAAATTCTAAAATTTAGCATGGTAGTTATAACATTCTATCTGAATTTAATTTAGAGAATTGAAAGAAGCTTCTTATTTCATTCTTATAAAATTGGCCTTCAGAACCTATTTGCATATTTTATTTATTTATTTATTTATTTATGCTGGAAGATTAGCGTTTTAGAGCAAACTATATTGTATCAACCAGGGGCATAGCCCAGCTAGGACTCAGCACTTGCCCCCACTGGGCTGCTTCTTCCTTCTCCCTGATGGGGCCCCATTCTCAGGCATTTCACTATCCCCAGAAACCTCTCCCCTCTGGCCTTTGGTCCATCTCATCCTCCCCTACCTGTGCACCTCCATATAACCTGATGTATGTTGATAGATTTCCGCCTTCCCTTACATTACAACCAGGCTTCCCCAGGAGCCTTGGGCTCAGGGACTAGAGCTGGCCCCCAGCTCCTTCAAACCCGTAGCCTATTTGCATTTTAAAATAAAAATGGAAAAATATGGTAAGAACTATGAATATTTACCATTTGTAGTTATTTTAATATGTTGATATTTTGAATATGCAATCATTTAGATATTCTGTGCAGAAAAAGACTATCATTTGTCCTAAGTTACAAGTATCTTTTCTTGTTACTACTTTAGACAAAGAAACAGCCTTGGTATAACAGCACATTAGCATCAAGAAGAAAACGACTCACTGCTCATTTTGAAGACTTAGAGCAATGTTACTTTTCTACAAGGATGTCTCGTATTTCAGGTACATATTCCAGACTTCTAAAAATACATCAGCTTCTTATGTCAGATCCATTTCTAGCTTCTTATGCTGAATTTATATAACGTTCTATTTATAGAGCAAAAGTGTGTGTTTTTGACATATTCTACCAGAATGTTGTGGAGGTTCTTGGCGATCTTGAAGAACATTGCTTTCCCATAGCTATTTTTGTTTTTTCCCTCTATTTGAGGATTTTTAATCTTTGTGAAGTGAGCTATATAAAGTTAAGAAAAAAAATCAACCATGAATATGTTGCTAGGAAAAGTAAGTTCCATTCAATTGCCTCTTATTATTAAATATTAAACATTTATTAAGTTCTAAGCACTGTCCTTTCTGCTAAGAATAAAAAGGTGAAAGAACCGATTTCTCTTATTAGGGAGTATTATAAATTCAGTGGCGGAAAGCAACAGGTGTGTGATATTATATGTTGTATAAGTGTATTAGGGGAATAGAGAAGAATATCCACTAATACAGCTAGGAATGAGAGATCCTCACCAAGTTGAAAATGGGGAAATGGAAGGGAATGATCACTGTAGGCATTTCAGAGGATTATATTTCATCAAGGCAAGAATTCGTTAACTAAGTTAATTAGAAACATCTTCAAATAGAGGAAATAACTTATGCAATGTCATGGACATGATAACATTGGATATTTTCATTGCATTACTATAGTTCTGCCCGTTGAGCTGTAACTTTCTCAGTGTCTTTGGAGCTGTAACTTTCTCAGTGTCTTTGCTCACCAATGAAGTAGGGACATTAATACCAACCCCATGTTCTGTTTTGTTTTTTAGGATTTATAGGTGATATAAATATATCTATAAAATATAAAATATTGTTTGCTTCGGCAGCACATATACTATAAAATATAATGCTTGGTATAAGTTAGGTGCTCATTTAACTCATGTCATTAATAATACACCTGCTCAAAATGAAGACCACCAAGAAAAAAGAAGAGTGATATTTTATTAGATGTTAAAATTTGTCCTTAGTGGGCGCCTGGGTGGCTCAGTGGGTTAAGCCGCTGCCTTCGGCTCAGGTCATGATCCCAGGGTCCTGGGATCGAGTCCCGCATCGGGCTCGCTGCTCAGCAGGAAGCCTGCTTCCCTTCCTCTCTCTCTGCCTGCCTCTCTGCCTACTTGTGATCTCTCTCTGTCGAATAAATAAATAAAATCTTTAAAAAAAAAAAAAAAAATTTGTCCTTAGTTTTTTCTTGAATAGGCATGTTTATATTAATAGTTTTTTTTTTTTTTAAAGATTTTATTTATTTATTTGACAGAGAGATCACAAGCAGGCAGAGAGGCAGGTAGAGAGAGAGGAGGAAGCAGGCTCCCTGCTGAGCAGAGAGCCTGATGCGGGGCTCGATCCCAGGACCCCGAGATCATAACCTGAGCCGAAGGCAGCGGCTTAACCCACTGAGCCACCCAGGCGCCCCGGCATGTTTATATTAAAATGTACACATTGTTAAAATTAAGAACGTAAGAAACAATGGTTATTGGCAAGGATGTGGAGAAAGGGGAACCCTCTTGCACATTGGCGGGAATGCAAACTGTTGTAGCCACTCTGGAAAACAGTATGGAGGTTTCTCAAAATGTCAACAATAGAACTACCCTATGTTCTAGCAATTGCAGTATTAGGTATTTACTCAAAGGATAACAAAAATACAGATTCAAAGGGGCCTACGTGCATCCTGATGTTTATAGCAGTATTACTAACAATAGCCAAACTATGGAAAGAGCCCAGATGTCCATTGAGTTATGAATGGATAAAGAAGATGTGGTATATATTCACTATAAAATATTAGCCATCAAAAAGAATGAAATCTTGGCAATTCACAGTGATGTGGACAGAGCTAGTATGTATTATGCTAAGTGAAATAAGTCAGAGGAAGGCAAATACCATATGATTTCACTCATGTGGAATTGAAGAAACAAAACAGAAGAACATATGGGAATGGGGGTAAAAGGAGAGAAAACAAACCATAAGAGATAGAGAATAAACTGAGGGGTGATGGAGGGAGATGAGTGGGGGATGGGCTAGATGGGTGCTGGGTATTAAGGAGCACAATTCTTTCTTTCTTTCTTTTTTTTTTTTTTTAAAGATTTTATTTATTTATTTGACAGAGATCACAAGTAGGCAGAGAGGCAGGCAGAGAGAGAGGAGGAAGCAGGCTCCCCGCTGAGCAGAGAGCCTGATGAAGGAGCACAATTCTTATGATGAGCACTAGGTGTCATATGTAAGTTACTATTCAGTAAGAATCACTGAATACTCCTGAAACTAATATTGCACTGTGTGCTGAGTGACTAGAGTTTAAATAAAAATTAGAAGGAAAAAAATATAAAATCTATACATTGCTTAGGACCTTTGGAAAAATTTGCATCAGGATTGGTGGTGGAGGAAAAAGGAGGTTAACGTACCATTTTTCCTGTGAGGGAGCCAAGCTTTGTTTATAAATGTGTATGAAATTAATGATTAACAGTTTTTATAAGATGGAAAACTTTCATTGTGTTGCCTGGGAATTGAGCCCCTTACTGAGCCTTTAATAGTCTGCAAAGTGGAGTAGAAAGCTGTGAAATTGAAAATGGTTTGAGACTTAGAATCTGATTGGCAGAAGGTTCACGTTAACCCTGTTAGATGTTATTTGTTGGTACGATTTTGAAATACATCCATAGGCAAACGGCAGACATTTAAAAAAAGCATGGTAGGAAAGAGAGATTGGGGAATAATTTTTAAGTAACTAGCAGCATAGGCATGCTGTGGCAGAGTAAAGCTGTAGTCACAGACCAATTTATTTTGGGGATGTAAGATTACTGGAAGGTGGGATAAATTAAAATCAGGAGGAAGATTAAGTTTCATTTTTGTGGGCAGGGCTATATTGTACTTAAAACATTTGTCCTTAGTTTTTAGGAGTCTCAAGTTTGTCTTACTGAACTTTCACATTGACTACACTTACCGTATTGCTGGATATGAAGGTCCTCCTATTGTCCTTAACTGTGAAGAGGAAATTTTAACTTCTACCTAATGGAGTACATAGTGTTTTTCCTTCTGTATATTTTTAAATGAGAATTCATCCCCTCTTTCTGACTTTCAGTTTTCAACTCTGAAAATGATAGGTGAAGCTTAAGAGATTAATGCTCTGAACTCTTAGTTGTGATTGGAAGAGAAGGTAAATTATAAAGCATTAGAAGAGAGAAAAATGCCAAACACACTTTGACAAACTAATCCGTCATTGGAATAGGAAAAATAATATGCTTGCAGATATGTGTGATTATTAACCATAAATCTACCAACCAAACAAAATCCTACATTTTCATAACCATGAAAATTGAATCCTTCTACTTTCAGATACTAAAATAACCATTTTTAGTGTTTTCTTTATAACTTCTGTTGGAAGTAGGTGTTAATGAATAGGTAGATGACCAGGAAAGTTTAGCTACCCAGACAAAGATTATGGTCTTCAACAGAATATACATTCTTTTGAATGCTTGTGAATTTTTTGTCCTTAGGGATTGGTGTCAAAATATGAAAGAATAGATTTACATTAAATTAATACATAAATATCTAAGGTGTCTTTGAAGTCACTATTTATTACATGAAGTACTCAGTTAACAGGATTATGTGTAAAAAGATTCAATTAGTTGTTACATTCAAACCACTTTGTAGTAAAGTTGATTTGTTTTACTGCAGTAACCCATGATGTATTTCCAGTTTGTTGAATTTACTGAGAATAATTTTTATGGAGGAGGAGCATTATTTAAGTAACATTATGACAGTGCATGCTAATTAGGTTTGTTTTTTGTTGTGTTTAGAATGGAAACACTATAAAATTGGAACCTTTGATATAGGTTATTAGATGAATTTGCTGTTAGTGTTTAAACCTTTAAAATGTAAAATATTGAAGACAGAAGCTTAGTATCAGAGACTAGCTATTGTTTTTCATTGTAATAAGTGTTAGATAAGTTTATGTCAGTAGTTATCTTCAAGATAACCTAATATCTCCAGATGAACTAAATAAATTCTTTACTCTCTATTCTTTGTACCTTAACTCTGTAAATGTAATGACTTATTTTTTTAAGATTTTATTTATTATTTATTTGAGAGAGAGAGAGCACGAGCCAAGCTGGGTAGGGAGCAGAGGGAGAAGCAGACTTCCCAAAGAGTCTGACATGGGGAGCCTTACACGGGGCTTGATCCTGGGATTCCCGGATCGTGACCTGAGCCGAGGGCAGATGCTTAGCCAATTGAGCCATCAGGTACCCCAGACATAATGATCCTTATATCTAAATTTCATTATGCCTACTTATTTTAGAGGACATTTAAGAACGGGAAATTATGGGGCACCTGGGTGGCTCATTTGGTTATGTGTCCAACTCTTGGGTTTTGGCTCAGGTTATCTCAGGGTTGTGAGACGGAGCACCACATTAGACTTCCTGCTCATCAGGGAGTCTGCTTCCTCTCTCTCTCTCTTCCTTCCTCTTCTCATGGGCCAATGCACACGCGTTCTCTTTCTCTCTCTCTCAAATAAATAAATCTTTAAAAAGTAGGGGAATCACAAAAAAGTTTACCTTGAAAAAATTGTATGTGTCTGTATGTGTATGAGCTAAAACTAAGAAGAAAGGTATAAAAACAGTGTTGTAACAATCTTACTTCAAATTTTAGTTAGGAAGCTAACTAAATTGGGTGTTTTACTTTTCTTTCTTTGGAAAGGAAAATACAAGTCCAAATGTAAAGCAGTTTTGAAAAGCAATGATTTCTTATTCATGTTTTCTCTGTAGTCTTGTTTCTAGATTAGAGAATGGATAGCTGTATTTAATCCCAGTCTTATATGAGATGATTTTATGATTTAAATTCCACAAAACTTCATTATGAATAGTTTACTGAAATGGACTTTACTCAGTATTTATACAGTGTTCTAGTGGATGGAATTTTCCATATTCTACCAAGACATTTGAGTAGAAGCATTTTGTTTATTTTTGAGAATAATTGATATATTGCAGTTTTCCACTCCCTTTTCAGAATTGGATTTGAGAAATATTAAAGTATAATGTGAACAAGTATTTCACTTTATTTTTACTTAAAAAGCAGTTGCTTTCTTAATCTAAATTATGTTACAAATTGTGTTTTGATAGTAAATAAATGTGGGCATGCAGAAGTATCTCTGTAAATGTGTTCCTTCAAAATAACAAATGTGCTTAGTGTATGTACTCCTGTCCATCTTCACTTTCTCCATTTTAAAGAATTTTTATTTTAATAAAAGATTAAATTTCTCTTGATCAGAGGTACTTTTTTATTTTTCTAAGAAATTATTGCTTAAAACATAAACTATAGTATGTTTTTATCGGTGTTGAAAGAGACAGTGTCTTTCAATGAACAACTAAAAAATTATTAAAGCTGAAAGATCACCTGAATAATAAGTGCATACTAGTGTTTTCTAAATACTTAAGAAATGGGATGCCTGGAGTGGCTCAGTGGGTTAAGCCTCAGCAGGGGGCCTGCTTCCCTCCCCCACACCCCGCCCCACCTGCTTCTCTGCTGACTTGTGATCTCTCTCTCTCTGTCAAATAAATAAATAAAATCTTAAAAAATACTTAAGAATTGTTTGTATTTAGAATATAATTTTTAATCTGTGTATACTGCTTTTTAACTTACATCGCAATTCCATTTATTTTGTTTTGTTTTCTTTGTGTAGATGATAGTAGAACTGCAAGCCAGTTGGATGAATTTCAGGAATGCTTGTCTAAGTTTACTCGATACAATTCAGTACGACCTTTGGCTACATTGTCATATGCTAGTGATCTGTATAATGGTTCCAGCATAGTCTCTAGGTAAGTATTGGGCAGCACCCTTTACTATTTACTTTTGCAAGAGTATCTAAAATTTAATTTGACAGTTTCATTGTTCTAGTTAAGAGTCTGTGTTCTGAAGTCAGGTTGCCTGTCAGTTTTAGTTCTGTGGTCCTGGGCAAGTTCCTGAATCTCTTTAGTCCTCAATGTCTTCATCTTTAAAATGGAATGGTTAATAGTATTCACCTCATTGGGTTTCAGTTTGTGTTTTTATAATGGTTTTGTCTGGTTTTGGTGACAGGGTATGTATGCTCTTCTCATAAGGGCTCCCTCATCTTCAGTTTTCTACAACAGTTTGTGAAGAATTGGTATTATTACTTCTTTATATATTTTGTAGAATTCTCCATTGAAACTATCTTGGCCTTGAGTTTTCTTTGAGGGAAGAGTTTTGAGTACAAATTAAGTTTTTAAAAGAAGTATAAGACTAATCAGGTTATTGATTTTTTCTTGATTGAACATTGTTTTTAATTTGTGTCTTTAAAAGAATTTGTCCATTTCACCCTTAACCCACTGAGCCACCGAGGCACCCCTCACATTCATTTTTTTTTTTTCTATGTGTTGGTAATATGTGCTTTCTTTATCAAGCACTGGAATGATTAAAACTTGAAAATGCAGTAGATTGTGGGGCTTATTTAACTAATTAATTAAATGAGTAATTAAATTTATATAGCAAAAATTAATCGACCCCTTAATGTGGGCTAGGCTAAGAGTACAATCGTGAATTGGCCAGATTTGATGCTTGGTTTAGGAAAGCTCTTAGTATTATTTCAGTGTTTTTGTAGAAAAAATGTAAGAAAGTTTTTGAAACGCTTTAGCTTGGAGTGACAGTGTAATATTATTACTTAATTTTTTTTTTTTTTTTTTTTTTTTGAGAATGCACTGGTGTGCTTATGCACAAGTGGGAGCTGGTAAGGGGGGGAGAGGGGAGAGAGAATCCCAAGCAGTCTCCACACCCAGGGAGGAGCCTGACACGAGGCTCAATCCCACAACCCTTAGATCGTGACCTGAACTGAAACCAAAAGCTGGTTGCTTAACTGAGCCACCCAGGTGCCCCTTAAGTTCTTAATTAGTGTAAGAATGTATAATATATATTTTTAAGAGATTCAGAGATGTAGCTTGAATATGAAATGGCAAAAACGATGGAAGTTTATAATAATGACCTGATAAATACATTTACTTGTAATTATGTGGCTCTACTCAACTAAAATATAATGCAGATTATAGCTCTATTTTAATATAGATTAATGTCCCTTAGCACTGTAAATTCATCCTGCATTGTATTTTCTTTTCCATTAAGGAAGGAACAAAAATCCAAAAAATAGTAAAAATTTCCATCTTAACTTTATATTACAAAAGCATCATTTCTAGTTAGAAATCTAGAATTGGTTATACACCTCTAGGATTTAAAAAAGAATAAGAGCCATTTTATTTCATCATTTTTAAAAAAAGATTTATTTTTTTGACAGAGAGAGAGAGAGAGAGAGAGAAGGAACACAAGCAGGGGAAATAGGAGAGGGAGGAGCAGGGAGCTTGACGAGGGGCTTGATCCCAGGTCCCTGGGATCATGACCTGAGCTGAAGGTAGGTGCTGGAGAACTGAGCCACCCAGGCACCCCTGTTTTCATCATTTTTGAAAACTGATTTTAATATAATTAAAATAGCTTGATTTTAATGTAATTCTGGGCTTTTTTTTTTTAAGCTTGATTTTAATATGATTCTGGGCTTTTTTTTTTTTTTTTTTTTTTAATGCTATTAAGTCCTCCCTCCCTCCTCCAAAGTTTTGTTTAAATTCTAGTTAGTTAACACATAGTGTAATATTGGTTTCAGGAATATTAACTCTTGATCATACAGAGACATTTATGTCAGAACACTGTGTATTCTGAGGCACAAGTTTACTGAATACTTAAATGAGATTTCAATTTGGAAATACCACTTAATGAAAGTGAGATTAGGGGTGCCCGGTTGATGCAGTTCGCTGGATGTCCGACTCCCGCAGTCCCTTGGAGTCTGCTTGACGCTCTCTTCCCCCACCTGCCCATGCTTACTTGCTCTTTCTCTGGAATAAATAAATTTTTTTTTAAAAGTGAGATTTGGGGACGCCTGGGTGGCTCAGCTGGTTGGGCAGCTGCCTTCGGCTCAGGTCATGATCCCAGCGTCCTGGGATCGAGTCCCACATCGGGCTCCTTGCTCATCTGGGAGCCTGCTTCTCCCTCTGCCTCTGCCTGCCATTCTGTCTGCCTGTGCTCGCTCTCTCTCCCTCTCTCTCTCTCTGACAAATAAATAAATTAAAAAAAAATCTTTAAAAAAAAAAAAAGAATAGTATATGCTTAAAAAAAATAAAAGTGAGATTTGTTTTATTAAAATATTTCAATTAAAAATTTAAAAGGTACCTTCAGTTATTTCATCTTGCATGCTAACATCTTTTCTTTCATTGACATTGAATTGACATTTCAGAAAACATTTCAGTTTTGAAGGTTTATAATATAAGAGAGGAGAGATGAAGACTAGTAGGTAGCAACAAGAAAAATAGTATTCAGGGAGACTTTGCCAGTTTCACAGCCCTGGAAATTTTTTTGCTTTTCCTACTTCCTCATATTGACACACGTCATTGATAATAAATTTACTTTAAAGGCTTTTAATTCCTCTCAAAATAGGAAATTTTGATGAAGAATTTCTTTTGGGAAAAGAGATAAAGACATATTAGAAATGACAAATAATGTTGAACTTACATTATTTAATAATGTTGCATTATTTCATTACATTGTGGAAGAAATTATTCTAACTGTAAAATTGCATGAAATATATCTAGTGTTGGTCATTCACTGCATTGAGAATCTGACTGAGAGAAAAACTTGGTTTTAAAGTTTTCCTTTTGCTTTATGGATCATGTTGGGTTATTTAATACCATACTTCTAATTCCACAAGGTGGCAGCATTTGTTTACTTTAACAGTTTCTCAATTATTAGTAGACTAGGTATGGAAATAAATGGCTTATGGAAATTAATAGCTAATAGGGATGTTCATGTTCATGAATACTAAGTGGTCCTAGATTAATAAAAGCAAGCTATGGAAAGGACAGAAACTCATCTTACAATGATGTCACATTTTGCTTATTTTCTTAAATATCTAGTGGCCACCAGAGAGGAATTTTTTTAAACTGCATTGCTTGAATTTACGAATACTTAGCAGTTGGCTGTTTCTTGAATTTTTGGTTTGAATTTTACATACCTAGATTATTATGGTTAAAATTGTTCTACATTCCATATGTAGTTTAGAGGTTATATAACATTTTTGCTTATGGTTTCTTGAATTTTTAAATAGAATTGCAGCAGGCATTAGTAAATTTATAAGAAAGTCGTTATGTATTGTGGCATTCATTGTTGCTGCTAGATGAGTTGCTATACTGGCAATGTAGTGTTTGATTATTTGATTGGTTTTTTAAAGATACCTTTTTGAGTACCTTACATGGTATTTTAAGTATTTCACTAACTCATTTAATCTTTATATCAAACTTATGGAATAAGGCATTGTGATTGATCCTATTATACAGATGAGGAATTGTGGTAGAGATAAATTTATCTAAATTGTCCAAGTTCAACACAATGCTAGTGAATGATAGAATTAAGATTTGAACTGAGACATTGTGGCTTCTGAGTTTATTCTTCCATTATTCCCTTCAGTACCTGTTAAAACACTGTACTTTTGAGACACCCAAAAGAGTAAAATGAACGAATTCTTTTGAGTTTCTTTTTTTTTTTCTAAGATTTATTTTTTATTTTAGAGGTAGGGGAGGAGCAGAGGGAGAGGCAGAGAATCTCCAGCAGACTTTCTCACTGAGTGCAGAGCCTGCCATGAGGCTTGAACCCACAGCCCTGGGAGCATGATCTGAGCCGAAATCAAGAGTCACTCACTCACCCAACTGAGCCACCCAGGCTCCCCTCTTTTGAGTTTATGATAATTGGTATTCCTGTGACTGTCTTGTCTGATTTGCTCTAAATAATGAGCATGTTTTAAAATTTTAATTTGATGTAGATATTCTGTTGAAAAGCCACTCTTGCCTTAGCTTGAGAGTATTCATGTTCAACATTTATTGTTTTTTTTTGTAGTAGCCAGTTATGAGGATTATTTTTCCTGAATTTCAGTTTTTAATGATAGCCAGCACTGATTCTGTATTGTAGAATGCTTTGACTTTTTTTTTTTTAAATATTTTATTTCTTTATTTGACAGAGATCACAAGTAGGTAAGAGGTAGGCAGAGAGAGAGGAAGGGAAGCAGGCTCCCTGCTGAGCAGAGAGCCCCATGTGGGGCTCGATTTTAGGACTCTGAGATCATGACCTGAGCCGAAGGCAGAGGCTTAACCCACTGAGCTACCCAGGCACCCCAGAATGCTTTTACTTCTTAATTTGTATTTAAAAACATCTCCAGGTAATTAAGTGACTTGTTTTCAAAGGAAAAATTATGACATTTTATTTTATTTGTTTTTTAAACAGGTTGTTTTATTTGTTGTTTTTTTTTTTTTAAAGATTTTATTTATTTATTTGACAGAGATCACAATAGACGGAGAGGCAGGCAGAGAGAGAGAGAGAGAGAGGAAAGCAGGCACCCTGCTGAGCAGAGAGCCCGATGCGGGACTCGATCCCAGGACCCTGAGATCATGACCTGAGCCAAAGGCAGCGGCTTAATCCACTGAGCCACCCAGGCGCCCTGTTTTGTTTTGTTTTAAGTAGGCTCCGTGCTGGGCCACAGCATGGAGCCCATCATAGGGCTTAAACTCAGCGATCCTATGATCAAGACCTGAGCTGAAATTGAGATAGACGCTGAGCCACAGACATAGACCCAGGCTTCCCTTTGACTCTTTAGGACTGCTAATGAACTTTCTCTTTTTATAAATAAGATATTTTTGTTATCATCCGACACGTTATTGGGCTATCTGGGGTCAAAGAGAAATGTGAGGATTTGGGAGGATAGAGAAAAGGATTTCCTTCCAGAATTTTGCTCAGGCCTAATCTTTTAAAACAGTAATTTTAAAAACTGTGTTCTAAACTTGAAGTTTCCTCAGGAAAGTGTCTTATGTATCTTACTTCCTGCTGACTCCCTATTTCTGGCAGATGATAGGTGCTTAATAGTAAATATTTATTGAATGAATGGAAACTCTCTTGCCTGCTCTGGTAGGATCTGGAGGGCTATAATAGTTGTCCAACTCAACCTGTTTTTATATATTTGCTTGCTGATAGGAATTCCTTTGAAGAAAGTATCCCTAGGCTATAAAAGAAGTTTGTAAATCACAAATGACATATGACAGAAAAATAAAGTAGTGTTAACAACTTAAAATAGAGACATCTAGGATTCTCAGCAAGCTTTGATGAGTTTCCTCCTTTTATAACAATTCAAGATACAGGTTAAAAGTGAGATGCAGATAGTGCAAGCTTACATATTAGAAGCTGTTGTGTCCTTTCCTTCTGTCATAACCTCTACCCTGAAATTTTGCTATTGTCATTTTCTCATTTTTGTGTTTCCTTTTGCCTTTGCTTAGGCTGAGGCTTGTCAGTAGTACAGAGTGAAACCATAAACTCAAATAATTTTACACTTCCTTCTTCAAAGTGTTCATTGGGTTAGCATTTGAGATTTCAGTAGACTAGTAAAAGTTTGTCACTAATCAGAACATAAAATATATGCCTACAATGAAAGTTTAGAATTAAAATATTGCCTTTTATGATAAAACTCTTTTGTTGATCTAATGACTCTCTTCAAATAATCCAAGTGGGAAAAGAATTAGAATGATTCTGTTTGGTATCCAAGAAACCTACTATCCAAAGTAGGACTAATGGCTGGAAGTTACATTTTAAGGCTAAAACAAGGAAGCTCTTTTTAGTCAGCAATGTGTGGAAGTAGAATAGGCTTCATTAGGAGGCAGTTGCCATATGCCCTTAGGACTTTAAACACTTTTTTTTTTTTTTTTTTTTTTAAGATTTTATTTATTTATTTGACAGAGAGAAATCACAAGTAGGCAGAGAGGCAGGCAGAGAGAGAGGAGGAAGCAGGCTCCCTGCTGAGCAGAAAGCCCGATGTGGGGCTCGAACCCAGGACCTGGGATCATGACCTGAGCCGAAGGCAGCGGCTTAACCCACTGAGCCACCCAGGCGCCCCTGCCCTTAGGACTTTAAAACTAAACTGTGCCTCATCTTTTGTTTTTTTTTTTTTTAAGATTTTTAATTTATTTGACAGAGACATAGTGAGAGAGGGAACACAAGTAGGGGGAGTACGAGAGGGAGGAGCAGGCCCCCCGCTGAGCAGGGAGCCAGGTGAGGTGGCTCATCCCAGAACCTTGGGATCATGACCTGAGCCAAAGGCAGATGCTTAAGGACTGAGCCACCCAGGCGCTCCCCTTCTTCTTCTTCTTCGTCTTCTTCGTCTTTGTCTTTGTCTTTGTCTTCTTCGTCTTCATCTTCGTCGTCTTCTTCGTCTTCTTCGTCTTTGTCTTCTTCTTCATCTTCTTTTTCGTTTTCTTCTTCTTCATCTTTGTCTTCTTCATCTTCATCTTCATCTTCTTCCTCTTCTTCTTCGTCTTCATTGTCGTCTTCGTCTTCTTCTTCTTTAATACAGAAACTCTTTCTGCAATCCTGAGGTCAGTTATATATTCACCTATATTTGTCTGGAATATTTAAAGATTTATTTTTAAAGATTTTATTTATTTATTTGAGAGAGAGAAAGAACACAGTGGGAGAGTGAGAGGGAAAAGCAGATGCAGGGCTTGATCCCAGCCTGAGCTGAAGGCAGACACTTAACCAACTGAGCCACCCAGGTGGCTGTTATTTTTGTTTTAATTTTTAAAAATTGTATCTATTCATAATGTAAGTGCTGAGGGTACCAGTAAAAGTGATATATAGGTTAGCGGAGAGACAAAATCTGTAAAGCCAATCTATAAAATCTATAAGCCAATATAGGAAAAAAAAAAGCATTTTGAGTGCTATGAAAATATCTACTGGCTACAGTACAGTGGATTTGAGATAAAGAATCGTAGAAGCAGGGGGATCAGATCTGTAAGTACTTTTGAATTGTCCTGGCAACGCATGATGATGGCCTGTGGTCTCTACTACAAGGAAGTCTGTAGAGCTTGGACAAAGAAGTATTTAAGACATATTTAGGGACTACGATAGACAAAACATGATTATTGGTGGATATAGTCCTTGAAGGAGAGAAAGATAATTTCCAGGTTTTTGGTTTGAGTAGCTGGGCAGGAAAATGTGTGTGTGTGTGTGTGTGTGTGTGTGTGTGTGTGTGTATGTGTGTGTGTGTGTTTAAATTCAATTAATTAACATATAGTGTATTATAGCGTATAGTATCTCAGGTAGAGTTCATTGATTCCTCAGTCTTATGTAACACCCAGTGCTCATTATATCCCATGCCCTCCTTAATGTCCATCTCCCAGTTACCCTGTCCCCCCACAGCAGTCCTCAGTTTTTTTCCTATGATTAAGAGTCTCCTATAGTTTGCTTCCTGATTTCATCTTGTTTAATTCCCCCCCTTCCCCTATGCTCCTCTGTTTTGTTCTTAAATTCCACATGAGTGAATTCCTATGATAATTGTCTTTCTCTGGTTGATGAATTTCGCTTAGCACGATGCCCTCTAGTTCCATCTGTGTCGTTGCAAATGGCAAGATTTCATTTTGTTTTTTCTTAAAGATTTATTTATTTATTTGACAAGCAGAGATCACAAGTAGGCAGAGAGGCGGGCAGAGAGAGAGAGAGAGGTGGAAGCAGGCTCCCCGCTGAGTAGAGAGCCTGATGTGGGGCTCCATTCCAGGACCCTGGGATCATGACCTGAGCCAAAGGCAGGGACTTGAACCCACTGAGCCACCCAGGCGCCCCAAGATTTTTTTTTTGTTGTTGATGGCTGAGTAACTTTCCATTTTATGTATATACCACATCTTTTTTATTCATTCATCTGTCAGTGGACATCCGGGCTCTTTCTACAGTTTGGCTATTGTGGACATCGTTGCTGTAAACATTGGGGTGCAGGTGCCCCTTTGGATCACTACACTTATGTCTTTGGTGTAAATACCTAGTAGTGCAATTGCTGGGTCATAGGGCAGCTCTATTTTCAACTTTTTGAGGAACCTCCATACTCTTTCCAGAGTGGCTGTACCAGCTCACATTCCCACCAACAGTGTAGGCGAGTTCCCCTTTCTCTGCATCCTTGCCAACATCTTTCATTCCTGAGTTGTTAATTTTGGCCATTATGACCAATGTGAGGTGGTATTTCATATCTCATTGTGGTTTTGATTTGTATTTCCCTGATGTCAAATGATGTTGAACATTTTTTCATGTATCTGTTAACATTTGTATGTTTTCTTTGATGAAATATCTTGTTTGTGTCTTCTGCCCATTTTTTTTTTTAAAGATTTTTTTTTAATTTATTTATTTGACAGAGAGAGATCACAAGTAGACAGAGAGGCAGGCAGAGAGAGAGAGGGAAGCAGGCTCCCTGCTGAGCAGAGAGCCCGATGTGGGACTCGATCCCAGGACCCTGAGATCATGACCTGAGCCGAAGGCAGTGGCTTAACCCACTGAGCCACCCAGGCGCCCCTTCTGCCCATTTTTGATTGAATTATTTGTTCTTTGGGTGTTGAGTCTGTTAAGTTCTTATGAAAAAAAAATTTTTTTAAGGTTTTATTTATTTATTTGACAGACAGAGATCACAAGTAGGCAGAGAGACAGAGCAGGGAGCCCGATGTGGGGCTCGATTCCAGGACTCCAGGTTCATGACCTGAGCCGAAGGCAGAGGCTTTAACCCACTGAACCATCCAGGCCCCCCGAGTTTGTTAAGTTCTTTATAGATTTGGGACACTAGCCCTTTATCTGTTAAGATAAGAAAAATGTGGTGTTGGGGTGCCTGGCTGGCTCAGTGGGTTGAGCCGCGGCCTTCGGCTCAGGTCATGATCTCAGAGTCCTGGGATCGAGCCCCGCATCGGGCTCTCTGCTTGGCGGGGAGCCTGCTTCCTTCTCTCTGTCTGCCTGCCTCTCTGCCTGCTTGTGATCTCTCTCTGTCAAATAAATAAATAAAATCTTAAAAAAAAAAAAAAAGAAAAATGTGGTGTTATTTACAGGGATAGAGATACTGGAGGAAAACCAGGTTTGAAGGCAATGAGGTACATGAAAGTTAACCAAGTAGAGATTTTGCATTGGCTTGCTAGATGCACAGAGATGAAATTTGTACCATTGATAATGGGCACGGTGCTTGTCGATTGATAGAGCTCCTCCATCTAAAGATCCAGGTAGATGAGGAGGAACCAGTAAAGCTGCCTGAAATAGTTTTTAGATAAGAATGAAAACCAGGAAAATATATTGCCTTGCAAACCAAGAAATGGAGGATAATCTGCAGCATTAGACACTGGGCAGGATTGGATCCAAAGCAAAGTGAGATTTTTTGCTTTGATTAGAAGGGCTAATAAGAGGTAAGAAGAAGAGAATCATTGCAAAGACAGGCATGTTTGTAGTGTTAAATGATAAGATAAAGGACATTGTCTCCTAAGTATTTGTGCTTTCAAGCCATGTGTCGTTGCTGAGTGACAGATAGAAAAGGTGGTTGGTGTTTGTGTGTGACTGAAGAAGAAAGAGATACTAGGTAATGAAAATGATGAGATTGATGGACTGTGAAATTTAAACTGAATACTAAAGTAGATAAAGTTAGGAGAGGCCTGAGAAAGAAGCAAAAATTGGTGAATCAGAATGAAGGGTTGTAGGAATAGTGGGCAAGCGAGGGGGAGTTTTGTGGAGACTGTGATCAGAGAGGTATTAGATCTTTGGCCCAGGGTACTTTTTCATCTTTGTACTTACAGTATTGGGTAGTTTACCTGATACTTAGTGGGCATACATGTTTGTTGACTCAACTGGAGAATAATCTGAAATGCAAGATAGAAAATAAGTAATAAATGCTTGTGGGGATTGGATGAATGCTGAAGGAGTTGACTAAAAGAGGGAGTTCACTTTAGGCACTGGCTTTCAGGTTCCTAGGGGTATTTGAAATGGTGCTTTTCAAGGTTTTTCTTTTGCATTTCTATAGATTATTCTCTCTGTACTTGATTCTTTTTTTTGTTTTTTAAAGATTTTATTTATTTATTTGACAGAGATCACAAGTAGGCAGAGAGGCAGGTGGGTGGCGGGGGGGGGGGGGGCGGGCGGGGGGAAGCAGGCTCCCTGCTGAGCAGTTAGCCCATTGCGGGGCTCGATCCCAGGACCCTGAGATCATGACCTGAGCTGAAGGCAGAGGTTTTAACCCACTGAGCCGCCCAGGCGCCCCTCTGACTTGATTCATAAGCTAGAAAGTGACATTAATATATTTTTTTCTAATTCTTCCCTGTGTTCAAATCTATGTCTTTTATAATTTCTTGCAGAAGTTTGTGGTGGAAGTAGTAATTGTTTTTAAAAGCTGGGATATCCTTGTACTTGGTTACATTAAAGGAGAAAATAATGCTTATTTTGGACCTTTTATGGATAAAATATATGGAGAAGAAATAAGGAAATATAATTATTCACTCATATCAAATTATACAGATTTCCTATATAGGAGAAGTCATTTGCAAATTTTTACAGTAAAACTACCCATTTGCAATAGGTGAAAGAAGACCAATTTTGAAGTTTTTTTGTTTTGCTGTTTTTTGTTAAGTATAGTTGACATACAGTGTTCTATAATTTTAGGTATACAAATAGTGATTTGACAATTCTATGTATCATGCTTTGCTTACCACATGTGTAGCTATCCTCTGTCACCATACGATGCTAGTATTGTACCATTGACTGTATTCCCTGCGTTGTACCCTTCATCTCTGTGACATAATCATTTTATAACTGGAATCCAGTACCTCCCACACCCATTCCCCTATCCTATCAGTTTTTTTTTTTTTAAAGATTTTATTATTTATTTATTTGAGAGAGAGACAGTGAGAGAGAGCATGAGCGAGAAGGTCAGAGGGAGAAGCAGACTCCCCATGGAGCTGGGAGACCGATGTGGTACTCGATCCCGGGACCCCGGGATCATGACCTGAGCCGAAGGCAGTCGTCCAACCAACTGAGCCACCCAGGCGTCCCTCTATCCTATCAGTTTATTCTCTATATTTATGTCTCTGCTTTTTTTTTTTGTTTGTTTTGTTTTTTAGATTCTACATGTAAGTGAAATCACATGGTATTTGTCTTTCTTTGTCTTTTTTTTTTTTTTTTTTAAACCAGGTTCCATGCCCAGTGTGGAGCTCATCATGGGGCTTGAATTTAGGACCCTGGGATTGAGACCTGAGCCGAAATCAAGAGTCAGACACTTAACTGACTGAGCCATCCAGGCACCACTGTCTTTCTCTGTCTTATTTCACTTAGCATAATATACTCTAGGTCCATCCATGTTGTTGTAAATGGCAAGATCTCATTCTTTTCTTAAGGCTAATATTCCATCTAATATACATCTAGGGCACCTGGGTGGCTCAGTCAGTTAAGCATCTGCCTTAGGCTCAGGTCATGATCTCAGGGTCCTGGATTGAGCCCTGAGTTGGGCTCCCTGCTCCTCAGGAAGTCTGCTTCTCCCTCTACCCTCCTCCCACTCATGCTCTCTCTTTCTCCCTGTCAAATAAATAAAATCTTTTAAAAAAGTTAATGTACCACATCTTTATCCATTCATCTGTGGATAGACACTTGGGTTGCTTCCCTATCTTGGCTATTATATATAATGCTGCAGTAAACATAGGGGTGTATATATCTTTTCAAATTAGTGTTTTCATTTTCTTTGGGGGCATATGCAGTGGTGGAATTACTGGATTATATGGTATTCCTATTTTTACTCTTTTTGAGGTACTGCTGTACTGTCTTCTGCAGTGGCTGCACCACTTTGCATTTGTACCAGTGGTTCATGAGGGTTCCTTTTCTCCGTATCTTCAACATTTTTTATTTCTTGTGTTTTTGATCCTAGCCAATCTGACAAGGTGTAAAGTAGTATTATAGTTTTGATTTGCATTTCCCTAATGATTAGTGATGTCGAACATTTCTTCATGTGTCTGTTGGCCATCTGTATATCTTTGAAAAAATGTCTATTTATGTCCTCTGCCTATTTTTAATCAGATCATTTGGTTTTCTTTTTTGGTGCTAAGTTGTATAAGCTCATACATTTTGAATATTAAGCTCTTGCTGAAAATGTCATTTGCAACTATCTTCTATCATTCAGTTAGATTTCCTTTTTGTTTTGTTGATGGTTTCCTTCTCTGGGCAAAAAAAAAAAAATTTTTTTTAAGATTTTATTTATTTGACAGAGAACACAAGTAGGCAGAGAGGCAGGCAGAGAAAGAGGGGGAAGCAGGCTCCCTGCCGAGCAGAGAGCCTGCTCCATCCCAGGACCCTGGGATCATGACCTGAGCCGAAGGCAGAGGCTTTATTTAACCCAGTGAGCCACCGAGGTGTCCCTGGGCAAAAATTTTTTATTTTGTGTAGTACCAGTAGTTTATTTTTGCTTTTATTTCCCTTGCCTAAGGAGACATTATCTAGGAAGATGTTGCTAAGGCCAATGTCAAAGAGATTACTACCTGTGTTTTCTTCTAGGAACTGTATAGTTTCAGGTCTCACATGTAGGTGCTATTTGGAGTTTATTTTTGTTTATGGTGTGAGAAAGTGGTTCAGTTTCATTCTTCTCCATGTAGTTGTCCAGTTTTCCTAGCACCATTTGTAAAGAAGGTCAGTTTGAATGAGTTGAAGTCTCATGTAGTTTAAAAAAATAATTTTACTTCTTTCAGCTATCTAACCTACTCAGAAATAGTTTCAGCTGAAACCTATTTAAATAAGATGAATTGAGAACTTACTTGAATTATTCTAGCATTTTGTGTGGTACATTGTAGTTACATTTATTTACAGTTGGAGGGCTTACTAAAACATTTCCAGGCCCTACTCCAGAAGTTTCTTATTCACTAGTCTGTGCTAGGGCCAAGAATTTACGTTTCTAACACATCGCGAGGTAATAGTGCTGTTGCTGGTCTGAGACCACACTTTGAGAGTACTGTCTTGGGTTAAGAGCTTTAACAAAGAAGAAATTCACTTCTAATAGGAAATATTTATAATTTTAATTCTTTAGTAAAAAACCAATTATTTGTTTTTATAGTTTGTGAATTAAAGGAAAAAGGTTAAAGACCATTTATTTTATAGAGTTTTCTAAATAATAAACTGTTACAGTATGCTATGAACAGGTTGCATACGTACCAAGATGCTTATTCCTTCTGTTCTTGGGACAGTTGTGTGGGGGTGGGTTGGAGAAGCAGCTCATAACCAACTATCCTCAGGATAGAGGGATTAACCCCAGGATAGAGGGATTAACCCCGTAATTAGCTTATTTGTTTTGTCCACTGCAGGGTGATAGGGAAACTCTAGCTTAAAGAACCTAGGGACAAAAAAGTATTTTGGTTTCTTTTGAAGTTGTTTTAGTCATTTTTGGTGAAAGAATTATGTAGTGAAAATTGAGATTGGGCTCCTTAATATATAAAGCATTGGCATTTCATGCTGATTATTAATCTTAAAGCCAAGTTGTTAAAAGGAAGCCTGCTCTTATCCTGCTGGAGAACCATCTCACTTTGCCATAGAAGTAAGGCATTGGGTGGCTAGTCGGTAGGGCACAGATTTGGGGGGACTGAAAGGGATGTTTTGAACCTGTTAAAATTTAGAAAATATGTCCTTCAGTTTAATGTCTTTCTTATGCTACTGACTTAATTAAGATTATGTAAGGGAGGAAAAATCTTTTTCCTTCTACCCTTCCACGTTTTTGATTGGGACCCCACAACGGATTAACAAGAGAAAAACGGAAGTTAGTAATATGTACATTTCTTGTATACGCTGGAGAAACCTAGGCAAATGTGTAACTCAACTGTCTGAGAACTCTGGCTTATGTCAGATCTTTAGCAAAGAACAATAAATATGTAGAGAAATGAAAGGATTAAAAAAATAGCAGTTTTAGATTTCCAAGAATAGCAAACTATGGGAAAGTAAATATACTGGAGGAAACTAATGGAATGAGGTTTATTTGCAGATTTCTTTCATGCCATATCTGGGCTTCTACCCTGCTTTTAGGTGGTAAAAGGGGGAGGGTAGAGAGTGCTTTTCCTGCATTTGCTGCTTAATTGCCTTTAGCTCAAAATAGTTTTTGTGTCAAAGAGGCATATTTTGGGGTGATTTATTATGGTTTCCTTCAGATAAAAGGCAGTCTCTGCCTATTTTTGTCACTGGTGTGAGTTTAGTAGTACTTCACTTTACTGCCACTTAGAAATAACTGTGATATCAGTATACATAAAACTTAATCTGGTAAAGGTGTTTTATAATATAAACACTTGGGTAGATACCATCATTTGGCCCAGATGTGGTAATTTCCCTGTATACTGCCTCCATTGGACATTTTCATACCTTTAAAACTTTTTGGGTAAAGTAGGATGTTACTGTGAGAGCTGTTGTCCACATGTATCATTTCGGTTTTTACTCCTTTGAGTTAATTTCTTTTTTTTTTTTTTAAGATTTTATTTATTTATTTGACAGAGAGAAATCACAAGTAGGCAGAGAGGCAGGCAGAGAGAGAGGAGGAAGCAGGCTCCCTGCTGAGCAGAAAGCCCGATGTGGGGCTCGAACCCAGGACCTGGGATCATGACCTGAGCCGAAGGCAGCGGCTTAACCCACTGAGCCACCCAGGCGCCCCTTTTGAGTTAATTTCTCTAGCTACCTTTACAGCAGAGTGTTTCATATTATGGTAACACTTCACCTGTATAGAATTTAACCTGGTAATCTCATCTAACTAAAACACAATCAGTAATCAAGGTTTAAATGAAACATAAAAAGGCTTTAGAACAAAATAAATGCCACTAAATTAATGGCTAAAGCTCAAATATTAGCAAATAGCCATTTTCTTGAATTATTTCAGGCCTAGTGATTTGTATACAGTTCTTGTAATCTTAGTTTTATCTGGTTTGTGTCTCTTCAAAGTGTAAAAGAAGAGAGATTGCAAATAGATGGGTTGAAGAAGTGATAGCCACTTGCTAGACAAAGGGGAAGAAATGATGAAGCTGCAAATTGGAGCTGAAAAGTAAAGCAGTTTGGATCCATTTAACAATGAGTTCAAGTGGTGTGGCATATCTTAATAGACCTTGAGATCATTGAGATGTAATAGAGTATGATAACTAATGTTGGCTGAGGTATTCACATTACTTTGCTCAGTATGTTCTTACGAAGTAGTAAAGAATGTATTACATTTGACAGATTATATTCATAGGGAATCAAAACTTGGTTCCGAAATTCACTTAACTAATATTTATTACCACTCACTGTGCCGTAGGGCAGTAGACACGTATGTGTGGAAAATGCTACTGTATCTATTATTCTTTTTTTTGTATCTGTTATTCTTTAGAAATAATTTTAAGTATGTTACTATCACCATTGGTATAAATATAATGTGAAAAATATTCATATTTCTTTATAATTACTTTGAAGTTTTTTGGTACTTGTACATTTCAAACTTTGCATTGGTTTAATTTATATTAAAAGAAACATTGTAAATCAGAAAAATACTGGCTTTTTGTCTAGTATAGGAATTGGCAAACTCTGGTCCATTGGAGTCCTATTTGGCCTATCACTTAATTTTGAGTGACCCATTAGCTAAGAATGGTTTTTATCTTTTTAATTGGTTGAAAAAATTCAAAAGAAGAATAGTAACAAATGATGTATAGTGTCATGACTTAAAATATTGACACATGAAAATTCTGTGAAATTCAAATTCCAGTTTTCATAAATTAAGTTTTATTGGAATACAGTCATACTTATTCCTGATATTATTTGTGGCTGATTTTATGCTACAGCAGAGTCAAGTAGTTTTGAGAGAACTACACGGTTCCTCAGAACAAATTTGCTGACTCTTGACCTAGTAGATTTGTTTAGGCTCTAAGGATGTACTGTTATACTTGATTAAAGTTCTGTCATGTTTTTGGATATCAGTATATCTTATGAAAGAAAATGGCTTGTGTCAGATTTTCTGATCTTCTTGTGATGATTGGCTGACTGTTTTATATGCTTCATCATTTCTTAATACAAATAACCTATCACCAGCCTGTCTTACGGTAAGCACTTCATCATTGGTTGAATGATAGGTACAGATTTGTAGTCCTTACCTAATAACAAATTCTGGTTCATTCAGCAGAAAGTTTCTTATTTGTGTTTTTTAAAAAATTATTTATCGAGTAAGATGAAAAATGCCTTGAAATACAACAAAAACTTGCACTGTGATTAGGAGATTTAGCTGTATTGTACTAATCTTGAAATAGAGATGCTTTTCTACCACCAATGAGTTTTTTTTTTTTTTTTTAAGATTTTATTTATTTATATGACAAGGGAGAGAGATCACAAGTAGGCAGAGAGGCAGGCAGAGAGAGGGAAGCAGGCTCCCCGTCAAGCAGAGACCCTGTCAAGTAGAGACCCTGATGTGGGGGCTCGATCCCAGGACCCTGGGATCACGACCTGAGCCGAAGGCAGCGGCTTTAACCCACTGAGCCACCCAGGCTTCCCCACCAATGAGTTTTTTAAATTGTTTCTGTTCTCTCTCCTTTTCCCTTTTTCCTCACCACATTAATAGGTAGTTTTGCTACCTATTAAAATTATAAAATTAAAGCATTAAAATTATAAAACTGGTTTTTGATCTATGCTTGAGAGAGATTAATTTGTGGTTATATTATTTACAAATTTAAGTTTAAATGTATAATTGCAAGTTGTATAGTTTTTAAAACCACCTATATTGAGGTATAATACACATACAATGAATGTATAAAGTTTTAAGTTTTGGAATTGTATAAGCCACATATAGAAATACAGAAAATTTCCAAAAATTTTAACTCCTGCTACTTTCCAGTTAATTCCATCTCTTCCTTCAAATTCCTGTCCAGGCCACTAATTAATCACTTTGCCATTAACCATTAGAATAGTCATTCTGGAATTTTAAAAAATGGAGCCATAGAATATGTACTCTTTGTGTCTAGCTTTAGCTCAGCATATTTTTGAAATTCATTCATGTTGTTGCCTCTATCAATAGATACAGTTAATTATCAGTTAAAAGTTAATTATTTAAGTAATATTCCATTTTACGAATATTCCACAATTTGTTTACCCATTCATGTGTTGATGGACATTTAATTTGTTTCCAGTTTTTGATTATTATGGATAAAACTACCATGAATATTTACACACAAGTCATTTTGGGTATTCATATTCATGTTTATTTCTCTTGGGTAAATACTTGGGATTCAAATTTCTGGGTTGTCATTGTGTTCAACCAGAAGCTGAAGGGTGGTGAGGTTGCCCAGCTCAAGAAAAGTGCAGATACCTTGTGGGACATCCAGAAAGATCTAAAAGATCTGTGACTCCTGGCTTCTGGGCTGTAGAAATTTAAAACTACAATGTGATTAACTGTGAGCCTTTAGTTTTTCATCCATATACATGGGTCACAGTTTGCTTTTATCTTCCTAAATATGTGAATCTGGGCTACCAGAGTCAAACCCCATGCTTGGTTTAATGCTTGCAATATGAGCCCTTGAACAAATAAAATTAACTGTTGTAGTGTGGGCGGGGGGAGAAATTTCTGGGTTGTATGCTTAGCTTAGTTTGTACTTAACATTTCAAGAAACTGCAAAACTGTTTTTAAAGTGATTGGGTTATTTTAAAAAATTCAGCCATGTAAGAGAGTTCCAGTTGTCCCAAATTCTTAGTAACTCTTGCCATTGTCAGTATTTTCATTAGTGGATTTGTAGTTAATATTTTCTTTCTGTTTTACTTTGCATTTCTTTTATAACTAATGATTTTTAATGTGCTTATTGGCCATATGTGTTTCTTTTGTGAAGCATTTATTCAAATCTTTTGCCTGTTATTAAAAAATCAGGTTTTACTATCATTGAATAATGAGAATTTTTATGTATTCTGGATACAAGTTCTTTGTCAGATTTATGTACTGGTAGTATTTTTTCCCAGTTTGTGGCTTACTCTTTTTGTTAATAGTGTCTTTTAATGATATAAGTATTTAATTTTGATGAATTCCAATTCATTAATTTTTTAAATTATTTAAACTCTCTTATAGAAATGTTCGCCTGCCCCAAATTGTGAAAATTTTTCTTTTCTCTTTTCTTTTTTTTTTTTTTAAAGATTTTATTTATTTATTTGACAGAGAGAGAGAGAGAGAGATCACAAATAGCCAGAGAGGCAGGCAGAGAGAGGGGGAAGCAGGCTTCTTGCTGAGCAGAGAGCCCAGTGCAGGACTCGATCCCAGGACCCTGGGATCATGACCTGAGCTGAAGGCAGAGGCTTAAAACCACTGAGCTACCCAGGAGCCCTCTTTTCTCTTTTCTTATATATTTTTAATAGTTTTAGCTTATACATTTAAGTCTATAATTCAAGTTAATATTTGTTTAGATTATGAAGTAAAGATTGGTGTTATCTACTTGTTTAAGCAGCATTTGTTTAATAAAAGAACTTTTTCCATTGACATCTTAGTTTAAAATCAATTGAGCATTTATGTAAGAATCTATTTTTTTAATTGATTATATTTGACAGAGAAGTTACTTTTTCAGGTGTACAACATAATGATTCAATAAGTGTATACATTATGCTATGCTTATCACAAGTGTAGGTCCACGATCTGTCACCATGCAGCATTGTTGCAGCACTATTGACTATATTCCCTGTGCTGTACTATTTATCCCCATAACTGGAAGTCTCAACCTCCCACTTCCTTCCCCCCACCTCTTCCCGTCTAGCAAGAATCAGTTTTTGTTCTCTGTATTTTATGAATCTCTTTCAGCTTTTGCTTGTTTATTTGTTTTTTTTTATTATTATTTTTTAAGATTCCACATAGAAGTGAAATCACATGGTATTTTTCTCTGTTGAGTTTACTTCACTTAACATAATTCTGTCTAGGACTACGCTTGTTGTTCTAAATGGGAAGATCTCATCCTTTTTTATGGTTGGGAAATATTCCATTTGTGAGGAAGGGGGCACACCACATCATCTTTATTGATGATGACATTTAGGTTGCTTCCATATTTTGGCTATTATAAATAATGCTGCAATTAACATAGGGGTGTGCATATTTTTTCTAATTAGTGTTTTTGTTTGCTTTGGGTAAACACCCAGTAGGGGAATCTACTTCTTGACTCTTTTTTTCTTTTCTGTTGCTCTGTATGTCTTCTGTGAGGTCAGTACCACACTCTCATTATTATTATAGTTTTATATCAAGCCTTGGAAGCAGGTAATGTAAATTCTCCCAACTTTATTACTATTTTTTAAAGTTGGGTTGGCAATTCGAAGTCCTTTGCATTTTTGTAAAAAATTTTGAGCAAGAGCTCTTTATTTTCTGCTGTGATGGTTTGAAAGGATTTTTCTAGTAAGTCACATTTTCTCTTAAATATTTTTCTTCAGTGGTTTTGTCTACTTGTTCCTATGGGAAATACGAAATAGATTTCTGATTTGTTAAGTGTATCTGATATTTTGGGGACATACTTTTATATAGTCATGATAAAATTTCTTTTAGACTATATATTTTCATTCCAGATTAGTCCTTTGCAGCATGGAATAGTTTCTTTATATCATACCTCTGTTTTTTTCTGATGAAGCAGGGCCACAGTGACATTAATGATTCAATATTATAATCTTATTGGCTGTTTTGTAAATACTACTAGAGGATACAGAATTGAAAAATTAGATGAATTTTCTCCTTAAATTTCAAAAAGAATTAGAATTTTTGCTTGCATACAGATTTCTTCACTTTTACTAAATAGAAACTCATTCAGAGAGGACAAAATGTCATCATAGTTTGGGGACAAAATATATTTTGTCTTTCAACTCTTGTTTTTTTCTCTAGTAGGTGTTTTTATTCAATCTTTTGTTAATCTTTTATATCTTCAGAAGTTACCTTCAGTTTGTCAAATGTCTCTAGTAAAAACCATTTATCATAGGATACGGTTACATTGTGCATAGAAAAGGTGTTTTAGGACAAAGAATCTACAACTAATAGAACTACGACTAATAGAACTAAGTATAAATTATAACTTGCTATAGACTTAAATGAGAAAAATGTGACAATCAGTATGTTGCTATTAAAGGTCTTCAAGATGCATTTTTAATTTGACATTTACAAAGGTGTTCCAGAGTATACTTTGTCAGATAATATATTTGTTCTAGCTATTCAGTGATAGCCAGAGGGGATGGAAAAATAAAATCTTTTTCAAGACAGGAGTCAATAAATTACACCTATGAAGGGGCACCTGGGTGGCTCTGTTGGTTAAGCACTTCAGGTCTTGATCTCAGAGTTGTGAGTTCAAGTCCTGTATTGGGCTCTGTGGTGGGCATGGAGCCTACTTTAAAAAAACAAAACCTGTGAGTCAGTTCTGAGCCATTGCTTAATTTTTTGTATAGCCTATAAGCTAAGAATAGTTTTTTTTTTAAAGATTTTATTTATTTATTTGACAGACAGAGATCACAAGTAGGCAGAGAGGCAGGCAGAGAGAGAGAGGAGGAAGCAGGCTCCCTGCTGAGCAGACACCCCGATGCCGGACTTGATACCAGGACCCCGGGATCATGACCTGAGCCGAAGGCAGGCGCCCCCCTAAGAATAGTTTTTATGTTTTTGAAGTATCAAAAGAAAAATAAAGAATAATTTTTGTGACATGTGTAAATTATATGAAAATTCAGATAAAGTTTATTGGCACTTTGTCACTTCTGAAATAAAATTAATAGATATTACAGAAAATAGATATTTTTCCTATACACATAAAAACATAATGCACTAACTCTAAAATAAAGGAGAAATAAAAGGAGAATAATTTAAAATAAAATATACATCCTAATATGTAAATTCTTAGATTGACTGCATTAGACAACATAATGAATAGTCAGATACTTCAACCTGCTTATAATGAATAATTTTGGAACATTTGGTGAATATTAGAAATGCAAGACTAGTTTATCTTTAATGTATAGTGGAATTCATTTCCATGCTCAGATAATTATTTATAGGTTTCTCACTTGCAAAAGGATGAGAGGTTTAAGTATCTTTGAAGATCTAAAATAAATTATAAGATAATCAGTATAATTAGTAGGACTGGAAGAGGAGGGCAAAAATAACTTTGTCCATTACTCAGAGTAGAGACTTGATAGATATATTGAATCCTTTATTTCTTTCTGTAGCAGTTGCTAGAGTCATAAAAATAGACACTGGACAGAAATACTAGAATTCCCATTTATGAGAAAAACAAAGTAGGAAGAAATCAGATGGTCAAAGATTTTTTAATTAAAAATTCATTTAAAACAATATGTATCACAAAATAAAATAACATATAAAAGTGAACAAGTGTAATTGATAAATGTAAATAGGGTAAGCTTCCCATCGAAAGGGAAGAATCTTCACATTAGATCACAGTGTAAATTTCCTAAGTCTTAGATGTGAATGTTGAAAATAAGGTTTAATTCAGACAAGAAATCATTAAACCTCAGTCTATAGCTTTGTCTCTCTCAGTGTCTCTGTCACACATACACATACAGCTTTCTAATGATTCAGTCCATGATGAAGTTTAAGTAGTTATAAATATCTGTATAGATTGGAAAAACCCTCTGCTAACTCCAAGACAAAAAAATACATTAGTTGCGGGGCGCCTGGGTGGCTCAGTGGGTTAAGCCGCTGCCTTCGGCTCAGGTCATGATCTCAGGGTCCTGGGATCGAGTCCCACATCGGGCTCTCTGCTCAGCAAGAAGCCTGCTTCCCTCTCTCTCTCTCTCTCTCTCTGCCTTCCTCTCCGTCTACTTGTGATCTCTGTCAAATAAATAAATAAAATCTTAAAAAAAAAATACATTAGTTGTATGAGACTTTAAATGAGATTAGATCTTATTCCATGACAGATTAAATGCAAAAATTATAGTGATTATAGCAGCATTAAATAATGTAACTGGCAATTTAGAGCACATGTACAAACACGTATAAAGAATATGACCTCTTCAAAAGTGTCCATTGAGTATCAGAAAATGTACAGAATCTGAATCATAAAAACGTTTAAAATTACAGAAAATTAAAGCATTCTCTGATCACAAGGCGGTAAGAGCAGACATTTATAACAAAATTAGAAAACAGGAAAAACCTACCACATGGAAATTTTTTAAAATTTATTTTTATTATTTGTTTATTAAAAATTTTTAAGACTTTATTTATTTGACAGAGAACGACAGGGAGAGAGAGAACACAAGCAGGGGGAGTGGGAGAGGAAGAAGCAGGCTCCCTGCTGAGCAGGAAGTCCATATGGGACTGGATCCCAGGACCCTGGGATCATGACCTGAGCAGAAGGTGGACGCTTAATGACTGAGCCACCCAGGTGCCCACCACATGGAAATTTAAAAGCTATTTTGGTAACTCTAAGGTTAAAGTGGAAATGAAGCCACTTTCATAAAGCTTACATATATTAGAACCTATAGGACACAGCTAAAAGTGCTCAAAATAAAATGACTTGTTTTAGGGCAATTGGGTGGGTCAATTGGTTAAGCATAAGGTCATAATACTGGAGTCCCTGAATCAAGTCCCATGTCGGGCTCCCTTCATAGCGGGGAGTCTGCTTCTCCCTCTCACCCTCCCCTTTCTTGTGCTTTCTCTCCCTGTCTCTCAAATAAGTAAATAAAATCCTTTAAAAAATTCCTTCTTTTAAATAGTTAAGTGTTGAGGAAGATATGAAAATAACTTATGCAACCGAGTAAGTTAGAAAAAGAAGAAAACAAACCTAAATAAAGTAGAAGAAAATAAGGTATAAATGTGAAAAAAGAATGAATTATTAAAAACAGAGTTACTTGTTAATGAGCTTCTTAAAACAAGAGATGCAAATTGTTAGTGAACCCATTGAGGTACAACTAGGAAAAACTGCAGGTGTGTAGAATAAGAAAGGAAGGTGAGGAAATAATTACACAAAAGTAGGAGTAAACTACTCTGCTCATATTTATCACATTCAGGGTGAAAGAGAGAATATTTTCTAGGAAATCTTAATGATTTGAACTGATTCTAGAAGAGACCAGAAAAACTACTCAGGACAATTACAATGGGAAAAGTAAGGAAAGTTGACAACCAGAATAATAAACCTAACTGGAAATGTGGGGGTCTAAAAGAACTTTAAAATACTGCTGAAGAAACAAACAAAATTTGAATAAAGACCTAACATAAGCCTAGAGGGAAAGACTAAGCATTGCAAGATTTCACTTTTTCCTTAAGTAATGTATAAATTTGACATGATTGCAAAGAAAATACTACTAAGATACATTTTGTTTGTTTTTGGAAATAAGTTGATGCTAAACTGAAGAATAGTTGCAAAATATGTAAGGAAATTCTGAAGAAAAAGATTAATGAAAGAGCACTCATTCCTACAAGATGTCACAACATGTCATGATGAATCAGTAATTAAAACTTTGGTACAAATAAAGAACAGATAATGTCTACAATAATTTCAAATTCTTGTAAGAAGTTAGTATATATCCTATACACTACATTTCTAATAAGTGAAAAAATTATTCAGTAAATTGAGCAACTAGGTAATGGTCTGGAAAAAGAAATTTATATCTCTGCTGTCCTATTTTATTTTATTATTATTTTTAAGCTATTTTATTTATTTGACAGAGAGCGCACACACAAGCAGGCGGAGGGAGAAGCACTGCCTGCTGAGCAGGGAGCCTGACATGAGGCCCTATCCCAAGACCCCAAGATCATGACCCGACCTGAGGGCAGATGCTTAACTGACTGAGCCACCCAGTTGTCCCTCTGTTGTCATATTTTTTTTTATAATTAAAAAAATTTTTTTATAAACATATAATGTATTATTAGCCCCAGGGGTACAGGTCTGTGAATCGCCAGGTTTATACACTTCATCTGCTGTCATATTTTAAAATAAATTCCAGATGGAATGAATATCTGAATGAAAAAAATGAAACTTGATAACTACTAGAAGAAAATACAGGATATAAGTTTAAAAAATCTTCTAGAGAAAAGTAAAGCAGAGGGAGATAATGCAGGGAGGTAGCCAGTAGAGTGGAGAGCTGCAGTTTGAAATAGAATAGACAAGTGGTCTTAGTGAGAGCTGTCATTTGAGTTGGTACCTGAAGGTGGTGAGGGAATATGCCTGTGTGTTTGGGAGAATAGCAGTTGCAGGTTGGGGACTATCAGTTGCATTGTCTCCTGAGGTAGGAATAGGTTTGAAATTTCCTAGGTTTGCCACGATGCCGGGGTGACTGGAGGAAGGGGGAACAGGGGTGGGGTGGGGTGGAGGCAAATCCTATATATTTTGTAATTACTCTGCTTTTTCATGAGGCTGAGTAGGAAGCCTTTAAGAGATTTTGGACCAAAATAATGATGATTTGGCTTGTTAAAAAATGGATTTTAAGGGTCGAGTATGGAAGCAGGTTATCAGTATGGAACCTAGTGGCTTGAATGAGGGGGTGGCAGTGAGCTTTTGAGAAATGGTTAGAATTCTGTTACATTTTGAAGGTTGAGCTAAAAGAGTTGCTGTTAAAGTTAATTGAAAGGAACTCTTCTTCCTTCTCAGTCTATACTGTGATGGAGCTGCTATTGAGGTGCGAGAAGAATCATCTCTCTTGAGCAGGGAACTGTCCTCTAAGTCAGCTACTGCTGATATTCAAGTAAGATAAAAATTCAGGGTTGAGTATTAGATTTAGCAACATGAAGATCAGTGTTGACCTTGATAGAGCATTTCTAGGGTTGAAGATGAAAGCTTGGTTCCATTGGGTTAAAGCGAATGGGAAGAAAAGAATTGGAGCCAGTGAGTATGGACAACTTTTTTGCAACAATTCTGCTATCAGAAAAGAAAGAAATAGGGTGGTAGCTAAAATGGAATGAAGATTTTAAGAGATGTTTTGTTTTGTGTTTTACTTGAAGAAAACATATTGAAAGGATTATGGGAAAGATGTAGGAGAACAGAAAAATTAATGATAGAAGAGAGAGAAGGAGAACCGAAGCAATCCTAGATTAGGCAAGCAAAAATGAGATGTAATGCACAAGTAGATGCATTAGTCAGGTAGGAGATTTGATCCTTCCTCAGAGTGACAAGAGAAGTGGCAGCATATATCCAGAATATATATTCTCGTAAATGGAGAGTGTGGTGGTGGGAGCCCTTGTAAATTATCTTCTTATTCTTTTTATATTTTTTGCCAAACCAGGGAACAAAATGATCTGCTGATAATGAGGAAGGAGATGTGGAAAATTTGAGAAGAATAAAGAAATTGTGTACCTGTCTTTACCCAAGTAGAAGAGTCTGTGTACAAGGGAAACTTACCATGAAGCTAGGCAATGTTAAGGCCCCAGTTGAAGATAGTGATGTTGAATTTAAAGTTAAATGTACTAAGGTACATGTGATTTTTGACCAAGCACTTCATATTCTGTGTATTTAATGATACTCTTGCATATGCGAAAGGAAGACACACACACAGGATATTTTATTGCAGTATTGTTTAACAGTGAAAGATGAGAAAGTAAATGTTCTCATTAGTAAGCTGATTAAAGGATTTATGATACATCCATATATTTGAATTCTGTACAGCCATTGGTAAAAAATCTGGTATCCCTAATATATCCTAAGATGAAATGATTGTCAGGATGCTGTGGAGGGGGCAAGGTATAAATCAGCCTGTATGATTTCATCCCATGTGTTTAATTAAATAAGAGAATATGAAGACATAGAAGCTTGTTTGTGCACAGGGTAATGCTAGTAGGGTGCATGAGCTGAAATTACTGGTTGCCTCCAGGGAAGGTGATTAGGTGCTTAGTTGGCTAGATTGGAAGGAAGGTCTTGCTTTTTTCTGTGTAATTTTTGAACCATTGTCTATATACATATATTTTTTAGAAGAAGTTTTAAGAGAAGATTCAGGGCATGTTGTGCTGGGTCTTCAGTAATAGTTGGAGTATGGATTTTACATCATGGTAAATGAGCAGAATTATGTGAACGGAGCTGTTTTTTTTTTAAATTTACCTTTTTATCAGTCCTTCAAATAGATTAGAAAAGAGGAAAGTCAAGAGTAGCAGACATGGTAAAGAAGCTGTTGCAATAGCCCAGGTTAGTGTTAATGTATGCCTAATTCATATTTCTGTGAATTTCTCAAATGTTCTGTTCTGATAGTTTAACATCTTATTTTCCATCCTTTAGCTAGGTCATTGTTTGGCAGATAACAGGCATATTGGATATTTGATGACTAAGAATATTCACTCACCATCCACTTTCTTCCAGTAGGGCTCATAATCAGTGACTCTTGAATTTCTGTAGCATCTTCTGTTCCTATCATTTGGCATTTGCTTATTATTGTATTATAATCTCTCCCAGTAATTATAAGCCCTGTGAGGCTATCTTACTCTTTTTATCTGCCTATGTTTAACTTGTTGTACAGGATGAATTATTATTTTATTACTATCATGTATATAATATAGTATGTGTAATTATTTGATGTTATTTCTGTTGTTTATTCTGCCTTTGTAGTCTTTGAAGACCAGTTCTTTTATTCTCATTAAAATGGGAGTTTTTTGTTTTTTTTTTTTTTAAAGACTGATTTATTTGAGGGGGGAAGAGGCAAAAGAGAGGGAGAGAATCTTTGAGGGGAGTAGACTGCTTGCTGAGCACAGAGCCTAACATTGGGCTCGATCTCAGGATCCTGAGATCATGATCTGAGCTGAAATCAAGAGTCAGACGCTTCAATGACTGAGTCAACCAGGTGCCCCAAAATGGGAGTTTTGCGTAGTGATTGAGAGCATAGACTCTGGAACCAGATTGCTTGAATTTGAATTATCTACTGAAGTTGGGACAAATTACTTAACATCAATATAACTTAGCTTCCTTATCTATCAATGGAGATTTGAAGAGTAAATATATTTTATGTGAGTGCTTGATACAGTGCTTTATACATAGTGAGTATTATGTATGTTATGGAAGGTTTAGCTATTATTATTGATTGTTTTTGGAGAAAGTCAGTTGAATAACATGAGTTCTTATTTACTTTACCTGTGTTTGATCTGCCTATTCCTTTTTTTTTTTTTTTTAAAGATTTTATTTATTCATTTGACAGACGGAGAGCACAAGTAGGCAGAGAGAGAGGAGGAAGCAGGCTCCCGCCGAGCAGAAAGCCCGATGCGGGGCCCGATCCCAGGACTCTGGGATCATGACCTGAGCCGAGAAAGCAGAGGCCTTAACCCACTGAGCCACCGAGGCGCCCCTGCCTATTCCTTTTTATTAAAATGGCCAATTTCTTTGTTTGCTTGAAATTAGAGCAGCCTCTGTCTCTTGAGGTACACTGTCTTGGTGATGAATTAGACCACTAAATTCCACTTACATTTTCTTTTGATAAGTAGGATTCTAGTGTTAAGGGATATTAATCCACTTTGTTAATACTAGTTTTATAATTGCAAAATCAGTGTGACATGGTGCGAGCACTGATTCTCTTGTTGGGTTATTGCCGTCTTTGCATTGCCTCGTGCCATACCGCAGTAGAGGGATGAGTTAATCACCTTTCCTGTATGGTCTGTCCCCTGATGCTTGATAACTTGGCTGATGGCCCTTTTGACAAAGACTGTAGCCAGTTTCCTACAGCTGAGTAACCTTTTACAACTGTTTAAATAAATCACTTTTTAAAAACAGTTAAAACATTCCAAGTGTGAAAGAAAAATGCTTTTTATTTCCAAGTGTAAACTAAGTCCCCCCTAATATTATTTTTTGAAGCAAATGTTTGTGTATTTTGAAATTTTAAAAAATTCTATGAAATAGAATTTATCATTGCACTGAACTTTCATAAACTACTTGTTTAAGAACTGGGTGGCTCAGCTCAGGTCATGATCTCAGAGTTCTGGGATCGAGCCCTGCATCGGGCTCTGCTCAGCGGGGAGCCTGCTTACCCCTCTCTCTCTGCCTGCCTCTCTGCCTACTAGTGTTCTCTCTCTCTCTGTCAAATAAATAAATAAAATCATTAAAAAAAAAAAAGAATTAGGGCACCTCGGTGGCTCAGTTGGCTAAGCAACTGCCTTGGGCTCAGGTCATGTTCCTGGAGTCCCGGGATTGAGTCCCACATCGGGCCCTCTGCTCAGCAGAGGGAGTCAGCTTCTCCCTCTGCCCCTTGCCCCTCTCGTGTTCTCTCTCTCAAATAAATAAAATCTTTAAAAAAAAAAATTACTGGTGGGCACCTGCGTGGCTCAGGCAGTTAAGTGTCTTCCTTCGGCTCAGGTTGTGATCCTGGGGTCTTGGGATTGAGTCCGACGTTGGGCTCCCTGCTTGGCAGGGGGTCTGCTTCTCCTTTCACCCCTCCCCTGTTCCTGATCATTCTCTCTCTCTCTCATGCTCGCTCTCAAATAAACAAATAAAATTGAAAAAAATATTACTAGTGACAGTGGATAACAGAAATGAATTTTGTGAAAAAGCAAAACTTATTACAAAATTTTTTTAAACTTAATTGCACAAGCAAATATGTTTCAGTCTGTTTATTTTTTATTTTGCTTTTGTTTCAGCTTAACTAGGCATCGTTGAATTATTTTTGTGTTATCAGATTTCATAATTAAAGTAACTAAAATACTGTAGTGAAATGAGAGGCCATCCATTTTGGAATAGCTCTGAAAAGCTCTCTGTACCTAAAGACTACACTGTTCATTTGAGTTGTACCACTGTTCATTTGAATTGTGATAGCTCTTTAAAATCTAATTATGTTTATGTTTATTTTTTTAATTTTTTTTTTAAGATTTTATTTATTTATTTGACAGAGAGAAATCACAAGTAAGCAGAGAGGCAGGCAGAGAGAGAGGAGGAAGCAGGCTCCCTGCTGAGCAGTAAGCCCAACGTGGGGCTCGAACCCAGGACCTGGGATCATGACCTGAGACGAAGGCAGCGGCTTAACCCACTGAGCCACCCAGGCGCCCCTATGTTTATGTTTATGATCAGATATGATTAAATCCATCAAAGATTGGGAACAAATGATTCCGTGTTTGGAAGTACTTAAATCCTGATCTTAGTGATGTGTGGAAGTACTTAGATTTTTTTAATTTTTTATTTTTTATAAACATATAATATATTTTTATCCCCAGGGGTACAGGTCTGTGAATCGCCAGGCTTACATACTTTACAGCACTCACCATAGCACTTACCCTCCCCAATGTCCATAAGATTTTTTTCTTAAAGGCAGCTGTTTATCTCCCTTTTTCCGAAATTTATGAGAAATATTACTCTTTATACTTTTTGATCAGTATTCTTATTAGAATTTTATTGTTTTTAAATTATAAAAAAGTACATGTCCCAGAGTATTAAAAAAGGATACTGTATTGATACTCGCAACATTTAAGAAGAAAACATAACCAGAACGTAAGAAAATAATAATGAAGTAAAAAAAAAGTTAATTTTTAAAACAAGATTTATTTATTGATTTATTTTTAGAGAGAGAGAGAGAGAGAGAATGAATGGGAGGGAGAGGGGGAGAGAGAATCTCAAGCAGACTCCCCACTGAGCATGGAGCCTGATGCAGGGCTGGGTCTTATGACCCTGAGATCATGACCAGGAGTCAGACACTTAACCAACTGCACCACCCAGGTGCCCCTAAAAGGTTAGTTTTTAGTATGAGCTAAGAATGAGTTAATGCAGCTAAATGATAACCTTTGTTGAAAAAAGAAAGCTATCTTGAGTAACAGGGTAGCAACAAAGAAATAAACTTATTGATTTATCTACATTATCAAATCTTTTTTTTTTAAAGATTTTATTTATTTATTTGACAGAGATCGCAAGTAGGTAGAGAGGCAGACAGAGAGAGAGGTGGAAGCAAGCTCCCCGGGGAGCAGAGATCCCGATGTGGGGCTCGATCCCAGGACTCTGGGATCATGACCCAAGCCAAAGGCAGAGGCTTTAACCTACTGAGCCACCCAGGCGCCCCTCAAATCAATTCTTTTGACAGCCTTCTTTTTTTTTTTTTTTTTTTCAAGATTATATTTATTTACTTGACAGAGCGATCACAAGTAGGCAGACAGGCTGGCAGAGAGAGGGGGGGAAGCAGGCTCCTTGCTGAGCAGAGAGCCTGATGTGGGCCTCGATCCCAGGACTCTGGGACCATGTCCTGAGCTGAAGGCAGAGGCTTAACCCACTGAGCCACCCAGGCACCTCCTGACAGCATTTTTATTTATATGGGAATTTTCTCCCTGCATTGCCTTGGGCTGTTATTTTAATAAGCTAGTGTTTAAACTTTTTTCTTAAAATCTGATAGGGTGGAAATGGCCTATTAACTTGTACAGGACTAGAATGCTGTCAGTTTATTAACCATGTATGTTTGTAGGTGGAGTAAAACATGTATGTTTGTAGGGATAATTTAACTAGTTCTTCCTTGAAGTCTCAGCCATGCCCAAACCTCGTAAGGGTAGGATTTCAGTTCTGATAACTGTTCTTTGCCAGCCACAGTAATATTTCTCCCTCAGTGGCATTAGGTGATGGGTATAAATTGAATCAGGATAGATGGATGGTTGCCATGAATATAATTATGCTGCATTTGAATCCAAAGAGCAGATAACAGCTGAGTCAGCAGTTCAGTTGCAGTTGTAGAAATAAATTCACTGCATTGCCACATAGTCCTATTTTATTGGAGGGAATATATATATTTTTAAAGATTTTATTTATTTATTTGACAGAGAGAGATCACAAGCAGGCAGAGAGGCAGTCAGAGAGAGAGGAGGAAGCAGGCTCCCTGCTGAGCAGAGAGCCCGATGCGGGGCTCGATCCCAGGACCCTGAGATCATGACCTGAGCCGAAGGCAGCGGCTTAACCCACTGAGCCACCCAGGCGCCCCTATTGGAGGGAATATTTACTGATTTGTGCTATCAATAACATTTAATGAAATTATTTTAAATGTTATAAAGTTGAGGGAGGATTTAAAGCTGTAATGAAAGGTAACCATCTCATTATGTTTCTGTGCAAACTTTTCTTACTGTGTACCTATTTCTTTTACTTGTCATCATTAGCTTAGCAAGCTTTTAACTAAATTATTAACTAATAATTAACTGTTCTATAAAAGGATATCATAGGTAACCCCAAAAGAAAAGTATGCCATGTAGGTATTTATATGCATTTAATGAATGCTTGATATATGCAGAGTACCAACATAATCATCTTAGCCACTTACAAGCTGACTAACTTTAGGCAAATTGCTTCACCTCTAATAATTAGTTTTCTCATGTGTAAAATATGGATAAAATATTGTGAGTTAATACATGCAGAGGTTATGCTTAGTGGTCAGTGAATGTTAGCTGTTCCTCTTGTGTAATTAATTATAGATCAGTGAAAATTCTTATGTATTCTCTAGCCTTATGGCTAAGCTTCTAGAAAAGATGCTTAGCTCATTGAGAGCTAACGTATGTGATGATTCATTTCACTCTTCCATTAGGTTACCTAAATTTCTTGCTGGTTATATAACAACTTTGTTGAGGCTCCAACTTAAGTTCTATAAAGGCAAATAAGGTCTGCTTTGCTTTGAAGTATCTGATTTTGGAACTTGTATTAGAAGTGAGTAAGAAGTGAGTAGTAAGAAGTGAGTAAGGTGAATTCCCTAAGTAACTCTAAAAAGAGGGAGATTTTTAGTTTTTCCCTTGTTTCTTGGCATAAGGAAACTGTATTTGGGGTTCATAAGTCAAATCTTTGTGAGGTTAGAAATGTGTTTGGGAAATCATAACGAAAAGTTAATTATTCTATTTTTAAATGTATTTTATACCTCTGTCATCACCCTTTTATTGCGTCAGTAATTCAGTTTGTGTACTAATTTATTTATTAAAATAACATTAAGTACTGTGAAATTCTGTCATCTTCACAAAATGGTAGAAGGAAGATAGAAGTTATGAAAAGATGATTTGGTAATTCTCTTTTGACATAATTTTTAATATACCAAACCATTAAGTCTTTCCTTGCTACTTTTATAATTTAACTTGTTAGCCTTTATAGTTGGGTAAGTTGTAATATGGTTACTGAAGTTGAATTAAAAACATATCAAGTTTCAAGGAACAAAATAACTGTCTGTAAGCAGAATTCGGTAGCTATGCGCGGTTCTCTACCACTTGTAATTTGATATGTCTTGTTAATGACTTTATCTGGATGTAGAGCCTAGTACAATTTGAGGGCATTTCAAGTAGATCTCTTATTCTTGTAGGCACAATGACTTTAGAAATAGAAAAAAAACTCTGGAATGTTGTCACTGTAAATACCACAGGGATAGGCAAATAGTCTTACTAACCAAATACTCACTTTTTTCTGTAGTATTGAATTTGACCGGGATTGTGACTATTTTGCAATTGCTGGGGTTACAAAGAAAATTAAAGTCTATGAATATGGCACAGTCATTCAGGATGCGGTGGATATTCATTACCCTGAAAATGAAATGACCTGCAATTCCAAAATCAGGTATTTAGATTATTTACTTTTTTTACATAATGCAATGTGTATATAACCTTTAATATCTATGATTCATATGAGTTTGTTAATTTATCTTTCTGTGAGACTGCTTATTCACTCATGGTAAACACTAATTGTAAACAAAGGATACTTTAGAATCTTACAGATATTCGTTCTTTTTCCCTGTGGGGGTTACTAGTCATTGTTTTTCTGTTTGACAAATGAAAATCTTCTCTTTGTTCACTTAATCACTCAATCAAATAAAAATTTTTGTTGTAATTGACTTCCATGGGGTATTGAATAAAGGATTACTGTAGCCTATAAATAGTGTCTGAAAGTCAGGAATTTTCTCCCTAACATGTGCATGTCTCCAAATTTTAAAATTGTTTATAATTTAAGAATTCTTTTTTAAAATTTTTTTATTTTTTATTAACATATAATGTATTATTAGCTCCAGGGGTACAGGTCTGTGAATCGCCAGGTTTACATACTTCACAGCACTCACCATAGCACATACCTTCCCCAGTGTCTGTAAAGAATTCTTTTTATAAGAACATTCTGCTTTTCATTGAGGGCCTAATATTTAAGTTTCATATAGTAAGGGTTAAAGTTCATAATGAGTGCTTTTCAAATTTGGAATACTGTTAAAAATGCAGAAACTAGGGGTGCCTGGGTGGCTCAGTGGGTTAAGCCGCTGCCTTCGGCTCAGGTCATGATCTCAGAGTCCTGGGATCGAGCCCCGCATCGGGCTCTCTGCTCAGCAGGGAGCCTGCTTCCTCCTCTCTCTGCCTGCCTCTCTGCCTGCATGTGATCTCTCTGTCAAATAAATAAATAAAATCTTTAAAAATAAATGCAGAAACTAGAAATTAGATCAGATCTGTCTCCCCCAAATCTTAGGGACATCTTAGAATCTGTATTGTTAAAACAAGCTTCCTGAGCTATTCTCATTGGCACTGGCTTAAAATGGAATACAAGGAAATCATCTAATAATAAATTTATTTAGAACGTTGAACATTTTCCAGTTATCCTTATAATCTTTTTTACCTGAATGAATGACATACGTAGTCTGGTTCTAATGCAGTCTGTTCGGAATCTTGCCCTGTTAAAATCTGAGGCACCCAGGCACCCCCTTCATAGGACTATACTTTATTTTATTATTATTATTTTTTAAAGATTTTATTTATTTATTTGTCATAGAGAGAGAAGCGAGAGTGAGCACAGAGGACTATACTTTAAATAAATCCATGCAATGCACTCAGCATAGTACTTGGCCATTATCAAGAATCATAGTAAATGTTACTGTAATGACAATGTGGATTGGGAATACACCTTTACTGTCTTGATACATGTAAAATTATGGCAGTAGTTCATGGCATGTTGGAGTAATCAGAAGAAGCTGTTCAAGGCTGAAAGCTATGGGATTAGGATTGAAAGGACCAATGTGTGAGAATGCCTAAAGCTAACTTGGAGCACACCAGTTGTGAAAGTGACCTAGATTACCGAGAACCACAGCTAGTAAGCGGAAGATCTGGGATTTGAGTTCAAGTCTATCTAACTCTAAAATTTAGCTCTTTTAACTATCCATCTAACTTCTCCTGGAAATCCAGTAAATATATGTAAACATGCAAATGAACTCTTACAGTCTCTGAAATTTAACATAAATACAGCCAGTAGAGAGTAAAAGACTATTGTTTTCATGTGCTTTGAAGTCATCTAGGTTAATTGCTTTACTAAGTGGCTTTTATCCTTAATACACATTAGTTTTACTACATGATTCATGTATGTGTCTCACTGAAAGCATACATTTTTAGATGTTGGATTCTTAGTTTTGGAGCTGAAACCGTAAGATGTTAAAAGCTTAATTGTAAATGTTATATTCAGTAATAAGCTTATATTAGTTGTCGGTTTTTTTTTTTTTTATATAAATACAGAAACCCAATTCAAATTAATTTATTTGCTTATATGATTCAGCTCAGCTTGATCCAGGGGCTTACACAATTTGATCAGGTCTCTGTCATTGTGCTGTGGCATGCTTTGTGCTCTGTTGGCCTCTGTTTTCACGCACAGACATGCTCTCCTCATGTATGAAAGATGGCCATTGGTGGCTCTAGGCCCATGTCCATCTTTTGGCTAGTCATCAGAGTGAGTAGTGGGAAGGGTTGTTATTTGGTAGTTCAATCCGAAAACTTGGCAGTTACTTGATACATTTTGTCCCAGCTGTGTTGTGGGCTGATTAATGATATGAAGTCATGTAGACGATTTGAAAAGTATTCTAATCTTTCTGCACACTTCAAAATTCTTCGTATTCATTGTTATTTATTTCTACATAAAATAAGGCTTAACTGTATTTCTTTCTTTCAGCTGTATCAGTTGGAGTAGTTACCATAAGAATCTGTTAGCCAGCAGTGATTATGAAGGCACCGTCATCCTATGGGATGGATTTACAGGACAGAGGTCAAAAGTTTATCAGGTAAATTAGAGTACTAATCGTTTGTTTTTAAGAATCACGTTTTTACTTCATAATTATAGTTACAGTTACAGGTTTATAATTACAAATTTTAAGCCACTATTTGGCATTTTTTTATACCTATATAATAGCAAATAATGCTTTTCATTACAAGTTTAAAGCCTCTAGCATTTTTAATCCCTCTGTAATAGGAGATAATGCTTTTCTGAAGCATCACTTCAGACTTGTTTTGCATTTGTAGAAAGTGTCAAATGGATTTCCAAAAGCAATAAAATATGTATATATAAAAAGTTTGGGAATTACTTCGCATCTCATGTGTTTTCATGGCCTATTCTCTCTCCCTCTCACCAGAGCCATAAATTGGTATCAGGCTTTTTCTTTATTTATTTTAAGATCTATATTTTGTTTAAGACTACTTTGTCTTTCTTCTATATCCAGGAGCACGAGAAAAGGTGTTGGAGTGTTGACTTTAATTTGATGGATCCTAAACTCTTGGCTTCTGGTTCTGATGATGCAAAAGGTACTATTTGAATCTCTTCTGCTTTCCCTCATGCCCTTACCCCCAACTTAATTCCTTTTATTAGCAGAGATGCAGATATTCATTAAAAATCATAGCTATCCTCTGTGATTATTATTCTAAAAACAATGTACGTACAACAATCTTTATATCTTTTTGAGTGAAAAAAAATATACTACATCTTCATTATAATAATATTTTCTGGATTCATGTCATATGGTGACATATTTATAACCAATTTCTTTATATATAACATCAAATAAACTTTTTTGCTGAAATATTTAGACATATCTCTTAAATTATATTCAATTTCTAGTGTATACTAAAGTTTTTCAGTAAAGTTTATCAATTTTCAAGGGAAACTTCTACATCTGCCAATTTAATTGACCTCTTCTATTTTTTCTTATATATCCCTGTTTACTATTCATGTTTTTCAGTTATCCTTACTGTTTTGTTCTAGTTCTTCCCACCATTAGATTTATAAAGCCCTGTTAACAAATTTCTCTTATCTTAAAGTTAATGGCCTTAATTTTTTTGCCATTCTTTTCTACCTATAACCTCCAGACTAGTGATTAGTTAGGCAAAGATAGCTCTAGTGTTGAAAAGTCTATTTCATAATGATAGTGCATGCCCTATTCTGTAAGTGGAAAGTGAACATGACTGGACTTTTCCCCCAAACATCCAGAAGTAGCAAGTTGTTTACCCATAGTATTTTTAAATTGAAATACCTTTCTTCTTGATTGTTTTAACAAATTATTCTTGAATTCTAAATTATTTAGAGCAGCATATGACAGTCGATATTTGTATGTTAGGGATACAAAGTTTCACTAATGTGAAATGTTTTTTCTCATAGTATATGGGGATAGCTTTTATTGAGTTGAATACTTGTAATTTTGTACTGAAGATTAATATTTATTCAAAGGTGGTGACTGTTCAGAGTCTTCCTCTGGAAAATAGAAGCCATTCAAAACAATTTAAGAAGAAAGAAGTAGAAAGGGATTTTTAAAGTTATTTATTCATGTTAAATTGTATTAAAATGTACATAACATAAAGTTAACCATTTTAACCATTTTGAGTGTACTGTTCTGTGGCATTAAGTACATTCACACTGCTGTGCAATTTTCACTACCATCAGTCCATAGAACTTTTTTCATATTACCAAACTGAAACTGTACCCATTAAATGTAACTCCCCATTTCCCCTTTGCCAGCCCTTTGCAGTCATGTTTCTACTTTCTGCCTCTATGAAACTGAGTACTTAAAACTATCTCATAGGAGGGGAATCACACAATGTCCATTTGCAGTTGCCTTATTTCATTTAGCATAAAGTCTTCAAGGTTCATCCATCTTATAGCATGCATCAAAATTTCTTTTACAAGGCTAAATTATAATCTGTTGTATGAATGCATTACATTTTGTTTATCTGCTCATTCATTGATGGATAGACATTTGGGTTACTTCTACCTTTTGGGCTCTTATGAATAATGCTTCTATGAACATGAGTGACAAAATATTTTTTCATGTCTTGGTTTTAGTTCTGGGTATATACTCAGAAATGGAATTGCTGGATCATATGGTACTTACATGTTTACTTTTTTGAGGAACCATCATTCTCTTTTCTATAGTGGCTGTACCATTTTACATTTCCACCAGCAATGCCTAACTATTTCATTTTCTCCATACCTTCACCAACATGTTATTTCCTTCCTTCCTTCCTTCATTAATACTAATAACTTTAATAATGTAAAGTGGTATCTTATTGTGGTTTTGCTTTGCATTTCCCTAAATGATACTGATGTGTTAAGTATCTTTTTGTGTGTTTATTGGTCATTTGTATGTCTTCTTCAGAGAAATGTTTATTCAAGTCCTATGCCCATTTTTTAATCAGCTTTTTTTTTTCTGTTGAATTATAGGAGTTCTCTGGATATTAATTCCCTTAATCAGATACATGATTTATTGATAGTGTGTTTTTATGCACAAAATTTTTTCATATTGATGAAGTCCCAATCGTCTCATTTTCTTTTGTTGCCTGTGCCATCCTATCCAAGGAGTCATTCATTACACTATGTTCAGTGTAATGAAGATTTTTGCCCTTTGTTTTCTTCTAAGAGGGTTATAGTTTTAGCTCTTCCATGTCTTTGATCCATTTTGAGTTAACTTTTGTATATGGTGTAAAGTTCTGATTTCATTCTTTCATATGTGAATATCCATTTTTCCTAGCACCACTTGTTAAAAAGATTGTCTTTTCCTCATTGAAAGATCTTGGCACCCTTGTCAAAAATCATTTGATTATGCCTTCAAGGCTTTATTTCTGGAGTCTTTCCTGTTGGTTGGTCTGTTTTTCCTTATGCCACTATTGCACTGTTTTATAGCTTTGTTTAGAAATCAGGAAGTGTGACTCCTCCATCTTTTTTCTTTTTTTCAAGATTGTTTTGGCTATGTAGGGTCTGCTAAGATCCCATATGAATTTTAGGTGGATTTTATTTTATTATTTCTTTCCTTCTGCTTACTTTGGATTTAATTTGCTCTTCTTTTTCTAGTTTCCTAAATTAAAAGCTTGGGTTATTGATTATAGATCTTTTCTCTTTGCTAATATATGCATTTAATGTTATAAATGTCCCTTTAAGTATTGTATCCCACAAGTTTTAAGTTTTATTTTAATTTTCCTTTATTTGAAAATATTTAAAATTGTTTTTCAGATTTCTTATTTGACTTATATATTATTTGGAAATGTGTTGTTTAATCTCTAGGCATTTTGGAATTTTCTAGCTGTCTTTCTGTTACTGATTTCTAGTTTAATTTCATTGAAGTTTAAGAGATACATTATTTAATTTCTCCTATTCTAAATTTGTTATGGTCTGTTTATAGTCCAGAATGTGGTCTGTCTTGGGGAATATCTCATGTGAGTTTGAGAAGAATGTATATTCTAGTTAGATAAAGTAGTCTGTAGATATCATTTATATTCATTTGATTGATGGCGTTTTCAATTCAGCTGTGTCCTTACTGATTTCTCCCTGCTGATTCTGTCCATTACGGATTGAGGAGTATGTATTTTTCAGATTCTACATTGATCTATGTATTTCTTCTTTTTTATAACCCATTGTCTTGATTTGTGGTTTTACAGTAATTCTTGAAGTCTAGTAGTATGAGTCTTACATCTACGTTCTTAAAAATGATTTTAGCCCTGGACTTCCTCTGCTCTTCCATATACATTCTAGAATCAGGTTGCCAGTACTTACGGAAGATCCTGCTGAGATTTTTATTAAGATAGTATTGAGTCTGTAGATCATTTGGGGGAAAATTGATACCATAAAAGTTGAGATTTTGGGGCACCTGGGTGACTCATCGGCTAAGCATCTGCCTTCGGCTCAGGTCATGATCCCAGGATCCTGGGATGGAGCCCTGTATTGGTCTTCCTGCTCCGTGGGGAACCTGTTTCTCCCTCTCCTCTGCCTGCTGCTCTGCCTGCTTGTATTCTCTCTCTCTGTCAAATAAATAAATAAAATCTTCAAAAAAAATTGAAGTTTCTATTCCATTAACATTTTTTTTAACAGTTTTATTTATTGGGGCACCTCGATGGCTCAGTCTTTAGGCATCTGTCTGCCTTCAGCTCTGGTCAAGATCCCATGTTCCTGGGATTGAGCCCCAAGTCGGTCTCCCTGCTCATTGTGAAGCTTGCTTCTCCTTCTCCCACTCCCCTGCTTGTGTTCCCTCTCTCGCTGCCTCTGTCAAATAAAGAAATAGAATCTTAAAAAAAAAAAAAGATTTTATTTATTGATTTGACAGAGAGAGCACAAGCAGGGGGAGCTGTGGAGGGAGAGGGAGAAGCAGGCTCCCCACTCAGCAGGGAGCCCAACATGGGGCTCAATTCTAGGACCCTGGGATCATGACCTGAACCAAAGGCAGATGCTTAACTGACTGAACCACCCAGATGCCCCTCCATGAACACAGTTTATATCTACCAAATTTAGTGTTAAGAAACAATTTTTAATACTTTTATAGTTTTCACCATATAGATCCTATACATTATTACAACTAAAGAGTTTGTGCTCTTGAAAATGGTGTTTAAAACATTAATACTCATTCATGTTTTACTAGTTTATAGGAAAACAGTTTTTTGTTTTTTTTTAAAGATTTTATTTATTTACCCGACAGACAGAGATCACAAGTAGGCAGAGAGGCAGGCAGAGAGAGAGGAGGCGAAGCAGGCTCCCCACTGAGCAGAGAGCCTGATGAGGGGCTCCATCCCAGGATCATGACCTGAGGCGAAGACAGAGGCTCTAACCCACTGGGCCATCCAGGCGCCCCTTAGATTAGACTTTCATTGGACATGTTTTTGTCAGGTTAAGGAAATGCTCTTATTCCTTATTTGCCAAGAATATTTATCATGAATGGATGTTGAATTTTATCATTTTTCTGTATCTGTTGAAATGATTATATTTTGTTTGTTTGTTTGTACTATCATGAACTATAATGATCTCTTTTCACATCTTGAAGTAGCCAAGATGGGATGAAACCCATCTTTGCTATCATGTATTATCTCTTTTCTGTGTTACCATGTTTGGTTTGCTGATTTATTTTTTTAAGGGATTTTTGCATCTATATTCATGAGGAGTATTGGCTTTTATTTTTCTGTTCTTGTAATTCTTTTTGTGACTTTCATATCAGGATAATGCTGGCCTAATAAAATGATTTGTCTTGTTTTGGGGGGTATAGATGGAAGTGATTGTTTAGAATTGTTGTTTTGTTCATAAATCTTTGGTATAACTTGTAACTGAAGCTTTCTGAGCCTGGAATTTTCTTTGTGTGAAGGTTTTAATTAATAATTTATTTTATTTTATTTATTTTTTTAAAAGATTTTATTTATTTATTTGACAGGCAGAGACCACAAGTAGGCAGAGAGGCAGGCAGAGAGAGAGAGAGGAGGATGCAGGCTCCCCGCTGAGCAGAGAGCCAGATGCGGGGCTCCATCCCAGGACCCTGGGATCATGACCTGAGCCGAAGGCAGAGGCTTTAACCCACTGAGCCACCCAGGCGCCCCTATAATTTATTTTTTTAATTGACATGTAGTTGACAGGCGTACAACATAGTGATTCAGCAGCTCTCTATGTTATATTGTGCTTACCATAAGGGTAGCTGCTGTCACTGTACAGTGCTATTACTGTACCATTGACTGTGTTCTCTATGGTATACCTTTTAACGTATGGCAGAAGAATTTAATTTCTTTAGTAAATTTAGAACTACTCAATTCATCTGTTTCTTTTTGAGTGAGCTTTGGTGGTCTGTACCTTTCTGGAATTGATATTTTGTGTCCTCTCTTTCATTATCTGTTATTTAGGTATTTAGGTCAGTGTGGCATTATCAATTTTAATTATCTTTTTCAAATATCTAACCCTTGATTTTATTTTTATTTATTTATTTATTTAATTTTGCTTGTTTTCTATTTGTAGTTTCATTGATGTTTGTTCATTAGCTTTTTTTCCCACATTAACTTAATTTTTTTCTTTGGGTGTGATTCTGTTTCTCTGTTTTATTAAGGCTAAAGTTTATGTCATTGATTTGAGCCTTTTATCTTTTCCAATGTAAATATTTCCAGGTATACATTTCCCTTCGAGCACCACTTAAGCTGACCCCTCAAATTTTCATATAATATATCTGTTCATTAACTTTTAAAAGTACACGTAATTTTTCTTGTGACTCTCTTGTTTAGTTTGCTTAAGATTTATAGCTTAATTCTAGTTGGAGAACATGTTTTATATGGCTTTAATTTTTTCATATTTGTTATGATTTGTTTTATGGTCCAAAATATGATCTGCCTTGGTAAATATTCCAAGTGTATTGAAGAGTTCTCCAGTGTTCTCCAGTGGAGTATTCTGGGTCAATTAGATCAAGCTTATTGATAGTATCTTTTTGGTTTTCTGTATCTTTGCTGTTTTTGTTTGTCTTGTCTCCTTGTTCTACTGATTATGAAACAGGAGTGTTGAAATCTGATTTTATTTCTCCTTTCAGCCAGGAGGGGATGTTTTGCTTCTTCTTTTGTTTGCTTGGTTTTTTGAAGCTGTTTTGTTAGGGTCTTAATGAATTGTCTTCATGAATTTACCCTTTTATCAATATATAATATAATTCTTTATCCCTATTAATATTCTTTTTTCTGAATCTACTTTTTAGATATTCATCAAAGCACTAATCTCTTTTTTCTTTCCTCTGAGATTCTAATTACATGAGTGTTAGACCTTTCATTTTTGTCTTATATGCCCCTCAGTCTCTGTTCTTTTTATTTTAATATTTTTTCTCTTTTTTACATTAAGTAATTTCTGTTGTTCTTTTACATCACTGGCTCCTTTATCTCTTTGCTTTCATTCTGATATTGATTCAGTCCAGTAAATATTTTATGTAAATTACTGTTTTTTTTTTCTAAAATTTCATTTGATTCTTATTTTATAGTTCCTATATTTCTACTGAATATTTCTGTCTCTCCATTAGCTTTAAATGTGTTTACCTTTACCCCATGGAGCACAGTTACAGTAGTTGCTTTAAAATCTGTTTAATAATCCCAACAGCTAGATTTTAGGATTGATTTTTGTTGATGGTATCTTTCTTTGGAAAATTCTTCATGTTTTCCTGGATTTTTATATATTCAGTAATTGGTGAGTTGTATGTTAGGCATTTTGAATATTATTTAAGACTCTGGTCCTGTTCAGATTTTCTGGATAATGTTCTTTGTTTTGTTTTGTTTTCAAGCAGTTGATCAGCAGTTTAGATAGTGACTCTATGTTCTATATTGCTTTCTTTGTGAATGATAGTTCCATTGTCAGAGCGGTTTTCAAAGCCTATGCTGTGCTACATTGGTTTATCTCATGCATATGCCAGTCAGAAGTTAATCTGGAAATTGCGTTGTATTTTCAATTGTAGTTCAGTGCACAAAGCCTTCGTGATGCTTCTTTATGTCCATCTTACACATACAGAGCTCGTAAGTAACTAAAGAATTAGTCCTGTTCATACACAGAATACTGGATCTCCTTCTCCAGTGCTTGCTTTTCCAGGTTTCTCCCATATTCTTTGTTTCCCTTTTTTCCTGAGGCTTTGTCAAGAAAGTTGAGGTTTCTCTATAGATGAGTTACTCCTTTTTATGACCACAGAGATGGAGTTTCTGTGGGAATATTAGCTTGTCATACTGCTGTAACTCTGTGATGGAAGCCCACCCAGGGGGTTGTTGAGAGAGAAGAATAAAACAAATGAAAAAAAAAAAATGACCCTCAATCCTCTGGCTTGCAGGAATGCCTTTTTCCAGTCTTATGATCAGAAACACAGGGATTTTCCCCAGTTTTTGCTTATCGAGGTGCTGATTTTGGCTTGCCATGGGTAAAAAAGAAGGAGAAAAGAAATGGTACTCTTACCCTCCTGCATTGGTTACTTCTTTTAACTTTTGAATGTCCTTCCCATAATGACTCCTTTTCCTTACTTTTTGGATTCCTCAGACATTTGCTTTTTGTTTTTGTTTTTTACATTGTCCTCAGAGTAACCTCATAGAGAGATTGGCTATAGTGGGCTTACTTTGTCTTGGTTGGTACTGAGTCCCAAATGCATTTACGCCCATCTTAAAAATTTTTAGTGTTAGTAAATTATCACTCTTGGGAGTGTTTGGTGATTTTTACTTACAAATATTGCTTGTAAAATACTGCTTCTGTGGTAATTTATAATAAGAATGCTTTACATTGCTTTTAATGTATTTTACACATTTAGCATTTACACATTTAGCACACATAATATATTTTACATATTTAGCATTTTATATTTAGCATTTTATATATTTTATTTTTTAACATTTTATATTTTTATTTATTAAATTTTAATAGTTATTAGTGGATATTGTTTTTTCAATCCATAATACTAAGTCCTTATAAATGAAATTTTTGTGTTCATGCTGTTACTTATTTATTTTATTTAATGCCATGTATTTAAAAAATAGTTTACTTTCAAATATATATGTACATACTTGGGTGTTAAACATGAATATAGCAGGCTAATAGATGTAGTATTTCTGTGTTGCAAGGTAATCAGGAAAGAATTTTATGAACCAATTTATAACTTCTTTACAAAAAATATATTTTCCTTTTCAAATACATGAACTAAGAATCATTTGCAGTAAATAACCTTGCTTTTGAATTAGAATAATCACATTCTTTAAATTTTTTTTATCCCCAAATATGAATTTGAAGAATATTTAGGCTTTAGAACAGCAGTAGTTATAGGTTCTTATTCATTCCAGATTTTCATAGCTGCATACATTAATGTAAAAGTGATAAATTTGAAATTTTGACAAGTTTAAAAAATTAATTTTAGTTAATGGATCTGAATGAAACACTTTTTAATCAAAGGACTAAAAAATGAATTGCAGCATAATAAATAGCATTAAGATAGTAGTTATCTTTCCTCTAATTTATAACTTTAGTCAGTTATCATTCCTATAAGTTATAAATTTACTAAATGTAATATCTCCTGTATCCAAGTGAATTTAAAAGGCTTATGTTAGATGGCCTCCCAGGTGGCCCCAGTGATCTGTCTCCTAGTATTCTCATACTTTCCTCCCCATTTTTCCAGTCTTTGTGCTTGGTAAAATATTATAGACTTGAAGGTATGTCACTTCTGAAAATAGTTGATATAAAACACTGCAGCCTCTGTCTTCATCATTCTCTCTTTATATTTGGTTCAGTGTGGAGAAGCTAACAGTATTGTCATAAGCCCAAATAACGGGGTGCTTGGGTGGCTTAGTTAGTTAAGTGTCTGCTTTAGGCTTAGGTCATGATCCCAGAGTTCTGGGATCGAGCCCTTTGTTGGGTTCCCTGCTCAGCAGGGTGTGTGTGCTTCTCCCTCTCCCCCTCTGCACTCTCCCTGCTTGTGCTCTCTCTCAAATAAATAAATAAAATCTTAAAAACAAAAACAAAAACAAACAACAACTCAATTGGTGGGGAACTGCATCCTCATGCCAAGAGCCATGTTGAGTGAGTTTGTAGTGGATCCTCTAGCTCAGCTGAATGGCAGCCTCTCTGGGCCTTGAGACTCAGCCAAGACCGTCCAGCTAGGCTGCTCAGAGATTCCTGACCCATGTGACAGTAAATTTTGTTGTTTTAAGTTGTAAGTTTTGGAGCAATTTGCTGTGAAACAACAGCTAACTAGTACAACAAGGTCTGTTTTCTCTGTTTGAGTTTAAAAGAAAAACTTGGTAAATCAGTATTGTCAAAGTGAACATCTTCGTGCTTTATCTTTCATATATTTTTAAGATTTTATTTATTTATTTATTTATTTATTTGAGAGAGAGAGAGAGAGAGAGGCAAGCACAGGGAGCAGCAGGCAGAGAGGCAGAGGGAGTAGTAGACCAACTCCCTGGTGGGCAGGGAGCCTGATGTGGGACTGGATTTCAGGACCCTGAGATCAACCTGAGCAGAGGGCAGACACTTAACTGACTGAGCCACCCAGGCGCCCCCGTCTTTCATATTTTTAAAATAGATTTTATTTATTTGAGACGGGGAGAGAGACCAAGAGCATGAAAGAGGAGGGGGGCAGAACAGTAGGCCGAGGGAGGAGCAGACTCCCTGAGCCCAACGTGGGGCTCCATCCCAGGATCCTGGGATGATGACCTGAGCCAAAGGCAGATGCTTAACTGACTGAGCCACCCAGGCTTCCTTTCATATTTGTTTTTATTGATTTATAAGATAGTACGTATGTCCCTCAGGTTTTCTGTAGTTTCTAGTGAAACAGCCCTATCCCATTTTACTCACTCTGTTTTCTGTAGCATCTAGGCTACAGTGGGTCCAAGAGTATCAGATATCAAGTGTACTCATAATTGAACTAAAGACAGGCTTTTTTATGGTGTCAAACACCTGTGTGTCTTTTTTAAGGATGTTTTGGTGCAAATAGACATGCAATGGGCCCTGTCTGAGAAGCTCTAAAACGTATACATACTGCATATTGTAATTGGCGCTGTTATTATAGATATTCAGTGTGTTTTATTTTTGGAAAAAATAATAATTGAATAAAAACTTAGAGACTGTTTAACTCCGATTTTACAAATTAATGGATGATAAACTATACCCATCTTCTACAGTAGTTGGGTTTTAAAAAATTTACTTTTTTTTTTTAAGATTTTTATTTATTTATTTGACAGAAAGATATCACAAGTAGGCAGAGAGGCAGGCAGAGACAGAGGAGGAAGCAGGCTCCCCGCCAAGCAGAGAGCCCGATGTGGGACTCGATCCCAGGACCCTGAGATCATGACCTGAGCCAAAGGCAGAGGCTTAACCCACTGAGTCACCCAGGCGCCCAAAAATTTAGTATTTTTTTATAAAAGATTTTATTTATTTGAGAGAGGGAAAGAGAGCAGGAGGGAGAGAGAGAAGCAGACTCCGCTGAGAAGGGATCCCGACACAGGGCCTGATCCCAGGATTCCAGGATCCCAGGATCCCAGGATCATGACCTGAGCCGAAGGTAGAAGCTTAACTGATTGCCCCCCCAAATTTAGTATTTTGTAATGGGACTTAAGTAACAAGTTCATCTTCTAAAGCCAGCTAGCTAGTATTCAGAACAAGTTTGTTTTTATTTTTAGCTTCTTACATTGCAACATGGTTTTCCTAACAGTCACTATTTTTTTTTTAAATATTTTATTTATTTATTTGACAGAGATAGATCACAAGTAGGCAGAGAGAGAGAGGGAGAAGCAGGCTCCCTGCTGAGCAGAGAGCCTGATGCGGGGCTCGATCCCAGGACCCTGAGATCATGACCTGAGCCGAAGGCAGATGCTTAACCCTCTGAGCCACCCAGGTGCCCCTAACTGAAGTTCATAGGAGACTATATATACAGAAGTGCCATGAGTTTAATTGCCTTAATTAGCTCCTCACCTTGAGGTTGGTATTTTAGTTTGAATTTACTTTTACTTTTTCTTTTTTCTTTTTTTTTTTTTAATAAAGATTTTATTTATTTATTTGACAGAGAGAGAGATCACAAGCAGGCAGAGAGGCAGGCAGAGAGAGAGGAGGAAGCAGGCTCCCTGCTGAGCAGAGAGCCCGATGCGGGGCTCGATCCCAGGACCCTGAGATCATGACCTGAGCCGAAGGCAGCGGCCCAACCCACTGAGCCACCCAGGCGCCCCTACTTTTACTTTTTCTTAACAAAAGGTGGTTTTCACATTAAATAGAAAATTATATACTTATTGATTTTTAATGAAATTTTTAGTGTCATTCTTTAACAGTAGGCATATTATTACTGATTTATATATGTTCTTCTTCTTTTGAGGACCATATCATTTATATTTGTTTCAGACATTTTCTTCCAAACTTTTTGTTGATTTCTTCTACACTTTACTATTTTACCTTTTATCTATGGTATCATCTTAGGATATTTCATCATATGTGTTCTAGTAGTTTCTTAGGAGTCCCATAGCAGCATTATCATAAATTGTTTGGTTTCCACAATAGAAATTTATTTTCTCACCATACTAGAGGCGAGAAGCCTAGAATCAAGGTGTTGGTGAGGCCATGCTTCTCTTTGAAGGTTCTAAGGAGGAATCCTTGCTTTGCTGCCTTCCCAGTTCTGGTGGCTAGTACCAATCCTGGGTATTTCTTGACTTGTAATTGCATCTAATTTCTGCATTTCTCAATACATGGCCTTTTTAATTTGTACCTCTTTACCCAACCCTCCCCCTTTTTATCAAGAAACCATTCTTTGGATTTAGGGTCATCCTCATCCATCCAGTAGGACTTCATCTTAACTTGACTATATCTGCAAAGACCTTATTTACAAATTAGGTGACACTCCAATGTACCTGGGATTAAGACTACAACATAGCTTTTTGGGGAATGTGGTTTAACTCACAACACCTATTTTGTTTAATAGTCAATAATTTAATAAAGTGTATTCTTTATATATTTTTCTTATGCTGTATATATTTAGTATATCTTTATTTTAAACTCTGGTTATTGTTTAAGCTCAGACAGTTATATCGAATTCTATCTAATCTAGTATCTTTTATATTGAAAATTATAATCAATAGTGCTTACCATTGTGACTTATTTTTAAAATGTTAATGATTACATTAACATTGAGAAAAGTAGCATGAAATTAACAAAAGACCTTCTAATTTAACTGTCGTTTTGTTCTAGTTCATTCCTATGCTTACTTATATTGAATTGTTATAAAATACTGATGGATAAACCTTGTTTATAAAGGTTCTTAGTGATTAGTATTGGGATTATGGGGATAGTAGGTGCTCCATAAATATTTGCTGTGGATTAACTTTGGCTTGCTACTTTTTGAGAGTACAGCTCTACCACTTGATATTCTAATCTATAAATGCTGTATGTGACATGTGGACTTTTAATTATAGCTAGCCATTTCATCTCAGATTGTATATCTTATTGCTGGGACAGTTGTATGTTGATTGGAATAACACATGGTTCCTATTAGAAAATAACATGAAACAAGGCAAGTATTGCTATTTAAAACTCTTATTTTTTTATTTTAATATTGGTATCTTATTTTTCTCTTAGGAGACTAATAGATTTATTAGGTTGTAAGTAACTTTTTTAACGGTAACTTTTATTCAGGGTCCACATATTTAAAGAAACTTTCTATGGAATTCCACTTGTAGAAGATAAATTAACCCATTCACCCAGAAAATATCTATTCTTAGGAAATACCATTTTATAGAAGTAATAGTTGGAACCATTTTTACTTTTTTTTTTTTTGAACTCCCATTTACAGATCGCCATAATAGTATTCCCAAAAAGATTCTTAAATTTTACTATGCCGTCATCTTAATACTGGTTTTCAACCCAAATGCACATTGGAATCACCCAAAAAGCTTTTAAACAAAATACCAGTACTGGACCCCAACTGGGTATTGTCCAGGACAGGACATTGGGTGACAGGACATTGACATCCATTGAAAAGATGGGTAGGAAGATTTTTGTTCTTGTTATGGTTAATATTCGTTATTAATTCTGATGTGTAACCAGGAGTATACCAATACCTTGAAAGCCTGTTTTATATGTGTATTCTGTTGTCTATGAAGGCGTTTTTGATGTATGATATAATCTGTGTTTTGGTACCTTACAAAAACAACAGCTCACTTTTCTATTTCTGCTCTGAGATCTGACCTTCTCTGATCAGGTTTTCTTTAATCTTTACAAATCTCAGTATAGACCCTGGACTGGACCAAATACCAAATATTGAAACAAACATTTAAAGTTTAGCTAAGTAATTCTATAACATTACTTTAGACACACTTAAATCCTATAACTTGAGTTCTGGCATAAAATTCTAAAACCATGGAATTCTTAATTGAAAGACAAATCAAGAACTGCTTCCAGGTACTTTACAAATGGCATTTGTATTCTGAGATATGTAATAAATATGAAAGTGTATTTGTGCATGCATGTTTGTGTAGCGGTGGGATGACTATATGATTCATCTTCCAACCCATGTTCTTGAGAAAAATACACACCATTTTTTTTAAGTAGGCTCCTTGTCTAATGTGGGGCTTGAACTCACCACCCCAAGACCAAGAGTCACATGCTCTACTGAGTGAGCTAGCCAGGTGCACCATCTCCCCAATACCATTTAAAGAATACTGAAAGAAATACACATATATCTCCATATTGCTTTTTTTTTTAACCCCTCTCTAAACTAAATGTTTTGGATTAGTATGAAAAGACAACTGTAGCAATAAGCAAACATTCTGGGTTACAGAAGCATTTGCTAATGCATTGTTTAATTCTTCTCATTTTTATTGTCCTTTACTCTTAGTGAAGCTATGGTCTACCAACCTAGACAACTCAGTGGCAAGCATTGAGGCGAAGGCTAATGTGTGCTGTGTTAAATTCAGCCCCTCTTCTCGATACCATTTGGCTTTCGGCTGTGCAGGTAAGAAATGAAAGCAGCTTTGTCTTCTTTTGATGTTGATTGCGTATTGTGGCTAGGATAAAAGACTGTAGTTTAAAACGAATAACTTGCCTTGTGAGTTTAAATTTTGTTTTTTGTTATTAGATTCTAAGAAGTATTTAGTGTGCCGTCATTACTTATTTATTACTATGCCTTAATTTTAGTATTCTGTCACCATCTTTCATACATAGAGATGGTTTGTTGATTATTTTTGTTGTTCCTCCAAGTCTTTGCATGCATGAACTAATGCTTATTCACACATTTAGGTCGTAATGACATTTAAATGATTAAGCTATATTATACAGACAAAGGAACCCATTTTTTTGATTAAAGGAAATCTATTCATTCCTTTAAAAATTTAATTTATACATATATGTATGTATAACATATATATAGGGACAGTGAATGAGACAGGTAAAATCTTGCATCAGGGAATGCATGGTAACATAAGAAGTTCTCATAAACGTGTTAGCGATTACTATAGCAAAGAATTTCTTGTTAATATAATTTTCTTAACTAGGTGACCAAATGTCTGCCTTTGCCAGTCATGATTTATACTTACATTGTTATAATTACTATTAGTGCCTTCTTTCATTCTCAGAAGTGTTATGGGTTGGAAGATAAATCTTATGGTTGCCCTAGTCCTTTATCTTCTGTCCACTCCCCCTAATTGTTAACTAGAACAATAAATAGTAAACACTTGTAATTTAACTTCTGCATTAGGAAATCTCTTTGATTCTTTTTATATTGATAATCTCAGTTTTTTAAAGATAAGTTTGGCACCATATAATGAACACAGAAACGCCCTTAAAAAAGGAGAAGCATAATTTAAATCTTATTTGTTATTATACCCTTTCCTTATTTCAGTTTATTTATTCACTTATACACTGACGTAATTTCATAGTTTCAGTAAGGTACGGTCTAACGTGTATCTGTAGGTAAAATTCTCTTTCTGTTAGCATACAGAATTTTGTTTTTCCTAATCAAATGGTATTCTTTTCCATTTGAACCTACTATTTCCTTATTAAATCCCTTTTCTATCACTGACTAGGCAAGCTGATTAATTTATCTCCCCAAGTTTCTTATCCTTAAAATAGAGATAATCCTTTGGTGCTTTATGAAGATTATGAAAGGAAAATGTTATATACAAAGCTTTTCTAATATGGTATTTAGTAATTGTTTAGTTATTTTCATTATTAATACTTTATCATGCATTTAATTAAAATAGCTTATGGAGTTTTATTGTTACGTTCTATTTTATAAACACACTCACCATTGGCCATCGTGTATGAATTGAAGTTATTGTCAGTATTTAATAGGTACAAATACCAGATATGAACATCTTCAGAATTTTTTGTTCCTGGCAAAGGGAAACCTACTTTATTTATGTATTTTTAAATTTTTTAATCCAGTTTAATTTAATTTAATTTTAAAGTTTATTTACTTAAGTGGTCTCTGTACCCAATCTGGGGCTCAAATTCACAACCCTGAGATAAAGAGTTCCAAGGTCTTCTGCCTGAGCCAGCCAGGTGCCTTAGGGAAACCTACTTTAAAAAAATGCTTTGCTCTCTGGCAGGCTGTTTGCCCTTACTGTTTTAAATTTTCATGTATTTCTTACTTAATTTTTGCATTTGCTTTTCCATGTGTGTTTTAAGATTTATCTTTTTCCAATTCTAGAAAAATTCTTTTGGGATTCTTCTCTGAATTACATTTTATTTATTTGTTAATTTTGGAACCACTGGCATTATTAAGATAGTACATCTTCCCACATAGTTATATGGGGTAGTTTTCCGTTTGTTGGGATTATTTTTATCTTACAATGAGATTTCATAGTTTACTTCATTTAGGTATGAGATCTTTCTGGTTAATTTTTTTCTATGTCTAAGTTTTGGTTCTATTTTTTCTATTCCTTATTTTAAGTACTGTTTGCTAAAAGTAAATAAAAATTTTTAATATTTAGATATATGTATTATATCTAGGTTCTTTATAAATGTTTTTTTTTTTATTAAATCTAGTGTTTTTTTTGGTGGAGTCTTTGAGTTATCTATTTATACTTGATAGTGGCCAAAATGATGTTTGTTTTTTTTCTTTTCCAGTGGTTTAATGCCTTCTCTTCTTACAATGCAGTGTTTCTATGATACTGGTGATAGTTACTTTCCTCATCTGTTTCATGTAGTTGAATGGGCTTCAGTCTTTCACTTTGTAGGGTATCTTTTTTTTTTTTCTTTTTTAAGATTTATTTATTAGCGTGAGAAAGAGTGCCTGCGCTGGTGAGGGGAGGTGTGAGGGAGAGAGTCCTCTCCACGTTGAGTAAGGATTGACCAAGGCTCAATCTCATGACTACCAGCTTGAGATCATGACCTGAGCTAAAACTAAGAGTCAGATGCTCAGCAGACTGAGCTACCCCGGCGCTCCTAGGATATCTACTTTTGGAAAATACTCTTTATTAAGTTCAGATGATTTCATTTTATTGTTTCTTAGGCGCAACTTCAGTATTTCATCAAGTGCCTGTATAGCCACAGTTGATACAGTCATATGATTTAATTTGTTGATATGAATTATGTATATACATTTTCTGATATTGAATTATATTTGTGTTTGTAGAATAAACCTTTTTTGCACATAATGCAGAATTCTTTTGATAAATAGGTGTTATTGCTGGTATTTTTATATCTATAATCATAAATTTGATCTTTTTCTAAATCATTTTAATCATTATTTTATAATTCCTAGTGTACATAAGTCTTGAACTGTCTTGTTTAATTTATTCCTGAGTATTTTATTACTTTTTTTAATTTAAAAAATTTTTTTCCAAGTTTTTATTTAAATTCCAGTGGACCAAAAAAAAAAAAAATTCCAGTGGACATATAGTATTTTATTACTTTGAGATGTATTGTGAATGGAATTTTCTTAATCTTATTTTTGAATTATTTGTTACTAAAGTTCAGAAATAGAATTAACTTTTGTATATTGATCTTGCATCCTACAATTTTGCTGGTCGTGTGTATTTTTTCCTTTTAGTTTTATTGTGGATTTCGTGGGATTTCTATATTTAGGATCAAGGTATCTGTGAATTAAAATAATTTAATTTCTTCCTTTACTATGCTAATGTCTTCTTGCTTACTTGTATGAGCTAAAAGCCCAGGTATAATGTTGAATGGAAGTGGCAGAAGGAACTTCCATACCTCATGGAGAAAACATTCAGTTCTTCACAGTTAAGTGTGATATTAGCTCTAAGATTTTTGTTGATACCTTTATCAGGTTGAGTAAATTTCCTATTTCTAGTTTGCTAAGAGTATTTATTATGAATGAGTGTTAGATTTTGTCAATGCTTTTTCTATGTCTACTGAGATAATCTTGTAGTTTTATGTCCATTATTATAATAATAGGGGATAGTTCATTATTGTTGTGGTTTTGAATGCTAAACAAACCTTCCATTCCTGGGAAAAATCTCTCTTAGCCATGGTATAAAATCCTTCTTAATATGTTGCAGAATTGAGTGTTCTAATGTTTTAAGTATTTTTGTGGTATTTGTAACTTTCTTATGATGTTTTCTGGCTTTGATAGCAAAGTACTATTGGCCTTATAGAATGAAGTATTTATTTACTGAATGAGTTTGTAAAGGGTTGGTATTACTTCCATCTTTAAATTTTTAAAAAAAGATTTTATTTATTTATTTATTTATTTGAGCTAGAGAGTGAGCAAGAGAGAGAGCATGAGCAGGAGAAGGGGCAGAGGGAGCGGAGAAGCACACTCCCCACTGAGCAGGGAGCCCAAAGAGGGGCTTGATCCCAGGACCCTGGGACCATGACCGGAGCCAAAGGCAGCATTTAACAAACTGAGTGACCCAAGTGGCCCTCTTCTTTAAATATTTGTTGGAATTTATCAGTGAAACTGTCTGGACTTGGACTTCATGAGAATATTCTAAATACATAATTTAATTTCTTCTTAAAAATTCATTCAGATTTTCTGTTTCTTTTTTAACTCAGTTTTGGTAGTGACTTCCTCTCTGGGAATTTGTATATTTAATTTTTCTAATTTGTTGTAATAAAGTTGCTCTAACATTCTCTTATTGTTCTTTTAATTTTTGTAGTGTTAGTAGTAGTGTCCCATCTTTCATTGCTAACTGGTCTTTTGTGTTTTCTCTCTTTTTTCTTTTTGGTGGGTCTAGTTAAATATTTGTCAAGTTTCTTCAAGAGTTGTTTGTGTATGAGAGATGCTTCAGACCAGAATATCCTATATTGCCAGTGTACTTAACATTGTTACCCAAACTTACTTGTTGGAAGGGTTAGAGATCTATAGGCTGAACCTCTTATAATGATTCTTATCTCATCATAAGTATCAGTAGACCAAGAGAGATGTTCTTTCTTTCTTATCCAATCCAGATCAAGATACGTTGAGTTCAAGTAGGTTATGCTATTGCTATAATCAAGAGATCAGAAATCGTTTACTGTAACTGATACAAAGCTAGAGACTGGACATTGAAAAATTACATTAGAAAACCTCCACATCCTTACAGTGACGCTTGCAACAGAAATATCCAAAGCTGAATGACCACCAAGTTTCTATCTTTCAGATCTTACATAAGTGCTTCCCTGTGCTGGAAACTCATTCACATCTGGAAGCATAACTTTAAGAGGATCTGGGCAATACAGTTTTTAACTTTCCATCCTCCATAGGCTTAAATAAGGTGGTAGGAATGGATGCCGAGGTCATTGGCCTTATCCAGCACAATGCAGTTTCATATGAGTTAAGGACATAATTTTTCTGGCTTTGAAATAGGTATTTTGTATCCAGGCAAGCATTAATGAAGCCAATAGTCCTTACTTTATTCACTGCCTTTAATTCTGTCTTTTACTGATTGAAACATGCATCTTATTACTAAAACATATTAGAAAAACAATGACTTATGTTGTATCATTTTCATTTAGAATTGCAACATTTCTTAGATTGTAGACTATTGTCTAAATGTTTTTCTTTAAACTGTAAAACATCACTCTTTAACTGTACCATTTATTTTGCTACTGGGAGAAGTACAGGGTCATATTCCTGAGATTGCTTAATAAATATCATTTGTGATGATGAATTTGACATTAGGAGTGGCTTGCACATTTTTAAGCATTGCTTTTGGAGTTAGAAGAAATAGACAATGAATGAGTAAGCAAGCTACCCACAATTATGTTTTGACTCCCTGTTTCAAGGGCATTGTGGATCCTACCTACTGGGTAGTGACACATCTTGCTAATTCAGCTTCCCTACTTAACCTTCATTTAGATAATGTATTTCTATTTGGTACAAGTAATTCATTTCTCTCTCTTTTACTTTATCATTTACTCATTTACCTATTATTATAATATAAAAATATGTCTAGTTCTTGGGTTTGTTTGTTTTTTTTTTTAATTGGAGAGTATAGCATGAAAAATCTCTTGAAGTATGGTAAAAGTTCATAAGCATTTCTTTTAAAATATCAAATCGTGAGTCATGGTCTCCTTGAAAATAGTAGACCATTAATTTTAAACTACTTTTTTTGTGTTTAACACTGAGAAAAAAAGCTTTGAGTTTTATTTTAAACCATGTAAAAAATCTTAAGTACTGAGATTATCTGAAACATGCTTTCACCAGAAGACAGGATAATATTTTTAATGTAAAGTTGAAAGTATGAGTGTTTGTTGTCTGTTACTTGATTACTACATGATGTTTCCTTAATAAGTAGAAAAAGGGGGGCACCTGGATGGCTCAGTGGGTTAAGCCTCTGCCTTCTGCTCAGGCCATTATCTCAGGGTCCTGGGATTAAGCCCCGGATTAGGCTTTCTGCTCAGCACGGAGCCTGCTGAGCCCTTCTCTCTCTCTCTACGTGCCTCTGCCTACTTGTGATTTCTCTCTGTCAAATAAATAAATAAAATCTTTTAAAAAGAATAAGTAGAAAAGGGTAAGAAAACAATTTCTCTCCAGTTTTCTTCTCTAAAGCCAGTTTGGGAGAGCCCTATAAGATGAGGTTGAACTCAGCAATCTGTGGTTTTAAGGGAACATCAGAGTTGGCTTGCATAATAACTTGAAGCATCTTGCAATTTTTTTTTTTTTAAAAGATTTTATTTATTTATTTGACAGACAGAGATCACAAGTAGGCAGAGAGTCAGGCAGAGAGAGAGGGGGAAGCAGGCTCCCTGCTGAGCAGAGAGCCCAATGTGGGGCTCGATCCCAGGACCCTGGGATCATGACCTGAGCTGAAAGCAGAGGCTTTAACCCACTGAGCCACCCAGGTGCCCCCATCTTGCAATTTTTAAAACTGAAATTATTATAACAGGAAATATGCGTACTTATGTTACGTAATGTTATGTTATTTATTTGACAGAGAGAGAGACACAGCGATAGAGGGAACACAAGCAGGGGGAGTGGGAGAGGGAGAAGCAGACTTCCCGCTGAGCAGGGAGTTCTGATTCCAGGACTCCAGGATCATGACCTGAGCCGAAGGCAGACGCTTAATGACTGAGCCACCCAGGTGCCCAAAATATGGGAACTCTTAAGGCATTCTTTTTAAAGTAATAATAGTTTATTACCCCAAAAGTTAGTGATGTAAATCAAAGGTAAGGTTAGTATTATTCCGATTTAGGAGTGGTATTTATGCCAATAACATATTCACTGGGAAGGAATACTGTTTCTAGAACAAATAGGAATTTTGAAATATCTTCTTTAACTCTGTTACCAGTTAGCATTTTTAGTTTTAGTTACTGTAAACTCTTTGTTACTCTCTGTAAGCTAAATAGTTCATATGCATAAAAACATCATTTGTTTTCTCATTTTTTTAAGACTTTGTAGTTTTTTGTCATTGGTATAATAATAACTTAGTTTTTAAAAGAATTTTGTTTTGTTGTTGTTGATACATTTATTTTTAAATATCTGTATTACTTCTCTTACTCTTACAGGTGCTTCTTTTTGCTTAAAGAATAAATATAGATTCCTTTGCTTCTGTTGTAAGTCCTCACGATTGGCTTCATTGTTCTTTATATGTGACTCATGTTTTTTTTGTTTTTTTTTTTTTTTAAGATTTTATTTATTTGACAGAGAGAGATCACAAGCAGGCAGAGAGGCAAGCAGAGAGAGAGAGGAGGAAGCAGGCTCCCTGCAGAGCAGAGAGCCCAATGTGGGACTTGATCCCAGGACCCCGAGATCATGACCTGAGCTGAAGGCAGAGGCTTAACCACTGAGCCACCCAGGTGCCCCCGTGACTCATGTTGTTAACTCTGAAAATTTTTACTCAGAAGAATTTTTTTTTTTTTTTAAGATTTTATTTATTTATTTGACAGAGAGAGATCACAAGCAGATGGAGAGGCAGGCAGAGAAAGAGAGAGAGGGAAGCAGGCTCCCTGCTGAGCAGAGAGCCCGATGCGGGCCTCGATCCCAGGACCCTGACTGAGATCATGACCTGAGCCGAAGGCAGCGGCTTAACCCACTGAGCCACCCAGGCGCCCAGAAGAATTTTTTTTTTAAGATTTTATTTATTTATTTGAGAGTGAAATCTTTAAAAAATAAAGAGGGAGGCAGTGCCTGGGTGGCTCAGTTGGTTTAGTGGCTGCCTTTGGCTCAGTTCATGATCCTGGGGTCCTGGAATTGAGCCCTGCATTGGGCTCCCTGCTCAGCAAGGAGCTTGCTTCTCCTTCTCTCTCCGGCTGCTGCTCCCCCTACTTGTGCTCTCTGTCAAATAAATAAAATCTTAAAAAAAAAAAAAGATAAAAGCGAGCATGGGGAGGAGCAGAGAGAGATTGACAAGCAGACTGCACTGAATATAGAGCCCAGTGCAGGGCTCAATCCCACAACCTCAAGACCTGAGCCAAAAACAAGAGTCAGATGCTAACTGACTGAACTACCCAGGTGCCCCAACTCAGAAGAGTTTTTGTAAAGCTTCTTCCATAAAGACTTCTTGATTCTGAGTACAGCTATTTGAGGCTATTTTATATACGTATCTTCTACTTTTAAAAATTGATGTACTCATTTAAAATTGTGTATATTTAATTTACAAATAGTACAAGATTATATCCTCATTCTTAGCTTTCAGATGTTAACTCATAAAGCTCACGTTCTCATTCACCATGCATCATTACACTGCTTCTTCAGAGGTGCTCTTGTTAATAGTTTTGCAGTTGTCTTTCCACAGATAGATAAACAGCATTTCTTGAGGAGGCCAATAAGCTTTTTTCTTTATTTAGAACAATATATTTTTTCCTTTAAAAATTAGGCTTGATTCGAAAAGATGGACATTTATGCTATAAAAGTTTATAGAGTATTTTTAGATCTCTCTTCTATTCCCCCCACCCCAAAATATGATTAATTCCTTTCAATTTAAGAAGCTGGTGTTTAGTTTAAGGGGCTACGAAACCTAATTTAATTCATTTTTTAAAGTTAACATGGAGAAACTTGAGTAAGGTAGATTTTAAGTGCTGGAGATGTCTTCTGTTCTATTTTCCCATCATATTTAAGTAATGGGAGAAAAGTTTTAGGCTTGCTAGTTTTATAAATCTGCCTTGTCTTTTATACAGCAGCTGCCAGTGGGAATGATATCTTTTCCTTCACATTTAAATAAATTTCTGAATATTTATTTAATAAATTTGGATTAGTGCCATAGCACTTATGAATATTATCTATTGTAAGTAAGGGAGCAGGGAATGAATATTAAGGACATTCTATTTTCAAGTTTCCAAATAATTTGAGTGAACTCAAATCGAAGTGACATGCATATAAAGCCAATACTATTCAAGAAACAAAGTATTGTATTACTTTGTCATACAATCCACTTTTGGGAGTGCTAAAGTCTAAAAACAGCTTTGAAGTACCTAGTGGATCTTTCCTCTATTTATGTGCCTTGTCTTCCAGCGTGTAAGTAGCATTGTAACTACAAGGTATTTTTAAAAATGGACTTTACAGGAAATTTTATATTTTTGTTAAATGCGGATTGATTGATTATTTGAGTTTGAGGTTGTTTTTTTTTAAGATTTTATTTTTAAGTAATTTCTGCACCCAATGTGGGGCTTGAACTTACAATCTCGAGATCAAGAGTTGTGTGCTCCTTTGACTGATCCAGCCCCATGCCTTTAAATGCGGAGATAATTAAAGTTAGGCATCTTTTCAGGTGTTACTAGTTTAATAGATGTGATCATCATTCAGTTTTTGAAACTAATATTGAGTAAGCACTAGAAACACTTGGGAAGTATGAAATATATGATTTCTTAGGAAGCCAAGAAAATAATAGAGCCAAAGTACAAAATCCAAACTTACAGTGTTGTGGGGGAAAGGAATAGACTATTTGGTTAATCCAAAAAAACAGGAGAGGAAAGAGAAAAATAACATAAAATGTTTGGAGTAATTAAAAAACAGAAAAGCTGATGAAGATTCAAATATATCTAATTATGGTAAATGGAAATGGCTTATTCTCTCCAAGTAGAAAAGGCTGGGATTAACAGACTAGTTAAAATCTTTAAAAATGGGGGCGCCTGGGTGGCTCAGTGGGTTAAGCTGCTGCCTTCGGCTCAGGTCATGATCTCAGGGTCCTGGGATCGAGCCCCGCGTCGGGCTCTCTGCTCAGCAGGGAGCCTGCTTCCTCCTCTCTCTCTGCCTGCCTCTCTGCCTACTTGTGATTTCTCTCTGTCAGATAAATAAATAAAATCTTAAAAAAAAAAAATCTTTAAAAATGTAGTAATATACTTTTTACAGGGGATGCATTTGAAACAAAGTTAAGCAATGGTAAATAAAAATAGTTTTATTTTGGCATGAGATTAATAGACTGGTGGACCAGAGCTAGCAGCAGACTCACAGATGTACTGACATTTGATACCCAGCAAAGATGGTTGTTTGGGAAATAGAGAATTTTTATACTCCAACAGTTGTTTTAGAAATTTTAGCTCTACCTCATTAAATATATAAAATCCGTTGACCAGGTGACTTAAATGTGAATAGCAAGACTCCTAAAGTATTTAGAAGATAATATGAGAGAGAATATCTTCATGATCTTGTGTTAGGGAAGGCTTTAAGATACAAAATTATAAATCATAAGTGAAAGGTGGATAAGTTTGTCTACAATAAAATTAAAAACTTTTGTTCATCAAATAACACCTGAAAAAATAATTAAGAAGTCGCTAATTGGGGAAAGATACTTAGAATACCTCTAAGTGACAAAGTATTGGTATTCAGATTTCATGAAGAACTCTTTCAAATAAATAAGAAAATGATAATTACACCCTACAGCCTTGATATTCGAAATGCAGTCTGCACAGCAGTCAGCATCGGGATCACTTAGGAGCTGATAAGAAGTCTACTGAATCAGAATTTCTGAAGGTGGACCCCAGGAACCTCTTTTTTCTTTTTAGCGGGCTCCCAGATGACTATGCACTCTGAAGTTCTAGAAATCTCTGCCCTAGAGACATACATATTTAAGTAATGTTTATAATAGCATTGTTTGTACATTTATACTGTGAAACATTCAGCAGTGGGAATAAATGAACTGCAGCTCCGTGAATCCATATAGATGAATAGTGAGCATAATGTTGAATGGAAGGAAGTTACAGAAGAACACATGGTATAATTCTGTTTATAAACATGCAAAACAAACTATTGTTTAGGAATATATACATTGGCCACACAGATAGGTAATTCAACCATAAAGAAAAGAAAGGGGAATAATTACTGTGTATTTAATTATAGTGCTTACTGTCAGATGGAGGAAAAAAATGTGTCATACAGGCTTTTAAGATTTAGGAATATTTTATTTGTATCTAGCGTACTAGTTACGTGGAGTTTGAAACTTCACATATGTTGTATGGACTCTTCTGTATGCAGGCTATTTTTCCAAGTCACAAAGTTTTTTAAAAAGATGGAAAAAATGTAAACTAAACAAATGCTAAAAATTTAACATATAAACATTTATAGAAAATACCATTAAATAGTTTATTTCTCTTGGTGACTTTGAAGATATTTCCATAGAAACTTCTTTAAAAAAAAAAAAAGATTTTAAACATCTATTTGATAGAGCAAGAGAGCGTAAGCAGTGGGAGGGACACAGGGAGAGGGAGAAGCAGACTCCCCTGCCAAGCAGGGAACCCAGTGTGGTGCTCCATTTCAGGACTCTGGGATCATGACCTGAGCCAAAGGCAGATGCTTAACTGACTGAGCCACTGAGATGCCTCTTCCGTGGAAACTTTTTAAAGTTGACTGATGTTTTGGCAGTTATAAGTGAACAGATATGGTAGTCTCAAGTTTTTCTTTGTGAAAGATTGAGACTTTATCAAAAGTATTCAGTTTTTGTTGTTTCCATTCCCTGTGGTTCAGTAAGGTTTCAGGTTCAGCTGTGTCATTTATGTTTTTTTTTTTCCTTTGGTAAGCACCTACAGTTAGGATGAGTTATATTTAAGGAAATGATTAGAATAAGTCCAGTGCTAGAGTAAAGCAAGACTGCCGTTGTTTATTCAAATATTTACTCAATAGGGGAAGACAGTTTTTATACCCTAATATGTGATTTAATGAAAGAGTTCCAGAAAATGTGTTTTTCCTTATTGGGGTTTTAAAAAGTTGGCTTCTATGTGTGACCTACTGTTGTAGATTATTGGAAATCCGTCATATAAAATACTTTAAATATTTTGAAAACCCCATGTTAGAAAGTTGAATTTTCTGAATTTAAACATTTATTTGGTATTTTCACATTCTGTTTGCAAGGTTAGATTTCTTTTTATATACTGAACACAGTAGAGTGATGAATCATATAAGTTACAGGTTATTTCTTTAGTGAGAGAATTAAAATGAAGATGGAAGAAGTTGCTGTGTATTGTCAAGTGCTGCTGCAGAAAGTATAAATTTGGCCAGTAGTATCTGAGTTACAGATATTCATTATATACTCTGGTTAAATATTTTCTTAAGGGGTTTAATTGAATTGTGACCAGTCTCCCTCCACCTCTTGTGATCCTATGTTAAGATAGAATATAGATTGCCCTGTCAGTAATGTAAACCAGGAACTTGGAAGCCTATCTAAACCAGCTTTCTTTCCATTTATTGATTATTATCTGTTTGTAACCTTCTAATGCATAAATATAGTGCTTACAACTGTTAAAATTTTAAGTCACTTCTTCCTCTACTAGTGGTTCTGAATTAATCTTAAGGTATATAAACCATATTTTAGATTCTGCTAATTTTACTTTAACATCAGAGCCAATTTAATTAGTCTCTTTTAATCAATATTAAGCTGTTGTAATGCTGAAAGATTTGTTTTAGATTTTTTTTTTTAAATTTTATTTTTTATAAACATATAATATATTTTTATCCCCAGGGGTACAGGTCTGCGAATCGCCAGGTTTACACACTTCACAGCACTCACCATTGTTTTAGATTTTAACATTGATAATTAATTGCATTAATGGTCTCAATTCTTGACCTCTTCCTGTATCTGTGTGCTTTGCCATAAAAGAGTGCTTTGTCATGGTGGGGAAAAACCCCACTCTTGACTGTTTGGTAACTTGCTTTGGCCCAAGTGATGTTAAGTTGACATCGACTAGAAGTTTGAAATTTGCTGGCACAGTTGAGCTTACTTGCTCTTGCTCCTGGGTCATCACCATGAGGAGAACGTGCTGAAGCCAGCTGCTAGTCCCAGGGAGGGAAGGCAGAAAGACGCTCAGAGTAATAATCTACTTGTCCAAGCCAAATCATTCAACCTCCAGACATGTAAACAAGCTATACTGAAATCAGCCAACCCTAAGCTATTCCTTATTCTTTGAGAATTAATGAAGATTCTGTGCTACTAAATTTTGGAATGGTTTATTATCCAGCAGTTCTGTGGTGGCAATGGCTGATTAATACAGTGTTCTATGAAATTGTATGGTATTGAATGAATAAAGGCCATTTCCCATTATCAAGACTCTAACTAATCATCTTCCATCTCTAAAAATTCACTAGATATAAATTAGCAGTGTACATACAGCCAACTGTATCACCTTCAATGGCTTCCACTTGTATGAAAGCACAGAAAAAAAAAAACTACATAAAATTACTCCAGTACCTTTAGACACATGTTTTAAAAAATCTTCATGTATGGAAAGACACACATAATGCTTTTCATTTAATGTAAAGCAAAAGTCTTCAGACTGGAGTAAGAACATCTGATGGAACACTAAAAGTATTGCAGGTGTGTGTAGAAACTTAAATCCAGTTTTGGATCCCAGAATTTTTGTGTCAGTTGATATGCCTGACATTGACACTTGGAGGTGTCATGTCTATTCTCCTTTTGACTTCAACTTTTACAATCGTTTTTTTCCTCCCCCTATTTTCCAAAAGAAAAGCATACCTCTACATCATCATGAATTTTAATATGGTGCATTGTTCCAGGCTGTAAAAACCTCAGGATTATCAAACTAAGGGATGGTTCTAAGTTTTTTTTTTTTTTTTTTAAGATTTTATTTATTTATTTGACAGAGAGAGATCACAAGTAGAGAGGCAGGCAGAGAGAGAGGGGGAAGCAGGCTCCCTGCTGAGCAGAGAGAACCCGATGCGGGGCTCGATCCCAGGACCCTGAGACTATGACCTGAGCCGAAGGCAGAGGTTTTAACCCACTGAGCCACCCAGGTGCCCCCTAAGTTTTGTTACTAGTGTAACTGCCTATCATTCTTTGTTTAAGAGTGAAATGAATGTAGCATTAAAGAAAGTATATTTTATACCACATCATAGTGCTTTTACTTTAGATATTGATTGAGTGAAACAGTGGAAGTGAAGTTTTTTCTTTAAAGGACTTCTTCTGAGTATTGTCCAAAAAAAAAAAAAAGGATGCATTGTTCCTTATTCTCTAGTCCAACTGGTGGAAGCAAAGCAAAGAGCCCATTAGCACTATGTACTGAATGTGGATCTTGTTATTTCAGTTGGGCAATAAACCTTGTCTCCTATTTATCCATTTATCTGTTAGAGAATCATAATTTATAGGGATGCATATTAACACTTTAATTTGAATTCAAAAAGATAATCTGACAAATCTTTCTAATACGTAAGTTGATGAACTAAATCTGTGCTCTCAGATTTTGACAAAAAATACATTTAAACAAAACAGCACAAAAGCAAAAGTAAAATAGCATATTTAAAACACTTTGCTGGCTAAGTTATATTAAAATTACAGTATCTGGGATTTTTGCAACCTTTCTGAGAATATCTTAATAATAGGTATAATTAATACTGATCCATACTCCAGTATCTGCAGTATGAAAAATCCAGAAAGCTTTGAATACCAGAAATTCATTGCTCATTTGATGATATCAGATCTAAAGCACATAGATAAAGATATATCCTACCTGTCTGTCTGCATACAGGATGCTGACATAGACCTTAGGGGAGTATTACATAATATGAAGCATACTTCCTTTCAAAATCAGGAAAATTAAGAATTATAAAACTTAATCTTTTCTAAGTGCTTGGGATAAAGGATTGTGGCCTTGTATATTTGATTTGATGTTGGTAAAACCATTTTAGTTCTTTGCAAGAATTGTTACTTTCAGTTACTCTTAATTATTAAGTAACAGATACGTGGTTCCAAATCTTTATATTCAATAAAATTGAAGAATGGTCTAATCAAAATGACAGATCATTAAAAGTATTTTTTGATGAGAGATTACTATATGATTTTTTTTAAAGATTTTTTTTTTTAATTTTATTTATTTGACAGAGAGAGATCACAAGTAGACGGAGAGGAAGGCAGAGAGAGAGAGAGAGAGAGAGAGAGAGGGAAGCAGGCTTCCTGCTGAGCAGAGTGCCCGATGTGGGACTCGATCCCAGGACCCTGAGATCATGACCTGAGCCGAAGGCAGCGGCTTAACCCACTGAGCCACCCAGGTGCCCCTACTATATGATTTTTGGCATAAACTTGGGTTTTAAAACAGGAAACTTTCCATATCTGTGACTATATCTATGGAAATAAATGAACAATAGGAATAGATTTAATGCTGAACAATAAGAATAGCATCCTAAGAGTATATAATACTTATTTACAGTTACCAGAACAAAATGGCAACAGAAGGGCTCAGGGAAAGGGGATGCCACAACCATCTTGTGAAGACATACATTTTCAACATTATTACTTTTGTTTAATAACATAATTATCAAAATGTGTTGTATCATTTATCAGTTGTATACAACTAATTTTAATGATAATTCATATGGAAGTTATTTCTTAAAATTAGAGCATTTTGGTCAAAGGAAAGGGAATTTATATAAATACACACCTATTTTTTTTTTTCCAGAGAAGAGAGAATAAGTAGTATTAAAAGACTGCATGAAATCAGTTGGATGAATTTTATTTTTCAAGGAGAAAGTGAATATAAATTCAAGGAAAAGATTATGTAAAGGTTTTCCATTATTGAAGAATAGGTTATTCAGGTATTTTTGTTTGTTTAAAGATGATGTTGAATATCAAATCTCTCTAGTGTTTAGATGTCATTAGATACACTGAATTCATATTTTAAAATGTCAGTATGTAATATTGATATAAATGACTTGCAAATATTTATGTGATGAAAATTTTTAGATACTGAGTTAAAAATTTATGAGATGGTAGTTTTTCAGTATTCTTTTTAAGTAGAAAAGTAGAAGTCTTTGAATCTACCTGATTAATTAATTGGGGGAAAAGGAGAGTAGATATAGATGGTTGAGAGTCAATGAATGGCCATTACTGGTCAAAATTAGGTTCTAGCTAAATGCTTTAATGGGTGGATTCATTTTTAAATAAGTTATTGTACGGTGTTCAATGAAAAAATAAGATAAATTTGGTTGTAAAGAAAATATTTTCTTTTATGACTAAATACAGTTTTGGTAAGATGTGGGATTTTTTTCAATAATTCATACATGAGTCTGAAAACCTAGACTCTACTATTATAGAACCATCTATGAGTATAGAAAGAAGTTGAGCATCTCAGAAACTTCTTTTTTGCCTGTACTCACTTGCTCATGCTCTCTCTCTAGTGCTCTTTTTCTCTGTCAATTGCTTTCCCTTCCTTTTGTTTCTCTTCCCTCCCTCCTCTTTCTTCTTCCTTCTCTTTCTCACTTTCTTCCTATTTCTCCTTTTCTCCACCTTTTCTTATCTCCCTCCTTCTCTTCTGTCAGTTCCTTTCTCTGTCTCCTTCCCTTCTTCCTCTTCCTTTCCTTTCTGTTTTTTTCTCTAGTTCTGTCTGCCTCTCAATCCATACCAGTCATTTTCAAACCCATGTTGGGGTTTCTTCCCCACAGTTTATACATCTATTTCCTGATTTCTTTTCCTCACCACCAGTTCACTCTTTTTAGTTCTTGCTAAGTCTCCCTGTCAGTTTTTTTTTTACGATGCCAGACAACTAGGTAAATACCTTTTTCAGATTACTAATCCAATGAAGATACCTGAGATATTGCTGACAAAATATTTTTCTTTGCTTTCCATCAGCTTAGAATTGATTGCCTTGTATTTATTCTTTTCCCTAGTCATTTTATCAGACTTTATTTTTAACTGGCCATATAGTGATACTGATATCAGTGTGACAGCCAACTGATTGTATACTGTTGGCCAGGATATATATTAAAATTTCTAGCCAGAATACTTTAAAAATGCTACTACAATGTGAAGAAGGGAAGATGGAGCTATTACTATTATAGACTGGTATTAATGAAAAGGAATACTGCACCAGGCAGAATCAATGTAGTTTTTTTGTAAGAATGCAAGAATTTAGGATGCGTGTTTCATAGATGTGATAAGAAAATATTGTCAAAAGGTAGGCACTTTGGGAGTTCTACTTCTGCTTGGTATGTAGAAAACCACCAAAAAATGTTACTCTCATCTTGAAAACAGAAAAAGCTGTATGAGCTACAAAATTATAACTTTTCTTGACCCCTGTCAGAGAGCTGAGGTCTCAAGGCATGGGAACTGAATTCCAAGGAATGACAAGCCCCTCCAAGGAAAGATGGGACACATGAACTATTCACCATTTGCAGACCACAAGAGGAAGAAGTAGCCACCATAGAAGCTGGTAAGAAGAAATGAGCTAAAATTGTAATGCATTCTTAAAGACCAAGTATGGGTTGGCATATCTGTATGCCCGAAATACAAGGGGAGTGCACGCTTAACTCATGTACTCTTCTCCATCTCCCTCTACTGGCTGCTAACAAGAATGAATGGGTCAGGGCAGTAGCCCACATCAGGCACGCAGGAGTTCACAAAGTAATCAGTCCCTACTGAAAGACCAGCACAAAACTTCGTTTCTCTGGATCCTTCCTCTTCTACTCTTACAGAGCAGAAACTTTTTAAGCTATTGGAAGAGGAGCAAGAAAGCTTCTTGGGCCCAGGATCCTGCATCAATACAAACCAGAGATCTACTACCACTGATGAAGTGACATGAAACCCTCTCTTGCCTAAAATGTGTGTCAGATGCTGTGTAGAATTTGGCTACCACAATGGTGAGGGATTGGAATGCTGAGAAGACCCCCATACTGGAAGCTCAGACATATGAACCCTTCCTAAGACTCATGATGAACCAGAAGAACTGAGATCCTCTGTTCCAAACAGAATCCTACTACAAAAAAACAAAAACAACACAAAAAAACAAAACAAAACCAAAAACACACAAAATGACAACCACTCCAAAACAAAACAAAAAACCCAGAACAAGTTAGAATCATCTACCACTCACAGAGGGAAAGTAGCATGGAGAAGGACCCTCTCTTTGGCTCATAGGCAGGAACTAGTAAAAAGGTAAGAGAAGAACAGGAATACAGAGAAAAATTTCTGTTGACCCAGATCACACTAAGTACAAGGTAATGGTAGCTCATCGCTGGAAAGAGTTGAAGCCTGTGGTACACTTAATAGTGAGTTTAATAACTAAAACTAAAATGTGGTTTGAACATTGACTAAATTGATTAATCCCCTCACATGAATGGCCTGACAGGAAAAGAGTGTATTTATTTCTAAGCAGAAATAACATTTGCTTCAGTATCTACTGTTCTGTACACGATCACTTATGTTTAATAAAAAAGTATGTGACTACAAATAAGAATAAACATTCCATTACCAAGACTCAAATCAGTAGATTTATGGGTGTTAGGATATGAGACAAATCTTAAAATAACTGCTTATCATCTTAAAGTATATGGTGGGAAGGTAGGCAACATGCCTGAAAAGACGAAGAGTTTCAGTTGAGAGATTGAAAGTATTTTTAAAAAATAAAGTGGAAATACTAAAAATACAAATCTTGATATCAAAAATGAAAAACTTTTTGATGTGCTCATTAGCAAATTGGATGTAATCTAAGAAAAAACTAACTGAATTTGGAGTTAGGTCAATAAAAATTATTCAAAATGAAACATTAAGAGAGTAGGAGGGAAAAACAGAACGTAGTAGCCAAGATATGTTGGATAACATTAAACAAATACCCTTGTAGTTGGCTATGTGGAAGTAGGAGAGAAAAGGACAGAAGAAATATTTGAAGAGATAAACACCAAAAACTTTCCAAGACTGATGAAAGATAACAAATCACAGATACCAGAAGCTCACAGAACCTCAAACAAGATAAAATCAAAAGCAGACCAAAAATACTTAATTGTATCATAGCCGAATAAGTGAGATCTTGTGAAACAAGTGAAGACAAAGTGAAATCTTGAAGGCAAAGGGAAAGAAATTATGGAAAGTGGAAGATAAAGATAATAGCAGAATTCTCATTAACTATACAGGCCAAAAATCAGTGGAGCCACTGACACATTTCAAGTGCTAAAAGAAATTTAACCCAAAGTTCTATATCCAGCCAAAAACTCTTCCACAAATGAAGACAGATTTTTTTTTTCCCCCAAACAACCAATAGCTGTTTAACTCGGATATAAGACGTTAACCCAACTTCCATGTGCAGATAGATGGACAGATGGTTAGGTGGCTGATGGATTAATGGATACAGAAAGATGGATCTGCCCAATGGATGGATCTAATTTGCAGAAGATAAAAACAAAACTAGCCACTTGATTCTGTGTAACTCTGAAATGCTGGATTGCAAATAAAAGCTTGTTGGAAGATGCTTAGAAAGGGTGTGTCAGCATTAGGAAGGTGTGGTGGTATGAAACGTCTGTGAGACCAGCAGTGAAGTGATATTTAGTACATTCTGGATCCCTAGAATGCTGTGACACTGATCAGCATACACATGTATGCTCCGTGGACTCTACTCTCCAGTACAAAGATCTAACTATAGATCTACTTACAGAATCTGAAATATATATCTAGAGGTTTCTCAGAGCCCCTAGAAGGGAAGTAACTACTGATTAGAGGAGCTGACCTTGTAATCATTAAAAAAAAATTTTTTTTCTGTCACATTTATCAGGGTACCTGGAATTCTTTTCATTAGAATTATAGCATTCATTTATTAACTTCAGAAATACCTATTTAAAAATAGTTATTACCGTGCATACAAAAGTAAACACCCTGCCTTTCCTGGATGTCAGAGTTTCTTAGATGAGATAGACAGCAAATAAATTATAATACATTGTGAAAAATAACATTAGAACAGTGTTTTTTAAAATCTGAGAAACAGAAAAATTATTTGTGTGGGTACTGTCACAAACCTACCAAATTATAATCTTCAGAGAAGAGACCATGCATTTGTGTTTTGAAATTATTCCTCAGCACTTTCACGTCTACCCCACTCTCTTACCCTGTGACTATAGTAACTATATTAAAGATACTTACAAGCCTGAATTGGTAGAACAAAAACCGGGAAATGTAGATGTAGGCTAAATAATAAGGGTCTTTATCATAGTAAGAAAGTTTAATTTTCTAATGAACATAATTGCATTAAAATATTACGTCTCTGAACAGCATTTAGCAAAACAAGGATCAGATTTGTCCAGTAAAAGGAAAAAAAATACTGTTTTTTCTTATGAACTACTATTTTTGAGATAATGGGATTCATTTTGATTTTTTTTAAAATAGTGTGAAGAGGTCATTAAATAGACTGAGCCCCAAATCTACATTATCTTTTACACTTAAATTCTCCATTTTAGGTTAGTTTTTCAATCATACTATACAAAGACTTAATATTTCTGGAACATTGGTTAAAATATAGATCTTTACCCTGGGTCCAATGAAAATGCCTCTGGAAATGGAGGGGCAGTTGTAAAAATACCGGAAAATTAGTTACCTGACATGAGTTGAGGGTTAATTGGTTTTTTTATTTTGAAACTTGCTTCAAATGGTTACATAAAAAAAAAAAGTAGTAAGATAACTCAGAAGGGAGTTCTGGTTCTAACAATATGATAGACTAAATATGAAAATCCTCTGTCAGCACACTATTTTAGATCAACATTATTTTAGATAAAAATATATGAAAATATTACTTTAGATGCACAGCTTATAAAGTATTGAAATCACAAAAGGTCAGAAAGGGAGTGGGAATATAAAACCAGAGAATTAAACCTGTGAGCTCAACTTTTATCAGCTGGTTAGTGGTGGTGATGGAAAAATTGCTGGCCTCTGGGACCTAGTTACTGGTTAGTGGGGAGAGGGAAGGTGGTGAGTATTATAATTGTCTTAGAGTGTTGTAATTGTCCTTCTGGATAGTTATATGGAGAAATCTCCAGAAACTTTGTCTTAGCCTGGGCTCTTTATGTTGGACAGGAGTTGTTCCCCTGAGAATTCTAACCATGGTATAGGATGCTTCTTCCCCCTCTCTCTTCCACAGAGAAATAAAGAAGAGAATTAAATGAAGAGTTGAATAAAATACGAGGAAAGAAGTCTTAGTATCAGAGAAATTCTAAATATAGGGAAATCTTAGCTAGGCTTAACTGTATAATACAGTAATAATAATGGAAAAATGAGACTAATTTGGAGGTTTTAGAAAGATGGAAATAAAAATCTGTAGAAGAATAATGTAACCCAGGTTTTGGTGGAGTATTGGTAAAATATAAAGCAATATAAGGTTTTCCATTATCTGTGTAACAATATTAACTAGCTTTGTCCTTTAAATCATGTATGCATTCTAAAATTTTTATCATAATCATTAAAAAATAGAAATAGGGTTTCTACTTTCAGATCTACAATAGGAAAGAAAACTCAGTCTGTCTTAAAATTCAATCTATAAACAGGAGGAAAGGAGGAAGTGAAGAGCCACAGAAAAATCAGGGTAAATAGTTAAATACAGCATGATGAGAATAAATCCAAATGTCTCACTTATAAACTAACAGTAAATTAAGACAGATTAAATTTACCAGTTCAAAGACCAAATCTCTTTGGGTTGTTTTATTTAAAAATTAAAACTAAATTTATGTAATGTAAAAAACTTTATGCTATGTAAAAAAATTTATGCTATGTAAAACTAAATGCTACACTAAATGCTATGTAAAAGAGACACCTAAATTTGAAGGGCACGGTAAGATTGAAATAAAGGGATGAGAGAACAAATATTATAAAGTAAGAACTGATGAAACTATGTAGAGAGAAGAATTAGACTTTCCAAGTTAAAATAGGGTTAAAGAAAATCCCAATGAAGTGATAAAAAGAATAACTTAAAATGAAAACATACACCGTGAACCTCATCTATGTAGTAACATAGACTCAAAATATATCAAATAAATGTGACAAATTCTAAGAGAAATTAAAATCTCTAAGGAGAAAATCAGAAATTATAAGGTACTGGAAATTCGAACAACACAGTTAACAAATACATATATAGAAGATTGAATCTCTCAACTAGAGGAATCCATATTATTTTTAATCACACAGATTATTTATGTAGAATGATTTTTTAAAATTTAAATTCTAGTTAACATCCAGTGCAATATTGGCTTCAGGAGTAGAACTCAGTGACTCATCCCTCATCGTAAGTCCTCCTTCACCCATCTTGCCCATCCCCCACCCACCTCCCTCCATCAGCCCTCAGTTCTGTCTCTTATTTAAGAGTCTTATGCTTTGGGCGCCTGGGTGGCTCAGTGGGTTAAGCCGCTGCCTTCGGCTCAGGTCATGATCTCAGGGTCCTGGGATCGAGGCCCGCATCGGGCTCTCTGCTCAGTAGGGAGCCTGCTTCCCTCTCTCTCTCTCTCTGCCTGCCTCTCCATCTACTTGTGATCTCTCTCTGTCAAATAAATAAATAAAATCTTAAAAAAAAAAAAAAAGAGTCTTATGCTTTGCTTCCCTCACCTTTTTTATCTTTCTTCCCCCAGTATGTTCATCTGTTTTACTTCTTAAATTCCACATATTCACGAAATCATATGTTGTCTCTCTCTGACTGACTTTGCTTAGATTTTTTATTTATTTTTTAAAAAGATTTTATTTATTTGAGAGAGACAGTGAGAGAGAATGTGACGGGGAGGGTCAGAAGGAGAAGCAGACTCCCTGCTGAGCAGAGAGCCTGATGGGGGACTGGGTCTGAGGACTCCAGGATCATGACCTGAGCCAAAGGCAGTCATTTAACCAACTGAGCCACCCAGGTGCCTCTCTCTCTCTCTCTCTCTCTCTCTCTCTCTCTCTCTCTCTCTCTATGTGTGTGTGTGTGTGTGTGTGTGTGTGTGTGTGTGTGTGTGTTTTTCCCCCAAGAAAGTTAGGCATCAGTTTTTAGTTGTTTATCAGAAGTGATTCCAGGTGTTTTGCCAGTTTCCCAATTCTCTTTGAAGATATTCAAAGAAAGTATTATTAGTCCCATTTAGGCCTTTTAAATTCTTTCCTGCCACCATTGATTTAGATAACCATTTTTCAGGTTTCTCAAATAAATCATATTTTTTAACAACCTTCACATGCTGACATGAGATTTTTAAATTTGTTTTAATGCCTTCTAATGAAAAATAATTTAAGTTTCTCTGATGTTCATTAGTCATTATTTAGCATTAATTTGCTTTTTGATTCTTTATTTAAAGCAAGTGTGAAGAGAGATATTGAAGTAAAGCAGATCAGTGAAGATTGAAGCAAATTAATTCTCATAAAAATATTTAGTATGTTTAGATATTTTTGCATCTGCTTAGTTTGTCTCTGTAAACTCACAGCAAGCTAGGCCAACTTGAGCAAATAATTTTGTACTAGATTTTGAGTATGTATTTCAGTACGTTTGTTTCTAGTGTGGGCATGGCAGATTTTATATTTCTAAAATTTAGATATCAAGATTTGGATGGCATTGCCTCTAGATTTAGATTTGTGATGTTTGAACAATTATAGTAATTTTTAAAAATATCCCCAAGAGGAAAATAGATCCTTAAATTTCCCTGGTAATTCACATTTTATTATATAGAAACTGATTCCTAAGCAGGCAAACTGTGACATCAGGAATTTTTGCCCAAATTTGTGTTTATTTAATATCTTAAAGGATTGTGAATATTTTAGGCTAATCTTTTTATTTCAAAAGATAAATGGTGTTTTTGTTTAGCCACTAATGTCAATGCATAGAACATTGTACTTAGCTTTTATTAGTGAGTTTGAAGATTTAAACAATATTTTTCCCATTGCCAGTCTAGTGTAAGACAACACAGCAGAAACTCTTAGGGCAACACATATCTTCCATCACAGATAATAAAAACCAACAAATCAGAAACATATCCAAATAGATATTTTTGGAAACAAAGAGATGTTAATCGATATTTGAATTGGATTTTTGGGGGAGAGGGGTAGTAGTGATTTATAAAAGTTTTTATTTGCCTGTGAGCTTTGGAATTTAGTATTAAAAGTTCATTAATATACTGTCTCCCTGTTTAAAAAAAAAGATAAATATGAAAAACCTAAATTACAATTCATTTCAAATTATATTTCTTGAGATTCTTTAAGAGTTGACAGGTACATAACTGAATTTTTTTTTTAGAGCAGTTTTAGGTTTACAGCAAATTGAGAGGAAGATACAGAGATTTCCCATATACCTCCTACTCCCACATGCATGCATACACTCATTATCAACATCCCTTTCCAGAGTGGTACATTTAATTATTGAACCTACACTGATACATCCTAATTACTCAAGGTCCAAGGTTTACCTTAAGCTTCATTTTTGCTTTGTACATTGTTTGGATTTGGACGAATGTATAATGACATGTATTCATCATTATAGCATCATACAGATGCTACACCTCCAAAAATACTCTGTCCTCCACCTTTGAGAACTTGATCAAGCTCTTGGAAATAAATCTGACAAAATTGTGGAGGACTCCTATGACTAGCCTCCCCCCCTCCATTGTTTTTAACTCTCAGACTTATTCACACTGAGCCTCCAACAGTTCATCAGTTACAGTTCAGATTTTTATATCCAGGCACTGTTTTCTGTGGCATTCCCCCTCAGGAATCACGGCGTATTCATTCACCTGTCTCTTTGACCTTTAGAGTAGCAGTTTGACCTGGGCCATCATCTCTCTTGTGAATCCTGAAAGAGTTTTTGATTCTTTAATCTCTTCACCTTTTATTTGTTATTAGGATAAATTGTCAACTTCCAAGTGCTTTATGTGTGGAATTGGGAGTCATTTTTGTTCATTTTTTACTACTGATGATTTGATGCTTGTAGCTTAATCTAATATACAGATAGGTAGTTGCTACTTTTGTGACAGCTCACAACTGCTTGTGTATCTTGTGGATTGGTAAGGATTAGAGAGGGTGATTATAGAATAAAGGCTACGTAATCGTGAGCTAAAGTTAGTATGTCTAAGGTTTTATTTAGGTTGGAATCCAGAGGTTATTGTATTTGTTTAAAAAAAAAGCAGACAATTTCTGATTATTTCTCAAATGATGAACAAAAATCTGACAACAAAATTCAGAGGAGTTGTTAAAAAGAAATGCTTCCTAAGTATTCTGTATGTATTCATATTATGTAACGTATACTTGATCTTTCTGTTTCCAAAGATTGACTCTTTTTTAGATCTTTAAGGTGTGCTGTAGGAGGATATCATCAAAGGCTTAAAGACAGTAAATAAATCATAGTTATTGCTTTTAAAATCAGAAATGATAGTCATATGAGGTAAAGAACAGGACCTAGTGGACCTGTGTTTGTTTGTTTATTTATTTATTTATTTATTTTTATTTATTTGACAGAGATCACAAGTAAGCAGAGAGGCAGGCAGAGAGAGAGGGGGAAGCAGGCTCCCCCCGAGCGGAGAGCCCGATGCGGAGCTCAATCCCAGGACCCTGGGATCATGACGTGAGCTGAAGGCAGAGGCTTTAACCACTGAGCCACAGGCTCCTCACACTATTTATTTATTTTTAATTAAGTAAACTCTACCTCCAGCATGGAGCTGGAACTCACAAACCTGAGATCAAGAGTCGCATGCTCTACTGACTGAGCCAGTCAGGAGCCCCTGGACCTGTGTATATTTAAATACTCAGGAGTTATTTGCCCTGCCTAACGAAAACTTTTATAAGGATTTTTCCAGCTTACTTTCTCACCTTAGCCCCATCATGATGATATCCAAAAGCTAGGACACTGAGAACTTTTATAGGCTGAGAAGTAACTGGGAAGCCTGAAAATAGAATTCAGAGGTTTTGAAATTCAGTTTGATCTCTCCCTGGCCATTGTATATGTAAATTGAACCTGTTGCTTTTTGGAACACAGTGTAGAATGGCTATGTCATAAACTGCATTTAAAAACTCAAACTTCTCGGGGCGCCTGCGTGGCTCAGTGGGTTAAAGCCTCTGCCTTTGGCTCAGGTCATGATCCCAGGGTCCTGTGATCGAGCCCCGCATCAGGCCCTCTGCTTAGCAGGGAGCCTGCTTCCCCCTCCCTCTCTCTCTGCTTGCCTCTCTGCCTACTTGTGACCTCTGTCTGTCAAAGAAATAAATAAAATCTTAAAAAAAAAAAAAGAAATAAAAACTTAAACTGCTCAGTTGTAGTTGTCTTATTGTTACTTTAGTAAAGGTAGTGAACTCTGTATTAAACATTAAGTTCAATAAAATATTTCTGCATCTATTCCAAACAGATTATTTTCATCATCTCACTTTACTATATCAACAATGATTAACTTACTATGATGAAACACTTTGTGATATCCCTATAGGAAAATTATTAATTATACTGGAAATTATTCTCTATTGGTATTCCTTTTAATGGTTGTGTTTGGTTAAAATAAAAGAGAAGTCAATTTTCTTTACATTGACAAGGCCGTGGGAGCGTTTAACTGAAAAATCAAATTTGGCATTTTGTCATAATGATGTCATTATGATTTGACATCATTATGTCATATTTGTCATAATGATGACATTATATGATTCCTGATGTGATGAAGTAGGAAGGGAAGATAATCTTAATAGTATTCTTATCAAAAATATTTAACATGAAAATAATAATGAGAAAACATTCAAATACAGACATGTGGAACATTCTACAAAACAACCACTTGAGATGCTTTAAAAATAACAGTGTTGGGAAGTTGTTATATATAAAACAATGAAGAGACGTAGAAACTAAATATGGTGAGTAACCCTTGAGCAAAATTAAATAAATATCTAGTCAGGAAGTTTTTAAATAACTGGGATATTTGAATATAGAATCCATACTAAATTATATTCCTATGTCATAATTTCTTGAGTATGACAGTGGTATTGTAGAGAGTTGTTTTGTGTTTAGAAGGTAGGTGCTGATGTTTTTATCATAAAATATCCTGATGTTTGAAACTTACTTATAGATGGTTCATGGGGGGAAAAAAGGAGTGCATTTGTTTATTTATAGAGGGATGGCTAAAGCAAATATGATAACAATATTTACATTTATTTAGTCTAGATTGAAAAGTACAAAGTTGTACAATTTTTTGTCTTTTTTTTAAGATTTTTTATTTATTTATTTGACAGACAGAGATCACAAGTAGACAGAGAGGCAGGCAGAGAGAGAGGAAGGGAAGCAGGCTCCCCGCTGAACAGAGAGCCCGATGTGGGGCGCAATCCCAGGAGACTGGGATCATGACCTGAGCTGAGGCAGAGACTTTAACTCACTGAGCCACCCAGGTGCCCTACAATTGTTCTTCCAACTTTTCTGTAGGTTTGAAATTTTTCAAAATAAGTTAGGGGAAAGAAAAGAAATAGGAATGTGAGCATATACTAAATCCTCAAATTTTTAAAGCTATTTTAAAAAATTTCGGCAACATTTCAGAATTTCCCTTTATAATGGAAAACAAATTACTAAGGACTCCTCCCACCTGACCTAAGCTATTTTTATCATAATGTTACTAAGTTATATGGATAAATATAAAACTATAGACCACTTTCATATGTTCCTAGTTCTTAAGCAATTTGTAGTTAAATCATATTCTGATTAGATACAATAAAAATAAAAACCAAAAAGAGAAAAAAGAAAGTAGCAGCATGAGGACATAGTAACAGTAATATGATGGAGTAACGCAAGTTTTGCTGAAATATATCACCACTGCACATAGTAAGCTGGGTCTGAATTACTATAGTGCAGTTTCTTTTGAGATTGCCATGTCCAGAGAAACATTCCCCATTTTATACTTAGTCTCTACACTACTTTTCTCATCCCAACTACTGTAAAGTCTTTTTGTAGTACACAGTAGGTAATTTAACCTTTACTTATATCCCTACATTTTTTATATATTACTTCTTTTGTTTTTTATTAGCCTGAGAATAAGTTAGTATATTATTATACTAAACTATGCTATTTTTATTACATCAAATTATCTTCAGCTTTTATAAAATAACAAGAAATTAAAGACTTAACTTTACAAAAATGTTTTTCAATTTTGAATTATTAATGCCAAAGAGAAGTTTAATTTTTTTTTAAAGATTTTATTTATTTATTTGACACAGAGAGAGAGAGATCACAAGTAGGCAGAGAGGCAGGCAGAGAGGCAGGCAGAGAGGAAGGGAAGCAGGCTCCCCGCTGAGCAGAGAGCCCGATGCGGGGCTTGATCCCAGGTCCCTGAGACCATGACCTGAGCTGAAGGCAGAGGCTTAACCTGCTGAGCCACCCAGGTGCCCCGAAGTTTAATTTTTGTAACTGATAAATTTAACATGAGATGGCACTTGAAGCAGGATTTTTTTTTTCCATTTTACTTTGGCACATGCCAAACAAATTGCCACTATACATTTATATGTCCATAAGCTGATTGCTGTCATTTGAGGAGATCACTTAATGCAGTTGCAATAATGAACAGAAAAAATGTGGGAATACTTTTCCAGATAAGCAATAAAAACTACAGGCAAATTTATAAAAACTGAGCTAACTTGTGGCATATAAGCCTTGAAAACCAGCAGCCTTGTAGCCACCACTAGGAAAAAACTGCTGGTGTGGGAACTTGTCAAAAAATCCCATTTCTAGATCATGGTCATGTTCGACTTGACTTACAGCTTACTGGAAAAAGCCACATTCACAAGATGTTTTTTCTGTTTGACCTGACTCAGAGTCTCCATGGGAAAAGACCTGTACCCAGAGTCTTACTGAAAACAATCAGATGTAGTATCACAATTGTCTAAGGCTGTGATACCAGATGGGGCAAACAGGAGTCCAGTCAAAAATTTAAAAGGAAGATCTGGGCAACAAAACAGCCCCAGGGGCTTTGAAAAAACTCTTATAAGTTCCTGGGATGTAGAATGCTTTCTGCATGTTCAGGCCAATGTACTTATCCGGGGAAAAATGGAAAGGGCTCTAGTTGCTTACCTCTGATTGACTCTGTAAGTAAGAAGTGAAGGATAATGGAGTTTTAGAAGTTCCTGATCTTTGAAAGGATGCCCTAACACATAGCTAACCTGGGCAAAGGGTGGAAAACATACTGGCTCAAAACAATTAAGAAAACTTTGTGGCTACTTAGCAGTGCTGACCCAGGAGCAAACTTTATTCATCTAGGTAAAAGAAAAAGCCAGAAATTTAAAAAAGAATACCAGTCAAGATTTAAGTGTTTCCATACAACAATGATTTACAGACTGCAGGTTCACTTCTGGAAAAGTCTTTAGACAAATAAGTGGCGACAAAACCAAAACAAAAGCCAAGTCACAAAAGTCCCAGGAGAGGGAGGTAGGGTCTGATTTCAGAGTTACCACATTATATTATCAAAATGTCTACTTTTTGTAAAAAAAAAAAAAAACTATCATATGCAAAGAAACAGGAAAAATTAATAGAAACTATCCTGTGATAATTGGGCTTACTAGATAGAGACCTTAAAGTATCTATATTAAGTGTATTCATTGAATTAAAACATAATTAAGGAATGAAAAAATATAAAAATATGTCTCACCAAATAGTATTAAAAAAAGAAGAAAAAACAAATAGAAATTCTGTCGTTGAAAAGTGTAATAACTGAAATGAAAAATTCCCTAGAGGGGCTCATGAGCAAATTGAAGAATCAGTGAACTAGAAGATAGGTCAATGGTGATTTTCCATTTAAGAATGGAGAAAAATGAATGGAGCCTTGGAAATCTGTGAGACACCATTAAGCATGCCACCGTAAATATACTCTCAGAAAATAAGGAAATAAGAGAAAGGGATGGAAAAATATTTAAAGAAAAAGTGGCCAGAAATCTTCCCAAATTGTATGAAAAACATCAATTTACATACCCAAAAGGGTTAGCGAGCTCAAAGTAAGATAAACTCAAAGATATGGCACCTAAACACATCAGACTATTTAAAACCAAAGGCAGGGAGAGAATCTTGGAAAAAAAACAAGAGAAAAGCAACTCAGCACAAAAGCAATCCTCCGTAAGATTAGCATCTTCTCATCAGAATCTGTGCAAGTTAGAAGGCAGTGAGATACATTCTAAATGCTGAAAAGAAGATTGTCAAGAGAGTTTTGTATCTAGCAAAACTGCCCAGGAAAAAAAAAAATGAAGAATTTAAGACATTCTCAGATAAACATAAACTGAGCACGTTCTTTTCTTGAAAACCTACCAAACAAGAAATACTACAGGCAGTCCTTCGGGCTGAAAGAAAAGGGTATAAGATAGTAATGTAAATCCATATGGAATAATAAAAAACACTGGGTAAAGATAATTATATTGGTATAATAAAAGATAGTTCAAATATATTTTTTGTTACCTATTCTAACTGATTTAAAAGGCACCTGAGGGGCACCTGGGTGGGTGGTTTGGTTGAGTGTCTTGACTCTTGATTTCGGCTCAGGTCTTGATTTCAGGGTCCTAAGATCAAGCCCTGTGATGGTTTCCACACTAGGCTGGGAATCTGCTTAAGATTTTCTCTCCCTCTCTTTAACAATAACAGCAAAAAAGGCAACTAAGTAAAACAATTATAAAATGGTGTTCATGCACTTATACCCTAAAATGATATAATACATATGTCCATATTAGCACAAAGGGCAGGGTCGGAGAAAAGAGCTATATTAGAGCAAAATTTGCACATAAATATTAAAATTAACTTAGTGATGATCTGAACTACATTTTTAAAAATTCACATGCTAATTACAATCCACAGAAAACCACTATAAAAATAACTTCTAAAAATAATAAAAAACAGCAATAACAAACAAAAGAGTTATCCTGGGGGATTTCTGTTTAACACAAAAAAGGCTAAGAGGAGGGGTGCCTGAGTGGCTCAGTCAGTTAAGCGTCTGCGTTTGGCTCAGGTCGTGATGCCAGGATCCTGGGATTGAGCCCCGCATCGGGCTCTCTGCTCGGCGGGGAGCCTGTTTCTCCCTCTCTGTCTCCCACTCCCCCTGCTTGTGTTCCCTCTCTCGCTGTGTCTCTGTCAAATAAATAAATAAAATCTTAAAAAAAAAAAAAAAGGCTAAGAGGAATATAGAACCAAAAAAGATGTAAGAGAAACAAATAAGCACAGTTGTAGGTATAAATCCTATTGTATAAATAATTATGTTAAATGTAAGTGGATTACACACTCCCAAGATGCAGAGATTGGTGGAATGGGTGAAAAAAACAGCCAACTACATACTGTTTATAAGATAAACTTGAGATTCAAAGACGCAAATAGATTGTAAGTAAAAAGATGGAAAAGGACATTTCATGCAGACAGTAACCTAGGAGTTGGCATGGCTATATTTAAATCAAACAAAATAGACTGTAAGTAAAAATTGGTGCTAGAAACAAAGCAAACCATTTTATAATGATAAAAGGGTCAGTTCAGCAGCAAGATATAACAATTATAAATATACGTACACTTGAACTATTTTGAAATACGTAATTTATGGAATTGAAGGGAGAAAGAGACAATTCAACAAAAGTAGTTGGAGACTTTAGTATTCTACTGTCAGTAACTGATGGAACAACTGGACAGAAGAGTAGCAAGTGTGTAGATGATTGAAGAACAGTATCATCCTGATGTAATGGATGCACATATAGTATATACTCCACTCATGAACAGTATAGTATACCTTCTTTTCAAGCAAACATGGAACATTCTCCAGGATAAACCATATATAATACCATATATAAACCATATAATAATGTTAATACATTTTAAAGGATTGAAATAATAAAACATACTTTCTGACTAAATGGAAGTTAACAATAGTTAATTTAGGAAATTGACAAATATTTGGTAATTTCTAAATAACCCTTTGGTCAAAGAAAAAATAGGAAAATTAGAAAATATTTTGAAGTGAATATAAATAAAAATATCATATTAAAATCTGCGCTAGCAGGGGCACCTGGGTCTCTCATTGGGTGAAGTGTCTGCCTTTGGCTCAGGTCATGATCCCACAGTCCTGGGATCAAGCCCCATGTCGGTCTATCTGCTTGTCGGGGAGCCTGGTTCTCCCTCTACCTCTCTGCCATTCCACCTACTTGTGTGCACTTGCTGTTTCTGTCAAATAAATAAATATGATCTTTAAAAGAAAATTTAAAAAAGAATCTGTGCTAGCAGCTGAAGCAGTGCTTAGAAGAAATGTCTGTTTTGGACGACTGGCTGGCTCAGTTAGTAGAGTGTGTGACTCTTGATCTTGGGGTTGTAAATTTGAGCCCCATGTTGGATTTAGAGATTACTTAAAAATAAAATCTTAAAAAAAATAGAGATGTCAAATATTTATATTAAAAGAGAGAGAGACCTCAATAATCTAAGCTCTCACCACAAAAAAAATCTATAAAAAAATAATAAAGCCAAAGACAAGCAGAAGGAGGAAATAATAGGGTGGAAATTAATGAAATAGTGAACAGAAAAATGAGAGAGAAAACTATCAGTAAAACTAAAGTTGGTTCTTTGAGCAGCACCTTGGTGGCTCAGTCAGTTAAGCATTCAACTCTTTTTTTTAATTATTTTTATTAACACATAATATATTATTTGCCCCAGAGTTACAGGTCTGTGAATCATCAGGCTTACACACTTCACAGCACTCACCATATCACATATCCTCCCCAATGTCCATAACCCCACCACCCTCTCCATACCCCAACTCCCCCCAGCAACCCTCAGTTTGTTTTGTGAAATTAAGAGTCTCTTATGGTTTGTCTCCCTCCTGATCCCATCTGGTTAGCATCCAAATCTTGATTTTGGCTCAGGTCATGATCTCAAGGTCATAAGATCAAGTCCCACATGGGCTCCATGCTGAATGGGGGCCTCCTTAGGATTCTCTCTCTCTCCTTCTCCCTTTGTCCCTCCTCCCCACTTGCACTCTCTCTTTAAAAAAAAAGAATAAAGAAGGTGGTTCTTTGAAAACAACAACACAACTGGCACACCTTTAGGAAGACTAAGAAAAAAAGACACTGATCACTAAAATTTAGGGAGGGATGTCTAAGCAGTTTAGTTGATTAAGCATCCACCTCTTGATTTTGGCTTAGGTCATGATCTCAGGGTCTTGGGAACCAGCCCTGCATTGGGCTCTGCGCTTAGCATGGAGTCTGCTTAAGAATCTTTCCCTCCCTCTGCCCCTGCTTAACATGCTCCTTGTCTAAATAAATAAATAAATAAATAAAATCTTAAAAAAAAAAAAGGGAAGTTACTGCTGACTAACCTTCAGATATTAAAGATTACAGTAGAATACTCTGAAGAACTGTATCCATCTTAATGTAGATGAAGTGAACGAATTTTAGAACATCACATATTACCAGAATTGACTCAGAGGAAGTATAAAACTTGAATAGACCTATGAAAAGGAAAGAAATTGAGTAACATAGTATTCCTACAAAGAAAGGCAGAGACCCAGATGACTTCACTGGTAAATTTTATAAAATGATAAATAATACTAGTGTTCATAAATTCTTCCCTGAGGAATTTTCAAAACCAGAAGCCCAAGATATCACATGGATAGAAAAACAGACTAGTATTTTTCATAGACTATAGATGCAAATTCCTTGTACAAAATATTAGCAAAGCAAATTCAGTGGTATATTTAAAAGATTATCACTATGACAGTGTGAGATTTTTCCCAGGAGTAACCAGATTTGCTTAATATCCAAAAATCAATCAATGTAACATACCATATTAATAGAGTTAAAACCACACAGTCATGCCAATAAACATAGAAAAGGTATTTGACAAGATTCCATATCTGTTGATGATTAAAACTCTTAACAAGTAGCAGTAAACTTCCTCAACTTGATAGAAGATGTCTCTGAAAAACTACTAGGGAATATCATAGTTACTGGTGAAAGACTGAAGGCTTTTCCCCTACAAGTAGGAACAAGTCAGGGATGTTCACCTGACTTCTTTGGTTCAGCACAGTACTGGAGATTCTAGCTAGTACTGCCAGGGAAGAAAAGGAACCATAAGATATCCTGATTTGAAAGAAAACATTAAACTGTCTTTATTTGCAGGTGATGCCATCCCCTATATAGAAAATTTTAAGGGGGCGCCTGGGTGGCTCAGTGGGTTAAGCCTCTGCCTTCGGCTCAGGTCATGATCTCAGGGTCCTGGGATCGAGTCCTGCATCGGGCTCTCTGCTCAGCAGGGAGCCTGCTTCCCTTCCTCTCTCTCTGCCTGCCTCTCTGCCTACTTGTGATCTCTCTCTGTCAAATAAATAAATAAAATCTTTAAAAAAAAAAAAGAACATTTTAAGGAATCTTTAAAAAAAAATTAGAGCTAACAATTAACTGTTCAGGTGGGCCACAGAATAAAATGGCAGTATAAAAAATTATCTTTCTAAACATGAACAATATATAGCCTAAAAATAAGATTCTGTTCAGAATAACATCAAAAAGAATAAAATATTTAAGGAATACATTTGATAAAGTGCAAGACTTGTACACTGAACATGACAAAAATTTGCTGAGCAAAATTAAATCAGATATAAATAAATGCAGACATCTTTGTTCATAGGTTGGATGACATAATATTCTAAGAGAATTCTCCTGCAATTGAGTTACAGATTCAACTCAATCTGTGTAAAAATTCCAGCAGGCTTTTTCCCAGGAAATGATAAGCTGATCGAAAATATATGTGGAAATGCAAAGGACAGGAATTGCCAGAACAATCTTACAAAAGAACAAAGTTGGAGGATTTTTTCTACTGAATTTCAAAATTTTAAAGCTACAGTTAGTTATGGGCTCCTGGTTGGCTCAGTCGTTAGAGCATGCGAGTATTGATCTTGGAGTTCTAAGTTCAGGTCTCTTGTTGGGTGGAGAAATTAACTTACAAACAAAATCTTAGGGGTGTCTGGGTGGCTCAGTTGGTTATGAATCTGTCTCTTGATTTTGGCTGAGGTCATGATCTCGAGGTCACATGCCCCATGTCAGGCTCCTTGCTCAGCAGGGAATCTGCTTGAGATTATTTCTCCCTCTCCTTCTGTCCGCTCCCCATAAATAAATCTTTTAAAAATAAATAAATGAGATCTTTTTTCTTTTTTTAAAGCTACAGTTATACAAGACGTTGTGCTGGCAGGAAGTAGACATATATAGATCACTTGATTAGAATTACGAATCCAGTAGTCCGTTCATTTTCAACAAGGGTGCTGAAGCAGTTCAGTAGAGAAAAGGTTTGTTTTCAGTTCTTGCTGGGACAACTGGATGCAGCTCCATCCCATGCAAAAAGATGAACTTTGACCTATGCTTCACACCATACAGAAAGAATAACTTAAAATTGATCATAGGCATAAATATAAGAACTAAAACAAAGCTACAAAAAAATAGAGGAAAAATCTTTAAGACCTTGGAATTGTCAAAGGTTTTTATGAGGTTATAAGAGAAAAAGATAAATTGGACCTTATCAAAATCCCAAATTTCTGTGCTTCAAAATGTACTATGAAAATAAGAAAGGCAAGCAACAAAATGGTTAAAATATTTGTAAAACTTTTTTTTTTAAATTGTATCCAAAATTTTCAAAGAACTCCTGTAAAGGAACTGGAACCATCATATATTACTAGTGGGAATGTAAAGTGGTACAGTCAGCAGTTTGTCAGTTTCTTAAAAACACAAAGTTACCTCATGATGCAGTAATTAATACTTCTTAGACATCTACCTGAGACCCAAATACATGTTCTCACAAAGACTTGAATGTGATTGTTCATAGCAGTATTAATTTTCGTAACCAAAAAGTGGAAACAAATGTCCTTCACCTGGTGAGTGGGTCGACAAAATGTGGAGTATCCATATAATAGGTAGTATTCAGCAATAAAAAAGAATGAATTATTGACAGGTGTTAAAACATGGATGAACTTCAGAAATTTTATGTAAAGTGTAAGGAGACATACATAGAAGCCATGTATTGTCTGAAAGGAATGTATTGTAAGAAAAGGTAAATTTATAAAGTTAGATGTAGTGATTGCCTAGGGCAGTGAGTGATAGGTAAATGGATCTTACTGGGATGAGGAAACTGTTCCAAAACTGATTTATGGCTATGGTTGCATCACTGGGTAAAATGACTAAAAATCATTGAATTATATACTTAACAGTGAGTTGGTTTTATTATATGTTAAATGTGTCTCAAGAAAGTATTTTTAAAAAGCAAATGCAGGGAATTATATAGCATTATCTTTAACCGAAGCCTAAAATGTTTATATATCACCTTTTTTTAAAACAAGGTACATCTAAAATGTAAGGATAAATTTTTAAATTTTCAGTTCCTTTGAATGTTTAATACTCCGGTTTTAGAGCCAGGATCACTGGAAATACCAGTGGAACTCCTTTTCAGATTGATGTTGGCATATGTGTATATACTTTTTATGCAGCCATATCTCCTAGATTGAAAACAGAAAACCTATTATATCTTTCTTGTTTTTGAAAATCATAACACTTTTCTGCTGTTATAGGTTTGATACTGTTCCTTCAACTTTTGATGAAAGGCACCAAAACCATTTAAAATGAGCTTTGCTTTCTGTTTCTTCATTTACTACATTTTTCTCTTTTTGTTCTGTTTTACTTTGTTTTAGATCACTGTGTCCACTACTATGATCTTCGTAACACTAAGCAGCCAATCATGGTATTCAAAGGACACCGAAAAGCAGTATCTTATGCAAAGTTTGTGAGTGGTGAGGAAATTGTTTCTGCGTGAGTATTACTCTCCTGAGGTTAAGCTTAATACAGAGCTCTGTCATCATTTACCAGTTTTATAATGTCACTGTGGGTATCTGTAAAGAGCAACACTGTGGTATATGTACTTTTTCATAAATAGAAGATTTTAAAAATAATTCTCTAATTAAAATAAATGTATATTTTGGATTGTTTTGCTCACTTTTTTATGCTTTTTATGAATAAAAACCTGATGTTGATAGTTTTTAGTGCTTCAGCATTTGAACTTCAGACTGGATTTCAGCCACCGATTCTCCATAAGAGAAAAACAACATAGTTGATGGAATAAAATGAGAAGTATTTTATCTATTAAAATCAGTGTGTTATTGTGTATTTACCTACATTACAGTATAGTAGTAGTATTTTTGGTTTTAGGTAATATTTGGTTGATTCTATGTTACTTGATTTCCCTGTGGTTTCATGGTAAGTTTTAAATATGTTTCGGGAAAATAAGTAAATATGGCTTACACTTGACAGATATCCTTTGAGAAGTCTTCTGTGCTAGAGAATTATAATGTAGGCTTTTAGTTGTCTTTTATTTTGTTTGAAGGTTAACAAGATGTCATCTCGATAAATAAACCTCAGTTGCCAAAGTATCATTGAAAAAGTGCTTCTAACAGGCAATCTCTTTTCTGTTAACCCATTTCATAGTTCTTTTTATTTTATTCATTTTTAAAAGACTTTATTTATTTATTTGAAAGAGGGAGCACTAGCAGAGGGAGAGGGTGAAGCGGGCCCCTCGCTGGGCAGGGAGCCTGACACAGGGATCCATCCTGGGACCCTGAGATCATGACCTGAGCTGAAGGCCAATGCTTAAGTGACTAAACTCCCCAGGCACCCCCTCTTTATTTATTTTTTTATTATTATTTTTTAAAAGATTTTATTTATTTATTTGACAGACAGAGATCACAAGTAGGCATAGAGAGAGAGAGGAGGAAGCAGGCTCCCCACTGAGCAGAGAGCCTGATGTGGGGCTCGATCCCAGGGCCCTGGGATCATGACCTGAGCCGAAGGCAGAGGCTTTAACCCACTGAACCACCCAGGCGCCCCACCCCCTCTTTATTTTATATTACCCTAACAAATAACCATTCTTAATTTCTCTCTTTTTTGTATCTGTTATTTCTTTTCATGCTTCATGATACATTGCTTTCTTCTTTTCATTCCCCCCCACTTAGTTTCTAATCTCTAATCTTAGGAGATTATTAATGCCAGTGCCTTGGCATTAATACTTGGTATCTCTCACCACATCTACCTCTGTTCTGGTCTCTCTAGATAATAAGTTGGTAATTTGAATTGATTTAGCAAGGTAATTTGAACTGAATTACAAACAAGGGGAAAAAAGTGAGAACTGAGTTTTCCAAGGTAAACAAGGGAACTTGGGTAATTAGTTCACAAACTTAAATTAGTGTTAACAGATCAAAATGTATCCTGTCTTTAGGAATAATAATGGGCAGTATACAATTAAAATTTTATTCAGATTCAAATGTGGATGGTAGATTATATGGCAAAAATATTTTCCTTTAACTTCAGATTTATAAATGTTAAATCAGTTTGATTTCCAGTAGTTGAAATATATGTATACTTAATATTATAAAGTTGGGAAATTTTAATTGACCTTATTAATGTGGATATGTTTTTTGTATTTTCACCAATCTCTTGTCCTGCTTAAGTTTTATAAATCATGATTTTCTTTTCTTGAATATGTTTGAGGTTTAGAAGTTTTTAGAATAAATTTATCCACAACTTTATTTGGAAATGTTAAAAAGTAATATTAAAATATACATATATTGCCACAATGTGAATTCCTGGCCAATAAAAACATTACAGACCTAAAGAAATGTTCAATGCAACATTGTTGGGAAAAAAAATTAAAACAACATAAATGTCTATTGAAAAAATGATGAGAAGCCATAGAGAAGTATGTAAAGAGCTTGGAGTTTGGCCTCTTTAATAAGACAGTTTCAGTCTTGTCTCTGCTGTTGACTAGCTGTGGTACCTTGAAAATGTCCTTAACTTTCTCATGTTCAGTTGCCTCACCTCTAAACTGGAGCTAATAATAGTTATTATGTTGTGACTCTTTAAATGAAGTAATAAATGTAAAGCATTCAGCATGGTACCATATTCTGTGAATGTTACAGTTAGAGGAAAGATGATTTATTGTGTAGTCATAACAAAGATATTAAAATATGTTTATTTTACAGAAAAATTATAAACCAAATTATCGAATAAAGGATAAGCAATTTGGGCATCTGGGTGGCTCAGTGATTAAGTGGCTGCCTTCCGCTCAGGTCATGATCCCAGGACCCTGGGATCGAGGTCCACATCAGACTCCTTGCTCAGCGGGAGGCCTGCTTCTCCCTCTCCCACTCCCCCTGCTTGTGTTCCCTCTCTCACTGTGTCTCTCTCTGTCAAATAAATAAATAAAATCTTTAAAAAAAAAAAGATAAGAAATTTACAACCTAATGTGTATGGTATGATTGGAATTTTGTAACAAAAAAACAAAAACATGGTCTTTTATTCAAGTTCTAAAACTGGCTCTGTATGATAAGATTACCAACAGTCTTTACATTCAATTAATTTTTGGCAAATAATTGCATTTGCCTATTATTTCAGTAAATAAGTTACTTTATATAGACTATTCCAGTCATTCATTATGTTCTACCTCTGTAGATACAACTAAGCTGTCACAATAGGTTAAATTTAGTATACCAATGCAATTCAATAGTTGAAAAGTTAATCAAGTCAAGTGGGATAGAGTGTATCCCTGAAATTAAACACAACTCCCAACGGGACTCTTGTTATTTGGTGGTGGTGATGTGATAGTCTTGATGAGTAATGTTTACTAGTAAGCACTTCCTACATGCCCAGGGACTATTAGAAACATTTTAAATGAATTAGTTTTCACGTCCTATAGAATTTATCTAATTCAATTATGTAGGAATCACTCTATTTCACAAATAACTAATGAACAAAATGGAGCCGAAGAGGCTATATAATTTTCCCAAGGCCAAAAGCAAATGAATGGTATATTGAACATTATAACTCAGAAAATCTGGCTCCATATTCTGCATCCTAAGGCACCAAACTGGATTGCCTCTAATTAGTAGGGATGCATTTCAGACCATGAAATCTTTTTTTTTTTTTTTTAAGATTTTATTTATCTGACAGGCAGAGATCACAATTAGGCAGAGAGGCAGGCAGAGAGGGAGGAAGGGAACCAGGCTCCCCGCTGAGCAGAGAGCCAAATGAGGGGCTGGATCCCAGGACCCTGGGATCATGCCCTGAGCCGAAGGCAGAGGCTTAACCCACGAGCCACCCAGGCGCCCCCAGACCATGAAATCTTAATTGTATTCTCCTTTTTTGTGTTTACCTCAGCTCAACAGATAGCCAGCTAAAGCTGTGGAATGTAGGGAAACCATACTGTCTACGTTCCTTCAAGGGTCACATCAATGAAAAAAACTTTGTAGGCCTTGCTTCCAATGGTGATTATATAGCTTGTGGTAAGTAAAACCATCTTTTCCTGAATTTTCTAACAGGAATTTGTCCCCGAAATTGCATTCAACGAACATATACTATATACCTAGTCAGGAAGTGATCTGTACATCCAGAAAGTAGCATACTGAATTCTTCTGGGATTGTGCTGAAATAAGCATTAGTCCTTCCCTCCTTTAGTGAGCACAAACCCTTACTGCGTGAAATAGCATAAGATTGTTAAATATGTTTTATAATTGTTCTCCATTGTAACTAATTTCTATAGATACTATGTAAAAGAAAACATTAATTTCTGCTAATGTCCTAATTTCAGAGACATTATTTGTCTTCCTAAGCTTGATACTCATTTTCCCCTATAGAGCATTCCCTTCGTTAAGCAGTTTGTTTAGATTATCCTGATCTGGTATTCTAGGGCTTTTGTTGTACAACTTTACATCAGAATTTATACAACTTTACATCAGAAGTAGAAAAATCAAATTAGGTAATGTTCAAATGCATAATACACCTACTGTCTAATATATGAACTTTCATCAGTTCTTTTCAAATGACTTGACCTTTATTTAGTAAAGTTGTATATATAATGTAAGCCCTGCCAAAGCAAATCTCTTATAATTATTTTACTTGATAAGCTACTCAAAAATATAGTTTTCCTTATAGGCCAGTTATGTAATAGAGTGGTGTCTTTATTGGGGAATGGGACATAAATTTTGTAGGTTATTAAAAATCTGCCTTTGTAAGTACTATAATCCCCCCCTCCCTAGAAATCTTTCTAAGTGTCATGTAAGATTCACACTGTAATAACAAATTTCTTGTCTTCTTTAAACCTCTGCTATAAATGAAATTTTGGCAGTAATTTTAACCTTACAGTTATCAATGTTGTTAAATCATTTACCAGTTATTATTTCTTTAGATTAGTAGAGTACAGCTTTTTTTCTATGATTCTTTTTCTCACATGATTCCCAAGAAATCCTGTGCTCTGGTCTTTCAAATTCAACCATAAAAGTTTTGTCTTTGAACTTAAACATTAATTAATAATTATTCTATGAATGTTACATCCTAATTCTGAATTCTCCCATTCTAAAAAATTATTTATTTAAACATTTCTTTTCAGGAAGTGAGAACAACTCTCTTTATTTGTACTATAAAGGACTTTCTAAGACTTTGCTAACTTTTAAGTTTGATACGGTCAAAAGTGTTCTGGATAAAGACCGAAAAGAAGATGATACAAATGAATTTGTTAGTGCTGTGTGCTGGAGGGCACTGCCAGATGGGGTAAGTGTTCATGTCAGTTTTTTCTTCTTGATGTCTCATATAACACTTCCTGTCTATGTATTCACATCTGAATTTTTTTAAGTTTAAAATAAAAATTGATATGTGATACATATTTTTTTTTTGCTTAGTATTGCATCATCAAAATCAACAAGCATTTTAGGTAGTAATTGAAATACCACTAATAGAAGAGCATCACACTGATAAAATGTCTCTCCTGTGTGCCCATAGCATATTGTACATACCTCTGTTTTAGCATTATCACATTGTCTATTTATATCTCTAAATTAAGACTGGAAATTTCTAGAATACATACTGTGTCTCATTTTCCCTAATGATCATTTACAGTATATACTTAATAAACATTTAGCAGAATCTGGTATTGTCTTAGCAAGAAAAAAATTGGATGTAGGTAAAGGAGAGTGTCCTATATGTACACCTAATTAAATATTATTTCAGGGCAGAGTTCCTGTCTGTAAATGTACTTATATAATGCACTTATATAAGAATATTTAAAAACATTTAATTTCTTAATAAGAAAGTTGTACTTCTAAACTGTGAAAAAAAGTTTTCTTAAACTTGTCACTTATTTTTTTTATTTTTATTTTTTTAAGATTTTATTTGTTTGACAGAGAGAGAGAGATCACAAGTAGGCAGAGAGGCAGGCAGAGAGAGAGAGAGGGAAGCAGGCTCCCCGCAGAGCAGAGAGCCCGATGCGGGGCTCGATCCCAGGACCCTGAGATCATGACCTGAGCCGAAGGCAGAGGCTTTAACCCACTGAGCCACCCAGGCTCCCCAACTTGTCACTTATTTTAAAGGATAAGCTTTCTCATAAGCTATATGAAACAGTAGTTCTTTTTATTATCTTGATTTTTATAAACAGTCATTCACTAATGTCATCTTCTTGAAAAAAATAGCTCTTTAGGTGCTTACTTGGTTGTTTTTATTTTTGAACCAAAAAATTCTTTCTTGATGGGTGCTTTGAGAATTCTGAGTTGCTGATACTATTTGACTTTAATTAGCTATATTCCATTCCTATCTTATTTAAAGTTCTGTTAATCAACTTCCAGTTTTGGCAGTGGTAGACTAGGTGATTTATACTAATCTTCCCTGTAAGTAGAACTAGAAAAGTTGGACCAAGTGTATTTATTTTAAAAACAACAACATAAACCTGTTCAAAGACTTTGGAATGTAAATAAGATAGAAAAGAATTAATGGCATAGGAACGGAAACCTGGCTTTGGAGTATGCTTTTCCTCTGGGAGCCTTTGGCACTCTTGGTAGAATGGCTGAGAACACTTATGGCAGCTTCACAGGGGGACACGTATTAGAATTTAGTGCTCACCACTACGTGGGTGAATTACTTTGGTTTAGGGCTCCAAAAAGGGCTGTAGTCTAGGGTAAACCAGTAGAAGATAAATTCTCAAAATGATTGCAACTCCAGATCATATCAGTCCTGAAATTAAATTGAAATGATCCTGTATTGCTAGTTAAACTTAAATCCTCTTTGAAAGAAGATCTAAAAAAGATCATCTGGGAATTTATTTTGTTGTAAATTGCAAATACAGTAACTAAGTCACAGTAAATAACAGACAGACATAGGAAAAGGCAAAATGTTGTGAATAAATTTAGCCTAAACAGTGGACAACAGGAACAAAATCACAGCAGCCCTGGATATCAGAATTATCAAATGTAGCTTAAAAATAACCATGCTGACAAGATAAAAGATAAGATAGAAAATTTCAACTGGGAAGTAAAAAATTATAATTCCCCAAATTAAGAACTCAGTGGATGGATTATATGGAAGAAAAGAGAGTCAATGAACTTTCAGTATGTTAGAAGAAAATATACAGAAGGAAGCATGGAGAGAAAAATAGGATGAAAAAAAATACAGAAAAGAAATGAAGGATGAAGTAAGAAAGTTTAATATATTCAATAGAAGACCTAAAAGGAGAGAAAAGAAATAATACAACTGAAGCAAATATTAGGAGAATTATCGTTCAGAACTTTACAAAATTGATGAAAGACATCAAGGCAGAGATTCATTAAGCCCTTGTACCCCAAAGAGTAAATTTACAATGTGAGTAGAGATTTAATATTATATTTGGACCGAGACTTAAGTGTGCCTGAAACTCTGACCTTGGATCTGCTTTCTCATGATAGTACTTCGTGAAAATGCGCTGAGTTAGGGACAAACATGGAATATTATTGCTAGCAGCTAGTTATCTCTTAAATATACTATGAAACTCCATCTGTACTATTGCACGTGGACTTAGAGAAATGTGCATTGGCATATCGGCTTTACATCTATCCAAAGTGAGCAATATAAGATCGACAGGAAACCAAGGCACCTCTCTGTATCTAGAACCCCATGTACCCTATATGTCCTTAGCAAATATGCATACTCTTTGTGTGGGTTCAGGAGAGATGCAAGAGGCTATGAATGTGTATAGTTGCTTGCCCTCCTCATGAGTTTGAAGATGTTGTGCATGCTGAATTTCCTATCCTATATACCTCTATAGAGCTAACTAACCTAGTGGAAGACTAAAGCTAATTGTGTCTGGTCCTGTGACCCCTGCTGGTGGTAGGACAGCCACACCTTGATACACCATAATCAAACTATAGCAAATAAAATGCAAAGGGAGTTTTTTTTTCCATTTATTTATTTGTCAGAGAGAAAGAGAGAACACAAACAGCAATAGCAGCAGCAGAAGGAGAAGCAAACTCCGTGCTGAGCAAGGAGCCTGATGTGGGACTTGATCCCAGGACCCAGGATCATGACCTGAGTCAAAGGCAGATGCTTAACTGACTGAGCCACCCAGGCATCCCACAAAGGGAGATTATTAAAAGAAGGCAGAGAAAAAGTCACTGTCTTCAGAAGACCAGCAATTAGACTGATAGCCAATTTTTTCATGAAGCAATAGAAACCAGAGGTGGTGGAACCAGATCTTTATTGTGTAAAGGGAAATACCTGCTGGTCTATATTTCTCTAGCCAGTGAAAATCTCTTAAGACAAAAGCAAAATGAAGACATTTTTAGATAAATAATAATGAAGAATTTGCCACCAGTAGACCTATAGTAAAGAAAACCTGAAAGGATATTTTTAAGGCAGGAGGAAAAGATGCAGAACCTAAAGATGAAAGTCACAGATGTCGAAAGGAATGGAAATGGCAAAAAGGAATAGAAGTAGTAATATGTAGTAAATCTAAATGCCTATTGACTTTGTAAAGCAGTGATACCTTGTTGGATTTAATAAGCACATAGAATTAAGTATTTGATAGTAATAAGCCAGAAGGGTAAATGTGATTAAAATGTTCTCAGGAATTTTCCTTGTCAGGGAAGGAGGTAAAAAAACTAATTAATTAGACTGAAAGGAATGCATATTCTAGTTGATAGGATAACCTTTCTAAAGTAGATTCTTCAAGTATACTACCTGGATCAACACATCAGCGTCACCTGGGAACTTGCTTTATTTCCCAGTAAAAAGATGAAAAGTTCTCTAACTCACTTCATTATCAGTCCAGATTTATTTTAAATTTGATTTTTGCTTAAGTCACTTTGTGCATGAAAAGTAACTTCATTTCCCTATTTTAGATGAGGCAGAAAGTGTGAGAGAGTCTTATTTATTTAACAAATATTTATTGTATGTAGTCATGGTTCTAGATATGGAGGATAAACTTGAACAAAACTTTAAGAAAAATTCTGGGCCTCTTAGGAATCTCTTAGGAGACTTAAAATTTTATGTGCTGGAGGAGAGGGAAAAACAAAATAAATAAATAGTTGTATTAGGAGGTGTTGAGTGACTTGGAGGAAAACAAAGCCAGAGAGTGCGACAGGGAGTGCTGGAATAAGGAGTTGTAGTTTTTAGTGGTGGTGACAGAATCACCTACCTGAGTAGCTGAATTAGAGCAAAGACAAGGACATAAGATGTAATCCATGTTTAAAGGTGGAAGGGTATTCCAGGTAGAGCAAACAGTTCAGAGACCTTGAAGTAAGAAAGTAATTAGTGTTTCAGTGATTATATCAGTAATAGTGATCAGCGATAGTGATCAATAGTAGTGTTCAGTAATAGTGGCTTTAAGAAAGGAGTCCAGTGTGGTTGCACTACAGTGAACTAGGTGGAGAGTAGTCAATCTCAGAGTGGGGGAAGACGAACCATTTCAACAGAACATTGTTTACTAAAGTCTGGACTGTAGCTTTTATCCGGTGTGAGTTGGAGCCGTTTTAGGATTTTGAACAAAGGAGTGATTAAATGTGACTTCAGTTTTTTAAAAATCAGTTTGGCTTTTGGAGAATAGACAATAAGGTGTCAAGGAACCAATAAACTGCATGTGGAGAGTGAGAGAAAAGTCTAGGATGACACTGAGATTCACCCTCCACCCCAGCAGCTTTAGGAGTGGAGTTGCCAGTAACTGAGAAGACTACCAGAAGAAGTGCCTTAAAGGAGAACAGGAGGTGACGTTTAGACTGGTTCAAGTTTGAGACATACTTGTCTTCTAAGTGGATATACCAAGTTTGGAGTTCACAGCAGATTGTGGGGCCAGAGATAGGCATTGATAGCTGTGAGCTTGTTTAAGCCAAGAAATTGGATGGTATCTCTGCAAGGGAGTGTAATTAGATACTAGAAGTGTGTGAATACCATACTTTGGAGAGTTCCTTAGTGTTCAGTGATTAAAGTGACAAGGAGTAATCAACAAAGAGTGAGAAAGAGTAGTTCTCTCTATAGTAGAAAACTGGTACCTGGGAAGCCCAGTGAGAAAGTTTTTCAAGGAGGCGAGATTGATTGGCTTTGTCAAATGTTACTAATACAAGTAAGATGAGTAAAAAAAGTGAAAGGAGTGGTATGAGAAAAACTTGATTGGAGTGGTTTTAAGAAAGAAAGGGAAGGGAGAAGTTGGAGATAGTGAAGTACAGAGAGCTATTTTGGGGAGTAGTAAAACAATACCATGTTTAATCTCACCTGGATTACTTTGTTAAAATATGAAATCAATAGCGGCTCTAAAAAGGCCAGACATTTTATTGTCATTCTGTCCTTTATTTCTATTCTACCTAATTTTGATCATAAGAAAGAGATCAGTCTTACTTACTTTTGAAAATTTTTATTTTATTTATTTTTAAAAGATTTTATTTATTGAGAGAAAAAGAGGGAGGATGGGTTAAGGACAGAAGCAGAGAATCTCAAGTAGACTCTCTGTTGAGCCCAAGTCTTGTTTAAGGCTCAGTCTCAGCATCCTGAGATCTTGACCTGGAAACCAAGAATTGGCTTAATCAACTAAACCACCTAGGTGCCCCATAAATTTAGAAAAATTTAAAATGTAATCAACCAAAGAGAAGAATGGAAATCTAACTTTGTAAATAAAAATATTATTCAACAAAGGGAAGGACATCTCTGTCCACCTTCACCATAAAATTTTTTTAGTTCATTCTTCTGTAGTTGTTGGTCAGTTAGATGTTAGAGAGTTGATGGGATGGTTCAGATCTTATCTTTACTGATTTTTTTCTGAAAGAGATAAATTTAAGGTCACTTACAAAATAGCTTGACTTTGGAAGTCTTTTTTAGGTTTTGGACAAATATAAGTGGTGTATCATTTAACTGTAATGAACTAAAATGACCTAAAATTCTTCAATTAATGATAGTATAAAAAATGCATCTGCTTTTGTGTTATTTATGGCAGTGATTTAGTCATAGGGAGGGAATGGGCAATTAAAAATGAGTGGTAGAGGGAAAGGCACTAAGACAACTAGATACATTCTTTTAGGAGAGTATCTCAGTCTTATAAAATTTAGATTAGTTTCCAGCAGGTTAAATTTCTGTTTAGCTTTTTTTCCTAAAACCTAGCGGGGGGTGGGTGGGGTGTGTGTGTGTGTGTGTGTGTGTGTGTGTGTGTGTGTGTGTGTTTTTCTTTTTGGCCAATTCTAGGTGAAAATGAACCAGTAATTTCAAGCCCTGTTTTGAACCATCAGCCAAGATCATATATAATTCCCATTCTTTCTATTTCTACCAACCTTCCTATAAACTGGAAAGAATGTTATACACTGCCCTTTTTAAGATGTTGATCAACTTAATTGTAGTATTTCTTTCATCTTCTCCTTTATTTCACAGTACTATGGAAGTTAACAGCATGCTTTCCTACCTTCATATTTGCTGTGTGGTCTATTTTGCTTTAGAATTACAATTTTTACTTTTAATTACTCTCACTTAAAGACAGTATTTTTAATTTTTTTAAAGATTTTATTAATTAGAAAGAGCACAAAGGGGTGGGTGGGGTAGTGGGAGAGGAAGAAATAGACTCCCTGCTGAGCAGGAATTCGCAATGAGGGGCTTAAGGGGCTCCATTTCATGATCCCATGCCTGATCCCAGGACCATGGGATCACAACCTGAGTTAAAGGCAGACATTTAACTGGCTGAGAAACCCATGCACCCCTAATGTTGTTTCTTTTAGTCTGAGAGGCCATACTTTGTGCTTTGTCTGTTTTTCTTCTTTCCTGTCTTTTTCCTGTGTCTAAAAGTACCTTTATTCAGTCACTTTTAGTTTGCTGACAGATCCTTCTGTCCTTTGTTCCTTAGCTTTGTCTTGTACTGGTAATGGCTTTATCATTTCTACCACTAAAATGCCAAAATCTCTTCAACCATATTTAATTTTCAAAGAATTTTAAGATGTTTCATTTGGACTCTAGTAGTAAATATTCTTTTTGCTTTCTAGAAGAATTTTAATTGCAACTTAGGCCCTCTCTAGAATAGAAATGGTAGTGTTACATAGATGAAGAATACAGAATTGTTTATTTTATATTTTGGTTTTAGTTTATTATTTTAATTCTCTTGAAGACATTTTAACTGTAGAAACCTTAGTAGTTTAGAGTTATTAATACAAAGATATTCTATTACTGCCAAATTATTAGGGTTTTTCTTCCCAAGACTAAATCTTATTATTTACATTGTCTACTTTAGTCTTAATTTTCATGATTTTTAAAAAATATGGATTTTTGAGAAATAACTACTAGGAATAACAGATCTTTTTACCTTTCTTTAGGATTTCAAATTTAATTTCATCACTAGTTTTTTTTAAATATAAATGAGTACTCTATCATATGTTTAAATTGCTGTAATAAAGGAACTTTAATATCTACTTACTTGAAGAAGCAACTATAAATTCTAAAGTTGTATATCTGAATATATTGAATCCATATTGAACATTCAGATACATTCCATTTGCATGATTATACAATCTTTGAAGTAAGTGTGGTTTGCTGTATTTCCATACATAGCAGTCAGCTCAATACTTTTGAATATAGAGGATGGTGGGCTTAATAGGCTGCAATTTTAATTCATTTTCTGACTCTACTTTTTAAAAAATACCACATAGTTTATTTGGCCTCTCGTGTCCGGATATAGTAAAATTTGCTGATACTTCTTGGAAACAGCCATTATCTGGATTAATAAAGCCTATATGTAATCAACAGTGTATGTCATTTCTAGTTTCATCCTCTCTTTCTAAAATATACTATTTATTCACAATTTTCCGTAGGTATTAATATGGACTAACAAATTTTGTTTTCTTCCTCCCCATGACATCCCTAAGTACTCAAATCCTTTTAAGTATATCTAAAAGCAATAATGATATGGTCAGGATAACTCATTAACTAAATAATTATCCTTAGCTAATTTATAGTTGATTCAGAGGAAAATTTTTACAATTTTAAGAGGGTGTGGCGATCATTGTGAATGTCCTTGGCAAACACTTTGATGCAGTGTAATATCATAATCTTGGAACATTATCTCTTAGGCTTTTTTACTAAATGACTGTTATCATAGTTCGTTACTCAAAGAAACAATTAGAAATGAATACACGTATATTTTAAAGAATTTATTAAAAAGTAGAAAAAATGTCTATTATCACTTTTTCCAGAAATAACCAGTAGTAACATTTTAATGTAATTAATCTTCATGTTATTTTCCATTCATGGGTTCTGTTTTTTTTTTTTAATAAAATTGAGTATTTTACATATTATCATTTGCTTTTTAATTTTTTTCATGTATTCTTTATCTTTTGCCTTTTTTTAAGAGATTTTATTTATTTGACAGAGATTCCACGAGAGAGGGAATGAATACAAGCAGGGGGAGTGGGAGAGGGAGAAGCAGGCTCCCCACTGAGCAAGGAGCCTCATGTGGGGGTCCATCCCAGAACCCCGGGATCATGACCTGAGCTGAAGGTAGATGCTTAACGACTGAGCCATCCAGGCACCCCCACCTTTTGCCTTTATCATTAACTCTTGAAAAGAATATTTTCAGTGGCTAATGTTTCCTTTTTACTATTATATAACTTGAATAATTTGAATACTACTTCTTGAATATTTTTATCATCTTTAAATCTCTAATTAATTCTTTAGAAGAGAACCTTCAAGGTTTATCCATTTTAAAAAAACAAATGCTTTTAAGACTTTTGATTAAAATTAGTTTGTCTTCCAGAAAAGTTTATTTACATTTGCTCTTGCACCAAGAAACAAGAACATCCAGGGGGTTCAGTTACATCGAACATGGGATGTAATACCAGTACCTCTGCCAAGTTGAAAATATTTTTGTCAGTAAATATGTAATCATTTTTTATTGTTTCTCTAAGCAATTTTCTAAAACGATGACTTTTGACTTTTTTTTTTTTTTTACAAATTGTATGCTTATATACTGAGATTTTTTTTTTTTTAAAGATCTTATTTATTTATTTGACAGAGAGAGATCACAAGTAGGCAGAGAGGCAGGCAGAGAGAGGGGGAGGGAAGCAGGCTCCCCGCTGAGCAGAGAGCCCGATGTGGGGCTCGATCCCAGGACCCTGAGATCATGACCTGAGCCGAAGGCAGAGGCTTAACCCGCTGAGCCACCCAGGCGCCCCTGAGAATGTTTTTTTAAAGAAGTTTTTGCTTGAAAGGGAAATACCATGCAGTTGGGTTTTTTGGGTTTTTTTTGAGATATTGTTTTATAAACACAGTCAATTTGGTGTTTGTAATTCAAATCTATTCCACTGTGTCCCACACCCTACATCCTCCTTGAAAGTAATGCTCTGAAGTGAAGGTAAATTTGGAACACTACTGGTTATTTATTTTTTATTTATCTTTTTTTTTTTAATCCTGCTTTATTCAGAGACTGGAGTCAGGTAGAGGAGAATATGTATGTTCTCTATCTTTGGATCCTTCTGTTGGCATGACTTAAAACTGATGGAATGAAATATAAATTGACTCAAGAATGCAAATGCCTATTTCTGTTCTTAAGTGATCATATCTATTTAAAAAGATACCATATTTTTGTTGGAAGCAGATCATGAGTCCATTGTAACTTCCATTGAGACTGTAGGTTATCCCCATCATTGTTTTAGCAGTTCTGTAGCACGTCATACATACTTATCCAGTTTTGGGTCACCAATTCTAAATGGATATCTAATGGGAAAAGGCAGTACTTATAAAGGACACTTAACACTTCCTTAGCTCTTCAAAAATGATTTAAAAGAAATGTATATTCTCAAAAAAAAGCATTAGTTATTAAGGGTGGCTATTTTTTCTTGTGGCCTGAAACACCAAGAATCATATTGAAAGTTTCTGTAATTCTAGAATGAAGGTTGTCAGGACAAAGATTTTCTTAATTTCCGTCCCTTGAAACCAAGTCCAACAAAACTTGGCTTGGGAATCTGTCAACTGTATTATCACCCGTACGGTACAAAGTTATAACCATGTTGAGTGAGAGCATCTTTTTCAGTCATATAATAAAATACATTTTTATATTCCTATTTCTAATGAATTAATTTAATAAATTTCTAACTTTATATAATGAAACACTTTTTTAAGTGTTTTAACTAAAATTTTATGATCTTAAGATCTTCTTTTTTTTTACCTAAATCTCTCATGATTCCTATCCATTAAATGTATTTGCTGAATGAATTAATATACTGCCTTTTACTATTATTTGTGTTCATGTCTCTTATCCCCTGCTAACCTGCAAACTCCTTGAAAAAAAGGCATCTTATTATATTAAGTAAGAGCACGACTATGAAACCAGATCATCTAGGTTGATCAGATCTTCCACATAGTAATTCTGTGACCTTGTACAATTTCCTTAACTGTACAGTGGCTCAGTTTCCTCATCTATATTTTTAAAAAATTTTTTATTAAGTAGGCTCCATTTCCAGCATAAGGCTTGAATTTACCACCCATGCTCTATCAACCGAGACAGCCAGGTGCCCCCTCCCCATCTATAACATGCTGATGACAACAGTAATTTACCTCTTATGGTTATTATAAAGTTAAAATAAGGTACATAAAGAGTTTAGAATAGTTTTTGGCATATAGTAAGAGCTATATAAATGTTTGCTATTAGTGTCATTCATTTTTAAAATACCCTTTAGCACAAAGCAAATTGTTTGCACCTAATGTGTAATTAGTATACAATTTTTATAATAAATGATATAGTCTTTTAGGCTTCTCCTTTATCTTGTTTGTTCCATAATTAATTAAATACTAATTTTAAAACTAAAATGTTGGAATAGAGCTAGAAAATACTTCTAACATCTAATAGACTCACTTGAAACTCAGTGGTAATATCAAGATTACAAAGTTTAAGAAACTAGTTTTTCTGACATCAACATTCATAGGTACCTATATAATCATTTTATAATTAGCAGTGTGCCCCTTGGGATAACCCCCAGGCTTTTGCTTGTTTTCAAAAACAATGAAAATTTTAGAGTTAATGTTAAAGTTAAAGTTAATGCAGCTATAGGGAAGTTGGCATTTATTATTAGCTTAATATTTTTGTTAGATTTATAGCCTGTTCTTCCTTTCCTTTTAACGTTGCTTGTATTTTACAATTCAGTCTTCTCTCAAGAAGACTTAACTATTTTTCCAATTTATATGTTTTTATCTAAGAGATAGTCATTCCTCTCTGACTCAGTAAACACTGCGTATAAAGCAGCAGATTGCCCACAACCAGGGAAGCTAAAGCATATGTTAAAAAGCCTGTCTGCTTTCATTAAAGTACAGAATGCATCTAGAGGAAAATTTATTCATACCAGTGATTTTCAAAACTGACTGATTATCTGAATCATCTTGGGATCTTTAAAAAATATATATGAACAAAACATTTATTGTTAGATCCATGAAGCCCTATTTAGGGGGAGGAAAGATGGAGACTTGTATTAAAAAGTCCCCCAGGCCTCTCCTTGGAAAATTATATGAATAATTAAGCTTGGAAACGGATGATTATGTTACCACTGGAAAGAGATTTGTTAGACATAGTAACCAAGAGGCATAAATGGTTCTCCCACATCTGCTAATGAGGTAATGATTGTAATTATGAATATCTAGTATCTCTTAGATTTTGCTACTCTCTTACCCCCTTAGGAAGAGACATAAATAAAAACAATTTTTCCTTTCTTTAATTAAAAAAAATTACCCTTAATTTATATTAACTTCCCACATTACTAAGCTGTTTCTGATCCTGAATTCTTCAGTGAACACAGAGAAGACAACATAGGATCTTCTTTTTCTTTCTTCTCTCCTTTCTTCATTTCTGTTTCTCTTTTTCCTTTTATCTTTCCTTTCCTTTCTTCTTTCCTCTAGCTGGATGGTTTATAACACTTTAGAAAATTTTCCTGACTGGAAGAGGGCCAATCTGAATGAACTCTTGTCTTGGGCGTGGAAGGAAATGAAGATTCTGAGCATGGACCCTGACTTCCAGGAAGACTGTGGCTCCCATCTCCTAAGTGCCCCACTCTTCCCTTAGCATCCAGGCTAGAGTGGGGTGGGGAAGTAGAAAAGAGAGGAGACAAGAAGGTGGTGGAAAACTGAAGCAAAGCTGTAATTTCTTTCTTTTCTAAGTTAATTATATTAAGTGTAAATATTCCTTGACCTTAATGTCCACTACTGTGTGGACAGCCTCTGTGAAAACATTTGTTGCTTTAGATATATTATGGTGACTATTGTAATGAAATCAACAAAATAAGATTTAGTGAGTCTGCCACTCAACATTTTAAATATATCATTATTGTCCTTTTTATATGTGCTGTAATGGAATTTGACCTATATTAGAATGGTTCTCATAATTTTTCTCATTAAACATTTTTTTGAAATAGTGTTTGTCCTTCTGAAGTATACCAGTTTTCAAGCATAGAATTGACAGAAATTTTTAAGCTGCTTGGTTTTTTTTAATTTTTACTTTACCTTGCATAAGAGAAAAAAGAAATATATTAATTTGAGATAGTGAATAATTTCATTATTACCCCACCACACTTAAAATTGTCCAAAATATTTTGAGATGGGAAAGGATTTAACTTTGGTTTCTAAATGTTTATCTTTTGATGGTTCCTACCATATTTCTATTAGAAGTAGTAGAAGGCTATAGAGTGAATATTGAATATCATTTCCTTGATTTAAAAGTTTTTAATGAATACCACTTGAGTTGGTTTTATATGAAGTATATGTATGAAAAATTATTTTCTAATTGAATAAAAATATAGTTAGCAATTATACTTAAATCAGAATTAACCAAGGACAGCAACCTTTTTAAGGAAAAAGTGTTTCCTGCTGATTCAAACTTGCATCCTATCTGGGGGAAAGAAATATATGTTTATATTTTACTTCACTAGTCTCACGTTGATCCCTGTTGTTCTCATGATGTCTCTCTGTTGATGTGATCCTTACAGCCTTTCAGATCTCTTACTCTATCATTTCTTAAATCCCATTTTATGCAGCATTTTTCCAAGTAAAGCTATAAAAATTGGCGTTGATATTTCTAGGATGGTAGATAAGTTGTTAGTGTTGAACATAGAAATAATTTGATTATGTAGATTAAAGAAAAGTCAATCTATTATAATTGCTGTAAAGAAGCTATTTAATTTGGGGCCTGTTTTTGTTAGTCTTTTTTTACTCTAGATAAGAAGATTAATTTGGATGAAAATATAGATTCTTTATTTGAACTGTGATAGCCAGTCAAAAGGTAAAGATAAAGGCAGAAAATAAATCCAAATCCTTTGGTTTAAATGACCAAAGTGTTTACACATTGTTGAGAATTAAATAGTTGATATCGCTTATGCTTGTCTTCAGGTTCTTTGACTTTGAGGGAAATAGGAAGTTTAGGGGTAGATTATACAGAAAGTAAATCTGACTTGAAGATTCAGTTCCTTTTTGTTAATTTACTGTTTTAAATCCTAAGTATCCAGTATGTCTGATGGTTTTGTGACACACCAAGTATATCTTTGTGAGTTGCTTTCCAGAGGTTGGGAAAGCAGAAACAGTAGTAATTGCCTTTGCTTTTAGTGGGGTTTTTTTTGGTGTTTTTTTTTTGTTCGTTTTTTGTTATTTTTATTTCTCACAACATTCCAAACATGACTTTATTTTAGGAGACCCAAGAGTTTATCTTTTTATTTTAAAAATATTGCTAAGAATTATTGTATAATTCTTACGGATCCTCATGTAGTGTTCTCACCTGATAAATAAGAAGTGAGATATTTTATTTCATGCCAGACTGTCTAAATACTCTTGAAATATGTAGCTCAAGATATATAATTCTTATATTTAGCAGCCAAAAATAATTTAGATTTCACAAATCATACTTACGTGCTCTTACTGGTTTTCACTAACCAACCAGATCTATAATTCATCTGATAATCCTTGCTATTTGTACTAATGGAAGTCTATAGTGGTTCTGATAAATCCGAAATGTCAACTAATAAGAATGGATAATTGTTGTAGACACTTACTGTGGATATTTATATTTAAAAGGAGGGTTTATGCCTCTCCCAGTTAAGGTTAGCCTTACTGCTTCAAAATTAAATAGGAGTCTGTGTTTATGAGTATTTCCATTTCCTTAAAGTTTTCTGTTTTGTAAAGGTTTAAGACTTTAATTCTAAGCTTTTTACATTTCTCTGGATTTTTAAGATCTGACAATTGTGTTTTCCTGTACTAATAGAAAGGATGAATTATTGATGACAGATCAAATTCTAGGATCCCTTATAGGGATCTTGCTAGTCTTTATTGGTAAAAGAAAGCCTGGTTACACTGTAGGTTTTACACAGTCCATCATAGTACTCTCACCATGTTTAAAAATAGGTTTCATTTTTTCTATAATGAAGAAGTAGAATGAAGAAAACCACTTAATTTTGACCAGAGTTGAGGTTGTTTTCTACACATTAGCGACATTGCTTTTACTTATTTTCCCTTTTCTTTTTTATTCTCTGCTTTCCAAGTCATCATTTTAGGGATATGGAGAAAAAAAGAACTTCTCAAGGGTAGTAACTTGGGTTTTGGGGGGGGGGGGGTGGCTTTTGTTTTTTTTGTTTGTTTTGTTTAAATCTCATATTAACTTTAAACCCCTCCACTTGATATAACCAATAGAGTGAAAGGGTTTTGTTTTTTTGGTAATATTAGTAAATTGTTCGAAGGTATATTTTTTCTATTGACTGAGATTTATCAAAAACATAAGTTACTTTTAAGCTTGTGTATGTCTTATGCTTTTAGGTATAAAGATTTGCATCAACCCGAGTTATTAAGAATGAAACTCTTGGCTCTGAATAGGTTTGAATAAACCCTTAGAAGAGATTCTCTCACCCAGTTCAGACGCCATCTTTCTTACTTTGCGATAGATAAGTGGCAGTTACTTTTTAAATTAATCATGAGGTTTTGGTTCTTTGCATGAACATTTGTATTTGAATTATTATGCACTTTCTCTGATGCTTGCTAAAACATACAGGTTATATATCAAAAGACTCAAAACAAGTCAGAATAACCACAAGCTTCCTTCTCAGCCTGTTGTCATACAAAAAGCAATTCCTGACCAAGCAGAAACTTACCTTCAGCATTTGGACCCTGTGAATCCAGTTATATCCTATTCAAGAGATCAGTGACTTTTTTTTTTAATCCCTTCATCATCTCTGCTTTAGAATGTTCTATTTTTCTCCATCAGTAAAGAGCTTTTTGAAAACAGAGAATAGGGAAAATTTGCCCTGTAATAGTAGCACCTAAACAAAACCGTAGTTAATGTTCTGATGTCTGTCTTTCCAGTCTTTAGCCTGCATTTCTTAATTACTTTTACGTTTTCGGTATACTTTGTATTTAGTTTTTTATGCTGATTACAGCTAAGCATTTCCTCTCCTTACATCATGCATTTATATTTATTATGAATTAGTTTGTCTGTTATTATTAAACATTTAGGCTGCCTCTGAGTTTTTTGTAGTTCTAAGTTCTCAGTGTTTTCAGGCCTATTGTTTTACACCTTTTGTCTTATAATATTATATTTATAATACAGAATCTTGTAAGCTGGGGAAAAACTGGATCAAAGGATTCATATTTTTTAGCTTTTGATATCTATTATTGTTTTGATTTCCAAAACCAGACCAGTTTTGGAAACTATAGTTTCTCTTTACCATTCCTGCACTGATTGTCAGGGATGGGAGGTGAAGGTAAGAGGCAGTGAGGTGAGAAGAGAGAGATAAGGTTGTGTATATTTTCATGTAGCACACTGTTTAAAATCTGATTTCTAGGCATAAACATTGATTCTTTTGCTGTGATATCTTTGGAAGATTCCTTATCCTTTCTGAGTCCACTTCCCCATTTTTTTTTTTTAAAGATTTTATTTATTTATTTGTCATAGAGAGAGAAGCGAGAGTGAGCACAGGCAGACAGAGTGGCAGGCAGAGGCAGAGGGAGAAGCAGGCTCCCCGCCAAGCAAGGAGCCCGATGTGGGACTCGATCCCAGGACGCTGGGATCATGACCTGAGCCGAAGGCAGCTGCCCAACCAACTGAGCCACCCAGGCGTCCCACACTTCCCCATTTTTGAAGTGGATTAATACGAATACTTAATACCTCAAAGTGTTGTTAGGAAGCAAATGACATTATGCATATGAAACACTTATGCATGATAAGTTTTCAGTAAATGGTAGCTACCACTAATAACAAATTAATGTGTAAAAGTTGGAAAATTAACATTTGAGCGTCTATCCTGTCCTCTTGTTCAGTGTTTTGTGGAAGTTCTACAGATCTATTTCAGATATATTTCTAGGTAAAAGGAACAGCATATGCAAAAGCTTAAGAATATGAAAGAAGAATGTTTGGAGCCTGCTAGGATGTAACAGGACTAGTGGGAGATGAAATGGAAAGTGGTAGATTAAGAAGAGTAATTTTTTTAAAAGGATAATTCTGGACTGTGTTAAGAACTTTGAACCTTATCTGTGCAACTATATAAAGGACTTTAAGAAAAGTGATTGACTCCAACTTCTGATTTGTGGTTTTAGTTTAATTAACAACAACAACCAAAAAGATGTTATAGGCAAGACAAAGGAAGCGAGAATAGGGTTTTACTTTTGTCCAAGAATTTGGGAAATATATTTGAAGTTAAATTTGCAGTATCCATTGTTTTATTAGAAGGATGAAGACTCTAGGCTTATAGCAGTTAATTAGCTTTGTTGATTTAGGTAAGTCACCTAACATCTGAGTTTCATTTCCCTCTTTAATTTGAAGGAGCTGTATATCAGATTTCTATTGTCCAGTTGGCCATATATGTAAAACCACTTATATGCTTATAGTAAGACCATATTGTTTACATGTAGGTACTCTAATAAGCTAAAACCTTGTTTTATCCCATATATACAAATTCATGAAGACATTGAGAAACTGCCTGGTTTGCATTATTTCTCTCTTGATTCAGCTTCTGAACTCACTTAAAATGGAATAACTGCCTCTAATTCTAGGATATGCATTAACTGTAAGGAAAGAACCCTTTTGACAGTTAGACATAACTTTATCTGAGAAGAGAAACTTTCTTGATATTGAAAACATAGAGAAACAAGTTTTGTAAGGGCAGTTTTCTAAGAAAAATGGAATTTTCTTAAGCTATTTTTAGAAATCCTTATTGAACAAATTGTAACACGTTTCAAGGACTATGCCTTTTTAAAGATTTTATTTATTTATTTATTTATTTATTTATTTATTTATTTATTTGAAAGAGAGAGAGAGAACAGAGGGAGAAAGTGGGGGAAGGAACAGAGGGAGAAGAGAGCGAGAAATCTCTGAAGAGACTCCACACCCAGCATGGAGCCCGACACGGGGCTCAATCTCACAACCCCGAGATCATGACCTGAACTGAAATCAAAAGTTGGATGCTTAACCGACTGAGCCATCCAGGTGCCCCTCAAGGACTGTACATCTAAAATATGAATATTTTACATATAACAGTGGGAAGAAAAATAATTCACTTTTTAAAAATCTCCCTAAAATTTGAACTTTTTTTGTTCCCATATTCTTTTTTTTTCTTTTTTTAAGATTTTTTGATTGATTTTGAGAGAGAGAGAGAGAGCATGCACACAAGATTGGGAGGGCTAGAGGGAGAGAATGTCAAGCAGACTCCATTGAGTGCAGAGCCCCACCCAGGGCTTGATCCCATGACATCTCGACCCAAGCTAAAACCAAGGGTTGGACACCCAATCACCTGAGCCACCCAGACACCTCTTTGTTCCCATAGTCTTTACTAATTCACTCTTAATATAATGTTTCTGATACTATAATTACTACATTATGTTTTGCATTAATTTTGGCAACTTCACATTGTCAGTAAGTGTTCAGGTAGACTCTTATTGTCACAGGTTAATAGAAAGTTATTGTATTTGAATTTGTATTGCATCTTAATAACAGCTGCTCTCATGTTCCTCTAATGAACATACCATGAGATGGGAAAAATAATAGGCCAATGCTTTTTTCCCTTGCTGACATTGCTCTGAACTTTTGATTGTTGCAACCTAACCTGTGTGTAAAATGAAACCATCCGTAAGTAGCATTCTCATTTTTCTAACTACGTAACTGTAGTCTTGAATATTTGCATTAGTTATCTCTGTTAACATTGAAATACTAACAGAAAGAGGATGGATGGTAATTCTAACTTCAGACTAGTACGTAGTTGGTGTGATTATCTAGTTTTCCAGGACTGAATCCTTTTTTTTTTTTTTTTTTAAAGCTCCTTGTTAAATATGTGTCTTGGTTAGATTAGCAATTACCATAGTTGTTTACTCTTAGTCGTCCTTTGGGGCTCTTTGCTTTGTCTCCAACAAAGTTCTTAACTTGGAATTCCTAGAACCTACCCCACAAGGTTTTTTAGGATGTTCTTTGACCCACTAAAAGCACATGAAAAAGTTTGTCATGTCCATGTGCTTATCTTATTAAAGAGTTTATTGCTTTTTATTAGTTTCCTAAAGGGGATCAAAATATTAATGATTAAAAATTAGTGCTACAAAATGTCTGGCAAGTTGACTTGATAGGATGATAAATTAAATTATACTAGCAGTACCAATTACTAAAAATTATAAATGTCAATTTTCTGCTCTCACTTTGAATTTTATATTGATTCTTATATAGCTTGATAGATTTAAAGATTTATTTATTTATTTATTTTTGTGAGAGGGAAGGAGAGAGAAGAGAGAAAGAGGGAGTGGGAGTAAGAGTGGGACAGTGGGCAGAGGGAGAAGCAGACTCCCAGCTGAGCAAGGAGCCTGATGCAGGACTCAATCCCAGGACCCTGGGATTATGACCTGGGTTGAAGGCAGATACTTAGCTGACTGAGCCAGCAAGGCGCCCTAGTCTGGCAGATTTAAAAAAAAAAAAAAAAAAAAAAATCACAGAACTAAGTGAACAGAAGTTCTTTATTTTAATCCCTTCATTTTTTTCTTCTGCTTCTTCTAGTCCAGAGTCATGTTACCTATTTATTTTAAGAGAATGAGAAACCTTAACCAAATCATTTTGCCTCTGTTTACCTTCTCATCTTTTAAGAAAGGAAGTGACACGAGATTACCGTTTCACAGGGCTGACGTAAAACTCAAATGAGATTTTTGGCTGTTAATAAGCATTTTAGTTGACGTGATATGACATTTACACAAAGTACATCTGTCATATAAAGAATAGACCAACTGTATGAAGGATTCTACGTTAGCGTGTTAATACATAGTTAAGAAAAAAATGTCACAGAACTGGAACAAATAATGCTAAAATTTGTATGGAACCACAAAAGACTCTGAATAGCCAAAGCAGTCTTGAGGAGGATGAACAAAGCTGGAGGCATTACAATTCCAGATTTCAAGATAAAATATAAAAATGTAGTAATCAGGGGCACCTGGGTGGCTCAGTGGGTTAAAGCCTCTGCCTTTGGCTCAGGTCACGATCCCGGGGTCCTGGGATTGAGACTCGCATCAGGCCCTCTGCTCAGTGGGGGCCTGATCCCAGCCCCACCCCCCCCCACCCCGGTCTCTGCCTGCCTCTCTGCCTACTTGTGATCTCTCTCTGTCAAATAAATAAATAAAATCTTTTTTTTTTAAATGTAGTAATCAAAACAGTGTGGAACTGGCGTGAAAGTAGACACGTAGGTCAGTGAAACAGAATAGAGGGCCAAGAAGTCAACCCACAATTATATGGCGAATTAATCTATGGCAAAGGAGGCAAAAATATACAATGGGAAAAAGATGGTCTCCTCAACAAATGGCATTGGGAAAACTGGACAGCTGCATGCAAAAGAATGAAACTAACTGACCACTTTCTTATCCCATACACAAAAATAAACTCACCTACATGTGAGACTCGAAGCCATAAAAATCCTAGAAGAAAACAGAGAATAATTTCTTTGACATTAACCATAGAAACATTTTTCTATGGCAAGGAAAACATAAGCCAAGATAAACTATTGGGACTGCATCAGACTAAAACGTTTCTGCACAGTGAAGGAAACCATAAGTTTCCTTCCTCCCATTCGGGCAACCTACTGAATGGGAGAAAGTATTTGCAAATGATATATCTGTTAATAGCCAGAATATATAAAGATCTTCTACAACTCAACACCCCAAAAATAAATAATCTGATTTTATTTTATTATTTTTTTTAAGATTTTATTTATTTATTTGACAGAGATCACAAGTAGGCAGAGAGGCAGGCAGAGAGAGATGAGGAAGCAGATTCCCCGCTGAGCAGAGAACCCGATGTGGGGCTCGATCCCAGGACCCTGGGATCATGACCCGAGCCGAAGGCAGAGGCTTTAACCCACTGAGCCACCCAGGCACCCCAGTAAATAATCTGATTTTAAAAGACAAGGGACCTGAATAGACATTTTCCCAAAGAAGATACAGAGATGGCCAATAGACGCATGAAGACATTCTCATCATCACTCATCATCATGGAAATGCAAATCACAACCACAGTGATATATCACTTTTCACCTGTCAGAATGGCTAGAATCAAAAAGACAGATAACTTGTTTGTGGAGGAAAAGGAACCTTTGTATACTATTAATTGGAATGTAAATTGGTGCAGCCACTGTGGAAAACAATATGGAAGTTTCTCAAAAAATTGAAAATAGAGCTACCATATGATCCAGTAATTCCACTAATGTTTACCCAAAGAAAACAAAAACACAAATTCAGAAAGATGAGTACACTGCTGTGTTTCTACTGTGGCATTCTTTATAATAGCCAAGATATGGAAGGAACCCAAGAATCCATCAATAGATGAGTGGGTAAAGAAGATGTGTTGTGTGTATACACACACATACGTACACACACAATGAAATACTACTCAGCCATAAAAGAGAATGAGATCTTGCCATTTGCAGCAACACAGATGGTATAATGCTAGGTGGAATAAGTCAAAAAGACAAATACCATGATTCCACTTGTGGAATTAAAGAAACAAAACAAGCAAAGAACAAAAGAGAAACAGAAAAAGACTCTTTTTTTTTTTTAACATATAATTTATTATTTGTTTCAGGGGTCTGTGATGCATCAATCTTTTTTTTTTTAATATTTTATTTATTTATTTGACTGACAGAGATCACAAATAGGCAGAGAGGCAGGCAGAGAGAGAGAGAGAAGAAGGGAAGCAGGCTCCCTGGCGAGCAGAGAGCCCGATGCGGGGCTCGATCCCAGGACCCTGGGATCATGACCTGAGCCGAAGGCAGAGGCTTTAACCCACTGAGCCACCCAGGCGCCCCTGTGATGCATCAATCTTACACAATTAACAGCACTCACCATAGCACATACCCTCCCCAGTGTCCATCAGCCCCTCCAGCAACCCTCAGTTTGTTTCCTGAGATTGAGAGTCTCACATGGTTTGTTTCCCTCTCTAGTTTCATCTTGTTTCATTTTTCCCTCCCTTCCTCTGTGTTTTCTCTGATTGACTCATTTTGCTTAGCATAATGCCCTCTAGTTCCACCCACATCTTTGCAGAGTATTTTGATGGCTGCATCAAAAAATGATTCCCTTGTTTATATATACCACATCTTCTTTATCCATTCATATCATCTGTTGTTGATATCTAGGCTCTTTCCATAGTTTGGCAGAAAAACGGACTCTTAAATACAGAGAACAAACTGGTAGTTGTCACAGGTGAGGTGGATAGGGAGATAGGTGAAATAGATAAAGAAGATTAAGACTATGTGATGAGCACTAAGTGATGTGTAGAATTGTTGAGTCATTATATTATACATTTGAAACTAATAGAACACTATGTTAACTATATTTCAGTTTAAAAATTCTTTTTAAAAATATCATTTTTGGGCACCTGGGTGGCTTAGTCATTTAAGCGTCTGTCTGCCAATCAGTTCATGATCTCAGGGTCCTGGGTTTGAGCCCCTCCATTGGGCTCCCTGCTCAGCAGGAAGCCTGCTTCTCCCTCTCCTACTCCCCTTGCTTGTGTTCCCTCCCTCCCTGTGTCTCTGTCAAATAAATCTTAAAAAAAAAAAAAAAAATCCTCATTTTCTATTTTAACAAAATACACATGAAAAAAGAAAAAATAACTCCATTAAATTGCTAATAATCTGCATATAATCTCACAAGTAAAGAGGAAGAACAGCTCAGTAAGATTACAAAAACACCTTTTTCCCAATCAAGGGGTAAGAGAAGAACCATGAGAACCATAAGAGACTATGGACTCCAGGAAACAAACTGGGGGTTTCAGGGGAGGGGTGGGGATGGGTTAGCCCAGTGATGGGTATTAAGGAGGACACATATTGCATGGAGCAATGGGTATTAAGTGCAAACAGTGAATCATGGAACACTGTATCAGAAACTAATGATGTACTGTGGTGACTAATATAATGATCAAATAAATAAATAAAACAACATTATTAAACCAGAAAACAAAACAAAAAGACCCACCTTTTTCCCATCTAGGAATTAAATCTGTTTATTAAAAGAAGTTTCAATAGGGCTTATGTATGTCAGCCAGCTTAGTAAAGGTATGTTTTACGGTGTATGCCAGGAGTTATTAATAAGACTTTGGATAAATATAAAACATGTTTTACTTTTTTTCCCATGTTTTACTTTTAACATGAGCTTTATAGGAAGAATTGTTTAGAGTAAAATATTCCTAATTTGAAATAAAAAGACTGCATCCATAATGTGTTTACTCTTTCTAACAGTTTGTTGGTAATCAGTATGCCTGGTGGTAGGTCCTGAAAGTATTTATAGGGACTATAAAAAATGAATGTGAAATAGAATTTTCATGTTATATGGGTAACAAATAACAAAAAAAAAGGATGTTGAACTATTTGATTATAAATTTTCTTATAAATTATAATTTTCTATATTTCTGTTTTTATAAATGAAAAATTTACTACAGTGTAAATAATTATCTTACCAATTGTTCTGCATCATCATCTGGGTGTTTTGATATATTAATCCTGAAAAGAGAAAATTCTTAATTGGGAAACTCAGTCAGTTGTTTAGAAAATAGAGTAGCTATTCATTTTGTATGAGTAGTTACACATGTTAACTTTCAATAAGATTCTTTTTGTTGACTTTTTAGTGTGCAAGGTTTAGTTTCCATCCTTCTCAAAATGGTAGAAAAATATAATTTCATTTTACTGTTTGTTAATTTACTACATCTTCTTTACCCATTCATCTATTGATAGATACTTGGGTTCCTTTCATACCTTGACTGTTATAAAGAATGCTGCAGTAAAAACACAGCAGTGTACTCATCTTTCTGAATTAATGTTTTTGTTTTCTTTGGGTAAACAGTAGTGGAATTACTGGATCAATTTTGTTTACATAATTTTTTATCTCATAGTGAAGGCTATATGTAAAAATTTTAGGGGCATCTGGGTGGTTCAGTTGGCTAAGTAACTAACTGCCTTTGGCTGAGGTTATGATCCCAGAGCCCCAGAATCAAGTCCTGCATCAGGCTCCCTGCTCACAAGGAAGTCTGCCTCTCCTTCTGACCTTCTCCCCTCTAGTGCTCTCTCTCTCTCTCATATAAATAAATAACATCTTTAAAAATTTTTTTTTTCTTTAGATCTTTACCCTTTTAAAATTTGAAAGTCGTGTTTATTATGTAGACTCTAAGTTAAGGACCAGCATAATATTCTTTTGGTATCTAGTGTTTTCTTCATGTATTCTAAAGTGATTCAAGTGTAGTATCCCAGATAATATTAAGATGAATTTTTCTCATTTGTGTGAGTATATATCAGTTCTGACTTGAGACCCCTAGATTTTTCTTGTCAAAGATATGTTTTGAATAGATTATTCCACCTGACAGGGAATTATAGGGGAAAGGTTTATGTTTGTTTTCTTTTTAAATATTGTGGATGGCAAATTTAATTGAGTGAATTGATTATACTTTAGATTTGAAGTCCTGGAAGTAAGAGGTTGTATTAATCTGACCTGCTAGTTCATTTTACCTACTTAATCATTGTTCAAAATATATATATTTTATGTTGAAGTTTTACCTTGAGCAGTCATTATATTTGTGAAATAACTGACATTTAAACTCACATTTTTAGGGAAGTAGAAATGTTTTTTTTTTCTCCAAACATGCATGCATATACATATATGTACACATTTATAAGTTTTTCAAGAACCATACAAATCCATTCATTAAAAGTAATAGTACTCACCATTGCCAAAGCACATAATGTCTTACCACTTAACTTTATTCCTCTTCCATTCTTTCTCCCTTTGAAAGTGTTTTTGAAATATTCTGGAGCATCAACATGTCAGTAAAAAAAGTAATAGGTAATTGCTATTCACTCTAGCTTTGTTGTGAAAAATCAACAGCAGCTCTTCAGAAGGAAGTTTTAATGGTCATTAGCCTAGCATTTGAAATAAAATGTTAATGGATGAAGGGTCTATGACAACATTTTTTTAATGCTTTCCCCAGCCTATTTACCACCTGTTTCTACCACTTCTGAAAAATTACATCCAAAAGGAACATGTACTTAATACTTAAACTGCTCCTTTAATTATTAATTTTCATCCAGATCACAATATTTTAAGATTTCCCTTGATATTTTCTGTTTGGCCTTTGAGTTATTTGGAATGTGTTGTTTAATATCCAAATTTGGTTTCTAGTTTAATTTTGTTGTGGTCTAAGGAATATATGGCTTCTACTTTTGGGGTTTAAAATTAGTTTCATGGTTTCATATATGTTCCACGTGCATTTGAGAAGAATCTGTATTCTGCTTTTGTTAGATAGACTGTTCTATAAATGTTAATTAAGTCAACTTAATAGACATTGTTTTGCAATTTTTGTATAATCTTGCTAATTTTCTGTCTAGTTGTTTTGTAAGCTATAAAGAGTGGGAATTTTGAAATTTCCAGGTATAAATTGTTCAGTTTTCTATTTCTCTTTTCAATTCTGTCAGGTTTTGATTTATGTAGTTTTGTGTTGTGTTCTTTATATAATTATTACAGCTCTGTGAGGTGTATAAACTCATCATTATGAAATTTTCCTTTTTGTCTGTTGTCATATTCTGGGTCATAAGGTCTGTTTTGTCTGATATTAATACAGCAATTCTAGTTTTCTTTCAGTTACAGCTTCTTTGGTATGTCATCTTACTGCCTTTCAGTTTGTTTATTTATGTCCGAAGGTAAGCGTAGATGGCATATAAATGTTCTTCAGTTATTCAGTCTTACAATCTCTACTTTTTGGTTGGGTGTTTAAATTATTTACTTTTAATGTAAGTATTGATCTGGTTTGATTTACAGATAGTCCCAACATCTGTGTCATGCCTGAGTCTAGTTTAATGATTGTCTCCTCAGATTGTTTTTCCCTGAATGCCTTGTGATTTTTGGTTAAAAGCCGTACATATTGTATGGGACAGTAGATACTGAAGGAAATGTTTTTTATGCTGTGAATACTTTTGGGTATGCTGTGTATGCTTTTCATTCTGCCACACTTTCATTGTGGGAGTTGTGTTAACGTAGTCATGATTTAAGTTGTTTCGAAGTCTGTTCTTGCTATGATTACCCTCATTGGACCATATTCTAGTAATACTTGGTGTTTAGAGTCTTGGCTGCTTTGCCAGAAGAGTTTTCTCAGTGTGTTCTCTGCTGGGTTTTCGGTCTGCCCTTTGCACTGCTTCCCAGAACAAATCTGTCTCTTGTAGCAATCTTTGCTATATTCCTTGTTTATGTGTTGGGGGTGGTTATGAGAGGAGGGATGTTCTTTTAAGTTTTGAATAATCCTCATTCCAAGTCTGGTCCTGTGAACCTAGGTCTTGGGGGTGTGGAGTTCACATTTCTGCCCATCTTCCAAATGAAATGCTGGACCTAGCATATGTTCCTGCCCTTCTCCCAAAAGTAAAACATTTTATTTCCTGTTCTCCCTCAACTGCAGTTTCTCTTCAGACTATAAGCCCCTCCCCCCCTTTCCTCTACAGACTAATCCTTTTGTTCTCTATAGGGACATAGTAGGTGTGCATCTGCATGGTTTTAGGAAATGGTTGCTGTTCCTTTCCTCCAGCCAATACCACATGAGACATTTTCTGAAGATTCTCTCCATTCTTCCCAGGTGGGGATCATGGAAGAAAAGTCTGGAAAAGCATGCTACTCTCCCACCCCCAATGTTTATAGTCGCAGGGGCCTCACACTTCATGCTAGGCACCTTGTGGTATTTTGTTAAACAGGAACTTAAAATTCCTGCTGGTTTATCCAGCTGTTTCTGGTTCAGGTAAGCAAATTCTATAGCATTCTCTTTCATGCAGGTACCAGTTTCTTCTGGTTTTTAGATTTTTTTCCCTAAACAGTTCTTTAACAGGTCCAAGAAATGTCATTAATTAGCAGTTGTTCAGCTTTTTTTTCTTGTTGTCTTAGGGGCATTGTTCTTTCCAGCTTTCTCCATCTCCAAGCTGTAGTCTAGTTTTTAGTATTGTATTACTTCTGTAGATAGAAGGGGTTTTTAACAATCACTTTTAATTATTTTAGACTTACTTCCTGGTATTTAAATTTGTGTATTGTCAGTATATTTCAGAACTCTATTAATAGTAATAGGTTTTTGATTTCTTATAACATTTTGGGATAATTATCTTTTGCAAAATATGATTTATAATGTATGTTCTTCTGTAATCCCCCCCTCCCTTGCCATTACCACGATAATCATTTAGTTATGTGACAAAAGTAATCTCGATTACAAAAGACAAATTCAGTATCTGAATTGGTAGTAGCAATGAAATCATCTAGTTGAATTTGTTTGCTAACAAAAGTCTCAAGACCTATTTAGCCAGGACAAGAATTTTTTGAAGTGTGAGGAAAATATTTATGGTATCTAGAAGTTATAATGTAACATCTTAACCCATTGAGCATTTTAATTTGAGTCTCAAATAAGGAAAGTTTCTCTAAAGTTTGCCAGACTTTTTCAATGTGACTGACAGTTGTGAAGACACATTTAAGCCAATTTGGTATTCTACTAATGAACCAGGGGGATTTCTGTTGAAATTCAGACAGTATAGACTATTGCTGTGATATACTACAACATGGAAAGTATTGAATCAATTTTTAAAAATTTTATTAAATACGCTCCTATTCCTCAGTATTCTTTTTTTAAGATTTTATTTATTTGAGAGAGAGAGAGTACAAGCGGTGGGGGAGTAGGGAGGGACACAGGGAGAGGGAGAAACAGACTCCCTGCTGAGCAGGGAGCCCTGGCGAGGGGGCTCTATCCCAGGACCCTGAGATCTGAGTTACCCAGGCACCCCTATTCTTTGGTATTCTATAAACTTAAAATCAAAGCTATGTAAGTACAAGGTTTTGAACATTAAAGAATGGACTTTTAGAAATGTAAAAGCAAGTTTGGTATGTGTCTAAGCACAATCTGATCTCATTTTCCTTTTAATCTTGAATCCATTCTCCATTTTGTCCCCTGCTACTCTGCCACTTACCCCTACTAGTTCAGGCCTTCATCACCCCGGCCATCACCTCGTAGTCCCAGGCGAATTTACCTGTGCTGTTTAAAATGCTCCCTCGTGTCTAATGGTTGCAGAATAAAATCTAAGCTTTTTATGTGACATTTAACACCTACTTCTTCAGCATTATCACCTACCACTTGCGTAGGCACATTTTACACTCCAACAACACCGAACTGTTTGAAGACCCTCAAATACCACATGGTTGTTTGTTTGTTTACCCTTGTGCCTTTGAGCTTGCTGCTCACTATGTCCAGATGCCCTTTCCTGTACTTCCGTGTGTTACATATTGTAATGTCATTAGACAGGAAGTTCTTTAAGTATAGTGCTGAGTTTTGTAGCCACAGAAGTAGTAGTGTTATTTGGGTAGATGACTACCATTAGATTCCTTACATTTTGCCCAATGTAGAAATGAATTATATCACATTTCTTTTTTTTTTATTTCTTTTTTTTTTTTTAAGATTTTATTTTTATTTATTTGTCAGAGAGAGAGGGAGAGAGCGCGAGCGAGCACAGGCAGACAGAGTGGCAGCCAGAGGCAGAGGGAGAAGCAGCCTCCCTGCCGAGCAAGGAGGCCAATGTGGGACTCGATCCCAGGACGCTGGGATCATGACCTGAGCCGAAGGCAGCCACTTAACCAACTGAGCCACCCAGGCATCCCTGAATTATATCACATTTCTAATGGGGTATCCTTCAAACTTCGAATGCTTCTAGTGACCAGAAATTCCTTCTTCACAAGGAAGTCCATTATATTTTTCTGTAACTCCAAGTCTTACAAAGTTGTTCCATTAAGAATAGCTCCTACTTCTTCCCATCACCTCATAAACAATAAATATTTAAAAATGTGTGATGTTTAAGAACTCATAACTCCATTTGCAGTGAAAGTCAACATCTGAATTTTCATTATGTTAACTTACTCTTTACCTCAGTCTTACTTGAATCCTTTGCAGGTATATAATGTCACTTGAAAATAGAGGTGAGGAGTTCAAAACTGCCTTCTGTGAAGTTGTGCTGATGTTGTGTAGTTTCCTTTGTTATGGACTAGTTTAAAATACGGAAATGGGAGGATGAAAGAAAAGAGAATAGGACATTTACTTAGTAGTACATGTAAACACACTAGTATAGGTAACAGCATAGTTCTCAGTTTCCCGTTTTATTGTATTTATTTTGAATTCTCATAGATTTCCATTTGTGAAGTTAAATTGTCTACGAAATCCTGTGAGCCACTTTGTATTTCAAATTCCAGTACTGAATATAATATCTTTTTTAACTAAGTAAACTTATATAGATTATGTAAAAGTATTAAAATAAGCTTTACATATACAGTCATTTTTATTGAACTCAAAAGCCTTGTTAGGATAAAAACTCTTGTTCTGTTCATCTTGGTCTTGTCTTGGCCTTGCATGGGATCAGGAAAATAGGCACTTAGTAATTTTGTTTTTTTAAATCTTTCCACTTCCCTCTCACCAACCCTTTGGCCAATAGCAGAAAAATGCAGACTTCTCCTTTCTCTGAATTCAACACTTACAGACAGTTTCCACTGTCTATACTACTGTTTTTTCAAAGCATGGTCTTACTGATTATCTACCTCAGAATTATTAATTTCCTGGGATTTGTATTAAAAATGCAAGTTTCTAAACCTCAGACTTAACTAAGTTAATGTTTCAAAGAAGGTGAGACGCAGGAACCTCTATGGTGGTGGTTTTATTTCTTTATGGAATGCACAGATCTCTTCTTTCTTTTTATTAAATAGCCTAAAATTACATGGGAGAAACAAAGATCCCATCCCCAACACATCCAGTGTTGATCCCACCTGTGGAAATTTGTAGAGATCCAGTAATGTATCCATTGGGGATGGGGCAAAAAAAATGTTTCCAGCAGTGACCACCACAGACCTGTCCTTCATTTCAGAGGAGTAACTAGGTATTATTGTCTCAAGCCCTTCCAAGAGCCACATTAAAATTCTAAGTCTCCGTGGAATTCGGTCACTTTGGAAGATGTTACAAAGACCAGCTCCAAGGGCAACATTGTATAATAGGCTGTGATTTCCCTCTGATCTCCTCAATAGCACAAATAAAAGCTAGAACATTCTTGTAGTGCTTGTAGTAAATCAGGATCTTAAAGCTGGAGTCAAAGATGTGTCTCCCAAAAGGTAACATATCCTGATGTTTAATTAGCCAAATTTGACCAAACATTTAATTTACTAATTTATTATAAAGGAATACAATTCAGGGAAAGCCAAATAGAGAAGATGCACAGAGAAAGGGGCTGCTGGTGCTGGTGGTGGCAGTGGCGGAGTATAGAGTTTTCTTGTCCTGGGCAAACCATCTTCCTGTCACTTGAATGTGTTCACCAGCCCAGAAGCTCCAGAGTCTTCATTTTTAACACACTGCTCATGGATTCATAAGTAATAAAGAACTATAAAGTATCAGTTGTTGAGCTTTTTTTTCTTCTTATATTTGCTTTATAAGTATTTGCTGAATTAACATATTTCATCTAACTAAATTTTCAAAGACTCTAAATGGCCACAAAAAGCAGTGAGATTTGTTTAAAGATTTTACTTATTTGTTTGTTTATTTGTTTGAGAGAGAGCGTGCGTGAAGTGGGGGGCAAGTAGAGAGGGAGAGGGAGAGGAAGAGAATGTCAAGCGGATTCCGTGCTTAGCTCAGAGCCCTACACGGGGCTTGATCTCACAACTGTGAGATTGTGATCTGAGCCAAAATCAAGAGTCTGATGCTTGACTAACCGAGCCACCCAGATGCCCCACTGTTAAGTCAGTTTAAATCAGTCATTGAGCTCAGGAATTTATTCTGTACAACCAAAAGAAATTTATTATGAAATGCCATTCCTTTGATTTTTCTATTCAACTTTCGACATACTAACATCCTTATTTCCTTTTGGCTGTATCTTCCTCCAAGTCATGAAATTTAAAAATGTCTGTATTGCCTCTCCTCCCTCTCCCACTTACTTAAATCCTCTCACACTTTTCCAGCTCAATCCCTACTTTTTTGTTCCTCTGTCCTTGGTTTCTGGGTTTTAACAGTTACTAATGCACCTATAGAATGTGTCTTACCAGCTGCTACTCAAGCATATTCTTCTCTAATTGTACTTCATTTCACGTTGCCCCTGTTATCTTCCTTGCTTCTACTTTGAGAGCAAAAAATAACACCAATCGTTGTTATAATTAGTTCTACTTAGTTTTCTAGGAAACAGTTAAGATAAAATTTAAATCTCCTTAACCTAGGGAGCCTGCTTTACGTTTTTATTCAGTTTTATAAGATCATGAATATGGTGACTGTGATATACTAGGACATTCATACTTCAGACAACACCTTTTTCTTTCTTCCTTCTTTTTTTTTTTTAAGATTTTATTTATTTATTTGACAGAGATCACAAGTAGGCAGAAAGGCAGGCAGAGAGAGGAGGGGAAGCAGGCTCCCTGCTGAGCAGTTAGCCCGATGTGGGGCTCGAACCCAGGACCCTGGGATCATGACCTGAGCTGAAAGCAGAGGCTTTAACCCACTGAGTCACCCAGGCGCCCCCCCGCCCTTTTTTAAAGATTTGATTTATTAGAGAGAGAGAGAGAGAGAGAGAGAGCGTGCACAAGCTGCAGGGTAGGGGGAGCAGAGGGAAAGAGAGAAGGACTCCCAACTCAGCCCCAGGACCTGAACTGAAGGCAGATGCTTAACCAACTGTGCCACCCAGGTGCCCACCAACTGCCTTTTAATTACAAAGAAATTTAGGTTGGGGTGCCTGGCTGGTTCCACTGGTTAAACGTCCAACTCTTGGTTTTGGTTCAGATCATGATCTCAGGGTCATGAGATTGAGCCTAGCATCAGGCTCTGTGATAAGTGTGGAGTCTGCTTATGTTTCCTTCTCCCTTTCCCTCTGCCCCTCCTTGCTGCTATCTCTTTCTAAAATAAATCTTTTTTTAAAATTTAGGTATTTTATTAAGAATAATTGCCGGGGCGGCTGGGTGGCTCAGTGGGTTAAGCCTCTGCCTTCGGCTCGGGTCATGATCTCAGGGTCCTGGGATTGAGCCTCGCGTCGGGCTCTCTGCTCAGTGGGGAGCCTGCTTCCTCCTGCCTCTCTGCCTGCTTGTGATCTCTCTTTCTCTCTCTGTCAAATAAATGAATAAAATCTTTAAAAAAAAATTGCCACTTATTTGTTTGGTGCCTATAATATGTCAGTTCCTGTTTTGGTTAGATACTTTACTGTGTTTCATTTGAGTTTTCATAAAAATTCCGTGAAGTACCTAAAATTACCACTTTATAATTGAAGAAATTGAGTTTCCACGAAGGTGAAGCCAGTACCGTGACAGAACCAAAATACAGTCCAGGTCCCCGTGTCTTAAATTCATTACTGTTTCTTCTGTATTACATGGTATCCTTAAAGTAGTACAGAACTCTTGAAATAGTTTTGCCAAAGTATTATGGAGGAAATGTGCAAATAGTGCCCTTAGAAATGCACAGTGCCATGACCAGAGGCCCTCTGCAGTATTGATCGGCAGTATGGAGTAATTGTTTTCTGTCAGATATGTGATTGCAAGCACATTGTTCTTAAGCTTTATTCAGGGGCATATCCAGGGTCTGGAGGTATTGATTTGTGAGGGAAGTTATGGGTATCTAGAGATAATATTTGAGTTGTTTTGTGTCAAGGAAAATTAACGTGATTGGAGCTGGGTAATGAGAAGGGAGGAGAATTTAGAAAGCACTGGGAATAAAGGAAAGTTGGTGGACGTATGTGATTTTTTTTGGTGTGTGTATCTCAGTCCTCCTTCCCTTGTACATGTTCTTGGCAACCTTTATTCCTAGAGTAAAGACTTTGGTTTTTATATGCTTCATTTTTTTTTAATGATTCTTTTTCTATTTCTTTCGGAATCCTATTTTTTTTTCTGTAGTTTATTTGAATGCATTGAAGGGTATTTAAATGAGAATCTAATGCAGTTGGGAAGTTGCTATAGGAAAGACAGGATAACTGAAGGCTTCTTAATAATAAATCACACCAAAAATGGAACCTGCAGGAACCAACTATGTGGACAAATGGAAAAATGCCTTTTGTCTACAAATTGCAGTGATCCTACATAAACATGGAGGTCTCTGTCTGGCTTAGGACAGCTGGCTAAGTCTGATCGTTCCCCTCCATACAACCTTTAAACCAGCATTCCAAGTACTGCTTTCTGAGCTATTTTGTTTACTGTCTTGGTCAGTAAGTGTACGGAATTTTTAATAGACACCAAGTGAGGTTACTTCTGCGTCCATCTCAGTTGGGTTATAGATACTTTATGGTTTTAAGAATAGGTATTGTTTGATTGATTAAGGAACCTACAGCCAGGAAGTGGACTGAATATAGAAATACTGTTTTCTGAGAGGTCATTGACTTAACTAATCAGGATTATCAGTAGAGGTCAATCAATATTTTAGATATGAAGAAGCTAATCAGAAGTAGCTTCCATGAAGTTTCTGGTTAGAAATTGATTCGTCATTAAGAAAGTGATATTTCCAAACACAGTTTATGTAAATTTTTAAGTCTTTAACAAATTTGAGGAACGATTATTACCAGGAAAAAGCTAGCTACTAAGTAGTAACTTCTTAGCACTAAATTTGAAATCTTAGGTTTTTCATTGTGTGTGTTCTGTCAGCAGGGGAGGGACCTGCTATAGCATTGCTAATTCACAGGACCAGGGTGTGCTGTAAGCAAACCACAGCTGGGTTTATTTATAACTAATTGCATGGGTATCTGTCCTTGTTTGTGGCTTTGAAATTCCCATATATTCCTTATTCTGAACAATTACTGTATCAGACAATATTGAATCATAGCCTTATTTTTCTAAGCTCTTTAGAAATCATTAGTCTGCTCTATGTTTTGAGGAACCATTTTATTTAAGATTTTGTACTACTTGTATTATTATTATTTAAAGGTTCTATTTATTTGAGAGGCAGAGAGCATAAGCAGGTGGAGTGGCAGAGGGAGAAGAGGGAGAAGCAGATTCCCTGCTGAGCAGGGATCTGGACCTGAGTCAAACGCAGGTGCTTAACTGAGCCACCCAGGTGCCCCTCACTTAAATTATTTGTGCTCTGCTTCTTTACACAAGATATTAAAATCTAGGTTCAAGACCCTTCATCAAAATGACCTCTGAGTAAAAAATCAAGAACATAAATATTATTGAGGTCTAATTCAAAAGGGAAGAGACTGCCTTATGACTGAATCTATCTCAAGGTGTGTTTACAAATAAATATGAGAGTTGTCCTCACCATTCTTGTTATTTTCTAGGATGTTTCAGCCAAGCCCAGGAAATTAGTACTTACTTAACTTATTTAACCTTGTGTTCTTAAATCCTTTTTAAAGCATTCATCATTTGAATCTGCTTGCTACCATGTTCTTCCATTTCATCTTCCATGTAGCTATGTAGTGCCCTCACCCTTTTGCTGCCAGATCAGATATGCCCCTTAAACTCTCTCCTCCACAGTCTCCAGTAAATCTGGTAAGTGACAGCTGGTTTCTCCTAAAATCAGATGTATCATATAGGAATTGAGTGATTCTCATATATTACAGATCAGAGCTGACATAGTAATTAGAGATGGATTTATTTGAGTGTGAAGGCAAGTAAGTGTTTTGTACCAGTTCCACCAATTATACATCCTTTGCTATTTGAGGTTTTGTGGAAGCTCAGAGTTTGAGTCTCACAATGTGAATTTTAAATCCCATTGTAAGATAAAATATTTGTATCTGTAATATTCCTGTTGTACTTAAAGATTAAATGGAATTTTAACCACTTTTATGGCCAAGGATATGCTAAAATCAGGGACAGTCAGATATTTAATGGTATAGCTATGTTCGTTTTTTTCTAAAACAAGTTTGATGCCTAGTTGATCAACTAGGTTGATCCTGCTGTTAAATAGTTTTAATATCCATTCCTGAGAACAGTTTGTGTTATGTATGCTCAAAATGTGAACACAGTTTCCTTTGGATACCAAATATAAAAATGTCTTGACAGAAAAAAAATAAGCTTGAGACAGGGAAGAGAGTTGATAATCTACTGATTTCTGGAGGAGGTAGGTTTTTGGTGGAGGTAGACCTCCTTCCAGTTACTTCCTGTGTGTGTATATGTGTGTATGTTTCTGTCTACTCACATTACATTCCTAAATTGGCACTTAGACATGATTGTTGGACTACTTTGAAGTCTTAAGTTGTTGATGTATTGTTAACCTTTCAAAATGGTAAAACATCTTAGAAGAAGTCCTGCAAAGAAATTGTAGCTCAATCTGTACGTGTGTATATGGTTATTTTCCCAATGAGAGGAGCAGTTTATAATGAAATCATTTTTAATGAATGTGAATTTTCATGTAGAGACAGATCCAGTGGTAAAATTTAGTGGGCTGGTATTTTGTGTTTATAGTCATGATCACATTAGGCCCTTTTACCTTTAGATAAAATTTGAATTTCATATGCATTTATGTCTTCTCTCTGTTTAGTACTATCCTTTCTTAAATCTAGTCATGGGTATAGGAAATGTCCAGCACCTAGAGCATCATCAGTTTGCCATTAAAAAAACCTGGTCCACTTTGTCTTAGAATGATTATAAAAATATCTTCTATATGGGATGTTTCCACTATTCATTCAGAAAATCTTACTTAAAAAGCTTAAAAAGTTTGAATTTGAAAAATACGATAAGCCACCAAATCTAGGAGTCCTTTTGATTAGCAGAGTAATTCATTTTCTCTTATTAGATAAGTTAGTTATAAGAACAGGTATTTGAACCAATAAAAAAGTGAAGTATGATGTGATGAATATAATAGGTTTTATTAAAATAATTACCCATTTTATTCATTGTAAATTATGACTATATCATTCTTTTCATAATAGTCTTTATAGTTTGTGCTTACATAGGTGCCCATTATCATGTTAAGGAAGGATACCAGTGGGGAGGAAAGAGAGAGTTTGGATTTAACTGAATGATCTTAAAAAGATTTCCTTGTGATGAAGAAACTCCAAACCTCCCAGATCTGAGTTGGGATTGGCAGGGAAGAGTAGAGTACTGGCACAGCCTTATATCCTGACTGTAGAACACTCTCTTCCATCTTAGTTCTGTAGCCAGCCCCTTTTCTCCAGTGATATCACTCAAAATCTACTTCTAGGGAGATCCATCAAAGACCAAATTCTACATATAGAAAGGACTCTAGGTGTATGAAATTTGAGATGTAATATCCATATATAATATATGAGAGCTGAGGCTTTCCCATAGATATCAAATGTTCACCTAAGACTCCTTTCTCCTTGCATTCTGATTGTGTAAATTTGGGTCGGGGCCATGCGTGTGGTTTATTAAATCAGTATTCTACAAGCCAGGAATTGGTATATTGTATCAGTCTTCATATGTTGATTCATAGTTTTGCTATTCCAGAGCTTTGTATATGGCTTTGAACAAGTTAAGTCTCTTTAAGACCATGTTTCTTTTGTAAATAGAGGATGAAAATAACATTTTCCTCAATAAGACTGCCAAGTGGAGACTTAATGAAATAATTCATATAAAGCCTTTGTATAGTAACTGGCCTGTAGTGCTCAATGATTGGTTATGTGATAATGATAGAAGGTTAGTTTTTTGTATTTGGTTTTACTGTCTCTGTAAGATAGTAAAATGAGACAGTAGTAAGATGAGAATCAGATTCTAAGATTTGTCTGTCTTACAAACTCAATTCAGACAAATAATTCAGCCTTAGATTCTCTATTAACAGAGAAGGCGGGGGCCGGGGTGGATTGTAACATTTCAGTTTAAAGAGCAGGACCTCTTATTGATAGATTATAGTTGTGTGCTAATTTTTTCTTAGACGTATTTACATATATTTTATGAAGTCAGTGCTAAAAGAAAGGTCAGAGACAAAAAGAAACTGTCAGGCTTACAAATGGTGTTTATTTAGAAATCTTTGAGGATGTATTTGGGACGCATATTTGAGTATCTTTGTGTGGGCTCTCACGTGATGCCCATGTGCAGCATAGATTTATGGCTGTGATAAGGTAAATGAACACACTCTGGTCAAGTTGATGGGTTCTCCTGATGACTCATAGCCATACAAAAGTGAAATACATCTAACTCTGAGATCAGGAACAACATGAACTTGATAAAAGACAAGATCTTCTCTAAAGTGGCTTTAATAAAAGAATGATTCTGCATGTCAGGAAAGCCGCTATGGCACAATAAGATGAAGCAGCAAAATGTTAGCACTTTGAGTATGTTCCTTTTTTGTATTTAAATTATAGGGTACTGTGAGAAAGTTTGTGAAAGTTTAGGGATACTTTGAAGAAAATAAAAAGGAGTGAAGAAACTGGATAACTGACCAGTATCACTTAACAGAGCATTGATAGAAGAAAAACTGTTAAAAATTTCTATGTATTGTATTTGCATCTCAACTAAAGGGAGAGGCAGAGGATGGTCATAAAGCATCTCTAGATCATGCATGAACAAAAAGACTGAAAAGGCAAATTCAATTTAAAGTGTTCTGTGGCTATAGGATGCTGAGTCAAAATCAGATTTGGCCGTATACAGAATCCATGAACTCATATATGAAGGGAAAAGCCATTCTAATTTTCCAGATATATTTTATTTATTTAATTAATTATTTATTTTTAAAGATTTTATTTATTTGACAGAGATCACAAGTAGGGCAGAGAGAGAAAGAGAGAGGAGGAAGCAGGCTCCCCGCTGAGCAGAGAGCCCGATGCGGGGATCGATCCCAGGACCCTGGGATCATGACCTGGGCCGAAGGCAGAGGCTTTAACCCACTGAGCCACCCAGGCCCCCCATCCAGATGTATTTTAAATATAAATATCACTATTCTTCCATCCCACCCCAAAATGGAAAAAAAAATGAGGCAAAAGTCCCTATTTTATGTTTATAATCTTGATATGAAAAGAGCCTAAAGTATATATGGTCTTTTATTTGAAGTGACACTTTAGTCTTCACTCCAAATTAGCACTCCTTTCTAGCAATGAGAAGAAAGTATCAGTTCATTTAAAAAAGAGACAAAAGCTCTGTAGAGGGGCTATTAAGGAATTAACAGATATAATGTAGATTGTGAGTTGTTCTTGTTTGAAACCTAGTTTACCTTATATTTTTATATACTTCTCTGTTTATGTTTAAGGAAGATACTAAATTCAGCCATCTTCCTCCGTGTTCTGTGTCCTCTAGGGAGTTGTATTTGCAGATACTGTGTGTTGTACATAGTGATTTACCAGTTTCATTATATGAATGTTTGTCTGAAGGATTTAAATGGACATACAGTTTTAACTTAGTGGACACCTTAAGAAGAAAATTCAGTGACTGTAGAACAAACTGTTGAAGACAGACTACTTTCATTAATTTTTACTAGCTATCTCAACTGCATCTCTTACATTTAGAAGACAAATGTGAATAGTATTTCAGTGTACTTTACATTTGCCATGTCACTAACAGTGTTCTATCACTTGAAAAGAAGTCTCAGTCTTAAAAATCGTATGTCTTAGCTTTGTTTTTCTCCCAATAAAATCCTCAGAGTCCTTGTCTTCCTTAGTTTTATAACACAGACCATAAAGTTGCTTTGGGGGAGAAAATGTTTCAGAATTTTTGAGATCCTTATTTGGCAAGATTGTGCTTTTAAACATGTAGGAGGCAGGGGAGGCATGTGTCACTTATCACTTCTTAGGGTCGTAGGGTTATGATTAAGAGTACTAAAGTCAGGTTGTCAGATTTGTATTCATATTGGCACTCAATACTAGCTATGATGCTTTGGGCAAGTTAATCACCTTTGTGTGGCTCTGTTTTCTCTTCTTTGAAATCAGAATAATAGTATCTTCCATGTAATATTGTGGAACCAAATTAGAAAATATATGGAAAGTATCGGGATAGGTGAGAAACTCAAGGCAAATGACCAGGCAATAAACAATAAATGTTGCTGTCATCATCTTCAACACTTTCTACACTAACCCATATAACTGGACAACCTGCACTTGCTTTTAATTCATTAGATTTAATCTAATACATTTAATAATTTATATATTATATATCTTACAATATATAAATATATAAATAATACATCTCTCAATATATAAAATACATTCCTTTTTTAAAAAAGATTTTATTTATTTATTTGACAGACAGAGTACAAGCAGCAGGGAGGAGTAGAGGTAGAGGTAGAAGGAGAAGCAGACTCCCCACTGAGCAGGGAGCCCAATGTAGGGCTCCATCCCAGGACCCTGAGATCATGATCTGAGCTGAAGGCAGACACTTAACCAACTGAGCCACCCAGGTGCCCCATAAAATTCATTCCTAAATATATGACATATATTTAGATGGTTTACAACCCAATATAAATATTTATAAAGGGAAAGTATTGACCCTAGGTGGGGAGAAATTACTTCTAATTGGGAGAATTGTGAAGACTTTATGAAGATACTGGCTCTTGTGCTGGGTTTCATAAAAACATGCAGGATTTTAGAAGGCTTAAGACAGAAGTAAAGGACATGCCTGGACAGAAGACCATAAACCAGCATCTTTTTAGTACCATCCAGGCATTATATACTAAGTGCCATCTTAATTCAGAGTCATCACCATAAAAAAGTATATACATACGTTTGACCTCTGTTTGCAAGTGAAGTTAAGGCTCAGAGACGTTAACTGATTTACTCAAGGTACAACTAAATAAGGAGTAGTAGAGTTAGAGTTTGAATTCAGCTCTGCCTGACTCCAAAACCCACACTCTTTTAGCTACACTGCCTTCAGGCTGGAGAGCAATGTTAACAAAGATATAGATGAGAGAAACTATAATTTAAGAAACTTCTAATAGAGTAGTCTAACTAAGAAGTGGGGTAGAAACTCTGTTGGGAAATGAGAGAGGTTCCAGATGACATAGTCTTGAATGCCATACTGAAAAAAGAAATGTGGACTTTTTTATGTAGGCATTAGTAAGTTCCTAAAGTCCACTGCCCAGGGAGATGAAATTATCATGTGATCATATTTTCATAGCAATGTGTAGAGTACATTATACTGAGATCGATTAGAAGTAGTCCCATTAGGTGGGTTATTAAATAATCAGTACTTTTTTTCTGTATTCAGGTTCCTTTTAAAAATGTTAAAGTTAACCTCACATATTACAAACATATTTATTTAAGCATTTCAGTATATTGGGGCACCTAGGTAGCTCAGTAGGTTAAGGGTCTGATTCTGGGTTTCAGCTTAGGTCATGATCTCAGGGTCGTGAAATCAAGCCCCATGTTGGGCTCTGTGCTCAGCAGGGAGTCTGCTGGAGATTCTCCATCTCCCTCTGCCCCCCATCCCCAACCCCCTACTGCTCACACTGTCTCTCAAAAAAAAATTATCATCATCATAAAAGTGTTCCAGTATATTTGCTTATGAAAAACAGTTTTGGGGTACTTGCCTGGCTCAGTCAGTAGACTGTAGAACTCTTGTTCTCGGGGTTGTGGGTTCAAACCCCATGTCAGGCTTGGAGCCTACTTTAAAAAAACCTCAACTTTTGAAGTATGCTTGAGGATACAGAAATTGTCTCCCACCTACTGGCATACAAACTTTTTTTTTTCCTTTTTGTAATTTCACTTGCTTACCTCAATAGATGTGGATTTAAGAGTTTTATTAAGGCATACTATTAAAGACAATGACTAAGTGCCGTGGGGAATGTGGGAGGGGAGTGAAACATCACTGAGGGAATACAACACTATTAGGAAAAAAGTAATTCTGTCTTTTCCTTGCCATTGACTCCTTGCTATCCATAAATAAAATCCTAACTCTGGTATGAGAGAATAGTTTACATGTTTACCTCAACCTGTTATTCTAATCTAATCAGCTAATATACAAATTGACTCATAATTTGTCATCACCTCAAACACTGTTTTCCCCCCAAACTCAAAGCATTTGCATAACCATGTCCCTTTGTCTAAAATATCTTCTGTCTCTTCTCATGAGAAATTTCAACTGTTACTTTTTCATGTTTCATTTGTGGTCTTATGTATGAAGGCTTTCTTATCTCTCCCAGATAGAGGATCACTTCCTTCTTGCTTCCTCAGTTGGCCCTGTGAACTCTGTCTTTCTCTTAATAATATAGTAGTTTTCTTTTTTTTTTTTTTTTTTTAATTTATTGACAGAAATCACAAGTAGAGAGGCAGGCAGAGAGAGAGAGGAGGAAGCAGACTCCCCGCTGAGCAGGGAGCCCGATGTGGGGCTCGATCCCAGAACCCTGGGATCATGACCCAAGCAGAAAGGCAGAGGCTTTAACCCACTGAGCCACCCAGGCACCCCAATATAGTAGTTTTCTATTTCAAAGTCCATTTCCCCCCTACTCCATAATCTCAAGATCGGACATCATATCTTACTCATCTTCAGAACTCCAGTACCTAGCAGAATACCTGGCACATAATATCTGCCCTAATGATCAATGGGTGGATAGTGATAGATGAATAAAATGGCATGAAATTAATAAAACTTTATACAGAAGCCACTATCATGATATGAAAATGCTGTGATAATGGATATTTGTTCTTTCTGTGGAAACAGTTTGGACAGAGTTAACCTTATCACCTTGGAGATCAGGGAAAGCTTTTTTCAGAAGCTCTGTAAAAGCCAAGTTCTAAAGACTGAATTAGCTCCAGGAACTTGTGCAAAGGCCCTTAATGCTACAGACTTGAACTTCAGGTGGAGTTGCTTTTGAGCTCACCAAGTCATTTAATGTCAAATCCAAAAACCCATTACTAATAAACAGTCCTTTCATCTTCTCGTGATTTTTGACAGTTGGCTACCTTCTTTTTCTTAAGCTCTTACCTGGAACTATAAGCAACTTTCCCTTGGGGTGCCTGGGTGTCTCAGTCAGCTAAGCATCCGACTTTGAATTTTGGCTCTGGACACGATCCTCAGGGTTGTGAGATTGAGACCCGGGTTGGGCTCTGCATTTAGTGTGGAGCGTGGTTAAGATTCTTTCTCTCTCCCTCTGCCCACTCCAACTCTCTCTCCAAAAAAAAAAGAAGACGACGACGCAATGACTTTCCCCTAAAAACGCTCACTTATAAGATGCATATTCTTTGCCAGATATTTATATGTGTGTCTTAATAACAACTCTGTTAGTTCCCTTCCCTTCTCTTCATTAGCTCTATTAGCTCAGTTTTATTTTATAGTTGAGAAGACAGATTTAGAGAGGTTACATAACTTGTCCATGATAACGTAGTTTGGAAGTGTTAGACCATTGAACTTAAGTGTGACTCCAGTGACTGTTTATTCCACTTTGCCACTCTGGCTTATCTGTACAGTGTATTTTTGTCCACATGTTTTGTTAATTTGATTTTTAAGAATATGGATTGTCTTACATAGATCCATTTCATCCTGGGGGCCAGTTAATAATATGTCCAGAAATATAGAAGTGACCTCTGTGGAATTGCTTTTTCTGTAAGAGAAACCTAGAGACTTCTCTTAGGTGATCAAGGGGCTTAGAATTGAATATAATTGAATATAAAATATGGTTTGTCACTTTAACAAGGATGAAATCCCAAGTTTAAAGTAGGGTTGTTTATTACCTGAAACTCAAACAAGGTAGGGAGAGTGTAGAATCACCAGGTAGAAAACTTAAGATTCTTTTATATCCTGAGATAACCCTGAAGACGAGCTTGATCTGCCATGCAGTTGAAGTTCACAGTAACGATGCAAAGTTTTTCTGGAAAGATTTCACTTCTAATCACAGTAGTTACTTCAGGGACTCAGAAAAAGGGAGTGAGAGATACTTTTCTCCTATTCTTTGTACTGTTTGAATTTTTACCACATATGTATATCACCAGTTGAAGTAAACCAATAAATATTAAAAAGAAAGAAAGGTGTCACAGTGACCTCTGAGGAATGGGATGTTATTGTCTCCATTTTTTTTTTAATCCAGCAACTTATTAACTCCCTTACTAATTTTAATTATCAATTTCTACATTCCTGGAATATTCTATGTGCATAATAATATGATCCACAAGTAATGAAAGTTTAATTTTTACTTTCCCAATTTTATACCTAATTTTTATTCATTTAGTGTAATCTTGAAGGGAAGTGATGAAACCTGGCATCTTCATCTTTTTACTCACAAAAGGGAAAGCTTTTAAATACGTAAGATTTTTGTAGAAACCTTATAAGGAAGTTTCTTTCAATTTTCAGGTTGCACAGAGTTCTCACCACAAATGAAGCTGGAGTATATTGCTTTCTTTTGTACCTATTGAAGATGATTTAATAATTATCTTTTAAATATTGAGTGATAATTTTTTTCTTTTTTCTTTTTTTTTTTTTAAGATTTTATTTATTTATTTGACAGACAGAGATCACAAGTAGGCAGAGAGGCAGGCAGAGAGAGAGGAAGGGAAGCAGGCTCCCTGCTGAGCAGAGAGCCCGATGCGGGACTCGATCCCAGGACCCTGAGATCATGACCTGAGCCGAAGGCAGCGGCTTAACCCACTGAGCCACCCAGGCGCCCCGATAATTTTTTTCGAATCTTAAATCAGTTGTACCTCATTGGAATAAGCCCAACTTGGTCAAGATGTATTATTATTTTTTTTTTAAAGATTTTATTTATTTATTTGACAGCCAGAGATCACAAGTAGGCAGAGAGGCAGGCAGAGAGAGAGGAAGGAAAGCAGGCTCCCCGCTGAGCAGAGAACCCGATGCGGGGCTCGATCCCAGAACCCTGGGATCATGACCCGAGCCGAAAGCAGAGGCTTTAACCCACTGAGCCACCCAGGCGCCCCAAGATGTATTATTCATATATATTATTAAAATTGACCTGCTGCTATTCCATTTGGGATTTTTTTCATCTATTTTCATGAAAAACTTTGGTCTAGAATCTTCCTTTTTTGCATTGTTCTTGTCACATTTTGATTTCATAATTATGTTAAGTTTCATGAAAAAAATTAGGGAGTCTTCTGTGGACAAATATGTGATATTAAAAGTACTCTGTTCTTGAATATTCGACTGAGCTTGTAGATAAAGCCATGTAAGCCTGAGGTAGAAAAAAGTTTTTGACAGTTGACTTTTTTTTTTTTTTTTTTAAGATTTTATTTATTTATTTAACACAGAGAAAGAGAGAGAGAGAGATCACAGGCAGAGAGGCAGGCAGAGGCGGGGAGGGAAGCAGGCTTCCTGCCGAGCAGAGAGCCCCATGCGGGGCCCGATCCCAGGACCCTGAGATCACGACCCCAGCCGAAGGCAGAGGCTTCAACCCACTGAGCCACCCAGGCGCCCAACTTTTTTTTTTTTTTAATGCCTTTCAGATGATTCATGTTTTCTTTGTCTTCTTGCTCACTTGTGGTCAGTTTTTTGTAAGAATTTTTCTACTTGGTTTAAGTATTCAAATTTGTTAACAAAATTTTTTATTTCCATTTTTTCCTACAAAATTATTCATTCTGAGAGCAGGAGTCAGTTCAATGTAATCTTAACATTTGGGAAAAATTAAGTAAGAAAAGGGCTATATTCTGATTTTTGTTTAATGATTATCTTCCTTCGTAATAAAAGTTTATCATCAGCATTGTTTTATATTTTCAGCATGCAGATCTTAATATATTTTAAGCTTGTCCCTAAGTAGTTCATGTTTTTGATGCCACTGTAAATGGTATCTTTTTAAAATCCATTTGCTAATTATTCATTGTTAATTTATAGAAATATATTGATTTTGATACAATGACATCATATCTGACAACGCTGCTAGATCAGGTTATTAGTTTTAGCAGCTTTTTTGAAGATTTATTAAGCTTTTCTACATAGGCAATCATGTCATTTACAAATAGATAATTTTACTGCTTCCTTTCTCATCTGTTTGTTTTTTCTTTCTTTTTCTTGACTGTTACATGGGTAGGACCTCTAATAGAAGTGGTAAAAGCAAACATCCTTCCCTTGCCTCCAGTCTGGAAGAGAAAGAGTTCAGTATTTCACCATTAAGTGTGATGTTAGCTTAAAGCTTTTCATAGGAATTCCTTATAACCTTGAGGGATTTCCTTTCTGTTCGTCATTTGTTAGGAGTTCTTTTTATGAATAAGTTTTAAATTTTGTCATATTAAATTCTTTGTCAATTATGATTATGTGATTTTCCTGTTCTGTTTAAAATGGTGAATTACATTCTTTTTTTTTTTAATGTTAAGCCAACGAGAATATCTTGATAAATCCCAGTTAGACATGATGCATTATTCTTTGTATGTGGCAAAATTCTGTTTATTTTGTTAAGAGTTAAATCTGTTTGTGAAGGCATTTGGTCTGCATTTTTTTTTATAATGTCTTTCTGTGACTTTGTCTAATAAACTGAGTTTGGAAGTGTTCCTTTCTCCTGTTATTCTGACTTTATCTTTCTTCTGGGAATTTGCATCTTTCATAAAATTTATACATTTCATTGCCTGCCAATTTTCTTGGCATAAAGTTGTTTATATTTATTCTCTGTTCTTTTTAATAACTGTAGGATAATCCCCCCATTCATTCCTGATATTGTTAATTTACATTTATCTTTTTTTTTAGAGATTTATCAATTTATTTCAAAAACTAGCTTTTGTTTTTAATAATTTTTACCTATTTTTACCTTATTTTATTGATTTCTGCTTTTTATTATCATGTTTATACTTATGTCTAATTTGCTTTTTTTCTCTTCTTAAGCTATACCTCATTACATTATTGATGTTAAACCTTTCTGCTTTATTATTACAAGCATTTAGAGAGAGAATTTTCTAAGTGCTATTGTGACTAGTTATACAAATTTTGATATGGTGTGTGTGTGTGTGTGTGTGTATATGTAAGATTTATTTATTTGTCAGAGAGAGAGAGCAAGAGCACACAAGCAGGGTGAGCAGCAGGCAGAGAGAGAAGCAGGCTTCCCACTGAGCAGAGAGCCCCATGTGGGACTTGATCCCAGAACCCTGAGATCATGACCTGAGCCAAAAGGCAGACATGTAACTAACTGAGCCACCCAGGCATCCCAATATGTTGTGTTTTTAGTATCTTTTAGTTCAATATAGTTTTTCATTTCCTTGGGGGTTCTTATTTGAGTCCCGGTTATTTAAAATCTTCAAATATTTAGGGATTTTTTTAGGTGTCTTTTTGTTACTGTTTTTGAGTTTGGTTCTGTTTGGTCAGAGAACATACTTGCATAATTTCAGTCTTTTAAGTGTATTGAGATTTGTTTAATGGTCTGCCACATTGTCTTGGTGAATAGTTCACATGTACTTGAAAAGAATGTATACTTTTTGCCATTTAAGTGAGATTTATGTAAATGTTAATTTGCTCAGTTTATTTTGTTAATATTATTCAAGTCTTTTATGTCTTTGATTTATATCTGCTTATTCTTTAAATTATTGACAGAAGAGTATTGAAGTCTCCAAACACAAATGTGGACTTGTCTGTTCCATTCATTTCCATCAGTTTTGCTTTGTGTATTTTGACACTCAGTTTTAAATAACATATGCATTTAGGATTTTATAAAATTAATTATAATTAATTATAAAATATCTCTTCTTATCCTTGGCCATATTCTTTGTCCTAAAGTCTACTTTTTTGATTTTAATAGAGGCATTCCAGCCTTTTTTTTTTTTTTTTTTAAGATTTTATTTATTTATTTGACAGAGAGATCACAGGCAGAGAGGCAGGCAGAGAGAAGGGGGGAAGCATGCTCCCTGCTAAGCAGAGAGCCTGATGCGGGGCTCTGTCCCAGGACCCTGAGACCATGAGCCGAGCTGAAGGCAGAGGCTTAACGCACTGAGCCACCCAGGTGCCCTGGCTTTTTTTTTTTTTTTTTTTTTTTTTTAAGATTTATATATATATTTGAAGAGAGAATGCACGTTCATGACAAATGGAGGAGGGGGAGGGACAAGTGTAGAGAGGGAGAGAATCTTTTTTTAAGCAGACTCTGGATGGAGTACAGAGCCCAACACAGGGCTTACTCTTACAACCCTGAGATCATGCTTGACCTGAGCAGAAACCAAGAGTTGGATACTTAATCAGCTGTACCACCCAGATTCCCTGGCCATTCCAGCTTTCTTAGGATTAATATTTGCATAGTATATTTCCCCCTCCTTTTACTTTGTATCTTTGTTTTTTAAAATTAAAAGACTGTAAGTGTTTTATGGACAGTATAGAGTTGGTCTTGTTGTTTTATCAAGTCTTAACAGTCTCTGCCTTTTCATTGTATTTACACCATTTACATTTTCTTATCAGTAACATTGGTTATTTGTCTACCATCTTGCTATTTGTTTTCTGTTTATTCTATGTGTTCTATTTCCCCATGTTCTTCCTTTCCTTTCCTTTCTTTTTAAATTATTTTTATAATTCATCTTATCTACTAGCTTATTAGCTATACTAATTCTTTTTTAGTGGTTTCTCGAAGGTTCGTGATATTTCTATTTAACTTACCAAGGTCTGTCTTCAGATTATAACCCTTTATGCATTATGGAAGAATGTTAACAATAATATACTTATATTTCCCTATTTTATCTTGTGCACTTTTGCTATCATATGTGTTACTTCTGTTTATTTTATAATAACCATAATGCATTGTTAATTATTTTTGCTTTAAATGGAAAATTATCTGTTAAGAAAATTAAAAACAAGAGAGCAAGTATCTTTTATATTTACCCACATATTAATGATTTACAGCACCCTTCATCTTTTTGTTTAGATCTGAGTTTTCATGTGGTATAAGAACTTTAACAGTTTCTTACAGTGCAGTTCTGCTATCTCAGCTTTAGTTTTTTGAAAATAATCTTTTACTTTTGAATAATATTTCTAGGTTCACAATTTTCTTCTTTCATTACCTTAAAGATACTGTTTTATTGCCTTGCATTGCTTCTGATGACAAATTGGTGATGTTGTTCCTATATGTAATGTCTATTTCTCCTCTGGCAGTTTCTAAGATTTCCTCTTTCTTACACATTTTTAGCAGTTTATGATTTGCCATGATGTAGTGGTATTTGTGGGTATTTTGTGGTTTTTAGATTTGGAAAATTTTTAACTTTGTATCTTCTTATACTTTTTCTGACTCTTCTCCTCTATTTGAGATTCCAATTACTATTTGCTAGATTGTGAATTGTCTTATGGTCACACAAATGCTATTTTTTTTGTTGTTTTTACCCTTCCCAGTCTTTCTCTTCTGCTTCCATTTTGATTTTCTTTTTCCCATGTCAAATTTGTTGATGTTTTAGTCTCCACTGTTTCATCCATTGCTATGTCCGTCCTTTGAATTTTTCATTTGGGATAACAGTACTTCTCAGGTGGAGAAATTCCATTTGGTCCTTATAATTATGGGTTCCATTTCTCTTAGTAAGTTCATTGTTTCCTTTAAATACTTGAGTATAGTTCTGTCTGCATTATAAATCCTCATTTTGTTGCTTCTATTATCTTTATCATTTTGGATCTGTTTTGTTCATTGATTTTCTTTTTCCTCTTGAGTCATGCGTTTTGCCTCTTGAATGCTGTACATTGTAATTGCTTCATTGTTGAGTGTCTGGATTTTGTTGAATGTTTTTAAGAGTCTTAAAGTTTGGGGGTGTCTGGCTGGCTCAGTCAGTAGAGCGTGTGACTCTTGATCCCAGGGTTGTTAGTTCAAGCCCCACATTGGGCATAGAGATTACTTAAAAACGGGTTTTTTTTTTAAATAAGTTATAAAAAGAAAAGAGTATTAATGTTTGGGTTTTTTAAAAAGGATTTTTATATATTTATTAGAGAGCACATGTATGGAGGTGGGTAAGGGGCAGAGGGAGAGGGAGAAGCAAACTCCCCACTGAGCAAGGAGCCTGGCATGGGGCTCCATCCCAGGACCCTGAGATCATGACCTTTGCCAAAGGCAGACGCTTAACCCACTGAGCCTTTTGGGCACCCCAAAGTTTGTCTTGATAGAAGGTTGTTTTGGGGGATAAACTTGATTTTTTGACTCGTTTTTAAATTGTATTAGAGTGACTCTAGAGTAGCCGTCAGCAAACTTTTTCTTAAAGAACCACATTGCAAATATTTTAGGCTTTGCAGGCCATGCAGTCTCTGCTGCAGTTCCTCAATTCTGCTACTCTAGTGCAGGAGCAGCCATAGACAGTATATAATCAAATTATCACAGCTACATTCCATTAAGACTGAAATACCAAATACAGGCATTAGGCTAGATTTGGCCTATAAGCGATAGTTTGCTGATCCCTAGTCTAGAGAACCATTTACTTTAAGGCTAATTTAGCCTTCCTAACAAGACACGGCCCATTTGGGTACTCTGCTGAATGTTTTAGATGTTCGGGGAGGTTTCTTCACTGTGGCTGCTCAAAGCTCAAACATCCCCTAACTCGTGTGAAGTCTGGTATTTGATAATGTTATTATAGATTGTCAATAGTTGTACTTCCCCTGTTCATTGTTATTTTCCTGGCCTTGTTTAGTTTAACCCTGTTTATATGTAGTTTATTATAACAACATACAATCAAGGAAACAGACCCCCATGCAGACTCCTGGAGTGCTGCTTTTGCTTTCTCCTGTGGTACTTGGCCCTACAAACTCCAGCTGCAGTACAGATATTCTGAACTTGTTCCTGTCTCCTCAGCTTAGTAAGTCTGCTATGGTCTGCTTATAGATTCCTGCTTGAATTCCCCTTCTTGCTTTGCGGTTCGGAAGTTGCCTCCAAGCAGAAAGCCAGGGTAATTAGATGACTCACCTTCTTATAAGGATCATAGTCCAATACGGCCTGTTACCCAATGTTGTCTTAAATATTTTGTTCGGTTTTCTAGTTGCTTATAGCAGGACAGCAAATCCATTCTGTTTATTCTGTTCAAGCCATAAATGGAAGTTATTTTTTAACATATTCATTTCTTTCTCTTTTTTTTTTTTTAAAGATTTTATTTACTTATTTGTCAGAGAGAGAGAGAGAGAGAGAGAGAGAGAGAACAAGCAGGCAGAGGCAGAGAGAAAAGTAGGCTCCTCTCTGAGCAAGGAGCCCGGTGTGGACTCGATTCCAGGACCCTGGGATCATGACCTGAGCTGAAGGCAGACGCTTAACCGACTGAGCCACCCAGGCCTCCCCACCATATTAATTTCTATAGTAAAATCATTTCACATTCAGAATCATTTCTGTCAGTCTCTAAGAATAAATCCTCCAATTGCAAACTAAGCGAGCTTACTCAGCGTTGTAACATATTAGTTATAATGGCACTTTTTATAAGCAAGCTAGCAAAGAGAAAATTGTTCCAGTAGATGTTAGTTTTGTTTCAGTATACCTTAGTATAGTATCAATGGCTTCAAGCAAGTTGGTATTATGTTTGTGTATATGTCTTCTGCTTTTATAAAAGACTTACTGCTCTTTTTTCCATTATTTTTAAAAAATCTCTCTGTATTAAGAAAATAGTAGGTACATGATTAGCTTAACCCTGAGCAGAGCTTTGCAGCAAAACTGCCAATTTTTTTTTTTTTTTCAGTATGTCTAAACTGCCAGTTTTTGAGGTGGAGAGGAAAAAAATAATGAGACTTACTGGCTGGCACTTTTATTTTATTTAGCAAGTAAAAGCAGCCCACTGAGCCAGAACTTACATACATTAAGGCTATGGCAGACTTTAGCTACAGCTAAGAATTACCAGTGATTCAAAATGTAAACAAGAATCATTAAAAAACTGTAGTAATAATCTTGTGCTTATCACTTCTATACCTGTATGCTGAAGTAAAATACCTGGTTTTATTTTTCTAATGCATGCAAAAGTTAATTTATCTTATGCTAATATTTGGCTAAAAGTTTAATCCTAAATCCCTTTAAAAGTTCATGGTCTTAGGACACCTGGGTGGCTCAGTCAGTTAAACAGCTGACTCTTGATTTTGGTTCAGGTCATGATCTCAGGGTCTTAGGATAAGGCCCTGTGTTAGGCTCCCCACTCAGCAAGGAGTCTGCTTGAGGATTCTCTCTCCCTTTGCCTCTGCCCCTCACCCATTTCCGCACCCACTCTGGCATGCACTCACTCTCTCCGTCTCTCTCTCTAAAATAAATAAATCTTTATAAAAAATAAAAGTTCATGGTCTATACAGGGAGGGGCATACTGAGATGTAAAGCTGTTTTTCTTTCATTGTTTGTTACTTTGGATAGTTTTGAGTATTTCAAAGAAATTGGGACACCTGTCACCTATATATGAGTCCCCCCCCCAAAAAAAAACAATGCCAGCTGGGCAGGTGTGTTGACTTATTTGTAAATGAAATGTGTATTTCCACAGGAAAAGATATAGAGTTAACCCTTTGGTAGCATGTAATATGGTACCATCTTTAATGCCATAATAGTCTTGAGGTTAGAGACAATATTATTCATTTCGGAGCTATCAGATATCTTCCTTCTTGGGTTTAGCTTAGTAATTGTGTAAACCTCAAACTCCTCTTATGTGATAATCTAACTAGATTAGATTCTCTTATTTATATTAAGCCCAGTTTTTCATACTGTATGATAATATATCATGCTTTTCTAAGCTTTCCTTCCACCAAGAATTAGAACTATGAATTATAGAGTTCATAAAGTCTATAACTGGTAGAGGTAGATCCCTCTCTTCCCCGGGATTGAGTCCTTATCTCCACCAGCTTTCTCCACCTTCTTCATTTGTATTAAAGGTGACTAGGACCAAAGTGGCAGAGAGAGTGCCTTAGGCTATAAATTCTCACCACCCTGACATTGTTTGTTCCCACAGCAGAGGGAGCAATTCTCAGTGACTGCAACATCAAATGATGGGTGGCAGTTGCCTTCTTAGATAGTGGAGTCATTCCTCAAGCAGAAATTAGATTGATCATTGCTGTTTGTAGCTTCAGTCCTGGATGGTGTTCACGGAAGAATCATTTCTGGGTCCACTGGTGACAGTTGTGATATCACATAGCTTGTTTAAAATTCTTTCTAGAAAGAAATCCGTATGCTACCATACCATGCTTCTTTTGTTTTCTGAGGCAGGCATAAAAATTCTGCCTTTTGACCAGCTCAGAGTGAGTTATTATATTCTTTAATGATACTCCAAATTCTCTCCAACCAGCTCCTTAATTCCGGTAGCTAAAAGAGTAAATAAATCTCAAATTTATCTCTGTCTACTAACCCCACCCTCATTCCTATATGGAAGTATTAATTCTACGCTCATTTGGTCCAGAAATAGCCTGTAATTCCCCAAAGTAAAATATTGAAACTAATTCTATAGTGGGTACTCTATTACTTGTGTTACTGTTTTCAAAAATACAGGTGCTGATTTAAGTGAAAACCTCAGCCAGGAACGTATCAGTGTAGGGGAAGAAAGAGTTTTCCTTAACTCTCTTAGGGGCCCTGACTGGATCTAAAAAGTATACAAGACAGACTGACAGGAGAAAACCATACAAATTATCTAATAGAAGTTTTACATATTGTCAGAACCTTCGTAAGGAAATGGCGACCCAAATAAACAGACCTTTGTATTTTATGCTAGGTGTGATGAAGAGTGGGTTGTGGTGTAGAAATGTGGATAGATTAAGGAGTATGAGGTAATTGTTGAAAGTTGGGAGAAACTTAGCAAGTTCTATTTGTTAAGATTCTTCTTGGAATCCCTTTGTCTTTGGAGATAATGATGCTTCTTTACTCTAGGAATAGGGAAAGCACCTCTCTCACATGAGGGTTTTATGACCTGTTTCAGGGGAAAAGGATAGAGTGAGTGGGAGGTCAGGGTGACTTTCCTGCTTCTGCTGTTTTCTCAGACTCCTTCAGCTTAAAATATTCAAACATGTCAAGGTACCATATTTTGGGCTGTGTTTCCTGAACCCCATCATCAGTGATTCCCATGCTCACCCCCAGAAAAAACATATTTGTATTACTTTGTCATACTGCTATGACCATTGATGTTACCATTGACTATATCCAAGGAATATTCGGATTCCCAAAATTTGGGGGAGAGTGGAAGAAATTATTTATTTTCTCTTATACCATTAGCAACCAGATGAGCATTTTTTTTAAGTCACTTTACTAGGAATCAAAGGAAAAGTTAAAAAATAGGAATGTATAAGTTTGTAGAGCACAGATGTCTTATATGAAGGAACTTAAGTTTAACTCATATTGGCTTTCCTGGCATACAAGTCAATTTCTTTCTTTTCTTTCTCTATCGTGATCACTTTGTTTTGAAGCCAAAAGACTTCTGTGTACTTCCAAGCTCAGAGTCCTACTAGACTCCGTTTCTAATAGGAAGCGTGTCCCAATTCTTCTTACTTAATTAAACTCAGTCTTATCCATTCCTTTTCCCACCCTTCCTACTCTTTAGAGAAATGTTTTTTCCCCCTAAGGCTTAGAATGTAATAGATATGTTAAATAGCTAAATTCTGTTGAAGTAATCACCAAAGTTATTAAAATGCATATACTGAATGATTGAATAATTAAAAGGAAACCTAGCCTTTCTTCTGCCAGATGAATAGTCACTTTTTTTTTTTTTTTGGTGGTTTCCTGATACCAGATAGCTCCCCAAAGAGATTATGCCAGAGATGTTGACAACATTTATATCAATTGTATCAATTGTTTCATGAGAGAAAGGGAATGAAGGGAGAGTTTTCTGTGGAAAGGATTATAGTAACTTTGTTTTTCTCAAATTACTCTCATTTTTTCATTTTATTTCAACCTTTGTTTCTCTTATTTTCCTTCCAGTGGTAATCTGTTTTTCTTTACATTTGAAATTTTCCTACTCTGTTTTCAATTTTATTTTTCTTGTTCAAACTTAATCCTCAAAATTTGGGACTTTCTTTTAAAATCGGTAGTTAAAACATGTTAAAGTTGGTTCTCCACTTTAGATCCTATTGATGTCTGGGGTGAAATGAGAAATGAAGGATGAAAGGAAATTATTCTCTTGGCTGTTCTCCAGGAAATCCTTCTCTGTACATTAAAAGTCCTTACTCTTTTCTAGGAGTCCAATGTGCTGATTGCTGCTAACAGTCAGGGTACAATTAAGGTAAGCTATGGTATACATCTTCATTTTAAATTCAGATCCGTTTTTAGACTCTAACAGACTATAACATGGAAATGCAGAGTTGTACTAAGCCTTAGAGATCATTCCACATCATGGTCTCTGTCCATGTAAAATGGCTTTGAGGGGAGGTTATATGAACATCAGATAGATTGATAGCTGGTCAGAATGAAAAATGGATGAAGACTATTAAGTATTCACTGTGGGCCAAGCACTGCTGCTTCTGTTATGCAGGTGTGTTCAGTGGACAAAATCCAAGATAAAGGATGGGATGCTTAGACATTCACCGGATTTAAAAAATATCTGGTCTTATTTTACCCTTCTTTTCCTCGTGTTTGTCTTCCTTTTCTTCCCTGACAAGTCGGGTTTTCCTCAGTTGCCAAGGGAAGAAAAGGTATTTTAGTGTTTCACTGAAAATTGATCATGTGATCATTCCAGTAGTGTAATTTGGAAATTAAATGTCTCTTGGCATACAGTCACAAATTTTTTATATATAGCTTTCCACATACTTTTCTTTGTAGTTAGGAGCTTACGGAATTAATAATGTTATCTGATTATACTATTGGATATTTAGCACTTGAGCATGACACACTAGATAAATCCTGAGCTGAGCAGGGAACTTTTTTTTTTTTTTTAAAGATTTTATTTATTTATTTGACAGAGAGAAATCGCAAGTAGGCAGAGAGGCAGGCAGAGAGAGAGGAGGAAGCAGGCTCCCTGCTGAGCAGAAAGCCCGATGTGGGGCTCGAACCCAGGACCTGGGATCATGACCTGAGCCGAAGGCAGCGGCTTAACCCACTGAGCCACCCAGGCGCCCCTGAGCAGGGAACTTCTTAAACAAAACACCATTTGGGGTAGGGGTTTTAGTACATGAGTTTGATTAGCACTAATTCTGTGGGTGTCTGTTCTTTCTACATATTCTCTGCTGACAGAGAAATAGCAGGAAGTGGTCTTTTAAAAATGATGCTTATTTATTTCTTCTGCCACTTAGCATTAATTTTGCTGTGGCTTCCTTCCACTTATCCCAAGTGGAGAATGACCCAGCAACCAAGGGAGCAAACCTAAGCCTAACACATTGTCCTATGGAAATAAATTAAGTAAACTCAAAGCAGAACTGCATCGTTAGCTAGTTAAACTGATTTACATGTACACTCCTTTTTCTTCAGCTAGTTTCTTTATTTGGAAAGCCTCACTAGAGAGCCATGGACAACTTGAATGAAAGCCAGACTTTTGAACTGATTGGTGTTATGTTCTGGAATCTCAAGAAAGATGGTAGAAGGTCTTGGAATCTCTGTTTTACATGGCTCTCTGTAGTCTCTCAGTTTTGCTTTATTCTCGTGGCGAGGCATGTCTTGAAAAAGCTGCACCTTATTCTTCAGCAAGTTTGGACTTAATTGAGATTGCTAACGTATCTGCAGAAAGCTCAAAACTACACATGTACTTACAGAACCTCAGTGACAACTCAAGGTTTTGTTCAGTGGCATTGACCTCTTTTATTAAATCGGCTACTTGCCAAATATAAAGACAAAAAGCATCCTGGAAGCACAGGTACAAGTTAAGCCTTAGCACAGCAGGAGGGGAAAAGTTGCTCCTTTAGTTCTTTGCCACCTAGAATTGCAGTCTCCATATAACATAATCCTTTTGACAATGTCTTATTGTCCTCAGCTTCTGTGTCCTTTCTTAGACATCTCTTCAACTATTTTATAACTCATCATTGCTGCTGCTGCTTGTTTTTATTTTTAGCAGTAGGACAACTTTTCGTATGACAAGATAGGACTTGAACTTTAATAACTAACACAATACCTTGACATCAGATGATTGACTAGAAAATGAATGAAGCACTAGGAAAAGGCGAGATTTTAGGTCCTGTATGTTTTTGATTGCTATAAACTCTTTATCAGTGGAAGAAATAAATAGATTAAAATCCTGAGCAGCAATACTTAACATTTTCTTTAGAATATGGAAAGCTACAAGCATAAGTTCAAAACCATTCTATCACCCGGTTCATTTATCTGTATGTTTTTCATTTATCTGTATGTAATTTAAAGGCTCCCTAGTTAACCATGGAGCTAACTAATCTGAAAGAGTTCATGCAACTGTTGAATTGAAAGGAAGGAAGGATCCATGTCTAATCCCTTCAAATTCTTTAGCATTTTAGCAGTTAGGAAAAGTTTTCTTGATATGGTTCTCCATTTACAGTACAGTAAAGATTCATTAAACTGTTTCCATATTTCAGAATGATTATATCAAACTGATCCCTTTTTTCTTGTTCTTCCCCCAATTAGGTGCTGGAGTTGGTATGAAGGGTTTACTCAAGTTAAATTGTGTTTGATCCTGCTGAAATACATCTGCAGCTGACAATGAGAGAAGACAGAAACTGTCATGTAATGTCTCTCCCCAAAGTCATCATGGGTTTTGGATTTGTTTTGAGTATTTTTTTCTTTTCCTTTTCTTTTCTCCTTCATGATTTTTGGGACATTGGGACTACCCAGTGAACTCTCCACCATCAATGTAACTCTATGGACTTTGCTGCTGTTGGTGGTGTGGTTATCTAATTTTTGTGATAGGGAAAGAAATTCTTTTGAATAAAAATAAATAACAAAAAAATAATAAAAGTTTATTGAGCCACAGTTGAGCTGCGAAAGTCTTTGTCAAAGATGGCAACAGATAATCTTTTCAAGAAGTCACACACATGAACTATGAATAATTTGTAAGGTCCTTATTTCCCAACCTCTTTGGAATTCTGCATATCAACATAAATGCAAAGATAGATGGATTCCCTTGTAGGGAATGTAATGTTTATAGTAGGTGGGAAAATTAGTTAACTTTACCTTACATATTCATTCTCTGACCAGATTTATATCATCAGCAAATACCATACTTCAGTCCCTCTGGATCTGGCCATGGATCTAACATTTGACCAATTGAGACCACATTCACACAGAAAGGGAATGGCTGGCTTAGTTGGTAGAGCATGTGACCAGGGTCGTGAGTTCAAGCCCCAAGTTGGGTGCAGAAATTATGTTAATTAATTAATTAATTTAAAAAAAAACAGGAAGGGAATATCAGTCTGTGGCAGCTGTTGTCTTTGCCTTTGCAATGTTGCCTAGACATACTTTAAGCCCTAAATGTAGACAAACCACCTTCAGTTTGTTAAATCGTAGCTATCAGATAGTCTTAGATATTAGTACCATCCTCAGCTGTCAACCCTGACTTTGAGCAGGGGTTAACAAACTTCCTGGAAAGGGGGCCAGATAGCCTATTTTAGGCTTTGAAGATCATGTGGTGTCTGCTATAATTATGCATCTCTGCCATTGTAGCAGGAAAGTATCCACAGACGTAGCAGGAAAAGAATTTGAAGCCCAATTTCCCCAATTACCAAGCCATATAATATCTTAGACTGTCTAGTTAATTTTATGTTGTTTTCAGTTTGTAAAAAGGAATAAATTAGTAGTTTGAGTAGCAGGTCAAGCAAAAGTATTGTGAAGTGTGTGAGCACTTTTTAGAAATAGATAAAAACAGAATTATACCCCACACATATTTTATAAAAACAGACGCGTGGAGAAGCTTGGTATGGACAAATACATGAATGGTAAGGGTTATTGGAATATCCCACCGTATCCCTCTACACTCAAAATTACTGGGTTCTCATTTCATTATCTGAAACCTTCGGGTCAAATGCATTTTGGAATTTAGAACTTTTTGAATTTTAGAAAAGTAATAAAGTACATATACTGTATATTACATAACACCATCCAACAGAGTCTGGAGCAATACTCTGTTATCAAGTACATTAATATTTGTAGTAAAATGTATGAATGTTTACATTATATGAGATTAATAAGGGTTAAAAATAGTCTTGTATCAATTCAGACAGTTTTTCCCACCAAATGAGTTTGCCTCAAACTTAGGTGAAATTTTCAGTTTGCAGAGCTTCACGACAATTATATCTTATTCATTTTGGGGAGTGAAGCACCTGATAAACTTTTGGACTCAATTTTGAAAGGAAAGGTCACTGTCATTCAAAAATTACACCTGTCAACCAGAACAATGTTAGGCATCCTTCATTTCTAAGATGAATGAATGACCTTTTGCAAAGATGCAGGAAGAATATTCAAATGTAGATTCTTTACTTAAAGAACTTAAGCAGATATGTTCAGAAAATCATCAAAATGGGAAGCAAAGAATTAACGCCTCTTTGAATGCATTTAAATAAAAGATTACTATGGTTTTTAATTTGGTCTGACTTTTTTTTTATGTTTTATTTCAAGCTATTGTAAGGTCATGTTAATTTCCATATGTGTGGAAGGATACAGTAGGTTACCTTTTATTAGTTATCAAAGGGACTCAACTTTTAAATAAATTATTTATTTATTTGTTATTTATTTATTTTATATTTATTTATTTCAAGCTATTGTAAGGTCATGTTAATTTCCATATGTGTGGAAGGATACAGTAAGTTACCTTTATTAGTTATCGAAGGGACTCAACTTCTAAATAAATTATTATTTTTAAAAGGCAGTGCTTTACTTAAATTTGTGTTTTTAACTTTTTCTTACAAATAGTGAGAAATCATTTTTAAATTTGAGTCTTTGAAAGATGTCAGCATCAAACTATATCACTATTCCTTGGAAGAATAACACAATAGTTAAATAAAAATTAACAATAATGTACATTTTAACCCCAGAAGAACTTCTAACTCAAAAATATGGGTCTTCATGTTTTAACCTAATTTTTATTTCAGTGGATTTGCAGGGGTTTCTTAGACATGGTTGAATTTATTCTCAGGCACACAACTTCTACTTAAGACACATTAAAGATTGAAGAACTTTGTAAAATTCTTCTGAGAAAATTTAGTTACTAGACATCAAAAAATTTGTGGTACTGAGCCACAACTTCAGAAAGATGAGGGTGGCTGGACCATTAAGCAAGGAAGAGATGAGCACAGTGTAAGTTTGAGGGCGTAGGGGAAGCCAGCAGATGTGCAGGGCCTTCTAGGGTATGGTTGAGAATTTGAATTTTGTTATAGAAGCAGTTAATAGGAAGGCTTAAGTGGAATGACATACTTTGCTTTATGGTGAATGGATAGATAAGAACAAGAGTGCTATTAGAAAGGTGGTGAGTCAGGAGTTAATGGTGGCTTCAACTGAAGTGGTAGCATGATCCAACCTAAAAACCTATTTCATCTTGATGGAGTTTGCCATAGTTAATTCCTGTATCTTGGAAGATTCTTGATTAAAGTCATTTTCTCACAGTAATTTGTGGCAACAAAGAATACAACTCAGCAAATCTTCAACCACAAGTGTGGCTCTTGAGAACCTCATGGCTAGAATGTCTGTGTGCTGTCTTGGGAACCCCACTTCTCCAGTCTCAGAACTAGAAGATACTTAGCCTTGGTTCTGAATATAGAAGTATTGGCGATTGACCTGAGTGTAATTACTCAAATGTAACAGGGATTTATAGGAAAAGTCTGCTTACTTAGAAATGAGACTTAAGGCAGTGTTAACTTAGATGCTGAGCCTGTTGTTACATGACATTAAATACAATAGTAACACCTTATAGTTCCTCCCAGAGTGGATAGTTACCAACCTCTCTGTGGCTTCTGGTTTATGTGGGGCACTCTTGGGTTTTTGGACTGAAGAGAAAAACCATAGTGATTGTTCTAGAAGTACTTGTTGAGATCCTGCTTTGTGTAAGTGAGGCATTACATACTAGGCATGTAAAATAAAATATGATCCCTCATCTCAAAAAGCTTATTGTCCAGTGGGAGAAACAGATATGTATACAGTGTATAAGTACCATAGTAGGCATAAATTTTAGAGATATATAGTAACAACATAACCTGAATGGTGGGAGACTAAGGGCTGGGAGTAGGAGTGGTTATCAGGAATTATTTTCCTGGTGGAAGTAACAGTTGAATCCCGAAGAGCAAGTAAAGAGTTAAAGCTTACTCTTAAGAGTAAGAAGCAAAGGAACATTCCAGACCAAGGGAAGCCAAGAAATTGGTCCAACTAGTGGCCAAAGCTGGGACAATTTGAGTAACAAAATAAACTATTATTGGATTATAGATTATAATTCAAAATTAAAATAAATATTCATGAGTATTTACTGATGTAAATGATTGAATAAACAAAGGGAGAGAAGTGAGAAATTTCCCATGCAGAATTCCCAATTGTGTAAGGGGATGGAATATAATGCCCCACTTCTTAAAAAAAAAAAAAAAGGACCTACTGTACTCTTTGAAAGCAACTCAATATGGACAGCTTAGGACTTTTTTTTAAAAAGCTTTTATTTAAATTCTAGGTAGTTACCATGCAGTGTAATAATAGTTTCAGGTACACAATATAGTGAGTCAATGATTCTATACTCAGTGCTCATCATAAGTGCATCTTTTTTTTTTTTTTAAGATTTTATTTATTTGACAGAGAGAGATCACAAGTAGACGGAGAGGAAGGCAGAGAGAGAGAGAGAGGGAAGCAGGCTTCTTGCTGAGCAGAGAGCCCGATGTGGGACTAGATCCCAGGACCCTGAGATCATGACCTGAGCCGAAGGTAGCGGCTTGACCCACTGAGCCACCCAGGCGCCCCTCATAAGTGCATCTTAATCCCCTTCACCTATTTCACCAGTTTCCCCCGTCCACCTGCCCTTTGGTAACCATCAGTTCATTCCGTATAGTTAAGAGTACAGTGGGGCACATCGAGGCTTAGTAGGTTAAGCAGCTGACTCTTGGCTTCAGCTCAGATCATGATCTCAGGTTTGTGAGGTCAAAGCCCCAGGTCGGCAGGCCCTGTATTCAGTGGGGTATCTGCTTGAGGATTCTCCCTTTCCCTCTGCCCCTTCCCCCCCACACTCTCTCTAAAATAAACATTTTTTTTTAAATGTACAGTATGGAAAGAAGTAACTGGACAATGGAGAAACCTGACAATCACTACCTTACCCATGTGATCAGGGTCAACCTCATATGTGGCACTACAAGGATTCTTTCTTTTACCTGAGATCTTTACAGTTTCTCAATGTGAGAAGAAATCTTTCCATTTGTATATGGTTTTAATTTGTTCTCAGTTTTCTGTGAGTCATGTGTCCTTGATCAGTTTGAGAAGCAAACTCCCTAGTACCCAAGTTCTGGGCCAGATCTTGGACTGAACTGGGTAGGGATTCTCATGAATTCTAAGTTAAAGTTACCAAAAGTGGGGCAGTCTAGGTTAACCAATAATTTTTTTAAAGATTCTATTTATTCTAAGTAATCTCTACACCCTACATGGGGCTCGAACTCACAGCCCCAAGATCAAGAGTCTCATGCTCTGCTGACCAGAGCCAAGCACATGCCCCCAGGTTAACCAATTATTGTGCAAAATATTTTCCATGTCCCTGAAGATGGTTTTTTTTTTTTTAAGACTTTACTTATTTATTTGACAGAGATCACAAGTAGGCAGAGAGGCAGGCAGAGAGAGAGAGAGAGAGGGAAGCAAGCTCCCTGCCGAGCAGAGAGCCCGATGCGGGGCTTGATCCCAGGACCCTGGGATCATGACCCGAGCCGAAGGCAGAGGCTTTAACCCACTGAGCCACCCAGGCGCCCCCCTGAAGATGATTTTAAGGGTTTTCTTATATGCACTGCTTTTGTCCCATGTTGAGTGCTAATCTGTGATCAGAGGTTAGGAGCCCTTTGGAAGAACCACATGAAAAAATAGTCTTCAGCGATTTCAAGAGAAAGAACCAAAGCAGATACAAGTGACACTCTAAAGATTCACCTTTAGTTTTATAGCTCCAAAAGAGTGTTTTATTTTAGAAACTTTTCTGCATGAGCTTCAGTGGAATGGCAGCCTAATAACTCTGTTGACTCCACTGGTAGTGTCCTCAGCTAGTGGTCTATGACGGTTATGGGCTGTTGCTCAGAAGGGATGAGTAACGGCATTGAGACACTTGGATATGGTGGCTGTATTCATTCAACAAAAATTTGAGTGCCTATTTTGAAACAGTATCTTCTAGGCTAAGGGGCAGCAGCCTTTTAATGTGAAGGGCCAGATAGACTTTATGAGCTATATAGTCTCTGTCACAACTAATGTGGGAAACAAAGGTAAGAAGAAAAATTACTAAATTTCCTTACTACCTACAGCCCATTGACAACTCCTTGAAACAGAGTGACATTCCTCTAGGACTCAACTGCCTTGATGTTAATACTTTGCGAAGGGCAAAAGACAATCCTAGCCCAACCGCCCACCCCCAGCCCCAGGATCCTGTAAGTCTAATTTAACATATAAAAATTCCTTTAGAGGGGCGCCTGGGTGGCTCAGTGGGTTAAGCTTCTGCCTTCGGCTCAGGTCATGATCTCAGGGTCCTGGGATTGAGCCCCGCACCGGGCTCTCTGCTCAGCGGGGACCCTGCTTCCCCCTCCCCCTCTGCCTGCCTCTCTGCCTACTTGTGATCTCTCTCTCTCTCTTAAATAAATAAAATCTTTAAAAAAAAAAAATCCTTTAGAAATTTCCTTTATCTCTAAACCCTCCAAGATATGTGTTGGCAATCATCCCCCAAGCATATAGCCCTCGATACACATCTGAAGGATCTCATAAGTAGGGTTTTATTAGACAGTAATAAATGACTTTTCCCCAACAATAGCTAGCCCTCTCAACGTCCTGGAAAATTTCCAAAATTCCTTAGAGACTTATGCTATCCCTAACCCCCTCCCAACTTGGAAGTATATAATGAGCCATTCCTCATGACCCCAGTGAAGTTCTTTCTGCCCACGGGTTCTGTCCTCATGCTTTAAGAAAACCACCTTTAGGCACCAAAGATTCTTGAGACATTCTAACATTCTTTCCTACATCAACAACTACTTAATTCTGCCCCTGTAGCATGGAAAAGCTGCCCTAGACCTCATAAAATGTAGACAAATGAGTGTGGCTAGGTTCCAATGAAACTTCATGAGTGGATGCTGAAATTTCAATTTCAGTTAATTGTCATATATCACAATATTGTTTAAAAGTTGCACTTTCAAGCATTTGAAAATGTAAATTGCTTATGAGCCATACAACAACAACAGGGGCACCTGCTGGATGTGGCTTCCCAGCTATGGAGTTTGCTGACCTCTGTTCCAGGTGTTCACCAAACAGCTGTGGCAGGAAAAAGAGGAAAATCATGGAAAGTGCAATCTCTCCCAAGCTTGCGTTCTAGTGGGTAAAAGTCTTTCTGCAGCAATGATGTTCTCTTCCCATGACGGTGTGTTTAGCACAGCAACCTGGAAGGCCATTTTGGAGAGCCCACGACTAAAAGTTTTTTTGGGGATTGTGTAGCGATTTCCATAGGAGTACAACAAGCAGTGGTGATGTGTGTGTGTTTTCAGAGAACCAGGGGCCCCTCTTTTCTGCTAGAGCTTGGTAAACAGTGAGATATTTTGGGCTTCTTCTTGTCAGAGTGGAATACGGAGATCTCTACAATGGCGTGCACTCGAACAGAGAGGCCTGAGAAGTTTGGGGTTGAGGTGATTTTCACTGAATTCTCTGGCAGGTCTGTTTACGATACAGCCTGTTGAGTGAGTGTGGGGAAGCAGAGGATATTTTGCAAGACTGGCTTTTTCCCTCCCTTTCTTTCCTTTCTGGTTCTTTCATCCTGAGCTACTGAAATTTCCTTTCTGAATATAAAAGAAGGCTTCTCAAGTTCATAGCACTTATGTGAAGATTTGGAGCTCAGCTGATTTTTTTTTCCTTCTGGTATGACTGAGTCTCTTATAAGTATTCATATATATTTTATGGCTAATGGCTGAACTCTGGCTAATTTGGGGGTAGGGAGGTTACGTTTTGAAAGATGCAGCAAAGTTACATGTCCTAAATGAACCAAATTAGCCACTGTTAAAAGCCAGCCCAGTTAATAAGCACTTTACATTTTTTTCAGTATTCTTCAGGTTTAAAGACCAAACTCTGACCAATGTTTGTGCCATGAGAGTCCACATTCCCAGTTTCCAAATTTTGTTTGGCCCGTCCCAGGAGAGACATCTTATGGGCCCTGTGGTTCTCTTGGGGAAAGTCAGCCTTCTGTTCACACAACCAGCGTACGGTGTTCCTGGGCTACTGAATTGCAAAGCTGTGCAGCACAGTTTCAGTAATAGATCTTTTCTGGAAAGGCCTCTGGCACCCTTGGAAATTAAAAAGCACTGCATGGATATGGGCTAGCATTAGCATCTGCATATTAAAATTGTAGTCTCTCCTCTTCAATTTTTTTCCCATTATGAAGAATAATGAAGTGTAAAGTATAAAAATTGCAAGCAACAAAACGATGAAAGGTTGAAAGGTTAGATGAGTTGTTTGTAAGGCCGGGGGTCCGGGGGTCCATAAAACGGCACTGTTCCTTGTCCTTTCTGGACTTAGCATCTGCCTGGCAGTTGACCTGCCAAAGGCCCCCCTCACCGCTGCTGTGAACAATCGGCTTAGGAGAATGCCCAAAGGGACATTTCTGAAATGTGTCTTTCCCTACCACGTGCCCAGTGCATTCTCTCCCCAGACGTGAGAGTAGGATTTGAAAACCCGCATCCGATCTTTGCAGTTTTCTAGCTCTGCACAGGCAGCAGGGTGGACAAGGGAGAGGAAATGCGGACTGCGCGTGAGTGGGAGAGATTGCTTCTTAGCGAAGTCACGTCCACAGAGCCACAAGGGGAGGCCAAACCATTTTTTCCAGTTTTGTTCCCCAGCGTTTGCCGACCCGCTGGTTGTCTAAGCAGTAACAAAACTTTATAATGCAAGAGGAATGTGTCTTTCTCCCATTCTCCACTTCTCCTTGCTGTGGGAGGATAAGCAGTCTAGTCTAATAAACCAACTGTTTATTTAACTGTGCGTTCTTGCTTCTCCATTATCTGAGACCTTCCAGGGAACCTTGACATTAGTTTCACCTCTCCTCAGGGCTAAGGAAGCAGGGCCAGGAACTTGGTCGAAACGCTGGGCCTCATGACCTCAATCTCAGTACATTACTTCTGTTTCCCTCTCAGAATCAAAAGACTAGTCCCCAGCTCTCCGCAAAGCAGCCAGTGAATGAAATGTCCTGCTCATGGTTGGATTTCCTCAGACAGCATCACCATGAGGCCATCTGCTAGTCTCTCCCTAAATACCTCTGGCCATTGAGAGAGCTCCCTGGTTCCGGAGACATTCCCGACTGGCTGCTGGTTCCAGTTGTTAGGAAGTTTTTTCTGGATGGAGCCGAAATCTCGATGGAATTCCTTTTCCCTCCTGCAGGTAGGCTCGTCCTTACTAGTAGGCATCATGGAAGCCATCAAACAGCACAGAGGCTGATACTTTCCTGGAGCTCTAGCAAGGTAAGATATACACACATGAAAATAATTTTTAGATAGTATACTAATCCTGTGAGGAAGTGTGATTTCTTAAATGATGAAAGCAGATTCAGAAAGATTAAATGAATGGCCACATCCATTCTAGTGAAAACATCATTAAAAGGCAGATGAGAATGTTAAATGGGTTGTGGAAAGGATGTAGGGTTTAAGTGGCCTTCTCAAAAGCCTGAATTGTGTGTAGTAGTGAATTGTGTGTAGTCACACTGACCAGAGAAGTGCTAAGTGACGCCACTGACACTTGTCCTCAAGGGAGACAATGCGTGCACATCTTGACCCTGTGAAGATAGTAAGGAATCTTTTAGGTATGATGATAGATTAATTATATTATTTATATGATCCTTAATTTATAGCAGGAAGGACTTCACATCAGCAAAAAGGAGAGCTTTGGACCTATCAGGCTGCAAGAACACAGAAAGGTGCCATCAACAGAGATGGGTGACATCTCCATCCTGGGAGATCATCAGAGGTGATCAGATAGCTGGTCCTGAATGATTTGGACACTCAGCTGCCAGAAGGCAGGGGCCTGGATGGAATCTCCTTCCAGATCCCTCTCTAATCTGAGAATCGGATCTTAACTCATTCATGTAGAGGGAGAGGAAAACATGTTGGATATTCGTACTGGAAGGGCAAATACAAATTAAAAATACTAGGCTTAATTCTTCCCGCTGAAAGCAAGAGGAAAGACCTCTTCCTCTTTTTCTTTTTCTTTTTTTTTTTTTAATAGTTTTTTTTTTTTAAAGATTTATTTATTTATTTATTTGACAGAGAGAAATCACAAGTAGGCAGAGAGGCAGGCAGAGAGAGAGGAGGAAGCAGGCTCCCCGCTGAGCAGAAAGCCCGATGTGGGGCTTGAACCCAGGACCTGGGATCATGACCTGAGCCGAAGGCAGCGGCTTAACCCACTGAGCCACCCAGGCGCCCCTCTTCCTCTTTTTCTTTCAGAGTTTCTTTCTCTGTCCTTTTCAGATAGATCTAAGTTTTCATAATGGCTAATAGGCCTCTGGCCAGTCTCAAAACTCAGGAATTTGAGAACTAAACAGAAACCTTCTCCCTTTCACTGCCATCCCTTGTCTGTGCTCCTCCTGCCTCTCTCCCTCCCTATGTTCAACTGACTCCTGAATGGGGCTGGATGGGATCCTGAAGAAACAGTTCTTTTCTTCAGTGGGTTTTCCAGAGCCACTTCATGTCCTACACCACATCCTGCCTCCAAGAATCCCTTTCCATGCACAGGCCACAGAGCTGGAAAGGCGTAAACGGTCAAGATCAATGACGGAGATCATGGGATGGAGAACTTCCTAGGCAGGCAGCAGGGTGGACAGTAAGTAGATGCACTAGGGACTGGGAAACAGCCAAACACAAGGGGACTTAGGCTGGTAAGTACAAATACAGGAAAAGAGACCAACCCCCTTTTTCCCATCTCAACGTGAGGAAAACCAGCCCTTCTTATTTGGATCTCAGGCGAAGCTGATGGTTCTGATAATCTACCCAGGCCCCTAGGGCACAAAGGGAATATTTAGAATGGCATGCCCTTCTCCTCTTCTTTCTTCTTCTTCTTCTTCTTCCTTTTTTTTTTTTTAAAGTAAAGTCTACGATTCTATGGCCAGCGTGGGACTGAACTCCTGACCCTGAGATCAGGGGAGGAATGTTGAAAAGGAAAACCAAAGCTGGGGCATCACAATTCTGGACTTCAAGCTTTATTACAAAGCTGTCATCATCAAGACAGTATGGTACTGGCATAAAAACAGACACACAGATCAATGGACCAGAACAGAGAACCCGGGAACGGATCACCAACTCTATGGTCAACTGATCTTTGAGAAAGCAGGAGAGAAGATTGGGAGAAGATATTTGCAAAGGACATATCAGATAAAAAGCTAGTATCTAAGATCTATAAAGAACTTATCAAACTCACCCAAAAAATAAGTAATCCAGTCAAGAAATGGGCAGAAGATCTGAGCAGACATTTCTCTAAAGAAGACATCCAGATGGCCAACAGACACATGAAAAAATGCTCACATCACTCGGCATCAGGAAAATACAAATCAAAACCACAATGAGATACCACCTCACACCAGTCAGAATGGCTAAAATTAACAAGTCTGGAAATGACAGATGTTGGCGAGGATGCGGAGAAAGGGAACCCTCCTACACTGTTGGTGGGAATGCAAGCTGGTGCAGACACTCTGGAAAACAGCATGGAGGTTCCTCAAGAAGTTAAAATAGAGCTACCCTACGACCCAGCAATCACACTACTGGGTATTTACCAAAAAGATACAAATGTAGTGATCCAAAGGGGCACGTGTAACCTAGTGTTAATAGAAGCAATGTCCACAATAGCCAAACTATGGAAAGAGCCCAGATGTCCAATGACAGATGAATGGATAAAGAAGATGTGGTCCATATATACAGTGGTATATTACTCAGCCACCTGAAAGGATGAATACTTACCATTCATATCGATGTCGATGGAACTGGAGGGAATTGTGCTGAGACAAAGTAAGTCAATCAGAGAAAGACAATTAGCCTATGGTTTCACTCATATGTGGAATATAAGAAGCAAAACAGAGGATCGTAGGGGAACAGAGGGAAACTGAATGGGAAGAAATCAGAGAAGGAGATAAACGATGAGAGACTCTTAACTCTAGGAAAAAACTGAGCTTTGTTGGAAGGAAGCAGTGGCAGGGCGGGTATTTGGGTGATGGGCATTAAGGAGGGCACGTGATGCAATGAACACTGGGTGTTATACACAACTGATGAATTACTGAACTCTATATCTGAAACTAATAATGTATCATATGTTGGTTAATTGAATTTAGAGGGGAAAAAAAAAAAAAAAGAATTAGAAGGACCCCTGCAAGCAAGCATGGAAGGGAATGTCTCCTTTTGAACTTAATTTTGTCAGGCTAGGAGTTTGGGTCTGAGGCAGAGTCCCATGTTGGATTTAACAGAACCCTCTTGTGATCATGTTCAATACTGAAAAGGACTTTTCTCTTGCTCAAAAACCCCGAGACTTAAAGTCATAAAGATATACAAGGACTTGGCAAGGGAAGTCTACCAATCCCATCAACTGGGGGACTTTGTCTCCATGGAGGTAATTCCAGAGGAGAGAGACGTTGTCCCCAAGTTGGCAGGGACCCTTGTGAGGGCTGCTGATCACTCAGATGGCTACCACAGTGAAAGTCAACTCTGTTGGATTCACACTTCCCATGTGAAGCCGGTACCATGGGACTGGTCAGGCTTCCCTCAACGGACCTAAAACTTTTCCTGGGTAACTGACTGGTATTGACCTCAATGAAAAGAAAATATTCTAGAAAATGTGTTACTGTTCTCATAGGCTGCCTGGCTCCTAGCAGCTGTGTTTATTCTAGTTACTTTGAAAATCACATTTACTAGGATACAATGTTGTGTGTTAATCAGTCTTGCCCTTGGCCCTGGTGGCCGCAGCTCCCAGCCACAAGGTTCTGATCAGCTCACTCTGGACGCTCTGTATGGACATGGTCTGCACTGACGCCAACAGTCTGGTGATTAGCAGAGTATAAGCAGGACACCTTTACTGGTGGCTTTTTATAGCAACAAAGTAAAAGTACTTGATATGCACCAGGTGCCTAGGTTTGATTGGAAGGATGATGTAGAAAAGAAAAAAAAAATCTAATTAATAGACAAACCATTAGAAACTGACCTAAGGTCACTAAGCTAACGCTGGGGTGCATGTCCTCTCCAGTCCTACTATGGATTAATAAAGGAGAATGACCACTATACTTAAAGGCAATTTCCCTGGGGCATCTTCCTGGCTCAGGTGGTACAGCATGTGACTGTTGATCTTGGGTTTGTGAGTTTGAGCCCCATGTTGGGTGTAGAGATTACTTACGGAAATTTAAAAAAAAAAAAAAAAAGTCATTTCCCCCAAGGCAAACACTATAGTGAATTTTAAAATCAATTCTTACATTAAATTGCAATTCTAGTAATTGCTTTGTTTGCATTTTACTATGGGCTTGCTGGATAGTTAGGCAACTGCAAGGAGCCCAGAGAGAAGATTGGAATGTTATTATTTTATGGTAGCTCAGGGAGGCAATTGTAAGGACAAATGCAAATTAAAAGTAAGAGGCTTAACTCTCTATGTTGAAAACAAGGGAAAAGAAACCTCCCTTTTATTTCCATATTTATTTTTCAGTCCTTTCCGGAGGTATAGACATCTTTATAATGGCTAAATGAGCCTGTCTGTTAACCCAGGAAGTGTCCTCTACGACCTGGGAGTCACTCTTTTTGAAATGCAAACATTCAGGGAGCTGGCATCCAGTCTCCCACTTCCAGTGGGAGGGTAACTTCTGTGGGTGCCTTCTTCCAATTTGCAAAACTACCTTCTGTCCTAAAGAATGAGAAGTTTGGTTCTCTTCTAGATAAAGCCAACATACGTGGTCTCCCCAGTTACGAAGAGAAAGTGAAGATGAGGTAAGTGTGATACAGGTCTCGAGTCCTCTTCCTTGAGGACCAGTGATTGATTATATCAGGAACACATGTGTAATGGGCTGTGTCTGCTGGGCTAGATAAGGGGGAGATTCCTTTCTGTCTTGGCAATCCCTTGGCAGACTGCCTGTCAGGCACATCACATTCTGGTTTAATGGTTATTCAATAAGAAAAGTGTTTTCTTTCTCTACTACTTTTGTGAAGAGGATTTTCGACTTGGGAGAAGCTCTTACTTTTAATTATATTAAATTATTTATGTTAATTATAATTCTATTTCCCCAACATTCTCCAAAAGCATCAGCAAATATGTCTTCTGTTGTCACAATATTCTTATATATATTTTTGTGGAAAAGCTGTGAATTCTACTCCAAACAGCAGCTCTACAGCATGGGTCCAGCCCTTGTGCCTTGTTGCCCCCACTCGGCAGCTCCCAGCCAACAGATGACTTTAAATCATGGTCCTTGTCCAGCTCTGACAAGAGGGCTGGGTTGCTGTTGTCTTCTTTATCCCTCTTTTTTGTGTGTGTGTATATTTAAATTCTGCTAGGATTCACCAGAACAGACTCGTCCAGCTCATTTGGCCAACCTTAGGTGTGAGGCATGTTATCTTTCCAGGAGCAGGACCAGGTTCCCCAAAGTTCCTGGGGTCCAAAGGCTTGATCGATGGCTGCCCTCCTGTGCCTCCTCCTGTAGCCCATTTCTCTTGCCTTTTGCCAAGTTGGATTTCCACTGAACCGTAAGGCTCCTCGTGAAAAAAAACTCTGTGTGTGTGTGTGTGTGTGTGCGCGCGCGCATGCCTCTTTCTTTCCTTATTTAGCGACTGTTCTTCAAAGGGTTGGGCTAAGTAGGGAGGAAAGGGACATGGCTTTTTAGTCATCTCCTCCTTGGTACATCTTTGTCCTATCTTTCCCAGTTTGTTCAAAGATACTTGCTTTCCGCATTTGACAAAGGGTTAGCATCCAAAATATATAAAGAACGGATACAACTCAATACCCCCCAAATAAATAAGCCAATTAAAAAATAGGCAGAAGACACAAACAGACATTTCTCCAGAGAAGACATAGAGATGACCAACAGACACATGAAAAGAGACTCAACATCTCTACCATCAGGCAAATTCAAATCAAAACCACAATGAGATATCACCTCTCACCTGTCAGAATAGCTAAAAACACCACAAGAAACAACAGGTGTTGGGGAGGATGTGGCGAAAAAGGAACCCTCATGCATTGCTCTTGGGATGCAGACTGGGGCAGCCATTGCAGAAAAACAACATGGAGTTTCCTCAAAAAGTTAAAAATAGAGCTATTCTATGATCCGGCAATCAACTAGATATTTACCATCAAAATACAAAAACTCTAATTCAAAGGGATACCTACAGTATTATTTACAATAGCCAAAGTATGGAAGCTGCCCAGGTGTTCACCGCTAGAGGAATGGATAATGAAGAGGTAGTATATATATACAATGGGCTATTATTCATCTGTGAATAAGAATGAGATCTTGCCATTGGCAACAACACAGAGGGATCTAGAGAGAATTACGCTAAGTACAATAAGTCAGTCAGAGAAAGACAAATACCATGTGATTTCACTCATATGTGGAATTGAAGAAACAGGACAAATACGCAAAGAAAAAGAGAGAGACAAACCAAGAGACTCTTAAGTTAAGAGACTCTTAACTGTAGAGAACAAACTGATGGTTATCCGGGGGGCAGGAGGGGGTATGGGTGAAATAGCCGATGGTCCCACAAAGATCACTCCTTGCACAAAGGAGTGATCCTGTGATGAACATAGGCTGACGTATGCAAGTGTTGAGTCACTATATTATACACCTGAAACTAATAAAACACTGTCTGTTAACTGTAGTAGAATTAAAAAAAAAATAACTTTAGGGCACCTGGGTGGCTCAGATGGTTAAGTGACTGCCTTTGGCTCAGGTCATGGTCCCAAGGTCCTGGGATGGAGTCCTGCGTTGGGCTTCCAGCTCCGTGGGGAGTCTGCTTCTCCCTCTGACCTTCTCTCCTCTCATGCTCTCTCTCTCTCTCTCAAATAAATTATAAATAAATAAATAAATAAATAAATAAATAAATAAATAAAATCTTAAAAAAAACTTAAAAAAAATACTTGTTTTCTCAGCTTGATTTTCAAAGTCTTCATGAAATGGGCAAATTCTACCTTTTTGCCCTTGCAAATTCTACCACTGCCCTTCCCCCCGGTTTCTGTGCTCCCGACACCCCGCACTGGCACATAACGGGTGCCCAGATGCTTGTTGGGCACCTAAACAGATTCCAGCCTCTGTATTTGCCACAGGAGGCCTAGAGCATCCCTGGATCTCCCACTGCTTGGCCTGCTCCCAAGGGAAGCGCTGGACCAGGCTTGCCCTCCCACGGTGGAAACCTGCTGTGATTTCTCAGCTGGCTCCCCTCCCTGCCACGGTGCTGACCCCTTGGGGCCCTGAATCTCAGCCTCCGGATGCTTGCGAGGCTGCCAGCTGTCTCTCCAGCCTAAGACTCACCTGGGGCAGAGGCAGGGTGTGTGGCCTTACCATGCCCGGCCAGTCTCCAAGTCCTAGCCGTGACCCCATTTCAAATCTGCTCCAACCTTGACAGCGGGCTGCTCTGCCCACAAGCTCCTTGGTAGAGGTAGGGCTTTGCAGCTGAAAGAACAGAGAGCTGCGTTGTAGAGGCCCTTCTAAGGAAGCACTGAGTCTGACTCAGGGAAGTCGGGGTCACCAAGTCCCTTCTTTCCCTCCTTTCAGACATACGGAAACCCAGAGGAGCTGGCAGGGAAGGGCAGGAAAGGACAGACAGGCCCCAGACCTGGCACTTTCCAGATAACAAGGACTTGCTTTGGCATAAGATTTCATATTTCCAGAATTTTCCTGTGTGCCAGGCATCGTGTTATAGTATTTTATTTAATTCTAAAAAAAAAAAAAAAAAGAAGAAGGAAAAAACATGAAAAAAAAAAAAAGAAAGAAAGAGAGAAAAGAAAAACCCCAGGTAGAGCGGGCATGTTCCATGTGCTCTGGCTTGCACAATGTGCCGCTGGGTTGTGTGCAACTGTGTGTACACATTTACAGGACAATTTATTAAGCCCTGTGAGGTACATGCTGGTGTCTCTATTTTAAAGAAACCAAGTAGGCTTAATCCCTGAGTCCAAACTCACCTAATTCCTTTGTTTAAAAAAAAAAACAAAACAAAAACAAGGGGTGGGTAGGGAGAGGGTGGTTGGGTTATGAACATTGGGGAAGGGATGTGTTATGGTGAGGGCTGTGAAGTGTATAAGCCTGGCGATTCACAGACCTGTACCCCTGGGGCTAATAATACATTATATGTTAATAAAAAATTAAAAAAAACCCCAAAAACCAAAAAACAAAAACAGTATTGGGACACCTGGTTGGTCAGCCCCCGGAGCGTCTGACTCTTGGTTTCATTTAGATCATGGTCTTGGGTTGTGGTCATTGTCGGGCTCTGTGTTTGGAGCGGGGATCCCTTGGGATTCTCTCCCTCTACCTCTTCCCCAGAGTGCATGCACACATGCACACGCTCTCTCTCTCTCTCGCAAATAAAATCTTTAAAAAACCTTATTTATTTATAAAGAGACTCATAATCCCTGGTTCATCTCCAAGGCTGGGAGTCTGAGTACGGGCTCTTGGGAGTAGAACCTGGAGGGCCCTTCCGTGTTTGGTAGAGGGAGGACTTCATGAAGGTCTCTATCTTCAAGTTACTTAGGCAGGTAGGCAAGACACCTGCCAGGTCCCACAGGCTTGAGCTCATATAACGGGACAACTTAAGTAGAGGGTTGACCTGAAGGATGCTGCCATCCCTTCTGCCAGTCACATGTAGGGAACATTCTTGGAGACACTTTGATCAAGTCAATGGTGGTGCCCGAATTCTCTCTGCCCATCAAGTGCCCATTAGGCCTGACATGGGTCATCAAGAGCCACTTGGGTTTTAGCCTTGTTTGTCTTCTGGGGCTGGGCTTTTCTTTTCGTGCTGTGTGCTCAGCTGGCTTGGTATTCCCAGACATGTTCGTTTTAGGGGTTGGCCTTCAACTTCATGGGGGTGGGCTGGTGGGCTCTGGCGCGTGGAGGCTGATTTCCCCCCACCCCCAACCCCCTCCTCCCTCCTTTCCCTCCTAGATATAAGGAGAAGTGGTTCTGAGCACTTGCCCACAGTCTGCCAGGGTAGGGCCCGTTTTAGGAAGTCCCCAACAGAAAAAGCCACCTAAAAGTAAGCCAGAACGCAAAGCACTCTTGGCTCTGGTGATTAACATTCATGGAGGCCTGTCTCTATTTGTAACTCCCAGGGTGTTCAGGAGCAAGCAAAGTTTACAGGCAAACCCATCATTACGGTCATTACAGCCAGGAATGCATGGCTGCCTTAGAGAGGCCGAGCCGGGAAGAGAGAGGTAGGGCTCTCTCTCCCCATCTCGCCCCTCTCTCCCCTTCCCACCCGCCCTGCACTGTCACCAGAGCCCCACGTGGGCTCAGCTCCCCCCTCCTCATCCCAGTACCTCCCAGGTGATCCCCACCCTCACCCCACACTGCCCACTGCTGCCCACTGACAGGCACTTGGCCTTCCCCCCAGACAAGCTGTGACAGGCACCTGCTCCACGCAACCCCCAGAGCTCCCTCCTTCCTCTCGCTCCCTAAGGAGAGTCCTCAGCGTGGTGACCGTGACCTGGTTGCACAGACTAGACTGACTAGCACAGAACTAGCACAGACTAGTTCTTTTAAAGCAAATGGGTGTGTGTCTGAAATCCGAATCATAGCAGGTCGCCTCCCCCAGGGCCTGGTGTGTGCCAAGCGTGTGCCATGCGTGCCTTACCTCTTTGGGGAAAAGAGTTGAAGTGATTGTTCCAGAGTGTTTGGAGTTGATGTTGGAGGGGAGAGGGGCTGAGAAAACTCCGCGCACCTGAAGTCCATTTTTTCCCTCATCTCTGGAGGTGCCGAGGAGATGTGAGGAAATGGGCAGCTACAGGGGGGCTCCCGTCTCGAACCCCCTGGCACGTTTGCCCGGTACCTCTTATCAGGGATGACGTGGCTGGTTTCACCATTGACCACTGACTTCACAGTTCAGTTTGAAGCAGGACTGGATTTAACGTCTTTATCCACCCTCCTGCTTCCCTATGTTTTGTGGCTTCAAGTCTTGAGTCTTGAAGGCTTTTGAATGACTCAAGCCTCCTCCTAAGGAAATAGCACGCTAAGCTCTTATTAACTTATGGTTTAGGTACAATAACCTCAGCTGGGGTTAGAAGAAATAGAAGTGCACAAGATAGCATGACAAATAATGTAGGTTGGCTGACCCAAACTCCATTTCCAACTGCTGCCCTTTCCCATGGGGTCGGGGGAGTGGGACCATGAAACACTGTTCTAGCTAAGGAGCCAGAGAAGGAACTCTCCTGTGAGGTTCTTGATCCTTTTTCCATTCTTCTTGTTTTGAGTAAGAATTTGATGGCTGGTACTTCAGCAGCTATTTTGTAGATATGAGGGAATGATCCTAAGAACCTCAGAGGCTGATTTCTGAAGCCCTGACTACTGAACCTAGACCTGCTGAGAAAAATAAACCCCTATCTAAGCCTCTATCATGTGGTTTCCATTTTCAACTAAAACATTACTGAAAAATATACATAAATACTAGTATGTAGGAGAAGCACGCCCACAGCCATACTTGCCTCTAGGATCCCCAAATAGCCATTCCCAAAGTAGTTTCTGGGTTCGGACCTGCTGGATAAAGGGCAGGGTCCTGAGTGACTCAGATCCCTATCTTCAGACGAGTTTCCAGACCAGCTTGGTATCCTGGGTGCTCGGGACATAGCTGGGGCCCAAGGATGTATTGCTATGAAGCAACCCTAGGACGTTTGCAGTTTGGTTTCTGAGCAGAAGCCTGTTTAACAGCTACTGTATCACTTACTTTCTCTTCTTGAAGTTGTTGAAGGGAGTTACATAGACCACAGCAAAAATTCATAAAAATCTTTTCTCCTTATACAACTTCCTTCACACTCTGGGGTTCATTTTATCTTAACCAGATCTTTTGGGTTTGTGGGGAGGGAAAGCCTATGTTTACCCCTGAGTATGACCATGACCCTTGTCCCCATAGGTCCTTCTTCTCTGTGCTCCAACACCCCCCCCACACACCCTGCCCATAGCCAGGCAGGCTAACCTTTCCCAGGGGGTGAGAAAGGAGAGGCAAGAGAAGGGGAGGAGGGGGCTCTGCTCTTCCAGTGACCATCCTCTGCCTCACAGCAGGTCACTTCCGCACCACGGCCTTCTGCTTCCTTCCCTGAAAGCCAGGCATCAGGCTTAGAGCCCTTTCCAACTTTCCAGTGCCTGGCTTTATCTCATGGCCGGAGTGAGGGGTTTGGAGGGGGCTCCAACTTGATCTCTTTTATCTTTTCAGAGTCTCTGTGGAATTCCAAAGTCACAGGAGGAACAAATCTTTGAGAAGCGCGAGGGTGTGACTGCTAGCCACTGGGCACGTTGAGAGGAAGGCAGAGCTGGGATTTAAACCTGGGGGCATCAGGTGCCAAGCCCTAGGCTAGCTCTGCTGTGCCCTGCCTGTGGCTACCAGGGTCCTCTCCCACCTCCTGGGCACTGCCTTGTCCAGTGGCATGTGACACCTGCAGGCACTGTTTCATCCTATCCACAGCTCTCAGGACAGGTCGAGAGAAGGGACAGAGACAGCATGGTGCTGTCTTTGGTGTTGGACTGGGAGAGCCAAGTCCTGCCTCCTCCACTTACTGTGTGACTTAGCGCAAGTTCCTTGACTTCTCTGTGCCTCTTCCTCATCTGTAAAACGGGGCATGTGTGCCTCGGGGCACTCTCGAGGACGATGCCGTGGAAAGGCACGTAGAGCTGTGTGGTCAGCCTCTGGGGGTGTGAGCTGCCAACTGATGGGTGATGCCCAGCTTTGAGTTCCTCTCGTTTCCCCCGAGGTCTGGGTTTCGCTTTCCCAGAAAGCTGCTCTGGAGAGAAGGGAAGGAAGGCTGAGCCTTGCTGCAGGCGTCCTGGGACAGCAGGGGGAGGAAGTGCTGTATTCCATGGGAACCATAGTGGCTGGGCCTCTGACCGGCCAGAGATGGGAAATCTCTTTTCACAAACAAAACAGCCACATTTTGAAGGCTTACCACATAAGCCCTTATCCCCAGAAGGGAAAATGCTCTGCAAAAAAGCATTTTAGAAAAGCTGTAAGGTGGTCCGTGGGGCCTTGTTTAAATAACCGATTTATCTTGATTATCCTATCTAATCCAACTTTCCGTGAGACGACTTAGGAGGAAAATAATAGATGGGAGGAGGGCTGAAGCGGGTCCCCGTAAGCCTTGGCTGCTCCTTCTGTGACAACCGGGAGTGAGGACACCCCAGTCCTGCCCCCCTGAGGTCAGCAGCGCCTGACAAGGTGGGGTCTGTCCACGCCTTCACGCCATAGTCACTGGGTCCCTTCGAGGTGCCAGCCAGGGGACAAGGCAGACTATCTCTGACCTGCATGGAGTTCACAGTCCCCTGAGAGGAAACAGAAAGGAAGGAACAGATGCCAAGACCCCCATTAATAAATGCTATTGGGGGGTTATAGGGTGATATTGGGGGGTAAAGAGGGCTGGGGAGCTCAAGACACTTAAAATGGCTGGGGGTGAGTTTCTGAAGAGGTGTCCCCTGAGGAACCAAGACTTGGAAGAGAAGAGGGAGTGACCTCAGGGAAATCTGGGGGAAGAGCTTTCCAGGTCCACTGAGTGGCAGGTGCCAAGGCCCGGAGGCAGGACTAAGCCTGTGGGGCTGAGGCAGAGACCACAGGCTGATAGATGAGCGCCCCCCCACCCCTGCAGAGAGGGGCAAGGCAGCTTCCAGAGGACAGTGTCCCTTCAGGGACAGGCTCTGTACTGTGACCACCGCCCCCTCCTCCCTCATGCATCTTCAGCCTCTCACTCTGTGCAGGGTCCTTCCCTCTGCCTCTGATTATCCTCCAGTAAGCCATACCGAGAGCAGCAAAGACAATACCTTATCACTTCACTTCCACCTCTGCTCTATTTCCCTTCCCTCATGGCCACACTTCTTGAAGTTGCTTCCCGCCCCCTGGATCTCTGTTCCCCACCCCTTCCCATCCAGGGTCCCCAAGCCAGGAAGCAAGCAGTGGGCAGCAGGGCAACATCTGGTAGGTGCCTTGCAGGCTTGCCTCCTCAGCCTCTCACCTTCTGGAATGTTCCTCCTGACCATGGCTTAGCTGCCCCCACCTGCCTCCGCCCGGTATCCAACACTCTTACCCGAATGCATTGAGGCATATTGGTACACGCCTTGTCTCTGCCACCCAGCCCCGCCGCCGCTGGCTTGTCATTTCAGTGACAGGGACACGTATCCAAGTCTCTGGCATCGTTCCTGGCACATAGTAAGTGCTCAAAAAATATTCGTTAAATGAATGAATGGAGGTCAGGTTTTCTGCTTTAGGAGCTTGCCTCATGTTGGAAGAGACAAGCTCTAAATACATTGTTACAAACGTAAGGTGCAAGGTGTCGGAAGTGGTGGGATCCTACCCAGGCGCCCATGGGGTGCAGAGAAGGAACCGCAGTCATGAGCTGGACCTGTTCCGGGAGGGACATCCGGGCCTCGAGGCGAAGCTGTCTGTTGGTGGCAGTGCACCAAACGTTCCCCAGGACACACAGCCCTGGCAGCTGCTTAATGCTCTGTCAGTCCTTCTAATGTCAATGTATCTGTGTTTGTATGAATAAATATACAATTCAGCAGCTCTATGTGACGCTGGAGACGGAGAACGGCCTGATGGCACAGCCCATCTGGCAGCCGAGGCACCGACGAACGCACTTGAACCCTCGTCTTTGCAGTATAGGTCCAGGACTCACTTTTCTGAAAAATAAAGTCCATGTCACAGGCTAGGGGCTTGCTTTCCTGCCCCGGAACCTGCCTCGTTTTGCTGCTCTCACTGTGTGATGTCACTTCTCTGTGCTTGGGTCCCTCATCTGGGCAGCGGGGCTAGTAAGAGCATTTCCCTGTGTGGTGGCTGGGAGCATTCGATGCATTAATACGGGTAATAAAGGGCTGTGCCCAGAGTAGCACTCAGCCCAGAGAAATACCTAGAAGGCACCAAGTGTCAGCTGTGATTATGCTTTTACTATCTCTGTGATTTGGGGCATTTGCTCTTCTTCCTAAGCAGCAAACATCTCTGTACCTACGAGAACATTCGCTAGCATTTGGAGAAATGCAGGCTGGTGTCCTCTTGGGGGCCGTGGATCAGGAATGGTGCTCCTGGAAGGTAAGGTAGCAAATAAAAACACAGGGTGTTCAGTATTCAGTTAAACTTTTTTTTTTTTTTTTTGATTTTATTTGTTTGACAGAGAGAGAGAAAGAGCATGAGTGGGGGTGGGGAGGGGCAGAAAGAAGGGGGAAGGGATAAGCAGACACCCCGATGAGCAGGGAGCCCAGTGCCAGGCTGGATCCCATGACCTCGAGATCTGTGATCTGAGCCGAAGGCAGATGCTTAACCTATTGAACCACCCAGGCGCCCCTGTTAAAATTTACTTTCAGATAAATAGCAACCGATTTTTTCCATATACACACGCACCCCCATGCAATATTTGAGACATATTTACACTAAAAAAGCCACATCATGGGCAGGGTTTTCTCGGGGCATTGTCCTCTGCATGCACAAAGCCTCCACCGGCCATCACACAGTGACAGGTCCCAAAGAGCCTCAAGGGGTGTGATTAGGCGGCCCCTGGAGTCTCCGGGTCAGAGATTCTAATCCGGGCCTTTGGGCTCCTGCCTGTAAATTCCAGCTCCACTCACTGAAATGGCGTTTCCTCTCCTTGTATTTTCCCATTTCCCATTTCAGCCCAGCGGCCTCAGGAGTTGCTCAAAGCCCTGCTGTACATGCCGTGGGACCCAACTAAGCACGTGAGGAGCCTGAGCCGTGGAGGTGCCGACGGAAGCAGATGCCCCGGAGTGGACCAGGCCGGAGCTGGCAGCTACCTGGGGAAAGCAAATTGGGAAGGTAGCCAGAGCTTAGAGGAGCTTTCTGGCTTCTTCTTGAAGTTTCCGGGCCTTAAGAGGGACGTGGGCCTGGAGGGGTGGAGGGTAGGGAGATGGTGTCTCAGTAGTAAATAGTACAGACCGATCAACAACAATACTGGCAGCATTGGTTGCGGGCTCCGTGCCTGGCACCGGTCTCCACGCCTCAGTCGTCACTGCATCCTCACAGCAGCTGCTCCTGTCGCCCCGCGAGAAGGCGGACGGACGGACCGTCCCCCCGAAGGTCTTCTCTGAAGCCTCGGCTTGTGTCACACCCTGGGTGAGAGGAGAGGCTGTTCTGGTGACAGAGGGTAAACTGATTCAGGCCAGAAGAGATGGGGACTTGAACTTGAATGGGAGTCAGTTCAAGAAAAACAACCCGTGATATTCGGAAATCCCAAATCCCGGTACGCATTCACCAGGGGCCTCGGCTTTGCCCAGCCTGACCTGCAAGGGAGCTGCTCTGGCAGCAGAACGCTTCTCACGCAGCCCAGGGCAGTGGCTGGGAGGGCCTCTGCCTGACTTAGTTAGCTCTTAGCATCCAGCTGACCAACCCCGGGCTGGGGAGGGGTGACCCCTGCTTTCTGTGCAGGCACCGGGTGGGGGCCGGGTGCCCAGAGCTGCGTCTCCCCGGAAGGGCTCCGACCTCCAGCACAGCGTCTGTAAGGCCACTAGGGGCAATGTCAGCCTGCGGTTTCCAGGGCCAGCCTCCTCTCCCTGCCTGAGAATCTTCAGCTTTTCCAAAACTTGCGGCCTCTGATAGAAATGCTGGCGATCTGTCACCTGGTGGGTCTGATGTGGAGCTCCAGGAACCTGTATTTTGGAAAGCAGTTCCATTTGGTTCTGATGAGCAGTGGGTTCGGGAGAAACTGCTCAAGCCCACCTTCTACCCTTTCAGGCTTCCTCCCTGCCCCTCCCCAGCCCCAGCGCCCTGACCGCTGATCATCCAGCCTCTTCTTGAACACTTCCCGTGTCAGGAAGCTCACTGCTTCTTGGGTTTGTCCGTCATATGGTCTGAATACTCAAAAGTTCTTTCTTATACGGAGTCAAAGGTTAGCCTCCCACTGTAGCTCTGACCCACTTGCCCTCCTGCAGGGCGAGGCTGTACCTGTATACCCCTAGTACCTCTCCCCGTCAACGCTTCACCTGCCGGGATCCCGGTGGGTCACCGTCTTCTGCGCAAGACTCCCAGACTGCCCCCAGGTGCCTATTCACTGGATGTTTCTGTTGACCTTCCCGTAAAATACACACTCAGCCAAGTCTGAACCTTACTTCCAAAAGGTCTGGCTAGGAGAAGAGGCAGTTAGCCAGCTGTCCCCCTGTGCGGACACCACTCTCTCAGTGAGGTGTGTTCAGGCCAAAAAGCTAATTCAGTGGAAGAAAAAGTTAAGCACAGAATCGTCCCAACCTCACTCCCACACCCATCTCGTTTCACAGTCGCTTTGGTTCATTTTTATTTTTATTTTTAAAAAAGATTTATTAGAGAGCAAGAGAGAGTGAGCAGGGAGGAGGGGCAGAGGGAGAGGGAGAAGCAGGCTCCCCGCTGAGCAGGGAGCCCGATGTGGGACTCCATCCCAGGACCCTGGGATCACGACCTGAGCTGAAGGCAGAGGCTTAACTGAGCAACCAAGGCGCCCCTGCTTTGGCTTATTTTTTAAAAAATCACTTTAAGATTTTTATTTAGTTGCAACCAGAGTATGTGTATTGCTTTATACTCCACCGTGTTGGGAAAGCACCATTTTCTCACACCTCTGCATAGACTTTCCACTTACTGTTGTCATGCCCACACAGCATGGCGTCCTGTGGCTGGTGTTCCAAACCCCAGCTCCTGCCAGGCACTGGTCCTCACCAACGGCTGGTCACGTTCTGATGTGCTGAGCCCTTGGTCCATTCTCCTGTTTTGTCTCCCAGCACCTGCGCTCTTAGCCATGCTGTGTCCCTACTCCTTGGGGCAGTGATAGGCTGTCATACACCTCATGATACCATACATGGGGGACCACATAACAGTTACTTTAGATGTTTTCTGTTAGATCACCCTTTGCCAATACCCACCGCTTATGGAGCGAGGCTGCCCCGAGCCAGCCCCGGGCTGGGCATGCGGCATGTATTACGCCCGGCAATTCTTACGGCAACCCATGAGAGAGCCACCCAAAGCTCCATTTAGATGTGAGCAAATGAGGCCCAGAGAGGTTCAGCAAGTTCTCCAAGATTGCACAGCCATGACGAGATAGAGCAGGGGCTGAGATTCAGATTGTATGACTTCTAAGCTTATGTCGCTATCCTACATTTCAGGACTCGTTGTCTGGCTCACTGAGAGTTTGAGCCCTTGTGGGAACGAGCTTCGCTGTAATAGCGTTTGCTGCCAGCCTTGCTGTTTTGCTTGTCCTTCCCCGTGCCAGCTTCTGAGACTTGCTTTTTCTCCTATGACGTGTGAGAGACGTGTCTTTTGCACCCACTGTTCAGCCTGAGCAACTGAGGCACAGACATGGGTCAGGGGCCAGGGCAGGATGGGGGACCACACCCCACACCCCCCAGTGGCAGGGAGCAGGTGGACGGCCACGGAGAATGAGGTCCCCAGAGGGAGAATGCCCGCAGCGGGCAGATCCATTCGCAGTTTGGCTCCCATGAGCCTCTGGCTCCCGAGTCAGCCCCACCCCTGTGCCTCGCTCGGGAACACCTTCCGCCCAGGCTGTGTGGTGGGCCCGGCTCACGCAGCCCTCCTCCCCGGGCCTCTCCTGACCATGCCGCCCGGAGGCGATCACGTGCTCCTCCCAACTCCTCTGCAATTATAATTTCAATAATTCATTTGGCAATTAATCATATCCTGCCTTGTGACATCCCTCCTAGTCCATGTTGAGCTGTTATTTAGAAGTGCAATTGTTTAACTTCCCAGGAGCAGCATATGCTGCCTTGCTAATCTAGCTGGGGTTGTCGTTGTTTATTTCCTGGCAGTCAATCAAACCAGGAGGCGAAGTTTGAGGCCCCCGCTGGGGGTGGGCAGGGAGGCTTGCTGACGGAGCAGTGGGAGCCCAGGGTCAGGGGCCCTAACGGACCACAGCTTCTTGGACACTTAGCCCATCATAGTCCTCAGCCTCCTTCCCTCCGGGCTCTCTGCTTATGAAACACCTCTGCGTACAGCCAGTCCTGGGAATTTTCCACGCATTTGTACCATCTCCTTGACGGCAGCACATTTCCTGTGGGCAGGGACCATTCATTCTATTTTCACCGAGACGGCTTAACATGATGTGGCAAACTCTGAAATTAGAGAGAACAGTCCCAGATTGGCCTCCTCGCTCTGCTGCCTCCTAGCTGTCAGCCTGGGGAAGCCATGTCGCTTCTTGGCCTCCGATCCCTCCTCACCGAAGCGGGGTTCAAATGCCTCCGTCTGGGGACTTGACATGGGGATCAGGAGGCAAACACACAGGTGCTCTCGGTGTACTCTGGACGCCTCCCAGACGTCAAATCAACCCCTTTATCTTCACAAAAACTCTTTGAAGTAGATTCTTTCATTATTTCCCTTGTACACAGAGATTCAGGGGTGAGGAGCAGAATTCCGGAGGGGGTGCTCTGGAGATCACAAGGGAGACCCCCCGAGGAACAACCACAAAGGCGTGAGTTCATGCCTGCAGGTGTGTGGGGGTGGATGGGGGAGTGCGGTGGGCGGACGGAGCGGTGCTGGGGAGCAGGGACTGGCAGGTGTTCTCTGAATGTCCCCTAGCAGTTTCTGGACTTCAGGTCTGACATGGACAGTGAAGGGTAGGGGTGGGGAATGTTCCAGACCTAAATGAATAAATGAACTTATTCCAGACTTAAATGAACTCCAAGATGCACAAATTTGCTTGAGACGAACCTGACCAAGGAAGAGAGGAGCAAAGGTCTGGGGAGAGTGAAAACGAAGGAAATGTGGCTGGAGAGGGTTTTTTGGAGCTCATTGCTTTTTGAACCCCACATCCTCCCAAAACCAACGACCAAAAGGGACCATTGTGATATAACGCAGGCCTACAAGGAAACCATCACTCTGAGCATAATGAGGTGTGGGAGAGCTGCATGACCAAGAAAGAAGGTCATTTTTTTTTTTTGGTACCCCCTGTCTGAGCCACCAGCAAATCCTATTGGTTCCTGCCTTCAAAATACATCCAGAATCCGACTGCCACTGCCCCCGTGGCCAGAGCTGCCACCCAGGCCCTTGGCTTAACTTCTCAGCTGTCTCCCTGCCCATTCTTGCCTCCTCGCATGTGTTCTGTGCAAACACACACCAGGTCATGAGCCTTCTAGAACAGTCCATTGGCCCCGCTGCCCTTGGGGTGCCAGTCAGTCATTCCAGCAGCACGCAGGCCTGCAGGCTCTGGCCGCTGGTCTCCCCGGCCCCTCACCTCCTCCTCCTCAGGCATGAGGGCCTCCCTGCTCTGCCTCAGGTCCAGCACACACCCCCACATCGGGCCTTTGCATGCACCCGTCACTCTTTCTGGAAGGCCCTCCCCTAGACATCAGCGTGGCTCGAGTTTTCACCTCCAAATGACACTTGTCCCCATCCCAGGATTCTGCACCCTCTCTGTTCTAGTTTTCTTCAGAATGCTCAGCACCTCTAATGGGTTACGTTACTTATTTATTGCCCCCTTCCACCTCCTCCATCCCATAATGCTTAAGAATTTTGTCTGCTCCCTCACCACCCCCCACCCCCCAAACTCCTGCCATCCCTGGTTTTTAGAAGAGAGTCTGGCACATTAGGAGGGTTTCAGGACATGCCTGAATGAATGAATGAATGCATGAGTGACTGAGCCCTCCCAACCCCCACCTCTCCCCAACCCCCAGCACCCCCAGCCCAGCCCAGCCATGCTGGGGGGTGAGTGGAGACACTGCATTCCTGGGGAGGGAGGGCAGGTGGGCTACGTGAAACCCCCACTTGCTGATACTAAAACCCGGAGGTCTTTCTATCTGGTACCTTATCAAAAAGACACATCTTTCCCCTTCTAGCACAATCAGTTCGAAATCAGTAAAGTCGAGCATCTCTCTTCCTGTCTGTAAGAGCCTCACTCTTTCGGCAGACGCTGGCAAGCCTGGCTGTCCCTTGAGGTGGGAGGGGTCTGCACCCTTGGTTGAGGCTGGAGGTCTGGGACACCGGGAATGTTCTCTGGTTCCGGTGGAAGCACGGGGAGCAGAGATGTCTGTCCTTGGGGTAGCACCGACCTCAACTGCTGGGACTGAATGCAGGGGTGCTGAGAGGGGGGCTCCGGGAAGTAAGTGGGGGCCGGCTGCAGAATGGCCTCATGGGATGGCTGGGGGCGGGGGACAGGTGTGAGGAGGTGAGAAGGGGGACACAGAGATGTCTCCCCCACACAGGTAAGGCAGTGATAAATTGGGGCCATCTGTGCTGTTGTTAGACATTCTAAGTCGAGAGCCAGACTCTCAGAACAAAGAAAACAGCTCTTCAAAGAGACAAGGAGGGAGGGGGGAGGGAGAGAGAAAAACACAAACACAGCGGCCAGCAGCCATCGTGCACACACGCCCCTCATCTAATCATAAAACATATTCCAAACAGGTTCCAGAACTGTCCTTGGGAGGGATGTTTGAAATATACATATATATGTATATGTATGTATAGATACAGATCCCTGAAATTCTAGCTGTCAGATCTCTCAGGAAATGGCTCTGCTTGAACAGACTTTCCTGGACCTTCATTTAATGAATGTTGAAAACAGAATTTTTATAAGACAAAGCCAAACAGAACTGGTGACAATTGTGCTTGGAGGCGCTTCCTTGTTTACTCTTCCTCCGTGTCCACCCGTACCCTCATGCCCCTGCCAGCTGCATTTCCCTCATTTCCCAGAGACCCCATGGCTTCTAGAAGCTCTGAGGGACGTCCTTTCATTACGTGGGGTCAGGAGCATGAGGAGAGTGGGAGACTGTGAGAACAGGGCCCACCTTCAGGAGCAGGAGCCAGGGTGCTGCTGTCGGGCAGCCTGGTTCCTGCAGGGTGGCTGCGCTCAGCTCCTAGCCCTGTGGGGCCTCAGTCTTCTCATCCCTCTAATGGGAACAAAGTGGCCACTGCATGGAGCTATGCTGAGGATTTGAGGAGACAAGGGATGTAAATGGGTGAGAGGGTCCTCGGGTCCTTGAGAAAGGCTCTGAGGGCTCTTTCCTGCCTGAGCTTGGTGGCAACCCCAGGCTTCCCAGCCAGTCTTTTGTACCTGGGCCACAATCCCCTGGGATCACAACTATTCCCTCTTAAAATTTCTGTTTCTCTCAATTTTTTGACAAAAAAGAGGTGGGCTTGGAGTCAGGTTAAAAAAAAAAAGTGCAGGGGAATGAGTTTGGGGCTGTTGACAGGGAGAGAACAGAGCGAAACAAATGTGTGATAAGAATTTCCTCTGTGTCAGACACTCAATGTGACATTTTGTGAGATCTTACCCACCCCTCCAAACCTCCCTGCCAGGAGGTAGACGCTCTTACCCCGTATTCCAGAAAGGGAAGCCAAGGCTCCGACTGGAAATAATTGGCCCAGAATGACAGAGCTAGGGTTCAGCTCAGTTCTGTCTCTTTTGGTCCTGCTCCCACTGAACTGGAAGGTCATCGACACAGTTGTCTTCTACTGACTGCTGTGTGACCTCAGGCATATCCCTTTATGTCTCTGGGCTTTCTTCCCCACACGTGTGAAGCAGGTGAGTGTGATGATTGGGCGGGGGGGGGGGGCGTTGCTGGGAGGAGAAAGGACAGGACCGGTGGTGAGGGCCTAGTACTCATAGGTTTTGGATTACCCAATCATCATATTTCATCTCACGCAGATCCTGTAACACAATCGGAAGATTCTTGTGGTTTGTGTGAGTCTCTTGAGGCTTAGGGAAGTTCAGCAATTGGCCAAGATCTCAGATCACAGTGTGTCCCTGCCAGAGCTGGGCAGACCTGGGCCTTGCACCCTAACAACATGACCTTGACGAGGGAGGTGGTGGAGAGAGGTTGGGGGCAGGTGGTCAGACTGTCAGCCAGCAGCTTTCAGCCGAGGCCTCCTGGAGTTCACCTGGAAAGGCTCAAGCCTGTGGCCAGACAAGCCTGGGGTCCCTTTGTCGTGTTAGTCTGTGTTGGCGGAGGTGGGGGTGGGAGGGGCTGTGCTCCACCTCCCTTGCAGCAGCTGAGGAATGAACTAGGTTGCTGGTGTCGTCTTGGCTGTGTGGAAAGACCCATAGGACCCCTGTAGCCCCCGGAGGCCACCTGCTTGGGGCAGGACCCAGCTTATAGGCCCTTCAGTACAGGGTTCTGGCAGGGAGGGGCCAGGCCAGGGGAGAGCTTGACGAAGCCTGGCTGTGGCTCAATGCACGTTTGTGGCTGGACATTTCCTCCCAACTAATAAACAAACAATCATTATTTTTCTCTGGCCAAATGGAAGCTAGTCTCAGAGCACTCAGCAAGAGAGCAGTAACAGTGGGTTATTGACAGACAGGGAGAGCTTAATAGGCCACAGACTGATGGGGATCTGAGATAGATGAGGGCTGTGCTATCGACTATCGGAACCCCTTCCAGCCTTCCTGAGGGCCTCCCCACTCTCTTTTCTCTCCCGGGCAGGGCTCTGGTGGCTCCCCCAGCCGTTAGCTGGGCGGTGGGGTGGGCTGGGCCCCGTCTGCCCTAATTCCGAGGGGAGGGAACATATTTGTAACATGAAGAATGTGATGAATCTCCAAAGTACATGATTCAGCCGCAAACTGTGGACACGCAAGCCACAGTTCAAGTTTCTTCTACAGCAGGGCAAAAATAGCACATTTCACCAAGATATAAAACACCGGCCCCAGATACAGCACCCCCCACCCATTCTTGTCCTCCGGTAACCAGAGCCCAGCGACCTTGGAGTACCCTCTTACCAGGAGGTGGGGCAGAAGGAAGAAGGGGACAGATGTCCACCCCAGTCTGCCTCTGACAGAGCATGGAATGACAAAGTGACTGGGAACCAGGGAGGCCAGCCAACAGGATCTGCAACCGGGGCGCCCTGGAATCTCGGTCAACCCCTAAAATTGTGGATGAAATTTTGTGCGTGTGGTCCATAGCGTTTATGAGATTTCCAAAGGGGTCAATGCAAGCCAGGTCCCAGGCTGGTGGCTAGCCCTCCGCTTTGCTGGTGCGTAGTGGGAGCACCTGTTGGCGCTTATCCACAAAGCCAGGAGAGGAGACCCCAGGGTCTCACCTGTCCCCACCCTCTCTCTGCCCCCAAGGCCCAGAGAACAGCTGCATACTCGGTTTTCCAAACTTGGGACACCTCACGCTCAGCAAGGCAGCCTGTTGGGCCCCCTTCCCCTGGCCCGCCAGACCACGACCTCCTGGCTCTTGTAGGCGGGGGAGCCCTGCCCCACCATTCCCAGTCCCCAGCACACATGTGAAGGGAGAATGGGCCCTGCAAGACAGCTCTCGCCTGCACAAGGGGCCCTTAGCTGGAGTGCCACCGGCTCCCCCCGTGAGCGTCTAGCCTCCCTCACGCCGCAGACAGACAGGGCCTCTGCAAGCGGGGACGGGTGGCCTGCGGGCAGTGCTCCTGGGAGAGGAAACCCCAGGAGCTCTGAGGATGCGGGATCAGGCCTCCTTGAAGAATGACCGGATTCTCCAGAAGGGAGGTATCGGGATGACCCGAGGACCTGCACGTGGCCTGGGGGGAGACGCAGGAGACAGAATTAGCCTGAGAGGAAGAGTCCCGGCTGATGGCAGGGTGCAGCGGCCTCATGAGGAGTTGGTCTCTGCGAGGGGCGGGGTGTGCGGGGGATGCCGGCAAAGGCCCTGGGGGCTTTCACGCTATTGCAGCATGAGGGGAAGGGAGGAGACCAGACGGTGTCCTCTCAAACCCTGTTCCCCGCAACTCTGCCCACACCGAGGCTGCAGCTGGAGCGGAAGCTGGTGTTCTCCCCAGAACCCTCGAGAGCAGGAGCAAAAGCATCCTTAAAGACAGAGGCGACATCCTCCCCGACAGCAGTGGCCCCTGAGGCCACGCCTAGAGGGGCCTGGCTTCATCCTTACGGGGGGAGAGCGGGAGAATGTGAACAGGCGGCTCGAGCTCCAGGAGACCTCTTGGGGGTGGGGTGGGGGGCTCCACTTTGGGCCCCGGACACGACTGTGCCAGAGGAAGGCTGTGGACACGCTGCGATCACAGGCGGACGCCTGGCCAGCAGACCCCCCACGAGCACAGGGGATGCAGGTTTGGGAGGCCGGGCGGCCAGGACCCATGGCTCAGCGAAGGCCTCTCTCTGCTTCACACTTGAAAACCAAAGGACATCGAACGGCTCTCCCAGGGACGGAGAAAAATAATGAAGTGCTTTGAAGCCTCACACTAGACAAGTCCATTAACTGGTCACTTGTTGTCTTTCGTCCATGCTTCAGTACCAGCCATTAGCGGTTATTAATAAGTGGTAAGGGTGGTTGAACTTCACAGTTCTGACAGTTTGCACAGGTCGAACTTAACAGTTTGGACGGTTGGATGACATTTAAATTTGCAGACTCTTGTGAGTCAGACCCATAGGTCCTGCTGCCCCTACCTTGTCCTTCCGTGTGTGTGTGTGTGTGTGTGTGTGTGTGTGTGTGTATGTGTGAAGATTTATTTATTTCTTTTAAAGTGATTGATTGAGAGAGGAAGAAGCTCTAGCAGACTCCCTACTGAGCACGGAGCCCCACACGGGGCTCGATCTCAGGACCATGAGACCATGACCCGAGCTGAAATCAAGAGTCAGTTGCTTAACCAACTGAGCCACCCAGGTGCCCTGCCTTGTGGTTCTTTGCCCAAAACTGTCATCATTAGAACCCTTGCCCCATCTCCTAGTCTTGTCCAAATTGCACCAAGAGTTTGCTGTACTCCAGAGTAGGACTTCTCTCTACCTGCCTTGTTCCCAAACCCGAGGTCGGGTGTATGATTTGAGAAACTCACCAAGAGGTCCAGAGTCTGGTCAAGGCTTTACAACATGTGAAGTCCTTATGTCCAGTTCTTGCCCTGGGCTTTCGCTCTTAGAGGCCACTGGATGCTCAGAAGGTGACCCGGTCTCTGAGGCACCTTTTGTCCCAGCAGGGAAACCATGGACCGTCTTGGTCTGTAGGGTCCAGCCACAGCTACCTCTGGCACCAAGACAAAGGCAAACCGAACATTGAGGCTTTGGGGACCAAGCTACAAATAAAGGAATAATTAGCACACTTCCGATGGCTCTTTCCTGTTGGGGTCAAGAGGCACGGACTCGGAGTTCCCACCTCACGCACTGCCACATTCCGCGCTAGACGCCGGAACCACGAGTGAGCAGAGCGTCTGCATGTTTGTAAGTCAAGTCAGGGCAGCCGGAGAGAGCTGGGACCCAGTCTCACCCGCTTAATGTTTCGAGGCATGTCTCTCTCTGCGGTTATTGTCTTATCAAAGATTTATATCTGTCTCATAAGCATCATTCAATCCTTGGTCTCTCGTGAGGCCTAACACCAAGAATTGACATTTCTTCAATGTAAATAGGAAATATTACAGAATGAGTTGAGATCAGTTTTTTAAAAAATTGCTTTCTTGACTTTTAGCCCTGCAGTCTCACCGACTGTTTAATTCTACCTGCCGTGGCTCAGGAACAAGCCTGTGATTTCTGTCATACGACACTGGGGTTTCAAAGCAAACCATCCACCTCTCCAAAGAGTAGCCCAGGTCTGCTGGTCCAAGTCACCACCGGAACCCCAAAGGTCCAAGGGGGTGGGAGGAGGGGCCTGGAGGAAGGCACGTGGCCGTGGGCACATGCGTGGCCCAGCCTGGGAATGAGTCTCATTTATGAATCGAAGAATTGAGCTGGGTTAACCAGGTTAACCCAGTTAACCAGGGAAACCAGGTTAGTGAAAGGAGTCGGTCTGTGGGCAGGTTCCCTGGTGCATATTAAACCGTGATGTCTTCAAGATAGTGCTGTGCAACTGCTTTTCGTCTTTCACCGAACAGCTGCTCTGTGCCGTTTTAGAAACATCATCTGTCCTGATGCTCACAGCTGCGTGGGGCTGGTCCGAGGAGTCCCCAGTCACAAGGCAAATGCAGAGACATCTGGCGGCCAAGGGTCATGCTGCGGCCACACAGCCCCACGGTCACCTTGACTGTGGTCCTAGGAGTTGGTCCTGGGGAACAAAGATCCTCCCGTGCCCACCAAGGGCCCAGCCATGAGCCGATGTTCACATCTGGGGCGGGAAGCTAGCTCTGGGAGGTGGGGATTGAGGGCATAGTGTGTGTGTGTGTACATGTGCGCGCGTGTAAGCACGCAGGTTCTGGTGAGGAGCAAGGTGAGAGGAGAGGGGTCTGTAGGGTGGGAGGGGGGAAGAGAAGTGACGGCCTCCACCCTGCTCCTTCTCCTGCTCTCCAGCACTGCCTGGCAGCAGCTGGAATGGACGAGACACATGGTCGTTTCCAGCTCACGGGCGGTGGAAGCCACTGGAATGTGCTGAGGGCAGGGGCTCCCTTCTTCCGTGAGGCTGGAGCCTGGCGTGGCGGACTTCTAGAAACTCACAGATGAAGCAGGTAGACTGTGGTGTGTGGGTGTGTATGAGTGTGTACATGTGTGTGCCTATGCAGGAAGTGTGTGTGTGGGTGTGTGTGTTCGTGTTTATGTGCCTGTGTGAGCTTGTCCCCATGGATACACGTGCCTATGTGTGTAAGCATGTATGCGCACATGTGTGTATGTGTGTGTATGTGTGTATGCATGTGTGTGCCTGTGCAGGTGTGTGTGAGTGTGTGTATTGGTGTTTATGTGTCTTGTAAGCTTGTCCCATGGGTACGTGTGCCTGTGTGTGTAAGTATGTACGCATACATGTGCGTGCGCACGTGTGTGTGCAACGGGCACAATCAGCTTCCTAACAGATGAGCTCACCTGGGTTACCTCAAACATGGAGCTGGCCTGGAGCATTTAGAGCATCACTCAAACAGCAGACATTCCATTTGCATACCCGTTTGCAGAGATGTACAAAGGGAAAGTCACCTACAGACTGGAGAAGTGAGGAAATACGTTGGCTTCTTTACTTTTCTGAGGATTTTCCTCCCTCCTATTCAGGCTCCATCTCCCGGAAGCATTCTGGTATTCAGGTTTCTGTTCCTCCTGGAAGGACAGACACTTCGAGGATTGCCTACCTCCCTGTCTGGCCCCGTGGGCCTCCCATTGTGCCTCGTGGCCTGGTGCACTACCAGGTGCAGAGCAGAAGCTCAGAACACAGTCAAGGGAACAGTGAGTCCTACCCTGCCCTTGCCCTCTGCCCTCCCGGCCCCACCCCGACCCCCAGCTCTGGGACAGTGACTGCATTTTCTGCTTTGCTTCCTTCCTTCCTTTCAGCTCCCGGCTCCTTGGGAGAGCTGGGAAGCACAGCAAGCACGTGTGGCCTTGGGGGCAGTGCAGCGGGCAGTGGACCCCTTGGCCCTGCTCGGGGTCCAGCACCTCTTAGGGCCCCAGCCGCGTGCTCCCAGGGCTGCTGATGGGAGGGGCTATTTCTGGGTCGGAAGAGAAGGCTACTGAGGCCAACTGGGAGGGGGTATTTATAGAGCCAACCTTGGAGAACAGGGATGCTCGTATCTCTGGAACCTTCCCTCGTTTAGAAGTTTCTAAAGATAGAGCTGTGTGGCATCTGGAATGAGACAAGGTCCACTAATTCCTTTAAATCCACCAAGAACATTCTCCTAATAAATGCTGACCAGTTTTCTCGGTGCTGACTTCTCCCGTCCCTCCTCCATCCTGCTTCATCGGTGGGTAGCCAACCACTGCCGGGAAAACAGAGGGAGCAAGCAATGAGCGACCTGCTTAGGGTAAAGCGACATCTCTGTGATGGTTCCCCACCAAGACCTGGCCTCAGCAGCAGGGGAAGAGGGGATGGCAACTCATGTTTCTTGTCCCTTGCAAGCACTGTGCCGGGTGACAGAGGCAGGATAGCATTTCATCCTGACACGGTCTCCGTGAAGTCAGTGTTAGAACACCCATTTTGCAGATGAGGAAAATAAGGCTCAGGGACTTGCCTAAAATTGCTCCAAACGGGTGAAGTCGAGACGCTACTCACCCAACTGAGCCTGGGACACCGGGGAGGAAGGGGGAAGAAATAGTGATTCCTGTCTCCAGATTTCAGACGTGCATTTACAATCACGATCCCCAAAGCTAGTGGGTTTTCAGGCTGTTCTTGGTGACTACTCTTCCTTCTCACCTTTTGCCCTGGAATGAGAACGATCTTTGCACACCAAGCCCAGTAGGGCACAGTGTCTGGGGAGTGAGAGATTCTCAAAGCAGGACCAAAGCGGGACCTCTTACCCCAAAGCGGGACCCCCTCAGGTACATTATGAAATGTCCCCATCTCACCACCAGTCCATCACACTTGACAAAATGAGGATATGAAGCAAGAGGATGTATATCTGTTGAACGCCTACTGTGTGCTAGACACCGCCTGTGTCTTATGAGAAGACACGGCAAGCCTCCCAGCAAGCCTGGGACTTCTGTGTTTTCTTTCCTGGTCATGGATGATGTGAGGTTTGGAGAGGTTAAGTTCTGGCTCCATGTCACACACACAGCCCGAGGAGGCCCAGCCGAGATGCTGACCTCGGGAACGTCTGCCCCAGTTAGCACCCATCGACCTGGCTCGGGCAGCAGCTGGCCCAGAGATCGCATTCTGTAGCTGCCTTGTTGGTTTGGTATTTTTGCCGATTCTCCATCGACCGCTCCACATCTGACAGCATCGTCTGTGCAGTGGGTAATGGGATTTTGATGGTGAAGGTGACCTCTGCTCAGCCAAGCCACAGCCCATCCGTCCCTATTCCGAGCATAAGCTGCATTCCAGCTCAGCCGGGGTGGGGGGAGGGGGCCCGACTTCGGACGTGTTTGGACGTGGGGCTGCGTGGCCAGGGCCGATGCAGGTGGCTGGAGGCCTGTCCTTCTCCAGGCCTGGGGGGGTCCTCTTGAAGCCTTCACATCCTACACCCAGGTGCCTTTTTGGCTCTTCTCCTGGGAAGCCAGGAGGGGGAGGCCAGGGTGGCAGGACCCACCATGAGAAAAGAACTTGGGGTCTGCAGCTTCCCAGCTGAGAATGTTGGAACATTCTGTCCCTTCCACTGACTTAAACTCTACTCATCCTTACGGGCCTGTCTGAGGTTACCTTTTTTTCTGGAAAACTCATTTCTCTACTTACCAGAACACCTGTTTTGTGCTCTACACATTCTGGAACTATAAAATTAATGAGCTTCAGAGAACACAGTTGATCTCCTGGCCAATTCCGGAATTCCTTTCCCATCATCCCTCTAGCATCCCTCCCCTGCTAGCCTCCCTACTTCTCAAAGCTGCCCATTCCTTGATGAGACAACTTGAAGCATTTGAACATTTCCTCCTTTTGAACAGAAGTATGCCTCTGGCGGCCCATCACTGAGACCTACCCTCTGGATTTGATCCACTGGCAGCCTCTAGATCCTTAGAAAAAACTCTTAGGGCCATTCCGGGTCTTCTCTTTCCCAAACAGGACTGGGAAAACCTCATCGAAACCCAGGAAGTGTGCTTCTTAGAAGCTGTGCCTTCCCTAAAGAGTCCCCTTCTTTAGGGACTCTTTCAGAGGACAGGGCCAGATGAGGTCGTCTGCAGATGCCCTGGGGGGCACATCTGGGAAAAGGTTTAAATGACATCATTTTAACAGCAATTCCCAGAACACTGGGATAGTCCCATTAGCATGGAAAAAAATTACCGAGTTTCATTAAAAGCAAAAATTAGGAATATATGAATTCGCCAACCATAGTTTAATGGATTCCATCTGCTGGGTTGGAGGCTTGTCAGAAGAGAGGTGTCATGCAGATGGACAGCGGTCTGTCCCAAGACTCAGGAGGCCATCCATGTGAAGATCCTCTCAGGGCTACCCAGAGGCCAGGCTGGATTGGTAGGCGACAGGCACCTTGGCCTTCTAGGGAGAAGCTGGTGTGAGAGCACCACGGCTGGGGCTGTGGGAGTGGGAGGGACCGCCGCAGAGGCCCTGCTGCCTGCCAGCTCCTCTGGTCTGGGCTCAGCAGGGAAGTCCCAGCACCACACCGGGAGGGAGTCATCCTCGTCCCAGTCCCCATGTTATCCTTGAAGGGCTGAGGCCCCATGAAGTGAAAGCCCAAGGCACAGCAGATCTGTTTATTCCAAATTCAACTCCTTCCTTCCGCCGTGTCATTCTCTTCCCTTTCCAAGTGTGAAAGTCTCAGGTCCTCCCCCTCACTCCCCAGGTTGCGCAATGTCTGAGGCCCAGACCAGGCTTGTAACACCTCCCACCCCGACCGCCCACCGCCCACCGCCCACCGCCCACCGCCCACTGCGGGCAGCCCTTCCGAGCTCTGTGTGATCACTGGGGTGCACCGGTAGGGAAAGCAGGAGTCCCCTGCCTTACACCTCCTGCTTTCCCCGGAGCTGCGGATGCCCGTCCCGGCGCCCAGCAGGCCAGGGCCTCCAGAACTGGCAGAAAATGTCCTTGTCCCCTGCCCCCACCCCAGCCTTTCAATTTAACTAAGAAGGGGTAATCCCTGCCCCACCCCTTCTTTAGGGACTCTTTCAAGAAAGGTACGTGGTAATGTGACGTCATTCTTCTTATGGAGAGTCGGAGAGTCGTAAATATTGTCTTAGCAGCCACTGATTTACCTGGGGCCCAGCTGTCTCTCAGAAGGAGTCCCTCGCCCCTGCTCTCGCCCCCTCGTAGGGCCTGCAGCTTCCCCCCACCGGGGGTCCACCCGAGCCCTCTGCTGGTGGAAGCGAACCCCACTGCTCAGGGGCTTCTCCGGGTGGTGAGCAAGGCGATTTAACAGTGGGCTCTGCTGCCCTGCATGCTGACCTCCTTTGCGCGTCTCTGTCCCCAGACGCCACCCCAGCCCACCTCAGAGAAAGAGCAAGGGCGGCTTGGCCTGCCGTTCCCTCCCTGCCCCAGCGGAGCCATGCGAAGATCCTGTCACCGTCCCCGCAGCCCCAGTGAAGCGAGAACAGGGGCTGTCCAGGCTGGGGGCCCAGCACTGCGGAGTAAGCCCTGCAGGGGCAGGGAGAAGCTGTAAGAACCTAAGGGTCCGGAGCGCTGGTGCCCAAGCTCCAGTGTAAATCCTAGCGGGTTGGGCTGCTTGAGGAAAGTACACACGTTTCAGGGCCCCTTGCCCTTGGCTTTGTGAACGACTTTCGCTCCTCCCCAGGAGTTTGCTTTGTTGTTGCCTCTGGGTCACATCATCTCTGTTCCCCCAAACCGAGCTGTTCTGCTCTCCGTGATCCCAGAGCACTTACACATCTCTGTGCTCCCTTAGCAAGGCGTGGCCTGGGCCGGGAGGGGGTCATCTCTGCGGCTGCGCCCCTGGCAGTTTCTGTTTTTTCGGGGAGAATTCTGGAATGGTCACCACGTGCCAAGGTCTATGCAAAGACCTTTATCTGTATTACCTCACTTAATCCTGGAAACAATTTCTGTTGCGCTTTTACTAATGAGGAGACTGAGCCTTACAGAGTTTTAAGTAGCCCAACATCATACAGAAAGTACGAACCCAGGTCTGTGGGATTTCCGGACCTACACATCTAACCACTACCCCAGTCAGCAAGGATCACCGGAGGGCAGCAGATGTTTGGGGAACGAGTAAATGGTACACATTTGTGAGGGAGGGAGGGAAAGAGGAAATGAGGGAGGGCGGGAGGGAGGGAGGGCTGCGCCTGTACGAACCACATGAGCACCCACATGCTAGCCCTGATCCACTGCTGATTGTAGACACATATTAAGGACAGAGACAGGCATGCTCTGGTTTTAGGACAGAGGACAAAGGCCCTGGGTTTGCCCTGAGTTAGTGAGCTGTTGGAGGTGAGAGGGAAGAGAACCTTGACGGAGGTGCTGCTTCGAGCTCCTGCTCCAGCCTCAGCTCTGGACAATGACCTTCTGGAGAGCAGGGCCTGTTTTGTGTTCTCACTTCCCTTCCTCCCTCCCTTCCTCCCTCCCTTCTTCCCTCCCTTCCTTCCTACCTTCCTTCCCTCCTTTCATTAAGTAAGCTCTAGGCCCAAGGTGGGGCTTGAACTCGCCACCCCAAGATCACGAGGTGGATGCTGTGGGGAACAAGCCAGGCTGGCGCCCCTGTGTCTTCACTTTCTAAACCCCACTCTTGGGAAAAGGTGGATGCTTAGTGAGTGTGCACACAAGGCATTCATAGAGCACTGGTTTCGCTCACTGGTTCATTCACAGGAGGCCAGTCCTTGCTTCTGTGGCTGCTCCTGTACAGAGTTCCCCACTGGCCAAACTCCCAGCCTTCCCTGAGGAGAGAAACCCCCCACCCGGGGCCCTGGTGTGGCGGGCACCTCCCTCCTCCGGGTCTCGTTCTGTCTGTGTAAAATCCCACAGTAGACTTGGTTCTCCAAGTGCCTGCAGGTCTGGCTTCTCCTGCCTGAGGTCCAGCAGGGCTGGGTCTTGTCCACCCGGCTCTCTGGGACACCACCACCGGCCTTCTTGATCCGGCTGGGCCGTCAGAAGCCTGTCCCTGGGCCCTGGCCTCCAGCCTCCGGCAGGTGACTCCCAGCACAGCTGGGAGAGTGAGCCGCTGCTTCTGCCCAGACAGCAGGCACTGGAAATTATTCAGGAATAACAAACAGGCCAGAGATATTTGCATAAGGAATCACGCAGAACAATACATGTTATTTAAACCATCTCTGGTTGGCAACAGAAGCAAAAAGCAGCTGAGATGAATCTGCAATGCAAATCCGCCTTATTTGGAGCAGCGGCTCCGCGTGTTGGAGGGTGGGGGGCGCTGCCAGAGCCGGGGAGAAAGAAAGCACCATTGTCTCCACTACACCCCAACTCCGCCTTCTCCAACCGCCTACATTTCCCTATTTCTCTCCTTCCCTCCCTCCTTCAGAGATTAATGGAAACAATTTGTCTTCTAATGTGACTACAGCTTATGAATTCTTTGTCTCACTCTAATCCTTTAAATTATCCACATAATAAAATATGTATCCAGTGATTTCAGGTCATAATTCGATCTTCTGGGGAAGGTGGGGAGGGGTAGGTGAGCTGAAGCGGTCCCTTCTCAGGCTTACCTCCTCCTCTCCATGTGTTTTTACTTGTCATCCTCTTTTGTTTTGTGGGGTTTGCTCAGTGATCTTCCTCTTCCTTCCTCTTAATGTGCTGGGGTCACGGCGCAGGTGCGGGGCCAAGGGGCATTGCAGGACGGGGGAGGGGGGCACTTGGCCACCTCGGGAGCAGCCGAAGAACCAGGCTCGGGACAGCCCAAGGTCCAAAGGGCCTTTAAACGCCAGGTCTCCCTGGTCTGTGGGTCTCATGCTGGTGACAATTCAACATTGAGCAGCCTGGGTGTCAGTCCCCCCCATCCCCCTGTCGGCAGGACATCACAGGACAACTCCCTGCTAAATACATAACAGAGACCAGTCCTTCCTGGGAGAGCCTGGCAAGCTCGCCCTCATTCCCCGGGGCCCCCGGTGTTCCATGTGGTGGTCATGGCATGTAATTCTGCATCGTGTAGCCTGTACTAGCCAACCAGGGCTGGGCTGGAGGGTTGGCCAGCATGGAAGGGACGTCTAGCTGTAATTTGCATGAAAGTTTCCTAAAGACAGGCTTGGCTCTGTCCTCATCACCATTCCAGTTTGCACTGGCATTGGGTCCTGGCCCCACAGTGGCCTTGCCCTTCCTCCAGTGACTCAGGACACCCCGCAGAAGTCTCTCCTTCCACGTCTGCCCTCGGGCCTCACGGGGGAGGGTGCACGCCTGGTCCACAGAGCAGGTGGTGCCAGGGAGGAATGCAGGCCCTGGCGTGCCAAGCAACTCCCCTGGTCTCCTTTGGTGATGCCTCCAGTTCAACCCACACCCTTGTCTACACAGCGTTGCACCACCACCAGAAACCCCTCTGTGTTTCTGGACACATGGCCCCCCCAGCGCCATGCTCTGCAGAGTCTATGTAATGAGAATCCCGCCGTGCAGGTTTGGGGCAAAGCAGCTGAGAGATGGAGGGATGAGGCGCTCTCAGGGGCAGGAGGAGAGAAGGGCCTCGGGTTTCTGCAAGCCCCGGGCCAGTGATGGAGTCTGCAGACAGCCTGGGGAGGGGACCGCTGGGAGCTGAGTGGGTCCTGTCCCAGGGGAAAGGAGAGGCCAGGACTAACCAGTCAGGCCTTTACTCTCTTAACTGCAGAAACCAGAAAGCAGAGAGGCTTTATGTAACTCATTGGGAGGCAAAACCTGCCCTGCACTGAGGCTATTTATAGTCTTTTATTTATCCCCACTTGGTGTGAATATTCATGGCTCTCCCTGCAGAAGTATTAATGTGCCTGATTGCTGGGAGGGGGCCCAGACCTGGCTGGGGTGTTTCACACACCGGAAGGAATAAGCATCCTGTCACCTCCCTAACATTAGAAACCTTCCAGATTCCGGAACACATCAGGCCCAGGGACTGGGGGGTCTGGGCCAGGGACCAGGATGCTCAAGAAAGCATGTTTTGTGTATGAGCAGGTGGCGGTAGGCCCAGAAGGGCATGGGCTGGTGGGGCAGGCGGTTTGAAGGAGGCCTAGGAGGAGCAGGCAGTGAGAGGGAGGACGGCGGGGATGAGGGTGGGCGCGAAAGGATGCGGGGGTGAGGGGGCGGTGAATGGCTGGAGAATGGGGGTCTTTCTCCAGTTTGTCAGCAGTGATGAAGTTTCAAGTCAGACACTTTGTATCACAGCCTGTCTTGAGAAGGGGGTGCCCAAATGCACTTGTCTCCCCAGGGAAATCAGGCTCAGGTCAGGTTTCGGGAATCGCTGCTGGGGCCTGATTATGGAACCACAAATGGCTCAGGGTGGTCGGGTTTTTGTCTCAGGGGGCCCAGTGCTGTAGGCCCTTTGGCCTCTGGTCTCCTGTGGGTTTCGGCTGCAGCCCGTGTGGAACCCAGAGGAAAACAGACAAGCAGGTCAGGACAGCAAAGGCTCTGCTCAGGGATTCTCTGCACAGATGTCTGGGTAGGGCCCAGGGCCTGGAACTCAGGGGATCCCACTTTGGGAAACAGAGCTCAGGCAACGTCCTTTTCCAGAAGCAGAAATTAATCCTTCCCAAGAGCCCATCTGCCTCCCTCTCCTACACCCTCACTTACTGTCCTGGGAAACATCCCTGCTAAAGTGGACCATGACACGGAGAAGCTGAAATGACAGGAAGCCACATCACATGGTTGTGATACCCCAAGTCCAGTACCCTCACAGGCAACAGGAATGTCTCAAAGTACTGCTTTCTTTTCTGCCTATCCTGAGGGATAGATAGTGCCTTGCTGTCTGATGTAAAAGCTGTTTTTTTCTTCCAAAGAACATCAGAGTTGGGCTGACCTTAGAGAATATTCCATCCACTCATCCCACTTTACGGGGGAGGAAACTGAGGCAAAGTTAGGGAAAGTGGAACCCGATTTCCCAGTTGCTTCTCCCTCTTGAATCCCGTCCCCGTGCCCCCCACCAGCCTGTCCCCCAGCGCTTCCCTTCCTCATCACAGGCTAAAAAAATTCTCCTTCCTGAGGACTCACACGTTTTAAATATTTGGAGACAGTTGTCACGTCACTCTGTGGTTGTTGCTTAGCCCGACAATCCAGTAATGTATATTTAAATACCTTTTTATCTTTTTTTATCTGGTGCAATCTTCCCCGTGTGCCTTCTTCCCTCCTCACATCCTGTGGTCATCCAGCCAGTCCCAGTGTCCCCTGCTCTGCTCTCCAGGCCTGGCAGGATGGACGGGCCTCCGGAGAGGTGCCGGGAGAGGGCCCTGGGGAGCTGGGCACAGGGAGGAGCCTCTTGTCCCCTCTCAGAAGAACTGGAGCCCACTGCCTCCACGCCCTCTGTCTGCTTCCTGAACACGGGCAACCCAGGGCTCCCCAGAGGCCGCTCGAGGCAGAGAGGAAGTTGGAAGAGTGCGGATTCTGGATTGGGACTAATGGCAACGGAGCCCAGCTCTTGCGTGGTCCTCAATGTCTGAGCCTCTGATTCCTGGTTTGTAAAGTATGATTACAATCGCCACCCTAGCGTGAAGTCTGGACCAGGACCTCTGGGGTTAACCTGACCTTGTTTATTGATGGCATTTTCGACCTCCAAAGCAGGATAGGCCTGACAAGCCTGTTTAGGGGGACAATGGGAGAAATTATTTGAAATTGGATTTTCCATGAAAAATCCGAGAATGCCTGCTTTGGTTGTTCTTTCCATTGGTGGTAATTAGTATTTAATTATGATTATTGACTAATAAAGCTAATGGCCATTTATTCAGCATGTTTTAGCTTATTTTAGTATACATACTATATTTTCACTTAATTCCCATAAGAATTAAGTCAAGTATTTATTATATTATTATTATTTTTATTACTGAGGTTCCCATTTTACAGATGAGAAAGTTGAGCTCAGAGAGGCCACGTGACTTTACCAAGATAATCTAGCAGAAGAATCAAGACCAAATTACCAAGTCTCATCTTCTAGACGAATTAAGGCTTATTCCATATTACCACATTCTAAAACTATCAAGGCAAATTACTTCCTTACTTGCATGGGAATGTGCCATTCCCATGCCACAATTTTAGGCCTTTCAGAAAGGGAACTAGAGTGGATACATAAATTGTAGCATATATACACAACAGAATACTACATATTGGTATGAGTAGATAAACTACAACTACATATCTCAACATGAATACGATTGAGGAACATGGGTTGAGAGAGAAGTGAGTTGCAGAAGAATATACATGGTGTGACACCATTATATGTTTCCAAGAAGGGCCATATTTAAAAAATAATAGCATGTACTTACCATAAAACTTATCAGTTACAATCTCAACCATTCACATCAGAAGAATGAGAACTTATGTTCGCAGAAGAGCTTCTGTACAAACGTTCATAGCAGCTTTATTTGTCCGAGTGCCAAACTGGAAACACCCCAGATATTCTCCAATGGAGGAAGGGTTAAACACACTGTGGTACGTCCTTACAGTCGAATACTACGCAACAGCAACAAGGAACAGACTACTGATAGATGCACTAAATGGATTTCAAGGGCATTCTGTTCATTGAAAAAAACCCAAATCTTAAATGATTCCACTACAGGATTCCATTCATAAAACTTCAATGGCAAAATAATAGAAATGAAGTACAGATTAATGGTAGTCAGGGGGCTGGGTGGAGGGGGGGAAGCTGAAGGTAGCTTTGTCTGTATCTCACTGTGGGAGGGGGGGTACACAGATCCTCACATGAGGAAAACTTGCCTAGAACTAAGTAGAGCTAAATGCACCCCCTACACATGCACTCATGCGTGCACAAACACAAGTGTGGCTAAACTGGTGAGATTTGGACAAAGTTAGTGGGCTGCCTCAGTGTCGGTTTTCTGGGTGTGATATTGTGCTACAGTTTTGCAAAACATGAGCATGGGAGGAAACTGGGTGAAGGGCGTGTGGTCTGCGTGGGCTCTTTATTGCTCATAACCTCTGCATGTGAAGTGACAAGGATCTCGAGATAAAATAGTGTGAAATCTAAAGACACAGGATGACAGTAAAGACCGAGTTTCGGATGAGGGTAACATCTGGGGTAGGAGAACAGAAAATGGGATTGGCATACCCCGTGGCTTTCCACACAGTCAGTAGCTCCATTTTTTAAGTTAGGTGGTGGGTACGTAGTTGCTTATGATATTGTTTGGCCTTTCTTTAGAGAAGTATGAATTATTCCGTAAGGGAAATAATGATGTGGAAAAGCCCACCCTCTCTGTTTGAAGAATGAGAGCTGGAGCGGAGTATAAAGGATCGAAATCTGGCTGTGAGTCTGCTTCGTCTAGTGTCCTGTGCAAAGCCATTTGGCGTGAAGAGTTACCACCTTTTGCTATCTGCCCGATGATATCTGAAGGAGCCCAGGAACTCTGTACCATTACAATGGTGAGTCTGCACATCCCGGATCCGCCAAAGTACGCACCAAAGGGTGATATTATTTTAAGCAGCATAAATCAGGGCCGGCTGTCTGTCGTCGGTCTGGCCCGCTTTTCGAGGGCTCCCCAGCTGAAGAGAGGACAGGGGAGCGGGCAGAAAAGGGTTAAGAGGGAGGGAGGGACCGGAGGGCAAGGAACTCGCTCAGCTGGGGATTGTTGGCAATCTGGGAGAAGCAGCTGAGCAAAGCCTGGGGAGGCAATGGAGTGTTTCCTAGCGGCCCTGGGATTGGAGCTTCAAGGTTTTGTTTGGAAATTGCAAGGATTTGGTGTCTGTCAAGTGTCATTAGTGCATTGGGAACGGGGCTGGCCTTGAGAGCCAGGCTCTGGCCTTGCCTTGCAGGATTGTCAGATAAATTATGGGGGCTTGAGACTCAACATCCCTGAAGTTGAAATGACAGCAGCAGCCCTGTGGTTTCTTTCTCCAGCTTGTGCTGAGGGTAAAACACCCCATGGTCCCCCAAAATCCTTTTTCTACCTGGCGGCCACTGCAGCCCGACCAGGCCCCCAACCATCCAGATAGCACTAACAGGCAGCACACTGTGTCTCAACAATTAGTCACTACCCCTAAAAAATGACAAGACACTGATGATTTAGGTAAACCTTGAGAGAGGGAGCAAAGAAAGCAGACTGCCTTCAGTTTTCCCCACGTCACATTCCTGGCTGGCTACACCACTTGGGCTCTCACCAGTGGGGTGATTTAGAGCTGGGAGAGGGGCAAGAGAAGAGACAGGAAGGTCAGCTGAGAGTCAAAGGCAGAAGAGATGTCTTGGAGTGGTTTGCCTTTTTCTCTGAGTGAGGGGCAGGCCTTCAGCAGCCTACCGTGTATGGTGGTGCAGGGTATACACAGCTCAAACCCACGAAAGGCCATCACATGATAACCTATGGGACTGGTGTCTCCTGGAGTGGGGCAGTGCACAACCTGCGTGACTGTACGTGAGTGAACCTGGGACAAGTCTGCAAGCAGCAATACATCTGTTAAATGCTCTAGCGTATGGGGCATGGTATGAAGCATTTTCTGTGTGTGATTTGATTTTGTCAGTAATTTGGCAAGTGGGGATTTTGCCCACCGTTAAAGATGTGCCGGGGAAGATGCCAAGTGTTGGCTTGCCACATGAAGGGGCTCTGTTTCTCATTGACTTCAAGTGCAAGTTTTAAAAGTGTGTGTTCAGCCCGTTCAGGCACCATGCAGGTGTCCAAGTTCACGCGTGCATGAGAAAGTCGGATGCGTCTGAATCCATCCGGGGCATCCGTTACAAGAAGCCCGAGTCCACATTTGTTCCAGGCCTGTTATCCCAGTGGCTTACCTTTCTCTGGACCGGAGTTTCCTGCCTCCTTTAACCTGCCCCCAAAGGGCTGGGAGGTTGGGCAAGGTCATGTCCAACGATGATAGCAGTGTGGAATCAGGGTGGGAAGCCCACAGAAGATGGCCTCATCCTTGGTGGTTTTCCTGCATGCTTGTCCACACCCAGGGAAGAGAAATCTTGCTGCTGCCTGGCTTTGACTTTTGTCTGGCGGAGGCTGCGGGAGCTAACCGGAGGGTGCCTGGCATGCTGTGCATGCTGGTTCTGGCTCCCTGCTCTCCTGCACCCTCAGGCCAGGTGGGGGGTCTTCCTCAGAGACTGCTGGCCCGATGAGGACCGCATGATGGCTCTCGTTGCATAGACCAGATGACGGAGGCTTAACTGAGGCTAAGCAAAGTGCCTGAGACTATCTAACCAGTGCATGGCAAAGACTGGACCACATCAGAGTCTGAGCCCTCTATGATGTGTATCCTCTCTCCAAAGCTTGGCTGGGGGCTCTCATTCCGGAACTAGAATGATGGAGGAGCCGGACTGGGTTGGGATCGCCATCAGTCCCCAGAGCCCCCGTCTTGGGATATTAGAACACTTCCTCCTTGGAATCATCCCCTGCTTCTGCCTGCCCTGCCACCGCCCCCCACCCCGGCCTTTTTCCCACTTGGACTGCCTAAGGGAGGAGCCCTGAGCCTGAAGAGGCTGTGGACCTCTCAGGCAGCTAACCTGCCAGGCAGAACGTGAAGGGTTTTACATGTGTGGGTGAATGCTCATGGCCATCCTGCAGGTGGAAGTTTTGCAGCAGGAGGAGGCCAAGTGTTTGCTTCCACTTGAAGAGCCCATCAAGGCTTACTGGCTCGGCCTGTCTGACCGCTCGGAGGATGGTAGGAGATGGAAGGGAGTGTTTCTACCACCCGTCCCCCGCAACTCAAAACGCCACCACCCGCCAGCAGCGCTGCCTCGATTGTCCTAGAATGTCTTCAAAGCCTGTGAGAAACCTTTGGGAACGGCCCTGAATCCAGAAGATCTCTGCCTTAGCTAGAGGCTCCTGGCCCTGGGGGGACCAAGGAGAAAAAGGGCTCCATTCTGCAGAGCAGGTCCCTGGGCTAACACCTTATTCTCACGGTCCTCTTCTGGGTGGGGGTACCCCCAGAGCTGACCTCTGAGGGGCTACTCAGAAAGCAGGAAATGCCTATAGATCGAGGGGGTCTTGGGGGACATCCACAGATGCCTAACAAGGACAGGCCCTGATCAAAGAGCTGTTGATCGGTTGGCCCAGCTGACATCCCTCTGTGGTCCAAGTAGCAGGGCTCCCTCTCAGCCTTCTCGAACAAGTCCAGGTTCTTTCTGCCTGCATTCTGGGTGGAGCCTGGGTTTCAGAGGGCTGACTGTCCCCTTCCTGGACACTCGCAGTCCAGTAGCTCTTCTTTAGCACAGATCAACCGAATCCAAGTCTTCAGCTGCTCCCTGTCCTCTCAGTCCCACCCACACCTTACCTTGGGTTTCAGACACCCCAGGATGTCCTTCCCCACTATTGTGCTTCCGGTCAGCTAACATCTCTCCCACAACGCACACACAGATTTCCCCACACCCCCAGGACAGTGGCCTCCCACAGCCATGGCTGGTTCTTCCAAAGGGTCCCCTGCCTTCTCCCTGTGAGCTGGGGAGAGGCAGGGAGGAAGGGATTAGGGAAGATTTCTCTTTCACAGCACTGCTTGCCAAAGCATCAGTCACTTAGTTGACTCCAGATAACATGGTGATTAATAATGTAACACGATGCGATTTACAGGCACTCGTGCCTGAAGGCCTTGGTCCCAAGGCCCTTGGTAAAGGGTAAGATTAAAGGAATCCATAATCTCAAAGAGGATATCGTGAACAGAGCTCACCAAGGCTGAAGATGACTGCAGGCCACCAGCGGTCCACACTGCGTGGACAGCAGCCGAGGTTCTCCAGACTCAGCAGGGCAGGTGCCAGGCCATGTACTCCTGACTGCTGACCTCCCCTAAACAGATTCATGACAGACCTCCCAGGAGAAACCTCCCATTCTTTCTCTCTCCCATTGGAAGGGGAGGGACTGGGAAGTCATAGATAGGCATCAGTTGATTCCAACTGTTCTATCATTTACTGACTACTGACCCTGAATGCCTCTGTGTCCCCCACTTTCCACGCTACAGGATCCACAGGGGAGCGTGACTGCAAACAGCTGCACTCCCTTCAAGCTTACAGAATGCTTATTCGGATGCCTTATTTCCTGTCGTTCTTTAATGACTCTCTGGGGTTTCACAGCCCAGACTCCCTGCCCGGTATATCCCCTCATCTGCTTCCTTGCTAACAGATGCCTCCTTTTACTCTAGGTGGCGATGTTGAAGACTAGAAGATGTTTCCCAGTGTCCCCTTTCTGATGACCAGAGATGGTCAATGAGATGTTAGCAAGAATTAGGGTGGGGGGGGGGAGAGAATTTGAGGAGGTGGGGGAGAGGGAAGGAGACCCAGGAAAATCCCTGAAGGGGGCTGACTCAGCTGACTCAGCCTTTGCCCATTCCTTCTTCCTTCTAATCTCTACCTAGGATCCAGACACCATGGTTGGCATTCTGACAGCCATCTTGGACCATGCGGTGAACTTGAAGTTGGAAGCCATGTGCTCGGATGGTGAAATCATAAACTAGAGCCTGGAGTCCTGCATGGTTTACAGAACTGCCATGGCATTTTGGAATGACTACCCATGACAGGATAATAAACCTGTATGTTGTTTAAGTCCAAATCCGCTTTATATGGCACAGATGATTATCCTGTCTTTCAAAGTGGAAACCAGCTGAGTGAGATTAAACAACTTGCCCAAAGCAACCCGTTCAGGCCAAAGGGGTTACAGTCACATTCCTGAAAGAGAGAGCACTGCCTTCCCACATCCCCAAAATGCTCTTCAGTTTGCAAAGATCTGCAAACACGAAGAATCAGATGCTGTTCTTTTGCTGGAAGATGAAAGCGTCTTGCTGCCTTCTGGAGCTGCCATTTCCTGAGGGCTCTTTTTTCTCTCTCTCTGGCTTCCTTTTTTATTTCTCTATCCTCTTTATCCTTGGCTCACTGCTGTTCCGTACTTCCTAAGCCATTTTATCTACCAGTGGGAGGATACTGTTTGGCAACCCCGGGCCCCGAAGCACAAAGCGAGTGAAGCCTAGGACAGGCGTAGCCCCTGGTGCAGCGCGTCCCCGAGAAGGGACTGACCCATTCTGTCCCTGGAGCTCTTGGATTTCACAGCCTCGCTCCCCAGCATGGCCGGCGCGGAGGACACGCCTTCTGGCCCTCGGTCAACCTGTTTCCCCACTGCGTGAAGAAGGCGCGGACAGGGATGCAGGAACTTCTGGGAGGTCTGTGAGATGCTGGCGGGAGGCCGAGATGGCCTGTCCCAGGAGGGGGAGCTGGGCTGTGACAGACAGAGGAGCTGACGTTCCATGTCCTGAGGCAATGCACAGTTTGAGGAGGAAACAGCAAGTTTCATACCGGCCCTCCAAGGGGAGCCTTGACACAGGCAATTGGCTTTTGCCATTCCCTGATCCATCTGCTGGCTCTGAAAACCCTGAATGCTGGTCTTTAGTTGGGCAGGATGGGTTCACGAGGGCTAAGGCGGACAGGGGCGTCCCAAGAGAGCAGAGCTGGCCGTGGGCGCCACGTGAAGGGGCAGCTCCCATTTCTGGGAGTGGCAGGGGGGGTTAATTGCCATGGGAGCAAACAGGGAGTGGCAGAAACGTCCTCAAGAATTGGTGGCTCAGTGGGTTGGGGCCTCTGCCTTCGGCTCTGGTCATGATCCCAGGGTCCTGGAATCGAGCCCCGCATCGGGCTCTCTGCTCAGCGGGGAGCCTGCTTCCTCCTCTCTCTCTGCCTGCTTCTCTGCCTACTTGTGATCTCTGTCTGTTAAATAAATAAATAAAATCTTAAAAAAAAAAAAAGGAATTGGGGACCAAGAAGATACTGAAGAGTTTTATTTGTGTACAAAGCATTCTGAAGAGAGAAAAGAGATTTGGATAAAGTTTTTCACTCCTTACTCAACCCCACAGCAGGGGAGCCTGGGGAAATGCTTCTCTGTCCCACTGACCAACCAGACAAATGAAGCAAATAATAGTGAGAGCCAACACGTCCGCACCGGCCTCTGGGCTGGGTGCTGCTGTGTTATGTGACCTCACTGGACTATTATGGTAGCTCTCTGTAGTAGGTGCTCTGATTGTACCCATTTTACAAAAAGAGAACACTGAGACACAGAGCCGTTTAGTGACCTGCCCAAGGTTGCAGAGTTGGAGAGTCATGGGGACTAAGAGGAGCTCATTGTAGCTACGGCTTTTCAACAGATGCTGAACTTTGGGGTTTCTGGGGAAGCATGGAGACAGAGCCCTGGCTCTGCCACTCACTAGACTGGCTTTACCACTAAAAGTCCCAAGTAAGATAATTAGGACATTAAAATCAGTTTCATATGAGGAATGTATGGAAAAATGCCTGGTCCCATTTACCCCCATGATAATCCATTATTTTTAATATGGTCTCTCTCTCTCTTTCTCTTTTTTCCCCCAAACATGGGTTCATTGCTCCTTTAATGTATTTACTGAAACCTCCCCACCCATCTCCAGGACAAATCAGAACAAGGTCAGGTGCAGTTATGCTCACTCACATAACGAGGAAAATGAAGCCTAGCCATGTTTCCTGAACTCCTTCCCGAATATTTACTGTCTGTCTTTCTTGCCTTTTGAATATTAAAACTTCTAAATTATTCACCCAGTATAGGAGAATATACTGTGACTTTCCTGTGCTTTTTCTTAGCTTTCCTCACTCTTATTTTTTTTAGTGCATGTCCTTCCAGTCTCTGTTCCAAGCACAGAGCATACTCACAGGGCATTCTGAGGCAGGAGGCGTGTGCTCATGTTGTGTTCATTGCTGGCCTGCTCTGCTTCTCAGTACTTCCCACTCTGGGAAGTCTGCTCCTTTTAAAAAATGGCTTTGTGACACTCCCTAGCACAAGGGTATCACTATCTGCTTATCCGCTCTCCGACTTGGACATTTAGGTGAGTCCCTGTTTTTGACGATTGCAGTAAGTGTTGCAATGATCACTCTTCTGTGTCTGGTTTAGTGCACAAATTTAATGGTTTTTGCAGATTTCTAGAAGTGTGACTATATGTCTAATAGTACAGATATTCTAACATTTTAAGTACTACCAAACTGCAATCCAAACTAGTTTTGTCCAGTGACATAAACACTGGGGCACCTGGGTGGTGTGATCAGTTGAGCATCTGACTCTTGGTTTCGGCTCAGGTCCTGATCTCAGGGTTATGGGATCAAGGTGTGAGTGGGACTCTGTCCTCATGGCGCAGTCGCTTGAGATTCTCTCCCTCTCCATCTGCCCCTCCCCCTATCCCCCCCTCAAATAAATAGATCTTTTTTTTTTAAGATTTTATTTATTTATTTGACAGACAGAGATCACAAGCAGGCAGAGAGGGAGACAGAAGGAAGCAGGTTTCCTGCTGAGCAGAGAGCCCGAAGCCGAGCTCTATCCCAGGACCCTGGGATCATGACCTGAGCTGAAGGCAGAGGTTTTAACCCACTGAGCCACCCAGGTGCCCTTAAATAAATCTTTTTAAAAATGACATGCCCACTGTCAAGGTCCAGGAGTAGCCCTTCTCTCCTCTCTTGCCAAGACTGGGTATGTTCAATTTACTAAATATTTATTTCTCTGGTGGGTTAAAAATGAACACCCTATTGTTGTTTTCTATTGAATTTCCCTGATTACAGGATGAGCATATTTTAAAAATATTTATTAGCCGTTTATATTTCCTCTTTTACAAAATCTCATTCCTATCCTTTCCCTCTCCTCCCATTGGGTTTTGACTTTTCTCTATTGATGTATGGTACCTTTCCATAGACTAGAAATTGATTTTTTTCCCATTGAATATATCACAAGCATTTCCCCTCTGGTCCTTATCTCTTGCCTTTTAACTTTGTGATGTGATGTCTTTTGATATATAGAAGTTTTAAACTTCTAAGTGTCGCCTCTTAATTTTTCAAATTATTAATTTTTCCAAACTTACAGACAAATATAAAGAATATATAACTTATATACTCACCATCAGCTTTATAAAATCTTAATATTTTGCCATATTGAAATATTTCCACCATCTTGTAATTTTTACTTGCAGTTTTAGTTTTACCTTTTTAAAAACAAAAAATAATATTTATTTTCTACAGTGAATTGCAATGGTACTTCCTGGCATGTTTTATAAATTGCTATGGTCCTTGTGGTCCATATCTTCCCTCTGGGTTTACTGTATTTCTAAATGAAGTACGTCCTTGATAATGCTTTTAGCGCGAGACTGTAAAATTCTTTTGGTATTCTTTATGGCTAGCAATGTCTTTCTTTTGCTTACACTCTTAAATAATAGCTGTGTCAGTGACCGCTACCTGTCCAGCCCACATTCTTGTCCTCTTTCTTCCTTAGAAATGGAGTTGGAACACTAATTTTATTTGGGGCAATGGTGTGCTCAGCAGAAAGATGACATTTTCCAGACTCTCATAGTCATGAGTGGCCAGTGAGATGTAAGCAGGAAACACTGAGTGGGAGAAATCTTCCTAAAGGGAGCCAGCTTAGCTTAGAGGGACACTCTTTTACCCTTGTCTTTTGGTGGGACATGGGAGCCTCCCTGGGACAATGAAGAGAGAAGCCACAAGCTGAGGAAAGGAGAGCAGAAGCAAGGGGAGTGGGACTCCAGGCTTTGTGATGGCCTCTCTAGGCAGCCCCTCGCACACTCCTTTGATTTGAGATGCTGACCTCTTTTTTTTTTTTTAAGATTTTATTTATTTATTTATGAGAGAGTGAGAGTGAGAGAGACACAACAAGGGAGAGGGACAGGCAGCCTCCCTGTTGAGCACAGAGCCTGACACTGGGCTCCATCTCACGATGCTGAGATCATGACCTGACCCAAAAGCAAGAGTCCTATGCTTAACTGACTGGGCCACCCAGGCGCCCCTGACAATGAACCCTTTATTTGATTTGTTTAAGTCTCTGTTCTTGGGGCTTTGATGCCAACAGCAAAATTCAGCCCTAGGTTTCTATTTATTTTCATTTTGCCCTTTTAAGGTGATAGTCTACTATCCTTGGCACCTGCTTTTGTGGGTGACAGGTCTGCTATTAGGCTAGTCATTCTAGCTTCTTATCTGGTAATTTTAGAGATTTCCTCTTGATCCTTGCTGTCCTTGAACGTGTCTGTGACTGGATTTGCTTTTATTTATCGTACTAGATGCTTTGGATGCATTTTCCATTTAATGACTCACGTCTTCCTCTAAATTTGGAAAGAGCTTAGCAATTATCTCTTCAGATACTGATTCTCTGCCATTCTTTTCATTTTTTCTTTTTCTGGAATTAGATGAATGTAAAAGCCTCTCTCTCAATTGTTTCTTCTTCTCTCTTAGCTGCAGTACATAAATTGTGTATGCCCGTGTTTCTGAGTGAATTCCTTGGTTCCATCTTCCAGATTATAAAAACTTTCTTTAACAGTGTCCTATCTGGATTTTTACCGGTGTTTGAGTTTGTAAAATTTCAGTGACATTTTTCTTTAATTTCTCAGATTTTGGGACACCTGGGTGAGTCAGTCAGTTGAGGGTCTGCTTTCAGCTCAGGTTGTGATCCTAGGCTCCTGAGATCGAGTCCTGCGTCAGGCTCCTTGTTTGGTGGCGAGCTTGCTTCGTCCTCTGGTTGCTGCTCCCCTGCTTATGTTCTTTCTCTCTGACAAATAAATAAATAAAATCTTAAAAAAATAATTTCTCAGATGTCAAGTGGGTCCTTTTTAAAAAAAATTACTATATTTCGTTGCCGCTTAGTTTAGTTTAATTACTTCTTATTCTTTTCACTTTGGAAGTTATGGTTTCACTTTTCTCTAAGGAGATACTAAAGACACTGTACTGAAAAATCTTTGTCCAACTGTTGTGTAAAATTAACCTGATCTAAAAAGTTCTCATAACTATGTGCAGTGATGGATGTTAACTTGACTGACTGTGGTGATCATTTCATAATATATACACACAGCAAATCATTATACTGTTCACCCGAAACCAATATGTTATATGTAAATTCCATCTTGATTTTAAAAAAACGTTCTACAAAAAAAAGAAAAGCCATAGCTAATTATTAAAATACTGTTGGAAAAATGTAAATAGAAGGATGGTTGGTAAATATATACATCCACTTTGCTTAAGACCATTCACAGTGGGGTACCTGGGTGGTTCATGGTTAAGTGTCTAACTTCGGCTCGGGTCATAATCCTGGGATCCTGGGATCAAGCCCTGCATCTGGCTCCCTGCTCAGTGGGGAGCCTGTGTCTCCTGCTCCCTCTGCCATGCCCCCTGCTTGTGCTCTCTGGCTCTCTCTCATTTCAAATAAAAAAATGAAATCTTAATAAAAAGAATTTAAAAATACCATTTACAGCTCTTTACTGCATGTAGAATAAAATTATAAACCTAAGCAAGACTTGCATGAAATGGTTGGCCATTGACAACTATACAACCTTAGCTCTAACTCATATCCTCTTCACTCCAGCCATTCTGGCTAATATTTAGTTCCTTTAACACAACAAGACCTTTACTACCACAGGATCTTTGCACATTCTGCCCTTGTTCTGTGCTGCTCTTTGCTCAGTGCTGGACAAGACTGACTTTTTCTCTTACTGTCCTTTATGCCTTAAGTTAAAAGGCACCAAAAAGAGAGCAGTGGTTATCTATCTCTACATGGTACAACTTGATATAATTTATTTGTATTTCCTATTTATTTATTTATTTGTTTGTTTGTTTATTATATGTTTGACTTGGGTTTTTAAACTCTTTACTCCATACAAATTATTTTCCAAAAGGAAAAAAAGACCTAATAAATTATTTTAATCTTTAGCATGCTTGACGTGTTTGGGAAGAAATGAAATAACTGGTATTACATTTCCCCCCAAATAGATTAGTCTCTGTACCATTTGTTGCAAAAAGGAATTTCATCTGCAGTGAATTTGTGTTGCAAATGCTTTGCTGCCTGTCTGTATTAGTTTTAATTTCTTTACATATTTTGAGATTTTGCTTTGAAGTTTCATTTGAGTGGAAGGTTTTTGTTTTTGCTTTTTTCTCTCTCCTGCTTCCTTATCCTTACCTTTCTCTATCTAGTTGTTTTGTGGTTGTCCTTACATGACTAGAGTTGCCAGATAAAATAGAGGATGCTCTAATAAAATTGGATTTCAGCTAACCACCAAATAACTTTTCTTAGCACATGTCTCAAATATTGAATGAGATGCACTTCTCCTATAAAATGATTTGTCATTTAGCTGAAAGCCAAATTTCAAAGAGTATTCTGCATTTTTATGTGCTAAGTCTGGTGGTCTTACCCTGACTCTCTGTGTCCCTATCCAGATCTTATTATGGGGATTTGGGTGAGCATGCCATCTGATATTCAGGTTACCAACTAAAACAAAACAAAACAAAACAAAACAAAACAAAACAGCTGTCTTTTTAGGACCCCAGGAAAAAAAAAATCAGGCTACCTGAGAGAAGAGAGTTTCCTCTTCTGGGACAAGAGTTTCCCTCCTGCTTGCAAAGAGTGAAAGACCAGTGCTGGAGGCTTAGCCCTCCCTCAGCTCCCCCGGGAGCCTCAGGAGAGCACCTTTTCTCTAATGCCAGCGTCCGCCATGTCAACAGAACCTTGATGTGTCTTGTACACAGGTCAAAACAGTTAGATGTCGTGAAATCATGATTTGCCAAAGAAAGAGAAAAAGCAGCTCCTGTCCCCAAAGAGTTTGTAGTCTAGTTTGAAGTCAGAACAGACACAGGAAAAAGCACAAGAAAAAGAATTTCAAAGCAGAAGTGACAACAGTCAGTACCAATGTGATACGAAGGGTGCTCACTGAGGGAAGCTGGAAACGGGGATGGCGCTCCAGAAAACGAAGCTGATGTTTGCTGAACATCAATTCGAAGCTCCCAAGATAATCTCACTTAATCCTCCGTACAGTTTTATGAGGCAGAATGGATCATCCTGATTTTATAGAGGAGGAAGTGGAGGCTATGATTCAACGTCTTGTCCTATGTCACATGATTAATAACTAGGCCTTCCATCTGCACACTTTTTCCCCAAAACCGTGGGTCAGTGCTACTTAGTTAGCACTGGGAGATGTTGGAAATGAGGTCAAAGGATGACTGTCCCATTGTAAAACCTTAAAATGCAAAGTTGGAGAAACACCACAGCAATCTTGTTTGAAAAGGACTCCCCTGCAACGGTTTCCATCAGTTTTTTCCTGTACTTTCCCAGAGACAGACCTTGGATGGATCAAAAGATATCGATCAAGGTCACAGCAGAACAGAAAAGGAGTTCAGAACTATGGCTATTGATGTTTTCGTTTGTCTATTTCGATGTCTCTGCCCTGACTTCTTTGAGCCCAGGACTAATTCTGGAGGGCTCATGGTAATTTGAATCACCACCCTAAACGCCGTGATGACAGACAGTGTGGCTGGCTTTTGATGAATTCCCTGGGAGGGTGAGTTACGGTGCTCTGAGAGATCTGGATGCCATCAACTTTTATATCCCCGTGTCGGGAACAGCTATGTTTCCTCAGAATGGCGGAGACTTATTTCTGTCTAACTTATTTCTGTCTTCTCAAATATGTGGCAATGAAGTTTATGGCATCACACACCATCAACCTGGACGCGCTCATGGCTCTTTCCTGGCATTTCTACAGCTTCTTGTATGTCACTGTGGGGGTGGGGGAGTGCGAGGCAGGAGGATTGTTTGCCACAGGTTGGGTCGAGCTTGTAAGCTGCCTGCGAGGAAGAGAAGAGGGGAACAGCACTGGGCCGCCCATGCAGAAGAGGACAGGATTTACGTGAGTGACTCTGAGCACTGAATGGGGGGAGATGGTTCACGGCTAGGAGCAAGTTGGGAGACCCAGCCTCTGAGTCTGTGCGTCGTGCCTGAACCCAAAGGACAGGAGAAATTGGAGAGGCCGAGGAATGCGTTCCCCTGAGCCTGCCCCTCCCTCCAAAGAGCCTTGAGAAAGGCAATAGAGAGAATTGAGCCCCCAGAGTGCAGACGAAATGATCCAGACCACAGCTACTCCGTGGTAGCAAGCGTGATGGGGGAGATGCGACTGAACCCAATCATCGCTTTTGTAATGGAACCTTATGTTGATGTTTACTTTATAATTTTCCACTTCCACGCAGACGTCATCTCGCACATGCATTTGTTCAGCGAGTGTTTACTGAGTGTCTATTATGCGTCGGGTTATCAAGCCATGGTGCAACGATGAATGCGTAGCACTGATGGGGTCCCCATCTGACGGAATGTGTAGTTCAGTGGGACAGGCAGGTAGTAATCAGTCAAAAGCCACTGAGGTATTACTACCAAAAGGAGTTCACTGCATTCTCTTTATTTGTTTATTTATTTTTAAAGATTTCATTTGTAAGCAATCTCTGTGCCCAACGTGGGGCTTGAACTCATAACCCCGAGATGAAGAGTCACACGCTGTCCCAACTGAGCCAGCCAGGTACCCTGAGTTCACTGTGTTCTGAAGATTCATTCTTTGTGTCAGACATTGTTCTAGGAGCTGAGGACACAACCGTGAGCAAAGTGAAATCCTGCCCTCATGAAGCTTATGTCCTAGGATAGGACACAAAACACAAATAAGCATAGGATTTCAAATAAACATACAATGTTAGTCTGGTATTTATATGTACTATGGTAAATAAGGCAGGAAAACTGGTCAGAAAGTGACTGGGTGGCCACTTTAGGTTAGATGGCCCATGAGGACCCCTCTGGAGGGGTGAGTCTTGAGCAAGGAAGTAGGAGACCTGGAGGTGGATCCCACAGAGATCTGGGGGAAGATAATTCCAGGTCAAGAGAACAGTATATGCAAAGGTCCTGAGGCAAGAGTGGTGGGAATGAGGTCAGCGGGAGGCTGTTGCAGGAGCCCAGCAGGGAGATGCTGGGCACTTGGGCCAGGTCGTTGGGGCTGGAGGAGGTGAGATGTTATGTGTTTTGGAATTTCCTTTATCATAAGAGGATTCAACGTGGTCAAGGAGGTCAGGACAGACTTTCCTGAGAAAGTACCATTTGCATGAAGATCTGAAAGCTAAGTAGAACTAGGTGAAGATGGAGGGACAGAATATTCTAGCTCATAAATGAGCAGGCCCTGTGGAGAAGCAAGTCAAGTTTGAGACCCTGAAAGGAGATTGGTGTGCCCAGGCAAAAATGAGGGGTGAGATGAAGCTGGAAAGATGGGCAGGATAGGTTATGGGGTTTTTATGAGCCTTGTGAAGGATGCTGCCTTTTCTTCTCAGTGCTGGGGGAGGGTCACGGAAGGGTTTTCAGCAGAAGCAACTGAATCAGATGTGTGTCTTTGAAAAGCTTCTAAATGCAGAGTTGGGGAAGCTCCATCGTCCTATTGTATTCACCTTCTGAGGGAGGTTCTCCTTCCCCATTCTGCACAAAAGGAAATTGAGTGTCAGAGAGTTGAGAGTGCTTAGCCAGGCCCACAGCAATGGCTGACTCTGGAGTCTAGAGCCATAGCCCCTTATACATGTTCATACTTATTGCTCTGTCCCCTCCCCTCCCCAGCGAGCCTCCTCCTGCCTGTAACCAGAGCCCCCAGCCAGACCCACACAACTATGGTCATTTCCACCCATTCCTTCTCAGACTGGGGGGCACTGCATCCCCCTTTCCATCTTCCCAGGGTTCTGACTTCTTTCTTGGCATTGGGAAGTTTCAGGGACAGACTTGGTCTTCATTTCCCTACCCACTTAGTATTTTTGAATTAAGCATTCTCTTTTCATGGTGTCCTGGAAGGGTAACATATTGTTACTAACATTCATTTATTTCTGTCACATCATTCCTCCTTCTTTCTCTCTCTCCTTCAAACTTCTGCTGGGCCCTTGTGCACGCACTAGACGCCAGGGTTATGAAAACAATCCTTGGATATCTGGAAAAAGAGATATGCAAACCAGCGATCACAGGCTAAACTGATACTTTGGCCGGATGTTGCCCTTGCTGGATACCCTGGGAAGGTAAGGCTGTGTGGAGGAAGGGATGGACTGGGCCGTGAAAGAAGAGGAAGGAGGCAGAGAGAGCTTCCCAGAGAAACTTGGCAACTTTCTTGGCCATCCAGTCCAATGGGAGACCCTGGGTAGAAAAAGCCTCCATGAAAATATGTGAGGTCCTTCTGGGCCTCACAGATCGTGCTAACAAGAAAGATGGAAGCCGACCGAGTATGAAAATTTCATCAGCTCTGGCACAAGAGGCCCGGCAACTGGGGCTAGTGCTCCTTGACACCACAAGGAGAGAGACCAACGGATACTCTGGGGGGTCCCTGTCTTCCCCCTGCCCCTCTGGGGGCACAGAGGTCAGCTGGTCCCACGGGGTAAGGGAGCTAGCTGCTTGGGGATCATTGCCTTGGTGGCTCTAGGTTGTGTTTATTTGTTTGCTGATTTATTTTGCACGTCAGACTCAGGCTTACTGACAGGGCTGAGCCTACCCCTGGGTGGTTCCACCCGCCGACCGCAGTGCACAGAGAAATAATTAGCTGCTGAGGTGTTGGGAGCAGATGTTGAACTGACATCTTCCCTTTACCAGTGTCAAATTCAGCAGTTTTCCTGCTTCCCTGTGAATCACTGGCTGCTTGTCGCCTTCCTCTTGCAGCGGCCTACCTGGCGGGCTTTCCTCCCTCATTAAGAGCAGAGCCAACCTCTCTGCGCTGACCGCGGCCTATAACGTGCCCCCTCCCCCTTTCGGCCTTTTGCATTTTATTTTTCCCTTTTTTGGTGGACATGGGAGGAGGAGAGGGGGGCTGGGTAGGCTGTTTCCCTCCCTGCTAAGAAAAGCCGTGGCTCTCACTGCTTCTCAGAGACCCGGGGACCCCCAGAGCAGGGAGAGGCCATTAATTGCTTCCCATCAGGGTGGTGACCTTTGTCTCCATGGGACATTCTGAGGCGGTTTTTGGCACATGTTATCAAAGGTGTGCGTGCTTTCCAAAGCCTCGCTGGATTCTGAACAGCATGCGACTTCCGTGCTCCAAAACCACTAGAAAAGGCAGCGTAGGGTGTTGGGGGCATGGTAGGGACGACACCAGTCAGGGGTCGGCTGTGGGGGAAGCCCCGGAGAACACTTCCGAATACAGAGCTGTGCTAGGCATTGTGCTTTAGAGAGACCGTCCCGAGTGGGGCTGACACAGGGGGATACCAGGGCCGGCAGGAAATGGGTTCAGTCAGTCACCCAACTTATACTCAGGGAGTTGTCCTTGGGCCAGTCACGATACTAGGTCCTAGGGGTGCTGGGCACTGTCCCTGCTCTCACGGAGCCCACAGAGCCCGACTGCAGAGGGTGGTGGCCATGCTAAGGAAGTTGACCTTTATCACCAAGGTGCTTGGAGCCTCGGAGCACTCTGAAGCAGGTGGGTGACGTGATCCAATCTGCAATTTAGAAAGATCACTCCGGAGGCTGAGGGGAAGATGGATGGGGAGTGGCCTGCTGAAGGACACCGAGGACCTTATTAGAAAACTTGTAAGAATCTGGCAGAGGTAGGACTTGGGCCCCACAGAGGCTGAGGTATGGAGGGAAGAGGAATGTCAGAGGTACAGGTGGGAGGACTTAGGGATTAGGGCTGAAATGGGTTTACATCACCATCTCACCTTCTGGAGGAAGGTAAAGGATCTAGGCCATGTCACGCTGCCTGTAGGAGTCAGCAGGACTGATGTGTGACTCCAACATACGGACGACGGCCTCCGAAGGCTCCTGGTCACCACTTGCGAGCAATGACGACCCGGAAGTTGCCTCATGTCACCTAATCTCACAGAACCTCAGGTTTGGAAGACAGTCTTGAAGGTGGTTGTGTCCAGCAGTTAACATACTTAGGAATCCATCCGTAGTCTTCCCACCACAGACGAATTCAACTGCTGAGACAGGGAGCTCACTACCCCCAAGGCTGCCCACTTCCTCCTTGGAGGGCTTCTTCCCCAATTTACACCTGAATCAGTCTCCAACACGGTCTGCTCCGTGTCGTTCATCCGGTGCTGGGAGGTCAATAAAAAAACACAACATAGCACCACACAGAGCAGATTGGAAAGTTCCTGAAGGATCGTGAATTGGCATTCCCAAAGCAAAATCTACTGCGAGAGGCGTGTGAGGTCAGGTGTGTCAAGCATCAAATATCCGGGGTTGGGGCCAGAGGGTGAGTCACACTTCTCATACCTGTGAGTGATGGACTGAGCCACTTCGAGCAGCAGGTGTGGACCCTTTTCAGCTGGGCAGTGCAGAAAACGCGTGGATACTACCTCCCTCTCCAAACACTGAATTTCTAGATTCCACACCTAGTGTCTCCCACCACCTGCTCTCTTGATCCGCTGGGACCTTGTTTGAAGGAACCACTCGCTCCTTCCTTTCTGCATGCGGATGAGGGGGTGGGTCTGTGTGAGACCTCAGCCCTGCAACATTGTCCTGTTTCTTAATACTCCGCAACCAGCCTAATTATCTGACCTATTGGTTCTGCTACAAACGGCAGCAAGGCTCTGTTTCTAATTGGCCATAAAGTCGCGTGCCACCGTGACCTCTTGCTAAACTCTTCCCATTAAGCTTTCATGTTTATGTAGCACATTCTATGTGGCTCATCAGTCTTCCAGAAAATTCCCCAATTTCTGCCTGTTGCTGTGAAGGCAATTATCTTCCTGTTTCTCTTGCAGGCCTACTTGGAGGCAGAGATTTCTTCAACTACAAACATAAGGTGTGTGAATCTGTGCTTATCTCTGCCTCCACCGGCCCTTCCCTCCCCCCCCACCCCCGCCCCAGTCTGGAGATGCTCCAGCTCTCACCTTTGCTCCAGCCACGTACTGTTGGGAAGTTCCTCTGGTTTCCTCTTTCTCACGCATCTCGAGCTCAATTAACCCGCCTACCCCTTGCATCACCTGTAACTTTGACTTTTTTTGGACCTCTCCTCGGCCAGGCCATCACACATTTCAACATTGGTCGAAGGACCCTGTGCCCTCCCTCCCTCCTGAAGTCCTCCAAATTTACTAATACACATTTTGCAGCAGAAAGAATAAAGAGAGCTGTAAAAGCCCAGGAAAAACACAAATAGTGACACAAGTGAAATGAATGTACACCCAAGCTGAGGTTCAGGCAATGGAGAAAACATGCCTGGAAAAAAATGAAGGAAAATTTAAGGCTTACCGGTAATAATAATAACAAAAATAAGCACAAATCGATCAAACCTATGGTTGCCTAATCCATATCATGTCAAAAACGAAATATTGTTGGAAATGAAAAAAAGACAAGCATCGACCGGAACAACAAATAAGTGAGGCATAAGATGTATTGGAGAATTAAGAGCACAGCCTGATCAGATAAACGACCAAACAGGACGATTCAGTCCCTGGCAAATAGCAGGAAAGCTTAACAACAGTGGAAATAGTAAATAAGGACATAATAGGAGAACGTTTCCCAGAGCGTTTTAATATAGAATTTAGTCTGCATAGAGTCCCTTTCAGAATTAATCACCAGAGAAATATGACCAGAAAATGCCACAACAAAACCTTAAAGACAAAGAAAATATATATCAAGGAATTAGAAAGAGGAGAAAGAGAATTTAAAGTAGCTGGGATCTTGCGACCCAAACAATGGGAACAAAGGGATTAGAGGAAGCATGTAAGTTTCCTACCATGTCACGTGTCTACACTCTTATATTCCAGTAAGAGAGAAGGAAAACCTCCCCTTGAATGACAAGGTTGTGTTGTCTAGGATTCTTTAAATTATCTGACAGATCTGATCCTATTAAATAAACAGTGAAAATACTTTGTAGAATTAAATAGGAGTTATTGCAAAATTGTGATATGTAAGAATAAAACCGATTTGGGAAGCTTTATTTTATTCCTTCCGCGAACATTTGAACAGGATCTAAGGTACACCGGGTACTGGGTTGGTTGCTAGAAACTTGCCCTTCCAGGCATTTTTTTGTTTCGCAGTGACAATTATTAAAATGCTATAGCACTGGCTTAAAAACAGAATATAGGTCACTGAGAGATAACAGAAATTCCAGAAGGAGACTCTAAAGAAGAAATGTTATAAAAATATGTGGCAAGCAAAGTATAAGGAACCATGGGAAAACACATAATTGTAGGTTCCATTGTGATCACTAGAAGTTATGTGGAGAAGAATCAAGACCCCTAATTTATACCAGAGAGCATAGCAAATCTAGGTGGATTCAAGACACCTATTTTTAAAAAAATAATAAAATAGAATCTTATCCTTACTAAACTGTGAAGGGGACCTAATTTCTTCCTTGTTTGAATTCTAACACTTCCAGCAATAAGGATGACAGGTGAAGATCCACACAGATTTCAAACTTCATGAGGAACAAGAGAATCCAGATATAATGCAAATGAATGGGAAATGAGTACCCCAGATATGACAAAGAAACATCAGAATTCAAAGTGTATAAAAAGCCTACACACATTGTCAAGGGATGAAACTGTGTGTCTATTGAGCCGGTGTCTGGAAAATGTAAGTACATATCAAATGCAATAATTAAATTAGTGAGGAAGATAATCCATTTCACACGTAATTAAAAAAAAAAAAGAAAGGAAAATAAAGCTACTGTGAGCTCTCACATCACATCCATTAGCAAAAAAACAAACTAAAATAATAAAACCTCGTGCTGGTACAGCTCTCTGCAGACAGTTTTCTCCTATCACCAGCATCAGCATTAATATTCTGGAGGATAGACCATGAATAAGTAGCCCACACATGAGCACATAATCTGAGGCAATTTTCTCCTTCTTGGAGAGTCAAGGAAATTATTGCTGTTGGATTCAAATCTCTTTCCATACAGATGTTCATGGGAGCATTGTTTACAACAGTGAAGGCCAAAATACTCACAAACTGGGGAGAGGTTAAGTAAGTGGAACCTTATCAGTACAAAGGAATAGGATAAAACCATTGGCCTCAAATTGAAAGTTATTCACATATATGGAAAAAGTATAAGCAAAAACTTTTAAAGCACAAAATGTAAGATCCGTTGAACATAATGAATTACAAATTAAATGTATTTATGGAAAATTAAAGGAGACTCTAAGAACTAGTGATGGTTATGATGATAATAAAAGCAAACTTTCAGAGTGCCTGGCGGGCTCAGTCAGTAGAGCGTGTGAGTCTTGGACTCAGGGTTGTGAATTCAAGCCCCACGTTGGGTACAGAGCTCACTGGGAGAAAAAAAAAGCCACCTCTCATTGACCCTTTACTTTTGCCACGCTCTCTGCTATGTCCTTCTTGAATATTGTCTCATGTAATCTTGTCAACAGCGTGTGTGGTAGGTATTCTCTCGAGTGAAATCTGATGCATGCCAAGCACCTTGCCCCTGGACACACAGCCAGTAAATTACAAAGGTGGGATTTGAACTCCAGAGTCCAAGCTAATCCACCACCTCATACATCCTCAATTATTTCTTAGGATCGACATTCCACGTGTTCTCTGAATTTCTGTCATAAAGCAGCCTCCAGCTGACCTGTTTTGGTGAGCTCTGAGTGCGTGCTCCCGAAGGTGCTGGCTGGGACCTCACTAGGGAGGATGTCTCAGCTGAAGGCCTGGAGAATTGTCACCAGAGGGAACCGCTCTCCTACCCTCTATAGTCCTTGTAGTTTAGGTCTACATGGACTAACTCTTCTATCTTTCCTCCTTCCAGATTGCCATATAAGACCCCAGGTCCACGACCACGGAATCATATGTGGAGTTCAATTCCCAGGGACCGCCTTTTCCAGCGAGGCCACTTCTGGAAAGTGTGGACTCCACATCATGTCTTCCTTCCTCCTTTCCTTCCATCCTTCCTTCTTTTCTCTTTCCCTCCACCTCTCCCTCCATCCTTTCCTTCTTTCCTTCCCTTCCTTCCTTCTTTCCTTCCTTCCTTCCTTCCTTCCTTCCTTCCTTCCTTCCCTTCTTCCTTCCTTCCTCTCTCTTCAAAAGACTTTATTTATTTGACGGAGAGATAGAGTCAGAGAACGCAAGCATGGGGACTGGCAAGCATGGGGAACGGCAGAGGAAGAAGGAGAGGCAGGTTCCCTGCTTGGGGATCCCAACCCATGGCTTAATCCCAGGACCCTGGGATCATGACCTGAACGGAAGACAGATGCTTAACCAGCTGAGCCACCACATGGCTTAACCAGCTCAGCCCCACACATCCTGACTTTCTTACTCACTTCTCTCTCACACAGCCTCCTTCCCAATTTGGCACCAAACTTCCTTAAAACCAAAAGCATTGTTTTTTTTTTTTTCATTTTTTTTTTTCAGCATAACAGTATTCATTATTTTTGCACCACACCCAGTGCTCCATGCAATCCGTGCCCTCTACAATACCCACCACCTGGTGCCCCCAACCTCCCACCCCCCACCCCTTCAAAATTCTCAGATCGTTTTTCAGAGTCCATAGTCTCTCATGGTTCACCTCCCCTTCCAATTTCCCTCAACTCCCTTCTCCTCTCCATCTCCCCTTGTCCTCCATGCTATTTGTTATGCTCCACAAATAAGTGAAACCATATGATAATTGACTCTCTCTGCTCGACTTATTTCACTCAGCATAATCTCTTCCAGTCCCGTCCATGTTGCTACAAAACTTGGGTATTCATCCTTTCTTTTTTCTTTCTTTCTTTTTTTTTTTTTTACAGCTTTATAAACATATATTTTTATCCCCAGGGGTACAGGTCTGCGAATCGCCAGGTTTACACACTTCACAACACTCACCATAGCACATACCCTCCCCAATATCCATAACCCCACCCCCTCTCCCAACCCCCTCCCCCCATCAACCCTCAGTTTGTTTTGTGAGATTAAGAGTCACTTATGGTTTGTCTCCCTCCCAATCCCATCTTGTTTCATTTACTCTTCTCCTACCCCCTCAACCCCCCATGTTGCATCTCCTCTCCCTCATATCAGGGAGATCATATGATAGTTGTCTTTCTCCGATTGACTTATTTCGCTAAGCATGATACCCTCTAGTTCCATCCACGTCGTCGCAAATGGCAAGATTTCATTTCTTTTGATGGCTGCATAGTATTCCATTGTGTATATATCCCACATCATCTTTATCCATTCGTCTGTTGATGGACATCTAGGTTCTTTCCATAGTTTGGCTATTGTAGACATTGCTGAAAAGCATTGTTTTGTAATCAGGCTCTCTGAGCCAAAAGTGTCCTTGAAGGGCCTTTGCCTCTCTGTCTCCCCACCCCCCCCATGCTTTACTCACATTCCAACAGGCAGAAGAGAAGCATTTTTTTGAACCCTTCTATGTGGTTTCCTGGAAATAACGTTCCATTTGAGTCCAGGTGGCAAAGGAAGGCTGAGCTGCGGCAGAGACGCCCACGAGTCAGCCCGCCCTGGTGTTTGGGTAGCTCCGTTGTGCACCATAGCGGTTCTGGGCATCCCACGAGTGCCTGAAAGATTGATCATTGAGCCCCGCCTGAAGCAGGGCCTGGGAAACTAAGGCCCGCCACCTGTTTTAATGCAATCTGCTAGCTAAGAATTGAAACTAAAGCAAAAAGAGCATTTTTTGGTGACGTGCGAAAATGATGTGAAATCCAAATTTTAAGCATTTATAAAGAAAGCTTAGTTAGAACATGGCCACCGCCATCTCGTGCTCATTTGAGTAGTTGTGACAGAGAGGCCCTCACAGCCTAGAATGTCTACTCTCCGGCACTTAACAGATTTGTCTACCCCTAAAGGTAGGTCTAAAGGAACAGCTCTACTCCTTGCAGGATTCAGTGGAAATACTCCTGCTCTCTCTCGGACCTGCACAAAAGACCTCTCATTCCCACAAGATCTCCTTTTTCATTCTAGGACCATGGAATGAGTCTCTGCAGAAGGAAAATGACATTTGTGATCATACCCGTGGCCCAGAGTGGGGGCTGAGGGTGGGATAGAGAGGTGAAGTCTGTCCTCAGAGGGCTTTGACGTTGCCCCCAGGGGTAGAAGCAGAATGGTTCTAGAATGTTCTCAGCACTAGAGATGTGAACTTGGTCCAATGGGAGCCGGGTCAGAACCATCAGAACACAGCAAGCCCACGTCCCTCACCTCGGATGCTGGGTCCACGCACACGGGGCTCACCACACGGCAGGGCCATTCTCTTTTTTGAATCTTTTATCTCCCAACTCCATCCTTAGAACACTCAAGAAGGAGTTTCCTCTTAAAAACGAAACAAAACAAACACACACACACACACAATACGAGTTCAGGCCCACTCTCAGCCCGGAGAGTTTATCTTACTAAGTTGTCTCAGCAAGAGAATGGAGAAGTACTATGACTCATAGTAATACGGTAGATATTGTGACAAGAAAGATGTTAACGTCTTAATGAAAGCCCTGAGGGGAAATTTGCATAACACAGTCTCTTTGTTGCTTAAGAAAAGCCACTGATGCCTTATTAAAAAAAATCAAAACCCAATTTTGTTTAATATTCAGTCTGGGAATGATTTGGAATATTCCCCTTATCTCCTGGGTATTTTTTTTCCTGACAGAATCACAGATGCTCAGGGTTGGAGAGGCCCGTCTTCCCCTAGCCCACCTTCCTTGAGGGTCCTGTGGTGGTGCACTGTCTTACTCCTTCTGGAGCCTCGTGCGTTCTGTAGTCTGGGAAGAACCAGAGGACAGAGACTGGAAACTGAGAAGATAACAAGAAATCCCATTGCTCACGTCTCCCTCTGTTGTCACACTCATCTGTGACTTCAACTCCATTAAAAAAAAAAAGAATCTCTTACTTTTGTTGATTGTTTCCTTTGCTGTCCAAAAGGTTTTTACCCTGATGAAGTCCCAATAGTTCATTTTTGCTTGTGTTTCCCAAGCCATAAAAGGCTCTTATCTATAGAGAACACACTGAGGGTTGCTAGAGGGGATGGGGGTGGGAGGAGATGGGGTAACTGGGCGATGGGCATTGAGAAGGGCACTTGCTGTAATGAGCACTGGGTATTGTATGTACCTGCTGAATCACTAAATTCTACCCCTGAAACTAGTAATTTGGTATATGTTAACTAAGTTGAATTTAAATAAAAAATTTAAAAAAAAGAAAAAAAAATCACAATTGGATTTGAGTTGTATTGGATTTGAGTCTCCCAAAATATATTTTTCATTTTGAAATCTGCCCAACATTTCTTGAATACACCTGCTGTCAGCGAGCTCACCACTTCTTCAGGCAGGGTATGGTACATCGACCTGGAGTTGGCCTCCCATTAACATTCCCTACTGTCCCAGCCTTTCTTTTGGGATTAATAAATGACCTAATCCCTCTTTTCTCAGGATTGTAGACAATGACTGTATATATTCTTAAGGTCCTACAAAGGCAATTTTTCTTTTTCAGTCAGTCACATAGTAACGGTAAAAAGTTGCACTGAGCCCCACCCCTCTGGCTGCCTTTTTTTTTTTTTTTTTAAGATTTTATTTATTTATTTGACAGAGAGAGAGAGAGAGAGAGAGTGAGCACAAGCAGGAAGAGTGGAAGAGGGGGAAGCAGGCTCCCTGCTGAGCAGGGAGCCTGACGTAGAACTCGATCCCAGGACCCAGAGATCATGACCTGAGCTGAAGACAGTCGCCCAACCAACTGAGCCACCCAGACACCCGTTCTGTCTGGTTTTTGGTGTCAACACAAAGTCAGTCTTCTACCAGAGAACATCTCCACCCCTGGATGCCAGTGGTACTCACCTTTAATGTACATGCACCTCCAAAAGGAAAGTGCAGGAGCTACACTGTATCGTCCCTCGCGGTTAAGGCAACTTGCTCGCGGTTAAGGCAACTTGCTGCAGGGCAAATTGTTTTAGCTGCAATGACATGGATTGCTCTCTACAAGAAGGGATGAGTTTACACTCTGCACCCCACTGGGAGGCATGGCAAGTTCTGCACGCATGCGTGTGTGAGTGCACACGTGGTGGGGTGCACGAGATGGCCTGGACAACTCCAGCTGACGTCAGGTGTGATGGGAGTTTTGGAGGAGATGCTTGTATCCTCCTGGGGATATGATACTCAGGAAAGGGATTTCACTGAATGCCAGGGGATAAGGAGAGCAAAGCATTATAGGGCCATTTGGTCGGTGGGGACTCACTGGAGGGGAGGAGAAGGAGGAGGATCCTAAATGAACCAAATGAAGGTTACTGGCCTTGCTCAAGGTCAGGAGGTCACTCAGAAGTGGGTGATAGGCAGAGGTTTCCTCCTTTATTCATTCAGCTGACCACATCCCCCTCTCTGCTGTCCAAGGAAGTCTCCTTGCTGGTTCTGCTGATCCAGAATGTGTTCCTCAGCATGGTACCGGCGGCACCAATGGTGGCCTGACCACCATGGGCACCCCAAATTGTTGCTGTGTTATCTGCCTCCTCACACTGCAGCAGCCCTGCATCCTGGCCCATGCCTGCAATCACTATTCTTGGCAGAGACTCTAGTGGGGACGAGAAACAAACAAAACAAATGGCCAATCCTTTTGTGGCCCAGTTTCCAAGGTAGGGCATCTATATATAGCCCTTCGAGAGCAGGTCAGCTCCAGGGTGAGTGCCCTTCTCCCGAGGCTCAGGCAGAGGCCGACCACGGAGGAGAGGAGATATTCTCAATACCCGTGGGATATTCTGGGCCTCACTCAATTTTAAGCTGGCAGCCAGTCTCCAAGTGATTTTATGGATAAGGGAAAAAAGCCCTCCAAGACTCATCTCTGTTCTTCTCCTACCTAGTGGCCCTCCGTTGCTCACTACACTATGAGGAGAGCGCCGGTGCGGTGGTTCGAACCTGAGCTTTACCCTCCCTTTCATTCATCCTCCTTTTTAAAAAGAGTCCTTGGGGCACCCAGAGTGCTGACAGTTCTGACAGTTACGCTTTGACAACCATGGCTCTCATGCCACCTCAGTGGTCATTTACGCAAACTTGTGGTTTTTTCAAATGGGAAGAACAGACTCTGGGCACCCAAGAGTAGAGCCTCTCAGATGTTTGGAAAGACGTGGGCCACTTCAATCTTTGGAGCCTCCTTGTATATTAACATAAAAGAAGCAATTAAAAATGAGAGTTATAAAACTTGGGGAGTATCTTATATGTTTACCTTTTAGGGGTTAGAACTCTTGGGGCGCCTGAGTGGCTCAGTTGGTTAAGTGATTGCCTTCAGCTCAGGTCATGATCCTGGTGTTGTAGGATCATGGGGGGGGGGGGGCTTCTCCGCTCAGCAGGGAGTCTGCTTCACTCTTTCCTATCTCTCTCTCTGTTCCCCCTTCTCGTGCTCTCTCTCTTAAATAAATAAATAAAATCTTAGAAAAAAAGAAATCAGAATTCTTTACAGAAAAAAAATGACCTGATCCAATATATCTTAATAGTCACAAAATATAGAAAAATATTGGTATGCTATAAGCAATACTGTATAGTCACAAACTTAAGTTTAAATTTGGACGATGATGTCTTCTTTCTTCAGTCCCATGTATCTTTAGGACTGTCTGAGGAGCTTTATTTGGGAAAGGTCAAAGGTCATATTTGAGGCCACGGTGATGTGGAGCCCAACCTGCTGCTGTCTTCTTTGCGTCTTCTGAGCTCTTTCAGCTGTGTGAGCTGGACTTTCAGCTGTGTGAGCTCATGTCTTCATCAGGGCAGAGGACATAACTTTGTGTTTTTGACTTTCTTTGATTTGCTAGCTTATTAAAGGCCTGCTTGTTTAAAATACGTCAAAGTCAAAACTTTTACTTCGTGGTAGAGCCACAAGTGAAGTCAATTTAGGGGCGGAGCTAAGATTCTGGTCTTAGCAACCTACTGGTGTTGTGGTAGTCACTTCCAAGATGGCTGCCAATGATCCTTGCCTATCCTTCTACATTGAATAGGGGTAACCTTGCAACCAATAGGACACTGTGGAAATGAGGGAGCATGACTCCCAAGGCTTGGTCGGCAAAGACATTGTGACTTCTGCCTTGGTCACTTTTTTTTTTTTTTAAGATTTTATTTATTTGAGAGAGAGAGAGAGAACGAACAGAAGGGCAGAAGGAGAGGGAGAAGCAGACTCCCTGCTGAGTCCTGATGCAGGACTTGATCCCAGGACCTGGGGATCATGTCCTGATGCAGGACTTGATCCCAGGACCTGGGGATCATGACCTGAGCTGAAGACAGCTGCTTAACTGGCTGAGCCACCCAGGTGCCCGGTCTTGTTCACTCTTGGATTCTGAGTACCCAGCTCCTGTGTTGTGAAGGCCCTCAAGTGGCCCCTGGAGGACCAGATGGGGCAGAGCTGAGGCTTACTACCAACAACTAGTATCCGGTGGGTCCTCCTCCCCCAGGGGAACCTTCAGATGATGCAACCTCCTGAGACATCCTGAGCCAGAACAACCCAACAAAGCCAATCCCAGATTCCTGCTCTTCAGAAACTGAGTGTAATAATAAATGTTACCTGTTGTTACAAGTTTCTAAGTTTTGGAGTAATTTGTGACTCAGCAATAAACGACTAACATTGGCATTTCACATAACAAACATAGTAAATAACTAATGTGGGTCAGCCTGGTCACTGCCTGTGGTTATTCACCACGTTCTCCTTGTCTGACCTGGTGTCTGAAATTCTTGCATGTGAGAATCATTCTCTTCTGGACATACTTTTCAGGGGAGTCATCTTAAAAGGCAAAGAGCTCTGTACATGTTTTTGAATGGACACAGTTCACAGCCAGCTGAGAAGAGAGAACTCCTGGGAGATAGGACTTGTGGATGAGAGGTGGGAACAAACTTTTGCTGTTGATGAGAAAGCAATGGAGTATAGACTCAGAGTCGGAGAAGTCCACTTGAGTTCCTGCTTCATTTGTGAGGTCGTGGGCAAGCTACGTCACCTCGTGAACCTTGGTTTCTTCTTCTGTACAACGGGAATAATACAAGTACCTAATTCATAGTTTCCCCCCTCTCCCAGCCCCCAAAGGATAAGCAACAGTAATACACACAAAAGCACTTTTCATATTTTATTTTATTTTTGTAAAGAGGTCATTTTTAAGTAGTCTCTCTGTCCAATGTGGGGCTTGAATTTACACCCTGAGATGAAGAGTCACAGGCTCTACTGACTGAGCCAGGCAGGCATCCTCACACAATAGCACTGTGTAAGTCAGCAAGACGTATACAAAAGTTAGCTTGTTTAAGTACAATCTCTAAACAGCAAAGTCAGCTTCCCAAGAGAGGTATCTGTGGGCTCTTTTCCCATTTGTTCAGAGCCTTTTCTGTGCCATGAATTATTAGGAGTGGGGACATACAAATGAATAAAATAAGTTTCCTGACCTCAGGGGGTTCAGAGTATGTGGAGTGATAAATAAGAAAACAGGCAATTACAATAAAATGTAAAAGGTGCTAAGCGCAGGGTAATTAATTCCTTTCTTCATCAAACATTTATTGAGTGCCTTTCCCCACAAGTCAATGTGATGGATGCTATCGATACATACACAATGAAGGAAGCCTGTTGAGAAGTCTGCCAGGAGGAGGCATCATCGGGCTCCCTCATAAAGCCTGAGGAGGAGAGAGTCCAGGAAGTTTAGGAATAAGGGTACAGGGGGCACCTGGGTGGCTCAGTGGGTTAAGCCTCTGCCTTCAGCTCAGGTCATGATCTCAGGGTCCTGGGATCGAGCCCTGTATCAGGCTCTCTGCCTAGTGGGAAGCCTGCTCTCCCCTCCCGCTCTGCCTGCCTCTCTGCCTTCTTGTGATCTCTCTCTGTGTCAAAGAAATAAATACAATCTTTAAAAAACAAAAAACCAACCAAATAAAAAGAGTAAGGGTACAGAAGGTAAAGGTGCATCAAGGCACAGAAGTGAGCACCAGCGCAATGACTGGGGGGTACTTCCTCCCTCTCAGCACTCTGGGTAAAGTCAACACTATGGAAAGGAACCATCCCTCAAGGATGACAGGCCGACCCGGGACTCTGTTTAAACCGTTGGTAAAACAGTGTAAATGCAGGTAATGTGGGTAAAACAGTGTGTCTGATATCCCAAGTGGGGGGGTGCCTGTCAATTCCCAATTACCCACCAGTGTTAGCCTAGCCCGTCTCTGCGTTCTGCTTGGTGACAGGCCTTTTGCACTGTTGAGTGGCTAAGAGAATACCAACAAACTTAAATATTAGCCCAGCTGATAATTAGGTTAATTAAGCTAATAATTAGGAGGATAAATTTATTGTGCAGGAAGTCATCTAAAGTATGCCAAGGCCAATTAAAATTAAAATTAACTGCCAGCTGGGGTTTCCTGTATTCCTGACCTCACTGATGGCTCGGACCATCCGTCCTTGACTGGATACCGAGACAAAACAGAGAGAGCAAAGTGTCCTTTGGGGTCACAAGCCTCTAATCTGATACAGAGAAATATCTCATTGCCTTCAAATGACTGAAGTAAAAGATCAGCTGATTTCATTTGCTCATCAAGATGGATGATTTCCATGCACCGAACCTGAACTATACGCTTTAAAGCCCTTTGCTCCCAAGGCCCGGCCCTAGCAGCATCCCTTCCCTCGGCTCCTGTCGCCAGCCCTCGGCGACAAGCAAGATGAGCTCAGCGCAGACAGGCATTTAATTTGATTTCCAGGATAACGTATCCCTCAAAGCTGCAGAATTCCCTAAGGAGATAAGATGGGCTTATTATTCATTGGGTAGAGTTATCCAGATGCCCCCCCCCCCGCCCGAATATAAGACAGAGCAGAAACAAGTCACGGGTGATAGGAGTCTGACGTCTTTGCCCAAATAGGCTCCCTGTTCTGAGGGCTTGCCCCCTGGGCAAGCAGCCTGTGTCACTCCTGCTTGTCTCTCACATGTGGGCCTTTCTCAGTCATCTCATCTTGGCCCACATGCGGAGCTCTGCATCATTTCTATTTAGGATAATAAAAGGGATGGGGATCGTCATGCTGACAGGAAGAAAGGATTTGCATGTCTCCTTGGGTTGGTTCTTGCCATACTACACCCCAGGCCGTGGAGCCGAGTTTAGCTCAGTGCTGGGTCTCTATCGTGGGTTCAGATCAGCCTGTCCTGCTGTCCTCTCTCTTTGTCAAGATTCCCAGTGACCCAGCTCTTGGCACCAGCCTCTCTGCCCCCTGGCTCACTCCCCTCCTTGAGGTTCATTGCGAAGGTCAGTGCTGCCATCTCTGTTTCCTTCATCCCTTTCGCTCCCAGACCCACTTTGCCTTAAGTCATTTGCCATAAATCCTGAGCTTCAGCCTTCAGCTTTCATTCCTGAGTGGGTGACTCAGCAAAGCCCCTGGTGTTTGGCTTTCTCACTTCTCAATGATTCACTCACTGTCCGTGGCCACGGACATATGTGGTTGGGATTTATGTCTCTGGAAAATCACACACCTCCACATGACAGAGATTTTGGGGGCTGCTGGTAAATGGTGAAGGTGATGGTGTTAGCTTCGTGAGTGCCAAGGGTCTTCTGAGTCAGAGTGCTGCTGGGACACAAAGTATAAATAGGAAATAAGGATTTAATTGGGATCAGCTACTATTACTACTTGAGCATGCAAAGGATAGGATAGCTGGTATGAACAGATACCAGTCTTAGTGTATCTTCTGTCCCGATAGTAATGCTCCAACCTTCTTGGGCAGCCAGCAGCGTCTCAAGCCCACTCGCTTCTGTCTCTGAATGCTCTGTGCACTGTACTACCTGGAGGTACAATTGTCAGGTGGCTTTTTTTGTTTTATGGTGACTTTGGATGTGGAGCTGGTGTTACTTACCTGAGAGAATCAATCACTTGGTTTATGGGGGAAAAAAAGGAAATGTTAAATATCAACTGAGAAATTTTTGTTTGGAAACTTAAGGTGTGAGATAAAATACAGGGAGATCAGGCAAAAGGTCTTTGTAAATCCATGGCAGAGACAAGAAGGGCTGAAAGAAAGCTGTCAGTGGTAATGGGGTTGGAGAGGAAGAGATGGTTAGGAAAGGCACAGTAAGTCGAGTGATCAGAACTTGGGGACGAATAAGCTGGATGAAGTAATTGAAGGAGATTTTTAGATTTGTTGGTATATTTTGAGATATAGGAGATGTAAGAAAGATGAAGGCATGGTAGGGAAGTTTAAGAAGTTTGTAGATGTGGTGGAACAGGAAATTAAAGAAGTTCTGATTAATGATCCTTATATTTTGCATGTAAATTTTTCTTCTGGTCAGTTTACTGGACGTCTTCTTTATCTCATTAATAAATTCAGTTTTGCCTATGTCTGAGCACCCTTATCTGCACTTAAGCATTAGAAATCTGGGTTTGGTAATGACATTTTTGGAAGTGACCCATGAGTGGATGATGTTAAAGCCATAGATCTAGACTAGATCATCTAGGAAGGGTATAAAGCCTGGAAACAGAAGCAAAAAGAAACCTGAAGAAGGGATCCTGGGGGAAGAGGATGAACACCTGAAAGGGGGCAGTAAAGAAAAAAGTAGAAAAATCCAGAATGGACTCTGTCTTGGAAGATAAAGGAAAAAAAAAAAGGTTTAAGGAGCCAATGACCGAGACCATTAAATGATAGAAAAAAAATTAAGCAAGGTCAAGGTCAAAGTGGGAAAATATGTCACATTCGATGTTTAGACAGTTCAGGACATCATCAAAGCATTTTCAGAAGACAGCAAAGAGAGAAGTGAAAATGAATTAGGTTGGCTGTGAATAGTCAATTCAAGAAAATCTTGAATAAGAAATATAAATCTTTTAAATAAATGATGCTAGGTCAGTTGGAAATCCATACAAAAATTAATTTTGGACTTCCAATGGACCAGTTTAAAATATCAATCACAGATAGATGGTAGAGAAAGTAATAAAACTTTCTGAAGACAATGTAGGGTAATATCTTCATCATCTTGATCAAGGTAGGCAAATATTTGTTAAGCAGAGCACGAACCCACTAAACATAAAAGAAAAACATGATAAATGGAACTATAATAAAATCAAGGGCCTCAATTTATTAAAAGATATTATTAATAGACTGAAAAGACAAGCCACAGAGTGAAATAAGATACTTATAATACTAACATCAAATAAAGAATTCATATCTAGTGTATATAGAAAACTCAGATATCAACAAGAAAAAAATAAAATGCCCAATTAAAGGTGAGTAAGTACCTTAAAAAGTCACTTCCCAAAAGAGGACAACCAAATGGATCAGTAACATGAATAGATGCTTAACATTAGTTAACATTTCTCAGGAAATTACAAGTTAAAACTACAATGAGCTACCACTATACATCCATTAAAATGGCTAAAATTAAACACACTGATAATACCAAGTACTGGCAAGGATGTAGAGAAACTGAAACTACCTTCCACCTGTGGTGGAAGTATATATTAATAAAACCATTTTGGAAAACTGTTTGCAATGTCTTCTAAAATTGAGCAGGAGGGGCACCTTGGTGGCGCCACAGTCTCGGTTAAGCATCCAACTCTTGGTTTGAGCTCATGTCGTGATCTCAGGGTCCAGGGATTGAGACCCACGTCAAGCTCCACACTCAGCAGGGAAACTGCTGGAGGATTCCCTCTGTCCCTCTTCTTCTACCCACCCCCCCCCGCCAACTCTCTCTCTCTAAAATCAGTCAACCAATCCATCAATCAATCAATCTTTAAAAGAATAAAGTTGAGCACGGGAAGAAGTAAAGGTGAATGTGGATACAAATAAGAATGTAGGTATGGTGGGAACTGGAAGTTAAAAGAGTTCTGTTAAATGATCTTTAGTTTTTGCATATAAGTTTTATCCAGCCAACTTAGTGGATATCTTTTTTACTTGCTCTAAAACTTTTTTAGTTAACTCTTTTGGATTTTATAGACAAAGAATCATATTATCTGTAGATAATTAAAATTTAATATTAGTCAATATTTATACACTGAAATCTTTTTCTTGTCTTATTGCGTTGGCAAGGATCTAAAAAACAATAATGAACAGAAGCAATATTGAACATCTTATTTTGTTCATGATTTGAGTGCAAAGCTTCAAATGTTTCACCATTAAGTATGATGTTGGTTGTAGATTTCTGGTAGATGTACTTCAAATAACAAAGAAGTTTACTTACATTTCCACCTTACTAAGAGTATTTTATTTTATTTTATTTTAAATTTTTTTATTTTTTCAGCATAACAGTATTCATTATTTTTGCACCACACCCAGTGCTCCATGCAATCCGTGCCCTCTACAATACCCACCACCTGGTGCCCCCAACCTCCCACCCCTTCAAAATTCTCAGATCATTTTTCAGAGTCCATAGTCTCTCATGGTTCACCTCCCCTTCCAATTTCCCTCAACTCCCTTCTCCTCTCCATCTCCCCTTGTCCTCCATGCTATTTGTTATGCTCCACAAATAAGTGAAACCATATGATAATTGACTCTCTCTGCTTGACTTATTTCACTCAGCATAATCTCTTCTAGTCCCGTCCATGTTGCTACAAAACTTGGGTATTCATCCTTTCTTTTTTCTTTCTTTCTTTTTTTTTTTTTTACAGCTTTATAAACATATATTTTTATCCCCAGGGGTACAGGTCTGCGAATCGCCAGGTTTACACACTTCACAACACTCACCATAGCACATACCCTCCCCAATATCCATAACCCCACCCCCTCTCGCAAAGAGTATTTTATATTAAAAATGGAAGTGGAATATTATTAATGCCTTTACCATCTATTGAAATGACATGAAGAGTCATTCTCTTTATTAAAACAATACTTTGCATTACTAGATTTCCAATTTAGTCATCATTGTTCTTCCAAAACAAAGCCCTTGAAAGGCTAAAATAAAAAAGAAATTATGTGTCTTATGATTTCACAGAATTCAACTTTGAAACTGACTGTAACTAAAGACTTCTTTGGAAGGGAATTTTTTTCCAATTTTTTTTTTCTATTTCTTCCATGGCTATTGATCTAATCTGGGGTTATATTTAAAAACAAATAATTTTAATAATATATAAATTCCTAGCAAATAATTCTTTTGATATAAACTTTCATATTTAGTGGTAAATGTTGTACATAATGCACTTTTACAATCTTTACAATTTCCTAAATAGCTGCAGTTATGTACCTATCTTCATTTATGTTTTCTTTTCTTTCTTGACCATATATGTCAATAAATTATCTTTCTTTTTTAAGAACCAGAATTTATTAGGTCTATTTTATCTTTCATTATTATTACTGAAGTACAGCAGGCACACAATGTTTGTTACATTAGTTTCAGAGGTACAACAGTGATTTGACAAGCCTATACATTATACTGTGCTTACCACATGTGTAGCTAACATACACATACCATACAATGCTATTATAATACCATTGACTATATTCTGTTTCTTTTCTTTTTTTATTATATTTTCCAAAACTATATTCTGTATACTGTATCTTTTTCTTTTTTTAAAAAAGATTTTATTTATTTATTTTGAGAGAGAGAGAGAGAGCATGAGCAGTGGGGAGGGAGAAGCAGATTCCCAGCTGAGCAGGGAGCCTGACTCAGGGCTCCATCCCAGTACCCTGGGATCATGACCTGAGCCAAAGGCAGATGCTTAACGACTGAGCCACCCAGGAACCCCTGTATGCTGTATTTTTCATCCCTGAGAATTCATTCCATAATTGGAAGCCTGTGCCCTCCACTTCCTTCACCCATTTTGCCCACATCCCTCATTTTCCCCTTTGGTACCATCAATTTGTTGTCTGTGTTTATGGTTGTTTCTACTTTTTTGTTTGCTCATTTGTTTTGTTTTTCAGATTCCATATATAAATGAAGTCGTATGGCATGTATCTTTCTCTGACTGACTTATTTCACATAGCATTATACCCTCTAGATCTATCCATGTTGTTGCAAATGGTAAGATCTCATTCTTTTGTATGGCTGAATAATATTTCATTATTTATATTTATAAATATATCTCATCTTCTTTATTCATTTATCAATGGATACTTGGGTTGCTTCTATATCTTGACTATTGTAAATAGTCAGTAAATGTGGGGATGCATATATCCTTTTAAGTTAATGGTTTTGCTTACTTTGGGTAAGTTCTCAGTACTAGAATTCCTGAATCATATGAATTTTCAGTTTTAGTTTTTTGAGGAACCTCCATACTGTTTCCAAAGGCACTACTCCAATTTACAGTCCCACCAACAGTGCATGACAGTTGCCTTTTCTTCACATCCTCCCCAACACTTGTTTCTTGTCTGTTGATATTAGCCATTCTGACAAGTATGAGAATTATTAGGTCTATTCTAAAGAATTCATTATTTTTCAGTTATATTAATTCCTTCCTTCTGTTAAAATTATTTTGCTGTTTTTGAGCTTCCAACTCCCTCACTTATTTATAAATTTGAACTGTTTTTTATTTGGCTCTTAGCCTTAGCTCAGCATACATACTCAATTTTCTATTACTTTCTACATTTTATTAACTCAGATAGGATGTACAGACAGCTAAATGAAGAGATTTCTAGGGTACAATTTGATAGGTTTTGATAAATGCCTACAATCCTGTGAAGATACAGAACATTGCCCTCTTCCCACCATCCCATTCACAAATATTATGATTTCTATTGCCTTATAATAATTTTATACTCACTTAATTGTCTTATGATAACAGTAACTTTGCCTGTTCTTGAACTTCATATAGATAGCCAGACAAACAAATGTTTGCAGTTCCTGGATTAGGACTCAGTTATACTCATCCTGAAACTTTATCCTCTCTGGTTCACAGATCTTTCCTCTGACCTCTCGGTTCCACGTTTTGAGTCATCCTTCCTTTTCTACGAAAGGTAACATGTGTTTGCAGCTGAGGATTCTCTTAGCATGTTTCCTGTCAGGAGAATTTTAAGGGTCCAAAGACTTCTTTTTCTTTTGTATTTTCTCTGTCTTTTCCATCTAAGCTGTCTGTGTTTTTGTTGATATAATTCCATTGAAAGCTTTGTGGATCTCCTGGAATCTTTTTTTTTTTTTTTTAAGATTTTTTAAAGATTTTTTTCTGTATTTGACAGATTTGGGAGCCTAATGTGGGGCTCGATCCCAGGACCCTGGGATCATGACCAGAGCCGAAGGCAGACGTCCAACTGACTGAGCCACCCAGATGCCATCCAGGCTCCCCTCTCCTGGGACTCTTATAAAAATCAACTTCATTAAACAAAAGTTACACCCACAAATCTTGAAATAAGTTCTTCTCTACTTTGGGATTTTGCTGAAGGACAACACCCTTAAAATTTTTAGGAGCCCTATTATTTGTCCCAGAAGGTCTGTTAGGTGTAGCCTTGAAATTTTTAAAGGGATTTATTATTTATTTATTTATTTAGTCTTCCAGATTTTATTTTTCTGTTATCTCTACACCCAGTGTGGGGCTTGAACTTACAACCCTGTGAGCAAGAGCAGCATGCTCAACCAGCTGAGGCAGCCAAGGTGCCCCTAAAGGGTCTTCTTAAAATGATATGGTGTGCTGCGGTACCATCTTTGATATTTCTGAGGTTTTAACAAAGAACATTATGGCCATAACCTCAGCTCACTTTAGAAGATGTGTTCCTGGTAGTTCCCTAGACTTGATCTTTGCTCAAGAGCCAATTCTTCATTTCAGCAACCTTTGCGGTCTGGAGAGGCTGAAGCATTTTCAAAACCATAAATTTCCAGTTCCTTCATGTTTAACAGTCCGTCTTTTAGTATATATTTCTCCTCTTACATTTCTCATAAATATAAGCATTTTGCCTACAAATATTTCCAGACAGATCACCCGGTTTGTTAGATAGATTTTTCATTTTCTACATTGCAGCAAGTGACAGTATTGCTAAACTTTCTGCCACTACATAACAAAGATCCCCTTCCCTCCAATTTCCAATAGCCAACGAACCATAGGAAACCGGCACATTTGTACATAAAAAATGGCCGGATGTTGGTCAATTTCATATAGTTCAACCTAATAACCCATTTCTGTTAGTTCCATGGGTGGGAGGGATTTTGCACATTCTCCACCTTGCCTGCACATTAGAATTGCTTTGGGGAGATTTAAAAAATCATGATGCTCAGGCTGAACTTCAGAACAATTAGACCCAACCCTTGAGAGCTTCAGCCTGCGCCTCACTGGCCAAAGATCCATAGATGATCCCAGTGGTGTGGCCTAACTTGGGAACTATGGCTTTAGGGTATGTATGTAGCTAATTTCCTAGGATGAGACTATCCATCATCCCTGTGGCCTTTGGTTGTCTGGAACAGTACTGTGATTCTCTAGCCCTGACCCTGACTTAGAAGTTAACACTTTAATGTTAGAATTCCCATTTTAGAAAGCAGTATTTAACATCTGACAGAGGTGAACACTAGAGTAAGTTATTCTGAAAGTAGGAAATTAGAAACAGCTGTTCCATCACCCTGGGATTTGTTAATTTCTCTTTTTTTATTCTCTGGTATCTCTGATTTGAAAGGTCCTCTGGAGGACCAATGGGAACCCCTCTTCCTTCCTTCCTTCCTTCCTTCAGCTGTCCTTCTCACTTGTTGGAGTCACAGCTTCCATAGTTTTGTGGGCTTTGTTGTCAGTCTTTTCCCTCTTGTCTTCCAGAAACTTCTTCCGACGAGGACTGCTAGTTGGCTTCTTGAATTTCCAGTGCTGCTTTGGATTTGTTTTTACATTTCTTTTGCCATTTCTGTGATTATGGAAGAGATAAGGGACAATATTATGTGTTCCGTCACTTAAGACTTGTTGAGCACTTAGTATGGGCCAACTCCCTTTCTAAAAGCCCTACATCCATCGGGTAATTGGCCCAGTTTGTGAGGAAGGGGTTTCAGGGTTCTCCAGAGACACAAAACCAACAGAGAAAAGGTTTGTTATAAAGAATTGGCTCACTTGATTGTGGAGGCTGACAAGTCCCGTCATCGGCAGTTGGCAAGCTGGAGGCCCAACAGACATAATTGCGTAGTTCTATCTGAGCCTAAAGCCCAGGGATTGGGACAGTTTTCCAGTTCCAGAGCCAGCAGGCTCGAGACCCGGAAAGATCCAGTTTTTAGTTCCGAGTCCAAGGGCAGGAAAAAAAACAATGTTCCAGTTCGAAGTCAGTGAGACAATAGGAATCCTCTCTTACTTAATGGGGAACTGACTAATCTTTGTGTTCTACTCGGGCTGTCAGCTGTTTTGATGAGCCCCGCCCGTAACAGGGAAGACAACCAGCTTTGCTCAGTCTACCAACTGAAATGTTAATCCCACCCCAAAACGCCCTTGGAGAAAACCCAGAATAATGCTTGACCATGTATCTGGGCACCCCCGTGGCGCAGTTAAGTTGACATATTAAGTTCACCGCCACGTTTTTATCTTGTTTTGTAGAGGGAAGAAACCGAGGCAGCATGCACGTGGCTGAGTGATGGAGCTGGGAGTCAGACCCAGGGTGTCTGGCTCGAGAGTGCCTGTTCTTAACCACTCTGCAGGTGTGGGAGCACAGGTGGCCAGGAGAGAGCACAGGTGAGCCTGGAAAGAGCACAGGTGAGCCTGGAGAGCTGGGATTAGTAGTGCCACTTAGCTTGTCAAGTCACAGCTCTCAGGGCTGACCAGACTTCTAAAATGGGGTGGGACACAGTCTCCTGCGCTGCTCTCTTCTTTGCGGGCTCTTAAACTAGACCAACAGACCTGTTTGGCTCTAAGAGCTTTATTGCCAATACTTGAGAAAGAGCAGGGAGAAAGGGGTTGGAGGTATTAAAAAAACAAGCCCCCAAACCCAAACTTGGGGGGAATTTAAAAGCTTCTAGAAACTTAAAGGATTCTCATAGGAAATGATCATGTTTCTGACTCTTTTCCTAGGTTAGTAGCCAGAAACTCTGATATTTTCCTGTTTCTGGTTTCAGTTTGTGAGGGTAGAACTCACCAAACCTTCTCTCTTCTTCAGTCTGCTGGATTCTTCCGACCAGCAATTTAAAAATATTAGGAGCTTTAGGCACTGGGGTGGCTCAGTCAGTTAAGCATCTGACTCTTGATTTCAATTCAGGTCATGATCTCAGGATTGTGGGATCAAGCCCCGTGTTGGGCTCCACGCTCAGTGTGGAGTCTGCTTGAGATTCTCTCTCCCTCACCCTCTGCCCCTCCCTGCTATACATGTGCTCACTCTTTCTCTCCAAAATAAATAAATAAATCTTAAAAAAAAAAAAAAATCAGGAGCTTAGCTTTTTTTTTTTTTCCCCAGACAAAATCTTATTCAGTATCCCAATACGTTAAACACATAAAGGCAGCATTTTGTAAGTATATATTTATTCAATAAATTCATACTTTTAACTTTTCCTAATTTGCAAAGTTGATCAAAGAGAATGCTGACTTTATTTTGATGAATGCAAAAATAGGAAATCATGGCTGTATAAGACATTGGCAGTCTTATACAGGTCTTAATATCCAATTTATTTCTGTAATCTGTTTTGAATATAGAATATCAAGGAAATCTTGATTCAAACAGATAAGTGGCTTACCTGGCAATCTCAAGTTTCTCTTTGACCAAACTGATCCCAAAGCACTGAAAGGGACTTGTAGGACTTTTTTGTTCCAAGGTCAAATCACCAACAATATCTGACAACTAGCTTACTTCCTTATCATAAATATAAAAATCAATCAATACACACCCACACTTACAATAAACGCTAGGCCTGTCAATTTTATGACAGTAACACAATGAAAAGTATTCTGTATTTACTTGTTATTTCATATTAATTACAGCTCCATCCAGGCTGAGTAAATGTGCCTGAACCTTGTTCATAGCTATATTACAAGTGCCTCAGAAGAGCCTACCACCTAGTAGGCATAAAATCAATCATTGTGGAATGAATGAATATACAAACCAACCTCTCCTGGTAGCTCATTAGGTATTGGAGTATACATACATTTCTTTCTTTTTTTTTTTTTTTTTTACTTTTTGCATTTTCATTTGTGCATGTTTGAATCTTAGAAAGATCAGTGTAGGGCGACAAACTTCATAATCAATGACTCATTTACAAGACTTTCAAATATTGCCTCAGATCTGGCAGTAGACGTTCTCCAGGGTCTGCATGAACAAGTTCAGGAGGTGAAATGAAGGTAACCTATTGGCTGGTTGTCTGCAATATCAAAGTTCGCTTTGGGCATGAGATTGTGTTTAGTCTTACTACAGTTGAAAACACTGTATTAAAACCCTGAGTCAAAACACTTGTGGATCCCAAAACGTGTCATGGAACTCAGAGTTAGCCCTTGGGTTCCAAGGACTGCCTCTGAAAACTGCTCCTGAAGTTTATGTAGGCCACCTCCTCCATGAGGGCTCCTGGCTCTGGCACGCAGCTCCGAGGGCAGTGAGGGCACACAAAGGGCATCATGGATAATCATGCAAGTGCCCCCCTTGGTGTGAAGAAGTTACCCATATCTCACTAAAACCATAACAATTTCATAACTGATTTTTTTATACCTCTTTCTATGTGCTAGACACTGCTCAAAGGCCTTTACATTTATTAACTCATTTGTTCTTAAAACAACCCAGTTTTAACAGGTCTTATCATTATTATTCCCATTTCCTAGTTGAAGCAGAGTTAGAGAAGACACCCCGCTGGGCAATGGCCGAGCACAGAGCTGTGTGGACCAACTCTGAAGCCCGTGGACCCACTACCCCTCGCTGACAGCTGGTGGGGCTTCCTGGAGGCAACCTGTTGGACTTACAGGTAGAAACTTGCAGCCCACAGTCACTTCTATGTTGACTTTACTTCTTTATTTTGACTTCAATAATTAATAGTAGTAGTAGTACTAGTAGTAGCAGCAGCAGCAGTAATGACAAGGGGTGCCTGGCGGTGCAGTCAGTTAAGTGCTGGACTTGGTTTCCACTCAGGTCATGATCTCAGGGTCATGAGATCGAGCCCCAAGTTGGGCTCAGGGGGGAGCCTGCTCAGATTCTCTCTCCCTCTCCCTCTGCCCATCCCATTCATGTTCTCTCTCTCTCCTCTCTCTGTCTCTCTAAAATAAAGAAATAAATTTAAAAAATAATAGTAAGAAAATAAGAATACACTATAGCACAGTGGTTTAAATGGTATGAGTAAATTCAGGGCTGTGTTTGCTATTTCAGGACACTCAGATCTCAGAATTGATCAAATGGCCAGCCTGCTGATCTCCAATGGCAGTTTTAATGAGATTCTATTTAAGAAAATCCTTTAGAAGTATCTTATTTACTTGAAGAATAATTTAGTGTTGCAGATTATTTTTTTTAAAGCAGATAAATTAAACACAGATTGAATGCACTATTGTGGGGGAGTAGATACGGTGACTCTGTTCTTCTGGCAATTGTTTTGATTAAAATGACTTGGCAAAGTTGTGCTTGCAGAGAGTAGCTGGAAAAATTCGGCCTTCTGTCGGCACAAGGGTAAACATGAACATGGAATCTCACTGTGCTGCTTGGAAGATGACTCCAGCACTTTCATTATTTTTTAAGCTTATGATTTTAAGAAAACAATCACGTGGAGATTTTGAGGAATACTGAGAATATACCAGAAAAAAGTCCCACAACGAGCCATCCTGGGATTCTGGTTTGAGAAGCACAGACTCACAGGGTTTCCTTGTGTCCCAGTTTTCTGCACGATGCCCGGACCCCTAGCTCCACTGAAATAGAGGAGAAAAGACTTCTGTCATGACACCCTGAATCTCAACCTCCTTTCCCCGGGAAGGTAGAGACACTGAGGTTTATCCTCTGTTATGGGAATGGGGATGAGAAATGCGTGAGTCAGCTGGGAGCTGGGAGGTGAGAGCTGGCGGCGTCAGAGCGCTCCGTGGGCCCATCTGCCGGATCCAAATGTCAAAGGAGGCTTTGCGTGCTCTGCAGCTGCAAGGCGAGAAGGGCACCTTCACTCTCCACTCCCACGGCCAAGAGCGCATGGATTTTTGACTTGAAGAGGCAGTGAAGGGGCATCTGAACTTTATTATATATAAATATAGGTATAAATAAATATAAATGTAAATAAATATATTTATTGTGGAGCTAACTGGGGAAATTTAAGCACAGTCTGAGCACTAGATTATATTCTGAAATCGTGTTAGTTGGGATAATGGTTTTGGTATTTTAATCATGTTAAAAAAATGGCAGGAGGATGGGTAGGCAGATGAAACCAGCTTGGCAAATGTTAGCAAGCTGGGTGATGAGTACATAGGGATTCAGGTTTTTTTCCCCCCCCCCTCTACTTTGTTTTGTGCCAGATTTTCCATTGTGAAGATTTTTTTTTTTTAAAGCAGGAAAAAATGATCTTTCGATTTGAAAAAGTTGGGAACCACTCTCATAGAAACGATGCAAATAACTAATTCATATTCAGTGACAGAAAGCTGATTATCCCTGATTTGACAACTTGGTGTGATTCCATTGAAATAAAACCAAAATAAGGAGTCATAAATCATGATTTCTAGTATAAACCGGGCCACTTGCTTTAATCCTCCTGGGCCTCTGATGATTCCACCTCCATGAAGACAGAATAACTTCCCACTTATTTAAATTAAACAGACATTTATAAAGCCTATAACATTAAAGAAGATAATTCACATTAAAATTATGTAAAATACGAAATGCTATATGAAAGGATGTGACTGTTATTGTAGTAGTTATTTTCATCAACACCATTATCATTATTCAAATATGTTTAGTTATAGCAGAGTGACAATGAGTAGTTCCAGAATATTTCCCATTGAAGGTAAGCCTGTGTAATGGGCCTGGGTGTTTAACAGAGAGGATGTGATCAAATAGAACAGAACAGGGTTGGATTCTCCTCTCCTGGTTTGAGATACCTAGATACATAAGGCTCTTGGGCCTCTTGGATTCAGGCATCCATCCATCCATCCATCCATCCATCCACCCACCCACCCACCCAACAAATACATGTCAGGTACTTCCTACTATGTGCTTGGCTGGATGCTAAGGATGAAAAGGAGATCAAAGTTGAGTAGGAGGGACGGACACCTAAGAAGATGATTAGGCCAGCAGGTCTGGACAGTGAGGACCGTGTGTGCAGGGACGGGGGCTTGAGCTGGGGCCACTCGCTCGGTCCAGCGGAGGGGCTGCTCTCGGTGCCCCTGCACCCGGTATGGCATGGACCGCACATACTCCAGCTCCAGGTTCCAGTCGGACCTGGACTTGTGTCCGGATTGTGGCTCCCTCCTGCCACTGCCCGGGGCACAGGACACGGTCACCTGTGTTCGCTGTGGCTTCCGTATCCCCGTGCAAGACTTCGAGGGAAGGTCGTGAATACCTGTGTCATGTTCAACAAACTGGGGACAGCCGTGCCTGTGTCAGTGGAGGAAGGGTTCGAGTTCCAGGGACCCATGGTTGAAAGGTGCTGCTCTCGATGTGCTCACGAAGGAATGGCCTAGCACACCAGACAGATGTGCTCTGCCAGTGAGGGGCACACGACATTCAATACTTGTACAAACTGCAGGTTCCAGGAGAAGGAAGACCCTTGATCTTTTTTTTTTCCCTGGGGAACTCAATAATTCTCATCTTCTCTCTTGGTTGGTGAGGGATTTGGGGTTCTTAGAGACTTTGTCCATCCTAGTTGCAATGTTTTGCTCCCATAGAAGCAGATTATCATGTGGGGATTATCATTGTCCCTAAAGTACACCTACTCGAGTTGAGTTTCCTATCAAAGTTATATTTTTCTATAGGAGCCAGACATATATGTTTTATTTATAATCTGTCTTGTTCCGAAAGGAATTTAAATGAAGTCACAGAGATATATTTGTTCTTTCAATAAGTATATCAGCTATAAAAATATATATATAAATTAGTATATGAGAAGGAAAAAGAAAAAAAAGATAAAAAATGGAGGCAGGAGTGAGACTAATAGAAAAAGTAATAATTATAAGTATTCTACCACAAGTATTTGGTTCTTGAGTTTAGGGAAACAAAATGTAGGAATCTGGATAGTGGGAGATTGAACAAATAATTTAACCAGATCTCTTTGTCTTGAGCTTGGACAATGAGAACTCTGATACTAAGGGATTACTACTGAGACTGTGGTTACTACAGTAGAACATTTTGGAAATTTTTTTTTTAAGATTTTATTTATTCTTTTGAGAGAGAGAGAGTGAAAGAGAGAATGAGAGGGGAGGATAGAGGAGAAGCAGACTCTCCATGGAGCTGGGAGCCCAATGTGGGACTCGATTCCGGGACTCTGGGATCATGACCTGAGCCTAAGGCTGTTGCTTAACCAACTGAGCCACCCAGGTGCCCGTAAATTGTTTTTTGTTTTTTTTTTTCTTTTGATATAAATGTAATATATATTCATTATAATAGATTCATATGTAGGAAGGTGGGGAGAAAAAGTAAAAATTACAAGGAATCCCACTTCAGAAACATACTTGTTTGTTGTTTTAATAGGTTTTACTATACATGCTGAGATGTGTCTTGCTTTTTATCAGTTCGACCAAAAACTTAAAAGGGAAACACTTTTTAGTGTGGGCACAATAAACATACTCAGATTTAAAAAAAAAAGAAGATGATTATAACAGAATATGACATCACAGGAATATGGGATGGAGAAACCCAACTCAGCTTTGAAAGGGGAAGAGGAAATATTAGATAGCTTTCTGGAAGCTATGTTGGTCACTTAGAAAGGGGGAGGGGGGAACATTCCAGTAGAGGGATAGGGTGACCAGAGACAAGGAAGACATACCTTAGGAAAACCCAGAGTGGCAGCTGTGCTGTTTTTTTGCCAGAGGCAGGAGGATCCAAAGTTGAAAGTACCTGTCAGAGCTGAGACACAGTAAGATAACAGAGGCCAGAAGCCAGACCAAAGTTCGGCTGGGCCCGGAGAGAGCAATCCTGAAGGACTGAGCCACAACACTGCAGTGGCAAGCAGGAGTCTATTAAGGGTTGGAAGTGGTAGGAGGGATCTGCTGGGCATTTCCGTGCATTCTGGCTCAGTTCTATTTAAAGGGCTCTCAGGGTACCACAGCTTAAGCTGAGGCAGCTGAGGATACTGCTCAGGTGTGAGCTGCTCGCCTGAGGGTGGTGTAAAGGACAGCAAGCTTTAATTAGAGATGCCGCAGAGGAGCGCATGTGCTGAGTGCTCGTTAATGAGGGTCTCACAAGTGATTTAACAGACGTACCACGTCCAGCTCAGTTAAGAAAAATGGTAAATATATATATATATACACATATGTATATATATATATATAATTTTATATATAATTTCACTGTTCCTGAATATGAACTGGTTATTTACATCATTTCCAAGAGTGATTCCCAACTTTTTCAAATAGAAAGATCACTTTTTTCCTGCTTTATTTTATTTTTTTTATTTTAAAGATTTTATTTATTTATTTGAGAGAGAGAGAGTGAGAGAGGACATGAGCAGGGGAAGCAGCGGAGGGAGAGGGAAAAGAAGGCTCCCCATTGAAGGAGCCCCCTCAATCCTAGGACCCTGGGATCATGACCTGAGCCAAAGGCAGACACTGACTGAGCCACCCAGGCACCTCACTTTTTCCTGCTTAAAAAAAAAAAAATCTTTACAATGGAAAATTTGGCACAAGACAAAGTAGAGAAAAAAAAAACCCTGAATCTCTATGCACTCATCACCCATCTTGCTAACATTTGCCAAGTTGCTTTCATCCTGTCTACCATCATCTTCCTACCATTTTTTTAAACATAAAATACCAAAACCGTTATTCCAACTAACACAATTAACAGTAATTCCCGAACATATTCTAGTGCTCAGACGTATTCAAATTCCCCTAGTTATCTCAACTGTTTACTTTTCTATTTGCTTCAGTATCTAATCAGGGTTCATACACTGCATTGGGTTGATATGTCTTTAACCCCCTGATAGTTCTCCCACTTATTAAAAAAAATTTTTTTTATTTTAAAGATTTTTATTTATTTATTTGACAGAGAAAGAGAGAGAGCAAGCAGGCAAAGCAGCAGGCAGAGAGAGAGGGGAAAGCAGCTGAGCAGAGAGCCCAATGTGGGGCTTGATCCCAGGACACTGAGATCATGACCTGAGCCAAAAGCAGAGGCTTAACCTACTGAGCCACCCAGGTGCCTCCCTCCAACATTTTTTTATTATGCCATTTATTTGTTGAGAAAACCAGGTCATTTATTTTGTCCAAGAAATTTAGTTTAGAGAGAGAGAGAAAGAGAGAGAGTGAGCCAGGAGAGAGTCAGAGGGAGAGGGAGAGAGAAAATCCTCAAGCAGACTCCCCACTGAGCACAGAACCTGATGCAGGGCTTGATCCCAGGGCCCTGTGACCATGACCTGAGCCAAAATCAAGAGTAAGCCACTGAACCAACTGAGCCACCCAGGCACCCCAATACCAAATCATTTCTGTAGCAGAATTTCCCACGTTCTGGATATGGCTGATTTAATCTTTCTTGTGTCATCTGATCCCCAATTTTTCAGAAACACTTTTTATTTTATTTTATTATTATTATTTTTTAAAGATTTTATTTATTTATTTGACAGAGAGAGATCACAAGTAGATGGAGAGGCAGAGAGAGAGAGAGGGAAGCAGGATCTCCGCCGAGCAGAGAACCCGATGCGGGACTCAATCCCAGGACCCTGAGATCATGACCTGAGCCGAAGGCAGTGGCTTAACCCACTGAGCCACCCAGGCGCCCCGAGAAACACTTTTTAAACATATAAACTTTTATAGATTTTCTTCTTCCCTGTCTTGGTCAGCTCAGACTACCATAACAAAATACCACAAACTGGATGGTTTAAATAATAACCATTTATTTCTTCACAGTTCTAGAGACTGGAATTCTAAGACCAGGGTACCAGTAGAGTTGGGTTCTGGTGAGAGCTCTCTTCCTGGCTTTTCAGGTGGCTGCCATCTTGCTGTGTGCTCACATGGCTTTGCCTTAGTGTATGCACATGAAAAGAGATCTTTTTTTTTCTCTCCCTATAAGGCCACTAATCCCACATGGGGGGGGGGTCCCTCTCCCATAACCAATTCTAAACTTAATGACTGCTCAAGGGACGCACCTCAAAGTACCGTCATATTAAGGGTTAGGGCTTCAAATGTGAATTTCTGGGAGGACACAAACTTTCACCCATAACATCCCCCAAGCCCAAGCCACAATCTACACACAATATGGCTGTTTTTTTTTTTTGCAATCTCACTGAGAAAATTCAGAATGACAAAAAAATCCACCATGAATTCCATAATGTTTACAATCTACAATTGGATATTATTAATGACCACAGAATTACAGAAAATCTGTAGGTATTTCACCATTGCTTTAATCTGTCTATTATCCATCAGTCTCTGTCTCTTTCTCTCTCTCTCTGTGTGCATATGAATGCAGCCTTTGCAATGCCTACCAGAGGAAATGTTAGTTCTAGAAATGGACTACAGAAAATACTTGTTTTTGCAAAATAGCCTGAGACAAAGGTCATTCTATAAAGGAGTTCTGTCTTTTCTTTTTAAATGGAAATTAGCAATTTATCTTAAGAAAGTTATTGAGAGCCTATTTCATTTATTTGCATAATGATAAAATGTGCCAGCGTTTCTCCTCTTCACTATCATCAATGAATAGAGACACACAAAACCTCAGGAAAAAGGCATAAAGGGCACCCAAGCATCCTTTGGATCTCCTTTATGAACCAGTCTGCTTTACAAAATGAAACCGACACTTCTGTAAAAACATATTTCTATAAAAATCTCGTGTAATCAATAAATCCTATTTAAATGCATGCTAAGCAATGTACTACTTCCTTCTTGTGTGGTAGCTCCTTATTATGTTATCTTAACACAGAGACACACACGCCTCTCTACTTCCAATATCTGTGTTTAGCTACTCCATAAACAGAACAACATTGTACAGGAAATGGGAATGGTTCCTGATAACTTAGTGGATATGGGGGTTAAGAAAAAGGAGAAGTACAGGATAATTCCCTGGTTCTGGCCTTAGTGTTTAGAAAAGTCATTGACAGAGATAGAAGAAAGCCTTAAAGCTGAGTTGCCTTTTAACATTAAACATTTTCAAAACAGAGCAAAATCTCTGTGATTGGTTTTAAGATCTGATATCAGACTGACCTAAAAGAATTTGTTAAATATTTACTAAAGCCCAGACATAATAGAAAGAATTCCAATGACCTCCAATGGAAACACTGCACACAAAGATGAGCTTCCCAGATTGGCAATGCTTTACATTCCATTGTTTGGAGAATGGAATGTGTCCCATGGGACTCCACTGGGAGTGGACACTTGAAATTTCGTGCCTGGTTTCTCCTGGACTTTACCTCATTTACTTTTCCCTTTTGCTGATTTTAATCTGTGTCTGTTTGCTGTGATAAACTATAAACATGACTATAACTGCTTTTTTGAGTCTCATGGGTCCTTCTAGTGACTGATGGAACTTAAAAGTGGTCTCGGAGACTCCTGACACAGAATCTCAGAGACAAAAATTTGGATGGAGAAGACAGATTGGAGTAAACTTGAGTGTCCTGAAAGACCATGAATTGCATAAGAAAGCAGAGGGTTCCAGTAGTTCTAGGTACCAGTTCTTTTGAAGCGTATACTGAAAGTTAGAAGATAGATTGGACTTAACGCTGATCCTGTAAGCAAAGAAAGGATGAGTTTGTTGAAAACTCCAGGGAGAGATATTCAAAAGTTTTAGATAGCATTCAAGAGTAGATCCTGATACAGATGCGATCTTAACTTTCACTTCATGTCTGTGAATGACCTTGAGACAGAAATAGGATTTTTGACATGTAAGTAAAGACTGGAAAGGGAACTGGCTCCACTGCTGTATCTCCAACATTGCTGAACATTTTCAAAGAGCTCTAGGACAAAAGCAGGATAAGGTTAATGTCTTACAGATAAAACAACTAGATAGTCCCATCCTAGTCAATAAAATCAGGTAAAGGATCCTCTAATTTTACACACTTGTAGATACTATGAGCAAAAAGATCACGGGACAAACAATTTTCTTCTGCCAACTAAGGAACTGTAGGAAAAAATAATAGGGTGGGACATGGACAAGGACACCAAGCTTTAGGTTCCTTTTTGAACATCTCCAAAAGCATTTCATACTATCTTCCCTAATGATTTTACATATGACTATTGCTTGTTTTTTCTCAGGATGTATAGATTCTTTTCCTTGTCAGAGAGTTATGGCTCTGAAAAAAATTCCTTGATTCCGTGTTCCCAACCTTGGGAATTGTAATTCATCTGTCTGATAATCTCTCTCTCAGGAATATCCATTTTATTGGGAGTACCATTTAAAGAGCTTTTGCAAAGCCTTTCCACCTGGGTACGTTACTATCCACATCATCCCCAGTCTTTGGAAAGTTGAAAAATACAAATGTAACTCCAAACTAAAATTAGCAAGACTCTCAGACCTCTGGAACATCCATGGCCTAAGGTCTTGCTACTGGTTTTAGTGACAATGAGATCAACACCTAGGGTTCATCAACTGTCTCTTTATAAGTAAGTAAAAAGGTGACCCACTTCTAGAGATACCATTTCTGATCCTAGACTATGCTCTATTTCATGCAGATTTGTCCCCAAATTCAAGAAAGTCACGTAACACACCCAATTTTAGCATTAATAGGTATGGGCAGCCTTTCTTCAACATCTTTTTTTTTTAAGATTTTATTTATTTATTTGACAGAGAGATCACAAGTAGGCAGAGACAGGCAGAGGGACGGGGGAAGCAGGCTCCCTGCTGAGCAGAGAGCCCTATGCAGGGCTCGATCCCAGGACCCTGAGATCATGACCCGAGCTAAAGGCAGAGGCTTAACCCACTGAGCCACCCAGGTACCCTCTTTAACATCTTTCTAAACAACATTTGTATGACTTAAACCCTGAAAAAGTGGTTTTCTGAAAGAGACATTGGAGACAGATAGACTTCAAATGTCAATAAAAATAACCTTATTATCTATATCTGTCAAAATATGGATGCCTGACTGGCTCATTCGGTTAAATGTCTGCCTTTGGCTCAGGTCATGATCCCCGGATGGTGGTACTGAGTCCCACATTGGGCTTCTTGCACAACGGGCCTGCTTCTCCCTCTTTCTGCCACTCCCCCTGCTTGTCCTATCTCTGTTTCTGAAAAAAAAAAAAAAAAAAAAAAATAAAAAATAAAAACCCTTAAAAAAAACTAAAAGAAAGAAATGAAATGACTAGCACTGCCATAAAATTCCAAGGGGTTGGCCCTTGGATTTATGTCTCTCAAATAAAAAGACCCAAGTCGTCCCCAAATCACTGGAAGACTATCCCAGCTGGAGGCTATAAATTGAGGATTCTGACAATCTTCAGAAGGGAGGAGACAGCTTCTACCCTGTACCTAGATCAAGCAGACAACAGAGTAAATTGTTCCCGCAACTTGTACCCAAAATCTCAAAATAAAATCCAGATTTCCAGAGCCACAGGTTATGATGCTTTCATTTGCATGTCTTGCTCTTTGTTTTCCTAGCTAGTTATTCTTTCCTTTCTTTAAAAATCTGCTCACAGGTACATGTTAACCCTTAACTGTGACACCCATATGGCCTCTGTCTTAATGTTGCCCTTTGCATCCCTAGTCACTTCTTGGTGAGAGCCCAATATCTGGCTATAATTTGCTAATGATTTGGCTAAAACATACAATAAGATCAACTGTTGGCTTTGTACTCATTTTTCTTTGGTTGCCATCTACTTTTCTTCAGTCTGCTTCCCTTGTAATGAATTGGTTGGTTTCCTCAACCACTTGATGACTTTTTAGATGGCAAACACCAAAAAATCTCCAAGAGCTAAAAATCTGAGACTTACTTTCATATCATATCTTGGAAGGAAACATACTATTTCCACTGAAAACAACACCTGGGAACCTTTTCTAGGAAATGGCCTATGTAACTGAGTGTTCCCAGAAACAGACCTTGCAGAGGGACTATGAGACATATGGGCCATGGGTCTTGGAACATCTTTGAGCTGCCCTACTTTTGCAGACCTTAGCAAAGGTGCTCATTGTTAAAGCCCAACTTCATGCTTCTTTCGTTCAGATGGACCTAATGATCTGTCTTCTATAAATCTCACTGGCTAGTGCCAAACCACTCTTGTCAAGACCTGCCAAAACCATATTCAATAACTTCATAGGAATATTTTGGCTGATTACTGACCATTGGGAGGTTCCCAAAAACTAGGATTAGATTTGTGGCCAAACAGCCTATAATTCACAAGCCAGATAGGGATTTGTTATCTCGAAAAACGGATCCCTGCCTTCAAATAGTCTCTGATACTACCCAAAGTATCTTTTGGCTCATCCATTTTCCCTTTGGGAAGAAGAGATTGTTAGGTAACTCAAAAAGCTGAGCCTTGATTTGATGCCCCAAATTGTAATCATTAAGGAGAATTTGGAACAATTTCTTCTTCTTTGAGACTCTCTATTTCATGTCTGAAATAAAGGCGCCCAAAGTCTGGGAATTTTTATACTTCATTGCTCATCCATTGACAAGGGAGCTAGGCAATGCTGCTATGGAGCTACCACAGAAGTCCTTACTGGAGAAATTTATAAGATTGGGCAGATGGTGATTCACAATAGAACAGCCCCAGGATATAATATTGGCCTTTCAAAGCGGAACATGTGCTATTTTAGGAGGAGAATGTTATACTTCAATGTCTATAGATGTGGAGAACCGGCATAGAAGTTAGGAAAGTAGGTAATTTAACTAGTATCTCCATTTATGGTTCTGTAAACCACTCCGTTTGGAACAGACTCTTTTCTCTGGGACATACTTGGCTCCCAGCTTTCTGTGGACAACAGAACTCTGATCATTGCACCTCTGTTATTATTAGTCATATTGTGGTGTTCAAACACTCGTGTGCACTTGCTGTTCTGTCTAAAGATCTAACAAATTATCAGCCAGCAAAAAGCCATGTATCAGTTTTCTATCACTGCCATAACAAATTACTTCTAATTTAGTGGATTTAAACAATGCAACTTTATCACATCACTGTTGTGTAGGTCACAAGTCTGGGCTAGTTTGTTTCCTCCACTCAATTTTCAAAAGACTTAAGTCAAGGTGTTGGCAGTCTGGACTCCTACTGGGAGGTTCTGAGAAGAATTTGCTTCCACGCACATTCAAGTTGTTGCCAAAATTCATTTTCTTGCAGCTGTAAACCAGAGGGTCCCATTTCCTTGCTGGGGGTTAGCTGGAGACTACCCTGAGCTCCTAAAGGCCTTCCTTTTGTCCTTGCACATGGGTCCCTACTTCTCAGAGCTGGCAATGACATGTCAAATCCCTTTTGCACGTGGGATCTTCCTGGCTTCCCCTTCTTCTGTATCTCCTGTGCTTCTAGCTGGGGAGACTTCTTAGTTTTTCAGGGCCCTTGAGGTTAGACTGGGCCCACCAGATAACCCAGAATAGTCTTTCTATTTTAGGATCAGTAACCTTAATTATAATTGCAAAGTTCCCTTTGCCATGGAATATAACATATTTCAGCTTCCAGGGATTAAGGCCTGGACATCTTTGAAAGGCCATTGTTCTGCCTACCACAGGCTGGAGAACCTGAAGATGTTCTCATCAGAGGTAGCAACAGTCAGAACCTGACACGTGATCATGACACCTCAAACATCACTGCAGATCTGCATTGACCATGACTCTAGAAGGTAATGGTTTATTCTCCAGCTCAGGCTGAAGAATGACCACAAGGCAGCACTAAGGACTGAGGCCCCTGCCACAATGCAGTCTCACGGTCTAGAAGGCAATTCATGGAGACAAGCAGTTTTCTTACGTGTGCTAACGGCTTTCTTACCAGAATAATAATTTGCTTACCCAAATAGACAATTTTGTTGATCAAGCAAGACTGTGCATATCAAGATTTGCATTAAGGCCTTCTCTTTGCTGTGTCCACTAAACTTAAACTATTATGTCAGGAACTGCCTAACTAATCCAGATCCTTCCCTTAAAAGATCATCTCTTCAATTCTTTGAGCCAAGACCCCAGACAGCTGTAAATATTCTTCCTTAACTTCCCCTGTTGAAACACCAAGACTCTGACAATATGGTGTTCTCTTTTCTGCAGTAAGTTTAATAAACTCAATTTTGCTTATTCAATAGGTTTATTTGATGAGCCCTGAGGGGCAGTTGATGCCTCCCTGTGGGCAGCCCATCTTTCTTTGATTCCTGGGAGGCCAGAGTGGAGTGGGGAGGGGGACACAGCAGAGACTCATGAAGGCCCAGAGCCAACATCGGTATGTTTAGCTTGTGTCACTGATGAGATGGAATGCCTGAGGGGCCCTGTCTGCACAGCTGTGGGAGCTCTGCCATCCTGTGACAGCTCTGCACAAAGTCTCAGAATCCATCTTATCGGCACAGCGGCACACACTCTGGCCCATGGTGAGCCTTCAATTGTCTGAGGAGAGTGGTGTTATGTAACTGTGTCATTCAGGCATGGGGCTGTTCTCAAGCCTACTTTCCCCCACAAAGTTGAGTGACTTCGAGGGAGAAGAATGAGGAAACTGTTCTGTCTTTGATCCTTTACTCTAGAACAGCACCCAGCTGTGGGGGATTGGAAAGGCATTTTTCACTGGGCTGTAAGAATTTGAAATTAGTGTTCCCAGCTTTACCCCCACAGGAAAATATGGGCAGGAGTTCAGAGGGTGGGGCAGAGGAGTTTAGAGGGGTTTAGTCCTGAGGACTTTCTAGAAGTCTGAAGTAAGGGCATAACCAGGTCTGATGGAACTAAGAATTTGCCCTCACCTCTGACAACTCAAGCCATCAGGTTCCTTTCCAGAACATTCAGATCTTGGGAACAGGCAAAGACGGATGTGTGGGTGAGGGGGGCAAGGATGGCTAGATGCTTGACTTCTGTTTGTAGACTTGTGACTACTCCCTAGAAAAGAGGAAACTTCTATTTCCCTAGTGGCCTGTCACTGAAACCCATTTCCTCATCTTCTTCTTTTATTAGAGTGAGATTCTGGTCCCTTGGTCCCAGGAGTCATAGGCAGCTACCCTGCTGGGATGGAACTGAGGTGGGTGCTGTGTGGGCCCTGCTCTTTGGGGCCTGTTCTAAGAGGGGAGGAACTGACATGGCATCCAGACCACAGCTGTTATGGAGACAGGCTCTCGGGTAGCATTAGTCCTGCACACTGTTTGTTACTCTTCCACTCTAGAATAAATAGCCCAAAAGGAAGAAGGCAAAGGGAGCAAGAGTTCAGAGATCTGAAGCACCGGGGCTGTTATGGGCTGAATTGTGTACTCCCCAAATTCATCTAAGTTCCAACTTCCAGAACCTCAGAATGTGACAGTATTTGAAGGCTGGGTCTTGAGGAGGGTTATGAAAGTAAAATGAAGTCATTAGGGCACGCCCTAATCTGGTGACTGGTATCTTGATAAGAAGAAGAAACGCGGATACAGGGAGAAGCCCATGTGGACATTCAGGGAGAAGATGGTCATGTACAAGCTGAGGAGCGAGACCTCAGAAGAAACAACCCTGTTGACGCTTTGATCTCAGACTTTCAGCTTCCAGAACTTCAGGCAAAAAATCTCTGTTGCTTAAGTCACCCAGTCTGTGGTACTTGGTTAGGGCAGCCCCAGCAAACAAATGCCAGAGCTTGAGGTTTTGGATGCCTTGAGGGCCTGGGAGCTTAGGGTGAGCCATCAAACTATCAATTACTCTCTACTTGGGGCCTTTTTTTTTTCTTTTTTATAATTTTTTAAATAAACATATAATGTTTTATTAGCCCCAGGGGTATAGGTCTGTGAATCACCAGGTTTACACACTTCACAGCACTCACCATAGCACATACCCTTCCCAATGTCCATAACCCAACCACCCTCTCCCGCCCCCCACCCCTCCAGCAACCCTCAGTTTGTTTTGTGAGATTAAGAGTCTCTGATGGTTTGTCTCCCTCCTGTCCCATCTTGTTTCATTTATTCTTTTCCTACCCCCCAAACCTCCCACGTTGCATCTCCACTTCCTCATATCAGGGAGATCATATGATAGTTGTCTTTCTCTGATTGACTTATTTCACTAAGTATAATACCCTCTAGTTCCATCCACGTCATCACAAATGGCAAGATTTCATTTCTTTTGATGGCTGCATAGTATTCCATTGTAGATATATACCACATCTTCTTTATCCACTCATTTGTTGATGGACATCTAGGTTCTTTCCATAGTTTGGCTGTTGTGGACATTGCTATTATAAACATTTGGGTGCATGTGCCCCTTCGGATTACTATGTTTGTATCTTTAGGGTAAATACCCATTAGTGCAATTGCTGGGTCATAGGGTAGCTCTATTTTCAACTTGTTGAGCAACCTCCAGACTTGGGGACTTTTCTTATTGTGGTTTTCCTTCCTACCTGTCCCTTACTATTTCCTGTTCTCACTCCCTTCTGTCCTTTTTACCACCAATGTTCTTACTTTCAGATTTGAATATGCAACAAATTTTGACTCAGAGATTCAGAGAACTGATTCATCATTTATTCCTTATGAGTCAAAGCAAATGCAAAAGAAAAAAGAAAAGAAAAAAAAAAGAAAAGCAAGCAAGAAAAAAAGAAAATAAAAGAAAGGAAAAAGGTAAAATAGCACATAAAATTAAGCTTAAAACATCACATAAAACTCCCTTTGAGGGCTACCATGAGCCCTGGTGAATTGAACGGGGGTAGGGAGAACGGATATTTGGAATGGCAGAAGGGTATAACTTTTCCTCAGTGTTAGCAGAACATTTCGCTGGAGGGAAACTTAAAGCCACCAGATTCAACTTTCTTGCATCTGAACTGTTGATAGGATTTCCCTCAGGTGGTTGACTGAATTTTCCTTCCTCTCCTCTGGCTTTCGTGGAGGAGCCCTGGTCAGTAATGGTGTTTGGAGATGCCAAGCCAGGTCAAGAAAGGAGAGACACTCCAGCCAATGACAGCAGTGCTAAACTTCACCCCAGGCGTCTTCCTCCATTACTGCTTTGGTTTTGGTATATCTGAGGAGGGTATGGAAAGGAATAAAAGGATTTGGGTGCATGCATCTGCAAGAGTTCCGTTTTGCTCTTTGCCTGGTAGGTGGGAGCAGGAAGACAAGAGGGAGCGTCCGGCGTTCCTTCCGTTGACTCTGATGGAAGCCAACCGCACCACCTTCGACAAGCCCTCCTGCAATGCCGGCCAAGTTGGAACCATCCTGAACTAGGGCAGGCCAGCTGTGGAATGCAGACCTGAGGTCCGTCTTTGCTTCTTCTAGGTCTCTGCTCTGTGTTACCTCTCCAAGTCCACACGCCAGCGTTCTTCCCCCTTCCAGGAGTTCCTTTTTCCCCTCAGTGGTTTTATTTTTCTTCTTCACTCATCCTAAACCTGGCATTTTACGTGTGTGGAGTTTTCCGTTGTTGTTCATTTTGGGGAGGACTGGGCGTTTCCCTGAATGGAAGGCAAGTTCCTGAGGGCAGGGTCTTTGTTTTATTGACTGTTACATTTCTACTCTGTTCCTGGGATACAGTAGTTAGGAATAGTTCCTGGAGGAATGACCTGAGAAAACTGGAATATTTATTCCGATGATCATTTCAGGAACCTTACAGACAGGTGACCCAGGGTAGGGAGCCCTGAAAGACCACAGTGTAGAACTAATTCCATTTCCCCCTAACCCACTGCAGGGGGGGAGGGTAGTTTTTCTTCACCCTCTTAGGGTCTCTGGCTGGATATGGAAGTTAAACCGACAAAAGATAGATTAACAGGAGAAAAATCTAGAAATTTTACTGAATTTTTACATGTACATGGGATCCTTCACAAGAGGATGAAGATTTCAAGAAATGACCTGAACAGGAAGCTGTTACAGCTTTTAAACAAAGAACAATAAATTTGTGAAGAATTGACAAGACAGAGGGGTTTGAGTTCAGGGTAGTAAATGGTGAAGAAGTAGCTAGGAAGGTAGAGTTGGTTAACAAGATTTGTTTGTACAGATTTCTAAGCCCAAACTCCCCATCTCTGGTGATAAGCATGTCTCCCTTCGTCCTGATGCAGAGAGGGTACCTTTTACATGGGAGACTCATCCCTGTCTCAGGGAGAAGGGGTGCAGGGCAGGAGGTCAGAGTGACCTCCTGCACCTGCTGTCTTCTCAGACTCTTCCAGCTTAAGACACTCACTATGCCAAGGGGCCATATTTTGGGGTAGTGTGTCCTGAAGCCTATCCCCACTTTCTGCCATTTTATGTAGGTTAAATCAAGTTAATTTAATGGTAATAATAATTATGCTTCTTTATTTAAAAAAATTGAAGGTTTTTTTTTGTTTGTTTGTTTTGTTTTGTTTTTTAATGTGAAGAGATCTTCTTTCTTCCTGGTTGTTTGCTCTTGAGTCTTGTTGTCGGTTTTCCTACTGACTAAGATAATTTACTGAGTCCTTAAGCTAATGAAGGGGACCGCCAAGGTTGCCCCCCATGCCCTGCAGTCTGCACTCTTCCTGCCGTGTGTTGGGATCCCATCGTTGCTGCCACTCCTCCCATGCCTGGTCCTCAGATGCTGGAGGACACAGGGCCTGGGAAAAGCCTAGTTCCATTCTTTCTTCATTTACACAAAATATTTTTGTGAACCTCAAGTCCAGGCATAGCTTTTCCAAGAAAGTTCATCTTTAAAAGTTGGGAAATGATTCCTACTACAGAGTTTTAAGGATAAAACGAGGTACTCTTGTGGTATCTGAAAAGCTCCAAAGAACCAATGTCTGACATTTTAGTCATCATTATAATAAATTCAGAAAACCAGTAGAATAGAGGGTGTGAATAAGGTCCTTAAAGAGTGGGTGAACAATGCAATACACTCCAGCAAACTGCAGAGGAAAATAAAATGTAAGTTCAATTCAAACAGAGTTGCAGGAAATGCTAATTTTCCTTCCCTCATTTTAGGAAATAGGCAGAGAAGACACCATGGTGCCTGGGACTTGAGTCAGGCTCAGAAGTCCCACCCTGACTTCTGAACAGGCGTCCTCCCAGGAGATGGGAGAAATGGGAGAGGTGCAGGAGAGAGGACAGAAACTTGATTTGCCTCAGGGAGGGAGAAGCTTATCAGAATCAACAGAAGTAGAACTTTTTGAAAAGAGCACCTACGCCCCCCATTCTAACAGAGGACACCCCCATGCTGAGCCGCAGCATGGAGCTGAGAGGGGAATGTGTCTGCCGTGAGGGGCAAGGTAAGGAGTGATTTCACTCAGGCAGCGCCAGAAGAGGTGGGGAGTCAAGAAGAAGAGAAGACGCCTGGGTGGCTCAGTGGGTTGGGGCCTCTGCCTTCGGCCCAGGTCATGGTCCCAGGGTCCTGGGATTGAGTTCCGCATCCGGCTCTCTGCTCAGCAGGGAGCCTGCTCCCCCCCACCCCTCCTGTCTCTCTGCCTACTTGTGATCTCTGTCAAATAAATAAGTAGAATCTTTAAAAACAAAGAAGAGAAGACAAGGAGCTGGACATGGAAGATCGTAGGAGGCTGGAGGTGGGGAGGGAAAGCCAGACGGGGAGCCACTGAAGGGAGGGCCTTTCACAAAGGAGGCTGTGGCTGAGAGGGTTGAAGTCTGGCTGGAGAGAAGCAGAGCAGAAGGAGGCTTTGTCCTGGTGGAAAAACCTTGGGATTGACTATCCCATTGGGGTTATGCAACCGCCTCAAAATCCACTCTTTTGCGGATGACATGTGTTATACATCATTTATTTTAGGAATGGGTGCCACAGGGGTCAGCCCTAAAGATGGTGAAAGCGTTTCACTGGAGAGTGGTGAGTTCAGTGACCATGTGGAGCTGAGTTCTCAATGAGCAGAAAAAAAAAACCAATGGGACAAAAATGAACTATTTTCCATTCATTGATTTTGTTGCCCTTCGGAGTCACATCAGAGGCACTCCGTTACTTTTGACACTTTCTGGGCTCCTCATGGAGAGTCTTGTCAACACTGAGGGTGACTCAGGAACATCAAGAGTCGGGACTTCTCCCCAGACGAGGTCCCCAGGCCAGTGGGTGTATTGGCTGCTGGATGCCTCTGCGTCTCTGTGGAGAAAGAGGCTCTCCCAAGGGATCTCTGGCCCCTCAGCCTCCTGGACTCCGCTTCTCCCAAGCTCTGTCCCATCATCTCCAGCTGAGACCTGCAGAGCACGGTGCTGCTCCCCCTCCCAGGCACTGGGTGGCCCCCGGGCACAGCAGGTGCTCGCTCCTGGCTTGACTCCCTCAGGCAAGACTTGCAAGGGCCAGTCCGCATTTTCTCATTCTTATGTCTATTGTCTTCCTGAGAGCATTGTACAAATCTAGACCTTGCTGTGACCTTCTTCCCCTTCCTTCCTCTTCACCTGTGCATCTCTTTGCCATGTTCCAGAGCACCTGCTGATAGCAAAAGTCACCTCCAGTCTTTTCTTTCGTGTATCTGTGCCCCTTTCAGTGTGACTTTGTGCTTTATCCAGTTGACAGGGCAAACCTTCTGTGCTCCCTGTGAATGGGAGATGGCCTTGTGACTTGCTTAGCCCAAGAGCATGGGACAGAAGTGACGGTGTGCCCGCTTCAGGCTAGACCTCAAGAACACTTGTGGCTCCTGCTATCTCTCTCAGAACCCCTCCACTGCCAGAGCATAAGCCCAGACTACCCTGCTGGGGGAAGGGGAACCATGGGGAGGAAGAGCTGAGGTGCCCAACAGAGCAACCTTTGACCAGCCAAGCTCCTAGCCAACTCAGCAGCTGACCACAGATGTGCAAGCAGACCGAGCTGATGCCAGCTGAGCCTGGCCCAGAAAATGAAACTGACCAACAAGGATATACCCCCATAATACATATCAAATTTAATGCTTTAAGTCACCATGGTTGGAGGTGAGTTGTTACACAACAATGGCTGACTGATGCAGAGAATCTTTTCCTTTCTAGGCTGATCTGGTGTTAGTCACCTCCTTATCCATCTCTGGGCAATCCTGGCTTGTTCACATCTGTTTTTAAAAAGGCTTTCCCGGATGGGCTGCCTCTCCTACCCATGCCTCCGGTGGACACAGCTTCTACATTCCTTCATTTGCGCTCTCTGTTGCTGCATGTGAGGAGGTGGTGGCAGTTTCTTCTATCAGATTCTCCCTCTGCTCTCCAGTAGGCAGGCCTCCGTCTCCAGTGTCCTCCTGAGGATATCTCTCAAAATGGGCCCCCAGGGGTCATTGACCAGGCGACTTGCTCTCCAGAGGATCTCTCAAGGTCACTGTGAAAGTCAGGGTTTGAGGGCCTCTCTGCAGCCACTGACGCTGTTTGTCACACTCCCATGGCCTCTGCTGCGCCGCCTTCTCCTCTCTCTTGCCCGTTTTCCCTAGCTACACCTTCTCCTTGCCGACCACCCGGCTTTGTCCACTTCATGAGTGCAGACACCTCCAATTTTCTCTCACATGCTTCCATTTTGCAATTTAATTTACTTTAGGCAAATGACTCACACACACAATCTCAAGTCCTGGCCCTAAATCCAATCCTATAATTTTGAAAGGTCTAATTTGATACTTTCAACTTGGCTGTCTGGCTGTCACCTCCGACTCAGCATTTCCGAAGATGCTCTTCGGACACTCCCTTCAGTCTTTCCACCACCATCACCACCAAGTCTTTGCTTTCTCCCTGCTTCTAGGCCCTACCTCTAATCTTTGTGGGGATCACACAGTTATTTATTTGTCCTCCTGTCAACATGGCCCCCTCTCTCATGCAGGCAGTCATAATTTCTTGTTTAACTATCACAGAAGTCATCTGATGCCTCCCTGTACATCTAGTCTCTTCACTGGCCCCTCACCCTGACACCCAGACCAAATTATCTGCCTAGAACACCTCTTTCCTCATGCCAACACTCTGTGCCAGAACCTTTCATAGCTCGTATCTTTTTTCCTCCACCTGGTTTGCTGGAATTCTTCTTTGGAGAACTACTTAGAAAGAGGCTATTGGAGCCCCCTCTGTAGGGTGATGGTGCCAAAGGATGTGAGTTGCCCCAGCTTCTTTATACATGGTCAGGTACAGAAGCCTTCTTCCCATTAGACCATCCCTGGAAGCTGAATCCCATGATAAGATTCCCCATGGTGATCTCAGCTACAGACTACCGCCCTTCCTACGATGTTCTGCTCTGATAATGAGGCCCCTACCCCCTGGGTTTTCCATGTGCCCCACTTTTTCTGGTCTCTTGTCTAATTTCTGACTTTCCGCATCATCTGCCTGGACAGCAAGTGGATCTCCCAGCCTTTAGTTCTACATCTAATATCCTCCAGCTGCCGGTGCATGTTTCATGGAATGCAATGCCTGTATCAAGATGACCCTTCTTCCGGGAGGAGTAAATTCTCATTGTTGCCCCGGCCCTGAATGCCTGTATCTGTGGAATGAGCTCATTTTATGGATCACCACATTGTCCCACAGTCTCAGCTGCTTCTCTCTGCCCCACATTGACCCAGCTTGGAAATGCATCTGTTTTCTTTGATTCGTGATCTTTGAGCACAAAGCAGACTTTGATATCAATTCGGAAGAGAACTATGAAGGTGGTTATTTACACTGAAGCCATCCACATCTTCAAATTAAACACTAGATATTTTGGTTCTGAAATGCTTGTTGGCCATCTGCTCCCAAGGCTGTTTAGAAGGATTGTTTATCTCTATATAGCATCCATCCTCGCTCCTCACACCAGATTGAACCCCTAGACCTTGAACTCTTCTTGCTCTGTTTCTGCAGGGCTAGATAGAATGTGCTAGAGAAAGAAGCTCCCCTTTGCCCCCGGGTTAGCCATATCCATCTGATGCTCAGCAAAGCTAGAGCTTTCATTTAACCAGCCATACCTTCCTTAGAAAGCTGTGTACTTTAAACAAATATCCCCCCTAAGTCCCCTTCCTCCCACTCAGCAGCTCTTTCCTGGGTTTGGGGACTTACTCCTTCCAGTCCCTTCCCTCTTAACCCTATTCCTGATCGTTCCAGCCTGGCTTCCGCTATGGCTCTTAACATCATCTGTTGCCTGGGTTCCTTGCTGCTGCCAACTGTGGGAATGTTTTGGAAGTTGGAAAATTCTACATACACCTGGGAATTTGGCTTCCTGAACCTCTTCCTGCTCTCAGGCTCTGCATGTCTGAGGCAAGCTTGCTGGTAGAGGGGATCATGCCTTCTCACCCATAAGTGTATTTCTCTCTGATTAATTTACTGTGGTTGATAGCAATGCAGTTCCCTGTCTCTGGCACCTACTACCATGCTATGTCCCTGGCAATGAGCTTGCACCATGAACTCTCACTGCTGTGTTCCAGGCAGTGAATTTTCCCTGCAAGACACAGTGGCATAGGCTTTTTAGGGTCCTGGGAATTAAGTGAAGAGGCTTCTTTCAGGGTGCTCCTATGACGCAAGCCTATGTGTTTGCCTTGGATTCAAAACAACCATCTTCTTGGATGAGCTCATCAGAAAAATGGCCACCATCTTTGGAAGGCCAGTGGCACTTTCCCCTTACACTGAGAGTACTGTCTTGTACAGAATGAAAACCCGTGGGATCTGATGTGTTCCCCAGGTCATTGGCCTTGAAGTGAGCATTTCTAGCTGCTTATGTTTAGAAACTGGTGGTGGTATTACAAAGTGGGTGCTTACAAATTACATAGTGGGGCATGCGCCATCATGTAACCAATATGCTGCAGGGAGGTTACCGCCTCTGCCCATACCTGGGAGACAGTGATGCAGGCTCTGAGGCTCTCCCTCCTCTCCCTTGACTTGTGAATAATGGTGGGGAGGCCTAACAGGTAAAAGGTCATGTGCATAGCTAGACTGTTGTCTTTCCATGCTTCCCACCCTATGAGGAGGATGGAGGCCCTCGTCCCAGACCTTCACATGCAGCTCTGTATTTTGCGACATGTTTGCTGTTTAGATCCCTTGATGTTCGTTCATGGATCTAAGAAAAGATCATCAATGGGTGAGAAGGGAGATAGGCACAGGAATTTTCTGTCTCTTCAAAAATAGCCACTTGTCCAATGAAGGGAAGAGAAGTGGTTTCCGGAATCTGGGAATGTGATCTTGCCAAAGCAATGACGAATGACACTAACACAGGAGACAGACATGTTCTTCTCTTTGAGCCACTCATTCCATGAGATACAGCATCAGGTGCCTGGGCGCACAAGGCCCAAGGGGAATGAGGCTCTGCCCTCAGAGGGTTCACGTGTGACCGGGACACAAAGATGTAATGGGTCACTGTGCCTGGCTGGAGTCTCTAGGGAGAGTTCATAAGAGCAGTGAATTTTTAGTTTAATACTTATGGATGAGATGAATTTTTCTCACAGAAAAGGTGGTTCTAGTGACAGAAACAGAATGTATAAAATTGGACAAGCATGTGGACCAGGAGTAGCCTCTGATGAGGAACAGAGGCAGTAGCCTCTGAAGGGGAAAAGGGTGGCTGGAAAACACCATGGAAAGGACTGGCACATATTCGGGCAACGAGGAGGGACTGAAGCCTTTAGGCCGAAAAGGCATAGTCAGATGTGTAGGTTAGAAGGACAACATAGGAAGGGGTAGGAGCCAAGTTAGAGCCCGGAATGGAGGCAGTTGTAATTGCCTGGCCCAGAGGTGAGGAAGGATAGAAGGGGACACTATGTCCATGAAATTGACCCCATGGGGCCTGTTGACTCCTGGATGTCGTGGGAAAGAGAGGGCAGTGCCCCGGGCTCCGGTTTGGATGGCTGTCTGGCCTGAGCTGAGACTTGGAGGAGAGAAAGTGTGGTACCCTGGAGAAGCGTGCTGGGAATGGAGAAAGGATTTCCATGCAGTGGGTGCATGGTGTAGAAGGGAACGTGTCTGGGGGCACCTGGGTGGCTCAGTGGGTTAAAGCTTCTGCCTTCGGCTCAGGTCATGATCTCGGGGTCCTGGGATCGAGCCCCACATCGGGCTCTCTGCTCAGCCGGGAGCCTGCTTCCCTCTCTCTCTCTGCCTGCCTCTCTGCCTACTTGTGATCTCTCTTTCTCTCTGTCAAATAAATAAAATCTTTAAAAAAAAAAAAAAGAAGGGAACATGTCTGGACAGAGAAAAGGGGACAGATCTTGGAGGGTTTTACATCCTTGACTAGAAAAGTATGACATTCATTCTGCGGGTTCTCAAGCACCACTGAGGGGTTTAAAGTGGAGCAAAATGTGACTGGATTCATGTTTCTGAAGTAGGGCTAAGTTCATAGGTGATGGCGGATAGGGCTGCTTTGGAAGGGGTATAGCTGGAAGAAGAGGGTCGAGCCTGAGCCCTGTGGATGTTCTTGTCTACCATGTGATGTAGGGGGTTTGGGGAGAGAGGAACAATGAGAAAACTGCTGAAAGTCTCGTGTGGTGACTCTGCAAAGGAGAGAAGGGCGTGGGCTGGGTTGGCAGCCAAGACCTTGGGACTGGAGGCAGGGAGGGACATAAATATAATGGGCATATGGGAGGCAGAGAGTTGGGGTAAGGTGACTAACTCAGGGACTGGGCCTTCTTCTCTGTGACGCATGGTCTGGAGGCCTTAGAGCCAGCCATCCAGGAGGTGGTGGAAGGGGCTAACCACAGCCATGCCAATTGCAGGTGCTGGTTTTAGGGAGAACGTCAAGTCTTTCCCGGGGAATTCAAACATCCTTTGCAGAGGAGGTCCTTCCCAGCCTCCAGGACCAGACCTGATGGACTTTCCACGCTGAATTCTCTTTCTGGGAAGACTTTGAAATAGAGCAAAGAAAGATCAATGGTGAGACCAAGAAAGCATTGAGGTGATAGAGATCTGGGGCAGAGCTGGAGACATGGGAAGGGCTGGGACCCATGTTACTTGGGTCTCCATGTCTCCAGGCCACTGCTGTTCCCGGGCTGAGTGTGCTGTGGCCTCATTTGCTCCTGTTGTCTTTGTGACCTAACTCCCCGTTGGCCAGTGGGCCACTGCAGCTTCCCCGACTTCACTGTGCAACAGACAATGATGTCATGGGCCATGCTTATTTTTAATAGCTCTTAAAATTCTGGTCCCATCCCAGCACTTACACAGCTATTTCTGCTGAGTGCTTCATCAGTGGGTCCAAGATGTGAGCTGGGGCCATGCACAAAGGAGCCGTCCTGCTTGTTGGCTATTAGATGGGATGTGGACCTCTGTGTGCCCCACGCCAGCCCATCCTGATACCTGCCTCCCTTTATCGCAGGAGCAACTTGGTGCAGCAAATATTTACCAAAAATCCCCATGTGCTATGGCCTGGCACTAAACATGTTCACCCTATTGTTTGTCTTTTAAGAAAATTAGAGTCTGGTCTGGGAATGAAGACACACAGCTATTAGAAGCGCCAGGCCTGCCAGACTCTGCCCCTTAATGTCACAACCTGAAATACTACCAAGTGTGGTTTTCTGGGTGCCTGGGCATGACTTTTAGCTTAAAAAAAAAAAAAGTAGGCACACAACACGCATTCACACAACACACATACATTAGATACTTTTTTCTTTTCAGGTAGCCGTGACCAGAACTGGAAAGAAAATCCGATCACTCAATGAATGATGAAGGAAGTCACTGCTGGGATAATGTCAAATTTATGACAAGAGCTGGTTGTCACCTTGGAAAGCAGATTGCCTTGGTCTTCAAAGGCAGAAAGATCAGGGTTCAAATCCCAGCTTCACCAATTACCAGCTGGGATGTGGGGCTAGTTCATAACCTTGCTAAGCAAGTGTTTACCGGGTAATGACCACTGTTATAAGCACTACCCACAAATCATTGTGTTTAATTCTCACAACACCTGAACAGGTAGATACCACAGCACTGGCTTTTCTGGATGGTGACGGGGGTTAAAAGTGGTCATGCTAAGAGCACCAACACACCACTTGCACACCCATGGTAAACACAGCTGGTCTTCACATCACCAGCGTGCGACACAGGACGCACAAGTTCTGATGACGTACAGAGGATGAGCTGCAGGTGGCCTGCCCCGGAGCCTGGGTGTGTGGTCAGCTCCAGGACTTGGGAGTCTGTCCAGCTCGGTGCCCTGAGGGATGGTGACTGCTGGACCAGTCTGCTCAGGCTGTCATAGCAGAATGCTTCTGGCTAGTGGCAAAACAATGGACATTTATTTATTTTTTTTTTACAGTCTGGAGGTCAGAAGTTCAAGACCAGGGTGCAGGTGGATTGACTTGTGGTGCATTGCCTTCTCACTGTGTCCTCATGTGGCCTTTCCTCCGTGCACACGGGCAGAGAGAGAGCATGCACTCTGATAACTCTTATTTTCTTATTTATTTAAATTCAATTAACTAACATATAGCTTATTGTTAGTTTCAGAGGTGGGGTTCAGTGCCTCACCAGTTACATATAACACCCAGGGCTCGTTACATCCCATGCCCTCCTGAATGCCCATCACCGGGTTACCACATCCCCTCACCCCCTCCCCTCCAGCAGCCCTCAGTTTGTTCCCTAGAGTTAAGAGTCTCTCATGGTTTGTCTCCCTCTCTGATTTTGTCTTCTTTTATTTTTCCCTCACTTCCCCTATGATCCCTTGTTTTGTTTCTTAAATCCCACATATGAGTGAATTCCTATGATAACTGTCTTTCTCTGATTGACTTATTATATTCAGCATAATATTCTCTAGCTCTATCTGCATTTTTGCAAATCACAAGAATTCATTCTTTTTGATGGCTGAGTAGTATGAAAGGATATAAACATAGTGATCTGGTCCCTCTTTTTAGGACACTGGTCTGATTGAATTAAGGCCATACTGTTATATCCCCATTATCCCAATCACCTCCCCAGAAGCCCTATCTCCAAACATACTCACATTGGGGGTTAGGACCTCACCATATAAATTTTAGGGACAACGAGCATTCAGTCTAGAACACCTACTGGTGTCAGGGACCAGATTAGCAGTCGGTACCTCCGCAGGCTTTCCCTCTTCAGTGTAAAGTAGTGGTTAAGGGCAGGGACTCTGGGGTGTCTGGCTGGCTCAGTTGGTGGAACATGGGACTCTGGCGTTGTGAGTTCAAGCCCCATGTTTGGCGTAGAGATTACTTAAGGGAAAAAAGGACAGAAGGTCTGAGGCCAGACTTCCAGGGTTTGTATCCCAGCCCTACCACTTATTTTCTGAGTAAACGTGGCACAGTTTCTTAACCTCCTTATGCCTCAGTTTCCCTCATCTGTGAGATGAGTATGTCAGTACTATAGTCTTGTAAACGAATTGTGTGGATTACGTGAAATAAAGTGTACAAAGCTGTGAGTGCCCAACTGGGCACACGGTGAACACCACAAAAACTTATCAAACCCAAACCCAGGGGAGCGGGTCATAACTGACTCACATCTCTTTTGACTGAGTGTTTGCCTAGCCTGGGGAGCTGCTTGGCTCCATTTTGGACTGTGTGTGTGTGTGTGTGTGTGTGAGAGAGAGAGAGAGAGAGAGAGACAGATTAATTTAAAGACAAAGCTTTTAATTTATGTTTTTTTTTATTATTATTTTTTAAGACACAGGCTCTTTCCTCAAGAGTCCACATTTTTCATAGGGCCATTTATATCCAGGAAACTATGAAAGGGGAATGAGAACACAGCATCTAAGGCATTTCCCTGATGTCACATCCAAGGGCTTTCTAACTTGGTGAGGCCACTCTTGCTTGCATTTCCCTGGGAACAAAGTTCAACAGGGTCCACTTACGGTTACAGCTAAAGCCATCTTGTATTGACCCCCTGCCAGGATCCTGTGACCCAAATCCTTCCTTTAAAGGTTCTTGGTGGAGGCTTTCTTTTTTGCCCTGTTGTTTTGGTATTGACTTTTGCCTGTGGCTGCACAAAGACAGTGCATTTCTGTTTTAAAACCTTTCCAGGGAAGAGGCCCTCCATGTCTTCCCAACTTTCTTTCTTATGAGGCCCACAGAGCAGGGCTCCCCTGTGCTCACTGCCTGTTAAAATCCTTCTAGTGGGGGCGCCTGGGTGGCTCAGTGGGTTGGGCCTCTGCCTTCGGCTCAGGTCATGATCTCAGGGTCCTGGGATCGAGCCCCACATTGGGCTCTCTGCTCACCAGGGAGCCTGCTTCCTCCTCTCTCTATCTCTGCCTGCCTCTCTGCCTACTTGTGATCTGTCTGTCAAATAAATGAATAATATCTTAAAAAAAAAAAAAATCCTTCTAGTGCTTCTGGTCATTGACCTCACCTCCTCTTTTCCCGGGAGTGAAAACGTGGGGCAACGGTGCCTCTTGCTTCTCATCCCACCCCTCACACACCCAGGTAGCTTAGTCCCCAACAGGCTTGTTTCCCATTAAAACCTGAGCCCATGTTATGCATCTGCGATGGGCTGGGCATCGTGCTAAAGGATGGGAATACAGACCTGAGTTAGGCAGCCCTTACTCAGAATCTCATGGGGAGACAGACAAGGCGACAGATACAGAAGACCGTGACAGGCCCTATGCTGGCTAGTACAGGAAGTCGCGTGTGGGAGGGGAGCCTGATGAGACCAAGAATTCAAGGACGCCTTCTGGCAGAGCTGATGCCTGAACTGAGTTTTCAAAGAAGACCTGTGGTTTGGAAGCCACGGAAAGAAGTCATGGCAGAAGTAATAGTAGATAAGAAAGCGTGAGAGCCTGGGAGGTTCATCGGGCTGAAGTCAGAGTGTATGGCAGGAGGAAGAGGGGAGGCTTCAGAGACGGGCCCAGATTTCTGTTTATTACTCATAGTTAGGAAGACAGTGTTCTGTTCTTATTTACAGGTGGGGCAACTGAGAAGCGGCCTCTGGTCACAAAGTTGGGTCGTGGCCGAGGTGTGTGGGGACCAGGAGCATAAATCCAGATGGAGCATAAGCCAGGATCGAGAAGCCGGACAAAAAAGGGATTTTCGCTGCTTCTGCATTTCCATGTTTTTCTGGGCGATCTTTCTTTCCACCTTACTTGACTTGCTTGGCTTGGAATCCTTCCCCCTGTTCCCTTCTGACTTATCGCATTTTCTCTGTAAACTCTGCTTCTCGGAAAGCACGAGCCATCCCTTTCTCCTCTAGCTAGTCTCAGGAGCTGCAGGCAAAGGCACTGGATATTTTTGGTGGAGTTACTGCCATTATTGGGCTCTAGCTCAGCACCCATCCTCCGGATAAGCTGTAAAATTAAGTTCCTAACTGTAGTTCTGTGCTAAGAATTCCCCCTGAAGCTAGTCAGTCTCCAGGGTAAATGTGCACCTGGAATGTTCGAGCAAGATGCCTAAGTGCCTTTGTGTTCTAGGAGCTGTGCCCAGAGTCGGGGGGACACAGACGAGAGAGGCACATTTACTTCTCTCGATGAATTTATAGACGGACCCGCAAACAGATCATACAAAATCAGATGACTGTGGGTAGGGCAGGGCGGCCCAGGTAGTGTGGGCTCTGGATTTTGCACAAGTGGCCCTGGATGACTTTTCTGCTGTTAGGTTTCAGCATCGTTGCTTGAATGTCTGGGAAGGAATCGTCATTCAATTCTGATTCCTTCTCACTGAAGAATTACACACACGTTCTTCACTTGAGATGATGAATGTTTAAGCTCCAAAATAATTCCCAGCTCTAAAAATATTGCTAGTTATTACTTCATGTTCACTCAGATCCACGTATCAAGTAACTGGCTCTACTCTCCATCTGGGTTAACTGCTCCGACAAGCTCATGACATCCCTATTACTACCCCATTTCACAGACGATGATTCATGGTGTTAAGTAACTTGCTAGGAAATGTTCCTGACTCAAGCCCCTTTATCACCCTGACCAAGGCCCTCATCTTCCTAGAGTTTCTCATCTCAGTGCTGTGGCTCCAGGCCAACCACTTCCATCTCTTTTCTGCCTTAAGGCCTCCTGGGAAGATGAGCCGAGGAGCCCGCAGGTTGCCATTGTGACAGAGGAGTGGCAGTTGGGCTGGAAAGCAAAGGTCCAAGCCAACCACGTAGAGGGGATCCAGTGACCCTCGGCTTCCCGCCTTCCCCAGCCCTCCCAGCCCTGTTTGTTTTCTTCCCTGTTTCTGTATTTACATTCCACCTTGTAATTAAGCAATCAGCTTTTTCTCAGTGATTACTCACAATCTCAGCTGGCAAAAGTCCCTTGATCTTTGGCTCTATGCCTTCCCATCAGAGTGTCGCCCAGCGCACGTGCTAATCGCCCAGAACCCCTGCTGCCCTACTTGGCATGCTCGCTCTGGAGCCAGCTCAAGCCATGTGCCCTCAGTGGCAGCTGCCCCACCTGGCCTGGCCAGGGTGACGGTCACCTGAAGTTTCTCCCTGGGATGGTGGGGTTTTGTAGGTTTTGCTGAGATCTGCCCATGCCCATTGAATTGGAGGTGAGGGCGGCCGCCTCCTGTCCCCACTCAACAGGGGCAGCACTGTCAGCCCCTGAAAGAAGAATGAAGCCCACCTGGGAGGAGTTCTGCACACAGGCTTCCCACCGGTGTGTCCTTGCAGCACCTGCTCTGTTGCTGGGCAAAGAACAGGAGAATGGATGGTGCCAAGTGAGCCCCTGAGAATAGACTTAATCAGAGCAGTCCACCCTTGACATTTACGAGACGGCTGAACAAACAGTCTGCAAGCTCAGAGCCGAAGTTTCTCACCTGCTTACTAAACAAGCGCAAGGTGGAGGGCTTTAAAAAATATATATACTAAAGTTTATAGTGTGAATATTTTATGGCTGCAAAAGCCATTTTCCCCCTCTCGGTTCTATTTCTTTCCTTTCTCCTCTCCCTTATCTGTACATTTCATTCTCCGCTTTGCCAGTGCCGTGAGCTTCCATCCCTGGGCTTTCTCTCCTCCATAGCCCTTTGTCATAATACCTTGACAATCCCTCCATCCTTGTATGATTGGGCAGCGGTTCGACTGGCTCCCGGTCTGCTCACAGGAGGGGAGGCACTCTGATAGAGAAGAAAAGCAACAGGAACGAGGGGAGTATCTGAAGACTCATTGCCTGGGCTCCAGTAAGTTCCTTGAGGACATAATTTATTTTTCAGTATTCTTTATCTCTTTTTCCATCCCTCCCCTGTTACTAGTATTTCATATATGTACATTTAATCAACAGAAGGGTGAAGTCAGAAGCAAACTGGAGCTCATGTCTTGTGGTGCTTGGTACCTGCATTTGTCATCTCTGAAAGGATGATCTCCAGTGATTTTGCAGGTCCCTTATTATGTCTGAGGTTTGCTTTTTGTTGAGCAAAGCAGTCAGTGAGCAGGAGTGTGGGACCTTTCCTCTTCTATGCAGATGAGCAAATCCTACAGCCTGTTGAGGTCTTTCGCTGGGCTCTCTGATCGGCCTTCAGTGAACTCCTCTCCCGCATGCCAGTCTGATCCTGTCCCCAGTGGCAGAGGAGGAGGAGGGAAAGGAGTGGGGAAGGGCAAGGTGAAAGGTGACTCAGGGGGTACAAATGAGTCAAAATGCCTCTGGAGAGAGGACACAATATGTGAGGCAAGAGAAAGGCCCACATAGCTACCCAATCAATTAATATTTCCTGAGCATCTACTATTTGCCAGGCACAGTGGTCAGTGTTGGGAATACAATGGGGCAAAACCAGTTCCAGTGCTGGCTGTCAGGAATGCATCTTCTAATTTAGGGTGGAGTTGCTGATTCTTTAATGTACACACAGATCATCTGGGGATCTTGTTATTGTTAGTTGTTGTTAGTTCTGACTCTGTAGGTCTGGATGGGGCCGGAGATTCTGCATCTTGAACAAGCTTTGAGGTGGTGCCCATATTCTTGGTCCAAGGACAACAATACATTGAAGACCAGGGATCAAGAGAAGAAGGCAAGTCTTGTAGGAGCTGAAAATCCTGGAGGGAGGAGGGAGACCCAAATGGAGTCAGTAGCCAAACTGGATAGGAGAACAGTTTAGAACAAAAGGAGTGGTAGGCATTTGAGGAATCAAGGAAGCAGTAAAAGAAAGTGGAGGAAAAAGAGATTGATTGAGAAGGGAACATGGAGACAGATTTTGGTGGTAGGAGTAGACCAAGAGGTAAAAAGTATGAGTTCTAGAGATAAAAGTTCAGGGCTGCTTTTCCTCCAGAAGTAGACTCACCATACTAGCCAGCCCAGGATGGACAAGGCAATCGGCTGAAGCCAGAGGAACTAGGAGGTCAGGAATGGAAAGGCCCTCTGAATTTGGGCCTCCCACATTGGAAGAAGAAGGAGGGAGACAGAAGATGCGAGTCAGTAATACTGAGCTAATGTGCACCAGCAGTAGGGGAGAGCTAGTAGAGATGAGTGAAAAGTACCAATTATAAAGAGAAATGATGCATTCTTCTATTGTTGTGGAGATCTTATAACTCCAGGTAGGTGAGCAAAGGCTAACTCGTTCTTAAGGGGCCCTACTTAAATGAAGAGATGGGAACAGTTTGCCGTCAACCTGATAATATACAGTTGCTATGTAGATGGCCCTTTAGGATGGCTAAGGGTCCTTGAAAACAGTATTCCCTTGCACAGTTGAAATATTCAGCTTGCAATTTAATGTCATACCTTCTGATGTCTGAGTGTATGAGGGTCTCTTGAGTGCCCGTCCCTATGACTACCATCTCTGGCAGAGTGGCACGGTTGAGGGGATCGATGGTGGTTCCTGGAATGGGTTCCCCATGGATGGTTCTGTAGGAATCTTTCCCCCAGTGTTTCCTCTCCCTATCTCACTTCCTCCCTGCCTCAGCCTTCAGTGGGCCCTGCCAGCCAACAATAACACAAGGATGAGATGCGGGGTCCTGTGTCTGGCTGTCGATAATCAGAAAAGTCTATGCAACCAAGGGGTCAGTGGCTTGGAGGTTCTGTCACCTGAACTCTGTTGCTGTTGAGAAAGCATATCACTGAGATGAGGAAAGCAAGTACCATTTGTTTGTGTCTGTGCCTGACCAGTCTTGTCTTCCTGGAGCCCTGTGCTCTCTCCCTCCCTCGACTCACAAGTGGATTTTCTCAGGATTTCTTGCTCTCATTATGCTGTTGTCAACAGAAGGAAACAGCAGGCAGGAAGGGAAGAGGCCAAGGGTTTACCGTGCTGGCTGTGAGGCATGTGAGCCCTTCGGTGGCTCCTGAGACAGGTCTCCCACAGAGCAAGAAGCAGGTGGGCCAGGTTTCTCCATTCCTTACAAGAGAGAGGAAACCTGACAGAGGTAGGTTAGATGTGAGGAAGGGATTCTGTAAGAGCATGAACTGTTGGGACTGTGACCAGCCGTGAGAATACCCCAGGGGTCTAGAAAGACAAGAGGAGTTTTCATTTCTCTTGGATGCTGGAGTGTGATCCCGTACAGAAGACACTGGAGTAAACTCCCTCCTTCTGATGTTGGGTTTGTCCTCCCTGTGTCATTTGGGTATGATAGTGGTCCACCAACAGACACAGGATTCCCTGTGTCCATGCTCCAGGCTCTGAGTTAGGAATTACTGGGCCACAGAGGACCATGAGACCTCATTCTTATGGGAGCACGTCAAGAAGTATTTGGCTTACTCAAAAAGACCAGAAATACTCACTGGTAGACAAAAAGTAACCTGCCAAAGATCAAGAGTGCCACACAAGGACAAGATGTTGCAGCATCTGAGTGATGAGACTGAGTGATGAGTGGAGCCAGCTCTGGTAGGAAGGAAGCAGATGTTCACTGGGGTCATTACACTTCCCTTGTATAAACCAGCTGTCAGTCTGGGGTCTCCACATCTCTTGAACTGTAGACGAATTGCTTTGAATAGGTCTCCAGTTTTAGGAATTATTAAAGTTAAAGCCTTTTCTATGATTTTGACTAATCTTAGAAGCAGTGGATGGGTAGACTTTCAGCAAAATGAAATTTATAGTGTCCTTGCTTCCTTTGCCTGAAAGATTTCATCTTTCTAGAAGGATATCTCTGTCCCTCTCCATGCTGACCACAATGTGACACTTAGATCTTTGTAAAGATCTTCCTCTCAAACCAAAAAGGGTCACTCTTACTAAGTAGTATGTTTTTGGGTAGACTGTACTACAAGTTTTAGAAAGCACCACCAGGCAGGACAGACTTCTTCCATCTTTGGGCTCCCTTTCCTCCCCTCCTTGCCAAACCCCTCTCTGTCTCTGCCTCTGAGGGCTCCAAGCCACACCTTCATCCCTCCCTTTCCTTAGAGCCTAGTGCTATTGGATTTCCAGGACATGGGGAGAAGAGCCTCATTCCTGTCATAAACTGGTCAGATTATATTCCCAACAAAGACCGTTCCCAACAAAGTTTCTGAAGAGAAACTTGGCTACCAGCTATTATGGGAGTGTAGACGTCCCCATTTTGCTACCTTGTGGTTGGACAGACTTGGGCACCACCCTCTTTTCCTAAATAAGGAAGGTGAGACTCATACAGTTGAGTGAGATAAGAGGTGACAGCTGTATCATGTCATCAAAAGACAAGTTTCAGATCAGGCAGAATTAGTTTAAATCTTAACTCTGCCCCTCACTAGTTGTATGACCTTGGGTAGATTACCTAGTCTTTGGTTTCCTCCTCTGTAATTGCGACCTAGCCATCTTATTGGGAAGTGTAGCTAAGATAATGCATGTGAGAATGTCTAGTCCAATGCCTGGCATAGGAGAGGGGCTCTGCTCATGGAGTACTTGGCCTGGAATTATGGACTGGTGGTGGCAGACAGGTCTCCTGATGGCCAGGACACTGTCTAATGGCAGCATCCCACTGTGTCAGTCAGGGTCAACCAGACAGTGCAGCAGGAGACATATACTAAGTGAACTTATCGTAAAGAATTGGCTTGTATAATTGTGGGGCTGGCCAGGCAAATCTGAAATCCAAGAATGCAGGCTGTCAGGATGGGCATGGTGGAATTCTCAGACATGGCTTGGAGCTGCTGTCAACAGGAGGAATTTCTTCTCTGCTGAGGAAACCCCAGCTCTGCTCTTAAGACCTGTCAACTGATTGAACCAACATCCCCCACCCCAGCTCATTAAGGGTAAGCTGCCTCACTTGGGGTTAAGGGATGATGGACATCAATCACATTTGTAAAATATCGTTATGGCAACACCTAGGTTGAATGAACAATTGGAGACTGATACGTGGCCAAGTGTGACACATAAAACCAGCCGTCAAACTCACTTACCCGTGAGCTTCCTGAAGGCAGGAGCCGAGATTCCGTCTCTGCATTCAAGCTGCTGCTGGCAGGTGCTCAGTGTTTGTTGAATGAATGTATCAGTGGAGGTCAGTTAATAGAGTCTCTTGAGGATCCTCCTAAGGAGGTTGAATTTTATCCTAAAGGCAATGGGGAGCTATTGCAGGATCTTGAGCAGGAGAGGAAGGGACGCTTATTATGTTGAAGCCCTGTGCCAGCAGACAGCTCCTCTCTGAGGAAGGGAGGAATGGAGTCTGCCCGCGTTCCTCGTGGGTGGATTGCTCCAGCTCAGGAGACATTTCTCTTGAGTTCTTTCTAAAGGGTAGAGACTCCCCGGAGAATGTGTTCCAGACAGGCCGCTAAATATAGTCCTCTGCCTTTTTACAACAGCAAAGCCAGACCATGATATTTTACCCTAAAACGATGCCCAGGCTTTGGAGGAGAGTGTGTCCCCTCAAACGTGACCCTGGTGGCTCTTTTCTTTGACTAGTACTTGGGGAGGAGGGTAGTTAATCCTTCCCACTGGCGGCTGGATCGTGACTTGGACAATCACGTGTGGAGAGGAAGCAAGAGCAGATGTCAGCCTGACTGGGGTCCCTGCCCTAAGGCTTCTGTCCCAGTAAAATTAGCCATGCCGCAGTAGACATGAAGTGAGAGCTTGTCACATCTTGATTAGAAAACAAAGGACAAGATATCTCATTTACTGCTATGCATCCAGGCCATTGCATGGATTCCACTGCCTCAAACCCTAAGCAAAACCCCATTAGAAAACTTCCTACGGCCTGGCCAATGCAGGGATGTTACCGGCAGAGCTGAGTCCTACGTGCTCTTGCTGATTTTCCCAGCAAAGCAAGCTCATCTTGCCCAGGATGGAGCCAGACCAAAGGGCCACCACCAACCTCGAACATGAAGAAACGTATTTGTTTCTTCTTTCAACGCTCTGATGGGGGAGCTGGCTCCTATCCCCTCCCCTCACATAAAGACCTCATTTTTGCTTTTGAAAGATCTGAGTATAATTTTTAATCACATCATTGTTGTAATCCTGAATGAGATTTTGGAGGGTTTTCCTGCTGCTTCTGGGATTCCTTGAAGATGTGTGAAGATTCCCCATTGGTTCTAGAGATGTGTTGAGTAGAGCCTCACACATGCTGATCATATTGAGCCCAAGGACCAAGAGCCCCATGAGAGGTGGTTCAGTTCGCCCTGTGGGCCAGGGCTGCCCCAAACTAAGTGAGTTTAGTTCTGATCAGTTCAACCAATGTTTATTAAATCCCTCCCATGTCATTCTTTGTGCATAAAACGGTGAGTTGGGCATATCCTCAAGGGACACTGCTAAGTTGGGGAGACAGACCATGATGATAAGGGATGATCCAGGCAACACCAAAGATGTGTCCAGGATGCCCAGTGAACCTGGAAGAAGGCGCTGCATTCACTGTGGCTGGGACAGGATCTCTTAGGTGGAAATACCTAGACTGAATCTTGAAGGATGAGTAAGACTTTCCACGTGAAAAGAGGATGAAGCGAAGGAGAGGAGAGAAGGGTGTTCAGAGTAGAGGGAATAGAGTATGCAAAGTTAGAGAGCTGAAAACAGCCTGGGATGGGGCAGGAGACAAAGCCTAGATTGGTGTCACCATGAGGCAGAGTGTGAGACCACATGGTAGGTACCCTGGGCTTTGTCTGGGAGAGGGGCTGGTATGGTCAGACTTGGCTTCACAGATAGCTCTGTCTGCTGCAGGGACAATGCTTTGCAAGAAAGCAAAACTGGAAGCAGTTAGAACAAACCCTAGGACAAGGACAAAAGATAATGTGTCCTTGACCTTGGGGAAGAGGGGACAGATTAGGGAGGTGTTTGAGAGAAATCATCAGGCTTTGAGAATTTGGAAACCATTTCCTTAAACATTTTGGAACAGGACCCCTGCTAGTGTGAAGTTTTTTCTCATATCTCGCCTCGCTCCCTCCTGATGGAAGGTAGGCGAATTCCCTAGCACAGCCTCTATTTCTTTCCAGCGAGTACCACCTCTTCACTGTGTCAGGGAAGTCTAGAGCTCAGAGCCTCAGACGCAACCTCCATGTCACTCTGTTAGATCAGATGCTTGTCTCTCATTCACTGGAACTCAAATAGAACGTGCTAACCATAGTTCATGTGGGAAACCCTGGTTTTGGGCCTTTGAGAGCCCTGGACTTCTCTCCCAGGCCTTTCATCCCTATCTGGCATCCCAGCATTGCCTTCTGCATCTCAGATGAGCATGCCTACAGGTTCCCTTCAGGGTCAAGAGGGACCAGTAGTCACTGAGATGATTAACAAGTCTAAATTGGGGTTCAGGAGCCCCAGTTAGCATATGACTGGCAAAGTTCCCATGCATGCTGCAGGCCAAGCTCTTACCCTTGACCTGTTTGATGATCTGTTTGATCATCTGTCAGGGGAACTGACCATAGTCTCACTGAATGATTCTCACTGGAATCTGAAGGATCCGGAATGTGCCTGGAGAGGGCTAGTGCCTAGGTAGGGTGAGCCACGTGGTGTGGGCTTCAGGGGCAATGGGTAGAATTTGACCACTTTCCGTTCCATGCCCTAAAGAACCTCTCCATGTCTCTCACATTCTTGGGAAGCCCTGGAGTGGAAGGTGGGGGTGTCCAAGTAAAGTACTGTCCTAGATGCCCCTCATCTCCAGACAAGTGAAAGAAGGAGAGTCTGCTTTTCCCCAGTCGTGAGAAGGAAGTCACCGCCTTCTGAGCTCACCTTCCTTCCCTTCCCTCAGAAAACACCTCCTTTTTACTCTTGGGAAGAGGTAGATGGCTGCTTGCTTCCAGAGCTGGTCCTGTCATGCACTCATCGGAGCCCTGGGCCAGGAGCTGCTTATCGTCCCAGGAGGCTTCCAGTGAGATATAAAGTTAAAGCTTTATGGAGGGAGCCGGGCTCTAAGCAGGTACTTCTTGCCGCTCTTCACAGCCAAACAGTAAGGAAATGGGGCTTCTGAGAATTTCCTGGGAAATCTAAAGCTCCTTTTAAATAGCAAACAGACATTCTGACAGTGGGGAGGGCACTCTTCGGTTGCTGTGTTTCCTTTGAAGACAGTGAGCCTCGCTTCCAAGATGCGCACCTGTCCCCTGAACCCAGAGCTGAGGACTGTCCTTACAGGAAACCTCATGTTGGTTTTTAAGCCCAGACCCCCGGCCTCCCCTTGCACACAGTTTGAACAGGAACTAGATATGTCGAGGAAGCATCTAGTACAATTTCCTTACTCCAGAATGCAGTAACAAGTGCTCTGGGCTTTTCTCTACATTTCACACGCTCAGGGAACCCCTTGGGAGGCGGGCCCGATAATTTTGGTATTACCCTCATTTTAAAGATGAAGAAGGTGAGTCAGAAAATGGCAAACTTTGTGCGAAGAGGAGCGGAGTGGGGATGAGGAAACACAGGTCCCTGTCTTGAGTGTGCTGAGACCTGCAAGTGTCCGACCCCTCTTTGGTAGAATGAATGACCAAGGCTTGAGGTCAGAGGCTTTCAGAATGGAATTCTTGGGACAGTGAGTGCCTCTGTACCCATAAGAATGTGGAATAGGGAAGCCAGAACTCAAGAATTTCTATGTCAGCCTCAGTCAGAGATCTCTACTTTTATCTCTTACATATTGGGGATTCCATGTGGAATTTCATTTGAAGACAGGGTTTCTCAGTTTGAAAGTTTGAAAACCCATGAATTAAATAGTGTCTAAGTTCCCTTTCACTTCCAAAAGCTGTAACTGTCTTGAGTGAGGTCTTCTTGGTCATGATCCTCTGTCCTCTCCACCCTTTCCCCCAGACAAGTTGGGGACCATCGATCAGGGCAGCATCTCTCCCTGAGGTGGGAGGTCTGCCTTAGGCCAATCACCTTTACTTTGACTGGAAGCATCTCCACCCTAGAGATGGAGTGGGGACTGGGGGTTTTCGTCTTGGCGTTTCCAGCACCTGTCATATTGTAGGCAGTCCTAAATGAGGGTAGGAGAGCTCCATTCCAAGTAGAAAGACTTTTTAAAGGACCTATTCTCCAAACATTCACTTGTCTTGACCCCAGGTGTCTGAAGAAACCTGTGGAGCTGAGGGGAGGAGTCACTAGGGCACTCTTCTTAAGCTCCAAGATGAACAACTTAACACTAGTTGCTACCAGCTAGTGGGCTGGGGGTACCATTTGTGACAGATTTCTGCTACTAAAGGAGATATGAATAGGATACTGGGTAATGAACAGTGAAGTGGGTGGTCAAGATATCTTCTCATCCCCTGGTTTGATGCCTTGGGAATCTTTCAACATTTTGCCTCTTGTTTTCTTCTCATTTGAATATAAAGGGAGTTAGGATAAAGGTGAGATCTAGATATCTTCAGTCACTGGTGACAGGGGGTGAGGAAGTACTATGATTTCCAAATACATCTCTTTACTTACAGTGCAGTTGTTCTCAGTCTTTCTGTCACCACAAAACAAGGTGGTGATTTTTATTTTATTTATTTTTTTTAAAGATTTTATTTATTTGACAGAGAGAGATCACAAGTAGACAGAGAGGCAGGCAGAGAGAGAGGGAGGGAAGCAGGCTCCCTGCTGAGCAGAGAGCCCGATGTGGGACTCGATCCCAGGACCCTGAGATCATGACCTGAGCCGAAGGCAGCGGCCTAACCCACTGAGCCACCCAGGCGCCCCAAGGTGGTGATTTTTAGATGCTGGAGGTATAAACCCATGGTGCCATGAAAATAAGGGTCAGTGGAGTCACTGCGGGAAGCAGAAGTGAAGACATCATGCTGGGTGCCGCTATTACCTGGGACTGAGTGATTACCAGAGGCCATTGCTACCACCAACTCCACCATGGTGCAGTGACAATGACTTCCCTGTTCTCTCTTTGTCTTCTCTTATATCTTTGTATCTTTTGTTCAAGTCTCAAAGTCCTCATGGAAAATATGTGATTGGCTGATTCCTAAGTGATTGGATTAAGTCATACAGTTAGTCTCTGGTTGTAAAAGTAGTAGAGTTTTCTGGGTCCCTTGGCTTCCATAATGGGAGGTAGCCAATGAAAATAAGAACCCAAAACTATCCTCTGCCTAGATGTCACAAAATAAGAAAAGTTTAAGTCCATGTAAGGAGTTTGGGACATGGAATGAAACTACTAGCTAGTGATCAAAGTTCTTTTCCTTTATTCCTGGGCACAGAGTTAGATGGCATTTCCCAGCGTTCCCTGTATTTGGCATGTGACTGAGTTCTAAGGCATGAATATGAGGAGAAGTGACACCACTCCCCATGCATCACTTCCATGCATGTTCTCCCATGCTCCTTTCCCTTTCAGGCTGGCTACAATAGAGATGATCACCCAACATGACCTTGAAAGCCGTATGTTAAAGATGGCAGATCGAGAAGACAGAAGGACCTTAGGTCTCTGAACTACATCTTGGGGGAGAGGTGTCTGTCACAGCTGCTACGGGGAAAAGAAACATGTTCATTATGTTAAGTCACGGAGTTTTGATGTTTGCCTGCTAGAGCTAGCATTACCTTAAATGAATTTTGAGTGCCACTAGGAAAAGGGCTAGAAGCTGGATAGTAAAGCCATATACACATCTCTGCCTTGAAGGTGGGCAAGGTCAAGAAGGATGGTTGGGATCAGACTATAGAAGTTCTTGGAGGCCTAGATATAAAAAAATAAACATAAAAGAAGTTGGATCTTCTTTGGTCATCAAAACACCACTTGAAGATTGGCAGTGCTATGGGACTGTTAGGTGGTCTCCTGTGAGAAGCTTCAGATGGATTTACTAACCCATCAAGTGTTGCTTTTCTAAGGCAAGCAAGAATATCAGCAATTCACCCATTTGACTTGTCAACTGGAGGATGATCTAATAAGGGCGAAGAAGGCCTACAGCCAGAGCTCTCAAGGAGATGTTTTGAAAATTTGATGTGCCCTTTCCTCATGGGTCCTCATGGGTCTGGCATTCCCTATGCCCCTTGTTTCTGCCTCACCACCACAAACGTTATTTTCCCTTCCTGGTCACAGTGCCAGAAAGAGCACTGGACTGGAAGTCAGGGAAACTAGGTTCAAGTCCCCATTCTGCCACAAGCAGTTGTCTGGCCTTAGGAAATTTTGTCACCTCTCTGAGCTAGAAAAGGAAGGTGTTGTTGGACTAGTTGATTGTTCCGTGATTTTTTTTTTTCCTCCCACTCTATCATTCTGCCCAGATGGATTTCAAAACGCGCTTCCAATCTCTTGGCCCCAGAGAGGTAAATAGACAAGCTCTCCTGCTCTGTGTGATACCTCCTCGGGTGCCTTGACCCAGTGCTTTCCCATAACTCAGTTTATCAGACTTGCCAATGGGCAGTGCTCCCGAGTTCTCCCGTGCCGGGCATTGTGAAGAGTCACAGCATAGGAAGGCAGCACTGTCTTAGAAGAGCTGGAATTAGATGTGAGTCTCTTGACTTCTAATTGTAGCTTAGGAGTTTAGGGAATGGGTTGGTATTTATGAGTCTGTCGATTTGGGGGAGGGGAAGAGGGATGCAAATCAATTCGGCAAGAGCGCTGAAACCAAGCCTTCTGGGTCCTCATCAAGTGCGCAGGTGGCTGGGCTTTTGCCTGCGGAGATTTTTGTGTGTGTGTGTGTGCTCTGAGGACCTCTTTAACTTCAAGTGAGCCTGCACTTTCATGAAGGGGCATGGATGGACTTGAAAGGGGGAGCTGAGAGCCTCTGCTGCTAATGTGGGATTGGGGGCGGGGGTAGCAAGCCGAGAAAGAGTCAGGTGTTTGTCCCTCTTAGTGGCATCCACCACACCAGGTTGTTTGACCTTATGAGGAAGGGAGGTGGGGGACAAGGAGGCCCCTCCCTTACTCACCGGACCCGTCCCAGCTTGGAGGGAAGAAGCAGCTGAGTCTGTCCCCTCTGCCTTCCCCACTCCAGCCTGGCCACGGTTTGTTCTTTGGGGGCTCGTCTGTTCCCTTCCGGGGTCCTACTGAGCCCTCTCTTCTGGCTCTGTCAGCTTCTTGGTCAGTCTTAGGGTTACTCTGTCACAGGAGACGGCTCCAACACCAAAGTACCAGGGTTAAGAGTGTGTGTGAATCATGGTCAGGTAGGAAGCAGCCCCAAGTCTCAGCTTTAAAACAACTTCTTGTTTTCAGAATACTGTGTGTGTGTGTGTGTGTGTGTGTGTGTGTGTGTGTGTGTGTGGCAGTGAGGGGAAGGGAGAGTGTAGTCCCTTTCTAGGGCTGCTGTCACAAGGTACCACAGACTGGGTTGGGCAACTTACAAAAACACAAATGTATTCTCTCACAGTTCTCGGGGCTGGATGTCCAGAATCAGGTGGTCCGTGGGCCCCCTGTCTGAAGGCTTCAGGGGAGTGCCCCACCTGGAGTCTGGTGGCTGCTGGCCATCCTTGGGGTTCCTTGGCTGATAGACACGTCCCTCCAATCTCTGCCTCCATCTTCACCTGGTGTTCTCCCTGCCTGTCTCTGCGTCCAAATTTCCCTCTTCTTAGAAGGACGTTAGTCCTTAGATTAGCAGCTACTCTCATCCGTCTGACTTCATTTTAACTTGATGGCACCTGCAAAGGCCCTACTTCCAAATAAGGTCATATTCACAGCTCACGGGGGTGAGATTGAACATATCTTTTCAGAGGACACAATTCAACCCACATCAGGAAGGTGCCTGTTTGAGGTTCTCATCGGTGCAAACCTTTGAACGAGGTGGGACCCGACTCATTGATCTTTTACTTCATGTGAGCATCCGGAGTGTGCCGTTTCCCGCCACCAGCGCCCCATAACTCCTTCCTCAAGGCGTCATTCACAGTGAATCAAGAACAAGAAAATGAGGATAAAGTCACTTTCTTATTTTTTTGCTGAATGGAATTCTTAGGAGCACAGATTGAACAGTGAGTGTCTGGCCTTTTGATATGGTCCTTTTTCATTCATTCTTTCTGGTGTTCAACGGGTTACTGTGGGTCATTTCATCCACTCAAGAAGAATCTAGTACCTGAAGACAGGAGCCACTTTTTTTTTTTTCAAGATTTTATTTACTTGTTTGACAGAGAGAAAGAGAGAGAGCGAGAGAGCGTGAATGCACAAGCACGGGGAGCAGCAGGCAGAGGGAGAGGGAAAAGGGAGAAACAGGCTCCCTGCTGAGCAAGGAGCCAGATGTGGGGCTCGATCCCAGGACCCTGGGATCATGACCTGAGCAGAAGGCAGATGCTTAATCAACTGAGCCACCCAAGGGCCCCGGGAACCCTGTCTTATAGTTCCTGCACACCTAGTGCTAGATGGGCACAGAGCAGATTCTCCATGCTTGCGAAAGGATAGATTTATTTTAAATTCCTTCTGCTCCTGTGCTTGTTGTGTCTTGAAAGTCCCTCTCCCTACCCAGAGCACCCCTTCTGAGTGAACGATGAGGGTCCTGGAGTCTTCGTGCCAGATGAGTGATCTTCCTGGGCAAGACCCCTGAGTGGTGTGGGGCTATGGGAGGGGCTGGCTTGAGTTTGGTGCCATCATCAATATTATGGCGCGCTCCCCAGAGCTCTTCACATCTCCACAGACACCTCCAGGTGTGTCCTGCTTGGGCCTCAGATCAGGAGGCCTCAGACCTCAGAGTTCCAGGCAAGCACAGCCCCCAGATCTCTACATTTTACCCAGGCCAAAGGGCCTGCTGTGGCTTTGGGATCGGAAACAGAGGTGAGGTGAAGACCTGCTGGGAACTGGAGCTTCCTTATCAAAAGAGAGAAGAAAATAAATAAACAGAACTTGATAAAGCCAGTTGCGTTCAGCCTTGGGAATGGTGTTGGCAAAGCCAGCAGTCTACCTATATTATAAGCTTTTATCTTATTTCACACAGTTTGGGGCATTTCGGATTGTATGAAGGCCCAGACTCTTGCTCTTACCCGTCCCCGCACGCGAGGACAGTGGCTGCTGTAAACATATTCGGAGTGCCTAGGAAAGCTGAATGCGGGGAAGCAAGTGGCTTCTTTCTGGTCCATTACCTGTCCATTACCGGTCCAGACCTGCTGGCTGACTCTGCCCCGGGTTGCTCGTTGGTCCTGCCATCATGCTTCACTCTCATACCTGGGAAAATACACTGCAAGCAAAAATTCAGTTTTAATCGACATAAAGAATTGATAACTTCAGTTTTTATCGGAGTTTGCTCTAGTACCAAGCCTGTTGGGACATCCCATGAAGCAGAGCTCTGAGGGGGTCTGTGACAGGAAGACTGGGGACTAACTCTTGAGGGGAGAGAGATGTAGCTGCTCACACTTAATTCAAGGGCAACAAGCACCCCCAGAATGGAGGGATAATAGCCTCCATTGAAAAATAGCCATGGTCTTTCACTCAGAATCCCTTCATTCAGCCGCCGCGGTCTCGTGCCTGGACCGTGGGGTGTGGAGGTTTCCAAACAAACACTGTCGGTGCCCACCCAGGGTCATTTCTAGCTCCTCTGAGGGGAACAAAGAGCCCAGCCTGACAGGAGCCTCAGGCTGGTGTTGGCTGCTTTGCGCAGCTTTGCTGACAGGAGTTGGAGGTCTGGGCTGTGGTCTTGTCTTAGTAGGAAGGTGGACTGGTCCCATCGGTGGTGGCCTTGATATTGTGGTTCAGCGATGGAAGCCCTCCCCGCTGGGTTTTGTGATGCAGTCCTGGGACCAGTGTTGGCCGTAGCCCCCTTTAGCTTTCTGGTACCATCTTTGACAGAAGTGGCACCTGGGGGGGGCCTTGAGGGGGCCCCAGCATTCATGAAGTGACAGAAGTGGGCATCAGTGGCATTGTTGCCATTTGGGGGGCCCTGAAGACACCACGAGAGTGAGCCAAATTTGAAGCATAGGAAATGGCACAGGTGCATAGAGCTAAGGTGTTTTCTGGGAATCCATGAGGCTCCACCGGGCCATGCCTGGTTGTAGAATGAACAAGAATTCCCACAGGACAGAATAATGTGAAGTGAAGAGACCTGTTTCAGCCTATGGTCACTGTGTCACCCAGGAAGGCTGATGGAGAGCCCAGCTCAGCCTGTAAAGCTGGAGCGTTGCAACTGGTGACCGGAGGGGACAGAGGCACGTGTCAATCAAACCGATAGCCAGGAGTCTCAAAGGGAGATGCTCCTTTTTTTTTTTTTTTTTTTTTTTTTTTTTAAAGGCAGACTTTCTAAAAATGTGGAGAAGGTGCTGGACATCTCTCCTGATTGCCTGATGGAGAGAACCAGGAGACCTGGGACCCAGGAAGAGATAAGGTGCCGAAACAGAGCGGAGCATGTCACCTTGACATGGTGGGCCCAGCTGATGGCCTTGTCAGAACTTCGGGGTCATTATTTTCTCCCTCTCCCAAGCCCTTGCTCTGCTCTTAACAAACCCTTTTCTTTTTACTTTCCAAAGCCAAAGGAGTATTGGCATGATTTGTTCCCACAACTCAATTTAGTTTCATTCCATTCAATTCAACAAATATTTATTGAGTGAAGCAGTCCTGAGAGCCTGGAATGCAGAGAACACGTGTTTGAGCCGACACTGTTCTCGCTCCCAGCGGGTCTGTGATTTCTATGGCCATGGAGGCACCATCTTCATCCATGGTGATGAAGAAGACAGGCACAGCCCGCCGACCTAATGCGTACACAGCCATCAAGGGTTGTCTCCCTCAGAGGCATACTGGGAAAGAGCAGTGGTAACTGAGGAAGTCCCAGCATCCCTCAAGGAGGCTTGACGAGGACCCTCTCTCTCCCTGCTGTGGGTCGGCAGACGAGGCTGACTCTTCTTGCTCTGTCCCTTTGTCCTTGCAGGGTAAGTCAAGGCAGTGGGAGGTTACCAGCAGGTTCGGGTAATCTGGTGATGTTACGGATTGAACCAAAAAGGTATGTTCAAGGCCTCACCCCAGCTACCTGTAAATAGGATCTTCTGTGGAAATAGAGTCCGAACATGACCAGTTAATCAAGTAAAGATGAGGTGGTGCCTCGCCCACCGAGTAACATCTTCCTAAGAAGAGGGAGATTTGGACACCGGAGAGAGGAATTCCACATGAGGGCAGAGGTAGAGGATGAATTGCTTGCAGCTGCAAGCTGAAGAATACCAAGGAATATTCTGGAAACCACTGGAACCTGGGAAGAGAGGACGGAAGATTCTCCCCTACAGGGTCCAGGGGGAGCACGGCTGTGCTGACACCCTGATTTTGAACTTCTGTGAGAAAATAAAGTTCCCACCCCTGGTCTGTCATGGCAGCCATAGGAAACTAATAAGGATGGAATCACCTCATAGAATGGGAAGTCTTAAACCTGGTACCACTCTTCACTTGGCTGAGGGAAGGAACTCACCCAAGGAGTTTAATCCTTCACTGGGATTTCATGGTTGGCACACCTCAGCCCCACTCTCCTCTCTTGTCCTCAGGACTGTCTTTGTGAGTGTCCCCCTTCATTTCTTGTTCTTTGGTGGTTCTCCACATGCAAATATGCCCACAGGGACTGGGCCTTCACCAGGACATGTTGCCGCCTCCCCCTCCACCTCCAACCCCAGGAGTTCATTACTTTATGCTTGGTGTATTCACGGTAAAGTGACATCCTGAATGAGAACCTTCAGTGAGACATTTGTGCCTCTCTGCTCTGGGAGGGTGGCTGGGGTGGAAATGCACATTCCATGCGTGGCATCTTTGGGCTGTCCCCTGAGTGTCTGCTACAGACCACTGCCTATTTCCCAGTTGCCTATCTCTCTCTCTCTCTCTCTCTTTCACACACACACACACACACACACACACACGCACACACTCAGTAGTGCTCAACCCCTGTGTTCTCCCAGCTAAAGGTGGCAGACTCTCGGCTTCAGATTCTGCCTGATTTCCACACTCAGTGCTCTCTCTTGACTTGTCCGCAGCCCCGTGCCTCCTGTAACATGAGCAACTCATAAAAAAAAACACTGTTAGTGACAGATTTCAAATGGGGGCTCTTTAGAGTAGAAGACCCTGGCTAAAACCCTGGTTTGGGTCTGTATTCCGCTTGCACGTTTCTTCCACTCTGCAAACCTAGGAATGGAGCAGACGCTTGGGGTGGAGCAGGACTGAGAAGTGGGAGATCCTGTTATTGGACTTAGTGACCTGGGCGTGGAGTGAAATGAAAGTACCTTTTTTTGTCCTTTTTTTTTTTTTTTTAACTGTCATTTCTATGTCTCTTTTCCTTCAGGAATGGCGCCGCGCTCAGGTCAGCGACCACAGGACACCATGGCCCAGCTGCACACCTATCCCCGTGGCACAGAATCCCAGAATTGGCAGGCAAAGGATGGAGCGCCCCATCACTGGCTGGTCTGCTGTGGGAAGCTGCCCCTCCCCCAACACCACAGTGCCATTCTCATCCCCATCCTGCAGCTCAGCTCTGTTCAAATACCTCATTTTCTCTCCTGGCCCTTCCTACGAATCTTCTGCTCATCCTCTTTCTTTCTGCCACCTGTCGACTGGCATTTCTCTCCTCCCTGGGGTCGTTGGCTCTGCGCCCACACCTTTGCCTGCCTGTGCTTACTGTCTACTCTTTCCTCTTGATACCAGATAATTTAATTTTTGATTGTAGGGCTTTAGATGGGCTTAAGGTTGTCAGTTTTTAGATTACAGTCAAACCCTCTTAATATCTCTGTTGTTGATGCGCCCTGACCGGACCGGACCTGCCCAGCCTGCTGGTGCCCTGGCCCTGCTACTTCCCTGCTCGGCCACTGGAGGCACCCTTGGTGCTGCCTCGGCTGCCACCAGGCTCCAGACACCAGGAAAGGGCAAAGGGCAGCCTCATGCTCAGGACACGCCTCTGCATCTGGTGCTCTCAAGTTGACTTTCGGTCTTGTTATCATAAAGCTGAAGATGGCAGGTCTTGGCTGAGCCAGGAGAATAACAGAAGGTTCCGGGGACCTCTTCTGGGCTGGGTTCCCACTCCCTTTAGGTGTAAAGAAAGTGCGGGTGGATGGGCACCTGGGGGGGCTCAGTTGGTTGAGCATCTGCCTTCAGCTCAGGTCATGATCCTGGAGTCCCAGGATCGAGTCCTGCATGGGGGGGGGGGGGGGTCCCTGCTCAGCAGGGAGTCTGCTTCTCCCTCTGACCCTCCCCCTTCTCATGCTCTCTCTCTCTCAAATAAATAAATAAAATCTTTTAAAAAAGGAAAAAGAAAGTGCGGGTGGTGAGAGGCAGTGAGGGAAGGGAAGTCCTGCTTCCTGTGGAGGTGGTTCAGGAGCAACAGACTATGGCCAGACCCCATGCACCGAGAGCCCAGAGCACAGTACCTGCTTTTGGAGTGGAGTTTGGTTCTGAGCTTTGTTTTAATCTCTCCGTCCCTCAGTGTTTTCATCTATGAAATGGGGACAATAGTGCCTAGCTTAATAAGACGTTATGAAGAATGAATTTAAAAAAAAAATGTATATATATAGGGGCACCTGGGTGGCTCAGTAGGTTAAAGCCTCTGCCTTGGGCTCAGGTCATGATCCCAGGGTCCTGGGATTGAGCACCGCATCGGGCTCTCTGCTCAGTGGGGATCCTGCTTCCTCCTCTCTCTCTCTGTCTACTTGTGATCTCTGTCTGTGAAATAAATAATAAAATCTTTAATATATATATATATTATAATATATATTATAATATATATATATAATATATAATATATAATATATAATAATATATATATATATATTTCTTGGGCTTTTCTATATTTCTACATATATCATACGTATCGATGCATATATAAACATATACATGTATGTGAACAACCATATTTGCTGCCTGGTAAATGCTAAATAGATGTTAGTTATTATCCTGACTGTAATTGTGTAGGAAACACAGCCTTAGAGACATAGGCCCTCAGGTTCCATAATGTACTTGTTGTGTGAATATGGCCAATTATTTAATTCTATATTACTATCATTTACTATTCATATGAAGCATATATATATATATATATGTATATATATATATATATATATAATTATATTAGTATCCTTCGGGCTTAGGTGATGTCTTTGAGCCCACACACTCTCTTGGGGGAAATGGAAATTGTTGGAAATTGTTGTTTGTCTTCCTTCAAGGGGTCCAGCAAGAAGTCAGTGAGTTTTGCAGAGGGTTGGCAAGTGCGAGGCAGTATTGCTCCCGGCAGGTAGGTGGTGGACAGAGATCCGGCTTCGTGGAACCTGGCCTTTGCCCCTGCCAAGCCTCCCATGCACCTGCACCCTGCGTGCCTGCACTGGGGGCCCAGGGGTGGCATTCCCCCAGCACCCACCTGTGCTAGGAACCTAGTGGTCCTAGGGAACCACAGTGATCACCACTAGTCCTTTCCTTTAGGGAGTGAGGACAGACGTTGCCCTCAACGGTTTTCACCCAGTTGTGTCACTTTGAGGAAGTCCTCTCTCTGCTCTCTGATGTGTGGGGTTCAGCCCAATGACACAGGGCTTTGACATCTCGAACACGCTGTGAATCTAAGGTTCCAAGGAAAACAAAAAGTTCACAGGACAGATGCCAAGTTTGGCTTTCCCTAGAGTTTGGGAACTCATCCTCAATAATGACACTGAGGCCATAATCCTGGGCAAAGCCCACTGGCTAGATCAGCCAGCCTGGTGATCAGCAAGAGCCCGCCGTAGGGATGAACCGCGATGACAACACATGGCAACTACCCACTCATACGTTAATAGATGAGTAGTGGGACATATGTGGAACTCAAGGAGAAATGACCTTCCATCCTGGCTGGGGGAGGGGGGCATGGGGACACACTGTTAGATTTCCAGGAATGGTCCCTGGCCAGGGAGGGGACACTGGATACACCCAGCTATCTCAGGGTGAGTGTGTCTCTTTCCTTCTTTGGACCTTGGCATCCTCATCTGTAAAATGGAACAGACAGAGGTTGGAAAAGATGAGCTCTGACACTCTTTCCAGCTCTGTCATTCTACAAGTTCATTATTTCCTTTCTTCTAGATGCCTCTGGCTAGCAGCCTAGACTGAGGTAGAATCCTTTTACCTATTTTCTTACCAGGACTTTCATTCATCTTTATTCTCTGGTACAAGATAAATGTATGCTCTTACCTACTTAAGAGACTCTTTTCCTCCATTTTTCTTCCTAAACACTTAAACAAATGAAATCTAGTATGTAGCATGCTCTGCACAATACCTAGTTAATGGTAATGTATTCACATGTATATGTGTATGTTCTCCTAATATATGTTTTTCTCTAACTTTTTTCCTCTAGCCTAAATATCTATGCCATTTAAAATACTACTTCTTTAAAACAAAAACAAAAACAAACTCAGGGATACCTAGCTTGTTCTTTGCAATAAAAATTTCTCTTTTAGAGGTGTTTGGGTGGCTCAGTTGATTAAGCATCCAACTCCTGATTTTGGTTCAGGTCATGATCTCAAGGTCGTTAAATCGAGCCTTGCAGGGCTCTGCACTGGGCATGGAGCCTGCTTGAGATTCTCTCTCTCTCTCTCTCTGCCCCTTCCCCCTGCTCTTTCTCTCTTAAAAAAAGAAAGTTTTCTTTCCAAAGTAGCTCATACATTCAAGGTTACGGCATGCTGGACCCTAGTCACTTCGAGGTGCCCAGTACCATGTCAGATTAAAGGCGAGTGTCTGTCTTCAGATTTGACAAAGTCCCCAGGAGCACACGTTTTCTGGAGATCAGCCCTTGCGCAGTTCTGAGAGGATGTGTGAAGTTGGGATGCTGATACACAAAGGGATGGTTTGCCCATGAGGCCAAAGACACTAAAAAATCTGAATTTCAGCTGTTGAATGTACACTTTCCAACAGTGCTTGCTATTCCAAGTGAGAAAATACAAGTTATTTCAGATGGGGCTTGAGTTTTTTCTCTGTATCTAAGTTACCCTCAAATTGGCGGGGGGTGGGTGGGTATCCAGACCCCCAATCACCTGTGATAACAGTGAGGAAAGCAGGAAGACTTTATTGACTATTTCTGAGAGTCATCCCTTCCCAGATGCCCAGACTGTCCCCTGCAGACTCACATCTGATCCTTAGAACATACTCTAAGGGGCACAGAGCCTGGTGTAGAAATAATTGTTCTCGTTTTTGGAAAGAGGAAATATATACTCAAGATGCTGCTTTAAACAGCTGATAAAGGGGAGGGGGACTGACCTTGGGGAGAGTGGCAGGTCCCTGATTGGACCCAGATTAGAACCTGTGCTCTTCAAGCCACCTGTGTAGTGGCTTACAGAACTCTCACAGACTGACTCTTGAATGGGGGTAGGAAGACTATAAAATAAACTTAGCCTGGACCCAACAACTCTGATCTTTTTCAGAAGCCTCACAGAGAGCACATTGCCTTTGTATTTGTTTTAACCATACAAGGTCTTCTACTATTGAGAGAAGGTTGTAGAAAATACCATGGCAGAGCAAACCCATAGTTTGTACTCTGATGGTTGAAATAGGGAGCAATGGGGATCCAGTAGGGTCAACTGTCTCCCATGATAAGGAAGCTTTCTTTCTATGTGGGGGCTTTCTTCTTCCTCTGTATCTATGTCTTGGAATCATACTCTAGCTACTTGGAGAGAGGAAGACAAAGGAGGGTGGGAAGAAGGTGGGAGAAGACTGGAATAAAGAGAACTTGTTGGAGCTTGCCTCTTAAGGAAAGAAGAAGAGGACAAGAGCCATAAAAAGGGGAGAGGTATAACAGAAGAGAGTTGGGGAATGACTCCTGACTCAAGAGCAGATATCACATTGACTGATTTGTGGATATTGAACCATCCTTGTAGGCCAGGAATAAATCCCACTTGATCCTGGTGAATGATCCTTTTAATGTGCTATTGGATCTTATTAGCTAGTATCTTGGTGAGAATTTTTGCAAGTTAATCAGAGGTATTAGTCTGTAATTCTCCTTTCTAGAGGAGAACATAGGCAGCAAACTCTTTGATCTCAACCACAGCAACTTCTTGCTAAACATGTCTCCAAAGACAAGAGAAACAAAAGTAAAAATGAACTATTGGGACTTCATCAGGATAAAAAGCTTTGGAACAACAAAGAAAAGAGTCAACAAAACTAAAAAGCAACCTACAGAATATTTGCAAATGTCTTATCAGGTAGTTCTTTATCTGATAAAAATCTATAAAGAACTTATCAAACCCAAACCCAAAGAACAAATAATCCATCAAGAAATGGGCAGAAGACATGAATAGATATTTCTCCAAAGAAGACATACAAATGGCTAATAGACACATGAGAAAATGCTTCACATCACTCAACATCAGGGAAATACTCATCAAAACCACAATGAGGGGGCGCCTGGGTGGCTCAGTGGGTTAAAGCCGCTGCCTTCGGCTCAGGTCATGATCCCAGGGTCCTGGGATCGAGCCCCACATCGGGCTCTCTGCTCAGCGGGGAGCCTGCTTCCCTTCCTTTCTCTCTGCCTGCCTCTCTGCCTACTTGTGATCTGTCTGATAAATAAATAAAATCTTTAAAAAAAAAAAAAAAAAAAAAAAAAAAACCACAATGAGATACCACCTCACACCAGTCAGAATGGTTAAAATTAACAACTCAAGAAACGACAGATGTTGGTGAGGATGCGGAGAAAGGGGAACCCTCCTACGCTATTGGTGAGAGCGCAAGCTGGTGTAACCACTGTGGAAAACAGTATGGAGGTTTCTCAAAAGTTGAAAATAGAGCTATCGTATAACCCAGCAATTGTGCTATTGGGTATTTACCCCAAAGATACAAATGTAGTGATCTGAAGGTCTGAAGGGGCATATGCACCCCAATGTTTATAGCAGCAATGTCCACAATAGCCAAACTATGGAAATATATATATATATATATGTATATATATATATATGTATACATGTATGTATGTATATATATATGTATATATATATACATATATATGTATACATGTATGTATGTATATATATATATAAAATATATATAATGGAATATTACTCAGCCATCAAAAAGAAGGAACTCTTGCCATTTGCAATGATGGGGTGGAACTAGAGGGTTTTATGCTAAGCAAAATAAGTCAGTCAGAGAAAGACAAATACCATACGATTTTACAAATATGTGGAACTTTAGAGACAAAACAGATGAACATGGGGAAGGGAAGGAAAAATAAAATAATATGAAAATTGAGAGGGAGGCAAATCATAAGAGACGCTGAACTCTAGGAAACAAACTGAGGGTTGCTGGAGGGGAGGTAGGTGGGGGAATGGGCTAGATGGGCTATGGGCTTTAAGCACAGCACTTAATGTAATGAGCACTGGGTGTTCCATGCAACTGATGAGTCATTAAATTCTACCCCTGAAACTAGCAAAAAAAAAAAAAAAAGAAAGAAAGAAAGCAGTAGATAAAAAAGATGAAAAGAGATACTGGAAGTAAATTATAAAGGCCTTCTAGAAAAATGAAGCATGCAGCCAAAGTGCCAATGGGTGCTGGTGACACCTTTCTGAAAATTGGAAAAATGTTCTTTTGGCCACTCTGATGCCTCTGGCAAAATTTGTTCCTATTTGTGGCACTTGAGCTAAACTTGTGGTTGACCCTTGCTTTAAAGGGTAATAACTTCTCAGGCTGATCCAGATTGCTCTTGCCAGTAGGAACTCCAAGAAACAGACACCCTATGGCTAAAGGATTAGCCGGAGTCCCAGCAAGCCAGCTTCAGGCAGGGGAAGGAAAGGAGGAAGTGAGGGAGGACAGAAAGGTTGGAGGTAGGAGATCTGATAAAGAGCCAGCGCCTGTGGTCTTTCCCTCTCTTTCCTTCCGTCGCTTTCATTCACCAAGGATTTAATGCACTCTCTCTGTCTGTCAATCACTGTTCGAGGCACCATGACCTCGGTTAATCTTCAAGATAACCCTTTGGTATAAATATTATTTTCTCCATTTCACAGATGAAAAAATGGGAGCTCAGAGTACATTTCTTCAGGTGGAAAAGAGAAGGATTACATTCTGTTCTGCCTGATTCAAAACCTTACTGCTTGCAATTAACTCCAGGATGAGGGGGCTAAAAATGGCTAGGCTATGCCAAAGCCGAAATACTTATGGCACCTGTTTGTAAGAACCCGGCACAGTTCTAGGCTTTGGGGCACACAACACAGGCAGAGGTCCTGGCATCCTGGAGAGTGGTCAGTGCCCAGGGAGATTGGCCCATAAACAGACAGAAGGATGGGCTATAACGGGTCAGCTTGTGTTAAGGGGGGTGGAACAAAATAATGCTGGGAGGGGTGCAGGAAAGTGGTGACACCACTGGCAGGTGAGAGGATGTCAAGAAAGACCTCTCTGAGGGGTAGTATTCGAGCACTGAGAGAGAAAAGTCAGGCACATGCAAGCAAGTGAGAGAGATACTCAAGAGACAGCTGCCAAGTTTCTACTGTGTTTCTCATCTGTTATTTCATTCAATCAATATAACACCATGGACAGGGAGTCTTTATTAGGCCCCCTTTTTTTGGATTAAGGGAGTGGAGATGTGGAGATACATATAAGGGACTAACCAGAGGCTGCGCACTCTCTGAATAATTTAGAAATTTAAACAGGGCCCCATCTACCCCAAGCCCAAGCTCTTACCTCCTTCAGGCCACAGATGTCCCTGGAGGCAGAGCCTGATGAGGACCCCAGAGCCCAAGTCATAGTGTCCTATCAGCTTCCAACCAAGCGGGAGCCAAGCAGGCAGGTGCTGTACCCAGAAAGGATATTTATTCATAAAGCCAGGACCAGCCAAAGCTAACAGCAAGGAGGGCTTTTTTTTTAATTGTGCGTATTCAAAAATGTTTGCTGTATAATAGCTAGCATGAATGGAGGAATAGCTAGCAGGTGCTGTTCTAGCGTTTTCCACGAATGAGGTCACACAACCTGAAAAGCCACCCTCTGGTGAAGGTACATTTATTATCCTCAATTTGCATACATGGAAACCAAAGAGAAAGGTACCTTGTTCAAGCTGAGTGTAAGTGTCAGAGCAAGGATTCAAATCCAGGCGGGCCACCGTGGGAACAAGTTTCCATTTTGACTGTCTACTTAATGCAGTGGAAGTAAGGGCTGAGGAGAGGGAGGTGTGAGCTAGGCTGTCGGGGGTGGGAAGGTTTCAGCTGCTGCAGAGCTGAGTAACAGAGGATGATGGAGGGTCCCTGGCCCGCCACTCCTCCCCCACCTATGCTGCTGATAAGGAGCTAGGGTGCAAAGCAGCAGGGGGACAGCTGCTGGAGAAGGGTGGAGACCTAGCCTCTTGGACTAGAACTCTCTCACGGAAGAGAAGGGAAGGGGATGTGGGGAAGGACTTGAAGTTTCTAATATGGTTAACTCCAAAAAGACAAGACCTAAAATAAAGCCTCCATTTTCCAAGGAAATGAATACTAGGGCTCAAGACATAATGAGAGGAAGGAAACCCATGCCCCAGGCAGAAGGGTGGTGGGGCTGGTTTTGACCCCAGGCTGCCCAGCCATGATGTGGTCTGTGAACTCCAGGGAAAGTCACCTACCCCAGGACCCGACTCTTGCCCTTGTCTATAGGAAAGGGGAAAGACGTGAGCTCTCTCCTGTCTCATCCTTTGCTGCACTGAAGGGAGACATCTGCTCTGCTCTTGCTAATTTAGTGTGGGAAGCCTGGCTCGCTCTCTGGTGTAGATAACGATTCCCACTGGCTGGCAGGCAGACTGGGGAGCCAGGGGCCGAGCCGCATCCCTCCCTGGCTAGCATTCCATCACTGGGCAGCCTGCCCTCCCCAGGCAGGCTGCAGCTGGTCAGGCAACCTATATTCCAAACCTGAGGCATCGGCAGGAGTGGGGAGGATGGTTCCTGCCTCTGAGCGAGATAGCACAGACTTGCTTGTACAGGTGCAGGGCTGTAGGTCCCCAGAACAGGCCTCAGCTCAGGCCTTCTGAGCTAGCTGTGCCCAGAGAAAAGCCAAGGCAGTAGAAGGTATTTGGTTCTTAGCTGGATATGCTAGGGGGTCTGGGGGTGTGGAGGAGAGGAGGTTTATCAAGGATGGATGGACGTGGTCCCTGACTTACCACCTTCACCCAAGTGGGCATACCACAAGCTGAGCACCAGAGCCTGTGATGGCCTTGATGACTGGTTTGGGCACAGAGTCTGTCCAGTTGGAAATGCACAGGTAACCACATAGGCTTCAGAACAAATGCGGGCTCTGGGGTAGACTCACCCCGAGCTTCCAATGTCCTGCATTTTCTACACTGAAGCAGCAATGGCTGCCTTATCATGTCACTGGGCCTTCTCTCTATGCTTTCCAAGAAAAGAACTTGGACATCGCATCTGTCCTCAGCAGACTGTTGAAGAAGGAAATGTGTATCTTTTCTCCGCAAGCCCTAATGTCATCTTCAATCATCCCCCATCCTGTTCTTGCTCCTATGTTCTAAGCATCTCTCTGTTCTCATGTTCCCAGTTAGATGTTTCTCACCCAAGCTGACGGCATGCCCCTAAGAGGAATTTGAATTTTCCTGGGAGACTTAGAGGATTCAGAAGTTAAGACAGCTTGATAAAAACCCAACACAAATTAGCTTAAGGAAAGAGAATTTATCAGCTCACCTAACTGGAGATTCAGGCCTAGTTGGATGTAGGGGCTCAAATGACAATATCTGGGTTGTCTCTTGCCCTGTCGTTGGCTGTTTCCTGCTGGGCATTGGTGTCATTGTTTTTAACCGTGGATGGGATTCCTCCATAAGGTCAGCAAAGAGGGTTACGATCAATGCCATGCTTACATGGTCCCTGTTTGACAACCCCATTAGAAAAAGAATGTTTCTTCCCCCATTACTAAGTAAGATTCTGGTTGGCCCTGCCAATTAGCACATGTGCCCAACCCTGAACCCTTCACTGTATCTAGACGGGGAACTTGGGTTGGCTAGGTCTAGGTCTAGGTCAGGTGTCCAGGGTAGTGCCTGTGTTAGAGGATGGGCAAGTTCTTGTTCCAGGAAAAAAAAAAAAAAAAAGAGAGAGAATGAGGTTGGGGAAAGACAGAGTAATATATACTACATTCTACCATAATGGTGTCTGCCATCTTGTGGCACACAGTAGGAAAAAGATTGGGGTAAGGTTCCCTTCCCACTTACTCCATTAACACATTGGGCAAATCCTAGTTCTTCAATGGGTTGCCAAGACCTTGGGATCACCCAACTACCCCACTTTCTTCTCCAGCTCAGGTAAATGCCCTACCACCTCACCCCCTCTTGCAGGGAAAAGCTCTTTTTATAGGATTTTTCTATCCATCCATGCTCTTAAAACTTCTTGGGACCACTTCCTAATGTTCCCTTCCCCAGCCAGTGCCTGGCTGAAACTCTAGCCTTTCTGTCTGTATGGAAATCAGCCAACACTCCAGGACTCTTTCCAGACATCACCCCCATTGTGCAGTGAGGTCACCAAAGCCTGCTGAGTCAGGCTGGGACTGATCCCAAGCCCAGCCCTAGCTGTAGGAAGACAGGGACTTCTCTATCTCCTTGTGAGGTAAGCTTTGGAGCTACATTACATTCATGGTCTTTTTTTTTTTTAAGAATTCCTCCCTCTACCTCCCAGAAAATGAAGTCCAAATGAACTTGTCCTTTGCAAACAAATCCCTCAGCCATTAGGTCAATGCAATTCTACATTATCCGAGCTGGAAGGAATGGAATGGACAACTGGACAAGTTTTTACTCCAACCACTGAACTAATGTTTAAATTTCCCTACAGTGTCCTAAGAAGTAGTCATCCTTCCTGAGTTGGGGCACTTTTAGAAAGTCCTCATTAAGGGTGCCTGGGTGGCTCAGTGGGTTAAAGCCTCTGCCTTCGGCTCAGGTCATGATCTCAGGGTCCTGAGATCGAGCCCCGCATCGGGCTCTCTGCTCAGCGGAGAGCCTGCTTCCCTCTCTCTCTCTCTCTCTGCCTGCCTCTCTGCCTACTTGTGATCTCTGTCTGTCAAATAAATAAATAAAATCTTTAAAAAAAAAAGAAAAAGAAAGAAAGTCCTCATTATCAGGAAACTCTGTTGGCATCTGTTCCTCTTTTCTCTTTCCATTCTCCGTAGGTCCTGGAAGGAACGCCTAGTTCTAGACCATCACTTTAGGGGTCTGGGAATTAGTCCTCGAGGCAGCTTCTTCAGATGAATATTTGCTTCCTGATTTGTGAGCTCTGAGACATTGCATCCCTAGTCCCCACATGGTCAAGGGCTATGCTGTAGGACAGGGTACAAAGCTCTGTGGGAATCTGTGGGACATTGTCCAAATACTCTAGTCCTCTTTTCTCCAACAGTGGGACTCTGACTGGTTTGAGCTGTTTCTTTGTTTAGGGGAGCCAAATACTGCCAGGGTTGTTGTGCCTAACACTCCTGGGCTCCCAACCTACAGGTCATCACGGTTGAGCCCTCTACCTACAGAATGTGGCAGTGAATGGTCTTTTAAAATTCAGTGTGAGGGTGCACAGCTCATACTTCTGCCCAGGGAAGGATAGAGTCACAGTAAGTCCACATGAAGTGCCCAGGGTCCTCACCTCTGCTATAGGTAAGAAAGAAAAACAAGGCAATTTGCCTCCCAAATAGTGTCTCTTAACTGGAAGAAGCTTTGTTCAATACACTCTACTCTTTCCCTCAACCTAGGAGACTTAGTGAACCTTAGAAGAGCCCCCGGTATATTGTCAGATGCCTCCTGAAAGGCAATCCATGTCTTAGCTCTAAGAAGTTTACATCCTTATAGGAGGAAAGGACAATAACGTATCATTCTATCTCACCATGGCCTGGGAAACAGACTTTGGGAAGGTAGAGAGGGCAGAGTCAGAAATTATGTAGGAGGGGTGCGTTGGGAAACAGGAAGACTTGCTCAGGACAAGTTACATGAAACATTCTGCCATTCTGAATTTCTCCTGTTTTTGTACTGACTGCTGCCTTCTTGTGGTCTTCTTATCTAACAGATCACACTTCCAGCTCTCTGCAGAAGCCACATCAGAACTCAGTTACTGCATGCATTTTATTGAAACACCCTCTGAAATCATGTGTGCACTTCCAGGGATGAGAGATGAGAATGTGATGCTTCACAAACAGGATGTCTTTAGTGTTAAATACATGTGCATTTAATTTGGGTTCTGCACTTAACTAGGTGTGTGATCTTGTTCAAGCCACTTAACTTCTGAGCCTCAGTTTTCCCTATAAATAGAAGTTAACTTCTGAGCCTCAGTTTTTTGCATTTATAAATAGAAGTTCCATAGGGTGTTCTCTCTCACCTCCAAGTTTGCACACGCTGTGGCTTCTACTTAATTCTCTCCCCCACTCTTTGCTGAGATAATTTTTCATTCTGCAGGCCTCAGCTAAGACGCCCCACTCCTCGGGAAGTACCATACCCTCATCCTCAAAAATCAGGTTGGCTGTTTTCTCTATGTGCTCATTTATTCCATTGTATTCGACCATATCTCAACACTTAGACACCTTGAACTGAATGGTCTTTCTTGTTCCCCTCTCCCACTTGGAGGAGCTGGAAACTATGAGAACAGGAACTCTGGTTTGTTAACACTCACATCCCATCTTTGTCCTGCTCCATTCACTTTTGATCTAAAGAAAGTCAGGAAAGAGTGAGCCACATTAGGTAAGGAATTCACAATTCTGAAAGTCTGAAGAAAATGTCAACAGCTCGCCAAGTGCTTATTAGCTGAGTGCGTTGCAACTCAGCTCATCAGACTGCTAGCTGCAGCCCAGTACTGTGTTTGGCACTCAGCGATGATCTCTCTTTGGTACGGAAATCGAGCGAATGGATCTTCTGAACTGATTTTAAAGCCCAGTAGTTCCCAACATCATGAGATTTACAGCCAGTTTTGTATATGTGAAACTACCCAAAACACCAGGAGAATGAGTTTTCTTAGCGAATTCTCATCAGTAATAGCAATTTCCACAGTTTGTTTGGCACCCGTGGTTGTAAATAATTTACTTTAAAAACTCAGCGGCATATAAATTTATTACAACAATCTAGACACTTTATCATAAGCAAAATAATGATAGCTAGGGTTCTTTCTTCTATTTATTTCAGATGCTGTCGTGTCTGAATTGCATATTCATTGTACATAGAGGTTAATAACCTAAGCTCTGTGGTCAGATGGCCTGCATTTCAGCACCCCCTCTGCTGGTCACTAACTGTGTGATCTTGGGCAAAACATTCTATCCCTCTGTGCCTCAGTTTCCTGGTCTATAAAGCTATAATAATAGCATCTGCATTCTAGGGTTATTACGTATATTAAATGAGCTAACACATGTAAAAGCTTATAACAGTGCCTGACACCGGCTAACTACTTCGTAAATGCTAGCCATCATTATTTGTTAGGTATAAATTAAACATAAGAAAAGTGTTTTGATAGGACAACCTTTAAATTCCCTGCCAATTCTGCGGTTCTGTGTCTCTAAACCGTTCCAATCCCTCAGCATTTCTATTCAGTAGGGAGGGGGCAGCATTACCCACATTTTCCAAATAGTGAAATTGAGCCATAAAGAAACAAAATATCCAGTAAGTGAGTGGCAAGCTGAAACTGGAATGTAACTTTATAGATGTAGGTACTAGGACTCTTTTCAGGAGGTTCTGAGACTATACACTTAAAAAGCAATGTAAGACATCCCTCAGGAGCCTCTGAGAAATGGCCCCTTGATGGCTCTTCTCTGCCACAGTTCCCTACAGACGCTCAAAGAGGTCGCTTCTCTCTCCATCTCAGAGATACCCCAGGCCGAGGCTTCCCATATATTTTTCTTACCAGCTTTCAAAAAAGCCATATTAGGACATCAAACGAGGTGGTGACTAGATACTTTCTCGTTTCCCTGTGTTCACTGCCTCCTTTCAGCACTCCAGTTCTGGGTTGTTGTAAGTATTAGCAGAGTTCCCCCCAGCTGCTGACCCTGACTCCTCAAAGGGTGTCATTCTGCCGAGTCAGGACCTGAAAGCACTTGAGACCGCCCCCTACACACACACAACTCATCATTCAAAAAGCGTTCTCTCCCCAACCACTTCCCATACCCCGCTCCACACTTTACTTCTGTAATTGTGGACAAAGAATCTGCAAAAGCTCCTGCCTTCTCCCTCTTCCTCTGCCTCCTTCTCTCTTCCTATCTGGGTTGGCTAGAAGGAAGACTGCTGTGCAGGACCCTATCTGTGCAGAAGCAGCCCCCAAGAGTTTGTGAGTAGGGGGATTGCTCCTGCGTCTGAATCTGGACTGTTTAAAAGGACTCAGGATGCTTTTCTTTTCTGTCCACTAGGGGGCCGCTTGTAGGGGGATGGAAAAAAAGAAGGCTTAAAAAAAATATATCATGCTGCTGAAATTTCAGCAAGAGGGGAAAAGAGAGAGCGCGTGAGAGAGAGACAGCAAAGCAGTCCCAGGCTTCCTTGTCTCTCACGTCAGAGGCAGGAACCTACTGTGCTAGGGCTGTTGGCTCAACACGCAGAGACAGAGAAAGGCACAGACACCGAGAACGAGAGAAGAGGGGTCCCCCCGACCCAGGGAATTACCACCAGTGGAGTAAAGCCACCTGACTTTTTAATCTTATTTTTGTTGCCTCCTCTTTCTCCTTCCACTCTAGCCCTGTCAGCTTGGGTTTCGTTTCTTTCCTGGAGCCTCCTCTCTTCCTCCCAGAAAAGGAGGAAGGGAAGAAAAGGGAGAGAGGTGGGTTCTCTAGGTGAGCGCATCAGCTGGTTCCAGCCCGCACAGACAAGAATTCTCTTCGCAGGAAGCTCATCTCGCTCCCCTGCCGCCCACCCTCAGCCGGGTAAGTTCAGCGCACTTGCTCCTTCGATTTCCTCGCTAGCGTGATTTCAGCACCACGGAGAGCTATGAGATGCATTTTTGGTTCCTGTGTGTCCCTGTGTGTTGCTGCAAGGCGCTTAGCACGAAGGTTACATCTATCTTTCTGCTGCCATTGAAGCCGGGTTCTGTGCAGGGAAAAGAGAGGCGCAAAACTGTGTCTACCGAATTAAAGGGGGCCGTGGACTCTGGCCTTCAAGGGTGTGTGTGTGTGTGCGTGTGTGCTGTTGCATAAGATAGGTGAGGTCTGAGCTAAATTGCTAGTGAGTCTCTGTGTAGAGCTGTTCTTTTCCTATGTAGATAAGAGGGAGGGTTTGGGGAATTAGCCATACACCTTCTTTAACTCTTTCCGGACAAGCCATGGAGGGAAAGTGTTGCAAAGGAAGCCTGAGGGGGTGGGAGCGGGGGTAGAGTTAAAAGTTATGCTCCTCTGTGAGAGCTTGGAAGAGGTGGCTTTTTAAATGTCAGCTGCCCCAGGATCTCTGGGTTCTTGCTGTGGAGAAAGCCCAGTCTGACCTTTTACTTTTTCTCCTGGTGGGAATCCGTGGCAAGTGGGCAGGTGCAACAGGTAAGCAGTCGGTTGGGGTGGTTTGGGGGACTGTGATCCCCCTGATTTCATGGTGGTAGGAAACTGTCAGTGTCTTGAGCTTTACAGAGGTTGGCCAATGTGGATTATACTACATTTACAAGAAGGCAAGACGTGTCCCTACTTTTTTTTTTTTTTTTTTTTTTTTGGTCATGTTTGACTATGTGTGGTTGGAAATAGGACAAAGTCTACTCTGCCCTCTTTTCTGCCAGTGAAAGACAGCTCAGGAGAAAGGCTTGTCTCCATATGTCTGGGAAAGCAGAAGTGAACCTGGACTGATCCTGAACTCAAAAAGGCTTGGGGTAGTGCTGTGTTCTCCAGCAGTGAGAGGTTCCACAGATGGACTCATCATTGCTTTAACTTCATGCCTACTTTTTTTTTTTTTTGAAAGGTACTGATCTGTCTCTTCTGTTTCCTGCCCCTCAGAAATATGTTCAATCAATTCCCTGCAACTGCCTTGGTTTTGCCTCAGTGACACTATCTGCCTGTAACCCCCTGCTCTTCAGTCTCACTCACAACTGCTTGGGTGGGGTCATTCAACAAGTGGTATTGGGGACTTTCCTTCAATTATCCATGTTTCCCTGAAGCCAGCAGCCCAAGGGAATTTTAAAGAGATGGAACTTCTGATAAGAGCAACCTTATTATTTAAACTTCCACTCACTTTCTTGAAGAGGAGAGTCAGAATGGGTGGTTTCACTCCTTCCAATCCCCAGTGAACTCTAAGGTGGCGACTCTGTCTTTTTATTTAATTCAGCATTCTGGGCTCCTCCTCCAAACTGAACAAAATACTCTCTGCTTCTGGTTGGGGAGCCTTCTGGGTGAGAGACATATCCCTGAGTGAAATGGCACTATTGTTGGTTTTTTTTTTTTTTTTTTTTTTTTTTTTTTTTTTTTTTACTATGCTTGCCATTGAATCCAGAAACCCTGGCATCTCCCTAGAATGGCCGGAAGTGTAATGCAGTGAGCAAAATAGTGAAATCAGAGGTTTTAATGGTAGGGAAAGAGATTGAAATAGACAAAGCCAGAGCATCAGAAACCAACACTGACTCATTGAAATTTCAACTCTCCCAACTCCTCCCATCCTTGAAATCTTCCAGTTTGAGCGAGAAAGGAGATAGATTTCTGCATGACATATCCCTGATGGTTTAAAAGAAATTCCTGCCCTTGCCGTGGACCCTATCCAAAGCCACCATTTATTACTGAAGTCACCATATTTAGTGGTCATTATCTCATTAATGTCCTTAAATTCTCTCTGAAAGAAGTGTTCAGTGTCATTACTGGGCCCACTTAATAAATGGGGAGGCGTAGGCATTTAAAGTGCTAGGCTAGAGGGTAGCAAAAGCAGAAAGGAAATAGAACTTCTGGTCTCCTAATATTTCATCACCTGCGAAATGCAGAAATGCTCATGTGAGGGAGAGCAGGATGTATTGCTCCCCAGTGGACAGATTTGCAACTGAGACCTTTTAGTGAACTCAGTGTAGAGCAGTGGCTTCTCCCTGGTGAAGAAAGAGAATCAAGAGAATATCAAGGTGTTTCTAGCCTTAGGTTCTCAACCAAGAAGATGGCTGGGAGCCAGATGAAGACCTCTCTGGGCTTACTATAAAAAACAAGAACTCCCGGGCACCTGGGTGGCTCAGTGGGTTAAGCCTCTGCCTTCGGCTCAGGTCATGATCTCAGGGTCCTGGGATCGAGTCACGCATCGGGCTCTCTGCTCGGCGGAGAGCCTGCTTCCTCCTCTATCTCTCTCTCTCTGCCTACTTGTGATCTCTCTCTGTGAAATAAATAAATAATAAAATCTTAAAAAAAAAAAAAAAAAAAACAAGAACTCCCATCTGGTGACCTCTAGGCTGAACTGAGATCATGCACCTGATTTCCACACTCATTTTGTCCTAGAAATCCCAGTTAAAGGCACCCTTCCAGGGCACGTTGCCATGGATATTTTGGTTTTAGGTATTTGATGACTTTTCTCTCCTCTGAACCTTCTCTGGGAGCAGTTGCATTGAGTACTCAGAATGTGGGGAGGATGACTAGGGAACAGAGGAAGGCCGAGTACTGAGCACCTACAGAAACCCTGAGAGAGGAGTGGGAGACTGGACACAAGCCCTCCCCACAAACAAAACCTCAGCTCCCTTGGCAGCCCTAGCCTTCACCTCTGGCAAGCATTTTGGAGAGAAAACCACTGTCTTCTCATGTCTAGTCCTCACTCATGAAGCAGGGGACACTCTTCTGGGTTGCCTCCGAGATCTGGGGGAGATGAGATATGTCAAATCAAGAGATATGTCAAGATATGTCAAGAAAGGTGAAGGGGGGGGCACCTGGGTGGCTCAGTGGGTTAAGCCTCTGCCTTCAGCTCAGGTCATGATCTCAGGGTCCTGGGATCGAGTCCCGCATCGGGCTCTCTGCTTGGCAGGGAGCCTGCTTCCTCCTCTCTCTCTCTGCCTGCCTCTCTGCCTACTTGTGATCTCGCTCTGTCAAATAAATAAATAAAATCTTTAAAAAAAAAAAAAAGAAAGGTGAAGGGGAAGAAAAAGTTGGCGTCCTGCCCTATTCTCCACAACTCTTTTGTCTGGAGAGTGCCACTGTTACTCTTTTTTTTTTTTTAAATTCAGATACAGTTTGCATAGAATAAAATGTATTGATCTTAAGTATTCATATTAGTAAGTTTTGATGACTTCATACACCCATTTAGCCACTATCCCAAACACAATATACAAGATTTCCCTTGTTCTTCTTTCTGATCAATCTTTCCCTCCCCCATCACTTTCTGACTTCTCTCACCATGGCTTTCACTGCTACTTTTTGCAGTGGAAATATATTGCTTAATGTGTTATTTAATAGATGTGTCATGTAGACTATAGTAGAGTTTCAAGAGAACATTTAAGAGGTCTGAGGTTATTGTTATTGGGTGGCTAAAGGAGTGGGGGAGGGTGTAGTCCTCATCCAAGTTTATGGTCATGGGGTTGGGAAGTCACAAGGCCATTTCAAGTGTGTGAGTGAGTGTGTGTGTGTGTGTGTGTGTGTGCACATGTGCAAGGCACAGTCAAAGCCAAATAGGAAATAGGGAAGCCCTTGCTGGTCTCTACTTCTGAACTGACCTGTTATTTGATGGTACAGTGCATGGAGTTGATGTTAAAATTTCTATTAAAAACTTGGAATTGAGCATTCAGGTGGCTGGTCATGAGTCATCTCATCTGGGCTCCAGGAGGGTGAGGTGAGGAAAGAGGACCTGTGTGAACTTATTAGGGAGAGTGATAAGGAAAGGTCATTGTGATAGTGCTTACACCGTGAAATTCAGCCCCATCCACAAAGGTATTGGCTAAGAAGATTGCTGTTCCTCCTTATTCAAGAGTGGCTTTAGAACCAGAGGACTCTGGGCCAACTCAGGTGCCATGATACTCTTATAGCTTCATTCAGAGATTTCCGTTCCAGTCCCATCCCTGGTTTTTTTTTTTTTAAGCAGTTTTTTTAAGAAGATTTTATTTATTTATTTCAGAGAGGGGGAGAGAGAGAGCAAGAGAGAGCACAAGCATGAGTAAGGGGAAGGGCAGAGGGAAAATCAGACTCCCTGTTGATCAAGAGGCCCGACTCAGGGATCCATCCCAAGACCCTGAGATCAGGACCTGAGCTGAAGGCAGATGCTACCCACTGAGCCACCCAAGTACCTCTCCCATCTCTGGTTGTAGGCCAGATTGGAGAGTTTCTTCTATTTTACCATGGAGAAGCAATGAAGTTATCATGAGATTTTGATGAATTTGATGGGAAAAAAATACACATAGACTCCCCCTACATAATTAGTCTTGTCACTTTGGCTGTTCAATTTTCTCCCATTTGGTATCTGTAGCTGCTCTGTGTTCAGGGAATGTTGGATGGAGATGAGGCATTTTGTGTGCAATTTGAGCAGGAGGTCCTCAACTAAGAGATTAGACTTTTTGGCAGTTAATCAGGGACTTTGGCCAGCCTCAAAATTTGTCTAAGTAGGTCATAGAACTGTTAATGTGGTTAGTGGGCAAACATACATATTTCCTTCCTTCACTCAGAGACTCTACTGAGCACCTTCTTCCCAAACTCTGCTTTCTGGGATTGCCTGGATGCATTCATCCAGTCAGCTCATTCATGGGAAGTCTCCTTCCTGAGCTGGCTCCAGGTCCCAGCCAGGATCCTATAGCGTGGAGTGTAGGGTGCTAAGCCACTGGGCCACGGCAAGTCAGAAGAGAGTCACAGTGAGGATTTTGTAATGTCTAGGTAGAAGTAGTGCAGAAATTCAAAATTTGAATGATTTCCACAAAGCCAATTCTAGTAGATGATTTGGGAGAAGTGTAGAGACACGGCTTTGCCTTGTTAACTGCAGGCTGTGTTAAAAAAAGATCAGATGAGATTCCCCACCTAAATGGAGCTTCATCTTAAGGACAAGTTCAGTGGGAAGGGGAAATTGGAATAGGTTTTAAAAAGTTATTTCCAACGGTATATATGGATCACTACATCTTTACCTTGAAATATGACTTTGGACTAGACCTGTATTGATCTATTTAGAACACAGCAAGTAACCAGTATGTCAGTTGGCAAAGGGAGTTTAAACAGCCTTACCCTCTTCTTTTTCCCTTTTTTTCTTCCTTGTGATAAAGTATATGATATAAAACTTACCAATTTAGCCATTTTTGAGTTCAGTTTAGTGACATCAAATACATTTACACTGTTGTGCATAATTCTGATGCATAAGATGGGAAAGACCCAGAAATGTGTTGATAAAGGTGAGGGCTATGGCTCCCGCTGTCTCCCAGTATCTCCCTGGGGTAAGACATCACTACCGTCCATCTTCAGAATGTTTCCATCCTCCCCAACTGAAACTCTATACCCATTACTCTCCATCATGCCTCCCTTCCCTCCAGCCCCAGGTAACCACCACTCTATTTCTGTCTTCATGAATTGGACATGGTACCTCCTATAAGTGGAATTATGCCATATTTGTCCTTATGTAACTGGCTTATAACACTCATCATGATGTCTTCAACGTCCATTTATGTTGCAGCATGTGTCAGGACTTCACTCCTTTTCTTTTAGGCTGAATAACATTCCATTGTATGTATATACCACATTTTGTTTATCCATTTATCCATTGTTTATCCATGTCCATTGATGGACATTTGGGTTGCTTACTCCTCTGCTTCTTTAATTCTGGTCAATTGCCTCTGCTTTACTCTCCAACAAAGTGGGAAAGAGCTGTCTGGTCATAGCTTCCACTAGGGTTGAAATTCTTCCCTTTCCCCTATGAGAACCACACAGGTGGTTTTCTGGAGGCAAATCAAGAAGGATAAGAAGGGGGTTGGTTCCTTCCCCCCACCCCTGCCCTTTTTAGTTGGGTGTGATTCATGTACTCTGGCCCTCATTGTTAAGTGTACAACAGATGCAGTTCAAGTAGACTGGGACCTAAACTCTGCTCTATTCCTCCACTGATTACCCCAAGGAGATACTGGGAGGTAGGGGGAGACATAGTCTTCATGCTGTGGGCACATTTCTGGGTCCTTTCCAGTTTATGCATTAGAAGGTGAGACTCCACGATGGGAGAAGGAGTTCTGGGGTCAAGGACAAATAAGCCGATAGACTCATTATAGTTTTCTGAAGGCTCTTAGTTATGATCTTCTAAGGTACCCCTGTCCTGAGAACAGGGCACTTCCAAACTCACTCCCACTTGGCTCTTACAATCACACCTTATGCTTTAGCTGTAGATGATTCAGTAAAATGTTATTACCAGGATTCATGAGGAGCTCATGGTTCTTTCAGTCTGGATGTGTCTTTTTCATACTATATGGTTATAAAAGAGACAAAGAAAGAAAAGCCTCGAACACTGATCCAGGGACAGTATCAACCCAGAATGTCTAATATTTGACAACAGCTTAGCAATATCTCTGGGCTAGAATTTGGTCTTTGATTTTAGTTCACCTAAAATACATATTTCTGGGCCCTGGCAACTTGTATCTTTCTATTGCCTGATGATAACACCTGCCAACATGGAGTGAGTGCTTTCTACATGCTTCTGCCAAGTGCATGGCACAGAGAAGACCCTTAATAAATGTTTGCTGTTATTGCTAACAATAAATACTTTAAACATTTTGTATCACTTAGTGGCTAAAACACTGCGACATAGGCTGTTATCCCTATTTTACAGACACAAAAACCGAGCCATGGTGACTTGTTCAACTTTTTACAGCTATGTAGTGATAGGATTGGTTCAAAGTCTGTGCCTTAACCACTTTCTTATATTGCCTTTATCATTCCTTTGGCAATTAACAATGGCTTTGTTAGGATTCATCTTAGGCATCTTCAGAGGAATTTCACATCTTGCATTATTGCTAACCTTTTTTTTTTTTTTTTTCATACACGGTGCAGTTTTAATGAGGCAAAAACAGGGCTATTCCCATACGCTTCTCCCCCTATTGCTGATCTTTATATGTAAAAAATCTAGGTGCCTTTCCACTTAGCTGATTCTATTAGGGCTGAAAGAGCCCAGCACAGGGCCTGAGATACAGCAAAACTCAATAAATCTTTCTCATTTGCTGTTGGTTCTGCTCAACCTGAGTCTAGGAATTCCTACATTTGTTTCCCTAGTCAAATAATAACAACACCACCATAACAATCCTAATAACAGTTGCTATTTATGGTATGTTCACAATGGGCCAGGCATTCTACCAGGCCAAACAATACAGTATCTTACTTGATTCTCACAATAATGGGAGAAAATAACTTCATTTAACAGAGGTCACCATGTGAAGGGCTCTGTGCTAGCTGCTGTATGTATCTTTATTTAATCCTTACAAGAACCCATGGGGAAGGTGGGCAAGGAAAACCTCCAGCCAAATGAGAATAGGAGACTTTGGTCATTGCACAACTGGGCTTGAAATAGCGGACAGAACAAACAGATGGAGGGCAACAAATCTAAATTCAGAGAGGCTGAATAACTTGCCCGAGGACACACAGCTAGATGGTGGCAGGACTCATTTTGAACTCAATCTTTTTGAAATAGAGCCCCAGTGCTTCCACTGTTTTCTGCAGCTTTGGTTTTAGCCCTATTCTCCCCTTCTGGGTCACGCGTGGTTCAAGTAAGGCCTGGGGAGTTATGACCAGGAAACTTGGCTTCAAATTCCTGTTTCGCCAGGTCTGAACTTGTGCCCTCGGGCCATTATTTAACCCTTCTTAATCTGAATTCCTCATCAGGAACCTCTCTACTATCCTCCCCACACCAACAAACAAACAAACAAACAAACAAACACCTATAGAATCCATCAGATCGTCTTTAAAGAGTTCTTATGAAAATTAAACAGCACAGAAGTACCAGGTCTAGAACAGTGCCGCTCGGTCCATGAATGGTTGAGCCACTTGCAAATTCCTGAGGCCTGGGGCCTGGGTGCAGCCTGGGGTGCTTGTGTTTTAACAGGCTAACAATTATCTGGGCTGACCTGGATTTTACATTCTCAAGTGCTAATGGTCTGGGCTGGCCCATGTTTTATATCACCTTGATTTTAAGAGCATGTGTTGGCTACTTTTTCTTCTCCTGCTTCAGTACCAAGAGCTTGGCAGGATGATATTTAAAAATACCTGAAAGCTGCCTTTTGCCAATTAATTGCCTGGAAATTGTACTGGATCAAAATTAATTTCAGCTTTAAGGAGAGACTGGATTTTTGAACCACATTCTGCACTCAGCTGGGGGACCACGAACCTTTGGATTCTTCTTCCCTTGCCTTTTCCTCCCTCCAGATGCTTCTGCCATTCTGAGTTTTATTTATGAAGCATTTCCCCTTCCCTTATAATTCTGTTTTCCATAAGAAGAACATGGAACAGCCACCTCCTGACTGGGCTATAGTAATTGTTTGAATTTTTTGACGGTGTGCAATTTCGAAGGCTTGAGTTTATATAGATTACCTTGAATTTATCTCCCCAAGTGCATCAGGAGAGAAGCCGCCTCCTGTCTCGTGAAGTATTGTAAACCCCGTAACCACTGAGTGCCGGCATCTGCGTGGACGGTCTGTTTATCTAAATGGATTTCTGTAAAACAGATACCTTAATAAACCTGGTTTCGTCAGCCTCTCCAGCCTATACCCAGGTTGGCCGTGGGGTCCTGGCCGAGGGACAGGTTCAGGGAGGAAATTGGCCCTCAGCCCCCTGCCCCTCCACCTGGCCAGCTGTGAGCCGGGAGGTAGGTGCAGAGAGGGCACGGGCCGGGAGCCCGGCCGGCAGAGGCGTGAGGCCCAGAATACCAGATGAGAGCCCCGCACAAGGTCAAGTCCGAAAGGGCAGAGGCCACGCTGTCTACAAAGGGGCTGTCTCCCTCATGGTGACCTAGCGTGTGCCAAGGGGAGCTGGAACTTATAAACCCAGCCATAAAGCCTCCCGTTCAAAGCCGTATATATTTATAGAGATATAAATGAAGTTTAATGCCGGTGAAACTCACTATAAAAGCAAAAGACTTCATCTGTATCTATACTTCAGGAGCAGAGCAGTTCAGGGCCTGCCGCCTTTTGCCCCCTGAGCGCGGCGGTGTGCACGCACCGCTCACTCCCCAGGGGCCCAGCTGTGGGGCCAGCAGAGGTGGGAGAAGCAGGTCTGCGCACCTGCAAGCCAGGCCCCCAGCAACGGCGCCTTCCCCTTATCTCTGAGGGCTGTTTAAAAGCAGCGAGAAAAAAGAGAGAAAGGAAAAAGCACTGCCAAAATCAAGCGGCTTCAAACAGTCAGGAGTCTGGCTTTTAAATAAAACAATTTGAGGAAGGTTGGCTTTTCATCCACCTCGGAAGCTGCCAGATTCTGTTCCTCGGAGCTCCAGGTGGGATACCGCGATGAGAATGCAAAGCCCTCGCTGACCTGTCCCTTACCTGGCCTGTGCCCACACTTCCCACCCCCACTCTGCCTGTCTTGCCACCCCTTACCGTCCACGCGGGGCTGGCAGGAATGTTCAGTGAAACCCTGACAAACAAGCCTTTGAATCCTGGCTTTGCCGTGTACTGGCTGTGTGGCTTTGGGGAAGTCACTTGACTTCTCTGAGCCTTACTTTCCTCCCCCATGAAATACGGTAAACAGTCCCTACTTCTCTGAATCTCTGCGTGGATTAAACGAGATGCCATTATGTAGATGAAGGCCTATAATGGCCACAGAAGGTCTTCAGTCCCTACAGTTCTCTCTTGATGGAAGTGTCCATGGCAGAAAAGGTGACTTTTGAGGGTAGAGATCAGGGTCACGTGGCTACTTGGAAGTATATTCTCCCTATGGGCATCGCCTGAAACTGGCTGCAGGAACACGTACAGTGGGAAGACCAGCAGGGACTGGCACCCTCCCCTCTTTTCATCTCGCCACCTGCTCTTCTTGGTCTTACGCAGGCCTCTGGACCAGAGCGCCCACTGCAGGCACTCAGAGGAAGGATGACTGCGATCGCCTCTACAGTGGGACCTGTCCCTGTCCCTATCCCTATAACTGACTCTAGGAAAAGCTCAGAGGCAGAAAGGCTGCTGACCTGGGAGTACAGTTCCCTGGGCAGCATCTTTGGGCTCCTAGGGGTGCCTTTCCAGACTTAACCCTCAGGAGGTCAGCAAAATCATGCCCACGGCATAGGTTTCCCTCTTGGGTCAGCCTCCATCCAAGGGAGGGACCGAGTGGAATATTCTGGAGGAAAGGGAAGGGTGCTGTTGATCTGGACCCTGATCTGTGCCAAGTGGGGGTGGGGAGGAAACCACTATCTGTCCATCTGTTATTAAAAACGGTCTGAGGCACAGTGCACAAGTTATTAAATGCAGAGGAGGAGTGTGCCGTATGCTCCTCCCCACCCCCGCCCCTTTTCCATTTGTATTTTATCAGCTTAATTTAGTGAAAATGAAAGACTCAGGCAGCCATCCTTGGAGACTGGGAGGGGAAAAAAAAAATAAAGCCACCAGACGAGGACTGGAGTGCCTTCCTTGGCAGCATCCTCCCTCTGACCCCACAGGGGTCCCTTCCCAGCCCTCTGCAGCCACTCTTCTCTGTGGCGGTAGCCCAGGAGACAGTGAACGGTACAGAGTGCTGTCGCTCTCTCTCTCTCTCTCTCTCTCTCTCTCTTCCTGTGGGCCCCTGGAGACCACATTTGACAGGCCAGGGATCCCACCTGACATCCCCAGCTCTGCCCCAGTGGGGAACCTGGGAGGAGACCCTACTCCTGCTCCTTGAAATGTTTGCCCTTTTCCTTTGACGTTCTTAAGGTCAAATGTTGTGCAAGGGATTATTAGCCCATGGCGAAAGGCTGCTAGGAAGGGAAAGAGCCTTTTCATTTCCAAAGTTTTGCGCCTTACCGCAGAGTTACACTCAGCAGCCGCCCAAGAAGACCCTGGCAGCGAAGAGGTAGGAGTTGTGGGGAGTGGTTATTCAAGATGTGTTTCTAGAATGTTTGAGATCTCCTGGATTCATAAATCACCAGCTGGATCCAAAAATAGCTCCATCACTATTTTTCAGTAGTGTAATAATTGCTAACACCTACATGATTAAAACTATTGCCAGGCAATGATCAAAACCTTAATAAATTTGTACAGTCACCTTTTAAAAAAAGATTTTATTTATTTATTTGACAGAGAAAGACACATTGAGAGAGGGAACACAAGCAGGGGTAGTGAAAGAGGGAGAAGCAGACTTCCTGCCAAGCAGGGAGCCCGATGTGGGGTTCCATCCCAGGACCCTGGGATCATAACCTGAGCTCAAGGCAGATGCTTAATGACTGAGCCACCCAGGCACCCCATACAGTCGGCTTTTGAGTGAGGTACGATTATTATCCCCATTTTACAGATGGAAAAATGAAGGTGCAGAGAGATTACTTAATTTTCCTGCAGGTATACAATAAATGGCAGAACTAGGATTTGAACCCAAGAACTCTATGCACTTAATTACTGTGCTGTCCTGAGCATCGCTCAGAAACCACACCCAGGTTCTCTGTTGCCAGAGAGACAGAGAGAAAGGGATGCAAAATAACTGGAGAATCCTAGTCCTCACAAACTTGTCTGAATCACAAAGGTTGGTTTAAAAATAAGACCAAAGCAGTCATTATTTCTCTTGGGGGCTCAGTGTTGTCATTCTTTCACTCCCCCTCCTTTGGGGAGTCATTCTGTTTTTTTCAACAAAGCCTCCTCTAACTCCTTCAGGATGAGAAAAGAATCCAGCTTCAAGGCAAGTGAGTTTTCTTAAATGCATTTTCCTTCATCCAATCTCACGAGGTGGGGAAGGTGGTGTCAATTCTCATCTATCCACAAAAGCCTCATTCACTTTGTGGTTTATCCACTTTGGGGATTATCTGGGCCACAGTTGTAACTACCCATTCACTTGTGGGCTACTTCTTTTAACTCTGCTCTGCCATTGTGCAAGATGAGACTCCCATAAGGGATTCTCAAATGATTGGTCCAGCTGGGAGGAACACGGCAGGCAGATTTGTTCCTGTTGAAATTTCTCGTCCAGCTGTCAGGATGTAAATTGCACACCGGTGGTGGTCAGGACCACTGATGATGGTAGGAGAGACGGGTAGTGTTGGCTGGGGGCCTTGGGCAGCTGGATGTAGCCCTGCTATGTCTCCGCTCTGTAGTCAGAGATGGGGATGGTGGCGGAATGGCAGCCGAAGGAGCAGCTGGGCTGTGCAGTGGCTTAGAGTCTTTCCAACCCCCACAATGCGCCAGGGAGTGTGGCAGACCGAGCCCAAAGGCAGGTTCATCCTGAAGCAGAAGCGCTGGGGACTGAGGAGTCTGGGGAAGCCCAGTGCAGGCTTGGTTAGAGGTTGGTGTTTCGTTCTTGCACAGAGGCTGGGCCAGGAACTTGTGGGGGAGCACACATCCCAGCTCTGGTCAGGGCTGAGACTCTATCCCAAGCTTGGGCCAATCATCCAGAGGCAGGAAGACACAAAGCTGGAGAGAAGGGCTTCAGCTCTGAAGACAGTGGACTTGAGCTTAGGTCCCAGCTGGGGTCGCTCAATCTCTCAGAGCCTCTACTTCCTTGATTCTAAGAAAAGGATGATAATACCTCTTAGGAATTTTGTGAAAATTGAATAAGGCGACATCTATTGGGCTCCTGGCACTTTATAAGTATTCAATAAATGTTGACTACCTTTTCCCAGTAGCAATAACATCTTACATTGTTGTTGTGCCTCATAATTTTCATAATATGATTATATATTATTATATTTAGTCAACCATTTGTGAAGGTAAACAAAATGACTCTTATTAATTACTCCCATTTTATACATGGGGAAATTACTGTAGTTTGAGTGGCCTGTCTAATGTAGCACAGGTGGTAAGTGACAGAATTGAGATCACAAATCTTGAAGTTTTGGATTTAATTATTTTATAGCCCTCTCTGTTGTGCTGTGATTGGGCTGGTAATTGAAATCACAAAGATCAAGAAGGTTCTCTGCCCAGATACACAGGAGACAAAATCATCTCCCATGGGCTCTACAGCATGTCATGGGAATTGGACAGGGCTTGGGGTATCTCTCAAAGGCTGTGGCATCAGGTTTTCAAGTCCTTTCATTTCTACAGTGTGTTCTGAGATGGCTATCTCAGTAGATTAATGCTTAATGCTATGACAGCCAAGTTTCCTGTGGGCCGGATAGTCTTGGCTTTCCTGCCTCCCCAGGCAACGATCTTGGGAACCTGAGTCCCTTATCACAGTACTACACAGGGACAAGCTTCTACCCTGTCCTACCACTAGAAAAAGAATACAGAGCCCGTGCCCACCAAGCAAGTGATGTCAAATGCTACCTCCACAGAGAAGCTTGCCCTAATAATCTTATCTAAAATAGCTCCCCTTGACTCCAAAAGCAAAGGCAACAGAAACAAACATAAACAAGTGGGACTATAAGAAGCTGAGAAACTTTGCACAGCAAAGGAAACCGTCAACAAAATGAAATGGCAGCCTATGGAGTGGGATAAAATAATTGCAAACCCTACATACAATAAGGGGTTAATATCCAAAATATGCAGGAACCCATACAACTGAATAGCAAAAAAAAGAAAAGAAAAGAAAAGAAAGAAGAAAGAAAGGACGATTCTAATTAAAAATGGGCAAAGGACCTAAACAGACATTTTTCCAAAGAAGACATCCAGATGGCCAACAGACATATGAAAAGATGCTCAACATCATTCAGCATCAGGGAAATGCAAATCAAAACTACAAGGAGGTACCACCCCACACCTGCTATAATGGCCATCATCAAAAAGATAAGAGGTAGTAAGTGTTGGTGAGGATGTGGAGAAAAGGGAGCCTTATGCACTGTTGGTGGGAACATAACCTGGTGCAGCCACCATGGAAAACAGTATGAAGGCCCCTCCCCTCAAGGAATTAAAAAATAGAATTGCCATATAACCCAGCTATTCCACTTTTGGGTATATAGCTAAAGGAAATGAGATCAGTATCTTAAAGAGATAGCCGCGCTCCCATATTCACAGCAGCGTTATTCACAGTACCCAAGGTATGGAAACAACCTGAGTGTCTACTGATGAATGAAAGGATGAAGAAGTTGTGAAATACACACCCCCACACCCACAGGAATATTATTCAGCCTTAGAAAAGAAGAAAATCCTGTCATTTGTGACAACACGGATGAAACTGAAGGGCATTATTTTAAGTTAAGTGAAATAAGCCAGACAGAGAAAGAGAAATAGTGCATGGTATCACTTATTTATGAAATCGTAAAAAAAAAAAAAGCTGAACTCCCAGAAACAGGAAGCAGCAAAGTGGTTGCCAAGGGCTGGGAGGTGGAGGAACTAGGAAGAGGTTAAAAAATAAATAAACAAAATAGCTCTCCTTGTCACTCTACCATTTTGTTTCTATTTATTACATCTATCCCCAGCCAACATATTTGATTTTTTCTTGCTGTTGGTCTCCTTCCAACAGAATGTAAACTCTGTGAGAATAAGAACTTCGTCTTACTCAACATTTAGATTCCTAGCCCGGACCGCTGTGTTTAGTAAGTTGGTTAAATGAATGAACGAATGGGCCCTCATCCAGTATTTCTGTTTCTGTTTTTTTTTTTTAATTTAAAAATGCTTTTTAAAGATCTTATTTACTTACTTGAGAGAGACAGAGAAAGAGAGTGAGCGAGAGAGAGCATGAGTGGGGATGGGGTGGTAACTGAGAGATGGAACGTAGCAGGAACACTGGATCACTGGATCATTGTTCTGCCTTGTTGGAGGACGAAACCTTGTTGCCCTACTCATCAGACAATTAAAGGCCCAGCCTAACCAAATTTTATTTGCCACTGAGATCTTTTTTTTTTTTTAAGATTTTATTTATTTATTTGAAACAGAGAGAGAGAGAGAGTACAAGCAGGGGGAGCGGCAGGGAAAGGGAGAAGCAGGCTCTCGCTGAGCAGACAGCTGGATGTGGGGTTCAATCCCAGGACCCTGGGATCATGACCTGAGCTGAAGGCAGATGTTTAAATGACTGAGCCACCCAGGTGGCCCCGTGAGATATTCTTTTATATTAAACATATCTTTTACTACAAGCTCTCTAAGTCAGACAGTGATGGTGGGGACTTGGAGGTAGGTGGATGGGACCATTACACCCACCGTCTCTGACAGAATTGGGGGTTGCTGTTCTGCTCTCATTTTCAAAACCTGCGGCCAGGTTCTCAGCCACCCATGCTGCTTTCTCTACTTCCTCCTATAAAAATGACACCACTCCGATCGCTAATAGAGAGGTTAAAGGCGAGATTGTTTAGTGAGAATGAGGAATAGAGAATGAAAAAAAGAAAAGCCCTGGGCCCAGAAACCTTGAATGCTCATTCTGTTTCCTTTAACTGTGGCTTGTTTAAGAAAATTGTCTGTTCTGTTTCTTCAACTCCTTCTCTTCTGGAAAGAGGATGTGGCTGGAAGGCTCCCATGCCAGGGTTTCAGTCCGGGAAAGTGCTTCCCTATTGATTTGTATGTCAGTGATTCAAATGGGGGTATTTATACTGTGGTTGAGCACCTAAGAAAAATTTAAATTACTGTTTAAAAAATCTGGAAGGGAGAAAAAAACTTATCAAGGAACAGCCTCATAAAGAAAGTAAAAAACAAAAAACTAAAAAAAAAAAAAACCCAAAACCCCAGCCACACCACACACACACACACACACACACACACACACACACACACTCGTGCACCCCCTTAGGAAGGGGGCTGGGAGATTAGGACTGTGAGGATTACCAAGATGTGCCTCAGGGCCTTTGTGTTTCTTCCATCCAGACACCTTTCCTGGGCTCTGCAGCTCTGACTTCAGACACTAGCTTCATCACTCTTTAGTTGTGGGGCTTGGGCAGATAACCGAGATTTCTCTCTAAGCCCTCCTACTGTGTAAATAGGAAGGAAACAATGGCATCTAAATTTTACGTAGGCAAAACTCTTAGAGCAGAGCTGAGCACATAGTAGGAACTCAACAGATATTTATATCCAAACCCCCTTCTCCCTTTGCAGAGTCCCTAATTCAGATTCTTTCTTAAAAGCTGTGCCCTACAGCCTATTAAAATCTGATTGCAGCCAGCTGCTGTCTTACTTGAAAGGCTCTGAGCCACTAAATCATACCTATGCATAAATGATTGATAATGAATTAATAGGTTAGGTGGTGGCACTTATGGAAAGCAGAAGGAAAGGAATTAAGGAAGCTTTAATAGCAGAATGTCAGAAGCCACTTACATGCCTCTGTAGGGATAATTTGGGTGATGGGGCTCCTGCAGTGTCCCTTAAATCATGCCTGTTAGGAAACTATCTCTCTGGTCATTTGTAAGGACAGATGATACACAAGTCAGGAAAGCAGGAAATGGCTCTCTCAAACTTTAATGACACCATCCGAGGGCTCATCCACTTCCTCAACCATGACCTTGCCCTTGACAGTGCCATTACCTGTGCTTTTTCCGAAGCCCTGCTCTCAAACTTCTTGACTCTGGCCACTCGTCCTTTCCTTCTGCTCTAGTGCTCCAAATGCAGCAATTACAGGATGGCACTGACTTCTCCAAGCCCCTGATCCTGCCTCTTTTGTTCACTATCCATTGCCTCACTTTACCAGGCTTAGGTTCTGTCCACCATTTTTGCCATTAATCTTTTGCAGAAATGTCTCCAGACTTCTTGTCCTGTACTCACCTTCTTATCAGGTGTAGACCTGGCCAAACCTACCTACTGATCATGCTTACATGTCAGAGAAAAATAGTCACACAGACGGTTGTTGCTTTATAATTATAACTAAGAATCTCAAGTGGATGCTGAAAACAGTTTGGCAATTCCATGACTCTTCCTTAATATGTTTACCCTTCCACTGCCCAGAATGACAGTTTTATATCTCCTTTCTCCAAGGACTGCCTGTTCTCTTTTAGATTTCTTCCAGCTGATGAGCCTACCTGGTATTTTTAACCTCCAGGAGCTCCCTCATCTTCCTGCCTCTGACTCCACATCTTTTGCTATCACTGTGTCTGTCCTCTCGGTCTTCCCTCTTTATTCCTGGGTGCCATACCCCTGCTCTGCGCAAAGGCCAGCCCCATCTGTGTTCTGGACCTCATCACCTCATGCTTCCTAAGGACTTCATTACTGTAATTATCACCTCTTCTTTTTTGAATCTTCAATTTCCCCTCACTACTTCATTTTCTAATAAGCGTGTAAATGTGCTCTGTTATCTTCAACCTTAAAAAACATGAAAGCTCCTCCTGATTCTACTCTCCTTCCAGTTTCCACTTTATTATTTGGCTCTCATCAACAGCAAAACTTACGGAAAGCACGGTGACCTCATGTTGCTAAGTCTCTACATCATTTCCGTTATTTTTGTACTTGACCTCTCAGCATCATGGGGCAATTACTCCTGTCCTTAAACCACTGTCTTCCCTTGGTTTTGGTGACATGCGTTTCTTAGGTTTTCCCTCTGATTCAAAGGGCACTACTCTGCTGGCTTCCCTTTCTGCACTCAATCTCTAAAAATTAGAAAGCTGTAGAGTTCAATCATGGGCCACTTTCTCTTTTCCAGCCTCACTTTCACCTCAGGTGGCCACATACCACTCATGTGCTGATGGCTAACCAAATCCATGCCTTTAGCTCTGACATCTTTCTGGAACCCAGGTTAGACACCCAACAGTTGACCTGGTATCTCTACTTTGATAGTTTATAAAATCCTCCAACTTAATATGTGCAAAGAGAATTCTTGATTCACTAATGCCTTAAACTTGCCTCTTCTAATTTCTCTGTTCTCAGGAAAAGGTGCTACACCTAGCTAGTTGCTCAAGTGAAAAAACTAGAAGTCATCATTCATTCATTCCTCTGTCTTCATTCACCACTCTATGTTCAATCCATCAGCAAGTGCTGTTGACTTTATCTCTAAGGAACTGTTCAAATCCTTCCTCTACTACGAATGCCCCAGCTCTTGCTTGAACTGCTGCAAAAGCCCCTAGCTGTTATTCCTGTTTCTATTTTTTCCCTGGAGACAGTCTATACCTAAAACTAAAGTGATCTGTAGAAAATTTATATCAGATGATTTTCCTTCCTGTCTTAAAATCTTCCAATAAGCTCTCTCACACTAAAAATAAAATTAAAATATTTTGCCCTGAACAATGAAATCTTTCCTATCTCTTTGACCTCCATTTTATATCTCTCTTTACCATTCACTCTGTGCCACTCATATTGGTTAATCAAAAATGCCAATCTCAGCACCTCAGGAAACATTATCTGTTTCCTAGATTTTAGAGAAATCTTAGAAAGCACCTAAAACTCTCTCATTTTATAGACAAAGAGACTGAGGCTAGAGTAGAGAAGTCTCATAGCAAATTAGTGGTAAAACCAAGACCAGCTGGATTGCCAACACAGTGCTTTTCCCATTAGAATGTGCTGGGTCATTGCTGCCCTCTGAATGCTTTAACATTGTGAGTTGCAGAAACCTTCATCTCAGTAGAAACATGGATCTGGGATTTGGTTTCAACTTGGTTGTGATTTTAAGTTGGTGTTCCTGGCTAATCCTAAACACAGTTGTGAAAATTGTAGTCCTTAAAAGTTACTATGGTGAAATTTGTGATTTAAAAAAAAAAATCTCATAAATCTAAAATTTCTGGGCAATATATGACTCCCAGGAGAAAGACTAACCATTTTTTGACCCCACACAGATTGTTTAGTAGACAATAGGGTCAAGCTGTCATCAGAGTTCTTTGGTCATTCCTGGTCATTATCATGACCTGGTCTCTTTCTTTAGGGTTATCTTTGAGTATTATGGGAGAGAAGATCTTCATTTCTGTCTAGTGTAGATCTGTGGCCTCTTCATGCTCTTGTTTTTGCTTGGCTGTCACTCCTTACATGCCACAGTGGGGCTCATTCAAGCTGATCAGGCCTGCCCTCTTCTACCTCTGTTGTCTATAATCAAGGGTTATTTGTGTATCAGATTAACTTCACTGAAAAACAGCCATTACTTTGAAGGATATCATATCATGCTGTCATATAAAATATTTTGGGAAAATAAGGATATTTTAAAAATACCCAGTCTTTTTTTTTTAATAATTTCACATTTTTCTCTGTGCTTTAAAAACTCATATTATCCTGTTTGAGTAAATAAAGATAAGTTGGATGGCACTGGTTTGGCCATTTTTTCCTGGGTAATCTTTGAAGATTGGTGTTTCACCATACTCAATAGCATTAGTAACTTGAATGTTTTCTTTCATCATATTTACTATCATTTAAATAACCCATTTTCTGCCTCATTTACTTGGCCATTCTATGACAGAAGTGCTGGGATCCTCAGGGTATCTTCTAAACAGTCTAAGCTTTTTGTCCTCATTGCATTTTTTCTGTATTTGGCATCTCAGATGCATTCTTCCATCACTTCACTTCTATCTCCATGACACATCTGGAATGCAGAAACAAACACACTGAAGAGTCCTCAGGTAAGAGACACCAATGTTCCAGCAACCATCCTCGGTTCTGAATAGCAGGCAGTGATGAAGACCCCCAAGATCATGAAACATGCCTCCTAGAGGAGACATGCAACAAAATCATTGCCAAGTTCTTTTGACAGCCTAGCCCATCCTCATCTGTAAATCTCAATACAGCGGCCTCTTCCTCCCAGGAGTCATTTCTGGACCTCCAGAGCAGGCCAGGTGCTCCTGTGACATGTTCTCATGGACAGCTGTAGGTTTTATCTTTATCATTCAGAGGTTTCAAGTTGTAAAATGTAACATAGACACAGAGTGTATATAAACCGAAACATAAAATATAGTCAATAATAATTATTCAACTTCCCTGAGCCGTGCTCCAGGTCAAGCAATAGAACATCACTAAAACTCCAAGGACACCCTGTATGTCTCTTTCTGATCATAAAACTCTTCCTTCCACCAGAAATAACTGCTTTAACTGCTTTCCTGACTGTGCGGTCACAATTTCCTTATTTTTAGCAGGTTTAGAATTTATCAGCTTATATAAACTATATATATAAACTATATAGATAGAACTATCTATAAACTACATATATAACTATATAAACTATATATAAATATGTATAAATAAACAGAAATATATAATATATAGGTTTATATATATAAATGCTTATATATATACTTATATAAACTATATATAGTTACTATATCTAATATAATTTTATCAGATGGGACCAAAATATTTAAAAATATCAAATTCTATATAAACATATCAAATTTATCAGTTGAGAAATAGATATATATTATATATAATACATATTATATACACACACATGTATGTATATATACACACAGAGCCTTAATTAATATCCGGTTTCCCAGTGGTCAGTAAGTTCCAAAAGATCAGGGATAGAATTTATTTTGCTCACATTGTATTCCTATGGTTTTGCCCAGTCCCTGGTGCACAGTAAGCCCTCAACAGACATTTGGAGGCTAAGGGAATGGAGATGACACTGGTAGACTCCAGATAGGAGCTGCGATATTATGAGGGTCTTTATGAGGATGACTTTTCAGAATGGGGGCTACAAATTAGGGGAAAGGGCATCCACTGCATATGAAGAACACGTCACAAGCCCCTCGCACTTTCTTCCCAGAAACCTGAAATAAATGAGAAAGGTGATTGAGCAAACTCTGTGGGGAAATAACTCTATTTGTGCATCTATGTATTTAAATAACTATCCATTTATATGTCTATCTCTCTGCCCATGTAATATTATGAAAAATACACCTTTTAAAATATACTAGAAAAGTTGAGCATCATGGAAGCACAGAATAGGACAAGTGGTAACTGTCTCAGGGTGTGGACATATTGGTTTCCATTCATGACCTACAGGGGTAAACCCTGTCCTAGTCAGCAACTCAGACCAGAGGATGGTGAGAAAATAAATGAGTCTCAAGGATCGGATTCATGAGGGACAAAAAACATGGCAGGAACATGGAAACCCACGAATTCTTCACAGTTCAGACCAGATAAAGGGAAAGAGGAGGAGGGAATGACCAGGGAACACGCATCAGAAAACGAAGCTCTCCACCTCCAGGCAGGGGCCTGGGCGGGTGGCAGAGGAGCAGCGCGGCCTGAGGATAGAAACCGGGTTTGACCAGGAAGGAAAATCAACCGGTCCCTCCACAGGTAAGCTGAGCACACCTGGTGGAAGTAAGGGTGGATTTACCGTCCTGGGGTGCATGAACCAAAGGAGTGGCCCTACTTCTGGAAGCCAGTTAGTTATAGCTGGAGGAGCGGTTGCGTGCTCGTGATTGAGTTTAAAAATAAATCCTGATGCCAGGTTCACTGCCGTCCTGTGATCGCAGAAGAGGGGCAAGCACGTCTGGAGTGGCAGCCTGGTAGCGGACTGAGGGAGTGGGAGCTTCAGGAGCTGAGAGCTGGGGTAGAGTGGGATACGGAGGTGGAGGGGGTGATGCCCTCTGGGAAGCCGTGCTCTGCCCTCTGGTTGTGTGTGTTTGAGTGTGTGTGTGTGTGTGTGTGTGTGCGCATGAGGAAGGTGGGAAACTAAGGAGGAAAGACAAGGCGTGTTCCTCCATGTAAAGAGAAGGTCGCAGTGGCACTAAAGCAGAAGGCAGCCTGCTTTGACTGAGAGTCCAGCAGGGGAAGGTGAAGCTGGATGTTGGAGACAGAGAAGGCAAGAGCAGAATAAACAGAAGCCAGGCTATCTTTAGGAACAGAACTATATGCAGTCAAATTGCTTCGAGTGAAAGTCAGATGAGAGCCGGCCAGGGGGCAAGTGGGCAGATCCACGTGGTTTAGAGTCCTGGGAGGGGCGTACACAGCCCGGGTGGGTCTGGTTAGCCGGGAAGAGCACAGCTGTGAGTCCGCAAGTATTGACCGAGCACTCACGGTGCGCCAGTCTGCTCTCAAACAGCTTACATGCTAACTCTAGGAGAGGGGGTAATAAACAGATAATCAAATAAGATTATTTTGGACACTGTACAGTGCTATGAAAACAGGGAAGTAGGATAATGGCTTAGAGACTAGCTGGCATGTTGGGGGGTGGAGGGGGCTCCCTTAGCGAGGGTGATCAGGAAAGGCCTCCCAGAGGAGGCGACACTTGAGTTAAGCACTGGGAAATGAGCAAGAGTCAGCTTTGTGCCCATCGGGGGACGTACGGAGCATGCGCAATGACGACAACTGCAACCAAGAGGATGACTCAAAACCCAGGTCGTGTCCCCTTGCTGAATCTGTTTCCTCCATCTGTAAAGTGAGAGGGTTGAGTTGGCTGATGCCAAGTCCTGATTGCAGTGGCACATGGTCTCTGCAGTCTCCACGGAAGATGTGGGAATCGACTGGGGTGTTGAGGGAAGACCCTCAAAGCGAGGACGATGTCATTGAAACCAGCACCAGAGCTGTAATACTGTCTTCTGAAACCTTCAGCGGGAGTGAAACAGGGATATCCACTTTCTCCCTGATTGAGACATGGTCCTCCTTCCTCCACCAGGCAGGAAACCTTTGCTCTGAGAGGTAGCCCATGCCCAAACTCCACTGCCTCTGGGAGCTTTGTTGAAGGGAAAGCCCATTGCTTCCTATTCCCATTACAAAATACCTCTCTTTGGCCACTTAGGGCATTACGCCTTTCAAAATACTTAATAAACCTACCGATCTATTTAGACAGACACCTATTTTTTTCTTTATTCGTAAATGCCTTGTTAGTGTCTGAGCCCTGAGCACAGTGCCTCACTGGCAACGGTGTCCTTGAGGACGCTGAAGGATGAATGAACCATGGGTGGGGAAGTGTGTTAGTCAGCTCAGGCTGCCGTAACGAAATACGACAGACCAGGTGACTTAACCAACAGGAATTTAGGTCTCACAGTTTTTGGAGGCTCAACGTCCCAAATCAAGGTATCGGCTGATTCAGTTCCTAATGAGGACTCTCTTGCTGGTTTGCTATGTCCTCACATGGTGTGGGGGGAGAGAGAGAACTCTGGCCTCCTTTCCTCTTCTAAGGACACTAATCTGATTCCCCTTTGGGGGCAGAAATGGGTCATCCTGGAAAGATTGCCGGGAAGTCGCCTGCCAGGCAGACTCTGCCTCTTTTCAAGTTTGGGACTTCTTCAGCAGTGGGTTTTCCCTAGAACCACTGGGAAATGAGAAGGCTCAGGAGAAAACACTCTTGACTCCATCGGGATCCACCACAAGGCAAGTAAGGAGAATCAGATCCTTTGCTGAGCACTGGTTTTGATCATGGGAAAGAACGGGAGGAGAGGGGCGACAAGTAGGGGACATGTGGCAGAAATTGGTCTCTTCTGGGGCCAGGCATCACATCAGCTCTTCTAGTGCCAGATGCTGGGGCTTGGGCACCTGTGCGGCCAGACTGTAGTCATTCCAGCGGGCAGCCTGGGCCGGGCGAGAAGAACAGGAACATTAATGGCCGCGTGTTTCGAATGCTCACCTGTTGCAGGACTAGTCTGGGTGCTTTTCCACATATTAACTTACTGTATACCCATAGTCGTTGCCTTATTTTGATGGAAAAACTAACGGAGGCGAAATAACCTGCCTCCATTCTCACGGCTGGTAATGACAGCTGTGAACTTCAAATTTGAACTTTGCACACGAAACCCTATCCACTGCCCCACACCACCTCAGGACCATGGCAGCTGCTGTCATGTGCACTTTCCAGTGGGAGTGCTGCAGAGGGAACCTAGGGACCTTTGCTAAGCAGCAGTAGCTGGATCTTTTTAGATTACGTCTCAACCCCTCAACAGGCCCCTGTCTGCAGCCCAGGAGCTGGTTTGCTGCCTGGTCAGAGCTGCTGTCTCTTCTGAGGAGGGGAGGCCCAAGGCAGGTGAGCTGCTGTCTTCCCCACATCCTTTCCTTTTGGGCTTTTCCTCACCCAGGCTTCTGGAGGGTGGGAGCCAGAGATAGGGAAGGAAATGAGACAGGAGGAGAATAGGGAGGGACACAAGGAAGAGAGAAGACAGAAAAGGGACACCATAGAAAGCCCTGGGTGGTCAGAGGTAACCAACAGCTACAGACTCATGAGACTTCTTTCTCTGCAAGGAAGCAGCCCAGTGGGCCAAGAAAATGTCCCTGAAAATAAAATCCAGAGAAGCCTTTGGTCAGAGACACTCCAGCTTTCTAAGATGGTGATGGAAATGGAAACCCAGACTCTGCCATGGGGTGGTCTGCATCCTGAAGAAGCACCGGGAGACCTGAATTCTAGACCCACCTTGGCCATGGACACCCTCTGTAACCTTGGACAAATCATGGTCTCCCTGGGCTTCTGTATAAAGGAAACAGCCCTGCAATGGGCTGCCAAGGCTCTTCCAACTCTTACAAAGTTCTTGTTTTGTCCGACCCTTTGGGGTACTGGAGTCTCAGTTTACTCATTTATTCAGGATGGAATGAAAGTGTTAATGGACTCATCAAGGAGAGAAGGAAAGTCTCCATGGCTTTTCCAAGCCCCCATGCCAACTCACCTCAATACACTACTCAGTCCTGAAACCCCCAAGTGACCAACACTGTGGGTACTGCCCACCCTGCCCCTGGAGTTTGCTGCACCGTGACCTTGGCCACCTCATTTCCCATCCAGGCCTTTAGTCCCTCTGCTTTAAGGGGGGGGGGGCAATGGTAGTCCTTGCTGCCTGCCTTCCTCTCCTGGGTTTTTTGGGATGAATAGGATAATGTTTTCTAATTACTTAGTGCTCCTCAGAGCTGCAAGTGCATGAGTCAGGATAAAGGACTCTGCTAATCTAGTTGCTTTCAGGGATTATTCATCCAGAAATATAAATGAGCATTTAAATGAGCACAGAGCCTGGGGAATGCAGGCCAGAGAAGGCCACAGCAGATAGGTGGCTGGGAGGGGCTGGAGCAGAGCACAGGGGAGGTTCCTTGTCAGACACTGCCTGCTCTACATGGTACTTTGTTTGACCTGTAATCTCAGGCTCCTCAAGCCTGAGCACTTTCTTTGCTTCAGAATTTCCCCAGACCAATGCCCTTCTCTTGAAAAATTCATTCTGGTAACTCATTAGGTGGCTGGTCCCAGAAGGGAATGGCTGCTACCCACCAATAGTAGGAATCTTTGGTACTTTTTTTTTTTATGATTTTATTCATTTATTTGACAGACAGAGATCACAAGTAGGCAGAGAGGCAGGCAGAGAGGGAGGAAGGGAAGCAGGCTCCACGCTGAGCAGAGAGCCCGATGTGGGGCTTGATCCAGGGACCCTGAGATCATGACCTGAGCCGAAGGCAGAGGCCTTAACCCACTGGCCACCCGGGCGCCCCAGAATCTTTGGTACTTTTAACCAGAGCCCTCTGCCATGTGTTACAGATCTTCAGGCCCAGGCTTTGTCTCTGGAATGCTGGCTCTGAGAACGTCTGCCCATGTAGCTTGGCTTTCTGGATTGTGCAGGGAGCCGTGAGAGGGCTGCATGATTTATGAGCTGTGTTTGTGTGTGCGCATGTGCGTGCATTCAGCCGTGTGAGGCCGGCCTGCGTGAAGACAGTGAAGCTGTAACATCCCACTCTTGGCTTTGACACCTGACAAAAAGGACATGGTTTAGATGTCACAGCAAGGGCCTGTGCCAAGGGCAGTTAGGAAAGCAGATGTCTTCACGCTTGACTACACTGTAGGAAGTTGCTGGGCCCATGACCCTAGGTGTCACGCCGTAGTGGATTGATTTTCTAATTTGGAATTATTTTTAGGAGGAGTAAAAAGTCTAGGATAAAAATTCAAATATATTCATTCCTTTAGTCAACCTCTACTTATTAAGTAGCTAATTGGTCCAAGCTGCAGTTAAGCAACGTGAAAGGCAAAAAGTGTTAAACTAGTGATCGTTATTAGTGGTACTTCCATAAAATAGTTAGGAGTCATGTTCCCATTTTGCAGAGCGGAAAGCTGAGATTTAAATAACCTCGCCAAAGTTTCATAGCCAAAGTCTTATTTATGAGGTGTCAGTATGCAGTTAGCTCTTCTGGCTCCAAGTCAGGAGGCCCAAGGAATAGCTTTCATCTTTCAAGGAGGTGTCAGTAGATAAAGGGGATATAACAAGATTGCAGACCATCACACAAGGAAGAGCAGGGTATGTATTTTGAGTGTTTTAGGTGTGAGTGCTACAGGAATTCTGGGGAGGGATCCAGAAAGTTCCAAGCAGGAAATAACACTTGGACCAGGTCTGGAAGGATAGGGAGCATTTCCGTAGTTGGACAGAAGAGTGGAGGTCACCTTAGGCAGAAGGAAGAGTGTGGGCCCAGTTACAAAGGGAGGAGGGGACAGAGAGTATTGCTTGGAGCAAACGGTCCAGCTTGGCTGGAACAGCCATCTTCAACCCTGGCTATATGTTAGGATCAGCCGAGCAGCCTTTCAGATGACCAGCACAAGCTGTCCATTGTGCAGCTTGGACTGAGACCCACTGGCACCGGGGAAGGATGGAGGGTTTTCAAACTAAGGCTACCACAAGCACCCAGGTTCACATAAACCGAGTGTTAATAAAGGTTGTGACAAAGGGAACAGAAAGAGAGGGAGGGAGGAGAGGTGTTTGAAAGGTATGCCTTCAGGACGGACTGGCCACAGTGATGTGTAAGGATGATGAGGCTAAGAGACTGGGTGCTATTCTGAAGAAGGAGAGCTACAGTGTGGAAAACAGCACAGCTAGGGGAAGGGGGGATGGGAGGAGGGTGGTTTGCTTTTAGACAGCTCGTGTTTAAGGGCAATAATTATTGGACTGTCCGGCGAGAATGCCCTGCTGAAGTCAAAGGAGTGTCAAGTTTGGGTGGAGACCCAGGAATGGGGAATCTTGAGAATTCATCTCCCGTGGAAGTGGTAGTTGAGGCTGACGGAGTGCCCCAGCTCAGAGAGAGAGAGAGAGGGAGAGAGAGCAGAGAGGGAGAGAGAGAAGAGCAGAGGGTTCAGGCGGGAACACCTACGTTTGGGAGGCAGAAGGGCAAAGGGAAACTTAGGAGCAATTCTTAAATGGAATAATGTTCCATTTGCATTAACCATGCCTGGGTGGGGTGGGGTGATGGGCAACAGAGTCGTTTTTCATGGGCCTGGCTGCCCGCGACTCAGAAATTGATCAGCTGAGTCAATAGCTCCGTGCTCAGACTCGAAGCCCAGGCTGATGTGTGTGCGGGACCCAGGGCGGTCGCAGCCTAGCTCTCCCTCACCAGGAATGCAGCCGGCTCAGGCAGCTGGCGGAACAGCTGAGCTCATCTGCCACCATCCCTGGCCTCTAAGTCCCACCAGCATGAAGGAGTTTCAACTCCAGACCCACACAGGTTATGAATCTGCCCACCATGAAGAAGGCCTTCATGCTGAGATATTGCAAAGATGAATTCCTCTTTTCCTGGGGGAGGCGATGGAATCAGTCAGTGCTGTTTTAAGGGGGATCCCATCAGAGCCTTTCTCGTGACCTCCCAGCATCATCCCATGGGACCAACTTGGTCCCTGAGATGAACCTAAGGATTTCCCGGGGATCCTTCCTGTAAGGTCCCCGAGATGAATGAGCTCTGGCAGCAGAGCTGGGGAGGGCAATAATCAGTAGTATTTAGGGGGCTTGGGCGTGGGAGCAGAACCCCTGAGCCTACGCAGATGGTGGGTCAGGCTTCATGATGGGGGACGGAGGAGAAAAACCTCCCAGGTGGAAATCAATGTTCAGACACTCAGTCCACCTGCTTCCGGGAAGAGCTGGGGAGGTGGAAGGAAGAGAAGAAAGATGCCACGGAGGCAGAAGGAATATTCTAGCATCTCTGGGTCCCTCGTGGCCTAACTGAAAGGAATTTTGGAAAGCCTTTGTGGGCAGCCTAAAGATAGGCCACAGAAAGGGCACCAAGAACACTGTGCTACGGCCCTAGCAGTCCCAGCAAAGCAAAGTCACGGCAGCATGGCGGTGAAGCCGTGTTTCTGGATCTCTCGTTAAGCACAGAATCTGAGTCAGTATGTCTGTTGGGGCTGGAGCTTCTGTATTTCTAACGGTTCCTCAATGGCTGCTGACCCCACCTGTCAGGGAGCTACACTCTGAGTAGCCAGGTTTTGGAGGCAGTTGACTGAATGAAAGCGAAGAGAGTGGAAGCATTGGCCTTGGTCCAACCATGACCCCACTGGCTCTGTGCTGGGCTCCCTTCTGGGACTGCATCCCTCAGTGCTGACAACTGCCTGAGGCCGGGCAGGGGCTGCTGGAGAGAGTGGGGCAGTGCTATGGGTCTCAGAAGGCTCCTCCCAGGCTGGGCTGTGGACTACAGCCTCTCGCCAACACACGCATCACCCAGTGCCTGGCTGTCTCAGTTTATTGGCTCCTGAGGCTCCCGGCTCAGGCAGAGTAATTACAGTTGAGGCCCTGATGAATTGGGGGCCAGTAATTAAAGTGCCTATTGATTTTCTACTTAGGAGTTCCCTGTAGCTGGAAACAAAAGTGGGGAGGGGAGAGAGATAAACAATCTGGGCAAGGTGTTTTGAAACAGGGGACTGTTCTGTGTGCATTAGCTGGGCCCAGCAGTAACTGGGAGGGGTGGTGGGGTGGTCATTTATCATGGGCCCATCTATCTAGAATTTGAGAATTGATCAGCTAGTCGATATGCTTCTGGGGCGTAGTGCCAGCAGGATGGGGGGAAGGAGAACTGTCTTAGGCAAAGAGTTCATCCTTAGATCTCCAAAGCATTAATCTGTCTTGTTTTGCTGCTTCATTTAGCTTATTTTAATTATGAATTGAAGCAATTGCCTCCTTTATATCATCTGCCTTCACCGGGCAACAATGGGCTTTCTGTCACTAGAAATTTGGCTTCTGGGGGCAGCGAAGGCCAGGCACCAGAAAGAAAGGGCTTGAGGGAGGGGTGTGATGGGGAGGAAAAGGTAGGACAGTGCAGATTTGGGAGGGACGTGATGGGGATTAGAAGCTTCTAGAAGGAAATGGACTGAGGGCAAGTAGAGGTTGCTGGAAAGAAGATGGATACAAAGAGTATTCTGGAGGCTGATGAGGGCAGAAGGGAGGGAGGGGTTTCAAAGGGAGGACAAGGCCTTGGAGAGGAGACATGCTGAGGTTGGGCCAGAACAACAAGGGAGACAAGAGGCAAAGAGAAGGAAGAAAGACAGGACGAGAGGTCACTGTGAGGGAGACAGAGGCAAACAAAATAGGAAGAGGGTTTTTGGTAGAAACACAAAGCGCATTTAAGTCTTATTTAAAGATTGCTTAAGTTATTTTGGTGCATTTAACTCTTAATTCATCTTCCTTTCACTGAGCTAATGTGAAGTGTGAAAGAAAAACTAATGAGAAGAAGGCCTAACCGGCAATTTTATTTTAGCTCCGGGAGCTCTCTCTTCCTTCCCTCATGCTGGGTCACTTGATCAGAGATGATTCTTTTGTTTCTCAGAGGAATGTCGCTCTTCTAAGCCTTTTTCTTTTGCCCATTTTCACTGCTGCAGCTGGTTTGGCTGCTTAATGATGATGAAGTTAGATTAGGATCTGGGTTTTGATAATGATGGGAGCTGGGCAAAGAGAAACGTTTTAGCATAATTCATGTTGGAACACAATTACCTATTATCCCAGTCAGGGCAGACAATAGGAGTGGAGGGGAGTAGTGAGTTGTGGAGAAGTAAGTGGACTGTTACTTGTTATAAGTTGGATTTTTAAAAAATGCTATAGAAATACTGAATGGTTTTATTCAGGTTATTCAACCCAGATGCACAATGTGCTTGCCTCTGAAAGAAATATTCGGCAAGTATGCCCAATAGATGGCAAGAAAACCAGGAGTGGGGGGATGGAGAAAGTGTTGTTTATTGTGTGAAGTAGCTGTTGTGTGTTGATGGTCGCACAGGGCAATGCACACAGAAAACCCAGCTCCTGCTCTCACGAAGCTCAGACGACGGGAAGCCTTGATTCTTAAATGTGTGGCCCCACTGATCTGGCTCAAATCTCAAATGGCTTCCCAGTCAGAGCAAAGTTAAGCTCCTAAACCTCACAGGAAAGACCTTCCCTGATGGACCCCAGCCTACGGGTATGTCACCCCCCCAACCCCCACTTCCTCACATGGCCTTTTGGCACCAGCCTGCCAGGTCCTGTGTTCTCCTGTGTTCCCTACCTCAGCCAACGGTACTGCCCCGCACCCAGTTCCCCCAGAAGTCTGTAGATCGTTCTCTTGTGTCCACACTTCAGTGGGCCACCAAACCTTGTCATGCTACCTGGTCATTCGGACCCTGTTCCCTCCCTCCCATCTCTGCAACCCCAGCTTGAATTCTGCCTCACATCACCCCTGCTTGGACTTGGGTTATTGCGGTGGAATGCCCCCCCCCACACACACACACCAGTCCGGCCCCACCCAGGCCTGACTTCTGTGCTATCCTTGGAGCAATGTGCCCAACGTTAATACCTGGCGATGGTCTTCTCAGTTCTCAAGGGCTCCCCACTCCCTGGAGGATGACGGTCTTCGAAGCTGCATGACCTGGGAGCGCTATGCGCTCTCTAAGCCTGAGGTTTCCTGCCTGTAGAAAGGTGATGGCAATGGTGCTTCTTGGGGACATTGTGAGGGGAAATGAGGTGATGTGCATGAAGTGCTCGGCCCAGGCCCGGCACCTGGAAACGACCAGCAGCAGGAGCAGCCGGTGGTGGTAACAGAGAGCAGGAGGTGGCGGGTTTTATTTTTGTTATTGTTGTTATTATTATTCTTGCAGAAGGAAGTCTTTATGATCTGGATCCAAATTTATATTTACAGCTTCAACTTTGTTCCTGAATTCCAGATGTGTGTGTGTGTGTGTGTAACTGTCCATGGTGCATTTTTCAACTGTCTGATAGACATCACAAATTTAGCAATTTCGAAACCGAACTCCTTATATTTTACCTTCCCTACATGTCTTCCCTCAGTCTTTCCCATCTCCATGAAAGACATTTCCTTCCTTCCCACAGCTCAGAGCAAACCCCCCGACAGCCCTATCTCCCTCATCCTCCATTCCCCACCGTTCTGTAAATTCTGTCATCCGGATCTTCAGAATCTACCCAGAGTCCACCCCCTCTCACCACGGCCGCTGCCTTCAACCTAGATCCCTGCGATGGCCTCCTCCCCCGGCTTCCGGCTCCTGGCCCTGCCCCTTTATGATGTACTGTCTTCAGGGAAGCCAGAGGACTGCTTTTACAACAGAAGTTGAATCACTCCTCTGCCCCCAAGCATCCCCTGGTGCCATTTCTAGGCACTTCGCCATCTGTTCCTCTCCCGCTGCGAGTCTCTTAACTTCACTTCCTGCTGCCCTCCACCTACACCCTCCACTCCAGCCCAACTACCCTCCCTCCTCGTTCTTGAATGCGTCAAGCAAACTTCTGCCTGGGGTTTTTGCACTGGCTATTCTTCCCACAATCTTTCCTGAGACATCCACATGCCTCACTCCTTAATCTTATTCAGGTCTTTGTCTCAGATGACACCTTCTCCATGAAGCCCGCCAGGCTGGCTTTAGTCTAAAATTGCAACCATTCCATCACTCCCCATCTCCTTTATTTGGTTCCTTAGTACCTTCTAGCACAGGGTATTATCTACCTAAGGTTTCTGTCTCTCTCCTTTCTGTAAAGTATAGGTTCCATGAGAGCATTTACTTTTTTAAAATTTGTCCACTGTTTGATTCAGTATATAAAAGAGAGCCTGGCACATAGTAGACACTCAGCAAATCCTGTTGAGTCATTTGCCATTCATACTGCCCTCCAGCACCAGTTTCTACCCTGAGGAGCTCTCCTTCATGCACACTGGGACCTTTGTTTGTATCTTCCCTCTACTAGACTTCGAGTTCCATTTTCCCTCTAGGGCTGGCTCATGGTGCTAGATAAATGTTTGTATAAATATTATTGATACATTAGCTGTAAGGAACTTGTGTAATTAAAGATGCAAATGGAATTTTCTTTCCTATACTTCCTTCAAAGTAGATGAAGGTTCTATTTGTCTGAAATGGTTGGCTGGCAGCTAAAATGTTTCCCTTCACACTTAAGAGCTGAAGTGTGTCCCTCATTTCCCCCCACCAAGCCCATAGTTCTTTTGTCTGTTAGCATCCCAACAACAGATCTTGAAGCCTGGGGAAAACCAACGTCAGAAGCTAGACATTTGTCTCCGAGCACCGAGGCATGTCCTCTTAGTCTGTGCAGTAAATCCCTTTGTCATTCCCCCCATAAGATGTAAGAGATGGAGAAGTGGAGGAGACCTTGGAATGACTTATGCAAGGGCATGGATTTCACCTTGGATGGAGAGCAAAATAAATAGAGGCCCACAGCAAAGCCAGGTCTTTCGGTCTGAGGCCATCTTACAGAAGGCCTTGAGTCCCAGGATGAAGTGATTACATTTTATTTGGCAGGAAATGGGGAAACATCAAAGGTTTTTGAAAAGAAAAGTAATGAGACAGGAGTCAAAGCTTCAGGCAAGTTGGTTTGGCAATGATAAGAAATGTAAACAGAAAGAAAGGGTCTAAGACCAGCCTAATGCGGTAGTCTCTAAGAAGTGACCAGTGCTTGAATGGGAGGGAGGAGGAATGCCAAGGGGGCAGGTTGAGGGACCTGCTATAGCTAAACAACCATTTATGGGGTCTTAGGAGGGCGGCCTGGGGACTCTGTACCAAAGCCTCTTCATTTATGTATATGCACACTCTCCCAGGCTGATCTCAGCCATCCCCATGACTTGAGTCAAATAGCCACAACTCTCAAATATTTAACCCTAGCTTTGATCCCTCCCTGACCCATGGACGTTTCTTAAAGCAGGTTCCCACGGGAGACCTCCCAGAGACCTCATACTTAGCACACACAGGACTGAATTCACCATCTCCACCTCTTCTACCCCCATGGCTTCACTGTCTAGCCAGGAACTAGGAAGTCATCCTAGATCCCTCCCTCCCCATCTCTGCTCAATCGTCAAGCCCCCTAAGTCATGCTTCATTTACCTATAGAATTTATCCACTTCCTCTCTGCTGCCCCTACACCAGGCCTGTCAACCATTCTCTCTTTCCCAGACATTTGTGGTAACTTCCTCCATGATCTATCAGTGGCCATCCTTGCTACCTTGTAATCCATTCACTCTAATGATGTTTTACTTATTTTTAATGCAGCCTAAGTGATCTTGGACAATGCAAACCTAGTCAAACGTTTTTTTCCTACTAAAATACAACAATAGCTTCCCGTTGTCCTTGGAGTAATGTGCTAAAACCTTAATGCAGCTTCACAGACCTACCCCTGCAATTTCAACCCACATCTGCTGCTTCCTCACTTTGTAGTAGACTGAGTTGCAGAGGTGTTGGTGTCACCTGAAAGTGACACTTGGTGTCTCACTATATATATACATGTGTGTGTATATATTCCCACGATCTGCTATCTACAAGCTGGAGAACGAGGAAAGTTGGTGGTATAATTCAGTCCAAGTCCAAAGGTCTGAGAGTCAGGAGCGCTAACTCATGAGGGCAGAAGATGGATGTCCCCGCTCAAGAAAAGAGCAAATCACCCCTCCTCAACTTTTTTGTTCTATTCAGGTCCTCAATGGATTGGATGGTACCCAGCCACATTGGTGAGGGAGATCTTTACTCAGTCGACTAATTACAAATGCTAATCTCTACTGGGAATATAATCTCAGACATACACAGAAATCATGGTTTGCCAGCTATCTGGGTATCCCTCGACTCAGTCAAGTTGGCCACTAAAATTAACCATCACAGGGGATGGAAGCAGTAGGGTGTTCAGGAGGCTCAAACAAAACAAAGAGGTCCAGAAGGAAAGGACTAGGCAATGGCCACTGGACTTGACATGGGGATAGAAAGCAAGCACATCTTGGAGACATCCCGGAGCCGGAGAGACCTTATTCACTGGCCATATTAGGGGAATGAGCGTTCTGGCTAACTAATGTGTTTATTTATGGTGAAGGTCCACGTACATTTTTTTTCAACCCTTGTTGGCAAAATTCTCTCTTTCTACAACAAATATGTTTACTTTTCTGCCTGTTGAAAGTGTACTAACTATGGAAACCCAACTTGTTAGTAAATGAAGCATTTTCCAGAGTTTTAGGGTCCCTTGGACTTAGGTCATCTATGTTCAAGCAAAGATAGAGGACATATTCTAGTTGACATTTTAAATTAAGTCCTGAGTTCTCCTTGGGGAGTGTGTGTGTGTGAAGGTGAGGGAGGGAAACCTAATTTGGGGGTGTTACAAAGAAGCAACACAGCATTGAAAAAGCCCTCCATTTTCTCCCTAGTGAGTTAACACTTGCCACACCAACATCATGGCGCTGTAGTGAGGATCCCATGAGACGACATGCTTTGAAGGAGCCCCCAGCCTGGTCCCTGACCCATGGGGGATGTATACTTCCGGTTTCACAGCAAGGAACTCAAACATGTGGGGGGAAATCACGTGAGAGCTCATTTCTTTGCAGGGCACAGATGTTCAATGAGGGGGAATCAGTTTTCTTTCCTGCTCTCAAGAGCTGTTGATTCGTGTTTTACTCCTAAAGCTTAGGAACCCGAAGAAGAAATCGTTAATTATTAAAGGTGTTAGTTAACCCAGGTTTAATTTTTGTTATTTCTCTCCTCATAATTATAAGAGGGAAGTGTGGTTTGAGAAGGGGAGGAAGCTCAGCGGTGAGGTCATTACCGTTCCCTCCTAACCCCAGGAGGGAACGGGGAAATGCTGCTCTCCTTCCGTGGGAGCTAAAGAGAAAAGAAGGAGCTGGACCTGCCTCGAGGCCAAAGAGGTTCTCACCAGGAGTCCAGGGCTCTGGAGCCTGTGGCTACTGCTCTGTCTGAAATGGGTTTTCCATGTTGTTGACTCTCGGTAAATGGGAAATAATAATTTATGCTGTGCTAACACTTTCTCAGTAATCCTGCACTACTCGAGATAGAAAATTATACCTAGAGTTTTAAAAAATTAAAAAAACCACGCAGGGCTCTTTGTACCTATTCTTAGTCATTAAAAATGTGTTTCTGAAGTGCTAAATTTATAGTTAATTGCACAGTTAATTCCTTATGTAGCACTATTTTCTTCATTATAAAACACCAAACTAAAGTGAACCCAACCAATTACTTTAAGTCTTAGAGATACCACAAAAGGAATGACTTAATTTAGTAAATAATTTTAACTTAAGTAATTATTTACTGAAAGAGAGAGTTTGCTGACTGCCTCAGGAGGCTGTTTGCTATTGGCCTCATAATAAACTTTCCATGTAATTCTTGATTAATTACTAACATAAGCAACATTTTATTTACTTTGAACAAGCTGGGTTTTACAAAGAGGTTATGAAACATCCATGAAGAGACCCCAACAGCACTTTGTGATCTTTTTCAGGTGTGGGAACAAAAGGAGGGATTCTGATCCTGTCCCCCTTGGAAGGCAATCAACCCAAACTCCCCTGTATTTCAGGGTTTCTTTGTAAATTGGGGATATTGTTCCAAACAGCTCACCTCACCTAGTTTTTTTGTTTCTTTCTTGTTTGCTGTGTACTTCAAGATGACACGCACATGGTAGGCACTCAGATAGATCCCAGATAAGTGAAAATATGAAGCAATGTCAGCAACCAGCATTTAAAAATACATGTCTTTCTTGGGGTGCCTGGGTGGCTCAGTCGGTTAAGTGTCTGCTTTCGGCTCAGGTCATGATCCCAGGGTCCTGGGGTCGAGCCCCGCATCAGTCTCCCTGCTTGGCGGGGAGTCTGCTTCTCCCTCTGCCCCTCCCACACACATTTTCTCTTTCTCCCTCTGTCAAATAAAATAAAAAAAAAAATAAAATCTTTAAAAATATATATATGTCTTTCAAATACAGAACAGGATAGGAATCAATAGTAATCGATACCCTTTTTCAAAAGGCACGGTAGTTAAAAGTATTTTGGAAGTAAAAGGAAAACGGCTAACTGAGCCAATGATTTTCAGCTTGTTTGGAATTGAGACCTGGAATGTTGATGGTGTTCATACACTGCTCTAGGGCATTTCTGTATTTTTAAAAATCAATGTGAGCTAAAAGAGTGTTCTAAGAATTTTGTGTAAACCACAAATACCCTTAAGAATCAGAACAGTCCTGTGTAGGGATCATGGCTCCAATTTTTGAGCATCCCTGGGCCTCAGATGACAGGCTGGTAGAGTACCAGTGAGGCCAGGTCAGCAGAAAAGCTTCTGTTTGCTTCTGAATGATGCCAAGGAGGAAGGAATGACGATGGGGCCTTCACCTCTGGAACGGGCAGACTTCTAACCCTTCTAATCCTTATGAGCAACTAGCTGAGAAAGGATCTGAAGGATTCATCCTTAAAATCAGCCAGGTTTTACCGGGAAAGTTTTCTTGGGGAGAACATTCATTTCCTTGACTTAACTTGAAGGACCATTTATGGAGAAATGGGATTACAACGGACCAGAGTGGCCCCAGAGTTCTAGAACCTGGAGCAGTGAGTGGAGAAGTCCTAGAGAATGAGATTTCCATTCAGGGTAAGGATGAAGTTTCTGATAGACCAGGAAATGGTGTTTTCCCATGTGCACAGGTTCAAGCAAAGACATACATCCACAGCCCAGCAGTGCTGTGAAAGAGCGAAGCCAGGTCCACTGGGGTGACAGCCAGGGGCCACGGCTGGTGGTGGTAGACTAACACCCTTTAAGATGTCTTGCTGCCATCTTTTCCCTTTTCCTTGGGTGCTTTTGGCTTGTTCATGTCCTTCTTTTCCTTTTCCCTTCCCCCCCCCCTTTTTTTTTTAACATTTCATTTACTTATTTGAGAGAGAAAAAAAGAGCACATGCAAGCAGTGGGAGGAGAAGACAGAGAGAGACAAGCCAACTCCACGCTGAGCACAGAGTCTGACTGGGGACTTAATCTCAAGACCCTGAGATCATGACCTGAGCTGACATCAAGAGTCAGACGCTTCGCTGACTGAACCACCCAGGCACCCCTGTTCATGTTCAGGACATGTTCATGTCCTTCCTAATGGATGGTGTCCAGTACTGAACATGGCTCTCCAAACTCAGGGCAGAGTCTAGAGAGGGCAATGATGCCTTTTAGTATGGATCCCATATTTTATTAATATAGTTTAGTCCGTATCAAGTCCTCCTTTGTTTCCAGGACTGAAATGTGGCATCTGATGTTTGATACTGAATTTTAGGTCAACCAGATCTCTGCAATTTCCTTATCTGAACTGCCACCGAGATTGATCTCCAATATGCTGACCTCATAGAATGGATTTTTAAAGATTAGAACCTTATATAGTTACATTTTATCTCGTTATTGGCTGGGGAGAGAGGGTAGGTAATTTTGAATGTTTACTCTATCCTCAAAGGCAGTAACTGCTCCTCCCCTTGTGTCTTCTTGGCCTTTGTAAGCATGTGTCCCATCTTTTCATTCAAATTAAGACAGCCTTTGGCAAATCTTGGGAATATCTCTTGGAGACCCTCCTCCAGGTAAAACAACCACAGGATGAAGAGTTGGAGAAGACCTTAGTGGGTATCTAAATCATCTTTTTTATTTTATCAGTGAAGAAACCTAGATTTACAAAATTAATCTTGAGACAGTGCTGTTTGATCAGTTATAAATCAACCTATATTTGTTAATATCCTGACCATATTTCCATATTTTTTGACTTTGTCCTTGAAACATTTAAAAAATCTTGTGGATTCTTCAGCCAAACACACACACACACACACACACACACACACAGAGCCGTTGGTGTGCTATCTATTTTTATCTTATGTTGGCTTGAATGGATCAACTTTTTCTTTCCAATGACTCACAAGCCATCTCTTTATCCTTCCAGAATTTAGATCAATCTTCAGTGTATAGAATATTTTTACATTCAATGTCATAAATTCTAGAAAACAATGTAGCTTCTAGATCAAGGTAGTTTCTTAATTGCTCTTTAAAAATTTTTTTTGGAAAAATAAACAAACCCCACAACATAAATTCAATTCAGAAAATGTTTTAGATTTTGTCCTGGAATTTGGGAATGTACAATACACTTGACCTTGAACAAGTTGGGGGCTAGTGGCACTGAGCTCCCCACAGCTGAACATCCATGTATAATTTTGACTCCCCCCAAACTTAACTACTAATGGCCTACTGTTCATGGGGAGCCTTAAGGATAATATAAAGTCTATTAACACACATTTTGTATGTTGTATGTATCATATACTGTATTCTTTTTTTTTAAAGGTTTTATTTATTATTTGACAGAGAGAGACATAGGGAGAGAGGCAACACAACAAGAGGGAGTGGGAGAGGGAGAAGCAGGCTCCCCACTGAGCAGGGAGGCCTGATGCGGGGCTCAATCCCAGGACACTGGGATCATGACCTGAGCCGAAGGCAGACGCTTAACGACTAAGCCACCCAGGTGCCCCCTTCACATACTGTATTCTTTCTTTCTTTCTTTCTTTTTTTTTTTAAGAATTATTTATTTATTTATTTGACAGAGAAATCATAAGTAGTCAGAGAGGCAGGCAGAGAGAGGAAGAAGCAGGCTCCCTGCTGAGCTGGGAGCCCGATGTGGGACTCGATCCCAGGACCCTGAGATCATGACCTGAGCCCAAGGCAGAGGCTTAACGACTGAGCCACCCAGGCACCCCATATACTGTATTCTTATAATAAAGTAAGTAGAGAAAAGAAAATGTTATTAAGAAAATCATAAAGAAGAGAAATACATTTACAATACCATACTGCATTTACTGGGAAAAACCCACATATTCGTGAACCTACGAGGTTCAAACCCATATTGTTCTAGGGTCGTATTTGAATTATTCAAGGTTTTATTGTGCCCACCCAAGCTGACCTGCCCTTTCTAGAGAAGCCTTTCTCTGTCCTCGATTGTGGCTTGAGTACTAGGCTTTCCTGTCGGGTAGGTGGTAGACGCCATGGAACTCGAGTGTGTATGATCGTGGGAAGTTGTTAAATCTGTAGATTGGGGGTGGACCTTGCCTTCCTCGAGCCCTGAGTGAGCTCAGCCCTGGTCAGCTTCTGAGACCGCCTTGCTCACCTTCCAGCCGGAGGAGGCGCTAGACTCTTCCCATTTTTGTTTTCACTTTGTTGAGGAAATAAAACACCCTCTGGTTCCCTCACTTTCCTCCCTTGCCCAGACACAACGGCATAGGAACCTAAAGGAAATTATCCAAAAAAAAAAAAAGGAAGGGAGCCGTTGATAAGACTGCGTGGGCGTCTGCGAGGCACACGTCAACTGAATGACAGGTTTGCATGTAAACAGCCGCGACTCACGAAAATAGTTTTTAATCTACTTGAAAGGCATATTCTCAGAAAGAAATCAAGTTCTCTCCAGGTGCGTGAGAGCTCTTTGAAAGACGAGCGGCTGCAGCAAGAATATGAAGGATTATAAGACTCTACTTTTGATGACCCTTTCTTTTCTGTCTTCTCTGCCCGCTGCCCAGCCCCCCTTCCTGCGAACTTCTCTCTGCAGGCTTTCTGACTGGAGAGAGAGGGAAGGGAGTTAGGGGAGTCGGTTCTCTGTCTTCCAGCAGATCGAGGCCCCATGCCATCACTTGGGCACTGCTGACGTTCCACAGAATGTCTCATTGTGTTCCTCATTTTTTCTCAAGACTTTGCTTCCTCGGGCACACTGGCCTCCCCTTGGCCTCTCCTTCCCAGACCTGTGTGCGGTTCTCTGACTCTCCCCAGCCCAAACCCGGGGCTCCTTTAAAGACTGCACCCCTGGACTCTGTGGCCCAGACTCAACCCTGACCCGAGTCGTCCTGTTCTTTCATGGGATCATATAAAAGATTTTCAAATTAAATTAAATTAAAATGTTTATTGTGATAAAAAAGACTTAACGTGCAATTTTCTACTTTAACTCTTTCTAACCACACAGTTCTGTAACATTAAGGACAGTCCCACTGCTATGCGACCATCCATTTCCAGAATGTTTTCATCCTCCCAAACCGAAACTCTGTGCCCATCAATCACTCCCTGTTCCCTCTTCCCTAATGAATTATGCGAGTAATAGAGAAATGCATTATAAGAAATAAAATAATGCGGGGCGCCTGGGTGGCTCAGTCATTCATTAAGTGTCTGCCTTCTGCTCAGGTCATGATCCCAGGGTCCTGGGATCAAGCCCCGATCGGGCTCCCTGCTCAGCACGAAGCGTGCTTCTGTCTCTCTCACCGCCCCTGCTTGTGTTTCCTCTCTCCCTGTCCCTCTCTCTCTCTCCCTCTGTCAAAGAAAGAAAGAAAGAAAGAAAGAAAGAAAGAAAAGAAAAGAAAAAATACAATAATGCAAATAAAGTTCTCTTTGACTGTCATACCTCCTTTAGAGTTGACTGTATATATATATATATATATATATATATATATATATATATATATATAAAATACAGTTTTGTATGCAGTGTTTACCAAATGCTACATAAATACATCTTTAAAAATGTCATTATCATAAACTATATTTACAATGACATCACATCATCGCACTGATGGTTGCTATTTTTATTCAACCGTATGTCTTGGAGAACATTCCATGTCAGTACTCAGAAATATACCTTGTTCTCTTTCCGTGCTATATAGTATTCATAATTACACCATAATTAGCTAGTCAGTCTGCTACTTCAGAGTTTCCAGATATCTTTCATTACCTACCGCTGCAGGGAGCATGAGAAGGAAACAAATATCCTCATTTCTGGGGAGTGAGGACTCAGAAACCAGTGTAGGTCACGGGATCTGCATATCGTTCCATTTCTACAGAAGCCACTAGGCTGGATTACCTTCCAAAGTGTCTGTACTAATTTACACTCCAACCAACTTTGGGCAAGGGTGTCTGCTTCCCCACGTTCCTCAGCACTGGGTGCCAGTACCAGATAAATTTATCAAGTGCTTACTTTCTGCCAGGCACGGTTCTAAACGCTTTATGTGTATGAAATCATATAATGCTTGCAATAACCTAGCAAGATAGGTATTAATATATTACCTGTTTACAGACCCGGGGAAGTTAAGAGTCTTATGCAAACAGTGGAGCTAGCATTTGCACCAAGTTAGCCTGACTTCAGAGCCCTTCCCCTCCATGCCATTGTACCCAGTTGCGGCCCATCTGATGGGTTGAACATGGTGTCTCCTGGGTGCTTTAATTTGTATTTCCGTGATTGCTAGTGAGGTGGGAGCATCTTTTCCTATGTTTGTTGGCCAACTGCATTTTCTTTTTTTGTGTATTGACTGTGGACTCCTTTTTTTTTTTTTTTTTTCTATTGGGTGGTTGTTGATTTATAGTTTAAAAATGGTTCTCTAGGGCACCTGGGTGGCTTAGTTGGTTAAGCATCTGCCTTCGGCTCAGGTCATGATCTTGGTGTCCTGAGATCAAGCCCCGCCTTGGGGGGGGGGGGGTCCCTGCTCAGCAGGGAGTCTGCTTCTCCCTCTCCCCTCACCTCTCCCCTTCACTCATTCTTTCAAAAAAATAAATAAAATCTTAAAAAAAATTGTTCTGTGCTGATTCTTTGGTGAAGTATCATAATTAAAATGATCAGTACAGCTGAGCGTTAACTGAGTCTAGATCCTATCCCAGCTGTGAAAGGCAGGATATATGAAATTCAAATAATTCTGTAGACAGTCATGACATTTTCATATAAATATGAGCATTCATTTATTCATTTATTGAATAATTTTAAGAAATTGAATGATACCTGCGAACCAAGCACCATAAAAAGGAAAATCACAGATCACAGAAGGGTTAGGAGAGATCTTCTTCAAAACAAAGAGCTATTAACCTTTACAGTAAATTGATTCCTAATGAAATCGTTACTAATTGTTTTCACCTGCTTTCGCCAGCAGCCCTCTACTAAAAATATGAAGACCATCAATTAACCAACGTAAGAATCTGCCAATGTAGATATTTTAAAAGTTTATCTATTATTAGCCTCCCAGAGAGGAAACTACCCTTAGATGATATTTTAATCCCCCCTCCCCTCCCGCCTTCCTTTCCTTTTCTCTTTCTTTCCTTGCTTTTTTCATTTAAAAAACTTCCCTAGAACTTCAAATTATGGCGCTCTGTGGAGAGCAGATGCTAAGCATTACGGATGGATATTTTGGATTACTACACTGAGCAGAAAACTGTCTGTGGTAGCAAACTGAAAACTTCAGGAATAATTGTGCTTTTTAAATGAAAGCAGATCCAAAGGATTTTACGTGTTTCGAGCACATTTTTGCCGTGAGCAGAAAGAAGAAATCTACATCCTCATTTGGTATTGATCCAGAACAGCCCTGCAATGTACAACATTTCTTGGCCCCAGATGTTTATCTTTGTGTGGGGGGCAGGTGCATCCAAATCAAAACTAACATCTCATGGAAATGTGGTACAGACACCGCCATTCAGAGAGAAACAATTTCTTCCTCCAGGCTCATTGTGAGTGACCTGTCTGCAGGCACACACACCTGCAGGGCCCTGGGGTAAGACTTGCGAGTACATTTCTGACCTTTTACCTCATTTCAGCGTGAGATAACTGGACGGCCCCTAGTCCCTATGAGTTTCCCCACCCTCAGCTACCAAGGGGCTCAGTGCAGGTCTCCTGATCTCTCTCTCTCTTTTTTAAAGATTTTATTTATTTGACAGAGAGAGACACAGCAAGAGAGGGAACACAAGCAGTGGGAGAGGGAGAGGGAGAAGCAGGCTTCCCGACGAGCAGGGATCCTGATGCGGGGCTCGATCTCAGGACCCTGGGATTATGACCTGAGCTGAAGGCAGATGCTTAACTGACTGAGCCACCCAGGCACCCAAGGTCTCCTGATCTCTTGCCAAGAATGCCTTTCTTCCTGTCTGTGGGTCTGGAGAAAGGAAGGGGTCCCTGGACCCAAAAATCAACGTTCTGAGAGATTCTTATTCTTTACATTACAAAGAGTGCTGGCTGGGTGACAACCCTGAGGTGGTGGTGGCGTGTCAGTCTAAGAATAGCTTGGGGCACCCCGCCGGTGTCTCAGGGGGTGGGGTGAAGCGGAGGAGAGGGTCTGTAATGCACCGATGTTTGTCTGTGTCCCACCGAGTCTGCCCTCATGAGTAGAGTGCCACAAAGGGTGGGGTCCGGGTGTGTGGCCACGTGGCACATGTGGAACCTGCTGTAGTCACCAGATGTCCCTCGGAGTCCCCTTCAGAGTATCCTCCTTTGAAAATATCCCTGGAAAATGATTAACTTAACTTGCCACTTATGGAAGACAAAGATAATGAAGGGACAGGACTGTTTAATCAGGCTGTCAGTAAAGAAAATTGATTTAGCCACCGTCGTGCGACAGAAAGCTCTCTGCCCTCCACTACGAATTGCCCGCCAAAGATCACGTTCTGGAGCCTCTAATCTGGACGGGGGCTGGGGGGTCGTGGCTGACAGGCTCTGGATTGGTGTTCGTGACCAGTTAATGCGTGGAGGAGTCACCCATGGAAACACGGATGGTGACCAAGTAGGTGTGAGTGGGGCCAGGCTCTGTGTTTCCACCGAGCCCTGGGCAGCTGCTCCCCCACCAGCATGCAGATGTGGTAGAGAACCCATGGCCTCACCCCGTGCTGGGATTTCTTCTTCAGTGGAAACACTGTCAATGATATGCAGTTGAAAAGAGGTTGGATTGACAGTCACTCTACCTGGTTTCTAGCTGTGCTCTCATTGAGGAATGATCTTGAGGAAACCCTCTGTGTCATCTTTGCTTCCGAATTGATTATGACTCCAGGTCCAACCCAACCTCTAAAGCCCTGCCTCTTGGGGCTGCGTTGAGTGGGGTGCGTCAGCGGGCCAGCTAGGGGGCTGGGTGGACAGAGCTAGCCAAACTGAGATGTTGCTCTGAATGACCACACTATTGGAGGAGAATTTTGTTCTGTTTCCATCTTAAGGGAAGATAGATTTGAGGCCTAGGCCTCGGGGCCTTGCCAAGGGCCAGGGGGAGAAGTAGTGGGGATGGGGGCACATGGGTCCAAGAGGTCTGCTTTGAGGGGGAAGAGGGGAGTGTACATATGGGAGCCGTGAGAGGAGGTGAGAAGGCGGGTAGGAGGAAGAGGATGGACGGTAGAAAGCAATGGATTGTATTATCTGAAGAGGACACTTGGAGCATCAGCCAATGGTTGGCAGAGTCCCATAGGAGCAGGGACGGACTTGAGAGCACACGGATGACGCATCAAGGGTCATTGAGGAACATAGAGGAAAAGGAACTAGAGGGAAAGAAAAATCCAAGGTGCGTTTTACAGGGAAGGTGCACACTGCCAGGGGCTGGAGATGGCATCCATTTTGTGGAGAGGCCTGAGGTGGCCTGAGGTGGGTGGGTGGGAAGAAGCAAAGTCTTGAGGTGAAGCTTGTGTTGGCTGATTTTCCAGGTGTCAGGGAGCGGGAAATATGGGGCAGAGAAAAGGGCGGGACGTGAGGAATGCCAAACAGATAGAAGGAAACAGCTCTCTGTGGAGATGGGGAGGCCACAGCTGTCCACTGAGGAGTGGCAAATGGGCTCAAGGAGGCCCCGGTTATGCCTCTGTGTCTGTTTGCCCTGATGCTCTCTGAGTCCAGCTCTGGCTAAACCCATTTTAACAGTGGCAGCTGGACAGGGACTTGGCAGGCAGCACACACAGGGCAGCCTCCTCAAGGGCCCAGAAACATCTCTGAGGTGAGGAGCGTGTGGGGAGGGCGGCTGTATGTGGAGGGCACCAAGCAGCCGCACTTTGCTGACAGGCTTCTCTTGTGCAAGCTGTCCCTAGAGCTTAGCAAGAAGCTAGAGGGTATAGGATGGGGAGTTTAAAAGCTGTGCCACACTCCTGAGCTTGGTCCTGAGCTAGAGTGGTGTGATGTCCTCAACAACATGCCTCAGGAACCCCCACGTGAGCAGAATAGTTTTCCAAGGGCCCCAGCTGCTGTGCTCTGAAATCCGCTGTTGTGCTAGCTCGAGCCTATGCTTTCCGGGGCTGCTCCCCGTCAATGACTGTGTCAGGGGTGCTAAGGCCGACCCCTGCCTGGGGGACAGGGTCTCTAACAGAGGCCGTCAGGAGAGGATGTCCTGCCAACTTGCCAGCCTGTTAACCTTTGTTCAGTTGCATAGCTCTCTAGATGCTTCCAACCAGCCTCCCCTCTCTCCCTCCCTTCAATCTCTCCATCTCTGTCTGTCTGTCTGACTCTCCTTCACCTGGGGTCAGGATGGCATGGTGGTCCCACAGCTCTCCCAGCCTTGCCCAACCCCTTCTCCATTTCCTCTCACAGATATTTACCTTAATAAAATTCTTGGGTGTTTAATCCCATGACCTGTGCTTCTCAGATGACCCAGACTAACAGAACCAGGGACCAACAGGACAGGGGGAAGGAGCTGGATGTGTATCAGTTAATGACATAAATATCGGAAAGGGCAAGGATTCTTGGAAAATCAAGTAGAAAGGCAGGAGGGGAGCCCAAGATAGGGCAGATGTCAGGGAAACCAGTCCTGGGGCCATTCCCCCCCATTCTCCCACCTGCTGCAGCCGACTCCCACACCCATGCAGTCTCATCAGCACCTCCTGACTTCGTGGCCCACCTCCTCTTTCAGTTCCACTACCTGTCCAGGATGCACCAGCCATTGATCCTGCCTGCCCACGTCCCCCTGTCCTCGGCCTTCTTGCTTGTTCCCCTTCTGTCTGGCTCAGGTAGCCCTGACCTTCTTTATGGGGCCCTGCATTTGGGCTCCGGTGTGCTGGCCTCGGGTCCATAGCCTTGGTTAGGTCCCACCCCCCGCCTTACTCCACAGCTGTATTAATGCAGCTCACTGCAGCTAGTGAGAACAAACAAAATGTTTGGTTTTTTTTTTTCGTTCAAGGCCACAAACCTCAAAAGAGCCCTCAGCTCTGCAGGGCAATCCTACCGTGCTTCCCTACTCCATTCTCTGCCTTCGCTCCTGAGTGATGCTCCCACCTTCGCTTTTCTCAAACCTCCCCTTCTAGTCTCCCCTGATTCTCTTCCTCTCTCGGTAACGGCAACTCCATCTTCTTTTTGCTCTGGCCCACACCTTGAAGTCAGCCTTGATTCCTCTCCGTCTTGCGTCCTACATCCAAGCAGACAGCAGCTCTGCTGGCTTCACCTTCTAGATACCTCCAGACCCTAACCACGCTCCTCACTTCCAGTTGCTGCCAGCTCGCACCCCCATGACTGCAGATGTCCCTCCTGGGTCTTCCTGCGACTGACCTTGCCTCTCTGCCTTGGTCGGCTCTTAACACAGCAACCAGAGTGATCAAGGAAAAACCAAAGCTGGAACAGCCGAAAAGGCCTTCATGCTCTGTTTGCTGTGTCACCGACCTCATCTCTTACTCCGGGCCCACTTTGGCCTTCCACTCTGCTCTCACCTATCCTGCCCCCTTGACCGTTCCCCTTGGCCGCATGGCCTCTTGGCTGTTCCTCAGGCATACTGAGGACTCCAGCAACTTTGTCTACCCTATTCCTCTACCCAGACCAAAGCCCTCCCTCCCTTTGGGTCTGCCGGCACCACCTTTCACGTGGCCTCCCTGACCTCCCAACAGAGAAGGGCAAGAAGCCCTCTACCCACCCCTTCGTGGCTGCCTGGTCTGTCCTCCTCCCCAGCTCTTGCCCCATGTGAACTCGGGACACACCTGCTTGCTTGCGGCCTGTCTCCTATAACTAGAACGGAAGCTCCATGGGAGGAGTTCCAGATTTCGCACAGAAGGTGCTCAAGAAGTCTGAAGGTGCTCAAGAATTCTGCTGAATTAAGGAATTCATGTAAGCTCAAAGACGCCATGGGACATAGCTGATTGGGGAAACACAGGAGGGGGAGATTAGGCACAAAGGAATGTTCTCTGGGGAGAACACTTGGGCGAGGAAAGTCAAGATCCTGGGAGAGCTTCTTGTGGTGGAGAGACAGGGCTGACTCTCAAGCCAGGGCTCCTTCCAAGGGCACGAAGCCGTCTCTCGGAGACTCAGTGGGCTTATCTACAAGGTGAAGGTGGGAGGAACTGACCTCCTGGGGGGGAGGGGGGGGGGTCTGAGGCTTAAGTGAGATGCAGCTGGCGGGAGGCCTGGCACTCGGCAGGTGCTCACAGGGGTCAGCAGGCCCAGGTGCCCCTGTGTTGCCCCAAGTGGGACTGAGGCTGAATGTCAGCCGCCATCTGCTGCTTGCACAGTTAATTAAATCACGACACCACCCCAGGTGAGGAGAGGCAGAGGCAGGATTTGAAGCCACTGGGCCCTCCGGGGAAGGGGGCGGGGGGCTGGGCTCAGCTCTCGCCTGCGTCTGTAGCCAGAGGAAGAAGTAACCTCGAGGGGAAAGAAATGGTTATGTATTTCTGTATTCAGAACACTGACATTGCTCCAGAAAGAAATGAGAGGAGATTATGCAGGAAGGGAATTGAGCCTGTCAGGATCTTCAAAAAAAAAAGGGAAAAAAAAAAGGTGCAGAAAGGAACCGTTTGTTGCTCTTTGTTCAGGTTTTTATCTTGAGAGTCTGTTTATAAAAATGCTCTCTCTCTCGCCCAGAATCTTTTTCACTCCTGCTTGGACACGCTTCCCCGCCCCGTGCCACCCTCCCTGGCTCTTGTTTGAGTTAAAGCTCTTTCCTTGATTAAATAATGAATAAAAGCTCTTCCCAAGTCTGGCCTTCTTGGTTGTAGGGAGAAATTACAGATATATGTACATACATATACATGCAAAATAGCCCGAGATAAAGAGGCCCAGGATAAACAGCCTTCTGGTGTTTTTTTTTTTTCTTTTAAAGAATTGTCATTCATAAACTACACTTACAGACAACACAAATTTAAAGTAGGGCAGACCAGGCTAAGTGCAGCTAAATAGTTTGATTTAATAAAGCTCTTGGATTTAAAAGCATCTATTTTTTATTTAAAATTAATGATAGTTATCTTAAAAAATGGGTTGGGGCTCTGTCCTCCAGGATCGCCCTGTCTGTCCGGGGCTGAGCCACGCAGGCTACTGTCTCTACAGGGAAGGACGATCCAATTCATAACCCATGTTTCTCTTCGGCCTTCTTTTCTCAAGGCTCATCAATTAAGGCAAAGCTCTTTCCAGCGTACCATCTGCAGATCCGCTGCATCCTGACTCCAGAAGCACTGCCCTTGCACACGCCTCCCTCCCACCAAACCCCTCCAATCCCGTCCCACAGCTGCAAAGAGTAGGAGGGGCAACCTTCCCAGCTGCCCCGCCCATCCACCTGGGGGAGCTTTACCCTTCCACCTGTTGCAGACTTCCTCTCCTCCCCGCCGAAACAGGGCCATACCTAATGGAATTTCAAAAGGGAATTTTTACGAAGATACGAAAGGAAGACGAAATAATTTTTAATGGCATAAAACGTATGAGCAAACCGTGCAGATTTCTGAACCCTCATTAACTCATGTTTGGCTACAGATTGGCTAATAGTGTTTGTAGGTTTACAGATGACCCTGTAACTAGGAGACTCAACAGAAGGATATTTCTGAAATGTAAGGCTTGTTCCTCAAGAGCAAGGATTGGCAGGTTTTGGCTAAAATCCATTCATCAATCCAGCCGCCCAATAATTATTTATTGACTGGCTGAATTGTGTAGGTAGGTACTGGGGACATAGAGTGGTGAGCAAAGCCAGCACCATCTCTGGCCTCATGTAGCTTGTAGTCTAGTGGAGACGACAGACATCAATTCAATAATCACCCTAAAAAACAAATAATGAGCTGAAGAAAGACTTCTAAGGGAAAGGAACATGGTTTAACGAGAGCATATTACTAGGCTAAGGGTCAGGAAAGATTTCCCAAAGAATTAGTGCTTGAAATACAATCGAAGCATGAGTAAGATGCCATTAAAAATGTAGGGGTTCACTTTAGAAATATGGGCGTGGGGAATGTGGGGAGTTTGAGGTCTGGAAGAAAGCCAGTGGGGCTGGAGCTCAGAGGAAGAGAGTAGAAAGAGGCAAGCCTAGGAGAGGAGTTCGAGTTGAGCTGCGCCATTTATCTACTGTTGCGGAACAAATTGCCCCCAAAATTAGCAGCTTTAAACAACAAGCATTTATTATCCCATAGTTTCCATGGGTACAGAATTCAAGAGGAGCTTAGTGGAGTGGTTCTGGCCCAGAGTCTTTCATGAAGTCACAACTCAAGATACTGGCGAGAGCTGCAGTCCCCTGGAGGCCTGTCAGGGCTTATCGGGTCTGCTTACAAGATAGCTTGCTTACATGGCCTCAGTCCTTAACACACAACCATGGAGCTCCTTAAGAGTCCTCATGATATGGTAGTTCATTCCCCCAGAGAAATGATCCAGGAGAAAGAGAAGAAGAAAAGAAAGAAGCCGTAATGCCTTTTAAAAATCCTGATCTGGTAAGCCACACCCTGTCGCTTCTACCACATTCTATGCATTAGAGGCGAGCCACTAGCCCAAGCTCAAGGGGAAGAGAACTAGGAGAATTTGAAGGGAGAAGTGCCAAAGATTTGTGTACATATTTTAAAGCCACCCTATGCCATGGTTGACTTGGTAGCCCTATTAAGATGCGTCCATTTTCTAAGGCTGCCGTAAGAAAGCAGCACAGACTGTATGGCTTAAATAATTGAAATTTATCCTCTTATAATTTTGAAGGTCAGAAGTCCAGATCAAGGTGTTGGCAGGGTTTGCTTCTCCTGAGATCTAGCCTTGGCTTGCGGATGGCCATCTTCTCTCTGAATTATCACAGGGTCTTCTGTCTGCCTGTGTCCAAATTCCTTCTTATGAAAATACCAGTCATGGGGCGCCTGGGTGGCTCAGTGGGTTAAGGCTCTGCCTTCAGCTCAGGTCATGATCTCAGGGTCCTGGGATCGAGCCCCACATCGGGCTCTCTGCTCAGTGAGGAACCTGCTTCTGCCCCACTCTCTGCCTGCCTCTCTGTCAAATATATAAATAAAATCTTAAAAAAAAATACCAGTCATGTTGGATTAGGACCCTAATGACCTCATTTTAACTGAATTTACCAGTTAAAATTACCATTTTAACTGAATTACCACTTTAAAGACACTATGTCCAAATAGAGTGACATTCTGAGCTACTGGGTGGGGTACAACTTTGACATTTCAGGGGGACACAGTACAGCCTATATCATAAGAATTTTGGTTATTCATTCTTAGAGCAACAGGAAACCACTGAAGTAAATGGAAACATAGGTGGTGGGTAGCACTCTCAGATTTGCATTTAGAAATTCCTCAGGTTGTAATGTGAGGATCTGATTAGAGAGGGAGCCAAGTGAAAATTGACTGGAGGTCTGCAGTGCTCCCAATGAGATGGGATGGGTGTTGGGATGAAGATGGTGGCCACAGAGACAACAGGAGTTGGTAGTTTCAGGAGACATTTAAGACACATGCTTGTTTGATAGATGGAATATGAGGGTGAGAACAAGGGAGAGTCAATGATGATGCTTGCACTTCCTGCTTGTACCCTGGGTGGTGGTGAAACTATTGCTGGAGGTGGAAGAGGTCCAGGCTTGGAGGTGGTGGTAGGAGGCTTTTGAGTTGGTAATGGTTGTATGGTGGTGAGAAACTTGGTAGTGACCAAATAGGGACACCCCTTGGGATGCTGTGAGATACTCAGTTGTAAGGCACAGAGAGGTCTGGATTACAAATGGAGGTCTGTGAGTCATCACCAGGAGAGTACACGTGTGAGACTGGACTGGAACCAGGTATGAGTGAGAAGAGAAAGGGGCCGGGGGCCAAGCTTCAAAGACCTCTGGCACAAATACACTGTATTTTTGAGCCTACTCCTTTACTTACCACATACACTGAATTTGAAAGTATGGCTTAACTGTGTCTTTACAGAACTTGATATAATACATATGAGAATAAGTGATGGGCAAGGAGAGCAGTCCACGTGCACTTCAGCATGGTTCATGAGCTTATCAGCTGAGAGTGTTTCTGCCCATTGCCCCAGTGCTGGGCACGGGTAGGGATGTTGGCTTCTCCATCTCATGCATGTGTGCACAGGGGAACAAAATCAGAGCATACTCAGATCTTTTATATGGTAAATTCTAGAACAGTCACTTGTGGGGGGACACAGGTAAGGATGCAATGTTTTCCTCACACACACCCCCCCCCCCCGTCTCTCTTTCTGGGTCAGGAATGAAGAACTAAGAGAAGGAGTCACTGTGGGTGAAGGGTAGAGATGGGGCTCCTGGGAGACCCAAGCAGAAGAGGAGTGGAAAGCAGTCATAATAGGAACGTGATTTTTTCTTTTCTTTCTGAGTTAGACCGACCCTCCTTGGATAACCACATTCCCCACAAGTGTCACAGAAGATGCAGGGTCTATGGAAAAGGGACTCTAAGATAAACAGATAATCCCTAAAGAGGATTTCTGTCAGGGAACAGAATTTGTGCTCCCAAACTAGGATGACTAATTCAATGTCACACTTGTGATTGAGCACCTTCTTCAGGGCTGATACGTGCACAGTACCAGTTATGGGTGGAGGGAGGTGCTTGGTGGGATAAGAGAGAAGTGGGCAGTGTGGCAACTCCTGATAACAGAGAACAAAGTGAGATTGTAGTGACAATGCAGGATTTAGGAGGCATACTTAGGGAAAGAGCATCTCTTTTACAGACTCTGCTCTCATTACCTCTAATGTCCCACATACTTTACTGTTGATCATGTTTGTAGCTTGTCTGAGACTTATTACTTGAATGTTAACACCCCGAGTTCAGGGGTCTGTGTGTGTTTTGTTCAATGACTTACTGTGAGCACGTAGAACGGGGTCTGCATGCAATAGATGTTTGGTACATACTTGTTGAGGGAATGAGTGAAAAGTCTTCAGAATTCCACGAAGCAGGATGGATGTGGGTCTCCCCACATGTGGTGATGGTCCTGCAGGACCTCACAAGTGCACAGAGCAGTGCAAACGAATAAATCTCTCTTTACCCTGCTCATCTGTACACATTCAGAGTAAGGAGGGCCTAACCTGGGGGTTTGTGGAGTTCATGACACTTCTCCCCATGTCTCCTGCTGCCCCTTTAATGAGACCACTCCCCCCACCACTTAGGAGTCCATTCAGAGCACAATCTCATCTGGCCACATCCACACTCCTTTACACCTGCTTACCCCTCGGTGTGACTCACCTCCCCCCGCCCCCCCTCCCTGGGCTCCCTCAATTGTGGTTATGGAAATGAAACCACTTGTTTATAGTTGCAAAATTGAAAGCTCCATTCTTCAAGTGTATAAATTTCCTACTCTAAGAAGATGGGAAGATTGGTGAAGGGAACTTGGAGCACTCTTAAATTATATTACCATTGCTGGGGGAGGTTCCACGTGCAGATGTGTGTGGTCTGTTTCAGACTGATGTGACGAGAACAGGTCTGAAGGGATGCTGCAGTCAGGCTCACTTCCCAGATGGCACCTGCTCCTCTCGGGAGGGCCAGCCAAGGCCATGGCTAGCTGCACAAGATCATGTTCCAAGCACTGCTGATGGTAGAGAGCCTGGGTCTTTTCCAGGACCCGGAGTATCTCACCCTAGCCATGTATGCCCTTGCTCCTTCATCCCAGGGCTTCCTGAGGCCCCCCTGCTCTCACATGTCTCTTCCCCAAGGTTAATTGGCATCTAAGATCATTCTTTTCTCTTGTAGCCCCTTTTCTGACACCCAGGGACACATTTCTCTCCTTTCATTATTGCTTTCACCTCTGGTAATGACGTTTTTGACTGTGAAGTATGTCACAGGAACCCAACTACTTTGCCAAAATGAAGCACAAAATTGAACCTAATTAGGAATGAAAATTAATTATATATGGAATAATTTCTGAGGGACTGTAGTGATGAATACGGGTAGGTGTCTCAGGGAAACCCCCTCAGAGGAGGTGAGAATTGGTGAGGTCTCGAGGAAGGGTATGGAGCAGTTTTGAGTTGCAAGGGGTAGCTGACTACCAAACGCTGTGTTTAGCCTCCAATGAGAGACTGAGGCCGGAGAAAGGTCTGTGTTGCAGAAGAGAGCAAAATAGGAAACCTGATTGCCCTCCGCAGCTGCAGACTGCTTGTCTGTCGGCTAAGCTAGCAGATTTTCCCTGATCTGAGCATTGAAACCGACAAAGAGATTAATAAACCAAGTTCGGGGCTGAAAAAGGACAGGACCTCCGGAGAACTCAGTCAGGACTTGTTGAGGCATAGAAGCTGATTTGTAGGGCACAGAAAGAAGGAACTGGGCATTGCTTATTCAATGAACACAAGGGGAAAAAAGAGGGGCTATTTCACTTTTAAGTACTTTCTCTGAACCTGACCTGTCTCACTGTAAAATGGGGAGGTTCCTTCCTCGTCTATCATCATCACCACCACCATGGTCATCATCCCATCACATCATCATCTTCACCATCATCATCACCACCACCACCATCACCACCATCACCACCACCATCATCATCCATCACATCATTATCATCAGTATCAACATTATCACCGCCATGATCATCATCCCATCACCACCATCATCATCACCACCATGATCATCATCACCATCACCACCACCAGCATCATTTCATCACATCATCTTCACCATCATCATCATCACCACCACCATCACCACCAGCATCTCATCACTTTGAAATATTTTAATATAGCTACTTCCCAGATACCACATTCCCCAGGTTTTCTTCCCACTCTACTGGCTTCTCTTTCTCAGCCTTCTCTTCCTCTGCTCTACCTCTGAATGTTGTGGCAGAGACAGAACTGGATACCTTCCCATCTATAGTTGTACATTCTCCATGTTGATAGCCAACAATACGCATGTTTAATTAACATCTAGACCTGAAAATGGCTCAGATGAAACTCTTGATTCCTCATCCAACCCTCCCTCCAGATTCTAACAAATGGCACCGTGATTCACCCAGTTGCTCCATTTCAAATCCTGAGAGACTTTCTCCATTCTTTTCTCTCTCTTACACCTCATCTCCAACCTGGCAGCCAGTCAATTTACCCTGCTTCCTAAACCTATCCGACCCATGTTCATTTCTCTCCCTTCAGGGACTCAACCCTTCCCTAAGTGACTATCATAGCAACCTTCTAAGTCCACTTGGTTCTCCTTTTGTTCCTTTCCAACACTTCCCTGCACAGAGCCAGGTGGAACTTTAAGAAATTTTATCAGATAGCATCCAAGGACTTCTTATCACAATGAAAGTAAAACACAATGGCTTCCTCTGGCACACAAGCCAAGAGGCTCTGGCTCTGCACCCCTCTCCCCTCTCATGTCTTCCAACTCTCACCCCCTACCTGCTAGGTTTCAGCCATTCTGGTCTTCCCTCCTTTCCTCATACCCCCCAGCTTGTCCCTACACTAGGACTAGCAACTGCACCTCCTGAGGGTCATGTGGCAGCTCCTCCTTGCTCTTCGTGGCTTGGTATGAAGGTCACCCCCTTAAGAGGACCTTCTTGTCACTTCATCTAAAAGTGCCTCCCAGTCAATCCCTTTTAAATCTTTGCTCATACTTATTGTCGAGTAAGATTTTCCTGTGGATGCATTTCTTATACTACAATATCCTGGTTTGTTACGTCAGTATCCTCCACCTACGGTGGCACCTGGGACATAGTAGGTACTCAATAAATATTTATTGCATTTTTTAATTTAAAGAACACAAGGCAGTATAATTGAGTAGAAGTATACAGTTTTTGGGTCTAGACATTAACTAAAACACTGGTTCTTCTTGTGTGACCTTGTTACCCTTCCCATAACCCTGGTTTTAACTGTGCAAACTTGAGCTTACCTTTCAACTACTCTGAGCTTTGATTTATCCATTCATTAAATAGCAATACTACTTATCTTGCTGAAATTTGAGATGATCGCATGAGATAATGAATGCATATGAAATAGTATCCCTTGACAGTATGGACCCCCAAAGGATATTATTATTTTAATTAATATTGAACCTCTGGGTGGCAAAGGCCCCTGAGGCCTCAGGCAAGGGAGATAAGGGCTTGGGCAAAGAGGAGTCTTCTGCCTGTGGACTGAATGAAAGCAGGGTGAGGAGGGAGAACACTGTCTGCAGCTTTCCCCCGCTCCCGCTGGCCAGCCACCCTGTTGCAATGCTGCTGTTGGCAGCGGTGTTCCAATGTACATAAATATTGGCGCATTCTAATGGGACCAGATCGAGGCTGATAAAGGCAATGAGAGGCAAGGTTATTGATGTCTGTCTGAGGGCCTCCACGGGACCTAAGCCAGGACTGTAACAAGGATCCAGAAGCTGCATCAGGCCCATTGATTCTCTATCACCCCAGGAACACACGTATTCAGGGGAGCTGGCAGCTTGGCTAGCAAGAGTCTGTTTTAATGAAAGCATGCAAATGGCCCAACTCCCAGTGTGCTTTCCCTCCCTGGCAGCCTACAGGCCTTCCGTCTAAGAGGTATTTGGCGCCTTGGGATTATATTGACGAAAACAATGGAAGAAAACCAAGGTAGGCGAAGAAGGCATTTGGCCATTCTCTCTGGCATCCCTGTGGAGACAGGAATTCTTTGTGGCATGTTTTAGATAGTAGGAGGGGGTAACACAGAGGCACGGGGGCACTGCTTGGGGGTCACTTGGGTGGCCAAGGGACTGCAGAGCCTGGTGGAGGGCAAAGGGCCCCAGACAGGAGCCAGGAGTAGGTCCCTGAGAAGCTGTGGATCTGGGTCAGGCCTCTGGTCCTCTGTAAGCTTCGCAATATTTGGTGGCAGGTCCCCGATGTGGCGCCACAGAGACCTCGGGCTGTGAGGCCTGCAGGTTGCCTGGATGGATAATTATCTGTTGTTGGCCATATCCCTCCTAGACTGTGAGCCCTTTGAGCTCAGTAACTGTGTTTCATTCACCTCAGGCTCCCCAGAGCCCAGCGCAGCGGCACCCAGAGGTTACTGGCTATGTTTGTTGAGTGAATGTACAGACTTCGACAATGTTGTCTCTGACCGCTGCCACAGAAGGTGCAGCCTTGGCCTGTAGCGTGGAAACAACTCTCTCTGAGGGACAGAGAGGAGAGAACACCAACGACTCAGAGCTAGTGTGTGGATGGAGAGTTACTGGAAAACACTAATGGAAACTTGGGGCTCGGTCCCCCGCTGCTCTGACTTCACCACACGACAGCCAACCCACAGTCCTGCCTCTGGATTCTGCTCGTCTCAGCCAGCTTTAAGCATTGCTTGTGGCAAAGGCAAGGCCTCTGGATCCCACCCAGTGGAGCTGCCATTTCCTCCCACATTCCCTCTGCTCAGTGAGCAAAACCAAACAAACCTTGCGGCGGTAAAAAGAAGAGGCATTTGGAGCCTTCTACGATGTCACTCATTCTCGCACTCATTCCTTCATTCCTTCATCTATGCATCTAATGTGCCCTTAGCTTCTGCTTTGCTCCTGGTTCCCTCCTGAGCAGTCTCACAGAAGGGGATGGCAAGCCTTGTCAGACTTCATGAGAAAGCTCGCCATCATTTTCCTCCAGGGCCCCTCAAAGGCAGGGCTGGTTCTGAGGCTCATTCTGCAAGGCTGCAGTCCCCGTGGAAGGCATGGTGCATTGAGGGTATGCTTGCCCTCTCTGGGCCACTGCCGGGTGGAGGGCTCCTCCCTGCCTCCACCCGGAACGCCCTGGGAGCCCAGCAGAGAGCCAAGCGGAGGGCTGATGTGGCCCAAAGCATCCAGGGCCTAGTTACTCCAATACCAAAGGTGCCCACAGGAGTCAGTTTTCTCCCCCTAAGATGCCTCTCTTTGTTCTACCATCACGCTCAGGGTGGAAGCTGGGAGAGTAGGTGAGCTCAGCACTCTGGCCCATCTAATTTAATGTATAACTCATGTCACTGCAGCAATTAGTATGTATTGTTTACATTTCTTCCTAACACGTTCCCCAAGTCTCTGGGTGTTTGAGATGGCTGGTGTGTTCACGTCTGACTGGTGGGAAAATTTGAGGGTGTTCTAGGGGAGGGGAGGTTGTGGGGGGGCCTGGCCTCAGAAGATGGGGAGGGCCAGGGAGTCTTCAGCCTGAGCCATATGGGCTGCCTCTTGCCTGAAGCATGGGATCCTGACAAGAGCATCTGTCTCTCACTGTCTGTGGCTCCTGTCTTCTCTGCACAGGGGAGGAGGGGACTCTGCCAGGGACTTCAGTCCCTGCAGTTGTCTCCCAAGAAGGAAGAAAGCACTCCATACGTCCCAGGGGAGAGAGGCCTGGGGTGAGATATCTCAGCATCTCAGGGCTCTGGGTCACCGGAAAGCTAAGCACGACGTGCCTGTGTCTAGAAGGGTTCCGAGTTGGGGGACGAGGCAAGCTGGAGGTTGCCTGGGAGAAAGGGAGGACGGTAAAGAATATGTTGCTTTATTTCCAATGCTGTGCTCTGTCTCTGATGGCATAAAGCTCTACAGCCTAGAGCATTCGAGCTTCCTTTCTGTTGGGTAAGAGTTGACAGCACTAAGGCAGACTGGGCTTTCAGAAAAAGAGGAGTTTATAACAAGCCTGTGATGCAGGGAGGAAGGAAGGGTGGTGGAGCCTGGAGTGGGCAGAGGGGTTCTTGAGGGACTCAAGGTACAAACGGGGCTGTGGGAGACAAGGAAGGCTGTGGGGGAGAGGAGAGGGAGGCCACACACTCTGAGATTTCTCTTACCCGCGCAGGGATAACCCAGAGTTCTGGGAGAGCGTGTGCCCACGAAGGATTTGTTGGGACTCTGAGTTGTATACAGTCTTTGAAATGAATGGTTGGTATACATTTTGGTAGTGTTTTCTATGACACTTCTTAATGACTCTGGGGTAAGTGTTATTTGTCCTCTATGTTAGACCCCCCCCCCCCCACCCAGGTGTATTGGGAGAACAGGAGTAGTAAGCAACGTTCCATGAAATTAATTCTCCAAAGGATTCAAGAAAACTTAGGCAGATGATAGAAATCAACTTCTGGGGGTTGTCTTCCTATGGAAGAACACCCTCTGTGTGTGTGGTGGGGGGTAAGGGGGCTGGGGAGGGACAGAGCGGGGAGAGAGAGAAAGAGAGAAGCATTCAGACATAGTCACACATCTGGTGGGCAGTCAGTTTCTTGCAAAAGGAACCATATTACTGATAATCCTACTGCTGAACAGGACACATTTTTAAGGCCATTTCTTTCATTTCTTCAGGTCCAAATGAAATCTCTGAGTATCACTTACGAAGCGCAGTGCCGGAGGGAATAAAGAAATAGACAGTGAATAGCAAAAAGAATAGGTTTGTTTGAGTAAAAAGAAATAAAAGACAAATGTTAGCTGTTTCCTGATGAGATAATCACAGAATTTTGCAGAGGGAGACGCTTTCAGAAATGGTTGGGGACCTGGGAGAGCAGGTGGATGGTCGATGTGGACAGGAGCCAACTGTCATTGGCCATACCGAATGGGACGTTGCCTCCAACCCCAGGGAATGGCCTTTGAGTGTTTTTTTTTTTTTTTCCTTTAAAGGTCACATATCAGAACAAGCCAGCCACATTCCCTTATTCTGTCCCCTTCATGCTCAAGGGCACACATTTTGAGAGACTATTGGCCAGGATTCAAGGTCACAGGCAGAATGAAACTCAGGGGCCCACAAGAGGCCCAACCCATGAACTTAACCTTATTCCCACGGTTCTCCAACAGTAGAATTAACTAGGCAGAGATTGCTGGGAAAGTGGCCTTTAGTGTGACCCGCACATCAGTGTTCAATAAGTATTGTTCACGTAGATGAATGAACTGTTAGCTGGAGAAGCAAATTGCGGTGAGAAAGGTCACAGGTCAGTTATTGGGTTTGTGATTTATGTGTACGAAGATGACTGGTGAAGGTTTGAGTCCCTTCCTTGGCCACCTCGGGAAAAGCGAGCTTGAAGTAAATTGAAGATCAATTACTGAGGGACAGAACAAAATGAGAAGTCCGCAGACACGATTTGGAGAGAGCAGAGTGAAGAAAATCAAGAGGAGAGGGGACCCCAGAATCCCAGGGGAAAGGCTGAGAGAATAGAGTCAGATCTGGTGGAACCTAGAGGGGAGGAACCAAAACTCCTTGAAAAGCAAACAGGAAAAAGGCAGCAAGGGATGGCAGCAAGGTCTAAAATTCACAGAACTTGAACTGATCCTGGATTTCCCAGAGTTCTCAGGAGGGTCAGCCTGTGATGTTAGGATGTGCTACGTAAAGGGCCCTCGGTGGACAACTCAGTCTTGGCAACACGGCGCTAGACAATGATGAGCAGAGACCCTTCTCACAGACCTCATAGCCCTTAGTGCAATCACGGATACTGTCAGCTTCCATAAGGAAGACCCAGTGCTGGCATTTTCCCAACCGAGCTGACAATAGAACCTTCTTTCGTGGACTATTTGACAGAGCAGGGATTCCAAGAACACATCTCAGGAAAGGTTGAATGTGCCTCATTCCTGCTGGGTCTCTCCAGACTGGGGCAGTGTGGAGTGGCTGGAAAAGTGTGAAGAAGGGATGGAAGTTCCAACCCTTGCCCTGGGCACCCTCTTCCTGTGTGACTTTGGACATGGTGCACAGCCTCTCTGGACTCCAGTGTCTTCATATCCCACATGAAGGTGGGCTAGAAGAACTTGAAGCCTTATCCTGAACTGGGTTTTATTGCTCTAACTGGCTCCCTTCGAGTGTTCGGAATTGTGTGCCTGTTATGGGATGGACAGGTGAAATGCACTCATCACTTAATTTTCTGTGTCTCTCACTCAACTCTAAGTTCTGGGAGGGCAGGCTCTACAGTTAGTTTACCTGGGCTGTTATAAACAGAGCACTTAACCCAGAGCCCGAAACACAGCCGAAGCACAACGCATTTTGTGGAAAGAATGAATGAGCGGCTTCATCTCTGATGAACCTTCATGTCATGCCTGCCAGGATGGGAGATGGAGCGCTCGCCCCCGGACCTTCAGCCTGCCCCCAGTGGCGGAGTCAGTCTCATGCACATCCGCCAGGCATCAGTGTCCACAGGAGCCCAGGCGCTTCTGGATCCCTGAGTACCCCCCAACCCCAGTGTGGGAGGCAGGCTCTGGTAAGGGTTAGTGTCTCCCTGTCCAAGAGCGGGGTGGCTACATCCTCCAGGAAGGTGCGGGGATGGACTCCCACAATTGTGGATCTGTTGGTGCAGGAGCGTGGAGCTCACAAATTGCCTTCTCACAAGACTGGCGCTGCCCGATCGCAGAGCTGACTGCTGCATTGTCAGCTTTGGCAGGCTTGGTGGCTGGCAGTGAGAATCTATTTTCTGTCACTAAATTAATCACTGTTGGAAGCCCATCTCCTGGGGCTTTCCCAGACCCATACCAGCACATGCTCTCACGTGCCTTCCCCCTTCCTCTGGTGCCACTTGCCTCCATTAGTCTGTTCCCTTCCTTGCTCCTTCCTCCCTTCCCTCTATCCTTCCAGCTCTCCGGGCCTTGGCTCTCAAGGCAGGGATCTGGGCTGAGGTGGGAGCCAGCCAGACAGGCGCTGTCGCAGAAGCGGCCCCGGCTCAGGCGGGAAGTCCCGAGTCAGGGCACAGATACCTGCCTCATGTTGGAGGTGGACAGACAGGCGCTGTCACAGAAGCGACCCCAGCTCAGGCGGGAAGTAAGATGTCCGCCTCATGTTGGAGGGGGACAGACAGCGGACACAGCTCACCTGCCAGCTCCCCCTGGGCCCCATGAGGTGCTTTGCTTGCAGGGTCTTTTCTGGAAGAACTAGTCCTTGAGGAAAACTCTTGCAGCAAAACAGCTCTGACTTGGAGATACTGTGGGGTTGGTCACATCCCAACTAAAGCCAATCAGTATTGGTAACACATTGCCATGTACCGCCGTTAGGGAGCTGGGCCTTCACCTGATTTTTCCAGGACAAGATTTCATTATCTTTCTTGATTAGACCTCTGTGGGTTCCTTACTCTATTAAAGGAATAAGCTGTGTGCGTGTGCACGTGTGTGTGCAAATGTGTGCGTGTGTGTTACAGACCAAACACCTACGGCTCCCCAATCTGTATATTCAGTCTTAACATTGAGTGTGATGGTCCTAGGAGGTGAGGCATTTGGGAGGTGATTAGGTCACAAGAGACGAGCCCTCCTGAACGGCACTGGTGCCCTTATAAAGGAGCACCCATACAGAGCTCCCATACCCCATGTAAGAGCACAGCAAGAAGACTGCATCTCTGGCCCAGGAAGCAGGCCCTCATCAGACACTGCACCTGCCAGAGCCTTGATTTTGGTCTTCCCAGCCTCCAGAACAGTGAGGAATGCTTTTCCATGGTTTATAAGCCCCCCAGTCTATGGGATTCTGTTAGAGCAACCCGAATGAGCAAAGACACCTATTTTAGGATCCTCTGAGCCCTGGATAAAGCCGCTTATGTCCATAGAGGAAAAGGGAGCAGGAGCAGCTATCACCGGGGTACAGACCGCTGTGCAGCTAGGGCTAGCCCCTGGCCCCGAAACTCATTCAGTCTTCCTGGGAGCAGGAGTTTGGATTAGTTTGAGTCTTGCTGCAGACAGAGAAATGGGGGCCCTACCACTTGGTGGGCTTTCTCTGTTGCTCTAGCTACACACAAAATGCTTCCTGGTGCGGGAAGATCTTAAACTTTGGGACAGTGAAAATCTCACTTCTCATAGCCATGCCCCTCCATCGCTCTGTGTGTGGAGTGTGTGGAGGTTTCTGGGGCGAAGGGTGCCGGGCACCTGGATGGCTGCAGGGTATCGCCCTGTCCTGCTCCCCACAAAGGCCCAAGTGGCTCACGAGGAAGGGAAGGAAGGAAGCAGGAGACCTGGCATGTGCTTCTCTGTGTCTCTGTGTCTCTGGGCAGGCACTACCCCAAGGCTATTCCTCTGGGCCAGAGTTCCAGGATCATGTCTGATTCATAAGGACAGTTTCAGCAGAGCCCATCATTCCATCCTACCAGGGGAGAAGATGGCAGGGGTGGGTGGGCAGGTACGGTCTTCAGGAGAAACAGAAGTTAAAGTAGAATCTGACATGAATGGAAATCTATGCTCCCTAAAGAAACTCAGGGGAGATTTAGACATGGAAACGGTAGGGGCTCTGGATCCACCCAAGTGTAAGCGTGACTCACCTCTCTGAGCCCCTGTCTTGTCTAGAACATGGGAATCCTGTTCCCACTCTGTAGGGTGGGGGAGGATTCAGGAGTTTATGGTAAAACCACCTGGGCCCTGGACAGTCTTGTAGTCAGTGATAGCTCTGATCATAATATTCATAACCACAAGTGAGCACTGGCAGTAATTAATACGTTTTAACTTTTTCAAGGTGTCCTTAATGTTTGTTGCTCCAGGCTCCGTTCTGGCATCAAGAGCCTGGGTTAACAAACTGGGGACGAAAGATACTGGGATTCCTGTGTTTTTCTCAGGATTAAAACGAATCTTAGCTGGTCGGGGGGCGGGGTGTCTCACCTGATTCAGGAAATATCCCTGGTGACAAACGGCTGTTTAGCAAGCAACACCTACTCGGTGCGAGGTCTGTGCTCAGGCTTTTTGCTGAGTCTGTTGCGGTAGCTGTACTGTGCTCAGGGAAGGTGGATGGAGAATAGTGTCAGCCTCATCTTCCTACCCTTGACCCACCCTGAGATCACGGGAGCCAGCCTGGGAGGGTGATGGGAGGCCTGCAACAGAATGAGCTTCCAGTGCCTTCCCTCCTTCTCCTCATACCCCTCCCTCACTTCCCACTCCTGCCCCTGTCTTTTTTCCAGAAAAAGTCATTCAAGTCTGTAATTCTGCCCCCATTACATCTCTGCACCTGGCTTAGCAGAGTGTGTCATCTTTCCCCCAGGTGTGCAGGTAGATGCCTTAGTTGCATAGGAAGTCATTTCTAAAGTCTCATATCAGTTCAGGGAGGAAAATCCCGTCCCCTGGATGGCAGGAGAGAGGAGAATGTGGTGTGAAAGACGGCACGCTCAGCCTCCCCTGGGTCCCACTGGCAGCCCCGTCAAGTCAGCCTCCTCACGGTCTCCTTAAAGGCTATGATGACACTGACCCGAGCCTCCTTTCTTCTCCGTCTCGGCTCAGGCTTACCGTCGGTCAGCTGGGCTGGTCCACTTCTGGGCGATCCTCTGTCCTCCTCACACTGCACGCAACAAAAATTGTGTCCACTCAAGATAATGAATGTGAAATAAGAAGAGGCCTTGCCCTTTCCCCTCGGTCCTGTCCATGCCTGCAGCCCCTAAGGTCTTCCTACATCCAGGATACTGCTCTAGGTGCTTCCATACTCTGTAATAAACAACTCTTCAGGCTTCGTGACATCCCTAGGGGGTACAATTCACATCATGCTCATTTGCAGAGATGGGTCAGATTGGTTCCTTAACTGGCCGGAGGTCATGCCACTAGAAATTGGTGGCACCAGGATTCAAACCCAGATGGTCTTCCTCCAGGGCCCATGCGTTCTTTACACTAGGATGCACACAAGACAGACAGGCTGCTCTTTTGTCTTTAGACACACGTGGGCATTTAGTGCTCACGCTCAAGCCCCATGTCCTTGTGCTCACAGAGTCCCTTTATTTCCTCGAACCGCCCCGCCCCGTGCCAGTCCCCCTCCTCTGCGTCTCTCCTGCCTAGGCTTGCTCTCTGACTCCCTGGGGCTCTGTCCTGCCTGTCCTGCATCTCTATAGACCCAGTGCTTTGCCTGGCGCTCTCTGTCTGTGTTTCTTCCCGCCTGACTTCCCAATCTCCCTTCCCCCCTGCCCTGGCTAGATGTTTCAGCTGTCCTTCTGCCAGCGTCTCTTCTCTGTCTCCATCAGTATCTCTTTCTCTCCCTGCCTCTTTTCCTTCTCAACACCCTCTGCCTTCTCGCTCCCTCCCTGCCACGCTTCTCTTTTGTCTCCCTCTCTTGTTCATTTAGTGGCCCCATTTATTACTTCGGGGCACAACCAAGAGCATCTTTGTCTCTGTCCCTGCTCCCTGCTCGCCCCTCCGCCTTCGTTGGTACTCTCAGCTGTAGATGCGAAGCAGGTTCAATCCACGCTCTGTTCCTCGCCAAAGAATAACAATGAACTCAGGAACCACAGAAGCACCAGACAGAGCATCTCTGTATTTCAAGAGACATCCCGATCTCTTGGGACAGAATGACTTCTCTTGGCTTATTTATCAACTCTGGGGCTGGGGAGTGCTCTGCATACAGATGGGGCAGCTGGCTGGTGACTGGGTTCAGCTGGGGGCCTACCTGGTTCTCAGTGAGGACCTCCTGTCAGAGCTCAGGTCAAGTTGTGTGTAGGTGGAGGCTCCCCCTGCCCCTGGAGTAGCTCCGGCAGACAGAGCACGGTGGTGGAGGACCCCCTGATTTCATGGAAGGCAGTGACCCTAGACACCATGTCACTGGTGCCCACAGCACTCTGGAAGCAAGATGCAGTCCTTTGGGCTCCCTCTGCAGGGCCCTGTGTCTCCACATGGCCCTCCTGTCCAGGGCTGAGCTGTCAGGGAGCCCTACTCACTCTTGAGGGCTTGGGCCTCGCCACTTCCAAGAAACCTTTACATCTTCTGGCCTTACTCCAATCCTTTCCTCTGTAGGCCCTCATGCAGTCCTTGTCTCTCGTCTATGCCTTGTTGATTACGGCCTGTGACATCATCTTCACAGCTGGTAGGCAGCACTTCACGATGGAGTGAACCTGCAAGGGGGCTTCTGGTCTACCCCATTAAACTGTAGGTATTTTGATGATGGGGATCCTGTCTTCTATTAATGTGGTCCCTCCCATTCTCCAGCAGCTAGTCTAGCATTGAGCACCCGGTAAGTGTTCAGTAAATATGGCTGATGGTCCAGTGCCCTAGCTGCCAGGTCTGGCCTCCTGTTCCACGGCTCAGGAAGGGGGCATAGCGTCTAGCAAGATCAGACAGGGAGAGTCCAGCCTCAAAAGAGCTGCAGCTTTGTTCCCAGACAGCGGCAGTGTAGGCTGGGGTTATCCAAGCAAAACTGCAAAAAGCCCTCCCTCATTCTACCCCGACCTTTAAGGGTCTACTTTATCCATAGCAAAATACACAGAATTTGCTCTTTGAGTTCTCTTTCCTCAGTTCCTCCACCATTTCCACTCCTCTCCTCCTTAGTACTGCCCTTTCTAGCCTGGCAGAGGGTAGGAAAAGAGCAGGATTTGTGTACCAGACTGGGGCTGGGGAAGTAATGGTAGGTACTGCCATGATATCTACCAATCACAGGTGCCACGAGCTGACTCTTAAGTCTTATAATTGATGCCCATTAGGAATAGATTTTCTTTTATGATCTTCTAGAAAAAAAAATGAACATTTGAAGGTGCCTAATGCATTTCTCTGTGGGGAAGCATTCATTTTTGCTGGCACTTACTCCTAACCCTCTGGTTCTTCCCTCCTCTTTCTCTGCCACTCTTGATCTTCCTCATTGTACTTAATAAAAATACCTTTGTTTACCTTTCATTTCTGCAGCCCTTTACAGCTTTCAAACCTCTTTCCTATGTATGATTTCTTCCCAGCAAGAATGTAGGGAGGTGTGCAGAGATTTTTAATTCCTAGTTAATGGATAAGGTTCGAAAGCGGGGTGATGGCTGGATTAAGGTCACTTTAGCAGCAGGTAGGAAATACACATTTCGTTGGTCTCACCTGAGGCTCTGCCCCCTGCCACCGCTCTGCCTGGGACTCCTCTCCCTGCCACCTTGGCTTTTCCTTCCTGGATCAAGTTGTCAGACTAGCCACTGTTCAGAGGTTTTCTGCTGCAGTGCAAGGTGGCTGGGGGAGGGCCTGACCCCAGGGGCCACAGAGCCCAGAGAGGGTGATGTGCTCTGACCACCTGCCTCAGCAAGGGCATGAGTTTTCCTTTCTGCTGCTGCTGCTGCAAGAGAAAGAAAAACCACAATTTCAAAGAGAACCCCTTTGTCCGCCGCCTGGAAGCAGGCAATGGAGGGAAATCAAAGAGAGACACCTAAGATGCCAAGGGGAAGGGAGAAGAAAACACACTAGAAAGCCTTGCCGGATGGACTCCGGCCACACTTCCGAAACCTTCAGCAGCTTCACTTGCCAGCTCCGTGTGGCCTCCAGCAACTGATGGATCGGTGTGATTACACTCCTGCCCACATTCCTAGCCTCCTTCCTGGGGATCCCCTCAGACTCTGTGCCAATGAGAACAGCCCAACGTGGGGAAGTGGGAGGGCACCTCAAAGAGAGTCCACAGGCTGGACCCCAAGTCCTGGTCCTGAGCCTTGTGACCTGAGTGGCCTTGGCCGCAGCTGGTCATGTACCCACTGAGCCTCGGCTCCTCACCAGTATAACGGGCACTGTGGGAGTCTCCTCCCAGTGCTGAGGTTGGTTTAAATGAGAGGCTGTGCAGAGCAGCTAGTGCTTGGTGGAGATCCAGGAGATCTGGGTCGTCTGAGCAGCCCTGTGTGGAGGAAAGCCCTGGGGTATTTTCTGACATGAGTATGTAACAGTTGCACATATGTGCGAGGTCCTGGGAAGGACAAGTGCCCCCAAGATGTAAGGGACGATTCACATGCATGGCGGGATAGACAAGCAAAGAAGGGAGGGAGGGGGTCCTTCCTCCTCTGTTTGCTTTTCCTCCTTTCCAGCTGTTTTGTTTGTTGCTAATGTGGCTTCTGGCCCTTCCAACTGTGATGTTTACCATTAGTCTCTTCTGGGTCCTGTCAGGAGACCTGTCCCTTCTTTCAGTCCCAAAGAGAGAGGCCCTGCCGGCTGTCCCGACCCCTGCACACAGCCAGGTCTGCACGGCCGGCCCCCTTTGCAGCAGCTGCTGCTCCCAGGTTCATTACGAGCTGCCCCTGCTTCTCCATCAGTGGCCAGGGCACCACTCAGTGGAAGCCTCGAGGGCTGCGTCCTGCCCACCAGGAGCTGACGTTCCAGAGGCTGACCTTCCCTTCCTTTTCCCCAGAGGGCAGCTCAGTCCCACCCACCCACCTCTGGTTTGCCCCGTGGGATTAATGCAGACCAATGGTGGTTGAGCCCTGGGTGAGATATCAAGTAGCTCCCAAGTGCTAAATCATAGCTTTCTGGCCCTAATCTTATCACCTGCCATTAAAGATCAGAATATGAAAGCCCCACATTAGTAAAGCTCCCACAGTCCCCGCCACTGCGCTGCCACAGAGACACACTCAGAATAGCTCCCCTTGCCGGCAGTTACTATGGTACCCTGCGGATCGGGGATTAATATCCCCCCCCACTCCACCCCCTTTGAAAGTTACCCCTGACACTGAGCCCCTCCCTCTTGCCTCCGCCCACAACAAATGCCATGTAAACTGCACCCGGACTTTCCAGGCACCTTTCCTTCCCCACCGTTGACACTACTCACCCCAGAACCCAGCTCTAGGGGTGGGGGGGTTGCCTTAGACCCCTCCTCCACTCCCATGCGTGGGGCCACTCCCAGAGAGAAGGTGACAGCTGTCTAACAGCTAGGGCCCCATCCTATCAGGGAAGCAGGCACTTAGATCTCAGGAGGCTGGTGGGATATCCCTGCTCAGACATCAGTGGTGCTGGGCAGGGGACAAGCCTCTGTTGCAGACAGGAGGGAGCCCACCGACCAGTCCACCAGTCGTGCTCGGCACCCCGCACCCCCCCCCCCCCCCCCCCCCCGCCCCAGATTCCCTCCTGGTGTTCCTCAATGCACCACATTTGCATATTGGCGCTGGTGATTTCCTCTCTGTGTGCCTCTCCCGTGCACGGGTGTGACCTTCTACTGGGTGGACTCACGGGGACCCCTACGTGCTCTGGGGCTGTGGGGGTGGGGAACAGTGTGCATGTGGGAGCGCGTGTACACTGCACATTCACGTGATACTTCTGGCAGCGTGCCTGTGTGGTCCCTGGGTGTGATGAATGTGATTCTGGGGTTCCAACTCCTCTCTGCAGGACGCTGCGGGTCCAGAAGGGTGAAGGGTCCCTAGCTCGAGCGGGGCTACCCTGGGTGAGGCAGGTTCAGTAAGCAGGCTTGGAACACTTGGCGGTTACCTCTACAGCTTTGCCCGATCCGCACGGGCATTGCTAACAAGCCCGTGGTGAAAAGCCGATGAACACAATGGGACTGATGGAGAGGCTGAGAAGCGAGGTCCTTGTGCCCCGGCTGCTCTGCGACTTGCCCACACCCTGCTCCTCCCTCTGGAGCTTGATGCAAAGTCTCCCCGTGTCATATGTCTGGGATCCCCTCACCCTGGAAGAGGAAAGCAAACAAGCCCGATAGTCCTTTCTGCGGCTCCAACCACCCCATCTCCCCAAACTCCACTCCCTGGCTTGACGCTTCCCCCACTTTCTCTCTTTTGGAGCTGCCACTGAATTAGATTAGTCACATTCTTAATTAACTATGCTGGGAAGAGCTCTATTAGGTATTAAATGTTGTCACAATCCAATTAAAAAATCCATCACAGCAGGACAGGTTCTCTGAGGCTCTGCAGCTGGATCGGTGGTGCTGGGGCTTTCCTCTCCGCTAGGGGACAGGGAAGAGGAGCAGAGCCCAGGAGGCCAGCATGGCGGGCGGCCTCAGAAGGCAGGAGCTACTCCGCCAGGAACAGGGACAGCACAGTCTGAGCATCGCTAATGCGCGGAGCAGTCAGACGACCGTGGGGTGACCAGCTGTCCCAGATTGTCCAGGATGGTCTCAAAGGGGGTGGTTGGCCACTAGCCTACGGCGTCACAGCTTCCCCTGGCCCCACAGGGCAGGGAGGTAAGGCTAGTGTGGGTATATGTGTGTGTGTATGTGTGTGTGTGTGTGTGTTTGCGTGGATACACTGGGGTTGGGCTGGTGAGGACAGGGAGGGAGGGGCAAGACTGAAGTTTAAGTCTGGTGGGAAGCTTTTTGGCTCAGGGATAAAGAATGAGATTTGATGGAGTTGGGCTGTGGTTTCCAGGGGTCCAGCTCTAGGCCAGAGCTGCCATTCAGAGCCATGTCTATTTCATTTTAAGGAGACTTACTCGGAGGGGAGTGATCTCTGGTAAAAGGAAAAGAAAAAGTGCATTCATCCCCAGATCCCCGAGTTTCCTTCCTGCAGTTCCTTGGCCCTTTCTCCTTTCCCTTTAATCTTTTCCAGGGGGTGAGCCCTCCCTGCCTCTCCTCCCTGGCCAGGCTGGACACATACAGGGTTCCTTGCTGCTGGCCTGTTCTAGACTCCCCCAGTTCCCGGCTCGCCACACCATGTTTCCCCCTGCCTCTTGGCACCAGGTTGGAGAAGAGAGCGGGCTCTCAGCCTTGTTACTGCAGAGGTGGGCCCCAGGGCGAGACAGAGAAAGGGGGAGCTTGGGCCTCGGTGCAGGCCAGTGTGTGACTGCAGGAAATGAGGTACGCACCCCAGCATTCCCCAGGCTCAGTCATGTCTTGTGCTTTGCCCAGTGTCCTGATGTGTTTTCCGAGTATCTTGGTCTCTAGACCCATCTTCTGTTGCTCTGTTAACCGGTGATAACCATATCATTATTGCTTCTTATTATGACTGTCCTGCTAAAAATGTCTTTTCCCTCTCAATTCTTTCTAATTCTACGCTCCCATACTAGCAGATCTTAAAGTCCAACCTTCTAAGAAGGCCGTCTGGATTTATCTTGCTCACTCGGTTGTGAGGTAAGGGGCAGGGAGGGGGCTGTCTCCTCCATCGGAGCACACTCAGCACACAGCCCAGAGCTGACACCCACAGGTGGCTCTGTAGAGCATTTGTTGATCGACTAAATGAACAAGTTCATGTTCACAGCTCTAGTTTTTACTCTTCCAGGTCCCCAAATACGCGTACCCCTTTGCTTCTACATAAAGCAGACATTTAACTATTGATCAACACCTTTGCGGTCTCTCAACACTCCTGCCATCGCTATTAGACACTTTGTCTGACTGAGCTTGTAAATCCCAGGAGGGGTCCCACCTGTCTGTTTGCTTGTCTCCCCACAAGCCTTGAAGCCATAGTAGTTCTCTGGACAGATGACGGTCCTTGGTACTAGCCCTTCCTTCCCTCATTTGGCCTCTAACCACCTATCAAGAGCTTTCTCCTAGGCTAGGACGAGCTCAGGCTTGAGGGGGACAGGAAAGAAATGTCACATTCGGCTTTCCCTTCCAAGCGCTTGCAATCCGGTCGAGGCGACAAGACGTTCGGAGGAAATAGCGAAGTTGTCAATCAAGGCAGATTTGAATTAAGGGCCCCAGAGAATGATGTGGACACCCATGCTTTAGGAACCCAGAGACGGGTTGAGGGCCTGTGGGTCCAGGGGTCAGAGGATACTTCCCAGCCTGAGCTGGATCTTGGAAGGTGGGAGGCCCCCGGCAGTGCTGGGCAGGGTGTTAGTTCCAGGCTGAGGGAACAGCATGAGATGTGCAGAACTGGAATCAGAAATAAGTGTGCTGATTATGGGGAAAGAATGGAGACTAGCCTAGTGGGAAGTAGCGTTTCAGAGGGTATTTCAGAAATGAAAGTGGAATATGAATGGAAACTGATGACAATGGAAAATCAGACCCAAGCCCTGCAGGACACATCTGTTTCATACTTCTTTGCAAACCAGAGCTCGCTGGGAGCCCAGGGTCCCTTGGCATGGGGAAAGGTTTGGAAGGTTCTCAAGTCTTGCAGGATAAAGGAATTATGTGGTAACTTGTGACCTGGTTAGAATTCAGCTATCTGAATTCATGGGGTTTGGGCCTGGGCACAGGCCGGCCTCCCTGAGAAGGCGTGCAGAAACTGTCTTTGGAGGGGCAGTAATAGGCTGTCGACCAATGGATATTAAATGACAGATGATTTATCCCCACTCAGGCGGAAGGGCAACACTTAGAATTGCCCTACCTTCTACTCACTGCACGGAAAAAATAAAATCAAGTGATTGAAGTCAGTGCATCTCTTCCCTTATGACCACAGCAGTTCCTGGATTGTCCCAGCTCACAGGCCAAAGGCAGGCGGGTTGCGAATAAGGATGCCAGACCCATGAGCATCTCCCTCCCATCTGCCCTGGCCAGAGGATAAGGCTGGGAGATGGGAACTGGCAGAGCAGCTGGGCGGGGCAGGCAAGGAGCCCCGACACTTGACCTGAGTTATTTCATTGGCTCTTCTCAACAGGTCTGCAGGAAGGTGTTATCATCTCCACGTTACTAATGAGGGAATCGAAGCTGCAAGATAACTTGCCCAAAGTCACTCTGTTTCTGGAGCAGGAGTCCGAATCTTTCCATCCGCTTCTAGTCAAATATTTATTGAAGGTCTCTTAGGAGCCATCCACTGTGCTAATGCCCCTTAGTGGAAGATCAATATTCCCTGTCGCACACAAAAGTATAGTTCTCAGGCTTCTCTGGGTAAGGAGTGTTCATGATGAGGCCAACAGATCTGGCCAGGACTGCCCCGAGTACTTACTTTGCTACCAGTGGAAGTATACGTTTCTGGGTCTAGTAGTATCAGGATCTGGAGGTGGGTCCTGTTTAACCCCCTTAAAGGATTGCCAGATTTAGCAAATAAGAACACAAATGTGAAGTTCAGAAAAATGACCAATTTGGGGGGTATAAGTATATCCCATGTAGTATTTGGGATATACTTACACTAAAAATTGTGTTGTTTATCTGAAATTCAAATTTAATGGGGTGTCTTTCCCCCCCCAAGGCTATACTAAAAACAGGACTTTAAAGTAATCATATTCAAATATAACAATTCCTATTTAAGATAAACATTGCCCTCCCAAATGAGTGAATAGGCCATGGAGAAGTATCAGAGAGATGAGGCCAGGGTACCTTGAGTACCCCAGCTGTGTCCCTGTTGCTGAGAAAAGGTTCCACAGCCACTGGACACTCAATCACCCCTGAGGTGGATGATGGTCAGTTCTTCTTGTTCTTTTTTTTTAAGTTTTTTATTTTAAGTCCCATATTGTTAACTTACAGTGTAATACTGGCTTCAGCTGTAAAATACAGTTATTCAACACTTCCATACTTCACCAGCTGCTTATTGTGCTATGGTTCCTCTTTAATCCTAACAGGGTATCTTTCTATCTGGCAACCTTACATCTCTGTCACCTGTCACTGCCATAATGCTGAGTGCAGGACAGCATCTCCCTGGTCCAGGTCAGGTGGTGGAAATGCCAGGGGGACTGAAGAGCTTCTGACAACTGAAGAGTCAAAGGGGCCCCCCATACTCCCTCACTCTTGAGTAATCAGTGCCTCTCAGTGTGGCCAGCGTTGCCACAAGACAACAAATCTGCCCGGTCCTGCGGTATTGGCTCCTGGATGGGGTCCTGCTCCTGCTTCTCCCTGCTCCTGCTTTTCCCGGCTCCTAAGAACTGGGTGGGGGCTGCTGGAGGAGCTCGGGGGACTGTCCCTGTGGAGGGCCAGAGACTTCTCAGATGGTAAGCTCAGCATGTCCAAACTGACCCATCATTGTTTCCTCAAACTCCCACTGTTTTCCTCATTTCTTATATTAGTGAATGGGATCGTGCACACTAGGCTTTGGCCACTCTCTCTTTCTAGAACCTCCCCAGACATTCAGAAACCACATCCCTCTTTACCTCTCCATCCTGTCCTTTGCTGCTCATGTGCAAGCTGAGCCTGTGTTCCAGCTGCCATCATCCTTCACCTGAATGATTGGAATAGATTCTAAGCTTCTAACTTACATTCCTTCTCATCCAGCTCTCAGGGGGGATTTTCCAGGATGTAAAGCTCGTGTCTCCACTCGTTTGGATCTAGATTGTTGCTGGCTTCCCATGAAAAGAGAACCAAGATCCTTACCATGGCATACAAAGCTCGATGACTTGTACCCCCCCTTACCGCTTTAGACCCATCCCAAAGCTCATCCATGCCCCTCTCTCCATTCACCTGAAACCGCTGCACATTCCCAAACAAGTCATGCTCTGTCCTTCAAAATTCAGCTCAGTTGTCTCTCCCAGGAATCCTTCTGTGGCTCAGAGGTGATGTAGAAATTCCTCTGGGTTCCCCAGCACTCTGGGCTAATCGCTCATCACACTGTTGACTGAATAAGTACATGGTAAATAACTATAAGATTGAAAACTTACTTATTTACCAACTCTCTGAATTTGCAAAATGCTAGCCTAAGCTGAAACTGCTTCCCTTTTCCTCTGTCTACTCAGATGCAAACTCCCTCCCCTCTTTCTTGACTGCCTTTAAAAAAAAAAAAAGATTTATTTATGAGAGAGAGAAAAAAATGAGATGAGAGAGGGGAAGAAGGAGAGAGAGAATCTCGAGCAGACAGCACACTGAGCACAGAGCTCAATGCGGGCCTTGATCCCACAACCCCCTTGATCATGACCTGAGCTGAAATCAAGAGTCAGACTTAACTGAGTCACCCAGGAGCCCCTTGACTGCCTCCAGCGGGAGGCAGCGGGACCCACAGGTCATCAGATTTCTCACACCAGGCTTCCTGTTCTGGATTTGAGACTCTCAGACCCCGAATGGTTAGATCCTAATATTATTGAAATCCCCAAATGGGCTGGGATAGCTCTCAGGGCTTAATGACGGAACCAGCTTTGCGCCTCTAGAGACAGGAAATACTGCTGGGGCAGAGGTCATAGTATACGTGAAATGGATTTCATGACCTCAATCTGGTGCCTATGCAGACATTTCCCTATACTCCCAAAACTCTGAGTGGTCTGTTAGTGTTGGCTGACTGTGCCTAGGAGAGAAGAGAAGATTGCTGGAGGACGCCGGCGGTAGCGTGGACTGGAAGGACCAGGAGGCACTGTGCTGAAGATCAAGGGCCAGTCCTGTCCCTGAGATTGTATCCTGTCCGAGTGATGGAAGCCAGATGCTGGAAGAGACTGTGCCCCCGAGCAGGAGATGACCAGATGCAGGGAAGGCGAGAGGCAATGGGTCATTCTTTCCGAGACCATTAGGCCGATGATTCAGATTGCTGTGCTCTGAGGGAACCAGCCCATCTTCCTCTCTTTTTCCCACCCCAAAGCCTTGTCTCCACAGCCAACTGCAAGCCTCCACATCAAAGATTTAGGGCAGGGTGGGGGCCAGGGGTGGTCTCCTCTCCCCGCTCACAGCTTATGCCCACCCCTCCGGAGCCTAGCTCTGCTGGTAGTTGTTAACATGAGCACTTCCAGAAAGCCTCTTTTCAAAACTTTAACTCGGGTTTCTAGCAGGAAAAAATCCAACTGGGGAGTTCCATACCCTGTGACTGGAGCAGCTAATAGTTTTACTGAAAAAAATGATTACTTGTTTGACCCCTGAACGGGGTGCAGGGTGCTCTGTGGGAGGGTGTGGAAGTGGGGCACAGGGGCCCCCACAGTGTTGACGACTGCACGGCCATCCTATTTTATGAGGGGGATGGAGTGCGGTTTCGGAGGGCAACCAGGAGCAGGATTAGACAAGCTCTGGGATTTTCAGTTAGCAACCACACTGAGGGCCAGGCACTGTGCTTGGCAACAGACCTTTCAGTGAACATTTCCTACTCTCAGCTACAGGTAGAGGGGGTTCCAGACAAAGCAATAATTACAGTGGTTATTCCATTTGATCTTTCAAGTGTTTTATTGTCATTATCTCTTTAGCACTCACAACCCCTACTGAGATAACGATCACTCATGGCTACCTGCTGCGAAAATGTGGGGAAACTGAGGTAGAAGCTGGTGTGCTGGCTTCTCATTAAGGGGGAGGGCCGTGGGAGTGGCTGGGCAAGCTCATTGGGAGGTGCTGGCCTCTGTACAGGTGTCCCCAGCCATGGGAGCCCCCGTGTGGCAGAGGCTCAATGCTTCGGAAGAGGCTGGGGTTCAATGCTTCGGAAGAGGCCGGAGAGGCTGGGGCAGTGCAAGGAGTGCAGGCTTCGGGATAAACAGATTCAAGTTCCAAATTTTCACCCTATCTCTTGCCATCTGCATGAGCCTGCCGAAGTCCCTGCTTCTTTTAACCTCAGATGTTCACTCTTAAGAAGGAGGTAGTGTTACTTTCTTCATGGAACTGTTCAGATCATTAGCGAAAATCTGTGTAATATTAGCACAGTGCCGGTCATGGTAGGTGTTCAATAAATGCAATTATGATTTTGATTACAGCCGTGTCCAGTGTAGATCCCTGACTCTCTGAGAGGCCAGGTGGCAGCAGCTAGGACAGCAAGACGTGTCTCCCCCTTTGCCCTGTCCCCAGGCAAAGAAGTCACTTGGCCAAGGCGGATAGCATGCCGAGACCCAACGGGCGAGTTTCCGAACAGCCGGGGTCGGGGGAAGGGATCACCCACCCCCCGGTGTGGGGGTGCTGCACAGCACGCTCATGGCGCGGCGCTGGTGCCGGAGCACCACGGTTAGCAGGAAGCAGACACAGCCTGATGGTGACAAAACACAGCTCTCCTTAAACGACCAACCTGTAAGTCACCTGATCACTCAAACTGAGGTCCAGCAAAGGGTGGGGCTTCCCATGGTCCTGTGCGCCTCCCATACTTTCTTCTTTTCTCCAGTAAGATGCCTTGTGTGTTAATTTCATTCCTACCAACCTCTTTGCATCGCTGTCCCCACCAAGACGTGCCTCCAGCCCCCGTTCCTATGAAGGAGAACCCTGAATCTGCTCCGGAGAAAGCAGCTCCAAAGTCCTGGATCAGACCAGTGTTCTTCTGCTGACTGGTGCTCTGTCCTCAAGGTCCTCCAGTTTGTCTTTCTGTTCCCACAGCTCGGGTGGTCAGATCTCTCTGCAATGTACAAGACAGACCGCTCTGACTGAGAGCGTGTGGGCAGGCAGGCGGGCAGAGGACATGCAGGAACAGTCAGGCCTGGGTGTCAGGGCAGGGAAGTAGAACCCAGAGCTCTCTTTGGGGAACATCTCAACCATCATCTGTAGCCGGCAGCTTCCTCAGCAATGCTCTGTTCTCTCTCTTCCTCGCCTCCCTGTGTGAGTTGGGGCTGCTTTCTTGGCACTTCTGTACGGGAATTCCTTGTTTACTCAAGTGTCTCACCAACTAGCCTGAGAACCTCTCCGGGGAGGACCTTATTCAGCGTTGTGTTCCCAGTATGTGGTATAATGCTCAGCACATAGTAGGTGCTTAAGAAATATGCATGGACCAATCGGGAGGGCTCACTCATAGGCATGATGGGTGTCACTTCCTGGCTCTTTATTCATCTCTACTCTGTGAATGTTCATGAAGCATGAGAGGTGGGCTGAGATCCATCACAGAGGCCAGACACGTCGTCGTTGTCACAGGGTTTCCCGGCCATAGGGAGACTTTCGGTCCGTGGTGAACTGTATATGAAGCAGACAGCTAAGCATTGTGTCATGGGGGTCTTGACCTGGGAAAGCACAGAGGATGGAGACATAAGGTCTGGCTTGAAGAGTGCAGGAAGAGGTCATGGTCCAGGCCTTGAAAGATGGGCAGAGTTTCAAAAGGTGAAGAAAGATGGGGAGAGTTAATCAGGGAGAAGAAACGGTGCAGTGCAAAGCATGGAGCTGGGTCAATTTTGATTCAAAAGCAAAGGTTTGAGTCAAGCTCAGGACCAGCCAGCCAGACCCTCCTCCTGCCAGGAGCGAGGAAGCAGGCCTTCCTGATGACGTGCTTGACAACATGGAGCTCCATTTCCCGATTTCCCAGCTAACTAGGTTAGGAATGCCAGGCAGCCACGAGGAGCTCTCTGGAGCCATTAGGATCCAAGATGAGGACGGAAGAGAACGAGGAGAATAACCAGCCTCACTCTGTGGGGTTAGGTGTCTCCTTCAGACACCCAGAGATGTCCAAAGCAATAGGTTTTGAAAGCTGGGCTTCTAAGAGGAGTCAGGGAGAGACAAGAGGCTGTAGTTCCACCAGCACATCTGGGAAGCTGCAGTGTTTTACATACACCAGGAAAGCAGCTACCCGATACCTGGGGTTTGGGTCATGCAACTAGAACATCAGGACTCAAAGAAGACTATAGAAGTCAAGGAGCCTCCTGTGACATGCTATGTTAAAAGAAGCCACAGAGGCTAATGTGATCTTCCCAGCATCACGAGGAAAGAAATCAGTGCCATAGTTAGGGCTTAATTTCAAAGCAACATCCAGGACTTAGAAGACCAAACTTGATGTTAACATTAACATCAAGCCATTGATGCTTCTGCTCGGGTGACTGTTAGCTATGTCCTTCTTGCTCTTAGATGCATAGGAAGTTCTACCCACCTGCTTCAAATTCACCCCCTTGTCAGTTTCGTATTTCTGTCTGGAAGTTTTGTTCACCTGCACGAACCAGACTCACTCAAGTATGCTATCTTCGGCCCATCCCTGCAAAGCTTCCTCTTTCCTGTTGTATTTTCTTGTTTTTGATCTTTCAGAGCGCACAACCTGTCAATGCCACACTCTAGTTTCTCTGCTTTTTGGTGGTTTGTGCCAATCACATTCACAAAATTCTATTCCAAATGTTATGAACAGAGGACATAGGCTTGGTCTAGCCTGAATCTTCCCTTGATTGTCCATCCAAATGTTGACACCCTGTCCCCGTGCTCCTTAGAATAGACAGTTTGTTTGGGAGAGGTTCGCACAATCTTAGGGAGCCTTGTTAATTGCAGAAAATGGGAGACTCACAGAGGCTCTAGATGGTCTAAGAAACTCTGAATGCCCTGATTTCTTCAGCATAGCCTGCTACACCTCAAAGAAGCTCTGCCCCGACCACCCCACTTTCCCCTCTCCCTCCTGCCCTCTCTCAGAAAGGCTCCAATCAGCTGTTAAACCCATTATGCCTGCTGCTCTGTCCTTCCACCCTGACACCCCACCCATGATGTCCTCCCTGATGCAGTGGGTGTTTGGCAAAGAGGACCCTCCAGTGTCTTCCCAGACTCCATGCCTCCCCCTCCTTGCCCCTATCTGATGGGGGTTAACTCCATCCAGGGCAGGTAACCTGGCCATCCCAGACATGGAGAAAGTCTAGGTCCACATTGTTGCCCAGAGGCAGGCTGGTTGAAGCTGGTCAAAGAAGAAAGCAATTTGAAGAATTAACTACAAAACAGACAGCCACTGAGGGTTAGGAAGGACCGCTCAGGCTGTGCAGTCAAGCCTCTGGACTCAGAAGTGACCCCGTCTCCCTCCTCACCCTAGTGAGGTCTGGCGTCTGAGCACATGCCACGCACAAGGGACAACTACCTTCCCCAGAGCCCCAAGCTTATGGATGGTTCTAAATACTGGTGCATTCATCTTTATTTTGGACAGGGGTCCATCTCCATTTAGACACCCAAACCCCAAATTGATTTATTGTCTGAGATCCCACAGAAGAGTGAGACCATCTCCCAGGGCACCCGTTCAATGATGTAACATGCATGCCCTTAGACTCTTCAGGTCCTCAGCCTGGAAGGGTTTTATTCCTCTGAATGGCCCTGTGAGTCACAGTTCCTAGTCCCCTACCATCATGGGTGCTCTCTTCTGAGCAGACTTCTTGTCCCCTCTGCCATTTAAAGGGCAGGAATCAGGCTTGAGAAAAGACAATCTAACACTACTGTCACCTCCTTTCTCCTGGTCACTATATGACATCCAGTCTAGAACCTGCCAAGCTGTTCCTCGTCCACAGGTTATTTTGTACGGTATCCGTATCTAGGTCTGTATCTGTCCATGCATTTGCCATCACATCACATCACTGGCTCACAGCGAACTTACAGGCAATGAAACCCTCCTGTCCCTTCTGTATGTGCTGCGGACAAGCCTTCATCACTCACTTGAACACTTTGCCTCCTCTTTCTTGCACTGTTAGTAAATTAGCGGTCCGGGAAAGCTGCCTGGGGCCTACACGAGGCTTCATCAGCAGATTGCCACCCGCTCCTCTTAAAGTACAGCCTTCACGTCTCCTTCGTCGTCCTCGTGGTGTGAAGCCTAGTTGTGAACCAGGCTGAGTGGTGTTAGAAGGTCCCTTGCAATTCTCCGAGAGGTAAGGGGGAGAGCCACGCTCTGAGGGGTGGGGAGAAGATCCTCCGCCAGGGTGGCTGCCCGCTGAGCGGAAGGAGGCCCCTCCAGCTCCTGGATTCCAGTATCTCCTTCGCAGCCAGGGCGGGCAGCGAGGAGCCTTGTGAAGAAGCCTGGAAGAACAAATGTCTGTCACTTTTCCGACTACCTGACAAGAGGCAGGTACCGTGCTCGTGGCATTACATGAACCGCATCATTTAATCCTTTTAACAAACCAGTGAGGGAGAAATTAAACCCACTTCACAGATGAGAAAAGTAAGGATTGAAGATATTGCAAGTCCAACTGGGATTTGAACGTAGTTCCGTCTGAAGCCCAACCTCAAACCTCACTCATTCGACTTGGGACACTGTTTAAGGGTTCGCTCTGTAACACGACCTCGGTTCCAAGCAGCTGGGCAAGGTGAGGCCCTGGGGGGTACAGGCACACTGGAGGAAACCCGTCCTAGGCCCTCTGGGCTCTCCTGCCCTGCCCCCTACACCCAGACTGTGACAAGTCTTACAGGGTTAATGGAGTAAGTGCCTTCCTTGGACCCAGAGGACAGGTGAGAGATACCCTCCACCCCCTTCCTATTCAACCTCATAGCAATAGAAGGCTCTCCACCCCTGTCTGCCCCACGGTTTGCATGAGACTTATCGTCAATTGATTAATCCTATACTACTGACCCGCGACAAGATGCTCAGCGCAAGTCAGACCTTGAACCAGTTATGGAAGAAGTACTAGGCCTGGTCTGGGCCCCGTGAGAGCCCTACAGCCTTACAAGACTTAGACACCGGAAACAGCAGGAGAGGGAGATAATATAGGTAATTAACAGGAGCCAAATTGTGACAGGTGGATGCTCGGTGCTGTAGGAATTAGTTCATTAGATTTTGTGGAAGGGCTGGGGCTCACAGTGGGTCCTCTTGGTGTGTGGGCTATGATATGGGGACCGGACAACTGGGGGAAGATCCTACAGGAACAGGGAAACAGGATAGGTATGAGCAGATTGAAACACTGAAAGAGCTATGTAGTAAGCACAAAATGTTATTAAATGTCCTGTAGGAAAGGGTTATTCTTGCTCAAATCTGCGTCCCTGACAACTACACCAGTAATCCTGAGCCTGATCCGTCTTCCATCCTCGCTCGCCCGTGGTTTCTGGTTCTAATGCTTCAGTCTTGGTCTCTTCTTCCTAAAACTTGGAATGCGCAAGTCTCAGGAGACCAAGTTCTTCAAGACATTTGCCTGTAGGGCTGGGTGGTCTCAGGGGCTGGGGATGGAAACAGGAATGTCTCCCTGTGGACGTGTCAAAAAGTCATTTCACCCGGTCCCAAACTTATAAACAGTGAAAGCACCCCTTCCAGGCCAGAGAGCTGCTGTGGAGAAAAAAAGCCCCTGCAGGTGGTATGTGGGGGCGGGACATAGTCTGGCAGGGGCCCTGGAGGCGGGAGAAAGAGAACTGTGAGCAGAGAGACACAGAACAGGGAGAGGCGCCTGGAGGGAAGAGGGAAGGAGGGAGAGATGTCCCGTGGATGCAGAGGGGAGGGAATAGAGAGAGAAAAGTAAAGTCAGAGAAAAGAAATGTCCAGCAGGGGGGAGGAAAAGGGAGACGTGTGTGGCACAGCAGCTACCTTAATCTCTTTAAATTTCTCCTCATTGATTAGGGATTTGCAGCAAAATCCCTCACTATGGGAAGACATTTGCTTTCTGTAAAGCTCTGCTGTCAGATGGAGGGATGCCTCTCTCTGGGTGGGGCCGTGCAGTGGGGAGAGAAGGCCTCAGACCCCTTTTCCTGTCTCCAGGCCTGACCCAAATCCCCTTTGTCAGTGAAGATTTCCTCATGTCCCTGAAATAAAAAGTCCCCCTCCGCCCCACCAGCTTGCTGCTCTGAGCGCCTCTGTCATTACCCGTTACACCAGAATGTGTAGCTTAGAGCGGCTACCACTTCATCATTTCTCACGAGTCTCACGGTCAGGAATTCAGACAGGGATGGCAGGAATGGATCACGTGGTGTCCACTGGGGCTGGAAGCCCAAGGTGCTTCTGCCCGTCGCCTCCAGGACGATGGCCTCACCAGGTCGCAGTGGGGACAGCCATCCCTATGGCCGGCTGCTTCCCTCTTCTCCTCCACGAAGCTTGGAGGTGGCTTCCAGAAGCACAGGGAGTACAGTTGGAGGAATGACCCTGCGACTAAGGAATGGAAGAAAAGAACGCTGACTGTTCTGAGGTACCCTCCCCAATCCAGGAGCTCTGGGTGCTGTGAAAATGTCCACACACACCCTGACTCAGAGCTGTCCCAGCCACGAAGGGAAATGGCTTGGTGTCTTGTGGATGAGCTGGGTGAGTGACCTCGATGCCCTTCCCAAGAACACACCCCTCACATCCGGGGTCGGAGCCACCTGCAGCCTCCTCCCCTTTCCCCACCACTGGTGCTGCTTCTTCTGGAAGGCTCCGCCGCTAAGGCAGCCAAGGAGGCAGTCCCCTCCCCTCCACCCCTGTGAGCTCGCTGTGGGCTTGGCCGCTCCTTCCCCTAACCTAACAGGAGCCCCAGGAACCCATGGCGCTGTGTTCTCTGGGATCTTTCTCCCCATCCTCCAATTCCCTTCCCAGTGTCAGGGATAACACAGAGCGTGGTGAGAGTCCATAAATACCAAACGGACAGACCCCTTTTGAAGGCTCTCCTAAGCATTCTCACCTGACCTCCCCTCAGTGCAAGTCTGCGTGGTCGGCAGGCATTGCCCCCACAGACACTGAGGAGCACGGAAAGGGGAAAGGACTTGCTCAAGGTCACGACCTTCCTGTGACCTTCAGAGGATCAATGCCTGGTAGAATTCTCTCTAGGCTGGTTGGGGGTGGGGTGCCCTTCCCACAAGGCCCAGGGCGATCGAAGTCCTCGGGGACTGGCCCTGGAGCCGTGCCCGGTGCAAGGGGCTGGTGGGAGGAACCGACTGTGACGGAGTGGCCGTGACTGACGGGTTTCACTGTGTCTCTGACTCTAGTGCGTCCTCACAACCCTTGTCTGTCAAGAGGCCTGAGGTCGAGGCTCTCGTCATCAGAGCCTCCTGCTAGTTCAACCTCCTCATCCTAAAGATGTGGAAACTGAATCCAGAGAGGAGACAAACCTGGTTCACAGTCACTCAGGTTGTTAGAATCGGTGCCGAAAGGAGAAGCCACGTCTCTTGCACACACTGTGTGCACCAGTTTTCTAACACCCTCTTACAGTAGGAAGGGACCCCAGATCTTCCTCCGATGTTAAATTCAGAAAAACTAGGTGATAGAAAAATTAAGAGTTAAAATGAAGAAAAAAAAAATGACCACAAGATCCTATATATAAGTCCAGGTTATTTTTTCTAACTAAACCCCCGTCAGCCACCTCATTACCCAGAAGTCTGAACCTTAGCTGTGTGGCACCTGCGTCTTTCTGATAAACAGAATCCCTTCCCCACAAGCGTGTCCGTTCCGCCCTCACCTGACTGCCGCGAGAGACGCAGGTTAAGGACCACTCCCACGTGATGGACAAGAGGGAAGAAGCAGGGCTTGACTTTTGGAGGCCTCCTGATCTGGCTGTCCTTGGAGGGATCAGCCTGGGGATGGGGACGCAGGGCTGGTGAGTGGACACGAAGCAGTGGGAGCGTAGCACAGTCTGGGGAGCCGTCTGCCTGGGGAAACTGAGTGCCTTGCCTGGAAGAGGGTCTCCTCCCAGGTTCCCTGTCCTCACTGACACACGGGGTCTCTAAGGCGTTTTTCCCTTTCTTTCTTTTTTTTTTTTTTTTTTTTTTTTTACAGCTTTATAAACATATATTTTTATCCCCAGGGGTACAAGTCTGCGAATCGCCAGGTTTACACACTTCACAACACTCACCATAGCACATACCCTCCCCAATATCCATAACCCCACCCCCTCTCCCAACCCCCTCCCCCCATCAACCCTCAGTTTGTTTTGTGAGATTAAGAGTCACTTATGGTTTGTCTCCCTCCCAATCCCATCTTGTTTCATTTACTCTTCTCCTACCCCCTCAACCCCCCCATGTTGCATCTCCTCTCCCTCATATCAGGGAGATCATATGATAGTTGTCTTTCTCCGATTGACTTATTTCGCTAAGCATGATACCCTCTAGTTCCATCCACGTCGTCGCAAATGGCAAGATTTCATTTCTTTTGATGGCTGCATAGTATTCCATTGTGTATATATACCACATCTTCTTTATCCATTCGTCTGTAGATGGACATCTAGGTTCTTTCCATAGTTTGGCTATTGTAGACATTGCTGCTATAAACATTCGGGTGCATGTGCCCCTTCGGATCACTATGTTTGTATCTTTAGGGTAAATACCCAGCAGTGCAATTGTAGGGTCATAGGGTAGTTCTATTTTCAACATTTTGAGGAACCTCCATGCTGTTTTCCAGAGTGGTTGCACCAGCTTGCATTCCCACCAACAGTGTAGGAGGGTTCCCCTTTCTCCGCATCCTCGCCAGCATCTGTCATTTCCTGACTTGTTAATTTTAGCCATTCTGACTGGTGTGAGGTGATATCTCATGGTGGTTTTGATTTGTATTTCCCTGATGCCGAGTGATATGGAGCACTTTTTCATGTGTCTGTTGGCCATCTGGATGTCTTCTTTGCAGAAATGTCTGTTCATGTCCTCTGCCCATTTCTTGATTGGATTATTTGTTCTTTGGGTGTTGAGTTTGCTAAGTTCTTTATAGATTTTGGACACTAGCCCTTTATCTGATATGTCATTTGCAAATATCTTCTCCCATTCTGTCAGTTGTCTTTTGGTTTTGTTCACTGTTTCCTTTGCTGTGCAAAAGCTTTTGATCTTGATAAAATCCCAAAAGTTCATTTTTGCCCTTGTTTCCCTTGTAAGGCGTTTTTCCCTGATGGATTCACTCTCCCTTGGCAGAGCTCTTGGTCTTTCCCACCATCTGCTGTGAGTTGGGGAGGATCTGTTGCGGCAGGGGTCGGACCCATCCTTCTGTCCCCAGCTCCTAGCCCCTTCCATCCATCTGCACGAGCCATAGCCCCAGGCTTCATAGGAAGCCCCACTCCTTGGCCAGTCTGACTCCCCCAGTATGAGGGGTTGAACTCAGATTCTAACCAGCTCTGCCCCGCTGAGGCCAGAACCAGGGGACTGGTCTTCTGACGGGCTGGGGCTTCTGGGGCAGTGCCTGGCATCTTTGGAAGTGGAATGGGAGGAGGGCAGAAGCAGAGATGGCTTCCGTCCCCTCCCCCTCCCCTTCCCTCCCCCTCTCCCAACAGGGCTCAGGTTCTCAACCTGAAAAACCTGGAAAAACTTCCTGAAAGCAGGCAACGCAACATGTCCTATATAGTCTGTGCTTTAGACTCTCCGGGTTTCTTCCCTCTCTCCCTCCAGTCTGGGCTCTTTGCTGAAATGGTCTCCGAGGATTGGCAGAAGAGTGGAGGAGAAATTCTATCTCCTCATACCCATTTTGGAGAAAAGAGAGTCCTCTATTTGTGAGCTTCTGCTTTCAAAGAATCAATGAAAATGTGTTTAGCAGAAAGTCGGCCTGATCGACACAGGGTTTGAATGAAGTAAACCAGCGGAGGAGGAGGTACAGGACGGGGATGGGCTCCGAAAAAAGTTCCGACACCCCTTGAGAAGGTTCTGTTAATTCGGCAGAAGTTTCCGCAAGTTGCTCAGCACCTCCCACACGAACATCCTGCTCCCAGCCAAGAGTGTGCAGAGCACACCTGATTCAGCAGGTGCGTCACGGGTGGGGTGGACAGGGATGGGGCTTTACTCTGTCCAAAGTACAGGCTCCCCTGGGCCTCTGGCATTGCCCACGGAGCACACAGAGCAGCCTTGCCGACCCCGGGGCTGGCTTCCTTACCCAGAACCTGCGATCCCAGCCCTCCGTCCCCTCCTGTATGCAGGGATGAGGGAGGAGAGAAGGGATTCTGCTGAGCCTGCTTACCTGGTCTGCACCTTGGTTCCTCTCTGTGTCGGGGTGGTGGGGAGCAGCATCTCCCTGCTGCACTGTGCTGCGCTGGCCCTGAGACAGCTGAGACCCCAGACTGGAGGGACAGAGTCAAGCTGTCAGGAGCTGAGTCCCTCCACCTGAGGGGCTCTTGACCTGACCATTCAGCTGAGAGCCAAAGCCCAGGAGCTGGGGCTTGTAGCTCAGTCCCTGAGGGTCCACGGTCTGCACGGTGCTGGGGGCAGCTGAGGGAAGGCCATGGCTTTACTGTTGCTTTTGCTTCCTTCCAACCCCTCATTAACCTGGGATCTTAATGAGGAACTCAGACTGTCCATCTGGGAAAGAACATTCCAGCCCTTTGCTTTGGAGAAACAGCTACCCCCAACGGACAGTCTCTTCTCCCCTAATCCTTCCATCCCTTCCACCTGCTTCCTTTCTTCTTCCTTCCCTGCACCTTCTTGCCTTCTGCGTCCTCCTCTTTCCCTCTTTCCTCACATGTTCTCTCTCTCTCTGTGTCTCGTACCACCCTCAGCACGCGCAGCCTCCTACAACAAACATACAACAAACACACAACCACACATACGTTCTCACTTACAATCATATCAATATGTAACCTCTTCACACCCGTTTACACACAACCACATGCACGCACTACACACACACTCCAGGCTCCCGTAAATCCAGCCACATACCCCTCCATGTGTGGATGTCTCCTGCTCGTGGAGTTCTCCTCTCCTGGCCTCTGCCAGCTCCAGCCCAAGGATGACATGACCAGCGGATCTGCTCTAATAAGCTGTCACAGTATGGGGACGAGTCACACCTCCTCCAGTGATCCTGCCACCCCCAGCCTGGGCTCACTGGGACAAGAAGGGAGGGCAGGCAGTGGAGTAAGTCAGCTCTGAGCCCGTTCAGGTATATGCCAAAGCAGAGCACCTCAGTGAACACGGGATCCCAAGCAGTGGCTCTCATTTCAGGACTTAACCCTAACCAGGGGCTGGGCCCTTGGGTGCCTGAATTAATGGAGCTAGGAGATTTTTACCGAGATCACTGGGTTTAGACCCAGCTTCAGCCAGCAGAAACTGAAAAATATTTTTATCTGACAGCTGATGGCCACTATTAGCAGGCACAAGGTCTCCTGCCTGTCCCACCATGCAGGCAAGGTCATCACTGGTCTGTGTGGTACGTCAGGGTTGGTGTAGGGCTGGCATAAGGTTTGGTAAGCTGCAGGGAGGCCTGGGACAAATTAGGAAAAGATACACACACACACACACACACACACACACACGCACATAGCCTAACCCTCCTCCTCCCTTCCCCCTGTAAGGACAGATTTTTTACAAAACATCCCTTGTCTGGGCAAGTTGACTGATGGCTCAGTGTTTTAGGGTGATTCTCTCTCTTTCCCTGGGAGGTGACCATCCTGCACAGGACACATGGCTTAGTGAACGGAGCACTGGCTGGGTTCCAGCACCCTTGACCCTGTGGCTTGAACAAAAATGGCACCCTCCCCCCACGGCAGCCCTGAGCAGGCACCCCATACCATTTCCCCAGCCAGCTCTAATGAGTTCCTCATTGTGCTTTCTAATGACAGCTCAGAGCCAAAAGGTGACAGATGTCTCCTAGACCTCCCCATCCCTTTGCCCCCATTGGCGAGGGCCTTGGTGGTGTGGAAGGTCTGAGCTGCCCCCGCTCGGCGAGTAACCAGAGCAGTTTACTCATGAAAGGTCGCTAACTGAGGCGAGAGAAGCAGCGACAGTGCTCATTATAATAGTTAAATTGCAAGTAATTCTTCACAGTTTCCAAAGCACGTGTGCACGCATGTCTCATCCTCCTTGAGACGAACTGTGATAATGAGGGTTTCCTCCACTCATCGGTTCATTCTATTATGAGGGCAGCCCAACGTGGAAGCGAGAGAAAGGAGTTAAGAATCAGGCTGATCTGAATTTGAATCCCAGTTCTTATCTATTACTGTCCGAGTGACAATTTTATAGCCCTCTGAGCCTCAGTTTATTTGCAAAATGGGATAATATAATATACCTGCCCTAGAGGCTTTTTGGGAACATTAAAGGAAATATATATGTTTTTTGTCTTGGAGTTGGACATAGGGTGAGTTGATAAAAATTATGGATCCCAAATAAAGAATTAATTTCCTGGAAGGAGCAGAGATAGAATAGGGCAGGTCTAGAAGATGGTGCATTGTGCTTCTGACCTACCTCCTAGGACATTTGTGGGGCACAGGTTGCCTATCAGTTGCTGTGCCGTGCATGGACTGTAGCAGTAGGCAAGCCACCACCTTATGCCACAGGGTCTTAGAATTGATAATCCCTGTGTACCCTAACCCCAAGTCAGTCATCTGCATCAACACAGAGGCAGAGGAGAGATCATATCCCCTCAGTGGAAGAAGAAATAGTTTATTGGAGATGGTGGAAGAGATTTATTGAGATCAATCTTCAAAGTGTCAGCAGATGGAGGCTGGGTGAAAGGAAGGAGGTAGCAATCCCAGAAGAGGCAAGAACTTTAACAGAGGCACTGAAAGTGGAGGAGGGAAATAGTCCACTTTTTCAAGACCTTGTGATACATAGAGGATGTCATGGTCCTCGCTGCAGTGACTGGAAACTTGTGGTCCCCATAAAGAGACTGAATAGGAGAGAACAGAGTGAGCCCTCAAGTCAGCATCAGAGTGCAGCATCCTGGTCTAGTTTATATAGGGACACTTAACCCCTTTCCTCCAAGATAGAGTAGTGTTCACCTTTTTTTCTGCATTCATGCATTCTTTATATTATCCACGGCAAATCCACTCTGAGAGACTTTCCAAACAGCAAGGACCTTCTGTAGCTAAAATCAACATCTTGCTCTTGAAGAATCTCCTTTGAAAACATGTCTTACGTGTATACACCAAAGGGGAGTTGGGGGTCTCAGGGCTGTGGAAAGGAATGAGTAAGGAGGATTTGGGGGAATTCACAGATATGCTCTAAAATAGTTAGGGAAGGAGCAAAAAGAATATCTAGGTGTGTTGGGGCACCAAACTGTCATGTCTTCAGATAAGACTCAAGTCTCTTGAGGTGTTGAAGAGCCATACCCATCCAGTGGTACTTCCCATACTGGAGGAAAAAGAAAAATATTCTCTTGTAGAGAAAAATATTCTCAAGGACTCTAATGTCAAATTACTTTTATTACAATGGTACTTAAGTTTAAATTTATGTAAACATCAAACTGAATATACATTCTCAACCCTTGGAAATCTTATGTTAATTGTAAAATCAAAATAAATTTGTAAATTAAATTTAAAAAAATTAAAAACTCACCTTCAAATGAATCGCATCAGTTTCATACGGTATGTTGTTGTTTTGCTTAGAACAAATGTCTGCTTACACAGCAAATACCAAGAAGTCTGACTACTGAGTCACACAGCCGATCCTTCTGACTTTAAGTTATCTCTAAACATTATAAAATAACCCAGTGTTTCCGCCCCTTGTCTTTTTTCTCCTGGAAACTCAAGATACAGAAAGCTGAATTAATTACCTTATTGAAATCATGGCAAACTATCATAATTTGTCAGGAGAAGGCCCCTTTCTTGAATTGTTCCATTTTATTCTTCTCTTTCACTCCTTGGCTTCCCCGGGCCCCTCCCATCCCTCTAAGCCCCCACATGAGGGTGTGTGTGATATGTGTCCCTGGACGTCTGTCTTTTCGTTTGTAGAATGTGCAGTATTGTTTTGTGGTTTGGTTTTAACTTATGTAAATGATGTTGAGCAATATATTTTATCCTGTTTCTCACCTTTGTCATTTGTTGCCATGTTTTTATGAACGACCCACGTTGCTGAGCGGATTTCTAAATATTGCGTCTAACTGCAGAATGTCGCGCCGTGCATTGGCTGTGTTTTCCTCGGCTCCTTTCCAGGGCTGAACACACCTAGATCGCCTCCCGTTTCCAGCTGCCACAAATAAAACTGAGCAAATCTCCTCATCCATTCCCGTCAAAGTTTCTCTAGAGCGTGTCTTTGGGCGTGGGACTGCTGGTTACAATATACGGGTACATAGATACCTTTGGTAAGGTTGTTCTCCACAGTCGCTAGGACAGACCCAACAAGAGGACACTGCTTTCCTCTTCTCACTCTCTCACCAAGACCTGATAGTGTCTGTCTTTAACATGTTTGCCTCTTGGATAGGTGTAACATATTATACAATTTTTTAAAGATTTTATTTATTTGTTTGAGACAGAAAGAGAAAGAGAGAGAGAGAGAGGGAGAAGCAGACACCCTGCTGAGTAGAGAGCTCAATGTGGGGCTTGATCCCAGGACCCTGGGATCACGATCTGAGCTGAAGGCAGATGCTTAACCGACTGTGCCATGCAGGTGCCCTTATACCTTGTTTTAATTTGCATTTTTTCCTATTAGTAAGTAAGTTGACCATCTCTTTAATATTTATTAACCAGTATGTTTTTCTCTGCTATGAATTTTCTACCCATAATTTTTGCCCACTTTTCTATAAGGTTTCCTTTCTTGTGGATTTGTAGGATTCTTTTATATTGTATTATCAATTTCTAAATTTTTTTTAATACATTGAGACATCATCTCCAAGTTTGTGACCTATCCGTTAACTTTGTGAGTTTTGTCTATGTGGTCACCACTGAATAGAAATCTTTCATTTTATGGTAGTTAAAGCTATTAATTTTTACTTTGTTGCTTGTGCTTTTTAAAACTTCTTTTTAAAAAATGTGTTCCCGGGTGCCTGGGTGGCTCAGTGGGTTAAGTCTCTGCCTTCAGCTCAGGTCATGATCTCAGGGTCCTTGGATAGAGCCCTGCATCCATCGGGCTCTCTGCTCAGCAGGGAGCCGGCTTCCTCCTCCATTTCTCTGCCTGCCTCCCTACCTACTTGTGATCTCTGTCTGTCAAATAAATAAATAAAAATCTTTAAAAAATAAAAATTAAATTAAAATAAAAAATGTGTTCCCAAATCAAAGGACAATTATATTCTCATGTTTTTTAATCTATTAGCTTAAAGGTATGAGGTTTGCTCTGGGTTTTTAGAATATCTTCTTTATCAGGTGAAGAAAGTTCTGTTTTCAGTTTTTGAAAGTTACTTCTAGATAGGTTTGTACTTCATTAAAGTACCTTTTCTGAATATAGTGAAACAATAATATAATTACCATATGAATATAGTATTTAGAATAAATTTTGGTTGTTAAACTACCCTTTCTTTCCTGGCTTTGATCCTATTTGGCTGTAATCTTTTAATTGTTTCAATTCACTACTGTTTCAGTGAGTTAATATTTTATCTACAATTTTTGTTTCCATGAGCAGAAGTGAGAGGAACCTGTGATTTTTGTTCTTGCCTTATCCGTATCCAGGCTTATTAGAAACGAGGTGAGGAAGGGGCAGTAATGAGACAAGGGATGGGTTAGTAATGGGGTAGGAGAGGGGTTAGTAATGAGATGGGGGAGGGGAAGTAAGGAGGTGGGGAAGGGTTAGTAATGAGTGGGGGAGGGGCAGGGTAGTTGCTGTGTTGTTCTCGTTGTTAGTTTCTTACTAGGCTCTGTCCATTAATCCAGCTCAACTTGTTGCCAAAGTTATTGTAAACAAGAATACAAACACAGACGCTGCGGTGCCATCAAAGTACTCCCTTATGAGGGGGCCTACTCCATAATCCAGATTTTATGATTTCCTCAATTAGCATGTGTTAAGATTATAAAAAGTTCGTATTGAAAAGAAATAGAGCAAAGCATATAAGCAAGCAGAAATCCTTTGAAACAGTGCTTCTCAAACTGAGATCAACGGACCCTTAGGGACTTTGAAAATTTTGTGCTTTCATTTTTTTTTTTTTTTATTTGACAGACAGATCATGAGTAGGCAGAGAGGCAGGCAGAGAGAGAGAGGAGGAGGAGGCAGGCTCCCTGCTGTGAGCAAAGAGCCCGATGTGGGGCTCGATCCCAGGACCCTGAGATCATGACCTGAGCTAAAGGCAGAGGCTTTAACCACTGAGCCACCCAGGTGCCCCTGTGCTTTCATTTTGATATCAATCTTTATTTTTCTTTCTTTTTCTATTAGCTAGTCTAGCTAATACACAATGTGGTATCAGCTTCAGGTGCACAACGTGGGGGTTGGACAACTCTGTATGTCACACTGTGTTCCCCCACCAAGGGTAGCTGCCATCTGTCACCATACAGTGCTCTCACAGTACCACTGACTGTATTTCTCATTTTGATACCAATCTTTAAGAAGTAGTTAATAGAAACATAATCTGGATTAAGCTGACCTGAAGGCAGAGAGAAAGCACGAGAAAGAGCTTCTCGGGTGGCAGAAACAGCAAGGAAAAACCCTGAGACAGAACAGTGATGGAGTCACTCAAGGGAAAGCCGGAGGAAAGGAAGTGAGCCGGGGAACAGGTGGGACCTGACCAGGGGGACACTGGGTTTTTCCTGGGGTGACCAGGAACCATGGGAGGGCGTCTGGCAGGGAGGAACATGGCCCAAGCATGCTTTATCATCCCTCGGTGATGGGATGGGCTGTTGGTCATGGGGTGAGAGTAGCTGCCCCTGCATCGCTCCAGGCAGGAGATGAGGAAGAGAAAGGTGACAAGGTGACAGACAGAGCTGACAAGAACGGCCACACATGGGACTTGCACCGGGCGTGAAAGAAAGGGAGAAAGCAAGGATGCACCTGAAGTTTTTGGCCGAGTGACTAGATGATGACGTGTCTACTGAGATGAGAGGACCAAGGGTGGCTCAGGTTCCACAGGTGGGCAGAGGAGCCCTGCTAGTGGCAAAAAGCAGCTTTAAGGAAGGGGAAGATTGTTTTGCTGTGGACCAAGACTGATTTCATGAGCCTTGCAAGGAGAAAGGCCACTGGGCAGGGAGAGTTGAACAGGCAAGTGGGAGAAGGAGCAGCTGATGGGTGATGGGGAGAGAGGACTGAGGAGGGAGCTGTCCAAGACAGGAGTACTCCCTGCTCAGAGATGGAGAAAGAAAGGAGGACAACTTGCAATGGTGGGAACTGAAATTGGCCATCTCTTAAGATGGGCCATCTTAAGAAGTTAAGTTGCCAAGCCATCTGCAGCCATGTGATGGTGGAGTCAGGGGCTGGTGTGTGGGTGAGAGGGTCCCTTCGGGTTGTGGGAAACTGACTCAGTTTCCGAGACTGTTCCTATGACTGACTCACATGGTATCACTCTCTGCTCAGCAAAGCAGCTAATTTCTTTAACAAGAAGAGCCCGAAATTCATTAGACATCTATTGAGGCCTTACTATGGTCAAAAAATCTGAAAGTTGGAAGGTACAAACGTAGCTAAGTCACTGTTCCAGAAGCTGACTACTCACACCATCTTCACTGCACACAGTTGGGGAGGGGGTCTGCCGGGGACAGAAGTAGAAAAGGTTGGAAAACCAGGGGTTCTGCCTTGGAAAAGATCCAGCTTATTGGCATAGAAGAAAAGGACTGGCCGGGGTGGCCCTTTCTCTTGGGGGCTATCCTGGGGCTCCTCATTCCTGATCTCTGCACTTGGGATCACTGCGATGCCAGGTACGGAAGGTCTCCCAAGAACACCTGAGCACAGGAGGAGTTCTGTCTGCTTAGGACCTGAGGCTTTCCAAAGCACAGTCAGGATTGCTTTAGGACCATTTTCATTATTGTTACCATCATAATTGGCATTTCATACATTGTCTGTTATCTCCTTCTGGTGTTTAGCAGCTTAGAAATGTTCTGCCTGTGATTTTTTTTTTTCATCTAGGCAAAACCATTTACTCCAACATATCCCTCTTCCTTTCCTTTGCTTCTTTCTCCTAAAAGAGAGCTCTAGACCATGAACTTTTTTTTTAACACAAAATAGTGACAAGCATATTTTCGAATATTATAACAAAGAAAGGCATTATGTGCCTGAAAGAAAGGCTCTTACAGAATTAGATAAAAACTTACATTCCTAAATTTTAAATCTGTCTCTCTCCCAAGGAAATGCACTTGAGCGATTTTTTTTTTTATGTGTGCGGTGAACAATTCCGCTTGTTCATAGGTTAGGAAGAGCTTTAAAGAAAACACAATGCTCCCTTTTTTGCATATGCCAAACATTTTCACCCAGGGCAAAATCAGTTGCTATTTTAAACAAATTGATTTTTCTGGAGGATGTTGTAAAAATATTATTGCAGGCAGAGCCAGCCTGGGGCAAAACAGTGTGAACTGAGCAAAGCTTATCTTTGGTGATTTCCTGACTCCTCTTCCCTGATCAGGGGCTGACCTCCACTGGCCCCCAGCTCATCCTGCCTGCTGAGGGCTTAGATCTTCAGCAAGGAGAATGGAGAACAGGGAGCCGGGGAAGTTGGGGTCGCGTCTGGCTCAGATGCTAACCCTATGTGCAACCTTGAGGAAGTCCCTTCCCCTCTTTGGGATGTAAATTGAGGGTCTTCAGTCCTGAGGGATTAAAAACCCAGAAGACCTCAGGAAAAAGCAGGTCATGCAAATGGGTGAGACAATTCTGGCAGCAGACAAGAGGGAGTGGTGGGGACTGGAATGAAGTGGGTAAAACCTGCTGTGGAGACTATATCGCTCCAGCTGATTGCTGCCGCAGGTAGTGCGAGCCTCATATTGCCAGAACTTCCAGTTTTTAAAGAAAACCAAAAAAATCTGAGTCTCATGTGAAAATTTCATTTTTAAAACGACTCTTTAAACCACCCAAACCTAACGACAGGCGAATTTGGTCTGCAAGATAGTAAGCTTGTGATCCCTGGGCCAAGTGATACCTCCCCATATATTTGGATCTATCAGTGTTTGCTCAAGGATTAAGGTTCTACTGTCTGTCCCGTGTATCTCAGTCATGACCTCTTAAACACGAGAAGCCCGAAAAGTGAGTCTCTAATGGTGGAACCGGAGGCTTTATGATGTGTGATGATGCTTGGAGAAGTTACTTGCAACAAGAATTTTACCTGGTTCTGCACCTGTTCCCCGAGCCCATTATGCTGCCTTGGCAGCTTGGAGCTCTGCCTACACGTAATGCTAGCACTATTTATGTGATTTCTTTCTCATTAAAAGTGACCCAGTCAGTGCCGTCAAACCCACTTGCAAAGTTGGCCATCTGTCTCAAGTAGCATTTTGCCAGAAGAACTACCAGAGTCAGATGGGAGCCCCTTTAGTGGCTGTGGGATCTACAGAGAGATCTGAGTTAGGAGGCAGAAGGAAGCAACTGTAGGTGAGTCTTAGATCTTGTCATTGTCTAGAACATCGACTAGAACATCTTTATTTTACCTCGCTGCCCCAAACACATTCACCATTTAATGTACTACCAAAATTCACTTTCTTGCTTTGGCATCCAGGAATTAGGAAAAAATTGACCCCATCCAAAACCCTTCTTGTGGCCTCTAGTCCAGGCAAGAATGATCAGACTTCTTAACTCTCATAACAAAATTATGAACTTTGTTGTGTCCATAGATCTCATATCTAAAGCATCCGATTCTCTCTACATTCAACATTTTAGCATTTACCAGCATTCAGCAGTAAAGCAACTGCTTTTTAGTTTCAGACAAGAGCTTAGCTGGAATAACTATAAATCTTAAGTTAGACCAACGTATATGCCACTCATTTATTGCTTACGGTTTATTAAGTTCTCTCCCTGACTCTTGTTGGGTTATTCAGAAAGCTGTATTCTTGGACCACATTAACATCATTCCCTGCAGGAATATCTTCACTGAGTCGTGTTGGTTATCATGCCCATGACTTTTATGGAAGGCCATTTTAAGAATCAGCCAAATGAGGAACATTTCTACATTTTCTCTAAAAACTGTTGTGGAATATATGTCCATTATGTTGTTCAATGTTCCTGAGACAATGATCCACATTATAAATTCCTCTTAGAATTTAATACCAGGAAAATGTTTGCTTCTCTTGGCTCAAGAGAATATTTCCTCTTACAGCATCACAAAGATTCTAGAATTCATAATGTTCCCTTTCCATTTTTGCCTTGGCTACTGGGAGTCTTAAAAGCCTGCCTTTGTTGGGGCACCTGGGTGGCTCAGATGGTTAAGCATCTGCCTTTGGCTCAGGTCATGATCCCAGAGTCCAGGGATCGAGCCCCAATCGAGCCCCACATCAGGTTCCTGGCTCAGCAGGGAGTCTGCTTCTCCCTGTCCCTTTGCCTCTCTCCCTGCTCATATTCTCTCTCTGTGTATCTGTCTCAAGTAAGTAAATTCTTAAAAAAAAAAAAAAAGAAAAAAGAAAGAAAGAAAAAGCCTGCCTTTGTGATGGTGGCCATATTTCCAAATTGGGAGCAATATTATCTTTCTGTTTCATTTTCTTGGTGTTGACCTGTTTTTAATTGTTTTCTGCATGTATGTGTTGCATTGTGTTGATTAAAATAGTTTTGAAAGTAAGCAGTACATAAATTATACATAAATTTCATGCTCATTCAAAAACACAGGCCATTTTATTATTGTTTCCAAATTACTTCATTTATACTTCTTTAACCTTCCAGCTGGAATTGTGATTTTTGAAAAACTGTTCAATTGTACTTAACACAGAGCTTTACACCCATTTAGCACTCAATAAATACTTGCTAATTTTTTCACTTCACCATTGACTAATAGCTCATCCCTAAGACACTGAAAGAAGCAAAAGAGCATAAATCATATAAAAAATAGAAGTTTATTCATAAATGTAAGGTGAGTTAATGACAGGTTTCACATACTCTCTTCCTCCTCTGTAAATGAATAGGGCATCTGACACAGAAAGGAGAAGTGTAACTTACTCAGTGATTCCTGGATTTCAGTAAAAATCCTAATGAGCAAGGACTCTCGAATGCCAGAAAATGGCTTCTACTTGTCTAAAGATTTCCTGTATTTGGTAAGCATGCACTGATTCTTTACCACGTGCCTGGCCCTATGACAGGTGGGGGAAGACAGAGATGATGGAGAGTAGTCTAGTTTCAGGGTTACATGGAAAAGCAGACACATCTCAGGGCCACAATTCACAAGATGGCTCAAGGACATTGCAATTAGGGTCATATTTCTGTTGGAATTGCCCAGTTTTGTGGAACAGGGTGAAGGGTTTAGAGGAACCATAATAGTGACCAGTGGTCTACACAATATATATTTTCACAGTCTGTCCTCCCATCTTCCATTTGTTGGACCAATAAGTCCACCACCACTATGTTCTTGATCCTTCTGCCCACAGCCATGATCGGGCTGGACTGAGGTGTAATATAGCTCACACCAAAATTAGACAATGCATATTTGCTTGCATTTGAGGTTTATGATGAGGAGGCCCTGATTGGGTCTGCAATAAACTGGGACCAAATTTACCTCGGAGCTAAACATCCCATATCATCAAGGGAGGAATGGCATGTTGTTGGGCAATGTGTCTATTTCTATCAGTGCACGTTTATGTAAATAGCTTCTTGACCCTGGGGAGTAATGTGACTACTTTGTTGCTAACACACCCCCCCAATTTGTTGTAACCATCTCTTATAACATGCATACTATTAATTCGCTAGGCAACACATATTTCTGTACTTTGACTTTTTTAGTAATAACATTCTTGGGAAAATATCAAATGATGGTCACAATTCATTTCAAAGGGTGTTTAGTAATTTAACATGCATCTGTGAAATGTTACTTAATCCTGGGTGGTCTGTGTGCATAATTATGTTTTAATTTGCACATGATTGCTGACTCTCATATCATTTAAACAATCAGGATGCATCAAATGACTGGCTGTTGTCTTATAACATTTTGTTTTCCCCTTTGGAACTATTGGAAAGAGACCACCACATCCCACAACCATCTGCAATATTGCATGTGGATTGCTGAATATTGAGTAGATATTATGAGTATTGAATTTGGCAGCATTTCTGTGGCCATATTTGTATGTATTTTTCATTGTGTACTGAAAAGAAAATGAAAAGGAGGGAAATGATTAAAAAGTTCTCTGGGCTCTGCAGAACTGCTGTTGCATTTCCAGATCCCTTTCTTACCATCCTTTGTTTAGTTTTCCCTCCTATATTAATAACAACAGTATCTTACCTTTGCATCTTATACATATTCTAAAAACATTGTCCAATAAAGCACAGTTGACCCTTGAACAACAGGGGTTTGAACAGTGCAGGTCCACTTACGCTTGGATCTTTTCAATAAATGCAGTACAGTACTGTAAATGCATTTCTTCCTTATAATTTCTTAATAACATTTCCCCCTCTACCTTACATTATTATAATACAGTATATAATAGATATACCATACAAAATACATATTAATCAACCATTTATGTTATCAGTAAAGCTTCTGATCAATAGTAGGCTTTTAGTAGATAGGTTTTTAGGGAGTCAAAAGTTACACATGGATTTTCATTTGCACAAGGGGTTGCCTCTAACCCCTATGTATTCAAGGGCCAACTAAACTGTGTTTGGTTTTTACACTGACTGTGAGATGGTAGACAGGGCTTATCAAACATCTTTTGTACATATGAGAAAACTGAGGCACAGAGAGCTGGTGACCAACATCGCTTTTACTTGGCAATAACTTAGGTGAGGCCATGAACTCCTGATACTTCTCTCCAAACATCTCCCACACATAATGCTGCCTTTTAACTAGAGCTAATGTAGCAGAAGATAATTCCTATCACAACCTAGAGCATATCTTCAGGTTGTTGAGAATGATTATAGAATCAGAGCATGAGGGGTTAATATCTATTTAAAAAGTGGCCCATTTACAGGTGAAGGGTCAGTAATATGCATAGGCATCTCTTTCTGGCTCTCCTTGATGCATCAATACCCTTTAGAAATAGGAGGAATATCTCGGACTTTTACCCCTCACCCTTCACCCAATAAATTACAAAGTTCTGTTAATGTTTCCTTCAGGGATTCTCAAAACCATCCCTTTCCCCTCTTCCCAATTGTCAGTGCCCTATTTCAGGTCTCCGTCCTTTCTCATAGTTCCCTGCAACAGCCTAGTGAGTTTCCAGGTCTTCACTCTTCCCCTCCCCACCCCCGGCTGCCAACGCTAATCCTTCCTCCATAGCAGTTCAACGGTAATAGAGAATGCAAATGTGGTCATGTCTACCTCAACAACTCCTTCTACATATAGAAAAAGTCTAAGCTTCTTTCATGATTTGGCCTCTAGGTGCCTCTACAAATGAAGCTCCTGCACTTCTGGTCTAAACCATAGGTTTCAGCAATATACCAATTTTCTTGCAGTTTCATGCTTGCCTGCTTTCACATATGCTGTTCCCTGGGTTTGCGACATCATCTCCCTCCAGCATGTACTCCGCAGACACTTAAATGTCACCCATATATACACACTCATACATTTTCTCCATACTACCTCTTGTGGATTGGGGGCAGGGATAATGGAAATATTCTCCAAAATTCAGCTCATGGATTTCCTCCTTTGGGTTGCTCTTCCTGATCTCTCTGGGCTGTGTTAAAGACCTCTTCACTTTGCTACCAGAGTATCCTTTAGAGTTGGCTGGCCCTGGGTAGTGAGTGAGTCTACCTCTCTGCCTATTCTGCTTATGACCTATTTGATAGCAGGGACAAGGTTTTATTAATCTTCATAGCATTAGCTTAATAGTTCCTAACACATATTAGGTTTTCAGTAAGTGTCTATTAAATGGAAGTGAAGAGAATGGGGCACAAAAATCCCATTTTGGGGGTGGGGGGTGGGAGGTTGGGGGAACCAGGTGGTGGGTATTAGAGAGGGTACGGATTGCATGGAGCACTGGGTGTGGTGCAAAAACAATGAATACTGTTATGCTGAAAATAAAAAAAATTTTTAAAAAATTCCATTTTGTTCCTATAGTGATGGACTTCAGCACCTTGGATAGCTCATTTCTTTAACCTGTGCTATGAGGCTTTCCTGGCCAATAATTCACACATTCTCCCCTCTGTTTAATACAAAGGATTCTCAGCACAATCCTGGAGCCTAGAGCAAAACTATTTGTAACCTAGCTTCATGAACAAAGGGCTACATTAGTAAAAAGCAGTTTTTATTCCAATGTCAGACGTGGGGAAGATTTTTTTTTTTTAATCCTAGCTGGAAGACAAAAATAGATAAGGAGGGTCACTGCACTGCTGAGCATTCTCCTTTTCTTACCCTTCTTACCCAAGTAAAAGCTCCTTGCCCTATGGGTCATTCCATCCCATTGTACCCTCCCTACAGTGAGTAATGGAGGATGCTGTTGAGTACGTTAAACCTTGTATCACTGTGTTCTACCTAAGAGGACGTTTAGGAGCATTTATTCAGTATTGTCACCTAAATACTTCTCCTGGATAACTCATTTATTTTTACCTTACGGATAAGGCAAACCATAAAACTGATTGTGTCTCTATCTCAAACTATGGGAAGCTTGAAATCAAACTTGTGGTTGTTCTCTTGCTAGTATGTAAGAGTTCAAAATGTGAATTTTGTCTATGATCCTTATTTCTAGACACATCTTTTTCCCTACTTTATTTTTCTTTGACCCATTTCCCCACATTTTATGTATTTTATTTTGCTTTATAGTATGTCTCTTTATCAGCTATTTTGGATTCTTTTGTTATCAACAGTATCAATAAATAAAGATATAAATAAATGCCATTAATTAGAATGAGAAACATACCATTTAGAAAACAGCATGATGTGGAAGTTGTACATCAAACTGGATTGTCATCCTTTTTTCAACTCCACCTGGGCCAGTTATATGATCTTATGCAAAGCTCCTGTCCTTGGTAGAGCAATGGATCACATGTTTAATTCTGTAAAGGCTAATTAGCTTATTTTTTGCTCCTGGTGTTTTATTTTAATTTCAACCCTTGTCATTCCACTTACAAATATGTATATTCCATTGGTTACAACAGACTGTTGATAGGTGAAGTATGTGAACAATTAATATCCAGCTCTGGAACGTTAAGGTATGGCTGAGAGCATTATCTTGCACAGGAGATAATTATGTATACAATTTGAGAGCCTCCTTCCCCACACCCCTCCTGTGAGCTCAAGGGAAATCAAAGGGGATGTCAGAAATGTGATCGTGTGTTCTTCCATGTAGCAAAGAATCACTAAATACAGGTCCTTAATGAAGCCTTCTGAAGACTATAGGGCACCGTAAGCTTTAAGAATGGTGGTTTTCAATTAGATGAACAGTCAAACTTTGAAGCAAATACCTGTCAAGAATCTTGGTGACATTGGTGCTAAGGTTATGGTGTCAGCACCTGCCTTAAGTCCCCCTGAATTTTCTCTCCCAGGCAGCTGCCCAAGTACTTAAGGAGCTCATTGCCCATATAACCCACAGGAGAATTCCAGAAGGGTATGCTCAGAGTTTGCCTGAAACACATAGACCACATACAGGAAAGGGAAATAAGAAGTTTGAGTACTAGAGAACTCTTTTCCAATGGCCCCACTCACCTGTATCTAAGCTGAGTAAAAAGCATTCAGGGATAAAATCTTCATGCTCTCCCTTTAAAGAAAATGTCTATCTCTGAAAGTTTGTAGTTATTCCTATCATCTTCCAAATATGTAAGACCTTTTATTTCACTGATTTTATTCTTTTATTCTACATGTGTTTATTGAGTGTATACTACCTACCAGGCATTGTTCTAGCCTCTGGGGATACAGCAGGGAAGTAAACCATAAAAAATTCTTGCACTACTGAGGTTACATTCTTGTGGGGTGTAGCTTCTATTGCAGGAAAATCAGCAAGGTGAGGGGAACAGGGAGTTAAATAGTTATGGAAAGCTTCTCTGATAAAGGACATTTGAAAGGAGACCAAAATTAAGTGAGAAAAGGAACTGAGTGAATGGTAGGAGAAGAGCATTCCTGACCAAAGGAACAGGTTCAATTTCCCAAGTTGGGAGTGAACCTGGAAGTCAGTGTGGCTGGTGTGGAATAAGCCAGGCATTCTGGGTGAGGTTGGAAAGTCAGCTCAGATGAGGTCACAAAATGTCACAAAGAGGTCCTTGCCTTTTACTTTGCATGAGCTAGAAAGCTAATAGAGAGGTGATATGATATGATGTGAGCTTATGTACAAATATAATGAGGCAAGGAAGGATACAGGGACATTAGCTTCCCAGGAGAGGTGTTTGCAGTTTAGGCCAAGGTCTGTGCAGTAGAGGTAAAGGAGCAATCAGATTCTGCATATATTTTGGAGGTAAAGCTGGTAGAATTTACTGATGGATTAGATGAGGCATTGAGGGAGTTAGGGGGAGTAAAAAAGAACATATTTCATTTAATAAAACTGTTCTCATAGAAAGAGTAAATTGAGGGACGCCTGGGTGGCTCAGTCATTAAGTGTCTGCCTTCGTCTTGGGTCATGATCCAGGGTCCTGGGATGGAGCCCCACATCAGGCTCCATGCTCAGTGAGAAACCTGCTTCTTCCTCTTCCACTCCTCCACTCTGTTCCTTCTCTCGCTGTGTCTCTCTCTGTCAAAAAAGTAAATAAAATCTTAAAGAAAAAAAAAAGAAACCCCTTAGAGGTTAAAAAAAAAAAAGAAAGGAAGAAAGAAAAAAGGAAAAAAGAGTAAATTGAGACAAAGATAAAGAAAAGTGATACTTCTGTTCGGAAAGATAGTACTCTAGATGCAAACAAGTAGGAATTGTGGGCTAATGTAGACCTGTGGGTGAGTGACTTGCTAAAAGATGGACTTGGCTTTCCAATCAATGGGGGGAAGAATCCTGCTAAAATGTGGAAGAAGGTTTGGTGGCATTATAATCTCAGCTGGAGGTCTTTAATATCATAACTTTTCCTTCCCCCAAAATTCCAATATACCAGGCTTTGCAACCTGCAACCGATGAGGTTCTGTACCAATCTAGCCCCTTTCCCTGGCCCTGGGGTTGAGGTCCAGGTGCAGCATTTTGCTAGGTGGTCATTTCTGGCTAAGACCTAACTTGAGGCCATAAGCACAAGAGCCCAGTCAATATGAAGCCACCTGAAGAAGAGTTGGTCCAAGTGGGTTTTGGGGTCTTACTACAAGAATGAGAGGAAAAAAAAAAAGAATAAGAGAGAGAGAGCCCATCATTTCACCAGGAAGGAGATTACTGGAAGTCAGTGAGGAGTATCTCTGTGCAAGGATGTCACCACTGGCTATTGTTAGTGACTGAGAGGCCTCATGTAATTCATTCTCCTGCTCAGTTGAACAAAATTAGATTTGTGAGACATCTTCTCCATCAGGACTTCCATAAAAGGAAGTTTGTTCTTGCTGTCTCAACCCCATCCAGAGGAGATCTCAGCATCAGGGTCTTAGGGACATTACGAGAAGGTCTGCCCTCCCTGCTCCAGAAGAATTCTACTGACAGTGACCCAGCTTCATGAGTTATGCTTCCACAGAGAAGAGAAATTAGATGCTTATAAGCAGCCTGAAAAGTAATGGAAGAACCCTGGAAATTCAGGAGTCTCTCCTAAGCTTTCCTGGAGATGGGGATGGGGAGAAGGAGCTTGTCGCCTCTCTGTGAGGATGCTCATTTCCCCCTCATTATATTCAGAATCACCTTGTCTACAGAACAATGTCTGACGGTGATCATGAGGCCACATGTACAGATAAGAAGCCTCAGCAAAGGGAGCTAATCCAAAGTCACAGCTGAGACAAGCTGTAGACGATAAGTTGTCCAGATGACATTAGATTTGACATTTCCCCCTTAGTGGAAGATTTCTTCTTGGAGCCACACAAAAGTTCATCCAACACTTAATTATCCAGGCACTGATTAGCTCATACCTCTTCTGGCCCCTAAGGATGAACCTATCATGAAAATATAAATGTATCACCTCTCACTCATTGTCACCCAGGCATGATTAATCAGGCTGCGGATTACTGAGGGCTTCTCTATTTTTTTCTTTTGCTGTTCTGTCTTTGGAGGATTCTGTATTGGCCCTGCCTCCCTCCATCACGAGGCGGGTATGAGTAGAAAGAAGAGGTACAGCTAGCTCAATGTCGTCTAAATATCTGTGAGTTAGGAGAAAAGATTTGGCATGAGAGACGCTAAATGGCTTAAAAATGATATTGGCTTCTCTTTAAGTTTTAATTATCCATGGTTATCTCTGCTTTCATTATTATGGATCCCTGAATGTCAGTAGTAATGGCTGCACAGTTGACAACCGCACCATGTAATAACAGTGTCTGCTCCGTAATCATATTCCGGCGTGCTATTTATCAGGGACCATTAGAACTCATGATGCTGGAAAGCAAGGGAACTAAGCAGAAGACAAGAGTGCTGTCTTGAATGACCCAGTCATCTTTCATTATCACCCACTTCCTTAAACATCAGATTTATATGGACGAAGTCTGTTCTTTCTTATCAGTCTTCAGAATTGAGTCTGGAAGACCCATGATGGAACTGTACTGTCATTATTTTCATTATTGGTATAAATTGGTTTAAAGTCATACTCAATGCATGTTAGTTACAGGGGTTCCAAAATGAACTCATTGTTGGAGTCTTGCCATCTGTAATTGTTTTTTTTTCTAGACTCTGACCTGAAGCTTCAGGTAAAGACTTGGCATGGACCTGCCCCTACCAAGCATGGGTTTGCCAGGGCTGACAAGGTTTAGTGTCTAAACAGAGAGTCCATCTTGGGGAGGAATCACACAGCAGGAAGCACCGCAGTTTCAAGGGCAGGGGGCAGGCCTCCAGCAAGGCCTTCCAGGGGAGTTTTAGAAATCAGGCAGAACACAAGACTATCATTATCTGGAAACTCTGTGCGTGGGAGACTGGTCCTGGCCCTCAAATTAGGGTTCAAGGGCAAACCTCTAGTCCTAGAAGAGGTACTAGGAATAGCTAGAGAATTGGGTAGTCAGCAAAGAATCAGGGGGGCCTGGGAAAGAGGGCAGTGGGCTCTCAGGGGTGGACCCAGATCTCAGTTCTGCAAGAGGATGGATGCTAACCCCAACTGTTGTGGGTGAGGCTCTCTAGATGCTATCTTTGTAGCCTAAGTAGGTGACTCCCAGGCAGTAACATGTACTAAATAGCCCTGAAAAACTGAGCATGCCTGATATCTGTGTGGGGAAACATAAATCTGCTTGGACTGAAATTGACTTCTTGTATTTCTAAAATAAACATTCAGGAATCCAAGTGTGGATAATGCTAACTCTCTTCTCAGTAATCTATAAGCCTCTGTGGACTGTCATAGTCCAAGATAAATAAACTCTATTATTTGATTGAGGGTCTTCTGCCGCTGAGAGGAGCACAGCATCCCACAGGAAGTGAACAGTGGGATGATTACTGAGGACTCCCGTCATTGATTCAGCCTCTACAGAGTTAACTCAGTCTGAAGAGCACACAACCAATTCCATCCATATCAGGGCAACTGGATTTGGGGGAGTTTTTATTAAAAATTCTCAAATCAGTCCAATGCAAGAGAATTAGCTCCTTGCTATACCATATCTCCTGCCAAGTACTTGATAAAATGTGTTCTTACAAATGTAGATATGGAGTCCTGATAAGAAAACTCCCTCTTCCTGAATATTGGAATTATCGGGCCGATGTGGCAGCGGACTTTAAAACCAGGACAAATCCCCACTGGAGAAATTTCCAGACTGCTAGAGATCACCCATCACCCTGGGGCAACGTTGGAAGGGGAAAATGAGAAACTCTTCAGTTTATCCACATGTTGGTGAACCATATTCAAGATGGAACTTTCCAGGCTGCTTGAAGCCAAATAACTTCCAGATATGTCAGGTCTAATCAAGGCTTCTAAGTCAGGGCTGACCTCTGGGTCAGGCCCATCATGAGCTAGGATCAGCTTCTTGCAGAAAAGCTCTCTGACATGCCTTTCACTGCAGGGTGTGTGGGGGGATGCAGCAGACCTCTTGCATCCCAGGGATACATCTTGTTATTTGCTTAAGGAAGCAGACCTCCCTCTCCTGAGTGCCCATGGCCGGCCTTACCAGCAGCTACAAAGGGCCGGAGGGGGTGCCAAGCAGGGAGCAGTGACAACAGGAGGAGAATACCATGGAGAGAATGGGGATGACCTAGAATGGCCATGGGAACCTCTTTTTGAGTTATTGTTTGTTTGTTGGGGGGGGCAAGAATTGGTAATAAGTAGTACTGTAAAAAATTATAATTTGTCATAAAAAAGCAGTGGTTTATCCCAAAAAGAACATCAGATTAGAATGGAAAACTTAGGACTGACTTCTGATGCTGGATGAGCATAAGCTGGTCAATTTCCATTTCTGTGCCTTAGTTTCTACACTTGTACCTTAGGACGGTGGAGATAGGGAGCCCTCCGGACAGGCTGGGACCTTTTTTGACTCTAATATTTCAAGTCCGTGAGTCTTGTTTCTTGCCTCGATATACTAAGTCCCAAACAACACCCACATTTCCACTCCACCGAACACTTCTATTTCCTCTCTGATAGATTCCACTCCTCACACACACTTGGGCTATTGAGATAAAACACTTACCTGAGATGGACAGACCATCATTTAAGCCAAGAAAACAAAATGTGAAAGAAGATGAAGCCCCATCAGCAGAACAGATGGCTTGGCACCCATGGCAGAGCTGGCACTCGCAGGTGAGACAGAGGGCAGGGCTGATGGAGATGTTGGGTAAGAGGGGTCAGGCGGCTGGGCACATGGGATGGAGGAAGGCGACAAGGCAGTGACCACTGACAAGGGGAACAAGCCTCTCATCAGCCCTGGCTTTGTCCAATGTCCCACCCAGAAAGCTGATCATTCAGGAGAATCTGAAATGCAGGGCATCCTGCTCTGCCTCCCACCAACTTCCTCCCTGCCACCACCACCCCCCCCCCCCCCCCCCCCCCCCGCCATTTAAAGAGCAAGCAGTTCCCAAGATCACAGAAGGGACTTGGCAATCACTGAGTATACCCTGGGCCGTTCACTGTGTCAAGTGGTTTACATTTACTAGTTTATTTCATCCACATGGTGACCTCAGGGGTTGGCCTTATTTTTATTATGAATGATTCCAGCTCAGTGAATGAAAATAACCAGGTCAGGAAGGTCGCTCCCTGGTAACGGCTGGTGGCTGGCTGAACTAGGTAAGCCCACATCCTTTTTGCTGTCCCCTGCTGCACTCAGAACCCGTTCGGGCACATTTCCCTAATTACTACCTCTTCTCCCTGCCCCCTTCATGAGATACAGACCCCAGCAACCTGGAGCATCAGGAAGCCTTTGCTTCTTTCTCTTCTCTTCTCCTCCTTTCCTCTAGCTTCTGGCCGAGAGTTCCATTTATAACATGGAAGGCCATCCATTTACTACTTCCCTCATTTTTATGGCATTTGTGATTAAATCCACTCCGAGGTTGTGGGAAGCTTTGGCAATTAAATAATTTGGGTAACAGAATATTTAATTAATTGTAATTACACATGCCATCGTGAATGCCATTTCTATTTTAATTTTAGCACAAGCTAGATTGTTCAAAACATGTTTTTTCTTTGCCACCAAAAGCTCTTGTCACTTTCTTTCCTCCTTTTCCACCATCCTGCTAGCCTGGAATCTTTACTTCCTTCTTCCCTTGTATTTGAAGGCACTGGCAGACAAAAAAACAAAAACAAAGCTATTTGTTGGGTCAATGTGCGACGGGTAGGAGAAACAAAAAAGGTACATAAGGCAAAGTCTTGGCTTACAAGACACAGATGGTCTCATTGAGGAGACATTTCATAAACACATAAAAACATGAATAATACAAAGAGCCCCACAGAGGATAGCCCCATGGCCAGCACAGAGGCATGTTTGAAGGCCTCAAGATATGTGTAGCATTTTTATTGACAGAAACAGGAACAAGTTGCTGGGAGCCTAAAAAAATGACCTTTCTCTTCTTTCTTTTCTCTTTATATTCTTCATGTACTCACACATACATTCACAAAGATTTTTGAGTCCTACGGATGCCAGGCAGTGACCACTGAAATGTCTGTTCTGGACCCAAGGAAAGTCCCTGCCACACTCCACATCTCCCCATCAGAGCTTGGTGAGGACAGCAGAGCTATGCTCTGGATTTCCCGGTATTTTGGGCTGGCCCAGGACCGCAGAGCCCAGCACCTCATCATTGGCGAGCTGAGTGTGTCTGCTGTCTGGGACTGTCCTGGCTGTGTCCTCACCTGACCCGCTCAGGACCCTGCCTAAAGGACTAGGGCTTAAATCACAACTGTATGGGGGACGTGGGAGGGGAAGTCCCCCCAGTGGATCTCCAAAGCTCTTGCTCTTTCCCCCCAGTCAGCATCCCTCTGGGGCTCTGATGTTCCAAGACCCCGTGAAATACCTTTCCCTGGAATGCTAGGAACTTGACCTCATATCTTGGCTGGCATGAGATTCATTTCAAAACTGGACTCTTAATCTGCTCTGGGGACTCTGTATTTTCTGACTTCCATAGTATTGGGTCTCTTAAATCCTCCAGTAGGGAAGAATTCTGATTTTACTCTAATCGGGGCTGTGAGAGTAGTCATTATTCATTCATTTGTGGTTCATATTCATACATTTGTGGTTCATCAAATATGCATCAGGCAGCTTCTACATGTCAGGCACTGTGTTAGGCTTTGTGGAACATAAATAAATACATAATTCTGTTCTCAAAACCCTGTCGGCAAATGGAGTTTGCCAGATGCAAAAAAAAAAAAAAATTATAATTAAGCTAAGTTTAATTCTTAATTCTTCCTCCCAACATAGGAAGATGGAAGATTTGTCTAACTCCATTTGGGAAGTTGAGCCAAGTCTTGAGATGAGAAATAAATGACTATAAAACAGAGGAAAGGAGGTAGGCGTAGAAATAAGGGACAGCTTATGATTGGGAATGGTGTGAGTTTCTTCCCCATAAGGAGTTACAGGGCTGAGAACTATACCCACGACTATTTGTCCTTCTGAGGGATAGGGTCACATGACCTTATACGGAAAGGCAGCACGGTGCACTGGAATGTCCCAGTTTAGTCTTAGAAGTTCTGGGTTTATGTCACAGACACCAGATGCTCTGGATTTGAATTCTAGCTTCACCACATACTGTTTGTATGGTCAAGGCAAGTCACAAATTTCCCATCTTGTTACCCTCTGCACAACAAACACAGTAAGACCCTTGCAGAGCTCTTCTTGGGACTAAATGGGATAAGATGAATGATCCTAAATAAGCCTGAAACAGAGGTTAAAATTTATATTGTTTTTATTTTTCATTCAAAAACTTTTAAAAAACCATTATTTCACAAATATAAAGATTCATATGGCCTCTGTAGGGTCCAGCAAAACGTCAGCCCTCCATTCGTGGTTACCAGTGTTGGCAGATCTCAGTTTTGTGGTTTAGCCTCCTCTCAAACTCCTAGCCCCAACTTCCCAAGTGAAATCAAACAATCCATTGTTGAAATAAGATGACGTTGACAGTCATGTAGTACGAGACTGGAAGTCCCGCTCTTTCAATCTGTATGGATGGACGTCCTCCAGAATCCTCAGTTCTTCATGGGGAACTGGTGAGCCTCGGAAACTGAGAAACCGGCTCTGTTCACACCACATTTAGTTACCAGCTTCACTCCGCGCTTTTCCCGGAGCTGCTCTTGCCTTGTCGCTAAAGCTGCTTTTTTGGGTTTATTTGCAAAGTGTATCAAGTGGAGCGGCTCTGTGGGCAATGAAGCTGCCTGAGTGTGCCCACTGCACAGGAAGCATGTTGTCCAAGCCGAGATGCCTCCTGACGGGGTCAGGGTCCCTTGGGGCAACTTGGTAGTCATTTACTTCGTCCCACCTTGTCTCCCCCAGGGCAAAATTGTGTTAGTGAGGATCCCATATTTCTGTCATTAGCAATGATGGGCAGTAATGCCCATACACGTGTCCTCGTTTTTCTAAATCATGTTAAATATAATTTTATTTTTTACAGTTTTTGATCAAAGCATCCTATGCTTTTTATAACATGGAAAGCAATGTATAGGTGTATAAAGTGCTAATAACCTTCTGAACCTTCTAATTCCACACAACTGAGATGACCAAAATTCACAGCATCCTTCCACTGCTTTTCTGATATTCGCCCTTACACACATACACACACACGCACACTCATGCAATTTTCTTGTTTCTTTGGCAAATGGGATCATTCAGTTCATATTACCCTATAATTGGCTACCAATCTACAGACTAACAGATATAACTGACCACCATCTATACACACATATTTCTGTAATAAAGACTCATGATCAGGGGTTGCCGATCAGACATGTGCAATTTTAATTTCACTTATTTATTTGTCTTTTAAAATTTTTATTTATTTTTTGACAGAGAGACAGAGAGCACAAGTAGGCAGAGTGGCGGGCAGAGGGAGAGGGAGAAGCAGGTTCTCCGCAGAGCCTGGAGCCCGATCCGGGACTCGATCCCAGGACCCTAGGATCATGACCTGAGCGGAAGGCAGCCACTTAACTGACGGAGCCACCCAGGTGCCACCAATTTTAATTTTAATGGGACATTGCAGGTCAGATCCTATAAAAATTGCATCGTCAACATTAGATAGTACCCACTGTCCCACATTCTTCCCAGCCCTGGAGAGCGTCAGTTTTAGTAATTGTTGCCAATCCGAAGAAGTAGAAATTGATGAAATTAAGCTCCTGGCTCCATCCCTTTCCTCCAGAGGAGCCGCCTGACTGCTGTCTGGGAGCCAGTGTCCTGACCCTCTTGCTGGACGATCCTTCAGTCCGTTATTCACAAGCTATTTGATTTGCCTTTGTTTTGTCCGCAGAGCTCCACTGAGTTCTCAGGTGGAGTGAGGGGCACAAGCAAATTTAGTGTGAAGTAGCCCTGACAGCTCTAAAAGGTTGTGTTTTATTCATTAAAAGGAGGCCTAACAGGGAAGTTAAATACCGTGGTAGGAGAGGGAGTCCCTGAACACCCGGGGAAGTATATTTGGAACAAAGGCCCAAACCCTCTTTTCTGCCAAACCTTCCTATCTGCAAAAGATGAAAGATGAAGACAAAGACAGAGGGAAGGAAAGACAGAGAGCTCATGTCTTGAACCCTTGTAGGATTGTCATATGGTTAGCAATGCAGCACACAGAGCACTAACCCCGGCCCTCCTACTTGGTGAATGCCTCATCCGTTCTGACGGCTGCTGTTATCATCAACTAACAAAAGCAACACAATTTTTTTCAATTCTGATTTACTAGCGATAAACTCTTCCTTGATAAACTATGATTTTAGCAAAGTTTCCACTAAAAGACTCGGAGTACCTGGGTGGCTCAGTCAGTTAAGCGTCTACCTTTAGCTCAGGTCATGATCCCAGGGTCCTGGGATCGAGCCCACATCGGGATCCCTGATCACAGATAGGCTGCCTCTCCCTTTCCCTCTGCCCCTCTCCCCCCTACTTATGCTCACACCTGTGCTCTCTCTCTCTCTAGCTCAAATAAACAAACAAACAAAAATCTTTTAAAAAATAAATAAATGAAAGACTTTACCAGGTAGCAGTTTTTCAGGATAGGAAGGGGTCCCTCTTTTCAGGCCGGCCTGAACCCAAGTCTCTCTTCCCCGTAAGCAGAAGGAGACCTTGTTACTCTTGAGACCTGTCCTAGGAGTCCAAGGTAATTCTTCACTCTGGGTATTTTTTGAGCCATGGAGCCCCTCAAGGCTTCCAGCTCAGAGACGCTGTCCCCACCCTTGGGAGGGGAGTTCCGCAGCTGTGGCAGCGTGGCGGCCGGCTCTCGGAGAAGACCTCTGGGTAGAGGCTTTACCAGGAAGTCCCTCCTCTTCAGGACTTAGTATGTATTGGAAGCATCTGAAGCTCCTTCCAAAGAGCTGGTAATTTAACCCAGGAACCCTGTGCTCCACTACCTCACTTTCAGTCTCTACGTTATTCTGCATTTCTAGTCACTCACTTAACTGCTCATTACCCCTGCTTCACTCCAGCTCTTTAAGGATCTTATAGCAGCAAAGGGCAGCCTCCCATACTCCAAGGCTCCAAGGCCTTTTTTTTTTTTTTTTTTTTTTTGCAATCACCTGGCTCTTGCTTCTAACCTTATTAACAACCTATACAATTCTTATCTTCCAAATCTCATCTCAGTTTTGGCTCTTTTTTTTTTTTTTAAGATTTTTATTTATTTATTTATTTGACAGAGAGAGATCACAAGTAGATGGAGAGGCAGGCAGAGAGAGAGAGAGGGAAGCAGGATCTCCGCCGAGCAGAGAACCCGATGCGGAACTCGATCCCAGGACCCTGAGATCATGACCTGAGCCGAAGGCAGTGGCTTAACCCACTGAGCCACCCAGGCGCCCCTCAGTTTTGGCTCTTAACCTGGGGTTGGCTTTGGTCTCTTAGTGTTGACACTCGGGCTCTTCTGGCCCCTCAGCCCCTGGCTTCACTCTTCCGACACTCAGTGCCTGAGACCCACCTTATGGCTGCGGTGGCCACAGCCAGGCAGTCCCCCCTTTCCCCAAACCCTTTCTCACCTCCATTTCTCGACAGCAAGGAAAATTGTTCTCGTGAGAACATGCGTTGCCCATTTCGTTGCCTTTTCATTTCGGTAGTTCTTCCTCCGTATTTGTGCATTTCTCGTGTTCATAGGTCGCTTGCCAACCTTCCTTTACCATGTACCATCTCAGCTCGATGTTCCCGTCTGCTCTTGGAAGCCTGGGATGAGGGCTGAGAGCCTGGCATCATTTCCAGTGGTTAGAAACTTTAAAACAAACCACTTGCCCCTGGGAAGCCATAATAGAAACATCTTAGCCTGTCTCCGTAGGACACTTTCAGTGCCTCAGTCGTACTGACCATATGTTAAAGCCAAGGGACGACAAGATCCGTTGTTGGAGCTGGAGAAGGGGCAAACCCTCCCCTCTCAGAGCCCCTGAGCTCTGCAGAGAGCTGGGGCTGGATGTGCCTGCCACGCAGGAGCTCGGGGCTCTATCGGAATCCAATCTGATCCCTCCAACTGGGCTATTACACTCCAGCCCTGATAGGATCACACTCTCAGAACACAGGGTAAAATTAAATTTGAGAGAAAATGAGATTTCTTTTGTTTTCTGCAGAGTCCTGTAGATAAGCGTTCTCTACGACTTGACCTTGATAGCCGTAGACGGCCTGTTGTGGGCCCAGAGGAATCTGATAGACAAATTGAATGAATGGGCACTTTCTTTGCTTTCCTGCTTAGTACTCCCCTCGGGGATGGTGGATTCCTCTTTCCATCTCCCTCTAGGATAGCACGGAGCCAAACTGCAAAGCACTAGAGAGGAAGCTTGTCCCCAAGCCCCCTCCATCCTGCCTCTGTGGCTCCTCCTCCCTCCCTAATCCCTGCTCTTGTGACCAAATGACAGCTACAAGCTCCCAACCTTAGCTCTCAGCTAGAATCCACCTGATCTGTTCACTTGAGCGGAAATGTCAACTGTGGCACAAAAAAATGGCTAACTCTTTACCTCTTCCCCTTAAGCCCTTTCAAGTAGCCTTCTAACAAAGACACATCAAAGCCGCAGATTTCAGAGCTCCTGAAAAGGCTGTGGGAGATGGTCCCCCTGCCCCAAATCACAACACTTGGACCCACTCCCCTGCGGAAAAAGAAGCCCTGAGAACATGCTCTCCTTGCTGGCTGGTGCCATCATTTCTGAGTGTGGGCTGTGGAGACGCTGCATCAGAATCACCTGGGATGTGATTGGGGTAGTGTGTACTTTCAGTCCCCTGCCCAGAATTACTAAGTCAGACTCTCTTCTGTGGCTTCTAGGGAAATAGCCTTTTTAATGTGTCTGCTATGAGAATCTCAGACAGTGTTTGAGAGCCACTGGCTACAGACTTGGAGGCATTTCTCCCAGGGGTCCTGGTTCCTTCAGACCATCAACTGTGTAATGGGTGATCTCTAGAGTGACACAGACAGCCCTGCCATTCCCTCCGGTGGCTGTGATGGTCAGGGACAGTGGCTTCTTAGTCCCCTCAGGCTTTCCAACAAGAAAAGCTGAGTTTTTCCAAGAACATGTCTGGACATGTAAAAATGTTAGGAGAGCCTCAGGTTAATCTGAAGATGGGACTGATCTTACTTACAGGTGGGCAGTGATGATGGTAATTACAATTTCAACCACTACCTACTGCAGGCCTGTCAAGTTCTAGATCAGGTTCATAATTTTACTTCATAGTTATATGAAGTATAGTTATATGAAGTTATATGAAGTTATATAGTTATATGAAGATCATAGTTATAATTTTACTCAATCCTCTCAATGTTCTTATATAGTATTATCATGCTCTTTTTACAGATAAGGACACTGTGGCACAATGCCATGAAACTGATGATAGGTACAGTAGTAGAATCTGAACTTGTACTTGAACTTAGCTCCGTTTGAACCTATTAACTCCTTCCAGGTCAATGCAAATGTATAGAGCCAAAGCCCTTTCCCATCCACTATTCTGTTCTGAGTTTTACACCAACTCTATGAGGCAGAGAGAGCCTTTACGGATGGGAAAGCAGGGACCAGAGGCTTTCCTCATGCCAGGCCAGGTGCTGGGAAGAAACGAAGCTGGGATTTGAATTCAGCATTTCACTCCCAGTTCAGAGCTTTTCTTTCTTGATACTCTGCTCTGACCTCCTGCCTCACGCATCTCAGGTTATGCACGCGAGGCACCAATACTGTTGCCTTGGACTAACACGTGTGTGAGTTTCCAAGGGCTGTCATAACAAATTACCATGGGCTTCTTGGCTTAAAACAACAGAAGGTAATTTTCTGAAGGCCGGAAGTCCAAAATCGAAGAGTTGGCAGGACCTAGCTTCTTCTGCAGGCTCTGGGGATGAATCCTGCCTTGCCTCCTCCCGCTTCTGGGGGCTTCAGACGTTCATTCCGTGGTTTGTGGCCACATCACCCTGGTATCTGTCTCCGTCACATGGCCTCCTTCTCCTCTGTGTCCCCACACTCCAGGAGTATAAATAAACTGATCATAAAGTATGCACAGTTCTTCATTCTGATTGATATCCCAGTTGTTTCCTTCCCAAGTCCTCACCAAGGGCTGACGTAGGGAATGGGTTTGTTTTTTTTTTTTAAAGATTTTATTTATTTATTTGACAGAGAGAAATCACAAGTAGTCAGAGAGGCAAGCAGAGAGAGAGGAGGAAGCAGGCTCCCCGCCGAGCGGAAAGCCCGATGTGGGGCTTGAACCCAGGACCTGGGATCATGACCTGAGCCGAAGGCAGCGGCTTAACCCACTGAGCCACCCAGGCGCCCCTAGGGAATGGTTTTTGATGAGGGCCAGGAGGAGGAAGGGATTCTCTTGGAGCAAAAAAGTCTCCAGGTTAGAGCAACCTGGGTAGGTGTCTCTGCAAGATCAGAGCCCAGCCAGAAGGCAGAGGAGAGAGGACGGCACCTGATCTCTGAGGGACAAGGGGAAAGGGAGCTTCAGGGGGGCAGAATGGTTTTGGAAGCTGCTGGTCCAGAGCCATGGCCTGCTGTGGAGGAGGGGGTAGGGGGGATCTAGGGGGCTTTCATGCAGCTGTAGGCATTGAAGTCTGTTTCTGGCCTGGGAGAGGATGGAGGGAGAGAGGATAAATATCACCATCTGAGTCCATTTTCAGATCACTTCCTCCTGTGGGGAGATGAATGAGGGTCAAGGTGGGGGGCAAAGGGCTTAGAAGCCCCGGGAGTCCCAGAAGCCAGAGCTGAGCATAGAACCAGGACCTCCACAGGGGCTGAGAGCTGCTCTGGTGGGGAGCCCAGAAGCAGTGCGCAGCCCTCTAAGAGCAGCAGAGACATTCTCCAGGGGGAGAGCAGGGTTATGACTCCCTTGGGGAGGCTCCACTCAGCTTGGTGTTGCTCCCATGCCGGATGGCACGGAGGCCTCTGGGAATCCCCTATGCCTGAGCGTCCCCAAGGAACGGGTGGTCTTCAGGCAAAGAAAACCGTTTTCCTCAATGCTGCTGGCAGACCCAGCACTGACCCGTGCCCGAGAATATCCCCAGCCCAGCCCAGCCCAGGGCCCCCTTCAGGAGCACTTACACATCCCTACACATTCCCTTCCATGGTCCCAGCTTCTAATTTGTATACAATGCTTGCATCCATGGTATTTCCTTTTTCCTGACACATGGGAGGGACGTTTTACAGACTGACAGAATGGGCAGAAAAAATCCCCTTGTTGTTTTTCCTAGTTGTGGGTTATTTGAGAAGAAATAAAAAGACGTCAGAAAAGGATTACCAGGGCTGACGTGGGAATGGTGGGAGCCAGGTCTGCGGCTACTGGAGGCTCCTGGGAGCTCTCCCAGGTAGACAGGGGTCTCTTCCCCTCCAGAGCTCTAAAGCTGCAGAGGGTGGTTAACTCCTTGGTGCCTGAGCATCGAGCTGAGGGTGAGACCCCCTGAATTCATGCCCACCTGATACTTGCACAGAAAGCTGGGGACAACCAAGAGCTCAACAGCAGGCGTCTCCCCTCTCCCGGCTAGAGAACAGATATTGTGGCTGTGCAGTAGAACACGGGGGTGGGGGGGTGGGGGGTGGCTCCGAACTCCATTTCCTTTGCACTCCTCTCTGTGAGCATCTTGGTGGCTCCCCTCCCCCACACCCCCATCCCCCAGCTCCTCCCAGGAACTACTGTTCCCTTTAGCTTCCTGTGTGAGCTTCCTGGAATGACAATCTGGCCTCTGATCCTCCGCCCCACAGCCACATTCTTGTTTATATAGTTCTTCTAAACAGGAATGAGTGCTGGGGACGCCACCTGTCCCAGCTGGGCCACGCACCTGCAAGTGCCCGACTTCCTGCCACACAGCAGCATTTAGCAGGAAAACGAGAGCAAGTAAGACTGTTCTGCTCCTTCTGTTCTGTTCACATGCTCCTTCCTGATTCTATGTTTCTAAGACTCGTTTATCCTCCAAATATTTATCTAGCGTTCCAAGTTCTACACTAGGTATGTGAGACACAGAAATGTATAATTACAATAACACTTAACATTTACCCAACCCGTATTATGTACAAAGCACGATGCTTGAGTGCTTTGCATGGATCTCTCTCAGTGCTCTGCATGGCCTCCTGCGTTGAACAGCATCATCATCTCTATTTGACAAGCCTGAAGAGCCGAAATGGCTGGCCCAAAGTGTTTCGGCCAAGAAGTTGGGGGACAGGGATTTGAACCAGGGTGTGCACTCAATCCAGAGCCACACTCTTAACTTCTGGACAATACAATCTGTGTCTCCAAGGTGCTTCTAATCTAGCAGGAAAGATTGGGCGACCACCACTCAGCAGATGCTGAGCGTTTCTAAATGCTTATAGAAAGGATAACGTGACCTGGGTGGAAGTGTGGGGAACACCAGGAAAGTTTTCAACGAGGTCATATTTGAGGAAGACATTGAAGAGCAGGTAGTAATATTAACAAGATCTTCTCAGGCACGTGCTATGTGTTGAATGTTGGACCCATGATTTATACAACAAGCTTACGAGGTAGGACTGTGATGAGCTCATGTAACGGCTCAGGAAATTGAAAGCACAGAAGAGTTGAGTGTAATGTGGATAGATGCGTCTGGGAGTGGGGGCAGCGGGCAGCGGGGAGAAAGAAGTTTCCCTAAATGCACAGAACTGGGAACCTCAAGGGTGAATTTGAGGGCAGTATGGAGCTGAGTTTGGTGGGGACGTCAGCCCCATAAAGGGAAGTAGGAAAGGTCAGATGAGGATTCAGACTAAGGGTTTGGACTTAATTCAGTGGGCAGCGAGGAGGCATTGGAAGATTTTAATCAGGAAGATGAATCTGGCAGCAGGATGCAAGCTGGAATGAAGACAGATGGAGACAGGGAGTGCAGCAAGGGGCCTGTTACCGTAGATCATGTCCATCATTTGGTCCATAATTGATATGACTTCCGTGTGCCAGAATAGAGTGGCCAGCCAGGAAGAAGAGTTCTTGCCCCTCTCACATTGACAGTTGAGGACAATGGCAGCAAAGGCCTGAATCAAGGCAGTGACAGCAGAGGGAAGCAGGCTGGGTGGCAATAGTATTTCATATTTAGAACCAGCTCTCAACAGGTGGAACACAGAATGTGCCTGGGGGTTAGGGGCCAAACCACTAAAATGTAAGTATGAGATTGAAAACGACAAGTCAACTTACTAAGTGAGTTAGAGTTTAGAAGAGATTTTTTTTACTCACATAAACTCATTTGAGGTTGAGCTTATGTGAAACAGGATTTCATACCCCTGCCAGCCCTTGCAAGGGTCTCTGAGCCCAGACCATGGGAGCCCGGGACACCAGAGGCCAGCCCCGGGCAGACCATGACCCGTGGGACTGAATCCCATGAGCACATCTGGGGGCCTTAGTCTTCGACACCTGCTCGCCACTCCTCTGCCTGACTATGCAGGTCTGCTCTCTCTCCCCCTGTCAGTCTTTGGGCTGCGCTTCTGCTTGTTAGCAGCTCTGCTGGATGGGTGGGCAAAGGGATAGGGAAAGCTCCAGAATTCAGACTCGTTTCTTTGGCGCGTCCTTACAGCTCTGATGAACGCCGGGTTGCAGGAGCGGAGTGGAGTGGGGCGAGCTTGCTGGGTCAAGCCTGGCTGTTACAGAGCCTCTGTCCAGTTCTCTCTGCCTGTCTCAATTCTACCAGACTTCCGGCAGCCCAGTCCACACCCAGTAAGATTCTATAACGGGTTGGTGACGAAGCTTGAGAGCCGTTCTCCTGCTGGAAGTCGACACTCATGGCTCTGAACTCCCCAGGCTCTTTACTGACATTACTTATTACTCTCTTATAAGCCAGGGGGAGAGGGTTCTATGCCAGAAATTCCCTCTGGGCCCCTGAAGTCACTTTTTGGACTTTGCTGTCTGTACAGTCAAAGAGAGAGTTATTTGCAAGAACAACTCTGTTGATGTGAAATTGCCCATTGTGACAATTACATGGCACTTTACTTTTCATTTAATCCCCCCATTTCATTTCATTGGTGAGGTAGCTTGTATTAGTCCCATTTTATGGATGGGTAAATTTCAGCCTGAGGATTTACACAAGACACTGGGCTACCTCAGGAAGAAATAAATTGGAATGAACATCTTCTTCATCTGAAGCCACCGTGGTTTCCAACCCAACACACAACCTGTGTGTTTGCGTTGTTTTAGTGCTGATTGGCTCTGTTTGTTATAATTTTTTCTCAAAGGGTAGAGCAGGGACATATGCATCTGATTCCCGTCAGTTCCCTGAGCACCACAAACCTGGCTACTCTCTTGGTTCAGCCCTCGCCAATGTTGGGTCTTGAGAGCAAGTCCCAGAACATGCCTGGGGCCTTACTTCCTCATCCGTAAGATGGTGGGTTAGGATTGGATGATTTTCTAAGACTCTTCAAGTTCTGAGTGCTATGCTTTCATGGCTAGTATTAGGTCACTCCCTTCTTAGGTCCACAGCTAGCTGTAGTGGATCTTTGCTATCTCCCCGACCAGGCAAGTTCTCGATAGAGTGGTGAGCCTACTTAGCTTCTGTCAATACGTCAGCTCAGTTATCCCTGTGACTTTTCTGGGCTCTCCAAACTAAAGGGTCCTATAGTGAAATGTACTTGTTGCTCTGGGGAAAGTCCTGGAGGGGGCCCGTCCTGGGCTGGGACTCCGCACAGAGCTTTGTGTGCCGCAAGCTGGGAAAGGCAGTATAAATGCTAAATGCTCCCTTTGGACAGCAGTGCACACTGGTCTCGAGAGCAGTGGGGAGGCTCTCATGGTTGGGTATGGTGTCTGTCTTCTGTTAGGAAGCCCGACAGCCTGAGATGGCCCAGGAAAGATGTGGAGTAGACAGCTATGGAGGAGGGGAAGGAAGGGAATGGGTCCTTGGTCACTAGGAGACCCACCCACCATCCCCGTGTAGCAGAGTCTTCTTTTCAGGGAAGTCACTTCTTCTCTAGTTGCAGAAGAAGCTGCCCTTCCAGCCTAACCCGGTTGGCCCATGAGGCCGGCGAGGCACAGCTGTGCACTAATGAACAGCCAGATGGAAATCCGAGTGCCTGATGATGGAACCCTCGGCTCTCTAAGATGAATTCCAGCCTATGCACTGGGCACTCCTGGGCAGATGGCGAGGTCAGCATTGGATGGATGGTATTGCCTGAAGTGGACTTTCAAAGAGTTCCCGCACCCAGGTCAGCAGCTTGTCCAGGCGATATGTTCCTGGAGGCGACAAGCAGTTCTGGGCTCCTCGATGGGCTACACGACAGATGTATTCTGGCCTGCCAGGCTGGAGGGTCTCCCTTCCAGCCATAAGCAATGACTCCATGGCTTTGTGAGAGGGCTTTCCTGAGGCAGCACTCGTTGGCTGGGGAAGGGCACCCGCCGGCAAGGTGGGCAAAAGCAAACAAATGATCTCCCCTTAGCCAGCTGGGCTAAGCTCTGTTTCACTCCCCTTGTGAAACCGAGCTGCCGTTTAATGGCAGAGAACAAAAGCAGCCAAGTGGAGGCCAATATGCATCCAGCCGGCATCCGGCATCCAGTTGAGTCTCAGAACTGCAGTAAAAACAAGGGGGAGAAGGGAAAATAGCCTGCCCCGCCTGGTTGATTTGTGGAGTCTGCAGTGACACTGCATTTGTATTTGCTGTTTCTCTGAAGAAGAGGTGGGCTCCAAAGATATCACTTTCAATCTCAAGGCCAGACATGTAATCGCCTGCCATTACTGCTTAATTACATGGTAACTACTACACCATTACTTTCTAACTCCGGTCTAATTGCAACTCACTCCTGATTAGTGGGCAATAAACACCCACAAACAGGGTCCAAGATCTATTTCCATACAGCTTACTGGCAGCCCAAGACAAGGAATGCAAACATGCAAATTGGGTGATTGCGGGGAGCCTGCCCCAATGATCGTAAAGAACATTGGTTGAGCTTGAACTACCTTCCCAGTTAAGGAACGGAGCAATTTGGGGGCAGGGCAGAGACGTGGGGACCCGTATCGCATTGCAGCAGGCAGAGTGCAGGAGGTGGATGTGGGGGTTTGGAGCCCAGGGTCAGGATCAGCTTCTAACTCTTTTATTTATGGTGGTGACGTCTTTGCTAAGCACTACACCTTCCTCATCTAAAATGAGTAAAATACATAAGAAATACTTAGCAAAAGTAAAGATGGAAAAAGATCCTACTTGTGAAAAAGCTCTGTGAAATAAAAGATGTTGGGTTGTTAACGGTTACTATTATTTTTAGGGTGAGGAACACCTTTTGATAGCAAAAGAACATTCGAGGCCCCCAGTCAGTTCTTCTCAGACTTTAATGTGTGTGCAAATTCCCCAGGGATCTCAGATTCTGATTCGGTAGGTCTGGGTGGCACTGAGAGTCTTCATTTCTAATGAGCTCCCTGGTGACGCTGATGCCACTGGTCCGGAGACCACACGAGGAGTAGAAGACTCTAGGCCATTCTGACTCAAGCAGCAGCTGTGGTCCGTGACAGGAAGTAGGGCAGAATGAGCACATGGTCCCTGATGAGAGCCAGTACTCACAGCAGCCTTGCCTCCTGGTGCAGACGGCAGCACTGTCTGGGGGTGCAAACACGTCAACACAATACCCCAGGCACACACACTTGACCCAGTTCAGGTCCTCAGTGCAAGTGCTCCATATCTAACGGGATAAATCCTCATGGGGAGAGGACACCAGGAAGGTTCTGAAGAAAAGGGAGGTTTTGCTTGATGATTGGCAAAGGTGTTCCTATATCAGAAAGAGTGTGGTGATCCTGGTCAGGGGCCCCAGATGGACCTCTCCCTCTTCAGAATCTGACCACAGAAGGGGCTCAGGTTACTATTTGATGGAAGGAAAGGGTAAAAGGAGGAAAAAAGGATGGAGGAAAAAGGAAGGAAGGAAAAAGGAGGGAGGGAGGGAAGGAGGAAGAGAATGAATTCTTTTGGGGGTAGTGGGAAGAGTAGACGTTGCCTACTTCACATTTTTGTTAATGGCTGACACTGAAAAGAATGCCAGAATTATAGATGGTTGAAGCTGGAAGGCATCTATGAAGTCATCTTTCTCAACTTCTCATTTCACAGCATAGAAAACAGAGACAAAGTGCCTTTCCTGCTCTCCTACAGGGACTTGGTGGCAAAGCCAGGACTAGATCCCAGCTTCCCCAGTTCTCGTTGCTGTCTGATTTCCCACGCTCCTCATCCCAGATAAATGAAGCTTGCTTCATGGAGTGTCCTTACATGCCAGGTGCCCAGAAAGAAAGGAGGCATGGCAGCTGGAGCCCAGCCAGAACCACTGCGGACCGAACCCCTCCTTAACTCTTTGCTAAACCTCTTGGCTCCCTGAGCTCTGAACACCAGCTATTTGATTTCTGAGAGAAGGCACTGTGTTCCTCCTATTCCCATCCAATAATGGGGAGAAGCCAGCTACTCCAAAACCCCAAACCCTCAAGGTTCTGAGTCAGAGTGATGGCCTCTTTCACGCGCCTGGACCCCAATGCACAGTTGGCATCACCTGACAGTATCTGGGAGGTATGCGCTCCTGGGGAGGGACAAGGGATAGTGCCACTCTCTCAAGGAGATATCTGGTATCCCTAAGTGCCATAGTACATGTCAAGCAATGTGGCCATGCCACGCTTGTGGGGGACACAGAGGCAGGGCCCAGAGGAAGAAAGCTTTGGCAGTGGTCACAGGGCATGGAGTGAAGGGCAAAGTGACCTGATAAGACTGCCCTTCTCAGAGGACACTGCTGAGAAGAACCCTTAGAATCCAAAAATACCTTTCAGGGTGCATGGGGACAGGTAACAGGCCTGGAAGCCAGCTGGCCCGTGGCATGCTTCCCGGCAGGTTCTCCACTCCAAATACAAAGTCAGGAGCCCGGAGTGGAGCAGGGAATATCCACCCACCAGTCATCAAGTCATTTTTTAAAATAACCTTAATCTACGACCTATACTATGTACATTAGGTGAGCAAATTTAATATAAACTCATATTACAACATTACTAGTGAAAGTCCTAGCAGTGAGCATGGGAAGTCATTAAATACCCTTTTAGCAAAGACTCCAGTGAGAGTCCTAATAATTATGTAGAATAAAATCTAAATCTACATGAATGTGGGGTGTTTTAGAAGCCTAATTGAAGGGTTTGGGCTATGTCTGTGATATAGGGCATAAATAAGTGTTTGAGGTTCAGATTTGTTTCTTATCTCTGTTTAGTACTGCTAAACACATCATTATTGGCAAGGCTGGCTTTATCTCCACACTCCGCTTTACACACCAACTCCACGGTCAGCTCCTCGCCGGGGAGGAAGCTGCAGTTCAGAGACGTCAGGAGACTGCCCAGCGTGACTCAGTGAAGCAGGGTTGCCCTGACCCTGGGCTCTCGCATGCCTGAGTTTATACTAGGACATAGACCAGCTGAAAATAGAAGTCAATGGCAGTCTATTTAGGGTCTGGGTCACACCAGCCTCATCCAAAGATGAAAGGTTCCCAATTCTATTAGCAACACTCACAGCCCTCATTGACCTCTGCTGTCCTTTCTCTGTCTCCACTAATGTAAGCAAGCTATTTCCCTCCCACTTCCCTTCCTCTCCTGTAGCCCGAGGACCAAGGCTGCTTTTACTGACTTCTCACCAGCCTCCAGGTTTTGTGGTGGGCTCTCCCAATGAGTCCAGATGGTCCCACCACAGTTACACTCCAGGCTGCCCACTAGAGGATGGGAGTCCATGGTCCTTTTTTCCTCAATATTTTTGTCTGTGGCCCCATTGTGCAGCGTACACCACATAACCTGCAGCTGTGCAAGAAAATCTGCATGCTGAGTGTGTCTGTGTGTGCACGCACTGTCCAGGTCGGGGCAGGGTGAGGCGGGATTTATCCCGAGGAGCTCCCGTGATAAGGTCTCCCTTCTAAGTGGCAGAAAATACTGAGGAGGGGTATTTAGACAGGGACCTGGAAGGGGGAGGCCTGGAGGACACATGGTTATCAAGGCAACTGCCCCAGGTCCCTGCCGGAAGCAGTGACCATAGTGTGGGCTGGGAAGAGTCAGGATTCAGGCTCTGGCAGAAGAAGAATGCTGGGAGAATGATGGTAAGTGCTCCGACTTTTAAACCAACCAGAGCTAATGATGATGATGTTAATGAATTCCTGGAGAAGTTGGAAGAAACAATTGAGAAAGAAAATCATAAAGAAAAACAAGACTCCCAAGAGGTAGCAGGAAATCACAACCTCCGCCAAGATGGGGAGAGGGGGAACATGGCTGGGAGAGGAGGGGAGGCAACACCAGCTTCCTCTGGCCAGCGTGTGGGGTTCACTCAGCCCAATTTCAACATCAGTTCAGCTTTGCCGCCCCACCGCCCCCCACCAGGCTTGCCCTGACCACACTGGGGCATGACGTTCTTTTCCTCCCCACCATATTGTAACTGACAACAAAAGGATTTGGGTACAGTATACCCAATTCTTTAGTGAGACAAATTATGAAATGAACATGTGTGTGAGATGTAGTCATTAACACTCACTGAGTGCCTGCTGAGTACATCAGCTCTCATAGTAACCATAGTCACACATGGTGAGGTTTGGAAAGGTTAAGCAACTTGCCCAAGACCACATAGCTAGTAATTGACAGGGCTACAGTTTGACTGGCTTCATGTTTCTCCAGAACACCTGCTTTCTTGTACCATAAAAATCTCTCCGATGGAGGTGGTGGGAATTCCATCTGGGCACAGACAGTCATGTTCATCTTTGTAGAAGGCATTTTAATAAGGACTGAATAGAGACTAAATATCCAAGATGCCTAGTGTTGGTCCAGTCTCTCTTGACTTTGCTGATATGTTTTCTCCAGGAAGGGAGGGGACACTGGTCGGTTTGAAGCTACCAATGTGATGTTAACAGGCTCAAAAATTCCCCCCCAGTTTGGCACTGGGCTTTTTACCACTGGACCCAGGAAATGCTACACGAAGGACTTAAAACCTGGGCAGCAAAACCCAGCTACAAAGACTCAGAAGTCTGGACAGGATCATGGGAATTTGGAGGGATCATGTTTCTCTATTGGAACACCATTCTAGAAAGTTAGTTCTACTTAAACAGTACCCAGGGGAGATCCTTGCCAAGTCTCTTTCACAGGCAACCCTTCCACTGATTTCCAACTCCTATAAACATATATATGGCTCTAGGTAACCGAACTGAATGCCTCTGGTCAGAATTTTCTGATTAATCCATTCCCTTATCAAATATTTTTAAAGATTTCCCAAGTGCCAGTCACTGTATTCGACCCATAAACCCTCAGTCCCTCTCGACTATACACACCCTGAGGGAGGGGTCACGTTCACACCCCAGCACACGGCACAGTGCCAGACACCTAAGAAACATTTGTATATTTGTTGAGCAAATGATTGGAATGAAGGTCATTAATGGGGAAAAATAATTTCGAGAAAAACAACATATCTTTAGGGAACTAAGGAAAGTTTATTTTCCCCACACTATCTGTTCTTCTTCTCTTTCTCAGCCTTGTCTCATCTCATAAGTGGTTTGGGATTTTAAAGACATCACAGAAAGATTAAGTGTACATTTGTCAAGGTTAGAAGGTCCTTCATTCATTCGTAGAACAGCTGCATTATTGTATATGTTAAGAAAGGTGGGCTTTTATTATTTTTTTCCTAATTGAAAAAAAAAAATCTATCCATACCAGCAGTGGAGTGCTTGGGGGGATGGAGAATCCTAGGTTTTGGCACTGTCTGTGGGTCCGGCTTTTGAATAAAAGAGCAGAGGCCTGACCCATTGACTGGTGCCTATCCCTGCAAGGAATTTTTGAAAGAGAAGGCCACTGCCAGCAATCCGAATTTCCTCTGCAATACAGTGCAGTTCCTAAAATTTCATGAGATATGGCAATAAGAAAGAGACTCAGATCTCCTGAGCAAAACTACAGGGTCCTTTAAAGCCTTAGGACCACCTATGGATGCCGGAGCATCCTTTAGTCCAAGGCAGTATAGAAGAAACCAAAGGAGAAGGCGAGGTGTGGTAGGGACCAAAGGTGAGCCCCGCCGACCAGTATCTCTTGGGCACTGACAGAAGACAAGGGTAGGATGGTGAGGAAATCCAGACTAGAGCTCCCCCTGCCTCCCCCACCCCTTCAAACCCAGCCTGGAGGCTCCGCCTCCAAAATCGAGATTGGGTTTATCACGCTTCTTCCCCGGAAGGACTCAGTAGCTTGTGCCTAGCAGATGAAGAACTACATTATCTTGTCCATGACCTCTAAGGAAGGAATTATCTCCAGGCTCCAAGGAAGGTTGGGTATTAGATATAAAACATGAAACATTTTCAACTGCTTGTCTGCTCTTTGTCCTCATCCCCCCTTCCCCCGGCACACATTGATTTAAACTCAATCTACAGCACTATTATTTTCCGTATATCTCCATTACAGGATTAATCGTGTTGTCCTATATTACTTTGTGCGTCTGTCTCCACTGCTGTCTGCAAGCTACTCAGTGGCAGGAACTGTGTGTCTACATGTTTCCAGTGCCTGGAACAATCCCCCGAACACAGGCAGTGTTCCAAATACACTTCTGTAGTGAACCAATTAATGCATTGGTTAATGGGTCAGCATGAGGAGAAAAAGGAGGTCAAGAGCAGAGGGAAGGACATGCAGACCAGGCGAGAGGCTGGAGGAGTCAAAAATGCACCTGACACAAGGGGTTTGGGGGGACATCACTCCACACTGACGTGACAGAATGGGGAACGATCCTCAGCTGACCACGAGCCTCGGGGGTCAAAAGCAGTGATGCTTTCTTCCCCAACGGTGGGCCAGGTTAAGTCACTCCATGGGTTTTTAAGTTTAAACAAATAAATGCATCAGTGAAGAACCAAGTAAAGGGCAAGGAAGAGGGGATTTCGACAGAAACATCAAAGGGTGACCTTTAAAGTAGAAGCTGGGCGAGAGCATCTGGGTTTCCCTGCCAACAGGGAGCAGGGAGCAGTCTCGGTGATGAAGGGATGGAACCATTCCCACAGGAAGGGAAAACACCACCAAGGCACCCAGCACCCAAGAATCCTGTCCTTCCTCCTTCTCTTCTTCCCTGACATTCTTAGGTGTCTAGATGGGAGCATCTCCTCCAGGGCCCTCAGAGAAGCCGGAGGGGAGGGTCTCTGAGGCATGTCAAATTTTTAAAAATCCCAAATTGTTGAGGAGATGCTACCAGAAAGGATTATTTCAAGAGAAGAGAAAGGAGCTCTTGCAACAGGAGGCCTCTGCAACACAGAACCGCAAGTGTCCCACGGAGGCAAAGGTGTGTTCTTGCACAGGAAGGAGCAGACCAGGCTACAGAGAACCAGGGCTGGGGACTTGGGCTGGAAGGGGGACAGGATAGGTCGGTAGATTGGGGGATGACCCTGAGGCCAGCTTGTTCTCAGGAGGGGCTTTACAGAGTTGAAGGCTGACCAAAGTGCAGGGATGCAGGGGAGTGAGAGAAGCTTAACCAAAGTTTGGTAACAAGCATCTTGTTCTAATTGATCAGTGTGGAGAGAGGGTTCAGCTACACATTGATGAGGAATGTCGAGGACCCGTGTACAACCTCAACATAGGAAAGCAAGGGGGCATCTGGGAGTCCCAGCTCAGTCATCTGAAGAAGGATGGATGTTTCCCAAAACAGAAAAGGATGGGACGTTTCTTACCTTCCCTGTTTTCCAGGGTCACAGGGCTCAGGTAAAACTCAGCACTGCTGTGTACAAGAAGCCTTCTTTACATTTATCCCCATCTGCAGAAACCAGGGTGGTTTTGTTCTCAGCAATGTTTTTTCCTAAAGTGGTTGGTTATGTTATTTGCCTAGAATCAAGCTTCTGCTGATGATCAAGACTGCTCAGGTCCCCATCCTCAGCCTATCTCTCTTTTTCTTGAGTGCATTGGATTAGGTGTTCTGTATGTATCCAGATTTCAGCATGGATATGATCCCAGTGTTACATTCTCATTAGCAAGATGACTCCTGTCAAGTGACAATCCCTTAAGCTCTGTCCACTGAGTGACTTTTCCTAAGAATTCCTTTGGCTTTATCTCTATCCCCATTAAAGAAGACTTCTGACCATGATTTGGCTTCTCCTGTAGTTTGACCACAGGGAGACCATGCACTGATCATGGAGCATTTAGCATTCTGCTTGTGTGATAATGGCTCCTCATTGTAACTTAACCAGTTGGCCTTGACATTAACCTCTGTCTCATGTGGATCTCAGTTAGCACAAGTTGGCCCAGTGTCACCTGGCCAAAGATAGGAATTGTCTCTATGCCTGCCAAGGGAAAGCCAAGTCCCAAGAGTGTGGGGGGACATCTGCAGAGTGCCCTTGAGTTGACCCCACTACTAAGTCCAGCTCCTATTTCTAAAACCCTCAAGTCTCTGCAGCCAACACCTGTGGGAAAGTCTAGCTACCTGTCCTCAGATCACCTCAACCTTAGCAGCTCTTGTAAAAAGACAAGAAACATGGACCCCATTCCTGGTGTTTACTTTTTCCCCCTCCTTTTAATTGATTTATTTCTCATTCCCCTCTTCCAACCTCTTACCTCCATAGGCAATGATTCTATTGTGTTTGATGTATGTGTACGTTCTTGCAAACGATGCCTATTATCAATCCAATATTTATGTAAGTCGAATTGAGTAATAAATTTAACTCAAGTTTTTCCTTCCTCTACTTCATCCTATGTTTGAAGGCTCCATCTTTGTTACAATATGCATGTTTAGTTTATACCTTCCTCCTGCTGCAAAGTTCTCCATGATGTGCCTGGACTTTGTGTGACTCATCCATTCCCCAGGATCGAAACTCGGAGAATCCCGACCACACTGCCCAGCAAATAGTGCTGTGAGCAGGAGTCTAGCACATGCCTCTTTGTGGATTCCAGGAGAGTTCTTTGGAATGTATGTCCCCAGCAGACTGGATCTGTTTGGCTGAGGGCTACCAGACTGTTCTCTAGAATGGCTGTAACAAACTTCACTCCCACCCCCGGGGCTTGAGGGTTTCTATAGCCCACATCCGTGCCGACACCTAGTGTCATCCAGCTTTAGAATTTTTGTCACTCCCCCAGTTTTAAAGTGGTGTCTCATTATTTTGTCTTGCACAGTTCTGATTACTAATGTGCTTGAACAGCTCCTCTTTTCCTTATTATGCTCTGGTGTGCCATCTTTTTATTTCCTACTCTTTTTAAAAATTTTTTATTTTTTTATTAATATATAACGTATTATTAGCCCCAGGGGTACAGGTCTGTGAATCGCCAGGTTTACATACTTCACAGCACTCACCATAGCACATACCGTCCCCAATGTCCATAACCCAGCCACCCTTTCCTTACCCCCTTCCCGCCAGCAACCCTCAGTTTGTTTTGTGAGATGAAGAGTCTCATGGTTTGTCTCTCACCTGGTCCCATCTTGTTTCATTTATTCCTTTTTATTTTCTATTCTTATCTTCTGCCCATTTTTCTGTTAGATTTTCTGTCTTTTCATTGTGGATTTACAGGAGCCCCTTATACATTTTATATATCAGTCCTTTAATTTTCAGACATTACAATATTTCCTCCCAATATCATCGGTCAATTTTATCCACATCATTCATAAATCCTTTTTTTTTTTTCCAATGAAATTCAACTCTTTTTCCTCTTATGCCTGATGTTTTTAAAATTTTGTTTAGGAAGTTCTTCCTCTACCCCAAGATCACAAAGCAGTTCTCTTACATTTTCTCCCATCAACCTTTTACTAAGCATTGCCTTTAGTCCTTGGATCTGCATGTTCTACTTCATGTGATGCTCCTTTAAAGGGATCGTGTTGCTTTTCTCCAGAAAGATACCTGCAGCAAATGGTTAAGTAAACTAAGTCCACAAAATGACACCACCTTGTAGACAATCTGTCTTCTCCCATGTTAATTTCTAGTGCCACCGTTATTCTATACCACATTTCCATAGCAATGCATACTATCAGGAGCTTTCCTGATTAGATCCGCTTGTAAGATAATAATAAGACATCAGAAGATCTCTTGAAAGAAGAAACAACAAATCCCATGGTGCTTCCAAGTGCACTTTCCTTACTATTTCCTTACTGTTGTCTTACTACTCCCTAGCAAGGCACAGTGGCTTCAGATCTGAGAACCTCTGCTGTCCTTCCTCTGAATATTGAGCCGACGGGCCTCAGCAGGAGCCAGTATTAATCCGTCGGCTGCAGTGTGGTTGAAACTTTCATAAACCCTCTAAGGATAATAGCTTCCACGCCTTGGGAAGCCCTCATCAAGTACTTAGTATCATCTCAATTTTACAGTGGAAGAAGTGGAGAGAGGGGGAAGGACTAATATAACTTACACCAGTCTGTCCAGGGCTCAATTTGACCCTAGTGTGCTTAACTCCACTACTGAAGATCCTTCTATTCCATCATTCTGCTCTTCGCATCTCTTTTAATTATTTCAATGTCCACTGAGTTCTGACGCTATAGAACATTGTGAAGAATTCTGTCCATAAGGGACTTCCAGTCTAGTCTGGAAGATAAGTTGTATCCATAAGTACAATATAGCTTAGAAAAGCAGAGGTTCCTTAGAGGACCAGTAAGTTCCATAGTTGCTCAGAATTGGGTAGAATGTTTCCAACCTACCTCCTTCTGAGAAGTACCCATCCCACTCAATTTTCATGTATGTTCTAGTCACAAGTTTGAATGTTGACTCTTGGATTGCATAAATGCTTAACAAAAACCTAGTCCTTCCAGGTTTTTAGGAATTAAAGGAGAGAGCTTCCATCATGCCTGAAATGTTTCTCTCAAGCCACTTGTAAGGCTGACATTTTGCCTACAATCCCAAGGGCATTCAGTCTCAATAATTTTCCAGCACTGGTGAGAGGAAAGTTTACTTGGAGGCCAGAAATGCTGGAGACATAGAAAAGAAGGAACAGGAAGAAAAGTGATAGGCAGATATTTTATTAATAGAATGAATTCTATACTAACTTTTCAGATTTGAAAGGTGTCATAGATTGGGACACCCAGAGGCTGACGCCAGGACAAGGATTCATGTGAAAGTGGCCCAGGAGAAACTAGTATGAGAGAGGGAAGCAGGACAGGAATGGGGAGGGAGCCAAGCAAGGTGATATTTCAAACCAGTCTCAGCCTGGTTCTTCACCGGAGCTCTAGAATGCCAGCATCTCAAGAGTTTGTTCAGACTTGAGGCAATGTTGCTTTCATGCTCCTGCTTACATCGGGCATTGGTTAAGAGCCAGGGGGAGATGAGGTTGTGGAAGGTAAGCTCCAAGGCAGTCCCCTTGGTTGGTGGGCTGTCCTCAAAAGGGAGTCAAGCATGCAGAAGTAGAGGCTCGTGGAAGCTGAGGGAGGGATGGAGCCTGAGCAGAGCATCAACAGTGCCCCTGTGAACAAGGGTCTGCCCTACATCTGTAAGTCAAGTTCAGGAATTCTGTCAGCTTGTAACCATTCCTAGGGAACCTAGGAATCCCTCCTCAGTTTACAGGAGAGTAAACTGAGGCATGGATTGGCTAATGCATTTGCCCAGAGCTATGTAAACTAATTTGTAACAGAATTATAATTTGGGGTTCCTAGATTCAAGTCCAGGACTCTTTCAACTACATCTCACCATCTCACTTCCTTACCTTTAAAGTTCAGAGGAGTGCTTGCCAATACAACAGGTCATATGTTTTTTACTGCAGGTACATCACTCTCTGCTAGAATATGGCTTCTTTTAAGCCCAGCATCCATCCTTGTGGCCCCTCCTGGTCCATAGAGCAGCCCAGGAGAAAACAGACTGATCCCCTTGACAGCGGACCCAGCCGTCATCTGGAAGACTTATCTGGGTAGTTAAGGAGACCTTGGCGCCTGAAGAAGGCACTCAGAAGATGACAGGTCTGAATAGTCTGACAAATTTTTATTGCCCCCAAATCTCTAGTCCCGTAAGTCATGAAATAAATCTCAGCCCACATCAAATAAATGATCGTCTGTTTAAGAACGGACGGGTGGATCAAGCGAAGAGTGTACAACGTGCTCTCCCTTCCCTGGGCTGCATATCAGGGACTTTTCCATCCAGGACTTCGCCTAACCCTTCCCAACCCTGTATCTCCAGCTCCCTGCCAACCCTGCCAGCTCCCCTGATAGGTTGCCATCCCAGAGAGCAGAGAACAATCAGGGGTTAAGCCTGCTTTTGAAGAATTGTAAGGACAACCAGGCAGGAGGAAAGAAACTCTGAAAGATGAGAAAGCTGTCATACTTGCTGGTTGGGCAGACGAAGTGACCAGCAATCCCTTAGAGCACTAAAGATTTATCAGCAAAGGGGGGAAAAAATCAATTGGCCAGATAATCTTAAAAGAAGGAAGGAGAAAAAAATGATGCAAGTGACTAAGGGGATGGGAAAGGAAATTTGAAGATGTCTTCCATGGTCTGCCATGGCACAATCTTGTGCTTCCTTCGTCCTTACATTTAACAGACTGTAGTTTTCCATTTGCTTATCTGTTTCCCTGGCCACAAATGACATGTTCCTGGTGAAAAGGACTCTGTCTTTTTCGTTCACCCTTGATGCATGCCAGGCCTAGCACAATGCCTAGGACATAGCAGATCCTCATTATATGTTTGTTGAATGACAAGGAACAAAAATAAATGAAATGGCATTTTTCAAGGGCCGATGTTGACCAAGGCACAATGCTGGACACTTGACCCCCTTGAGTCATATCAATCTCTCAACAATGAGACTGATTTTATCGTGGTCATTTTGCAGATAAGAAAATGGAAATCCAGAGAGGTTAAACAACTTTCTTGGGGCCAGACAGCAAATAAATGGAAGATTTGGGATTCAGAGTCTTAAAAAAAAAAAAAAAAAGAGTAAGGTCTATTCTCACTCTAAAGTCCACGGTTTATATTGGATTTACTATTTATTTCCTGACAATTCTTTATGATGTAGGGTCTGACTGCCCAATCTGAGGATGAGCTATTATCCTCCCTCCCTAGGCTGCCCGCCATTTTGTCATTCCACTCTTTGCCTACACTTCCTCCATTTGGTACACTGAAGAAAGAAAAAAGACGAAATCCATGCCAATCCATTAATTATACCTTGTCAAGCTCTTCTCTCTGGGTGTTTCATTTGTGTATGGTTTCTCCACCACAATAGGCTGTAAACTCCTTGGGGGCGAAAGCCACATTTTGTGCATCTCTGACCACTCCTCCCTCGGGCACTTATAGGCATGATTTGGGTTATAGGCGGTCATGTCACCATGGTTGGCGTCACAGTGGAGGGTGACAGAATGAGGGCACCAGGGACTCAGGGGGCTGTGGCGCATAAATGGGAGGTACCCAGCAACTGCCTTTGAAAGCCCCACCCCAAAAAGAGTCACTCCATCAGTTGTACACAAAACAGACTTGTTCTCAAAGGACAAGTGGGATGGATGTAAAGGGAGAGGAGAGGGGAGCATGGCATAAATATAGAGCATAGATTCTCAAAAAACTGGAGCACAGTGGAGTCAGGCAGTCTGTCTCTAACTTCCTCTCCTGTCTGGGCAACCAGATAGCATCGGCACAGAAGAATGTTTTTTTCACTATGCCCTGCCTTCCTCCTGTAATCTTGGGTGACCTTTCCCAGCCTGAGACTTCCCAACTGCAAAAGGAGTGCTGAGGCCAGCCCAATTTTCTGACCCAGAGCTCCTGGGAACCCCATGCCAGTCTTTGATGCACCTGTTACCTCATGGGGCTGGTCAGGTGCTGGGATCCCAGGCTCCTGTGAAGATCAAGAAGGGCTGAATTAAGCTTATTAGCAGCATTGCACCCAAACACCGGCCTGCTGAAGGGCCATCCATCTCGCTGGGCTGAAGGGCCAGAGCATGATTAATGCAGCTGGTTAGAGCACTGGACCGCTTCTGCCCATCTCCTCCTCTGGATACAGTTTGAAGAATTCATTAGGAGAGGGGCAGCAGGGAAGGAGGGGGGCTGCACCCTCCTAACCCAAACCCTCCCTCACTCCTCCAGTTCTGCTTCCTTAACCAAGATGGTCAAGGCTGCTCAGGGTCTGATAGGTCCCCACGGTGGGCACAAGTGATAATCAGCCCTGGTGTACCACTCCCAAACCACTTAGCAAGGTTGAAAACTTTTCAATGCTCCTTTAATCTATTCACTTGAAAATAAAATAATGAAAATAAAAAGGGGCTTGGTCCTCTGCATTGACCCTGCTGGAATCCTCCTAGGCTGTCCCATTAGCGAGTCTGCTGTCTAGCCACATGGACACTGGAGCAGGGAACTTTACAGTGTGGTGTGCTGAGTAGCCAGAGGAAGGGTTTACCTGCCCTGTCCAGGCCTCCTGGAAGGAGCAAACAGGTGCTGGGCTGCTTGGAGGGTGCCCCACCCCTCACCACTCCCAGGTACTAAGTCTAGAGTGGTCCATTCAGGCTGCCAAACCTCTCCCGCCCCCTGATTTAACCCCCTGGATGTGAGCTCTGTGATCAGTGGCTGTTATGTAACCGTTGGAATCGCTCTTCGTTGTTACCCTGGGATTTTTTTGTTGTTGTTTGAATTCTTTGAAGCATCATTTTAGAATTCTGTAGAATTCTAACCCTTCTCGCCCCTGCTGGTGTCAGTTTATTAATTGCTACAGTGATTGCCAAGAAGTGGGAGAAATTAGCAACCATCTCCCAACTCAAAAAAAAAAATCTTTTGTTAATGATTAGGCTGTCTTTTCAAGTTTTTATAAATTTGTACTGACCCCTTCTTATTTCCTTTGGGAGAAGGAGTGTCTGGGCTCGAAGCAAACTCATTTTATTGATTTCTCAGGTTAGATAACTTGACACCAAACACCAAGGCAGGAGCCCGATTATCTCTATGCTTTATGTACAGGAAGGAGGAAAGACTAGGAAAAAAGGTCTCTGTCACTGCAGCAAGAGATTTACACTTTCAGTGCCAGGTCTCAGCAAAGAGCTGGTGGATCCTGGGTAAATCATTCTGGTTACCCACCGCACCGAAACAGACAAACAACACCCGTTTACTGACACCAACTTCTATTACCACGCTATTTCTTGTCTTCTCAGAGCTAGGGCACATAATTTTCACCATTTCTTTATTTCATTATTTATGTATTCGTTTATCCTTCCCTCATCCCAGGAAGGCTTTGAGAAAGCTGACAAAAGGAAAAAAAAAAAAAAAAACAGAAAAAGGAAGAAGAGGTTGAATGAAAAATATATAACAGGGAAAATTGGTCCCCTAAACTATATGCCATAAGATTCTCTTTATTAGAAATAGGTTGTGTGTTAGTTGCAGAGCTTTCCAGTGGCCAAACTAAGTCATGTGACCTGGAAGGGAAAAACAACCCAATCATTCTGAAAAAAACTGTTTTGTTTTGTTTTTTCCTGCTTCTGAGAAGTAACAGAGATTTCTTTCTTGGGTCCTAATAAAAGAGCACTGGGAGATGCAGCTGCTGACACCGTCCACATCTACAGAAGTGAGAAAATGCCAGCACTTTCTTCAGACTGTGACTTGTATTATTTCTCATTGCAGCAGGAGGACATGGGGTCAGCAGGGGTAGCCTAGCAGGGCTCAGGGAAAGATGTCGTATAGGTCAAAAGTCAAAATAATGTGCCAGGAGTGTGTATTGCTCTGCTTTAGGCTAGACTTGATGAATTTGACATTCTTTTTTTAAAATTATTTTTTATTATGTTATGTTGGTCACCATACAGTACATCATTAGTTTTTTGATGTAGTGTTCCAGGTTTCATTGTTTATTGTTATAACCCAGTGCTCCATGCCATCCGTGCCCGCCTTAATACCCATCACCTGACGTTCTTGATATGAGTCCTTCAAAGTAGCGCTGAGCCTACAGCATCAGTCTCACCTGGGAACTTACTAGAAATGCAAAGAAATTTTTTAAAATATTTTATTTATTTATTTGACAGATAGAGATCACAAGCAGGCAGAGAGGCAGGCAGAGAGAGAGGAGGGAAGCAGGCTCCCCGCTGAGCAGAGAGCTCGATGCGGGGCTTGATCCCAGGACCTGGGATCATGACCTGAGCCAAAGGTAGAGGCTTTAACCCACTGAGCCACCCAGGCACCCCTAGAAATGCAAACATTTGAGCTCCACCCAGAATCAGAAACTGAATCAGAAATTGGGGGTGGGGCCAGATAATCTAGGGTTTTGGGTTTTTTTTCAAAGATGTATGTATTTATTTGACGGGGGAGGAGGAGGAAGAATGGGGAGGGGCAGAGGGAGAGGGAGCAAGAGCCCTAAGCAGACTCCGTGCTGAGTGTGCCGTCCGTGGTGGGGCTCCATCTCATGACCCTGAGATTATAACCCAGAGACCAAACCCAGAGTCATCAGCGGCTTAACCGACCGGGCCACCCAGGTGCCCCCAGAAAATCTGGGTTTTAAAAACCTTGCTGTAGTGCCAGGATTAGTGACACGGGGAGGACGGACTCGACTGCATGTCCTTTCAACAGTTACCTTCCTTTTCCCTCCTTTTTGCCTCTGATCCTTTGATTAGAATTAGGCAGCATGTAGTTTGAGGATTTTATTTTATTTTAATTTTATTTTATTTTTGTGGCAAGAGCCTGAAGAACAAATAACTAGGTTGTTACTTAAAAGCAGATCCATAAACTTTCAGAACCACTCAGAGGAAAGTCTCTGCTTGACCTCCTCCCTCTCCTACTCACTGTGTCTCCCCAGAGGTCCTCTTTGTGCAGAAGGATGCCCTGGGAAGGTCAGCAGGGAGGCTGAGTGTCTCCTCCTAAGACAGCTTCACTCAGCATTGTGTGCTTCTCCCTGGCTCCTTTCAAACTCTTCTTACGCGTTTTAGATGTGTTTTTGTTCTTTCTTTCCCACTGCCCCGCCCCAGCTCTAAAATCTTATCATTATTCCATTTTATAGGAATAGAGTGAGAAAGAGCCCTAAAGCTGAAAGGGACTATTAAGATAAAGTGCAACAACCTCGCCATTTGACAGATCACAAGCGAGTTGATGGCAGGAACAATTTCCTTGTGTATCGCTTAGCTCACGACGAGGCACACAACAAGTTCTTGGTGACTTGCAGCTCAGTCTGCTTGTTGATGGTATGTCGAGCTTCATAGTTTCCACGTGTTTTATAACACTGGATCCCCATGAACGCTCAGGAAGTATTACTATCCCCATTTTCAGACGAAGAAACTCAAGCTTGAGTTGCTGGATGTTTACTGAGCCTTCACAGCTTTTAATATTCCAGATCCAAACTGGAATCCAAGCCTCTTGACTTTCGGTCCTCTTACCCTTCCCCTCTGCCATGTGGCATCTCCGCATAGTGGCTAGACCCAGGCTGGTGACATGCTCCCTCCACTCCCCCGCAGACACATAAGCATGCATCCAACTGAATATGAACAGTGATCAGCTCCGGCCAATTCCAGGAGACAAACGCAAGGGTCTCAGTGTCTTTGGTGACTCCAGATTGCCTGCACAACCTTGCACGGCTCAGCTTTCTGCAGAGTGAATTTGGGAACGGGTGGTTTTTACCAGACTCCCCTGAGAGCTGTAGCTACTGGACTATCCAAGTCAGCTGAACACAAATTGAAGATAAAGGGGAGAAAGGCGTTTCTGCAAGTTCATGTTTCATATCTGTGGACATATTTCTGCACACACATAAATATGGATAAATATGTAGAGACTGCATGTCATTTCTAATACAGGCCAAGTGATTTGATCTGATCAGCAGAATTAACCTAAACGAGCACTGCATAAGGTAGCAGAAAGAGGACAATGAAATGTCAGATTAAGAAAATGCAAGTCGGGACGCCTGGGTGGCTCAGTTGGTTAAGCAGCTGCCTTTGGCTCAGGTCATGATCCCAGCATCCTGGGATCGAGTCCCACATCGGGCTCCTTGCTTGGTGGGGAGCCTGCTTCTCCCTCTGCCTCTGCCTGCCATTCTGTCTGCCTGTGCTCGCTCGCTCTCCTCTCTCTCTGACAAATAAATAAAATCTTTAAAAAAAAAAAAAAGAAAATGCAAAAAATTGTTTCAATCAAGATCACAGCACAGATTCAGAAGCTCCCTTGTTATGTAAGTTTTTGAGTCAGTAGCTGCATCTGAGTGAAATGTCTTGTCTCCCAACACCCACCCCCTGACCGTTTTTGGTGCAGGTTAGCATTTTCTGTGACCTTCTCAAAGTTTCATAAGGCTGCTGGCAGCCCATAGGGTGCTTCTGTAAAAGTTAAGAAAAGACACTCCTTTCTCCAGGCAGATCAGCCCCAGCTGGGGAGCATGCCTGAGAGAGTGTGGCATGAGCTGAATTTCAGCTCCTACTCACCTGTCTGGTGGCCGGCCTTATACAGGACACGACCGACTCGGTCCTAGATGGCAGCCCTATCTTTATGGGCGAGCCCTGTGTGGACTACAGCTGTGGAGTTGTCTAGTCCAAGAAGGTCAGCATCTGGGAGTGCAGCTCAGATCTGGGAACAAATAGAAGCCTTCCTTTCTGCTAAGCCAAACTGCCTTTAAATCAAATAGATACTGGTAAGCCATGGACGACATGTAAGATGTTTACAGAACTATCCCACATTCAGTGGAAGATCACTTTTTCACAGCCCTTTTATTTTATAAGACATCACATTAGGCAAGCCCAGATTGCTACTAATAATACTAATGATTCTACTAGTAATAGCTAACATTTAATGCTTACTATATATGCCAATCATTATTCTAAATACCATATGTATTAATTCATGTAGTTGTCATAACATCTCTAGAAGGCAGTGGGTATTATTATCCCCGTTGTACAGAGGCAGGAGTTCCCTGAAACACAGGAAAAGTAAGTCACCTGCTCAAGGTCACAGCAAATAAGTGGCAAGGTTGTGATTCCAACCGGAGCCTGGCTCCAGAGTCTGGGCTCCTGAGCATTAGGATACCGCTGTAAAATGCGGAAACATGAAGGATGCCAGGATGGGTAGGCACATAGTCAAACGGAAGTCCTACAGTGGATTCTGTATTGCCTGGCCCAGCCCTCCACCCTCCTGGTGAAGCAGCCTCAGCGAGAGAGCCTGGGTCGCCCTATCCTGGCTAAGGGGTTGCTTCCTTTCTGAATGGTAGCAGCCTCTTGCCATGAATCCAAACCGTCCTTGCTATCTGGGAAGTGTGTTTTCTGGTTTCAAATAGGACAGACAACAGCTGTGAGAATGGCCCCAGGTGGCAGGGAACCCGCCCATTGGGACTTAGAAAAAGGCTGGGCTATCCGCAGACCCCATTTCCCCACCTGGGTGGCACCCTGGTCCCTGGAGGAGGAGGAGGGGTGGTGGGGGGAAGGAAGAGGAGCAGCTCTTACTCCCGCCGGCACAAGGGTGGACCGGCCCGATACCACCCCTGTGCAGCAGGTGCACAGCCACGCGCTGGCTGAGACCCCATTAATCCAGGGAGCTGCTCAGCCACGCGAGCGCGGGAACTACAGACCCCCAAGTCTTCACGTTTTCCTGTAAAGCTCTAATGGCCTGCTTCCGTTGCCATGGCAACGCCAACAGCTCCTCGGAGCCCTCTAAGTACTTGAGGTGAAAGCAAAAGGGGCATGTTTGCCTCCGAGGGTCATTGTGCCATCAGGCCCGGGGGTGTTGTTGTGACGTCTCCGCCAGGCAAAGCTCAGAGCGCCCTGAACAGGAGGAGAAATGATCCTGGCCCCGACTGGAGTTCAGGAAAACTCTGCCTGAGCCTCTGAGCCAGACCCCCAATGTGGCCAGCGCAGGCTCCTCTCCCTTTTGCACCACAAACCCTCAGACCAGCCTCACATCACTCCTGGAGCTGCAGCTCCCTCTTCAGGGTTCCCTCTGGGTAACGGAGAGGCCACTGGGGTGGAGTCCGAGACTGCTCTGCAGTTACTGGATCCGTGACCTTGGGGAAGACCTTTAGCTCCTGTAAGTTTGGAGACATCGAAGAGCTCAGAGCGCATCAGGTTTCAGGGCTCATCTCCTTTCCGTCCAACAACACTTACCGTGCTGGTTGTCTGCCCACCTGGAGCTTACAGTCCCTCAGAACATTCTAGAAAATGTGAAGATTTGTCCCAGGGTGACAAACTGAGTCACACATGCCAATGAGTGGTTGGTTGCCTGGATTAAAGTCTTATTCAGAACTTGGCTATTCCGGTGTCTTCCCTTAGGGTGGACAACACTTTACTAAAATCTTGGGACTGATGTCATACGGGAACCCATACTCTGCTCTTGTATGACATACTTGGGAACTAAATGCAGAGTCCGTACTTCTTAAAAAATGGATCTCTATTCATTTTGACCTAGAGTTTTTAACCCTCACAATCTTTTAAAATTTCATTTCGAGTGGTCACCACGCCCTGGTTCCTATCTACCTGCCGTCTGTATGGTGCCTGTCTGTTTGATAAGCATATGTTCTATGCTCATGCCCAAGGCGTTCAAGGCTCACTAAAAACCACAACTGTAATTCATTAGCACGAATTCATGCGGTGCTTAATATAACCTTTATTTGCCTC